>NC_138891.1:144095479-146862133 GCF_965194825.1 Balaenoptera physalus | reverse complement strand
ATTCAGGAAAAACGCATACGCCCTTTTTGGCCAACCAAAGAAGCGGGCAATGCAAATCAACACTACAAAGAGGTATCACTTTGAATCAGAAAAAAGGACCATCCTCACAAAGGGTAAAAACCGGATATGCAGGACAAGAAGAGGAGAAAAGGGAGCCTTGTTACGCTGAAGGGGGGAATGTAAATTGCCAACGGCCACTCTGGAGAAGTGTACTGTGTTTCCTAAAACATCTAAAAAAACAGAGCTACAAAGCATAGGGCGCTTCCACTCATGGGCCTATATCTTGGAAAAACCAAAAATCCACAGGACGCAGGCACCCCGCTTACTGCTGCTATGTTTACAACAGCCTCGATTTGGGTACAACTTAAAAGTCCTTGTAAGGAAAAAATGGTGAAAGAAAATTTGGTACTTAAGCACAATGGAATATTACTCAGCCCTGAAATCAATGAAATGAGGCCAAGTGCAGCAACTCAGGGGGACTTATGTACGGTCATTGAGAGTGAAATAAGTTAGAAAGCAAAAGAAACTTATCATAAGGTATCACTTATAAAGGGAATCTAAAAACCGCCAAACATGAACTGAATTACAAACAGAACACCATCACACATTTACAAAACACACTGATGGCTGCTTAAGGGGAAAAGAGTGGTGCGGTGATGCATAAACCAGGAGGTTGAAATTGGCACAGATACCGTTCCATACGCCAATAATGTAATCGCCAAGACATACTCATTGTTCAAGGAACTGGACTCAGCACACTCTATTCACAGAAAAAACATCTATCTGACTACTAGAAACTAGAAAAGAATTTATTGATGTCTCTCTGTAAGTGACTCAGGTGGATGTACAGCACCAAGAAACACAACATTGCAAATCAGCTACACCCCATTATAAAAATTAATTATCAAAAAAGAAAGACAGTGAGAGAGAGAGGAATTCCACAAAATTCAATCAGGGGCTGTGATGCAACTGGACTGACCACATCTACACTCACAGCTGAACGGGACGTAAGGCTGGACACCCTAACCCTAAACCCTAACCCTAACCCAACCCTAACCCTACCTTAACCCTAACCCTAACCCAACACTAACCCTAACCCTAAACCTAAACCCTAACCCTAACCCTAACCCTACCTTAACCCTAACCCTAACCCAACACTAACCCTAAACCCTAACCCTAACCCCTAACCCTAACCCAACCCTAAGCCTAACCCTAACCCCTAGCCCTAGCCCTAGCCCTAACCCTGACCCTAACCCCTAACTCTTAACCCCTAACCCTAACCAAGTTCACAAGTAAACTTCTCGCCCACCTGGAGAGACTGATTTAATTTTAAAGAGTAAAGACACAATCAGCTCAGTAATTGGCCACGGGGGCTGGAGGGGCCAAGGCTAACCTGAGCTGGAGGAACGTGGGTGCCTGCCTGGATGCTCAGAGGCCAAGGGCTGTTCTGAGACCTGCTTGGACACCCGTGCAGATGGAACAAAGGATCCATCCAGTCCCAGCAGGGCCCCACCAGCCCTCACGAACGCAACACCAGACTTCCCTGGTGGCGCAGTGCTTAAGAATCCACCTGCCAATGCAGGGGACACGGGTTTGAGCCCTGGTCCAGGAAGATCCCACATGCTGTGGAGCAACTAAGCCCGTGCGCCACAACTACTGAGCCTGAGCTCTAGAAGCCGCGAGCCACAACTGCTGAAGCCCACGCGCTAAGAGCCTGTGCTCTGCGACAAGAGAAGCCACTGCCATGAGAAGCCCCCACTCGCCGCAACTAGAGAAAGCCTCCGTGCAGCAATGCAGACCCAACACAGCTAAAAATTAATTAATTAATTAATTAATTAATTAAGAAAAAAAAAAGGCAGCACCTGGGGGCTGGCAGACTGATGCACCGAGTCTTACATCACGTCTACTTAGTATCCTGCATGTCAGGGCCATGCTGGACCTGGGGCTGCCCACACAGAGTGGGGCCTGCATCACCCTTCCCAGGAGGGAGGGTGGAGGGAAACCCTGCATGACCTCTGAGGCCCTAAGAACCCTTGACTAAGGCTGAGCTCAATTTGAAACAGTGGGTGACCAGAGCAGACATTTCATTCATCTATCAATCAGAATCCAGCACTGGAGGAGCAGAAAACAATGGCCTCGCTCAACCTTGACGCTAATCCTGACATGGACCCTAACCCTAAACTCTGATCCTGACCCTAAGCCCTGACCTAACCTTAGCCTAACCCGTACCCTAAACCTGTACCTTACCCTAACCCATGCTCTACCCGCATCCTACCTGTACCCCAATTCTCACCCATACCCTAACACCCACTCTAACACAGAACCCTAACACCCTGAGACCAAAACCATAAACCTTAACCAATAAGCAAAACCATAACCATAAGCAAACCATAAAATATATTCATTAACCATACCCATAAATAACTCATTAACCCTAAAACTTAAACCATAACGGCAACCATAAACCATACACAGCCCCAACCCTCACACCAGCCCCAGCCCTAATGCTAATCCTCCAAACCACTTACAGCAAGCCAAGTCTAATCAGATTATACAAATACATCTTGAAAAAGAAAACTGGGGAATACTCTGGTGGCCCAGTGGTTAGGACTCTGTGCTTTCACTGCCAAGGGCTCGGCTTCGATCCCTGACTGGGGAACTAAGATCCCACAAGCCATGGGACGTGGCCAAAATAAATAAATAATTAGAATGAAATAAAACCACTATTTTAAAAAAGATTTTAAAAATAAAGGAAAAAAACAAGAAAACTACCCCAGTACAACTTATAAATATGAATGTGTAAAAATCTATCACACAATAATAGCAACATGAAACCAACAGAACTTTAAATGGATAATGCCATAAGCAAGTATCTCTACACCAGGCATTTCAGGTTGCTCAACATATTAAAAGTAAGCAATGTATTCAACCACAATAATGGTGTGAAGTAAAAACACATAACCATATCAATTAATGCAAAAAATCTACAATGAAAATCCAGTGTTATTTCATGAAAAACACTCAAGAAAGCAGGAATAAAAGGAAATCTGTTCAATATGGAAAAGAGTAGTACAAAAAGCCACAGCAAACATCATGCTCAATGTTAAAGACTGAAAGATTTACTCCTGAAATCAGGAACAAGGCCAGGAAGCTGGCCTTCACCACCGTTACTCAATAGTGTACTGGAAGTTCTACCCAGAATCTTGAGGAAAGAAATAAAAGGCATCCATGGGTGAATGGAAAAATTAAAACCGTGTCTCTTCACAGAACATAGGTCACATCATCTTATATATAAAACTACCTATAATCAGCAAAGAAATTATTTGAGCTAATCAACTAATTAATAAGCAAAGTTATAGAACAAAATATCAATTCATGAAAATCTATCTTATATGCATACGCTGGCAAAAAATAATCTGAAAAAGAATTTATGAAAACAATTCCATTTTTAATAATGTCAACATCAATATTTAGGAGTATATCTAATCAAGGTACAAGACTTGTTTTTATGTATGTAAAGTTGTATGTTTGAAATTACTGGAAAGTCAATTACTTTTCAAAACATCATGTACGTCAATAGCATGCCAGAAAAGCAGAGAAAACATCAAACTTCCATATAGAAGCCAAGCCTTACCCAGATCCAGTTCACCCAAAGTCCACATGTCATTTAGAGGCGCTGTGGGAAGGTAATATTAGGAGCCGCTGTCCTCCGTGTTGTGGACGACCTGGATATGGTAGAAACAGTGGGATTTTTGAATTCCAATTTTCCACTTCATTCCACAAAAAGACTATTAGAACTAATAAATAAATTCAGTAAAGTTGCAAAATCAATACACAGAAATCAGTTGCATTTCTAAACACTAATAATGAACCATCAGAAAGAGAAAGAAAGCAACCCTATTTACAAATGCATCAAAAAGAACAAAATACCTGGGAATAAAGTCAACCAAGGAGGTGAAAGACCTGCACACTGAAAACTTTAAGACATTGATGAAGACATTGAAAAACACACCAATAAATGGAAAGATATCCTGTTCTCATGGAATGGAACAATTAATATTGTTAAAATAGCCATGCTACCCAAAGCAGTGGACACAGTGAATGCAATCCCTCCCAAAATCCCATGGTATTTTCCCCCAAAATAGAGCAAATCCTCCTAATATCTGTGTGGAACCACAAAGGACCCCAAATCGCCAAAGAAACCCTGAAAAAAGAGAACGGGCTGGAGGCATCTCCCTCCCTGACGTCACACTCTGCTGAGAAGCGACAGTCACCAAAACAGTGTGGAACTGGCTCAAAACGGGCACAGGGACCAGAGGAACAGGACAGAGAGACCAGAATTCAACCCACACGGACGGGGTCGGTGAATTTATGACACAGGGACCAAGGACACACCAAGGAGCACGACACTCCCCACGATAAATGGTGCTGGGAAAACTGGACGCCCCATAACTCACGCTGGCTACCCTGCACACAAACCTGAACAAAAGCCCAGCTTTCCACGCCAAGCCCTCCCTCGCTCACACGAAGACGGACCCCCTCAACGGTCAGCCGCCCACAGGAAGCTTCTCCCCACTTTTCCTCACCGTCTCTTCACCTTTTCCTCAGGCATCACCTGGGTCCTCAGGAAACCTAGTTCCCTAGCCAGCGTGGACGCAGCTCCACTTTGTCCTGAAGCCGAAACCCCAGCGAGTCCTAAGGAGACGGAGACCGAGCTCCTCTCAGCAGAGACGCTGAGCCGGGAGTCCTACCCGAAGGCCCCGCCCCCGCGCCTGAGGCGGCTCAACTCCTCTCAGCTGCCCTCAGAATCCAGTTCGCAGGGAACGAGCATGCGCTGTGGGTCAGGGAGGCGAACTCGGCGCCACCCTGTGGTCAGTGCAGGAAATGCAGGCCGCGCCTCCCTCACAGGTCACTGGAGGCAGCGCGCCCTACTGACAGGACTGCTGAATCCATTAAACTGGAAATTCAAACTAAAATGCAGTCTCTATCCCAAAACTTTTCTAAAATTAGTTAAGGAACAATTAATTGGAAACCATTTGGAATGAAGTGAATGTAGATGCAAACTTTACAACTTATACCAAATTCACTCAAAGTTATTCAGAGGCAAATTTCATTTCATTTCATAATTTATTTTTGGCTGCGTTGGGTCTTCGTTGCTGCATGTGGGCTTTCTCTAGTTGCGTCGAGCGGGGGCTACTCTTCGTTGCGGTGCACGGGCTTCTCATTGCGGTGGCTTCTCTTGTTGGGGAGCACGGGCTCTAGGCGCGCAGGCTTCAGTAGTTGTGCCGCGCAGGCTTAGTTGCTCTGCGGCATGTGGGATCTTCCCGGACCAGGGCTCGAGCCTGTGTCCCCTGCACTGGCATGCGGACTCTTAACCACTGCGTCACCAGGGAAGTCCCCACAGACAAACTTTAAATACAAAACTATTCAAGAAGCTTCCCTGGTAGCACAGTGGTTGAGAATCTGCCTGCTAATGCAGGGGACACGGGTTCGAGCCCTGGTCTGGGAAGATCCCACATGCCGCGGAGCAACTAGGCCCGTGAGCCACAACTACTGAGCCTGCGCGTCTGGAGCCTGTGCTCCGCAACAAGAGAGGCCGCGATAGTGAGAGGCCCGCACACCACGATGAAGAGTGGCCCCCGCTTGCCACAACTAGAGAAAGCCTTCGCACAGAAACGAAGACCCAACACAGCCAAAAATAAATTAATTAATCAATTAAAAAAAAAAAAAAGGTGTCTCTCAAATTTAACTTCCAGAATATATTCAGGAAAAACGCATACGCCCTTTTTGGCCAACCAAAGAAGCGGGCAATGCAAATCAACACTACAAAGAGGTATCACTTTGAATCAGAAAAAAGGACCATCCTCACAAAGGGTAAAAACCGGATATGCAGGACAAGAAGAGGAGAAAAGGGAGCCTTGTTACGCTGAAGGGGGGAATGTAAATTGCCAACGGCCACTCTGGAGAAGTGTACTGTGTTTCCTAAAACATCTAAAAAAACAGAGCTACAAAGCATAGGGCGCTTCCACTCATGGGCCTATATCTTGGAAAAACCAAAAATCCACAGGACGCAGGCACCCCGCTTACTGCTGCTATGTTTACAACAGCCTCGATTTGGGTACAACTTAAAAGTCCTTGTAAGGAAAAAATGGTGAAAGAAAATTTGGTACTTAAGCACAATGGAATATTACTCAGCCCTGAAATCAATGAAATGAGGCCAAGTGCAGCAACTCAGGGGGACTTATGTACGGTCATTGAGAGTGAAATAAGTTAGAAAGCAAAAGAAACTTATCATAAGGTATCACTTATAAAGGGAATCTAAAAACCGCCAAACATGAACTGAATTACAAACAGAACACCATCACACATTTACAAAACACACTGATGGCTGCTTAAGGGGAAAAGAGTGGTGCGGTGATGCATAAACCAGGAGGTTGAAATTGGCACAGATACCGTTCCATACGCCAATAATGTAATCGCCAAGACATACTCATTGTTCAAGGAACTGGACTCAGCACACTCTATTCACAGAAAAAACATCTATCTGACTACTAGAAACTAGAAAAGAATTTATTGATGTCTCTCTGTAAGTGACTCAGGTGGATGTACAGCACCAAGAAACACAACATTGCAAATCAGCTACACCCCATTATAAAAATTAATTATCAAAAAAGAAAGACAGTGAGAGAGAGAGGAATTCCACAAAATTCAATCAGGGGCTGTGATGCAACTGGACTGACCACATCTACACTCACAGCTGAACGGGACGTAAGGCTGGACACCCTAACCCTAAACCCTAACCCTAACCCAACCCTAACCCTACCTTAACCCTAACCCTAACCCAACACTAACCCTAACCCTAAACCTAAACCCTAACCCTAACCCTAACCCTACCTTAACCCTAACCCTAACCCAACACTAACCCTAAACCCTAACCCTAACCCCTAACCCTAACCCAACCCTAAGCCTAACCCTAACCCCTAGCCCTAGCCCTAGCCCTAACCCTGACCCTAACCCCTAACTCTTAACCCCTAACCCTAACCAAGTTCACAAGTAAACTTCTCGCCCACCTGGAGAGACTGATTTAATTTTAAAGAGTAAAGACACAATCAGCTCAGTAATTGGCCACGGGGGCTGGAGGGGCCAAGGCTAACCTGAGCTGGAGGAACGTGGGTGCCTGCCTGGATGCTCAGAGGCCAAGGGCTGTTCTGAGACCTGCTTGGACACCCGTGCAGATGGAACAAAGGATCCATCCAGTCCCAGCAGGGCCCCACCAGCCCTCACGAACGCAACACCAGACTTCCCTGGTGGCGCAGTGCTTAAGAATCCACCTGCCAATGCAGGGGACACGGGTTTGAGCCCTGGTCCAGGAAGATCCCACATGCTGTGGAGCAACTAAGCCCGTGCGCCACAACTACTGAGCCTGAGCTCTAGAAGCCGCGAGCCACAACTGCTGAAGCCCACGCGCTAAGAGCCTGTGCTCTGCGACAAGAGAAGCCACTGCCATGAGAAGCCCCCACTCGCCGCAACTAGAGAAAGCCTCCGTGCAGCAATGCAGACCCAACACAGCTAAAAATTAATTAATTAATTAATTAATTAATTAAGAAAAAAAAAAAGGCAGCACCTGGGGGCTGGCAGACTGATGCACCGAGTCTTACATCACGTCTACTTAGTATCCTGCATGTCAGGGCCATGCTGGACCTGGGGCTGCCCACACAGAGTGGGGCCTGCATCACCCTTCCCAGGAGGGAGGGTGGAGGGAAACCCTGCATGACCTCTGAGGCCCTAAGAACCCTTGACTAAGGCTGAGCTCAATTTGAAACAGTGGGTGACCAGAGCAGACATTTCATTCATCTATCAATCAGAATCCAGCACTGGAGGAGCAGAAAACAATGGCCTCGCTCAACCTTGACGCTAATCCTGACATGGACCCTAACCCTAAACTCTGATCCTGACCCTAAGCCCTGACCTAACCTTAGCCTAACCCGTACCCTAAACCTGTACCTTACCCTAACCCATGCTCTACCCGCATCCTACCTGTACCCCAATTCTCACCCATACCCTAACACCCACTCTAACACAGAACCCTAACACCCTGAGACCAAAACCATAAACCTTAACCAATAAGCAAAACCATAACCATAAGCAAACCATAAAATATATTCATTAACCATACCCATAAATAACTCATTAACCCTAAAACTTAAACCATAACGGCAACCATAAACCATACACAGCCCCAACCCTCACACCAGCCCCAGCCCTAATGCTAATCCTCCAAACCACTTACAGCAAGCCAAGTCTAATCAGATTATACAAATACATCTTGAAAAAGAAAACTGGGGAATACTCTGGTGGCCCAGTGGTTAGGACTCTGTGCTTTCACTGCCAAGGGCTCGGCTTCGATCCCTGACTGGGGAACTAAGATCCCACAAGCCATGGGACGTGGCCAAAATAAATAAATAATTAGAATGAAATAAAACCACTATTTTAAAAAAGATTTTAAAAATAAAGGAAAAAAACAAGAAAACTACCCCAGTACAACTTATAAATATGAATGTGTAAAAATCTATCACACAATAATAGCAACATGAAACCAACAGAACTTTAAATGGATAATGCCATAAGCAAGTATCTCTACACCAGGCATTTCAGGTTGCTCAACATATTAAAAGTAAGCAATGTATTCAACCACAATAATGGTGTGAAGTAAAAACACATAACCATATCAATTAATGCAAAAAATCTACAATGAAAATCCAGTGTTATTTCATGAAAAACACTCAAGAAAGCAGGAATAAAAGGAAATCTGTTCAATATGGAAAAGAGTAGTACAAAAAGCCACAGCAAACATCATGCTCAATGTTAAAGACTGAAAGATTTACTCCTGAAATCAGGAACAAGGCCAGGAAGCTGGCCTTCACCACCGTTACTCAATAGTGTACTGGAAGTTCTACCCAGAATCTTGAGGAAAGAAATAAAAGGCATCCATGGGTGAATGGAAAAATTAAAACCGTGTCTCTTCACAGAACATAGGTCACATCATCTTATATATAAAACTACCTATAATCAGCAAAGAAATTATTTGAGCTAATCAACTAATTAATAAGCAAAGTTATAGAACAAAATATCAATTCATGAAAATCTATCTTATATGCATACGCTGGCAAAAAATAATCTGAAAAAGAATTTATGAAAACAATTCCATTTTTAATAATGTCAACATCAATATTTAGGAGTATATCTAATCAAGGTACAAGACTTGTTTTTATGTATGTAAAGTTGTATGTTTGAAATTACTGGAAAGTCAATTACTTTTCAAAACATCATGTACGTCAATAGCATGCCAGAAAAGCAGAGAAAACATCAAACTTCCATATAGAAGCCAAGCCTTACCCAGATCCAGTTCACCCAAAGTCCACATGTCATTTAGAGGCGCTGTGGGAAGGTAATATTAGGAGCCGCTGTCCTCCGTGTTGTGGACGACCTGGATATGGTAGAAACAGTGGGATTTTTGAATTCCAATTTTCCACTTCATTCCACAAAAAGACTATTAGAACTAATAAATAAATTCAGTAAAGTTGCAAAATCAATACACAGAAATCAGTTGCATTTCTAAACACTAATAATGAACCATCAGAAAGAGAAAGAAAGCAACCCTATTTACAAATGCATCAAAAAGAACAAAATACCTGGGAATAAAGTCAACCAAGGAGGTGAAAGACCTGCACACTGAAAACTTTAAGACATTGATGAAGACATTGAAAAACACACCAATAAATGGAAAGATATCCTGTTCTCATGGAATGGAACAATTAATATTGTTAAAATAGCCATGCTACCCAAAGCAGTGGACACAGTGAATGCAATCCCTCCCAAAATCCCATGGTATTTTCCCCCAAAATAGAGCAAATCCTCCTAATATCTGTGTGGAACCACAAAGGACCCCAAATCGCCAAAGAAACCCTGAAAAAAGAGAACGGGCTGGAGGCATCTCCCTCCCTGACGTCACACTCTGCTGAGAAGCGACAGTCACCAAAACAGTGTGGAACTGGCTCAAAACGGGCACAGGGACCAGAGGAACAGGACAGAGAGACCAGAATTCAACCCACACGGACGGGGTCGGTGAATTTATGACACAGGGACCAAGGACACACCAAGGAGCACGACACTCCCCACGATAAATGGTGCTGGGAAAACTGGACGCCCCATAACTCACGCTGGCTACCCTGCACACAAACCTGAACAAAAGCCCAGCTTTCCACGCCAAGCCCTCCCTCGCTCACACGAAGACGGACCCCCTCAACGGTCAGCCGCCCACAGGAAGCTTCTCCCCACTTTTCCTCACCGTCTCTTCACCTTTTCCTCAGGCATCACCTGGGTCCTCAGGAAACCTAGTTCCCTAGCCAGCGTGGACGCAGCTCCACTTTGTCCTGAAGCCGAAACCCCAGCGAGTCCTAAGGAGACGGAGACCGAGCTCCTCTCAGCAGAGACGCTGAGCCGGGAGTCCTACCCGAAGGCCCCGCCCCCGCGCCTGAGGCGGCTCAACTCCTCTCAGCTGCCCTCAGAATCCAGTTCGCAGGGAACGAGCATGCGCTGTGGGTCAGGGAGGCGAACTCGGCGCCACCCTGTGGTCAGTGCAGGAAATGCAGGCCGCGCCTCCCTCACAGGTCACTGGAGGCAGCGCGCCCTACTGACAGGACTGCTGAATCCATTAAACTGGAAATTCAAACTAAAATGCAGTCTCTATCCCAAAACTTTTCTAAAATTAGTTAAGGAACAATTAATTGGAAACCATTTGGAATGAAGTGAATGTAGATGCAAACTTTACAACTTATACCAAATTCACTCAAAGTTATTCAGAGGCAAATTTCATTTCATTTCATAATTTATTTTTGGCTGCGTTGGGTCTTCGTTGCTGCATGTGGGCTTTCTCTAGTTGCGTCGAGCGGGGGCTACTCTTCGTTGCGGTGCACGGGCTTCTCATTGCGGTGGCTTCTCTTGTTGGGGAGCACGGGCTCTAGGCGCGCAGGCTTCAGTAGTTGTGCCGCGCAGGCTTAGTTGCTCTGCGGCATGTGGGATCTTCCCGGACCAGGGCTCGAGCCTGTGTCCCCTGCACTGGCATGCGGACTCTTAACCACTGCGTCACCAGGGAAGTCCCCACAGACAAACTTTAAATACAAAACTATTCAAGAAGCTTCCCTGGTAGCACAGTGGTTGAGAATCTGCCTGCTAATGCAGGGGACACGGGTTCGAGCCCTGGTCTGGGAAGATCCCACATGCCGCGGAGCAACTAGGCCCGTGAGCCACAACTACTGAGCCTGCGCGTCTGGAGCCTGTGCTCCGCAACAAGAGAGGCCGCGATAGTGAGAGGCCCGCACACCACGATGAAGAGTGGCCCCCGCTTGCCACAACTAGAGAAAGCCTTCGCACAGAAACGAAGACCCAACACAGCCAAAAATAAATTAATTAATCAATTAAAAAAAAAAAAAAGGTGTCTCTCAAATTTAACTTCCAGAATATATTCAGGAAAAACGCATACGCCCTTTTTGGCCAACCAAAGAAGCGGGCAATGCAAATCAACACTACAAAGAGGTATCACTTTGAATCAGAAAAAAGGACCATCCTCACAAAGGGTAAAAACCGGATATGCAGGACAAGAAGAGGAGAAAAGGGAGCCTTGTTACGCTGAAGGGGGGAATGTAAATTGCCAACGGCCACTCTGGAGAAGTGTACTGTGTTTCCTAAAACATCTAAAAAAACAGAGCTACAAAGCATAGGGCGCTTCCACTCATGGGCCTATATCTTGGAAAAACCAAAAATCCACAGGACGCAGGCACCCCGCTTACTGCTGCTATGTTTACAACAGCCTCGATTTGGGTACAACTTAAAAGTCCTTGTAAGGAAAAAATGGTGAAAGAAAATTTGGTACTTAAGCACAATGGAATATTACTCAGCCCTGAAATCAATGAAATGAGGCCAAGTGCAGCAACTCAGGGGGACTTATGTACGGTCATTGAGAGTGAAATAAGTTAGAAAGCAAAAGAAACTTATCATAAGGTATCACTTATAAAGGGAATCTAAAAACCGCCAAACATGAACTGAATTACAAACAGAACACCATCACACATTTACAAAACACACTGATGGCTGCTTAAGGGGAAAAGAGTGGTGCGGTGATGCATAAACCAGGAGGTTGAAATTGGCACAGATACCGTTCCATACGCCAATAATGTAATCGCCAAGACATACTCATTGTTCAAGGAACTGGACTCAGCACACTCTATTCACAGAAAAAACATCTATCTGACTACTAGAAACTAGAAAAGAATTTATTGATGTCTCTCTGTAAGTGACTCAGGTGGATGTACAGCACCAAGAAACACAACATTGCAAATCAGCTACACCCCATTATAAAAATTAATTATCAAAAAAGAAAGACAGTGAGAGCGAGAGGAATTCCACAAAATTCAATCAGGGGCTGTGATGCAACTGGACTGACCACATCTACACTCACAGCTGAACGGGACGTAAGGCTGGACACCCTAACCCTAAACCCTAACCCTAACCCAACCCTAACCCTACCTTAACCCTAACCCTAACCCAACACTAACCCTAACCCTAAACCTAAACCCTAACCCTAACCCTAACCCTACCTTAACCCTAACCCTAACCCAACACTAACCCTAAACCCTAACCCTAACCCCTAACCCTAACCCAACCCTAAGCCTAACCCTAACCCCTAGCCCTAGCCCTAGCCCTAACCCTGACCCTAACCCCTAACTCTTAACCCCTAACCCTAACCAAGTTCACAAGTAAACTTCTCGCCCACCTGGAGAGACTGATTTAATTTTAAAGAGTAAAGACACAATCAGCTCAGTAATTGGCCACGGGGGCTGGAGGGGCCAAGGCTAACCTGAGCTGGAGGAACGTGGGTGCCTGCCTGGATGCTCAGAGGCCAAGGGCTGTTCTGAGACCTGCTTGGACACCCGTGCAGATGGAACAAAGGATCCATCCAGTCCCAGCAGGGCCCCACCAGCCCTCACGAACGCAACACCAGACTTCCCTGGTGGCGCAGTGCTTAAGAATCCACCTGCCAATGCAGGGGACACGGGTTTGAGCCCTGGTCCAGGAAGATCCCACATGCTGTGGAGCAACTAAGCCCGTGCGCCACAACTACTGAGCCTGAGCTCTAGAAGCCGCGAGCCACAACTGCTGAAGCCCACGCGCTAAGAGCCTGTGCTCTGCGACAAGAGAAGCCACTGCCATGAGAAGCCCCCACTCGCCGCAACTAGAGAAAGCCTCCGTGCAGCAATGCAGACCCAACACAGCTAAAAATTAATTAATTAATTAATTAATTAATTAAGAAAAAAAAAAAGGCAGCACCTGGGGGCTGGCAGACTGATGCACCGAGTCTTACATCACGTCTACTTAGTATCCTGCATGTCAGGGCCATGCTGGACCTGGGGCTGCCCACACAGAGTGGGGCCTGCATCACCCTTCCCAGGAGGGAGGGTGGAGGGAAACCCTGCATGACCTCTGAGGCCCTAAGAACCCTTGACTAAGGCTGAGCTCAATTTGAAACAGTGGGTGACCAGAGCAGACATTTCATTCATCTATCAATCAGAATCCAGCACTGGAGGAGCAGAAAACAATGGCCTCGCTCAACCTTGACGCTAATCCTGACATGGACCCTAACCCTAAACTCTGATCCTGACCCTAAGCCCTGACCTAACCTTAGCCTAACCCGTACCCTAAACCTGTACCTTACCCTAACCCATGCTCTACCCGCATCCTACCTGTACCCCAATTCTCACCCATACCCTAACACCCACTCTAACACAGAACCCTAACACCCTGAGACCAAAACCATAAACCTTAACCAATAAGCAAAACCATAACCATAAGCAAACCATAAAATATATTCATTAACCATACCCATAAATAACTCATTAACCCTAAAACTTAAACCATAACGGCAACCATAAACCATACACAGCCCCAACCCTCACACCAGCCCCAGCCCTAATGCTAATCCTCCAAACCACTTACAGCAAGCCAAGTCTAATCAGATTATACAAATACATCTTGAAAAAGAAAACTGGGGAATACTCTGGTGGCCCAGTGGTTAGGACTCTGTGCTTTCACTGCCAAGGGCTCGGCTTCGATCCCTGACTGGGGAACTAAGATCCCACAAGCCATGGGACGTGGCCAAAATAAATAAATAATTAGAATGAAATAAAACCACTATTTTAAAAAAGATTTTAAAAATAAAGGAAAAAAACAAGAAAACTACCCCAGTACAACTTATAAATATGAATGTGTAAAAATCTATCACACAATAATAGCAACATGAAACCAACAGAACTTTAAATGGATAATGCCATAAGCAAGTATCTCTACACCAGGCATTTCAGGTTGCTCAACATATTAAAAGTAAGCAATGTATTCAACCACAATAATGGTGTGAAGTAAAAACACATAACCATATCAATTAATGCAAAAAATCTACAATGAAAATCCAGTGTTATTTCATGAAAAACACTCAAGAAAGCAGGAATAAAAGGAAATCTGTTCAATATGGAAAAGAGTAGTACAAAAAGCCACAGCAAACATCATGCTCAATGTTAAAGACTGAAAGATTTACTCCTGAAATCAGGAACAAGGCCAGGAAGCTGGCCTTCACCACCGTTACTCAATAGTGTACTGGAAGTTCTACCCAGAATCTTGAGGAAAGAAATAAAAGGCATCCATGGGTGAATGGAAAAATTAAAACCGTGTCTCTTCACAGAACATAGGTCACATCATCTTATATATAAAACTACCTATAATCAGCAAAGAAATTATTTGAGCTAATCAACTAATTAATAAGCAAAGTTATAGAACAAAATATCAATTCATGAAAATCTATCTTATATGCATACGCTGGCAAAAAATAATCTGAAAAAGAATTTATGAAAACAATTCCATTTTTAATAATGTCAACATCAATATTTAGGAGTATATCTAATCAAGGTACAAGACTTGTTTTTATGTATGTAAAGTTGTATGTTTGAAATTACTGGAAAGTCAATTACTTTTCAAAACATCATGTACGTCAATAGCATGCCAGAAAAGCAGAGAAAACATCAAACTTCCATATAGAAGCCAAGCCTTACCCAGATCCAGTTCACCCAAAGTCCACATGTCATTTAGAGGCGCTGTGGGAAGGTAATATTAGGAGCCGCTGTCCTCCGTGTTGTGGACGACCTGGATATGGTAGAAACAGTGGGATTTTTGAATTCCAATTTTCCACTTCATTCCACAAAAAGACTATTAGAACTAATAAATAAATTCAGTAAAGTTGCAAAATCAATACACAGAAATCAGTTGCATTTCTAAACACTAATAATGAACCATCAGAAAGAGAAAGAAAGCAACCCTATTTACAAATGCATCAAAAAGAACAAAATACCTGGGAATAAAGTCAACCAAGGAGGTGAAAGACCTGCACACTGAAAACTTTAAGACATTGATGAAGACATTGAAAAACACACCAATAAATGGAAAGATATCCTGTTCTCATGGAATGGAACAATTAATATTGTTAAAATAGCCATGCTACCCAAAGCAGTGGACACAGTGAATGCAATCCCTCCCAAAATCCCATGGTATTTTCCCCCAAAATAGAGCAAATCCTCCTAATATCTGTGTGGAACCACAAAGGACCCCAAATCGCCAAAGAAACCCTGAAAAAAGAGAACGGGCTGGAGGCATCTCCCTCCCTGACGTCACACTCTGCTGAGAAGCGACAGTCACCAAAACAGTGTGGAACTGGCTCAAAACGGGCACAGGGACCAGAGGAACAGGACAGAGAGACCAGAATTCAACCCACACGGACGGGGTCGGTGAATTTATGACACAGGGACCAAGGACACACCAAGGAGCACGACACTCCCCACGATAAATGGTGCTGGGAAAACTGGACGCCCCATAACTCACGCTGGCTACCCTGCACACAAACCTGAACAAAAGCCCAGCTTTCCACGCCAAGCCCTCCCTCGCTCACACGAAGACGGACCCCCTCAACGGTCAGCCGCCCACAGGAAGCTTCTCCCCACTTTTCCTCACCGTCTCTTCACCTTTTCCTCAGGCATCACCTGGGTCCTCAGGAAACCTAGTTCCCTAGCCAGCGTGGACGCAGCTCCACTTTGTCCTGAAGCCGAAACCCCAGCGAGTCCTAAGGAGACGGAGACCGAGCTCCTCTCAGCAGAGACGCTGAGCCGGGAGTCCTACCCGAAGGCCCCGCCCCCGCGCCTGAGGCGGCTCAACTCCTCTCAGCTGCCCTCAGAATCCAGTTCGCAGGGAACGAGCATGCGCTGTGGGTCAGGGAGGCGAACTCGGCGCCACCCTGTGGTCAGTGCAGGAAATGCAGGCCGCGCCTCCCTCACAGGTCACTGGAGGCAGCGCGCCCTACTGACAGGACTGCTGAATCCATTAAACTGGAAATTCAAACTAAAATGCAGTCTCTATCCCAAAACTTTTCTAAAATTAGTTAAGGAACAATTAATTGGAAACCATTTGGAATGAAGTGAATGTAGATGCAAACTTTACAACTTATACCAAATTCACTCAAAGTTATTCAGAGGCAAATTTCATTTCATTTCATAATTTATTTTTGGCTGCGTTGGGTCTTCGTTGCTGCATGTGGGCTTTCTCTAGTTGCGTCGAGCGGGGGCTACTCTTCGTTGCGGTGCACGGGCTTCTCATTGCGGTGGCTTCTCTTGTTGGGGAGCACGGGCTCTAGGCGCGCAGGCTTCAGTAGTTGTGCCGCGCAGGCTTAGTTGCTCTGCGGCATGTGGGATCTTCCCGGACCAGGGCTCGAGCCTGTGTCCCCTGCACTGGCATGCGGACTCTTAACCACTGCGTCACCAGGGAAGTCCCCACAGACAAACTTTAAATACAAAACTATTCAAAAATTATAGAAGAAAATTAACATGAGCTTGGGTTTGCCCATGTAAATCATGAGCTTTGGAGTTTTAACACACAACACAAAAAGGCAATCTAAAAATGAAAACAAGGAAGAACATGGACTTAATAAAATTAAAGATTTGTACTCTGTGAATGACCTTACTCAGAAAATCAAAATACAATTCACAAATTAGGAGAAAAATATTTGCAAACACATATCTAGTAAAGGTTTTGTATCATAACATACAAATAACTCTAACACAAACAACCCCATTAAAATAGGGAAAGATCTGAATGGACACCTGGACAAAGAAGATACACAGACAGTACACAAAACTATGCCTAGGACTGCGGGGCAGAAAAACAATGGTCCAGCTCAACTCCCTGAGACATTTGTGACTGTGTACTAGTCCTGTCCTTCATGGGGGTCTCAGAGAGATGGAGAGAGAGGAAGGGGAAGAGGGCCAGTTATGTTTAAACCTAACCCTAACCCTAAACCCTAAACCCGAACCCTAACCTTAACCCTAAACCTTAACCTTAACCCTAACCCTAAACCCTAACCCTAACCCTAACCTTAATATTAAAAAGAAATTAGTCAATGAAATAACTATATTCACAGGTCAAAATAAAGTATGACCATCCCAGTATTTGCCTCAAAATTCCATGATAAAATCCAAAATTCATTCAAAATTAATTTAACTTGTAGAAAAGTAAGGATAAAATGGTACATGCTTAACCTAGTAAAAGTAATTATAACCCTTGGTCCATAATCATCCTGTATAAACCTTGTGAACTCACTCTTTGTGAATGGGAAGAAAACGGGATAACTCTTTTCATCATCTTTTTACCAGAGGAGATGATCCACAAAACAGGGCAAGGAAATGACTAGCATAAGTTTGGGAAAGGAAGAAACACAATTTTCCCATTAGGTGTTATTATTTTGTGTACATAAACTCCAAATAACCTAGGGTTTAAAAAGTAGAAATAAGAGAACTTTACAAGGTAAGTGGATAAAAATATCACTATACTATAATCACTTGTATTTGTTTATATCAGAAACAAACTCTATTACAAGATAAAGTTTAAGGTTGAGATACTCTCTAAATAGCATAAAAGTATCAAATAATTTTAAATACAAAAGATATGAGAGCAGTAAGAGAAAAGTATATCAATTTCTTAAGAAATATTAAAACCCTAAATAAATGTAAAGATACACTACTTTCAAAGACTCAAAGCTTTAATAGGTTAATGATGACAATTTTTCAGAAATGATAATATGGATATTACAGAATCCAAATCTAATTCTGAAAAATGATTTTCCCAACTGTAGAATGTCTATGATATGCATAATGTCAAGAATAGTCAAAGCAATTTTTAACAGAAGAAAAATGTGTAAACAATTTTTCCAGGAGGTATCAAGAGAAATCATTATAAAGCTAAATCATTAAATACAATCGTTTTGGTCCAGGAGGCCCCTACAAAACACATTAGAATTCCTAGAAATCACCCTACACATTTTTCTAGTCCTGATATATGATGGAGGAAGTAAAGAAGAGAAGTGGTAAGAGTCTTTCACAAACATGATGTTCTTTTCTACAAATGAACTCAGATATTTCTGATATAATGCCATCATTTTTGTATGCATTGAACATCTAATTATAAAAACAAATCTATTAAATACTTTGGAATTAATATAGAGAATATCTTCAAGAGTTTAGGCCAGATACATTTTCCTCAAATGTTTAAAAAAAAAGATAAAAATATTAAAAGATTTGACCACATTAAAGTTAAGACTATAAAGCGAGTGTAATAACCAGCCCTATGGAGGAGGAAGGTATTTGCCACAAACATAACTGCAAATTCTGGTGTGCAGATGCATTAGGGTGTGCAGATGTATTAGGGTGTGCAGATGTGTTTAGGCTAAAAGATAGTAGAGTTAAGTATAAACCAAAGGAAAACAAGGGAAAGAAAAACAAAAGGACAACAAATACTCCTCTGAAAATAGAAGATGGTGGAAAATCATGGAAACAGCAGAAATACTGTAATTAGTAGCAGAAAGAGAAAAGGGTGATGTACATTGCAGAAGTAGATAAACGGAAGAATGAAGAAAATGACTTGAAATATTAATTCATAGGAAAAATGATTGGATATATACTTAAAAGAAACAAAAGACTCTAAAACAATGAGTGCATGAAAGTTGAAGAGAAAACACAACCAAGAAAAGAAGCAAGGAATAGAAATACAACAGGGGTTAAGACACACTCTTAAGGTATAAAGGGCCAAGAAGAAATAATAAAAGAAAAAGGACAAAAAGGTTATGCAATCAATACATGATATATTTTGATCTATAATCAAGTATATTTGATTATCTTAATTACATGGAAGAGATTTTTGGTTTTTTTGAAAATGAACAAATATTAAAGAAGAGAAATGGAAATGACCAGGGAAACCAAGAAAGAAATTTAAAGAGGAAAGAAGAATTTAGTTAAAGGGGAATTACTAGTAGAATAGAAAAAAAGATAAACAGAAGAAATTTTTAAAGTTGCTATAGTAAAACCACAATGTAATCGTACCATAAAAAATTAATACAAAGAAGAAATTGAAATAGAGGGGGGAATGCAAGAGATATGAGCATGAGCTCAGATTTAGAAAGAAGAGAATAGAGTGAGTAGGAGAGATTCTAGAAAAGGCTTAGCATCTCCTTCGCAGCCCTGAGACCCCAGTCACACCAGCATCCTGACCAAAGCCGGTCTCCGCTGCCCTGGTGCAGGAGGGTAATCTCATACGCTGTGCTGAAAAGCAATGACCGGATGCCAGAGTTATGGGGAAGGGGCTGTGTGATTTCATCTCCCACTGGGCACTAACTAGTTTGTTATCCAAAATGGAAATGGCCTTGTGTACAGGGACTCAATCTGGCATGCCCAGGGAAGCCTAAACTGCCCTCCCTGGGCTCAACAGTTTCAAGTGTGCAATTACCTTCTGAGGTAATAGATTGTTCCCGAGTTGAACTAAGCTTGGTAATTATTTCTCGGGGTTCCAGAACAATGCCTGGAAGGTAATCATAAGTTTAATTCTCTCAGCTGACAAACAGTATGCCAACATTCAGTGTTACACTGGCCACCATGTAGCATCCCTGAGGCTGGGGTGGTGACTATTTAGAGCTGAATTTCAAGTTTCTATCATTTCCATACAAAACAAGCGTATTGCTCTTTCTTGCTCAATGACCAAATCCTAATTTTTATTTGAATTCCCAGTACATACTCAGTGATATAACTTATGCAGCTTTAAACACATGAAAAATTTACATTTTAAAATTTAAACCTTTTATTTTGAAATAATTGTAGATTCACAGGAAGTTGTAAAAGTAGTACAGAGAAGTCCCATTAACCCTTCACCTGGTTTCCCCAATGGCTGCACCTTTCATAATTATAGTAAAATATAAAAATTTTTGACATCGATGTAATGTTTATGTATAGTCATATCATTTATCACATGTGTAGATTCATGTAACCATCATCTCCATCAAGATACAAAACTGTTGGGGATTCCCTGGAGGTCCAGTGGTTAAGACTTGGGCTTTCACTGCCGTGGACCCAGGTTTGATCCCTGGTTGGGAAACTAAGATCCCACAAGTCGTGGTGTGGCAAAAAAAAAAAAAAGAAGAAGAAGAAGAAGAAAAAGAAGATATAAAACTGTTCCATCCACACAAAGATTTCCCTCATGCTACCTCTTTATTCACTAGAATTTTGTTTTTTCAAGAACATTATCTAAATATGATCATATAATTTTACAGCATACAATCTTTTGGGATTTGCTCTTATCACTTAACATCATTCTCTGGATCCATTCAAGTTGTTGCATGTCTCAAGAGCTCAATCCTTCTGCTTCCTAGGGTTAAGTTGGCTCTTCTTTCTCTAGACCCTTAGGGTGTAAAGTTATTCACTGGACTGAGAGCTTTCTTTTTTTTAATGTTCACATTTACCCTTATAAATTTCTCTCTGAGCACTGCTTCACTGTTTTGCACAAGTTTTGGTGTATTGTTCTCATTTTCATTCTTCTCTAAGTATTTTTTATTTTTCTACATTGCTAAAATATACATAATACAAAATTTACCACCTTACTCATTTTTAGTGTACAGTTCAGTGGCACTGAATACATTCATCATGCTGTGCTACTATCACTACCATCCATCTCCTGATGGATGGAACTCTTTTATCTTGTGACACAAACTCTATACCCATTACAGGCATACCTTGGAGATATTACAGGCCTGACTCCAGACCACCTCAGTAAATAGTCACACAAAACGTTTGGTTTTCTAGAGCATATAAAAGTAATGTTTATACTGTAGTCTAGTGTATTGTAGAAATATGTCTTTAAAAAAGTACATACCTTAATTACAAAATGCTTTATTGCTAACAAAATGCTAACCACCATCTGAACCTTCAGTGAGTCATAGTAGTAACGTCAAAAACCATCGACCGCAGATTACCATAACAAATATCATAACAGTAAAAAAAAGTTTGAAGTGTTGTGAGCATCACAAAATGTGACACAAGATGAGTAAATGCTGTTGGGAAAATGGCACTGATAGATTTTCTTGACACAGAGTTGTCACAAACTTTCCATTTGTAAAACAAAACAAAAAGCACAATATCTGTGTGAAGCGAAATAAAGCAAAGCACAATAAAGCCAGGTATACCTGTAAACTAGAACACCCCACTCTTCCTTCCTCTCAGCCCCTGGAAACAACCATTCTACTTTCTGTCTCCATTATTTTGAATACTTTAAGTAGCTCGTATGAATGGAAACATACAGAATTTGTCTTTTTGTGACTGGTTTAATCCATCCAGTATAATGTTGAATAGAGTACTGGAAATGAACATCCTTGTTAATATTTTCATTGAACAAAATTTTTGTTGCATTAACTTTCTCTATTGTTTCTCCTTGTTACTGACCTTAGGGAGAAAGTATTCTTCTTCTGCCATTAAGTATGATGTTACCTGTAGGTCTTTTGTAGATGCTGTTAAACTGAAGCAATTCTCTTTTCCTAACTTCCTGAGAGGTTTTACCATGAGCAGGCATTACATTTTATAAAATTGTTTTTCCGCCTCACTTGTTTGTTACGACTTTCATTCTTTGTCTCTTTGAACTGATGGTTTACAGTGAAGATAAATTATACCAATTTATTTTCAAATGCTTACTAGCCTTGCTACATTGCATAAATTCCACTTAATCTGTGTATAATTCTTTTTTATATTGTTGGACTTTTAGTTTGCTAATATTTAGTTCAGGAGTTTTGTATCTAGATTGGTAAAAGATATTGGTCTGAGTTTTCTTTTCTTGCAAAGTCTTTGTTTGGTTTGGGTAACAGAGTTATATTAGCCTCATAAAATATGGTTTTAAGCATTCCTTCTTCTCCGTAATGGAAGAGATTGTAAAATTCATGTTCATTCTTTTTATATGTTTGGAAGACTTTTTCTGTGAAACCAGCTGAGCCCAGAGATTTCTTTGTTGGGAGCTACTTAATTATAAATTCAATGTCTTTAATGGACTATTCAGACCATCTAGCTCATTTGTTGAGTTTTGGTATTTGTGTTTTTTGAGGAATTCAGCATGACTGTTTCTTCTAAGTTTTAAATTTATGAGTGTAAAAGTGTTTATAGTATTTCCCTATTATCTTTTTCACAGCTGGAGTTTCTTTCTCGATATCCCCCATCTTGTCCTGGTATAGATGATTTGCATGTTCTTTATTTTTGTCATCCTTGCTGGAGGTTTATCAATCTTATTGATTTATTCAAGGAATCAGATTTTAGTTTCATTGATTTTCTCTATTGTTTTCCTATTTTCATTTGCTTCTGCTCTTACAGCTATTATTTCTTTCCTTCTGCTTGCTTTAGATTTATTTTTCTTTTCTTTTTCTGGTTTCTTATGGAAGAAGTTTAAAGGTTTGAGACCCTTTTTCATTTATAGAGTACTCTGTAAATTTTCCTCTCCTTCTTATTATTGAGCTTATATTGTGAAGTTATTTCTAAAATTTGGCCATTGTGTTTTTTCAGTTCCAAATTTTCAATTTGGTTCTCCTTTATATTTTCTACTTATTTTGCTGAGACTTTCCATCGTTCTATCCATTTCAAGAGTCTTTGTCATTTTGCCTTATAGAATATTTATGGTGGTTTCTTTCAAGTTTTTTATTAGATAATTCCAAAATCTGGGCTAACTAAATGTTGATTTATGTATTTTTTTTCCCATGTGAATTGAAGTTTTCCTGATTCTTCTGAGTAATTACATGCTAAGTGAATATGTAACGTAACCAGGACATTTTCAATATTACGTTATGACCTCTGGATCTTGCTGAAGTACAATGGAATATGAGAAAATGCTTGTTTTAGCCAGCAACTGACCAAGTTATATCCAGGCCACAGTCTGGCCAGACTTCAGTGGGTTCTGCTTTCAATGTCAGTTATGTTTTCAAAGGCTTGACTCTTTGGATTTGTCACATGTGTGTGTCACCCAGTGGCCACTCTGACACCTAGGTACAGGTCTATCCTGTAGTTATTCTCAGAGTCTGTGGTACATTCCTAAGGTCACATTCATGCATGCACAGCTTGAGGGCAAGCCGGGGGTTCAGCAACAAGCTTATAACGTTCCTTTTCTGAGATCCTCCCTTTCTGGATGTCCTCAGTACTTTCTGGATCCCTAGAGCTCTCTTTTTTGGCACTCCAGCCAGAATGCTAGGACTTGATTTACCCTGCCCTTCTGCACCTTTCCTGTGACTGCATGTGCATCTGGGACAAGTGGTAAGAAGATACAGAAAAAAAACAATAATATGTTACTCAGCCTCTTGGGACCACATCTCCTTTAATCTGAGTGGAATGGATCCCTCAGAGTTTTAGGTGCACATGATACCTCTACTGTCCATGTGTTGACCTGGTTACTGTCCAATAATAGAATTTTCTGCAACTCAATCAATTTTTCTGATCAAGAAAAGAATATTAGGAGAGGAAGAACATACGCAGGAGAGATTGGGAAGACCTTTGTGGCCACTGTGTGTTATTCTGGAATTCAAGAGAGTGGTCTGGGTTATACATCAACTATAAGTAGTGTTTGGGTCATAGAATAATAGGAGGGTGGAGGGAAGAATGCATCACAGTAAAGTAAAAGTGAGGTTGGAGCCCTACATAATTAAATGTTAGGGCAGAAATGGAACTGTATGCATACAATGCTAGCAGAAGTCTTTGGAAATTTTTTAAAATAGCTAGGAAAATGTCATGCAATTGAAGCAGTGATAACAGAGTTTTTCCTTAAAAACAGCAATCAAACATCACAAAGATATTGTGAAACAAGCATTGAACATTGATTGAACATTGAACATTGAATATTGATTAGGACAATGTATTTATCTCCCAGCTCATCAGTGAAGGTTTGAAATTAGATGAATCTGGGTTCAAGTAATAATACCAGCAACCACACACACAGTTAATGTAGACACAGGTGTTTGTTTCTTGAAATTCAGTTGCATTACCTGCAAAATAAAGATAACAATGCAAAGTTTATATAACCAAGTGAGGAAAATGAGATCTGTGATATCGAATGTCTTACATACTAGATCCTGCATTAATATAAGATTATATTCCTAGATGGTAAAAATTATAGTGAAGAAAATGGGAAAGGGTGTTAAAGGAAGTATTATAGCTAAAGAAGTAGGCTTGGTCCTTGTATGTTAGAAAAGCTCTTTAAGTAGCTTTGTTCTGAAAAACATTCGACTGGAATAGAAACACTTGGGTGATGCTGCAGAGCCAAATGAGAGATAAGTGCCAATAAGAGAGAACCCACTATTTTATTGAATGAGAAGAATATTGTTGATGAGAAAGACTTTAGATACACAAATTCAAAACAATCTACATAAATAAGCTCCTCAAGTAACTTTATCACAATAGCAACCATCAATTCTATCCTTAATATTCCATGAATCTACTAAATCAGATACTGAAATAAATTTAAAAACACAAAAATTGTCCTAAAAAATCAATAGGTAACGGCTCTCAGGGATATTTTAACCAGACTACTTAAAAATACAAGAGTATAGTTGAAATTAACTCTAATGTTTAGGAGAAAAATTGTCAATTGCCAATTGCAAATTTGACCTTTGGGAAAGGCCTAGAATTTCCCAAGAGAAAGCCTAAATTAATAGGGATAAAACAGGAAGCTCACCTCCTACTGAGCCCTGGATTCTTTACCGTAGAGACCTTATCAATTCCTTGCTTTCAAACTCCTGAAACACGACTCATGGTTGGAATTCTGAGTAGCTGAGAAATCTCTTCCTATGAGACAGAATTATTACATTGATATTTCCTTCCTGGGGCTCAACTATTGCCAATTTTTATTCGTATAACAGAGGTGTGGTCCTCTTTAGACTGTTGTACAAAATTTCTAAGAATTAGATATTCAACTGATACCATTTTGGAAATTTTCTTCATCTCTCAAGTTGGCATTGGGAATCTGGGAAACCTGTTCGTATTAATATTATACATGTGCATTTAAAAAATTCATCCACACCAGAAGAAGCCCACAGATAGGATTCTCATGCACCTAACCCTAGCTAATATCATGACCATTATGTTCAGAGGCATTCAAGATGCAATGTCATCTTTTGGAATTTGGCCTATAATGGGTGATATTGGCTGTAAATCATTGTTGTACATTCCTAGGGTGACTCAAGGCATTTCTCTCTGCACAATTTCTATCTTGAACACTTTTCAGGCCATCAAAATTAGCCCCGGAAACTCTAAGTGAGCATGGCTCAAACCCCAAACCTCCCCATGCGTTTTGCCTTCATGCCTCTTTTTCTGGGTCATCAACATGCTTATCTACATCTGGATCATCACAAACAATGAGGCGTCACCAATGCCTCAGCTGCTCAACCGCGCTATTCTCTGGCTTACTGTAAAAGAAAGCGAGGGGATTACAGGGAGTCAGCAGTATTCCAGAGTTCCATGCTCATCCGGGTTTTCGTCTACATCAACCTCACTGTCTGGACCAGTGGCTGCATGGTGATGCTCCTCTACAATCACAAGACAATTCAGAATCTTCATGGCAACAACCTTTCTCCCAGGCCATCTCCTGAAACCAAAGCCACCAACACCATTCTGCTCGTAAGCTGCTTTGTCTTCTTTTGTTGGACCAACAGCTGCCTTACCACTTACTTGTCCTTAAAATCTGAAAGTAACATGTTGCTAGAGAGCATCACTGGATTTCTGTCCTCTTGCTACCCAGCCGTGTGTCCTCTGGTGATGCTGAAAAATGCCAGTAGAATTTCCTGCCTCAACTCCTCCCTTGCCAAGATGAGAATGCTCTCTAATAAAAGGGAATTACTAGTGATGGCATGGTCACCACCCAGCCTTCCTCTCAACAGAAGGATACAGTGCCATAAAAGTGTTTTGAAAGAAAAGACACCGTATTGAAAAGTATTTGTTTTTTTTTATTCTGCCTCTGGGGTCTATTCAAAAGGTAACAGAAAAATATAGTTAAAGTTTAATTAACCCTATGAAAACTATGTCTGCTGCAGGATTCCTCTGAATTTTATCAGATTAAGAAATCTCTCTTCTATTCCTACTTTGCTAATAATTTTTTATTATGAATGTGTTTTGAATTTTATCATTTTTACATTTTTAAAAATTACATGATTTTTACCCCTTTCCTACTCATGTGGTCAATTTACTTCCCCACTGCATTTGAGTAGTTTATATTTAAATGTTTATTCAGTCTTTTAGTCCTGGAATTCAAATATACCTGTTGATGATATTTTATTTTTACATATCACTGATTTTAACTTGCTGGTATTCACCTATAATTATTTTTTCCACAATGTCGTTGTATACTTTTGGTACATTTATATTGGTTCAATAAAACAAGTGGAGAATGTTCTCTTATTTTTTATTCTCTGATAAAATATGAGAGAATATCCAAGGGAGCCTCCTACTCACGGCCCCAAGAGGAGTCCCGCCCCACTCGCTCAGGTCTGGATGTCCCCCTAGGGTGACGGCCCGTCTGGACCATCTGCTTGGCTCTCCCGGATGCTGGAGGACCCACACTCCCCCATGGCCAACACCAGGGAAGGGCCCAGGAGCTCAAGATCCAACACAGTGAAAGACAGGATGGGTGAGTGAGCTGGACAGCAGGTCGGTAGAAAGTCGCCAGCTTGACTATGAGTCACGTGGGGCACGGTGAGTAGTTTCCAACAAATGTGTAAAGGAACCTAATACACAGAAGAGAGAAAGTAGGGCAGAAACAACATGTACAGCAAGAATGACCCAGAATTTTCTAAGACTGACGAACAATATCAACCCACAGATTTAAGACGCTCCATGACAATGTAATAAAACTGCTGAAATCAAAGACAAAGAACAAATATTAAAGCAGGAGGAGCAAAAAAAGGCACCGAGCATTGGATTCGACAGCACAGAGCTGTTCAACTGAGAACACGATTATCCTTCAAGGAAAGGGAAGACTGACCCCCAGCGGCTGCCACTGCCCCCACAGGCCCAGGAGGTGAGGCTGCTTCCTCCTCACAGGGCAGGGGCGGGGGTTGCCCCTTCGGTTTCAGGGCACCAGGATGACCCAGCCCAGGGCCTCAGGGGTGGGGCCCTCGCAGAGAGCTGTTTGAGTGGCCCAAGCGGAAGGGTCCCTGCTGCCCAGTGGGCTTGGAGGGAAGAGCATCAAACCAAAGAGGATTATTGTCCAGACCTAAATACTGATGGAACTTGCCTTGCTAGGTTTTGGACATGCCTGGGACCCGCCACCCTTTTATTCCTTCCACGTTCCCCTTTCAGAGTGGGAGTGTCTGTCCTGTGCCTGTCCTGTCACTATGTTTTAGAAGCACAAACTCATGTGGTTCCATGGGTCACCTCTGGATGAATCCTACCTTGAGTCTCACATATATCTGGTTTCGATGAGATTTAGATGAGACTTTGGACTTCGGAGCTGGTGCTGGACTGAGTCAAGACTTTAGGGCTGTTGGGATGGAAATGAATGTATTTGCAGGTAAGGACATGAATTTGGGGGACCCGGGGGCAGAATGCTATGGTCTGTGTCCCTCCAAAATTCATATGCTGAGGCCTGTCTTTGTTTGAGCTGCTGTAACAGAATATCATAGGCTGGGTGTCTTATAAACAACAGAAACATCTATCTCAGAGTTCTGGAGGCTGAGAAGTCCAAGGTCAAACACCAGCAGATTCAGTGTCTGGTGAGGCCCCCTTCCTGGTTCAGTCTTCCTGCTGTGTCCTCACATGGAGGAAGGGGACCAGGGAGTTCTCTGGGGTCTCTTTTATAAGGACACTAATCCCATCCTTGGGGGTCCACCCTCATGACCTCATCACCTCCCAAAGGCCCCGTCTCCTAACACCACCATATTAGGGATTAGTTTTCAATGCATGAATCTTGAGAGGTCACAAACATTCAGTCTACAGCAAATTCACAGTGTACAAGCCCATTCACACAATGTTTGAAACCAGGCTAAAGTCTTCTCTGGTCATAGAAGCCAGGTATCAGCCTTGGGGGTGGTTCTGAGTGGGAGGGGCACTTGGGGCCTCCAGCATGTTGAAGGGTCTGGGCCTGAGCACTGGTTACACGTGTGCCCACTTTGTGAAACTTCATCCATCTGTATACTCATGACTTATGCGGTTTGGTGTATATAATTTATATTTCAATAAAAAGTTAACTAAAAATCAAAACCACACAAACCAAAAACTGCAGACATGTACCTACTGGCATGAAAGTTTCTTCATAATATTAGATGAGAAAGGTTACAGAGCAATGCACACAGTATGATCCATGCTTTTGAAAAATAATGTATGTGCACAGAAACAGGATATACACCAACATTCATTTATTAAAAAATATTTATTGAGCATGTACTATGTGCCGACACATAATTTATCTGGAAGACGTCTCTACAAGTGGACTACCCCATGCAGAGCCCCATCGCATGCATCGCACCTCAGGCTCCCACGAGGCTCTGTGTGACCCCACATCCCGCGAGCTGAGTGGGTGAGCCGAGGGCGGGAAGGACACGCACACACGACGCATGAACAGCCACCTTCACAGGAGCACAGGGTTGACGAGAGTGTCCTACGAGCTTAGAACTAGACCTGGCTGAGGGACACTGGGCCATCAACTACCCACAGGTGGACACCTGGAAACACAGCCCAGTTCTAAGGACAGGCAGGGCAGTGACAATGGCGAGCATGGGTCCCGAGGAGCACGGGCGCGTCTGGGGAGGGCCCGCGGCCCCGAGCCCTCAGGTGAGGGTGTTACCACCCCATCCTGGTGCAAGTCCGTGGCTTCCACAGGACACGCGTTCCCGTCCAGGGCCGACTCCACTGAGTCACGTCTGTCCCTCCAAGACGCTGCATCCCACACAGAGCTGCACCTGTCATCTCCAGATGGGAAAGACTTTCTCTCCAACCTGAGAAAGACAAAGGAAACAAACCAATCAGATGATAAATCATTTCAGTTTGATTAACACACAGTATTTCCTAATAATAATTTAATACTGGACAAGAGTCTGGTATTCAGGTGCAGACTTTCAACAACAAACATTTAAACTTTTTTAATGTAAAATCAGCATAAAGCAAAGCGCAAAACAGGTACTACAGAATAAAGGGAAACCATTTGATTATTTTCTTCCCTCTCCTGCATTAACCCTGAGTCTGAAGAGAAGGATTTTCCATGGGCTCTGTGAGCCGTGAGCCCTAAGGCCCCGCCTGGCCACATGCTCACTTCAGCCCTCAAACTGCTGCCACGGCCAGAACACGACTCCACCGCACGTCCACATTGCCCACGGCAAGGCACGCAGGGTGAGTGAGGTTGCACCATGGCCCGGCCCTCGGCCCCAGCTGTGGCCACGGGGTCCGCCGGGTGGGAATAGGCATCTGCCACCGAGACCACCACAGACCCACCAGCTGCCCGGACTGGCACCACAGCCCGTGACTCCACAGCTAAATATCTTACTTTCTGCGACCCGGGGTCTTGTCTAGAAGTGACGGACCAGCTCAGAGTGACAGACATGTGCCGTCTCCACACGGGGTTTCTCTGCAACACCACTGAGCCTGTGACCACGTCTCCCGCGAGGACGGACACGGGCTCGTCCATCATGAACAGCACCTGCTTCCAGTGGGTGGTGCTGCAAGACAGGGGCGTGTTGTCACCCCTCAGGGAGCCCATCGGGACTGCCATGCCCCCACCCTGTGATCAGACGGCTTCATGGGACCCGCGTGGACCCACAACCCGGGGGGCCTCCTTGTCGCTGCACAGATTCCCTGGTGCCAAGGAGGCCGGGCCGCAGGGGCACGTGGCCAGACACAGGTCCCCAGGGGCCGCCTGTCCCCAGCCCCTCGTGGGGTCAACCCAGCCTCCACGAGCTGGCACGGCAGTGCCCACCCAAAGCCACCTTCTCTGAACTGCTGACGCCCACGGTTCTAGTTTCTGCAGTTAAAACGAGATACACGCTGCTGAAATCGTGTCCAAAAAAAGTCGTAATTCCTGTGAAGGTTCAATAGAGTGTGAGCAAACAAGTGCAGCATTTGGGGGAGCAGTGACACCCCAGATTCTGTAAGTCCTGTGACTCTCACGCCCAAGCACCTGAAAGGACCCAGGTCACACCCCACAGTGAGGTTCTGCTGCGTCTCCCCCTCGTGTCACATCCTCCCTGACGCTGGGCCGCCCCCTCAGCCACCGTGGGGGGGGGTCTCCCTCCCTGGCCCACGCCCTGCCCCCCATCCTGTCCCCATGCCACCTGTGTGTGGATGACCCCACGCAGACGCTTAGGTGGGAAACGCCAGGCACACACGGTTTGCGGGGGCCCCTGAGGCCCCTCTTGCGGGCCCTGGAAGGAGGCTCTGGCCAGGCAGCTCGTCCTCCGGCTCAACTTCCACAAAGGACGCTGAGGACCCCCTGGGCCCAAAGACCACGGGGGCGTCTGACTCGGGCGTCTGCGTCCCTCCCTGGGCTTGCTCACTTCTGCCGACCACACAGTGCAGGGGAGCATTGGGGCCATTACTGAAAGGGGCAGTGGAAGTCCCCGAATGAAGGCGGAGCCCCCCCCAGGGGCCGCTGTGTCCAGCACCACGACAGACAAGGTGCGCTTCCCCACGCGCAGGAGCAAGCGTGCAGCCCCGAAACCTTACTGCTCAAAAAATGTGTCTCAGGAAACATCTGCCTTCCCCAGAAGTCGAAGTAAAAGCCCCTGGAACCCTGTGGACTGTTTCTGTGTCAGATGGTGAAGAGCTGCAGCAGCATTTGGGGCCACAGAGAGAAGGTGGAGCCTGACCATCCAGGGTGTTGGGGACTCCCCGACCCCGGCCCCGAGGAAGCCCGATGCCGGGGGGGCAACCCGGACTCACCGCCACACACAGCCCGGCCCCAGCGCCAGCCCACCCACCCACATGCCCGCGTCTGGAGAGATTTGGGGCCCACTTCCGATATTACTAGATCTTTAAACCCGTGACTCTGCCAGGCTTTCCGTGCTGCCCACAGGAGAAGGAGGGGCACACTCACGGGTGCAGCGGGCCCGTGCTCAGCACCAGCTGTGGCTCGTCCTCCTCCAGGTTCTGGAACCGGACGCTGAACCAGGCTGTGAACCCGTGGAGGGTGCCTGCCTTCTTGATGTCAAAGTGCAGCTCACCTTTCATCAGCTGTGTTCAAGCAAATGAGTAAGAAAAGGGCGCTGGGGACCGGGGGGGCAGCTCCCGCCTCCGTGGGGCTCTGTCCCAGATCCCACAGCACTGCCCCAGGCAGCCACACCCGTCTATTTCAGTAGTTATACCACAAATCTGTAACTTGCTAGTTTAGCTGAACACATCAAAAACCATATTTCCTCCTAGGGAAAGTAAATGTTAAAATCTACATCCTGAACTCAGAGGCTGCAGATAATCAGAAGAGGTTTTGAGCAATTTGGGTCTCATTTGCCTAATTTTCTGTCCCCAAATTCAAGTGGAATACTTCCTCTTCTCAATTCTTTATACAAATATAAAGCTCCAGACTGAGTCTCTACAATCCCCAAACTAACTAAAGCCTCAAAAGTTCACTTTGCACGTGGTTTTGCCCATCTAAGTTCCAGAAGGGGGTTCCTCCACCTCAGAGCAGCCCTTAACCCGCACACGCCACCTCGTGGCCACAGAGGGTAAGTAAAAGAATTTTAAGAATTTTATCATCAATGGGAGCTAAAAAAACATAGAAAAAAAATTTAATTCAAATTCCACGATGAAACATATAATTTATTTGAATCTGAAGATGCTGAGAATATTACACATAAGTCTAAAAGTAACTGAAGATGTTAAAGAGGTTAACTGTAAAGAAAATAACCTAAAAATACAAAAAACAAAATCAGAGTAGGAAAAAAAAAAAGACTGTGGGAAAATCAATAGCAACAAGTTTAACTTGTTTATTTGAATAGGAAGGAAAGGTCACCTCTTCTCACCTCGAGGTCGGCGATCTGCACCGTTCTCATGTCCAGCTGTAATATGGTGCACGGCTCAGAGAGACAGTCTTCTGGTTTCAAAATGTGGTTATACTTGGGCTTCGAAAAAAACTCCTTAATTGCTAAAGATCTGGGGAAAAGTCACAGTAATTGCTCAATATCATTTACCCACATCTCCGGCTATCACGCCTCCCCTGCGTTAGCAGGAATTCTAACTCACCGGGCAAGAGGCAGGGCTGAGGAGGCCCGAGGAGGCCAGCCCTCCGGGGCCCCTCGGTGTCCTACTCGTGGGGTCTCAGCACACATCCAGAGAACACGGAATCCACGGGCAATTAAATATTAACGAATGGCGTGCGAGGAGAACAGACATCTCCTCCAAGGGGCCAACCAGTGTGCCGGATAACGTGTGGCCTCAGCACCTTATCCCTCCGCCCGCCAGTTCACGGTGCGCCTTTTCCGGACACCACAGACCCTGTTCAGAGTTTCCTCCGTCTTTCCTTGTCGCTTTCATTACTGGGCGTTAATTCGGGCAGCATGAGAAACCACCCCCACCCCCGCCTGCTCTTTTCAAACCTTCCCAGCCCTTCCCACACATTAGTCCTACATGAACCACGGAACGACTCTGTTGGAGACCCTTCCTCTCTATCCCCTTTGGGATTTGGGTTGAGAGTACATTGACTAGGGAAGATTCCATACCTCTATGTTGATACTTTTTCTTTTTCTGAGTTTTTTAACAAAAAATAAAAAGGCCCAGAGGCCCCCATCTTGCTGCCAACTCCCCAGCTGGATACCTAGAAGGCGTCCAGGCTCATTGAACAGAAGCTTCTTTCTGCCTCTGACAAAGGGGCCCTTCCCTAATTCCAGGGCTGCTGCTGGGTCTCTCCTGCCCACGTCCCACGGCACCTCAGAGGGGACGCAGCCGACACGTGTCACTATCCTTCTCAGAGGAGGCGATGTGACAACCATGAAGGCCTTGAGAGAAGATCGTTTTATGTTAAAACCTGAAGCTCTACCACAAGCCTAACGTATGTTATACACCAGGAAGTGAACTTTTGTGGAGCACTGCTTTCTTTACCAAATGCCAGCGATGCCTTCACTAACACATTTTCTGACTCTTGTTAGAAGGTTACGGCTCTTAGTGGGAACAGTCATTTGTTTTAACGGCCCACGCGTTTATAAACATGACCTTATTTTTCCCATTATATTTGGGGTCTTATAAATGGGACATTTCAATTTCCCATCACATCTGTTGTCGGTTTAAAGACCTGTAAGGCAACGTGCAAACTTCTTAGTCACGTGAGCAAACTGAGCTCAGCGCGGTGGCAGGTCTGAGACCTGCAGCCCGCCCCCCACGCTCCCACAGCCCGGGAGCGCCCGGTGACACTCACTTGAGGGCACTGAGGTCGAACTCGTAGGCGTTGTCCCAGAAGAGCACCTTGCTGCGGTAGTCCCTGTCGGCGCTGCAGGGCACCAGGTGCAGCGCGGCCGTGGTCGGCCAGATGACCCCATCCTCCTTCAGCCACGTGTCCCGGGCATAGAGGATAGACTCGATCATGAACTCAAACTGCAGGGAGGGAGACGCACAGGAGATGCCGTGTCTGTGCAGCCCCCTCGCTGCTCAGACTTGGGTCTTCACGTCTGTCACTTCCAGAGGCACAGAACTGGCTGAGCTGCCCGGCCCAGGGGAGGGCTTCTCTTGCGCCCACACGGCAGTCGTCACCGAGTCCAGTCACAGCCTGGGCTTAAGCCCCATCGAGCCGCGTGGAGTTCGGAACTGGGCGTGGCTAACGGTCAGGGAAATCAGCCTCTCGCCCACCCCACTCACTCGGCAGTCAGCTGTCCCCACATGCCTAAAGCCCTCAAGTGTTTCGGGGTCTTAACTCTCCAACAGGATCAACCTGGTCTGGGATATCCTCAGGATTCTCACCACCCTTTAAGTTGGCTGAAGTCACTTCTTAAAAACGTGGAACATCGGGGGTGGAGTCAAGATGGCCTACTAGGAGGAGGCGGAATTTGCGTCTCCTCACAACTAGGGCACCTACCAGGCACCGATGGGGGACCATGGACACCTAAGGGGATGGGAGGAACCCTCAACGACCGGTAGGACGTGGGGGGAGTGAGGGGGGAGGAGAAGCGGAGGTGGGACAGCATTGGTGGCCCTAAGGGGTGCCTGGGGGAGGGGAAGGGATCCCACACCCGAAAGGGGAAATTGGGGGACCGTTGGGAGGGCAGAGGATCAAAAGGGAGTGTGGCCAGGTCTCCCCTGCCCACTCGGGCCCCCAGAAGCCTGTTGGGCTCCTGGGCCTGATCCTCTGCCCACCCAGGCCCCCTCCTGCCATGCGGAGCCCAAGCCCCGCCCCTACACTCGGAGACCACCTCTGAGACCCGCTCCAACGCGCTGGGCCTAAACCCCACCCACACACCCCAACTCAGGGCCCTACGTCCAGACTCCGGAGCTCCACACTCCAGAGGCCCTCCTTTCCACCTGCTGCCTCTCCCCTTCCGCCCTAAGCAGAGGTCCCGCCCCATGCTCAAACGTCACCCCCCCACCTGCCTAGGTCCCGCCCCACCCAAACCCCGCCCCTGCCTGTTCCACCCTCACCTGAACTCCGCCCTCATAGCCAAGGCTTTTTTTTTCTTTTCTTTTTGTTTTTTGCTCTTCTATATTGGGGTTCTGTTTTACCTTGTTGATTCACTGTCGTTGATTCTTTTAGATTTTTGTTTTTCCTAATAAACCTTTTATTTTTCTAATTTTATTTTATTCTTTATACTTCGTTAGTGATCTCTCTTCCTGGCTTGCTGCAACCCCCCCCCCTTTTTTTTTTCTTTTTTCTGTTGTGGTTTCATTTTTCCTAATATATTTTTTATCTTTCTAATTTTATTTTGTTTTTCATTCTTTGATATTGTACTGCTCCTTTTTTTCTTTATTTCTTCCTTTTTTTTTTTTTTTTTTTTTTTTAACTGTGCCATGAAGCTTGCAGGATCTTGGTTCCCAGGCTGGAGGTCAGGCCCGAGCTCCTGTGGTGGGAGCTCCGAGTCCAAACTGCTGGACTAACAGAGAACCTCAGACCCCAGGGAATATCAATCGGAGTGAGGCCTCCAGGAGGTCCTCATCTCAGCACCAAGACCCAGCTCTATCCAACTGCCTGCCAACTCCACTGCTGGACATCTCAGGCCAAACAACCAGTAAGACAGGAATACAGCACCACCCATCAAAAAATATATATATAACGACAAAAAAATATGTTACAGACAAAGGAGCAAGGTAAAAACTTACAAGACCAAATAAATGAAGACGAAATATGCAACCTACCGGAAAAAGAATTCAGAGTAATGATAGTAAAGATGATCCAAAATCTCGGAAACAGAATGGAGAAAATACAAGAAACATTTAATAAGGATCTAGAAGAACTAAAGAGCAAACAAACAGTGATGAACAACACAATTACTGAAATTAAAAATACTCTAGAAGGAATCAATAACAGAATAACTGAGGTAGAAGAACGGATAAGTGACCTGGAAGATAAAAGGGTGGAAATAACCACCAGGGAGCAGAATAAAGGAAAAAGAATGAAAAGAGTTGAGGACAGTCTCAGAGACCTCTGGGACAACATTAAACACACCAACATTCGAATTATAGGGGTCCCAGAAGAAGAAGAGAAAAAGAAAGGGTCTGAGAAAATATTTTAAGAGATTATAGTCAAAAACTTCCCTAACATGGGAAAGGAAATAGTAAATCAAGTCCAGGAAGCACAGAGAGTACCATACAGGATAAACCCAAAGAGAAACATGTCAAGACACATACTAATCAAACTATCAAAAATTAAATACAAAGAAAAAAATATTAAAAGCAGCAAGGGAACAGCAACAAAGAACATACAAGGGAATCCCCATAAGGTTAACAGATGATTTTTCAGCAGAAACTCTGCAAGCCAGAAGGGAGTGGCAGGACATACTTAAAGTGGTGAAAGGGAAAAACCTACAACCAAGATTACTCTACCCAGCAAGGATCTCATTCAGATTCGATGGAGAAATTAAAACGTTTACAGATAAGCAAAAGTTAAGAGAATTCAGCACCACCAAACCAGCTTTACAACAAATGCTAAAGGAACTTCTCCAGACAGGAGACACAAGACAAGGAAAAGACCTACAAAAACAAACCCAAAACAATTAAGAAAATGGTAATAGGAACATACATGTCGATAATTACCTTACATGTGAATGGATTAAATGCTCCAACCAAAAGACATAGACTGGCTGAATGGATACAAAAACAAGACCCGTACATATGCTGTCTACAGAGACCCACTTCAGACCTAGGGACACATACAGACTGAAAGTGAGGGGATGGAAAAAGATATTCCATGCAAATGGAAATCAAAAGAAAGCTGGAGTAGCAATTCTCATATCAGACAAAACAGACTTTAAAATAAAGACTATTACAAGAGACAAAGAAGGACACTACATAATGATCAAGGGATCAATCCAAGAAGAAGATATAACAATTGTAAATATATATGCACCCAACACAGGAGCACCTCAATACATGAGGCAAATGCTAACAGCCATAAAAGGGGAAATCGACAGTGACACAATAATAGTAGGGGACATTAAAACCCCACTTTCACCAATAGACAGATCATCCAAAATGAAAATAAATAAGGAAACACAAGCTTTAAATGACACATTAAACAAGATGGACTTAATTGATATTTATAGGATATTCCATCCAAAAAAAAACCAGAATACTTTCTTCTCAAGTGCTCATAGAACATTCTCCAGGATAGATCATATCCTGGATCACAAATCAAGCCTTGGTAAATTTAATAAAATTGAAATCGTATCAGGTATCTTTTCTGACCACAACACTATGAGACTAGATATCAATTACAGGAAAAAATCTGTAAAAAATACGAACACATGGAGGCTAAACAATACACTACTAAATAACCAAGAGATCACTGAAAAGATCAAAGAGGAAATCAAAAAATACCTAGAAACAAATGACAATGAAAACACAACGACCCAAAACCTATGGGATGCAGCAAAAGCAGTTCTAAGATGGAAGTTTATAGCAATACAATCCTACCTCAAGAAACAAGAAAAATCTCAAACAACCTAACCTTACACCTAAAGCAATTAGAGAAAGAAGAACAAAAAAAACCCAAAGTTAGCAGAAGGAAAGAAATCATAAAGATCTGATCAAAAATAAATGAAAAAGAAATGAAGGAAATGATAGCAAAGAACAATAAAACTAAAAGCTGGTTCTTTGAAAAGATAAACAGAATTGATAAACCATTAGCCAGACTCACCAAGAAAAAAAGAGAGAAGACTCAAATCAACAGAAATAGAAATGAAAAAGGAGAAGTAACAACTGACACTGCAGAAATACAAAGGATCATGAGAGATTACTACAAGCAACTATATGCCAATAAAATGGACAACCTGGAAGAAATGGACAAATTCTTAGAAAAGCACAACCTCCCAACACTGAACCAGGAAGAAATAGAAAACATAAACAGACGAAACACAAGCACTGAAATTGAAACTGTGATTAAAAATCTTCCAACAAACAAAAGCCCAGGACCAGATGGCTTCACAGGCAAATTCTATCAAACATTTAGAGAAGAGCTAACACCCATCCTTCTCAAAATCTTCCAAAATATAGCAGAGGGAGGAACACTCCCAAACTCATTCTACGAGGCCACCATCACCCTGATACCAAAACCAGACAAAGATGTCACAAAAAAAGAAAACTACAGCCAATATCTCTGATGAACACAGATGCAAAAATCCTCAACAAAGTACTAGCAAACAGAATCCAACAGCACATTAAAAGGATCATACACCATGATCAAGTGGGGTTTATCCCAGGAATGCAAGGATTCTTCAATATATGCAAATCAATCAATGTGATACACCATATTAGCAAATTGAAGGATAAAAACCCTATGATAATCTCAATAGATGCAGAAAAAGCTTTTGACAAAATTCAACACCCATTTATGATAAAAACTCTCCAGAAAGTAGGCATACAGGGAACCTACCTTAACATAATAAAGGCCATATATGACAAACCCATAGCCAACATCATTCTCAGTGGTGAAAAACTGAAACCATTTCCTCTAAGATCAGGAACAAGACAAGGTTGCCCACTCTCACCACTATTATTCAACATAGTTTTGGAAGTTTTAACCACAGCAATCAGAGAAGAAAAAGAAATAAAAGGAATCCAAATCGGAAAAGAAGAAGTAAAACTGTCACTGTTTGCAGATGACATGTTACTATACATAGAGAATCCTAAAGATGCTACCAGAAAACTACTAGAGCTAATCAATGAATTTGGTAGAGTAGCAGGATACAAAATTAATGCACAGAAATCTCCTGCATTCCTATACACGAATGATGAAAAATCTGAAAGAGACATTAAAGAAACACTCCCATTTACTATTGCAACATAAAAAATAAAATACCTAGGAATAAACCTACCTACGGAGACAAAAGACCTGTATGCAGAAAACTATAAGACACTGATGAAAGAAATTAAAGATGATACAAACAGATGGAGAGATATACCATGTTCTTGGATTGGAAGAATCAACATTGTGAAAATGACTATACCACCCAAAGCAATCTACAGATTCAATGCAATCCCTATCAAACTACCAATGGTATTTTTCACAGAACTAGAACAAAAAATTGCACAATTTGTATGGAAACACACAAGACCCCAAATAGCCAAAACAATCTTGAGAAAGAAAAACAGAGCTGGAGGAATCAGGCTCCCAGACTTCAGACTATACTACAAAGCTACAGTAATCAAGACAGTATGGTACTGGCATGAAAAGAGAAATATAGATCAATGGAACAGGATATAGAAAGCCCAGAGATAAACCCACACACATATGGTCACCTTATCTTTGATAAAGGAGGCAAGAGTATACAATGGAGAAAAGACGGCCTCTTCAAAAGTGGTGCTGGGAAAACTGGACAGCTACATGTAAAAAGATGAAATTAGAACGCTTCCTAACACCATACCCAAAAATAAACTCAAAATGGATTAAAGACCTAAATGAAAGCCTAGACAGTATAAAACTCTTAGAGGAAAACATAGGCAGAACACTCTATGACATAAATCAGAGCAAGATCCTTTTTGACCCACCTCCTAGAGAAATGGAAATAAAAACAAAAATAAACAAATGGGACCTAATGAAACTTAAAAGCTTTTGCACAGCAAAGGAAACCATAAACAAGATGAAAAAACAACCCTCAGAATGGGAGAAAATATTTTGAAATGAAGCAACTGACAAAGGATTAATCTCCAAAATATACAAGCAGCTCATGCAGCTCAATATCAAAACAACAAACAACCCAATCCAAAAATGGGCAGAAGACCTAAATAGACATTTCTCCAAAGATATACAGACTGCCAACAAACACATGAAAAGATGCTCAACATCACTAATCATTAGAGAAATGCAAATCAAAACTACAATGAGGTATCACCTCACACCGGTCAGAATGGCCATCAAAAAATCTACAAACAATAAATGCTGGAGAGGGTGTGGAGAAAAGGGAACCTGCTTGCACTGTTGGTGGGAATGTAAATTGATACAACCACTATGGAGAACAGTATGGAGGTTCCTTAGAAAACTAAAAATAGAACTACCATATGGCCCAACAATCCCACTACTGGGCATATACCCTGAGAAAACCATAATTCAAAGAGTCATGTACCACAATGTTCATTGCAGCACTATTTACTATAGCCAGGGCATGGAAGCAACCTAAGTGTCCTTCGACAGATGAATGGAGAAAGAAGATGTGGCACATGTATACAATGGAATATTACTCAGCCATAAAAGGAAACAAAACTGAGTTATTTGTAGTGAGGTGCATGGGCCTAGAGTCTGTCATACAGAGTGAAGTCAGTCAGAAAGAGAAAAACAAATACCGTATGCTAACACAAATATATGGAATCTAAGAAAAAAAAAGGTTCTGATGAACCTAGGAGCAGGACAGGAATAAAGACACAGACGTAGAGTATGGACTTGAGGACACGGGGAGGGGGAAGGGTAAGCTGGGATGAAGTGAGAGTGGCATGGACAGATATACACTACCAAACGTAAAATAGATAGCTAGTGGGAAGCAGCTGCATAGCACAGGGAGATCAGCTCGGTGCTTTGTGACCACCTAGAGGGGTGGGATAGGGAGGGTGGGAGGGAGACGCAAGAGGGAGGGGATATGGGGATATATGTATATGTATAGCTGATTCACTTTGTTACACAGCAGCATCCAACACACCATTGTAAAGCAATTATAGCCCAATAAAGTTGTTAAAAAAAAAAAAGTAACTGTTCCTAGATTATACTTGACTATGTCAATTTCCTGGCCTAATTTTGAATAAAATGTTGATGTTTATTTAACAAAGGAAAAAAAAAAACGTGGAACCTCAAAGCAGGAGTGCCACAGAGGTCATGTGGCACCGAAGTCAAGAGCAGCCCAGCACACCTAGGTGCCCCTCGGGAGTGCTGAATTTTGAGAATTCTTTGTATATTCAGGATACACACTGGGTATGTGATTTGCAAATATTTTCACCTAATCTTAGCATGTCTTTTCATTCTCTTAACACTGTCGTTTACAGAACAGACATTTTTACTTTGATGAAGCCCAATTTATCAACTTTTTCTTTAATAGATTATGCTTTTAGAGTCACACCTAAAAACCCTTTGACTAACCCATGAACACTTTCTCCTGTGATTTCTTCCGAGAGTTTTATAGTTTTATGTTCTAAGCAATTAGATCTATAATCAATTTTGAGTTCATTGTTTCGTATGAGGTATGAGGCTTAAAGTTGAAGTTCTTTTTTTTTGCACATGGATGGCCAATTGTTCCAATATAATTAGGTGAAAAGACTATCTTTTCTTCATTAAATTGACTTTGCCCCTCTGTTAAGAATCAGTTGACCATATTTGTAGGAATATACTGTCTATTCTGTTCCATTGACTTATGTGTCTATCGTTTCACCAGTTTCACAGTCTTGACTACCAGAGCTTTATACTAAGTTTTAAAGTCAGGTACTATAATTCTTCCAATTTTGTTCTTTTAAAAATTGTATCAGCTATTCTAGTTTGTTTACATTCCACATAAATTTTACAATGAACTTATCTACAAAAACTCCTGCTTAGATTTTTACTGGAATTGTATTAAATCTACAGATTAATCTGGGGAGAAGAGACATCCTTACAAGGTTGTCTTCCAGCCCATGAACAATGCGTATCTATCAGCATCATGTAGTTTTCAGCATACAGATCTTGTACATGTTTTGTCAGATTTCATCATTTTGGAGCTATTGTAAATAGTATTGTACAGTGCTAGTATTTATATAAAAATATGACTGGTTTTTGTATGTTGACTTTGTACTCTGTGATCTTCTTAAACTTGCCTACTAGTCTAGGAAAGTTTTTGGAGATTCCTTGGGATTTTCTACAAAGACAATCATGCTGTCTGAGAAAGGGATGGTTTATTTCTTTGTCTTCGTTCTGTGTGCCTTTCACTTCTTCTCTCCCTTTTGCACCTGGTTAGGTTTCCCAGTACAATATGGAGTAGAAGTGGTGGAGCGGCCCTCCCTGCATCACCCCTGCTCTTAGGGGGAAGTTGCCATTCTGTCCTAACAAGTGAAAAGCTGAACAAACTGAAACATCAAGAACTCTTCTTAGATCCGTAAGAGAAATGAGGTCACAGAGCAAACTGCTGCCCCCAAATAGGAGAAATTGAGAGACTAATACAGACGGTCCCCTACTTATGATGGTTCAACTTTACAACGGTGCAATAGGAATTCAGTAAAGACTATGCCTCGAATTTTGAATTTTGATCTTTTCCCAGCTAGCGATACACAGTGCAACACACGAGCCACACAAGCCACAGCCCTGTCAGCCATGAGATCGCTAGAGTGAACGACACTTTCAGTACAGTACTGAGTCAATTACATGAGATAGTCAACACTTTATTATCAAATGGGCTTTGGTTATGATTTTGCCCAACTGTAGGCTCATGTGAGTGCTCTGAGCACATTTAAGGCAGGCAAGGCTCAGCTGTGATGTTCGGGAACTTAGATGTGTTATGTGCATTTTGAAGTTTTTTTGTTTTTTTTAAAATAAATTTATTTATCTATTTTTGACTGTGTTGGGTCTTCGTTGCTGCGCACGGGCTTTCTCTAGTTGCAGCGAGCGGGGGCTACTCTTTGTTGCGGTGCACGGGCTTCTCGTTGCGGTGGCTTCTCTTGTTGCGGAGCACGGGCTCTAGGTGTGCGGGCTTCAGTAGTTGTGGCACGTGGGCTCAGTAGTTGTGGCTCGTGGGCTCTACAGCACAGGCTCAGTAGTTGTGACTCACAGGCTTAGCTGCTCCGCGGCATGTGGGATCTTCCCGGACCAGGGCTCAAACCCGTTTCCCCTGCATTGGCAGGCGGATTCTTAACCACTGTGCCACCAGGGAAGTCCCTGCATTTTGGACTTTGATATTTTCAACTTATGATGGGTGTGTTGGGACATAGCCCCATCATAAGTCGAGGAGGATCGTACAGAGAATCACAATTTGCCAGGGGAGGAAACATGAACTGTGGTTGACAAGTTGCTGGGGCCCACTGTGGACAAGCCTGAGAGTCAAAGCTCCAGACAGGCTCAGTCACAGAGGTCCCCACAGTAAACATCAGAGAAAAGTCCCCTCATGCTTCTGACAAGTTCGAAAGGAAGCATTTGAAATACACCAGAGTATTCTGTTCTTCTTAACAGGATCTGCACTCAGGAGAAACTAGTTAACAGAACCTAACCAGCTGGAGAACGAGAAATATCCAACTTGAGCCCCCTCCAGCCATCGTGTCCCACCTAAAAGAGGAAAAGAAACTGAGAAGCACCTGTGAAGTTCACAGTGCAGAGGCCCAGGCTCACTAAACACTGAGACCCCAGAAGGACCACAGAACACTCCCCGACCCGCATCTCACCACCACATCACTACAGGCCTGTTTGCACTGAACCTTTATCCAGTCATCATGCCTGGCTATCAGGAGAAAACCACAAGACGTACTAACAGTATAAGACACACAGCGAGGCTTAGAACCAGACTCAGACACAGCAGGGATGCTGTAATTATCAGGCTGCGAATTTAACAACTATGATTCATATGCCCAGGACTCTAATGGATAAAGCAGACAGAGTGCAGGAACAGATGGGCAATGTAAGCAGAGAAAGGAAAATTCTTGAAAAGAACCAAAAACAAATGCTCAAGATGAAAAGCAATGTAACAGAAATGAAGGATGTCTTCAATGGCTCATTAGTAAGGACACAGCTGAGTAACAAGCCTCCAAGCTTGAGGAAATGACAACAGAAACCTGCAAAGCTGAAAAGCACAGAAGACAGGCTAAAAAATACAACATATTCAAGGGCTGTAGGACAACAACAAAAGGTATAGTAGACACAAAACGGAAGTACCAGGAGAAGAATGAGAGGTGGGATCAGAAGAAGTAGTTGAAAAACTAATGACTGAGAATTTCCCCAAATTAATGTCAAACACCAACCCACAGATCCAGGAGTGCAGAGCACACCAAGCAAGATAAATGTGGGGGGGAAAAAAAAAAGTAAAACTAGGCATGTCATTTTCAAACTACAGACACTCAAAAGATAAAGAAAAAATCCTGAAAGAAGCTGGGGGGAAAAAACACCTACCTACTGGGGAACAAAGATAAAATTTCATCTGAATTCTCAGAAACCATGCAAGCAAGAAGAGAGTGGAGTGAAATATTTAAAGTGTTGAGAGAAAAAAGCCCACCAACCTAGAATTCTGCACCCTGTGAAATTATCCTTCAAAAGTGAAGGACAAATAAAGACTTTCTCAGACAAACAAAATAGAGGGAACTTGTTGCCAGTAGACCTGCTTTGCAAGAAATGTTAAAAGAAGTTCTTTAGAAAGAAGGAAAATGATATACAGGCAGATCTCATTTTACTGTGCTTCACAGATACCGTACTTTTTACAAATTGAAGGCTTGTGGCAACCCTGCATCGAGCAACCCTATCAGTGCCATTTTCCAACAGCCTTTGCTCACTTTGTGTCTGTGTGCCACATTTTGGTAATTCTCGCAACATTTCAAACTTTTTCATTATTATTGTATTTGTTACGGTAATCTGTGATCAACATCTTTGATGTTACTATTGCAAAAAGATTAGAACTCACTGAAGGCTCAGATGATGGTTAGCATTTTTTAGCCATAAAGTATATTTTAATTAAGGTATGTACATTGCTATTTTCGACATAATGCTACCGCTCACCTAACAGACTACAGCATAGTGTAAACATAACTTTTATATGCACTGGGAAACCAAAAAATTCGTGCAACTTGCTTTATTTCGGTGGTCTGGAACTGAACCTGCAATATCTCTGAGGTCTGCCTGTAGATCAGAAACACGGATCTGCATAAAGAAAGAAAATCACTGAAACAGAAATAAATGAAGATAAAACTAAAACTTTTATTTTTCCTATTCTTAATCAATCTAACAATTTGTCCAAAATAATAGCAACACAGTATTTAACCATGTATGCTTATGTACGTATGTATATCTATGCTTATGTATAATAAAATGAATGAAAATGATGATACAAGGGACAGGAGGGAGAAATCAGGATTACTCTGCTATCATAAAGTGCTCACACTAACCATGAAGCCTAAGAGTGTGACTCGGAACAGCTGTAAATACATATTGAAAACTGTAGGGAAACCAATTAAAAAAGCAAAAAAGAGCAAGTATAACTGCTATGCTAAGAAAGGAGAGAAAATGGAGTCATATAACATGCTCAATTAAAACCTCAAAAGACAGAGCACCTAAATATTATGGAAAATATTAAGAGATCTGAAGAGAGAAATAGACAGCAATCCAATAATTGTAGGGGACTTCAATAGCCAATTTTCAACAATGGATAAATCATCCAGGCAGAAAATCATAAGGTGACACTTGACTTAAACTACACATTAGACCAGATGGATTAACAGACCTATACGATATTCCAGGCAACAGCAGCAGAGTATATACATTTTCTCAAGAACTCAAGGAACATTCTCCAGGATAGGTCATATGTTAAACCACAAAACAAGTCTTAATAAATTTAAGAAGACTGAAATCATATCAAACATCTTTTCTCATAGCAATGGTATGAAACTAGAAATAAATTACAAGAAGAAAACTGGAAAATTCACAAATATGTGGAGATTAAACAACATGCTCCCAAACAACCAATGGGTCAAAGAAGAATTCAAAAGAGAAATCAAAAAATATCTTGATACACACAAAAATGGAAATACAACACACCAAAACTTATGGGATGCAGCAAAATCAGTTCTAAGAGGGAAGTTTACAGTAATAATGCCTACATTAAGAAAAAGCAAAGATCTCAAATAAGTAAATCTAACTTTGCACCTCAAGGAACTAGAAAAAGAAGAACAAATTAGTCCAAAGTTAGTAGAAGGAAGGAAATAAATGAGATAGAGACTAACAAGACAACAGAAAAGATCAACGAGTTTCCTTTTTTAAAAGATAAACAAAATAGACAAATCTTTAGCTAGACTTACCAAGAAGAGGACTGAAATATATAAAATTGTAAATGAAAGAGGAGCTATTATAACTGATATCACACAAAGGATCATAAGAGACACTATGAATAATTATATGCCAACAAATTGGATAACCTAGAAGAAACTGATAAATTCCTAGAAACATACAGCCTACCAAGAATAAATCATGAAGATACAAGAAATCTGAACAGACCAATTACTAGTAGGAGATTGAATCAGTAATCAAAAACCTCCCAACAAACAAAAGTCCAGGACCAAACTGCTTCACTGACAAATTCCACCAAAAATTTAAAGAATTTATACCAAACCTCAAATTCTTCCAAAACAGAAGAGGAGGGAACTCTTCCAAACTCATTTCTCATTCTACAAGAGGCCAGCATTACCCTGACACCTAAGCCAGACAAGAACACTGCAAGAAAAGAAAATCACAGGCCAATATCCCTAATGAACATAGTTGGAAAATCCTCAATACAATATTAGCAAACCAATTCAACAATACATTAAGGGGGAAAGGTCGGGGAAGGGGTATGAATTGGGAGGTTGGGATTGGCATATGCACACTACTAAATGTAAAACAGACAATCAACAAGGACCTACTGTACAGCACAGGGAACTCTACTCAATACTCTGTAATAACCTACATGGGAAAGAATCTGAAAAAGAATAGATATATGAATATGTATAACTAAGTCACTTTGCTGTACACCTGAAACTAACACAACATTGTGAATCAACTATACTCTAATATAAAATTAAAAATTTTTTTAAAATATATTAAAAGGATCACACACCATAATCAAGTGGGATTTATTCCTGGGATGCAGGGATGGTTCACCTTAGCAAATCCATAAATGTAATATGCCACATTAACAAAATGAAGGATAAAAATCATATGATCATCTCAATATATGCAGAAAAAGCATTTGATAAAATTCAACTACCTTCCATTATAAAACCTCTCAAAAAACTGTGTATAGGTGGGACATACCACAACATAATAAAGGCCATATATGACAAGCCCACATCTAACATCATACTCAATGGTGAAAAGCTAAAAGCTTTTCCTCTAAGATCAGGAACAAGACAAGGATGCCCCTCTTACCACTTTTATTCAACACAGTCCTAAAAGTCCCAGCACAGTTATTTGGAAAGAAAAAGAAAGAAAAAGGCATCCAAATTGGACAGGAAGAAGTAAAAATGTCTCCATTTGAAGATGACATGACACTATATACAGAAAACCCTAAAGACTCCACGAAAAAACTGTTAGAACTAATAAACAAAATTAGTAAAGTTGCAGGATACAAAATCAACAAAAATCAGTTGCATTTCTATACACCAACAATGAACTATCAGAAAGAGAAATTAAGAAAACAATCCCATTTATAATTATATCAAGAAAAAAAAAAACCTAGGAATAAATTTAACCAAGGAGGTGAAAGATCTGTACATTGAAAACTAAAAGATACTAATGAAAGAAACTGAAGAAGACATAAACAAATGGAAAGATATCCCGTGTTCATGGATAGGAAGAATCAGTATTGTTTAAATGTCCATACTACCCAAAGAAAGCTACAGATACAATGCAATCACTATCAAAATTTCAATGGCATTTTTCACAGAAATAGAAAAAACAATCCTAAAATTTGTATGGAACCACAAAAGACCCCCAAATAACCACAGCAATCTTGATAAAGAAGAACAAAGCTACAGGCATCACACTTCCTGATTTCAAACTAGAGTAATCAAAACTGTATGGAATTGGCATAAAAACAGACACACAGATCAATGGAACAGAATGGAGAGCCCAGAAATTAACCCATACATATGAGGTCAACTAATTTTCAACAAATAAGCCAAGAATACACAATGGGGAAATGATAATCTCTTCAAAACAGTGCTGGGAAAACTCGACAGCCACTTGCATAAGAATGAAAGCTCCTTGAGACACTGGTCTTGCCAATAATTTTATGGATTAGACACCAAAAGCAAAGGCAACAAAAGCAAAAATAAGAAGGACTACACTGAACTAAAAAGCTTCCACACAGCAAAGGAAACCATCAACAAAATGAAAAGATATACTATAGAATTGGATTAAATGTCTGTAAACCACCTATCTAATAAGGGATTAATAACCAAAATATACAAAGAACTCATACAACTCAATAGCAAAAATAATAACAAAAACAACCCAATTTAAACTGGGCAAAGACCCTGAATAGATATTTTTCCAAAGAAGACATATAAATGGCCAATAAGTACATGAAAAAGTGCTCAATATCACTAGTCATCAGGGAAATGCAAATCAAAACCACAATGAGATATCACCTCACACCTGTTGGGATATGTATTATCAAAAAGATAAGCAGTAACAAAAGCTGGCGAGCATGTGGAGAAAAGGAAAACTTCGTACACAGTTAGTGGGAATGTAAACTGGTACAGCCACTGTGGAGCTCCTCAAAAAATTAAAGATAGAACTACCATATGATCCAGCAATTCCACATCTGGGTTTATATCCAAAGGAAATGAAACCATTGTCTCAAAGAGATACCTATACTCCCATGTTCACTGCAGCACTGTCACAATAACCAAGATATGGAAAGAACCTATCCATTGACAGAGGAATAGATAAGGAAAATGTGATTATATATATTCACACACACAATGGAGTATTATTCAGCCATGAAAAAGAAAGAAATCTTGCCATTTGCAACAACATGGATGGACCTAGAAGGCATTCTGCTAAGTGAAAGAAGCTGGACAAATACTGCATGGTATCACTCATACGTGGCATCTAAAAAAAAGCTGAACTCAGAGAAACAGTAGGAAAGTGGTTGCCAGGGGCTGTGGGGGTGAAGGAAATAGGGAGAGGCTGGTAATCGGGCACAAGCTTTCAGTAACGAGGTGAACAAGGTCTGAGGATCTGCTGTATACCATAGTGACCACAGTTGATAACACTGTGCTGTATAACTGAAATTTGCTAAGAGAGTAGAACTTAAGTATTCTCACTTTAAAAATAAAGGTAAATATGTGAGGTGACAGATGTATTAATTAGCTCAATGGGGGCAATTCATTGACAATGTATACAGATATCAAATCATCATTCTGTACACTTAAATACCTTACAATTTTGTCAGCTATACCTCAATAAAAGTGAAAATAGATAAAAGAAGTGAGCTTCAGGAGAGAGGAATTTAAAAACTGAGAATTTTTAAAACTTGGAAATGGGCTATTACGTGAATATCCCATCAATTTATGAAAACATATATATTTTTTTAATTGGGGTATAGTTGCTTCACCATGTTGTGATGGTTTCTGCGAAGTGAATGAGCCATATGTACACACATATCCCCTCCTTCTGGGATTTCTTTCCCATTTAGCTCACCACAGAGCACCAAGCAGAGTTCCCTGTGCTATACAGCGGGTTCTCATTAGTTATCTATTTTATACATAGTAGTATATATATGTCAGTCCCAATCTCCCAGTTCATCCCACCCCCCCCTTCCCCCCTTGGTCTCCATATGTTTGTTCTCTATGTCTGTGTCTCTATTTCTGCTTTGCAAATAAGTTCATCTGTACCAGTTTTCTAGATTCCACATATATGCATTAATATACGATGTTTGTTTTTCTCTTTCTGACTTACTTCACTCTGTATGACAGTCTCTAGGTCCAACCACGTCTCTACAAATGACCCAATTTGGTTCCTTTCTATGGCTGAGTAATATTCCATTCTATATACGTACCACATCTTCTTTCTCCATTCATCTGTTGATGGACATGTAGGTCACTTCCATGTCCTGGCTATTATAAATAGTGCTGCAGTGAACAGAGAACCCTCTTGCACTGTTAGTGGGAAGGTAAATTGATACAGCCACTATGGAGAACAGTATGGAGGTTCCTTAAAAAACTAAACATAGAACTACCATACAACCCAGCCATCCCACTACTGGACATATACCCTGTGAAAATATGTATCTTAAGTTTACTTTTATCAAAGCATGTTCATGTCAGGCTCTAAACCAACATATGTGTGAGCACTGAATTAATTCACCCTTAATTCATGCTGATTAAACTCCCTACCTTTAGCTGCTTAAAACACACACACACACACACACACACACACAAACAAAAACAAACAGAAACAAAAAAGCAGAAAAAGAGAAGAAGAAAACAACAAAGAACAAGGGCAACAAATAGAAAATGGTAATAAATACTGTAGATATCAATCCAACTATATCAATAATCACTTTGAATGCCACTTTGAATAATCACTTTTAATTGGTCTAAATACACCAATTAAAAGAGAGTGTCACAGTGGATCAAACAACAAGAAACAATTATATGTGGTCTATAAGAACCCACTTTAAATATACAGTTATAGATTAAAAGTAAATGGATGGGGGACGTGGTCCAGTGGTTAGGACTCTGTGCTTCCACTGCAGGGGCCACGGGTTCCATCCCTGGTTAGGGAACGAAAATCCCGCATACCGCGTGGCACAGCTCAAAAGAAACAAACAAAAAAGTAAACGGATGGAGAAAGATTTACCATGTAAACACTAATCAAAAGAAAGCAGAAGTAGCTATGTTAATTTCAGACAGAGCAGACTTCAAAGTAAGGAAAGTGATCAGCGATAGTGAGGGGCATTACACAATGATAAAGGGACAGTTCTCCAAGAAGACACAGCAATCCTTAACGTGTACGCACCTAACAACAGAGCATCAAACTGCATGAGCAGAAAAGTGATAGAACTGCAAAGACCAATAGCTCAATCCACTGTCATAGTTGGAGACTTTGACAACCTTTTCCCAGAAATGGTCAGAGCCAGCAGGCAGAGAACCAGTAAGGACATAGTTGAACTGACCACCACCATCAATCATCAGGATATAATTGACATTTATAGACTACTTCATCCAACAACAGCAGGATACACATTCTTTTCAAGCTCACACGGAACATTCGCCAAGGCAGACCACATTCCGGGACAAGAACAAACCTTAACAAATGTAAGAGAATAGAAATCATACAGTGCCTTCTCTCAGACCACAGTGGAAGTAAACTAGAAATCAGTAACAGAAAGATAACTGTAAAATTCAAAATACTTGGAGATTAAACACACTTCTAAATAACAACATGGGTCAAAAAAGAAATCATAACAGAAATTGTTCAAGTATTTTGAATTTTGTCAAATTTTTGTGCATTAATTGGTAGTCATGTGATTTTTCTTCTTTAGATTATTAATACAGTCAATTACATTGAATGACTTTAATATACTGAACCAGCCTTGAATTCTGAAGATAATCTCTCCTCTGTTGCAGTGTGGTATTCAACTTATGTATTGCTCAATTCAATTTGCTATGATTTTCAAGGATTTTTACATCAATGTTCATGAGTGCTACTGGTCTGTAGTTTTCATTTTTTGTACTAACTTTGGTTTTGGTATTAGTGTAATGCTGGTCTCATAAAATTAATCAAATATTTTATAGTTTCTCTATGTGCTTTGTTCTTAGAAAGATCTTCCCATTCCAACATCAGATATATTTTTAGTGATTGTTTCATGTTTCTTTCCTTAAAAAAAAAAAAAAAGCTTAACTCTATAACCCATCCGGAATTTATTTCAGCATATGGTATGAGGAAGAATCTAACCATTTTCTCCAAAATTGTCAATTGCTTCGGCCCCATCTTTGAATGATTATATAGCTGTACCTCATTGATTAGAAACCTCTTATTATTATAAACTAAATACACGTATATTTGGGTTTGTTTCCCAACTTTCTACATGGCAGCAGCAGAGTAGGAAGATGGGAGGGAGACGGGGGACCTAAGGTCTGAGAGCAGACAGCGGACAGGAGGGGAGATGCCAGGAAGGCAAAAGAGCGCAGAAGAAGAGGGGCAGCCACAGGGGACGGAGGGTTCTGTGTGCGACACGGTATGGTCCAGCTGATGGATCTGTGATACTGCCGGACTCACAGTCCCGTCTCCACGCCTGCCACTTGGCCCACAACGGCCACCACCGCCACACGGCCCCGCCCGGTCTGCACAAAACCACCAGGCCCTCCAGCTCCACGTGGTCAGGAGCTTCGCCCTGAGCCACTCGGTACCCCAGGCTGTCCTCACTGTCCTGTCGCCACAGTCCTCACTGCCCCTCTGACCATACGTTCCGCAGTGGACAGGCGGGGACCACAGAGTGCCCTGGGCTTTCTCCACCGCTTCGTTGCAGGTGCTCTGCTCCAGCTGCCTCCCGTGACCACGCCCCCTCCCGGCCCGGCCACGCCCCCTCCGCGAACCCTGCACCTGTGGGTGAACAAGCCTCCCCAACCCCGCTGGCCCACCCCTCCGCCCCCCTCCAGCCCTTTCCTCAGCCGCCCCCTCGGCCGGCGCACCCCCAGCGGCCTCTGCTGTGCCCCCAAGGCCCCGCCCCCGCACACCCCACGGGTCCCTGCACCGTCCCCCCTCTGCTCTACAGGCCTCACCGTGCCCTGCAGTCCTGGTGCCTCCGCATCATGACCCCTACCCCACCCCTTCCAAGTCCTGGACGCCGTTGGCTGGCTACCTGACACACGCAAGTCCGGGGAGGCAGAGAGCCCGAGTCCAGCCTCCCCCGCTGGACACATGCAGTCCCGCCCCTGGCCCACACCACCGGGCTTCGGGCGCACAGGGGCAAGGACACCGAATCCCAGGTTTCTGCGCCCCCCCCCTCCACCCCCTGCACCCCTCCCCTCCTCCCTCTTCCCCCTCCCCTCCCCCCACCCCTCCTCTCTGTCTCCACATAACCTCTCCCAGGGGCAGAGCGGGACCCTAGGCAGCCAGGCTTCCCCGACCCGCACCGCGCCAAAGGACACATCACCGCAGCCAGGCTCTGTGTCCCCACCACCCCAAGGTGCTCAATAACATTTACGGAAAGAACGCTAGCGTTCTGGGGGCAAAGGCCAATGCCCACTTCATGGATTAAAGGTGTAGCAAGCACCTTTCTCCCGTGCATCATCTTGTGAATCCACAGCTGTTATTAACAACAAAATTATATCATGGACGTTGAGTCTATTTACACTCTATCTCCAGACAACACAATTTCAACAAGGCTAAAGGCCCAATGTCATTTGCTATCATTTTCCTCAATCTTTGCGATCTGTAAGAAGCTAGGGCCAGCATTCTTATTATTCATATAAGTTACTCACTTACTATTTAAATGGATTTCTTGCTGGAAACCCTGGTGGTGCTCCCTTCCCCTTCCCCCAGATGTCATTTTTCTGGGTTTTCACAGAGACTAAACTTCAGACTGCTGAGCCAGAAAGGGGGCTGGACCGAGGGTCTGAGGAGACCCACAGGCCCGGCTTCCACCCACCTCTCACTTACCCTTGGAGCACAGAGAGTTCATGAGCAGCGTGGGTGGGCAGAACCAGAAAACTCTCCACCCCAACCCACGTGAGACTGGGGAGAGAATGTGGGAGAGCCTGGGCCTCGAGCTGGTCACAGAGGCAAACCAGGCGCTGCAGACAAGATTCTGCCGGCATTGAAAACAGCCTCACACATCAAGCACTGGATATGCGCAGCTTCCCAAAGAGAAGAGGGTTTATGTAAATCACTCACGAGAAAGTCACATTAACTTTGATTTAGGTTTCTCATAACAGCATTTTTTTAATCAGTTAAATATTCAAGACATTGTTCACACAAGAAATCAATTACACATCACCTCAGGAAAAAAGTCAGAATGAATCATGATTTATGAAGATTCCAGGGCCCAGAGCAGCCGCCCCAGCAGTGCCCGCTGCCCCTTACCAGCAGGCAGGTCCCCATCCACTCAGACACCAGCACGTCCACCTTCTCCGGCAGCACCACGTCCTCCACCTTCTGCTGGAACACGGTGATGACGTCAGCGAAGCCGTTCTGCATGACCAGCTGCCCTGTGTGCTGGGCCATCTCACTGGCCTCCACCGCGTACACCTGCACGTGACAGAAGCACCATCCGTGCGCGCCCCGGCCCCAGACCACGGCCCGCCGTCCACTCTCCCCAAGCCTGAGTCTCCTCGGCTGAGTCAGAGCCAGCAACAGGAGGCAGGCGGCGTGCTGGACGGCGGCGGTGGACGGCGGACGGCCACGCTGTGCCGCCTCCACCTGACGGAGCCCCGGGAGGACCTGCCTCTACGCGTAACTCCACTTTCTGCCTAAACGCAGACACAGGGCTGCAGGTGGACAGAAGCCTCTGCACCCACGTGGGCCGCCCACCCCAGGGCCCCAGGTTCCGACACACGCAGCGACACAGTCCGTAACCGACACAGGAGATTCGTGGCACTCGACTGAACAGTCAGACTTTTAGGGTATCAGCGGCTAATTACAAATCCAGATCCTCAGGAGGTCCTGAATGCTACGTCCTGGTTCTGGCAGGGTCTGGACTCGGACGGTCACTGCCCTGCGGTGGCACCTGTGAGCTAGGAACCTCACCCACCTGTGCTGGGGCCGTCGAGAGGCGGCACCTCTCCGTGGCCCGGACGGGCTTTAATGGGAGGAGGAGAACAGGAGCCCAGCAGGGGTCCCAGAGAGTGGTCCACCCTGGCCCTGCCAAGGCTCACTTTCGGCGGCGGAGGACACGGGACAGTGGTCTACACAAGCAGCCCAGCCCAGACACGTGGACGCACGTGTCTCCTTGCGTGACTGAGATAAGTTTCACAAACACAGCCCACCAGCTGCAACTCACTGGGATATTTTCTATTCTGTCCTATGCACTCTGTGCTGTCTGCGACTCATTAAACCCACATCGCAGCCTCTGGCGGGCTCAGCCTGCAAGAACACGCCGCCGGTTTCACCTACGTGGCGGGCGCTTCACCAAGACCCGGCTCGGAAGTTGTGAAAGGGCTGCTGCCTCCTACTCACTGCTCTCGGCTGAGCATAATGTGCACAGAAGAGGCTGATGATCCCAGTTCCACAGCCGACATCCAGAATCACTTTATCTTTCAGGGATTCTTTATTCTGCAGGATAACGTGGTGGTACTTAGTCGTTCGTGGCTGGTCTGCCAACATCTCCAAGTGAAGTTTCTAGGGGAAATACACATGAAGGGAGGATCACTGCCTGTAGCTGGAGCTATGCCGAGCTCTGGCTTAAGGCGGAGGGTTAGAGCCTGACCTACCCGCTCGGCCCCGCCACCCCACCCCTAAACTACGAGTGACAGCGTTTAAAAAATAAAAGGCCAAAATATGCAGCAGACACAAGCAAGAGTAGACAGTGAAGGAATGAGAGGGAAGCTTCCGGAACCCTCCCCGCTCAGCGGGCTGCACCACCCCAACAGCCAGGGGAGCGGAGAAGCAGGTGTGGACCACGGAGGTGGCGGTGGAGGAGCGGCCACATTCCCGTCCAGACACAACGTGGCCACGATCCACCGAGAGCGAACGGCCAAGCCTGGGAGAGGCTGCGGGAGGCGCACGGGCCCCACTGCGTCCTCTCCGCGCGGGGCCCGCAAGGCCCCCCACGTCACTCCCCTCGCTGCCTGGGGACAGCAGGAGCCTCTGCGCCAGCGCTCGGGCCTGAGCGCAGGTCCCTAGCCACACTGCGGGCGGGACTCCCAACCTGAGGACACGCTCCACGGGCATCGGCCGGTCCCCAGGGAGGCAGAGCAAGGCTCCTCCAGACAGTTTGGGGCCACAGAGGCTGCTGGAGCCCCGGTTGCCAGCGAGGCGGCGCCCCCAGCACCCGTCCCCACGCCCCACGCCATGGAGACCCAGCTCAAGCGGCACCACGCACAGGGGGACAGATGGCCCGGCCACCCAGACCAGGTCAGCACCAACAGGAGGCCTGCACGGGCCTCGCGAGCCCCGTGGCTCCTCGGAGACGGACAAAGGGAGGCCACCAAGGTGGACGGAGTCGAGACCCAGCTGTCCTGCCTGCGGGGCCACCCTGACGCCGAGCCAGAGCAGGATGCGGAGGCCCCAGGGGAGGAGGCTGGCATGGCTGCATTCGCCTCGGACACGATACACTTCAGAGCGAAGAGCATCAGGTCGTGACAACACAGGAATCACTTCAGCAAGAGGACATCAGAATTCTAAATATTCTCGGACCTAATAACAGCTTCAAAATACACAAAGCAAAAGCCAGTAAAAATGCAACAAGAAACAGACAAATTCCCAATTACAGTCAGAGACTTCGACACCCTTCTCTCAGTAACTGACAGAAGCAGAAAATCAGAAAAGACAGAGACGTGAACAACACTCTCAGCCAACTTAATCCAACTGATAGAACACTTCACCCAACCATTTACAACAATACACAACAATATCTAGGAACAGATTTACCTAGAAAGGTACACAACCCTGTATGATCAAAACCTTAAAACTCTGACACATAACACAAGGCTTAAGAAATGAGAAAAGTCATCACAAAGATGTCACTTCTCCCTAAATTAATGCACGTTTTCCATGTAACACATTAGAATGCCAAACACCTGGACAGGGGTGGAGGAGGAGCCAACAAAACGATAATAAAATTAGTTTTGTTGCAGCAAAAATAGAAAAATAGAGACTTTTCTGATAAACAAGAACAATAAGCAACAATGAACAGGCTGGGGAAACAGCATAAACAGGCCTGAAAGAGTTAAGCCATCTTGGTTAATCTTTAGCTGTTACTACTAACAAACACTTGTAGCTAGACTTGTCCTTCACAAAGCTAAACAGAGCTAATTACTCTGATTCCATATGAATCGTACCCTGCACCTGGCATTTACTCTCGATGCATTCACTTGTAGCAAGTCACCCCTTGTAGCTGTTTACATTTCAGAAAGGTCGCAGGCCGATAACCCAGAGATGAACGGACCCAATTACCAGGCTGCCTGACGCCAGCAGTGACTGTTTTAAAATACTGCAAGAAGAAGAAGGATGCAAGACCCTCACCACTTTGATCCTATCACTTATCCTGGACTGTGAGTTCCACCTACAAGACCCCCTGTAATTGCCCAGGAGGAGGGGGCACAGTTCTTGAGGCGCTAGCCTGCTGGGTCTTCCCTTTGCCTGGCAAAGAAAATACAAAGCCTCTCTATTTCTTATCCTCCAAATCTCTGTCTCTGTATTTCTATTCGGCATCGGTGCACAGGGAGCCAAAATTTGCTGGCAACAGTTTCAAAAAAATAAACAGACGAGGCCATGACAATGCTAAAAATTAGGAGAACTGCTAGAGGCCTAGCTCTTCCAATCATTAAAAAGCATCTGGACCTGCAGAAGAAATAACCGGATCAATGACACAGAACAGAGATTCCCAAAACAGACCCTAACAATTTGACATATGATAAATGAGCGTTGCACATTATGCAGAAAAGGAAGATTAACCAAAAGCTGGAACAGCTGGATATTTGTGGGGAAATTAAGTCGGAATTTTACCTTATTCTTTACAAGTAAATTCCAGATTGATTTAAATATTTCATTGTTAAAAATGCGATCACAAAAGTTCTAAAAGAAAGCATGGATATTTATAATCTCGGAGTGAAGGCCTTGAAAATAGGACACAAACGCAGAAGCTACAAAGAAAAGAAGGACAAATTAGACCATATAAAGATAAAAAGTTCCATGGGGGAAAAACAGCAGCAAATGGTCAGTGTGATACATATAAATACAAGCTAAACTGCCTATTTAACATATAAATTGACAGAAATCAAATGAAAAATGGGCAAATTATATGAAAGTTTATCAAAAAATAAGAAATACAAAAGGCCAATAAAATATGAAAGAGGATCAATCTCACTTTAAAAAATGTCAATCAAAACCGAGATACATATTTCACCTTTAAGATTGGAAATCTTTTTTCATTCTGAAGACTTGTGGTGGTGAAATACCAACAGCACAATTCTATGCTGTTGGTATCTTTCTGGCAGGCAACTTGGCAAGATCCACCCAAGTAAAAAACACATATGTACACCCTTCAAATTTACCCAGTGGAAATTCCAGCAAAGGTTTAGCAGGATTTATGTAGGAGGACATCCATTACAGCATTGCTTGCTGTGATGAAAACTAAATATGATCCTTTTCAAATCAACACAATACTCCGCAGCTGTTGTAAAGAACAGACCTTCAAAACAGTACAGCTGCATGAGAAGAGCAAGGTGAAAAACAGTATGTGTGGAACTATTCCTCTTCTATAAATTTAAAAGAATAAAACAGATGCAGCTTAGATTTGGAAGAAGCATAAACACTGTTGCTGAAAGAAATCTCAAGGAGCAGAGTGAGGAGACAGACTTCAGATTATCACTATGTCTTTCTTAGTAGATGGAAACCTCTAAATATGTACACACATCAGTGGTTTTTCATTTCCTTTAACATGTTTAATTGTCAAATATGACATATCTACAAAAAAGTACACTAAAAAGTACTTTAGAGTTTACTTAACATAGCTACATTCCAAACACTCCTGTGCCCACACCAGAACCCTGCCAGCACCCTGGACCATCTCACCCGGCCTTGCCAAACATAGAACCCCCCCTTACCAGTAACCCCCATCCAGATTCTCAGGGGAATCAGGTCCCTGATCTCTAGAGCTCCACCACTTATTTATACATTCATAGGCAACACCTTTTAACGCTGCCTTATAATTTATATAATTGAATCAAACATAAGGTATTCTTTGATGTCCTGCTTCTTTCACTCAACATTGTATTTGCAACGTTCATCATGCATTTAGTTTTATTTAGTTTAAAATATAAACAGGGTTGTCTGGACCACAGGACTTTGGGTCTTTATTCACATTGGAAAAAAAACAAACTAATAAGCTAGTTATTTATAGGTATTACTGTTGATTTATATAATTTTTTGTGTTTTTTTTGTTTTTTTTTTACGAACCGAATGTTTCTTTTATTTAATAATCTACACAAACTAATTCTACTGTTAAACACCAAATGCGGGGGGGAAGCGCGCACACAGTCCCCCACTACCACAAATTATGCAGTCGAGTTTCTCCCATTTGGAGAAATCGCAGGCGTCAGCACACCCCCAGTGCAATGGGTGAGCCTCATCCTGGGAAAACCACCTTCATGATCATGGTATCTCCCCTGCCAGGTAAGTATGAACCACTCTTCCCCGCCCCCCCATACAGCCTTAGACTCCTACACTGTACACACACGCTCCCTACCCACCCTCCGCCCCCCCTCCCCTTCCACGCCTTTCAGCCCCTCCAAACGACTCTGCTAATAAAATCCAAGCAACTTCTCTGGAAAACTTCCACAGCCCGGGAAGTGGCTCGCGGGGAATTGTACCCCTACGCTGCAAGACTTACATCTGCATATCATTTTTAATGTAAAATTTATTACTTTTTTTTTTTAATACTGAGAAAGGTTCATACCTCCATTGCTCAAACAATATCTCTAAACCAGTGGTCTGCACATTACAGCCCGTGGGCCAGTCCAGCCCACCACCTACTTTTATATGGCCTACAAGCTAAGAATGGCTTCTACATTTTTAAACGGTTTTTAAAAATCAAAAGAAGAATATGACACATGAAAATCATATGGAAGTCAAATTTCAGTGTCTATGGATAAAGTTTTATTGGAACACAGCCCTGCTCACTTGAAGTTTTGTACAGCTGCTTCAGCATTTGGATGGCAGGGCTGAGCAGCTAAGGTGAAGAAAACATCTGTGGGCCCTGCTCTGAATGATGAGTAGAAGCCCAGAAATTATTTTTAAACTTAGAGCCTAAAACTAGCGAGAAGCTAGCGCCGGCCGGCCGGGCGGGCAAGGGAGGCAGTACCAGGGTCCCGTAGCTGCCGAAGTACTCCTCATCCTGCCACGAGTCCTCGGGGCCCCAGTCCTCCGCGTGCTTCCCCAGGTGGTTCGCCGGGATGTACCCGCAGCAGCCGGCACGCTCACCCCACCACCAGTCGGCAGTGGTTTGTCTCAGGATGAGAATTTTCTCTCCTCTCAAAAAGCTGAGCTATAAAAACATACAGAGAAATGAAAATTAAAGAAAAACCTGTAGTTCGTATTTCAGTAATAAATCCCCCATCACTGGGGCCCAAATCACAGCAATTTCGAAAAGGAGTCAATGAGTAAATGCATCAACTGACAATATATGAAAATGATACCAGGATTTTAAGATTTTTGTGGAATATCTACACGAAACAAAAGCACACCTTAATTGATTTTTTTTAAAAAAAAGATTAAACATTTTCAAACAGTGTAAATTTCTTAGAACAAAATTTCTAACAGCCCCTTCACCGTAACTCAGCTAGGTGGTAGCTGATTCGGTTACTGGAGGCTTATGCTAAGAAATTCCTATTACAAAGTAAAGAACGCTACATTCAAGTAGATATTTTTATTTTACACCCAGTTTTTCATTAATTAGAATAGGTTGTAAGTAAGGGCTTCAAAGCAGAAACTGAAGCAGGCACCTCCACCCGCCGTTCCTCCCCCGGGGACCCTTCGCATCAGGCTTGGGACCCGAATCTGTCAGGCTGGGAGGGTCACCACGGCTCTCCTGTGGCTGTGAAGTATCTGAGTACGTCTTTATTTAAATCTGCTATGACTTCTGCAAATTTTACATCTAATCCTGTCCCTGAACATGCTGAATCCACAAAGCATAAGCCCACATGGCTACCTGCGTCTCATCGGTGGCAGAATAGTCTGCGATGGCCACGAACTCCTCGGGGTGCACACTACCCTGGAGGTTCCCCTCCTCACCCTGCACGGCGGGGTCCTCTCCCTCCTGTTCAAAGCAAGGGAGAAAGGGAGGTGACTGTGGGGCTGCCATTCCTCTCCGCCCTTCCCTCTGCCTGTCTCTCCATCTGTCTCGCTCCGCCTCTGTCTCTGCCTCCCTGTCTCTCTGTCTCCATCTGTTTCTGTCTATTTCTACGCCTCTGTCCTCTCCGTCTCTCTGTCGCCGTCTCTGTTTGTCTCTGTCCCTTTCCGTCTGTCTGTCTCTGCCTCTCTCTCTGTATCTGTCTCCGCCTCTGTTTCTCTCTCTTTCTCCACCTCTGTCCCTCTCCGTCTCTCTGTCTCTGTCTGTCTCTGTCTCTGTCTCCGTCTCCATCTCCGCCTCTGTTTCTCTCTCTCCGCCTGTCCCTCTCCGTCTCTCTGTCTCTGCCTCTCTCCCTGTCTCCGTCTCCATCTCCGTCTCTGTCTCTGTCTCTCTCCACCTCTGCCTCTCTCTCTCTCTCTGTCTCTGTCTGTCTCTCTTGGCTCCAGGTTATCAGGATGGTTTCAAATCAAGATTCACATGACCACGTTTTCATCCTACAAACACCTGGGGTCGTCTCCACCAGCAGAATGAAAGGATCTCACCCTCCCTCCACCTTGACTTTAGTCTCTAGTACAAAATGACTCGCATCCTTAAGCGAACGTCAGAGAAAGAACAAGAAAGAGGCACCGTGAGTGACCACTTAGTGACTGACCCCGTCAGCAGCAACGCTCTGAAGGTGGTGACCGGCCCAGGAGAAAGCAGCCCTGCCTGGGCGTCAGACCCGAGGGCAGAGCTGGGCGGCCGTGCCGAGGGCCGACAGGGGGCAGGGCGCAGCCCTCGGGGTGCACTGCGCTCAGGACTCGGAGGGGGCGCCCTGGGTCTCAGCTGCACGCGGCCCGCCTCCCTTTATGTCCAAACGGGTCTCCCTGGAGGCCACCCCAGAGGCGGCAGGGCCCCAGCTCGCGATCCAGTTCACTGCAGCAACCCCGCCCGGACATACGTTTAAACAGATTTTCCTAAACGTAACCATCGTTCATGTTCATTTTAGAAAATGTGTGGAAGAACAAGAGCACAAGGAGGAAAATTAAAGCTAAGTGTGAGCTTGCTCATTGGTCAGAGACCAGTGACGGTGACACGTAACCGTTGCAGCACTTCAGGCTTTCTTCACGTGTACACGCAATACCTCCTTATACGGTGTTTACCGGGATCATAAAACTCTGCCTTATGACATATTTTGCACTTATTAAATTCTGAACATTTTTCCCCATTATTAAATACACTTCTAAGCACGTTTTCAGTATCTCATAGTATTCCATTCCATGAATTATTGTAACTTATTTATCAAATCTCCTATAAACATTTAAACTGTTTTCAGTTTTGACTAGTATAAATTATGTTAAGGTGAACTTTAATATGAATCGGTCTGTCCCTGATAATTTTCTTAGGATAAATTCCTGAATATGACACTGAGGGTCAAGGTCTTTTACGGCTTTGATACCACCACCCGATGCCTTCCATGGGGCGGCCGCTCGAGCTCCTGCATGCGAGGACGGAGCCTCGTGAGTTCCCTGTGCCCGATCAACAGTGGGTGTTAATCACTGCAGCCTCTGCCAGTCTGAAGGCGAGAAATTACCTCTTGGTTACCTCCATTTGCCTTCCTTTGATTATTAGTGATCAAATATGATTTTACCTATACATTAGTCATCTTTATTTTAATAATCACCTGTTTGCATCCTTTGCACATTTCCTATCACAGTAACACGATTCGTTTCTGCTCACCCTCATCCTGTCCGGCTCCACCCGCGCTGTCTGTCACCGGCCCCCCACACCCCCGATCCTCACGGTCGCCTGGTGTACATGGACAGCATGGAGAGGGAGGAGGGTCCCCACACCTGTGCTCGTGTCACACGTGCGCGCACACACACGTGCACACACACAATTTATTTTTTCTTTTGACATCGCTTTTTGTAAAAGATACCAGTTTTTTAAAATTTTTCTTTTTTCACTCACACAATAACTTGTGGCAAACTCCCCACCTGCAGAACTCTACATAACATACGTATATATGTTATGTACGTACACATGTACATACATAACATATGGCTACATAACATTCTGCAGCGGGGATTCTGCCTGAGCCTTAAGTCATCTTCGACTGATGGACTTTCTCTGGATGTCCAGTTTTCTACCACCACAAACGTCTGTGCACATTTATCCTGACATGATGACATTTTATCTCTATGGGATAGACTGACAGGGCTGAAACATAAACATAGTTTTCACTCAAACATTTGTCAGATTCTTTCCATAAAGGATGCGGCACTTCACACTTCACCAGCAGTGCATGGAGTAACCGTCTTTAATTTTTGCCAGAGGAATAGGTGTAAAGACTCCAGAAAAGGTAAACATGTGGGGAAACACTATTACTTATACTTTATAAAAAAGACTTTTGATAGTACAGAGAAACAATAATAATTTATTGTGGGGTTTATAGCATATATAGAAGTAAAATATGTTATAACAACAGCACAAAAATAGCGACTGGTAAATGGAACTAATTTACAGGATTCTTGTGAAGTGGTCAAAAAGAAAAAGACTAGAATAGGTTAAGGATGCATATCATAATTTCTTGGGTAACCATTAGGATAATGTTGGGCTGGCCAGAAAGTTTGTTCAGGTTTTTCCATAACATCTTCAGAAAAAAACCAAACAAACTTTTTGGCCAGCCCAAAAAGGTACAGCTAAAAAGTCAACAGAGGAGATAACATGGAATTATAGAAAATATTTTATTAATCTAAAAGAAGGCAAGAATGGAGAAAGGTAAAAAGGAAGAATTGTGACAAGTAGAAAACAAACAGCAAGATGTTAGGCTCATGTTACACTTATGTTACATGTTAATGGACTGAATACTCCAATTAAATGGCAAACATTATCCGACAGGAAAATAAAAGACATAACTATAAGCTCCTTACAAGAGGAACACTTTAAATATATGGAGTTAGTTTGGCTGAAAATATAGGTATATATGTGTCTGTGTGCCATGCAAACGCTAAGACAAAGTAGATGCAAGGCAAGAAGTATTAATAGGTAAAAAGAGAGACTTCATAAAAATAAAAGGGTCAACTAATCTAGAAAACAAAAACTAACCTAAACATATGCACCAAATAAAAGAGATTCAAAATGTATGAAGCAAAAAGTGATAGATCCAAAAGGAAATAACAAAAAAAATAGACAAATCCACAATCACTGTGGAGATTTTTGAAACTCATCTCTCTCAGTAATTGATAGAACAGATGGACAAAACATCAAACAGGATATAGATTTGAGCAATACTAATAACCCATTTGACAGTGAAGACATTGAACACTACACCCAACAACTGCAGAATAACTTAGTCTCCGCAAGTGCACATGGAACATCCACCAAATAACCCTTACGATGAGACCATAAAGCAGGCCTGAATAAATTTCCAAAGATTGAAATGTTATATTTTCTGACCAAACATAATCAAACCAAAATTAAATTTAAAAAATATAAAATTTCCCACGTTTGGAAATTAAGCAACACACTTCTCAATAGCCCAGAAAATTTCTAATTTCCACTGTGATATATTAGAAAGTATTTTAAGTGAACAATAATGAAAATACAATGCATTTAAATGTGTGAGGTGCAGCTATAGCAGTGAATAGAGGAAAAGTTAACAGCTTTAAAGATACACACACACACACACACACACACACACGAAAAGAAAGGTTTAAAATCAGTGATCCAAGCTTCCATCTCAGGATGCTATGAAAAGAGAAAATTAAACCCAAATAGAATAGAATAAAGGAAATAAAAGCAGAAATCAATGAAAGAGAACACAGATGGACAAGAGAAAGTTAACAAAGGTTTCTTTGAAAACATAAAATTGATAAAATCCTAAAAAGATAAAACGCAAACTGTGACTATCAGGCATCTCTTCTGCGATGAAGAATGCTATTACCAGGATGAACACAAATATTATTGAAATACTACCATGACTCATATATAACCAGGAAAACTAAAATCACAAGATACCATTTCTAACCCACAGACTGACCAAAATTAAAAAGCCTGATGTTCTCAAGTGTTAGCAAGCACTTTGGGCTCCTGGCAGACCTGCGAACTGGTAAACCACCTGGGAGAACAATTGCTCATTATCTAGTAAAACTGAAAATATGCAATCTCTTCCATCCTACAATGCCATTATTGGGTAAATACCCTGGAGCACATGTGCACAAAGAGACACATTGAAGGATGTCACTGCAGCACTGTTTGAAATAGAGAAAAACTGGAAGCAATGTAAGTGTCCAACAAAAGGGAAAGAGATAAAATGTGGTATATACCTAACGTACAACAGTAAGACTGAACAGACCTACATACCTACCTGTGAATGTGATACATTTCATATAAGGAACACACTACAGGGACCATCCTTCAGGACTAAACCAACTGTACCCATACATTAAAGACAAATCCCTCAAAAGTAACATAGGTGGAAAAGGCAGGCTGCAGAGGACACACAGACTATGACACCACTTAGGTAAATTCTAAAAAGCACACACAAACAATATCATATGTTGCTCAAAGATGCCTATTTAAGGTATAAAAATATAAAAGATGGTGCAGAAGCACAAATATCAATTCATAATTCATAGTAGTGTTTGCCCTTGAGACAGAGAAAGAAGAATGGGACTGGGGAACAAACTTTATTTATGTTTTTTCATTCATATATATACTTATATTCTGAAGTAAATATGATAAAATGTTAGCAAGTTTCCACTTCTGGGTAATATGTATTGATATTTGATGTCTGCAATGTTATTCTGTAAATGTTCCAGTAGTTTTTTAATTTCTCAAAAGAAAATTAAGAGATCCATGAAGTTAAAACATTTTATGATTAATTTTAATATTTTAAGAATCATATTTTCATAATTTTAAGAAACAGATTAATGAAATTATCCAACTACAAATAAAATTTCTATATATAAAAACCCAAATGAATTTAGAACGATAATTAGAATGTAAAGAGAAAAAAAAATGTTAAAATTGACATCACAGACATGAAAATGTTTTTTAAAAAACATTATTTATTAGAGTATTCTGGTTTTTAACTTTACATAATCGACATTCCTTTAAATTTAAGGTGACTTTTTTTTTTTTACTGTTAACTTGAATGAAATTATATGTGTGTCCCAGGCAGAAAAACAGTATGAATATATAAATCTTTTCTAATGTCCAACCTGTCTCTAACATATTATGTTTGGGATGTTTTTAAACAACTTAAAAAAAATGTGCTTTCTTCACCAGCTCAAGTGCCAAAAATGGAACCCTAGATTCCTGGGAAGTGTTTACAGTGCCCATTTCAGAACGTCATGTGTGACCTTTACACACTGTGCATTTCCTCTATTGAAGCGTCCCCTGGTTACTGGCCACCCTCCAAGGTCCAAGGAAAATGCCATCACTCTGGGCTGTGCTCCACTCTCTGTAATGGTCCTGGTCTTTAAATACAAGTTCTCACACAGCAGAACCGAAATTACCTGCAACTCACTTCTGGGGCAGTCACCTGGTGTTGCCATAATTCCTTTGGGATCTGCACATAGCTGCTGCTTTAATGTTTCATTTTCCCCTCCATTTCTATTTTAAAAGGAGATAGAATGAGAAAATGCTTGTTATGTTGCATAATAATTAATTCCACATAACTTCTAAGGTCCATGAAAAAGCTCCTCTACCAAATGGAAATAAATGTAAAGAATGAACAGAAATGAAATTTATAAACACAATTCTTACAAAATCAATTGAAAGCATTTAAAATTTATGAACTCCAAACAGTGTATATTTTCATCACTAGCCTGCAAGGTGTTAATTGTTCATTGGCCAAAGACTGTTAGTTTCTGTTAGATCACTGGGTTGAATTAAAACAATAAATTGATGTCAATTCTTTCCTTGGAACCCTGACAACTTTAACTCCAATTAGAATTTCCTATCTGAGGCTTTAAAGTGTTTCCACTAACAGGAACCAAGGTCTGCATCTCCCAGAGGCTTTTCTTCTCACTCTCAATCTTACTTTTCCAGTGACAGTGTAACCCATACTACGCTCTGAGATGGATGTGTGTTTTTTTCAATTATACAGCAATTCTTTGTTTAAAATGAGGGCTTCACTTTATCAATCAAGACCTAATACTTCTTTGGGTGACGTTTGTAATTATAAATACTAATACACATTCATTGCATTTTCGCTGGAAACACTGCATTGGGGCCAGAATGGGGTGGGGCCTGGTGGGTGGGCGGGGCCATGGCGGTGGGACCAGGATGGGGCTGGGCCGGTGGGAGGGCGGGGCCGGGATGACGGATGGGGCCAGGGTGGGATAATGGGGCGGGGCCTGGATGGGGCGGAGCTCGGTTGAGGAGCGGGGTAGGGTTGGGGGAGCGGGCCAAGGATCCTGAAGGGCAGGTGGCCAACGGGGTGGGGAGGGAATCAGGGGAAGAGAGGATGAAGGGAGGGGCAGGGCGTGATGCGAGAGCAGACTGCGTAGTGAGGGAAGGGAATGTGACCTGCTCTCTGAGAGGGTGGGACATTGGCCCGGAAGCCAAAGGCAGACGGGATGTGGGCGTGGCAATGGGGCGGGGCTCAGGGAGGGGCGGGGCACTGTGGGTGTGGTTGGGGAGGTAGCGGGGCTGCAGGGCGATGGGTGTGGCGCCGTAGGCGTGCTCGGAGGGAGGGCGTGGCCCTGGCGGGGGCGGGGCACTAAGCTTGAGGTTAGCACAGAGGCGGGAAGGCGCGGAGAAATCTCGATAAGGGGCGGCGGCCTCGGACCGCCCGCTGACGCGACATCGGGCGAGGACCCCTCACCTGGCATGTCCTGCCCCACGCGCGGTCCAGCCGCCGGAGCTGCCCACGGGAAACCTACCTCAGCCGCGTTTCTCCGCTGAGGTTGGCGTCCACACCTCCGGCACGGAGGGACAGCCAGCACCCACCAAGACCCCCGAGCCACCGCCCTCGGCTCGCGCAGGCGCAATGTGCGCAGGCTGCCCGCGTAGAAAGCCCCGCCCTGGAACCGGCTTCGCGCGCATGCGCCGCCGTACACGCCCCGCTGTCCGGAGAGGGGAGCCACCGCCCTGGACCGCGCAGGCGCAGTGCGGTCGGGGGTGGGGGGGGCATCCCAGAGAAGACCCGGTCATGGGCGGAGCGCCCCGCGCAGGCGCGCCTCGCGGATCCCGCCTTCGGCCGTCGCGCGAGCTCGGGCGCAGTGCTCCAAGCGTGCGGGCTCGGGCTCGCGTACCCGGGCGCTGGGGGCAGCCCGGGGAGGGGGTGCGGCGGCGGCGCAGGTGGCGGGGAGCGGGAGCCATCCTGCTCTGGGGGGTCAGAAACCCGCTATGAGTGACAGAAGCGGCTGATTCCCGGAGCAGGACCCGCTTTCTCGTGCTTTTCTTGTCATAATTCAGTTAACCTTCCCAACCACACTGTGAAGTGTAAACCCTGTGTCGTTCTTTCCAGTTGACAAGTGGAAGCAGAGTGATTTTTTATTTTACCGAGAGGAAGTTTGGGATTTAAAGAAAAACAACAACGTTATTGGCCACTGCTATGTGGTGGTCTAATGGGGGTGGGCAGGTGATGGCTGGAGCCGGAAAGGTAGGAGAAGGTGGTCAAAATCCTAGAGAAAGTAGGGTGGCAGGTGCCAGGGCCTGGGAGAGCGGAAAATAGGGAGACAATGTGAATGGGTGTAGGGTTTCAGTTTCACAGGATGATGAGAATTACGGGGATGGATGCTGGCGATTGGCGATCGTTGGACAGCAATGTGAGCTATTTAATACTACTGAACTGTACACTTATAAATGGTTAAGATAAGTTTTATGTGTATCTTACCGTAATAAAAAAAAAGAGCAGGAACAAATTACCAATATAAGAAATGAAAAGGGAATTCAGTACAGATGCTGTAGATTTTTTTTAAGATAATATACTAATATTATGAAAATTTGTCCAAAAAATTTAACAAATTAGATAAATTAGACAAATTCCTTGAAGAACAACTTACCAAAACTAAACGAGAATATTTAGAAAATCTGCATAGTTCTAGATCTTCGAAAGGAATTAATTTCATAATTTAAAATTTTCTTACAAGGAATACTCCAGGAACAGATGGCTTCACTAGTAAATGCTTCCAAACATATAAGGAGAAAATAGTGCTAATGTTACACAAATTCTTCCAGAAAATAAAGAAAACTGAAACACTTCCTAACTGGTTCTATGAGGCCAGCATAACCCTGCTATAAAATACTAGTAGACACAGAAAAAAGTTAAAATGGCTAAGACAGAGAGCGTTGCTCACCACGCAGTTCTACAAGGGTTAAGTCGTAACCCACTGCAGTTGGACGACAGTGCACCCTGAGAGGAATTCAGGATTTGGCACTCTGTGCTTTGGATACACAGACCCCTAGATGCATCGCTCAGGAAGAATTTCAATGACCTGGATTCTTGTATCTTCCCATACATAGAAAAGTACTAAAATCATTAACTTGGGATATCTGTTCTTTGTGATTAACAGCAATCTTTTACCAAAACGCATGCTTGACTGCATGTATTCATGCAGTCATGAATCATACATAAACTGGCCTCTCCCCTACCTCTTCCGAGCAGTTCCCTCAGAGCCACTGAGAGGCTGTCTCCCGAGCTATAATGCTCAGCAAGACCCTACATAAAACTTAAACTTGCAACTCTTATGTTGTGCATCTTTCTCTAACTGGACATCAGCAAAAACAATCCGGTGATATATAAAGTGATTACATATCATGACTGAGTGTGGTTTATTCTAGGAATGAAAGAATGTTTAATATTTAAAAATCAATGTTATTTCCACATTACAGATTAGAGGAAAAAAACATGAGCATCTACATAGGTGCAGAAAAAAACATTTCATAAAATTCAACACCCAATAAACTCTTACAAAACTAGAAATAGAAATACCTTAGTTTGTGAAAGGACACAGATAATATTTAATAACAAAACAGCGAATGCTTTCCTCCTGGATTCAGGCACAAGACAAGAATGTCCTCTATCACCATTTCTATTCAACAGTGTACAGGCAGCCTTATCCAATTCAAGAAAGATAGAGAAAGACAAAGAATGTAAAGATTGAAAGGAAAAAGTAAAACTGTCATTGTTCACAGACGGCATGATTGTGTTTGCAGATAATCCAAGATAATCTACAAATAAAATATTACAATTAATGAGTGAATGAGTGAATTTCTAAGGTCTCTAGATGAAGGCCCAATATGGTAACAATCAACAGTTGGAAATTCCAATCTAAAAATGTCATGTACAATAGCACCAAGTAACATCAAATGTCATCTACCCTTTAGTAACTGACAGAACAACTGGACAAACAAAAACACACACACAGTAAGGATGTAGAAGATCTAAACAACACTATCACACCCATGATTTAATTAACAAAGTATCAATAGTACACCAAACAACTGCAGAATACACCTTATTATTAAGGTCATATGGAATGTTAACCAAGATAGACCATAGACTGGCCCATAAAATAAGTCACAATAAGTGGCAAAGATTGAAATCTTAGAGTATGTTCTCTGACCATAGTGAAATAAAATTAGAAATCAATACAGTAAGAAATCTAGAAAAGTCCCAATATTTGGAAATTAAGCAGCATACATCTAAATAACCCATGAGTGAAAGAAAGAAACCAAAGAGATATTATTTTCAATTTCAAATTGAATGTTAATGAAAATATACTCCTATGGACTGAATGTCTGCATTACCCCAAAACTCATATGTTGAAAGCCTAACCCCAAGGTGATGGTATTAAGTAGCAGAGCATTTCAGAGGAGATAAGATCATGAGAGTAGAGCCCTCATGAATGGGATCAATGCTCTTATAAAAGGGACCCAAGAGAGCTCCCTGCCCCTTCTACACATGAGGACACAGCAAGAAGATGGCCGTCTGTGAACCAGGAAGCCCTCACCAGACACAGGAAATGGGCGCCATGATCTTGGACTTCCAGCCTCCACGACTGTAAGAAATAAATGTTTAGTTGTTTATAAGCCACATGGTTTATGGTATTTTTGTTGTAACAGCCCATTCAGACTAAGATACATATATTAAAATTTGGGTGATGCAGATAAAGCAGAGCTTAGAGAGAAATTGATGCTTTCAGTGCTTATGTTAGAAATGAAGAAAAATTAAATCCATGATCTAAACTTCCAACTTAAGAAGCTAAAATTAAAAAATAAAGGAAAAACAAATTAAAACCAAAGTTTGAGCAAACAAAGTTTAGCAAGGTAGGTCAAAGAAGGAAATATTAAAGATATAAACATAAATTACTGGATGAGGAAACAACAGAAAAAGTTAACAAAGACACAAGTTGGTTCTCTGAAAAAATTAATAGAATTGATAAATTCCTCGCAAGATTTATCAAGAGAAAAAAAAAGAGCTATCAATATTAGAAATGAAAAAGGGACCTCACCCCAGATGACACCAACGTTAAAAAGATAAACGGTAAACTGTGACCAACTTTGTGCCAATACATCTGATAACTTGTATGAAATGGACAACTCCTTTAAAGGCATAACCTACCAATCCCGACGCAAGAGAAAATTAAAGAATATATAGAGAGATTTTAAATTTTGTACAAAAACCTTCCCACCAAGAAAATTCCAGTCCCAAATGGTTTAATGGGTGAATTCTATCAAATGTGTAAAGAAGAAATAACACCAATGTCAACAAAAAATTAATCAATAGTGAATCTACGAAAGAAGGGGAAATTTTTTTTGGAGCCAACCTGAGGATTATAAGCCAGGAGACAGTCTTTCAGAAAGCTCTGAGAATTGTTCCACCCATTAGAGGTCACACACAGTTATAGATAAGTTCTTGAGACAAAAGGTTTTATGTCAAGTGACATATTGACCATTTACACAATCCATATCTACATGTATCAATACAAAGTGAGTAGCGGGTCAACGTGACTCTTTACAAGATTAAGAAGGAATGTTGTCTCCCAAGGAGGTTTGGTCAGTGCAGATGCACAACACACACTCAAGGAGAGGGAAGAGGCCCAAACGGGCAGAGAACCATTTTATGTTTAAATTTTTCTTGTATTGCCATAAAATATGAATTTCATTTCATCACCAATATTAAACAAAATCTTAAGAAAATAGGGCATGGACACTTCCCAATTTGTTGTATGAGGCAAACATAACTCTATACAAGCACCTCACAAATACAAGGAAGGAAAATTACAGACAAATATACTTCGTAAAAATAGATGCAAAAATCCTTAACAAAATATTAGCAAATCAAACCCAACAATATATACAGAGGGCAATACATTATGGCCAAGTGGAATTTATCCCAGTAATGCAAAATTGGACTAACACTTGAAAACCAACGTAATTCACCATTTTAACAGAAGAAAAAAGAAAAATCATATTGATTATTTCAATAAATAAATAATTTTACAAAATTCAACAATCATCATTTTTTTAATCTCAACAAAAATAGAACATCTTCTATCTGTAAAAAGCCATCTGTCAAAAACCCATCACTAAAATCATACTTAAGGACATTATATTAAAAGTTTTCATTAGAAACAAGGTAAATATATCCACTTTCACCACTTCTATTTAACATTTTATAGGAAATCCTGGCCAGTACAGTAAGGCAAGTGTGAAACAAAATTCATATTTTATGGCAAGATGTGAAAAATTTATAAGCATGAAAAATTTTCTGCGCCCTTTGGCCCCTGTCTCCCCTCACTGTGCATCATGTATCTGCATTAGGCATTGGCCTAACCCTAAGCCATCAGCAGGAATACCTGCTCGATCATAAACAGCAGCATTCTCCCAGCATCAAGACAACTCCTTAAAGATAACATTCCTGGGAATTCCCTGGCTGTCCAGTGGTTAGGGTTCCACACTTCCATTGCAGGGGGCAGTGGTTCCATCCCTGGTCAGGGAACTAAGATCCCACAAGCCCCACGAAGCAGCCAAAAAAAAAAAGACGAAGAAGATAATATTCCTTCTTTTTTTTTTTTTTTTAATTTTTATTTATTTATTTATTTATTTATTTATTTATTTTTAATTTATGGCTATGTTGGGTCTTCGTTTCTGTGCGAGGGCTTTCTCTAGTTGTGGCAAGTGGGGGCCACTCTTCATCGCTGTGCGCGGGCCTCTCACTATCACGGCTTCTCTTGTTGCGGAGCACAGGCTCCAGACACGCAGGCTCAGTAATTGTGGCTCACGGGCCCAGCTGCTCCGCGGCATGTGGGATCTTCCCAGACCAGGGCTCGAACCCGTTTCCCCTGCATTAGCAGGCAGATTCTCAACCACTGCGCCACCAGGGAAGCCCTAACATTCCTTCTTGATCTTATAAAAGGCCACAATGACCCACCACTTTGTACTTACAGATCTGGATTTTGTAAACTATCTACGTCATTTAATGTACAGCCCTCCATCTCAAAAACCTGTATAACTGTGCTTTGACGTCTAGCAGGTGAAACAGTTCTCGGAGCTTTCTGAGAGGCTGTTCCCAGGTTAGAGTCCTCAATTTGGCTCGAATAAAATTTTCCATTTCTTTCTTTGATCGACTGATTAATTTTTCATCAACGCGAGTAAAGCAATAAAAAAATACAAGGAATAAATATTAAAAAGGAAGAAATAAAATTATTTATATTCACAGATGATTAGAATGTTTGCATAGAATAGCCTAAGGAATCTACAGAACAATTATTAGCACGAATAAGTGAATTTAGCAAAATTGTGGGATACAAGATCAACCCAGAAAAATAAATGTTTTGATTTATTAGGAACAAAACATCAAAAATGAACTTTTTAAAAAAATCATTTACTGTAGTGTAAGCACCTGACAATTAGCTTTTCGAATATAATGTAACATATATATAATGCCGGACATTAAGCTTTCCATGGTTGAGGCATCTACTTCGAAGACATCCATCTCAGAAAAGCACATCGCCAGCAACACAGCTAGATAAAGAGCCAGGCCACCCCACCCATGAATTTCCCTTTTTCAGGAAACACCAGTTGACCTAGATAACTGACCCTTTGATGGCTTGCTTTCCCTTCCTGACCCTTAATTCCCACACTTGCATTTTAAATTCACCAATAAAGAGTGAGCCAAAAAAACTGTAGACCCTACCCTCGACCCCAATAAAGGCAGAACCCCAGAGAGAGAGCTTTCTCTCTCCACCTCCCCCCGCCCCAGAGTGCAGCCTGACTGTGTGCCCCAGACAAGCCATGTACCTTCCAGGACCTGTGAGTAACAAAACTTGTCTTTTCAAAGCCCTCTGACGTTGGTTGCTGAGGTGCATCTTGCAGCCCCAAGGAGAACCACAAGGGCTGGTCCAACCGCAACCTTGGCACAACCTTGGAAGATGTCTGAGGGGGCTGCCACAGACAGTAAGGGCCCAGGTGAGGGCCCCCAGGCACTTCCAGCTGATAACATCGCTATGGACAGGCTGAGACTGACCGAAATAAGCCTTAACATAAAATGCATAAGAATAAATTTCACAGAAATATGTGCAAGACTGTACACTAGAACTAATTTTTAAATGATGAAAAAAATTTTGAAAGATCTAAATAAGTAGAGAGAGACACCATGTTCACATATTGGAAATTCAATATATTTAAGAAGTCAATTCTCCACAATTCTTCAAGAATTTTTATAAAGATACAGCAGTCAAGACAGTGTGGAACGGGCAAAATGATAGATAAAGAGATCAATGGAACAGAAGAGAAAGTCCAGAAGTAGACCCACACTTTTACAGTCATTGATTTCCAACCAAGGTGCCCAAGCAGTTTGATGGGCTGAAGATAGTCTTTCCAAAAGGTGGGCTGCGAGAACAGGATGTTTGTTTAGAGACAATGAACCTGTCTGCCTGCCTCACACAAGACATAAAAGCTTATTTAGAATGGATCACAAACCTAAATATAAAACTTTAAAGCTAGAAGCAGCAAAGATTCCTTAGACATAAAAAGCACTAAATAAAATTAGAAGTTGGTAAATTAGACCAGTGGTCAGCAAACATTTTCTGCAAAGGGCGGGCCAGAGAGTAAACATTTTAAGCTTTGCGGGCAGTCTCAGCCAGAATCACTTAACCTTGCTGTTGTAGCATGAAAACAGCTATAGACAATATGTAAATGAATGGGTGCGGCTGTGTTTCAGTAAAACTTTTATTTACAAATCCAGGCAAAAAGCTAACTGTCCATAGATTGCTGGCAGCTGTACTAGACCATCAAAATTTAAAACTCTGCTCATCAAAAAACACAGTTAAGACTAGGCAAGCTATAACAGCAAAGGAAACCATCGATGAAAGGAAACGACAACATACTGAATGGAAGAAAATATTTGCAAATGATATGACAGATAAGGCATTAATATCCAGCATATATAAACAGCTCATACAACTCAACATCAAACAAACAAACAACCCAATTAAATAATGGGCAGAAAAACTGAATAGGCATTTTTCCAAAGAGGAAATGCAGATGACAAACAGGCACATGAAAAGATGCTCAACATTTCTAATCATCAGCGAAATGCAAATCAAAACCACAATGAGATATCACTTCACACCTGTCAGAATGGCTATCATCAAAAAGTCTACAAGTAGCAAATGTTGGTGAGGATGCGGAGAAAAGTGAACCCTTGTGCACTGTTGGTGGGAGTGTAAATTGGTGCAGCCACCATGGAAAACAGTAGGGAGGTTTCTCAGAAAACTAAAAGTAGAGCTACCATACGATCCAGCAATCCCATTCCTGGGTGTATATCCAAAACAAAAACAATAATTTGAAAAGATACATACACCTCAATATTCATAGCAGCATTACTTACAATTGTCAAGACATGGAAACAACCTAAATGTCCATCAACAGAGCAATGGATAAAGAGGCTGTGGTATATATGTATATATACACAATGGAATACTACTCAGTCGTAAAAAAGAATGAAATATTGCCATTTGCAGCAACATGGATGGACTTGGAGGGCATTATGCTAAGTGAAATAAGTCAGACAGAGAAAGATAAATACTATATGATATCACTTATATGTAGGATCTAAAAAAATACAACAAACTAGTGAATATAAAATAAGAGAAGCCGACTTATAGCTATAGAGAACAAACTTGCAGTTATCAGTCGGGGAGGGGCCGTATAGGGGTGGGGAGTGGGAGGTACAAACTATTGGGTGTAAGACAGGCTACAAGGATGTATGTACTAAACGGGGAATAGAGCCAATATTTTGTAATAACTGTAAATGGAAAGTAACCTTTAAAATTGTATAAAAATGAAAAAAAAATTTTTTAAAGAATAGGCAAACCATAGACTGGGAGAAAGTATTTGCAAAACATCTACCTATCAAAAGGTTCGTATATGAAATATATGACTCCTAAAACCGAAAAACTAAATTAATAAACAAATAAATAAATAGAAATGGGCAAATTACTTAACAGACACTTCATGAAAGAAGATATACAAACAGTCAATAAGTACATGAAAAAAATTCCTCAATATTGTTAGTTGTTGGGAAAATGAAAATCAAAACTCCAGTGAGATACTTTTACACAGACTGGCTAAAATTCAAAAGACTGACACCCAAATGTCGGGACGGATGTGGAGCAACCGTAATTATCACACACTGTTGTGGGAGTATAAAATACAACCGGCGCTACGGGAAAATGTTTGGCCTTTTCCTGTGAAGTTTTACATATTGTATAAGTTGGCTCTGGCTGCCACAATAAAATACCACAGACCGGGCGACTTAAACATCAGACATTTATTTTGTCTCAGTCTGGACGTCCATGATCAAGGTGCCAGCAAATCCGCTCCCTTGGCTTGTGGACGGCCACCTTCGCGTTCTGTCCTCACAGAGCTCAGAGAGACAGGCTCTGTGTCTCCCCCTCTTCTCATAAGGACACCAGCCCTATCGAATTAGGGCCACGCCCTTCTATCTTCATTTAACCTAAATTGCCCCCTAAAGGCCACCTCCAAGTGCAATCACACTGGGGGTTGGAACTTCAACATATGAGTATTGAGGGGTCACACTGATCTACCCTACAGCCCAGAAAAAGAACTCCAAGGCATTCTCCAAAAGAAATGAAAGTGCCTTGCCCAAGAATGTTTATAACAACTTTATAACAAAAAAGTTGGTACCATTCTAAATGTTAGTGAACAGGAGAATGGATACACAAACTGTGGTATATTCACACAATGAACACCGCTCACGAGATTTACTTTTACGTTGGTGAAATCACGACCAGCTTGAACTAAAAGGGACCGAGATCATTCAAAATGAAACAAGGCTGTCGTGTACCCTGACCTTCTCAGCTGAGGAGTCAGAAAAGGAAGGACAGGAGGCTGTGTGCCCTCCCAGGGGGCAGCGGGGGACTCGGACTGGGGAACCGCCTGTAAGGAGCTGAGCAAGGCTCTAATCCAAACACACCTGCTCGCGGACCAGGGACCCTGGGAACTTTGCCCTGCGGATTTCGGGGCTGCAGCGAGCGGGCAAGGACACGTGCCCTGTGCTCCGCCCCTGCGCGAATGGGAGTGTCTCTCATGTCTACCCTCCTGTCTCACCAGCATGTGCTGGGTGTGTGTGCAGGAAATTCAGACGACTTGTCTTCCTAGCTCACAAGTCTCTGGAACAAGAAGACATGCTGCTCAGGAGCCCCAGTGGCTACTAGACCTGACTGAAATCATGAGGTCCTGAGCTTCAAGCCTGATGCCACAGTTGGATAAGATTTGGTTGGGGGGGGGGGGCGGGGGGGGGATTCCTGGTACAGGGTGAGCAAATGCTTTATGTTTAAGGAATGTAAATACTTTGTGGCTAGAATATTAAGTGTGGGAGATTGCAGATGCTGTCCTGAAAAATACGACAGCCAGTTATTTTACCAGCAAAATGGATGTATTTGTTAATAGCAGAGGAATCGCAATTCAGGACATGCAGGCTATGGCAAACTGTAGTCAAGTCTAGAGAACACAGGAGAGGAAGGCCACTTCACAGAGAAAAGGGGGAATTGGGAGGGGCTTCTCTGCCGGCAAGTCCACTGGAGGGAATGGAGGCTTCAGGGTGAGGGCTTCTCATTGGCTGGGCTACTGCTGGGCAGGAATAAAACCCTCCTTCTCCTGCTGGGTGTAAAGTTGGCTGCCTCCTGCCCAGGAATGTGAACCGAGCTGGGAGAGAAGGTACGGGCGTGGGATCTCCCCATTCAGGGCTTCCTGACTCCATTTTAGATGAGGTTTCTCTTTAATTTTGACCCCCAAATGGCCACAGTACTTTGCAGTTTTTCCCAGCAAGATGTGGACCCCTTGAATCCTGGCTGACCTTGCAATGTACCCACAGAAGTCACAGAAGTGACCACGTGCAATTTCCGAGTTTAGGATTCAAGAGGCCACTCAGTGTCCAATCTCTCTTGAAACCCATACCACCAGGTGAAAAGGCATAGGTGAGCCTGCTGGATGAGCAGAGATCGAGGGCTAAATCACATAGGCACATAAACACACACACACACACACGCATATACATGCACATGCACACAAATACACACACAAAAACACACAGGCACATGCACACCGCACACACATACACACTTGACAACCAGTCACCTCCAGAACCAAAGCCACCTGGCTGACCAGCAGTAACTACAGACAGGGGTGAGTCCAGATGACACCGGCATAAGAACTGCCCAGCTGACCAAATCCCAAATAGCCAATGCACAGAATCGCGAGCTAAAGAAATGATTGTTGTTTGAAAACACTAAATTTTGGGACAGTTTGGTATGCAGCAAAAGCTAATTGATACATCAAGGAATGCTAATTAAAACCACAATGAGATGTCACTACACGCCCATCAGAATGGTTGAAAGACTAAAAATACTGAAGTGTTGGTGAGTACCTTGACCGATTAGAGTTATACATTGCTGGGGGTGGGGGGATGTAAGCCGGTATAATTATGTTAGAAACTATTTGGCAGTTTCTGGTAAAGTTAGACATATGCCTGTCCTGTGATTCAACAATTCCACTCATAGGTATGTGCCCCCCCCGCCGCAAAATTGCATACACGCCTCAACAGATAAGTGCAAGGAAGGTTCACGGTGGAGGGACGGCGTGAAGGAGTCTTCTGGGGTCCTGGAGTGTTCCGTATCTTTAAAAGGATACAAATGGGTGTTGTATACTATGTAAGCCACACAATGTAAAGTACACCTCAATTGAAATTAATCTTTCAATGTGTTTAAAAAGATGTGTGCCCTCCAATGTGTGTAAGTAATTTGTGGCTGGAGGGTGAACTGTGGGGTTTTTAAGGGCTGTAAATTCTTTGACACTCTTCCCATCACATTCCTCTCCCTGAATCTGGGTGGGCTTTAATCAACAGAACAGGAGAACAGCAGTGACCTCTGAGGCCAGCTCACAAGAGGCCATGTAGCATCCTCTAGTTCTGCTGGAATGCTTGCTCTCGGGACCCAAGCCGCTCGGGGACCCACACAGATGCCAAACGTGCAACTGTGGAGGGGGCCAGGGGACCCACCGCCATCATTTGAGCCATTCCACTGTTCCAGGCTTCCCAGCTGTGGCCCTGGACATTGTGGAGCTGAAGCAAGCTGTTCCCCCGCACTCTGACCATCGTGCACAGTGAGAAGGAGGAAGAGGTTGAGGGTTTTATGCTGTTTGCTGGTGTTTCTTGTGTGGCAGTGGGAACTGGGGTGGAGTTTGGTGCTTCGATGTGGGTGCTGCCAAAGCAGGAGCCTAAAGCCTGCAGCACCAGCTTGAAATTAGGCAGAAGCTGGGGGGCCTGTGCACCTGGGGTGGGGGGCACGGTCGGCCAAGGCAAGGGCAGCAAGATGATGTTCCTGGAAGCAAGAGGAAAGACCCCTGTTATTCAGCCCAGGAAGCCGGGCACCAGGGTGGCCTGCGTGGAAGTGGAGTTGACGCCAGGACTGATGAAGCGGCTTCCAGACAGCGTCAGGGTGTCAGTGGGGGTCTTGCAGCTACACATCTAAGCAATGGTCAGGGAGAGAGGAGCTAAAGAAGGATTATCCAATTTTCAAACAGAACTTAAAGGAGCTATAAAGGAGCCACGATTGGCTCAAAAATGAAACTATTTTTCACCCCCACCCTCTCCTCACCGCCCCCCCACCCCCAGTCTCTCCCAGCAGAAGATTCTCAAACAAAGAGAGAGCTCAGGGCAAAGGCTGAATCCGTGACACTGTTGGGGGAGTGTGGTCTCAGAATAAAAGCAAGACGAGGTGGAATTGTAAAACCCTCTAAGACTCAGAAACAATTTAATTGCTGCCTCATAGACCCGTTCAGGTGGGCAAAAGCCTTCTGTGGACCTTGCACTTGGGCCCCTCGGATGCTCTTGTGTCAATCAGCCCCAAACCTGAGGTCACTGGACGCAGAAGTCTCATGGGGGCCAATTAGAAAAGGGCCTGTTTCAAAGAGATTCGGGTGTAGGTTTTGTCAAATGGCATGAACACTGATGAACTTTGTAGAAAACCCACAGTTATTTAGAGAATGGTACCAGCAGAATCCACAGCAGCTTGCACTAAAAGAAGCAGAGACAGCACAAGATGGAGAGAGGCATTTGGACCCTGAACTTCTCCAGGTAGGTGGAGGCTACAAACAGGGGCTACTGTTCATGGAAAAGGAAGAATGACTCAGAGCGTGGAAAGGGGTAAAGCCAAGTCAGGGGAATCATTCTTGGGCACTGTGGGCTGATGAAGGCTGGTGCTGTGTGCTGGGCTGGACGGTGCTACACTGTGCCTCCCATTTCCCCTTCAGAATGGACTGTCCAGCAAAAGCAGTTCTAAGATGGAAGTTTATAGAAATTCAATCTCACCTCAAGAAACAAGAAAAATCTCAAGCAAGCAATCTAACCCTACACCTAAAGCAACTAGAGAAAGAAGAACAAAGAAAACCCAAAGTCAGTAAAAGGAAGGAAATCATAAAGGTCAGAGCAGAAATAAATGAAATAGAAATGAAGAAAACAATAGCAAAGATCAATAAAACTAAAAGCTGGTTCTTTGAGAAGATAAACAAAATTGAGGAACCATTAGCCAGACTCACCAAGAAAAAAGGGAGAAGACTCAAATCAACAGAAATAGAAATGAAAAAGGAGAAGTAACAACTGACACTGCAGAAATACAAAGGATCATGAGAGATTACTACAAGCAACTATATGCCAATAAAATGGACAACCTGGAAGAAATGGACAAATTATTAGAAAAGCACAACCTTCCAAGACTGAACCAGGAAAAAATAAAAAATATAAACAGATGAAACACAAGCACTGAAATTGAAACTGTGATTAAAAATCTTTCAACAAAGAAAAGCCCAGGACCAGATGGCTTCACAGGCAAATGCTATCAAACATTTAGAGAGGAGCAAACACTGATCCTTCTCAAACTCTTCCAAAAACTGCAGAGGGAGGAACACTCCCAAACTCATTCTATGAAGCCACCATCACCCTGATACCAAAACCAGAAAAAGATATCACAAAAAAAGAAAATTATAGACCAATATCCCTGATGAACATAGATGCAAAAATCCTGAACAAAATACTAGCAAACAGAATCCAACAGCACATTAAAAGGATCATATACCTTAATCAAGTGGGATTTTTCACAGGGATGCAAGGATTCTTCAATATACGTAAGTCAATCAATGTGATACACCATATTAACAAATTGAAGGATAAAAACCATATGATCATCTCAGTAGACGCAGAAAAAGCTTTTGACAAAAGTCAACACCCATTTATGATAAAAACTCTCCAGAAAATGAGCATAGAGGGAAACTACCTCAATATAATAAAGACCATATATGACAAACCCACAGTAAGCATCATACTTAATGGTGAAAAACTGAAAGCATTTCCACTAAGATCAGGAACAAGACAAGGATGTCCACTCTCACCACTCTTATTCAACATAGTTTTGGAAGTCCTAGCCATAGCAATCAGAGAAGACAAAGAAATAAAAGGAATAAAAATTTGAAAAGATGAAGTAAAACTGTCACTGTTTGCAGATGACATGATACTATACACAGAAAATCCTAAAGATGCCATCAGAAAACTACTAGAACTAATCAATGAATTTGGTAAGGTTGCAGGATACAAAATTAATGCACAGAAATCTCTTGCATTCTTATACACTAACAATGAAAAATCAGAAAGAGAAATTAAGGAAAGAATCTTATTTACCATTGCAACAAAAAGAATAAAATACCTAGGAATAAACCTGCCTAAGGAGGTGAAAGACTTGTACTCAGAAAACTATAAAATACTGGTGAAAGAAATCAAAGGTGATATAAACAGATGGAGAAATATACCATGTTCTTGGATTGGAAGAGTCAATATTGTGAAAATGACTATACTACCCAAAGCAATCTACAGATTCAATGCAATCCCCATCAAACTACCAATGGCATTCTTCACAGAATTAGAACAAAAAATTTACAATTCATATGGAAACACAAAAGACCCCGAATAGCCAAAGCAATCTTGAGAAGGAAAAACAGAGCTGGAAGAATCAGGCTCCCTGATTTCAAACTATACTGCAAAGCTACAGTAATCAAGACAGTATGGTACTGGCACAAGAACAGAAATATATCAGTGGTACAGGATAGAAAGCCCAGAGATAAACCCATGCACATATCATCACCTAATTTACAACAAAGAAGGCAAGAACATACAATGGAGAAAAGACAGCCTCTTCAATAAGTGGTGCTGGGAAAACTGGACAGCTACATGTAAAAGAGTGATATTAGAACACTATGTAACACCATACACAAAAATAAACTCCAAACGGATTAAAGACCTAAATGTAAGACTAGACACTATAAAACTCTTACAGGAAAACCTAAGAAAAACACTCTTTGACATAACCACAGCAAGATCTTTTTTGACCCACCTCCTAGAGTAATGGACATAAAAACAAAAATAAACAAATGGGACTAATTAAACTTAAAAGCTTTTGCACAGCAAAGGAAACCGTAAACAAGACAAAAAGACTACCCTCAGAATGGGAGAAAATATTTCCAAATGAAAGAATGGACAAAGGATTAATTGCCAAAATATACAAACAGCTCATGGAGCTCATTATCAAAAAAAACAAACAATTCAATTAAAAAATGGGCAGAAGACCTAAATAGACATTTCACCAAAGAAGACATACAGATGGCCAAGAGGCACATGAAAAGATGCTCAACATCACTAATTATTAGAGAAACGCAAATCAAAACTACAATGAGGTATCACCTCACACCAGTCAGAATGGCCATTATCAAAAAATCTAGAAACAATAAATGCTGGAAAGGGTGTGGTGAAAAAGGAACCCTCTGCATGGTTGGTGGGAATGTAAATTGATACAGCCACTATGGAGAACAGTATGGAGGGTCCTTAAAAACTAAAAATAGAACTACCATATGACCCAGCAATCCCACTACTGGGCATATACCCAGAGAAAACCATAATTCAAAAAGAGACATGTACTACAGTGCTCATTGCAGCACTATTTACAAGAGCCAGGACGTGGAAGCAACCTAAGTGTCCATCAACAGACGAATGGATAAAGAAGATGTGGCACATATATACAATGGAATATTACTCAGCCATAAAAAGAAACGAAATTGAGTTATTTGTAGTGAGGTGGATGGACCTAGAGTCTGTCATGCAGAGTGAAGTAAGTCAGAAAGAGAAAAACAAATACCGTATGCTAACACATATATATGGAATCTAAAAAAAAAAAAAAAAAAATGGTACTGATGAACCTAGGGGCAGGACAGGAATAAAGACATAGATGTAGAGAGTGGCCTTGAGGACCCGGAGGGGGAGGGGGAAGCTGGGGCGAAGTGAGAGAGTAGCATCGACATATATACAGTACCGGACATAAAATAGTTAGCTAGTGGAAAGCAGCCACATAGCACAGGGAGATCAGCTCCGTGCTTTGTGATGACCTAGAGGGGTGGGATAGGGAGGGTGGGAGGGAGGCTCGCGGGGAGGGGATGTGGGGATGTATGTGTGCATGTGGCTGATTCACTTTGTTGTACAACAGAGACTAACACAGTATTGTGAAGCAATTATACTGCAATAAAGATCTATTTAAAAAGGAAAAGAATGGACTGTCTCAGTCAGGCGCTCTTGCCCCTGTCCTCACGCTGGACGTGGGGTTAGAGGATGGAGTCAGGTAACTTGCCTCTTTAGGTCACAGTTTTGAAGGAAACATCCTCAAGCAGCTGTTCCCGAGGAGTCATGCCCAAGGAGGCTCTGCGCACGTGGACCAGCTCCTGGGGCTCTGGCCGCCATGGTGGACGTGGCCTGGCAGGCCTGGTTGGCAGGTCTGGGGGGCGGGGTTGCTGTGCATGTACATGCGGTTTGGCAGAGCCTTTTGTCTCCCTTCCCACATGCTCTTCTCCAGTGTGACAGGGCCACCTCTCCATCCCCTCCCTGGGATTCCGGGCAGGCCGTCCACCTGTCTGTAACCAACAGGAAAGGACAAAGGGGCCCCCATGACTTCTGAGGTCACAACGGTGGATGCCACCTCCGCCGGTTCTGGCGGGAGCTCCTCTGGGGAAAGGCGGCCCCGTGTGAGAGGCTGACCATCCAGGGATCACCTTGCTGGTGAGTAATACACACATCATGAGAACTGTATCAACTTATTCAGTTCTATTATGGAGGCTATGTTGTTTTAATTTCCAAAAATAGTTTATCCTTCCTATGATTTTATCTAAGTATTCTTTACATTTTTATTTACATTGGCACTCAATTGTACCATTAGATAATAAATGTACATGTGGATATATTTCAGTTATACTAAAATTTTAAATATCAAGCCAACTCTTTACAGTGTCTTTAACTTAGTTTGTTTTTAACAGGCAAAAAATATTATTGTCCTGCAGTAGGAAAACTGCTAGGAATTAGGCTGCCAGATTTACACGTTCTTATGTTTAATATTCTCTATTTTGTTTGATAAATTGTTCATGTAAATCTCTAAATAAGTTAACTCATTCCCACCTCCTAGATCATTCTTCTTGGAGATGGTTCAATTCCACAGAGTTATTTTTAAAGCAAGGTGTAGGAATCCTCATTATTGACTAATTTTAACACTCAGTTGAGCAGATTTTTGTTGTGGTTCACTTGGCTTCATGTGGTTGAATACCGTGTGCCGTGCTGCGCCCACGTGGGAGAAGGCAATAAAACGTGCAGTGCTTATCAAGCAGTTAAACAAAAAATGTTCCCATTGAGTAAAAAAACCAAGTAGGCTAATCTAGTGATTTTTTTAACCTTAAACTTGACATGTTTTTATGGTGTCAACGAAAAATTAATCAGTCGATCTAAGAAAGAATTGGAAAATTCTATCTGAGCCAAATTTGAGGATTGTAACCCAGGAAGAGCATCTCAGAAAGCCCTGAGAACTGTCCCGGCCATGAGAAAACACAGTTTATATAAGTTTTTTGAGACAGAGGCTGTACATTAAATAACATATTATTGACAGTTTACATAATCCAGATTTAAGTGCCATCGTGGTGTGTCATGTGACCCTTTATAAGATCAAGAAGGAAAGTTACCTTTGAGGAGTTGCCTCCCAGCAGCTGGGAGAATGCTGCTGTTTCAGGCTGAGCCGGTGTCCCTGCTGACGGGGAGGTCTGGTGGATGCCTAACGCGGACACGTGCCACACAGTGGCAGGGGGGCGGGGTGCAAAGGGCGGAGAAGAATTTTTATGTTTAAATTTTTCTTGTCTTGCCATAGATATGAATTTTATTTCACAATGGCAAATTTCTGAGTCCTTAAAAGTATAACCAGATAAATATTTGCACTGAGTTCTACCGGGGAAGCACTGGCCAGTCTCCTCTGGGTGCCTTTCCCAGCATCAATCACTTTCTCTCACATCCCCGGACACAGTTCCAGGGCAACAAACTACACTCACAAAGCAAGGCTGAGGAAGCAGCTTCGTGTGGGGCGTGCTGCGCTGTTCCAACCTCCAGCGCCCTCTCAAAATTAAAAAAAAAAGCACAGAAACAAAAACAAAAACAAAAGCTCTCTTGTCTTGAGCTGGACCCTGATGTCGCCATGGATCCAAAGCAAACCCAGCATCGTGGCGGCTGCCAGCTCCGCTCACGCTGCGCTTGCCCTTCTCGCAGGGAGCTCTGACTTTGGAATGACTGGCTAGAAACTAAATGGATTCATGGAATTTGATGTGGTATAAAAATAATAAAACGTGATACCCATGAAATACAGATGCTCTATCACAATTGGCCAAACTGGGGCCTCCTGGACTCAAAGTTTTCTAAATTAGCCAGTGAGCTCTTTCTGCACTTTTGGACCCTAATATATCTGGCTCAGAAAGAAATCCCTGCCCTTTTCTTCTTTGCTGTTCTTTGCTTTGCTTTGTCTGCCTTCTGTACCAGGAGTTCACCTGACAGTTGCAGGTTCCTTTGATAGACGAGAATAGTAACTTTTATGATGATAATGACCATTAATTGGGTGCATTAGGCACAGCACCTATATATACACATGTGTGTGTGTGTGTGTGCACGCTCACGTGTGCATGCACAAATTCCCCTCATTTACTGAGGCTGAGAAAGCTTAAGTCATTTGCCAAAGTTCTGTCCACAGAGACAGGATTTGAACCCAGCTCCAGGCTCCAGCCCCAGTGCTGATGGTTGGGCCGCACTCTCTAGAGCAGGAAAGGCAATTGATTCTCGTCTCCTGACACTTGCATTGACTACAACAGAAGCCTTGTGTCCCTTCTCCCACATCCCTCTGGAACACAGGCATCCTTTTCTCCCTATGGACATGGGTCACTGTGACCCACCTCGTGAGCAGCTTGGTGGCGGATGGCACTGTCCTTTGTGCAAGAGAACAATGTCACTGCCCAAGGCCTTTCCTCCTGGAAGCTCAAGCCAGAATGACTCTTCCTCCCCCGGAGCGGACTCTGCTAGGCTTGGGTCTGGTTACTGAATTAACTGGGGCTAAATGTTTGCCAGGTGGGTGAAGGCTGGGCGGGAGGAAGACCCTGGAAGGAGCTTTGTGCGTCCGAGAGGGTACTGTTGACCCACCAGTGTCTCCGCCCGCTGGGTGAAGGCACGGCCGCCTGGGAAGAGGACCACTTCCCCACCATGACTGATGCTGGAAACCCCGCTCAGGGCCCCACCTTCCCTGGCCAGCAGACCCTCACCATAGGGCACTCGAGGGCCTTTGGCACCACAGGTGCTACAGGGTCTGAGCCTCCTTCACCGCTTGCCATTACCCCTGAAGTTCTGCAGACGGAGAGACTGGGCGCTTCTCAGCAATGCCACGACCACCAGCCAAGCGGATGGCCCTGGGCTGTGGAGACGGCAAAATCAGGGGAGCCGCTGCAGCGTTATTCACAGGAGACACCTTCCTTCCAGGGCCAACGCCCAGGAGCCCCTTGGTCTCAAGCTCCTGGAAAAACACCCGCAGTGATGGCGTTCCAGCAACCAGCCCTGTCGGTGCTCGGTCTCCCTAAGTTTTGTATTATTTGGGCAATAGTACATATTCCTTTTATAGATGGGCTGTTTATATTTACAAAGTCTCATTACATTGTGTGATATTGTGATATAATAAAGATACGTTTGGTCTTGGTTTCTGGTTCCTGTCACAGAGCTCCTAAACCCCTTGTAATTCCCGGAGTGACAGGGGTGAGAGGAAGATCTTTTGTTATTCATAATAAGTCCCTTTCAACCACACCTGAGATTATGCTAACAAGGTGACCCTGAGGCCCCTGGAGAGCTTCAGGACAGGGCTGGTCCCAGAGGAACCCACCGTGATTAGGGGTTGGAACTTCAGCGCCACACCCAACCTCTAATCCTCTAATGGAGGGGAGAGGGGCAGGAGAGGGACTGGAGATGGAGTTAATCACCAGTGGCCAGTGATTTAATCAACCAATGCCTACGTAATAGAACCTCCATAGAAACCCCAAACAAAGGGGTTTGGAGAGCTTCCGGGCTGGTGACCACGTGGAGGGGCTGGAGATGGAGTTACTGGTGAGTGAGGCCCACGTGGGGAAGCCTCCATACAATCCCACCAGCATAAGGGCAGGGAGCTTCCGGGCTGGCGAGCACGTGGCGGGGCTGGCAGGGAGAGGCCCCCAGAGAGCAGGAAGCTCCGGGCTCCCCACCCCTGCCCTCTGCTTCTCTTCCATCCGGCCCTTCCTGGGTTCTACCCTTCTACAGTATACTGGAAACCACGCAAGTAAAATGCTTCTCTGGGTTCTGTGAGCTGCTCTGGCAGATCACTGGACCAGAGGAGGGGGCGTGGGACCCCAATTTACAGGCCGTCCATGGCCAGGGTCTTGCAGTGGCCGCTGAAGGGGGCCGTCTCGTGGGACTGAGCCCCTAACCTGCGGTGGACGCTGTCATAATGCAGTTAGCCTGTAGGACGCCCAGCTGGTACAGGAGAGTGGGTTGCTGTGGGGAAAAGCCCACACATTTGGTGTCAGAAGTGTTTTCTGTAGGTAAAAAAACAGCACGTCGTTTGGGGGATTTTATACACTCAAAACTTAACACTTGACTTCTGGCGTCAGAGCTCTTCTTCCCTCCACTTTGTCTCTTCTGCCAAGCGCACTCTTTCCTCAGTGCATCTTTTAAATCTTTTATTTTGAAATCATTTTATTTTATTTTTTTAGGTAGCCATTTTTTAAAAGAATTTTTATCTGATATTGGAGCACGGTTGTATAACAATGTTGTGTTGAAATCACTTTAGACTAATAAAAGCGTAGTAAAAACTTAATAAACCCTTTTATTTTCCTTGTTACGTAATGTATCAGCCTGGTTCTAATCAAGAGACGGAAACCACACAGTAATTCAAACAGGGCAAGTTTAACATAAAGAATTATGAACCTACAATCGCGCAGTAACTGCACAGAGGAATCTAAAGGGCTGCAGGGGAGGGGCTGATGTGAATGCAGGGTCTGGAGTACACGCGTCAAAGAACCAGGGCGAAGCGGCCTCCACGCCAGGCCAGGCTGCAAGGGCAGCAAGGGCAGCCGGCGCTGGCCACGTCCCGGAGCCAAGCGCCAGTAGATGCTGTGAAGGACGGTGAAGCAGGACGGGACAGGCAAACGTGCTCCACCAGGAGCAGGAGAGAAGCTCCTTCCCCATGTGGGGCCTCGAAGGCCCTCCCTCCAAAGCACAACTCCAGGTTCCCCGCCAGGAGGCCTGATTAGGGGGCGCTGAAGGCAGCCGGACCCAAGAGGCAATGAATTCACAACAGTCACCCCCGTTTGGTACTCAACATCCATCAGCAACATTCTACACACGTCTGGACTCCCTTTCAGCAACTAAAGCAGCCCCAGGAGACACAGGCCTCTTTGTTACCAGTGAGCTGGTTCCTGCCCCGTGAGGAGACGCACACGCCCTCCAGCTACTGTATCCATCGCTGGCTGTGTTGCTTAGTGCTCAACCCACCATTCACAGAAAATCGTTACCTAAAGATTAAACTGAAATGCTAACCTCCGACAACTTGTTTATAAAATAAAAACGGAGACGCAGAGAAGAGAAAATGGTTAGCAGATAAACACAACGTATAACAAGAAAAACACACGCTCAGCTGCTGCAACCTTCATCCGTGTAACCGGTCCTGAGGTCCTGGTCGACGTGCGTGACTTCCTTCTCCAGCCACCTGTCCCATCTCTCCCGGCCCTCAGCAAGAACCTGCTCTGGGTTCCTTATTGGACAGAGTGACCAAACCTTCATTCCTGAGGGGCCTGGGTCCTCAATACTCCTGCTTTATTTAATCACTGATAATTCATTTTTTGGTGGCTCTGTTTTTTCATTAACCGTTACTACTGGTGGTGGAAGTATTAAGAGGAGCCCCCGAGAATCCCCAGGTTCCAAAGTCCTCCCTGCCACCGTCGTGTAGCAGTAACACAACTCCCCACCTTGGTAATTGGGATCAATCACTCAAGCCAATAGATTAACCCTTTTTTTGCTTGTTGGTTCAGAGGCATAAGGAACCCAAAGTGGCCAGTGGCGATCTCAGCTTCCAGGTCAGTGGGACCATTGCTCTGAGCCCTGGTGGAAGCCTTCCCCTCTGGAGAGTAAAATTTCCAAAGCTGCCAGGACAAGAAACAAAAATTCTGCAAGGAGGTTATGAAGTGTACCAGTGAGAGGACCACTCATACTTCTAATTCTCGACTCCCACACGCACGCATCCTGGCTCTGGGGAACACAGCACCATATGATGGTCCCTAACTCAAAGTATGGGTCGTATCCTACACCCTTTCAGGGTGTTGCTTCCCTCCCTTCTGGCGTTATAACCAGCTCTTCACGAAGCTATTCCAGCTTTCAACCGGGTCAGCCACTTCTGGGTGACGGGATGTGTGGTAAGACTGCTCTTCCTTCGCTGGGAACCGAGTCCCCGGCTCAGACGCAGTGGAGGCCCTGGGAGGTCACGGATGCTGGTGCCGGCAGCAGCAGTGCAGGCAGCAACGTCTTCCATACCCAGAGTGTATGTTTATTCCAGTGAGGTCAGATCTCCGCCCCTTCTATGATGGAAGAGGTCCAATGTAATCCACCTGCCACCAGGCATCTGGCCGGTCACCACGGGACTCAGCGTCAGTCTTGGCTGCCGGCAGACCGGGCACTCAGCGGCAGCAGTGGCCAGGCCAGCTTCGGTGAGGGGAGTGCATGTTGCTGAGCCCTGCACGCCTCCACCCCTGCCACATGGCCACTTTGTTCGTGGACATATCGAGCGAGCCCTGGAGTGGCTGCAGTGGGAGCTAGCTGACACCCATGGGGCGGTCATTCTCCACCTGATTATTAAGAGGCTCTTCTGCAGGGCACACCCATTGGTGGGCATCCGCCCGGAACACGAATGTGTCCACAGACTGCTCCTTCAGAGAGGTCCATCCACACACCTCTTCCAGAGCCTTCCTTGGACCAATTTCCCAATCCTGTTCCTTCCAAGTTGCTGACCAATGAAATCATTAGCAACCACCCATGAATTAATACAGATCCCTGCTCCAGCCACGTCTCACTCCTGACAATGGACAGCCAAACAAACCACTCCAAGTTCTGCCCTGAGAGGACTTCCCTTCACTGTCTCCTTCCAGGTAACCCTTGGGTGGGGCTGCAGGGCTGCTTCTGGCCACTTCGGGGTGGTCCCAGCATGTCATGCAGACCCCCCAGAAAGCAGGCTCAAGTTTTTACTTCCACAGCCAATTGGTTATAAGAAACACCCTGGAGACCCCAGACGTGGATTGAGAGGAGGGGTGATGCCACAGGAGTTGGTGTCCAAGGAGTCTGAGTGCCTACGCATGTTTCTTGCACTTTCCATTTGATGGGATGCTGCTGTGACACGCCCAACCTTGTGGCGAGGTGGGTCCGACAACACTTGGGCTGCGTGGTCTCCTGAGGTCCCTGGGTTAGGTGTTTGGGAGGCCTCCACTAAGGCCAACAGCAAGCCAGAAGCTGTTCTTGAAATGACAATCATTAGCTGCCAAAGAGGACACTGACTTTCCAAACTCCTGTGCTAGGATCTCCCGCTGGTGCTTGTCAGAGGGTCCGTGCCGATCCCAGGGCACCGTAGACACTCTGAATATCGTCGGATCTGCTGGGTCCTGAGAACTAATGGTGAAGCAGCTTGTACCACAGCCTAGATCTGCTCTGGTCCCCACTTGGCACTGCCAGCCTCATGGGTGAAATAGCACGTGCAAATGTAGTGTATGGCATATCTAATTTCCCCAAACCCCAGCTAAATGCTGTGCTTCTTTTCCTGGCAGGTGGTGCAAGATGCAGCAATTTGTCTTTCATGTGAAGGGGATATTTCAATGCGTCCTGAACCACTGGAGCCCCAGGGACTTCTCTGAGGTGGTGGGCCCTAAATTTCTGTGGGGCTTATCTGCCACTTTCTAGTTTTTATATGTCTTGCTGAGGCATCTACAGTACTTGACACTTCCTTCCGATCAGACCCAACCAGCACACCGTCATCAGCAGAGCGGCCCACGCGTGGTCCAGGTCTCTGCAGACAGTGTCTGGCCTAGAGCAGAACTGACATGTCCCTGGGGTGACACTGAGGGTGCACCTCTGGCCCTGACAGGTAAGAGCAAACTGCTGCTGGTGGTCCTTGGAAACTGGTTTGAAGAAAAAGGCATTAGTGAATCCATAGCTGCACACCAAGCGCTGGGGCTGTGTCGACTTTCTCTGTGGGAGACACCTCACCTGGCACAGCAGCTGCAGTCGAAGCCAAGGGTGGTTGCGTTTGTTAAGAGTCCACAGCCAGCCTCCCAGACCCAGTGGCTTCTGCACAGGCCAAAGTGGCAAGTTAAATGGGTTTGTGATGAGCATCGCCCCCTGCTGTGCCAACCCTTTGATCGGGGCATTAATTTCCCAGGGGTGACACACAGCTTCTGGTTCACTCTCATGATAAGGGAAAGTTGTCCCAGAAGTATGGCCTGGAAATAGCTTGGGCCGTGAGCCTTGGGTTTGAGTTGACCGGCCTGGTCCCCAGCCTGTCCCCACACCCCGTAGCTGGGACCTGAGCCACGTGCTTTGGCCCTGCTTCCTCAGCTGCCCCACAGGGAGAGCAGGCTTGTTCGGGGAAGCACAGAACTTGCCCGCCTCCGAGAAAGGAGCAGCTGTGCTCTGGGGGCTTCACACGGGTGCCAGGCGCCACCCCTGTGGGCCTTAGCCACGTCCTGGACTCTGGGTCTGCCCTTCAGTGTGCACAAGAAGAACTTTAGCCTGCTCCCTCAGGAGTAAAAAAATAGTTTGGAATTCTCTCATCCAACTACTGGACTCGTGAGCGCAGGGCCTGCCCTCTGGGCGCAGACTTCGGCCTCCTGGGACAGCCAAGTGCAGGCTGCGTCCCACCCGGCTCCAGGGCCCACAGGGAGGAGAGGGGCCGCCCATCGGGATGAGACGGGCTTTCAGGTGCTGTGAGGCCCCGAGGATGGCATCCTCAGATACGGGCTCTGAGTTGATGCTAAGTCCTGGGGCCGCAAACTGGCCCTGGACCCACCAGTCAAAGGAGGACTCTCTGGTGGTCAGGGGGAGTCTCAGCACACTCACGGGGGGCCCCGCTGGTGCACAGAGCGCCCCTGTAGTTACTTCTCAGCACCTGAATGTACAATCAGACAGACATGCTTGGCCACTGCAGAATCCCCTCGCTGGCTCCCCTAGTGTAGCCACTGTGATAGGGAAAGCTAGTGAAAGTACCAAGAACAAGACAGCTGTGTCCACAGACATCCTTGTGTGCTGATCCTTCCGTGGCCACTGTGAACCCGAGTCAGCAGAGGGCCTGATTCTGGTTCAGACGTCCTTTGATGAGTCTGGGGCCTGTGCGCTTTGTATAATTTGTCTAAAGGAAGGCCTGTAGGGAGCCTCTCAAGACGGCAGTGGGGAGTCTGGACTTGACTTACCTTGGCTGGTTGTGAGGCCTCGGTGAGGGACCCCTGCCCGCACCTCCCCTAAACCAGAGCATTTGGACAGGGCGTGCCTGGGCACTGTGCTGCTCTGACAGTCTGCGGCCACTCACCCCGGGGGGATGGGGAGGCCTTCGGGTGGGCCTGGCACGTGTCCGCGATCATATTAAACTATTCGCCCCACATTTCAGTCCCTGCAGACGCTGGGCCAGTGGCTTAGCTCGGGATACTGATGTCCGTCCACAGGCGTCCCGCCTGAGGGTTAGTGGGGCCAGAGCAGGGGCGAAGCTCAGGGCTCTCCCCACTGGAAACCGGCTCGCGGGCCCTGAATCCCCCGCATTCAGCCTGCGCTTGGCTGCACATTTGCTTTGTCGGTTTCAATCAATAGTTCGTCTCCTCTCCCCACCCCCATCCTTGCCTTTAGAGGAACATCAATATTCATGCATAAATTTAAAAACAGCACAAAAAGCTGACTCCCCGCTTTCTGCCCCACGGGCCTTTTTCTTCCTTGGCCCGAGTGCAGGCTTGGCTCCCCAACGAGTCCCCGGTGGCGCCGTCAATGCGGCCCTGTGTGCAGCCCGGCAGCCCCAGCACCCCCGCCCCCCGCCCGACCGGCTGCGGAGCCAGCTGACGCTCAGGCCCCGCCCCCACCCCGCCCTCGGCCCCCATTGGCTGCCTGGCCCGCAGGGGGACGGTGCCGGCCCCGCCCCTGCCCGGGAACGAATAAGAGGCTGCCTCCGCCCCACTCCTGCTACTCAGGACGCGGCAGCCAGGAGGTTCCAGGAGCGACCACCAAGGACCGCTGACGTGAGGACACTCAGGGGAACCTGCTCTGGTCTTTTGGGGGCAGGGCCCGGAGGGTGGGCTTGGGAACTGGGTGGTAGTTTAAAAACCCCTTTAGGATAATTGGCAGCATTTCAAAAGTGTGACTCTTACTACTGCTTTGTGGACACGGCTCCCTCAACTCGGGGCAGCTAGAGGTCCGTTCTGCCTGTTTTTGTCGCCACAAGTCGGGGAAACGTCACGTCTGGTGGCTCAGGTGATTGCTGCAAACAGGCCTCTTCCTTAACTCCTTGAAGACCAGGGGTTTGCGTCCCTCCGCGGAGAGGGACAGGCGGCCTGATGCTCCGAGCGAGCGTCTTGCCTTGCTCCGCGCAAATGTCAGGGCGCCCCGGACGCCGCGCAGAAACCACAACACCTGGCAAGTGAGGGGGCCTTTGCAAGTAAATTCCACATCGAGCCCAAGAAATTGCGGTTTACGGCGGGTTTCACCTTCCTCAGTCTTACAGTTTCTTGGGGAGATAGGGCCGCTTGCCCAGAGGGACTCTCACATCTTGTGTGATGTGTCCTTCTGAGGAGTTAACCCCCAAAAGTTCTCTTGTTTTCGAAATAAAAGGTTAATGTGGAACATTCATGGAATGAAGTGAAAGGGAAACATGGATATTTGATTTCCGTTTCTCTTAAAAGACAACCTTTAACCATCAATTGGGAAGAATTTAACAGGAAAAACTTTAAAAAGTTAATTTGTAGTGTGGTTATGAAGAAAATCACATTTTATGGAGTTTTCGCATGTGGGTTATATATTTTATGCCTTTCCTTTAAAAAAAATCCCGCTAGTCATACTTCACACAGAAAGTAATTTAGCCTCCCCGTCCCCAAATCATCATGAAGCTTGAGAAGCATAAGGGTCATGCGAAAGTTTCCTGGGTTTTTTGTTTTAAAAAAAAATTAATAATTGAAAACGAATGCAAAGGATAAGAATGTATGAAATGTTAAAGATTTTAATCCATCTGCATTATTCTATCTATGTGTGATATATCTGATTTTTAGGGACTTAGAGCAAAACAAAGTATACTGATTATTAATAGGGTGAATTTAGCAAAGATCAGGCCAAGGCAAAAATCCTCAATCCTTTTTCATTTGAAAATCAGAAACAAAAATAAAAATTTAAATGTTATATTCCAATTTATTTTTAAGATGCAAAAGATATTCCACCCAGGAATGGTTTTGCAAAAATTAGACATAATTCTTTTATTTATTTTTAACTATGACATTGCAAAGATTCTTTAATGATTAGAACTCAAGGCCAAAAGTTGGCAAATTTCTCTCGCTGAGTGTCTCAGTTCTGTGAAACAATTGACAAGCAGTCCTTTGTCAACTGCCTGATTCCCAGGGTTGAACAGCTGTTTCCTTAGGTTGCAGGCCACGGTATAAGGTATGCGCTGGGACGGGAGATGGAAGCCTCCTGCTTCGATAAGTGCAAGTGCGGAGAAGTGGATGGCGACGCCTCCATGAATACCAAGTGCCTGGCAGTGGCCCAGCCTCCGGCCCATTTGTTCTGGCTTCAGGGCTGGTGTCGGGGAGGAAGACATTTCCCTCCACCCTTCTAGGTTCTTCTGGCTGGTCTAAGAATTAAATAGACGTGAGACAGGTTAACAGGAGAAACTCAAACCATAGTTTAATAACATGCATACGTGGGAGAGACCCAGGAAGACTGAGTCACTCACAAAAATGCCCCAGACCTTCACCTTAAATACCATGATCAGCTAAAGACAAAGGAGGCTGTTGGGGGGTGGGGGTGGTCTGGGACTTCAAAGGGGAGGAAAGCAATTCAGACGGAGATGGAAAAGCAAATGTTTGGTAAAGCAGTGTTTGCTGTGCCATGAAGACGTGATGGGACACAGAGTGGACTCAGATCTCTAAGAGTTCCCCTGCCCACCCCTGGCCCATATTCTCTGCTGACATCTCTAGTGAGTGGTCCATTCCTGTAACAGGCCCTCCATCTAAATTCTGATTCAGGCAGCTAAGGGGGAAGGTCAGTGTTTCTTCCTGAAACTTCAGGGCCTTGATCGTTTTCAGCCCAAAATAATCTGCATGCCAAAGAGACATTTGGGGTGGCAAGTTCTGCTCCCTACGACAGCTCCGTCAGACGACCGTATAATACATGTTTGTTTCTGGTAGTCAAGGTACCTTTTCTTGATCTTCATTTTCAAAAAAATTTGTGGCAATTCTATCATATTTATTTTTCCAGTTGAATTTTACAGCTGTTTTTTGGTCATGTTCCTCACCCATCCAAAAAACAAAAAAATGCCATAGACATTTTTGTTAAAAATTGAGTTTTAAAAAATGAGTTAAATTTATATATCCATTCGAAGGAAAGTAAGTTCCTACATTTTATGACCTTAGTATCTTTTGGAAGGACCTGCACTTTTCTTGCTAAACTTATTCTTAGTAATACGTGTGTGTGCTGCTGTAAAATAAGACTTTCCCGCTATGTTTTCTAATTGTTCATTGACAGAGCATAGGGACCCTATTGACTTTCGTATCCTCATTTGGTTCCTAGTCACCGCAGTTCATTCTAACAGCTTGCTCCCCTGCTCTGTCCTCTCATCTTAGAGCCAGGGCAGAGGGGGCCTCTGGGGGGGTGGTGGAAGGAGTCAGTCCGAAGCCCCTTCACTGCTCTGCCTCTGTATTTTGGCTGAAGTTTCCCATTGGCCAAACCAACCAGAAGCCAGAGGGCGTGGGAACAGAGTAAAGAGAACGGGGGTGGGGAAGGGTGGTCCCAAGGGGTGACCGGAGAGATGCACCCCTCTGAGCCCAAAAGGGGAGGTGAGCCAAGGCCGTCTTGCCCCTTGGGGGCTGAGGTCTGAGTAGGTAACACCTTAACTGTTCTGTGCTAGAAGGCATCTTTCTTTGTGGCCCCCAGGATGTCTGAGCTGGAGAAGGCCATGGTGGCCCTCATTGACGTCTTCCATCAATATTCTGGAAGGGAAGGTGACAAGCACAAGCTGAAGAAGTCCGAACTCAAGGAGCTCATCAACAATGAGCTTTCGCATTTTTTAGAGGTGAGTCTTGCTTTTTAAAACTGACAAGTTAATCTGCTCTCCTGTCTGCTTGTGAAAACACCTGCCCACTTTCTCTTCTGAGCTGCCCTGAAGGTGGTTCCAGGTCAGTGTCAGGACTCCTAGGTTGTTTCTGAAAACGTGTTTGCACTGATGAGCCCTCAGTACAGAGGCTGGCTTAGGTAGGCCCCACCACATTCATTCTGTGTGCAGTAGGAGCATCAAGGAAAAACTGCTGTCTCAAATGCAAAAGTACAGGTTCCAAATAATACTGCCTTTTCTCTGAAAAATCTAAGGATGTACAGCAATAAAGATGACAAAATGGGATGGAAAATATACTCATGACTTACCGTGGGTCACAGTGAACATATAAGAAGGCTGTTAAAAAAATAAGCTTTTGTTCTTGGGAAAAGGACTGTTTCGGCTTTTCCTGCATGGTTACGTGGTGATAAGATGCCGTTCACTCAGCAGACGTTACTGAGCTCTCAGCTCGGTCGATGCTGGGAGAGACACAGGCCCCACGACCTGATGCATCACTGAGTGGCCACAAGCTGCTCACAAGAGAGGCCCCGGGGCCTTGCAGGGGGCTCTGTGGGGTGAGGGGCCTTGGAGGGGAACTTGAGAAGCTGCGTGAGGGCGCCCAATGAGCCCCGTCCTGCTCTGGCAGCTCCTGCTCTGGTGGACGTGTGTCCAGGCTTTCCCACCCGCTGCCTCCACTGCCCTCGGATCAGCCACATGCATTATCTCTGTTGCATGAGCCCCGTGTCCTCGAGGCAATGAACTGCAGTCCACCTGGTGCCTGACCTTCCCTTGGTGCCCAGAACCAAGGTCACTGAAGTGACCAGTCACACGCAGAGGAAATGGCCAGACCATGAACCAGTGCACTAGTGTCTGACCAAGAGCTAATTCTGGGGAAGATACGAGAGCCCCAGGCCAGGGCCCTGCCACACAGTGGTGGGCAGCTGTCCTCCTGGGCAGGCTGGGCCACTGTGTAGGACAAGCCCCAGGCTCCATGTCCCATGTCTGCAGGGCTCCTCCCGCCCCGGCCAAACACCCCATTGGCAGAGGAAGAGGCCTGCAGGCTTGGGGTGGGACCCCCTAGTCTGATTCTGGGGCTGGTTTTCTCAGGCATCCAAGTTCACCGAGTGGCAGCTGCCCCACGCATGCTTTCACTTACCTGGTCCCCCCGATTCTGCCTCGTAACCTAACAATCAGAAGAAGGGCCCTGATTCTTCCGTAAAACGAATTGTTGAAAGGATGAAATGAGACAGTGCTTGTCAAGTGCGGCTCAACAAGTGCAGCTACTGTCATTAATTATTGATTTAAAACACAGAAAAAGCTTAGCATGTGGGAACCACAACTTGTAAAAGATAAGTAATTCACAGTAAGTGTATCAAGGTATCATGAACATTGCTGGCCTGGTTTTATGAGGTAGTTTCTGTTTGGAGGCAAATCTATCATGTAATTGAAATTAATCTTTTAGCAGTTGTGTGTAGGTCCCACCCCAATGCCCACAGGAATCTCAACCTTTTACATGTTTTACATCCAAGGCAGCCACTGTACATTACACTCAACTTCTTCAGGCCAAGCTCTCCTGCCCTGAGGACTGGTTATTCAGAGCAGTCCGCTCAGTGTACATCTTGCCTTCACTGTGTCCGTTCCTCTGAGACTCTTTCACCCTCACTTGGCTGCACGTTGGGCAGAATGTCAGGAAAAGTCCCAGGACACCTGGAAGGCAACTCAAGTGGCAAAAAGACACAAGAAGTTAATAAATTTAGGGTATGTTCCCAAGAGTTATTTCAGCCAAAAACCGCTTTCAAAACATGAAAATCCACTGGAAGCCCTCACTATAGGGCCTTCTACACACAAAAGCAATGAAAAACTTACAGTGGCCAGAAGTTCAGACATTTGCATATAATATGCTCAGGCTGATCTAGACCGTACTATTCTTTTCTGGGTATTTTAACACAAACAACCCGCAGTTTTTCAGATCTTGGCTGTTCCATTCAGTTTTTAAGTAGGCCAGGCCCCACTGGACCTAAAGGAAGGTGGAAGACAAGGCTCAGACCCCCAGAGACTTCTGCCAGCCAACAGCCTCCCGGTCACAGGAGAAGTCCTTTCTGGCATTTTGCATTTCATGTCTTAGGTTGTTTCTGATACAAATTATTAAAGCCAGCCAACTTCTGATCATGTTTTGATGTCCTTATATTTCATTTAGAAACAAGCTGGACAACTGCTCTTATTTCTCTTAGGAAATCAAGGAGCAGGAGGTTGTGGACAAAGTCATGGAGACACTGGACAACGATGGAGATGGTGAATGCGACTTCCAGGAATTTATGGCTTTTGTTGCCATGGTTACCACTGCCTGCCATGAGTTCTTTGAACACGAATGAACTAGAGAAAGCAGCCGGGCTGTTCCTGTAGCAGAGACGGAGGTCGGGCAGGGAAGCCAAGGCAGGGCTTGCAGGGTAGTAGGGGCTGAGCTTCCCAGCTGTGTCGTAGCTAATTAGGGAGCTTGATTTGCTTCGCGAATGAAAAATTGAAACCTCTTTCCAAAGGGCTGTTTTTAGTGGCCCCCAGCATTATTTCAGCGCTGTTAGGCATCCGTGTTAGCTGACTGGCCCCAGGGACTCTTGGTAATCATCACTTAGGAAAGTCAATCCTCAGTCACAAAGCATGTGCTATACTGGCTATCCTGGCTGTGTAGACCCCCTAACCCAGAAAAAACTGATTACCAGAAATGCCTGGAGCACTGTGGTTTCCGTAAGCCTCCACTATATTTAAAAACACAAAGCTTTGTCCACCATCCTTTGAAAAGGCTGCCCTTCATTAAATCTGCTCATCACTGGGGCAAATGAAACCTAATGTGGTTGGGTGGCCCGACAGTCTGTCCCACCTACCAAAGAGCATGGTCACATTTAGAGCCCTTTCCTACAGGTGAGCTGTGATTATTGAGTGAGTAGTTAATGCTAACAGTTCTAAATGGAAAATCTGTTTCACAAGCCAACAAGTACTGACATTGTAACTGTAATCAGAACTGAGAATCAAGCTTCTACATTCAGTGGGGTTCTCCCGACAGGATCACACTTTGCTGGCTCTATGGGGCGTGGGGCAGCGGGGGCAGGGGGCTCGGGGCGGGTCTCAGCCCTGCCTCTGGAGACAGCTGTACCCAAGCACCCACGCCTCCTGTCCTGCCTGTAGAATGAGGGTTATGACGGATGTGTTTGGTCTGTTGGTGAAGGTCATTCCCGACCTGTCTGTGTGCAGACAGGGTCTGCTTGTGGCTGTTGGTGAAGCCAGGGAACTTTATGACCTTTATGCTTCTGTATCCACCAATTCAAATAAATCAAGTTACAAATATTAAGAATTACTTCCAGGAAAATTCAAATTAAGCTTAAACACCGTTTTTCTGTTTTGCTTTTTTTTAAGGACACAGACTTGGAAATCATAAACTAATTGGTCACTTGTATTTGCATTAAATAAAAAGCACTGTAACAAGCCTCTGTAGCTGTAAAACATGAAATAAAAGCTAAATTCCTGCAAAACTGGGAAAAGGAGTGAAGTCCACGCATCCTGGCGTCATCAGGGCTGCAGATGCTGCACCGCCCAGGCCAGGGTCAGGAAGCTTGGGTGGGGAGGGGCGGGTCCAGGGGAGGGACATAAAGGGGTGGGTCTGTGGAGGGGCGGAGCCATGGGGAAGGACATAAAGGAGCAGGGCTGGAGGGGTGGGGCCATGGGAGGGCCATAAAGGGGCGGGGCCATGGGAGGGACATAAAGGGGCAGGGCCATGGGAGGGACATAAAGGGGTGGCTTGTGGAGGGGCGGGGCCGTGGGAAGGACATAAAGGAGCAGGGCTGGAGGGGTGGGGCCATGGGAGGGGCATAAAGGGGCGGGGCCATGGGAGGGACATAAAGGGGTGGGTTGTGGAGGGGCGGGGCCATGGGAAGGACATAAAGGAGCAGGGCTGGAGGGGTGGGGCCATGGGAGGGACATAAAGGGCCAGGGTGTAGAGGGATGGAGCTGGAGGGGCAGTGCCTGTCCGGAGGGATGACCTTCTCTCTCCTCAGTTGCTCACCACCTCCTGCTAGGAACTTCCAGCCTGGTGGGCATCACATGGCCCTCTCTGGACCAGTTGCCAGGGAGGGGAAATACACTGGTCCTGGCAGGAACGTCAGAGACCAAAAGTGGCCCCGAGTGGGCACCAACTCTGCAGGGGGTCATGGTGACTTGCTTCTCACTTTATATGTGCTTACCTGGACCATGTATCCTTGGTGAACTTTATGCAAATTATCAGTATGTCATTTTGATGTACAATCCTTTGTCTTGAGAATGTATGACTGTGCCGTCAACTTTTAACAGGTGGAACAGTTCTCAGAGTTTCTATCTGTCTTCCAGGTTATAATCCTCTGTTTGTCTTGAATAAAATTCCATTTTTCTTCTTGATTGCTAGTTGAATTTTTGTTGACACAGGGACATGCCAGGGTGGGGAGCCTGGAGGGTGGACCACGCCTGTCTGGCTCAGCCCAGGGGCCAGCATAGCCTGTGCACAAAAGGTCAGACGGGGATGGGGAGGGGAGCTGGCTCTGGGCTGTGGTGCTGCGGTGGATGTACCTCTCCAGCTTGCTTTCAAACCACGTCTCAATGCCTCTGTTCATCACTGCTTTAGCCACAAGTTGAATAAGTCTCTGCTGGTACTTCCCTTGCCCCCGTTGACCCAAGAATCCCAAAGCAACAGTTCCCAGATGTCCACTGTGCTTCCAAAGCGCACAGGAAAGAACCCCAGTGCCCCAGCCCCCAGGGAGCCTGCCTAGGGCAGCCGCTGAGTGTGCCCCCTGACCCCACATCCAGGGGATGCTCCTTTACCACAAGGAGGGAAGCTGCTTCTCAGCATATCTGCATGGCCATCTTTGGGGCTCCTGGGGGCTTCCTCTCACCTACTACCATGAGCTCCAGTTTGTAAAACGTCCCTCATCCTCCTCTGACCTGTCCTCAACTAGAGGCACCGTCTAGTTCCATGAATGGGTGGTGATGGTCCCACACGGCCCCTGGCAGGTGGCATCTCCAGGTGGGTAGGAGGGTGCCTGGGGCATGTGGTTGCGGGGATGACCTGTCTCAGGCATCACCAGGGAAAATCAGGCCCCGACTTTAGCCAGGAGCAAAGACAATTCACTCAGGGCCTCAGAGAAAGGACAAGGGGAACTCTGCCCCAGGTTGCCTTCCCCATGGTCCAGTTCAGCCTCACAGGACTTCCTGTGCTCTATCGGTTTATCAGCTTGATCCACAGCCGCCCAGAGGACTGTCCCTGAGAGCAGCATTGAGTGTCTCGGGGCGAGACCCTGAGGCCATGGCCAGGATCCCGTTTGTTGGCCCCGCAGTGTCAAGTGCTGTCAAAGAGTCTGGGGCCTGCTGGGGACCCACCCTTCACCCTCTGGACAGCGTGGACCACCCTGGCAGGCACGGCTGCCCCTGCCCGCAGTCCAGGCAACAACACCGCCAGACTTTCCTGCCACCAGAGGGAGGGCTCCTCAACTCATGAGCACAGCGGGAGGGGGACTCGAGGCTTTAGGGCCCCCCCACCGCCACACAGAGTCCCGCCATACCCCGTCCTCGAGGCCTGCGGGGACCGCGATTCCTGACCCCTGGCCACGTTCCCTCCTTAGCCCTGGCCCTGCCCAGAGAACCAGGAGCAGTGACGTGCAGGTGGAGGTTGGGTAGGCGCAGGCCCCCCGGCCCTCCCGGCCTTCTCTGGCCCTGGGGTCAGTTCCCGGGGCCTCTGCCGCTGGCTCTCACTCCGCCCACCATTTTAGACCTGACCCTCCCCAGCACCGGCCCTGCTTCCCTTCAGCTACAAAGGGAAGCGAGCTTTCCCCTGGGCCAGTGGGGGGCCCCACTCTAGGTTTCTTCCTGGGGACAGCTGGTCTCCACAGCATGACTGCCCCTTGAGCTCCATGAGCCTGTGAGAGGCTACCTGCAGGACCCCACCCTCGTCTCCAAGGCAAGGGGGGCCCTTCAGCCCTGGCCTGCCCGCCCCCAGCTGAGGCCCCAGTTTGACAACTCTTCCTGGAAAGTTCTGGGAAGGCCCACATCTCTGCCCCATGAGGTTTGTTTGCTGTTGTTTCAGGGTTTTTATTTTTATTTACTTTGTTTTATTTTTATTTACTTTATTTGTTTGAATTTTCCAGTTCAAATTTATCACATTTATTCAAAGTCAATGAAAAACAAGTCTGTTTTGATGAACACCAAAGATTATAATCAAAATTAAAATCAGGGGCTCAGACGACAATTGTCTCATATGAGCCTCAGCAACCAACTTACATGGTTCATATCATCGAGATTTTCTTGAGCAGGACCTTTAAATTTAGGGATCCATCCCTCTCTGGCCCAGGAAACTTGGGTTCTTGTAACTGCAGATGATGGAGACCTCTGGGCATCAGGAGACAGATCGGAGGACAGTGGCTCTCACCCGTCACCTCAACCAGCTGGAGCTTGGACGTGGCCTGGGCAGCCCCCGTGCTGGCAGCTGGGTGGCCTTTGGGCCAGGCAGGCGTGGACAGGGGGTGCCCAGTCCCTCATCCTGAAGCAAAGAGAGGGTCCTGCACCCCTTTAATTATGACACTCATGGCACGTCTGCTAGCAATCGGCAGAGTAAGACCCTTTCACAACTTCCTCTCACTGCATTTGTGGAGGAAAGGACTGGCCTCTTGCAAAGGAGGGCGTGTGAAAAAGACACGCTATTCAAGCACATCGGCAGGAGGCCAAGCAGGGAGGTTTGGCCTCTCGGCTGGAGCTGGAGCAGAGCCGAGGCTGAGACTGGCAACCTCCTCAAGAACAGAGCCTGACCCCGGCACCATTCACTTATCATGCAGGTCCCTGGAGTAGCTCGCACACAGAGGAGGCCACTCCTGAAATGTTCCCCTCTGTGCTGGGTTGGGTGCGGACACTGGGTCATGTGGGCCCCACAGAGCCCTGAACAGAAAACTCCCCTGGGAGCTTGTTAACTATCCCAGGCACCAGGCCTCCCAGATCTGGGATGTGACCTTGTCTGGCTGTGGGACTGTCTTAATAAGAACTCAGGTGAGTCTCATCCTCAGGGAAGTTAGGAAACACCAGGTTAGCAAGGCAGCACTGTGTGCCTGGGTGATCCTGCTGGAGGAGTTGTGCCTGCCCGCCCTGCAGGGCAGGCCTCACTCAAGACTGAACGGTGTGCGAGGCAGAGGGTAGGAGGGAGCAGCGACACCCCAGTCCCCGGCCAGTCTCACTGCAGTCGGCCCCCTCTGGGCTGGAGCGTTCTCGCTCAGGAATGGGTGTTGGCTGGTGTGTGGATACACCCTAGGGTACACCCTTCCCCTTCTCCTGGTTCTTACACCTTGTGTGATCCTCCCCTAAGTGTTCCTGATCGTAGGGGGAAAGCATTCGGTCTTTCATCATTAAGTATGATGTTAGCTGTGGGATTTTCATAATGTCCTTTATCAGGTTAAGTAAATTCCCTTCTATTCCTAGGGTGCTGAATTTTGTCAAATGCTTTTTCTTATTGAGGATGATTATGTGGGTTTTGTTTTTATTCTATTGATATGGTATATTACCTTAATTGCCTCTCAGTTTAAACCAACCTTGCATTCCTGGGGTAAATCCAACTTGGTCATGGTGTATGATTCTTTTTGTATGTTGATGGATTTGGTTTGCTAGTATTTTGTTGAGGATTTTTGTGTTCATATTCATAAGAGATATTGGTCTGTAGTTTTCTATTCTTGTTAATGTCATTGTCTGGTTTTGGTATCAGGTAATATTGGCCTCATTAAATGAATGTTCTCTCTTCTATTTTTAGGAAGGGCTTGTGACGAACTGGTATTAATTTGTCCTTAAATGTTTGGTAGAATTCAGTGGTGAAGCCACCTGGGTGGGGAGTATTTTGGGGTTTTTTTTTGTTTTTTTTAAATTACTTATTCAATATCTTCACTTGCTATAGGTCTATTCAGATTGTTAGTTTCTTCTAGAGTCAAGTTCTATAGTTTGTCTTTCTAGGAATTTGTCCATTTCATCTAAGTTATCTAATTTGTTGGCATACAATTATTTATAGTATTCCTTCATAATTTTTTTTAAATCTCTGTAAGGTCAATAGTAATGTCCTTTCTTTCATTCTGATTCTAGTAAGTTGAGTCTTCTCTTTTTTCTTGGTCAACCTAGCTAAAGGTTTGTCAATTTTGTTGATATTTCCAAAGAACTTGTTTTTGTTTCATTGATCTTCTCTATTATTTTTCTCTTATCGAGTTCATTAATTTCCACTTTCTTTTATTACTTTCTTTCTTCTGCTTGCTTTAGGTTTATTTGCTCTTTTTCCAGCGTCTTTTGATGGAAACTTATGTTATTGATTTGAGACCTTTCTTCTTTCTTAATATAGGCATTTACAGCTATAAATTTACCTCTAAGCACTGCTTTAGCTACATGCCATTCTTCATTTTCATTCATTTCAAACTATTTTCTGATTTCCCTTCTGAATTCTTCTTTGATTCACTGCTTATTTAGGAATGTGTTGTTCAATTTCTACATATTTCTCAGCTTCTCAAAAGTTTTTGTTGATTTCTAATTTAATTCCATTGTGATTGAAGAACAAACTATGTATTACTTTTATCTTTTTAGAATTTATTGAGGTTTGTTTTATGGCCTAGCATACAACCTAGCCTAGAGAATATTCCATGTGTACTTAGGAAGAATGTATATTCTGCTGTTCTTTTTTTTTTTTTTTTTTTACAGCTTTGTATATGCATTTTATCTTTTGAACCAGAACCTATTACATCTTTTTTTCTAAATTAATTAATTAACTTATTTTTGGCTGCATTGGGTTTTCGTTGCTGCACGCAGGCTTTCTCTAGTTGCAGTGAGCAGGGGCTACTCTTCGTTGAGGTGCGTGGGCTTCTCATTTTGGTGGCTTCTCTTGTTGCGGAGCACGGGCTCTAGGCGCACAGGCTTCGGTAGTTGTGGCATGCAGGCTCAGAAGTTGTGGCTCATGGGCTCTAGAGTGCAGGCTCAGTAGTTGTGGCACACAGGCTTAGTTGCTCCACGGCATGTGGGATCTTCCCGGACCAGGGTTCGAACCTGTGTCCCCTGCATGGGCAGGCGGATTCTTAACCACTGCACCACCAGGGAAGTCCCTTCTGCTGTTCTTGGGTAGAGTGTTTTATAGATGTCTTTTAAGTCTAGTTGGTTTATAGTGTTGTTCAAGTCCTCCATTACCTTGTTGATGTTCTGCCTAGTTATTCTATCCATTATAGAAAATGGTGTATTGATGTCTCCAACTATCATCCTTTCTTTTCTATCAGTTTTTGCTCCATATATTTCAGTGCTCTATTGTTAGGTGCATACATATTTATAATTATTAGGTCTTTCTAATGGGTTGGTCCTTTTATCATTATAAAATGTCCCTTTTTATCTCTTCTAGTAAATATTTTTGTTTTAAAGTGTATTTTATCTAATACTAGTAAAGCCACTACAGCTTTCTCATGGTTACTATCTGCATGAAATATCTTTTTCCATTGTTTTACTTTCAATCTATTTGTATCTTTGAATCTAAAACATGTCTCTTGTTAGTAGCATATAGTAGGGTAATACACACAGTCTGAAAAATCTGCCCTTTGAATGTTTAACCCACATTTACTATTATTATTGATATAGTTGGATTTACCTCTGCCACTGTACTTTTCATTTTCTGTATGTCTCGTCTTTTTTTTTTTTCTTTTTTTGCCTCTAATCCTCCCTTACCACTTTCTTTGGCATTAAGTAAATATTTTCTAATGAAGCATTTGAATTTCTTGAATGATATTTTCACTATTTTTTTAGTGGTATGCATCCTAACATCAGAATCAGCTTCAGATTTATACTAGCTTACTTCCAGTGAGATATAGAAACATTGTTCCTACATATCTCTATTCCATTTTCCTCCTTTTTATGATCTTTAAATATATACTACATCTATTAATGTTACAAACCCAACAGTACATTGTTATAATTATTACTTTACCATCTGAAAAGTAGCCCAATACAGCTTTGCTCCCACCAACTTCTTTTATACTGTTATTGGTAAAAATATTACACATGCATTTTATTTCTATAAGACCAAGATTACATTATAATCATATTATTTTATACAATTGATTTTTAAATCAGCTAAGGAGAAAAAATTATGCATTTATATCATCTTATAATTACCTTTATCTTTACCAGTGTTCTTTGTTTTTTCATGTGAATTCAAGTTACCATTTGGGGTCACTTGCTTTTAGCCCAAAGGACTTTCTTTAGTATTACTGGTAATGCAAGTTGGCTAGCAACAAATTCAATCGGTTTTTGTATATCTGGGAATGTCTATTTGGCCTCCACTTTTGAAAGATACAATTCTTGGTTGATAGTTTTTTTCTTTCAGCTCTTTGAATATGTTATCCCACTGTCTTCTGGTCTCCATTATTGCTGCTGAGAATTCAGCTATCAATCTTATTGGGGTTCCCTAGTAAGTGAAAATAGTTTCTCTCTTGCTGATTTCAAGATTTCCCCTTTTGTGTTTCGGTATTTTTACCATATGTCTGTGCAGCTTCTTGTGTTTATCCTACTTGGAGTTTCTTGAGCTCCCTGATGTGTAGGTTTTCAATATATCTGGGGAGTTCTCAGCCATTATTTCTTTGAATTTTTTTCTACTCTTTTCTCTGTCTCTTCCCCTTCTGGTACTCCCATTACACATATTGTTGGTGAGCTTAGTGGTGTCCCACGTGTCTCTGAGACTATGTTCATATTTCTTCATTCTTTTGTCCCCCTCTGTTCTTTGGATTGCATAATATTTATCAATCTACTTTCAAGTTTGCTAATTCTTTCTTCTTCCAGTTCAAAACTACTGTTGAGCCCCTCTAGTGAATTTTTCCTTTCAGTGATTGTACTTTCCCAGCTCCAGAAATTTCTCTTTGGTTTACATTTATATAAATGATATCTGTATTTATACATTTATGTTTATATAAATGATACCTATATTATTTACATTATATAAAACATTATACATTATGTTTAACATTTTAATCTCTTTATGGATATTCTTTATTTGATGTGACACTGCCATCATACCTTTACTTCTTTAATCATGGTTTCCTTTAGTTCTGTGACATATTTGGCTACTTTCAAGTCTTTGTTAAATCTGACATCTGGTTAATCTCACAGGCATTATCTGTTGTCGTCCTTTTTTCCTAGTGTATAAGTCATACTTTTCTGTTTCTTTACGTGTTTTGTAATGGGGGGGGGAACTGGGCATTTTAGATAATACATTGTAGCAACTCCTGGTTCTTGCCACTCCCTCCTCCCTCCAGGCCTTTATTTGTTTAATGACTGGTTGGATTACTTCAGTGAAATCTCTTCCCCTCTGCCCCCATGTGAAGCTTCTGCTATTGTCCCTCAAGGAGGTACAGCCTTGGGCAGGCTTAGTCGGCCTGGGGTGATGGTGCTTTTGGCAGGTCTCTCCAGTCCCTTTCCCTGACCACACCCAGCTGTGAAGTTCCACCAACTGCCAGCTGACTGCTCTATCATTTCAGCAGTGCTCCGGGGGCATAAATTGCTCTATAGCCGAATTTGATCCAATTCAGGATTTATTGAAGAAATAGTTCCCAAAGTCAGTGTTTGAGATTTGTTCTAACGCCAGGAGGGCTCTTCCTAGCTGTCTCTTTCCCTGGTTCTCCTGCAAACTACTTGGCCTACAAGTTAGCTTGTATCTTCATTGAATCTATGAACTTCCTCCCAATTGCCTTTCACCACACTTGTACTGCTTTTGAGAGTGTCCTTATGATTGAACTTCTCCATGCTCTGGTGCAAATGAAGTCAGTTCCTTTAGGAAGAGATGGGGAGGTATCTGTTTTATAGCTTGCTTCTCCCCCCAGGCAAAACCTCCAAGCCAGGGTTCTGGGCCTAGGAGTGCGAACAATGGCACACGTCTCTCTGAGTGACACCCCTGCTTTAGGAGCTGAGCACTCAGTGGAGTTGGGGGCAGTAGCCTAAGGTCCTCCCAGCTTGCCTCTCCTGGTATGGAACCACTATCTTAAGAGCTGGGAAGGGCACCCAGGGCCCTGTACACTCAAAGGCACTTTACCCAAGGTAGAGGCTCCATTCCATGAGCAGAGGTTGGATAGAAGAAGAGATCTCTCACTTCTCACTTGCACTCACCCGGAACTTAGCTGCATCAACAGGTAACTGGGGGCAGGAGCCTGTGTTCTTGGCTGTGCCTGTTTGGAGTGGAGTTTCTGCTTGGCTCAGCTGGGAGGTGGGAGGGAAGGAGCAGTCTTGGTTCAAATAACAGACTCTTGTTTTATTAATGAGCTTTCATGTATAGACATTTCTTCATTTGTTGTATGCACTTAGGACTATTTCCAAAGGCTTAGAAGTTTAAAAAGAATAATTTTCACCCATTTTGCTGGCTAGCATGTCTGTGGAGCTTCTCAGGCCATCATGCCAGAAGTTGACCTTCTTTCTTTATCTTCTCATGTAAAGTAAATGCTAAGCACTGCTTGTCTTTGAACTTGTGCTCCACTCCATCAGAGCACAACAGCCTCCAGACAGCCTCCATCCTGCTGCTTCCACCTGGAGCCCTGCAGCACCTGGGTGCACACACCTGCAAGTCCAGCTCGCTGCTGCTGGGAGTGGTGACAGGTGACAATGCCTCTGTGCTCCCTTTTCTCCTCAAAGCTTCATCTGGCCCCTTGTGGCCCTTCTTCAACTTTGGGCTTGTGGCATCTGTAATGAACATTCATGATATCTGGCCTTTTCAGTCAATTTCAGAGCCTGGGGAGTAAGGTGCCCCATACTCAGTTGGCACTTAAAACTAAGAATAACATCTCAATTTCTCACTTTGCACTGCCCCTGGCAAACTTTACTTCCAAACCATCTCACGGCCTCATGTAGAAAGGTTCCCCCATTGAACCCTGAAAGGCAGAGCTAGATGCAGGGAGACCAGGGTGGGGATCAGGGTGAGGAAGGGAGTGAGCTTACCTGGGGTGAGGCTGTAGGCTCTCAGACCACCCACAGTGGGGAGGGTGACCCAGCCGCCTGCATGGACAATTTAAAGACTATTCCTCTTGAACACAAGAAGTTTTGAAATTTTTCATGTAGTTACCTATTAAAAGAATTCTTTAGGACTTCCCTGGCGGTCCAGTGGTTAAGACTCTGCGCTTCCAATGCAGGGGGTGCGGGTTCGATCCCTGGTTGGGGAACTAAGATCCCACATGCCACGGCGCAGCCAAAAAAACAGAACAAAACAAAACAAAAAAAACAAAAAAGAATTCTTCATTACTGAAACTGAGTATCATACAGAAAACGATGAATGCTATACAGGGTGTTATGACACTGTTACTGCATCCAGTTTAAAGATAAAGTATTTCTTCCTTAAGCCATTAAGACCCAAAACTTATGCAAATTGATCTCAGAAAGAGAATGCTGCTCTCTCTTCTTTTGGCACGCAGAAAGTAGCATGCGCACGATTCGTGGACAATATACGCCATCAGTGAGACAGAGGCCCTGGTGGGAAGGTCTGGGGCAGCTTCTGGCAGGAAGTGGGCAAACACAGGAGGTAAGCTGTTTCCCCCACAGGGTTATGCTGACCACCCCAGAAGAATCACTTTGAAACAAATCAGATATATTCATAATCTGAAATTAAGCACAAGTAACCATACTTTTCATAAAATAATTAGAACAGTTCAAAAACAAACAGAATCAAGATACAAATGACCCACTAGAAAAAGTATGGATTATATGGAGATTATGATTCTTAATATAAATTGGCTCCTAAAAATCAATTTAAAAAAAAACCTTGAGGGAGGCGGAGCCAAGACAGCCGTGTGGGAAGACACGAAGTTAGCGTCTCCCCACAATTAGGGCACCTGCGGCTGCTGGTGGGGGACGCTGATGCCCAAGGAGACGGGAGGAACCTCCAAGTGATCGGGAGTATGTAGGGGGACAGAGGGGGGAGGAGAAGTGGAGGCCAGACAGGATCGGCGCCCCTGAGGCTGGGGAGATCAGGAGAGGCAGGTGGGAGGGGCCTCGGGGAAGAGTGGGAGAGGAGCAGAGGGCGATCACCTTGCCCACTCAGTCCGGGGAGACTGCTGAGCTCCCAGGCCAGTCCCCTGCCCTCCAAGGCTGCCCCCAACCCCTCCAGGCCACGTGGGTCCTGGGGGCATAGGAGGGAGGCCAGCGAGATCAGGAGAGGCAGGCGGGAGGGGCCCTCCCAGACTGGAGGAGCAGGAAAGGAGAGGAGGGCAACTGCCCCACCCACTCGAGCCCAAGAAGCCTGCTGGGCTCCCAGGTGAGGTCCCCGCCCTCTGAGATCAGGGGTGGGGGGCACGCCTGGACCCCTTCCGTTCCTTGAGACTAAGCCCCACCCCGCACAGCCCCCAGCGCCTCTTGCAGCCCTGTGGGTCCTGAGCATTGGTCCCGCCCACCACCCAAATCTCGCCCTTGCTTAGGCCCCACCCTCCACAGCCAAGGCCTTCCCCCCCCTTTTTTTTTCTTTTCCCTCCTCCTCTTTTTCACTATTGTAATACTGATGTACCTTCCAGTTGTTGATTCATCTATATTTTTATTTTTATATTCTTTCGAACATATTTGTTAGTTTCCTAGTCTAATTTTATTTTTTACTTTGTTATTGTTCTTTTTTTTTTTTTTGCTGCTCCACGTGGCTTGCGGGATTTTGGTTCATGAGCTGAGGGTCAGGCCAAAGCTGCTGCACTGGGAGCTCAAGAGTCCAAACCACTGGACTAACAGAGAACCTCAGACCCCAGGGACTATCCATTGGAGTGTGGTCTCACGGAGTTCCTCATCTCAGCACCAAGACCCAGCTCTACCCAATAGTCTACAAACTCCAGTGTTGGAAGCCTCAGGCCAAACAACCAGTAAGAAAGGAACACAATCCCAATCATTAAAAAAAAAAAAAAAAAAAAAAGAGAAGGCAAAAAAAATATGTCACAGATGAAGGAGCAAGGTAAAAACCTACAAGACCAAATAAATGAAGAGGAAATAGGCAATCTACCTGAAAAAGAATTCAGAGTAATGATAGTAAAGATGATCCAGAATCTCAGAAATAGAATGGAGGCACGGATTGAGAAAATGCAAGAAATGTTTAACAAAGATCTAGAAGAACTAAAGAACAAACAAACAGAGATGAACAACACAATAACTGAAATGAAAAATTCACTAGAAGGAATCAATAACAGAATAACTGAGGCAGAAGAACGAATAAGTGAGCTGGAAGACAAAATGGTGGAAATAAGTGCCGAGGAGCAGAATAAAAAAAAAAAAAAAAAAAGAATGAAAAGAATTGAAGACAATCTCAGAGACCTCTGGGACAACACTAAATGCACCAACATTCGAATTATAGGGGTCCCAAAAGAAGAAGAGAAAAAGAAAGGGTCTGAGAAAATATTTGAAGAGATTATAGTCGAAAACTTCCCTAACATGGAAAAGGAAATAGTCACCGAAATCCAGGAAGCACAGAGAGTCCCATACAGGATAAACCCTAGGAAAAACACACCAGGACACATATTAATCAAACTAACAAAAATTAAATTCAAAGAAAAAATATTAAAAGTAACAAGGGAAAAAACAAAAAATAACACACAAAGGAATCCCCATAAGGTTATCAGCTGATTGGAAACTCTGCAGGCCAGAAGGGAGTGGCAGAATATACTTAAAGTGATGAAAGAGAAAAACCTACAACCAAGATTACTCTACCCAGCAAGGACCTCATTCAGATTCGATGGAGAAGTCAAAAGCTTTTCAGACAAGCAAAAGCTAAGAGAATTCAGCAACACCTAACCAGCTTTACAACAAACCCTAAAGAAACTTCTCTAAGCAGGAAACACAAGAGAAGAAAAAGACCCCCAAAAACAAACCCGAAACAATTAAGAAAATGGTAATAGGAACATACATATCGATAATAACCCTGAATGTAAATGGATTAAATTAAATTAAATGCCCCATCAAAGGATGAATCCAAGCAGAAGATATAACAATTATCAATGTTTACGCACCCAACATAGAAGTACCTCAATACATAAGGCAAATGCTAACAACCATGAAAGGAGAAATCAACAGTAACACAATAATAGTAGGGGACTTTAACACCCCACTTACACCCATGGACAGATCATCCAAACAGAAAATAAATAAGGAAACACAAGCTTTAAATGACGTAATAGACCAGATAGATCTAATGGATATTTATAGAACATTCCACCCAAAATGGCAGAATACACTTTCTTCTCAAGTGCACACAGAACATTCTCCAGGATAGGTCACATCTTGGTTCACAGATCAAGCCTCGGCAAATTTAAGAAAACTGAAATCGTATCAAGCATCTTTTCTGACCACAATGGAAATCAATTACAGGAAAAAAACTGAAAAAACCACAAATACATGGAGGCTAAACAGTGCGTTACTAAATAACCAAGAGATCACTGAAGAAATCAAAGAAGAAGTTAAAAAATACATAGAAACAAACAACAACAAAAACATGATGACCCAAAACCTAAGGGGTGCAGCAAAAGCAGTTCTAAGAGGAAAGCTTATAGCAATTCAATCTCACCTCAGAAACAAGAAAAACCTCAAATAAACAATCTAACCCTACACTTAAAACAACTAGAGAAAGAAGAACAAAGAACCAAAGTCAGTAGGAGGAAAGAAATCATAAAGATCGGAGCAGAAATAAATGAAATAGAAACAAAGAAAACAATAGCAAAGATCAATAAAACTCAAAGCTGGTTCTTTGGGAAGATAAACAAAATTGATAAACCCTTAGACAAACTCATCAGGAAAAAAAGGGAGAGAATGCAAATCAATAAAATTAGAAATGAAAAAGGAGAAATCACAACTGACACTGCAGAAATACAAAGGATTATAAGCGACTACTACAAACAACTATATGCCAATAAGATGGACACCCACAAAGAAATAGACAAATTCTTGGAAAGGTACAATTTTCCAAGACTGAACCAGGAAGAATTAGAAAATATAAACAGACCTATCACAAGTAATGAAATTGAAACCACAATTAAAAATGTTCCAACAAACAGAAGTCCAGGGCCAGATGGCTTCACAGGTGAATGCTATCAAACATTTAGAGAAGAGCGAACACCGATCCTTCTCAAACTCTTCCAAAAAATGGCAGAGGGAGAAACACTCCCAAATTCATTCTATGAAGCCACCATTACCCTGATACCAAAACCAGAAAAAGATATCACAAAAGAATAAAAGTATAGACCAATATCCCTGATGAACATAGATGCAAAAATCCTGAACAAAATACTAGCAAACAGAATCCAACAGCACATTAAAAGGATCACACACCATGATCAAGTGGGATTTACCCCAAGGATGCAAGAATTCTTCAATATACTCAAATTAATCAATGTGATACAGCATATTAACAAATTAAGGAATAAAAACCACATGATCATCTCAATAGATGCAGAAAAAGCTTTTGACAAAATTCAACACCCATTTATGATAAAAAAAACCCTCCAGAGAAAGGGCAAAGAGGGAACCTACCTCAACATAATAAAGGCCATATATGACAAACCCACAGCAAGCATCATACTCAATGGTGAAAAACTGAAAGCATTTCCACTAAGCTCAGGAACAAGACAAGGATGTCCACTCTTGCCACTCTTATTCAACATAGTTTTGGAAGTCCTAGCCACAGCAATCAGAAAAGAAAAAGAAATAAAAGGAATAAAAATTTGAAAAGATGAAGTAAAACTGTCAACGTTTGCCAATGACATGATACTATACATAGAAAATACTGAAGATGCCACCAGAAAACTACTAGAACTAATCAGTGAATTTGGTAAGGCTGCAGGATACAAAATTAATGCACAGAAATCTCTAGCATTCCTATACACCAACAACGAAAAATCAGAAAGAGAAATTAAGGAAACACTCCCATTTACCGTTGCAACAAAAAGAATAAAATACCTAGGAATAAACCTGCCTAAGGAGGCAAAAGACTTGTACTCGGAAAACTATAAAACACTGATGAAAGAAATCAAAGATGACATAAACAGATAGAGAAATATACCATGTTCTTGGATTGGAAGAATCAATATTGTGAAAATGACTATATTACCCAAAGCAATCTATAGATTCAATGCAATCCCTATCAAACTACCAATGGCATTCTTCACAGAATTAGAACAAATTTTTTTACAATTCTTATGGAAATACAAAAGACCCCAAATAGCCAAAGCAATCTTGAGAAAGAAAAACAGAGTTGGAGGAATCAGGCTCCCCGACTTCAAACCATACTGCAAAGCAAGAGTAATCAAGACAGTATGGTACTAGCACAAAAACAGAAATATAGATCAATGGAACAGGAGAGAATGCCCAGAGATAAACCCACACACATATGGGCACCTAATTTACGACGAAGGAGGCAAGAACATACAATGGAGAAAAGACAGCCTCTTCAGTAAGTGGTGCTGGGAAAACTGGACAGCTACATGTAAAAGAATGAAATTAGAACACTCCCTAACACCACACACAAAAATAAACTCAAAATGGATTAGAGACCTAAATGTAAGACCAGACACTATAAAACTCTTAGAGGAAAACATAGGAAAAACACTCTTTGACATAAACAGCAAGATCTTTTTTGACCCACCTCCTAGAGTAACGGAAATAAAAACAAAAATAAACAAATGGGACTTAATTAAACTTAAAAGCTTTTGCGCAGCAAAGGAAACCATAAACAGGAAAAAAAAGACAACCCTCAGAATGGGAGAAAATATTTGCAAATAAAACAACAGACAAAGGATTAATCTCCAAAATACACAAATAGCTCATGGAGCTCAACATCAAAAAAACAAACAATCCAGTTAAAAAATGGGCGGAAGACCTAAATAGACATTTCACCAAGGAAGACATACAGATGGCCAAGAGGCACATGAAAAGATGCTCAACATCACTAATTATTAGAGAAACGCAAATCAAAACTACAGTGAGGTATCACCTCACACCGGTCAGAATGGCCATTATCAAAGAATCTAGAAACAATAAATGCGGGAAAGGGTGTGGTGAAAAGGGAACCATCCTGCACTGTTGGTGGGAATGTAAATTGATACAGCCACTATGGAGAACACTATGGAGGTTCCTTAAAAAACTAAAAATAGAACTACCATACCACCCAGCAATCTCACTACTGGGCATATACCCTGAGAAAACCATAATTCAAAAACAGTCATGTACCACAATGTTCATTGCAGCTCTATTTACAACAGCCAGGACATGGAAGCAACCTAAGTGTCCATCAACAGACGAATGGATAAAGATGTGGCACATATATCCAATGGAATATTACTCAGCCATAAAAAGAAACGAAACTGAGTTATTTGTAGTGAGGTGGATGGACCTAGAGTCTGTCATGCAGAGTGAAGTAAGTCAGAAAAACAAATACCGTATGCTAACGCGTATATATGGAATAAAAAAAAAATGGTACTGATGAACTTAGTTGCATGGCAGGAAAAAAGAGGTAGACGTAGAGAATGGACTTGAGGACATGGGGTGGGGGGGCGAAGTCAGAGTAGCATCAATATATGTACACTACCGAATGTAAAATCGTTGGCTGGTGGGAAGCAGCAGCATAGCACAGGGAGATCGGCTCGGTGCTTTGCGATGACCTAGAGGGGTGGGATAGGGAGGATGGGAGGGAGGCTCAAGAGAGAGGGGATATGGGGACATGTGTATGCATACAGCTGATTCGCTTTGTTTGTGCAACAGAAACTAACACAGTATTGTGAAGCAATTATACTCCAATAAAGATTAAAAAAAAACCCTTGAGGGACTTCCCTTTTGGTCCGGTGGTTAAGAATCCGCCTTCCAATGCAGGGGACGCAGGTTCGATCCCTGGTCGGGGAACTAAGATCCCACATGCCGCAGAGCAATTAAGCCTGCGCACCGTAACTACTGAGCACGCGTGCTCTGGAGCCCGCACCACAACTAGAGAGCCACGCGCGGCACAGTTACTGAGCCTGCGTGCTCTGGAGCCTGTGCGCAACAACTAGAGAGAAGCCCGCGTGCCGCAACTAAGACCCGACGCAGCCAAATAAATAAATTTTAAAAAAGAATTTAAAAAAAACCCTGCCAAATAGAATGCATCAAATGAGAAATTAAAATGACCACAAACACATGAAAACACACTCAGCATCACTAGACATGATACTTATTTGACTATCAAATTGACAAGGACTTATTTATTTATTGCCGGTGCTCTCAGGCTGCCAGGAAAATGCTTCTCCCATGCTGCCTTGTGCGCTTGCAAGGGCAGGGGTGCCCAAAGCTTCACACCTGGCACGAACTCTACCTGTAGGAACTGAGCCCAAGGCAGGTCTTGCGTGTGAACACACACCCGCGAGGAGGTTCACGGCAGCACAGCTGAAACAACGCTGACACAGAGCAAGTGAATACAAGCTGCATTCAGTCGAGCCCCCCTCCCATATGACACAGTCATTAAAACGTGTAGAAGAATATATGTAACAGATTAAAAGTCTAATTTATTAACTGCAAAAGCTGATTATAAAATTATAATGATCGATCCTAATTTTGTAAAAGTGTTTTAAAGGAAAAAATAAATCCTTGAAAGGATTTACATCAAATACTAATGCTGTCATTACCGAGAGGTAGGATTATGGGAGATTTAAATTTTCTTCTTTATACTTTAATATGCTTTGTAGATTTTATGCTGTAGCATAAATGCTTTTATATTCAGGAAAGAAGAATGCATAATAAAATACATCGTATTTGGGGTAATTTTAAAAACCTTTTCACACATTTCAGAATGCAGAATTACAAACAGTCAATAACTTTATTAACATAATGATATAAAATTTTTAGTGTGATATACAGAATTCCCAGAGAGTAATTTTAAAACATTTTAATGCTTCTTAAAATCTTAATTTACAAGACACCTTGTCTTACTGCCACCGACCTTTCAATACAAAAATTTTACAATATTTGTTTGCTATAAAACTACAACATACAAGGCTGGGTAGTTCTTCCCCTGATGGCCATTCTGTTATAAGGAATGCCCATTAGTCAACTACTAGGACCTCTGTATGTCCAACAATAAGTTACACAGATTATGTACATAATTACAAGAAGATTATTCAAATTCCAGTATGTTGTTACACACCACACTGCAGGCCAACGCCGCAGGCCCACAACTACTGAGCGCAAGCTACTCGTAGCCAAACATGAGTCACACGTGAGAGTTGGCCCAGTTAGCCCGGCCTTTTTGGTGGAGAATTTCAAATGGTAGAGAATTAATAACGACGTTGTTAGGCACTGATCCAGGCTAATTCCAGAAAAACCTGGTTGTCTAGGAAGCAGGCATGATTCGTAAACTTTCCCACCCTCAGTCCCCGACAGCTGGTAACATACTCATTAGCGATACAAAAATACTCTGCCTTAGATTCGAGCTTCACTTCAAGTTCTTAGAAGTAACTAAAGGATACCACGTTTTCTTCTTTGATTTAGACTTACTATAATATTATACCACTCAGTCTGGTCAAGTTAGAATAAAATAACGGAACATGATTTGGCCAGATTTTACAGGCACACAACTCAAAATGCAACAGCAATGGGCAAGGCTCTCCTGGGCTGGGCCCCTCGGCTGTACTGCCGGTGCTCAGCAGACATCACCGAGGAAGGAAACCTCACCTCACCAGGGCTTCCACATCTGTTGACGTGGAATAAAAATAATAATTCAGTACACTTCCGTGCAGTGAGAAGAGCTTATACTGTGGTTATGAAAACAAGCACTTCAGTTGAACAGCAAGAAGTCAAAAACTTAGAAAGTGGTTTAAAACTCAGTGCTGGTTTATCTTTCCGAAACAGAGCACCTCACCTGACGGCCCCAGATGGCCCCTGTCGAGCGTTAGTGACCACACAAGCAGACAGCCGTGCAGACCTGTTTCAAGAGAGGAAGTGTGTGCGTCCAGTGCCTGGTCTGGGGCCCGAAGGTGGGCAGGGCGGCCAGGCCAGGCTCACTCCTGTCCACCAGCCTTTCTGGGCTCTGCGCTTTCCTGTGAATCAGAATCGAAGCAGCTGTACTTGGGCCTCAAATTCCTCCTAGCATAAACTCTATACATGAACTCGTCACTTGAAGTGGGAATAAACAGTTGAATTTTTAAAATTGAGAACTGTATTTTCAGCCTAAAAAAGTGCAAACTCACACCTGCAGCTCCCGCGGCGCCCACACCAGGCCTCTTTCCCAGTCACCCCATCTGTTAAAATACTGAGATTCATGTTTCTGTAAATGTCCTTGATAATTAAAAGAGTTCTTTGAATAACTCAGGAAGTGGTTTCTAAAATGACACGGACCTGTAAGAGCATAGGAGGCGGGGGCACCACGCTCCCAGAGCCTGGGGTCCTCTCCCTGGGGGCTGCAGGTGCTGCCGTGTTTCCACGCGTCCCAGCACCTCCGACACGTCCCGAGGCCCCTCTCAGGGCCAGGGTGTGCACTGTGCTCACATGTTGTAGGCTACGTAGATGGGGTCCAGCTGGTCGGCCAGGAAGCCGTCACGCAGGTGCATGCGCTGCTTCTCCCCGCGGGAGTTGATGGGGATGACGCCTGGGTCCACGATGACCACCACGCCCACCACCAGGAGATGCTCCTCCAGCACCGCGTTCGTCACCAGGGCCACCAGGTCCAGTGCATCCTGCTCCAGCCCATCCAGCTCCACCACCACCACCAGCAGGTTGGTCCAGGTGAACACGGCACTGCGGGGAGAAGGCGGATGGTGTCACACGGGGTCGGGCACAGGCTTTGGGGGCTGGGAAAGGGCGTCAGAAAGAGACCAGTGAAAAAAACCAACGTAGGTTCACTGACGTCACCCTCCTGCTCAAGGTCAGTTACAATTCAAAGGTTAAGTGTGTTTTACAGGAGTATCTATTCTAATTAAAGTTCTCGCTAAGAATCAAGAACACGTGATGTCGAAAGCTGTACCTTTCCCAAGGCAAGCTGCCTACAAAGTGAAGAAATCCTGAGTCTCGACCATTTAAATTAGGAAATTCATGTTAAAAGCAGAAGCATTTCAGGATAACTGTGGAGCTCTCACATTTTGCCTGTGCATCTGGGGACAGACTCTTAGCTTAAGACTGATTAGGAAGAGGAAAAACCAAGCAAACCCAAGCAAGGGGTCTCTGGCCCGTGATTCCAAGAGCGTGTCTGGGGTCTGCTCCGGGAGAGGCAGGAGGCTGCCTCCCATGCGTGGCCGCAGTGCCTGCCCCGGCCCCGGAGAGCTGGGGGACGGCCGTCCCAGGCCCTCACCACTCGGCGACGCTCCTGTGCGCCCGGATCACTGACGTCTCGATGTCGACGGGGTGATAGCGCATGCCCCTCAGCTCCAGCGCCTCGTCCAGAGACCCCACCACGTACAGCGCGTCGTGTCGCTCTGCGGACAGCACAGTTCGCCCGTCTCAGCACGGCACGCGGTGCCGACGGCTGGCGACTCAAACATTGCCCGACGACAGCCTCCTGCCACGCTCGGCCCCCCGAGACTCAGAGAAGTTACGCCCACGTCTGAATACGTATTTAACAACAACTTTACTATCTCTGGAAACGAAGCAGCAGCTACAGGGGCTCCCAAAACTTCTGACGGCATCTGGCCAGCCTGCTGTGGCCGAGGGACTTTGAAAGCTTGGGTGGCCGTGTGGGGAGGGCCCAACAGATGGCTAGTGAGACGTGCCCACGGCTAAGCCTGGGGGGCCCACAGCCTCTGCCAGCAACCCTGCATCCTCCGCAGAGGCTGGGGTCCAAGACCAGTGAAGGAAAAAGAGTAATTTTCAGAGAAAACCGTGTCAGGGCACCTAGAGACAGGAGCTCCTAGCGAGGGGCGAGGTGAGTCAGCGGGGACCCCCAAGATGCCGCCCGCACGGGGCTCAGGTGCCGGCGTGGGGCTGCACAGGGACCCCTCACCTCCGCTGGCGTCGGTGAGCTCTGTCCTTCGGAGGAAGCCCAGGAAGCCAGTCCTTGCCCAAACGGTCTGGGTGTCTCCGAAACTCAGCCGGGCACTGAAGTGGTCGGCATGGAGCCCCTCCTCCCCGTAGACCGTGTAGTACCCCGTGGCGCTGTGCGGGCTGCTCACCCAGACCTGGGGGCCCAGGGGACGAGGGGGTCAGTCGCCACGGTGCCAGGCACTGTCTGTGCCGATGCACGGCAGCAACACCACAGCACACAGGGGCGGGGGCGGGGACAGAGCGCTCGAACTAAGTTACAACAACTGGCATGGAAAGCAGGCAAGTGACTGTCCTCCTTCAGACGAACCGTTCCCCTCCTCGGACCCCGGAGAGACGCCTGTAGGACAGCGATGTACACAGCTGACAGTAAGAAAGAACCTGCACGTGCACATGCACACAGGGCCAGCGAGAGTCGGGGCACAGACCCCAGCACGTGGGCTAACGGTGCCCAGAGCGTCACGGGCCCCCAGGGCACCCTTCTAAAGCCAGGACCCTCCAGGGCCCACAGGTGGCTCCCGACTGACTACCAGGCTCTAGGTACCCCCCAAAAGCAGGGTCCGAAAGAGGAGACAGGGCGGCCACATGGGTCCCAGCCTGGGGCAGACCTGCCAGGACTGTCTTGGGACCCACTGCTGCCCTAACAGGCCTGGGCCCAGCTGGCCAGGAAGGGGATGGCGCGGGGAAGACCCCAGGCGGAGCACACCCAGCCCTGGGACTGGGACACATTTCCTGGCCGATGCGGCATGAGCCCCGGGCCCACCCATGCCCTCGTCGCAGCTGGTCAGGGACTGGGCAGTGTGTGAGGACACCCCTGGGTGCTGCCCTCAGCAGTGCAGGATGCTGGCCCCCAGGCCTGGAACTGGGAGCTGAGACCATTCCCACTGTAACAGGCCAGCCTGGACACCCAGCCTCCACTTGCCACCAGGTACTGGGTCCCACCTGTCCCGTTACTCTAGACCAGGAGCTGTACGCAGGCATACCAAGGACTCCAGCACAGCCTGTGTCCTGGGGCAGTGAGGACACCCCGCCCCGTGTCCCCAGGATGGAGAAGTCCGTCCCTCTTAGCCATGGGGTCTGCCCTGTGCTGTCCCTCACTGGGGGCCGCAGGAACTTCTCTTCGAGGGGCAGCTGTTTCCTCCACGGCTGCTGGTTCCTGCGAGGCTCCTTAGGCCACCCAGTGTCTGCAACTCAAGGTTTCCCTCTGCTAGTGGGGTAGCAGGGTGGGGGGCTTCATCCCAAGGGCAGGACCCTGAAATCCTACCCAGGGACTGGGTCCAGGGGCACAAACACTGGGGGAGGCACACAGCTTCTGACAGATTCCCCAAAGCACGTGCGAACCCAAGGTTCAGAACTCCCGAACCTGGGGCAGAAAGGCGAGGAGGGTACGGAGCGGCTCCGGGGGTACGCGGGGCTCTGCAGCCTCACCTCCCCCAGGTGCGAGTCTCCAAGGGGCCCTCTGGTCTCGGTGTGGGCAATGATGACCTTCACTCCAGGCAGGATCTGGAAGGAGAGCCGTGCTCCAGTCAGAGGCCGCACGGCCCTCCTGACTCAAGCGCGTCAAAACAACGTCCTTTGAAGCTGATCCAAAGGATGTGACACGTACACGGGGCTGATCAGGCTCGGGAGCCAACCTAAATCTGACTTTGAATTTTAACAGAAGAGATTTTAATAGAGAAAAATAAATTCTGAATCTTAGCAAAATCACCCAGTTCCTGAGAATGGACCCTATTTTGGATGGCAAGAGGGGTCGAGGGGGTCTTTCTCTGAGGCCCCCTGTGAGGGCTCATGAGTGCCGGGGGTCCACATGCCTCGGCCGTGTCCCCACACCGGCCCCCCTGAGCCCCCGGCTCTGGATGGAAACCTGGCCCCCAAGAGGCCTTCCTGCCCCCAGACTCAAGAGTGGGGCAGCTGCTGAGCACCGGCTCCGTGCCCACCAGGGGCCGTGAAGACTCCAGGGGAGTGTGCCTCGGGTCCAGGACCTCCGCCGGGCCTGCGGGGCCTCACTGGGCTCAAGTCAGACCACCTGGCTGCTCCTGGACACCTGTTCTGTGTCCTCAGTTTCCCCAGGTATAAAACGGGAGGTGACAGTGGAGACCTCCAGGCAGTGGAGGAAGGGACGAGGGGTCACAGGAGGTCGCCATGGCCAGCGCCAGACCCTCCTCTCCTCGTGCTGTCCCCACAGCCCTGGTGGGACCGCTCTGTTTCCCCAGATGCTGCTGAGCCTCCGACCTCTCCCCGTGTGGCCCACCCAAACCCTGAAGCCAGAGCTCTTTCCAGGACCCAGGTCCGTCAGCCCCAATTTATCATAACAGAGAAATATGGGGGGAAAGTCCATCAAAAATGGATGCAGAGCCGTATGTGATAGGAAACAAAAAGGCACCAGAAAGCATTAAGAATTGCGTTTGCAGAAAGGACAATGCGGACTGCACACGGGGCGTTTCTGTGCGCGTGGGGAAGGACAGGAAGGGAGCCCTGGCCTGTGCCCACCGCCTCCCCCTCCAGGGTCTGTGCCTTCCTTCCCAGGCCCCACGCCCACCTGCCCACGAGAGCGCCCTTCTCTCCTCCTCCCCTCCCCCCAGTGCAGCTCCCCCACGCAGGCCTCCCCGTGGCCCCAGGACCTTTGCGCCAGCTGAGCCTTCTCCCCAGGTCTCTGCTCCTCCTCTGGGGCGGCCCCTGCTGGTGCACAGCCCCCGCTTGCTCCTCCCCCGCATTCACCGCGGCCCGTCTCCCTGGAGGCAGCTGTAGCGTGCGCTCGGGTGAGCGCGAGCAGAGCAGGGGCTGTGCCGAGCCCTCCTCTGGTTGTGCAGCTGCAGAGGGAGCCCCGAGGCCGGGGGCTGGGCACAGGCCTTCCCCACCCCATCACACTGTCTGAGGGTTCCTGGGGGTCTTCTTCCTTCCTCTGAACCTCCCCTGCTTCTGAGAACGCCTGTTCTCCTGGCTCTATGTCTGCTGACCCCTCACGGTGGCTCAAAGTTTTTCCCTGGGTGCCCTCAGGTGGTCTCACAGCCCCACCACCTGAGCCCACTCTGGGCTCCTGAGATTGCACCAGGCCTGGACTGCTTTAATGGTAAATTGCCACCGTGGTGGGGACCACTTCCTGGCTGTCACCTGAGCCAGGGGCTGAGTTCTTCCAGGCCCCAGTGTGCTGCTCCAGGGCCGCCATGAAGGCAACAGGCGCCCCGTGGCCTCAAGACTCAGCAGTGCAGCTCCTTCTAGGTCTCTGCACCTGAGGTCCTCCCTTTTTGGAACTGGAACTCAGATGTAGACGTAAAGACTTAGCAAGCGTGTGTGTGTGTGTGTGTGTGTGTGCGCGTGCGTGCGTGTGTGTGTGTGTGTGCGTTTTTGCAGCGAGGAGAGGCCTCTACGTCAGCCCAGCCCAGGCCGACCACAGGGGTCTGTGCTCACTGCGAGTACCTCCCAGGACGATGTGAGGATGGAGGCCCAGTCCCCTGCACTACCTTTCCAGACTCTGTCAATGGCAGACTGTGCGGAGAACCCCGTTCCACCAAACGTACCCTAAAAATTAACAAGGGAAAAATTTCAGAATAAAATTTACTACACAGACAACAATCTCTAAAAAGGCAACTCACAAGGTGGTCAGAAATTGATTATCACTGCGACAGCCAGTCCGTTGACAACAGCCAAGCCTTTAGCCTTTTGATCAGGACCTTGCTGTGACCTTGGAGCAGTGACTTCGGGTGCGTGGCTCACCAAGCACTGCTCAGGGCAGGAGCTGGCTCTATGTCCTCGGGGGGCCCCTGGCCAGCTGGCCTCGCCCCCCAGGAAGCTCCACCATGGTTTACCTCAAGCTGCATTTGAGGATCCAGAACTGGGACCCAGCTCCAAAGCTGGGAGGGACCCTGACCCGCAGGTACACACCGTGGCCCCTGGGACGTGTCTGCTGACGTGATGCCTCTGTCCTGCCCAACGACGGGCTTGTTTTCTACCCCATAAAAAGCCACGTGTCAAATGCTCGGTCACTCTTGGAAGGTCATTCCCTTCCTGGTCGTGGGAATGACTGATCAAGGGAGGACACAGGGATGCAGGGGAGGCCCAGGCTGCCCGGGGGCCCGGGTGCTGTTACCTGTCATGGCGCAGTGCCCTCATATCCACGTAGACGGTCGTGGGGTCCGGGCCGGCCGTGCCCTGCAAGGGGAGCAGCAGAGGTATGTCCACTCGGGCCTCACGCCGTGGTTTCCAGGGGCATTGCCTCCACACGGGTGCAGCTAGGGGACGGCTCCTCCGGCCCGGGGGGGTGGGGTGGGGCCAGGAGGGCAGCTGCTCTGCTCCCAGCAAGAGTCTGCCCTCCTGCAAACATCTACAAGGCTTGGTACCACCGAGGGAAACCTCCCGTAACGCTGAAGGAAGATGTCAAGTCAAACAATTTCACATTTCAGTCCTGATAGCTCTATCCCCGCTGGTCTCTGAGAAAACACCGTTATGGGTTTTGGGGCATTTCCACGCGCCATGCTCGCTCCGACCTAATTCTGAGGGCTGGGCACGGTGAGGCCCCACCAGGGATTTGCCAGAATGACGTCCTCACTCTCTCTCCTCTCATCTGACAGCTGACATTGGCCCTGATTACAGGACAGCACGTTCCTTTTCATTAGATAAAGAACGTCAAGTTACACGGACACTCCGCCCCGGCATCATTCTCTGAAGATCCCAAAGTTACCTATGTCTGCCCTGGAATGAAAACGGAAATTTTTTCATTGAGACTAAACACAGCCCTTCCTCCAGAGGCAATTTATTAAAATGAAGGTTAAATGCTTCTGAAAATACTTTTTGTCTTAAATTCAGTTACAAAGGAGCTTCTGTAATATGTCAAATAACATCCACTGTGAGCAGAAGAAACGCGTATTTGTCTGGAGTTCACGAGAGGCCACGTGAACTCATGGGAAGCACAGAGGCACCTCGAGGTCGAGGTCAAGGTCGTACCTGCTTAGCAAGCTTTCCCAGCCTGTTGGGCTGACAGAAACAAAGGAGGCCAGCAGAGGGAGACAGGGAGAAGCCACAGGAAACACAGAGAGCACAGGCATGTGAGAAACACAGCTGAGAGAGAGCAAAGTGCATCACTGCATCTCAGAGTGCAAACCAAGGACTTCCCAGCAAGACTTCTGCCGCCCATGTGCTGATAAGCAACACAGATGCCATCGCGTTTCCAGGAAGGAGGGCCCGGGCTGCCAGACGCTGAGCAGACAGAAGGGCTGCGCTGACAGCCACCAACCCTGCGCCAGCAGCCGAGGTGCAGTCACACTGCCTACAACGGGAGGACCTCACGAGGGACCACCCTACTCCTCCTGCCACTCAGCAAGGGTCCGAGCGAGGCCTGGGCGTCTCCCGGAGCGAGATGGTCAGCTATCTCCATTGTGGAGAGGCCGTCGCAGGAACACCAGGACAACAGGACGCCAGACTCTGCAGTCGAGACCCTCCCTGTGTCCGGCAGGCACTGGCCAGTACGGGCTCGGGATGAGGAACTGTGGTTCCCCTGAGGCCTTTCCTCCCAACAACTCCTGAACGTGGGTGCGTGAGCATGCAACGTGGTTTAGAAAGAAGTGGGACTGAGGTACTAGTAGGAAATCTGAAAACAGCCAGAGTCACCTGAAGAAGCAGTAAACAGCACTGCACTATAGTTAGCTGTTCTGAAACTTTGTTTCCTTTTAATAAGTAAAATATCTTAATGTTCCAAAAATGAATTCCGGGCAATATAAACGATCACACTCATTAATGTTTCCATTTAAAATTGCTAGACATCTTAAAACCAATTAGCTTCCTCTCTCTTTAGAATATTAACCGCGTGCCGCATCCAACTGAGAAACTCTTCCAGACGATAGTCACCGTTCCAAACAATTTTAATTTTTCCAAATAAGTCTTTGTTCATCAAGAACAGAATCTCTTTTAAAGTAAAATGCTCAGCTCTCAAAGCTAATGTGCTATTTGGAAAACGCAACATCAAAGGCTGGGAGGACAGGAAAGGACCCAAGGAGGGCGGAGAAGCGCGGCGCGTGCACGTGGCGCCCAGCGGGAAGCCCTGCCACCTACCTGCAGGCAGATGGCCACGTTGACCCTGCAGCCGAATGTGGTGCTCACGGCGCGCGCAGGCAGGCCCAGGTCCCTGAACAGCTTGGAGAAGGACTGTGTGAGCGCGATCCTGGGCCGCTCCTCGGCCACCACCATGCAGGTGCGCACGCACGACAGGTTCACGCCCTTCATCTGTGGGAGGAGTGGGCGCACACGGCCGGGTCTGAGCGTAAAGGCCAAGCTGCTCGAGCCCCACCTCCTCGGTTCCGTCTCCCCCGCTCCGCCCTCTGGCCCCGGCCCCTGAGGCCTCGGAGACCCTGCGGTGCACTCCGACCCAGGGTCGGACCCACCCTGCCCTGTGCCCACCCCACTCTCCTCCCAGGAGGTGCACCACGGGTGTGTGTCGGAGTGTGGGGGAGCTCGCAGCAGGGGGCGGGGCGCCCCGGGAGGGTTTTCGGTCGCTGGGAGAGGTCCGGGGGTCTCTCCAGGCCCAGCCGGCACGCACCCTGAGCACCGCCGTCTGCGCGCCCAGGCCGCGGGCACACGTCTCCATCACCGAGTAGGAGCAGAAGGTGACGCGGGCCTTGTACTGGCTGACAGCCCACAGCCACAGGGACGCGTTGGCCTCCAGCTCCGGCGGGGGCACCAGCACCGACTGGTGTCCCGAGTAGACACTGTGACAGCGACAGGGGCGGGGTCAGCACGTGTGCAGGCGCCTCTCCCCTCAAGGACACTGCCCTTCCCGGCAGAGCCCACCCTTTCTGCTCTGGCCGAGTGGGGCTTTCAGTAGAAAACTTGGGGGCGCAGGTCCCGCCACCAGCACTCAAGGATCCAGGGTCGCTGTCAGGGACGGCCCAGCCGGCAGGGACGGGGTTCTGCTTACAAAGATGGGTTCCTACTTCCCTGTTCTGGATGGAATTAGTAGTAATGGAGAGTGTGCACTTAATAAAAAGGCATTTTTACTCTTTTACTCAATTTCAGACCCGAACTCCAACCCACCCAACACCCACACAAACCAACCCACTCACATGTGTATCCTCCGCTAGGTGGGCGTCAAAAATGTACCTTAGAAAGGGGGCGTCTAAAGAAGCAATTCAGCCGGGGGTGGGGTAAGGAGTGGGGGGATTCTACCCACACACTCACCTGCACACTCACCCTCCACTCACCTGCACACTCTACCTGCACACTCACCTGCACAGACACCACAGGGCAAAGCCGAGGCCACAGTAGGGGTCGAGGCAGATGGCGATCTGCCTGGAGGGGTACAGCTCACACTGCAGCTTGATGGAGCGGCACAGGGCGCTGGTGGCTGCGTGCGACATCTTAAGGAGTGAAAGGAAAGCTCTGCTCAGTGACGTGAGGGAAGAGGGAGGGCTGACGGCAGTGCCTGCCGCCCACAGCAGCCGGACACCTTCACTCCCTGAAAGGGTGGCTGGCCCAATCCCACATACACCAGTCAGTACCCAGGAATGGCACGCTGGGAATCTTCTAGGTGAGCGTTCAGGGTAATAAAGGATTTTAATGGAGCGTCTGGTGCCTGCTAACGTGACAGACTCATCCAAGCCACCTGGTCCTCGAGGCCAGAGAGTCATGAATCAGAGAGTTCAGACATTACCATAAAACATCAAAATACACATTACTCTCAGGCTAACCTAATTTGCGGGTTTATTGGTATTTAACACAAACTTTAAGGAGCAAAACTGCTGCTGTAAGCTCTGGGAGGAGGAAGGGCCTGCACAGACCTGCAGCCAACACCTTTCTGCCCTTTGCCCACCCACTGTGTCAGGGGCCGGAGTGGAGGGGAGCTCCAGCCAGAGGACCCACCTTCACACCCGCGAGGATCCCCGTGGTCGACACGCTGAAGTCCAAGTACGCGAGCACGTCTGGGGACGGGGGCCTGAAGATGCTGGCCACCTTCTTCTTGGGTATGTCATCTGTCGGTCAGGAGACACGGGCAGCGTGGATGCTAGCTCAGGCTCTCGTGGAGAGAGGAGACAGGACGCACCTGGGGAGCTGGGGAGCTCAGAGCAGAAGTCAGGCTGCGGGAGAGCAGGCCGCGTGTGTACGCAGAGAAGGTCACGTGGAACGGACCCTCGCCGACCACGCTGAGCATGTGGTGATGGGGACGGGACGAGGTGGACACGGAGGGCTGGAGATGGGCCGAGGGAGCCCCACAGGAAAGCTCAGAGGAGCGGGGACTTGGCCAGGGTCCCAGAGCCTGTGATGGAGCCAGGATTACCGACATTTCTGTGCACAGTGAGTGCTAAGGATGGGCCCCCAGGGCTCTGGGTGCTTCATCGCATTCCTCCAGGACCGTGAAGTGGGCACAGCACTGACCGCACACAGGTGAGGCGAGGCGAGGCGAGGGCAGGGAGCAGGTGAGGTGATGGGACTCCCCGGAGCCCATCTGCTCCCGGGGCCCACCCCTGGGCGCCCCGCCGGCCACCCTGGACCAGCTCCCCGTGCCTGTTGCTGGTATCAGGCAGGTGGCCACTGACAACACGGTCCCTGACTTCCTCTCGTGGGCAGTGCCCTGGTGGGCAAGGACAGGCACCTCTACCCACCAGGCGTGACGGGGAAGGAGGGACCCTTCTCTGCTTGCCAGCTGGCACCCATGTGGCCATGCGCCTCGAGTTACCGATGGAGCCTGCAGGGTGCTGCTGGTTTGGGGTGTCTTGATGGCTGACCCAACAGGCCAAGACAGAGGGGCCCGCAAGCATCTTCTGGGGCGTGGGAGCACGCATCCATGAAGGGGACCCAGGACGGGTGTGTGTGTGCTGTGGCACCGTCTATGTTCCCACAGCTGCCAACGGCTGCGTGGTCATGAAAGGCAGCAAGAGGAGCTCGTCCACAGGCACCAGGCCTTGGAAGGACCTCCGCTCCCCATCAGCCGCCCTCCGTCCTGCGCACCCGGCTCTAGGCTCGAGCTGGTGGACACAGGCTGTCAGGCACCCAGCCGGCGAGGCTCCTGTTAGTAGCCTCTCCCCATTCACTGAAGCTGCTAAGCTGCTCTTAGCCCCCCTTTATGTTTACGTGGCGACAACGCAATCCCTACAACAGAGGAAGGAAAGGGGGCTGATCCTGGCGGGGCCGGCGAGCGCATCAGCGCAGCGAGGATGCGCACCTGTGTCTAGAATGGTCGGCCAGGTCCTGACGTCCACGGCGGCCAGTGCTTCTTTGGACTTGAGCAGCCGCGTGATGGCCTGCGTCGTGAGTACGCACGCAGACTTGCTGACCTGCAGGGCACAGGGGTTGAAGGCACAGGTGAGACTCGGTGCCTGGGAGCAAACTGCACACGGGCCCACGGTCAGGCCCGCCCTGCTGGCCGTGGTGCCTGCCTACCTCCACGATCATCTTGACGGTGGGAAGTGTGGTGGTGAGGTTCTGGGGGTGCGGGGGCCGCACGGTGACGGGCACGCAGCCGCAGTACAGGCAGCCGTAGAAGGCGGCAATGAGGTCTACCCCTAGGGAGACACATGGTCAGAGGGCATCAGCGGGTCAAAGGCGGCTCCCCACGTCCAGTGCCGTGGATCCACGAGAAAGACCAGGGGCCTCACCTGCTGTGCTTGAATAAAACCACCCTCCTCCACACTAACAGTGTGTGCACCGAACAGCGCTGTTACGGAGGGACAGAGGGCTACCCCTGCTGCAGGTCACCCCCCGCCCAGACACGGGGAGGCCAGGAGGTGGGGGGGGGGGCACAGTCACGGCCCAGAGGAGGCCATGGAGGGCGGGAGGCCCATGCCCCTCAGGTGGAGCAGCGTGCCCTGCCCGCCACCTGTGCGTCGGGATGAACTGCGGGCGGGTGGGCGAGCTGCCCACCCCGGAAGCCCCGCACCTCTCGCGTGCCTCTGCGCCCTGACGTGGGGGGCCTGGCCGCTTCTCCAGGGAGGCCCACACCCCCGGGGATGGGCCAGGATGTCCCCGCCCCGCTCCCAACCCCGCGCCGAAACGTGGGACCACTCGCTGCTCCTTCAACTCTTTTATGTGTTTCAAGTTCTCCATAATTAAAACCGGGGGGAACTGTACCACACTTAAAACCCATCTTCCTCTGTTGAACTCAGTCCGACTTGAGAACACCTGAGTCCCACACCCTGGAGACTCCTCCAGATACTGTCCTCAAATCACAAGGCCCTGCCTGACATCATCTGGCTACAAGACACCAGTCTCAGGCTGTTTTGATTCCAGGGTCAAAATAAATACGCAACGTTTAACCCAGCTCATGGGTTGCAGCAGATTACAAGTTCGCGACGCTCCATCAGGGCCAGGGATGCTCAGCACGGTCATCTTTACGGGCCTGAGCCCACCCACCGGGGACCACCCGTCGGCGCTGCGCTTGTGGGCAGCTCAGGAGACAGAGCCAGCGGGCAGGCCGACACGCGGGCGCGCGTCCTCGCACCCCGCAGGGCCACTCTGCCCAGCGCGCCACAAAGGTATCACCAAGCTGAACACAAGAAAGCACCGTCAGCAACTCACTTCCACGAGCTCACGCAGCTCCTGCCGTCCCTGCGTGTGCATCTCCTCTTGTCCTGGCATCACCAGGCGAACATGCGGGGCAGCCCTGTCCCTGCCTTGCACCCCACCTGTCTGCAGCTCCCAGAGAGTCACCCCAGGGCCACACACCCCTGAGGAGAAAGGCCTGGCCCCTCGCAGGAAATGCACGACACACACGCGCGCACGCACGCACGCACACACACCCCGGTGTGCATCTGCAAAACCGGGTATGGGTATTCCCAGCCTTCAAGCAGGGTGGGATCTGCCCTCCAGCTATTAATTATACTCTCCACCTGCTGGTAAGGTCGTAAATTCAGAACTTCACCAAGCATTTTCCTTTATTCACTAAAAATTTTTTATAAACAGTGTCAAACATGCCCCAAAGGGAGAGAGGCGTCGGCCCTCCTTCCGTCTTTTCTCCTATTCTCCTGTTACTTCAGCGTCCCTCACCCCCAGCATGTCCTCACGCTGCACGCCTGCAGCTGCAGCCCTGAGCCCCAGAATGGCTGTGGTCCTCGCAGGCTCTCCGCCTGGTGTGGACGGTGATGGCCGGGGCTCCCGAGCGGCTGCGTCCCTGCCTCATCTCGGCCGGGGTGATGTTTGCCTCACACTGAGCCCAGGGAGACGAGAAGAGTGGGAGCTGCAATCAGTCCTGGAGAAAAATGACCGCACGTTCCCGGGACCGGAAAGAGCAGAATAATTGTAATGCCAGTGGGAGTTCTGGAGCATCCAAGCCACCACGCATCCGTGTCAAGAAACAAGCCGGGCCGCCAGCTCGCCCTGGCTGCCAGGCAGGGAGCACTCCACGGCAGCCCCCTGGGAAGAGGCCCCCAGATCCCACAGGCAGAGAGAAAGCGCCCAGTACAAGTCGTGTCCTGCCAGACACACTGAAAAGAGACGGTACCCAAAACCTGAGTCAGGAGTTCCAGAAGCATGAAAAAGAGGGAGAAAAGGCAGTAAGGAAAAAGAACATTTCCCTGAGATGAAGATTAAGTGGGCAAGAAAGTGAAAGAGGACCTAGACCCAGGCATTTCCCAGTAAAATCCCTGAGCTAGAACCAACAAGCTTCCAGGCAAAACAACAACAGACTTATAACGGGGGGAAAAAAGAAAACCACCTACAACCCTGGCGAAGCACCCACCAAGCCAGAGAAACCTGTGATTCCTGTTCCAGCTAAGGCCCAGGCCGCCAGGGAAAGGGAAAGGGAAAGGTCTTCCGAGTGCCCACCACCCGTGCGCCAGACGCAGGAGAAAAACATCCCCTAACAGCCAAGCAGCAAACTCCCAGAACCAAGACCCCAAGACAAGCCAGGAGAGGCAGAGCGGGCGCCAAGCGGGTGAGACGGAGCCGACGGTGAGGAGGGGCTGTAGGGGCCGCACTGGGCAGAGTGAGGGGATCCCACAGGAACCAGGTGGCCCCGGAGGGAGCAGGGAGGACTGGGAGCCCTCAGGAGGCCCAGACGTCCCGACTGGGGAGGCGCAGGCATCTTGTTCCCACGACTGTGGGTCTGATCAGAGAGCAGGGCGAGGGACGGAAACCGTTCACCCACTCACCGGTGCCAGTGAGCAGCCATGAGGGTTTGGGCCCAGCAATCCAGCCCAACACAGAGAGGCCCACGGAGTGGGGCTCGGGGCTCAGGGTGCGGGGCACAGAAGGAGGCGGGAGGAGGGGGGTTCCATGCGGGTGGCCGGGGGGCCAAGTCCCACACAGGTACAAGGAAAAGAATCGGGGCAGATCGTCATCTGTCCAGACAAAGACAGCAGATAAGAACTGTAGCCCATTTTAACATGCGCTAAAATGCATTAAGAAAATGATGCAGGATACGAACGAATAACCAAAATCAGAACTAGAAAAAAGAAGTGAGGAAAGAAGTAGAAACTATAAAAAATCATTTCAGAAACGAAGATGGAACTAGAAGGAGCCCAAGAGCAAACAAGACAACGGACACAGAAACCACGAAGAGGAAGAGACTGGAAACTCAACGGAGACACTCCTGGGGAAAACGACAGAGAAGACCTAACACGTGGGCCATGGGAGCAGGAAGGAGATGCGAAGAAAATCAAAGCAAGGGAAGAGACGGCGAAAAGACTACAATTCTAGAAAACTTCCTTGAAATTAAAAAAAAAAAAAAAAAAGATGTGCAGCTTCTTATTTAAAGATACCTTATACATTGTATGGCATTGATGGTATAGTGGTGAGCGTAGCTGCCTTCCAAAGATACCTTAGCTAAGAGAACGCTGCCCTGTAATAATCAATGTTACAACCATATGCCAGACTTTAAGAAGGGAAAAAAATGTCCTTTTGGCACCTAGAGCAAAACAGCCGGTGACTAATAAGAGAAAGAAAATTAGATTATCGTCAGACTTGATGCTTAAGGCCAGGAGAAAATGGACACATATTTGAGAGGCTCAAGAAAAGAAAATGTGAGTCAGGGATTTTTTTATCTAGCAAAAACAACTTTCATTGCGCAGTGTACAGACTGTTACCAACAAGCAAGAACTCAGGGGATACTGTTCCCATGAACCCTTCCTGAGAAACCAATTAGAGAACCAGCGTGGCAGAAAGAGACTGAATGCAGTCACCGGTGGACTGAGGGTGAGGAGAGGCCGGCTTTGCAGGCCCCCAGCCTCGCCCGCCCCGGCGACACAGAGAGCACAGCTACAGGGAAAACGGGTGGAGAAAGCACGTGTGAAAATATTTAAGCTGCTTTCAAAAATCACACAGGTGGTCACGTATTACTACCGTTATTTTGGGGGTGCTGCTTGTGACACAGGATAAAGCAAGTGAGTGATCTTGGGATATTTGAATTCTATCGGCTCCCATCCTGGAGAATCAGGATTCTCAGTAGGGAAGAAGGGAGACACAGGCATAAAGCAGACAGAACGTCAAGAAGGGTTCAGTAAAACCCTATAACCCTGAATCTGATCGGGTACAACAGTATGAACTCATGAGGCACTGCCTGTCTCCGAGATATAATTATTATACTCATTTTAAATCAGAGCTCTGTTCAAGGAAAGGGCCAACGGCCAGCGGCCAGCCCAGGAGGGACGAGCCCCTGGCCCAGACTGGTGCTGTGAACACCAGGCTCCACGGAGAACTGGCCAGGGCACCTGGTCCCAGCAGACAGCAGGAGGCATCAGGACGGGAGGTCACACCCGAGGACGTGGGAGTAGCTCCCACTAGAGTGCGACAAGAAACAGAATTCATTTTATTGATAGAAGGAAAGAAGCAACACTTACTCTACCTTTCACAGCTGAATTCTACCACTGGGTGACCAGATACTAACGAGGGGAAGTGTCTGTTTATAGTTTATGGCTGACAAGTGAAAAAGAAAGGACAGAGTTAGAACACCACCGTTTAGTGACCCTTAAAGCGTTAATGAATGCGGGACAGAGAATGTCAATGGCTGCCAAGTGTGCTAATTCTGCAAAAGAAAGAAATAGCCCGACAGCGCTTAGGGTCTTGCGAGGGAAGCAAGCCCGAGTCTGAGCCGGGGTTCCCTGTGGGAGCCCAGGAGCGGCCGCCCGGCACACACGGAGCCACTCCAGACGGCAGGGATGCTCCAGGGCCACAGAAGAGTCGGACGGGGGGCAGCCTGCAGTTAAAGGAAACTTAAACACATATCAGATTTAAAGAAAATTGGCAGACTAAACCGTGATGGCTAGGACGCTCATCTGGGTGATCAAACGATAAAGAAATGGAAGAAGCGGTGACCACAGAGGTCAGGACAGAGGCTACTTTCGGAGGATGGAGGAGGTGGCTGGGACAGGAAAAGCAAAGACCCATTTCTTGACCTGGTTGGTGGTTACAAAGGTGTTTGCTTTCTAGCAATAAAACAGAGGGGAGAGATGCGGGAAGAACAGCCAGATGAAAAAAGCAAACCGAAAGGAAAGGCTGCACTAAGACAGGCAAGAGTGGACTCACAATTACATTCAAGTGCTCACAGGGGTGCAGGCACGCGTGACGGGAGCGCAGGGTGGGCACGGGCAGAGGGCAGGCCGGCAGGGTCCTTACCTGGGGGGTAGACCAGGGCCACGTGGGCCCCGGTGGTCAGCCTGGCCTTCTCCATCAGAGCAGCGGCCACTCTCTCAGCCTTTTTGTGCAGCTGGATGCAGGTGGTGGTGCTGGTGACTGTGCCCTAGGAAAGCAACCGTGGGCGCTGCTGAGCGGGGGGCGGGGGACGGCCCGTGGACACTCCGCGCACAGCCCGTGTCTGAGCCCCTGTGGTCAGGAACCGGGACAGGTGCCACCCCAGACCCGTCTGCAGTCTTCTCAGAGCCTGGTCGCCCACCACAGTCAAAGACTTGGCGATTGAAGAAAACCCTTTTGGCCATTATGATAAAATATTTTAAATGTAACAGTATTACAAAGAATAACGTAATAAATATCCAGCTTTTCATTATCTAGTATTTTGCTACGTTGTTTCAATGTCTCTTTTATAAAATAAATCATCACCACTCTACATACACCCCCAATTCCATCCTCTCCCTCCCTAAAAGCAACCCTTATCCTGAATATAAACACACATAGGTAAATGATAAACAATAAATACACACTCCTAAACTGAACCCTGATGCATGTTCAGGCACCCCATCCACCAGGTCCCGGGGCCTGGGTCGCCGCAGGCTGCTCTTTCAGGGAGCCTGGGCGGACGAGTGGCTGGCGGGGCGCCCTGCACCTGGGTCTCTGCGGAGGAGAGCTGGGCCAGGGGCCAGCTCCGAGCTAACCCTCCCTCCCCCTGCAGACCCGAGTCAGGCCTCACAGCTCTCTCGGCCCTTCTCAGGAGAAGTAGGGCGCCACTCGGCCTAACCACCACCAGCCTCCAGGACAGCCCGGTGCAGCCTCCAAACCCCTCACTGCTCCTCGGCCGGGGCCCCACCACGCAGGCCCGGGGGCTTTGCACAGCGAGTCAGACTCTCCTCACACCCAAGCCGAGGTACAGAGCGCCATGCCGGGCACGCGCCGGGAGCCCAAAGGCCCGGAGCCCTGCCAGTCCCCAAGGCTAGGGGCCACCTCGTGCCAGGGACACCACCTGCCAGGCACAGGCCTCCTCCCGGGTCGAAGGCCGGCATGTCCTTGGAGACCTAAGGACAATTCAAACCTGAGAAGGTTGACAAGCCAAAAGAAGTGCAAAAACTTACAAGTTTTTGGAATGCACCTGGAGAAGGCCAGGTGGTCTTCTGTTGGTTCCTCCTGAGCTCTGAGTTTTAAAGACGATGATGGGGTCTTCTGGGCTGACCGTGCTCCTGGTGGCTTCTCTGGACACGCCCACCCACAGCCCCTTCCTCCCTGGGAAGCGCCCCATCCGCACAGGCGCTCAGCCCCCACACAGGCCACCCTCGATCCCGCGGGCCTGCCTCTGACCACCCCCTCACATGCGTCCACGTCCCCACGTCCTCTTCTCTGAATGGTCATCTCTCACCTGGACCACGGCCCCCTGGCCCGCTGCTCCCGCCCTTGCCCTCTTACAATCCAGAGGAATCGCTCAGAATCACGGGCCCCGTCACACCCCTCACAGCTCACGCCTGGGGTCAGCCCAGTGCCCCGGCCTCGCCGCCTCACAGCCCCGGCTGCACTGATTTTCAGCTTCTCACCATCAGCTGACTTTATCCTGGTCAACTGTTACTTATTGGCTTTAGAATTCCATCAGCCATAAAACAAATGTCTACTGAACGCCTTCCAGATCTGCAGATACACGTGAACCAGGACCACAGCACTGCTCCTGAGCATTGGTTTTCTAGCAGGAAGACTTAGTTCACCGTCTGGCGAACAGGGGCCTTTTTTGTCTTCTTTAACACTGCGTATGTAGCAGGCATCAATCAATATTTCTGAATGAAGGAACAGTGGCCAGTAACGAGCAGTACTGAAAGCCAGGCTGGTGTTTCTCTTCGTTTTTTTTTTTTGGCTGCACCATGCGGCATGCACGATCTTAGTTCCCCAGCCAGGGATTGAACCTGGGCCCCCTGCATTGGGAGTGCAGAGACTTAACCACTGGACCACCAGGCAAGTCCCAAGGCCAGTGTTTCTAAGACGTCAGAGCGCAAGCGTCCTCGTGGGCCCGGGAGCGCCTGACAGCGAGTCATGCAGGGTTTTCATTGTTATTTTTCATGTTTTCATAGTTTGTCTACTGGCCCGCAACTTACAGTTTCTCCTTTATACCCTAGAAGCTCCTGGTATCGTGTAACGCCCACTGAAAGGCACCCAGGATCAGGGCACCAAGCAGTATTTGTCATGTTAAAGCTATCAACAAATGTAGAGAGTCTAAATTCTTAATTTTTACAAAATAAACATTTCCTTTTAGTTCACTTAGGAGTATTTACATGCATACTATTCATAATCAAAAGACAAGGTAATGAGAATTTTCCTGTTAAATATAAAAGCCACAGAAAGGCAACTGTGTGGCTTGTGTGGAAGCTGAGGCTTCCAGAGAGAGAAGCACGCCAGCCGGGGCCTGGGTGCCAAGGCTCGCTGCTCTCCAAACGTGAGGCCTCGAGCCTGAGCACCACGGCTGGAGACAGCCCGCGGGCCCTCACCTACGCGGGCAGCGCGTGGCCTCCAGGAGCGGGCGGCCTCACCTTGGCATTCAGCAGCAGGAAGAGCAGGTGCTCGGGCGTGCTGTGGGCCCGCCACTGCAGCACATCGGGCAGGAACAGCAACTGCGGGGTGCGGGGAGGGCGCTCAGCCCTGGCGGCGCCCCACCTGCCAGGGAGGCACCCCCCCCCACCGCCCGCCCTCCGCCCTTACCTTCCTCGCCTGGTCACTGTCCTCCAGGTGAGACAGCTCCCTCCCCGAGGCCTGGGCGATTCTCCTCCCAGCGACCAGATTCCCAACGATCATGGAGGCTGGTCCGACCTCTAGAAAACGAGGGGGGGTCGTGCGTGAGAGGTGGGTGACGTCTGATAGGCAATCATCACACAACTTTTTATTTGAACAGGCAGGCATTTAATTCTTCACTATGATACAGGTGTTCGGGAAACCAGCTACAAGGGTTATGCTAAGTGACAAACAGAATCTCTCTCTTACAAACAAGCCAGATGAAGACATTCACCACACGGCAGATGCCCTGGGGAGATATGATGAGACCTCAGCCACAGCTTAAAGTATTTACCTCATTGTTTTACTGGCTGTGTTTCATTGTATGGTATTTTATGTATTTAATAATCAGCAAAGGTTAGCATTTACTAAAAATTTACATAACCAAAGGAATGAAAAACTGTACGTAAGAGTTAAACCAGGGAAGGGAAGTTGACCGTTTGTCGGGGCTCCCAGGTCCCGTCAACCCGGTGACTGTGGCTGATGACAGAGCCGAGTAGCGGCACGCGCAGCGCCCACAGCCCCCGTGGCCTCGGCGTGGCCGGCCGCCCCACGGCACAATGGCGGCCACGGCGGTGCTTTAGATTCCGGCTCCAGGGCTGCTCTTGGGCATCAGTTCCGCCCCCAGGGAGCAGCCTCCACAGCTCAGACGCCAGGCCTGAATCCAGTCCCAGGGTGGGTGCTAACCGGCGGGGGGAACCCCCATGCTGGGGACGTGGGGCGGTGCTCTCCTTCTGGGGGGGCAGGAGGTGGGGACCGACCCGGTGTGCCGTTCATTTGCTCTGGCTCTTAACCCCGACCCCAGAGACGGAGCATTCAACAGGGCTGCACCAGTTAAACACAAGCGTAGCTGCCGCAGTCTGAAGACGGAACCGACGTGTTGCGTGATGTACACTAACCTGGCTGTTTCTGGCGAGGCTTGGGAAGGTTGGTAACACACGTGTGAGGGCACATCAACACGTTACACGGGTGCAGCATCCCCTCCAGAAAGCGCTGCTTGGTTTCAGAAACGTGAATCCCTCCTAGAGGGGCCTTGGGCAAGGTGTTCGCAGGAACCAGGGCCAGACAGTACACGCCCACCTGGTGGATGCTGTCGATGGCCTGGAAGGGGGGGCATGAGACGGGGAACTGTGACCTCTGGGACGTTTTGTTAGAAGAGAAACATGGCGAGACGAGTGTGCATTTCCTATCACTTACACACACGTGCTGTGTATGTGCACAATCGAATATAAATCTGTAACTGCTCACATTAAAAAAAAGCTGTAAAAGCAGTTAAGTGACTTCCTGTGGGAGAAGCAGTGAACAGCAAGGCAGAAGCTGGACTCCTCGGAATACACCTTGCTTTCAAATTTGGAACCATGGATATATTTTACACACAAAAAACTTAAAATTTAAAAAAGCAAGCCCTAACAACTGAAAGTAAAATAAAACAAATGAACTCAACCGAAGTGGAATCAGGTTGGTGGCACAGCCCCACAGAGAGAATCTACTTAGAGTGACTTTAAACACAGGAATTTCATTAATCCAGTCCCACGGGCAAAAAGAATTGAAAAAACATCTTAAGCTGCGCTCGGAAATTTCACACTTGAGAGGTAGTGTGGAGACGGTTATTTGGAGACTGTGGTGTGTGCAGAGTGGCCTCAGGACATGAGTACTTCTGCTGGAAGTATCACCACTGCAATTTTTCATTGTGGAGAAAGATTGGTGACTTAAGAAAAAACCCTGAGGTCTTGAGCTGGAACTAGCAGCATAAACTCATGATGCAGGTAATCTTGTAAGCAGGTGGGCATCATCTCCTACTCTGCCCACTGAAAAAAGCCAGTAACATCAAGTTCCCAGACAGTGCCCAAATTCCATTTCCCCTAGAAGGCAGCGGGGCCTCAGTAGTGTCAGGTCTAGGACACAAAATGCACCACCTCCCCAGGAATCGAGCTTCCTGTTCCTGGGTGTGGCCTCAAAGAGCCCAGGAGGTGTGTCTAAAGGACTCAAGAGCCAATCTGAAGAGGCTCCCACTGACCATTGTCAAAAATATAACAACTATAGGTCTTCCCTGGTGGCGCAGTGGTTAGGAATCTGCTTGCCAATGCAGGGGACCCGAGTTCGAGCCCTGGTCTGGGAGGATCTCACATGCCGCGGAGCAACTGGGCCCGTGAGCCCCAACTACTGAGCCTGCGCGTCTGGAGCCTGTGCTCCGCAACGGGAGAGGCGGCGACAGTGAGAGGCCTGCGCACCGCGATGAAGAGTGGCCCCCGCTCGCCACAGCTGGAGAAAGCCCTCACACAGAAACGAAGACCCAACACAGCCAAAAATAAATAAATTAATTAATTAATTTAAAAAAAAATATATATATATAACAACTATAATCCACTAGTTCATAGTGAGACAAAAGCCAAAACATCTCCAGGAAGCCAGCTCAGGACCCTGAAATCAACCCTGGATCTCGCGTTCCTGCACAACCTCCAGGTCCCCCGGCGACTTCAGCGCTCTTTGTAGAAGACCCTTCCAAAGCTGCTGCGTTAACGATGAGGAAGGAACAGAATTGAAGCAGCAGCCCCATGAAGCCCTAACAAACCAGCAGACACAACATGCCACCTCCCATGAGACTGTCAGCCAGAAAATCGAGCCCGAGTCTGATCAAGCCTCAAGATCTACCCACCGACACGCAGGAAATACAGGAGACAGAGCAGCACACTGAGTGACACCGCAGAGGCACAGCCGTCAGAGCCCAGGACGGGGAGACGTGCTGGACAAACAACCTGCCTCTGTCAATAAACAAACTGCAAGAAAAATATGACAGAAGAGGAGTCTATAGATTAAAAAAGACTTAAAAACCAGGCCCCACCAAGTGCAATTTTCACCTTATTTTGATCCTGAGTTTAACACACATACTAAACATCAGATAATCCGGGAAATTTGAATAGTGACTAAATATTTAATTATATATATATATATATAATTATATATACAATTACATCCAAAAGAACAAAATACCTAGGAATAAATTTAACCAAGGAGGTGAAGGACACATGTACACTATGAGACACTGATGAAAGAAATTGAAAAAGACACAAATAAATGGAAAGATATTCTGAGTTCATGGATTGGAAGAATTAATATTGTTGAAATGTCCATACTACCCAAAGCCATCTGCAGATTTAATGCAATATCACAATACCCATGACATTTTTCACAGAACTAGAAAATACACTCCTAACATTTGTACGGAACCACAAAAGACCCTGAATTGTCAAAGCAATCTTAAGAAAGAAGTACAAAGCTAGAAGTATCATGCTTCCTGATTTCAAACATCATAGAGCTATAGTAATCAAAACAGTGTGGTATTGGCACAGAAACAGAGGTAGGTCAGTGGAACAGAACAGAGAGCCCAGGAATAATCCCACACATATGTGGTCAGTTAACTTACAACAAAGGAGACAAGAACAGACAACAGGGAAAGAGAGCCCCCTCAATGAATGGTGTTGGGAAAACTGGACATCACACACAAAACTAATTCAAAATAGATTAAAGACTTGAATGTAAGACCTGAAACCGTAAAACTCCTAGAATAAAACATAGGCTATGGTAAACTCCTTGACATCAGTCTTGGTGATGACTTTTCTGGATTTGACACCAAAAGCAAAAGCAACAAGAGCAAAAATAAACAAGTGGGACTATATCAAACTAAAAGGTTTCTGCACAGCAAAGGAAACCATCAACAAAAGGAAAGGAACCTATTGAATGGGAGAAAATATTTGCAAATAATATATCTGATAAGGGTTAAGATCCAAAATACGTAAGAAACTCATACAACTCTATAGCAAAAAGAACACCAAAAACAAAAATCAAATATTTCAATTAAAAAATGGGCAGAGGACCTGAATAGACATTTTTCCAAAGAAGACATATAAATGGCCAACAGGTATATAAAAAGATGCTAAACATCACTAATCATCAGGAAAATGCAAATCAAAACCACAATGAGATATCACCTCACACTGGTTGGAATGGCTATTATCAAAAGGACAAAAAATAACAAGTGTTGGTGAGGGTGTGGAGAAAAGGGAGCCCTCGTGCACTGTTGGTTGGAAAGTAAACTGGTGCTGCTGCCATGGAAAACAGTATGGGGGTTCCTCAAAAAACTAAAAATAGAACTACTATATGATCCACCAATTCCACTTCTGGGTATTTATTGGAAAAAACCCAAAAATGCTGGACATCCCTGGTGGCGCAGTGGTTAAGAATCCACCTGCCAATGCAGGGGCACAGGTTTGAACCCTGATCCGGGAAGATCCCACATGCCGCGGATCAACTAAGCCCGTGCGTCACAACTACTGAGCCTGCGCTCTAGAGCCCAAGAGCCACAACTACTGAGCCCACGTGCCACAACTTCTGAAGCCCACGTGCCTAGAGCCCATGCTCTGCAACCAGAGGAGCCACCGTAATGAGAAGCCTGTGCACCGCAACGAAGAGTAGCCCCCGCTTGCCGCAACTAGAGAAAGCCCACGCGCAGCAACGAAGACCCAACGCAGCCAAAAATAAATAAATAAGTAAATAAAAAAATACCAAAATGCTGACTTGAAAAAAATATATGCACCCCTCTGTTCATTGCAGTATTATTTACAATAGCCAACATACCTAAGCATCCATCAATGGATGAATGGATAAAGAAACTGTGGTATACACACACACACACACACACACACACACACACACACACACACACACAGAGGAATATTACTCAGCCATAAAAAAGAATGAAATCTTGCCATTTGCAACAACACAGATGGGCCTTGATAGCATTATGCTAAGTGAGATAAATTAGACGAAGAAAGACAAAAACATATGATCTCTTATATGTGGAATCTAAAAACAAAAACAAAAAGATGAGCTCATAGACATAGAGAACAGATTGGTGGTTGCCAGAGGTGAGGGGTGGTGGGTGGGAGAAACGGGTGAAGGCGTCAAAAGGGAGAAACTTCCAGTTATAAGGTGGTAAGTGCTGGGGGTGCCACGTACAGCATGGGACTGTAGTTAATACTGCTGTGCCGTGTGTTTCAAAGTTGCTAAGAGAGTAGATCTTAGAAGTTCTCACCACGAGAAAAAAATTCTGTAACTCTGTGTGTTGATGGACATTAACTAGACGTATTGTAGTGACTCCTTCATTATTATGTACAAAATCAAATCACTATGTGGTACACCTGAAACTAATACAGTGTTACATGGCAATTATACCTGAATAAAAATTTTATTGTTAATTTTTAAGATGTGATACTGGTACTTCTTTTTTAAAGAAAGAGACACTCAAATTTACAGGTAAATCTGTGAGTCCGGGATTTGCTTCAAAGCGCTCCCTAGGGAGAAGCGGGGAGGATGGGCAGGGCACGGCTGGGGCCTTGACTGGTCATTGCTGAAGCAGCGATGGACACACAGGGGTTGTTACACTCTTTTGTATGTTTCGTATATTAGAAATATTCCATAACAAAACATTAAAAATTTTCATTAAAAATAAACGTTGTAAATATTAGTAGAAAAACCTACGTTCTGAAGCTCAGAGCTCCCTGGCCTCCCTGACACTGGACCTTGTCTGCTCTGTACAAGTGTCCTTTCTTAGGTGGCCGGGGCCGAGCACATGCCACACAACCAACCGGAGCTGTCGGGACACCAGAGGGCTTCCCTGAAAAGCCGCCAGGACTGAAATTCACCCAAAGATTTGTACACTATTGTCCACAGTAGCCTTATTCACAATAGCCAAAAATTAACAACCCAATGTCCACCAAGGTGTGAACGGATAAGCAAAAGAACACAAGTTGGCAATAAAAAGGAATGAGCCACTGATCCACACACCACGAGGAACCACACAAACGTGATGCTGAGGGAAAGAATGCCAGACCAGGAGCCCACACTGAGATTCGTGCGCACGGACGTCCAGGGCGGGGGCAGGGCTCACCCCCGGCGACACAAAGCAGCCAGCGATTCCCCGTTAGACGGGAGCACTCTTACCTGTGGTTACCGGGGTGCGTACATTTGTCAAAACTCATCAACCTGGACACTTGAAAATGGGCTCCTTCTACATGTAAGTTACATTCAGTAAAGCTGAGTGGACATTTAGTTTGTGCTCTTTACTGCAGGCAAAGTTTACTCCCTTCCCCGCAAAAGAACTTGTTGAATCTAGTTCAGTATTTAAGGATGTAAACGTGGACGTGTAGGGAAGGACAGCGTGCAGCACGAGGGTGAGGCCGAGGGCACGTGCGTGTCGAACGGGTGTCACGAGGTGGGAAGCACGCGGAGCCCCAGCCCGGGCGCGAGGGGTTCACTGGGCTACGCTTCCAGCCTTGCTACACGTTTGAAATTCTCAAAGCACAGCGGTGGAAACACCGACGCGTGCAAGTTTGCATCTCTCACCCCGGTGGACGGCAGCTCCGCGGGGTCGCCCCTCACCTCGAGGGGCAGCCCGCGCTCAGCCAGTGCCCACCGTGTGCCCACACGCACCCACCTGCAGCACACGGCTCATCCACTGGAAGCTGTCTTCCTCTGAGGCGTCAGGCCGCTGCTCTGCCACCAGCACGATCCGGTCATCGTGCAGCACTGTCACGGAGAACACCGCGATCCTGGGGGAGGAAGGGACAGAGATGACCACCCAGCAAGGGGGGCCGGGACGCAGACGCCCCGTCCCGCCCACACGGAAGCCGCAGCAGGGCTGGAGGAAGACGCTGTCCAACAGAATTTAAAGGGAAGAAGCCACGAACCTCCTCCAATGTGGATGAAATAAGTTTCGATTCACAAAACAGAAAGGACTTCAGTGCACAGCAAACCACCAGGCACACGTTGTAAAAGAAGGTTTTCCTTAATTGCAATGTTAATCTATGTGATGTACTTCCTTATGCAAAAATCTCTGTCTAGAAGTTCTGTTAATTATCTATTTCTTAGTCCAGGCGAAATCTCTCACCACTCATCACTCTGCTCATGTCTGTGACTGACGTCAGTGGTTGTCTTTCTCATGGCTTATCGAAGAAGTTCAACATGTTCTCCTTTTCTCTGTGTTGCCTTTTTCTTCCTTTGGACTTTGAGTGGATTCTCTTTTTCTTTATGAGACAAGCATCTGTGTCCCCATCACGCCCATCCTGCTGGCACGGCTGCCAAGCTAGCTCTGGGCCCTCACAGACCTACCTTCTCTGGCTGCTCCTTTGGCTGCTGCGTGCACAGGCACGCGCATACGCAGGCACACGCATAGGCACGCACACACACAGGCACGCACACGCACACACGTGCACCCACTCTCTTTAATGCAACAAACTTTACCCAGTATTAACATTTCCTTACTTTCACACATCTTGTTTCTCTTAGTACCTCACCCAAAAGTGTTTTCACAAACATGGTCTTTTTGTGACAAAACTTCTGAACCTTACGTACCCAAGAATACTTTTACTGCAACCGCACAATTAAGCGACATCTTGGGATGAATATAAAATCTAGGTTAAAAGTTCCTCTGAAAAACTTAAAACGTTACTGCACAGTCATCCTCTCGCTCCGGCCCCTCTGCCGGGGAGTCTGACGCATCCTGGCTGGAGGCCCACCCCACAGGCCCCCTTCCTCAGGGTCCAGACATGCACCCTCCACCCTGAGTCTGCTCTCAGGATGCCAGCCCTTCTTGCTCTGCTTCCCTCTTAATTTTTCTTTTAAACTTTCTATCTCTTGACTTCTGGAGAAATTTCTTTATCTGGCTTTCCAGCGTGTCAGCTCACTCCACAGCCGCCTCTGCCCTGCGTTTACTCCATCCGTTAAACAGGCTTCTGTCGTGACGCCGCGACCTCGCCAGTGCTCAGCTCCGCCCTGGCGGAGGCACGCAGGCCACCTCTCCATCCGCGGGGGCGACCGCCCTGCACCCCCGCTAGTCGCTGGGCCAGCGTCCCCTCCAGCTGCCATCTGGTGTCAGTGGCCATGCGAGGCTCCCTAACGCACCCAGGAGCGGGCGCGGGCGACCCCGGCGTCCCCTCGGTGGACACTTGCACTCACGGTGTCTCGGTTTCTGCTGTGAGTCCTGTGCGCCCCGGCTCCAGGCTGCACGCGCCCACCAGGCCTGCCCGCCCTGCTGGTTTCTCCCGAGTGCTTATACGCGGCCGTCATCCTGACGCGGGGAAGGGCCGGCAGACCACGCTGACCTACCACTGGCAGAATTCCCTGATCGTTTCTTTAAGGTATGTTCAAAGGAAGGCTCCAGCCAGGCTCACAGGCACCCTAGTTTGAGTAACGAAAGCACTACCTTGAGAAGAATAAAATGAAGAAATGCAGTGGCTGAGTGGACCAGCTAAGAGAAGGGGCCACCTCCTCCAGGACAAAGAGCTCGGAGCTGGACGAGCTGGACAGGGTGCCCCCTCCCCGCCCCAGCCGCCCAGGGCCCAGGCCAGGGGCCCCCTTACGTGCTCTATAGACATGAGAATCTGTGAAGTGATTGCCTAACACATTCAGAGAAGGTGAACTGACTCTATCCCAGGAGAGAACGGCCTCGGGTGATTTCAGGGAAAAGGGCGCCCTCCGCTCCAGGCTGCACTCCCGAGGTTCTCGGGCAGCTGCCCAGGTGCCCTCGCCCTCACGTGCACTGTGCCCCGTGTGGCGTCTGGGCCCGGTCTCCGTGCCCAGGTCAAGGTCTGGATCTCAGCCTCTAAGGAACCACGAGCTCTGTGGACGGTGAGGACTCCAGCTCTGGCCTCCTCGCTGCAAATGTCATCCTGTTCTTTGTGACGTTCCTCTGATGAACGGGAGTGTTTAGGTTTTGTGTATTCACATCACTGGGCTTTCCTTCCACTGCAGGAGACCTCTCGAAGGTTAACTAGAGAAGGAACCTAAAGGCACGGCAAGGGGACCCGCAGCGCATCACCTGCCTCTGTAGACAAACTTCATGGGCTCCACGGCCAGTGCGGTGGCCACGATGTCGTCCGCGTTGTGTCTGCGGACCCCCACCACCATCAGCCCGTCCAGCTTGCCCACGACGAAGACCAGGTTATCCTGAAGGCAAGGATGCTGGTCGGGCCCCGGACACGTGGGCAGGCCCTGTGGCTCAGGCCCTGCTACAGAGACCCGACAGCTCAGAGACCAAGTAACTCACAGACAGGGCCAGCGGAAACCCCTGCCCACAGTCTCCCTGCCCAGGGAGACTGTGGGCAGGGGCCACCAGGGGTAAAGGGGCCCTAAGCCTGGCGGGCTTTGTGGGGGGACGGGGGGTGCACGGGGGCACCCAGGGCAGGCGTCAGCACCGGAAAGGTCAGAGATGGGAATGCAGCTGAGGGTGAAGTCTGTTAAGGACTTGATGCTCCTGTGTTATAGACAGGGCTCCCCAGCTCGGCCCCAGTGACGTTCTGGAGGCCGGGACTCTGTCGGGGGTGGGGGTCCTGTGCACAGGGGACGCGGAGCAGCACCCCTCCCCAGCTCTGAGCCCATCTGCAGGCCCAGGTCTGCCAGCGGGACATACTCACAGGCCCGATGAAGCCCAGCAGCCCCGTCCTGGTGAAAGGTCTGTCGGAGATGGGCGCACCCCCTGCTGTGACTGGGACAGTCTGCACAGAGTGGAGAGGACAAGGTCAGGCGTGGTCCACAGGGGTCAAGTGAGCGGCAGGCGGGGGAGAGAGAGGGCCCGGCATGCGCTGCCCACGCCGGGCATGCCTCCTCAGATGGGCATCACAGTGTCTCCCTGGAGGGGAAGGGGCTCCCACCAGGGCCAAAGTCCCTGCCGTCTGGTGAGACCTCCATCAGGCTCCTGGCCTCCACGGCCTGTGCTCCCCCTCCCGGCCTGTCCCGTCCCGGCCTGGGGGCTGGGGGACACTCGCTGGGCTCTCCTGATGACCCTACGGCTCCAGCCCAGAGGCCGGTTTCCCTGGGCCAACCTGGATCCGTCAGGGGCACGAGGCGCCCGCGTAGGGCTGGCCTGCCAGAGCCAGCCCTACGCACTGTCCCCTCCCACCCCTCCGCAGCTGTGGACTCGACTTCAGCACAAAGGTAGGGACCAGGCACGGACCTCAAAGATGTTCTTTGTGATCCCGAGCAGCCCATAGTACGCTGTCGCCGTCGCGCTGGAGTTGACGCAGATTTCTCCAACTTCATCGGTTTTACAGAGATAAGGGATCCCCTCCACCTTCACAACACACACGTTAGCTAAAGAGAGAAAACAACCCTCAAGGGCACGAACTAAGAGGACACCGAGATGGGTCATGCCCAGAGACCCGCGGGCTTGGCCTCTGCAGGGTGGACACTCACACCCCGCTGACCACAAGCCTGCGTGTTCCACACGCGGTATGTGAAGGTGACAGAAACGCTCCCAGTCACGCGGGCTCTGTCATCCCCCCGGCACCGCCCTCCTGAACCCGCAGGAGATGGGAGGTGCCATCCGCTCGCACCTTGGCCTTTCGGGCTGGCTCCCACACCAGGCCTGACAACCCCACCTGAGCGTGGGCCCCTCCCGCGGCCCCGTGACCCCCTTCTGTCTTCACCAAGCAGCACGCCCGCCCACGTGGCCGCCTGTGGCCCAGAGCCTCAGGAGGGCAGGCAGCAGAGGCTGGCGCTGCTGCGCGTGCGTTTCCCCCCAGATCCACGTGCTCGCCTGCGTTCTAAACCAACAGAGACCCCGCCCACAGCACAACCAGACCAAAAGGGACAGCCCCTGCGTGCCGTGGTAACACAACCCTGGGGCTGACACAGAGAAGGCTGTGCATCTGCCGAAAACAAGACCCCCCAGGTCCTCACTGACTCAGAGCTGCAACAGTCCCGGCCACAGACACACACACACCCGAGGGAGCGTGTGCACGCACGTGCACACACACACACACACCCAGGGGAGCACGTGCACACACACCACCCACACACCTGAGGGAGCACGTGCACATACACACACAGACCCCTGAGGGAGCGTGTGCACACACACCTGAGGGAGCACATGCACACAACACACACACACACACACACCTGAGGGAGCGTGTGCACACACACCTGAGGGAGCACGTGCACACAACACACACACACACACACCTGAGGGAGCGTGTGCACACACACCTGAGGGAGCACGTGCACATACACACACACACAGACCCCTGAGGGAGCGTGTGCACACACACCTGAGGGAGTGCATGCACACAACACACACACACACCTGAGAGAGCACGTGCACACACACACCTGAGGGAGCATGTGCACACACACACCTGAGAGAGCACGTGCACACACACACCTGAGGGAGCACGTGCACATACATACACACACCCCGAGGGAGCACATGCACACACACACACACACCCGTGAGGGAGCACGTGCACACACCACACACACACACAGACCCCTGAGGGAGCGTGTGCACACACACCTGAGGGAGCACACACACACACACACGAGGGAGCACGTGCGCACACACACCACACACACACACCCCTGAGGGAGCACGTGCACACACACACCACACACACACACCCCTGAGGGAGCACGTGCACACACACCACACACACACACACCTGAGGGAGCGCGTGCACACACACCACACACACACACCCGAGGGAGCACACACACATACCTGAGGGAGCACGTGCACACACACCACACACACACCACACACACACACCCGTGAGGGAGCACGTGCACACACCACACACACACACAGACCCCTGAGGGAGCGTGTGCACACACACCTGAGGGAGCACACACACACACACACGAGGGAGCACGTGCACACACACACCACACACACACACCCCTGAGGGAGCACGTGCACACACACACCACACACACACACCCCTGAGGGAGCACGTGCACACACACCACACACACACACACCTGAGGGAGCACGTGCACACACACCACACACACACCACACACACACACCCGTGAGGGAGCACGTGCACACACCACACACACACACAGACCCCTGAGGGAGCGTGTGCACACACACCTGAGGGAGCACACACACACACACACGAGGGAGCACGTGCGCACACACACCACACACACACACCCCTGAGGGAGCACGTGCACACACACACCACACACACACACCCCTGAGGGAGCACGTGCACACACACCACACACACACACACACATACCTGAGGGAGCACACACGTGCCTGAGGGAGCGTGGGCACACACACAGAACCTGGTCCAAGTTTAAGAATAAAACGAGCCCCACTATGAAAGTCCTTATACTTTCAATCAAAAGAATCACCTATTACAATATTTCGCCATCTTCTAAAGAATTCCTGTGCTCGCCACATAACAACTGAAGATCAGAAAGACTCTGCTCTTTACCCCTCATAAAACGTTTATGCTGGAGTTCCTGCCTCTACAGAACCGATGAGTCCTTACTTCTGGTAGACTTAGGCCAGGAAAAAACACAACTCACGCTTCTAAAAAAGTGGAACTAGAAACAAACTCAAACGTCCAGCCTTGTTCTACGTGTCCGACCTCTGGCACACGCACAGGCCCAGACCGCGGCCCGCGGCCCGCGGCCCTCCCGCTGGTTCCCAGCCGGCCCCCGAGCGTGGGCGGCTCACGCCCGGCCCATGCAGGCCCTGTACCCCGGGGAGCAGCGGACGGGGCGATGGACGCAGAGATGGGGCCGCTCTCCGGAGGTGACCAGGTGGCTTAGCCAGCTGCCCGGAGCCCAGAGGGGCCGGCACGGGGAGGGGGGAAGCTGGAGCAGCCGCGGGGTCACCACGGTGAGGGGCGCTCCCCAACTCACAATGCCACAGGGGCTCCCGGGCCAGGCTCTGCTCTTAACTCTCCCCCATGACCCTGCACGGGGTCCCGCGTGTGCTCGCGCCTGCGGGGGAGCTGCAGGGCACAGCGCCATCACCTTCCTGCGCTGGCTGGCTGCCACGGCGGCACAGACACCCCGCGACGCACGCGTCATCCAGGCCCGGGGCCTTTCTGGAAGCACGGGGACCCCTGGGAACCTTCAGGGCCACACTGCCCCCCTAGCAGGCCCTTGTCAGGACGTAGAGACAGTCGCATCACCGGGTTACCTGCACACGTCCAGGGGCCTGAGGCTGGCGCCTGGCCTCGGGGGAGGCGTGACGACTGCCTGGCACGGGGCGAGCACCTGGAGCCCGAGCTCTGGCACTACTTCCCCAACGGTGGGGACCAGAGTCCGGTTCACAGGCCGTAGACACACCCCGTATCTTAGCACAACTTTAACGTGATACGAAGGGAGGCCAAAGACAAAAAATATGTTACGAATTAAAATCCCAATTCACACGGGGGATCATCTGAAGCCCTCCGGTGCTCGCGAGCTCCAGAGCCCTTGCTGCCACCCGGCCGCAGGACAAGACCATCCCCAGCTGCGACCTCACCTCCAGGCATCGCCTGACCGACGTCCTGAACCGCCAGGACCGAGAGCTTCTCTTCCGCGTCCAGTCTGATCACCCCGTGACTGAGGCCACTCATCGACAGCACAGCTCTTCTTGGAGGAGGGCCCCCCAGGTCAGGCGGCCTGGAAACAAAGCGGATTCACTGACGCGGGGACAGAGCCCGTGGGCGTGGGACCACGGCCCCCTGCCGGCAGGACGATGAGCAGCCAGGTGCCCATCTGTGCTGGCTGCAGGGCCTCGGGGGCAGCGCGTGTCCCCACAGGTCTGCGCAACGCTCCCCCCACGCACTCCTCCACAGGGGGGCCCGGTGGGCCGCAAGGACGTTTCCACCAGGCCGTCCTGGGACGTCCCCCGGAGCCCCGAGCAGCAGGTGAGCAGGGCAACCGATTCCTGGGAGCAAGCCTGCGGGCACCAAAACCAGGGCAAGGAGCCCGGGGCCGCAGGCAGGAAGAACGAAGGGCTGGCCACTCCCCAGCCCGAGACCCTCGAACGGCTGGCAGAACTGCCCCGAGCAGCCCTTCCCGACTCCTGACCACAGGAAGCAGGAGAGGGAGTAAAGTGACTGCTGCTGTTTGCGACACCAAGTTTGGGCCTGATTAGCTTCGCAGCAGCAGGAACCAGGACGCTGAGAGACAAACGTCATGTCTCCTCCAGCGGGAAAACGCTACTCTGCTGAGCACAAGAAACCACCATAGAACAAAGGAACGAAGAACACCTTATTCCCTGTGAAGAATAAAGATGTTGTTTTTAACGCTAATTATTACTAAAATTTTACCATCACTTACACTACTATTTATAAATACACAGACATAACACAAGACCACAGCTGAGGCTAATCTGAGTTGAGGGTAGAAAATTAACACTAAGTCACCCTCAGCTGCGAGCATGCTGCCCTCTACCCGAGGATGGCGCTCAGGGCAGCGTGGACGACCCGGGCAGGAAGGTGAGCCGAGGGGCACACCTGCGGGGGCCTGGGGAGCAACACGGATGAGCCCAGAGAGGACGCGGCCTGGGGGCGGTGGGGCCAGGGGGCATCACTGGGAGGTCAAGGGTCCCGCAGGCACAGACCCCCGTCCACAGCTGACGGGCACTGGCCGCCAGCCACCCTTTCCTGGAACAGGGGCGAGTCCTGGCTGCAGTGTTTACTGCGGGACACAAGGCCTTCCTGATCTGAGGAGCGCTCGGGAAAACCAGCCCGCGTGCTGCAAGAATCCAGAGATCGCGACCCAGGGAGCCGCTATCGAACTTGCACCACAAACCAGGCCGGTGTGGGACGTGCAGCCAACACAGGCTGTTGGACGTGGCACCTGGGGCTGCCCCATTACAACACCAACACACCTGGGAAACGGGCCCAGGGCCGGGCACTGCTCTCAATTTCTCCTGCTCAGGAACAGATCAACCAAATTTGCTACCACAGGTAATTTGGCTGAACGAGGAAGAACTAAGCGTCTACAGGATGGTCTACCTGCGGATGGCCACCGTGAGCGCCTCCGGAGAACTGGCGCAGGGACAGATCACCTCCGGCCTCAGCCCTCTGGCTTGGAAGACGTTGAGGAATGCGTCACAGGAGGAGATGGACCCTGCGTGAGACAGAGTGGACGCAAGAGCTGAGCGCAAGGCCGACGGGCACCCGGCGTGGGGGACGCCTGGCGCCGGGCCTGGAGGCTGCACCCCTTCACCTCACAGTCAAAGTCTCATGGGGAGCGGGTGGGGCCCTTTCCATGAAAAACAGGGCACGTTCTCAAATCGCCAGCAAACAAGAAGCCAACTCTCAGCCCCGCATTGTCTCTGAGGTCTAACCCATGGCCTCACCCGCCTCCTGGCAGCTCTGCCAAAGGGGAGGTGACCCAGGGCACTAACAGAGCTGCCCGCAGCCGAACCTTCCACCGCATGAGGCCCCGGCCACGTGCGCGCCCTCTCCTGGGCGTGCCTCGGAACTGCAGCCTCTGCCAAGCGGCCCTGCCGTGCCTCTCCTGCGGGCGCAGCCTAGCTCTCTGTCCCTGCTTCTCTGCCAGCGTCACCGGGCCATGAAAACTCAGCTCCTAGGAGGCTGGGTGCTGCCCGCTCAGGGCCTGCGTCAGCACAGCCCTGCACCCACTGGGGCCCCGGGGCTGCACCACGACCTGCACCCTCTGCACAGCGAGGCTGCAGGGAAGGAGGGGACCTGGTCATGGGTCCTCGTGTCCAGCAGAGGACACACAAGACCGTCCAGAGGGCTCGGAGCTACAGGGAAGAGACGGGCACTCGGAGTGGCGGGATCTGGGGTCTGGGGGGCAGCAGCCCGGGGAGGGGCTCCTGGTGGCTCGACGGGTGCACCGCAGTGGAGGCTCAGAGAAGCCGGCAGCTCCTGGTGCTTTGGAGGCAGGACGGCGGGGCCCTCGGGGTTCGGGGTGGGTGGAGAGAAGGAGAGGCTTTGGGGTGCTAGAAGGTAGGGTTCCCTCCCGAGTGTCGGGGCCACAGCTGGACAGGGGATTAGATGAAAGGCAGCCTCTGGTCCAGGGCGGATTCAGTGCACGAACAGTGACACACAGGTGTTAAAGCAGTGAGAAAACTCCCACCACCGCCCCCCCCCGGTTCTGTGCTGCCTGGAAACCCCACCAAAGGTCAACCAAGGCTCCCCAGGACACCCCGGGCAGGCCCTGCACAACCAGCGGCTCCTCTTGGGCCCCGAGCAGAGACCGGGGCACAGAGCCCGGGAGGACGTGGGGCGGCCAGGCCGGTGGGGGCGGGGGCAGGGGTGGGGTGGGCGGTACTCACACGGGTTCGCGCCGTCGGCCACGATCAGCAGGCGCAGGGAGCTGAGGCTGACGCCCCTCTGACCTCGCTGAGCCAAGAGCGACCAGTGCATGTCGCGGGACTTCACCAGCGCGGCCCGGGCTGCGGGGGGGCGGGGGCGCGCCTGCGTCAGGGGCGCGAGCACACAGAGCAGGCCGCGTGCTCCCTGCCGCCCGGCCTACCTAGAGATCGACTCGCTCGTTCGCAACTGATTCTCTCTTGGAGCCTCTCTGTTCTCCCCACACCTGCCCCTCCCACGGCCGCGAGGCTGGGCCTGCCCTGTGCTGGGGGCCCCGGGGACGTGGGGCTGCGGGGCGGCCCCCGATGTGAACAGACGGGCTGGGCCTCATTCCCGGCCCTGCTCTCACCAGCAGAGGCACCTGCCAAACGCCCCACCGGACTCTGGTTCTCCTCCGTTAGACAGGGTAAACAGAGACAGCGCCCAGCACGCTGCAGAGCACGGCCCACGTCACATTGCTAACCGGCACCATCATCAGTGCAGTGGACAAGCACACGGCCACCCGGGACCAGTCAGTGCGACGAAAACCCGAGTCCCCCTCAGGGGGGACTAATGGTGCCCCCGAGCTCTACCGAAGCAGAGCCAGAGGGACGCTCAGACCACACAGGTGTGGCCGTGCTGGGGAAGCACCGACTGACCACAGGTGGACAGCAGGGCAGGCGGGGCCCCACGGGCAGCCCCCTCACTCTGGGTCATAAGCCGCTATGAGTAAACAGCTTTGCTACTGGTGGCTTGAAGAGCCCTAACTTCAAATCAAAGCCACCTCAAGAACTAAGAATTAGGAGCATTTCTGTGAGAGAATAAAGTTAGGAGTCTACGGCCCTTGCAGAAAAGAGCTGTCCTCCACGACCCCCCAGCTCCCCAGGGCCGGCGACTCAGACCCACCACGGCGTAGGGGAGCCTGGCCCCGGCCCACACACGCCTGCGGTTCTGCATGCTGCTTTATTTTTTCTTAATCGCCAAAGATGAAATCAAAGAGACTTCCCTAATGAAGGGTGAATCGAGAGATGGTGCTCCTCGCGTTACCTTGATACGCACACACTTTCTGAACCCAGGAGAGTGGGTTGGCCTTCATCAGCGCGTACGGGATGCTGACCACGTGCATCCTGTTCATGACACTCTGCAAAGAGGCGAGCGGTCGGGGCTGCGCACAGACCCGCCAGGAAAGGCACAGAGAGCATCAGAGCTCTGCCCAAAGGACGGCTCAGTGCAGAGACACGGCTCACACCAGCACGACTAAGGGCTACTCCATCAGCTTTACCAGGGCTTGGTGTCACCCACGGACGTGAAGCGTTAGCAACCCTCCCTCTCACAGTCAGGTCGTTTAGGTACAGCACTCACTGTTAACACTCCATGCCACAGGCCGGCATCCCTTTTGAAATCCAGCACATTTGTTAATGTTTCAGCTGAAAGAGGACAAAGATGGTTAAACCACCGAGTGACCCTCCTCATGTCATGTGCATTTTCAGAGAAACCCTGAGATGATTACATCATCAACATATAAGGGTTTTAGGAAAGATACACAGCGCTCCCAAATGCCATGCACCAATCAATCAATAATCTTGGTTATCAAGTTACTTGGTTATTCAAATTACTGGAAAAACATAAAAGCAGAAGGTCATACAACTGTGGATTAAAACGGAGAATCTGCTGATCACTCGTCTGGAAACACAGGGGGCAGCGTACACTCCAGAGGCGGCAGGCTTGGACGTGGAGATGAAGGACGGTGGCGGGTCTCTCACCTCTCAACCCTACGCCCGCACACCCCCACTTCTCACGTCATCCTGCAGCCCCGGGAAACGTCACAGGCTCCCCGTGTCACTTCCCTTCAGAGCTGTTCCTTCCCTCCTGCCCACTCTCTCTCCCAGAGGCTGTGCCGAGCGTGCTGTAGGGCGCAGGGGTAGCTGGGGTCCCAGGGCCGCTTCCCAGCACAGCCCTGAGGCTCAGAGCTCGGGCAGAGGACAGAGCCTGGGGCTGCCAGGTGCACCCACAGAAGGAACACCCAACAGTGAACAGGAAGTTTGGTTTGTGTGCCAGGAAATGCTGCTGCATTCTGTTGAGAATACTGTACACACGTTCCCTTGCTGGCTAAAGAGCCCAAATTATAGGTGATACGTGTACGGTTAACACTGGATCTGAAGAAAAAGAAAACCAGGGGACCCGATTTGATAGAATTTTTAAAAAATTACGTAGGCCCTTGAACACACCTAAAATCCTTTTCCAAATGTCCACCGAGGTCTTGCCCGGTGCCCTCAGCTAGCCCTTGCTTCTAAACACTGATATTTCAGATTTTACACATACCACTCAATTTACTTCCTAGTTTTGTTCAATTCCAGTATTTTAGTGGAAAGAAGTAAAGTTCTCTACGTTACATAGCTGATAGTTCGCAGTAAAGGGGGAGCTGCCTGTATATTGCCAAGAGACAAGCCCTGACCACAAAGATTCCACTGGTACATCCGAGTGCGTGACAGCTTAAGCCAAAGCCAGCCACAGAAAACAGTAAGAAAAAGTGTGTCCCGATAAGAAAACGCAAAATGCGCTGCCCCTCAGCTACGGCACAGCTTGAACCAGCCCACTGGGCACAGACCAATGGGTAGTGAGTGGGTTTCACGCTCTGTAACGCCAGTGTCCACACTCCACCCGTCCAGGAGAGCAGAGTCCCCGAGCAAGCGAGCCGCACGACCTGGATTAAACAGCAGACGCTATGCGGGACAGCGTCCAGGTGCCTTATGCCTGGCCGGAGAGCCGCCCCACGCCCTCACCTTCCGAGTAGCCGCATGCCTGGGTCAGAGCCTGGCACTGTGCCAGCAGGGATGCGTGGGACACCGCGACCCCCACGGTGCTGCCTTCTTTGCTGGTTTTATACTGAAAGATTTCAAAAGCACAAGCTCGTTAGGCGATGTCTCTGGAGGCCGTCCCCCTTCACCAACCATCGGTTCAACTGGAGCACACTTCATGCCCAGGCCCTCAAGGTGACGCCCTCAGCTGAAGTCGGGTCACCTGGGGCAGGTACTGAGGGCAACAGGGCACGCAGGCTGGTCCTCAGGGGAGGGTCTGGGTGAGTTCCCAACAGGACACCTCATCTTTCTGGGGCAGAGGCAAAGCACAGAAGCTGTCGCCTGTGATCTAAGCAGCAGCAGCTACACTCGGGGAACAAGCCCTGAACACGGGGGTCTGTTTCAGCCTCGCCAGGCGAGGTCGCTACCTCGATGTAGGCGGTCCCGGCCCCCGCGTCCTGTGCCGATGGGTGCCAGTCCTTGGGGGGCTTAGTCAGGTGCTTCCCGTCGATCACCAGCCAGGTGAGGGGGGGCCAACCTGTGAGGGCGCAGACAGGGACCCGGCAGAGGCGAGGGTCAGGGGTCTCTGCTCCCCCCAACGGCACCTCTGCCGGCCACCGCGCAGCCCGAGCTGCTGAGAGCCGAGGGGCCTCGCCTCACTGAACCGTTATGAACTCAGGTCTGACGGCCAGTGGCTCCCAGGCGGGACAGCACAGGTCCAGACCCCAACCCAGGCGAGGAGCAAGACTCCCCAAGGCCTAGAACACAGCCTCGCTTTCCCTGGGGGCCCTTCCGTCTCCGTAACGGTCGCTGACAGGAAAGGACGCCCGAGGGCCCGGGTTAGCAGAGAACTGGGCCGCCCGCTGCCCGCCCCCAGGCCCACCTTTGAAGGCCGCCACCTCTCCCGTCTGGGCCTTGGGCAGGCCTTTCTGACAAGCGTCCGTGGTCAGGGCCAGGGCGACACCACAGCTGCCCAGCAGAAACCCGACCTGCTGGCTGCCAGCGTCCTACGGAAACAGAGAAGGCAGAGGCGCTCAGCTCACACAGAGCAGAACTCTTTTTCTCAGCCCTTGGAAAATTAGGACAATTCAGCCCTGTATAGGTATATACTATAGGTATATACTATGTTTTCATCCAAAGAAAATACAATTGTTTTTAAATCTGAAAGATATATTTTCTGCCATGACATATAAAGTTCTGGGTAATGGGCTAATTTCTTAAACTTTTTTCTTGCAAATGACATTTAATACCGTTTTAATAAACTCCAAAAATAACAGCATTGAAATTTACACTTGATTTGTGTTTGAAATTTACAGATTAATATGGGCAGGCCTGACCTTTAGCAATCTTAATTATTTCCACACAGAATATGTCCTTCAGTAGAGTTTTATCATTTTCTTCTTATAAATTTTACAAACTCTAGTCTTATCCTAAGAATCCCGGTATTCAAATATCTGTTCACCATATGTTCTCCTTTGGGATATACTGCTTTTATTCACAAGCTTTACCTTTGGGATTCTTGAATATTTCTTGCAGATAATGCTCATGTGAACAACTGCCTGAACACTGGGATACCACAGAAAACTAGGATTTTCTAAAGTACATGCTGAGTCGACTCCTAAAATGATCTATTTTTCAATAATCAGATTACTTGTATTTATAACTAAAATGTCGCAGCTCCCTAGAACACCAGCAACCCGCCCCCTGCCCCGGCCAGAGTCATTCATTTCAGCAATGAAAGCTGCTCGCTGTTATGGAAGTGAAGAGAAATGCAAGAGATGCCATATATTTAAAACTATCACTTAGAAGTGAGCTACAAGACATCTCTGTAATGATTTACTTATCCCCAAGAAATGCAAGTTATTATCAATAAACACACCATTTTGAGAAATGATTTAACAAACCCTCATCAAATCCCAACTTCTATGCATTGGAGGAAAAAATGTTAGTTTCTGTTGGGAAATTCAAACAAGTGACATACTGGCCCCCCCAACAGCTGTTCCAGTGCCCTTGTCACCAGCGAGATACATAAAAGGAGCGTCTGGGGATGAAGCTGCTCTAATCTCTCTGAGCCCCACCCGCCTGTCCCCCGACTCCAGACGGCACCTGGAGTGAGCAGACTAAGGCCTGCGAATGGACACGTGGACTTCAGGATGAAGCCTCAGGGACCGTGAACCTGGGGCCCGCACCGCACTTGCTACCTTTCTTGTTAGTGGCACTTCGATGGGGACAGGAACCAGCTCTGCCAGGAGGCACCCATAGAACGCAACAGTGAACATGACGGGGTCGCTATTAGGAAACACCAGCGCCACCTACGAGAGTACAAAGGAAAACCGCGAAATCCACTGGTGAGTAATGCAGTCATCTGAATGCCTGCTGCTGAGACAGAAAACGTTACTTTGAGTGCTAACCCTTGGTCCTTAAGTGTCTGCAGCCGTGTAACTTCTAATACACAGTCTTTAGGTTATGGTCTTTACCCCGCATGCGACAAAATAATGTTAAACTCCTGGGGCTAAAGGCAAGCGCAGCTGGGTCTGCCCGCGGGGTCTAGGTCCAGCTCCGTCCACTCTGACCATCTGGGCAGCAGCGACCCAGGGAAGGCCGCGATGGACCATCACCCACCATCAAGTAGCCCAGGTGAAAAACACCTGGACATGAAGAGGGAACCAGGAATCAAAGTCTATCGAAAGATCTTCCAAAAGAAAAAATCCTGACACCAACGTTTTACTTGGACAGACCTTCGCTCAAGACCGAAACGTTAACAGGGGAGGGTGGTGGGCACAGAACTCAGCAAGACCCCCACAGCTGCCCTCTCGGAGTCTCCACGGGGGCCCACTCCCTGCTCCCACCGGTCATCATGCTGCCACTGTTTAAATTACATATTCTATTACATTTATCTTACATTTTTATCAAAAAAGTTTTAAAACACAGAATTAAAATGACAAAAAGTACTAACGAAAAGCTACACCCATATCACCCTTCCCCACTCCCCAGGGCAGCCACTTCTAACATGTTTTATATCCTCTTTTTGCCAACTGCTCTCATATTTTTAGATACTATGCTCACACTGCTGTGTCTTATGTGTGAAGGTATTCGGACATGTGTTTTATTTCCTGTTACTGCAGACAAACACTGAGCCCTCTTCATTCCCCACCTTTCTCTTCTCCCATCATCCCAATTTCCATTTCTTATAATATCTGCTTAAATTAAAAGCTATTTATGGGATGAGGTTTTTCTAAGTCCCAAATATTGTAATAATAGTGTGCTCGAAACGTACATGATAAGTCAGAACAGTATTTGAGGGGACTGACAACACAGGGCCTTTGAGGGCCGGGCCTTGGATAGCTAATAACCCTGTACTTCATAAGACAAAATTTAAGCTGTATCTGTATCAAAATTCTGTACTTGAGGCCTGGAAATCAAGTTTCTAATAAGTTTGTTGAAAACGGTAAAGATCTCCTTTGAAAGTTGGTGTTAATAGCGTTTGTCCCACGATTAAGAACTGTGACCTTTAGCCTCGAGACTGGATGTCTGGTAGAACATACCTGTCCTTAGAGAATCTGTTATAAAGAGTTGTGTTTGTTCACTTTTATAAAGTATATTATCACAGGAGGATGAACTTGCCATTCATTTCCAATCACTAAATCGCTAACTGTGATCTCATCAATCCTTTATAATTAACCCAATTACGTGGATTCACTTGCAAGTCAATGAAGTATCTGGAAGTCCTTGTCCTTGCAAGAACTTTCTTCAAGAGAAAGAAATTAGTGATTCTTAGAATCATTTTAAAGCACAACATAAGTCAGGGGTTCCGACAGGTTTGTTCTAAAGCGCCAGGTATCATGAGGAATCATCCCCGTACTGTTTACGTTTCTACAGCCAAGCTCACCCCTTCTTTCTGGTGGTGACAGCCACTGCCTCTTTCACCGGCTTCCCTTCCTCTGTGTGCACCGGCCAGCTTGCTCGGAAATGCCCCGCTGGGTGTGTCAAACCTGTCAGTAGTATTTCTAAATAACCAACCAGTCAGGTAAGCTCCTGGGTTTCACCAGCTGCTGACCAGCCTGCCCACCTGGGGCCTCGTCCTGCTGGCCCTGCCTGGCTGCTCCTGGCCCGCAGCTCGCGGACGCTGGGCCGCGCTGGTGGCTCTCCTGTTTGGACCGCGCACTCGTTTGCGGAAGCACTCCCTCTGTGAGCTTCGTGAGAAAGAGCCCAGGCTTCTGAGTCCCACCTGTCTGAGAATGGTGCCCCACCCTCACACCCGTCGACTGCCCAGGAAGACCGCACTCCCTCTGGGCTTCCGAAGCACAGCTGTCTCCCCCAGTGCCACGCTGAGAAACCGAGCCCCCCTGGGGTTGCTGGCCTCTGTGCACAGCCCGCTTTCCCCAGGAGGCCGCGAGGTTCCTGCACCCTGCCCTACGCAGCGCTGGGGTAGGCGCCTCGGTGGGGGTCCCCGCACCGCCCGCCGGTCCTTCACCCCCGGCTCCGGGGCACAGTCTTGCGTCATCATTAGCATTAAAAACTTTCCACTCTCCGTTCCCCCTTCTCTTTCTGGAAGTCCTATTAGTCAGATGTCGGCCTGCTTGATCAAGTCTAATCTGCACTGTTTTTCCTTCCTACTTTCCATCTCTTGGTCTCCCCCACTCGCATCTTCTTGTTGATTTATGGGGCAATATCTTCACCTCAGATCTCCAGGGATATTAAGACTAATTTTTTTTAAAAAAACCTGTTTTCTGTATCTAGCTCTCCTCCAAGTTGGTTGTTTCCTCTTCCTCCCTCCCCCCCACTCCCCTTCCCCTTTTCTTTTTTCCCCATTCATTGCGCTCTGGTTGTGCTCTTTCATGTTGAAGTTTTGTCGTCCACAAATGTCCTTGGCTACTGGTCCACATTAAAGACGGAGGGCTCGAGAGCAGCCTGAGACCCCACACCACCCTGTCAACCTACAGCTTCCCTGCTGGGTGACCCGACCTCAGGCAACCCTTCTCACTGGGGATTTCACTGCTAAGCATGCTGGCTTCCACCATGCCAGACCTCCCGCTACGCCGGGGTTCCTCAAGCCTGGCTCAGTTTGCCTAGGGCAGTGCTGCGTAGCAGAACTTCCCGCAGTGGTGGAGTCGTTCTCTCTCCGCGCTATCACACGTGGTAGCTGTCAGCCACACGCGGGGACTGGACCCTGGAAATGGGGTTCGTGCAACTAAGGAACTCAAACTCTAATTTCATTTAATTTGGGTTAATTTAAACGGCTCCCTGTGGCTATTGCCAACCACGTTGGGCAGTGCAGGACGAGGAACTAAGCCCCAAGCCTCCTCTGAGTTCTGTTCTGGTCCCATGGAAGAGGGAAGGAGATGAATATAAAACACACAGAATTTCAAAGTAAGGTCAACGTTTCTTCACAAAACTTAAGCTTTGGAAATGTAGCACTGATTAATATCTGACATTAATATTTTTATTAAAATCAACACATATGAAGTCAAAGAGAAAAGAGGTTTAAGAATCAGGAAATGGGCAATGAGGGAGACTAAAGGGAACGATCATTTTATCTACATCAACACAAACTTTTTCCACATTTAATATTTTTTCATTGCTGACTTAAATCCCTTCGATTAATGCTGTAAGTCTGAACAGCTGAGAGAACACTGATGTCACTGAAACAGATTTTTAGTCTCCATCCTCACTCACTCCAACAAAGGTGCATTTGGTTACTTACTCTGTCTCCGGGTTTAAGTAGTGGTTCATTCTTATTAGTCAGTTTATTAAGTAGAGTATAAGCTAGTTTTAAACTCCGACTCCAAAGTTTGCCTAAAATAAAATAAAAATACTAAGCAATGTAAAATTTAAGAAACTAATAATTAACATTTTAATGTAGCAATCATAACATCCCATTAACATACCATTATTACTCTATTGCTGAAAATTCAGGTAGTTTCCAATTGATAATTATTTTTGCACAATGCTGCAATGAAGTTTTCTCTTAAAAACAACTTACCGATTTATTTTTCTTAACAGAAAAGTAAAACAGCATTTTATCATAGAAAATTTAGAATATAGAAAAGCCAGCTGAAAAAAGCATTCTTTCTGTTATATATGTATACACACACACACGTATGCACAATATTTAGGAAATGGGATCATACTTCACCGTTTTTTCAATCAACATTGCACTGTGAATGCGCTTTCATGTCATTGAATGTGTCTCAATTATATCCCTTATGAGAGTGGCATATAAGTCATTTAACCTTTACAACAACAATTCATGAGGTGGGTCCAACTTCATCTCTGCTTTCACTCAAAAAAGGAGACAGTCAGGGAGATGTTAGGGAACCTGGCAGAGCCACGGGAGGCTGGAGGGGAGCATCTGGACCCCTCCTGAAGGTGCCCAGCCCTGTGGGTGCTTCCCGGAGGAACACGGCACATGACACACGGGACACTGAAGGGTAGGGAGAGAGGGGGAGGAAGACGGAAAAGCCTGAGTCCACCCCAAACCGGAAGCAGCCCTCCCACTCACCCTGCGTAGTGCAGCAACGCAGGAAGACAGAGCCGTCCTTCACCCTCCCCCCCCCGGGGCAACCATGCGGCAACCACACGCCCTTTGCCGTAAATAGTCTAAACTCGGGCACAACGTTGTGAGATAAGTGAACTGCGGGGCCTGAGAAATAAATGAGAAAAATAGTCAACTCAAAACACCGCTGCCTTTGCCTAAATAGAAAGGTCAACTCAAGATATTAATAACTGTAACTGTAACACATAAAGATTTCCAAACTGAATCCAGATATTTATAAAAAGAAAAATGCATCATGACCTCTCTGCAACAATGCAAAGAGGTTTAACAGAAAATCAACATAATTTCCCACATTAACAGAATAAAGGTGAAAAAAACTAAAATAATTAATCATTCAGGATTTTAAAAATCCTTCTTAAATTTGGGATGAAAGGAAACTTCCTTAATGTGACTGTTAAAAGTCATCTTTAAAAATTCCACAGGAGGTATCATCATTAATGGTCAGATACTGAAAGCCTTCCCTCAGAGAGGAGGAGCAAGTCAAGGACAACTGCCTTTTCACTCAAAGTCTCAGCCAATGCAACTGGGGTGCAAGGGGCAGAGAAGGTAGAACAATAAGAAACAAAACCGTCATTATTTGCAGAAGACGTGACTGCACATATCATGAATCCCATAACTGAAATCAGTAAGGCTATCAGATATAACAGCAATACGCAAATAGCATTTAATATCTATGTGCCATCGATAAACAGTAAATAAAAATTTTAATGATGCTATTTATAATAAGATTTAAATAAACATGCCAAATATCTAAGAATATGTGTTACCAAAAGTATGCAAAGTCTCCCCCCAGAAACTTATAAAACAGTACTGAGGTTGAAAAAGATTTGAATGAACGGAGGAACCTATTATGTCCATTTGCTAGAAGGCACCGTAATGCAAACGTGCTAATTCTCCTCAAACTGCTCAAGGCAACGATAACCAAAACCTCAACAGGTGTGTCTGTGGCACCTGACACAAACTGACACTGAAACACCAGGGCAAGAGAAGCCAAGATGCTCTGGAAAAAGGAGACAAGACAGGAAGACTTTCTCAATGGACGTCAAGACTATTATAAAGCGACAGCAATTCAGAGAGCGTGGCTGGGACTTCCCTGCGGTCCAGTGGTTAAGACTTCGCCTTCCAATGCAGGGGGTGAGGGTTCGATACCTGGTCGGGGAGCTAAGATCCCACATGCCTCACAGACAAAAATCCAAAACATAAAACAGAAGCAACATTGTAACAAATTCAATAAAGACTTTAAAAACTGTCCACATCAAAAAAATCTTTAAAAAAAAAAAAGAAAAGAGTGTGCTATTGGCGTAAGGGTAGAATATAAATTAACGTGATAAAACAAAGAACCCCAAACAGACCCACCCCCGTGTGGACAACTCCAGTTACAACACGGGTAGCACGGAGGGGACAAGAACGGGACAGCTGCCTGCCATCTTTCCTGAAGAACTGACCCCGAGCCCAGGCCCACACCACACACACGAACTAAACTCCCTCCAGGTGGGCGGCAGGTCTAAACGCGGGTGGAGAACAGCAGTGCTAGAGCCCAGGACGGGAGGAGGGAGGCCTGCTGCAGAGCTGTGAGCGGCCAGGGCTCACAGTAAGCCGCCGCCAAGGACTGGCATCCAGAACACACAAAACGCCCGCAAATAACCCTGTATAAAAATGTGCAAAAGATTCAACAACACGTAACAAAAGAGAAAACCCAAATGATCAAAAACAGGAAAAGATCTCAACCTACTCAGTCAACAGGAAAATGCAAATTAGCACCACAACGACTGTCACCATATTCTCACCACATTAGCCAAAATTAATAAGCCTGCCAATGACAGGGAGAAGGTGGGACTCAGACACTGACCAGTTAAGTGCAAACTGGAAAAGTCTGGAATTATCTGATAAATGTAAAGATGTCATAATCCCAGAACTAGCTAGCACCTCCTCTCCTAAGTATATACCCTACAAAAATGCACGCTTACACACCAGGCAGCACACACCGGAATGTTCCCGGTAGCACTGTCTGTAACACTCAAAACTGGAAATGACCCAGAAGTCCATCAACAGTATAATAGAGACATATATTCTGAAATATTCAATATTCATTCCTCAACAGAAATGAATGAGCTACAACTATACACAATAATACGGATGAATCTTAAAAGCATAAAGGTCTGAGACTCTGCTTCCAAGCAGGAAAGAGCAGTGGTGGCAGACCAGCACTCCCACCCAAAATGACTTAAAACTGGATAAAATGCAAAACCATCTGTCGGAGGCAGCAAAGACAACTAGAGGAGTTAAGACCCCTGGGGAAACCCTTGGGAGGTGAGCTGACCTTCTGCAGCTGTTCTTACAAAAGCTGGGGGCGGGGCTTAGCGTCTGGCGCCCACAGGAGACGAACATCTCACGGCCTTGTGCCCCTCGGAGTGCTGCTGCTGGGGCGCGGAGACTGGGGCTTCAAGAAGAGCCTGCTGAATCTCGGGGCCGTGCACAGCGGGTGGAAACCTCTGAAAGGCCAGGCAGAGCCCCAAAGTCGCCACATAAGACAAAACCCATGGTTGGGGACCCCCCCCCGGCAGAGGAAAGGGTCACACAGAACACACCAGTTTTAGAAAATGTGAATAAAGGAAAACAGAAAATCTCCAAACTGAAGTATATATATAAAAAGGATCCCTGGTGGTCCAGTGGTTAAGAATCGGTCTTGCAATGCAGGGGACGCTGGTTCAGTCCCTGGTTGGGGAACTAAGATCCCACGTGCCACAGGGCAACTAAGCCTGCGTGCCACAACTACTGAGCCGGCATGCCACAACTAGAGAGCCCATGTGCCACAACTAGAGAGAAGCCTGTGGGCTGCAATGAAGAGCCCACATGCCACAACGAAAGATCCCGCATGCTGCAACTAAGGCCCGACGCAGTCAAAATTAATCAATTAATTAATTTTTTAAAAAAGAATGCAAAATATAAAAAAGGCACATGGGACTCAGAAAAGGTATTAATATAAATGTAATCAGAGTCCCAGGAGGATAGGAGAGAGAAATGGGGAAGAAGCACTATATCAAGAAATTATGGCTATAATTTTCCAAAAACTGATGAAAGATACCATTCCATTGATCTAAGATGCCCTGTGGACCCCAAGCAGGAAACTTTCAAAGAATATAACAGCTAAATATGTACATCACAGTAAGACAGATGCAAGCCAAAGCCAAAAAGCCATCACAGGGAAAAAGACATATCCTCATCCAGAGAGCAGCAATAATCCGGCATCTCACTCCTCAAAGGGTACCACGAAGTCTTCAGGGTGCTGACAGATGCCTGACCACCTTCACAAAGGAAGATGCGGGCAGTCCCACAGCCAGCAGGAGAGGTTACAGTGGGAAACGCGGGGTGGCAGGAAGGAACATTCCACAAAGGAAAGAAAGAACAGTACGACTCCTGACTTAAAAAGCAAGAGTAGTGAGTGGTGTCTTACGGGTGTAGCGGCTACAGACTTAAAACGCAAGACATGGAGAGAAGGACCACAGGCTGGGGCCTTCAGGAAGCACGGAGGCGGAGCGAGGCACGAGAAGGGCTCCCGGGAAGCGGGGGACGACGGGATGCGGGGGATGGCGGGATGCGGGGGACGGCGGGACGCGGGCGACGCGGTCCGGCCGCAGTCCCCGCAGGCTCCCTAGCAAGGGAAGTCTGTGCTGAGCGCAACACAGGCCTCGCGTAACCCGCACCCGGAAGCTGAATTCCAGGGGGAGGCTGTCAGCAAAGCACACTCATGAGTGTGCAGCAAGCGCCTTTCTTTGAGAGTTACAGAGCCATCTCTCTAATGAGCAGAGGTGCGAAGAGCGCAAACAGCATACTGGCAACCAGCATCCAGGCATGTATTGAAAAGATATCTTGGCCAAATGGGATTTATTCCAGGAATGCAAGGGCTGCTTAACATTTGAAAATTAATCAATGTAATTCATCAAATTAGTGGAGAAGGGCAGAGAAACTGTATGGTCATCTCGATGAAGCAGAAAAAGCCAATCCATGATGCGAAACTTTCAGCAAACCAGAAACAGAACTTCATTACAACAAAGAATTTCTACCATAAAACAAGCAAAAAAGCTACAGTAAACAGCGTACTTCAAGACCAATTGCTTTCCACCTGAGACACAGAAGGATTCACACCGCACCGGCGGTTCCAGCCTGTGCAGTGAGACAAGAACAGAAACCGAAGGTGTGAGAACTAGAAAGGCCATTGCTCACAGGGGCTCAACTTGTGCACAGGATGTCCAAAACTACTTGTTAATAGACCAAAAAGAATTAGTATGTCACTTTAACAAGATCACTAGATACAAAGTCACCATTTAAAAGATCAATTGCATTTCTATTTACAAGCAACAACTGAGTAGAAAAAATTTAATCATTCCATTACAATAGGGATAAATCTAACGAAAGACGCTCAAGACTCCCGGACTCAAAAGCATAAAACGTCACTGAGAGAAACTAAAGCAGGCCTTCAAAGGCGGGATATTCCAGGGTCATGAGCTGGAAGATCCCATAACTGCAACAACACCGATTTGCCTCAAGTTGGACTATGGGTTCAGTGCAGTGCCAATCAACACCCCAGCAGGATTTTTTTCTGGAAATGGACAAGCCGATTCTAAAGTTTACTTGGAGGGCTTCCCTGGTGGCGCAGTGGTTAAGGATCCACCTGCCAATGCAGGGGACACGGGTTCGAGCCCTGGTCCGGGAAGATCCCACATGCCACGGAGAAACAAAGCCTGTGCGCCACAATTACTGAGTCTGCGTTCTAGAGCCCGTGAGCCACAACTACTGAGCCCACGTGCCACAACTACTGAAGCCCACGCACCTAGAGTCCGTGCTCTGCAACAAGAGAAGCGACCGCAATGAGAAGTCTGCGCATCGCAACAAAGAGTAGCCAAGTAGCCCCCGCTTGCCACAACTAGAGAAACCCTGCATGCAGCAACGGAGACCCAACGCAGCCAAAAATAAATAAATTAAATAAATAAATTTAAAAAAAAAAGTTTACTTGGAAATGTAAAGGGCCAAGAATAGTCAAGGAAATCTTGAGGAGCAATCACAGAGCTGGAGGACTGACATCCAACACAGACTCATAAAGCTCCAGTAACTCAGGAGGCGCGGATGGTGACGAGAACAGACCCACAAGTACAGTTTTCACCTGACGGATGACAAAGCCGTATCTGGGGGAAGGGCTGCTTCTCAACAAATGATAGTGGGTCAATTCCATTCACAGGAGAGAAAATGAGTCCAAGTTCATACCACACACAAAACTAAACCGTAGATGGATCATAACGCTAAGTGTGAAAAGCAGAACGAGTCTTCAGAAGAAGTCTCGGAGGAGGAGAATGCCTTTGTGACCTTAGGTCTGGCAAAGACTTCCTACACAGAACAGAAGGCACAAAAAAGGGGAAAAACAGATAAATTAGACTAATTAGGTTAAGGCTTCTTATCCATCTAAAGCCACAATTAAAAGTGTTAAAAGGCAGTGCAAAGGGTGGAAGAAGATATTTGCAAAACATGTACTGGACAAAAGGTGTATCTGAAACATAAAAAGCATTAGCAATCGAACAGAAAAATGACCCAAAGATCTGGGTACTTCATAGAAGGAGGTGTTCAAGCAGCCAGTACGCACATTAGAAGCACCCTCAGCACCAGGCACTGGACACCACGAAGCTCCCTCCAGGCAGGCGAACGGGAACAGTCAGTATCCAGCGCTGGGACTCCTCCCCGGGGCTGGGGGCTGGAAATGGCTCGTCAGCTCGTCCTGAAGCTTGACGCACGAGTCCTACGCCCACAGCAGCACGAATGCCTACACATCCACCTCAGACCCACAGAGAACGTTCGCAACAGCCCGACACGCAGCAGCCCCGGAGCGGACACAACCCAGACGCCCACCTACCGCTGAGCTCAGACGTTGGCCGTGGCGCATTCTCACGATGAGATACCGTCCATCAACGAGAATGAACTGACCACGCAGCACACAGCACAGGGGTGAACCTCAGACAGCGCTGAGCAAGACGCAGCCCAGAGCACCTCGGACTGGCTCACACCCAGCGGTCAGCAGGGCACTGGCCTCGGCTGTGGGGGATGCCGGCCTGGGGGCCAGAAGTGCCTCGGGGCCGAGTGCTCCGTGAAAACACGTCCAGCCAAATGCACGCGATTCGTGTTACATAAACACGTAGAATGGAACCAAAAGACGCCAAACACAAAACACACACACTGCTTGACGCCGTTTGCCCAAAGTTCAAAACGAGACAAAACTAAACTCCACTCTTCAGAAATGCACACACAGATGTGAACTCTCGAAACCACCAGGCAGGGAGCGGTCCCCCAGTGGGGGAAGGGCAGTGGCCCAGGAGGGGCCCCCGGGGGGAGGCGAGGTTCTGTTTCCCTGCCAGTTGTGTCAGCTTGTCAGGAATCTGTTCTCTCATGTTCCTCAAGCTGCACGTCTGTGTTGTATGACATGTAACATTTCACAGCTAGCCAGCGCCCAGCTGCTTTCTGTTGACACTTGCCATAGGTGAGGGTGTAGACGGCCTTCCCCGTGGTATCCAGGGCGGTCAGGCACGGGGCTTTGGGCTGCGTGGTGCCCCACTGCTGCAAGGCGGCCAGCAGCGACGGTGGCCAGGCGCTGCCCACGGCCAGCAGCTCCCCTTCCAGCACTGCCATCTGGCCGCCCTCAGGCTTCGGCTGACTTGGCTCTGGTTGCTGCACTACAAGCAAAACCGCATGTGAAAAGCAGCATTTCACAGAAGCAGGCACACACTCTGCCGCTAGGCATTCACATGTTATACTTTTCTTCCTTACAAATACCAGTTATAAGAAGGCTACCATGATTTGTTTAGATTTCCCTATCATTGTAACAGTCACAGACCAATTGAGCAAGGATGGAAAGAGAGCTAGTCATGGATCAAGATGAATCCTGGCTACCGTAACCCCAGGATTACAACGACCCCCAGGCTTTCACCCGGAAGGCACCTGAGAAGCAGGTGTCCCCACTTATAAAGGATGAGAGTAGAATCACCACTTCAGTTTAGGTGCTCAAACCACGTTGAAAGAAAAAAATAAAGTAAAATCTATTATGTTTCCAGTGGATATGTCATCAAGATTTGCCCAAATGTAAGAAAGACTTCCTAAAAAGCATTCATAGCATTGAACTCTGAATTTGAAAGTCGTGATCTGATTACACAGACGTGCCCTAACAGCCATGTCGAATCCCCAAGTGGGAGGAGACACTAGAGCTGGTCTGTGGGACTACCGCACAGCAGAGGTGCAAGGCCAGGGGCAGGGGGCGGCCGGGTGCCCCGAGGCCCCAGCCACACGTCACACGCTGCTATCTTGTACGGGGCTTCACTTCTCTTACTTTTCTACAGATTTATACTCCTTTCTGTTTCTTGGTAATTAAAAAAAATAAGTCTATATTCTTTTTCTCTAAATATATGTATCATTCATATATGAGAGGCTAAAATCCTGAAAAAGAGCCCAAACTCTGCTAAAGATATAATACTTTAAAACCAAGGGGAAAATAAATAAATAAATAAAACCACGGGAAGACAAGTATTTCAGATTTAAAGTTTAAATAAAAATTTAAATCATGGAAGTAAAATGAAATCTTAGATGTATTCTTACCAAGTAATAACCACCGGACCAGAGGCACAGAGAGACGCTCTCTCTTACCTACGAGCTGCTGACACAGAGCCCGAGGTCGTGTGTGACGCTGAGGTCCCACCACACACGATGAGCACAGAGTCTGGGTGTGACCCACGCAGGAAGGACGTCTGCCTGCGTCCTCAGATGTGACGGCCGCCCTGTCCGCACAAACCAGGGGCCGGAGTTGGGACGCTCACCTTCCAACAGCTCCTCAAAATCATCCACGAAGAACTCCTTCAGGGGAGGGCGCTTTGGTTTCTTCAGGGTGTTAAGAAGCTGCTGGATCTTGGAGGACACTCTGCTGCTCACGGGGACACCTGCCACGGGAAGAGAGTGCTGAGGCTGGATGCAGAACCCCGGTCCAGACACCACCCGCGTGAGCGCGTCGGAACCTGGAAATCCAGCCAAGCGCTGGGCCCCTCAAATGGCCATTTTGGAATTTATTAGTTCATCTGACAAACGTTTACTGAATGCCTTCCAGGAACCAGAACTTGTTCTAAGCTAGCGGTTTTCAGAGTGGCCCAGGGACCCCTGGGGGTGCCCGAGACCCCTTCAGGGGTCACGTTATAGACACCATTTGCTCCTTCCCTCTCCTCTCTCACACGCGCACAGGGGAAGTTTCCAGAGGCCACACGCCCAGCAGATGGAACCCACCCAGAAGCTGCTCTCTCGCCAGCTACGAGAGACCGGCAACCGCAGCAGACAAGCCTACCCTTCTCATGGCATCTCGTTGTATTAGAACTGCTTTCATAAATATGTGCTACTTATGTTAAGAGATAATTAGTTTATTATTGTTATTTTTAAATGAGTTAATGAATATTTTAAAAAATCTTTCGTTTTAATTTCTAATATGGTAACTATACAGAGATATAACCCACATAAGCTAAAAGCTCTCTGGTGTCCTCCATAACTATCAAGGAACGCCGTTCCGGGAGATGTAAAGTCAGCCAAGACAGATAAGAGTCTGCCCTCAAACTGGTCACCGTCTGCTGCACAAAAACCAGCAGAAATACATACATGTGCTGGTGGAACAGGGCACCAGCCTCGGTGACAAGCGCTCGGAGGAAAAGGCACGTGGGAACACAAGCAGGCGCGCTGGCAGAGGAGGCGAGGGCAAGGCCTGGAGCCCCAGCCACGCCCGTGCACCGTGAGGCAGCTGGCACCTCCCTCCTCCAGGGCTGGGCCAGCGATCGAGAGCTGCACTCACTGGCCAGCAGTCTCCTCTGTCCTTAACAACACCAGCACTTTGAAAGAGTCCAGTTCTTTCCATCATTAAGTAGCACATACTTCATCCTGCATTTGCTTGAGCTTTTCTCAGGATTCAAGTCAGATGCTGCATTCCTGGCTGAAGCAATACCTGAGTATCACGTCCAGACCCACGGGACACCCAACTACCCTCAGGGAGACACAGGATTCTGTCACCCGGGCAATGTGCCGTCCAGTGCTCCACTGTCGGTACTAGTTTTTGCTTGTGCCTCTAATAAGAGTGTGAGAGGAGACACTTCAGGACCTCACGAGTACCGTGATCTTCATACAGCTCTCTCCCTCCATTTAACAGCCACTGGTCATTCTGCCAGAGGCAAGGTTTACTGCAACGGTTGCCAAATTATTTTCCAGCTTGAGCAGTCCACTGACATTTACCCCGACACCTGACTTCCTTCCTTCCTTCCTGGTTCTCCTGAGGGAAAGGTACTGAAGACCAAGACCTGGCACCTCGGTGTGCTCACTGCTACTGCTCCGTGTCTTTCTTCTCCTAGCACACGGAGCTAAGAAAGTATGCTGTGCACGTGCACACGTATGTATCCATGGATACGCACACCCCCTTACACATACAATACACATGTGCACACGGGCCGCGTAACAGATACAGGTCTCTATCCTAGAGCCCCGAGTCCATGCCAGGGCCCCTCGTGCTGTGCTCCACGTCTGGGTGCCTTTCGTCTGCAGCGAGAACCCTGGCTCCCAACACCAACACCTTCGCTCAGTGCTATCACAGATACAGAATCAGTTCCAACTGTTGCACCCACACCACTACAGGAACAAAGCTACGAACAAGAGTTCAGAATTGGTTTGCTGTGCTTCCTACACAGCCTCGTCCAGGACCGAGGGTGCTGTGTCCATCACTGACCTCTGCCAGCTCTCTCCCCTCACCCTCCTTAGGGTGGCTACGCAGTTCTTAGAAATACAATCAGGTTTGTTTATTTACAATTCCTTTCAGTTTTAGGGTTTTTCCCTTCCTTCCATCCATTAAGTTTATGTTATGAATGTGTAGAACGTACTTCTAAAAATCACAACTATATAAAAAGATAAACTCAAAGAAATGTCACTCCTAAAGTCCTTCTGCACACCCCACCCCATGCACCTGTGGGTTGAACCAGCCCACTGCTTTCTGGCTTATCCTTCCTGCATTTCCTTCTACAGAGATAGTAGGCTTATGCTTGCTTTATTTTCCTATTTCTCACACAAAAGGCGATGTACTATAAACGTTCCTTTACTCTTTGCCTTTTCACTTAATGTCTCCTGGAAAAGCACCTCATTCTAGGTCATAAAGGTCTTCTCGCTATTCCTGACAGCTGCACGGTCCGCCACAATGTGAATGTACCAGGTTTATTCAACCAATTTGAGAGGCTTGGATAATACGTACTTCCCAATATTTTGGAAGTACAGACAGTGCTGCGATGAACGACCTCGTGTGCATGTGTTTCCTTATTTTTGGAGGTGTGCATTCAGGGTAAACTCCTACACTGGCGCTGCTGGGTCCAAATGGAAGTACAGACACAGATCTTACCAACTGCTCCTCCAGAGAGGCTGACCTGCTTTGCATTCCCACCAACAATGTGTATTTCTCCAATTGCGAAAAAGGCTGAACGAACATCACGTGTAAGAACTATTTTTACACCTCTTTTTGTGAACTGTCTGTATTTTCTGCTTATTTTCCTGTACTAGGAGTTGGCAAACTTTTTCTTAAAGGGCTAGAGAGTAAATATTTGGGGCCGTGGCACCGTCTCTGCCATCACGAAAGCAGCAGACGATGTGGGAGGGGCAGGCGCGGCAGCAACTGAAAGCACCCTGAATCAAGACGAACGGAAAAACATCCCGATAAACACATTCTGGATTTAAAAAAAAGAAACTGGAAAAAGAAGAGCAAAGGAAAGCCAAAATAAGTAGAAGGAAAGAAGTAATATATATGAGTAGAAATAAATGCAATAGGAAAAAAGATAAGCAATAGAGAAAAACAATTACACTAAAACTGGTTCTTTGAAAGATAAACAAAATCCAGTGAACTCTCTAGCTAGAACGATTAAGATGAAGAGTGAGGAGACCCTAACTGCTGGTGTCAGGACCAGGCAGGACAGCACCGCAGGCCCCACACCCACCCACGACAACGAGGGAACCTGCGGAGCGGAGGCGAGACGGACAAACTCCTCCAAAGACACAAAACTGACGCGAGAACAGAAGAGGAAGGAACACTGCTCAATTCATTTGAGATGAGTATTATCTTGATACCAAAACCAGACAAAATTCCCAGACCAGTATTTATCTCAAACATAGACACAAATCCTTAACAAAATATTAGTAAATCAAATCCACAATATGTAAGAGAGGTAATGCACCATAACCAAGTGGGGTTTATCTTGAGAACATACCTTTGGCTTAATCTTCAAAAATCAGTCAATGAAATGTACTATATTAACAAACTATGAAAGAAAAACCATGTGATGAGTTTAATACATTTTAAAAATCATTTAACAAAAATCATGATAAAAATTTTCAGAAAACTAGGGGAAAAAAAGGAACGTCCCCAACCTGATGAAGAGCATCTATGAAAAACCCATGGCTAACACCACAATTAAAAATTGAAAAGTGGATGCTTTCCCCTAAAATGGGAAACGAGGCAAGTCGTGTCCACTCTTGACATTTCTAACTGACATTACTGGAAGTCCTAGACACTGCAATAAAGCCAGGAAACTAAATGTTCCTACAGGCAAACAATTTGGAAAGAAAAGTAAAATGGTATTCATAGACAATATGATCATACATGTGGAAATCTTACAGAATCTACCAAAAAGACTACTGGAATTAATGTAAGGTCAACATACAAGAACCGACTATGTTTCTACAGATGAGCAATAAACTGGAAAAAAATTTAAATACCATTTGTACAATAAAAGCATCAAAAAATATAACGTATTTTGAGATAATTTTTTTTTTTAATGTACACATTTTTAAAATATTTATTTATTTGGTTGCACCCGGTCTTGGTTGTGGCAGGTGGGCTCCTTAGTTGCGGCAGGAAGGCTCCTTTGTTGCGGCTCGTGGGCTCCTTTAGTTGTGGCATGGATCGAACCCGGGCTCCCTGCATTGGGAGCGCAGAGTCTTAACTGCTGCGCCACCAGGGAAGTCCCTATTCTGAGATAATTTTAACAAAATATGTGCAATACCTGTAGACTGAAAGCTACAAAACAGTGCTGAAAAAACTTTTTAAAGAGCTAAGTAAACGGAGAGATATACCGTATTTATCAATTGAAACATACGGTATTGTTAAGATGCCAATTCTCTCCGAATTGATCTAGAGAGTCAGTAAAGTACCAGTCAAAACCCAGTAGGAATTCTGGTAGAAGTTAACAAACTGATTTTAAACTATATATTAAGATACAAAGGAGCTGGAATAGCTAAGGCAATTTTTTAAATGAAAAGAAGAGCTGAAGACAAACTACAGTACACAATTTCAAGATTTATTATAAAACCACATATAAACCACCCCCCATATACAAATATAATCATGACAGTGTGGTATCGGTATAAGGACAGACAAAGCAGTGGAACAGCATATAGAGCCCAGAAATAGGCTTCTCTCATATGCGGTCCACCGATCTTCACTAAAGATGCCAAATAAACTGGATAGGGAAAGAAGGGTCTTTGTATTACATGATCCTAGAACAACTGGACATCCATATACAGAAAAGGGAACTTAGGTTCATACCTTGCACTGATATTAGACTTAACTCAAAATGAATCATATACCTAAACATAAAACATAAAACTATAAAATTATAGGAGAAAACCTTTATGACCTCGGGTTAGGAAAATATATCTCAGATATGACACAAAAATAGGATCCATGAAAGCAAAAAATGGTAAACTGGACTTCATCAAAACTAAAAACTTCTGCTCTCTGAAAGGCACTATTAAGAGAATGAAAACACAAGCCATAGACTGGGAGAAAGTACAATTTATAAACCTGATAAAGAACTTGTATCCAGATTATATAAAGAACTCTCAAAACTTAGTAAGATAACAAGCAACACAATTTAAAGAGTAAGCAAAAGATTGGAACAGACTTCTAAAAAGATATATAGATGGCAAATAAGCACATGAAAAGATGCTAAACATCATCAGTCATTAGGGAGATGCAAATTAAAACTATAATGAGATACCTCTACACACCTATTAGGACGGTTAAAATTTAAAAACCAACAATACCAATTCTCGGCAATGATGTGGAGGAACGGGGACTCTTATCACTAACGGTGGGGATGTAAAATGGTACAACCACTTGGGAAATCAGTTTGGCAATTTCTTAAAAAGCTAAAACATAAACCTGCTATATGATCCAGCTATCCTACTCCTAGGTATTGACCCAAAATAAATGAATGGATATACCCACACAAAGACTTGTAAAGGAATAGTCACAGCAGCAGCTTTACCTCTAATAGCCAAAAACTGGAAACGCCCCAAGTATCCGTCAGGAGGTAAAAAGATAAACTAGTGTGCATCTGTAGGATGAAATAGGTCAAGAAAGGGAATGAACTGTTGATACATGCAAGAACATGGATGAATTTCGAAATAATTTTGCAGAGTGGCAGAGGCCAGACAAAAAAAGAGTAAATGCTGGGTGATTCTATTTATATAAAATCCTAGAAAGTGCAAACTAATCTATAGTGTCAGGAAGTAAATCAGCGGTTGCCTGAGGGAAGCCAAAAAGGGCAGCAAGGCGCTATTACAAAGGCGCACAAGGAAGGAAGCCTCCAGGAGCGCTGGGTGTGCTGGCTGCAGTGGGGGTTTCACGGTGTACATGTCTCTTAAAGCTGATAAAATTACACACGTTAATATGTGCAGTAGATAATGTCATTTATACCTCAACCAAGTTCTTAAAATATTTTAAATAGGGACTTCCCTGGTGGTCCAGTGGTTAAGAATCCGTCTTGCAATGCAGGGAATGCCAGTTCGATCCCTGGTCGGGGAACTAAGATCCCACAGGCCACGGGGCAACTAAGCCCGCAAGACGCAACTATAGAGAAGCCCGCACACTGCGCGCTGCAACAAAAGATCCCACGTGCCACAACTAAGTCCCCACGCAGCCAAAATATAAATAAATAAATAAACATTTAAAAAAAGAAAATTTAAATATAAAGAATAACAAATTAAAAATTTTAAAACCTATCTAACAAATGTAAAGCCTGCTTCATGTTGACTCAGTTTCTCCTCTTGCACCTGAGCAAAGAGCTGAAAGACCTCAACAAAATCTGACCGACTGCTCAGGAGTATAAAACACTCCTGAGATACTCTGGATTTTTCTGCAACTCAAATTTGGCACATTGGAAGGAAAACTCCATGTGATTCTGATAAAAGATAACTGGAAACTGTTTCAAAAGGAAATAGTACAAATGAGGAGACGAGACTCATGCTGACATCTCGGGGCCCACACGTGGGACAGCCCGGCCATGGCTGCACTGAGCACAGGCTGCTGAGGAGGGAGACTGCAGGGGTTGCTGTCCCAGGCGGGGCTGCACTCATCCTACTGGGTCCACGAAAGGAAACTTCCCCAGCTTCTCATTTTCCCACAGTACCGTAGATCCAAACTCTGGGCGTCTGAATGTGAAGGCTTTCTCCTCCCTACTCCCCTCTTTCCCCGTTTGACCAATTCCGAAGCTATTCCTGATTATTTCTCCGCAAGATATACACACGGGCAGTTTAAATGCACCAGGAAGATACCTGATGACTGGCTCAGGTTTGCTAAACCGAAGACACCAAGGTGAGGTGCAACACCTGTGCTCTACTGTCTCAAAAGCAGGAAGAGGGGCTGCTCACCACCTGCCGTCTCTAGGGCGCGCCCGCTGCCCCCCCGAGGGACTCCTGTCGCGGAAGCCAGCTGTGGACGCTCACAGGAGGCGTGCTGATGCTGTGCGAGGCCCGTGGTGACATCGGGAGGGGCAGAGTGCAGATCTGCTTTTGAAAAACAAACCCAGAATAAAGGTGCTGTTAATTCAGAAGAGCACTAACCTTAAGCTGCTGTTTAAACCCCATTCAGCTGAAGCTTCACTAGCTGAGCTCTAAGCAAGGTACGGGGCATTCTGACTCATTTTGTTTTTCTGGTTGACCGAGGCACATCGGATCCTGTGAACTCTGAACTCCAGACATGGCCCGACAGCACTGTGTGCATGTGGCCGTCCTGTTCTGAGAGGCAACTAGACCAGAACCACCAACTACGGCACAGAGACGGTGCAGGGAACTCGCCTTTCCCAACGGCCTAATGAGGTTTTACTTAGAAATCTCCCTCAATGAAGCAGAAACACATTTTAAATCAATTGTTGTTGGAACATTTTTCATTGTGTTATGAGAAAAATTGCCAGGCTTCTATAAACTACCCCCACGCCCCCAAAAGGCAAGTTGGCTGTCATGCAGACACAAACCTTCACAGTCTTCACAGAATAAACCTACACAGATTAAAAACTATCCCTACTGCCAGTTCAAAAGTCCCACTATTAAGAGGCTGCAATCAGCTTCTTAAGGCAGAATGTATTAATGTCACATTTAAAGACAAACTATGTCAGATACAGAAAATGTTTAAAGTCACTCCTTCCACTGTCTGAATGTCGACTCTGGGTTTCGTTTTCACTGTAGGGCATTTTTATCTGTTTGGATACTGGTTGGCTGAGAGCTGCTATAGCATCTCTGCTACAACCAAGCCTTCCACCAGGAAAGTACCGAGTCTGGACCTAGCGTGACGCTCGTCCACTCTTGAGAATCGATACTGATCTGTAATCTCTTTAGTCTTCAAATGAATGCTCCCACCATCATAGATGGCACTTTGATACTTAAAATTTTTTAATGCCAATCATTTATCTATCATTTCATAACCTAGGCAGTATGCAATCTAAGAATTTTAAAAAATATGTAGAAAGATGAAATTATGTGGAAGAAAAACACAAACTCACTCTTAACATAGCAGAAAACACCACTTAGAAAAACCTAACTTTTTGACAAGAGTTTTCACAACCCTTGAAAAAGCTTGATATTAATGAAATTAGCATTTTAAAGTATGCTTATCATAAAGTTCTTCAGTTTAAAAAGAAATTTCCCCGCCCTTCCGAATCTAGCAAAAAAAAACCCAGTGATTTTAACAGTTATTAATGAAAAAAGGTACAAATGGTAATCTCAACTACCAAGTAGTTTCTTAAATAGCTGCATAAAAATAAGCAAACTACACTCAAAATAAAAATGAACTACTAGGACTTACTGGTGGTGCAGTGGTTAAGAATCCACCTGCCAATGCAGGGGACACGGGTTCGAGCCCTGGTCCGGGAAGATCCCACATGCCGCGGAGCAACTAAGCCCGTGCGCCACAACTACTGAGCCTGTGCTCTAGAGCCCACGAGCCACAACTACTGAGCCCGCATGCCACAACTACTGAAGTCCACGTGCCTGGAGCCCGTGCTCCGCAACAAGAGAAGCCACCGCAATGAGAAGCCCGCGCACCACAATGAAGAGTAGCCCCCGCTCGCCGCAAGTAGAGAAAGCCCACGTGCAGCAATGAAGACCCAACGCAGCCAAAAATTAATTAATTAATTAATTAATTTACAACAAAACAAAACTGAACTACTGTAGTTAAATGTACTGCTTTTAAACATAGGTATTTAATTCGTGTCCAAATGTTTTATGCATATGATTTTCCTAACCCAAAATTGAAAATGATATATATTTTTAATTACCTTTACCTAACATTTTCTGCCTCCAATTTTTTATAGTCATCTTCTTTCTATACTTCTTTCCTTAGCCCAAATTGAAGAATTCTCTAGTGTCAGAAACTAAAACAAAGGATGGTTTTTATAACAAGGAGAGGGAAATGGAGTATTTTACAGATTTAAAAATTCAGGTCAAACAGGTAGCATATGCAGGTTACAAACAACAGTGAGGTATTAAGCAGAGCCCGAGTTAAGATGTTTAGAATCTACTAGAACTAATCACATGACGTGCACGTGAGGCCAGGCAAGCAGGATGCGAGAAGAGCAGTGTCAGCCACACCTGCACAATCAGGAGTCCTCCACCCACAGAGGTGACAAACCCGCCTCGGAAGTCTTTACAGCCAGGGCCTTTCGGGGATGGAGACGCCCACTCAAACACATCTTACGTTCAAAACACCCCACAACCCTGGGGAGTCGAGGGCTGTCTGCTTAAACATTTTGAACTGTGGTCAATTTTTCATGCTAAATATGCTTCTATTTCTAACCCACCAGGAAGCCGTGTTTACGACAGCTCGGCAACGGCTAATACACGCAAACTCTGCCCTATTCCCCTCACCGTCGAACGCAGAAGAGAGCTTCGGGAAGCTGAACTAAGCCAAGAGAACATTCAAACGCTACCGTTTTCCTCACACTGGAGGTACCTGTGTATTTCCAAAATGTGAAATCGCCGTGACAACCAGGAAAACACATCCATCTCAAGCTGTTTTCAAGCTCTCCACTGTGAAGCCCCGTGAGGACAGGTGGGCTACAACCACCAGCCATTTTAGGCCCAGGAAAGCTACCAAAACAATCCTGGCAGGCTGTTTCCAAAGGAGCCTTTTCTCGTAAAGCAAACTCCCCAGGACAGTCCTGACAGCCCGACCCCGGCGGTCTTAGAGGCTCCTCCACGTGCCGGAAGCAGGTCAAGGTGTCGTGAGTTCTCACCCAAGACTCACGGCATGAGCTCCACGGAAACGTGCAGACGTCTGCAGTGACACAGCCAATAACAAACAAAGAGCGCCCCTGATGGGCCCACAGAGGCCAGAGATGGAAGACGTCGGTCACTTACAATGCCCAGTCCAGCCAAAGGACCGAGATCTTACAGGAAAGCAGCTCAGCACCTGAGACCCGGGCCTGCCTGGGGGAGTTAACCCACTGGGAGCCCACCCAAAACACTGGCCGGTCATGGGCATGCCTCTGATGCACCATGTTGGTTTTAGCAGAACAGCAGCTAACAGCAAAGAAAATGAACAGGAATCAGAAAACTGTGGGCCAGCCCTGGCTCCAGCACAGCCAGCTGTGTGGTCTCAGGCAGGCTGCAATCACGCGACTTAGCTCTTCCCTCCACAGCTGGAAGGAGAGGGTGTTCAGATGATCCCAGCAATACTGATGCGCCATCTGAGAAGTACACTTTTTTAAGGTACTCGTGCAAGAATGCATGTGGCCTTTGCATGCCAGCTACATTACTGGTTTTGCTTTTAAAAAAATGACTTTAAATGGTGAAAAGTTTGCAATGTTTTCCTTTCTAAGATTAATGTTATTTATTTATTTATTTATTTATTTATTTTTGGCTGCGTTGTGTCTTCATTGCTGTGCGCGGGCTTTCTCTAACTGCGTTGAGCAGGGGCTACTCCTCACTGCAGTGTGCGGGCTTCTCACTGCGGTGGTTTCTCTTGTTGTGGAGCACGGGCTCTAGGTGCACGGGCTTCAGTAGTTGTGGCACGTGCGCTCAGTAGTTGTGGCGCATGGGCTTCAGTAGCTGTGGCGCATGGGCTCAGTTGTGGCTCGCGGGTTCTAGAGCGCAGGCTCAGTAGTTGTGGCTCGCGGGTTCTAGAGCGCAGGCTCAGTAGTTGTGGCTCGCGGGTTCTAGAGCACAGGCTCAGTAGCTGTGGTGCACGGGCTTAGCTGCTCCGCGGCATGTGGGATCTTCCTGGACCAGGGCTCGAACCCATGTCCCCTGCACTGGCAGGCGGATTCTTAACCACTGCGCCACCAGGGAAGCCGCTAAGGTTAACGAAATTTAAAGGGCTGGGTGACTTGGAAAAGGTCTAGGCACCCGTATGACTGAACTCTGACTGACATCTCTTTTCAGGTTGAGGGCTGTCTAACCCTGGTATGTGGAGGAAGAAAGGCCGGACGGTGGCTGCAGCCCCAGCCCCGCCTCAGGACACCCAGTGCAGGGACAACCGAGGGCTCCAGCTGGACACACAAGGAAGGAGCAAAGGCGGGGACCACGTGCAGGCGGCAGGCCCCCTGATCGTCAGGGACCGCCTACCTGTGCCGGCCCCCCCCCCGCAGAGCAGAAACACCAGGCACTCATCGGGGACCCCGGGGGAGGCCCACACGCCACAGGGTCTGGGGCTGCCAAACCACAGAAGCATCAGGAACCACTTCTGTTACCAAAAGGACATTTTCCATAGGAAAAGGAGAAGGTGGGTCTGGGTGGGCGCGGGGGCTCCCCTGCCTGGAGGGGTCCCTGCGGCTGCACTGACCTACGCGGGCGAGGGCCGCGGGGCCTGCGGGCGCGGCGGCGGCACTGGGCGCGGCGGCAGGCTGCCCTCCCGGGTGAGATGAGGTGGAGGAGGCAGAGGAGGAGGTGGACGAGCCCTGAGTGACCTGCTCGAGCCAGGGCTCGACGCTGGGATGGCTCTGGAGCGGAGCGGAGGCGAGTTGCCCGGGTCGCCGTAAAGAGCCCTCATCTTCTGAGGCGGACGACGTGTCTGTGGTCAGAATAATGAGGACAGGCATGAGGGGGGGCGTCCTCCAGGGCGGAGTCCCCACCGGCCCCAGCCGGCCCGTGCCCTGGGCCCCTGCACAGCCGCGCCCGCACGTCCAGAAGGGCCTGCGTCTGACCGAATGTGAGCCCCGCGGGGCAACTCAGGAACTGGCTTCACCCCGGACTCCCCCGGAGGGCTCAGTCTCGGGGCGCCACACCCGGAGCGCAGCCAGCCCCAAGCCTGACGGCTTCAGCGCGTGCTGTGGGGCCCCGGGAGTCCACCCCAAGGGCACCTGTGTCCCCTCAGCGGACGTGACTGAGCTCTGAAAAGAACCCCTGCCTGAGACCACCGCCTCGGGCAAGGAAACTGATGTGAGTTCTGGTTTCCTCCAGTCAGCACGACTGCATTTTATCATGGGTTTCACAGTTATCAGTATGTTCTTTAAAAACTGGGTAGTATCTATGGTTATATTCAGTAGAAACAAGAATTTGACGGCCATTTCTAAGACTTTTTTCAACAACATAAACTTCTTTTTTAAGTGAGGAAGCATCACCAAAACACTACGCTTATCTTGCAGACCTGGTGTGTTTGGTTTTTTACCATGTCTTCAAACCAAACACGCGCGTCGCCAGTTTCATGACTTAAATAACCAGACAGGCGGCAGCAGCCTCGCGCTCTCAAGCACCTGGACAGGGTTTTCGAAGAAACTTAAGACATACTAACTATCCTGAAGAGAGACCCCACGTAAAAGCTTTCATTTCTAATGGTCACAACAAAACCACAATAGCAGAATAAATAAAAAACCCTCCAAATAGCCTTATTCTTTCCCATTTAAGGCCTGGTAACAACGTAACAAGTAACAGCTAATGAGATGAGAATAATTTTAGAATTCTGAACTCAGGGAACTCTGTCATCCCACGAAGCACGTTCTCCAGGTTCCTCTCTTTACTAAAAGACACAAACTGCATCTTAGTGAAAACATTAAAATCTACACAGATGTCCTGTAGGAAGCAAGCCTACACCCACCCCCCCACACACACACACACTCTTCACTATGGTCGGAGGCTGTGCCACCCCAACGGGAAACCCCTCCCAGGCCACCGTGACCCTGCCCAGTACCTGGGGGTGTGTAGGCCTCCACGGACGTGTGCGTGAGGACGGAGCGCCTCTTGGAAGGCATGGGCATCTTCCTCTCTTTGTATTTGGCCAAAGCTGCCTGCACAGCCTCGGTGTGAACATCTGCACGGAAAGAACAGCAACAAAAACATGTGTTACTAGATTCCTTATGAAGTAACAAAACCATGGTCCACGTTTTTATTTGTTTTCACTGAGTGTAAAAGGAACACAAACTCGGCCTACACGTGGGTCCCACACATTGGTCCTAGATTTCCATAAATATTTCTCGGCTTGTAGATTTGACTTTGGAAATATTTTCAGATTTAAATCAAAAAGAAGAAATCCCCAAAACTGAAAATAAAATGAAACATGAACCTAATGTGCTCTGACTGTGGCACAAACCACTCCAAGTGGCGCTAAAGCCCTGTGGTCAGACCGTCAAGCTGCTGCCCCAGACAAGCCCCAGGACGGCAGAACCGCACAGGGAACGCAGGCTCTCCTGCAGTCTTGCTGCCGGTGGTCATGGGGGCCCCGCCACACTGCCACACTTGTGGTCAAGTGTGAGAGAGCAAGCAAAGAGGGGCCTGATGGCCTCACTCCATCGCCCCTCCCTGGAAACCAAGACACTCGTAAGGGAAAGAAGAGACACAGAGACCAAAGAAGTGAGGGAAAACCCTGCAGTCCTGAATCTGAGTGGAAATTATCAGCGTGAACACACGTGGCATTTTAGCTTTAAACAGTATGTCTTACCTCTGTCCCTAAGAATGTCTAGGAATGATGACAAGCCCGATAGCAACAAGCATCCCTGCCACCCAGCCTGTGGTCTTAAAGCACCATCCTCACCGCAAGCACCCTGAGACACGGTGGATTCTAGGGTGGGGGCAGGGAGCACACAGGGGAGCCTGGAGCACCGCATCCTAACAGCCAACAAGTACATGGCCCAGTGACCCAAATGCCGGAGCCGATGTGGAGACGCTCCCAAAGGCTCATAAAGATGGGGCAGTTGGAACATCACCAAGGGTAAATGCTAGAAGGACTGAATATCAACTACAATGCTGAAAAACAAGATAAAAGAAAAGAAAGGAAGGAAGAGAGGAAGCAAAAGTAATTGGCTGCCTTTGGAGGATGCCGGTGACCTAACCCATTATTTTAAAAAGAGTAAACAGATGGAAAGAATTCAGCGTTTCTCCAGGCTCTCCTGTGCCTTGTGGCGAGCGAGCACAAGTTTCTCTCCATAGAAGCAGTCCAGCCATTTTGCCACCCTAATGAACAAATGGGTCTGCCAGCATCCCAAGGAGGAGAGAGACTCAGGCCTGCAGTGCCTCTTGGTGAGAGAACACAGAACCCTAAGTGACCTGCTGGAGCCATGGAGCCATGGAGCCACCGGACCACAGCCCAGGCCCCAAGACCGAGTTATCGAAGGTGGAAACACACATCAGCCACCTGAGATATGTGCACCACATTCGGATCCTGGGTCCAAATAAACTGTTTTTTTTCCAAACCATAGGAACATTTGGGTATTTGACACTAAGGAATTATTGTTAATTATTTTGTGACAACGGCATTATCTTTTAGAGATACATGCGTTCTTTCCAGATACAGAAGCCAAGAATATTATGACCTCTAAATGAAATAACATGATCTCTGAGATGTGCTTCACAATCACATGGGAAGGGAGGAAGCAGGGGGTTGACGAAGAAGCCAAGACTGAGCCTGAGCATGGCAGGAACTGCGGGGCCTGGACGAGTCTGGGGCTCATCACACCACCAAGTCCACTTTCGTACGTGTTCAAATTTTCCCCAACAAAATGTTTTTAAAGCATTTAGAAACCTTATAGTAAAATGGCTCATAGGGTACTATCAGGAAAGATGAAAAATTCACACCTAGGCGTATTAAAATAAAATTTACAAATATCAAAGACAGCCAGTCAATCCTAAAAGCTTCCAGAGAGAAAGAGCAAATAATCTTGAAGGATAAGGAAACAGACTGACTTTACTCAATAGTAACCACCAGGTGCAAGAAGGCAACACAGCTGAAGAAACGAGTGTTGAACCTAGAATTTAATATCCAGCCAAAGTATCATTTAAACTTGAGGGTCTAATAAAAATACTCCCAGACATACAACCGAAAACACTCATGAAAGACAGTGCTCAGGAGAGAGACAAACCTAGGAGCCCCTGCAAGAGACCTGGCTGTGACTGTGAGCACACACCTTAAACGTTACTGCCGCCTTAGAAACAAACAAAAACCTAAGTACAGATAAGACAACCAACAACTAAAAATCTAGACAATGTCAACATTACAGGGTATAAAGCAATAGATCCAAGAAGCTCAACAAACCCCAAGCACAAAAAAACAAAGAAAACTACACCAAGGTACCTCATAATCAAGTCACTCAAAACCAGTGACAAAGAGAAAAATCTTAAAGGTACCAGAGGGAAAAAAGGCACAGTATATACAAGGGAACAACTGTAAGGAATAAACTTGGAGGAATAACACTACTGATGTGAACAATGATTGTTAAGCTACAATCATTAAGAGAGCTGGCTCTGCCATACCAACAGACGAATACATCAACAGAATAGGACAGAGTCCAGAAAGAGAGTCACACATGCGCGCGACCGCTTTTAGACAAAGGAGCAAGGGCATCGGGGACAACGGGATTACCACATGCAAAAAAGTAAGCTGTGTGCCATACCTTGAATCATACTAAAATTAACTAAAATCTAAATCACAGACCTAAAGGTAAAACCTAAAACTAGGGCTTCCCTGGTGGCGCAGTGGTTGAGAGTCTGCCTGCCAATGCAGGGGACACGGGTTCGAGCCCTGGTCTGGGAAGATCCCACATGCCGCGGAGCAACTAGGCCTGTGAGCCACAATTACTGAGCCTGCGCGTCTGGAGCCTGTGCTCCGTAACAAGAGAGGCCGCGATAATGAGAGGCCGCGATAATGAGAGGCCCGCGCACCGCGATGAAGAGTGGCCCCCGCTTGCCGCAACTGGAGAAAGCCCTCGCACAGAAACGAAGACCCAACACAGCCATAAATAAAATAAATAAATAAATAAATAATTTTTTTAAAAAAAGAGAAAAATGCCTTACCTCCACTGAAATAGTTTAAAAAAAAACAAAAACCTAAAACTATAAAACTTTTAGAAGAAAACCCAGGTAAGAATCTTTGTGACCTTGGGTTTGGCAAAGATTTCTTAGGTGCGAGAACAAAAGCACTATTCATGAAAAGGAACTGATAAGCTGGACTTCATTAAAATGAAAAACTTCTGCTACAAAAGCCACTGTAAGAGAGTTCAAAGAGAAGACAAAGCCTTGGGGAAAATATGAGCAAAGCACATTAATGATAAAGGTCTTGTTTTCAGAAAGTAAAGAATGAGAACCAGATACAGTTCACAAGGGCAGAAAGCAGGTCATCAACGTCAGTTACACGGAAATGGCGGGGGGGGGGGACAGGGAGCAGGGAGATGAGGACAGGCAGGGACAGGAAGGGGACCTCTGGTGATCCTACAGTAGTAAAGCGGTCCCTGATGCACAAATCCACCAATACCAACCCCAAAGATCTAGGTAGGAAAATGGACACAAACATTTACAGAAATTATTCTAATGGGGGAAGGAAGATTTAGCTTTCTCCTGAGATGTCTATAAGCATCCCCTAAGAAGAGAACACTTACACTCCAGGCTACATTAAAACATACTGACGGGCTTCCCTGGTGGCGCAGTGGTTGAGAATCTGCCTGCCAATGCAGGGGACACGGGTTCAAGCCCTGGTCTGGGAAGATCCCACATGCCACGGAGCAACTGGGCCCGTGAGCCACAATTACTGAGCCTGCGCGTCTGGAGCCTGTGCTCCGCAACAAGAGAGGCCACGATGGTGAGAGGCCCGCGCACCACGATGAAGAGTAGTCCCCACTTGCCGCAACTAGAGAAAGCCCTCGCACAGAAACGAAGACTCAACACAGTCATAAATAAATAAATAAAAGAACGTGAATTTCTTAAAAAAAAAAAACAAAAAAAAACATACTGTCTTATGTGGAAGTTTTATTTTTTTCTTGAAAAATATGATGTGGTAAGTTATGGTTCAAGTGAAAATAATTTCCGAATGGGAGGGGAGTTTGGGGGAGAATGGATACACGTATGTATATGTACAGCTGAGTCGCTTCGCCGTGCACCTGAAACTATCACAACATCGTTAATCGGCTATACCCCAATATAAAATAAAAAGTTAAAAAAAAAAGAAAGAAAGAAAACAATTTCCTCAGCGGAGACGCGGTGTCCGAGCAGAGGCCTGCAGGCCTCTGGTCCCTACCTGACCTGAAGCGCTCGTCCCGGGCGTGGCTGGGCCTCGGCTTCTGCTGTCTGGGCGCGGGGGCCGTGGCTGGTGAGGGCCCGGGGATCCTAGTCTCCGCTTGTAGGGATGGATCTACTCCTGAAACACAGTTTTACAGGAGCACCTGGTGTGAACAATTTGCTTTTCCAGTCATGGAAAAACCCACATAAAACAGCCCCCGCTTCCCGTCCGCTGCTGCACAGCACCCGCTGCGCGACCACGCACGCTGTGGCGGCCCCAACGCCAGAAGACCCTGAACTTGGAGGTCAGGGCGGAGACGTCAAGGTCTGCTTCCAGCCCCGCTGCTCACAGCCCAGCGCAGCCCCGCGGCCTCACCGCCCACCGGCACCCAGCCGTCCTGGGCCCCGAGCTGGGCACGCGTGCAGGCGCGGGGCCAGCTCTCTTGGGACAGCTCTCCCTCCCCCTCAGTGTCCCTGGCGTCAGCAAGCCCAGTGGGAAACAGCCCACAAAGCCATCACTGCGGGTGTCGCCAGCCGCCCTCAGACACAGGGATGAAGACGGGTGCCGACCAACCCCGACGGGCGGCCGGCCGGCTCTCCACGCCCCGTTGCAGCCCCCCGGGCTCTCACGCCCACAGCCCCAACACCCGGGCGCTCGGACGCCACGTGCCGCGGAAAGGCGTGGCGCACGAGCGTGCAGCCGGTGCGGCCCGAGCCCTGGCTTGCTGGCATCTGAGAAGAACGCAAAGAGAAGCCTTCAGCTGGACTTCATCACAATAATCTGTTCAATGTTTTAGCCTTTGTTTCAAGACATCTCAGAAAAATCGCCTCCAGGGCCCCCAGCCCTTATCACTGCCCGAAAAGCAGTAGCCTATCCCCACTTGGGCCCGGGTGGGTCCTGACCTCCAATGCTGCTCATGAAAGGCCACCCGGCCCCCAGCTCTCTTTGACGACACACAGAGAGGACAGAGGGGACGGGGGCCACGGGGGCTCCACGCTCGGCTGCCCAAACCTCCCGGCACTGACGCCACCCCTGTGACTGCGGAGCCCCCAGGACACCAGCTCTGGCTCCGCAGACAGGGAGGAGCTGCCCTCCGAGCCTGGCCAACCCGCAGGTTTGGGCGCAAAACGCTGCTCTTGCTGTTGTTTTACCTACCGGGTTTGGGGTGTTAGTTACGCAGCACGAGAGGACAGCGAGAGCCCCTGGAAATCCATGTTCAGCTCTTCAAAGTGTGAACATATACACACATACACATATGCGACATACAGCAATACTGGTCAGCACTGCTTCTGGCTTTTTGTTTCTTGTGACTGGATAAAATTTCTTTAGAGTCCGTAACAGAGAACACAGAATCTTACGTGTTACAGACTATAATCAGGCATGCTGCTAAGTGACATACATGCATACGGACATCCTTACACTTTTATTCCAAAATACAGTGCTTTTATTGAGATCGATTCATTTATTCAACGAAGATATAAAGCCCAGTGGGAAATCACTGGATAAAACAGTAGGTATATTTTTAACACGTATCAAGAGAGAACTTCTCAGAAAGGTCACAGCAATTCGCACTCCCACAATGTGCCATTTCCCCACATCTTTGTCAGCGATGGATGTTATAAGGTTTAGAATCTTGCCAATCTGACAGGAGAAAAATGGTTCACTAATTTGCATTCCCGTATCTGCTAGTGAGGTTGAACATACTTTACTGTTTATTGCCCATCCGTATGTCCTCTTCTTTGAATTTCTGTTAATTCTATCCAGCTAAGGAGCCCCCCACAAGTGACCTGCAGAAAGCCCGGGTCAGCTGGAGGCACCACCCTGGCCTGTGCTCGCCCCCCAGGCCACGGCTGGCTGGTCGCAATCACTCTGCAGTGTTTTCATTTCTAGGGAGACAATCATAACCTGTTTTTCTTCCAGGTCTCCTATCTTGTAACCCCCACTCAAAGGTTATTCAAATGTTCTCCGGAGTTTTGTAGTATTTTATAATTACAAACATATTTAGAGCTTTAATCCTTCTAAAGCTTAACGTTCGCTAATGGTGGAGAGGAAGAGTGTCCCACTGTTGCCTCCAAAGGGATGGCGCCAGTTACTAAATAAATCTTCCCTCCTTTGAATTGTCCTGAATCGTTTCTAGACGCCCCTCTCTTACACTGTTGGGCCTTCCACACCGTCCACCAACACCCTCCGGTTGGGTCTATCAAGTGCACACGAGCGGGTTGAACACCATGAAGGCCAGGCCTTTCTCACTGGTGCCCCTTCCCAAAAATGTACTGGCTACTTGCAGAACTTTTCTCCTTCAAGTAGGTTATTACTTCCAATGCCAGGTTTCAGGAAAATTAAATCAGTCACTGGTATTCAGAATGGACTACATTTTGTTCACACATTAATTTGGAAACTACTACTTTTATGATATTAAATTTTTCCATTTAGGATATTGGTATATTTCTTCATATTTTAGGGTCTTGGTTATTTCTTTCAAACGGACTACATGATCCTAACATAGGTCCTGTGGCTTTCTTGCTAAATGTATTAAAAACATTTGATAGTTTATTGCCATTACAAACGTGAGTTGTTTTATAAACAGAAATATTGCCAGAGAAAACTTATTGATTCTTGCACATTTGTCTTCTATCAAACCAAAGCTCTTACTAATTCTAATAGCTAAGTAAGGAGTCACCTAGGTGTTCAAGGTATCAAATAACAGCACCTGTGCAAGGATGGCATGCTGTGCTCTCTAACCCTCGCCTGCCTTGTCTGTCTGTGACGCTGCACAGGCACTGGCCACCCCGACGGAGGGCCTGGGAGTGGCATGGCGGGCATGGCTGCCCCTGAGGAAAGGAAGTACGATGGCACATGGACGCCTCGTTGGACAGCTGCTGTTGATGCCTGGCAAATGGGCTTCAAGATGTTGTTTTTAATAGTTTCCTCCAACTGTACTCAATTTTCCTTGTTTTTGTTTTATTTTGGATGGATGAATGTCAGTACATAAAGCACCTCCTCAGTATTCTTCTTGTTACTGATTTATTGTAAAATATATCATACCGATACAGGCAGAATAAAGCATGTATTCAGTTCAAAAATTATTATACAGAAAAAAACTCAGGGCTTCCCTGGTGGCGCAGTGGTTGAGAGTCTGCCTGCCAATGCAGGGGACACGGGTTCGAGCCCTGGTCTGGGAGGATCCCACATGCCGCGGAGCGGCTAGGCCCGTGAGCCACAATTGCTGAGCCTGCGCGTCTGGAGCCTGTGCTCCGCAACGGGAGAGGCCGCGACGGGGAGAGGCCCGCGCACCGCGATGAGGAGTGGCCCCCGCTTGCCGCAACTGGAGAGGGCCCTCGCACAGAAACAGAGACCCAACACAGCCATAAATAAATAAATAAATAAATAAATAAAAAATTAAAAAAAAAAAAAAAAAAAAAAAAAAAAAAACTCAGTGTAACAACTGCAGCAGTTAAGAAATAAACACTCATGTGCCTTAGAGCTCCTCGTGGCCCCTCCAATCTCACTCCACACACACGGAAACGCCACGCTCACTTCAGGGAAGACCACTTCCCTCCCCTTCTTTCTTTACCAGCTACAAAAAGGTTAAGAAGTGGCAGTTTGGTGGGTTTTTCAGTTTTACAGGCTATATTCCCATGTAATCGTTTTTTCACTCCCCGTTACGTTTATGAGACTCATCCTTGCTGACACACGTATGCGTCCTGCTGATGGACGTTTGAGCACTTGGCAGTTGAGGGAAAACAATGAACACTCTTGTGCACGGAACAAGGCCAGGGTGCAGGCACCCAGAGCTTCTCCAGGGCATGCGTGTCCCTGAAGGAGAGCTGCCGCTGCCTCTGCACCTCTGCAACTCTGCCAGGTCCCACGAGCTGTGCACGCCCGTCTGAATCCTCTCCAACAACCCAAGGTGGGTCATGGTTTAACGTGCATCTCTCTGACTGCTACCAGGCTTAGGTAAGTATCTTTTCGTTTGCTTGCTGGCTATTAGGGTTTCCTCCAATAAAATACTTACTCAAGTCTTTAGCCCAATTTCCTACTGGGCTTTTTAAAAAATCATGTTGGGGGACCTTCTGGCTATTTAAAGTTTAAATTAATTAAAATTAAATAAAAAATTCAGTCTCTCAGTCACACCACCACACTTCAAGTGCTCAGGAGCCACACGTGGCAAGTGGTCAGTGTACCGGACAGTGGAGCTACAGACCATTCCCACTATCGCAAAGGGCTCTGCTGACACTGCTGCTTTACAGGTTCGGAAAACTAGTCCTTTTCCTGTTATTTGTGCTAGGATTATCTCCTCCCACACTGTGGCTTGTCCTTAATCTCTTTATGGGGACTTTTGATAAAATAAAATTCTTAATTTTAACACACCCCGATTTACCAATTTTTTCCTTTACAGTTGCTGCTTTTTGGTACCTTTAGGGACTTGAGAAATCCCTCCTATTTAGAGACGGTGACAGCTTTCCTGTATGATCTTCCAAAGGTGCTATAATTTTTGCCTTTATCATTTAGGCCCTTAACATCTGGTTTCTGTGGAGCTGGTTTCTGTGTCTTACGGAACTGTGCCAGCACCGGGAGCGGCAACACCACCTCCACCATAAGCCTGGTCTCCACAGCGGTGCGTGTCTGTCTGGGCCCATGTTCTGCTCTGCTAATCTAGCTGTCTTCCCTTGTGCCAAACCAGGCTGTCTTAATGACGACAGCTTGATATTAACTCTTCGTATCCTAATCAGCAAATCCTCCCACCTCATTCTTCTTTTTTTATCATATTTTGAATCCCTTGGCCCTTTAAACTTGTATATACATTTTTTTTTTTAACTTTTCTTTTTTTTTGGCTGTGTCGCATACGGCACATGGAGTCTTACCTCCCTGACCAGGGATCGAACCCGTGCCCCCTGGAGTGGAAGGGCAGAGTCTTAACCACCGGCCTGCCAGGGAAGTCCCAAACTTGTATAAAAATTTTAAAATTAGCTTGTTAAATTCCACCCCCAAAAACTCTGTTGAAACACTGAATGTGCACTCTACAGATCAATCTAAGGTGGGAAGAACTGACATCTTTATAATATTTGTTCCAAACCTAAGTAAGGAAATATTCCTTACTAAAATCATAAAAATAATCATGGTCTATGATCATAAATATAAAAGAAATCCTATTTGGGAATGAAATCTATACCAAACCAGAGATATAAATTATACTCTATGCCTTTGGATTTTATAATTTAATAGTAGACACGTTATTTGCCCAGACCTTCTCAATAAAATATGAAACTACCAATGTCAAGCTCTAAAACCAAATTTTAAAACAGTTTGATGAGACGCGTGCTGACCTTACCTTGAATGAGTGGTACATAACGTGCAAGCAGCTTTGCCCTTTTCTTTTCATATCCTTTTTGAGTGATGTCACCTAAAACAACAATGGAAAAATAGAATTACATTTCTTCTGAGGTTCCCAAAATTTTTTAATTAAAAATTCATTCATAATGGAAAAACTGGAAACACTTAGGTCCTTCAACTGGTGATTGGATAAAGAAAGCATGATGCATCCACACAATGGAACGCTTCTCAGCAGTAAAAAGGAACAAGCTATTGATAGACAACAATCTGGGTGGATCTCACACGCATATTGCTAAGTGACAGAAGCCAGACTCAAAAGGCTACATGCTGAATTATTCCAGCCACATGACACTCTGGAAAAGAGTCAGAACTGCAGACTCCGAGGCCACACCCCAGACTGACAGAATCTGAATCTGCATTTTACCAAGATCCCCAGGTGACTCTGTGCAGGTTCAAACTGTGGAAGTACTGGTGGAAGGGACCCACAGGAAACCAACCCTCGCAGGCCACGGGGTGTCCCTGGGCCAGCACTCGGGGAATAGGACATACAGAAGAACAGCCTAAAAATGAATTAACCTACCCAGAGACGGGGCAGGAAATGTGTCTGCAGGGAAACACTTCTCAGTCTAAGCACACCAGCTGGTTTCCTGGACGACTCGGAGTGCTCAGGCAGATCCAGCATGTTTGGGAGACTTTATTTCGACCAGAAGCAGGTATTACAGTGTCCACTAGTATCTTGCACTTTGGGTGAGCGGTCTTCAACAGAAATCTTCCAGTGCTCTGCAAGCCCTCCTGGCACCCCCTCCGCGCCCCTCCTGCCCCTGCCACCCGCCCACCCACCCCAAACAAACAGGCAAAGTGGTGAGGCCAGTGCACAGAGCCTCCGCTTTGCGGACTGCGCACCCAGTCGGGCGCCCACGGAGCTGCTCCCGGTTGCCACCGACACCCTTGGACTCGGCCCTGGTCCGCACCTGACCCCCCACCAACCCCACCCAAAACTAGTCTACTGCCCTGTGGGCCTTTTAATTTGAATACGTTCTGCAGACCATATCCTGCCTTGTGTCCGTGTATTTTTACTTTGCCTGAATGACACCAGATAATAAATCTCACTCTGTTGTCCATTCTCCACTAAGCACTTCGTCTTTCTCATCACCCGACCTGTGACGTAAGGAGTACACCTAATCAATCCACTGCTGACTGCAGTGGCCCGTGGGCTGCGCTGTCCTCGTCTTACACTCACTGGACGCTCACAGACCCTGACTGGATCCAGGATACGATTGCATGATTTTGCTTATTGAGTTGCAACTCATTTGTTTTGTGAACAAATTTAAAGCACATGTGTTTTTTTCAACAATATCTACTAAAAAAATTGTTTCCTCCAGAACATATGAAAATATGTAATTAAGACAAATTTAAATGAAAACAATATTGCAACACTAAACTAAAACAGATAAATCCTCATTTTAAAGCAGAGCATTGGATTTTGCAGGATTTTTTTTTCAATTTTTTTAAAATTAATTTTTATTGGAGTATAGTTATTTATAATGTTGTGTTAGTTTCTGCTGTACAGCAAAGAGAATCAGTTACACATATACGTATATCCACTCTTTTTTAGATTCTATTTCCATATAGGTCATTACAGAGTATTGAATAAGGTTTCCTGTGGTATACGGTAGGTTCTTATTATCTATTTCATATACGGTAGTGTGTATACGTCAATTCCAATCTCAGGATATTTTAAAATTAAGTACTCATTTCCTAGAAACAGTTTCTTCTCATGTTCTCATTTCAAATGAATGCTTACATGGTGAAGGTACCAAGGAGCATTCAGAAAGGAAACGTGCTAACTCCCAGTTTGGGGCTCATATCCTGAAAGCTGTCCAAACCAACTGAATATAACCAGCTACACATTTTCACGTGTAACCAGTTAGCATGTTTTCAAGTATCCAATGTAGACACCAACCTGACACGCCTCTGAATGCGAAGCTTCCGGCCACAGACAGCAAAATGGAATCCAAAACAGACTCCAGGGCAAAACTAATGAACTAATAAAGGGACTCACATCCAAGGTTTCTGACCCCAGGTTCGGTAAACACTAAAGAGACAGACAGCAGACCAAGCTCCTCAGCCTGCGGCACAGAACCGGGAGACCCTGGCCGCCAGCCAGAGGGAATCCCAGACACAGAGGAGGTCTCCCCTGGGTGGGCACCCAGGCCCCAGGGCAGTTCTGGAAACACATCAGGCCACCTGCAGAAGGTGCCTCTCTGGCGGCCTATGGGCAGCTGTTCCCACTAGTGCTCCAGGCAGGGGCACCACGTGTGGCTCGGGCTGACCTCCACGGCCACAGACCAAATTCACTTCGGACTATAAAGGCAAAACCCCGAATGCTATCATCATGTCTCTACCTCAGCAACACAATTTCTAAAGACCTATTCTCGAAGGCACTCAACAACTCCTTAAGGTCACGGGAACGAGGACAGGCGGTGCACATTACATGTAACAACAAAGTATGTGAGAAAACCTAACTGTCCATGAAAACAAGTAGGAAGAAGTGAATGTGCTGCCATACATCACTACTACAGGATACTGTGAGTCCTAAAAAATACTCTGGTACTTGGGGTGGGGGGGTGGGGAAGGGGTGGGTATCACTTACACGGGCTTCATGATATCCTACTGAGTAAAAACAGCAAGCTGAAAAACAATGTACATACAAAATGATGTAATTCTGATAAAAATAAATAAATAAAACTATATTCACATGCATGTAGGTATATATATTTCTGTATGTGCACAAAATGTCTGGAGGGGTACCCAACAAATTATTAGTAGTGGTTACCCCTAGGAAGTGATTTATTTATTTGGCTTGGGGTGGGTGTTAGATTTCGCTTTTTACTTCATGCACTTTTGAACTCGTTAAATCTTTTAACACAATAATCATATAATCTTTCGTAATTAAGAATATATGGAATATGGTTTGATAATGTACTATGGCTATATAAGATGTTATTGTGGGAAACTGAATGAATTCTATGTACTATTTTTGCAATTTTTTATGAGATTAAAATTATTCCAAAATTAAAAGTTAAAATATACGTGAGACAGACTATGTAAAATTGGTGTTATTTCTTTTTTAAATGTTTGATAAATTTTGTCAGTGAAATCATCTGGGCTTGTAGATTTATTTTCCAGATTTTTTTTTTCCTTCTCTCTTTTGCTTTATTTTACTTTTTTTAGAGCAGTTTAAGGGTCACAAGCAAAATTGAGGGCAAGGCACAGAGAGTTCCCATCCATCCCCTGCCCCGCACATGCACAGCCTCTCCCAGTATCACCATCTGCCGCCAGAGTGGCGCATGCGTCACAGACAATGAGCTACACTGACATGTCATCGCCACCCAAAGCCCACAGGGCTCACTCTTGCTGTCACACATTCCATGGGCTTGGACCACCGTATAATGACATGCATCTATCATTACGCTACCACACAGAGTACTTCACGGCCCTAAAAATCCTCTGTGCGCTGCCTATTCATCCCTCTCGCCACCCCCTGAACCCCTGAACCCCTGGCAACCACTGATCTTTTTTACTGTCTCCATAGTTTTCCAGAATAGTTGGAATCAGTAGCCTTTTCAGATTGATTTCTTTCACTGAGTAACGTGCATTTAAGATTGTTCCGTGCCTTTTCTTGGCTTGAGAACTCATTTCTTTTTAGTGCTAAATAATATTCCATTGTCTCAATGTACCAGTTTATTTATCCATTCAACTACTGAAGGACATCCATCTTGGTTGCTCCCAAGTTTGGGCAATTATGAATAAAGCCCCGATAAACAGCCACGTGCAGGTTGCTTTCAAACATCCCTTGGTGAGATGAAACCACACCATGGTATGATTCACACTGGATGCTCGTGACCAGATGCAGAACACTCCTGCAGCTGAAAGGAGAACTTCAATAGCATCCCCTCCAGGGTCTCCCAACTTTTCAGCTGCACAGCTTCCGCTCGAACTCTTTTGAGGAATGTGAGTGAGAAACTGTGCTGCTGAGGCAGAGGCGGGCCTGCCCTCTGGGCACCCCTTCCTCCCAATGGAGTGGCGTGGCAGACTCTGGAAACCAGCGGAAAAGGCACCCTCTCCTCCCCAGCACAGTGGCTCCCCCGCCTCAGTCCTGCCTCCCCTCTCCCGCCCCAACCTTGCTCACTGTGCCGACCAACCTTTCTGACTTTCCAGAATCTAGACTGCTGTCAATTTCCTTTCAATTTTTAAAACCGCTACCATTTCCGTGACATCTGGGGAAGGAGAGTCATCTTCACCTGATGACTGGTCACGCATATTGACCTAGAAAATCCTCCGCCCCAAGTAAATGCTCCCTGGCTTGAAACCCTCTCCAGCCTGAGGGCACAGAGGCCCACACCCCTGCTTCTGCTCCTGCTGTGCTGCCTTCCTTCTTCAGTCTCCCCTGTGGTCTCCTCGCTCTGCCTTTCCCTCTGGGGTTTGAGTTCCTCGAGGGTTTGTCCTAGGCCTTCTTTGCATTTTTCAGTTCTCCATATGGGTCAATTGTTATACCAATGACTTCCAAATTTCTACATCCAGACTAGCCCTTTCTAGAAAGTGCCAGTCCTACACATCCAAATGTTCCCTGGACACCATCCCTCGGATCTCCCAGAGGCGCCTCACACTCAACAGGTGTGAAGCAGACGTGTTCTTTCTGTCCCACATCTTCAATGAAGAGACCCATCACCTCCCCGGCATTCATTTCAGAAACTCGGGAGTCATCCTCCGACGTGCACCTCTTCACACCAAGGCTGCTGCTTCTATTTCAGAGCGTTCTCCCCAGCCCACTGGCTCCGCCTCCACCCAGGCCGGCATGGCCTCCTGCCCTGGAGCACCTCCCGCCCTGGAGCACCTCCCGCCCTGGAGCACCTCCCACCCTGGAGCACCTCCCGCCCTGGAGCACCTCCCGCCCTGGAGCACCTCCTGCCCTGGAGCACGGCAGCACACTCTTCAACGTTTCTGCGCCCAACGTCACACTCATCCAAACCACTCTCTGCACGCCACCAGAAAAATCATTCTAAATCTGAGAGAGAAGTAAAGAGAGACAGACAGAGATCACACAGGAATATTTCAATTGCTGCTTAATGCCTTAAAACCCTGCCGGCTCCATCATTTGTTAAGGAAGACCTGCTTAAAATAAAGCACCCAAGGGTAACCACTCCCTTAGCGCTTCTTTAAAAACAGAAAATTGGCCATCTCTCTTTTCAAGATTTTGTGGGTTCTTGAATGCACACACTCATTTTAATCTTCTCCCCACTGCTGAGAGCTGAGGTAGAAGACTGCATAAGGTATACGTTGATGGCATTACTCTATTTTAATACAACGCCTTTAGCAGACCATACACTTTGCTGTGTTGTCCAATACAACAGCCGCTAGCCATATGTGGCTACTTAAATTTTCATTAATTAAAAGTAAATTAAATGACTATTTAGTTCCCCAGGCCCACTAGCCACATTTCAAGTGCTTAATGCCACATGTGGCCAGTGGCTACCACACCGGACAGCACAAAACATTTCCACCACCACAGAAAGTTCTACTGTGCCTGCCACCTCACACCCACAACACCCACCGGGCTGTAGGCAGCATGTGACTTTGTTCCAACACTGGTCTAGACTCCCGAGTCCGGTCCAAATTCCTCTCTGGCACGCATAAATCCTCCCGTGAGCGAGCCCCGTGCTTCCAACCTGCTCTCCCGCCACCGGCCGGGGGACGCTGTCTGGACGCCCAGCCCACTCAGCCCTGGCTCATCCTCCTTTTGTCCAGCACGTTCTTCCGTGTTCCTCTGCTCCATCCTCCTCACACGTGCCTTCAAAGCAAAGCCGGAAGAAACTTTCTTTCCTGCTCGCCTGGTCCTGACCATCAATCCCCTGTAGCGCCGACTGGGTCCTGCACACACTTCACCATGCTGCCGGTTCACGTGTCTGTCAGCCCCACTAGGTCATGAGCCTTTTTACTCAGTCTGCTGAAGGCTGCTGAAAGACAGGATGACACGCTGAGGGTCTTGGTCTGCTCGGGCTGGTATACCGAAATGCCACAGGCTGGGAGTTCTAAACAACCGTTCTGGAGGCTGGACGTCTGAGATCCAAGTGTCGCAGCAGGGCTGGTCCCTCCTGCGGCCTCTCTCTTCGTGTGCAGACAACCGCCCACCTGGGTCCTCACGTAGTCTTTCCTCTGTGTGTGCGTGTCTCTCTCTCTCTCTTATAAGGACACCGCTCCTACGGGATTAGGGACCCACCTTTAGGACCTCATTTAACCTTAATCACCTCCTTAAAGAAATATAGTCACACTGGGGGTTAGGGCTTCAACATATGAATTTTGGGGGATACAGTTCAGTCCATAGCACCAAGATTATCTGACGATGAGATAAGAATCTCTATTTCTATAACATTTCTATGACCTTCATTTCAAAACGATCCTAGTTTTAGTGTTCTAGCTGTTTCCTGAAAAGGCTAATCCTTAGCCTCCTTCATCTTTAGAAGTAACCTAAAGACACAAACCCATGAGTTATGGAGGAACTTACTAGGACATGCTCTTTTGAGTTGCCTGTTTTCAACAAGCATAAGCATGCCTTTTGACGTTTCAGATACTCAGTTTAAAGGTTCTCTACCAAAGACCCTGTAGAAAATTTCTGAAGTCTGAAAGGGAATAAAAGTTCTTTCTGTTTCCAAAATGGTAATCTTAAATCACGCATAGCCAGTGTAGACTGAAGGAACAGGATCTCTATTCTCTCCTTACGGCTGAGTGACACAAAGCCAAGTCTGAATGGAAACCCCTACATGACCACTGTCCCCCAGCGACTACTTGAAGTGCTGCCCCAAGAATCCAGGAACTCTCAAAACACAGGCCATTCATTTCCTGTGTGAAAAGTGGGAAGGGAGCCCTTGGGGGGCATCACTCCAAAAGATTCTTCATCAACAGATGACAGAGGTAACAATTTTTAGATGTTTCCGTCCCTGACCACAGAGGTTTTTCTTTGCCAAATAGTACATAACTTCCTAGTCATTTTAATACGAAAGTACAACACCAGAAATGTTAGATAACTTAAGGGTATAAAGACTGATCCACAAGGATTATGCTGGTCTCACTCAGAAGCAAGCTCACTGCAAACAAAATGCTACAGGAAGAGTCCGTCTTAAGGATGTACCAGCAGTATGTTTCCCACTCCCACCGCCCTGCTTCCTTCCCCCCCTTTCCTCGGGCATGTCATCGCAGAGTGACTAAATGCTTTGTAGGCGTTCATTTTATATTAAATAAATGGTGCATATCATGTCAGTTAAAAGATCAAAGAGAGATGTGTCTTCAAAATTACAAGCCTCTGGGACTTTCCAACTACAAGGACGGAGCACTCACCCTGGAGCCCGACAATGACAGCTGCGGGGACGCCCCATGGGGCTGCGGGCCGCATCAGCAGGCAGGGACTCCACCCCCGGCTCCCGCTCCACGAGGACTCTTCACCCCAGCAGACCAGTGCCCCCGCCCCGGTCTCTTTCCAGACTCTGTCCTGAATGTATACTGATCTCACTTTGCGAGACTGAAGGTCAAAGGAGGGCAGGGAACTGAATGACCACAGAGGCTGCCACGAGTGCACGACCCCGACCCACACGCCCGGGCTGAGGCCTGCGCCAGGCAGCTGCCCCCAGAAGGGCACTGTGCCCCGACACACCCGCTCCTTCCTGCCCGCCAGCCGAGGAAGGGGCCTGGCCAGACCGGCCAGTGCCGAGCAGGACGGCAGTCACTCTCTCCCAGGTGCTGCAACTGCCGAGGGGGAGACAGGACCCTCACCTCTCCATCCCGCGTCCTGGTCCATATGTCACGCGGGAAGCATTTACTGCACAGGGTAACAGGTGCGCCCCTCCCAGTCATCCCAACACAGCGGAACGATGGAGCAGACTGGCTGGTGTCCCCACCCTCACTCACCACCCCACTCTCTGCCTTCAGCCACATCCTAGGCAACCAGTTCATTGCGGGGACAGAGACCCGGCACGAGGCACCTGTCAGACCACGGCCCTCCTCCACGGAGCCCCACCCCCAGGATTAACACTGATCCTGCGGAGGCACGAGGGGCCCTGGGGAATCTCGTCCAGCCCCTGCTCACCCCCCTCTGCTCCGCGCACACACACACACACACACACACACACACGGGACAGTCCTCACCTGCCCTGGGGCCTCCCCACCTGCAGAGCCCTCCCTGCAAACAGACCTCCCAGAAATGCAGTTTCTCCCTGGATTCAAATGCCCTCCTCGGGGAGGCCTTCCTTGCCCACCCTGGTGAAAACTGCAGCCTCCCCACCCCAAATCTACAAGTGTTTGCTCCCTGTCCCTCTTCGCTCCCGGTTTCTCTCGATGCACTTATCAAAATCTAATGTTCCGTATGTTTCTATTCAGCTGGCCGTCTGCTCCCCCCACTGAGGACGCACGTCTGTGACGGCAGAAACTTCTGTCCTGTAACATCTCCAGGCGGCCGCCTCACACACGCGTCACGGCCCGAGTGTTCGGGGAGCCCTTCTGCGAATAGAGGAACGGCCACGCTTGCCCTCAGCCCGGCCCTCCCCGCCCTCTCCCATCTCACGGGGCACACGCAGCAAATCCTGGCGCTCAGTCCTGACTCCTGGCCATCCTCCAGCGACAGCGACAGCGATGCCCTCAGTCCTGCTCCGGACCCGCCTCAGCCCCAGCCGCGTCTCAGCCCCGCGGCCGCCGCCCTGCATCCAACCACGTGCTGCCCGCAGCGCCTGCCCCGCTGCTGGCCTCTGGCTCACTCTCCCGCCTCCCAGCAGCCGGTGAGTCTTTAAGGGCACCAGTGGTCAGAGCAGCAAGACCTCCAGCGGCTCCTCACCACACCTGGCGCAGAAGCCCAGGGCCCAGCACACCCGCCCGGCCAGCCCCGGGCTGCCTTCCTGGCCCGTCTCCCAGGGCCTGCCCCCCGCGCCATGACTCACCAGGCTCCCTCCTCTGCGGCCCCGGCCCAGCCAGCCCGCCAGGCTCGACTGCTCCCTCCCCGGCCACAGGGACGGCTCCTCCTGACCCCGATTTGCCTGCCCAGAGGCATCTCCTGACCCCCAGTCTGAGGTTACCTCCCCAAAGTCCCAACCTCCCTTTGTCTGCCAGGCGTTAACAGAAGGCAAATGGACAGAGCAAATGGCACCTTTCTTTACGACAGAGCCTGGAAGTGTAACAGGTCAACGGACACGGCCGATACTTCAGTGGCTCTGGTACCTGGGACGCCGAGGAGAGCAAGGTGGGCTCGGCCCCTGCTCTCGTGAAGCATCACGATGGACAGCTAAGCCAGAGCCGGCCACGGCCAAGGGAGTCCTGAGAAGAGCAAACAGTTCAATTCAGTACACGCTGACCACCAACTGCATGCCAAGTACAACCTCGAAGGGCGGACCATCGACGAGGGAGACAGACACGTAAACCAGAACACCAAATAAACCAGCCCTCCCAACACGGGTCTAAACCGGTGACCCTGTAGGCAGTTCAGGTCCTCCAAGAAGCAGACATCGTGACAGGATCAGACGTGAAGAGATTTAGGTGGGAAAATGGGGAGGGCCCCGGAGGAGGCTGGCGAGCTGTCGGATGTGACTGCAGAAGGAAGAAGAAAGGCAGGCGGGTCGGGCAGGAAAAGTCCTAGGCTCCAGGCAGCCCTAGGAAAGTTGCAGGCCACGTGGGATCCTTGAGCCAAGGTCCCTGTCGGGAGTCACAGCCTCCCAGGCATGCGGCAGCTGCTGTACTCCTGCGGCAGGAGTCATGACCTCAGTTGTGGTCAGTGTGGACCCGGACCCCAGCAGGGGAGGCCCAGGGGGATCATGGCCACTGCGGCGCCGGATTAGACTGGAGTCTTGGAGCTCCACCCGGCGGGGCCAGACGCCCAGCGCACTCATCTCAGCCTCTTTTCCTCCTAGGAGTTCAGAGCAACAAAGACCACATCCTGGTTCAATGGCTCCCCGAGGCACAGGTCAGTCCTCCCAGGGCTTCACTGAATCTGAAAAACTATTATCAAAAAGTTAAGTATCCAAGCCAATTACGGAGGATTCTTGATTTAAAACTGAGAATAAGCACCATGCTTGGGTCACTCTTCTATTAATTCAGCAAGCGCTCAGTAAAACGCCTAAAATATGCTAGGCGCTGAGGACATGACGATGGGCAGATCAAACTTCCTCTGGAACTGCTCCCTATGAAGTGGCAAAGAAAAGCCAAACAAACAATAAACACAGAATTGTATAAATCCTGTAAGAATGTGCTAAAGGAAGTGCTACAGGGACAAAAAGAGCAGGCACCTAACTTTGGGCAGGCTGTTCTCAGAGGAATGCAGAGCTTCAAAGAGAAAGTGAAGTTTAAACTTAAGTCTTCAAACGAAGGAAGGAATTCAACACGTACAGAGAGCTGGCAATGAACAGCATGTGCAAAGTTTTAGGATATTAATGGAAATCCTAGTATTGATATTCTTTTAAAAATTTATAAATCAAAATTCTTTAAAAAGACAACTGCACTAGGAGGATTTACTATAGAAAGAAAAAAATTCTAAAGGGAATACACCTGAATCATGATAATGGATTCTGCGTGAAGTGGGATGGACGTACAAGCAGCTAATCAGTATGTACAATTTTTAAAGATTTTCAAACACGTCTTTTATAAACTGAAACATCTGATTGCCCTTAAAAATATAAACAGAAATCACATTATACCAGGCAACAGCTAAAAAAATGTTACACAAGGTAAAAGAAATACCCGTTGACATCTAGGTATCTCCTTAAAAGCTCTGTTAGTGTTGCGTGGTCTGCTAGTTCTCAAAGGTGTTGCCCTCAAGAACCCTTCACACTCTTAAAAATTATTGAGGACCCCAAGGAGCTGTTGTTTCTTTGTGCGTTATCAATGTTTACCATATTAGCAACTGAAACGATGCAATTTTTTAACATTTAATTAATTTTAAAAATTTTATAATAAACCTACCATGTTAACATAAGTAATATTTTAAATTAAAAAAATAATAGATTTCCAAAGCATTTAGTGAGTACAGGTATTGTTTTACTTTTACAAGCGTCCTTAATATCTGGCTTCTTAGAAGACAAGTGGATTCTCCTATCTGCTTCAGCATTCAGCTGGCTGCAGGATATGTGGTTGAAGTGGTGGAAGAAGCAAATCCTGTCTATGAAGTCTATGAAGCAAAGCCTCACACACACGTGGGTTAGAAAAGGGAGGAGTATTTCAGCAGCCTTTTCAGATCACTGTGGACATTCTGCTTTGATACCACACCAAAACTAGGCAAGTGGTAGTTTCTTAAACGACAGTTGCAACGTAGAATCTAAAACCTTGTCAATGAACTTTTCGTACTGCAACTTTTCATTGCAATCCATCGGTATATCTTTGAATGGATCTTTTACCCATGCACGAATTTGTAACATGATACACTGTTCATTTGGAAAATGCTGGTTCACAGAATTACGCAGCTCTTCCTAACGTTGACACATTTCACTAAATAATATCAATAACTCACATTCATTAATATTGCCACTGATCCCATCAAAACAAGTCTTTAAGTACTGAGAGGCTGTCAAGCTCATGGTAGCAGATAAAAGTTTAAAATTTTTATATTTTTGCTTGAAAGCACAAATATTATCATTGGCTACAATTTCTGACAATTGTTCTTCATTTCTCAGAAAACGTCCACCAAATACCCAGCTCTGAGTAACTGCAGCTTGTCTGTCACTCACTTTTTCAAGTAAAAATCACGCTCCACAACAAACGTGGCCTGTTTGTTCTGCAGCACAAACTGCATAACAGAGCCGTTCACAGGCCCTGGACCTCTCAGTGTGGCAGACGTGCTTTACGTGCACCTCCCATTCCTCACGAGGAGACCAGAACAAGTACTCAGGATTGAGATTTAAGAAAGTTAACTGTTACTGCTTCAGCAAGAAAGGATATGTCTAAGTCAAAGTGGCACTGTTTCTACTGCAAGTGGGGAGGCGGTGAAGAATGCACTGACTGTCAGTGCGATTTGGGGCCCTTCCCTCACAGTTTCCGCCAAGGCACCAGTAGTTTTATCCATCACTGCTCCTGTACCATCAGTACAAACATGGAAAACAGAAATGACGTCTTAGTATTATTATAAAAAAACAGTTTTCCCTCATAGGCCCCCAGCAACCGTCTTAGGGAGCCCGAGAGGTGTGTGACCCACTGTATGGGAACCACTGGCAGATTATTTCCAGAAGAAAACACAAGAAATGGTACCACAGGCCACGGGTGGGAAGACGCCAGAGGTAGAAGGGGCGCTCACTCCAGCCTACATTTCCTTTAAATTGTTTCCTTTCTCTGCAGTGCGTATCTACGTTCCTATTTTAATACACCGTTGTGCGAAGCCTTATGACCAATGGAGAAGCAAAGTTAAACCTGACCGCTACAGCCAAAACCTTACCTAGCACCCAGCAGGTACTCAATAATTACTGAATGAATGGATATATATAAATAACAAACACAAAAAACAAAAGGTGGCAAGAACTCCAAAAGAGGGGGCAAGGTGATGAGAATTCTGAGAAAGGAGCCTCATCAGAGAGGATCAGGAAAGGGTCACATAAGACACTTGGGCTGGGCTTTGACAGATGAATGGAATTTGGACATGAGAACTTTAGTATACCACAGAATATTTAGGAAGCACAACAAATGTTTATCGATGTGAAGGCAATGTCAGGCTGTCATTTTGAAAACTAGGAATTATCAATATATCACAAATTTTAGAAATTAAAGACATTTAATGAGGAAAAACGCTTTTTGTGAAAAGAAGTCCCTTCCTCTACATCCACAAATGGAGCTTTTCCCCCTTCTGGTCAACTCCATCCAGGCTGGAGCCCCTGCACTATCAAACTGCATGAAAACAAGAAACAGACTGAAGTTAAAGCTACAGAATAGACCTATTAACCAGAATGAAAAAACAGGAGTGGGACAAATGTAACCTATTGTGTAGGAATTTCCTCTCTAAACCTCTGCAGGCAACTAAAACAAAGAACAAACTTCACACCATCACCCTTGGTTTTTTGTGGGGTTTTTTTTCAGGTTTACAAAAAATTTATTTGCAACAACAGAGATTTCCCACACATCCCCTACTGTTTACATCTTGTATTACTGTGGTACGTACGTTCTAATTGATGAATACAATTGATACGTTATCATAACTAAAGGCCGCAGCTAACATTAGGGCTCACTCTTTGTGTCGTACAATCTCTGGGTTTTGACAAACGTAGAATGACCTGTATCTACCTACCTACCATTACTGTATCGTACAGAGTAGTTACACTGCCCTAAAGATCCCCTGTGCCCACCCAGTCACCCTATCATCCTCGTTTCTAAAGCAGTTCAGCAGCAACAGCCCCAAGATACTGTACAGTACCGAAATTAGTTGTGAGGCATATCGAAGGTAATTTCAGACAGTAATAGGCACAGCGTAAGTGTTTGGGAATTAATTCTTCTAAATAAAAATCAAGATTATACCTCTAATAACCTCATTTTCACCCACAGATGCTTTGAGGAGCCACATACGTGAATTCTCCTGAGTATTTCATGGGGTGGGGGGGCTTCTAAGAAGAGTGAGGTTCTGTGTACCTCCACCCGTCACCCTCATCTTAATTTGAAGACCCCTAAGTCACGACGGGCAAAACAGCCAGGAAAGCTAGGCAGCAAGACCGCGGCTGTGCCTATTTCCCTCTGGAATGAGGAAGCCCACCAGCCTGCTCTATGGGGAGAGATGAGTGTCCAAAGACCAGAACCATCCCTGAGGATGAACCCCAATTTCAACAATCAGTGAGAACCCAGGGAGGATGCTGGAGAACAAGGCCACGTGCGAGTTATGAATAAAGGCAGGGGCGTATTTTCTACTAGTCAAGGCTGGGTACGGGCTGAGGGGACATCGTGCAGGCTTCTCCAGGTTACCCTGGAGTCTGTCACTGACCCCCGTCTCCATGTGGGCAGCTTTTTGTCTGTGTTAAGCTCCCTCCTCCCTCCAACCTGCCTCGCATGATGTCATCTCGAAGTTTCAAGCAACTCCTCATTCAGACAAATGTGAGTGCCATGAAGGCACCCTATTCCAACTTGACTTTATTCTAACTTAGAAGTTTCTCTCAAACGGGGTGCGGGGGAGGAGGGGGGAGAGACACAGCACGTAGGGCAAAGGGAGACCCACTTTCTACTTCTACTTGATGAAAATATAAAAATGATAATGACAATGACACGAACTTTGGTTGCTTTAGGAGCGTGCTTCATTAATAACACCCTCCTTTAATGACGCAAATAAAACCTTACCGGTGTGGGCATGGGACAGGCCAGGGCTCCTGCCTCCTTTGCTGCACTGCACTCCGCTGTCCCCTCCCCTCAACACTGTCTTCTCCTTCCTCAGCTTAAGCTACGTTTCCAGGCTCCTATCCACCTATGCGTAATCTTGTACCCTTCACCCAACTGTACATCCTCTACATGTGTCTAAAATGACAGCAGCATAAAAGGATTCAATAGAGAAGCATTACTTTTGTTGAAGTACTTGTCTTTATGTGTGTTCTGTCACACAAATCATGAAGCTCTCAATCTTATCTAACCATCAACTCCTAGAAAGAACTTCAACATCCAACCACAAAACAACAAGGAATTGAGGGAATAACTAATACACTGGAGCAGAAATTAGGAGCAATGTGCAAAAACATATTTGAACTTGTGTAAAATCTAAACGGCATCTACATGATTTTTCCCTCGATGAAGAACTATAACAAACTCAGGACAGCAGTTACTGTCAGAACCATCCCTAATCTGAGCTTTTCAGATTTTCCAGGAGCAGCTAATCACCAAGAAGTCTCAAATCCACCCTTTTCCAATTGCACTTCCATTTAAAAAAACAATGCCACACGTCACAGAACGTTTAAAAGTTTGGATGTTGAATTCAAAGCGGTTGCATGTAAATGCTGTATTATCTGTAAAACAAAGATAACGACGGAACCTACCTCCCGCAGGCTGGTGAGCAGTCAGTACAGTCCGGTGCATATTTATTAGACAGTGGTAACAAGTCACTACCCCAACCGGAGCGGAACTTGAACTGGGTTCAGACTATGGAAAAAATGGCTGCTGACAGTTGAAAACGCATTTAAGTGTCAAGAACAGTTAAGCATTTAGTTGCTTCTCTTCAAGGGCTACGAGGCCTCCCTGATCCCGGACAAGAACTAACTCTGTGCGCCGACAGCCACGCGGAGTTCAGGACACGAGCCTTGGGGTAACAGACGGAGGGGTAACGCCACCACGCCTCGGAGGCCTAATCACTCAGTCTACTTTAAACAAACAACCACTTATTGAATATGCTTTTTTAATTTTTAAAAGTTCCCTAAAAGGGGCTAACAACCTCGTTCGAAGTGTTCAGTGCTTTGCACCTGCTAAGGCATTAGGCTCATACAGGCCCCTAGAGGCAGGTGCTGCGACCACCCCGTCTCGGAGGAGGAAACCGAGGTACGCGGGGCTGCAGCCGGCGCGGCTGCCAGGGCGCTGACCCGCGGCCCTCGGCTGGGACAGCCCGCTCGGACCGAACGGTCATCCCCGTCCAGGTTCCCGCGCCTTAGGCCAAACCACCCAAAGCGCGGCCACCCGCTGGGCGCCGGAAGCCGGACGGGGGTCGAGGTTCGGGTGTGAGGGCCGGGAGGGGGCCCCGGGCCCGCGGAGGGTCGGGCGGGGGTCTGGGAGGAGTGCCGGGCGGGGGACCCGGGCGCCGGGACGCTCACCTTCCGACAGCTCCAGCTCCAGCTCGGCCAGGCTCTCCCGCACCTCGGCGGGTAACGGCACCGCCTCCAGCGGGCACCCGCGCTCGGCCATGGCCCCGCCGAAGGACGGCCGGTCGTCCGGCTCGCGCCGGGCGGGGTCGGGGTCTGGGTCGGGGTCGGGCCGGGCCGAGCCGAGGCGGCGGCACTGGCAGCGGCTACGTCGCTCCCCTCTGCCCGGCGACCCGCATCGGCCCGTGGGGATCGCAGGCGGCGGGCAGGGGCGCGGCCCCGGCGGTTCCACAGAGGCGCGGGCACGAGCACGGACGGCTCCTCCGGCGCCGCCACCGCCCCGCGCGCCCCCGAGCGCCCAGCCGGCCCTGTACGGAACGCGCGTGCGCGGCGGGAAGGGCGAGAGGGAGAGCGCGGCGAGTCGCCTGCCAGGTGGGAGGCCGGGCCCGCCCAGCAACACCAGAGGCTCGCTCCCATTGGCCGCGAGGCCGCGGCGAGGCCGCTCTGGGCTCCCATTGGGAGAGCGGGGAGAGCGTCACTCCCGAGAGGCTCTGCGCCGAGGGCTTGGATCGTAGATAGGCAGGAACGCGGGCTTGCCTCTCAGCGGGGTCACCTCAGTGTTGTGGTTGCGGGCACGAGACGCCCCTCATCCCCGGTATTGGGGTCGCGGGCCTCGGTCCACGGCGACCCCGCAGGCCCTGGTCTGGTGTCCGCGCGGACGAGGCTGCGGGGTGCGCTGGGCTTGCGCTGGGGCGGGCGGGGGGCGTCCACACGCTTTCTCCCCAGCACGCGTGGGGCTTTTCACGACTCTCGGGAGTGAGCTTCGACACCCTGGGCACCTTTGGACGCGTCCTTCGTAGACGCGCTGTGACACGTGTGTTAGCCTGGGGGCTGGTGGAGCTGAACTGAGACACCACGCCCCCCCGAACACGCACGCACCCCGAGAATCCTGAGGGAGCTGTTCCCCAGTGTCGGCGGGAAGCGTATCTGCCAGGTGCGACGGTGGACTGTAGTGGACGCGAATACCCGGCCCTGTCCGCAGAGGGCCACCTTCCTAGGTCGTATCCTTCTTGAGGTGACTGAGCCGGCCTGGCCATTGGGCCCAGCACACAAGGCCTCTGAGAAGCAGCGCTCGCTCCAGAGCACGGCAGGCTGCCTACAGCTTAGCTGGGCCTGCATGGCCCTCCCCTTCCTGGGCTCAACCCTGTCTCCTTCCCTTTCCTTTCACAGGTGTTGATGCCATATAAACTTGTACCCCAAACTCTCTCTCACCATCTGCTTCTGGAGAAACCATCCTGCAACAGTTGGCACCTGGGGTTTAGATGGCAGGTGATAAGATGGGGTGACTCACTCACCACTTGTGGGTGGAACTCTCAGAGCCCCTGGCACAAAGTGATCTAATTGTTAACCTTCCACCCGTGTAGAAGAGTGAACCAGAGAAGTGAAATGAATACCCTAGAAGCCTTTTACGTATGATGGAAATATTAGCCATAAGGAAGGGTAGTGGAATTGGGTAGCTATTCCTTAACACTACTGATGCCCTTAAGAGAAATAATGGACAGTGGATGGCTACCAACAGACCACTGAAAGCCATGGAGTCTCTTCGGGTGCCTGCAAAAGAAGCCTCGTCTCCTGCATTGAGACAATACAGAGAAGGGCCAGGCTCAAGAATTAACATCTCAAAGATGGTAAACACCCAGTCAAGGCAGTTCTGTTATGCTAAGTTTGGGGCCCTGGTTGGGAAAATCTGGGCCCATGACACATGTCAGAGATCTCATGTCCGGGTAGATGCCCGCAAAGCTTTTGACCACTCGCCACCCCCAAGACTGCCTTGAACCTCTGCAGCCTGCCCACGTGGCTCACCTTTCCCCACCAACCTGTTGGGCACTAGGCATATAATTATGGTTATTTCTTAGCATAATTCAGGAGGACTATAGCCCCCTCCCCCTCAAAAGAACATATTAGTTGGCTAGGGCTGCAGTAACAAAGTACCACAGACTGGGTGGCTTAACAGAAATTTATCTCACAGCTCTGGGGGCTGGAAGTCAGAACAAGGTTACAGGGCTGTGAAGGAAGGATCGTCCATCCCTGTCTGCGAGCTTCTGGTGGTTTGCTGGCAATCTTTGGTGCTACTTGGCTTGTAGATGCATCATGCCCATCTGTGCTTTCATGTTCACATGCCTTTCTCCCTATGTGTGTCTGTTTGTGTCCAAATCCCGTTTTTAAGGACACCAGTCATTGGATTAGGACCTACCCTAATTAATTCATCTTAATTTGATTATCTGTAGAGACCCTATTTCCAAATAAGGTTACCTTCACGGGTGCCGGGGGATTAGGACTTCAACATCTTTTGCAGGGACGCAGTTCAACCCGTTACAGGTTGTGAGAACCAGCCAACTGCCAGGAGCTAGGGAAGTTTGTGTGGGGCTGGATTATAAGTGTGCTTGGTGAGTGGTGGTCCCCAGCATCCTTGTCTAATTCACCAGCGTGACCCCTGCAGAAATCAGGAGAACTGGAGCATAAAATGGGGTAGAAGACTATTATGAGCAATCTTCTAAGATACGGGATTTAACGCCCAGGCAAAGACTAGTAGCAAACTCCCTGAAAGGATGCTCCTAAAATGATGCTGTATTTATTGCTATATAACAAATTACTACACACTGGGTGGCTTGAAACAAGAGTCATTTATTATCTCTTTAGGTTACTGTGGGTCAGGGGATAGTGGAGATGGCTTGTCTCTGTTCGACAGCATCTGGGGCCTCAGCTGGAGCAGCCTGAAGGCCAGGGGTTGGAATGATCTGAAGGTTCATTTACTCACATGTCTGACAGTTGATGCAGGAGCCTGGATTGGGGGTGTCAGCCAGCATACCCACACATGGCCACTGCCTGTGGTCTAGGCTTCCCCACAATGTAATGGCTGGATTCCAAGGGCAGTTGTCCAAAGACAAAGAAAAGCCATGGCCTTTCTGTGAACTAGCCTCAGGAGTCATATACCATCACTTCTGCCACTCCCTAGCTGTTAGTAAATCTCACCTATATTCAGGGGAGAGGCATCAGACTCCTTTCAAAGAGAGAAATTTCAGAATTTGCAGATATATTTTAAAAACACTACACGTAGAAAAAGCTATGGCCCACAGTAAGCAAAGTTGAAATGACAATTGCTACAGCGGACTGATGGAAAGGAGTACAAGGGTCAGGGATGTGGCTGTGCTGAAATTTAAATACTCTGTGCTTCCTGAGACCCACCAGATGATTATATTCCACATAAAGGCACAAATAACAAATTTTTACAAAAGTCCAAAGAAACTGATGAAAGGGGTACTGATGTCACTAGTCAATGGTGGCTCACCTTTTAGGTGAGAGCTGACAGTAGGAAAGGCTGCTCCAGAACGGCACTGGGGACAATAGGATCCTAAAACAGAAGAGGCCAGGAAGCAGCACGGAACTGACAGAAGTCCGAGTATCGCAAATTACAATGGCCAGCAAGGTGTGCATGGCAGCCAAGGGAGCCTGACCTGCAGAGAGCCGCAGAAATGCTTCATAAAACACAGCATCCCTAGAGGCAAAACAGATGGGCAGTTGAAGGCACAACCAGCAGAAAAAAGTCAAGGATGGATGACTAGGAAAATCAAGCTGGTTGCCCAATATAAAAAATCAGGATCCCACAGCCAGTTTCTGGACCTGAGCCAGTTTTCAGACATGGAACTGAAGAGGTGGCCAAATACCAAGAAGGACCCTGCAATATACCACAAGTATACACAGAAATGAATCCCAAAGGCCTTTCCTTTGATAACTACACCCAGGGAAAAGTGGCTAGCCAAACGTTTTGAAGATTGATGGACACAAGGTCTGAACTGACTTCGACATCTAGACCCCTGGATCATCACGGATCCCCTGTCAGAGTGGCTCATGTGGTGCCCAGATCATTAATGGAGTCCTGCCCAAGGTCCAGCTTACAGTAGGTCCACTGGGTCTGTGAACCTGCTTGGTGGTCATTTCCCTGTCCCAAAGTGAATAATTGGCATTGACGTACTTGGCAATTAACATTACTCTCATTTTGGGTCCCTGACCTGTAGGGTTAGAGCTATCACAATAGGAAAAGACAAGTGGAAACCTCTAAAACTGATCTATTCCTATCAGGATCATAAAACAGCATCACATCTGGGGGTGGGAGGGATGGCAGAGACGGGTGCCACTTTTAAGGATCTAAAGGATACAGCATGGTGGTCCCCAAAACCTTTACTTCACCAGCATGATCCCTGCAGAAATCAGAAGGATCCTGAAGGATGAGAGTAGCCTGCAAACTCAACTCAGTAGCAGCCCCGAGAGTAGTCTCTGTGTCAGACGTGGTAGCTGGCTGCTAATCCAGTGTGTTCTTTTCTGTCCCTATCAGAAAAGAGGATCAGAAACATTTCACATTCACGTGGAACAAAGATGCGGTTTTGCCTGAAGCCTGTGTTACCTCTCTTGCCCTCTCACAGTCCAAAGACTTCACCGTCCTGAAGAACATCACGTTGTTCCATTACATCAATAACATTATAAAGATGCTGGAGACATTGGTAAAATACAGGTGCTCCAGAGAGTAGTAGATAAACCGTATGAAGATTCAGGGACCTGCTACACTTATATTTTTAGGAATCCAGTGGTCAGTGGTGCCCTAAGGCATCCCTTCCAAAAGAAAAAGACAATTATTGCATCATGCACCTTCAACCATTTTTTAATAAAGGAAGACACTGTTGGGCCTCTTCAGGTTCTGGAAGCAGCATATTCCACACCTATAAATACTGCTCTGGCCCAAACACTGGTTGACTTGGAAGACTTCCAGGTTTGAGAAGAGCCCAGAAAAGTAAAAGTTTCTGTCACAGGTCGAGGCTGTGGTGCAAGCAGTTCTGCTGCCTGGGCCATACGGCCTAGCAGGTGGTACTGGTGGTGGGGAACAATGCAATGTGGAGTTTCTGGCGCATCTCAGCAGGAGATTCACAAAGCAGGAACCCTAGGTTCTGTGATGCCACTTGAAGCAGAGAATTATATATGCCTCTTGGGGGAAAAAAACCATCTTGGTGTGCTTCTGTGCTCTGACAGAGATGGAACATCTGAACTTGGGACACCAAGTGACCCCGCAGACAGAACAGTGCTTTGTGAGGTGGGTTCTGCCAAACTCACCAAGTCATCAGGTCGGTTCAGCCCAGAAACAGTCCATCACCAGGTGGAAGGAAGGAGCACATTCAAGACTGAGCATCAGACTGTTCAGAGGTCACAAGGGAGTGCAAAATAGGTGGCCCAGACCCACATGGCATCCACTGCTGTTGTATCAGAGCCTCTCTGTTCCTTCGCATCTATGACCATATGGGGAAGCCTTCAGAGCAAGTTGACAGAGGTGGAAAAATCTTGAGCCTGGTTCACAGATGGGTTGGCTTGGTATGTGAGTTCAAAATGAAAGTGTACAGCAGCTACATTACAGCCTCACTCAGGGCTGGCCCTGACAGACAGTGGTAAGGATATGCCCTCCCCGTGGGCAGAGCTCCTAGTCATTCCCTTTTCTGCGTAAGGAGTGGCCCAAGGTGAGAATATACATGGACACACGGGCAGTGTTGGATGGCCTGTGTGACTGGCTAAGGGTTTGGAAGGAAAACAACTGGAAAACTGGGGACAAGGAAAGCATGTGGGAAGACATACTGGGATAGGCGCCAAGCAGGATGGTCTTGGTATAAAATATTAATGCCCACCAGAGAGCAACCATGAAAGTAATAAACCACCAAGCAGACAGAACGATTCAGCCAGTTGACCCTGGACAGCATCTACTTGGCAACCCCTGTATTGGCATGATGGGTACAACAGAGGGACCAAAGTAATGAGGTTGGAGGCTACTTGTGGGCCCAAAGCTGATCTAACCACTAGCTGACACTGAAGGTCTAACCTGCCAGCGGGAGACCAACGCTGAGCTCTGAATGTGGCTCCTTCCACTGAGAAGGTCAACCAGCCAAGTTTGCTGTATTGGAACTCTTCCATCCTGGAAGGGCCAGGAGTTTGTTTTCACAGAAATAGATTCATATTCCATATATAGGCTCGACTTTCTGCCCACAAGTGTCAGCCAACAGGGCCTTATGGAGTGGTAGTTCCTCTGGCACAGGATCCCATGTGGCATCATATCAAACGTGGGATTCACTTTATGGCAAAGGAAGTGCACAGCACGGAGTGCAATGACCACGGGATCTGCTGCCTGACAGAGCACGGGGACAGTCAGCTAAAGGCACAGCTCAAGTGCCAAACTGGAGGTAATGTTCTGCAAAGATGGGGTGCCATTCAAGACCTATACATGGCACTGTGTTCCCAAAAAGAAAGATACCTGAATCTGAAGCCCAAGGGGTGGAAACAGGAGTGGTCCCACTTAACCAACACCCCCAACAATCCACTGGGGAACTTTGTGCTTCCCGTCCTCCCAAGTTTAGATTCTGCAGGGTTAGAGGTCCTGGTCCCCAAAAGGGACACTCCCCGGGGAACACACCAAGTGTTCCATTGGATTATAAACTATGGATGATGTCTGGGAAGCTTGGGTTCCTGCGTCTAGGAACCAGCAGGTGTAAAGGAGGAGTCACTGTCTTGGTGATAGAGAGGGTAGGGCTACTCCTACACAACGGGGAAGAATGTGTAGAACCTGAGTGACCCACATGGGTGCGGCTCGGTACTCCTTTGCTTATCTGCGATTGAGAAACTAGAGAATCCAACTTGCACACGCAGTGGAAGAGTCTGCCTCTTGATTTTCAGACCCCTGCAGTCTGGCTGTAAGGGAAGTACATGATACACGTGCTCCTAGTTTAAGGCATACACCAGTTTGCAACATTGCGTCCAACTTGAAAGACTGATTTCCAAGCTGGCGCTGATAGAGAGCCTTCAGCCAGCTGATGGGACACATGATGTTGGTTCATAAACTGGCCACTGTACATGAGAGCAAGGAGAGACCAAAGAGACACAGACACTCCAGATCAGCAGGTTTAATAAGCAGGGAACTTACGAGGTTTGTCCTGGCGGCCAGAAGATGAATAGATCTCCGCACACCACTGCCAGAATCTTAAGAGCTTATACAGAGGCCTTGACTGGGTTCAGTCATGCACACCTTCCAGATGGTCTCCACACCACCTTGCTCTCTCAAGGCTGCATCCTTGGGGCAGCTGCCAGTGTGGGGAGGGCAAGCGCAACGCACAACCCAAGGATGGGGAGGGGGTGGGGAGCCTCTGATGGCCCAGGGCCAGCTCACAGGTCAACCAGCGGTCATGTCCTCTCGAAGACCTCCTCCAGCATGGTAAGACCAGTGGATTCTACGTGTGAACTCATCCTGCACTTTCATCACTTTAAAATAATGCCTGCTGCTAAGAGGCAGTGTCATGCAGAGCTACAGCAACGAACAAGACGTCTCCAAGGGCACAGAGAGTGGTGTTGGCAGATGCACTGCAGACAGGGAAGCCAAAGTCACACCTGGAGTGTGTCTATTCCTGGCGGGACCAACCACTGCGTCCTCTGTGATGGAGGAACCAGCTCACCACATCAAGGTCTCAGCCCTGGCCTCTGCGGTTGGCGGTTCAGGCACTGAGAAGTGGGAGAAGCCAGGAAGCCTTGGTGAGAGGAGGTCTTGTTGCTGAACCAGTGCAAGTATCTTTCCTGCCACCTAAGGAGAGAGGCTGAGTGACACCCACGAGCAAGTCATCCCGTCCACTGGACTGCACTTGCGCAGTGGGTGCCCTGAGGGAGGAAGGTCTTCTCACATACCCGTCCTGTAGATGACCTTGATACCACTTTGCAATCTTTCTGCCATCAAGTACTGACCAGCTGGACAGTCAATTACCCATAAGAATGCTTATGGATCAGGAATCCAGGTCAGCTCTCTTTCCATATGGAATGGAGCACCAGTGTACTATCCGAAGTTTGCCAACTGGAACTCTTCCAAATCCCATAAGCTGCGTGTGTGTGGCAACTGTCTACTTCTGGCTGAGGCCAGCACACTGTGCAGATCCAGCTGCAGAACAAGCTTGTGCTTCTTCCTGTTCTGCCAACTGGTCATAGGGAACGTCCCAGAAGACCACAGACGTGGCTGAGACAGTGAAACAGAAGATTCAGCACCATGAGTCTGACTACTGACCACATCATTTACGTACGCCTTCTGGATCTTTTCATGCCCAGCTGTGTGTACCTGTGATGGACAAAACTCCTACGCTGAAATCCTGCCCACAATGGGATGGCATTGGGACGTAGAAGCTCTGGGAAGCAGATGAGTCTGTGAGAGCAGAGCCCTCCCTTACGGATGGGATTAGTGCCCTTAAAAGAGCCACGAGTGCTTGCTCCCGCTCTGTGCTCTCCACCATGTAAAGATACAAGGAATAATCAGCTGTCTGCAACCCAGGAGAGGCCCTCACGAGAAGCCCACCCTGCCAGCCCCCGCATCTTGAACTTCCAGCCTCCAGACCTGTGAGACACACATTTCTGTTGGTTATAAGCCCCCCAGTTTATGGCACTTCGTTATAGCAGCCCAAGCTAAGACGATACTGTTTCTGGTTCTCAATGGAATGCTGCTGTTTACATCCAGTTTCATTATTTGTTGTACTTCTCTGGCTACTTTGGGATAAACTCTTGATATGGGTCCAGAAGTGATGGCATCTGTCCCAGGTGCGATCATGAAAGGTTTTACATTTAGGCTCCCTTATCATCTTTTTCTCAATACCAATTAGATGATGAATTCGATTTCAACTGGCAGGGACAACTTCCCTACCTTACCTTAGGGTCTTTGTTTAGACATCATAATATCATTTTGATGCATTAAAGACATCATGGTAATTGGTCCTAATGAGCAGGAAGAAGTACCCTAGATGCCTTGGATGGTGAGAGCTAAATTCCATGAAAAATCAGTGGTCTGTGGACTATCATGGTCTCCCTTCCAAAGTGAAAGACAAGCAGCTGCACCTTGCACTGCCCACAACTAAGGAAAGGCCCAGGCTTGGCGTGTGTGGACTTTGATATGACCACGTCTGGGTGTGCTGCTCCCACCTACTGACTGAGGAAGCTGTAGGCTGTTGGTTTCACGAGACCTGGACAAGGACCTGCAGCTCTGATACTCAGGACAAGTTTGTAGCCGGCCAGGCAGAAGTGTGGACAGCCTGGGGGCTCCACTGATGACCGCTGTCTAACGTGGCTGTCTTCTGGGACTGAGTCCTTTTTTTTTTTTTTTAATTTATTTATTTATTTATTTTTGGCTGAGTTGGGTCTTTGTTGCTGCCCACGGGCTTTCTCTAGTTGCGGCAAATGGGGGCTACTCTTCGTTGCGGTGCACGGGCTTCCCATTGCAGTGGCTTCTCTTGTTGGGGAGCACGGGGTCTAGGCGTGCGGGCTTCAGTAGTTGTGGCTCGTGGGCTCAGTAGTTGTGGCTCGCAGGCTCTAGAGTGCAGGCTCAGTAGTTGTGGCTCACGGGCTTAGTTGCTCTGCAGCATGTGGGATCTTCCCGGACCAGGGCTTGAACCCATGTCCCCTGCATTGGCAGGCGGATTCTTAACCACTGCGCCACCAGGGAAGCCCCTGGGACTGAGTCCTTAACGTAAAGTTTCTGTGCTGACCCCAGGTAGTGTCAGAATTGAACTGTAGGACACTCGGGTGGTGATGGAGAGGAGGTGGTGAATGATGAGGTAAGACTCAAGCAGGTCAGGAAGGCAAAAGTAAACCCCATGAACAGATGGCTAGGGTTCCCATAAAATTTCTCCCTCTGAGTTGTCCTTGTGCCCTGTCTACTCCTGTTCTGCGTATGGACTTGCTGTCCCTGCCCAGAACCCATCTGGGGACTGCCCAAATTACTTACTCACCATCGTTGCTTCTGACCAGAAAACTCCTCTCATAGCAAAAGTGTGGCACTAGGCTTACGACCATGGGATTCCCTGACGTCAACCCAGAAGCAGCTCAGCTACCAACAGTGGGAAGGCTGCCCTACTGCAGACCCACTTATGGCCATTTCTCCCACAGCCAGAATACATCAGCCTGGGGCCATCAGAAGATGGGAAGTGTCCCTCTTACTGCTACGCCAGATAACCCTGGAGGAATTTTTGCTTTCCATCCTATGACTCTGGGCTCTGCTGTCCCGGGGGTGCGGGGAGGCTGCTGCCACCGGTGACAGTGGTCCCCCTCTGAACCAGCAGGGATGGGGGTTCCTGCATCGGCTGGTGGGACTGATCCCAATTACTGAGGGGGAGCCTGGAGGCCGGCACAACTCGAGGACAGTAAAACCTGTATCTGTACCTGACGTCTTCACTGGGCACCTCCTCGTACTTGGTACTTCCAGGTTCAACTGTAAAAGAAGGAAAGGAAGTCCTCCAAAAACAAAACTGTTAAGGTCTCAAATCTTTCAGAAAGGACAGTGAGGCCCAGAAAACCAGGCCTACATGGTAGAAGGAAGACTCGTTGAAACAGGGGCGCAGCCCTGTTTAATGCTTGCTCTGGACGTCTCCTCCTCACCTCCCCCACTTCACACGACATGCTGGGTGTGTTAACTGCACCGATTAGCAAAGGGCAGACCCAGCACCGAGGGAGGAGTCGGGCATTACCTGGAGAGCCTGCATTACTGAGATACGATACCTCGTGGGCCTTCCTTGGTAGGAAGAATGTTTGCCCCGCATCAGGCAGGTGCATTTTGGTAACTAAGTATGGGTGGGTGAGAACACATTCTTCGTAGCCAAAGGGTCACCTGCCAGTGTGCTTTCAGATCAATTCGTCTGCTCTGCACAAGGTGCCGACTTCTGCAAGGAACTGTCCCAGGCTCCCCTGTCTAGTTTGGCGAACAGGAGGGCAGGAGGAGAAAGATGGGCGTCTCTCTCCCTTCCACAGTGATGCGGATGCATCTCCCCTGAGGGGTCAGCTCCTGCAGGAGGGGCTCTGTCCCTGTGTCCCAGTAACCGTTCTGCTGACCCGCCAGCCCCAGGGAAAGGGCTCCTCCATCATCACAGTGATCAAATGCTTGTACTGGATTCCCTTAGCTGGAAAGCCTAGCGTGGTTATGTTCTCCCACCTGGGCTGACACAGTGTCCTGTAGTTGATTCAGACGTACTGGGTCAGACCTCAGTTTGGTCATGACACTTTTTTCATCTTTCATTATGAAAATTTTCAAAAAATAAATAACCATATGCTAACTAGATTCAATCTAGATTCAATATTTTTAAAAGATTTTGCATGTTTACTTAATCCATATATGTGTACTCTTTTTCTAACGGAACCATTTCAAAGTAAATTGCATTTGTTACGGCTCCTTTTTCTTAAAAAATTCAGCATACAGCTCCTAAGAAAAGCAGCCTTCTCTCATATAACCATGACCACACCTAAGAAAATTAACACAAATTCCCCTAAAACCTGCTATCCAGTACATACTCAAATTTACCCCGTTACCCCCCAAAATGACTTTATAGCTGCTTCCCCCAATGCAGGAGCTAATTACATTCTGCACGTGCATTTGGTTATGTCCCCTCAGTTTCTTTTGACGTAAAACAGGCCCCTCACTCTTGTTTTCTGAGTAACGTTGTCTATTTGATGCAACCAGGCCAGTCACTTACAGAACATCCCTTGTGTCTCTCTCCTCGTGGTTCTGTGTCACTTGTCCCTCCATCTGTAAACTGGGGGAGACTGTGCATCTCACACGGCATTGTGCCGGGCCTGCCATGAGCTGGGGTCACAGTGGACACTCCCAGGCCCCTGCACTGTGAAAGTGGAACTTCGCCTTGGTTTTAGGACTTGTTGATGAACCCACCGTGAACTGATTATTTCGCTGGGGGCAGAATTGGTGGTTCTCTAATTGTATTGCTCCCTCTATATTAATTAGCTGGGTGCTTTACCGTGAAGAAGAATTTCCCTCATCAGCAGGTATGACCTGTGTTCTTCCACGAAAGGAGGGTGAATGTCTCTTTCTTTTTAATTATTAACCCCCATGGTAACAAGTTGCTGTGATGGTTACGTCCACTGGCGGCTTTAAATGGGCCCTCCCTCCCTCATTAGCTTAACATGGATGACATGGATATTTATTTATTCAGTATTTGATCATCAATTTCAAACGTCATTCTTCTCTAAAGTGAAGAGACATTTCTTGGATTCCTGCTCCTGGGGATGGTCAAGATTTCGCTTCAATAACATCAAGCAGAAGAACACAGAACTCAGTGGAAAAGGTGGGAAGATTGTAAAAGAGTGACCTTATGGCAGTGTTGGCTAAGAAGGGGAGAATGCAGACATGCACTGGAAAGAAAAATCTAAAATAAGTAAGCAAACATCTAAATAAGTCTAAAATCTAAAAATCGAAAATAAGTAAGTAGTGATTAGGAAAAAGTTGTTTTATATTAAAACCAAGCCCAGCAGAATAAATGTCATGTTCAAAGGTCCTAGAAACACACTGAGATACTTATAAACATACCTTTACAACAGACGTTTGGGTAAAGGACACTGGCTAGATACCACCACCAGGTACAGACGAGCACGAGTAAAACATAAAAAGATCATAATCATGAGAAATAAATATGTAGTGACAGCATCTGACAGAAAAAAAATAAGAAACCAAGCAAGATGAATCAATAGGCATGTGGCTATTTGTCTTACTAGTGCTTTAAGTTCCACTGAAAATTTTTGACTTACAGAAGTTCAATATAAATTCTAAGTCTATGTTTTATTTTTTTGCCTGTGATAAAAGCAGACTGGATAAAACAAGAAAAAAAAAACCACAGGGCTATTCACAAACACACCGGGGCTTTAATTTTATTCTTTTTGTTTTTTTGTGTGTTTTTGTTTTAAACCAAGTTTCCAGCTGTACACTTTAGAAAATAAACAACAGGAAGCCATCCTCTGCTTACCCTTCGTGGGCGGGCAGGGAGGATCAACCAACGGAGAACCGGGCAGATGCCCGTCACTCATGAGCGCACAGCTACCTCATCAAGGTAAGAAGCTAAGATGTGCTGAAATCACATAGAAAATACTCCACTTGGCTTTGCAGCAAAGCGTAAGGGCGAGAGCATCTAACTGACGACACCGGGGCTGGCGCTCAGCACCACTCAGCACACCCACATCACAAGCTCCCACAGGAAATCAAACCTCTTCCTCAAATACAATTGTCACAGGACTTTATTCACTGTTTACTCTTCTGGCAGCAGGACTTCTATGAAGTAGAATCTAAACACAAGTAGAAATGAGGAAGCAATTTGTTAGAAGGCTTCACATCTTCTAAGAAGAATTTCACAGTTTCGAAACACTATCACTGAATTAACCTTATTTTTGGTAAAAATAAGAATAGCAATTAAGATACGTAGTGGTTTACATTATGAAAGTTGAGAAACGCTGGACAAACGACATCCTGTAAACACGGTCTTCATGGTCGCTGTGAGTCTGAGACACCGTGATCCCCACACTGTGCGTCCTTCACACCCACCCCCGGGTGTCTCCACTCACAACCCTCCTTCTTATACTATTAATGATGGCTGATCAGCAGGACTGAAACTAACAAGAGTGACTAAGCTGGACCCCAGTGACTAAGCCGTCTCCTCTCCAGGACTGAACACTCCTGGGTCACTCAGATCACGTCAGAAGACAGAGGACTTTCATTACCTGGTGGTACGTCTCCCAGTCTTTGCTGGATCATTTCTAAATGGTGAATGTATTCCGTCAAGGAATGTTCCGGATCTTGAGAAGCAGTCAGGGATCTTTCTGATCTGGGATTTTCGGATGGATTGGATCTTCAAACATACAAACCAACAAACAAACAAAGAGTTGAACTCAGCAGACAGTCTGAATGCAGCCAGTGCGGAGGGGCAGTGGAGTTGGGCCTGCTGACCAGACACTCGTGGGAAATGGGGTAAACTAGGCGGTTGTTACCTTCCTATATTTTCTTTACCACAGCGGAAAAAAGAGTAAGGTTTTTTTAAGAAGTGCTACACAGTGCTTTAAAACTAACTTCTTTACAACGTCTCCAAATTAAAACAACTAAAAACTACTGTATATTATTTAATTCACTAAATCTTCACATATGAGTCTATCATCCCCACCAGATTCTGCCCAGCATCCCTCACAGGGGTCCCTTCCTCCTGCCCTCCAGCTGGGCCCAGGGAGCCCCGTCTGCGTCACTGCTCACTTCCTCTCCAGGGCAGGGAGCGTCTGACCCGTGCGCCATCCACAAAATAGAGGCCTTGGCCACCACCTACTCCTTCAAAGGTACCACCCACTCGGGCATGGGGGAGCCACAGCCAGACCGAGAACCCTTGCCTGCCCTCCCCGAATAGAACCGGGCTTCTGGGCCCTCACAGACTCACACTGCTGCACTCCCTGCCTCGCTCTGGGACCAAAACTTTCAGAACACGTTTCTGTGAGGAACCACACACGCTGGTGGGTTCCCATCGGCAGAGACGCAGGGTGAGTGGGGACACAGCCTTGCGCACGGCGGTGCCGCCCACGCTCATCGGTCTGGCCTCCCCCATCAGGGCAGTTACGCCCGAGATCGTCACACTCTTAACAAGCAGCTCATACGGAGGTCTCATCACCAACCAGAAACCATGGAGCGAGAGAGCAAACGTGAGCATTTTATCCCTGCTGGTCCGATGTCAGAGGTGGATGACACGTTCTGCTCTGACAAGCTCGTTTTAGAACCCCGGGAAAGCACGCACAGAGAGAGCAGACGACATGCCTGCACGAGCCGTCACACGTGTGTGACAAATACCACAGACACAAACTGAGCTTTCTATTCACTTCACGGGTAGGTTCCAAATACTGGAGGAGTCATAGTCGAATGAATTAAATAAATGACTCGTAATCATATTCGAGAATTTGAATAGGATTATTATTATTTGTGGTTCAGTCTGGAGAAATGGAAATGGAAATCACATCTCTCACAAGCAGCACTTGGATAAGAAATCTCATGGTCAGGAAAATGGGCTGCAAACCGTGATGAAGGTACCCAGGGCCTCAGAACATGACAGTTACAGCCATCAGGGAAACCTTTCTTCACTTGAATTTTTAAACAAAATTCTATTCTACAATTTATCCACAAGGCCTCTTAATTATGTTTTTAATTGAAAACAGTTTTTTCCCCAAATAACCGATGGATGTTTAACATTATCACTGTAACATTGCAATTGCCAAGTAAGTTGTAAGTATAAAAACACATTACGTGTGCAAAAAAACCCCCAATCCCAAAGAAAAAGATTAAGTAAAGCTAACACCACGGCCTTGCATGTATGTGTGTGTGTGCGTGTGTGTGGGGGTCACGTGTGTCCAGGGGCCCTTCCATCACAGGCGGGGCTGGGCACCCGCACAAATCTGCCCAGGGACGCCTCCGCGCATGGCCCTGTCTCTGCAGACGGGGCCCCTGCTGATGGCTACAACCCTGCAGTGGAAAAGCAGCTGAGGCACCACCGCTCACCTTTCCCTCCTGCGTGGGGACGCTTTTGGCACAGGGCCCCTGGCGTGGCTGGAAGACATGTCCCGGGTTGGTGGGGATTCGCGGGTGTCGGGTGGAGACTGCTGCCGCCGTGGCACGAGGAATCCTTCCCCCAGAATTATTTAGCAACGAAGGGATTAAGAAAAGAAAAGAATGCATTTTAGTAGGGAGGTCCATCCACCAAAATTTAAAATTTACAAGCTTTTAAGAGTCTGCATGGCAATTTCAAAACGTTTAAAAAGTACTCGTTATAAAAACTGTATTAAAAAAATCTCTAGAAGAAACCTGAGTTGTTTGTTTGTTTGTTTTTTAAATGTATGTATTTATTTATTTATTTGGCTGCGTTGGGTCTTTGTTGCTGCGCGTGGGCTTTCTCTAGTTGCGGCGAGCGGGGGCTACTCTTCGTTGCGGTGCGCGGGCTTCTCGTTGCGGTGGCTTCTCTTGTTGCGGAGCACGGGCTCTAGGCGTGCAGACTTCAGTAGTTGTGGCTCACGGGCTCTAGAGCACAAGCTCAGTAGTTGTGGCACACAGGCCCAGCTGCTCCGCGGCATGTGGGATCTTCCCACACCAGGGCTCGAACCCGCGTCCCCTGCATTGTCAGGCAGATTCCTTAACCACTGCGCCACCAGGGAAGTCTGAAACCTGAGTTCTGAGCACCTGCATTTCATTCCTGCAAGGCCAACCCTGACCCCCGTGTCTGTGTGGGCAGCGCCCTGGAGGGGCGCTCAGCACCCTGATGGAGTGAGCAGGGCGCCACGTGGGCCTGGGGTGGGTCTCCTGCACCCAGCTCTGAGGAGTGGTAAGGGCAGAAACCCCAGCGACCACCAGGTGCAGCCGGGGGGCAGGGGGTGTGGGGGGACCTCCTGAAGAACCTCGAAGCCAGCTGATTCCGAGACGTAAGGATTCACACGTGGAAATCAAAGGGGACTGGCACCGCCAGGGAAGCCCAGTGGCCATGAAGGGCGCTGCCCACTGCAGCTCCCCCAGGCAGCCCGGCTACACCTGGGCAGCGGCCCGTCAGATGGGGCAGTGGACAACCGCAGACTGGACGGGACTGAGGCAGAGGAGGCAGTGATGCTCCCAGGGGATGTGCACACTGTGAAGTAGAACTTCACTCCATTTGGGAGAATAAAAAAGACTTTTTATTGAAAATAAGCTATTGGTTGATACATTTAGCATTTCTGTATTTTTCAGTCATTATTATGCTCCTCTGAACCACTTTTATTCATCAACATTAACTGCATAAACTTGTGCTTGTTCCCAAAATAAAAACCAGTTTCCTTCAAAAACCCTTTGCCTCCTGACAAGCGCACTGGCTGAATTACTGGTTTCTTACTGTGCTTTGCGATCTCCCACCAGGCGGGCACTGAAGAAGCCCGTGGGTGGGGTGGCAAGGGGGGTACCTGGGCGGGGTGCTTGGCCCGGCGCTAGGGCTCCTCTGCAATCTACTTGTTGCCATTTCTTAACCAAAAAGCGTAACCTGCAAAAAAAGATAGAAAACATTGAAAACTAGAGCAAAACAGGAGTGAAAAGAACCAAGAAAATCCAGACGTGACCGGACCATGGAGTGAGAGCACGGCCCTCCACCCGGGCAGCCGCCAGCACCTTCCCGGCCCCGCCCCCGGCTCCTGGGCCCCCAGGCCCCCGACCCTGCCCCTCCACTCCCAGACCCGCCAGCTGGGGTCTGTCTGGTTCACCGCACTCCCTTCCATCGCTAACGCACTTGACGGGCCCTGGACAGCTGGGGGAAATGGAGACCCTCGCCCTCCACGTGGTGACGGGAGGTGCAGCGGTGTTGGGGCCCCTAGACCCCTCTCCTCAACGGCCCCCAGCAGCTCCCTCACAGCACTGCTGCCTCTGAGACCCAAGGCCCAGGAGGTACCTCCGCTTCGCGTTGGTGGAAAGACGGAGGCAGGGTTTGGGGCTCTCCCCCCGCCCCCCAACCCAGCATCTGACGTACTTCCTGGCACGGGGCACGTTCTCCGAAAATACAGAGCAGATGGACGGACGGACGGACGGACAGGTGTCAGACAGAGTGACAGGCAGGTGGGAGGACAGTCTGTGGTCCGGAGAACTCAGAGGGAGGGAGGGCGGGCGCTAAGTGCCCAGAGGCCGGGGGAGGCCTCCACCCCGCAGGGACTCCTGGCAAGTGTGCGGCTGGACCGTGTGCGGTGCTGGGTCTCTGAGGGCAATGGGACCCACACTGCCTTTTGTGGTGCAGTCCAGGGAAAGGCCAAGGGGGCCCAGCCCACCCTGCTGTGCCTGGTCCTGCAAACGGAGGTGAGCGCGGCCCAGAAAAGGCACCTCCGTGGGCACCAGAGCAGACACAGTGGCACAATTCTTAGTGGGACAAACGTTTTTAGAAATACAGCAGATTTTAAAATTATAAAATAAAATAGATTTTCATCACTGTTAATTCTGAAATAGTCAAAAGTCCCTATCACACCAGGGAGTCCATCCGTACTCCAAAGTGGCGTCCTGCATGCATAATGGCTGGAGCTGGGCTGGGCTGGGCCAGGCGGACACTTAGGGGTCAGGTGTACCTCCCTGCTGGGGGGCCCACAACGTGTCCTCCTGTGCACATGGCGCCCTTTATGAAACACAGATTTGACTAAAATATAAGAAACTGAAACACGAAGAAGTGAAATGCAGTTTTAAGCTCGATCAGACATGTCTGTCATCATAAGAATACCATTAAGGGGAAGGCTTTGTTTTACAATAAAAAGACAGCCTTAAACCCTTCCATCTTAGAAGGTGCAGTTCTACATAACGTGGTTTCCGGAAGACAAGGGTCGTCTATATTTTAAGGCCTCAAATATCATTCATCTTAAAAGAGGGAACAGCTGTAGCATTTCAAAGACTAAACGACCCCAAAGCAGACAGGAGGCACGTGCCTCGGTGGTACCTTAAGACAGCGATCACCACCCTGACGGCAGTGCGGAATTTCGTAAAAGGGCGTGCCGCCACCGCTTTCTTATCTGCCTTGGAAGGAAATACTCCCAAGTGGGCAATCATGGAGAGTGTTTCTTGTTCAGAGTCCTGGAATCCACCAATCAACAGCAAAAGATACTTCTTTTGATAAATCAGGGCTTTTCTAAAGCTCTCTGCTCTCAGATAATGCAGGTACAATTTTTCCATCTAAAAGAAAAAGAAAAAACAGTGAAACTTAACCACAGGACAAAGACATCCTTCTCACAAGTCTCCATAGCACACTTGTACCAGGTGCTTTAAAAAGAACCAGACTTCTTTCCTCAGCAAATTATCACAGCAGTCAGCTCCCCACGACATCTATAACCAGCAACAATCTTGCAGTTCGGAGTTGGATCTTGTTTATCTGACAAAACACAGAGCACAGACGACCCTTCACCAGCATCAGAGGGGCCCCACGAGGGCCCAGGAACCGGACTACCAAGCACGGACAAAGCTGGGGGCAGGTGGGGGTTTCATCACAGGCCTGCAGGCATCGGGGGCCGGGGAGACCTGAGGTCACAGGCAGAGGTTGGTGTCCATATCCTAATACGGCTTTTCCCTGCAGAGAGACCCACAGCTTGGGCCTCACCATCAGAAGTGCTGACTGAGCTGTGGGCTCAAGGCTTTTTCCAGGCTGTGGACACTATCATCTGTAATTCAAGCACCAAGACTTTCACTCCTTAACCCAGGATTTTAGAAAGTACCACGGGCGCCGCAGAGGATCTCTAGGGCAGTGAAAATGCTCTGCATGACACCACTGTGGTGGACACTTGTCATCTTACACTTGTCAAACCCACAGAATGCATGGCCCCAAGAGCAGCCCGCACGTGGTGACAACGTGACGCTGTGGGTCTTTCGACTGCAACACACGCACTGCCTGGGGGGAAGTGGATGGTGGGGCAGAGGGTTCGGGAAATCTCCGTACCTTCCCCTCAATTTGGCTGTGAACCTAAAACTTGCCTAGAAACATAAATCTTAAACAAGTAAGAAGCAGCCATGAGACGGTGTGTGCACACCTAACACCGCCCATGGGCTTGGTCTTACCTTGGCATTGCAGGCGCCAGCCTCCGGTGCAGGCACTGCTGGGTCTGGGTGTTGCGCTGAGCCCGGCGAGACCATCCTGTCCTGCCTCCACGCAGACCTGTCCGACCTCTGCAATGGCCACAGACAGCGTGTCTACACAGCTGCTCTCCCGGGACAGCATCTCAAGAAAGCTGGCTGAGGGCTTCCCCGGTGGCGCAGTGGTTAAGAATCCACCTGCCAGTGCAGGGGACACGGGTTCGAGCCCTGGTCCGGGAAGATCCCACATGCCACGGAGCAACTAAGCCCGTGCGCCACAACTACTGACTGCACCCTACAGCCCGCGTGCCACAACTACTGAGCCCACGTGCCACAACTACTGAAGCCCGCGCCTAGAGCCCGTGCTCCACAACAAGAGAAGCCACGGCAGTGAGAAGCCCGCGCACCACAATGAAGAGTAGCCCCCACTCGCTGCATCTAGAGAAAGCCCACGCGCAGCAACAAAGACACAACGCAGCCAAAAAAATAAGGAAGGGAGGGAGGGAGGGAGGGGAAAAGAAAAGAAAAGAAAAGAAAAGAGGCTGAGAGCACAGTGGTGACCGCTCCCAGGCCCGAGCCGCCCACATGCTGTGCCCTCTGGACACGGGTGGGCTGGGGCAGGTGCCGGCCACCTGGGTCCCTCTTCAGCCTCTTCTCAGTGATGTCCCGGTTGTTACATGATTATTTTATTACACTCAAGGATGGTTACTACACACCGTTTACTGAAGTACGATTGTACAAAAGGTATATTTTTACTAAAAACAAAACCCTCACGTTTGAGAAATCACCCTGAATTCAAAGCTTTAAGCCTATTAGACACCCCTGTCCTCCCTGGCCCTGGAAATGCTGCCCCTGGCAGACGCGGACACCCAGCTCTGTTGAAGCGCCATCGAGCCACGCACCCTGGACACCTCAGGAGGGGCCCACACCGCACAGAGGGGATGTCGTGACCAGGCCACGTGTGCCAACACTGGCCGCGTGGCCTGGACACCACACTGTGCTGAGCGCCCCAGAGCTCCGGTGTGGACACACGAACAGAAGAAGGGCCCCACAGGGAGGGCCAAGGCTGCCGCCCACAGCGCACAGCCAGGACCGCCTGTCGCCGAGGCCAAGGCCAGCTCGGAGCACGCCTGGGGCCACGTGCGCAGCTGCCGCCAAGGCAGCCTGGCTGCACCGCCCACAGCTCAGGGCAGGACTCGGAAGAGGGAGGTGCTGAGCTGGGTGACCTCCCTGCTGGGGCAGAAGGAAGAGGCCACATTTCCCGGTTCTAACAGAGCCCGGTCTCTCCTGGGAAAAGACACTCTAGCAACAGGAGTCACTCCGACACAAAGGAGAAGACGCTCCAGTCTCTCCACCCTCAGCCTGCCTCTCACTCGCTCATTACGTTTATTTCCTGATTCATTACCTTCCAGGCGAAGGACAAAGCGTTCCAGGTGATGGTGCTTTAGTCCACCCCGGGCGCCCTCTGAACAAGGAGCCCCCAGGGGAGCAGGCGGCCGTGCTCGGCGCCAACGGCACCTCTCGCCTTTACAGCCCCTCTCGACGAGGAACAGGGCCATGGGTCTGCCGGCGGTTGGGCCCCACGAGCACAGGAGCCCCCTTAACCCCACAGCGCTTCGGACAGACAAAGCGGAACCGGACAGAACTGAGAAGACAGAGGTCCCGCTTGGGGACACACCACCGCCCTCTGGTGACTGCCAGCGGGACCTGCCCGGCCTTGACAGGGCACCCTGCCCAGGAGCACCAGAAACACCAAGCCCAGCACCAAGAACCTTCCGGAAGAGAAAACACTAGGCACGGATGGTCTCACTGGTGCATCTTAACAAACACTTAAGGAAGAGATGAATACCAGCTCTACACAATCTCTTCCAGAAAACAGGAGGGAACACGTCCCAGCTCATTTCATAAGGACAAGACCAAAGACAATGAAAAAAACCCTCCAGGTTAACATCCCTCATGAAGCCAGATACAAAAACATACGCCAAACATAAGCAAATCGAACCCAGCCTGCAGCCGCCGGGGCCCCAGGACGCGTACCTTGCGCGCGCAGCCCTCCGGCGGGGCCCTCGGGGCCCGCGGCGTCCTCTCCAGCCGGGACACGGCCCTGCACAGCTCCGCCCTCTCCCGCGTCACCGCGCTGAGCGCTCTGCTCAGGGACTCGTTGTCCTTCAGCAGGACGTCCACCAGCTCGACCTGCAGCTCCACCGTCGTCTTCTTCTTGAGGAGAAAACAAGGTCGGAAGATGTTTTGTTCAAAGCCGCTACTCGTGCCTTTTACTGTGGGCTGTTCTCACGGATCGCAGCTTTAAACGCATCTGGGGTTGGCGGGAAGCTCGCGGGGCTGGGCAGAGTCCCCGTACGGGAAGGAGAGGGCAAAAGCCGTCCCGTCAGATCACACTTCCTCTCGCTCTCCTATGAAACAGGCTTTGCACGAAACCGGGCATGGACAGAGGGAGGCTGTCACAAAACACGACCCCCTCCCTGTTCCGACAGCGCCACCGGCACAGGCAGGGCGCGACGGGTGGCGAGAGGAGCACGCTTATCCCTGAGGGTCCCCAGAACAGGCGTGTTCTTTCCAGGCCCCAGCGGGCGCAGGACACCGGCAGGGTCAGCTCTCCTGCTGCCCGCGCTGCCTGCTGCTTCCACGACAGACATCACGACGTCCTAACTGCCACGGACGTTTGTCGGGAATTCATAGCAGCAGTCAGGACTCCTGAAGCACCCCCGACGCTGCTGACGGGCAGCTCCTTTCCAGCCCAGAGCCTCAACACAAGTGCGTGAGCGGCAGATGGGCCGGGGCGTCGGCCACAGAGCGGGACAGACCAGCGCCCCCGTGGGCACCAGGAACAGTGCGTTGAGCCAACCACGCGACAGGCCGAGGTGGGAGGCAGGCCCGGCCACAGTGAACAAGAAAGCTGGTCTCACCCGACAGGAGCTGGTCGTGCCCAATTCAGACTTGAGCGTCTCCAGCGTGTGAAGCAAGGACGCCACTGCCTTCTCGTTTGACGATGTCCAATCGCTGATGGTCCTGGAGAGGCACACGGACACTCAGAAGGGGCGTGTGGGTCCCGGGCGGCAGGCACTCCGCGTAGCGCCCGGGGAGCCCTGCGGTGACCGTGGCAGCCGGGAGGCGGCACGGCCTGGAAGCGGGCAGTCTGTGAAGCCCAGAAGCCTCCAGCCCCTGAGCACTGACCACGGACCACGGAGGCTCCCTCGGTGTGCCCACCTCCCCCCGCTGCTCTCTGCCGGGACTCTGAGTCGGCTACTGAGGCGCTGTCCCTAAGCAAGACTTCGCTGCTCCATCAACTGCACCCAGTCACAGACAGGAGAGCTGTACGGTCTGAGCTTCCGTGTGCTCAGCAAAGGGCAAATCAACGTTGGTTCCCGCCAAACAGCAGGGCCGTGGGTCCTCGACCAGGCAGACGCATCCCGGCCCCGTGGGCAGCCGGCCAGGGTGTCAGGCGAGGCAAACGCTGCACAGACACCGGGCACCAGCCCTGCCTTGGGGGACTCGGGTGGGAGGGGGGCTGGCCTCGGGCCGGACCCTCTGGGTGCTGAGCAAGGGTAAAGGGCCATGGAGAGACCTGATCTGAAAGACACCTGGATTTCCTGTCATATTAGAATGCAAAGACCACAACGCTGTTGTCATCTTTCAAGAGAATACTGCCCACAAAGTCATCCGCACACGTGGGGTGAGAAATAGAGTCCGTTTCATTAAAACCTGAACCCAAAATCAAAGACACGCCCCAAACTCAGAATTTTTCTCAACACGAAAGGTGCTGGGCACATGGCCGGGTAGTCCCGAGACTCGCCTGTCCACCGTCTGGTTGATGAAGCTGGTCAGCAGCCCCGCGGCACAGAGCAGCTGCTGCCGCACCTTCTCCAGGCCCCGCTGCTGCTCCCGGGGGCGCTCGGGCTCCGAGTCGGGCTCCGGGCAGGGGCGCACGGCCTCCCTCGCCTGCAGCTCCCTCACCGTCCGCTGCAGCTGCTGGATCTTGTGCGCGTCCCGCTGGCGCCGCAGCTCTAACTCCCGCTGCCAGCAACGGCGAAAAACAGAAGCGAGCCTCACACACGGTCCAGGGTGGAGACCGCAGCCAGGAGCTCGGCCCCGGGCCCTGACCGACCAGCCCCCAACACGCTCCACACGGGGGCTCCGGGCGCGATGCGGAGTCAGGGTCCCCCCACCCCGGGGATCCGGGACAGGGCCCGGGACGGGACGAGCCACAGCCCGAGCCCGGCCCCCCACCTCAGCACGCATGCGGGCATTGAGTGGGCGCTCAACACCGAGAAGGCGGGCCTGAGTCTCAGGAGGCCCTGTGCCCCCCACTCGCGATACCCGCCCTTCAGTGCAGAGGTGCCAGGGGACCCAGCCGGCCAGGCCGCTCCCTGCCCCACACCCAGGACCCGAGTCTCCACAAGGAGACAGCAGACCACCGACAGAAACCACTCCACGTGCTGAGAAGTTCAGGGAGCGGCGGGGGCTCGGAGAGCATGGGGGCTGACCCCAGGGGATGACGCCTGGGGAGGGGGGCTCCAGGGAAACAAAGACGGCCACGCCGGAACCAGGCAGGGCAGAGAGGGCACAGGCCCGGCCCAGCCGCTCCTCAGGCCGGCACACGGACCAGGCCTGCTTCCCACCCAGCGCCTCCCGCCCTTTCCCGGCATCACCCCCATTCAGTGCTCGAGCCTCCTCAGGAAACTGCGATCCTTTTTTATCCATTTTCCAGATGAGGAAAGTAACAAAACCAAGAGACCCATTGGTTTATTTTGTTTAGGAAAGATGAAATTGGCCCTGAAATAACTATCAGAGGCTTGGGCCACTACGGCCAGAAAAAGACCCCACAACCCAGATCAAGCTAACTACCTACAGTGAAAATAACACCAAAAGCACAACATACTTAAAAAAGAAAAATACATATCAAGGTGCATCATGAAGGACAGTTACTAATTTGACTTGGAAAACACTTTGTTGTTTTTTTTTTTTTAAGCAATCACGTTACATTTTTACAAAACAAAAACCAAACAAAAAAAAGAAAAACAAAAGAAAAAAAACCCGAAATTAAATAAAAAGGTTTGGCAGAAGACTCTGGATAAGGTTTGGGAAGCCCCTTGAGAAGCACATGAAGACAACAAACCTCTCTCCCCCCACACGCACAAAAAACCTGGAACACGCTCTGGGGGTCCCGAGTGACCAAGGCCCACCCAGGGCCGTGACTCTAGCCGCCTCCGTCAGGAAACCCCCGGCCTCTGCCACAGCCCCGAACGATTCCTCCACTTCCACGACCTCTAGTGATGAAACACGACTGCGTTCCAGGTTGTTTAACCCCACCAAAAACACCAGTCGTTACACACACAACACGCGTGAGCCTTGAAAACCCCATGGCAGGAACCAGACACAGAAGGCCACACACCGTGTGATTCCACCAACACAAAACGACCAGCAGAGGCAAATCCAGAGATGGAAAGTAGACCAGTGGGTGCCAGGGGCTGGGTCCCTGCTAACAGGCCCAGGGGTGCCCTTGTGGGTGAGGAACATGTTCTAAAATTGATTGCAGTGATGGCTGCACAACCTTTGAATACACTGAAAACCGCTGCATTGTCCAATTTAAATTGGTGAACTCAGTAGCATGTGAATGATATCTCACTAATATTTATTTCTTGACGATTTCACAGCAGCCTAACCATTAAAAAGACCAGGCCATTGGTTTTCCTTGTGCATTTTAAGAGCTTTTTATAATTTCCCAAAACCCCCAAAAAGAAATAATAAAGGTAATGTTTTTGAAGTTCTAAAAAATATTTTTAAAGAGAGCAAAATAAAGGTCAATCCATGAAAAACACAGGATATAATTTCCTCAAAAACAAATGCTTTTGGTCAATGTATAATGTATCTAAAATTAAGACCCATCCAAAAAATAAAGGAGGGAACACTTCCCAGCCCATCCTGCAAGGCCAAGATCTTCCTGATATCAAAACCAAAAGCACCACAAGAAAAGAAAACTACAAAACAATATCTCTCATAAATATAAATGCAAAATCCTTAACAAAATACTAGCAAACTGAATCCAACACTATTTAAAAAAGAATTATACACCAAATTCAAGTGGGAGGCATCCCAAGAGTGCTAGGATGACTGAATATAGGAAAATCAATGTCCTATATCACATCAAGAGAAGGACAAAACCCGTAAATCTGAAAAGACACTGAAAGAACAAGTCCAACACTCTCTCATGATTAAAAGTAAAAAATAGAAAAGATTGAATAAACTAAAAATCGAAGGCAATTTCCTCCGAAAAGGGGCATCTACAAAAATGGCACAACTACCATCGTACTCAGCAGTAAAAGACTGACTGGTCCCCCAAGATCAAGAACCAGGCTGGACGCCTGCCCTCACACACCGTGGGTTCTGGCCAGGGCAGTCAGGCAAGGAGAAGAGACAAAAGCATCCAGGTTGGAAAGGAACAAGTAAAACTATGTCTATTTGCAGAAAACATGGTCTTCTATATGTAAAATCCTGAAGAATCCATTAAAAATATTGGAACTAATAAACCAGTTCAGCAAGGTTACAGGACACAAGATCAAGGTGTGAAAATCACCCGTATCGCTACACATTCGCAACAAACAACCTGAAAACGGAAGTAAAAATTAATTCCATTTACAACAGCATCAAAAAAATAATATTTAGGAATAAATTTAACAAAAGAAACGCAAAGCTTATCACCTGAAAGTGACAAAACATTATTGAAGGAAACTAAGGAGCTAAATAAACAGAGAGCCCTTCCGATTTCACGGATGGGAAGACCTAGCATTGTAAGGAGACAACACTCCCCAAAGCGATCTACAGATTCAGTGTGATTCCTACCAAGATCCCAAGGGCCTTAATGCAGAAGCGGAAAAGCCGATCCTCAGATGCACACGGAACCACAAGGGGCCCCGAGGATCCAAAACCACCTGGGAAAGAACAAGGTCGGAGGACGCGCGCTTCCCGATTTCCAACCTGCTACAAGGCCGCGGTGGCCAGACGAAGGCACAGCCCGGAGCCAGGACAGGCCCTCTGGCCGTGGCGGGCTCACCAGCGTCTCCTTGTCTCTCTGCCACCTGCTCCACTCCTCCGCGTCCGCTCGGCTCGGCCTCGGCTGTGCTGCCGTCCCCGCGTCCTCGCGTCCTGGCTGCTCTAACCTCTCCCGCGCTCTCGGCGGGGTCTCCACGGGTGGCCTCGGCGCCGCACTTACCTCCTGCTCCCTCTCCACCTCCTGGCGGTGCACGTGGGCCTCAGCCTCCAGGGCTCGCTGCTGCGCGGCCTCCAGTGCCACCTCCAGCTCCAGCACGCGGGCCTCGCAGCCCCTGAGCTTCTGCAGCAGAGCCGGATGCGCCTGCTTGTGCTGCGGCCGCCGGCTCAGCCGCTCCGTGAGCAGGCGCTCGTGCTGCAGGGCCTCTGAGAGCTCGCGGGAGCGGCCCTGCTCGGCCTCCAGGCTCCGCTGCAGCTCTGAGAGGTGGCCACGCTCCTGCGCCAGCAGCGCCTCGCAGCGCGAGGCCTCGATCTGCAGCTCCTTCCGGAGGTTGTCCTTCGCCGTCTGCTCGTGTTTTAGCGCCACGCACAGCTGGTTACTCTGCGTGCACTGCTTCTCCAAAGACGCCCTTAACTCCTGCATCGGGGAAAAGTGGGACGAGGCAAGTCAAAGCCAGAGCAAGAGCATCTGAACAGCTTCCGCAGCTGGAGCTTCTGACGTCACACTCTGGGTAAAAGGAGGGCGAGCGATAACCCTCTTCTCGTGGCTCCGCCGGCCTTGCTCGTGGATGCAGCGCTTTTCTGAGCGCAGTGCCACGTCCCAGGTTCACCTCCCTCCCTGAATCAGGGGCTCCAGTGCTGCGGAAGGGCGGGCCCTCGACCCCCTCACGGTCCTCGGCTCAGCCAGGCCTACGGGACGCCGCTGCGCGTGGCCACGCGGCTGCCACACAAGGTGCCGGCCAGAGGCCTCCCCTGCGCACGGGCGGGGCCCCCACGCGGCTCTGAGGCTGCACTGCCCTCAGGGAAGCGAATGCCCGGAGGCGAGGGCCGCACGTGCAGGGACGCTCTGAGCCCTGAAGGTGCAGCCGCGTCGCCGCCCCAGGCCCTGGCCCTGGCCCCTGGGCACGATGGCGGCTGCGCGTCACCTCCAGGGTCCTTGCGCTCTGGCGCTCCCTCTGCAGGCGCTGCAGCCGCTCCTCCTCCAGCCGGCTCTGCAGGGCTCGCTCCTCGGCACGCTCGCCCTCCAGCTGCTGCCGCGCGGCCTGCAGCTCACCCTCCTTGCCGTCCAGCACCGACCTGTGTGGGGACACGGGCTCTCAAGGGGGCGCCGGCCAGCACCTGGGGCTCCCAGCGCAGGGAGGGCGGGCCCTGCGGTGTGTGCGGCCCCCCCACGAGCCTGCGGGGGCAGAGGCTCCTCCCCAACACCCATCACGACAGCCGGGCAAACCGCGGCTTCGGACGGCATCTTTCCCTTCGAGGCCAAGAACGTGGCAGGACCCACGTGACTTCCATCATTATTCGGCCAGAAGCCTGAGGGCAGGACGGCGCTAGAAGGTGGAGCCTTGCCAGTGGGGTCGCACCTCAGCTGAAGGACCTCTTTCTGCACCTCGTTGAGAGACTTCAGCAGCCGCTCGTTGTCCTGTCTACACTCGCAGAGCTCAGATTTCAGATCTCTGACTGTGTTCTGTTCCACCACCAGCAGCTTCCGGACGTCATTTGCTTTCTCCTGCTCTTCATTCAGGGTCTTCTGCAGGTCGCTTACTATTCCTTTTTCCTGCTCAACCTTATACGCCAATAACTCAACTAAGAAAGAGATTAAATGAATTAAAATAGCATTATCGACGAGTCCAAAGTGAGCTGCACAAATGATTTAACAAATTAGTAACCAACCAGTAAAAGAACGGGATGTGTTCACTCTGGGGGGACAGGAAGCGTCTATGACCCAGAAGCCGTTGTTTCTGACGGAACCAAGATACTCGGGACACATGCCTTCTGCCCACACCCGCCCCAGCCTCGCCCTCGCGGCCGGTGAGCATCCAGAGAGAGACACACAGGCAGACAGCGGGCGGGATCACCCAGCCGTGCAGGCCATGTGACGCAATGGGGTTCCGGGGTTGGGGGGGGCACGCGCCCTCTCGACCCCTGCGATCTTCAGGCCTGGGGTCTCCCAAGGGCAGAGGCTGGAGCTGGGCCGAGATGGACCTCCATAGAGCCCACCCAGCCTGGCGCACGAAGCCCAGTGTGACCATCCCGTGGCCACCCCACTCGCCACCCCTGCACTAACTGCCTCCCACCAGAGACAACCCAGCCCGGACAGCTTCGCTGGAGAACCCTCCCAAAACTAGGAGCAGACACACCCACTCCTCCAGGAACCGAAAGCAGAAGAAAAAAACCCACAGACCAGGACCCTCATGAACACAGATGCAAAATACGAGCAAGTCCAGCCCAGAGGTGCACAGCGTGAGGCCTCACGCCGAGGCTGGGGCTCGGAGGCAGGCTGCCCCACGGGACGGAGTCGAGTCCTCACCCGGCACTCAGAGCATCCCCAGGGCAAGTGGCAAGAACAGGAGGAGAGGAGATGGGGAAGAAAAAATAAGATGAAGTGTTCTTTCCCTGCAGATGACATGAGTGTCTGTGTAAAAATCCCAGAGTCTAAATTAAACTCAGAAACCTGCCACAGGCCACTTCAGCCTCTTGCGAGCCCCAGTGGCCCTCGCGGACGTGGGCCTGCGGCGCCCAGCACGCTGGCGCCGACCCGGCCCCCACCAGCTGCTCACCAGGATGCTGGGCAAGGCCTCCACCCTGACCGGCACGCGTTCTGCACTCGGCGGCCTGGGGAGTCAGCTAGGGGCTCGCTGACCTGCCTGCCACCTCCCGACAGGTGAGTGTCAGGATAAACGTTTCGGGGCCAAAGCCGAGAGGCCACACCCACCCTGCCTCCGCAGCTGGTGTTCTTGGTGGCTCCCGCGGGCCTCCGCGCTGGTCAGTGCCACGCACAGCTGCTGCAGCTTCTCCTGGTTCTGCAGGTGCGTCATCCGCAGCTGGGCACGCAAAGCCTGGATCTCGGACAGCAGGCTACTCCTGTCCGACAGGCGAAGGTGCTCCAAGGACTTCTCCTGCAGGTCCCCCTGCAGATGGGGTGGCAGGGGATCAGGGCAGGGGGACATAAGACACAGCAGAAAAAGGGGGTCCTGAGGGCTGGCGTGCCAGGCAAGAGCAGCCCCTGCCCGGCAGCTCATGCTCCCGGCGTCCCTGCCACAGGAGGACGCGGACGACAGCTGTGCGGCATGAACGTGGGCACAGTGGCCCTGGAACCCTCAGGTCGCAGGCAGCTCTGCCCCCAGCACCTTGGTCTCGCTTCCTGGACCTGGTCGACGCTCGCCATGCACCCTGCCCTCTCTTACGAGGGAACTGGCGGGGAGCAGGCTCCCACAGCCCTCGCGGTGCCGACCCTCCAACCCTGGGCTCAGCGCTCACAGCCTGGAGCCGGGCCGCCTAGAACTGCTCTTCTGCTTTCAAGGAAAGGCCAGTTATTTCCAGAACAGAGTAAGATCCTGAAGGAAGGTAAGTGCACAGAGTTTTCCACTTCATGGAATTCATGCATAAAAACACAGTGTTATCTGTGGACTGAAGCAGGATTTGCTGCTCAGTTACTGCCTTGCTCTAAGGTCGAGTGAAACGTAGGAACGATTCACGTGTGAAACACGTTCCGTCACTCTCTGTGTCAGGGTGGGCTCCGGGGGGAAGCCAAGGCATGGGCTCACCTGCTCCTGGACCACCTTCTCCAGCCTCTCCAACAGGGAGCCGCAGCCCCCAGGGCCTGAGCCACAGGGCCGGGGCCGCAGCTCGACTCTCAGTATCTCCCGTTCCTTTTCAAAGGCCTCTTGCACGATCTGCAGAAATTCCCCTCTCCAGTCGAGGCCCACGTTGGAAGGTTCCTAAAATATTGAAACAAAGAGCCTGTGTCCCTATAAACGCATCCTGCAGGTTCAAACAGAACCCACCCCAACTTACAGAGACACACAGATGTCCATGACCACCTAGGGGCACGAGGAGCCAGCTCTGGGCAGAGAACCTCCCCAACATGACGGGGAAGTAAGACAGAGTGAATGTCAGCAAGCAAATCTCTCTTCCGACCGCTGCACATGAGCCTCAGATCCAGGGGAGGCCAGGCCCTGAATGGTGGAGACAGAGTGTGTGTGTGTGTGTGTGTGTGTGTGTGTGTGTGTGTGTGTGTGTGTGTGTGCTGACGCGTGTGCATGTGCGGGGCATGTGTGTGTGTGTGTGCAGGGGCGGGGGGTGTGTGCATGTGTGGGCAGGGGGCGTGTGTGTGTGCAGGAGCGGGGGTGTGTGCGTGTGTGTGTGCAGTGGTGGGGGCCGGGTGCATGTGTGTGCAGGGGCGGTGTGTGTGCGTGTGTGCAGGCGTCGGGGGCGTGCACGTGTGTGTGTGCAGGGGCGGGGGGCGTGCGCGTGTGTGCAGGCATGGGGGGCGTGTGCATGTGTGTGCAGGGGCGGGGGGCATGTGCGTGTGTGTGCAGGCGTGTGCATGTGTGTGTGTGCGTGTGTATGTGTGCAGACGTGGGGGGCGTGCACGTGTGTGTGTGCAGGGTCGGAGGCGTGTGCATGTGTGTGCAGGGTGGGGGGCGTGCGTGTGTGTGCAGGGGCGTGAGCGTGTGCAGGGGTGTGTGTGTGTGTGCATGTGTGTGTGTGCAGGCGGGGGCGTGCGTGTGTGTGCAGGGGCGTGAGCGTGTGTGTGTGCAGGGGCAGGGGCATGCGTGTGTGTGTGCAGGGGCGTGAGCGTGTGTGTGAGCAGGGGTGGGGGCGTGTGTGTGTGCAGGGGCGGGGGCGTGCGCGTGTGTGTGTGCAGGGGTGTGCGCGTGTGTGTGTAGGGGTGGGGTTAGGGTTAGTATCCACGCAGGGGGGGTGGTGTCTATACGGTCCATGCACCGGTTGGACCCACCTGCCCCCTTCCCTTAAAGTTGGGGGTCTGCCCACTGCTCCGTCCACACTCCATGGCCGGCTGGCTTCCTTGCACACGGTTCCGCATCTGGCCCTCACCTCCATGTTGCCCCTCGGCCCGGCCCCCATACCCATCTCTCCATCAAGAGCCTCCCTGCAGGGCTGCAGCCGGCCCCTTCCCCGCAGCCTCTCCTGGAGGCTGGAGCCCAGGGAATGCGAGTGGGAGGGTGGCTGACCAGGCATGGCCTCCCTGCCTGCCGCTGACCCGCCTCTTGCTCCTCTACTCCTACTTCTGGGGCCAAGAAAAGCCCTCAACCAGGTCCGTGCCCACTGCTTCTCCTCTGTATCTAGAAGGCCTGTACCTTCTCCCCCTTCGGGGGTCCTGGGGTGGCATGCTCCCTGGGAGCTAGTGCTGCCTCCAGCAGGCCCTGGCCCCCCATCGTGAGGCACTCGAGGCGGGTGCTGGGCTCGCCCCTGCTCAGGATGCTCGGGGGTCCACGGTATTCGGACAGGGCCAGGATGTGGTGGCTCTCGTCACACACCATCTGCAGCAAAGCCTGAAACGGACAAACATTTCAGAAAGAAGGAGAAGCAGCTTGAAACCTGTCACCGTCACTGCCCCGCTGTCGCTCGCCAAGGCTCACCAGGCCGCCCCCACGGCCTTTGCACCAGAGACCAGAGTTGCTGCTCTGACCGTAAGGTTCTCAAACTTTCCTCCCCGTAGCTGTCACAGACAAGTAAACCGGTTTTGAACGAGTGAATTTCTGTGTGAGCTGCTCCAACAAAGGCCCCACAATCCAGCTATCCCGCCTGCTCCCTCACAGTAGCTGCTCAGTTCAGGGAAATCCACAGCCAAGTCAGCAAGATGCCAGGCACCTCCCTGGCCCTCCCGGGACCACAGCTCCCCACCAGGAGGGAGACCCGAGAGCCGCACAGGGACACCTTGGGGGAAAGGCACCTGCAGATGGTACCAGGCCAGCTACTGGCCACTGCAGCCCTCTCACGCCCCCGGGGGAGCCCAGAGTATGTGAGCACAGGAAGGGGTCTTTCACACCACCAGGATGTGGAGTGGTAGTTACAGAGTGATGGGACATGGCACCTGGGACGTGCATGCCAGCCGTCTGTGCTGCCCACAGAGGCTGAGAGAGGAAGGCGCACCCCGCCCAGGGCCACCCTTCTGGACGGCTAGTGCTACGGCCAATGCAGAGCGCAAGTGACTGTGACCGTCCTCACACCGCGTGTCAACACAGGTTCCCGCAAGGGGCACATTAGGGAAGCATAAAAGTAGCAACGAAGAGGCCTATGCCAAAGAATGACTAGTTACTTAACTAGAAACAGGTCTTCCTCTAATTCTAATGACGTGACCAAAGACGTGAAACAGTAACGTGAAAGTGCTAGACACCAAACTGTAAACTCTGTTTACAAGCGGCCATCTTGAACACTCTACAACAATTTCCCTTGAAAAACAACGTTATGTGATACAGAACGGAGGCAAATCACAGCCCCGGGGAAGGAGGGGTGGGGAGGCGGGGAGGCGGGGAGGCTGTAGAGTGGACGGGGCCGCAGGCCGTAAACACCTCCTCCCGGGTCACAGAAGGACAAAAAAGGTGTTCTGAAAAACACCTCTGGAAAAGAACAGCTGTGACAAGCGAGGTCCTCCGCCCTCGCCAAACGGGCGCACGGCGGCCAGGAGGACGGACGTGGAGCGGCCCCCGGGCCACGGGCACAGTCAGGCCGTGAGATCCCGGAGCCTCTGCCCTGAGGACCGCGGAGTCGCAGGGGGCCTCGGCCTGCAGTCTCGCAGCCGCACGTGAACCAGCCGCCCCGCGGGGCCCGTCTGCCCAGCTGACACGCGCTTCCCGGCGTGACGGACCTTCACCAGCGTCGCCGGCCTCAGGGCGGCCAGAGCCGCGACCGCACGAGGCTCCTGCGACTCGGCCCCGCGGCGAGTGGCCCACGTGCCCCACTGAGGATGGTGCAGCGGAGGGGCCAGCAGGGAACACAGAAGCCGGGCTGACTGACCCAACAGGCTGCTGCGGGGTGGCCGCTCCTGACTTTCTCTCCTGCCGCCTCAGCACTTCTGGAAAAGGCTCCAGGGCCTCTGCTGGGTCTCTTTCTTTCTTTTCTTTTTTAATAACTAAGTATCAAGTATTAAACGTCAAAGCCTAAGCATGAAACACTGTCATTAACAACCAAACTTTTTCCTTAAAAATCAGGAATTCTAGTATTTATGTCATATAAAAAATTGAGAAATGCAAGAAAAGAAAAAATAGCTAGAAGACATTGCTCCAATTTCAATTCTTAAAGGAATAAAACCAGTTTCATTTCAAATACGATTTCAGAGAAGATTTTACTTAACATCAAAATCGTTTCCTTTGGGAACACTTACTATCTGAATAAGAGAACCCTCAAAGCGTCTTGGGAAAGCCTCCAAAGCCAAACAAGCAAAAACCACAACTGCTTCCCAAAACAGGGTCACGAGGTCTGGCACCTGAACGACACTCAGGAAGACCAATCTAGTTTCGCCTTGCGACTCAGGACAGCGCCACGCCGTGCAGGCCCTCTGGGCGCTGTGCTGTGTGTGACAGGTGCTGCAGGAGGAGCCGCCCCGGGCACAGCACCCGCGGCCCCCGAGCGTGGTCAGGCCCCACCTGGGACACTGTCCCTGTGGTCCTGCCACAGCGGCGCATCTCCTCCCTTTGAGCCGCTACGCAAGGCACAAACTCGTAGCAGGGCTGAGGCCAGCGCAGCTGCAGACGGGCCAGAGGGGAGGCCCCTCGAGCCCCCTCCCCTGCTCCCCGCCGGCCAGTACCTTCACTTGCTTCGGATGGACTTCTTTCTCCTTCATGGCGCCCAACGGCCGTCGGAAACCCCGGGGGCTGAGAGGCGCTGTGGGACCAGCAGTGGGCGCTCCCGGTCTTCCCGAGCCTTGGCTTAGTGTCTCTCCAAACCCCGCGCCATCACCTAGAAACACACCGCAGAGTCAGGGCCTAGACCCGCAACTCTGGTGGCGATCCTCACGGACGGCCCCGAAGCACCGGGAGAGCCACAGCCAGGCTCCTCTCACCAAAGGAAACCTCGATGGACATCCCCAGACAGTAAAAATGTTTCATAAAAACGTAAGATGAGAGCTACACACATTAAGTAAGAAAACGTACATTTTGCACGTTTAGCATGTTAATGTCCGTGATTTGAACATAAACCCTCCGGGCAGCCCAGCTCATTTTCACAGATGCAATGTGTGTTTCCTCACCCCCAAAAGACGGGGCAAATCGGCAACTGTGCCGAGCGCCTCGGAGGACGGACGAGAGAGGCAGCGGGACACGAGGAGGAGGCTGAGCGGGAGGACAGGCCCGAAGCGCCCGGACGAGCAGCGGCATCTCGCGGGGCGGGGGACGCCTGATCTGGGGGTGGGTGGAGAAAAGCCTGGACCGGGCAGCCCGGCTGGGGAGCCCTCAACAAAGTCTCAAATTTGAGACTCCAGGAGCCTCTGTCTGATGGGAGGGGCCTCAAAATAGAACTCATAACCTCTCGGAAGCACGCAGCTCCCTGAGCTGTTCCTGAGCCTTGAACTGTGGTCAGTCCAGGAAGACTTGGAAGCACACACTCTGGAAAACGGAAGGAGGCACCCGGTGGAAAAGCAGAGCCCACCGTCCCCACCAGCATACAGCTCGGGGAGGGCAGGTGGATCTCGTGGAGCCACCGGCAAGGCCCCTCTGAGCACAGAGCTGCCATCCAGTGAGCTGTTCACAACTGCCCTCTCAGAAGTCTACCTTCTCAAACGTGCCAGGGAACATTCAAACACAAAAGACAGAGAGAAACAGAGACTCAGAGAAAGTGTGGAAGAAACAGAGTAAAGGCAGCAAACAGAAGAAAACATCAGAAAAATTAGAGCATCCCCAGAGAAATAAGAAGGGGAGTATCGTTCAGGAAACAAGGGTTAGCGTTAGGAAAAAGGAGTAGTCAGAAACTAAAACAGCAAAAACAAAAACAGTCAATACAAAGCTTAAGAAGTAAAGCTCTGAAAATCTCTTAGAAATGAGAACAAGAATACAAACATGGAAAAAGAGAAAATGAGAAAATTAGTACAGGAGGTCCAACATGTGATCAATAAGAATTAACAAGACAGACGAGAAAACCGTGGGGAAAATGACCAAAGGACTAAGCAGAGTTCTCGGGGTGGGAGGACGTGCTGCAGGGGACCAAGCACTGCTCTCATGACACCTGGGTCCAGGACGGCGGGCTCCACGCTCTGAAGGAACCCATCTCCCCACCCAGGGTCAAGCCCAAGCCCAAGATGCCGACAACAGGAAGACGTCAATGCTCACACAAAAAGTATCCCGCATACGCTTCGTCTCCAGAAACTTGTAGGGGGTCCAACCCGGAAAGCAAGGACCACGTTCAGGACGCGGGGAAGGCCGTCACGGGCAGCGCATACCTGCGCTCAAACACACGTCCTCGAAATGCAGACACTCGGCAGTGATGGGGCAGAAAGTGCAGGTGGGGCCATTTTAGGGAGACGGGAAAGGAGGTGTGTGGCGTTTGCTGCATAAATAAATACTAGAGCAAATTTCTGAAAGTTGAACATGATATCCTCAGGGAACGGCGACTCTAAGCAGGGAAACTGGACGAGAAGCTGCTCGTGGGACGCACCTCACAGAACTGCTCAAATTGTTACATCACGTGGCTACTGCTGGGAAGGAGTGAGAGCACCAGCTGGAAAGCTGTTGGCCCCATTCCGCAAATGCCAACATGCCCAGTGAACTGGACTTCACTGTTGCCTTGTCCTCAAAAGCACCCAATGAGCCAATGGTGACTTTTTTCAAAAGTCACAACACCTTGAGGTGACTGACTTGTAAAAACCTAACAATTACAGAAGAAAGTATAAGGTTAGAAAGTCCCGGTGTGGCAGCCATCATAGTGACAAGGATCCAGGCAAGACCACCAAGAACCATCAGTGGAGGCTAAGAGGGTCCGAGCTTGAGGAGAGAAGGTCCAGGGTCTCGAAAACCTACCCAGGACATCGGCCATTCAGAAGGAACAGGATGAAACCTGGCAGCACAACTGCAGAGTCCAAACTGACCCCCATGAAGAGCACGGCACCGCCAGGGCGCGCACGGTGTCCCACGAGACGCACACATGCCGACGAACCTGCCGCGAACATGAAGAGCCAGCCCTCGCGGGGTCCAGGCCCGAGCACTGCGCCAGGCCCCTGGCCTGCAAAGCACATCTGGATGCACGGTGGCAGCCACTGCTTGTTCCTGTAAAGCGCACTAACGGGACGAAATCTCAGGGAGGCGTGCGGACGCGACACTGCCCTGGGTCAGGGCGGATGTCCTGGCGTGGACTGGACTCCAGGAAATACACAGGGACCTTCTCAGGAGTAAAGCGACATCAGGTCCTCAAGTAACAGAGCACAAACCCAGAGGGAGACAGAGACGCAGAGACGCAGAGAGAGAGAGAGGCAGAGTGTGCGCAAGCAACACGGCGCGTTAACACGGGACGTGCGAGGGGTGCACGGGGACTCTGCACTGCTCTACACTCTGAAGCTGTAAAAATAAAGTTTGTGACTGACTCACTTTTTCCATCGCTTTTTCCTTCTAACCCAAGAGGAGGTGATCTTGACTTTTCTTGAGAATCAAGAGACGTTATGATAAAATCTTCAACATCTTTCTCCTGTTCAAATAGGTAGATGTTTAAATGGTCATAAAATGATAACGTGTTATATCATGGAACTGAACTTGCCAGATGGAAAACTTGCTAAGTCCTGAATTTATCATCTTCCCACACAGAATTCAAAGTGTTCACAGCTTGTAGACACGAGGCCATACACTTTCAAAATTTTGCATGATGTAGTAGCATATGGATATGAAATGGAAGCACATGGATATGATGAGGTCGTATACGGGTACCTTAAATTACACATATCCCGTAATTTATTTTTCATTTTATCTAATCTAAGATACACAAAATCTCAAAATTATGTTAGATAAAATATAATCTAACCCCAAAATAATATATTGAAGTGTTCTTGAAATTAACATTATATGTAGAACCTGTTAAACATGATATAGAACTGAAAATAAATCTAAAAAACATCTTCCAGACAAAGAACCCATATGCAGACCACACATGAAGATAGGTTTATGATTATACTTCCCAAAGCCAGTGTGAGTTAGCAAACTTAGGCCTGCGGTGAATTTCTGAGTAAGAGTAACGCATTTCATGTATTTTTAAAAACAACCAAAGTGCTCTGAATGTTCCTATGACAGTAGACTTGGGTCCACCTTGCAGAACGCTGTCCCTACACTTGCTGACCAGGGGACTGCTCACCCAGGCCTGGCCAACAGGCCACAACAGGAGGTGAGCCAACAATGACTGCAGCTGCGACCCTGCCGTCCACGTAGACACAACCCAGTGGGAACACACTGGGGCCTTGGGCATCCCATGGACCCAAACCAGGACAGCACCCAGGGAGACCACTTACCACAGGCACCCGCTGAGCATGGTGGTCGGTGGAGGGGGCCCCGTCTGCAGCTAAGGGAGACCCCGCCCACTGAGGGGCCGTTCCTGCCGCTGACTCGCCCGGGTAACACAGCAGCCCCATCGGGTCAGCCTGGGGCAGCCGGGTGCGCGTCCCGTCCCACAGGGAGGTGTCCAGGCTGCGCTGGCTCAGGGCGTCTGAGCAGGGTGTGAGGGGCAGGCTGGGGCGGTGCTCAGAGACTGAGTCCTTCCTGACGACCTCGGGGGAGCTCCAGGAGGACAGGTCCATCGTCCCGAGCACGTCCTTCAAGGGCTTGGTCCCCTGGGTGTGGGAGAGGTCACGGGAGCACCTGTACAAGCTCCCCTGAGAGCAGAGTGACCTGTCCTGCAAAGCGACCTGCTCTCCTGTGGGCGTATCTGGCACCTCGTTTCGTGTCAACGAATCCTGGTTTCCGGTAATGTCAACTAGATCCCGTGTGACGTTAAATGCATCAACAGGAGATGATCCGTCAGTTTCTTCACTGTTACTGGAACTATCACTCGCATTATTTTCTAAAACATGTGGAGATTCCAATGCCTGTTGAAATTTAAAGTCCTCTGTCCTGACGTTTTGGAAGCTCATGCAATGTACCAGATGGTTCAGTTTTTCTTGAAGTTGTTTCACCTGATCTACGAGATCAACTTTCCGCAGCTGACAATCTTCCAGTAGCTTTTCCTTATCCTACAGGTAAAAAAGAACATGCATACAGTAAAATAAGTGAATTACACGTTGTCACGTTTGTTATTTACGAGCCAATTTCAGACACTGTCTGAACAATTAAGGATGAGATTCCATGATGAGCCCTTTGTCCCTCTAGACTCTTTAAGATTTCAAGTTTTTAAAAATCCTATGAAAGACAGACTCAAGGCTTAAAGCTCATTGCCTAAAAGGCAACTGTTGAAGAGGCTCCTGGAAAGATGGCAGAACAGGCAGCACCAGGAACCCCTGTCCGCCTGGACAACTACTGCACAGGCAGAATGTGCCTGATGTAACCATTCTGGAAGTCTGCAGACTGTTGAAGGCTTGCAACTTCCAGGGGAAGGTTTGGAGGGTTAAACTGCTCTCAGCTCTTAGCACGGGAACAGCTACCCATCCCCCACCCCAGGGCCCAGCAGGCAGCAGTGCGTGTGTCCCTAGAGCATCTTGCAGGACCTAGGGTGGGCAAAAAGGACCCTGTCCTCCCAAAACTGGGAATCTGCCCTGAATGATGCTTCTGATCACAGAGGAGCCGGCAGAGAGGCAGGAGGCCACGGCTGCTGCACCTGCCCCCAGCTGTTCCAGCCCCTGCCCTGCTGGCTGAAGTGACTTCCGGGGATTTAAAGCATCGGTGTGCCTTTTTCCCCACCACTGCATTTTTCTCTTTTTCCCTTTGGGGAAAAATTTAAAACTAGGACATTCAAAAACAACTGCATATACAGAGGAAATTCTAAAGTGACTGCGTGTGCCTGGGTAAAGGCAAAGGCTCAGAAAAGATCTGAGAACTTAAGTTTACATCTCAAGCTGATCCTTAGCACAGAGACATCAACCAAAAAAAAAAAAAAAAACAGTAACAAAAACAACAAAAAAGCAAATACTGAGAAAGAGGGAGAGTCTGATTTCTAGATTTACCACGTTAATAGATTAAAAATATTCAGTGTTCAACAACAACAACAAAAATCACAACCAGGGAAGTATGGCCTAGGCATAGGAAAAAAGTCAACAGAAACCATCCCTGAAAAAGACCTGATGATGGATCTACCAGACAAAGACTTTAACACAACCTTCTTAAAGATGCTCACAGAACTAAGGAAAATGTGAAGTTAAAAAAAAAAAAAAAAAAAAAGCATGAACAAAATAGAAATATCAATAAAGAAAAAGAAATGAAATTCTGGAATTAAAAAGTATAACTGAAATTAAAAACTCACTAAAGGGATTCAAAGGTAGATCTGAGAAGCCAGAAGAAAGATTTAGTGGATGCGAAGACAGAACAATGGAAATTATCAAGTCTGGGGAAAAGAAAAAAAAAAGATTGAGAAAAGTAAGTGGAGCATCAGGTAACTGTGGGATACCACTGAACAAACCAACACACACATAATGGGAGTCCCAAAAGAAGGGAGAGAGAAGGAAGCAAAGAGAATATACGGGGACATAATGAATGAAAACTTTCCAAACTTGATGAAAGATATGAACATAAATACCCAGGAAACTCAACGAACTCCAAGTAAGATGAACTCAAATAGACCCACACCAAAGACACATAATAATCAAACTTACACAAAGCCAAAGAATGAGAAAATCTTGAAAACAGCAAGAGAGAAGTGACTTGTCACATACAAAGGATCCTCGATAAGCTTATCAACAGATTTCTCCACCAGAAACTTTGGAGGCCAGAGGACAGTAGGTCAATATAGTCAAAGTGCTAAAAGAAAAAGAACTGTCAACTAAGAATCCTAAATCCAGCAAAGCTCCATCAACAGTAGGTTAGAAATTAAGACATTCCCAGATAAACAGAAGTTGAGGGATCTTGTTACCACTAAAACCTGCCCTGTAAGAAACGTTCAAGAGAGTCCGGCAGGGGAAATGAAAGAACCTTAGACAGTAATTCAAAGCTGTATGGAGAAATAAAGATCTTAATAAAGGTAAATACATGGGCAGTTATAAAAGCTAACGTTATTGTAACAATGGTTTATAACTGCGCTTTTTGTTTTCATCATGAACTAAAAGACTAATATACATATTCCTAAGTTATTGGTCTAAAAGTTAGTATTAGTGTAACTTTAGTTTGTAACTCCACGCGTTGTTTTCTACATAATTTAAAAGATTAATGTATTTAAAGGAATTATTAGTTTATGTTTAAAGGCACATAAGTATAAAGATAGTTTTTTGTTACATCAAAAACCAAAAGGAATGGGGATGGAGCTACAAAGGAACAGAGTTTTATGTGTTATTAAACTTAGGCTCGTATAAATTCAAGTCAGAGTGCTTTATGTTAGGATGCTAAATGTGAAAATAGCAAAAGAATATACACAAAGAGAAGTGAGAAAGGAATTTAAACATTTCACCATTTAAAAAAATCAATTAAACACAAGAGAAGAGGGGCTTCCCTGGTGGCGCAGCGGTTAAGAATCCACCTGCCAATGCAGGGGACACGGGTTCAAGCGCTGGTCCGGGAAGATCCCACATGTCACGGAGCAACTAAGCCCGTGCACCACAACTACTGAGCCTCCGCTCTAGAGCCCATGAGCCACAACTACTGAAGCCTGTGTAGCTAGAGCCCGTGCTCCACAACAAGAGAAGCCACCGCAATGAGAAGCTTGCCCACCACAACGAAGCACAGCCCCCGCTCGCTGTAACTAGAGAAGGCCCATGCCCATCAACAGAGACCCAACACAGCCAGAAAAAAAAAGACACTATCCACAGAGTAAAAATGCAACCCACAAAATGGGAAAAAATATTTGCCAATCATACACCTAATAAGGGATTAATATACCCAGAAATATATAAAGAACTTCTAAAACTCAATCAAAATAACATACAACCTGATTCAAAATTTGCCAAAGGACTTGAACAGACATCTCTCCGAAGAACATATACATGAAAAGATATCCACTATCATTAGTCATTTGAGAAATGCAAATCAAAACTACAATTAGATACACCTCACACCCATTAGGATGACTACTATCAAAAAAAAAAAAAAAAAAAAACCCCAGAAAGTAACAAATATTGGTGAGGATGTGGAGAACTTGAACTCTTGTACACTTTTGATGGGAATGTAAAATGGTACAGCCACCGTGGAAAACACTACAGCAGTTCATCAAAAAATTAGAAGTAGAATTACCATACGATCCAGCAACTCTAGTTCTGGGTATATACCTAGAAGAACCGAAAGCAAGGTCTCAAAGAGATATTTGCACATCCATGTTCATAACACCACTATTCACAACAGTTAAAACGTGGAAGCAGGACTTCCCTGGTGGCGCACTGGTTAAGAATCCGCCTACCAATGCAGTGGACACAGGTTCAAGCCCTGTTCTGGGAAGATCCCACATGCCGCGGAGCAACTAAGCCCGTGCGCCACAACTCCTGAGCCCGCATGCCACAACTACTGAAGCCCGCACGCCCTAGAGCCCGTGCTCCGCAACAAGAGAAGCCACCGCAATGAGAAGCCCGCACACCGCAACGAAGAGTAGCCCCCGCTTGCCACAACTAGAGAAAGCCCGCATGCAGCAACAAAGACCCAACGCAGCCGAAAAAATAAATAAATAAATGTGTTTATTTATTTAAAAAAAAAACGTGGAAGCAAACCACGTGTCCATCGACAGATGAATGGATAAGCATACTGTGGTGTATACATACAATGGAATATTATTCAGCCTTAAAAAGGAAGGAAATTCTGATACCTGCTATGACACAGATGAACCTTGATGACATTATGCTGAGTGACATAAGTCAGACCCAAAAAAACAAATACTGTGTGACTCCACTTATGTAAACACTTAGAGTATTTCAGAAATCATACGGAAACAGAAAGCATAACAGTGGTTGCCAGGGCCTGGGGGAAGGAGGAAATGGGAGTCATTGTTTAAATGGGTAGTTTCAGTTTCACAAGATGAAAAGAGCTATGGAGATGCACGGTCACACAACATTATAAACGTATTTAATACCACTGAACTATACGTTTAAAAATGATTAAGATGTAAATTGTGTATGTATTTTGCCACACACAACACAAAAAAAGGCAACCGTTATAACCTATTTCTGTGGCAATTTATTGAGGATGTTAAGTTTCTTTTTTGGGTTTTTTAAGGAAAAAAGGCCTGGAAGGTTCTATATGCAAACATTGGAAAACACAAAATTGTAATTTATGGAATGAATTTGGAATTTCCTTGTCAGTGTATAACTCCTAAAAATTTGGCGACCAGCTCAGGATATCCCAGGGCCGAGCTCTCTTTTAAGAATTTAAAGAAATGTTCTTATCACAAGGATGCTGAGACAAGTTTGCTACACAGAGTAAGTGAAGGTTCTCTCCAAACAGAATGTATTGTCTGAGGGCATCTGATAAACACATAACATCAGATGCAGGCTTCCTCTATCAAAACTGCAGACCCAGGCCCAGAATCCTGTGTGCTGTGGGATTCAGAATCTTCCAATTTCCAACATGGTGCACATGGCTCGTGGCACATCCCAGGAGCGCTCCCAGGAGGTGAGGGGCTGGAACACCTAGCGAAGTGTGCAACGTCCACACCAGCAGGGTGACTGGCTCATGAGAGCCCGCGTCTGAGCAGGCTTCAGAACCAAGCCCACTTTTGGTTCTCAAACATCTCAGCTCCGCACCAACGTGATGCTGCCGACCCGCACCCTCCCCGCCCGGGAAAGAAAAGGCAGCTTCTTGTAGCTTCTGTCCTGGTGAGCAGAATGTAAAACTGCTGAATCATAGGTTACTCTGCTCTTCTTTGCTGGGAGGACAAGTGAACACAGGTAGGGAAAACACCTGAGGTTCAAGCAATACATGTGAAGCCTTTGCAAGTGATGAAGGTTGTGGAGGCAGCACAGCTGTGGGCAACTGTCCTCACACGGAAAATCCAGACACAAGCCCTGGAGCCGTTAAATCCTACTGATATCAACTATGAGGAAAAAGTAACTGACTGCTCACTTTTCACAAGCTGATTAGACCATGGGAAATGCATGCTTAAATCAAACACGCGGGAAATTTCAGAATGGATCTGAGCAGCACCGCCAAGAGCGACGGACTTGGAGAAGGCGCCCCTGTCTGCAGTGCACGTAACCTGTGCTGGCGCAGCAAAGACGCCGAGGGGGTCTCTGCCTGCGACCAGCTGCCGTGTCCTGTGCCCCCCCCCAACCCCCGAACGTGCCCAGGCACCTTCGCTGCTCCCGACACTCCATTCTCTGCAGGCAGGCACATTTCCTTTTTCACTAAGAGCAGCTCAGACTCCAGTTGCCGCTGGCAGACCGCAAGCACCGACATCACGCTGTCCTGCTGGCTGAGATCTGCGCGGGTCAACGTCGGCAGGGCTTTGGCCAGCTGCGGACCCTCCTTAACAGGGCTCTGTGATGAGCAGAGAAAACGAGGACAATGCTTATGAGCACACAGCCGAAGGCATCACAAAGTCACAAGTGCAGTGAGGCTACCTCAGAGTCCCAGGAGCTCTGCAGCCGGAGCACCAGCCAGCAGGCCCCGAGGGAGAGCCCACAGCTCAGGACCAGAAGCACACACGCGGAGCAGAAGACCAGAGGTGCACACAGCAGGTCAAGACGTGCTGGAGCTGGGGCAACCCCGCGAAGCACGGCCCCAGCAGACGTGGAGCACAGCACAGCTGCCCCCGAGCTTCCCACCTGCACCAGCAGCTCCCCAGACACACCCCAGATCCCCACCTGCACCCCCAGCTCCCCGGACACACCCCAGCTCCCCACGTGCACCCAGCTCTCTGCACACAGAGGCTGCACCACCTGTGTCCTGACGAAGGAGCCCACCTGTGGGTTCCCACCATGGCCGTGGGGGGCCTCAGCCAGCCGCCTGCCACACACATCCTGTTCCACCTCTTCGTGGCAGGAGGCCTCTTCACCCCGGGACACCCGCCCCCGGGAGCTGCCGGCCACGTGGGCCCCGCGCGCCTGCCGCTCGTCCGGCTCCTTCTGGCACCTCAGGAAGCGCTGGTTGAGCGCCTGCAGCTGGCAGCCGAGGCGGACACACTGCGCCCGGAGCCGCTGCAGCTCGGGGGGCTCCCCAGAGGCCGCCAGGAGCTGCTGCTCTAGGGCGCAGCGGAAGCGGGCCACGGCCGCCAGGATGGCCTCCAGCTCGGCAGAGTGGGCTGACTTCTGCCGGTGCAGAGCGTCGATTTCTAACTCTCTCTCTGCGATCTTCGCTTCCTTGGCCCGCAGGGCAGCTTCGAACTCTCGGATCTGTGAGGCCAGGGTCTGGACCTCGGCCTCCCTGAGGGCGGCGCGGGGCCCCGACGCAGCCAGCTGCCGCACGGCCACCTCCTCCGCGGCCTGCAGGCGCTGCTGGAGGGCCTCGAGGGCCTGGCCGTGCCCGCGCTCCTGCTCGGCCAGCAGCCGGCTCAGGGCCTCCTTGGCCTCGAGGGCGGCACGCAGCTCACCCTCCAGCTCCACGCAGGCCTTGGCTCCTTCGGCCGGGAGGCCCAGCAGCTCGCTCTGCAGGCTGGCGGCTCTGCCATCACCGGCCTGGGGCGCTGCGGGTCCCCCGAGCAGGAGCTCCCTCTGCAGTTTCTCGATGACCTCATGGAGCTGTTCAATCTCCTGTGCTTTATCCTTCTGTAACCTCTCTTGGTTCTCTCGCAAATTCTCAATAATGGATTTCAGCTCTTCAATTTCAGAACTTCTGTTATACGCAACCTGAAGAAAAAGCACATTTCAGAGGCAAATTACATACCTCAACTTCAGAAGTTCCCCTTTCCACTTACAGCTGGGCCTGAACTCATTCTTACAGAAGTGGAGAGACTTCGTAACTTAGAAGTAGCTATGGAAGTAACTAACAACATCACCAAATGACATTAAGATCTGAAGAACACCCAGAACACCCAGCCAGTTCAAGTACGTCAGAATGGTCAAATATTCGTATCTGCAGTTGCTGCTCTGTTGCTCGTTCAAATGCTTCATTAAGGCCACACCCCATCGCTGTGACAGACCCCAACACTCGGCTGCCAGGATTCAGGGGAAGCTCTAACTTGGCCACGTCCCAGTCGATGACACTACACATGAATGTTCTCACCACCTTTTAAATGTCTATTTTCTTAACGTTGAAACAACTTTGATTTGTTTGATTTTCCTAAAGGGGTATTTAGATTTTAGGTGTCACTCTAACACCAGAACAAGAATAAAAGTGAGAAGACTGGCTGAGGGAGTTTGCAGTCATGAAGCACATGAATGAGCCAGAGCACACAGCACGCTTTGCACACTGTGCACAGCGGGGACGCGGGGACTCACCACACCGGGCGTCCAACGATGGTTCTACTTGTGCTATTTAGTCTAATTCTCAACAATCTTAAGGTAAGAAATGTTATTGTTCCTACTTCAAGGATGGGACAGTTGAAATTTAGATATGAAATATCTTGCCAAGACCACAAAGACAGTAAATGGAAAATCAGAATTGAAATCTATGTCAATATGGCTCCAAACTACATTCTCTTAAGATTACATCAATAGTAGTGACCAAAAAATTAAAAAGTTCTAAGCAATCTGTGTTCTAGTTAACAATTTTCAACCAACTGGTTATAGTAACATCTTATACGTCCTAAAAATTAAGAGTTTCATACAATTCTTGGTTTCACTAGTACTATTTAACCATTACTCTAAACACAAATCCAAACCTGGCCCATAGCAAAAACAAAAACAAGAAAACTGATTTTTGGTTTTGGTTTGGATGGCGTAAGCTGTACATCACACTCACACTTACCACATCTGAATGCCACTGTATGTAGTTGGCAAAAGAAAAGTTCTCAGTGTGAGGCAAGACCCTCTACCCAGCCCCACGATGTGTGCTGCACAGACCCACGTCTCCCCACCCACAGATGACTGAAAGGAGTCGGGGGGTAACACTGTCTGCATACGTTTGGCCTGATGCACTCAGCACACTGAGATGAAAACGTGTGCACAACTAAAGCGCCAAAGTCACAACACAAGCATCACACTTAAAATATCAAAGCTAGCACGTGAAAGTGGCGTTAAAAAGTAAGGCACTAGAATCTAAAATAAGTCCTCTAAGATACAGTGCAGTTGGAGCACGTGAGGAAGCAGAGGGGCAACGATGTTCACAAAGCCCAGAGAGGGAAGAGCAGAACTGCAGTTGCAGAACCTAGAAGAAGGGCCAGAACACACGTGTCACATCTCCCTGAATGTGGGAGGAGTGGTGCCTTCTGACACGGGACAGTGCATAGTGCACAGGACAGTGCCACACACCCCAGGCAGCTAAGAGTGAGGCTCAGAGGGTGCTTCTCTCTCAGCCAGCGGATTCTGTGGGCGTCTGGAGAGTCAGCACCAGCACGGCGTCACAAAGAGGGCCCACGGAGCTCCACAATGGGCATGCAGACCGACTCCGTGAAACCCAGAGGTACATCCCACCTGCCTACAGGCCCAGGACGTCATGCTGGGGATTCTGATGCAGCAAAGGCTACCAGACGGGGGAGTTTCCATCTTTCAGGCTGTGCCGTCAGGCAGTGCGGCCAGATGAGGCCGAGAAGAGGGAACTGGGGCAGCCAGGGCTGCCAGGACTCTGGAGAGAGAAAGACAACAGACAGAGAAGCAGGGAAGGGAAACCAAACCTCATGTGATCTCTGCAGGCAAGACAGAGTGCAAACTTCAAGTCCGACCAACATGACTACCACTAAAAGAAAAATCTCACTGTTTTGGGAAGCAAGAGTTCCCACAACATTATTTGCAGAATATCAAGTATGCAAATCAAAGTTATTAAAAAAAAAAATCAGCAACACGTGGGACACAAAAAGACAACCAGTGACAACTAAAACTGAGATGACAAAAATGCTGGAACAAGCAAACAAAGATGTTATAACTGTGTTCAAGGACATAAAGGTAAGCATGTTCATGATAAACAAAAAGACAGGAAGTCTTGGCAGAGGAACATAAACTATTAAAAAAAAAAAAAAACCCCAAATTCTAGAACTAAAAATAATGTCTGAAATTTAGAAAATCACTCCAATGGGCTTGAGAAAATCCTGAACATGACAGAGTTCAAATTCTGAAGAGTCAGACATTATCCCATCAGAGGAAAAGAATTATAAAAAATGCACACAGCTTCCAATACCCATAGGACGATGTAAAAGGTATGGCGTATTTGTAATTGGAGCTCTAGAAGAGAATGATGCAAAAAAATACCTCAATAAATAATGGCCCAAAACCTCCCAGTGCAAAATATTAATTTGAACAACCCCATAAGTATTGAGGAAATTGAATCTGTAATTTAAAAACAAAACACAAAAAGAGAACTTGCCAGGCCCAGATGGTGTTACTCAACAGCTAACACATTATTGACAGGAGACATATTAATACGTCTTTTGTTACCTGAATGTTATTGACTGGAGACGTATCAGTACGTTTTTAGACAGTGATACAATTAACGTCACTGTGCAAAGCTGCTAAAGCTTAAAACTGATCAAGGGTTCATTATAAAACTTATGATTGTCATTATCATTCACATTTTGCTCTGTTAGGTTTTTGTTCCAACATTGTGTATATTATAAATGTAAAATTTTCAAAAATGACCCCTCATGAAATTTTTTTTTTTTTTTTTCCTCATGAAATTTTGAGTGAAGAAGAAGTTTTCGGTGAATTTTATGCAGATACTTTCTCTGATTGTCCGAGCGACATATATACTAGTGTCTCAGAAAATGATAATTCTTCAGAATATAGTTCTGATTCAGATGATGTGAATATTAGATCAACAAAAAGACAGAAAACCTTAGTGATTAATTCCAATGCGGAAAGTGAGAATGAAACTCACGGTGCTGGAGAATGCTCCTTTGCTTCTACAGAAGAGCAGACTGAAGACAACATTTCACAAAAATTAGGAGACTTTACAGGTGCGTCAGGTGTAACTATTGAATGTAATAACCTGCAAAGTGTTACTGAAATAACAGAATTATTTTTGGCTGGCCAAAATAAAAATCGTTGGCCACAGGTGTTAGTTTCTGCAAAAATCCCCCCATCAGTAATGAGTTAAATAATAAATAGCACTAATACTAAACAATCTTTTACAGAAAACAGAAGAGGGAACAATTCATTCAGTGAGGCCAATATTATTACCCTGATACCAAAACCAGACAGATATCACAAGAAAACTACAGACCAATATCCATGATGAATATATAAATTCTTAATAAAACACTAGTAAATAGAATTCAACAGATATAAAAGAACCATACACCATGACCAAGTGGGGTTTATTCCAGGGATTCAGGGCTGGTTCAATATTTGAAAATTCATCAATATAATCTACCATATTAGAATTTAACGTTAAATAAAACACACAATTTTTTAAATTAAATGAACGTATCATTTAAGATAGCACAACAAAAAATAAAGCACCGAGATATAAATCTAACAAAATATATGCAGGATATATAAATTGAAAACCACACATCACTGAAAGAAATCCAAGAAGACAAATAAAAGGGCACTTACACCATGTTCATGGTTTAGAAGACTCAAAATTGTTAAGATGTTAATTTTCTCCAGATCAATCTATAGATTCAATGCAATTCCAATCAAAATACCAGCAAGACATTTTTGCAGTTATCACTTTGTTGCCTCTACAATTACATGGAAAGTTAAAGGAAGTAGAATAGCCAAAACAAATTTGTAAACAGAAAAAGTTGGATGACTTACATTACCTGGTTTCAAGACTTACTGTAAAAGTATAGAAATAGAAATAGTGTGATATTAGTAAAGAAAGAGAAACCTAGATCAATATAACTGAACAGAGTTCAGATATCTAAACAAATATGGTTAACTGATTTTTGTGAATGGTGTAAAGGCAATTTAATGTAAAAAAGATTAGTGTTTGAACAGGGCTGGAAAAATTAGACATCCATGTGCCCAAATATAAAGTATATCATAGATTTGAATACAAAGCAAAACTATGAAATTTCTAAGTGAAAACATAAGAGAATATTTTTGTCATCTTGGGTTAGGAGAAGAGCTCTTAGATACAACTCCAAAAGCATAACCCATTTAAAAATTTAATAAATTGAACTTTATCAAAACTAAAAAGGTCTTGATCTGTGGAACATACTACTGAAGAGTGAAGAGACAAACCACAGAGTGGGTGAAATATCTGCAGATCATATATCAAAAAAGTATTCATGCCAGAAAAGGAGTCTTTCTTCTTCCTGTTTGGCTCTGCTGTCATCTCAGGGTAGGAGAGTTTACCCTCTGGTCTCCCAAATTTATTTGAGGTTTCTGTTTATTAATTTTTTACAGAGCCATTATGGGCACTGATGTTTGGGTTAAGGCCACCAAGAAAATCCTTGTAGGATCTTCTTTAACCATTTGTGTACCTCTGGATCCAGTTCCTTGTCAGAAATGGTCTTCTCCTTTTTACTGGGGACACAAACCACCAAGCATGTACTGTAGAAATTAAATCTTTACCACACTTTTGCCCTCCATTTTTCTTTTTACTTACAAATATAATAATACACATCGATTGATTGAGTCATTCATTCGACAAAAGTTATTGAGCACCTAATATGTTCCATGTATAGTGCTAGACACTAGAGATAAAAAAAAAAAAAAAAAGTATTCAGAAGATATAAAGAATTCCCAAAACTGAACAATAAGAAAATGAACCCAACTTTTAAAAAATTAGCAAAAGAATCGAAGTCCAGTAACGGACAGCTTCACAGGGGAACTGTACCAAACATGTAAGGAAGTGCTAATCCCTATCCTTTTCAAACAATTCCAAAACACTGAAGAGGAGGGAACACTCCCAAATTTATTCTGTGAGGTCACCAATACCCTGATACCAAAACCAAAAACAAGACACTACCAAAAAGACAGTTACGGCAATATCTCTAATGAATATAGATGTAAAAATCCTCAACAAAATATTAGCAAACCAATCCAACAATACATTAAGGGATCACACACAATGATCAAGTGAGATTTATACCAGGGATGCAAGGAAGATTCCATATCTGTAAATCAACCAATATGATACACCACATTCCCAAAAGGAAGGATAAAAATACACGATCGTCTCACTAGATGCAGTAAAAGCATGTGACAAAATTCAACATCCATTCATGATAAAAACTCTCATCAAAGTTGGTAAAGAGGAAATGTATCTCAATATAATAAAGGCCATTTATGACAAATCCACAGCTAACATCATATTATTGGTGAAAAGTTGAAAGCCTTTCCTCTAAAATCAGGAAAAAGACAAGAATACCCACTCTTGCCACTTCTATTTATCATAGTATTAGAAGTCCTAGCCACAGCAATCAGACAAGAAAAAGAAACAAAAGGCATCCAAATTGGAAGGGAAAAACTAGAACTATCACTATTTGCAGATGACGTTAATACTTTATATAGAAAACCCCAAAGTCTCCAACAAAAAACTATTAGAACTAAACTGAAATCAGTAAAGTTTAAGGACACAAGATTAATATACAGAAATCTGTTGCTTTTTCTATACATTAATAATGAAGTACCAGAAGAGAAAGAAAACATGAAAAAGAATAAAATATTAGGAATAAACTTATCTGAGGAGTTGAAAGACCTCTACTCTGAAAACTATAAAACACTGATGAAGGAAACTGAAGATAATACAAAGAAGTGGAAAGATATTCCATGTTCAGAGATTGGAAGAATACTGTTAAAATGTCTATAGTACCTAAAGCAATCTACAGATTTAATGCACTCCCTATGAAAATACCCACGACAGGTTTCACAGAACCAGAACAAATAATCTTAAAATGTATATGGCACCACAAAAAACACCAAATTGCCAAAGAAATTTTGAGAAAAGGAACAAAGCTGGAGGTACCATGCTCCCTAACTTCAGACTACACTACGACGCTACAGTAATCAAAACAGCATGGTATTGGCACAAAAACAGACACACAGATCAATGGAACAGAATACAGAGCCCAGAAATAAACCCACACCCTTATGGTCAATTAATCTACAACAAAGGAGGCAAGAATATACAATGGAGAAAAAACAGCCTCTTTAGTAAGCGGTGCTGAGAAAACGGGACAGCTACATGTAAAAGAATGAAATTAGAACATTCTCTAATACTATATACAAAAATAAATTCAAAATGGATTAAAGACCTAAGTGCACAGGACTTCCCTGGTGTTGCAGTGGTTAAGAATCCACCTGCCAATGCAGGGGACATGGGCTCAATCCCTGGTCCGGAAAGAACCCACATGCCACGCAGCAACAAAGCCCATGTGCCACAGCTACTGAGCCTGCACTCTAGAGCCCGTGAGCCACAACTACTGAAGCCTATGTGCCTAGAGCCTGCACACCTCAACTACTGAGCCCACGCACGGCAAATACTGAAGCCCATGTGCTCTAGGGCCCACGTGCTGCAACTACTGAGCCCGTGTGCTACAACTACTGAAGCCCATGCACCTCAACAAGAGAAGCCACCGCAATGAGAAGCCTGCACACGGCAACAACGAGTAGCCCCCGCTCGCCGCAACTAGAGAAAGCCCGCGCACAGCAACGAAACCGAACGCAGCCAAAAATAAAAATAAGTTAAAAAAACATATATATATATCTCCATAAAAACTATTAAAAAAAAAAAAGACCTAAATGCAAGACCAGAAACCATAAAACTGCTAGAGGAAAACACAGGCAGAACACTCTTTGACATAAATTGTAGCAATATTTTCTTGGTTCTGACTCCTAAAGCACAGGAAACAAAAGCAAGAATAAACAAATGGGACCTAAATAAACTTAAAAGCTTTTGCACAGCAAAGGAAGCCATCGACAAAATGAAAAGACAACCTACTGAATGGCAGAAGATATTTACAAATATTATGACCAATAAAGGGTTAATATCCAACATATATAAACCGTTCATACAACTCAACATCAAAAACACAAACAACCTGATTAGAAAATTAGCAGAAGGGCTTCCCTGGTGGTCCAGTGGTTAAAACTCTGCGCTTCCACTGCAGGGGGCACGGGTTTCAGCCCTGCTCAGGGAACTAAGATCTTGCATGCCATGTGGCGCAGCCAAAAAAAAAAAAGGGCAGAAGACCATAACATACAATTTTCCAAAGAGGAAATGCAGATGGTCAACAGGCACATGAAAAAATGCTCAACATCACTAATCATCAGGGAAATGAAAATCAAAACCATAATGAGATATTACCTCACACCTGTCAGAATGGCTGCCATCAAAAAGCACACAAATAACATATTTTGGAGAGGATGTGAGAATCCTAGCACACTGTTGACGTGACTGTAAATTGGTGCAGCCACTGCATAAAAGAATAAGGAGGTTCCTCAAAAAACTAAAAATAGAACTACCATATGATCCAGCAATTCCACTCCTGGGTATATAGCTGAAGAAAATGAAAACACTCATTCAAAAAGATACACGGACCCCACTGTTCATAGCAGCACTATTTACAATAGCCAAGATAAGGAAGCAACCTAAGTGTCCATCAACAAATGAATGGATAAAGAAGATGTGGCACATATATACAATGGAATACTACTCAGCCATAAAAAAGGATGAAATTCTGCCATTTGCAACAACATGGATGGACCTAGAGGGTATTATACTTAGTGAAATAAGTCAGACAGAGAAAGACAAATACTGTATGTTATCACCAATATGTGGAATCTAAACAATAAAATAAACGAATGTATATAACAAGACAGAAACAGATTCACAGATATAGAGAACAAATTAGTGATTACAAGTGAGGAGAGGGAAGGGGGAAGGGAAAGACAGGGGTATGAGATTAAGACACAAACTACTTTATATAAAATAAATAAGCAAAAAGGATATATTGTATGACACAGGGAAATATAATAGCCATTATTGTATAATAACTTTAAATGAAGTAGAATCTACAAAAATACTGAATCACTATCTTGTACACCTGAAACTAACATAATATTACAAATCGACTATACTTCAATTAAAAAACAGTAATAAAAAAAAGTAGCAAAGGATTTGAACAAACATTTCACCACAATATGTATGGCAAACAAGCACATAAAAAGACGCTCAAGATCATTAGTCATTAAGGAAGTGCAAATTAAAACTATAAGGAGATACCACTACACACCTATTAAAATGGCTACAAGTGAAAAAGACTGACCATACCAAGTGCTGATGAGGACGTGGTTACTAGAGCCCTCATACGCTGCTGCTGGGAATGTAAAATGGTAGAGCAACTTTGCAAAACCGTTTGCCAGTTTCTTCTAAGGTTAAACATATACTTACATATCAATCAGCCATTCTACTCACAGGTATTTACCCTAAAGAATTGGAAACTTATTTTCACACAAAAACCTGCACATGAATGTTTACAGTAGCTCAATTCATAACTGCCAAAACCTAGAAACAATCCAAACATATGTCAATGAGTGAATGAATAAACCATGGGACATCTAGACAGTATTACTCAGAAATAAAGGAACAAATTACTGACACATGCAACAACATGGATGAATTTCAAACATATTATGCCAAGTGACTTGACATAGCATTCTGCAAAAGGCACAACCTGTAGAGCTGAAGAGCAGATCAGTGGCTGCGAGAGGTTGGGCGTGGGGTTGGTGACCACAAAGGGGCAGCACAGGGAGACTTTCTGAGTGGGGCGCTGTACCATGTCTTGTTTGTGGTGGTGATTACAGGACTAAATGCATTTTTCAGAACTCAAAGAACTATCCCCCAAAAAGTGAATTTTAGTGTGTGTGAATTTTTTTTTAAATACCCTGAAAAATTTACAGATAAGAAACGGTTTTATCAAAAAAATAAGGACTGTCTAAAATCAGTGATGGGACTTCCCTGGTGGTTCAGTGGTTAAGAATCCACCTTCCAATGCAGAGGATGCGGGTTCAATCCCTGGTTGGGGAACTAAGATCCCACATGCCACGGGGCAACTAAGCCCACGTGCCACAACTACTGAGCCCGTGCGCTCTGGAGTCCACGTGCCACAACTAGAGAGAAGCCCGCAGACTGCAACAAAGAGCCCACGCACCACAGTGAAGGACCCCGCATGCCACAACTAAGAACCGATGCAGCCAAATAAATTAAATAAATAAATGAAATCAGTGACTTAAGGTTTCACCTAAAGAAGCTAGAAAAAGAAGAGTAAAATAAACCCAAGGGAGGTAGAAAGAATCCAATAATGAAAATAAGAGAAATCAAAGAAATAGGAAAAAAATTGAGAAAACTAGTAAAGCCAAAAGCTGTTTTTTTAAAACACCAGTAAAACTGATAAACCCTTAGGCTAGAGAGACCTCGGAAAAAGAGAAAACACAAATTCATCAATATCAGGAATGAAAAAAGGGTCATCAAGGCATAACTTACAGCTATTCGATGAGTTAATAAGAAAATGGTTAATAAGATTAATGGCTAATAAGGAAAGATTATAAACTCCTTCATGCCAAGAAATTTGACAATTTAGATGAAATGGACAAGCTCCTTGAGAAACACAACCAGTCAAAACTAACACAAGATAAAACAGAAATGTAAACACCCCTATACCTATTAAAGAAACTGAATTCATTACCAAAAACCTCACCACTTAGGTAGCCTGCAGGGCCAGATGGTTTCACTGTGCATTCTATTAAAACATTTAAAGAAGAAATCACATGTATTTAAATAACCTCTTTCAGAAAAAGAAGAAAGTGGGAAAATTTCCAACATTTTATAAGCCAAGCAAAACCTTCATACCAAAACCTGATAAAATATATTTTTTTAAAAAGTAGCTCAATGAACACAGATGAAAAATCCTCTAACAAAAGATCAGCAAGTCAAATCCAACAATATATTAAAAGGGTAGCTCATCACCACCAAGTAGAGTTTATCCTAGGAATGCAAGGTTGGCTTAACCTTCAAAAATTACTCAATGTAGTTAACCCTATTAGAAGAGTTAAAAGAAAAATAATACAACTATTTCAAAAGATTTAGAGGAAGCAATGCAGAAACAAAAGGGAACATCCTCAATCTGATGAAAGATATCTATGAAAAACCTACAGCTAACATTATACTTAACGGTGAAACAATGAACACTTTCCTCCAAGATCAGGAACAAGGCAAGGATGACTGCTCTCACTGTTTTATTTAACACTACACTGAAAGTGCCAGACATTGTAATAAGAAAGGAAAAGAAATAAAGGACAAAGACTGGAAAGAAACAAAACTGTCTATTTGCAGACAGTGTACTCTTCTACATAGAAAGCCCTAGAAATCTATAAAAACACTACTAGTATATATGAGTTTAGCAAGGTAACAAGATACAAGGTTAATATACAAAAATTATATACATATATGTATGTATGTGTGTATACTCATGGCAAACAACTGGATAATAAAAATAAATTTAAGCCCATTTCCAATAGTGCAACAAACCTAAGATACTTAGGAATACATTTAATAAAAAATGTTCAAGACCTCTTCCTTGAAAACTATAGAATAAGGGGGAGAGTAAATGATAAAATTAAAGAAACAACACTAATCCAAGTATTAGAATAAATAATGAAGGAAGGGACAATACATGTTGAGAATAAGGTGTTAGGATGTCAAGTAGCTGCTGGAGAAGGAAGCACAGAAAAGAAAGAACAATAACCACATCAAAAGAGGTCTTAACAAAGAGTGGTGGGAACATAAGTGTACAGCATTCCAAAAAACCTAACGGTACCATGATTCTAAATGATGAAAACCTTCACTGACACAAAATAAGGACAGAAAATATAACAAAACGTGGTATCTTTCATAGAATTAGAAATCTAATGAGAGTCAGTCCTACGAATGGAATTTTGGTTTATTATATCAAAGTAAAGATATCGTCGACACTTTCACAAAAAATGAGTAGAATTACATAAAACAAATGATGTACAAATTTACATGTCTAGAAATAGACAAAAATCCCAAAAGAAAATATTTGGGATTGTCTTTATAATAGTTTTCTATTCTTAATGGAACTAAAGTATTTTCCTTATCACATAAACTATTTTTAATATTTATGATATTTTTTAGTATGTAAAATTATACTCACATGGCTCATTCTATAGTACTAAGGACAAATAACTGATATAATCTCCTTAAAAAAACTAGTCATTGGTTTTAAAGGCATTCCTCAAAGTAACACAAAAGGATACTGTAAAATTTTGCCACATGTATAAGGTACCAACACAGATCATTAGTTTCCCAATAGCCTCTGTCACTGCAGCATTTGGGGTCATGAAGAACTGCAGACAAAACTCCTTTTTACTCTACAGCCCCACCATCTCTAAACCCTCCTCCAACATAAAAAAAAACAAAACAAAAAAACACTATAACCTCTGTGTAAGGACACAGAGGCCCCCTGTTGACACCCAGACACCTTACAAACTACCAAGAACGTAATGCCTAAGACGCCAGATCAGACTGCGGTCCCGCACACAGTGCCAGGCAAGGCCCACCTCGCTGAGAGCGCCACTCCCCGTCCCGGCCAGCTACGCCTCGGCCTACTCACTCACACACGTCATCTCCCTTTCTCTGTTTTGCAGAAATGCCTGTGGAAATGATAACAATGATAATAATGCCAAGAAAGCATTACTATGGGAAATAGTCCCCTGACCTCGCAGATGCGAAATATCCTAATTAAATAAGCCTACAGTTTTAAATAGTAACACTCAATTTGAAAATGTTTTTCTATTAAAGTGCTTTCTGCCTAAAATGACATATTAGTTCAGCTTTCAAAAATCAATTACTGCATTTTTCTAGGCAACTCGTTTCAAAGCAATCACCAAAGAACAAGCAAAGTGTGCTCTTATCTGCCACTCATCTATTAATTAAGGAAGAACTCCCACCGAAAGGACAACCAGTGTTGTCCTTTGGCCTAAAACTCCATTTTCACGAAAGATTATTTTACAATCATGAAGATGTAACCTTTGTGAGGAACAGGCATAAATGACACGACCCTTCGACTTCCTTCAATGCAGCGAGTTCACACTCATCCAACGACCGCCAGGCTGCAACCACAGGCAACAAGTGAGTCTAAACTCAACTATTTCAAGGCCATCTTTGAAGGTGATATTCTCTTTACGACCTTAGTTGCCGTCTGCACTATACAGAGGTTGTTTTTATTTTTTCCTTCAAAAGCACAATTACATTAAGATAATAGAGAAGACTTAAAAACAGATTTTCTTCTGCTCCTGGAAGGAAGCAACTATGTCCTGGAAATCACCTCTTCTAGAACGGAGCCCAAAGCAGTCACACGGTTCCTAAGTTATGATTTATCTCCTCTCCACAGTTTCTGTCACTAGGGAAGGGCCTCTCCTGCAGCTTTACTCCAACAAGAACCCTTTAAAGGACTTGCAAACAGGAAGCAGAGTTTGGTGCAGGAGGTGAACGTCACCAGTCAAGGTGACTCTGATTCCCACTAGTGGTCCCTAGAAGCTGGCCCCACTGCACACTTCAGAGCTGGCCCAGGGGTGCCAGCGTGAGGCCCCTCTTCTGTCTCAGCAGGAAGGCGCACGAATGTCGGGGAGCCCGAGGCCAACTCCCCACAGCTGATGGTCACTCCAGCCATCACAGCACGTACACGGTTGACACAGGCGGAGTCGGTGGGTTTTTCTCGCTCACCTTCAAACTGTCATTCTCTTCTTGAGGTTCTCTGATGCGGACGGCAGTGCTGTTGTCCTGCACGTCTGATTTCAAGTTCAGCTGTAATACTTCTTCATTTTCACTTACAAAGTCACCTTTAATTTTTTCTAATTGTTCTTTTAAGTCCAAACCTTTGCATTAAAGGTAAGCATTAAAAATGATCTAATATTCTAATTGATTTAATAATTGTTAAAATCACTTTGAAAGATTTAAAGTACGTGCCAGAAAAACTTACTGTCCTATAATCCACATAGAAATGTTAAAATTACAAAGTGTACACAGCAGTGACAAGCCCACAAACTGTATCACTTGGATGTCCTGCCCGCTACACAGAAGCGCAGGGGAGGCCACCAGCGGACGCGGAGCAGTGAGGGGACACTCGCGCAAGGCCCGCCCCACACGCACCTCGTCCTCACGCTGCAGGAGCGCCCTGTGCCTCGCCTCCAGCTGGACTTCGGGATCGTCAGGACGGCTGCCCGCAGGTGACCCCAGGCATTTGCCCTCATCCAGTGTAGACTGCAGTGTGGACACCAGGAGCAAGTTACTCATCTGCTGTTCCTGTAATGCCTCTTTGTCCTATTTAAGAAAAACAGATTTATTTTAGGCAAGTGTTTCAGGAAATCGGGGGCCTCAAACTGCAGCTTGTCCTCCTCAGCCCTTCTGGAGCACACCTGTGCACACCTGCACGTGCCAGACACACCATCCACAGACCCAGCCACGCTCCAGAGCAGACGCCTGCCTAGTGGAGGGTGCGGCCCAAACAGAGCCGCCGCGGGCGCCCGAGATTCCACTGCAAGGAAGTTAGCCCAGTCATTATTCAACAAGGTACCAAAAGGGTCTCCAGACTGTCAGCAAATTGTTTGAATTGGGAAGAACCTGACAAAGAACAGGGCAATGGCTGACAACACATCCATACAACGAATGTTTTTACATTTAGACTGCAGTGTGGACACCAGGAGCAAGTTATGAATGAATGTAAAAAGTTTTCAAGGAACATTTAATATGGATAGAATGGTCACAACATATTAAGTGGGGAAGAAATAGGCATCCAAAATTGTACACATGGTCCAACTTTGTAGAGGAAAAAAAAGGCATTTTCTACACCCTGGTGCCTAGTAAGCTCAGTAGCTGTTGGCTGCGGGGTGGGGGGAGGGGAGCCGCCCAGAACTGTCCCCGAGCAGGGGTGGACAGAGAGGGCAGCTGGCTGGCTCAGGAGCCCCAGGGCCTGTGCTGGGCGTCCTTCCCACACAGCACATCCTCAAGCAGGGGCCTGGGCTTCACCTAATGGTTCTCATCAGCATTTTCAAACCAAACACACCTGATAAAACTCTCCTCCTTGAGCCAGGGTTTTCTTAGGGCCAAAACGATTCCAAAATAAAATTTCTCATTGAGCCTCAGACTTTCAAGTAACCTTTAAACCTCCAGTGACAGGAGATACAAGAAACTTGAATTCCTTCCTGCTAAATGCGCAAAGGAGGGGCAGCGCTGACTGGAAAGGCCCTCCTGCCCCGCCCTGCCCCACTCCCAATCAGGGGACCTGCCCACACGCAGCTTTCCCACTTCATCTTAAACTCTTAGACACAAGAACGTGCACATGACTGACGCGTAATTCCAAACTACAACTAGAAGAACTATCACCAGAGGTGTTTTCACTGAGGAGCTGACATAAATTCCTAACTCAAAAATCAAAATAATTATAACTAGGCTCTATGTAAAGTATTTAATAAAATAAGCTTTCTAAACCTAAAATCTTGAAGATTTACTTAACTACTAGGGATAAACTCAAGAGTATTTGAGAGACAAAGGAGTGCTATAAAACTGGTATGAAATGTTATTACACTAATGCGACACTGTGATGTGCAATAAGAAACACGCACCTGGTCTCTGTCCAATGCCTGGCACAGAGCACCTGACACCTTGGCACTCCCTGAGCGATGAGAGTGACGAAGGTGCCCTACCTTCCCAACAAGCCCCTCCAGCCACATATGAGTCTGTGTCACAGAGGTGACTTTGGGGAAGCCCCAGGCCACTGAAGGATGGGGGCTGGTCGCCAGGGGAACTGACCATGGGATTAAAGGGTCAGAACTTTCAGTCTCAGCCCTGGCCTCCAGGGAGGGAAGAGGGGCTGAAGGGTGAATCCACCACCAATGGCCAATCATGGCTGCATGATGAAGCCTCCACAAAACCCAAAAGGATGGGTTTCCAGGAGCTTCTGGGTCGGTGCGCCCTCCCCACCTGCCCTCCGCACCTCCTCCATCTGGCTGTTCCCGAATTGCATCCTTTCATGATAAACTGGCAACCCAGCAAGTAAAGTGTTTTGAGTTCTGTGAGCCACTCTAGCAAATTCGTCAAAACCCAGGAGGGGATCGTGGCATCCTCAATTTATAAAAGTTGGACCTGAGGTAGACATCTGGGGGCAGGGACAGTCCTGTGGGACTGAGCTCTTAAGCTGTGGGGTCTGACGCCATCTCCAGGTAGACGACGTCAGAGTTGAGCTAAGTCGTAGGACACCCAGCTGGGGTCACTGGGGACTGGGGAGACCCCCACACGCTTGGTGACCCTGTGTCCACAGTGGAGCAGTCAGAGCTGCGGGTCTGCGGTGAAAAGGAAGCCCCGCCACAGCAGCTTCCCCCCTTGCCACCCCCCTCCGCCCCGGGACCGCACGCTCACCTGCTCCAGGTCCCTCGCAGCTTTCCGCTGTCTCTCCAGTTCTCCCTGGAGCTGCATCAGTTTTCTTGTGGTGCTGGCGTTCGTCTCCTGCAGACGTTTAATCTCCTCTTCCTGGATTAATACTTGTCTATCTGCCAACTCTTTCTTTATAATCAGTTCATTAAGTCCATCTGATTTTTCTCTCAATTTTTCTTCTAACAATTCAATCTAAAAACCACAGAAAATGCTTCAGAAACAATAGTTTAAAAAAAAAAAACCCACCTTGCAAATTAAAAAGTACAACACAACTGTGAGAAAACTGATCCTCTACATGGTTTTCTAGACCCACGCTGCACAGTGAAGCCTGGTGAAAGAATAAGACAGAATTCTCTCTGTAAAATGATACACAAAAAATAACACAGAATTTGTTAGTAAAATAATATTAATTTTGAGAGGAAGGAATGGAAAGCCACCGAGCAGTAAAAAAAAAAAAAAAGAACCGAGCACAGATACAGCACCGCCTGGGTCAGGGTCGAGAAGCAGGCTGAGTGCAAAGGTTACACCTATGGTCCGTTTGCACGGGGAGTGGGCGCCGTCTCCTGTCTGCACGTCCACACCCTGGCTGGGACCTCCTGTGGGACATCACCATGGGGGGAATTGGTCTTATTTCCTCTAACTGCAAGTGAATCCACAATCATCTCAAAGTAAGTTTAATTTTTAATAAGAATAAGCAAATCAACTACAGCGACCTCAGACAGGAGGAAGCAGACAGATCCAACCCCAAGCAGAAGGAAGCAAGAAAAACAAACCAGAGACAGGCCTCCGTGCACCAACCCCTCCCTGTCTGGTCATGCAGAGAACAGGCGAGAGGCAGCAGCACCGAGGGTGCGAACGGACGGACAGACACAGACAAGCACAGAGCACTCGCACCTCACCATCCAGCTGCACCCATGGTCGTTTGCGTGTACATGGAAGGCAAGAAAGGGGGTACAGATGAAGCTGTTGTTGAGAGCGGCACAGAACACAGCCCCCGCGGGCGGGGCCGGCGCGCGGTGGGCGGGCTGACTTACATCGCCATCGCGGGGACCCGGCGGGCGCGGCCGGGCCGCCTGGCGGAGCTGCTCCTCCAGCCTCCGGATCTCCTGCTGGAAGTCCTCGCGCTCGCGCTCGCGCTCCACCGCCTGCGCCTGTCGTGAGAGGCGGCCTGTTTGCACCGTTTCCCCGAGTGTCCCCACCGCCCTTTGCAGGCAGGAGTGGAGGACGGGGACCGGGCGGAAGGGGCCCCCTTGTCATGGGCACCGCGAATGACACATGGAGCCACATGAAGAGGCGCAGCCCCCAGGTGGGACCCAGGGCGGCTTCTGAGACACGGGCAGAAGGAGGGACAGAAAGCAGACAGCAGGGGGCCAGCAGACGCCGCCCCGGGCCAGGGCAAGATGCGCGTGGACGACACCCGAGACGTCCGCCAGGCTGCGCTCACGTTCACCCCGATGCCAGCACAGAAGCTACTTAACAACCTGGAAAGAAGTTCATGCTACGAAGATGACCTCCGGTGACGCAAATAAGCTTATCGCTCGAGACTCTTACATCCATGAACTGGCGCTGGCGGCGCAGGTGCTGGTCCAGGGAGCCCATCTGCTGCCGCAGGGCGGAGAGCTCCTCGGCCTGCCGCGTGCATGCCTGCTGCCGAGAGAGCTGCTCCTCCAGCTCGGCCTCTAGAAGCCTCATCTGTGAGAGCAGAGCTGAACGGTCCTTCTCCGCCTGCTCCTTGGTCTCCGACTGCTCCTGGGTGAGAGACTCCACTTCCTTCCGAAGAGCTAAAGGTGCCGAGGAAACAGGCGAGGAGCCCAGCTCAGGGTGCCGTGTGCCAGCAGAAACATGGAGACGCGTGCTTCTTCAGCGATGGAGCGCGGGGGGGCAGCATGCTTATCCCTCCCCCCGCCACAGGCGTGTGACTCAGCCAAGGACACACAGACAGCTCGAGAGGACGGATGTGCACCCTCGACCTGTCAGATCCCGAGCCCACGTCCTAATAAACAGCCACAATTCTGCCAAAACCCACTGAAAACAAAGCTGAGTACTTCTGCGGGGGGTGGGGGGTGGGGGAGGAAGGAAAAATTATACTTTTTAAACGAAAATTGGCTAAAATAAAAAATTTTAAAGCCTGAGAAGAGAATACATCTTTGTGTCCCCAAATGACGAATCAGGTAGCTTTCTAGGAATTCTGCCTTCACGTATATTCTCCAACATGGAAAAATAAAATGTAACTTAAAACCTCCACCAGAGGGAACACCAGGCCCGCTGGGGAGGTTCCCGGCTGATGTGCTGACCGCACAGGGCTCCCTACGCACCCAGGGGTGACCTGTCTTGAGGAAAAGGGTCGAGCCGTCAGCAAATCTAAAGCCGACCTAAAATGGATGGGGCGACGAGGCCATGATCCAAGGGAAACGACAGGTTAATAAGCATCTTTGGAAGAGAGGTCTCCCTGCAACGGATCCCAAAGTGTTGAAACTATCCTGAAACTGAAATGTTAAACCCATATGTTTGTATTTACATTTCACCAGCTTTCCAAAGTTAATTATTTTGGTTTGTATAAATCTGTCAGTCTTTTATGACAAATTATCACCCCCACTAATGTAACATTCTCAGTGAACTTCCAGGCTAACAAGTCAGCAACGATGGCAAATTAGGCTTAAACATGCAGTTAGAACAGTGTCCCTCACGGGCCTCAGAGACTCGAAACCAGGGCTTGTGTGTCGCTGCTGTGATGACCGGTGCTGCCTGTTCAGCCACCCAGACAGGACCCGCTTCAGGGTCTCACGGCCTTTGTGCAGGCAGGACTGAGGGGAGGCGTCCATGTGGCCATTAAGGCCACACAGAGGGCCAACCCCAGAATCAGGAGACCTCCTGGGGCCCCCAGTGCAGGCCCCCAGCCCAAGGACGACTATGGCCAGACAGGCTTCCTGAGGCTCAGTAACTGCAGTTAAGCATCGTGAGAGAAATGCTTGCCCATTTTTATGTATGAATATTGAAGATCAAAGTTATCTTTTATGTAGTAGTTTGCCACAAAAGCTAAGTACTCGTCGTCTTTAGTAAAAAATTGGAAAACCTGATGCAAACATATAGCATACCACACAGAAATCACTCATTTGCTTTTACAAACCTGAATCCTTGCGTGCTATAGAAACAGGAGTGCCTATAAATGAAAACACACAGCATTTTCAGAAATGAAAACAGAAAACTGGGCGACTTAGGGTATGAAAGTTAGAAATAAGAGAAGGGAGAATGTCAGCAGCAGGACTCCAGGAAATGTGGCCTTGATGCCAGGCCTTGGACAACCTCTGAAACGTGCGTCATTTCCATGATGCCACTGCTTGGTCCGAATGTTGTGCTCCCAGAATGCATATGCTGGTGTTTGGAGGTGGAGCCTTCAGAGGTGATGAGGTCCTAAGGGCGGAGCCCCATGAGGGGATGAGTGCTTCTCTTACAAAAGAGGCCCCACGGAGCTCCTGCCCCTCCTGCACGTGAGGGCCCAGCGAGAAGGCGCGTCCACGAGTGGGAAGCGGGCTCGCACCAGAAGGTGACCGTGCCGGCACCTTCACCTTGGATTCCCGCCTCCAGGACCGTAAGGATGAGTAACGGCTGCAGCGTAAGCCGCTAGGTCTCTGTTAAGACTGAGGCCACTGTTGGCCCTCCTGTCGCAGCAGGTCCTGGCTCCCAAGGGCTTTGCTGCTGACTTTTAAAGACAACAAGGAAAAACACAGAGGACAGATGGCACCGCCCTGAAGGCGGGCACGAGACACGCCGAGAACAGGTGAGGCTGAGCTGAATTCCCCCACGGGCGCCAGGACTCCCGCCCTTTGGAAGTTGGCCCGTGTTCACGAGGAGCCAAAGCAGAACCAGGACCAGGTGGCCCCCAGGACCGCGCCTGGGGAGGGAAGGGAAGGTCAGGTGCCAGGCCGGCGGGCTCCTGCAGGGTAGCAGCACACCGGGAGTCCCCAGATGGCCGGGCAGGTGGAGACAAGGACCAGACAACAGTGAGAAATTAAGGTGGGTTAACCATGTAAAGACGACAGCAAACCGAGAGGACCCAAAGGAAACACGAGAATTTCCTGGGGATAAAACAAACGCAGGAGGGAAGACTGGCCTGGGTCCGGGAAAAGCTTCCATGGATCTGCCCCCCCTGGCCAGCCCCTACCACACAGGTGGGCCAGCCCTCTCTGCAGGGGTGAGGGGCGGCCACAGTGGACGCAGGGGACGCAGGGGAGGCGCCAGGCCTAGGGCTACGTGGCCGCTCGCCTGACCCTACACCTCTGCATCTCCCACGCGGTCCCAACTCTGAAGCCCTAACACCCCGCACAGGGAGAGCAGGCTGGAGGTACGAGAGCCCGTGACAACAAACATGGGTCTCAAATGGGGAGGGCCCAGCCACCACTTGGACCCACAGGCTGGGACGCCAACACCCGGGAACAGGAGGGGGCCCCAGCCAGGACACTGCCGCACTGGGACGTGTGGCCCAGGGCGTCTGGGGACAGCAAAGTGTGCGCACGGAAGAGACACTGCCAAGAAGTAATGACAACAAAGCCCCAGATGTAACAAACGCCCGGCTGCAGGCAGAGCAGGGCAGGCATGGGAAACCACTCCAGATACGGTTCCGGGACGGGTGAACATCCAAGCAAAGAGAAACTTCTAAAAACACCTCCAAAGAAACACGATCAGACGTGCCAAAGAGTGTCCAGATGCAAGAAAACAATGGTTTTTAGTCTCAAAGTATTCAAGAAAAAGAAACCAAATCTAGAATTGTGTCTTTCCAGCTACCACTTCATTTAAGGATGAGGTTGAAATAAGTTAACTTTCAGGCACTCGAGGTCTTGGAAGGTTTCCCTCAAGGTCCTTCTCTGAAAGTGTCCAGTCTGCGGGGAGCCGTGGAGAAAACCACCCACATCTTACTGCCATTCAGGGAGCACCGTGCACACGACACAGACACACAGAGCACACGCGCTCACGTGCTCACACACGCCTCTGTCCCTGGGGGCCGAGCAGAGAGGGGAAAGCGGGACGGGTTTCTGTGCTGGGGACCAAGGACACGACCTGAACGAGGAAGAAGCAAGCACACGAGCCAAGCGGAAGGCGGCACAGTCAGCAGGGGACGGCCCTGCCCCAGCTCGAGGTGGCGGGGCGAGCAGTCCTAGGAAGCCCGAGCAGACCCGGGAACAGAGTCACCGCAGACACAGAGCTGAGAAGATGCCTCGGGTCCGCTCTCAATTAGCACAACATCCATTAGACACAGTTCAAGTACAAAAAAGGACAAAGCAAAGGAGTGAAAAAAGACATCCAAGGGAACAAAGAAAGCAGGTTAATTTTTTACCATCAGAAGTTCACATCAAAAAATGGAAAAGAGACAAAAGAATATTATATATATTAAAGCTGAACAAGAAGATGAGGTCTGGAGATGACTATAGTTTTAATAAACCAGGCGGATGGAAACCAAGACAACAGCACAAATCACTCTTTGCTTCAAGAGCCTGCAAGTCCGTCGGACCCGCACATCCACTCAAGAGCCGTGGGAGCGTGAACGCGCGTCTCGCCCACAAGAGGTACCGAAGACGAGGGCAGAAGCCAATTAAACAAACAACTGTTTATTCATCGGAAAACTAAAAAGAAGAATTGGAGGAAGAGAAATGAGTTTTCTGAGTTGCTTGGGGTGGTGGCTCAGCAGGAGCCCCTTTAAGTCAGAAGGTCGCTGACGCCTTTGTTGTGTGGGGGGGGGGCAGCAGAGAGGTGGGCCCAGCCGGACTCGCTCTCAGGGGCCGGGCTGCGGGGGCCGCGGGGAGAGGAAGGCGCAGTCACTTCTCACAGACCGGCTGCCCCCGCCGCCGCCACTGCCCACAAGCTCCACATTTCAAGCTTTTTATGTTTTAACTGTTTTTACGTTTAATATTTTAAGATCTAAAATTTCTAAGAATCTGAAACTATAATGACCTACTTTTGTTAAAACTGTATGTCAGTAAGGCAATTATATTCCAATAAAGATGTTAAAAAAAAAACAAAAGCAAAAACCCTATGTCTTCCTAGCTAAGGTTAACAGACACTTTTCTGGTAATTTTAAAGAAAATTTTTAAGTAGCCCTCATTTTTTTTCACATTCTTGGCTATTTATTTTGTGAAATGTGAAACAAAACAGAGTCAGCACGTCAAGGGGCTTTAAGACGGAGCCTGGGGGCCATTAAGGAGTGGAACTCAAGCCCGTTCCCAGCGAGGGGAGCCGTGAACTTGGGACCTGGGCCAAAGCTCAGAGATTCCAGGGACGCAGCAAGAACCGCACCTGCTCCCGTCCCCAAAACGGACCTTCTCCTCCCTCGTGACGGCCTCGGCTCTCAGGCGTGTTCAGCCCAGACTGGCTTCTGCCTCTGACTCCAATTAAATTCTCTGTAGGCAAACCCCCCCGTCCTCACCCACAAAGGCTCCGACTGTTTCTACTGCCTATCGGGACCAGAATCTGCGTGCTCCAAACTGCAATTCTTTGATCCCAAACAAACACTCCCCGCTGGACCACTGCCTCTAGGACGCCGAGGCTGACGACCGCACACAGGTGGGCGACCCCCTGGCCAGGCGACCCGGCCTCAGAGTCAGCAGCCTTTCCTACAGCACAGCCAGCCACCGCAGCCGCCCTCAAGCCACACGCAGCCCCGAGGGCCAGCAACCTCGTCCCCTTTGACCTCAAAGCCTCGAGTCCGAGCCAGCCCGGCTCTGCCCGCGCCCCAGGCTGCAGCTCGGCCTCCTTACCGGCCTCCCTCTCTCCGGCTTCCACAGCCAAGGCTTCCTTCTGGCTCCACAGCACGGAGTTCTCCTCCTGCAGCTCCGCCTGCCGCCGGGCCGCACACTGCAGCTGCTGCCTCAGGCCCTCCAGCTCGGCCACCAGGCCCTGCTCACTCGCCTCCTTCCGGCCCAGCGCCTCCTGCAGGCCGGCCCTCTCCTCTGTGAAGCCCTCGACGATGCCTGCGGTCCATGCGGGAGACCGCTGTAAGGCCCCCGGGGGGGGGGGGGGGGCGGGGGGTCCTGTTCCCCCAGGGACGGCACCGGACCACCCTCCCTGCAAGGCACAGGCGCGCGGGGTCGGGGCGGCGGCGCGCCCCCGGGAAGGTGGCTGACGCCATTGCTGTCGAGACCCCAGCACGACGCGCGCCCCCGGCAGGCAGGCCCCGCTCACCCTCCGCCGTGTGCAGCGCCAACGCCAGCTGGGCCTTGGCCGCGTTCTCCGTGTCCAGGTGCTCCAGCAGCTCCTGGTGCTTCCGCACCACCTGCGCCGTCTCCTCGCTCTTACAGCTGAACTCCTTCTCAAGACGAGAATGAATTTGACGGGCTTCCTCCAGCTGTGAAACGCGTTTGAAAATAGCATTTTGGACCAAAAGTAATCAAAGCTTATACTGACACCAACAGAGTTCTATTTGCATAGAATTCTGGGGAAACCAAAAATATCCTGTAAGAAACAGCAATTTCCATGTTCAATGTTATGTCAGTTACTAAACAAGCAACAAATTTTCAAAAAAGGAAAGTTCTGCACACGGAGACACAGACAACGCTGCACGGACACACCGTCTGTGACCGTCGACCCCACGTGTGTCTGCGTGGAACACGGCGGGGGGGGGGTGGTCATTTCATGGTACACACGGGCAGGAGCCTGGCACCCGGGCAGGGACAGGCCCCCTGGTGACTGCAGGTGGAGGATGGGGAAAGGCTCCTGGGCCATCACCACACCGGGCAGGGGACCTGACGCGACCCTCCCTCCCCAGGTCGGACACCATGGGACGCCCCCCCTTCCCAGGCACAGCCCGGGGCCCCAATCTCACCTTCCTCCTGAGCTCCCCTGGTGGGCATGTCCAGGCTGAAGCCCCCAGGCAACCCACAGGCTGGAGGGCCCAGATTAATCTCTGAATGCTAAACGCCTACACCCAGCTGTCCTGACCGACAACTCAGCACCTGGCCCGGGGCCCCCTAAGCCTCCCCCTGCGTGTAACCCACTCTGACCCTTCCGGCCCCAGCCTCTAAGGAAACCTGTTGGTTTTACCTTGAAAACAGCCCCTGGCGCCACCTCTCCTCATGCCCTGCTGTGGGCTGCCCGCCCGAGTTCTCGGCTGCCGCTGCCCCCTCCTGCAGCCAGCGGTCCTCGGGCAGCCCCCACCACTGACCCCGACCTGAACAGGGGCTCCTTGCTCCCCTCTGGCCGCTGCCCTGTGCCAACTCCCACCTCCCCTGCTTCCCCGCTTACACACCCAGGTGCCCCTGCAGAGCACACAGTGGGGGCAGCGGGGACGCAGGGCCGCGGGCCAGGTCAGACTGCAGACCCGACGGCGTCTGTTCCGTTAACTGTGCTTGGGGACAATCAAAAGCACCTGATTGTTTATCATCAGATGCTGCCCAACTCTGTCCGGTTTCTGAGAGAAGATGGGACGAAACCAGAGGAGGAACTTCAGGGCTCGACACTGTGGCTCTACCTGCATTCGCGCCTCAATGTTTCTGAGACGGAACAGCGATGCTTCACGTGAAAATGCTTATGTTTTAACTGGGCAACTTTGGGAAAAGGCTATTGCTTTCTAAGTTTTCCTACTTAATGCCTCTGCTAATTGTCTGAAACATTCTAAAAGGTTAACAAAAAAAGTCCCGTCTTCAGTAATAATTTCTAAACGTAAGTGTATTCAACATAGAATTAAAATGGTGTACAAGGTGCAGTAAAAGAGGCTGAACACACATGATCTAAATTAAGTGCACTGAGGTTTTACTTTTCATTCACAGCAAGCCTACTTCCCCAAGTATTTCGGCTCAGAAAAGACTCCTATTTGACGAAAACCTGTGGGCGAACCTCCCTGGGGGTAACAGGCTCAGGACGACACCCGGCAGAGAGAGGAGAGAAAGAAATCAGACCCGCCTGGAGAGAGAAGACCTCCCGTCTCGCCCGCAGGGTCTGGTGGAGGACCGGAAACCCTGACCGCACAGCACCCGGCAGGCCCCTGGGGCTGCGCTGTCACCCACCGATGCCCCGCCCGCCCCTTCGGCCCGCCACCCTCCTCTGCAGAGGGAGGCCGAGGGGCCGCGTCTCACCTGTCTGGTGGAGTCCAGGACCATCTCCAGGAGGCCGTCCACCGCCAGGCCCAGGCTCTGGTAGACCCTCCTGACGGGCTGCTCCCACTCCAGCGTGCTCTCCGGGCTCATGAAGAAGCTCTCACAGACATGGCTGCTGATCTCGGCCACTGACGACGTCTCGGCACGCTCGGGTGACGTGCCATCCGGCTCCGGCAGGGCCGCGTCGAGCCCAGGCCACGCCTCGTCCAGGGCCGGGGCTACAAGCGAGCAGACACAGAGGCCGCGCTGCCAGGAGGACGCCCGGCGGCCGGCCTGGGGGCTGTGGGCACAGGGCTGTGGGCGCTCACCCGCGGGCGGGCTCTCATCCTCCAGGCAGAGCCCCACGTGCTCGCCGATGCGGCTCCTCAGGGCAACGGCGGCCTTGAGCGTCTCCCCAAACAGACCCAGCAGCCTCCTCAGGGCGTCCCGGAGTGCTCTCCTGAGAGGGGCACACGGGGCAGTGTCAGCCGAGACCCCGCCCGGCCGACGGCACGCACGCAGCGCTGTGGGTGACCTAAGCGCCCCTCTCTGGAGGCCTGGGCCCAGCCCGCACCGGGGCTTCGCCCAGGGCCCTCCTCCCAGCTGCTCTCCCCGCGGCGGCGCCGCCACGAGCTGCACAGACCCGGCCTGCGCCACGCCACAGCCTCCCCGGCTCCCGGGAGCAGAGCTGGGCGCCGACGTGGCCCCTCCGGCTCCAGCCTCTCAGGAGACACCGGCTCCCAAGTCCAAGTCACCCCTCGCCCACAGCCCACCAGCATGGGAAGGCGTCGTGTCTCCCCGTGTCTCTCTCGGGGGCCACACAAACCACGGAGTTTGGGGGGTTTGGTTCCCCTAGGACAGGAGTCCTGTCTTTGAGCTGCATCCTCCCAGACCAGCCCTTCCAGCTGCGGGGCGTCGTCTGGGGCACGGTGACCCCGCCCAGGACGTGGCTCCGGTGCCCACGAGATGTCAGGGCTTGGCCATCCCCATCCACCCACGGCTCACACCCCTCCCTTAGGCCCAGCTCAGGGTAACGCCACTCAAGACACGGGAAGAGCCGCCCCTCGGGAAGCTGACACCCGAGGCCGGGGCCAGAGACAGCGAGAAACGGATGCGGGGATGTGAGGGGCGGGGGCAGGTGGGGGCAGACTGCAAACGGCGGGCCCGACAGCCCCTGCTGCCGCCCAGGCCCCTCGGAGGGAGCGTGCGGGGAGGGCGTAAGGACCACCCCGAGACGGGCTCGGGCAGGCGGTGTCTGCTTTGCTCTGAGAGAAAATGCCAGAAGGCCCCAGCCCCCCCCTCCTCCTTGGGCCCCGTCCAGGCCATGCCGACCCCTGTTCCCTGAGGAGCCGCATGAACTCCAAACACTCGTGGGTGTCGGGGCATCTCACCCGCCGGCACGCCCCCCGAACGCCTCGGGGCCTCTGCTCTCTGCCAGCCCCCCGAGTGCAGGGCCAGGCCTGACACATCCTGCCCTGCACTCCCCTCATCGAGCCGCAAGGCAGCTGGACACAGCACGCAAGGTCCTCGCGGAGACAATGAAGCCGTGAAAGACTGAACGGAGAGACCGAGCCCCCATGAGCAGCGCCCGCCCTCCGCACAGCGGCCCTCCCCCGTCTCCTCTGACCCTCAGCGCTGCATACACGCTAGCGCCGCGGTGCTGAGCGTGAGGGTCCAGGGGCAGCGGGAACCCCAGACCAGCAGGGACGGGACGAGAGATGCACAAAGGGGCCCAGAGAGGCCGGCCAGTGAGCTGCACCTTCCCGGGCGACGCTGAGCCAATGGCCCCGACAGGCAAAGACGAGAGCGTCTCCTGACATCAGGCAAACACAACTGGACGGCTCACTCGAGAACCACACGAGAAGCAGAGCTAAAACCTGCCTAGCGCCAGGTGGGAAACTATTTCCTAAATAAGACCCCCAAACAAACAAGAAAAGGGCGGGTCAGTAACTGCCTGCATAGCAGCATCAAATCTTGTAACCTGGCAAAATGGAAAGGTTTGGCAAAGCGAGGTGGTGGGTATGTGGGTGCCACAACTCAGCGCTCGTCTTGAAGTTTAAGACCCTCCTGGACGAGAGGACCCACGCAGCACAGGGTCCCATCCGCCGGGTGCCAACATGCACTCCAGCCCAAGAAGCAGAGGCGGCCACTGACCTCTCGCTGTGGGACAGGTCGATGTCGGACTTGAGCATCGAGATGAGAGTCGTGCCCTCCTGGTTCTCCCTTTCCCGCCTTTGCTGAAGCCTCTCCAGTTCGGAATGGCGCTCTTCTATCTCGTGACTTAAGGATAAAATCTGGTCTTTTAGCTGTTGAAGAAAAATTGTTAAAGCTTTAGTTAAGACAATTTAGTTAAAAGTAAGTTTCTGTAAGGAACTTTCTTTATCCAAGAGCAGGTTTGTGGTTTGTGGGATGGAGAAAACGGATGATGCGACACCAGCGTGGGGTCCATAAAGTACACAAAACACAGGCCAGAGGAAAAAGAAGAAGGGTGTAATTTTGAAACCAATTTACTGAAGAGAACAAAAGGGACAGAAAACAGTTTCAATGTTGTGCATAGAGGGAACTTGGGAAAAAAGTGTGGCTCCTATAAACCACTGGGCCATACAGGTCGCTGGAAAAATGAAAGAAAATGGAATAAGTAAACAGAGAATGGCAGGTTTCAAGATGGCAAACAATGACCAAAAAATGGACAAAAGAGACACAGAAGATGAACTGCATGCCCGGATGGCTCGAGGCTGGGGCGGCCCCAGATGCCAGGGTGTGGCTGGTGGTGGGTTCCACGCAGAGAGCCTGTGGACGGCAGACCCTTCCTCTGCTGGTCCTGCTCCCTCACCTGCATTCCTATCAAATCTTCCTCCACTTACAATGGGATTACATCCCAATACACCCATCCTAAACTGCAAATACCATACATCGAAAATGCATTTAAGGACTTCCCTGGTGGCACAGTGGTTAAGAATCCGCCTGCCAATGCAGGGAATACGGGTTTGAGCCCTGGTCCGGGAAGATCCCACATGCCATGGAGCAACTAAGCCCGTGCGCCACAACTACTGAGCCTGCGCTCTACAACCCGCGAGCCCCAACTGCTGAGCCCGCATGGCACAACTACTGAGCCCGCATGCCACAACTACTGAGCCCACAAGCCACAACTATTGAAGCCCGCGTGCCTAGAGCCTGCGCTCCACAACAAAAGAAGCCACTGCAATGAGAAGCCCGTGCACTGCAATGAAAGAGTAGCCCCTGCTCGCCGCAACTAGAGAAAGCCCGTGCGCAGCAATGACCAACTCAGCCAAAACTAAATAATTAATTTAAAAAAAAAAGAGATGCATTTAATACACTTGTGAATGAAAAGGGTTACCTGCCATATCAGTAAACAAAGGATGTTGCAGCCATCAAGCCACCACAGCTGCCCGGACAGTGAGCCCTGAGCGGGCTCAGGATGGGAAAACACAGGATACTGGCCCCAGGTAGAGGAAGTGCAGATCAAAAAATGATTTCACTGAGCCCAGACTTTGCTTCTTCCCGTATATAGAAAAGCACTAAATTCATTAACTTGAGATGCCTGGTTACTTTAATTAACGGTAATCTTTTGAAAAGGAAAAGCAGAGCGGCTGGCTGTCTTGGTCCAGAACGGCTGTCAGCGTATCAGTCGTTCACCTTTCTGGTCGTGTGGCTGCCCTGCCCAGCATCACAGGAGAGAACCGCACCACACGTCACTAGCCCAGGAAAAGATAAAAATCCAAAATTCAAAATTCAAAGTACTGTTCCTACTCTATGTGCACTTCTTTCACACCATCATAAGTCAAAAAACCCTAAGTCAAACGACTGTAAGTCAGGGACTGTCTGTACTCAATAAGTTAATAGAGTTAATTCATCCATGAAGAACATTTGTTCATCAAAAGATGACAAAAGGGGAAAAAACCCCTACAAATTAGAAGAAATCCAGAAATACAAAAAAAAATCCCTAAATCAGTAAGAAAAACACAAACAACTGTTTTAAATAGAAAAATGGCCAAAGATACAAAAAGGCGTTTCACAGAAAGGGAAACACAAATGGATCACAAACATAGTGCCAGATGCGCATCTCATCAGCAAATTAAGACCACCGAGAGACACCATTTCGTTGCCACAAAATTGGCAAAAACTAAAAAGTAAGAACATTCCAGGAGAGGATGTGGAGTAACAGGAGCTCGAGTGCACGACTGGTGGAACCACCCAGAAACAGCCTTGGGGTTACCCACCAGGGGCAGAACCCCACAACTGGGACACGCACTTCTAGGTTTAAGAAGCTCCTGCACATCTGTGTAAGAGGTGTGTGTAGGAAACTCAGGGCAGCTTTATTCATAATGGCAGAAGGATAGAAACAAGCCCAAGTCCACCAATGAGCACACACGCAACGGATGCCATTCGGCAGCTTGGATGGCGGGTACGGCCCCACCATCGCCATCTGTGAACCTCCAGTCAACACGGAATGAGACAGGCCAGTACGCACCCCCTTGTGACGGCCGGAAAGGGCTGAGGCTCAACAGCAGAGTGTCTGGGAATAAACACATCAGTGAGCAAGAAATCTGCAACAATCAGAAGGGTGGTTGCCTCGCGGGGGGCAGGGGGCGGGGGGTCTCTTGAGGTGCTTAACGTGGGTGGTGGGACACCATTCCTTACTCCTCAGTATTACTTTAAGCGAACACGTACATTTTAAGGACACCTGTAAGATAATTTCACAGTGGAAACAACTTCCCGCAGAGTCTGGTTTCCTGAAGGGTCGCGTGCCCTCCTCCGACCGGGGAGCCTCTGGGCAGCGGGACGACAGCCCGGCCCACTGGCCCACGGGAGTCGCCTGCTGCCCTCCACGCGCCCACACGAGGGCCTCCCCCTCTCCTGGTGCCTCTCAGTCTTTCCTCCCCACCTTCTCTCACACTCCTGCCATCAAGCTTCCATCCCCCCTTTTTAAAGGTAAACCACTATGTATGTTTTACAATTTCTCTCTTAATTCAGAATTTAACATTTCTTTTTAACTGTACTAATACTTTTATTAGGATTGTTATTGTTTCTGGTCCTTGAGGTATAAAATCGCAGAGGCTTTGAATGGTGTATCTCTAACCCTATTTTGCCCACAAGTCATGTTAATTTTAGTATTCCGTACAGAATGAGTTTTTTTAAGAATGCATATCATGTATCAGCAGAAATGCCTGGCATATTGAAGAAGAAGCTTAGGAAGCAATTCGAAAGGCTCGTTCTTCCTCATGGAACCCCCTCCTGCCTAAGCCCTGGTGCCGTCCTTGCTCCCCTGCATGTGCCCCCCACCCTCCTGCCTTCTCGTGGCTTGGCTCCCAGCACAGGAGGGGCCTCTGCAGCCAGGAACATGCCCCTTGATGGGTAGCTAATGACTGACCTCCACAGATACATGCTGCCCTGAATCTGGCTGGGAGTGACTCTGACATCTTTGGTACCAAATTAAGTCAGACGCACCCATGTGCAATGTTTACAGTCAGAAGGCCTGGCTCCACCACTTGACAGCCACGGACTTTGAGCAAATTAACGGAACCTCTCCTGGGCCTCAGTGTCCTGAGAGGGAGAGAGCTGCACAGAAATGAGAAAATTCTACATCTAATGTGCTTAGTGCGGTGCCTGAACATATTCCTAAGAAAACTGTGCCTCCAGTGTATGAATAAGCTCAAATCCAGCGACCCTGTATGATGATAAAGTCAAAGAAAGCAGCAGTACTATTATGACTCTGAAAGATCACACAGTGGGACTATCTCTAAAAATAGTATAAATACACATCCGTATTTTCAATAATAATAATGAAAAAAACCCAATTCAAAAATTGTCAAGGACCTCAGCCATAAAAAAGAATGAAATAATGCCATTTACAGCAACATGGATGGACCTAGAGAGTATTATGCTTAGTGAAATAAGTCAGACAGAGAAAGAAAAATACTGTATGATATCACTTATATGTGGAATCTAAGAAAATGATACAAATGAACTTATTTACAAAACAGAAATAGACTCTCAGACATGGAGATATATTAGGAGTTTGGGATTAATATGTACACACTACTGTATATAAGATAACCAAAAAGGACCTACTGTATAGCACAGAAAACTACATTCAATATCTTGTAATTACCTATAAGGGAAAAGAATCTTAAAAAGTATATATATATACTTTATATATATACACACACACACATATGTATATACATATATATATATATAACTGAGTTACTCTGCTATACAGTTGAAACTAACACAACATTGTAAATTAACTGTACTTCAATAGAAAAAAATTGTCAAGGACCTGAACAGACAAAAATGGCCAATAAACCCATGAAAAGATGTCCAACATCACCAGTCAATAGGGAAATGCAAATAAAAACAAGATATCACCTCACATCCATTATGATGGCTATTATTTTAAAAAATGAAAAACAACAAGTATTGACAAGAATGAGGAAAAACTGGAACACTTGCGCACTATTGGTGGAAATGCACAATGCCACAGCTGCTGTGGAAAACAGTTGAGCAGTTCCTCAAAAAGTTAAAGACAGAATCATCATATGACCCATCAACTCTGTTCTTAGATATATACCCCAAAATATCAAAAGCAGGGACTGAAGCAAATACTTGCACCCCAATGTTCACAGCAGCATTATGCACAACAGCCAAAAGGAAGAGACATCCATTAACAGATGTCCATCAACAGATGAACAGATAAACAAAATATGGTGTCTATATACAATGGAATAATATTAGTCAGCCATAAAAGGCCATGAATGTTGATACACACACAACATGGATGGACCTTGAGGACATTATGCTAAGTGAAATAAGTCAAACACAGAAGAACCTATATTGTATGATTCCTCTGAAATGAGATCCCTCGAGGAGTCAAATTCACAAAGGCAGAAAGTACAGTGCTGGGTACCAGGGCAGGATGGAGGGGGATGGGAGTTATTATTTTTTTAAATTAATTAATTGATTAATTTATTTTTGGCTGCATTGGGGTCTTTGTTGCTGCGTGCGTACTTTCTCTAGTTGCAGCGAGTTGCGGTGCACGGGCTTCTCATTGCGGTGGCTTCTCTTGTTGTGGAGCACAAGCTCTAGGCGTGTCGGCTTCAGTAGTTGTGGCACACGGGCTCAGTAGCTGTGGCTCGCAGGCTCTAGAGTGCAGGCTCAGTAGTTGTAGCACACGGGCATAGTTGCTCCGCGGCATGTGGGATCTTCCCAGACCAGGGATCGAACCTGTGTCCCCTGCATTGGCAGGCAGATTCTTAACCACTACGCCACCAGGGAAGCCCAGGAATTATTTTTAATGAGGACAGAGCTTCTACTTGGGATGATGAACAAGTTCTGGAAATGGATAGTGGCGATACTTGCACAATACTGTGAATGTGGTTAATGCCGCTAAACTGTACACTTAAAATGGTTGAAATGGTAAATATTATGTTATGCATATTTTACCATACACAAAAAAAGAATTAACAAAGAAAAGATGCATCCCACATACCTGCAGAATTTGGTTATTCTTCTCCTGAAGCTGCAGAGACAAAGACTCTTTCTCTTTTTGGCAAAGAGACTGTGCCTGCTCACGCTCAAGTTTATGTATCGCCTCTTTTTCATGCAAAGCAGCTTTCTTTTCACTTTCAAATTCACCCTGTACAAAAGCAAATTATTAACAACAACAAAAAATGCCATTAAGTTATAAAATTATCCTTGCTCCATTTCTCTGCTGTTCACTAGAATTTAGTTCATTCAACAAATATTTATTGATTCCGTATTCTGTGCCAAGAGCAATGATCAAAAAGGCCAAGGCCACTATCCCCAGTGAACATGCGTTCAAATGTGCTTATCATATAGAATACAAAAGAAACAGCCTGCTACCTTTCCCAATGGTCACGTTAAGAAATTCTGCATCATCAGGGTATCATGACCATCAAAATCCAAGATATTTAGAAACCTAACTTCCTCTGGTTTTAAAAAATAAACCCTGTTTCTTCTTAAATAATAAAAAATATTTTTTAATAATGTTCACCTAATGAGTTAAAATACATTAATGAAATAAGCTTTTTTTTTTTAACTACAGATATAGCACTTCCAGAATGGCAGAATAAGGACCTTCAAAAATCCACTCCTCTACAAGAGCACCGAGAACACTGGCAAAAACTGTCAAAATCAACTTTTTCATAGCTCTGGGAATTAAAGTGTTCATTAAAAACAAAGGCTGAGTCGCCATCAGAACAGGAAGCTTTGGGTGTTTGAACCTGCCCTAATCCCATCACTCCAGTCTCTGGGATAGCCTTGAAAATGCAGCCCAGGGAATTCCCTGGTGGTCCAGTGGTTAAGACCATTTCAAGCTTTCACTGCTGTGGGCCCCGGGGTTCAACCAGGGTTCAATCTCTGATCAGGGAACCCGCCAAAAAAAAAAAAAAAAAAAAAAAGAAAGAAAATGCAGCCCAGCAACTATGGGGGGAGGAGGAGAAGAATGGGTTTGCAGCTCCACCAAAGCACCACCACCAACTGTCACAAACTGACCTGACTGGCAGCTCACTGAAAAGCTCCGTTCTCAAAGCTGGTTTTTTATCGGATCTGATTCAGAACTCACCTCAACAATCCTGTGCCCAAGCCATTTGGCAAAAACAATTAGCAGCAACTGTTTAACATCTCAGCGGCCTGAGGCAGTGATAACAATTGGAGCTAATAAGAGGCTGATCAAAAAACTTAAAAGGAAGTGAAAGCTAAGGCAGAGATGTATACTGCCTGCCACAGCATTGAAGGCATGCCCCAACCAGAGCCCCACAATAAAGAGATAAAATTATAAAATGAAACCAAATAGATATTCTGAAGCTGAAAAGCACAATTACTGAAATAAAAGTTTCACTAGAGGGACTCAACAGCAGATTCAAGTGGGTAGAAGAATCAGCAAACATGAAGACAGGTCAAATGAGATTATTCATTCTGGGGAACAAAAAAAAAAAAAAAAAGAAATAAAGTAAGTAGGCTCACAGGCCTCTAGGACATCCTCAAAGACCAACATACACATCATGAGAGTCCCAGAGGAAAGGACAAAGGGAACAGGGCAAAAGAATACTTGAAGATAACATGCCTAAAAACTTTGCAAATTTGATGAAAAATATTAATCTATACATAGAAGAAGCTCAACAAACTTCAAGTAGGATAAACTCAGAGATCCACACCTGGACACATCATAATCAAACTGCTGAGAGACAAAGAAAATCTAGAAAGCGGCGAGAAGCAAACTATTTTGTCTTTTATATTTATGTGTATAGTTTGTAATTCTTTTTCCTATGTAATTTAGAAGACAAATGCATAAAGAACGAGCATAAAGTATATACAGATGTTCTTTGTATGACAATATTAGCACAAAGGAGGAAGGAAGGAAGGAATGAAGCTATATCGAAGAATAATTTTGTGAACTATTAAAATTAAGTTGGTATTAATCTGAACCATATTGTTATAAAATGTTCAATGTAATGCCCAGGGCAGGCACTAACAAAATTAAAAGCAAACAAACAAAAAACAAAAACAAAAATCAAAAATATATAGAAAAATAAACATCAAGGAAATCAAAACAAAAGAAGGCAGTAATGGAGATTTAGAGGAACAAAAGAGACAGAAGATATATAGAAAGCAAACAGCAAGTACTGATACACCCTACAACATATATGAACCTAGAAAACATTATTCTAAGTGAAAGAAGGCAAACACAAAAGGCCACATTTTGTATGATTCGACTTCTATAAAATGTTCAGAAAAGGCAACTCCACAGAAGTGGAGAGTAGATCAGTGGTTGCCAGGGGCTGGGGGAGGGAAGAGACTGCTAATGGGTGGGGGGTTTCTTTTGTGGTGATGTAAATGTTCTGGAATTAGACAGCAATAGGAGTTGTACAACTTTGTGAATATACTGCAGACCACCGAACTGTATATTTCAAAAAGTGTGATTTTTATGATATGTGCATTATATCTCAATAATGTTGTAATTAAAAACAAAACAAAACAAAACCACAGTAAAAATCATTGTAAGAAGTAGTGCTGAATGCTCACTCATCCTGTGCAGACACCCTTCCGTGGCAACAGGCCCCTTGAAGCAAGAAAAGGCTTGACGTGGCCGCTGCTGAGTCACCAAAGCAAGGCCACGAGCAGCGCTCAGATTTTCCCAGGCTTAAATACAGCCGGCTCTTTACCATGGGGTTGGACAGTGTGGGTCCACTTACATTCGGATTGTTTCTTTTGGGCCGTGCCGTACAGCATGGGGGTCTTACCTCCCTGACCAGGGATCGAACCCGGGCCCCCTGCACTGGGAGCGTGGAGTCTTAGCCACTGGACCGCAGGCAAGCGCCATGGATTTTGTTTCAATGGTAAACACTACAGCACCACACGATCCGTGGCTGGTTCAATCTGCAGATGCACAGTAATGGCGGATACAGAGGAGCCACATGTACCGAGGGCCAACTATCAATTACACGCAGATTCTCAACTGTGTAGAGGGTCGGCACCCTTAATTCCGTGTTGGTTAAGGGTCAACTATTTGATGACAACTTCTTTTTTTTTTTTTTTTTTTTTAAATTTATTTATTTTATTTATTTTTGGTTGGGTTGGGTCTTCGTTGCTGCACACAGGCTTTCTCTAGTTGTGGAGAGCAGGGGCTACTCTTTGTTGCGGTGCGCGGGCCTCTCATTGCTGTGGCTTCTCTTGTTGCGGAGCACAGGCCCTAGGCACGCAGGCTTCAGCAGTTGCAGCACGCAGTCTCAGTAGTTGTGGCTCACGAGCTTAGTTGCTCCGTGGCATGTGGGATCTTCCCGGACCAGGGCTCGAACCCGGGTCCCCTGCATTGGCAGGCGGATTCCTAACCACTGCGCCACCAGGGAAGCCCTGATGACAACTTCTTAAAAGAAAAGGAACGCGGGCTTCCCTGGTGGCGCAGTGGTTGAGAATCTGCCTGCCAATGCAGGGAACACAGGTTCGAGCCCTGGTCTGGGAAGATCCCACATGCCGCGGAGCAACTGGGCCCGTGAGCCACAACTACTGAGCCTGCGCGTCTGGAGCCTGTGCTCCGCAACAAGAGAGGCCGCGATAGTGAGAGGCCCGCGCACCGCGATGAAGAGTGGCCCCCGCTTGCCACAACTAGAGAAAGCCCTCGCACAGAAACGAAGACCCAACACAGCCAAAAATAAAAATAAATTAATTAATTAAAAGTAACATTTAAAAAAAAAAAAGAAAGAAAAGGAATGCTAACTAGTCAATTTAAATATAAAAATGAAAGAAATATAGTTGCCTCGAAAAATCTCAGTTTCTAAGACAATGAAAATGTGTTTTAATTTTGCATATCAAAATTAATTTAGAATAAATTTTTCTTACTTACTTTGCAGGTGAGAAAGGATAGCAATGAAATAGATCACTCTTAACCCCAGTACCTTTAACTGTGTGACCTGCTGCTCCAGCAGCGCCTCTGACTGACACTTCAGCAGTTCAATCTCCTCTTGACAGCAGAGCCGCTGCCTCTCCTTCTCCTCTTCCAGCTCCGCAGGAACCGAAGTGCCCTGCTTGAGTGGGGAGGAAGGTCAACACTGGGCCTTGACCATGTGCGTGGATCTGTGGTGAGGCTGGAACTCAGTTTATTCCACATATTTTCACTGTGACGACACGCAGCAGTCAGGTTATAGCTCATAGAAAAATTCAAGTCACTCTTTGTGGGCTCTGGATTCTCACCTCAGTCACAAGCATCAGAAAATGGGGTTTGCACAGCACAACACTGAAACTATACTTTCAAGTTCTAGACACCATTTCTGAATTAACACAGAACATTTTTATAAACTTCCTCTCCTGGAATAGGTTTAATTCAATCCTTTAAAAGGAAGAATCAAGTGCAATTTCAAGTTAGGACATGTGGCAGTTTCCAAAGCCCTTTAACTGTCTCATCTGCACCACACAACCACTTTATGGGAAGGACGGGGTTCACCCAGATGGTTCACAGCCAGGAAGGAAGCTGCAGTCCTGACAGTAGCCGGACTTGACCAGGGATGCTGGTTCCGTGTGTGCCAACCACAAAATGCTAGTGAACAAGAACAAAACCCCGAATGCCAACGGGCACCGCAGATCAGCAGGGCAAGGCCAAGGGAGAGGAGGACAAGCCACACTCCCTTTCCCCAAAAACAGACTCTAGGACACTGAAGGATGCTGGGAAAAATAAGAAAACATCAATACCCAAGAAGAGGCAAATCCCCCAAGGCACATGATAAACATGAATCACAGCGGACCGCTCTTTGGGCGCCAGCACCCCGGCACAGGCATCCGCACTCCTCCCTCTCAGCACCTACGGCAAACAGGTCCTGAGGGCAGACCCCGCACGCTCGCCTGCCTGTTAAATGCTCTGGTTGACAGATCGAAGCATAAACACCTGCTTCTTGAAAAACTTGATTGAGCCACAGATCACATTCTTCAGGCAAAAATCTTTCACGGAAGCCAAACGTATACAAACAGATAAAAGTGAACTTCTGTTTGGGGTCAGGGTCAGTGTCCAAGGGCACCCCACACCCCCACGTGCCTCGAGTCCCGGGACCTGCAAGCTGCACTGCACACGTGAGAGTCCGGGCCCGGGGGCTCAGGCTGCTCTTTCTGGCCACGGGGTCCTTCCAGGCCTTGGGGTCACTGCCCACAAACAGAGCGGACGGAGGGTGGGTGCCATACGGAGCTGTGGCTGGGAAGGGGGAAGGAAGAACCAGCCCACCGATGCCAAGCCCCTGGCTCGTATGCCCCACTGAGGCCCCACGGGCCCCAGCACAGAGCTGCCCTTGCTACAGGGAGCGGGAGCCAAGCACAGGACTTGTTTCCCAACCTTCACTGTCTCAGGAAGGGTTTCCAGGCAGCTGGCAGAGACACGCCAAGTCCAGCAAGATGTCCCAAACACAGTCAGGAGCAGCAGCACGCAGCGCCCCTCCCAGGCGCCCCGTGGGCGGGGAGATCACCCTAACCTGACACCTGCGAGGGGCAGTGGAGACACCACGACCTGTCCTGCCCAGTGCGCCCCCAGGTCTGGAGCAGGACTTCGCAGAATGCACCAGGCCGAGGCCAGTGTGGCGGAGCAGGGCACAGTCAGGAGAGGCCACAGACGGCATCGCGCATTCAGCCCCGCGACCTGGAAGCCTCGGCACCCCGGGGCTGGCTGCGCGACCTTGGCCCCCGCAACCTGACCGGACAGGCTCAGAGGGGGTTTTACTTGTGCCACTCCCTGCACCCCCTCAAGACCTCCTTACACACAATCGTTCTATTTCCAGCCTGACTAAACTCTCTTTAATCTGTTCTAAATGGTAAAGTCAATATAAGAAAAAGATGTTTTTAAAAACTTATTCTCGAGTTTTTCTGAAAATACACAGAATTACGTGGGAAGTGTCATATATATTTTAATCATTAGAAAAACATAACGGATACACTTAAAGAAAAAAAAAATAAGTAGTTTTGCACAAAGAATACCAACATAGTATTAAGAATAAATTCAACTGATAATGAATTAAAGACATTCAAACTATATCTAAAATAACCACAGATTCTCTTAATATTTTTTAAAAATCATATGAACAGATTTTTTTTTCCCCCCAAGAAAAGATGACATTGCCTGAGCAATCAATAGTGGTCATACGACGGTTAACTCTTGCTTTCCTTCCACTGCTTAGTGTTACCAATATAAGGGTGATTTCTTTGCAGGACACTTATCTCTAAGAAAAGGAAATGAGGCTTACGTTTTCAGAGAACTTTTCTCACAACCAAACTCCAAAGGGAAGTAACCTGAAAAATAATCCAATCGCTTCACAAGCGCTGGGTAAACAACTCTTCTGATAAGTGACACTGCTTTTCAAACAGGTGCAGAGATATTTGTGGCCCAGATAAAACCCATTCACAGAGAAAGAACAGCACGTCCCTGCTATTTTAGGGACAATGACCACAGCACCCCAGGAGACACCCAGCAAGGCTTCACGGAGTATCTGCCTGTGAGGAGAGCCTGAGGGAAGATGGTAGGAGGAAGAGGCCACCGCCTAGAACTATTCTCACCAAGACATGGACCTGGATCCCATCCCGTGTGTAGACTGCTGACACGTTTCCAGGGAATAAGGGGGAAATGTTAGCCAACGTCACAGGAAGCAGTAAAAACAGATTCAGCACAACTCAGCCCCTATGTGGATCCCAATTTGGCCAGCCACAGGTAGAGACTGGAACTTAGGCTGGATATGTGATGAAATTAAGGGATTACTGTTAATTCTGCAGGTTAGCATGGAGCATGTTATAGTATACTATGGTATATTTGGGCGGCTAATGCACTGAGATTGGCACATACCCATGGGCAGTCAGATTCTGAGCTGTTCTCTGTTTCTATATATGTTGAAATTTTCTCCAATAAAAAGTTAAAATAAAATAGGGGAAGAAACTGCATATCCCACCTTCCCACAAACCCAGAAGTTTTCTCCTGTGAAATGAGCTAGACAAAAAAAGGTCACTTAAACAGTATCTAATATTCACATCCTTAGAAGCAAAGTAAAAGAATGACATACTTGAACAAACAACTAGAAAAATACTTCCCAAATGATCTCAGCACTCTGAAGAGAGTCAACACGGAAGTACAAAAATGCCGAATGGAAGAGCAGGACACAGGTCATGACCAGGTGACAGAACCATCAGAGTGAACAAACAGGATCCAACAGAGTTTCTTTGGAGGGAGGATTGTAAGTCAGTAAATACCAGGGAAGGCCAGCGGCAGAGTCTGACTCTTCAGAGGATTAGAGAAAAGAAATGCAGACACCTCCACAGGTCAGCAGGTCTCAGGGGAACACCCCAGACGAGGAGGACGTTGCTCACGAGGGCACGAGAGCAACGAGAGCACGAGAGCAAGAGAGCAAGAGAGCAACGAGAGCACGAGAGCAACGAGAGCAACGAAAGCAACCAGAGCAACGAGAGCAACGAGAGCAACGAAAGCAACCAGAGCAACGAGAGCAACGAGAGCACGAGAGCACCGAGAGCACGAGAGAAACGACAGCAACGAGAGCATGAGAGCACGAGAGCAACGAGAGCAACGAGAGCACGAGAGCAACGACAGCAACGAGAGCATGAGAGCACGAGAGCAACCAGAGCAACGAGAGCACGAGAGCAACAAGAACACGAGAGCAACGAGAGCACGAGAGCAACGAGAGCACAAGAGCACGAGAGCAACGACAGCAACGAGAGCATGAGAGCACGAGAGCAACCAGAGCAACGAGAGCACCGAGAGCACAAGAGCAACGAGAGCAACCAGAGCAACCAGAGCAACCAGAGCAACGAGAGCAACCAGAGCAACCAGAGCAATGAGAGCAACCAGAGCACCGAGAGCACGAGAGCAAGGAGAGCACGAGAGCACCGAGAGCAACGAGAGCAACGAGAGCACCGAGAGCACGAGAGTAACAAGAGCAACGAGAGCAACCAGAGCAACGAGAGCAAGGAGAGCAACCAGAGGAATGACAGCAACGAGAGCACGAGAGCGACGAGAGCACAAGAGCAACCAGAGCAACCAGAGCAACCAGAGCAACGAGAGCAACCAGAGCAAGCAGAGCAACCAGAGCAACCAGAGCAACGAGAGCAACGAGAGCAACCACAGCAACCAGAGGAATGAGAGCAACGAGAGCACGAGAGCAACGAGAGCACGAGAGCAACCAGAGCAACCAGAGCAACCAGAGCAACGAGGGCAACGAGAGCAACCAGAGCAACCAGAGGAATGAGAGCAACGAGAGCACGAGAGCAACGAGAGCATGAGAGCGACGAGAGCACGAGAGCAACCAGAGCAACCAGAGCAACGAGAGCACGAGAGCAACCAGAGCAACCAGAGCAACGAGAGGAACGAGAGCAACCAGAGCAACCAGAGCAAACAGAGTAACCAGAGCAATGAGAGCAACGAGAGCACGAGAGCAACGAGAGCACGACAGCAACCAGAGCAACGAGAGCAACGAGAGAAACGAGAGCACGAGAGCACGAGAGCAACAAGAGCACGAGAGCAACGAGAGCACCGAGAGCACGAGAGCAACGAGAGCAACCAGAGCACCAAGAGCAAACAGAGCACCGAGAGCACGAGAGCAACGAGAGCAACGAGAGCAGGAGAGCAACGAGAGCAACGAGAGCACGAGAGCAACGAGAGCAACGAGAGCAACGAGAGCAACCAGAGCAACCAGAGCAACGAGAGCACGAGAGCACCGAGAGCACCGAGAGTACGAGAGCAACGAGAGCGACGAGAGCACCGAGAGCACCGAGAGCAACGAGAGCACGAGAGCACCGAGAGCAACGAGAGCAACGAGAGCAACCAGAGCAACGAGAGCAACCAGAGCAACAAGAGCAACCAGAGCAACCAGAGCAACAAGAGCAACGAGAGCACGAGAGCAACCAGAGCAACCAGAGCAACGAGAGCACGAGAGCACCGAGAGCACGAGAGCAACCAGAGCAACCAGAGCAACGAGAGCACCGAGAGCACGAGAGGACCGAGAGCACGAGAGCAACGAGAGCAACGACAGCAACGAGAGCACGAGAGCAAGGAGAGCAACGAGAGCAACGAGAGCACGAGAGCACCGAGAGCAACGAGAGCACGAGAGCAACCAGAGCAACCAGAGCAACCAGACCAACGAGAGCAACCAGAGCAACGAGAGCAACCAGAGCAACCAGAGCACCGAGAGCACGAGAGCACCGAGAGCACGAGAGCACAAGAGCAACGAGAGCACAAGAGCAACGAGAGCACCGAGAGCAACGAGAGCAACTAGAGCACGAGAGCACCGAGAGCACGAGAGCAACCAGAGCAACCAGAGCAACGAGAGCAACCAGAGCAACCAGAGCAACCAGAGCAACGAGAGCAACCAGAGCAACGAGAGCAACCAGAGCAACCAGAGCAACGAGAGCACGAGAGCAACGAGAGCAAGAGAGCAACGAGAGCACGAGAGCAACGAGAGCAACGAAAGCAACCAGAGCAACGAGAGCAATGAGAGCAACGAAAGCAACCAGAGCAACGAGAGCAACGAGAGCACGAGAGCACCGAGAGCAACGAAAGCAACCAGAGCAACGAGAGCAACGAGAGCAACGAAAGCAACCAGAGCAACCAGAGCAACCAGAGCACCGAGAGCACGAGAGCACCGAGAGCAACGAGAGCAACGAGAGCAACTAGAGCACGAGAGCAACCAGAGCAACCAGAGCAACGAGAGCAACCAGAGCAACCAGAGCAACCAGAGCAACGAGAGCAACCAGAGCAACAAGAGCAACCAGAGCAACCAGAGCAACGAGAGCACGAGAGCAACGAGAGCACGAGAGCAACCAGAGCAACGAGAGCAACCAGAGCAACCAGAGCACCGAGAGCACGAGAGCACCAAGAGCACGAGAGCAACCAGAGCAACCAGAGCAACGAGAGCACGAGAGAACCGAGAGCACGAGAGCACCGAGAGCACGAGAGCAACGAGAGCAACGAGAGCACGAGAGCACGAGAGCAAGGAGAGCAACGAGAGCAACGAGAGCAACGAGAGCAAGAGAGCACCGAGAGCACGAGAGCAACGAGAGCAACGAGAGCTCGAGAGCACCGAGAGCACGAGAGCAACCAGAGCAACCAGAGCACCGAGAGCAACCAGAGCAACGATAGCAACCAGAGCAACCAGAGCACCGAGAGCACGAGAGCACCAAGAGCACGAGAGCAACCAGAGCAACCAGAGCAACGAGAGCACGAGAGAACCGAGAGCACGAGAGCAACGAGACCACCGAGAACACGAGAGCACCGAGAGCACGAGAGCAACGAGAGCAACGAGAGCACGAGAGCACGAGAGCAAGGAGAGCAACGAGAGCAACGAGAGCAACGAGAGCAAGAGAGCACCGAGAGCACGAGAGCAACGAGAGCACGAGAGCAACCAGAGCAACGAGAGCAACCAGAGCAACCAGAGCAACCAGAGCACCGAGAGCACGAGAGCACCAAGAGCACGAGAGCACAAGAGCAACGAGAGCAACCAGAGCAACGAGAGCAACGAGAGCACGAGAGCAACCAGAGCAACCAGAGCACCGAGAACAACGAGAGCAAAGAGAGCAACCAGAGCAACGAGAGCAACCAGAGCAACGAGAGCACCGAGAGCAACGAGAGCACGAGAGCACCGAGAGCACGAGAGCAACGAGAGCTAACAGAGCAACCAGAGCAACCAGAGCAACGAGAGCAACCAGAGCAACCAGAGCAACGAGAGCAACGAGAGCACGAGAGCAACGAGAGGACGAGAGCAACCAGAGCAACCAAAGCAACGAGAGCACGAGAGCACCGAGAGCACGAGAGCAACCAGAGCAACCAGAGCAATGAGAGCAACCAGAGCACCGAGAGCACGAGAACACCGAGAGCACCGAGAGCAACGAGAGCACCGAGAGCAACGAGAGCAACGAGAGCACGAGAGCACCGAGAGCACGAGAGCAACCAGAGCAACCAGAGCACCGAGAGCAACGAGAGCAAACAGAGCAACCAGAGCAACCAGAGCAACAAGAGCAACCAGAGCAACCAGAGCAACGAGAGCAACGAGAGCACGAGAGCACGAGAGCAAGGAGAGCAACAAGAGCAACGAGAGCACCGAGAGCAACGAGAGCACGAGAGCACCGAGAGCACGAGAGCAACGAGAGCAACGAGAGCACGAGAGCACCGAGAGCACGAGAGCAACGAGAGCAACGAGAGCAACCAGAGCAACCAGAACAACGAGAGCAACGAGAGCAACCAGAGCAACCAGAGCAACCAGAGAAACGAGAGCACGAGAGCACCGAGAGCACGAGACCACAAGAGCAGCGAGAGCAACGAGAGCAATGAGACCACGAGAGCACCGAGAGCACGAGAGCAACCAGAGCAACCAGAGCACCGAGAGGAACCAGAGCAACGAGAGCAACCAGAGCAACGAGAGCACGAGAGCACCGAGAGCAACGAGAGCAACGAGAGCACGACAGCACCGAGAGCACGAGAGCAACCAGAGCAACCAGAGCACCGAGAGCAACCAGAGCCACGATAGCCACCAGAGCAACCAGAGCAACCAGAGCAACCAGAGCACCGAGAGCACGAGAGCACCGAGAGCACGAGAGCACCGAGAGCACGATAGCAACGAGAGCACCGAGAGCACGAGAGCACCGAGAGCACGAGAGCAACGAGAGCACGAGAGCACGAGAGCAAGGAGAGCAAGGAGAGCAACGAGAGCAACGAGAGCAACGAGAGCAACGAGAGCACGAGAGCACGAGAGCAACGAGAGCACGAGAGCAACCAGAGCACCGAGAGCAAACAGAGCACCGAGAGCACAAGAGCAACGAGAGCAACGAGAGCACGAGAGCAACGAGAGCAACGAGAGCACGAGAGCAACGAGAGCACCGAGAGCACGAGAGCAACCAGAGCAACCAGAGCACCGAGAGCACGAGAGCACGAGAGCACCGAGAGCACGAGAGCAACTAGAGCAACCAGAGCACCGAGAGCACGAGAGCACCGAGAGCACGAGAGCACGAGAGCACCGAGAGCACGAGAGCAACCAGAGCAACCAGAGCAATGAGAGCAACCAGAGCAACGAGAGCACGAGAGCACCGAGAGCACGAGAGCAAGGAGAGCACGAGAGCACGAGAGCACCGAAAGCAACGAGAGCAACCAGAGCAACGAGAGCAACGAGAGCAACGAAAGCAACCAGAGCAGCGAGAGCAACGAGAGCACGAGAGCAACCAGAGCACCGAGAGCACGAGAGCAACGAGAGCAACCAAAGCAACCAGAGCACCGAGAGCACGAGAGCAACCAGAGCAACCAGAGCACCGAGAGCAACGAGAGCAAACAGAGCAACCAGAGCAACGAGAGCAACCAGAGCAACCAGAGCAACCAGAGCAACAAGAGCACGAGAGCAACGAGAGCACGAGAGCAACCAGAGCAACCAGAGCAACGAGAGCACGAGAGCACCGAGAGCACCGAGAGCACCGAGAGCAACGAGAGCACGAGAGCACCAAGAGCACGAGAGCAACCAGAGCAACCAGAGCACCGAGAGCAACGAGAGCAACCAGAGCAACCAGAGCAACCAGAGCAACGAGAGCAACCAGAGCAACCAGAGCAACGAGAGCAACCAGAGCAACCACAGCAACGAGAGCAACAAGAGCACGAGAGCAACGAGAGCAACGAGAGCAACCAGAGCACCGAGAGCAACGAGAGCACGAGAGCACCGAGAGCACGAGAGCAACGAGAGCAAGCAGAGCAACCAGAGCACCGAGAGCACGAGAGCACCGAGAGCAACGAGAGCAACGAGAGCAAGAGAGCACGAGAACACCGAGAGCACGAGAGCAACCAGAGCAACCAGAGCAACGAGAGCACGAGAGCACCGAGAGCACCGAGAGCACCGAGAGCAACGAGAGCACGAGAGCACCAAGAGCACGAGAGCAACCAGAGCAACCAGAGCAACCAGAGTAACGAGAGCACGAGAGCACCGAGAACACGAGAGCACCGAGAGCACGAGAGCAAAGAGAGCAATGAGAGCAAGAGAGCAACCAGAGCAACCAGAGCAACGAGAGCACAAGAGCAACGAGAGCAACGAGCGCAACGAGAGCAACAAGATCACGAGAGCACCGAGAGCAACGAGAGCACGAGAGCAACCAGAGCAACCAGAGCACCGAGAGCACGAGAGCAACCAGAGCAACCAGAGCACCGAGAGCAACGAGAGCAACCATAGCAACCAGAGCAACGAGAGCAACCAGAGCAACCAGAGCAACCAGAGCAACCGGAGCACGAGAGCAACCAGAGCAACCAGAGCAACGAGAGCAACCAGAGCAACGAGAGCACGAGAGCACCGAGAGCACGAGAGCAACCAGAGCAACCAGAGCACCGAGAGCACGAGAGCACGAGAGCATCCAGAGCAACCAGAGCACCGAGAGCAACGAGAGCAACCAGAGCAACCAGAGCAACGAGAGCAACCAGAGCAACCAGAGCAACGAGAGCAACCAGAGCACGAGAGCAACCAGAGCAACCAGAGCAACGAGAGGAACCAGAGCAACAAGAGCACGAGAGCACCGAGAGCACGAGAGCAACCAGAGCAACCAGAGCACTGAGAGCACGAGAGCACCGAGAGCACGAGAGCAACAAGAGCAACGAGAGCACGAGAGCAACGAGAGCAACGAGAGCACGAGAGCAACGAGAGCACCGAGAGCACGAGAGCAACCAGAGCAACCAGAGCACCGAGAGCACGAGAGCACCAAGAGCACGAGAGCACAAGAGCAACCAGAGCAACGAGAGCAACCAGAGCAACCAGAGCAACGAGAGCAACCAGAGCAACCAGAGCACCGAGAGCACGAGAGCACCAAGAGCACGAGAGCACAAGAGCAACCAGAGCAACGAGAGCACGAGAGCAACCAGAGCACCGAGAGCAAACAGAGCACCGAGAGCACGAGAGCCACGAGAGCACCGAGAGCACGAGAGCAACGAGAGCAACCAGAGCACCGAGAGCAAACAGAGCACCGAGAGCACGAGAGCACGAAAGCAACGAGAGTAACGAGAGCACGAGAGCACGAGAGCAAGGACAGCAACGAGAGCAACGAGAGCACGAGAGCACCGAGAGCACGAGAGCACCGAGAGCACGAGAGCAACCAGAGCAACCAGAGCACCGAGAGCAACGAGAGCAACCAGAGCAACAAGAGCAACCAGAGCAACCAGAGCACCGAGAGCACGAGAGCACCGAGAGCACCGAGAGCAACGAGAGCAACGAGGGCAACCAGAGCACCGAGAGCAACGAGAGCACGAGAGCACCGAGAGCACGAGAGCAACCAGAGCAACCAGAGCACCGAGAGCACGAGAGCACCGTGAGCAACGAGAGCAACGAGAGCAACGAGAGCACGAGAGCACGAGAGCACCGAGAGCACGAGAGCAACCAGAGCAACCAGAGCACCGAGAGCAACCAGAGCAACGATAGCCACCAGAGCAACCAGAGCAACCAGAGCAACGAGAGCACGAGAGCAACGAGAGCACGAGAGCACGAGAGCACCGAGAGCAACGAGAGCAATGAGAGCAACGAGAGCACGAGAGCACGAGAGCACCGAGAGCACGAGAGCAACCAGAGCAACCAGAGCACCGAGAACAATGAGAGCAACGAGAGCAACCAGAGCAACCAGAGCAACGAGAGCAACCAGAGCACGAGAGCACCGAGAGCAAGGAGAGCAACGAGAGCAACGAGAGCACCGAGAGCAACGAGAGCACGAGAGCAACCAGAGCAACCAGAGCACCGAGAGCAACGAGAGCAACCAGAGCAACCAGAGCAACCAGAGCAACGAGAGCAACCAGAGCAACCAGAGCAACGAGAGCAACCAGAGCAACCAGAGCAACGAGAGCAACAAGAGCACGAGAGCAACGAGAGCAACGAGAGCAACCAGAGCACCGAGAGCAACGAGAGCACGAGAGCACCGAGAGCACGAGAGCAACGAGAGCAACCAGAGCAACCAGAGCACCGAGAGCACGAGAGCACCGAGAGCAACGAGAGCAACGAGAGCAAGAGAGCACGAGAACACCGAGAGCACGAGAGCAACCAGAGCAACCAGAGCAACCAGAGTAACGAGAGCACGAGAGCACCGAGAACACGAGAGCACCGAGAGCACGAGAGCAAAGAGAGCAATGAGAGCAAGAGAGCAACCAGAGCAACCAGAGCAACGAGAGCACAAGAGCAACGAGAGCAACGAGCGCAACGAGAGCAACAAGATCACGAGAGCACCGAGAGCAACGAGAGCACGAGAGCAACCAGAGCAACCAGAGCACCGAGAGCACGAGAGCAACCAGAGCAACCAGAGCACCGAGAGCAACGAGAGCAACCATAGCAACCAGAGCAACGAGAGCAACCAGAGCAACCAGAGCAACCGGAGCACGAGAGCAACCCGAGCAACCAGAGCAACGAGAGCAACCAGAGCACCGAGAGCACGAGAGCACCGAGAGCACGAGAGCAACCAGAGCAACCAGAGCACCGAGAGCACGAGAGCACGAGAGCATCCAGAGCAACCACAGCACCGAGAGCAACGAGAGCAACCAGAGCAACCAGAGCAACCAGAGCAACCAGAGCAACGAGAGCAACCAGAGCACGAGAGCAACCAGAGCAACGAGAGCAACCAGAGCAACCAGAGCAACGAGAGGAACCAGAGCAACAAGAGCACGAGAGCACCGAGAGCACGAGAGCAACCAGAGCAACCAGAGCACTGAGAGCACGAGAGCACCGAGAGCACGAGAGCACCGAGAGCACGAGAGCAACCAGAGCAACCAGAGCACCGAGAGCAACGAGAGCAACGAGAGCAACCAGAGCAACGAGAGCAACCAGAGCAACCAGAGCAACGAGAGCAACAAGAGCACGAGAGCAACGAGAGCACGAGAGCAACCAGAGCACCGAGAGCAAACAGAGCACCGAGAGCACAAGAGCAACGAGAGCAACGAGAGCACGAGAGCAACGAGAGCAACGAGAGCACGAGAGCAACGAGAGCACCGAGAGCACGAGAGCAACCAGAGCAACCAGAGCACCGAGAGCACGAGAGCACCAAGAGCACGAGAGCACAAGAGCAACCAGAGCAACGAGAGCAACCAGAGCAACCAGAGCACCGAGAGCACGAGAGCACCGAGAGCACCGAGAGCAACGAGAGCAACCAGAGCACCGAGAGCAACGAGAGCACGAGAGCACCGAGAGCACGAGAACAACCAGAGCAACCAGAGCACCGAGAGCAACCAGAGCAATGATAGCAACCAGAGCAACCAGAGCAACCAGAGCAACGAGAGCAGAAGAGCAACGAGAGCACGAGAGCAACCATAGCAACGAGAGCAACGAGAGCAACCAGAGCACCGAGAGCACGAGAGCACCGAGAGCAACGAGAGCACCGAGAGCAACGAGAGCACGAGAGCAACCAGAGCAACGAGAGCAACGAGAGCAACGAAAGCAACCAGAGCAACGAGAGCAACGAGAGCACGAGAGCACCGAGAGCAACGAGAGCACGAGAGCAACGAGAGCAACAAGAGCACGAGAGCACGAGAGCAACCAGAGCACCGAGAGCACGAGAGCAACGAGAGCAACCAAAGCAACCAGAGCACCGAGAGCACGAGAGCACCAAGAGCACCGAGAGCACGAGAGCAACCAGAGCAACCAGAGCACCGAGAGCAACGAGAGCAAACAGAGCAACCAGAGCAACCAGAGCAACGAGAGCAACCAGAGCAACCAGAGCAACCAGAGCAACGAGAGCACGAGAGCAACGAGAGCACGAGAGCAACCAGAGCAACGACAGCAACGAGAGCACGAGAGCACCGAGAGCAACGAGAGCACGAGAGCACCGAGAGCAACGAGAGCACGAGAGCAACGAGAGCAACGAGAGCAACGAGAGCACGAGAGCACGAGAGCAACCAGAGCAACGAGAGCACGAGAGCAACCAAAGCAACCAGAGTACCGAGAGCACGAGAGCACCGAGAGCAACGAGAGCACGAGAGCAACCAGAGCAACCAGAGCAATGAGAGCAACCAGAGCAACGAGAGCACGAGAGCACCGAGAGCACGAGAGCAAGGAGAGCACGAGAGCACCGAGAGCATGTGAGCAACGAGAGCATGAGAGCAACGAGAGCAACCAGAGCAACCAGAGCACCGAGAGCAACCAGAGCAACGAGAGCAACCAGAGCAACGAGAGCACGAGAGCACCGAGAGCACGAGAACAACCAGAGCAACCAGAGCACCGAGAGCAACCAGAGCAATGACAGCAACCAGAGCAACCAGAGCAACCAGAGCAACGAGAGCACAAGAGCAACGAGAGCACGAGAGCACGAGAGCAACCATAGCAACGAGAGCAACGAGAGCAACCAGAGCACCGAGAGCACGAGAGCACCAAGAGCACGAGAGCACGAGAGCAACCAGAGCAACCAGAGCACCGAGAGCAACCAGAGCAATGACAGCAACCAGAGCAACCAGAGCAACCAGAGCAACGAGAGCAACCAGAGCAATGACAGCAACCAGAGCAACCAGAGCAACCAGAGCAACGAGAGCACAAGAGCAACGAGAGCACGAGAGCACGAGAGCAACCATAGCAACGAGAACAACGAGAGCAACCAGAGCAACGAGAGCAACGAGAGCAACGAAAGCAACCAGAGCAACGAGAGCAACGAGAGCACGAGAGCACCGAGAGCACCGAGAGCACGAGAGCAACGAGAGCACGAGAGCACGAGAGCAACCAGAGCAACCAGAGCACCGAGAGCAACGAGAGCAAACAGAGCAACCAGAGCAACCAGAGCACCGAGAGCACGAGAGCACCAAGAGCACCGAGAGCACGAGAGCAACCAGAGCAACCAGAGCACCGAGAGCAACGAGAGCAAACAGAGCAACCAGAGCAACCAGAGCAACGAGAGCAACCAGAGCAACCAGAGCAACCAGAGCAACGAGAGCACGAGAGCAACGAGAGCACGAGAGCAACCAGAGCAACGACAGCAACGAGAGCACGAGAGCACCGAGAGCAACGAGAGCACGAGAGCACCGAGAGCAACGAGAGCACGAGAGCAACGAGAGCAACGAGAGCAACGAGAGCACGAGAGCACGAGAGCAACCAGAGCACCGAGAGCACGAGAGCAACGAGAGCAACCAAAGCAACCAGAGTACCGAGAGCACGAGAGCACCGAGAGCAACGAGAGCACGAGAGCAACCAGAGCAACCAGAGCAATGAGAGCAACCAGAGCAACGAGAGCACGAGAGCACCGAGAGCACGAGAGCAAGGAGAGCACGAGAGCACCGAGAGCATGTGAGCAACGAGAGCATGAGAGCAACGAGAGCAACCAGAGCAACCAGAGCACCGAGAGCAACCAGAGCAACGAGAGCAACCAGAGCAACGAGAGCACGAGAGCACCGAGAGCACGAGAACAACCAGAGCAACCAGAGCACCGAGAGCAACCAGAGCAATGACAGCAACCAGAGCAACCAGAGCAACCAGAGCAACGAGAGCACAAGAGCAACGAGAGCACGAGAGCACGAGAGCAACCATAGCAACGAGAGCAACGAGAGCAACCAGAGCACCGAGAGCACGAGAGCACCAAGAGCACGAGAGCACAAGAGCAACGAGAGCAACGAGAGCAACCAGAGCAACCAGAGCACCGAGAGCACGAGAGCAACGAGAGCAACGAGAGCAACGAGAGAAACCAGAGCAACCAGAGCAACGAGAGCAACCAGAACAACGAGAGCACCGAGAGCACCGAGAGCAACGAGAGCAACGAGAGCACCGAGAGCACGAGAGCAACCAGAGCAACCAGAGCACCGAGAGCAACGAGAGCAACCAGAGCAACCAGAGCAACGAGAGCAACGAGAGCAACCGGAGCAACCGGAGCAACCAGAGCAACCAGAGCAACGAGAGCAACGAGAGCACGAGAGCAACGAGAGCACGAGAGCAACGAGAGCACGAGAGCAACCAGAGCAACCAGAGCAACGAGAGCACGAGAGCACCGAGAGCAACGAGAGCAACGAGAGCAATGAGAGCAACGAGAGCACGAGAGCACCGAGAGCACGAGTGCAACCAAAGCAACCAGAGCAACGAGAGCAACGAGAGCAACCAGAGCACCGAGAGCACGAGAGCACCGAGAGCACGAGAGCAACCAGAGCACCGAGAGCAACCAGAGCAACGATAGCAACCAGAGCAACCAGAGCAACCAGAGCAACGAGAGCACGAGAGCAACGAGAGCACGAGAGCAACCAGAGCAACGAGAGCAACGAGAGCAACCAGAGCAACCAGAGCACCGAGAGCACGAGAGCAACGAGAGCAACGAGAGCACGAGAGCATCGAGAGCACGAGAGCAACAAGAGCACGAGAGCAAGGAGAGCAACGAGAGCAACGAGAGCACCGAGAGCAACGAGAGCACGAGAGCAACGAGAGCAACGAGAGCACGAGAGCACGAGAGCACGAGAGCACCGAGAGCACGAGAGCAACCAGAGCAACCAGAGCAACGAGAGCAACCAGAGCAACCAGAACAACGAGAGCAACCAGAGCAACCAGAGCAACCAGAGCAACCAGAGCAACCAGAGAAACGAGAGCACGAGAGCACCGTGAGCACGAGAGCACAAGAGCAACGAGAGCAACGAGAGCAACCAGAGCAACGAGAGCAACCAGAGCAAAGAGAGCACGAGAGCACCGAGAGCACGAGAGCACAAGAGCAACGAAAGCAACGAGAGCAACGACAGCACGAGAGCACCGAGAGCACGAGAGCAACCAGAGCACCGAGAGCAACCAGAGCAACGATAGCAACCAGAGCAACCAGAGCAACCAGAGCAACGAGAGCACGAGAGCAACGAGAGCACGAGAGCAACCAGAGCAACGAGAGCAACGAGAGCAACCAGAGCAACCAGAGCACCGAGAGCACGAGAGCACTGAGAGCACGAGAGCACAAGAGCAACAAGAGCAACGAGAGCAACCAGAGCAACCAGAGCACCGAGAGCACGAGAGCACCGAGAGCAACGAGAGCTACGAGAGCAACGAGAGCACGAGAGCACGAGAGCACCGAGAGCACGAGAGCAACGAGAGCAACCATAGCACCGAGAACAACGAGAGCAACGAGAGCAACGAGAGCAACCAGAGCAACGAGAGCAACCAGAGCAACCAGAGCAACGAGAGCAACGAGAGCACGAGAACAACGAGAGGACGAGAGCAACCAAAGCAACCAAAGCAACAAGAGCACGAGAGCACCGAGAGCACGAGAGCAACCAGAGCAACCAGAGCACCGAGAGCACGAGAGCACCGAGAGCACGAGAGCAACCAGAGCAACCAGAGCACCGAGAGCAACGAGAGCAACGAGAGCAACCAGAGCAACCAGAGCAACGAGAGCAACGAGAGCACGAGAGCAACGAGAGCACGAGAGCAACCAGAGCACCGAGAGCAAACAGAGCAGCGAGAGCACGAGAGCAACGAGAGCAACGAGAGCACGAGAGCAACGAGAGCACCGAGAGCACGAGAGCAACCAGAGAAACCAGAGCAACCAGAGTAACGAGAGCACGAGAGCACCGAGAGCAATGAGAGCACGAGAGCACCGAGAGCACGAGAGCACCGAGAGCACGAGATCAACGAGAGCACGAGAGCACCGAGAGCACGAGAGCAACGAGAGCAACCAGAGCACCGAGACCACGAGCGCACCAAGAGCACGAGAGCAACCAGAGCAACCAGAGCAACGAGAGCAACCAGAGCACCGAGAGCAACGAGAGCAACCAGAGCACCGAGAGCAACCAGAGCACCGAGAGCAACGAGAACAACGAGAGCAACCAGAGCAACGAGAGCAACGAGAGCACGAGAGCAACGAGAGCAACGAGAGCACGAGAGCAACGAGAGCACGAGAGCACGAGAGCAACCAGAGCAACGAGAGCACGAGAGCAACCAGAGCAACGAGAGCACGAGAGCAACGAGAGCAACGAAAGCACCGAGAGCACGAGAGCAACGAGAGCAACCAGAGCACCGAGAGCAATGAGAGCACCGAGAGCAACCAGAGCAACGAGAGCACGAGAGCACCGAGAGCAACGAGAGCACGAGAGCACGAGAGCACCAAGAGCAACGAGAGCACGAGAGCAACGAGAGCACCAAGAGCACGAGAGCAACGAGAGCAACGAGAGCAACGAGAGCACGAGAGCATCGAGAGCAACCAGAGCAACGAGAACACGAAAGCATCCAGAGCAACGAGAGCACCGAGAGCACGAGAGCAACGAGAGCACGAGAGCAATGAAAGCACCGAGAGCACGAGAGCAACGAGAGCAACCAGAGCAACGAGAACACGAAAGCAACCAGAGCAACGAGAGCACCGAGAGCACAAGAGCAACGAGAGCAACGAGAGCAATGAGAGCACGAGAGCAACGAGAGCAACGAGAGCACGAAAGCAACCAGAGCAACGAGAGCACGAGAGCAACAAGAGCAAGAGAGCACGAGAGCAACCAGAGCAACGAGAGCACGAGAGCAACGAGAGCACGAGAGCACGAGAGCACCAAGAGCACGAGAGCACGAGAGCAACCAGAGCACCGAGAGCACGAGAGCAACGAGAGCAACGAGAGCACGAGAGCAACGAGAGCACGAGAGCAACGAGAGCAACGAGAGCACGAGAGCAACGAGAGCACGAGAGCAAGGAGGGAAACGAGGGCAACGAGAGCGTCTGGGCTGCGGCCAGGACCACCGTCTCCTCCACGGTGCCTGCAGCAAGCACCGTCCCCGCAGCCACTTGACCCCTCTGTAATGGCCCCTCAGGACTGAACTCGAGGGGCTGCGGCACTTAGGACACCGCAGGGACAGAATGCAGGCTGCAGCGGTGAGGGTTACCTCGGTGGCCTCAGCCTGCAGCGGCTTGAAGCAGGATTTCAGTTCCCGACCAGAGACGGAGGCTGGGCAGCGGCAGTGCGAGCGGTGAATCCTGGCCACCGGACCACTAGGGACCAGCGGCCAGTGACAAGGCCCTGGCCCGTCAGCTGTGAAGAAGTGAATTTCCGCAGAGAGACGGAAAGTAGTGAAGCAAGTGAAGTGTTCATTAGAAGGAAGAAGAGTACAGTAGACACAGGGGCAGGCTCGAGAGAGAGTCACGCCCTCAGGGCAGTCTGAGTCACTTTCGTGGGCATTTCTCCCGGGTTTCCTTTGACCCACCCTCTTGCTCTGCCTGGTTCTGAGTCCGCGTTTGGTGCATCTCAGGGTCCTCCCCTGCGTGCGCACGTCTCTTAGCCAAGACGGAGTCCAGCGAAGAGGCCTGTGGGTGGTTGGCATCACTTACTGTGAGGTGGCGCCCTCCCTTTTGGACCTCCAAGGAGCCCTTCTGCGCATGTGTGTCGGGAGGGTCTCCTGGACTTCGAGAGTGAGGCGCATGTGGTCTCTTATCTTCTATCTGGCCGGGGCCCAGCCTCCTCCATCACCCTGCTCTTATGGAGCTTCCGTCCACAGGGGAGAAACTGTTCAGCCTGGGGCCCATCTACCTCCTGCCTCAAGGGAACACTGAGGGGACGCTGAGGGGACACTGAGGGGACACGGGGGCTGAGGGGACGCTGAGGGGGCTGAGGGAACACAGGGGGCTGAGGGGACACTGAGGGGACACAGGGGGCTGAGGGGACGCTGAGGGGACACTGAGGGGACACGGGGGCTGAGGGGATGCTGAGGGGGCTGAGGGAACACAGGGGGCTGAGGAGACGCTGAGGGGACACTGAGGGGACACAAGGGGCTGAGGGGACGCTGAGGGGACGCTGAGGGGGCTGAGGGGACACTGAGGTGACGCTGAGGGGACATGGGGGCTGAGGGGACGCTGAGGGGACACTGAGGGGACACTGAGGGGGCTGAGGGGACGCTGAGGGGGATGAGGAGACACTGAGGGGACACTGAAGGGGCTGAGGGCGCTTTGTCCTCTGTAATGAAAGCCGAGTAAGAGCACACCGTGAAGAGAAGACGGCCTGCGTGACGTCACCCGTGGCCAGCGGCGCGTCTGGGCTCAGCCGGGTTACCGGGTCTCTCCGAGCGCTCGCGGGCACAGGCTCCCTGGGTGTGGATCCCTCCCGTCCTCATTCCCCAAACACGGGAGACCTGGATTCAGGGCATCTCAGGGTCCAAGGAGCAAACCAAGAAAAATGCCAACTCCCAGCCTTTTCAGCCAAACAAAAGGGATAAATGTCATATTTATGCTTCCCTTTATTTTTCTCCGATCCACTAATTCTCATTTTGGGAACTTCCACGTGAAAAAACAGTTTAAATGCTAATTTCAGATCAGTCAATATGTACACACACAGCTAAGAGCACTGACTATTAACCTAGGAAACCCAGGCGAATACCAGGCCTCATTTTACGGTTGAAATGAGCTATTAGCACGTCCTTTTGAAAAGCCCCACAGAAAAAGTACCTACAAAAATTTATAACCTCAGTAAGTCTGTACATATGCTTCACAAAAAACACCAGTTATCCTTACCCCCAGAAAGACCAGAAGATGCAGAGACACAAGTATTTCAAATCTAAGAACACCAAGGAAGAAGGGCCTCAGGGGCGTCCAGGCAAGTGTCCTCAGATGGACTCCAGGGGTTTTGCAAGCCCTGTGAGGATGGTGTGCAGAATTCCATGCATACACGCATGTCTGCACGTGTGCTACGCGTGTGCACTACACACATGCAGGGCGGGCAGGCGGGGCAGCGACACCACGTGGGGCCTGGCTGCATGGCGTCCACACACACCTCTGCCATCCTGTGTCAATGCGAAGGGCACTGAGGGGTGTGAGCCCCACAGAGGTCACGAGAACCCAGGCCAGGTCCCAGCCTCCACGGCAGCCGCACATATTCAAGAAGATTCCAACTGCTTTGTGAGACTCCAATGTAACCTCGACCTCGCAATTCGACATGTTGCTTATACACATGGTGACGCGCTACGTTTAAAAATCCAAAGAAGTGGGCATTCCCTGGGGGTCCAGTGGTTAGGACTCGGCGCTTTCACTGCCTGGCCCCGGGTTCAATCCCTGGTCAGGGAACTAAGATCCTGCAAGCCGCCCAGAGGAACCAAAAAAAAAGAAAAAAACTCTAAACGAGAGCCCACAGCGTGTGCGGATCCCTAAGAGCACCTGCTGGGGGGGGGTGCTTCTGCGTGGACACACGCCACACACACCCGAGCAGCCCGCCTGCTCCATCCTCCTCCACAGCCCCCGCCTCCTCCGGCCTCCCCTGGGTCCAGAGGCACGGGCCCTCTCCCTGGCCCCAGCAGACCCCCGACACCGCCCGCCCCCAGGCTCCCCGCGAGCCTCGGTCAACCTAGAGCAGGGCAGCTGCCTCCGCCAAACGGCCCCCGTGGGACAGATCCCGGCACTTTGCCGCTGTCCTGCCCTCCAGGGGCCCTGCCCTCGGTCAGGTCCTTACTGCCCACCTGACCTCCGAGATCCTAGCGACACTGTGTGGCAGGGCCATGGGCACCTCGGCAACAACTGCCCTGAAGAGGTTTGCAGGACGGGGCCCCTGGGAGCAAAACCCTTCCGGGCGTGCTGCCCTGGAGCCCCGGTCTGTGCACCGCTCTGGGCCCGGGCCGCCGCTGAGCAGAGCGCAAGCGTGAGGAGCACAGCACGTGGCACGCGCTCCACAGGGTACGCACCGTGGGCTATGCAGGGCACAGGGCGCGGGGCCGTCAGTCCCGGACGGAGGGGCCGTCCCGGAAGGCAGGGCTCATGGAGAAAACGACTTGACGAAAGGGAGGCAAGAGTGGGAGTTTCCAGGCGGGGGACAAGGCCAAGTTCAGAGGAGGTCACAACCAGGGTGTTCCAGAAACTGCCAGGCAGCAGGTGTCCGGCGTCACGAGAACAAAGAAGACAGGACATCGGGCCAGAGGACACCTGGTCGGAGTCTGTGCAGGGCTGTGCCCCCGGGTTGCACCATGGGCCCCGGGGTTTTGGGGTGCAGCACGGGATGCAGAGGACATGGAGCACCTGCCGGGCACCTTGCACAGGCAGCCCCTGAGGGACCCCGCAGGTCCCACGCAGCTCAGAGCAGGCCCCGGGCCCTCTTGGCAGGTGTGAGGCCTGCCCAGCGTCCACCCCACTGCAGGCCTCACAGATGCCCCGAGGGCTCGGATCACGAGGAGAAGCCTCAGGAGGCCCGGCGGCTTTGCTGATGTCACCGGCACCCCCGTGGCGGCCAGAGTCTGACCCCCAGGCCATCCCTGAAGCCACTGCTGCCCAGAAGGAACCTGTGGGGGCCCCCTCCTGCGGAGCCACCCGCACCTGCATCTCGGCCACATGCCCGCCCCTGAGCTCCTGCAGGGCTGCTTTTTGCTGCTGCCCCAGGGGCAGGCCCTCAGCAGGCCACACCAGCTCCACCTGCAGAGAGCGAGTCCACAGGGCACTGGCACTGCCCCCCACACGCCTGTCCTGCCACCCACACACACCTCCCAACTGCAAGGTGGGAAACACTCCACGTGCTTCCTACAAGCGCGTTTCACACTAATAAAATTAAGCCACGGTTTAAAATACATAGCTTTCTCATGTAAAAAATGCGTACTTCTCCCTCTTGATATTCTTTTAGAGCTTCATTTTCTTCAAACCCTATAATCCGAGGGAATCTAATTTAAATTCACAGACTGGGAACAAGCCCCCTTCCCCAGGCATCCATCTGCATGGGAGGAAACCGAAGCTGACACTGAGAGCTCGCTGGACTGGCCTGGGGGCACCACAGCCCTCAAAATTCACACCAAAAGGACAACTCCCGGGGAGGGGCTGCGACCCCTGCTCTGGGGCCCGACTTCAAGGACAGGCCCGAGGCTCACGACCCCAGCTGGAATGTGCTCAGCCCTCGAGGAATCTGTTCAAGATCTCGCCTGCAAGGACTTCCCTGGCGCTCCCAACGCAGGGGGCCCAGGTCCAATCCCTGGTCAGGGAACTAGATCCCACATGCCGCAACTAACAGTTCTCACGCCGCAACTAAAGATCCCGCACGCGGCAGCGGCAACAAAGATCCCGCGTGCCGCAACTAAGACCCAGTGCAGCCAAATAAATAAATAAATAAACATTTTTTTAAGAAAAGGAAAAGATTTCGCCCGCAGACCACACAGAACAGGCAGAGCCGCAGCATAAAATGAAGCCACCCCACCTGTCAGCACTAGGCTGCCTTCTTCCTTCTGCCCTTCAACAAGCTAAACCAGGAGCAAAGGACAAAACCCCCCGGGAACACCTCATACAGCACGCCTCAGTCACCAGCGAAGGGTCTACCTGGTACTTGTGTTCTCACAAGGCTGAGATTTCCTGCTTTGTAATCTGGAATATCTACTTCTTAAATACGTGACAAAAGTATGAAGGTGCCAGAACAGGGTCGTTCCTGAGTGCCTGGCGTGCACACGGGGCCCAACGGGCACAGAGCAGCCTGTCCCCACGCTGAATTCCCGCTACGTGACCACGTTCTAGCCAAATAAGTGCATCCTATTCATGACGTACGAGTGCCAGAGGTCTGCAGATGAGGAAAGGGGAGCGCTGGCCAGGGCAATGGGGCCGTCTCCAGAAGCTCCTTTCATACTACAGCTGAAAGCACCTGCCAAGGGGACAGTCGCTGCTCTTGACACAGGACAGAGGGTTTAATCTCACAGAAATCGGCAGCAGCCCCGAGGAGCACTCTGAACCCTTTGAAATCCCACAGGGAACGCCGTACGCAGGCACAGGCACACGTTTGTCCAGGATCAGAGACCCAAAGCCTTCACCAAGGAGGCTGTGACCAAAAAACGCGTAAAATCACTGTTCTGTACCCGCCTGAAACCCGCCGCTGTCCCTGGGACACACACACACACACACATGCAGCTGACACACATGGGCAACAGAAGACACCAGTCCTGGGGAAGGGCGAAGCCCCGCGCCTCACCTGGCGAGCTCCGCGCGGCCGGGAGGCTCTCACGCCCTCCACGTGCTCTGTGCTCACTCCCGCTGCCAGGCCGTCCTCTGCGGACGGAGGCTCTTCACCGTGTCTCAGCCTCAGCTTCTCTGACACCCGAGTCAAGACCACGTGGTGAGAAGCGTCCTCTCCCTGCAGCTGCTCCTCCAGGCCCCGCAGCTCCAGGCCCCGCAAGGTCTGCACCTCAGACAGGTAACGCGACTCCAAAGCGTCCAGGCGGGACGCGTGTCTGCTCTCCAAAGCACTCATCTCCGCAGCGTGTTTTGTCTGCAGCTCAGCCGCGCGGGCTTCTGAGAGAGCCCACCACTCTCGCTCCAGAGAAGCCCTCAGCGCATCCACCTCGGCCTGGTGCCGGCTCTCCAGCTCCGCCGTCAAGGACAGGACGTGCTGCTCATGTCGCTCCTGGAGCAGCTGCAGCTCGCGGGCGTGCTTCTCCCGGGCCTCCCGCAGGAAGGCGTCTTGCTCTGCGGAGAGTTTCTCTGTGATCTCTCGACATTCTTCTAAGAACCTGAGGAGACAAGCCAAGTGAACACGGAGACCCAACGTGCAGCCACAAAAGCATCAACCTCACACTTCTCACAGGAGACACCACTTTCTACTGGTGAGACCATCGTGCCCAGATTTCACCTGCTCTTCCACCTCCCTGGGCTGCAAATGGTCTGAGCCCCACTGCCAGCCGTGAGCGGACAGCCAAGGGGCCCACGAAGCCAGAGGAGCTCAGAGGCCAGAGCCCAGGTGTCCCCGGTCACAGACTGAAGTACAGGACACAGGACCCCCAGCAAGAAACCACACACACATTTCCACAGACACCACAGGGAAGCAGGTGTGACCGCTCCTCGGCAAGGAGAGGACCTCAACGGGGAAGGGGCAGCGGCATCGTCTACAGGAGCCAACAGGGCTGCAAAGAGCATTCAAAAGACCCCCAAAACCCCTTCTGGGTGAATTAGGGGCATGAATTAAACGAGTTGCAGGTGACACTGGCTGGCAAACACAGAAGCGGGGAGACACCCCTCTAACTGAAGCACCCAGCACCCCAGCAGAACAGGGAAGAATCTCTACGGGGCGCCCATTCCACGTTAGTGCCACGTGGTGCCTTCAGGTGAGTGACGAGAGCTGGATGGGTTTCAGGTACTAACTGTGCACCAGACACCACAAAAGCCTTTCCACCGATCAGCCCATGCAGGAGGGCACAAAGGCCTCATGAGTTTGTCCACCGTGCCTGCGTCCTCCCAGCTCACACAGTGGATCAGGATTTGAACTCAGTTCTCAGACCCCAGAGCAGAAGCTCTTGCACCTGCCTCATGACGCTGGGGAGCAGCTGCCCCATGAGAAGCAGCAAAACCAACAGCAGCTCCAGTGACACCAGGACTCACCAACACCCCTGGTCACTACAGCCCAGATGTGCAAAGAGGCAGCAAACCAAATCACATTCTAAATCTATTTAAAACTTCAGGGTGTACATACATAGTTCAGACAAACTATTTTTTTTTTAATCTGTTTGAGTTCAAAATACACAAGAAACTTCAGAAATGAACCACACGTCCTTATGATAAATGAGGCTGAAGTTCTGCTACTGAAACTGTAAACCGTGCAAAGAACACAAACGCCCGTCAAAGATGCACGCAGGGCAGCGTGGATCACGGGACGGGGGCTCCACAGGAAGGACGGGGAGGCTGCTGCCGCCAGCAGGTCCTGCAGCCCCAAGAGCCACGCGCGCCCTCCCGGGGGCCGGCCTCACCCAGCCAGGCAGGCGGCTCCGTGCCGAACAGGAACGTCACGCACCTGCTCTGGGCCAGCTGCGGCTGGAGCGCACAGTCCTCCTTCAGGCGGTCCCGGTCCGTGGGGGCCGGACCGCCGCCCAGCTCCCGGCCACACTGGCTGCACTGCAGAGGCTCGTCCCCCGAGAGCCCCAGCTCCAGCTGCCTCAGGCGGCCCTGCTGCTCCACCAGCGACCCCTCCAGGTCCAGGATCTGGGCCGCCTGCTGGTCCTGAAGCTGCCTCATCTCAGCTTCTCGAAGCTCAAACCTGTGCATCAGGGACAGCTTCTCGGACTCGGCCTGCTCCCGCAGGTCGAGCAGCCCCTGCGCCAGCCTCTCCTCAGCCCCTCTCCTCAGGCCCTCACTTGTGGCTTTCCACTCAGCCTCTCTCTCGCCGAGTTCTCGTTTCATTAACTCAATCTTCTCCTCAGCGCTCTTCAGTGCTTCCTGGTGAGCTTCAGCTAAAGTACATTTCACCTGCAGAAAGCACAATTTTACTTAAGAAGGAGGAAATTAAATGAAAAGATCACTGGCAGCAACGACCCAAATCCATCTCTGGAGAGAGAGAAGTTCCACAACATACAAGCACTAGTTCCATAACGTATTGCACTGAACAGAGCGATGGCAGTGTTTCGCGTCCTGATGGGAATAAGGGAGCCTAGAATGCACAAATCTAAGACTGCTTAAGTAAGACGTGTCCGCATCCCGGCACCTGGCCCCGACTGTTAGCTCTGGGGCTGGCAGGTCTGGACACACACGCGAAGGGGAGCTCCTCTGCGGTGCCAAGACCAGCCCAGGGGATCAGACACGTAAGGGGCCTCCCGTCAAGGGAAGGCCAACCCCCCAGACAGAGGAAGCACCACCAGCCAGGACGGAGCCACAGGAGGGCAGCAAACAGCGCCAGGCCAAGCCTCTGGACTCGCACAATGAACGTTCCAGGCTCTACACGGGCCCTGCGCAACAGACTGAAACCAACACCCTTAAAGGTGTCGTGTGAAAAGGGAGGTGAACCAGAAAGCTGAACACACACAAATATCCCAATTTTCAAAAAAGGAAAGAAAGGTCAACAGGCTACTGATCATCACCAAAAAGAAACCAAACCAAACCAAAAAGGTTTGTGAGACTGACCTCAACTCTTTATTCAAGTTATTAAAGCTTAGGGCCTACTCTTAGTGATGGCTGAGAATCAGCTCTCATCAGAGACAACAACTGCAGACTCTGGATAAAATCCAAGAGATCCCGGGGCAGGGGGAGGTGTGTGGGGCGGGAGGAGGGGGTGGTCTGACACCCAGAATGAGGAAACGGCCTGGGTCACCGACCTGTTGGTGCCGTGCACATAGAAATCTTACTTGTTTGAACCAGAGGAGCTGGGAGGTGAGGGGGGTAAAGCCCATTAGGACAGAGGCAGAGCAGGAGAGCTGCAGAATCTGTGACTGAATCCAGCCCAGCTCTCAGGCTGGTCCCCGGTCATACACGCGCAAGCAGACTCCAGAGCACAGCCAAGGCCAGGAGAACTGAAGGGCCCAGCACGGAGAAGATGGGGAGGCGACTGGCCTCGGAAGGGGGCGGGGGCGGGGCGGTCTCCTGGAACTGAACCCTTAACCCGTGGGGTCGGCACTAACCCCAGGAGATACTGTCAAAGGTAAAATGGACAGAAAAACGTACTCCATCGAAGAAAATGCAAACGAAGGTTGGAATGACTACACTGGTAAAAGAGCAGGTAGATTTCAATACAAAGAAACTACAGGACAGAAAGAGGACATTTCATTAATGATAAAAGGGTACATTTCTCAGGAAGACATAACAATCATAAATGTGTAATAATGGAACCATAAAATACTTAAAGTAAAAACTGAGAGAACTGAAGGGGGAGAGAGATAATTCCACACACCTCTCTTAATAATTTACGTAAGGAGATAAAATGGTGGTCCAGGAAATACATATACACCTGAACGTCAAAAGCCTTCAAGGAGAGTCTGTCCTTCAGGGAACGGTGCCTGAGAAGGTCGTGTGCCAAGGCAGACGGCCGGCGAGCGAGCCGCCCGCCGTGGGGCCGCGGGCCTCCCACAAACCTGTCCGAGCCTGCTCGGCCCCCGTCCGCACCCCCAGCGCCTCAGTGTGGGGACAGCACGTGATCCGCCTTGCCGGTAACAGCAGCTTCCTATGCAACTGCTCTGATGGAGGAGGAACCCCAGGGAGGCTTCGCGGGGAAGACCAGGGGCGACAGCAGCACCTCCCAGATGGCCACCCTGGGCCGCTCGGAGGGAACACGAGAGAAAGTCACCTCCACTCCGCTCCTCCGAACTGCGGTGAGGCTCGCCAGTAATTTAGCGGAGGGGTCTCATCACCGCGTGTCCGCGGCTGCACGACCACCAGTCAGCGAGAAGAGCCTGGAGCTCAGGACACCACAGAAGACACAGTGGATGAGGCCTGAAGGGGGCCTCGCCAACCACCCTGGCGCCCCTTGAGGACCCCGGCCAGTTCCCCTGAGCACTGGGGGCACCTGTAAAGAGCACACTCGGGCCCCAGCTCAGGTGGCATCCCATCCCGACCCCGAGGAAGGCACCCAGCAAGCAAACACTGCTCCAGGTGGAGGGCGTGCTGGACCTCGGGGGCTTGCGCTGACCCCGGCCGGTTAACACGAGGCCCCGGTGGACGTGGGAAGTGCAGAGTGGTGACGTGTTTCAACTTACTTTCTCCAAGTCCTCTTTTAGGCGGATTTCATGCTGCAATTTCTCATGTAAATTTCTATTTTCTACTTTTAAGAGGTCGATTTCTTCCTTGAGCTCCGTCGGAAGAAACAGGAGATGAGCCTTGTGCATGGTTTCCAGACCCAAGTCTCCGGCTGCCACCTCCAAGGCCGTGCTGTGTGCACCCAGGAGGGGCACCCGGGCGAGCTCTGCAGGGGACCAGAGGGCAGGACCGTCAGGCTGACCCGCAACTCAGGCTAGACACCTACCTTCAGAAGCCTCAGACAACTGCACGAAGATCCTGAAACTCCCCGTGTGGGCTTGGCGTCAGAAGTGGACATGACACACCAAGAGGTCTTCAGCCAAGTGGTCACTGAGCCCCAGGCCCAGACGAGCAGGCCCATCCTGAGTGGCCCACACCCGCTGTCGCTCCTTCCGCCTGGGTACCGGGTGACCTGGCACCCCCAGAGCTCCTCTGGCCAGGGCTCACCACCGTCCCAGGCTCGATAAAGAGCCAAGCGTGGCCGAGGCACCGGCTGACAGGAACGTGCTGAGCGGCGGCCGTGGGGCACCCCTCACACAGGACGGAGAACAGGGATCACAAGACGCCAGCAGGCGTGACCCAGCTCTCTGGGCCGCACTCTTCCCCTCCACAGGCCCGCCCGGCTCCGAGGCCCCCGGCGGGGACCCTCTGCCTTGCCCCCTCAGCTCTACGCGGGACCCACCCTCTCCTGGGCTCGTGTCCAGGGCCAGCCTTACGTCTGCTCTCCTGGGTCCCTGACCATACCTGGGGACGACCACAGCTTCTCCATCCCCGTGACCCCGGGCAGGCCCTCTCCTGACACACCCAGGCCTGCTCCTCAACCCGCGAGGCAGGGCCCCCGGCACCCACACTGCAAAGTAAACGGCCAGCGTGTGCACGTGGCTCTCATGGGAATCAGTCACCGCCCAGAACGTCCCCTGCAGGCCGGACTCCAGGCGACACAGCGGCACTGAAGGCACACACCTTGGCCGGGCTCTTCCGAAGGCCCCACGTGCTGCTCCCCTTCCAACACCTGGGTCCCCGCGAGGCCCGCCTCCTGCTGGACTTCCTGGGAGGACTTCCCCGCTGCTAGTTGGCGTTGGTGGTTTTCTTCTAGCTGTGTGTGCAACCCCAGGCTTTCCTTTGGGAAATCACAGAGAAAACCTTCCTAATGACTCTCTCAGCCACGTTCCTGAATCCCTGCCTCCCAGGGAACCCCCCACGGAACCCCCCACGGAGCCTCGCCACGCAGGGCCATGCCGCCTGCTGCCCGTCTCGCTTCCAGCAGGGAGGCGGGCCTACTCCACCGACGCCGAGCCGTGGGCACTGGGTCCCCAACCGGACCCCCGTCCCTCGCCCTCCGCACCCCAGGTCAGGCCTCCGGGACCAGCCACACGGCCAGGGCCTTGGTGGAAGGCGCCCCGCTCCACCTGCGGCACCCGGGTTTCTCCTCTCTCCCTGCCCTGCGCTTCCCATCCAGAGCCGGGCGCTGGGCCTGCCCCCCGAGGACGACGCTCCGGAGCGCAGGGTCCGAGGGACTCAAGGCCGTGTCAACGTTTCCTGTTCCCTCAAAATGCAACCAGTCACCCCATCTTCCTCAAAATCACAGAGAGGCCACGGCAGCCTAAATGTCCAGCTCTCAATAAGCTCGAGTTATCTTTTAAATCAAGACTGGAGTCCTCATACGGTCACGGGAGAAAACAACTTGACTGACGGGCGGAGTCAAGCGCCCCCGACACAGCTTGGCTCACAAGGGTCAGGCTTCCCAGCACGTCGGACGAGAGAGACCCGCCATCCCAGGAAAGAAAAGGGGGCCAGAGTCTCACCCCCCACCAGGCAACAGCCCGTTCCAGATGATAAAATACAGGGAAATCCTGCTGTGCCTGGAGACTGGGGACGGGGAGCCAAGAGCAAGGGGCTCCTGGCCTCTGAGAAAAGGGCAGAAACATGGCCACGACGACCAAACAAGTCAAAAGACATTCAGCCTCAGTGACAACCAAACAGTTGCAGCCAAAGAGACACTGGCCAGGGGTCAGCGCCGACCAGAGGGGCATGGGGGTTCCCAAACCCAGCTGGGGGAGCTCCACCAGGCACCCTCAGTCAACATGGCGCGTCAACACGCCAAATATACACCACGCACGCGCCCACACGGGGGACTTTTGCTTAAACACACGTATACTCTATCGTTTTTATATTCCCTTAGATGATAGGAGACATAATTCATAAACCTATGAGAAGAAGAAACAGTGAAAGAGGTAATCAGTAAGCCAAAGGTGACCAACTGCTGGAAGACAGGAATCACGGATGCTCACAGGGGTTGAACGGGGAGCCACCTGAGAGCTGCCCAGACACCCGGGAGGCTGGGAAGCGGGTACAGGGGGCACAGAGGTGACTGCACGACCCCCAGGGGCTGCGGACCAGGGAGACTGGCGTGGGGGGAGGGACCTGGCCGACTGGAGTGGGGACCCCACTGTGCCCCTCTCCTCAGGGACCCCAGCAGGAGGCTGGTGGAGACCAATTGGCCCCAGGAGGGGCGGCCACCCCCCAGCCCCCAGGTGGAGCCTGCCTGGTCAGACAGCCCCCCAAGACCCCACGGTGCCTCACGCTTCGTGACGGCACAGCCTCAGGTCACCAACCAATGCACGGACCACAGACGTGCCACACACCACAGAGACCCAGACGGACGGAGACACAGCAGGAACTACACGGAGCCACAAGAGGCCTCTGAATGCTAACGGCCGCCTTCAGACAGGAGACCAAAGACATCCCGTCCCTGAGGCTGAGCAGAGGACACAGGAAAGAACACAGAACAAGAAGGCAAAGCCCTCCGAAATTAACAGTGACAACGGAAATAAGATAGTCAACTGCAGAATTAGAGGAGAGGGGAGAAAAAAATCTCCCACCGCCTCCAAAAAAGCCTAAAGCAACATAAAAAGAGAAATGCGAATTGAAGGAAACCAGTGGTTCCAGCCTGGAGGTCCAGCGTGAGGCTCGCAGGAGGATCAGAGAGAGAGCAAACCACATGGAGGAACAGCTGTCCGAACACGCTGAACGGCTGCTCAAGACCTCCCAGAAGTGGAGACAGAGTCCAGGCCCTGCCTGTTCCTGGTGTGAAAAGTGGACACAGACTGCCATCTCAGGGCTCCCTGGAGCGCGGAGGGGCCTGACAGCGGCCGGGGGCCCAGCCATGCCGCCAGCACGGCACCGCCACCCCCAGCACCGGGGGCAGGAGGACAGGGGAGCCACCGGCTCCTCAGAGCTCCGTGTCGGAACAGGCGCGGAAGGCTTCCACTGCCACAGAGAGCCATGCGGACACGGCTGCCCACAAAGGTCAGAGATGCCAGAAACCAACGGCGTGGAGGCCGTTCAACGAAGAGGAGCGTAAAGGCCACTAAAAAGACGCCCAGCACGCACTCTCCCCAGCGCTCCACTCTCCGGTCATCAACATGCACGACGCAGGCGGCTGGGGAGCTCGTGGAGAGCAGCAGGTGACCGCGCCTGCATGGGATGCAGGCAGGACTCGACCTGCCAGCCACCCACCTCCAAGTCATGCCTTGAACCTCGGGTTGTTGTTTTAAACAAGCAGACACAACGCAGCCTGTGGAGTCACCAGAGACAAAAAAGCAAGCCTCCCTTTGCTTGTCAGGGTCACAGAAGGAAGCTTTTGTGAAAAGGATGGAAATTCAGATTTGATAACATAAAGACAGTCCAGTTCCCAACTAAAGATTAATGAAACACAACCTTTCTCAATGTTTATGGAGACGCTCATATACCTCAACAGCAAAAAAAAACAAAAAGCAAAAAATAACCCACCTGATTAAATAAAAAACAGGCAAAAGACCAGAACAGATACTTTTCCAAAGAAGACACACAGATGGCCAACAGGCACATGAAAAGGTGCTCAACATCACCAATCTTCAGAAAAATGCAAATCAAAACCATGAGGTACCCCCTCACACCTGTCAGAATAGCTATTATTAAAAAGCCAACAAATAACAAAGGTTGGCGAGGATGTGGAGAAAAGGGAACCCTCATGCACTGTTGGTGGGAAAGTAAACTGGTGCAGCCACTATGGAAAACAGTATAGAGGTTCCTCAAAAAATTAAGAATAGAACATCACCAAAAAATGCTGGAGAGCGTATGGAGAGAAGGGAACCCTCTTGCACTGTTGGTGGGAATGTAAACTGATAGAGCCACTATGGAGAACAGTATGGAGGTTCCTTAAAAAACTAAAAATAGAACTACCATATGACCCAGCAATCTCACTACTGGGCATATACCCTGAGAAAACCATAATTCGAAAAGAGTCATGTACCACAATGTTCATTGCAGCTCTATTTACAATAGCCAGAATATGGAAGCAACCTAAATGTCCACCGACAGATGAATGGATAAAGACGTGGCACATATATACAATGGAATACTACTCAGCCATAAAAAGAAACGAAATTGAGTTATTTGCAGTGAGGTGGATGGACCTAGAGTCTGTCATACAGAGTGAAGTAAGTCAGAAAGAGAAAAACAAATACTGTATGCTAACACATACACATGGAATCAAAAAAAAAAAATGGTTCTGAAGAACCTAGGGGCAGGACAGGAATAAAGACACAGACATAGAGAATGAACCTGAGGACACGGGGAGGGGGAAGGGGAAGTTGGGACGAAGTGAGAGAGTGGCATGCACATATATACACTACCAAATGTAAAACTGATAGCTAGTGAGAAGCAGCCGCATAGCACAGGGAGATCAGCTCAGTGCTTTGTGACCACCTAGAGGGGTGGGATAGGGAGGGTGGGAGGGACACGCAAGAGGGAGGAGATATGGGGATATATATATATGTATAACTGATTCACTTTGTTACACAGTATTGTAAAGCAATTATACTCCAATAAAGATGTTAAAAGAAAAGAACTACCATATGATCCAGCAATTCCACTCCTGGGTATTTAACCAAAGAAAACAAAAACACTAACTGGAAAAGACACATGCACCCCAACGTTCACAGCAGCCCTTATTTACAATAGTCAAGATATGGAAGCAACCTAAATGTCCACCAACAGATGAATGGATAAAGAAAATGTGGCACATACACACGTACACACATACACACAATGGAAACACTACTCAGCCATAAAAAAGAAGGAAATCTTGCTATTTGTGACAACATGGATGGACCTTGAGGGTGTTATGCTAAGTGAAATAAGTCAGATTGAGAAAGACAAATACTGTCTGATCTCACTTTTATGTGGAATCTAAAAATCCCACCTCATGGAGAACAGATTGGTGGCTGCCAGAGGTGGGAGAGGGGCTGTGGGCAAAATGGATGAAGGGGTCAAAAGATGCACACTTCTGGGGCTTCCCTGGTGGCACAGTGGTTGAGAATCTGCCTGCTAATGCAAGGGACACGGGTTCGAGCCCTGGTCTGGGAAGATCCCACATGCCGCGGAGCAACTAAGCCCATGAGCCACAACTACTGAGCCTGCGCGTCTGGAGCTTGTGCTCCGCAACAAGAGAGGCCGCGATAGTGAAGAGGCCCGCGCACCACGATGAAGAGTGGCCCCCGCTTGCCACAACTAGAGAAAGCCCTCGCACAGAAACGAAGACCCAACACAGCCAAAAATAAATATAAAAATAAATAAATAAATTAAAAAAAAAAAAAAAGATGCACACTTCTAGTTAGAGGATAAAAAGTCCTGGGGCGTCGTGTAGAGCACAGGACTGCAGTTAACAATGCTGTATTGTGTATCTACAGGCTGCTAAGAGAGTGGATCTTAAAAGTTCTCAGCGCAAGGAGAAAACTCTGCCTCTGTGTGGTGGTGGCCGTTAACCAGACCGACCCTTCACAGCACACCCAGGCATCCAATAATCATGTCATAATGTCCTGTGTCAGCTAGACCGCAAAACACAACTCAGGTGTCCCATCACCTCGTGCTGCTCCAGCTGAAGGCCGAGTTGATGAAGACGGTCTCCTCCTTCTTCTGCAGACGTTTCTTCTGAACAGGCACTGGATGAATTGAGAAACTGTGCTGTAACAACTTGACGCGGGTGCCCCTCCACTGAACCCCGCTGTCCCCGGGGTCCCGCTTCTGTGCCGAGGACAGGATGACTGCCGGGAAGGTGGCGCAGCGGGGCTGGCGCCCACCCACCCCAGCAGCATGGCGCCGTCCGCGGCCTGCGCGCGGGTCAGACCAGCGCCCAGCTTTCATGTCATCTTGTCGAGACCCAAACATAAACGTGTTCTCCTGCGCTGCTTTACCTGAGTCCCAGCGCCTCCGGCGGGGAGCCGTCCTTCCCGTCCTGCAGCCGCTGCTGTAACAGGGTCAGGTCCTCCTGATAGCCCCTCTCGGCCTCCCTCGACTTCTCTTCACAAGAGATTCTCAGCTCTCCCGGTTCGGACCCGTGCCTGGCTCTCTCCTGCAGCCGCTGCCGCTCTATGTCCCGCTTCAGGTGTTCCAGCCCCTCCACGTGAGACGCTCGGGCCAGGAGCTGCTTGTGTAACTCTTTACAGGATGAAAGCAAGCGATCATCTCAAAATGAAATACTTAGGGGAAATCAGAAGGTGGTTAAGAGCCTGTAATGTGGTGCTGGGGGCAGAACTGTAAAAGGTCCCCCCATCCCAGAACCCATGAATGGACGTGGGACCCTCCAGGGCTTATGCTACATGGCACAGGGGGCCTCGCACAGGGAGACCACCCAGACGGCCTCAGTAAACCCCAGAGCCCTGAGGGCAGAGAGCTCTCTCAGGCCGGCACAGAAGTCAGGGGGATCGGAAGCGTGAGAAGCATGCCGCGGGGGCCCTGAAGGCGAGAGGGCCGCGCGGCGAGGAACGTGGGCAGCCCCTGGGCCGACAGCCAGCAAGGAAACGGGACCTCGGTCCTACAAGCACAGGGACGGGACCCTGCCGACCGAGGGAGCCAGGCCAAGGCCCAGCCCAACGTCTGGACTTGGACTGTGGGTGACCCTGGGTGGTTTCAGGCTGCTGACTTGGTGGTATTTTGTTAACGGCAACAGCCGAGTAACGTAGACCGTAAGAGAACTGTCCCCATCACGGCTCTCATCGAGAGGTGCTGCCAGCTAGTTCACCACAGCTCGTTATGAGCTTTCAAGTAACAGGGATGGAAACAGGTCACCATCCCCAATCAGCGCTCCCCACGAGGGTCCTTGAACGCACGGGGGAGGCTGCAGTGGAAGGCGCACAAGCTGAAACCCGTGTGTGAGAGCACGCCTGAAGCCCACCCACAGGTCAGTCCGCCAGCTCTGCCTGCGGCTGCCCGGAGCCTGGCTGGGGTGGGGACGGGAGGCCTATCCACCCACACAGGCCGTCAGGTGTTATTGCGGGCCCTTTCTCGTAACTCTGTTCTTTGCTGCTTAGTAACACTTACGCACAGGGCAGACCCTACAGTTTCAGGCCTGTCTGGAGAGCAGCAGACAAGCCCACGTCTCTCTGCCCCGTGTCTCGTGACCTCCTCCCTCTGAAGGTGCCACCGGCAAGCAGAGACCCCTCTGACTTGGGGTCTTGCAAGGGGGAGACCCAGGTGAGCTGCCCTCAGTAAACATGGCATCACCCTCCAAAACCAGAGCTCAGGGCCCCAGGAGCCTGACAACACCTGGTGCAGGTGAGCTTACGGGACCCAGGAGGCGGCATACACCCACGACCCGAAGGCCCACTGAGAACTGCATTTCAACAGCGCTCAACCAGGCCCCACCGTGAGCCCGGTCTCACACGTGAACGGTGTGTGTCCACACGAGGACACAGGATGCGAGAGTCATCGCTCGCCAACGCGCCTACGAGGAAGCCAAGGCTGCCACCAGCAGCTCTGCACCGTGAAGCCGCAGACCTCAAAATTCACAGAAGTTTACTAAACCACCTTTTTGGGCCTGCAAAACCGTTACATCCTAGTTTGGGGTTTCAGCAGTGAAAACACAGCTCCAGCTTCTGGGAGCCTGAATCGTGCACATGCGGCCCCTCACCACTCAGCTCCTGCCTGCTGGACCTTGCAGACTCCAGCTGGGCCCCCAGGCGCTGGATCTCCTCCTGTGACTGGGCCTGCAGCTCCGTGTACGAGGCACGCAGGTCCTCCAGCTGGAAGAGAAGGCGATGGTGTGGGAGCCCGACCAAGACCCGGGCCCAAGGCAGTGCCGGTGATACCCGTGCAGCACCCGACGGGCACCAGGTGAACACGCGCAGTCTCGGCTCAAGCCCACCCACCTCCAGGTGGCACCGAGAGCAGACCAGAGGAATCCACGGCCACCGCGGCCTCTCATGTGGACGCCTCCCACGCCTCGGCCTCGTTCCCAGCAGAGACCTGTCCCCCTACTTTGTCAGGGAGGGTGGATGGGCCCCCTCCATCTGTGACCACGGGCTCCCTCACCCTTGTGTGGCCTGTGTGGTTTTCTCCGCATTCCCTGGTCAACCTTCCTGGGAAGCGACTCTTTCAGGGATGAACAGAGCTTGCACACCAAGCGTGTGCCGCGTGCCAGCCGGCTCTGCACCGCCGGAGCTGAGAGTGGCTCCACCTGCCCTCCCGGGGCCTGGGTCAGGGTGGCCACCCAGCACCCCAAGTCACAAGCACAGGGCCGAGCGCTCCCGGGGGAGCGTGGGCGGTGCTGGCCTGCGGCTGCTCCGCTGCCTCGTGGAACAGGCCTTTCCTCACCCAGGGCACAGGGCAGAAGGTGACCCCCGGCCGCCTCTCTCCCTGGACGAGGGACAGCCCGCAGGGCCCCCCCTGGCCCTGGTCCCGCCCGGCCGAGCTGGCCTCTGCCTGGAGGAGAGGGGGGAGGAGCAGGTGCGAGAGCCACAGGGCCAGACGCGGCTCCTCCTGGGCTCCACGACTCTCCTCCCCGCAAACCCACACGCGGGCCTCGGCTAACTCCGTCTTCCAGTTATTTCCTTTCTAATTCCTTGAACCAATGCTTGGGGCATTGCTTGGCTCTTGGTCTTGGTGATAAAGGCCCTTCAGGTCCCTGAGTGAGATCTGGCCACATCACCCATATTTCGGTATGTAAAGCTCCAATGGAAAAGAGTTCTGAATACGTGAGCCGCAGAAATGTTTCTTGCTAACTTCTTGTTTATTGAGTCAAGGTCAGAGCGTGTGCCCTTGCACCCCTAATGGCTGGAGCCTGCAGACATCCCAGGGGCACTTGTCAAGGGCACGAATTCTCCAGGTGTAGGACTGAACACCATCATTAAGTCAAAGTCACAGACTCTATATCCTGACATGGCTACCTACCAGTTCCACCAAATACTGAGAGTCTCTTTAAAGGAGGGCTTAAAGTATGGAGGTCCCTCAAAAACTAAAAATACAACTACCGTATGACCCAGCAACCCCACTCCTGGGTATAAATCTGAAAAAACGAAAACACTAATTTGCAAAGATACATGCACCCAATGCTCACAGCAGCACTATTTTCAATTGCCAAGACAGGAGGCCACCTAAGCATCCACTGACAGATGAATGGATAAAGAAGATGTGGTGTATATATACAATGGAGTACGACTCAGCCATAAAAAAGGATTGCTGCCATCTGCAGCAACATGGATAGACCTGGAGATTATCACGCTAAGTGAAATAAGTCAGAGAAAGACAAATACTGTATGATATCACTTATATGTGGAATCTGAAGAACAGAACAAATGAATGTATACACAAAACAGAAAAAGACTCACAGTTATAAAGAACTAGTGGTTACCACTGGGGAGAGGGATGGGGAGAGAGGCAAGTTAGGGGTAGGAAATTAAGAGGTACAAACTACTGGGTATAAAATAAGCTACAAGAATACACTGTACGGCACAGGGAATATAGCCAATATTTTATAATGAAGTACAATCTTTAAGAACTGTGGATCACTATGTTGTACATCTAAAACTTACATAATATTGTAAATCAACTATACCTCGATTTAAAAATAAACACAAACATACACATATTAGGGCTTAAGTTTCAGGCAATAATAGAGCATGAAATGACCCCAATCCAAGATCTCCTCCAACTCCCCTCGTACAATGCCTACCTCAAGCTGGTTTTCCTTTTCCTTTTCTTTGAATTTCAGCTCCAGGTCCTCCACGTACTGGCAGTGTTCCAAATGCAGGTCCGCGCGTAGCCTGCCCAGGGCCACCTCGTGCTGAGCCTCCTGAGTCTGAAGAGAAACTGGAGACGGGCACGGGCCTCACTCAGTTTGTGACGGCACAGCGTCCTCCTCCTCAGCAGGGGCAGCTGCAGGCACGGCGGGTCCCCCAGGCCCTTCCAGCCCCCATTCTCAGGACTCTGCTCTCTTCGGGGAGGAAGGGAGGGGAAGGCGCAGGCCAGCAGACTGCATCTACTGACCGGTGGGCCCCGCCGTGTAACAGAAAGGGAACAATCACGAACTACTTTTTCGATAGCAATTTAGTAGAAGAACATGCAAAAGATGTCTCTGAAATGAAGGTTTCGGAAGGTTTAGGGAACCTGAGATGCCTGTGCAACGAGGAGGGACCCCAAGGCTAACTCTCCTGCCAGCCAGTCACACGGTATTTTTTCTAGGATGACACAGGAAAACTCAGTCCCCTTCCAAACTTGCTCATTTTAATTAGAGACTCACATTCAGCCTGATTTTTGTCTTGAAAAACCTTCTCCAACTCAGCCTTCTGTTCTGCCAATTCTTTCTTAAACTGGTTTTGTAAATTCTCCAGTTCTGACCGATGCCTTTCCGATAATTCTTGGCGTAGGTTTTCTAAGCACAAGTCTCTCTCGGATTCCCAGTCTTGCTTCAGGGTCTAATTTAAATGAGGAAAAAGTAGATGATGGCCAACAGTTTATTACTGCGGTAAAAAATTTCAACTGTGCATTCGAAAACCGTCACCCCCGCCCAGACCAAACTGTGAGTACAGGACACAGCTTGGGACGTCCAGTCAAACAGGAACAGCAGCACCTGTAGGCAAACAGTCCAGGACACGAGAACCAGGACCACCTGCCAGAAACAGAACTGGTCGCTGAGCAAAAGCACAGGAACTCGGCCAGCAAGACAGGCATCCGTCCCCCACGCAAGACCCGGGCACCACAGCGGCACCGTCGAGCTCGGATGGGGTCAGGCTCTGTCCCAGGCGCCCTAAGAAACGAGGCCCCTCTGTCCAGCTCAGAGGGCGGGGGCTGGGGCACGAGGCCGTCCTCCACCCCCCGCCTGTCCAGAGTGGCCAGGGCACACAGGTCCCCTCGGCCTGACGTCACACATCCCCGACCGCTACCCACTTCCTCGGCCGTCACCAGCGCCCACGGCCCTTCCACACGCGTAGCCGAGAAAGGGGTGGGTCGCAAGAGTCACGCTCGTCCCACCCCCCACCGCCCGTGGTTCCCCGAGGCCCATACACGTCACTTGATCACCACCTCCGTGGCGTCCACGCCTCCCGTCCATGAGGACCGAGGTCTGTGTCCCAAGCACTGCCAGGGCCGTGCCACAGGGCTGCTCAGAAACCAGATGGGAGGAGAGACTCCCATCACACCAGGTAACACAAAAGCCCACAACTAGCTGCTGTGATGAATTCACATTGGGCAGAGAAAGCAGCGCGTCATGCTTCACCCCCACGACTCCAGCTCTGACTGCATTTTGTTAGAATCAAGGGGAGGGGTCCCGGGTGGGGATGAGGGAAATGCCGTGTACACGGAATGAATTTTCTTATCCTCTGTACCTCTATCATCTGGGCATTTTTCTCCATTTCTGATTGTAGCTTCTCCTTCAGCTCAGCTGGAAGAGAAACATAAAAAGTCGCTCAGATCACCGCGGCTCAGACTTTTCCCCAATCTGAATCCCCAGGAGATGAGAAGGCTCCCGGCACCTCTGGCCGCTCCACCGAACACTTGCTGACATTAACAGGACAGGACGCGTCTGTGAGAAACAAGCAGGTGATGATGTCTGGGTTAATCAGCAAATCACACTCGTGCCTGACAAAGGACGGGAGACGTCCAGCCAGAGCGACAGTCCAGGAGGACCGGGCGAGGCCAACTGCGGGGCTGCACAGATCACTGAGCGCTGAGCCTGCGTCATCCTTCTGCTTACGGGGACCTCGGCCCATCCACTCCACACCGGGCCACCGCGCACCCAGGGCCCCGCAGTCCAGGATCCCGCTGAGCCAGCTTCCAGGCTGGGTGCTGGACCACAAGTAAACGGAGAGAGGTAAAGACGTGCTAGGTCCCAACAGCTCCCCGCCTGAGAGGAGAAGCACACGAAAGGAGGTGCTAGGCAGAGGACGCTGGACCAGTGGGCGCGGCCAAGCGTGGAGCTGGGGAGAAGTAGCACCAGGCGACAACCAGCAACCCCTGGGCGCGGGGAAGGCGGCCCGAGCAACTCCAGAAATCACGCAAAGGCCCAGAAGCCACCCTCTGAGGGCAGGTCCCGCCGGGCCCACAGGGGCCCCAGCTGCAGCAGCGCTTCAGGGACCGGACGGCAGGGTGGGCCTCTCGGGGGACCGTTCCCAGGGGTGCACATGGAGGAAATAGCATCGAACAGGCCTAACTAAGGAAGGCATATTTCATATTTTTAAAATTTAACAGAAGCAGCGAAGGACGTGGAACTATCTCCTTGCGTTTGCCTGAAAGTAGGTGAAGAAACAGGCAAGGCATCAAAGGACCGACAAGGCTGCTCCTCCAGGTGGGTGGGCCCGCAGTAGAGGGAGACTCTGCAACCGGGGCAGATCCCAGGGAAATGGGCCAGGGTCTCTCCTCCGGGGGAAGGACGTTCTAAGCGTGAAAACACGAAAAGCCACCAAAGTGCTGCCTTTAAACACTTTAAGTGGGTGAACCACATGGTACATGAATTACAGCTCAATAAAACTACTATGTATGATTTTTACAAAAAGTACTAACAAAAAATGTACCAAGAAACATTAAAATGAAATCATATAAGTTCACCTTGAGGCCAGCGCATCGCCAGATTGAGAGGCACCTGAGCCGCCACCTGGCACAGGGCGCAGGGGGGGACGGGGGCGGGGGCGGGCTCCACGAGGCCTGGTCGCACACAGAGGCCCAAGCACAGCACAGAAGCCAGGCGCCTCCGACGACACCCGCGGGCCAGCCGCCGAGCGTACCTGCCTCCTCCCGGACCAGCTCCAGCTCCCGGCGCGCACGGCTCTGCAGCAGGGCCCGCTCCTGCGCGTGCCGCCCGGCGAGCTCGGCACGCAGCTCGGCCAGCGCCGCCTCCTTCTCGCGCTGCAGGTGCGCCTGCGTCAGCTCCAGCCGCGCCGCGTGCATGTCGCTCAGGCTCAGGCGCAGCGCTTCCAGCTCCAGCTCCTGGAGGACACCAAGTGCAGTGAAATAAGCCAGGCCCAAAAGACAACTACACGATTCCACTGCCCCACTGCCGTGAGGCGTGTAGGATCGCCAAGTCACAGAGACAGAAGGTAGAATGGCGGCTGCCAGGGGCTGGGGGATGTCGCTTAGCGGACAGGGTTTCAGGTTGGCAAGGTGAAAAGAGTTCTGGAGACGGATGGTGCTGACGGTTGCACAACAGTGTGAATGTACGAACACCAATGAACTGTGCACCTAAAGTAGTTAAGATGGTAAAATTCATGAGTGCTTTACAATTAAGAAAAAGACTGTGACAAAAACGGAGGTAGAGGGAAGTATAAATGGAGTTTCAGTAATTATGCAAGAGGAAGGTGAAGGTGTTGATTAAATTTAGACTTAGATAAATTAAGTATATATGTTGTATTTAATAACCTCACCATTAAAAGAATAGAAACTGTATATTATTACTTCAAAATGAACAAAGGGAGAATTTTTTTTTAATCCCCTGATAAAAAAATAATCCAAAGAAGGCAAAAAAGGAGAAAAGAAAGAAACAAAACAGGCAGGGCAAACAGAAAGCCCAAATTAAACGTTTAATGTAAGTACAAGCACATCAGTGACTCCATTAGATATAAGGGAATTCACTGCCCAGTAACTGTGAGAGTCAGTTAAAAATCAACCGTATGCTGCTCACCAGACACACATCTCAAATAGAAGGATGCAAAGACGCCCGAGGTGAAGGAGAGAGAAGACCAGAACCGTGTCTGATCCACTCACACAAAGCTCTCCGTCGGAATCGGCACAGAAGCCAGCAGGGTGTTCCCTTCAGGGCGGGCAGCAGCGAGCAGGGCCCAGCACCGCCCTGCCCCGGCCTGTAGAGACCACGTGCTGTTTGCGGTGTACTCATCTGGTAGGCTCTATCTAAGTTTTGTGTACTTTTCCACAAAGATGCTACAAGTCACAGTTTAAAACAAGTATGAGCTGTGTATTTAAGGCTGGGTTTTATGGACCCCACTAGAGACCATTTCTCCAGGCCCTGCCAGGCCCTCCTCTGAGCTAGATTTCTCCTGCAATAATGCAGACTAAACACCAAACTTGCTCACTGCCAAAAGTAGTGTGCACTGAGTCCAGCTAGAATCGAAGGTCTAAAATACAGACTCTCAATTACAGCCATTATTTCGTGTTAACTTCTAAGGGAGTGTAATCCACAGAACTACTGAATCACGTTGCTGTACACCTGAAGCTAATACAATGTTGTACATCAACTACACTTTAATTAAAAAAAATAAGATAAAATACAGGACTTTCAATATAACACTTTGAAACTGGTCAACATCTAATAAATTTTCTCCCAAATGCTAACAAAAACTGAATGGATTAAAGAAAAGTAATCAATTCAGCGCTCATGGAAGTCACACCAAGCATTGTGGTAGGAACTGGGACGGTAAGACCAGCGCCCAGGCGGCAAGCCCGTCCCCCAATGTGTCTCGCATGCGGGGCTACCCACGTGGGCGTGGGCATCGAGGGCCAGGCCCAGGAGGCACGCTGACCCCACAGGACCCTCAGTGAAGGAAGCGCGACTCTCCCTTCCACGCCCACCACCAAGATCAAACTTAACCGAGAACCCAGGAGAGGCATACCTTCGTCATTACCCCAGGCTGCTCCGGACCGTCGCCGTCCAGCTTCTGCGGCGTCCCCGCTCCACCGGGCTCCTGCAGCTGGAGGGGAAGGGCCAGGAGCATTCACAGCGGCTCACGGGGTAGCCCGGCCCCCTCCCGGCCCCGCCCGCCTCCAGGCCCGCCAGTTCCATCTGCACTCTCCTTCTACACAAATCTCAAGCTCTAAACATTTTTTATGTAACTTGCTTCCCTAATGATGTTGCTGCCCGATTTTTAACGAGTTCTGCTTCTTTAAGTTATTTCACCGGGTGCTTAACAGAAATCACTAAACTTTAGTTGCTCAACACGTATTTTCTAAGTTCTTAATTTTATATAAATTCAAATATTCCATCTTCAAGATTTTCCTCTTTTAGATAAATCTTTTCCTTAATAATTTACAGAACAGTATTTTTAGTTTCTTTTTGCAAATCACCTCAAAATTGAGTTTAAAGTTTTCCAATGAATTTTCCCCCAATAGTTTTGACCCATAAGTTTACAAGAATTGGGGCTTTTATCTGCAGGAAGGCTCGGTGCACACGACTTGGCGGCTCGCGGGCGGCTTCCACCCCCATGTCCACCTGCACCTCCAGCCCCGACCACACATCACTCTGCCACTGTCAGGGTGAGCGTTAGCGTCTGCTGGACCTAACTGCACTTATCAAGTTTCTTTTCTGGGCAGTTGTAACTGCTTGACAGGACCGGCATAATTTTATTCCTTCTTACAGGTCTTCCAAAGAACAATGAGAAAATTTACTTTTTTTTTACTAGAGTAAAACATTTTACCTTGCAGTTACTACCAGACCCCTGCATTTATCTAAGACACAAAGTGGACCCGAGCAACCTTGCTTCTCCCATATCACGATGCTATTTCATCATCCTAAGGATTGTTTTGTCACACTCAATTATTCCCAACCATGCCAACACCACCTTAAATAATGAGGAAACAGAAGAATGAGGGAACCACCTAGAAGGACGAGGGACAGTAAACTCATCCACCCTCCAGTTTTCTAAGTGACTGGAGAGACCACCTCAGTAGCCTGCTTTCAACGTGACAATTCAGGGACTTCCCTGATGGTCCAGTGGTTAGGACTCCGCGCTTCCACTGCAGGGGGCACGGGTTCCATCCCTGGTCAGGGAACTAAGATCCCACATGCCGCACGGCGTGGCCAAAAAATTTAAAAATTAAAAATAAAATTAAAAAAAGACAATTCGTTAAGAATTTTTCATTTTCCTCCCAAAATGACGCAGAGAGCAATGCTGACAGCGAGGACTTTTCACAACCATCAGGCGAATCAAGAGAAGAACGCAGAGAGCAGCACTCGGGCCACGGTGCTGGGAAGCGGGAGTCACAGCGACATCGCAGACCTCCCGTCTCCCCAGGACGGCACCTCAGTCTCCTCGCCGTCAGGAATCAGCAAGTGAGCAACATATCTCAGGACAGGGACTCCCCCGGCGGCCCAGTGGTTAGGACTCCACCGCGCTTCCACTGCAGGCGGTGCGGGTTCCATCCCTGGTCGGGGAACTAGACTCCGCGTGCTGCAGGGTGTGGCCAAAACAAACAAACAAACAAAAAACATACCTAAGGACAAACAAAAATAAAAAGGGTCGTCAACACTGATGCCACAGAAGAATATTCCTACGAATAACTTAATACCCAAAACTGGAAGATTAGAAGGACACATTCTGAGAAAAAGCACAACTGAATAGTCTGGTAACTGTTCAGTAAGTTGACTCTGCAATTAAAGGTCTTTCCACAAAGAAAGCTTCAGTCCCCAACAGCTCCACCATCTTACACCAGCTCACCCACAGAGCAAAGGACCCTCTCAGCTCGTCACGCGAGGCCAACATAACCTCAACACAAAAACCTGACAAGAGAGGAAAATTACAGGTCGTTCTCTCGCAAAACACACTTTTTCTAAATCAGCTGAGAGGACCATATGACTTTTCTCTTTTAGTCTCTTAAGTGAATCACACTGATTTTTTTGGAATGTTTGACTAAGCTTGCACTCCGCTAAAATACACTCCACTCCACACCCACCAAAAGTGTTAAAATAGAAAACAAATGTCAACACCAATCACAGATGTTATGGAACAAGGAAAACACTCATATGCCACCACTGAAAATATAAACTGAACAACTCTTTTAAAACACAGCTCAACATACACAAGTTGAACATATACCTAAATACTGACTCAGATATTAAATACCTAATTACGGCCCCATAGAAACGTGCTCACACAGACACCAAGAGACTTGCATGAGAATGTTCACAGCAAATGCTAATCAACAGCGGAACAGAAAAACCAAGGTACACCCATACAGCAAAATAGGATACAACAACACAAATGAAAGAACTATAGCCTTTCACTCCTAAAGGATGCTGGATAAGAAGACCCAGACTAGGGACATGCATACTGGATTATTCTATTTATAAAACACTCAAAACCAGCAAAACTAAACCATTCTTCTAAAAGTCACAGTGCTCCATACACAGAAAGTAACTTGAGATGGATCACAGACTTAAACATAGAAACCAGGCCATCTAGCCTCAAGAAGACACAGGAGATTATCTTCACAACCCCAGGACTAGGGGAGATCTTTTGGACAGGACACAGAAATCACTAACCATAGAAAACAACGATAAATTCAGCATCAAAGTTAAGAACATTTGCTTATCACAGGACACCGTTAAGAAAACAACTAGGTAAGCAAGACTAGGAAAAGTATTCGCAGTACATATATCTAACAAATAACCTGGGAACGCTAAACAATAAACTTTGGAAAAATAAAGACAAAAACAACTATAGGTGTCCCCCACTACCAAAAATAGAGCATTCCTCTGAAAGCTTTCATAAACCAAAATGGCACAAAGGTAAAGAAGCAATTACATTTCTTCATAAAACTGAAAATCCTCTTTGGATTTCTTTCTGTTAGCAAAAACAGGTACTAATGTAGGTCTTTTGTAAAAGTGAAGTGGTGTAAAGCGAGCTTTCGAAAAGTGAGGGATAGCTGTATAAACAAATATTCTATAGTTGGTAAATTTGTGTTTTACTGGCATGAGAAGTTGCAATTCTGAAATTAATCTGTGTGTATTTTAAGATTGAGCAAATAAGTAAAGATACTGTAGATAAGCCTTTTCCCCATTTTCTCACTATGGGAAAAAGGAGCTAAAAATAAGGAGAGGGGAAAAGCTAGAATAAATTCTATGCTGTTGGATTGGAATTGAAGATATTAGTGTGAATTCATGGTTTTTATTATACATACAAATAGACAAGTAGATATAGATGTGCATGTATATACGTACATTTATATTTTCTGGCTCTGTCTATTGAAACAGCCTAGAAGCAACCATACCCCGCAAGCAATAAGCACACCTAGCACCCAGATCTTGGATTCTAAAACCATTCTCCACCGAAAGGAACCACGGCTCCTTGAAGAAATGGCTGGCTTGGGGCTGCAGCAGGAAAGGACAAAATAAGCCTAGAAAATCTTGGTGCCAGAAAGTGATGAGGGCATGTTGAAAGGTCACAGATGCCAATTCAAAGGCATCCCAGTGGCCAAATGTACGTATTTCAGCAACAAAATAAACATTGATATGATGGATTAAAACCCATAATAAAATAAGTATCTAGGAGTCCATACTGATATAAATAATTGAATAAATAAATAAATAAATTGCGGAGAAGCAACAGTTCTTCCTTAGAGTAAAATGCCAATTAATATATGTAGATGGAATGATGGAAACAAAGTCATCATTTGGCCAACACCATCACAGTAATTACTGCAGGCAAGAATCTTCAATGGAAGCTAAAACTAATGGAAAGTATAATGAGAAATGGAGTATTTACAGGGTCTCTAAGTACCTCCACAGAATATACTTATTAACCACAAAGGGGAAAACAAAAACTTCTCTATCAGCAGAAATCTGGCAGGCCCCCCAGTAGTGAGACATAGCTAGCACCACACCACCTGTGCCTCTTCTCAGGATGCACTCAGCAGACAACGTCATCACTTCCACCGTGTTCCTGCCAAAATGCACAACCTGACTTCAATCGGAAGGAAACATCAAACAAACCCAAACTGACAGGGATCCTACAACATAAGTAGCTAGTACTCCACAAGTATCAAACTTATAAAACACAGAGGAAGACTGAGAAACTGTCCAGATTGGAGGAGACTAAGGTGACAAGGCACTGAAATGCAATACAGAATCCTGGACCAGAAAAATCGGAAAAATTAGAATAAGCTCTATCAACTAGCTCACAGTATTGTTTCAATGTTAACTAAAACTGACTGCGATTTATACTATGATTACATAGGTGTCAATATTTCAGGAAGCTAGGTGAGGATCTCCAGGAACTCTGTGTTATTTTTTGCAATTTTTTTGTGGGTCTGACACCTTAAAACAAAAAGCTAAAAACCACAAAACCTTTAACTTAAAAAAGACTTGTCTGATTTGAAAATAAAAATATGAAATTAATAAATGTTAATTTACACTACGAGCCTTTCTCCTCAAAGAGCCTAACTAAGCAGGAAACATACAGAGAAAAGCCACTGAGAGTAAAGGCTCAGCACTCTCAACGTGGCTTTCGTGGACTCAGCTGTGACGAGACAAGCTTGCTGAGAACCCGCAGCCCGACCCCAGAGAAGCAACAAGAGGACGAACATGAACCGAAACTGATATCCAGCCTCAGGTCCCTCAGACCACAGGGAGTGGAGGCAGAGTGAGCTGGGCACAGGCTGATCCAAAGACTCAGGCACCAGAGTTCTTTCTGGGCAGCTGCTCCCCGGGCAAAGTCGGAGCGCTATGGCGAGGTCTTCCAATTCGTCAGAAGAAGGAACATTCTATAATACGTTTGTAGGTAGAATATCATAAACTTTATATGCTAGCAATCATTCCTTTTTTTCCAATAAGGCAGTCCAGACACAGCATGACTTTGAGTCAAATTCTGCTCTCAACCACCAGTTTTCAGCTCATTCTAGTAAACACCTGCCCCTGCCCTGCTGCACACAGGTTAGGAGTACTCCCAGTTTAAGTACACACACGAGAGGAAGCCCCAAGGAGAGGAGGCCCCAAGGAGACCCACATGCAGGCAACCAGGAGGCCCAGGGAGGCCATGCACCCTCAACACCCCGGTCCACACCCGCCCCTGCAGCTCACAGGGCCACAAACAGCAGACAAGACACCATTTCTGTGACACCTTCAGCCCTGCCCTCCTCACCCCACATTCAGAAAGAAGGGAAAGGACAAAGACCCACAAGTAGGTGGATTTGACAGTAGGTGAAGGGATATTATGGCTTAAGTGTCCAGAGATAGCCGTCAGGGGGGCTGAGGCACAGCCACACCCGAGGAACCCACACTTTTCAAACTCCCGTTACCACACCGAGCACCAATACTGACCCCTGCCTTCAAACAGCTCACCCCAAATTTCTCAAAATCATGGGATGAAGAAAAAACTTTAATTAGAAGTAAAACCACAAAAATATACGCCCCTTTTGTAAGATAAAATAAAACCCCCTTTCCCCACTTTTGATAGGCAAAAACAGACCGAAGACCACTTTTAGTAAATTACGCTAGCAATAACCAGAAGATAAGCAAAACGTGAAAACACAGAGCCGAGCAAATCTACCTGAGGGACTCCTGCGCCATCAGGGGTGTCGCTGCACGACGTGTTCTGGCCAACGTCCCGGCCTCCCAGGAGTCCGCCGGCCTCGGCCGCAGCTATCGGACTCTCCTCCTGGTCAGGCGCATCGACAGCCGCGCCCTTCCTCTTCGCCGGCGTTTTCTTCGAATGCGCACAGTCACCTTTTGTTTTTCTCTGTCGGAAGTGAGCAAGCTGCGCAAAAACGTAGAGAGGTAGTAGAGGCAAAGGTAAGTGAGGAAAAAGTAACAGAACCACAAAGACAGCAAGCTTGTGGGGAACATGAGGCTCTGGGGCTGGCTCAGTCCACGCGGCCACACCTGGCCAGACTCACATCAACCAGGCCCCGACCCAGAAACACCACCTCCGTTAACATCTACGATACTGGGAGTTAAAGGTTCAGAATGACACCCGAAGAATCTAACATTAAGAACTGTTAATGGTGCCTACAGACAAAGGAAAGCAATAAGGCTGACTGGCAGAATAGCTTTTCCAGCCCCTGACAGTTTACAGAAAAATTCAAAAATTAAAAAGTACATCTATTTTAAAAACTGACAGCTTAATCAAGGCATGTTTAAGGTTTAAAACTATATAGAAAAGCTAAATTCTCCCTTTTTGCCCCATTTTCCCCCAATCAGGGAAATACATAGCCTAGCCAAAACCTCCTTGCCATAGATTCTGAGACAAGGTACAGAAATAGCAAAAAATTAATTAAGCCAGGTCAATCTAACATCCTCCTTTATGGAATCAGATGTTCTATTTTTCATGACGCAGCTCACCAAAGCACCAGGGACCTCCGCAAAATGTCCCTATCAGAAGGCACACCTGGCTCTGTTCAGTCCCACAAATCTGAGGGTTTAGACTGTTCACACACCATCTCCCACTAACACCTTATTCAAAAGGTATGATAGCTAACGTCAGCTTTTCACAGGAGGACAAGGTCCTTCAAATGACAACTCTGGTCATAAAAGCAAATGCATCTAACAAATGTTTGTATAAATGATAACAGAAGTGCACAATTTCATGGACATAGGAAAATCACAAGAGGCAATTTAAGTGAGAAAAATCGTCTCTCAAGAACAGACACTGCCTTCAAAACCAGCCCCAGATTCGTTGATTTTGTGCCCAACTCCATCAACTCTAACCGTCTGTGAGTTCCCTTCCTGCATCACAGACCCAGTCTCCGGCCTGTGGTCACCCAACAAGAAGCATCTGTTTCTTCTCCCTAGGTGAAATCTTCTCATCACCATTAATGCTCCTTCAAGCAACATTTCGGCACATTTACAGACCATGGTGAGCTCAGGGAAAACGGTGGGTACTAAACTCCGGCTCGCTTCCATCTCCTTCCTATGTGCCAGGCACATGCAAAGGGGAAAAAACACACAACAGCCTCACTCTTCAAACCCCAGTCAGAAGTCTGACCTGCACAGGAAGCCTGAGGAGGCCGCTCTGTCCTCTGCCTGTCACCACCTCACACCACTCACCATGTGTTCTGAGTGGTCTCTTTAATGCAGTGGCCCTGTGGTTTCCTCGAGGGAAGGAACTAGCACAGAACTGAACACCCCTGAGGGCTGATCCACGTAAAATTCCCGATGTCTAACCGCGTCTGACCTCAAACAGCAACCTCAGAGGGCTCTGCCTAATAGTCGCGGGCACTGCACAGCGGCTCCCCCCGACAGCCGGAACGGGGTGGGCCAGGGCGGCACAGCACACGCGCCCAGGCTTTCTCCACTGTCTCTAGGGCCCGCGTCTGGTTGGCAAACGGCTCAATCGCCACAACATGCCCAGAACAGTGAGTACCGGACGGTGCCTACGTGGATGACAAAGGCCACTCCGGGACCGCACAGAGCTCCAGGGGGCATCCGCAGCGCACGGACGTGACACCTCCCGGGAGGCTCCGTCCGGGCGTCTGGAGCTCCCAGGCCCGGCGCGAGGGGCGGCCCCGGCAGAGGCCCTCCGCCCTCACCTGCCCAGGACCGTCCACCTGGGCCCCAAGCAGCGAGGAGGCGGCACAGGCGTCTCAGGAGCCCCGACACCAGGGCGTGGGTCGGTGGGAGGCATTCCACAGGGTGAACAAGTCCCGTGCCCGGGAACACCACTCCGAACTTCTGTAGCAAAAAGAACTGCAGAATTCCGTGTAAAACGAATCTCTGCACGTCGTTTTAATCGGATGGAAACTGAGCTGAGCCCTAGGGGGAGCGCCCGTGTCGCCCAACTGCAGGGAATCCCGGCCTCCAAGCCCTTCAGGAGTCCGGGCAAGGACAGGGAGACGCGCAAGTGCCAGTAGGTGTGCACAAGAGCGCAGGTGTGGTGACAGCGCCCGTCCCGGCACCTCGGGCTCCGGGAGCGGGCGGCTGTCAGGGACGCCGCGTCCGGAGGACACCACTGTCTGTCAATGAAGCCGCCTCGCCGGCTCCTCTGGCAGCTCCCCGGGGGTGGTCGGGGCGGGGGAAGGCGGGGGGGTCCCGGGGGGGTGGCGGGGAGGGGACGCCCGGCTCCCACGGCCCCGCCCCTGCCCAGCACAAGCGCAGCCCCACCAGTCCCGACGTACCCCGCGCCCGACCTCTCCACCAGGCGCCGCGCGCCCCCGGCCGCTGATTGGCTGTGGCTACGGCGGGGGCGGGCCCAGGCAGAGGGCGGCGGATTCAAGATGGCGGCGGCCAAGGGGCGGCTTCCAGCCCCGTCGGCGGAAAGGGCAAGAGTGCGGCGATAGCGGTCCCCTCGTGGCCGCGTCCGCTCCTGGCAGGGAGCGGTGGCAGGCGCCGGAGCCCGCCCTGTGGAGCCCACGCCGGGACAGCGGGGGGAGGAGGCGCTGCCGTTTACCTTCGCTCTCCCGGCCTCCACTTTTCTGCGCCGCCGCTCTCGCTCATCTTCTTCCATCTTACTCGGGGGCTCTTCGCAGGTCGCCGGGAGGTAGCGGGGCCGATGCGGCGCCGCCTTCGCTCTATTTACACTCCCTCCCCACCGCCTGGGCTCACCCTCCCCCTACGACAACTGTCACGCAGACGTGGTCCCGCCCCGCGCCCGGCCCCGCCCCGGGGCGTGCACCCCCGGCCCGCGGCCAATCAGAGGCCGCGGTCCTGCCCTCGCGCACGCGCGTTCAGGGCGGTGCCCTCAAGGAGGCGAGGCCCGGCGGAGCTCCGCCCCTGCGTCCGTCCCTCCGATTGGCGCACGGACGCTCCCGCCTCTTCGGGCAGGACCATTGAGCTAGGCGCGGCAGCCTCGGCGCTCTCTGTGGTTGGTCGGTTTGAAGGGCCCCGCGCACGTGGGTTGTCTGGCCCGGCTGAGACTGGCGCGGAGGCAGGTTCGCGTTCGCGCGAGGTTGAGGCCCCCCGGGGGGAGTCTGCGCCGGTGTCCAGTTGAGTCAAGCTTCGCGAGCGCCCGGGGATAGCCCAGGAAGCTGGGCCCCACTGCCTGCGTGCGCCAGCTCAGGGCTGCCCCTAAAGTCGCTCCGGGTTGTGGCCGTGCCCGGGGGTGGCGGGAACCAAACTCTCGTCTCCAGGGTCCTTTCGCCGACCGGGATGCTGGCCCTGTTCGTGCCACGATCGCAGCCAGCCAGCAGCAAAATCACTTGATTCCGTTCCTAGGAGTCCCTCCCTTGGGTCCCGCTGGCGCCTGGACCCACAGAACCGGAGTGCCGGGGGGCGGCCAGAGTTAGTGGGAATCGGGGCCGGCACCCCCAACCCACGGAGCCCAGAGCTACAGGGACAAGAAGCCACCGGCGGTGCTGCCACTCCTGGACCCATGGATTCTTCCCACTGGGGACACAGTGCCATATCGAGGGTTTAATGCGTCTGCCCCCAGCTTGCACAGTCATGGGTCCACTCTGGCACCTCTGCCATAAAGCAGTGCCCTGCGTCAAAGAGTGTTAGGAGGGACCCCATGCAGTGGGAAACTCTGAGAGAGGGTCAGGCTGAAGCCCTGCGGGCAGGAAAGGCAAACCCACACCCGGAATACAAGTGTATTCCTGTTAGGACAGCCCCTGGAACCCCAGCGTGGAAGGGGCTCCATAGGGCCAACTTGCCAAGGGGCCTGTAAGGATGCAATTTTAAATGATACAGTAATTGTACACAGTTCTAGATCACCAGAGGGAGAGAGCTGTTTCAGTGAAAGGCAAAAAGTCTCTTCTCACATGGAAAAGTTTTAAGGCCTTGAAACGTTTGGGTAAATCATTCCAAATATATTGTAAATGGTTATTAAAAAGGAATGTGCTGTACTTCCTGTTCAAATTTCTGTGAAGCTAAAACTGCTCAAAAAGAGAGTCTGTTAAAAATTTTTTTTAAAAGAAAAGGAATGTGACGTGGGTTATGAATTCATGGCCCGTGTGGGAATTGTCGTCTCACGAAATCATTGTTTGTTCCTTAGCTTCAGACTCCACTTAAGCCTGTTTGTCCAGATGAGGAAGCAAGGCGAGGTTTTTATTCCTAGCCCACGGTTTTGATTAACAATCAAATGCTGCTACAGTTATCAAGCTCATTGGAAGCTGATAAGCTCTGACTAACTGACACTGATCCAAAGCGTGTTGTCGGCACCTCTTGTTACTGTAGCGTAACTGTGCCTGGGTGAGCGTTCCCTCGCGGAGGGTGGGGTGTGGGGTGGGGGGATGCTGTCACCGACTGATTATGGTTACCTAAGTGGGGGGGGGTCATAAACTCAGGAAGAAACACAGGAAACCCCTAAGCAGCTGTGCCTCGGTTTCCCTGTGTGAGAACTGAAAACACCCACAAACTTGCCCCTGCGTCAGATCTGGCCGGGGTAGAGCTGGGTAGGATGACGGTGCTGCAAGTGGCAACTAGAGGAGAGGCGGCATATCAAAAGCAGCACTGGTGCGGGTGACTGTGCAGGGGTGTCCAGCAAACACACTGTGGGTTTCTGTGTTTCCTTCACTCCTGTGCCTTCAATGCAGTAGGGCTTGTGTGCAGGCCGTGTGCTCCCTGTCTGCTCTCTGAGACTGAGTGGCAGTAACTATGCTCCTCCACGAACGTGCTATAGTGACTTTACTGACACAAGCTCACCTTTCAACCTCAGTGTGAACGTGTGAGTCTAAGCACCGCAACTTACACAAATCTTCAGGGAGCCCTGGAAATTCAACCCCCTCCTGAGTCAGACCACAGCCCTTTGTGTGGTGAGTGGAGCTTCCAGTCTTGGCTCACAGACATGAGGCGGTGGCCTCATAAGACCAGGGGTAGGCAGGCAACACTAGCTGACTACAGGATCGGATTTCCCAAGAGCAGTCAGAGACTCAGATCTATGCCTGAATCTCTCAACCTTTACATGTTGCAGTACATCTAAAACTTTGTGGGGGGCCCATGTGTTTGCCCACGCTGCTTTGGCCAGTGGTTTTCAAACTGTGTTCCGAGGAACCCCAGAATCATTTCCATGGCTATTCTAGATATTCTGTAAATGTTGGATCTGACTCTTAATTTATTTTTAACAATTAAACAGCTGTCCAAATATGTAGATACTCACCTTCAAGGAGGGAAACATAACCCCCCACTCATTATGTATGGGCTGTGCATAGCTACTTCCTCCTGAAAAAAACAATGTAGAAAGGGAGAGAAAAATAGTAGCTGTGCAGTGGTGAAACCTGATAGACACGCCTCCACGGGGTAACTAAGGTCAACATCCACAGTGTAGGTCATGTTGACGGCACACACCCTGGATGGGGCGTGATGAGAAGGGCCTTTTGCCTCTGTGGTCTTCCTCCCAAAAACCCATAACCCCAGTCCAATTGTGAGAAATCATCAAACAAATCCCAATAGTAGAGGGACACCCTACCAAATGCCAGATACAGTACATATTGATACAATATAAAACAAAATACAATAGTACTCCTCAAAACTGCCCTTCCTGGGAAGCATTGAAGTGAAGCATCATTTAGAAAAGTCTTTCCTTGATGGGCATACCCCCTCCCCTCCCCTCACACCCCCTCCCCATGCCAGCCCTGTGGACATGCCCTCTGCCGGGCAGGTGGGTCACCCACTGATGGTCCCCCTCCCAGGTGCCCCTGCCCCTGCCCCTCAGACACCAGGAACCCCTGCCCCTCTCTGGGCATGGGTCCCGGCTGGGCAGTCCCCCTGCTGGAATCACATCCACCCTGAGGGGTGGTGCCTCGGGGTGGCCCCATGTTCTCTGAGGTGCCAGCTGGGTGCCTGTGGGGTGAGCCCACCTTGAGTTCCCACCCAGAAGCCCCCAGGCACCTCATTGGCCAGCTCCCTGGTGCCACCCCCCTTGCCACCCAGAGGTTCCTGAAGTCTGCAGGGAGGTGGTGGTCGCACCCTGTCTTCCAGTGTTCTGGCCTTTACTCCCGTCTGGCTGGCAGGATCCCTAAGAAAGGCCAGGGGCTTGCTGGCCTCCTGGAGGCCATAACGGACTGAGGGCAGGGGTGGCAGGCCCCCGTGGTGCGTGGGGGATGGGTGCCATGCCTCCTCCCCCACCCCATCCTCTGGGCTCTGTCCTCCCCGCCAGGGCTGCGCTCTACCCCTCGGGCCCCAGCTGCTGCCCACTTTTTCCTTCCCAAGGAGCCCCGCCTGGCCACACCTGGGGATCAGCAGTGTTTACTGGTAACCCCTGCATGGGGACAGGCGGGGCCTGGGAAGGACTCTCAGTGGAAACCTGGCAACCGGGCCTCGCCATGTCTGCGGCTCCTAGCAACCACCATGGCGATGCCCAACACTGTGCGCCAACCACCATGGCGATGCCCAACACTGTGCCCCACCCCCCAAGCTCTTCTCTGGCCGTAGAGGCCAGAAGGTAAACCGAGCCCAGCGTGGGATTCCTTCAGTGACCCCAGGGTTGGCCTGCTTCTCTCTGGCTGAGCAGTTCTTCCAGAGGGAACTGAAACGGGGAGGGGGTGGGCCCGCGGCGTCCCCTCCTGTGGCCCCAGGATGCTGGACTCCTCGGTGGCAGATCGGTTGACCCGGCTGACCCTGAAACTCCTGGAGAAGGTAAGACAGCTGGGCACTCGTGTTTTTAACAGCTTGTTACAGAAGCACAGCTTTGAAAGGTAAGATTATACCTGTAATGAGCCCACTTCCAAAGCAAAACCCTTTTCAGCGGTTTTAGCCTCGTAGTGAAGAACTGTGGTTCCTTGGTTTTTCTTCTTTGTGTTTGTACAGAACCAAGTAGGTTCTCCTGGCAGTTTCTGCAGCCAGGAGGCAGGCCCACACCCCCAGGCTGGAGCGCTGCCAGGGCGCCCTGACACTCCGCCTCGGGGCCTCCCGGCTTCCGAGTTTAAGGGAAGACAGACCCTACCGGGTGCGGCGTCTCGGCCAGGCCTGGGGCGGGCAGCCAGTGGACGCCCTCAGGCCGGCCTCCTTCTCCTCCTCCGAGGGTCTGCGGGCTCCTCACGGCTCCCCCCACCTCACCTGCCTGCTCTGTTCCTCTGCCCCCGAGGGCTGCCCACAGGGGCAGCAGGGCTCACCCCAGAACTGGCCCAGACAGCGGCTGCTCGGCCCAGGGCTCAGTGCGGCAGTCAGGGTGGTCAGGACACAGGGCCGGCCTGGTCAGGCTCTTCAGACAGCCTCCTTCAGGGGCCTGTGGGTTTCAGGGGGGAGCGTGTGTGCGTCGCATGGGGAGCGTGGCCCCCGGGTCCCACCCTGGCTACTGCCCCGCGGTCCGCCTCACACGCTTCCTGCTCCCAGCCGCTCCGTCTGGGCGCTGGCGCCCGGCCTGGCCCCCCACACCGAGCCTGCGCCCGGAGCACGCACCTCGTCCTGCTCTCTTCTCCTCACAGAAGCTGAAGCAGGAGCGCGAGGATGTGGAAGCGGGTTCTGAGGACCCCCACCTCACTCCCGGTAAGAGCCCGGGCTGCTTGAAGCTGCGCAGGCCCCGGAGCAACCTCCGCTTATGGCGAGACTGTCCTCTAAACTTCTTTACTTTCAGAGCGGAAAGGCCTTTGTTGTGTCTTTAACACACACACACACACACACACACACACACACACACACACACACACACACACACACACCCTCATATCGTATCACATCCAGTCTGCATACCCAGGAGGGCCCGTTCATCATTGCTGTTGCACAGTTGAGCGCTAGAGACCCAGAGAGGTTAGATAACCAGCCCAGGCTGCCCAGCTCGATCGGAAGTGGCCACACCTGCATCAGACCATGTTGCCCTGAGCTTGCTCTGCGGTGTGGGTGTGGAGGGCCTACCCCATCCGTGTCGGCCTGCACATCCTCGGGCGCCCAGACCAGACGCCCCGTCGTCCCCAGCCTGGCTGGCGGTCCGATGCTCAAGCCACAGGACCCAGGGCAAGGACTGCTTTCCCTGGTGACGGGCTCCGGGCTCAGGGACATCTAGGCGAGGTGCTGGGGAGACACTGCTTGTTCTTTACTACGTGGCGTAGCCCCTTGGGCTGCGGGGGTTCCAGGCAGCTCCCAAGTGCAGCAGACAGAGCCCAGGGCCCAAATCCAGATAGAAAAAAAAAAAAAAAAAAAAAAAAAAAAAAAATCCCAAACCAGGTCACGTGACCGAGGACAAGCACAGAACATGGAACAGTACAAACGAGCCAGGGAAGTGGGGACTCCTGGAGGGGGAGTGGGGACCCCAGAGGACAGGCAGCCTGGGCATCGCCAGCTCTAGGGGGAGGCGGCAGGCCTGGGGGGAGGGGGCAGGCCCGTGCACCCAGAGGAAACGAGCTCAGGGACCACCAGAGGCGTGGTCTCCAGGACGCTGCAGGAGCCGTTCCCTGAGGCTCTGTGGACCGCGCCAGCCTCCAGGCTGCTTGGGGCTGCGGGGTGGCTCCAGGTGACAGGAGGCTGGGCTCTCGGCCCCATCCCGAATCCTGTGCGGGCCTCCTTCCTCTCGCCGCATCCTGTGGAGCCCGAGGGACTTTCTGGCAAAGGCACAGGAGCAACAGGGTGCTCGGGCCCCAGGGGAAATTGTCACTCTGCAACTTCCGGCTGCTTTCCAGGAGTAAGACAGACCCCCGTGAGAGACTGAGCTCCCCGAATGCCCCCCACCACTGCCCACGTAATCCCCACGGGGCAGCCCCCCGAGCTCCGTCCCCAGGCACCTCCCTCCTTCTCCGGGACAGGCGTGCAGGTCCCGGGGATGGGCGCTGCCGGAGTCTGCAGTGCTGAGCCCTGAAGCACGCGCTTCCCTCCAGGAAATGAGGATGGGCCAGAGGCCGCCCTGCGGAGCGCTCTGCGGATGAGGAAGGACCTTCTGCAGAGACTCTGGGTAGGCCATGCGGCCACAGGGAGCCTTGGCCTGAGCTCTCTGCAGCTGAAACTGCGGCCTGAGCTCAGAGCAAACACGGGCCAGTGGAGGTGGGGGCCCTTCTGGAACCCATGCTGGTTCTGATGTTTGCGACTTGGGGGTGGACAGCTGATGGACTTGAGCAGCTGAGGGGCGTCACTCCCCAGTCACGGACTCCATGGAGAGAGGCGAACTCGCCTGTTTCCCCTAGGCTGGGCTCTCGCAGGGGGCTGTTAGCTGAAAAACACTGCTCTGGTTGCACACGATCAGAGGTGGAAATGCCGTGTGAAGGGTCCGGTTCCCCCGGAAGTGGGATTCCAAGATGACCAGGGCTTCATCCAAACCAGAGGCACCAGCAGCAGGGAATGACAATGGGAAGGGGTGCGTTCGGGTCCAAACAATAGTTGTGATAAACTCACTGCTTTGTAGTGAAGTCGACCTGGAAGCATGCTGGAGAGACAGAATATCCTCTATAGGCTGGAAAAAGTCGTTTGGGGTCAATTTCTCCTGTGTGCACCATGCAAGGGCCTTCAGGCTTTGCCTCCAGGGCCTGGCTCCAACTCCGACCCAGCTGTGCCCTGGGCCTACCATCTGATCGTGCGCCCGGGTCGGGTGGGAGGGAGCCTGGTGCACAGGGGTGGCAGGTGGTCCTGGGGCCGCTCCCCCACAGGGGGCCACACGCCTGTGCGCTGGCGCTGTCGTGCCAGGCGGGGTGAGGGCCTGGGACACGCCAGCCCGCTCCGGGTGTCACAGCTCCCCGCCTCCGAGCACAGGCTCTGCTTTGGCGTTCCAGGAACAGCACCTCCTGGAAGAGGTCTCCAGGGCCCGCGCCTGGAGGGGGCTGGACGGAGGAGCCCGTGGGTCAGTGCTGCCCCCAGAGGTGCCCCCCGTGGGCGTCCACCCCGCTGTCTCCCCGGCCCCACCCACCCTGGACCCACCGCAGATCACCCAACACCCGGTAAGTCTTCCTCGCGGTGAATCTGGGGGACAGAACCAACGCAGGGAGGGTGCCACGCCCCCAGAGACCTCTCACCTAAGCAGGGATGGCGGTGTCTCCACACCTCCGTCTCTCGCCTCTCTCAGCACCTTAGGGAAGTACGCGGAAGGGGCCGTGGGCTAAGCGGCGGCAGTGGCTGCAGTCCGTGTCTGGCTCTGTCGGGGCTCATGTGTGTAATCAGGCCTCACAGGTGCCCTGAGAACTGGCTGGGGGTAGGGGGTGCTTATCTCCTCATTACAGGTGAGAGGCTGGGGTCCCAGCTCTGCCCCACGTCCTAACCTTTGTGCTAGGAGCAGAAGTATTAGGGGGTTTCCGTATCAGGAGGGCCTGAATTTGGGGAAGAAGTGTGTCAGCTCCTTTCCGAAACCTCATAATGACTGGGGAAGCTTAGCCGCTAGTCTCCAGGGCAGAACTGTAAAAGGTGGAAGACTGCTCCACTTCTGAGATCCTCACGCCTACATTCAGCATCCTGGGTTACAAGCGATGGAAAGCAACTCTGACTTTCTTAAGCAAAAGGGATTGTATCGGGGGCAGCTGGATGCCCAGAGGAAGGAAGGGTGGCAGCTGGTGCCTGGCGGGCTGCGGCCTCGGGGGTTGAGTGCATGAGGAGAAGACAAGGCAGGAGGTGGGCAGGGCCAAGTTGAGAAGGTTCTGGATCGGCTGGCCAGGGAGGTTGCTGGTGCCCACAGGCTGGGTCCGTGACCTGGAGGGCGTTTATCCTCTGGGAGGGGACCTGGCAGCCCATGTGGAGGGAACAGAGAGGGAAGGGGCGTGCCAGCAGAGCCCCCAGAGCCCCCTTTGCCCCAGGAATGGTGGGCTGAGGGTGTAGGTTCTGGAGGCTCCCCCAGTCCAAAACGTGCTCATACTTAGTGCAGTTCCTCAGGCCCAGTCATGCTTGGGTGTTTCAGTCTCAGCCCCAGTGACACCACGAGAGCAAGCAGGGGCCTTGAATTTCCCAGAGACTCTGGGGTAGGAGGTCCCCTCTGCCGTGACAGCACCGCCGCTGGGACTGTCTGCTGGTCTGTGCGGGGCGGGGGGTGCTGTGCGGGGGGCGGCCGACTGTGGCTACAGGCCAAGCTGGCTGCCACCTGTGTCAGTACGACCTGTGAACCGAGAGGGGTGGTACACTTTTAAATGTCTGGGAAAGAGTCAGGGGAAGAAGGATAGTTTGTAACACATGAAAATGATATGAAACACACATCTCAGGGTTAGTAAGTGCTTACATGTCTGGGGCTGCTTTCCAGCTACAAAGGCAGAGGTGAGCAGTTACGACTAAAGCGTGTGGCCACAAAGCAGGAACGATACACTGTCCAGCCCTTTACAGGAAGTTTGCCATCCCTGGTCGATGCCATCCTTTCCGTGAACCGAGAGAGAAGGGACAGGGCAGGGCCTTGTGCATCCAGAAGAGGATTAAAATAGAAATCAGCACCTGGTGTGCGCCCAAAATTTTTGTGCATTTATTTTAACTCAGGAGGGAAGCCAGAGGGTATTTCCAAGCCAAGATCCTTGGATGCCTCTATTAAAGCAGAATTAATGGAAGCAGGGACGAGCTTAGCCCACTAAAGCCGGGAAATGTGGGAAACATGAAAAACACCACGTCTTACTCAGCTTGGGCTCCATTACAAAATACCACAGTCTGGGTGCTTAAACCTCAGACGTTTACCTTCTCACAGTCTGGAGGCTGGACGTCCCAGATGAAGGTGCCAGCCAATGCAGTTCCCATGAGCGTGCTCTCCTGGCTGGTGGGTGGCCGCCTTCTCACTGTATCCTCATGAGGCAGACAGCATCTGGTGTCTCCTTCTCTTCTTACAAGGACACCAGCCCTATCAGACTACAGCCCAACTCTTACGACCTCGTTCCCTTTATCACCTCCTCATAGGCCTCATCTCCAAATGTAGTCACTTTGGAGGTTAGGGCTTCAACATATGAATTTGAGGGGGGACAAACATTCAGTCCATAACATTCCACGTCCTAAGTGATACCCAGACTCAAATATTTATCTATTCAGCCATCTGTTTAACCTCTAGGGTTTCTCATTTAAAGTCCCCCATGGATAGCTGGTGGATGGATGTGTGTATTGATGGATGGATGGTGGGTGGATGGGTGGATGGATGGATGGATGGATGGTGGATGGATGGATGGTGTGTGGATGTTGAATGGTGGATGAATGGATGGATGGATGGATGGGTGGATGGATGATGGATGGATGGATGGATGGATGGGGGATGGATGGATGGATGGGGGGATGGAATGATGGGTGGGTGGATGGATGGATGGATGGATGGATGGATGGATGGGGGATGGATTGATGGGTGGATGGATGGATGGATGGATGATGGATGGATGGATGGGGGATGGATGGATGGATGGGGGGATGGAATGATGGATGGGTGGATGGTGGGTGGATGTTGGATGGATGGATTGATGGATGGTGGGTGGATGGATGGATGGATGGGGGATGGATTGATGGGTGGATGGTGGGTGGATGTTGGATGGATGGATTGATGGATGGTGGGTGGATGGATGGATGGATGGATGGATGGATGGGGGATGGATTGATGGATGGATGGCGGGTGGATGTTGGATGGATGGGTGGATGGTGGGTGGATGGGTGGTGGGTGGTTCTGTAGGTCACTATTCCCGGGGCACATTCAGGTAATGGGTCGTCTGGCTCTTCTAGGCACTCCCACCTCCCACCACCATCATCCAGCAGCTGCCTCAGCAGCCACTCATCGCACAGATTCCCCTTCCCCAGGCCTTCCCCACTCAGCAGTCAGGAAGCATCAAGGAAGGTAAGTGTTGATAACGAATGTTGTCATTGGTTTACGCAATTCTCTACTGAAAAAATAGTTTTGTAAGCAGGGTAGTATTTTAGGGCCAGCTTTTGACTACTCAACTGAAGCTATGTATTTACCAACATGAAAATAATTTCACTTTGAAAAATCCTTACTGATGGATATCCCTGAGGGAAGAAGCCTGGGCTCAGATTTGAAAGAACTGTGTTCCAACCCAACTCATCCAGTGATTAGCTTCCAAAAACCCTTGGTTAAACTGCTTTTCTCTTTAAGTAACTTTTAAATACTTGAATTTTAGAACAGCTCTATTGAGGTGACATAGAATAAATTGCACACTGTTAAAGTGTACAATTTGATAGTTTTGACACCTGTACACACCTGTGAACCCATCACTAAATCAAGGCAGTGAACACGGCATCACCTCAGGCGCCTTCTCCCGCCGTCCTACCTGCTTTGTCACTCTGCGTCAGTTTGCGTCTCCTAGGTTTTTGTATGAGTGGAATCACACAGTAGGCGCTCTTTTCTGTGTGGCTTCTTTCGCTCAGTGGCACTGTTTTCAGACTCATTGCTCTTGTTGGGCGTAGCAAACCATGGCTCCTTGAAATTGCCCAGTGACCTTACATTGTGTGGATGGACTGGTTTGTTATCCTTTCACCTGCTGATGAACATCTGGGTCATTTCTAGCTTTGGTTATCACCACAAAAGCTCCATGGACACTCACATCTGAGTCTGGATGTACATTTTTATTTCTCCTGGGTAAATATCTAGGACTGGAACGGCTGAATCATGGCAGGTGTGTGCTTAAAACTGCCATGTGTGAGAGGTCCAGTTCCTCGATACCCTCGCCCGCATGTGGTGCGGTCAGCCGTGTTAGTAGGGGTGGTAGTCGGTCACTGGGGTTGTAGTTTGCGTTTCCCTAACGATGGGAGGTGTTGAGAGTCCGAGGCAGACTTGTGTGTAGAATCACCTGATGAGTGTTCTCAACTCTGTCCCCGTGACTGTAGCACCACCGTGTACGTGGTACATGCCAGGCCTGGGCCATGGCGGCCTGCAGCTCCCCAGGGGGACCGTTCTCACCGTGACACACACGAAGGTGGCCTGGAGGTGCAGAGAGAACAGCCCGCTGGTCTCTCCTCACCACCCTCCTTGGTTTTTCCAGATGAACTTTAGTGACTGTCAGGCTCTAGAGGTGAACCCAGCATACCCTGTGCGTGTGTGTGTGTGTGTAGAGGTGAACCCAGCATACCCTGTGCGTGTGTGTGTGTGTAGAGGTGAACCCAGCATACCCTGTGCGTGTGTGTGTGTGTGCGCGCACACGCGCAAGTGTCTGTGTGCCTTTAAAAAGTGCATTTAAAATCACTGGTAAAAATGAAACAGTCAGTAAGTAGCTAGTTATTCAGAAAAGTAAAGTCACGTTCCTTACCCCACTCCTTATACCAAAACAAATTCCAACTGGATCAAATACTTGAATGTAAAAATAGGGAATCTCAAAAGTACTACAACAACCCCTTTGGAGAACTGCTGGGCTGCTTCCTATGAAGTTGGACACGCGGTTTCTGGAGCTTCACCCCACCCCACTCCCCGTGACTGCTCTCCACATCAGTTCTACCTTTTCGGAAAACTTCACAAAAAAGACACTGGTATAACGTCATACAGAAAATACATTTGAATTAACTCACCCTTTATTGTATCTCAGACCATCCTTCTGGAATCCCTTCCTATCATCTGGGAACAAGTCTTTTACAAGGTCCTGCAGGAGAGGCTTTTGAAGCTCCCTTAGTGTTCACCTTCTTTTTATTTCCCCTTGTTCTTAAACACTAGTTTTGCTGGATATTCAAGTGTAGGTTGATAGTTATTTTCTCCCAACACTTTCTAAGGACCCCTGTGATGACATTGGGACCACGCAGATAATCCAAGATAATCTCCCTATCTGAAGATCCTTTTTAAAAAAAATTAATTTAAAAAATTGTGGTAAAAAACACATAACATAAAGTTGACCATTGTAACCATGTTTAAGTCGTGCTAACTATATTCAACACTGTTGTACAACAGATCTTTAGAATTTTCCGTCGTGTAAAACTGAAACTCTGTCCCTGGGGAACAACTTCCCAGCCCCCTCCCCCAGCCCCTTGCGCCCACCAGTCTGTGTTCCATCTTCTTGATTTTGATTGGGCTACATGCCTCATAAGAGTGGAATCACACAGTATTTGTCTTTTTGTGTCTGGCATATGTCACCGAGCATAACATCCTCAAGGTTCATACATGTTGTAGCCTGTGTCAGAGCATCCTGCCTTTTTAAGGCTGAGTAATATCCCACTGTGTGGATGGACCCCATTTTACTTATACCTTCATCCGTGGGTGGAGACTCAGGTCACTTCCATCCCATCTCAGGATTCTTAACTTCGTCACATCTGCGAGTCCCTTTTGCTGTGTAACGGAACACGTTCGCAGGTTCTGGGATCAGGGTGTGGACATCACTGGGGCCATTCTTTAGCCACCACACTATTCAGTCCCTCAAACCGTGGGCCCATTTGGGGGGTTGGGCGTTCTGGTTCTGTGAAGCTGGGCTGTAGCCGCAGTGCTGCTCTGGTGCCTTCTGGTGAATGGACGTGCTCGTGTCTGTGGGGCACACACCCGGGGACGGGATGGCTGCTTAGGAAATACTGTCAGACAGTTTTCCAAAGTGCCTGTACCCATGTACACCGCACGGGAGGGGAGGAGAATTTCGGTTGCCCACAGCGACTTACCAACACTTGATGTTTTCAGAATTTTTCATTTTCACCAATCTGGTGGGCAGGTCATGGTAGCTTATTCTGGTTTTAATTTGCACTTCACCTTTTCATATATTTTTCGCCCTTTGAATATGCTTTTTTGTGAAGTTCCCATTCAAGTATTTTGCCCATTTTTCTTTCAGGTTTTCTGCCTCTTTTATTGATTTCTAGGAATTCTTTATGTATTCTAAAAATGGGTCATTTTGACATATGTATTGCAAACAGCAAGTCCTTTTTGTGGCCCTTGCACTCTCTTCGTGGTGTCTTTGGATAAGCAGAAGTTCTCAATTTTGGTGAAGTTCAGTTTTTCAGGCTTTACTCTTTATGGTTGGTACCTTTTGTGTCCTGTTTAAGAAGTCTTTACCCGTCAAGGTCAGGAAGACGTTCTTCTGTATTTTCTTCTGCGGCTGTATTTCCTTTCACATTTAGATTTATGATCCACCTGCAATGGACTTCTGTGTGTGTTGTGAATTAGGGATCAATGCTATTATTTTTGCCATGGATACCAATTTGACCCCCTGCCCTTTATTGAAGACTGTTTGCCCACTGCACTGATGTGTGCCCTTGTGGTGAGGCTGTAGACGTGGGTCCATTTCTCTACCCCATCTGTCGACTAATCTTGTCATGCTCGATTTTACTCGGGGGGGACCCTGCAGGGCTGATGGGGAGGGTTGCCTCTCAGAGGGCTCACTGTGGGCGGGGCTGCCCCCAGGCCCAGGCCCACGTGGGTCTCCTCAAGGGCCTTTGCCCCTTGTGGGGCTGCCAGACTCAGCTTCTGCACTAGCAGTCTGGCTCTGGCCCCCTCCCCAGAGCCCCCCCCCGGCCCTGTGCCGACATCTGTGCCAGTCAGGGCTCTGCAGAGAAACAGAACCAGCAGGGTGTGTAATATAGCAAGAAAGACGTGTTTTAAGGAATTGGCCCACACGATTGTGGAGGCTTGGCGAGTCCACACCTTCAGGGAGGCCTGGGAGAGCGGCCTGAGTGGGAGGCTGTCTGCTGCAGCCGCAGCCCCAAAGCGCCTGCGGAAGCCCCACCCCAGGCCTGCAGGCCCCATCTGCTTGGCTGCGAGTGTGAGTGGTCCTTAGAGGCTCGCCTTCCTTTGGTGAGGCCAACAGAGCCTGGAGGGCCACCTAATTTCCAGGGCCTAGTTGCTGTGGAAAGAAGCAACATTTATGTCCCACACTGACCAAAATTAGCGTTTCACAGTGTCCTGAGTTGGTGAATATATTACCTTCCCGGGTGGCTGCAACAAAGCGCCACAAGCCGGGTGGCCTGAAACCGCAGGAATGTGTCTGCTCACAGTCTGGAGGCTGAGGTCCAAACTCAAGGTGTGGCGGGGCCGTGCGCCCTCCGAAGGCGCCCAGGGAGGGTGCTTCCTGCCCCTCCAGCTCCTGGGGCTCTGGGTGTCCCTCCAGCCTCCGCCCGCCTCCTCTGTGTCTTGCCTCCTCCTCTGTCTCAGAGCTCCGTCTGCCTCTCGCTCAGGAAGACACTGACCTTGGGTTTAGGGCTCCCCTGGGTGATTTCATCTCAAGATCCTTATCATACCTGCGAAGACCCTTTTTCCAAATTAGACCACATTCAGAGGTCCTGGGGATTAGGATGTGGATACCGTCGGGGCCACCACGCAGCCCAGCGGACGCACGTGAGGAATCCAGTAGCAAGAAGGCTCCACCATCAATAGGGCTCAAAAGGACACGTCTGCGAACACGGCCTGGGACCCGCAGGCCCACAGGACTCCACGCCTGCTCGCAGAGCTCTGCGTCTGCTCCACCTGAGTTCCGTGCCGGGAGCGGCCCGGTCATCGGCGGCCGTCCGTGCGTGACCGAGCCCTCCGTGCCCTCCCTCAGACGTGGCGGAGATGATGCTGATGCAGAACGCACAGATGCACCAGATCCTCATGCAGAACCTGATGCTCAGAGCCCTGCCCCCGTCAGCGCTCGCGCCCGCCCCCCCGCGCCGCCCCCCACAGGTAGGCTCCACCCCCAAACCAAGTCCAGAGGAGCTGGTGGCTCTTCCTCCAGAAATCCACGCATCTGTGGAGCTCTGAGAAACACATTTCTGGCTCCGGCTCTGTGCTCCAGCTTGAAGCTCCCCAGCGCCCCCAGTCCCACCCAGATGAGGAACGGGTTGCGCAGTTCAGGCCCCCTTGAGCCGGATGAGCTCTGCTGGAGCCTGCCCCCACCCTCCTGCCCTCCTGGACCCCTGCCCACCGCTGCTCTGACCCACACCCCATCCTGAGTCAGGAGCCACGTGGGGGGGAGGGGAGCCCAGGAGCAGCGGGGGGCCCGCTGAAACGCCCTGGTGTGTGTCATGCTGAGGACCTGCAGTGGGCTCGCCCCGCCGTCCTGCGAGCCAAGAGGCAGAAGCCGCCCTCTGTGCACCACCATTACCACTACGCGCCCCCAGCCCCGCTGCAGGCCAGCCCCACTCCTGGCTCCCCGGCGGGTTACTCCACGTGGCCCCCGGTGGTCTCCGCCACTGCCCTCCCTCCTGCTGCCAGCTTCCTGCCCACCGTGTGGCACGTGGCCGGTCCCTCAGTGGCCGCCCTTAGCACGTAAGTCCGGGCTGGGCTCCAGGCCAGCCTCCTGCACCTGCAGGGCGGGAGGACCCCAGGGCCTGGGTCGCCCCTCCTCACCCTCTGTCAGGCCTGTAGCTGCAGCAGGAGCCTGGGGAGGCCTTGCCAGCTCCTGAGGGAGGGGTTGGGGGTGGGAGGTAACCATGGCAGCCTCAGTCCTAGTTGCCACGCCTGGGTGTGGACCCCATGCCCTCCTCCCAGGGGAGCTGCCCGAGGCGTGGGTCATTTGTCCAGCCCAGCAGGGGAGGGCCCAGTATAAGCCCGGCTGTGAGGGTCCCCACCGAGCCCTGGTGGCGAGACCCACCTGAGCATGGTGTCTGTGAGCCAGACCAGGGCAGCAGCTGCATCCAGAGACACCCTCCTTCCTCTTAGGGCGGCGTCCGACGGCGTCCTGCCCACACAGGCTCCAGGCCTGTGACCCCACGGCGGGCTCGGGTAAGCGGCAGGCCCTCGTGCTCCCCCAGGGGGCTGAGGGTCACGAGGAGACACGGGGGTTCATCAGGAGACATGGCTCAGGAGCCAGGAGAGAAAAGGTCGACTGATGTAGCCACACAGAGCTCAAACCTTCCTGGGGGAAAACGCCATGAGCAGAGTGACACTCGTGGTGCCCGGTGGCCCAGGGGAGAGGCTCCGGCTCCTCGCAGGAAAGGCGCAGCCGCAGGACATGTGCCTGGTGTGTGTGTGTGAGGGCAGAGCTGCAGGCTGGCTCACTCACGTAGCTTCTCCTCCTGAAGCAAAGCACCGCAGGCCGGGCCGAGGCAGGGCCGTCTCCCGTCTGCCTCTGTCTGGATTCTCCCCACGGGACGAGTTACCTTTACTCCACTCTCTGCTCCGCTTTTATTTTTTTCTGGTGGAATTATGCTTCCTGGATGCTTTAATATAATTTTCTCGCAAATGCCATTTTCAAGTATTATGCATGTTTTCATTGGCCCCTTTTGGGATACATCATCTCTTTCCCCAAGTTCCACATGAGCAGGAGCCCTGCTCCGGCCTTGCATCTTTGGACCCTCGCAGTTGCCAGAAGGCTCGTCAGAGGAAGCGAGATGACCTCGGAATTGCCCTTTGGCTGCACACAGGCTCCCCCCGGGCTGACCTCGCCCCGTGCAGCTGCCCAGTGAGGAGAGGGCCGCGGCCTGGGTGCCTGAGTGCAGCTTTTCTCAACAGACAGCCGGTGTCTTGTTAAACATGCAGCTAAATGTCTGAGCCAATTTCCTTATTTTCACGTTGATGTTTTCTTTCTTTCTTTCTCCCCCAGCACTGCGGCCTGCAGGGGGCGGGGTGGGTGGGCACCAGGGAATTCCCATTCAGTTTGACGTCTTCTAACATGGCTTTTCCCTTTGGTTTTATTTCTCAACATAATTATTAATTCAATAGAGGGAAGAGATTTGACAGAAGTTCATCATCTTTGGATGGTCTGGTAAATTGGAAAAACTCAGTTTTGTTTACCTCCCAAGTCGGGAAAACCCCGCTCTTCCCTCCTGTGTCTTTCTCACCTGTGAGTCTCCTTTACTTGCACACAGAACATTTCACTCCCGTCACCACATGTGCGGGGTTTCCCCACATCAAGCAGTCCTCCGTGACCCCCGCATGGGTGTCCTACAGTTCAGTCCAGTTCTGACACCACCCACCTGGAGATGGTATCGGATCCCACAGGTTAAGGGCTCAGTCCCACAGGACTGTCCTCGCTTCAGACACCCGTCACAAAGCCAGGTTGCCACCTGTGTCCCCGTGGAGTGGGGTGTGTCACCCTCCTGGTATGTGGATGTGTCTGCGACCCGGCCCCCCCGAGCCTTATGCTGCGGGGACTGCATGGAGGCCTGATCCACGGGTAACTCCATCTCTAGTCCCCTCCCTACTCTGGAGAATGGGCGTGGGGTGGCCCTGTAAGCTCCAAGGTTCTCATCCTGGCTTGGTCTTCCTGGCGACCAGCCTCCGCCCAGGAGCCACCCAGAGTCACCTTATTAGGACAAATGGGGCTCCTGGTGCTCTTGTCACTTGGGAATTTACACGGAGCCCCATGTCAGGAGCCAGGGGCAGAGACCAACGTACGTGTTTCCTACGACCGCACACCTGGCCTTGCTGGGTCAACCGGGATGAAGGAAACATGTTCCTGAGTCCAGGAGAGTGCGGGGCCGGGAGAAGCCCGGCAAGGCCACCACTGGGGGGGCCTGCAGGAGGGGCGGTCACTGCTGAGGAGGGCCCGGGGGGACAGCACCCCGAGGCATGCCGACCTGGGGAAGCCGAAGAGGTCTGAGCAGGCCCTGGGGGTGAGGCTGGGGCTGCTAGGGAGGCGGGCTCTGGGGTCCAGGTGCCGGGAGTACAGTGGCGGCGGGGCGTGATACTGCAGCAGAAGACAACATGTCTATCTGGTTTTGTCCTGGTTCCTGGCACGGGGATCGGAAAGCCTTTGTGTTTCGTGACTGCGCTAATGAGGCGACTCAGGGCGCTGGAGAGCTTCAGGAGGGGCTGGTGAACACATCTGGGGGTGCACCCCAGCCCCATGGGGACATAAGCTCCCAGATATCACCCTACGGACGCCTCCCTCTGGCTGTTCATCTGTGTCCCTTGTAAGAAACCAGTGTTCCCCTGAGTTCTGTGGGCCATTCTAGCAAATTACTGAACCAGAGGCGGGGGTCGTGGGAACCCGATTCCTGGTGACGTCGGACAGTGGGTGCCCTGGTCTGGAGTGGGGGGCGGTCTTGTGGGCCTGAGCCCTCCACCTGTGGGCCCTGCACTGGCTCCTGGCAGTTAGGGGCAAGTGTTGTGAGAAAACCGCCTTTTACCAGCTGTGCCTGGTACCCTGGCGGGGCTGCTGGCGGCGGTCCCCTCAGCAAGACGTTGAGGACACGAAGCGAGAGGCACTGCACGTGCTCGGCGGCCTGCGGACCTGGCACGGCGCCTCCGGGGCGTCACGGCCTTGGGAGCTGAATCTAGAACACACCTAGGACAGTAAAGGGCTGGGGATGCCGGCGACACCCAGAGCAGGGGCCCTGCTCTGGCAATGCTGGGTTTGCAGGAAGCTCTGGGACGTGACAGCACGTGCCCGGGCAGGGTGGGCAGGAACGGCCAGCAGAATGAAATAGAACCAAGAGGCCGCACAGCCGGCAGACGGCACGGCTGCTGACAGACCATGGGGCGGCCTTCTCTCAGATTCAGGTCGGAAGAACACTTGCTCGTATTCTGTACTAAAATTCAAGGCATGTTTTCAACCATATATAAAAACACCCCAGAATTAACAAGAAAAAAGAAAAACCAGTAGAAAATGGGCAATAAGACCTGAGCAGTCACCCTTCTGGTGGAGGGGATGCCGATGGAGACGGTCACTGGTGACAAGAGAAACGCAGGACAGCCACGGTGCACATGTGGACACCGTCCAAGTGGAGGGTCAGAGCACACGCAGGTTGCTCGGTACCTGACACCAGGTAGCAGGACCTGGGGGCCACTACTACGGGCTGCCGGCGGGGACAAATCATCCAGCCCTGGGGAAACACTCATAGGCATCAGCCTATAAAGCTGGACCTCACACCTCCAGCTCCCAGCAATTCTGCTCAGGCCCATACCCAGGAGAAACCCTGCCTGTGTTCCGGACATGACCAGAGGTTCTGGAGGGTCAGCTCTAATGGCAGGTGGAGACCTCCGAATACTCGCTGATAGGACCAGTGGGTCTCAGGACTCCTTCAGTCCCTTAAAAAGGCCTGGGGAACAAAGAGCTTTGTGGGGTTATCTTTGGTCTTTGCCATGTTAGACTTTAACCGAGAACAAGCTTAACTGATGACAAATAGGTCATGTGGCCAATGATTCAGGAACGTGACAGGGCCCGTGTCCCCGAGAGCCAGGGAAAGTCCAGGCTCAGGACACAAATCCAGTGGGAAACACGTTTTCGTGTTTCTGAAATCGATTTATGAGAGAAACCAGATTCTTCGAATCATAGTATTTGGGGTTTCAGGGTCTCCGAGAGGCTCTGTTTTATTGCCACGACCAGTTCAGAGCTCCTTGGAGGGTCTGTGGCACTGTGGTCAGTGCTTGGAGGCCCCGGGGTGGCTCGGCGCCCACCCCTTCCAGATCTGCTCCCACCCGTGATGCCCGAAGCTTGTGCACAGCTCTGGATAAAGCTCTGGGGTAAACTCCTGGGTTTATTTTCATATTCACACGGCAGGACATACTGACAGGAGGGTGGGTTTCCTACAGGAGGATGGGACATGGCAGTCGGAGCTCTGCCACGCCGGGGCCACGACCAAGGACTCGAGCACAGTCTGTGAGCAACTGCCTGACCGGGACCGATGGGTAGGGGTGGGTGATGGCAGGAGGCGTGCTGAGGGTCCCCTGCGGGGGGTAGGCCTGGCCCTGCGGCCACCTCGAGGGTCAGCCTTGTCCCTCACCTTGCAGAGGCACCAAGCAAAGGCTCCATGCCCCAGCGCTCCTGAGAGCTGGATGGGACCGAATCCAGCAGGATTCCAACGGGAAGTGGGGGCAGGCCCACCTGGGCTGCTTGATTTGTCCTGAAGGGATGCAGACGTGGGAGATGCCTCTTTGTCAAAGGCAGAGCCCCAGGGAGGAGGCGGTTGACACGCCCCTGACACACCTCTGCATCCTGAGCACTTGCAACTATTTTATTTACAACACTGAAAATAACACACCTACTGTGTCCTGAACAAAGAAATGAGTGAAAATTTCTCTCGTGTTTTAAGAAGCAAGTTCCACTCGTGGAATTCAGCGCCTGCTAGGGCTGGCACTTGTGCAGCAGGCCAGCAGTGGCCAGCGGGGACCTCAGCGTGGGGAGCCCTGGTCCCTGGGGCCCGGGGGGGTACCCACTTCCCATCCACACTGTGGCACTTCGGTCAGAAGAGGCCCCTGCTCAGGGGCTGCAGCCTGGTCCCTGTGTGCCCGCTCAGCTCCTCGAGAGCCTGCTTCTCCTTCTGGTACATCTGAAAGAAAGGGGTGGAAACAGCTCCAGATTGGCCCAGAGGCCTGGCCTCCTCGGGCCCTGGGGTTCCCTCCCTGAGGCCCGGGGCCTCCCATGCAGCCCAAGGCAGGCCGCGGTCCCAGTGCACAGGGAGCACCGACGTGCTGCCCGGTGGCGTGTGAACCCCGGAGCCAGCAGGGGGCTGGGGCTGGGTGCTGAGGCGGTGGTCTCGTGGATGAAGAGGAGTGCCTGCCTGGGTCGCAGGAGAAGGGGCCAGACTGGGTGGCCCGGGCCTGAAAGCACCGGAGGGGTGTGTGAGGACGGCCCCCCGGGGAAAGGGCAGGGCGGTGGGGGGGGGGGGAGCGTGCTGGAGGCTTTCCTGAGATGCTGCCGGCGGGCGTGTGGGAAGCAGCGGGGCTGTGGAGGGGAGCCAGGCGGCCACAGCAGGGCTGGGGGTGGGGGAGGCGAGGCGGAGCCAGGGTGTGGCTGGTGTGGACCCAGCAGCCTAGGAAGGCTGGGGGGGAGGCCCGCTGCCCGGAGACTACCTTGTTAAGGAAAATATGCTTTTCTTCTATGCTGTTCAGGGAACCCGTCTGATTACGAATATAATTCGAGTTAATAAAACACAATACAGTGCATCTACCAACACAGACCTTCATAGACAGAGTAAACACGGGCAGCCTTCCAGGCGACAAACTGACAGAACTTTACCCAACAGGTCTGGATCAGACACCTGCACGCTCTAAATCCTGTTTCCATTGACAAGTACCATCCCAATGTCTCTTGTAAAGGTTTTTTAACTTTAAGCCATTTGAATTTTATAGAATTTACAGAATGTAGTGTCTCTCCTCAGACCTTTCTTTCAACAGTGAATAAATAACGCAGTTAACAGCATTTAGAGAGTCCAATATTTAAGACAAACACTGTGAGTCTTTTTTATAAAGCAGGCATTATAAGTTCCTTATTTCACTGCATTTCTCCATTTGGTTTTCATACTTGACTGCAAGGGGCAGGTGGTGCAGCCCTGGTTCCTGGGGCCTCGGGCTGCAATGCCCCCTGTGTGTGTGCTGGGGACAGGTGATGGCTCCTACCTTCCGCCACTCGGCCTCCGTGCTGTGTGTGAAGCCCAGCAGGTGACAGAGCCCGTGGGTGGCAGTCACCTGTCAGAACAATTAAGAAGCTGCCTCAGGGGGTGGTCAGGACCAAGCCACGAGCCAGGGAGGAGGAGGAGGAAGAGGAGGAGGAGGAGGAAGTCAGGGAGAGCTCAGTGGATGCCTGGTGGGAGGTTAGGAAGCCTCCTCTGGGCCCAGGCAGTGCTGTGGGCAGGTAGTGAGGTCACATGGGTGGGGTTTGGGGAGCAGCAGTAGGCCTGGCCCCTGTGGCAGGATGTGAAGATCATGATCTCCTCTGGGGTGGGGTAGGGAAGGGGCAGAAGGGTGGGTAGCTGTGGAGACATGGAGGACCAGGGCAGGGGAAGGGGGAAGTTACCCCGGGCTGTTAGAAGGTGCCAACGTGCAGCTGGGCACCAGCTGGGAGGACAGTGGCTTGGCCTGGCCCTGTGCCGGGGGATGAGGGCCCTAGGAGTGTGGGCTGGCCCTCCGCTGGGGGTAAGAGAATCCTCAGGGGATGTGGGGAGTGGAAGAGGTCCACAACTGCCCCCCAGCCCAGAGCCCCCAGGGGTGCACAGCTGCTGGCCACAGAGGTCCCAGAGCTGAGACCTGTGCTGACTAGTCCTGTCTATGCTGCAGTTGCCCCAACTCCCAGGGAGAAAGCACACCCTCCTCCTGGCAGCACCCTGACGCCTGAGCACAGGGCGTCTCGCCGGGAAGCTCTACGCTCTGCTTCAAGCCTCGGAAGCACTAGGCTCCCCCAAGATGATAACTCAGGGTGTGGCTGTTCGGCCAAAGGAAAACACCTCAATTGAATCCACAGGAACGTTAAAACACGACTCAATCACACACCGCTTTTCAGAACACTCCCACCACCCTGCGTGGCACCAAGCTGAGGAGACAGATCTGAAGGTCCTGGAGGCCAGAATCCTGCCTGCTTCGGGCAGTTCAGTAAGAAGCTCATGCAGCAGGTCCGAGCTGGCTAAACACAGCCTGCTGATCTCCAGAGGTAAAGCTAAGAACAAGGCCACTTTTGGGGCTCCCTCTCCTCAGCTGTACACATAGCTGCTCCCTGTCCTCTCCCCTCACCCAGTGGTGCCACGGGGCACGCAGACCCCACGGCCCAGGCTCTCCTCTCTGAGGGATGGTGAGAGGGTGCTGCCCCTGCCTGTGGGTCTCCCCCAGTGACCTCTGTCCTACATGAGGACGATGGTGTGTATGCCCGTGTCGCCTCCACCTCTTCTCACGGCCTGGGTGGAGGACATCAGCCTTTGCTTTGCCAATCAGGATCTGTCATTTCAGCACTTACAGTCAGGATATCATAGTAATCTTCATTTTCTTGGCAGTGCTGGAAGATATACTCCACTCCCAGGAAAATGTCTCCTAAATTATAGTCATCTGGAAAATCAGGCTGGGGAATTTCGCCTGCTTTCAGATTCTGAAAATGAGGAAACACACATTTGGAGAACACGACCTCAGAACACTAACCGACCACAGGCCTACAGATTTCACCCCGAAAGACCCTGTGTCACTAGTCCCAAGGCAGACAAGTCGGGAACCGTGGCAGAGACGCTACACACGACTGACTGAAGATGTTCCCACCCTGTCAAACGAACCTTCCATTTCTTTCCTCCTTCCTAAGGCACAACCACCCAGCTCCCTAACTTCCAAGGAGCTAAATCACCACATCGATACAAGCTTACATTTCTGTTTTTTCCAGTTGTTGTTTTGTCCTAAACAAATACTCTTTCTCATTTTCCCACATAAAGACCATAAAGACCAGTCCATTCAGTTGAGGCCTGTTCACACTAAGCCAGTCACGTATGGTTTGATACTTCGGGTGTTAATATTTTTACTTCCTATCAGGGAAAATGATAAGTGGATACTTTAATACAGTTTTATACTACACAGTGAACATTTTATTTTCTTTCCATTTATTTCCTTAGGTGTGACACTAGTGGGTTAAACAGTAATCAAGATTTACTTCAAGTAAACTGCCAGACTGCCTTCCAAAAGGGCTGCCCCAGTTTACGCTGCTACTAACAGTGTGGGGAGCTTAGCGTGGATCAGTCACAGAACGTAGGCAGTGACCTGATACATGTCACGTATTTGTGTAAAATATTCACCCAATTCTGTCCTTTTATTCTCAGAGTTATTTAAGAGTTTTCAATGCATACATATGCCTTATTGAATCACACTTACAACTGCAGAAGCACTTTCTCTTTAATTCACTGGTACAGAACGCGGGGTCAGGGGGGCAATCACCTCCCCTCCTCCAGCGACAGGATCTGATCAATAGGGGATGGTCACACGGTACTCTCTCCTTTTGTGTGTATTTGAAATTTTTCCAAGTAAAACTTAAAATCATGTCTGTGGTATAATTAACAGGGATTTACAGAGGAAGGCAGGCCAGACAGGAACAGGAAAACAGCTTTTACCTCGTGAAATGGAAAGGAAAGCACATCTGTTGGGGTATTTTTGTCTCTGTAGATTCTATTAATCTGCTGAATCTTTCTGTTGTCGACACAGACGACCCCCAGGTCGAAGCGCTGCACCCCCAGGGCTCTCCGCACCGCCTGCACCTTCTCGCGGAGCCGCGCCCGCCTCAGGGGCACCGCCCGCTGCAGGTTCCTCAGCACCAAGCTCATCGCGGCCGGAGCCACCGCGCCCTAGAAAAGGCAGACAAATCAGAAAGCCATCCTAAGTTCTGTAGAAACCCCCGCGCACACACACTCAATTCATCTTGTGTGGTGGAATTCGTGGAAAAACGTCATGGAATGTGCCTTTCACTATAAGGAAGCCATAACACGGAAGGACGTGAACAGGCCGTGGAGTCAGGCGCGCCAGACAGACGTCAACAGCCACTAGGAAACCGGGGCGGCGGGGAGCAAAGGGCCAACGGTGAAGGGGTGCGGGTGGGGGCGGGGAGGGGGGCGCCCCGCCCCGTCGGCTCCGGGCCGCCCGCGGGGAACACCCGCCACCCCTCTTTGGGGAGGAGGAACTTACCGGGCGGAAGCCGGCTGGGCCGGGCCTGGACGCCGCGTACCGGAAGCTCCGCCGCCGCCGCCCGGCCAGAGAGCGGAACCCGAGCGCGTCGGGCCCCAGGCGCGGGACGGACCGGAAGTGGGGCCGCCTAGCTTTCTCTCGCTGCGCGCAGTGAAGCGGTGAGTCTGGCTGCCGCGGTCTTTGCGTGCGGCTCCGGCTCGGCGCCAAGGGGCCTTGGGACGGCGGGCGGCGGCGTCCCTGAGCCGGACGGTGAGCGCGGCGTGGGGCCCGGGCGGGCGGAGGTCTCCCCCTTTCCCGCCGCCGCGCCCGTGTCGCTGACGGAGTGGGGGCCGGGGGTGCGGGGCCAGGGGCGCCGGGAGGACACTGCGGGCGCGCGGGGGAACACAACGGGTGCGGGGTCACCCACCGCGCCGCCCGAGGTTTGGATTGCGCTGTGCCGGTGCCCCTGTCCCGCGGCGGTCTGGGGTGGGGCAGCCTCTCTGCGTGAGCACTCTTGTTCTTCAAGCCAGCTCCTGGGAGTAATGGCCCGCGTGTAAAAACGCAAATTATTTGTCTGTAAAGAGTATTTGGTGCTCTGGTTACTGCGAGAAAAATTAGACGGGAGGAAACACTGAAACACTAATGTTCTAATAGTGTTGCATTCTAATTCTGGCTGTTGAGATTGAAAGACGTCAGAAACCGCCTGTCTTTAAGTTGAAAAGAGTAACGGCTTGTATTTTCATATTGCTATTTGAGGTTTTCCGTGAATTTACCGATTCAGTAAAATGTTTTGAATTTTTGTTTTTAGTTTTAAGCGATCATGCTTTAAAGCTCCGTAACAAAGTAATTTATTTGTACCAACTTCTACCCCGCACTCAAAACCAAACCAAAACAAAACAAAACAACCCCACCAGTTGGCTCTCAGAAAATAAGAATACTTAGCCCTTTGCTTTACCTGACATGTGATTAAAAATTCTTTTCTTGGTCTTCCAGCACTACATAGCTGTGATGGTCTGAATTTTTGTCTTTCAGCTTTTTGTGAAGATGAGGGGGAGCGCCCTAGCTGAACAGATCGTTTGAGGAAGGGGACTGTTTTTCTGTGCGTTTTATTTATTACCTTCCAATAATTGGATCAGAAGATGAATCCAGCTAATCCTTTCAGTGGGCAGCAGCCTAGTGCTTTTCCACCATCTTCCAGTAGTTCCATAGGGACGTTTCAAGCTAAGCCACCATTTCGGTTTGGTCAGCCCTCTCTTTTTGGACAAAACAATACATTATCTGGGAAGAGCTCAGGATTTTCACAGGTGTCCAGCTTTCCAGCATCTTCTGGACAAAGTCCTTCTTCTTCAGTGCAAACATTAGGATTCTCCCAAACCTCAAATGTTGGACTCTTTTCTGGACTTGAACACATTCCGGCCTTTGTAGCTACCTCTGGGCCTTCAAGTTCATCTGTGTCTGGAAACCCAGGATTTAGTTTTAAATCACCCAACCTTGGAGCATTCCCAAGTACTTCTACTTTTGGACCAGAGACTGGAGAAATAGCAAGCTCTGGTTTTGGGAAAACAGAATTTAGCTTTAAACCTCTGGAAAATTCAGTGTTCAGACCAATATTGGGGGCTGAATCCGAGCCAGCAAAAACACAGAACCAAATTACTTCCGGATTTTTTACATTTTCCCACCCAGTCAGTAGTGGACCTGGGGGACTGGCCCCATTTTGTTTTTCTCAGGTGACAAGTAGTTCAGCCAACAATTCAGATTTTACCTTTTCAAAACCAGGTAATAATAATTCATCATCATCTGCCTTTACTCCTGCTTTGTCAAGTCAAAATGTGGAGGAAGAGAAGAGAGGCCCAAAATCACTATTTGGAAGTTCTAATAGTGGCTTTACTAGCTTCCCCATATCTTCTTCAGGGTCCTTGGGTGAACCCTTCCCAGTTAGCAAAACAGGTGTCAGACAAGGATGCGAAGAAGCTGTTTCCCAAATGGAGCCACTTCCCAGCCTCATGAAAGGACTGAAAAGGAAGGAGGACCAGGATCGGTCCCCAAGGAGGCACGGTCATGATGCGGCAGAAGATTTGGACCCTCTGTTGAGGGGCGATCATCCTCCAGATAAACGACCCGTCCGCTTGAATCGACCCCGGGGAGGCACTTTGTTCGGTCGGACAATACAGGATGTCTTCAAAAGCAATAAAGAAGTAGGTCGTCTGGGCAACAAGGAATCTAAAAAGGAAACTGGCTGTGCTGAGTCTGGGGAAAATGACCACTTGGCCGTCCCAGGAGGCAGTCAGTCTGTCCTGGCACCTTCCCGGCTTCCAGGTGTGAATAAAGAGGAAGAAACTGAAAGTAGAGATAAAAAAGAAGGTGCGCTCTAAAAATGTACAAAATACAGTAAATCCTGCTGGCAAGTTCTTGGTAAATTTCCCTGGGTGTTAGTTTGAATTTCGTAGTAAACCCCCTGTAAACATTAGGGATCCTAACATACCATAGGATCTCAGAGCAGGTCTTACATCCATGAAAATTTCCTTTGCTCTTACCTGGTTGATGCCTCCTGTTGTTTGAAAACATTGCATCTGATACACATCTGTGCCCGTTCTCTGATCCCCTAGATTCTCTACGAGGAACTCCTGGCCGTCAGAGTAAAAGAAGTGAGAGCACAGACAGTCTTGGGGGCTTGTCTCCTGAAGTCACAGCGATCCAGTGCAAGAACATCCCTGACTATCTCAATGACAGAACCACTCTGGAGAACCACTTTGGCAAAATTGCTAAAGTGCAGCGCATCTATACCAGGCGCAGCAAAAAGCTTGCAGTGGTGTATTTTTTTGATCATGTGAGTACTCCGACAAAGTTCATGTGAGTGAAAAAAGTGGCAAAGTTAGAGTGAACTTTGTCACTTTAAAACCCGTTTTTTAAAATCTATCAGTTATTTGCTTGCTAGAATTTAGAAAAGTACTCTAATGTCTTAATTTAGACTGGAATAGCACTATTTATTTCATAAATTAGAGTCATTTGTGGAAAGCTTGCAGTCCCCACTGAATGCAGTGTTCTAGAAATGCTGGGTGAATGATTCCCGCGAAGTCAGATTTCTCTAAAGCACATGGGAGTGTCCCTGTAACCACATAGCACTTTTTCAGACTTGAGTTTTCTTGTTTTGTTTTTGATTTTGTTTTATGTGGTCATAGTATATGACGACTGTAAACATTCAGAACAATACAGAAAAGGTAAAATCTTCTTGTAATCCCATCCTCCAGAGAGAACTGCTGTTAATCGTTTATATACCTTGACTTTAAATTTGTGTATATGCATATATACACATAACACATTGGTTGTAGGGTGTACACTTACATGAGCTGCTCACATTATGTAGCTTTATATATTTTGTTATTTTTTCTGAATATCCTTGTGGGGAAAAATTACGTTCTATAAAAATTTAGAAAGCATGTTTTCATACTTTTTTAAATGATAGAAGTATTACCTGTCAACATAGGGAAAAAACCCAGAAAGTCCTATGGCAGGGGGCACAAAATCACCCATAGTTCTATCCTCTAAGATATCAACTATGAAGATTATGGTAGACGTCTTTGTAAATTTATAGTCACGTTGTTTTTACACAAATGGGATCACAACCACATACACCGTTTGGTAACCTCTTCATGTGGTGATCTTTAGTAGCTTCTGAAATCCATGAACGGTGTAGATGAGAATGGGGTTCTAAAGTGCTACATGGCATTCTATCCTGTTTACCTACTTGGCTAACTTTCTGTTTGTGGACATTTTTGTGCATATATTTCTGAATATATCTTTTGTTTAAATTCCTGAGAGTGGAAGTTCTGTGCCAAAATATATGTGCAGTTTTAGGGGTTTTGCTATTTATTCTCTTCTGTTGATTTTTTTTTAATTTAGCAGCATTAATTACATTCACAATGTTATACAGCCATCACAGTATCTAGTTCCAGAACTTTTTCATCTTCTCAAACAGAAACTCTGTAACCATTAAGCCTCTCATCTACTTTTTAGCTCTATGAATTTGCCTGTTCTAGATACTTCAGATAAGTGGAATCATGCAATATTTGTCCTTTTGTGTCTGGCTTATTTCAGTTAGCATAATGTCTTCAAGGTTCATTCATGTGGTTATATTTCATTCCTTTATTCCATTGTATGGGTGTCACCACATTTTGTTTATCTAGTCATCTGTCTGTGGATGTGGGTTGTCTCCACCTTTTGTGTATTGTGAATAATGGCGCCATGAATATGGTGTGCAAATGTCTCCTCAAGACGCTGCTTCCAGTTCTGTCGGGTTTATACTTAGGAGTAGAATTGCTGGGTCGTACAGCAATCCTCATTTTTTTAAACTTATTTTCTAGCTATTGCAATGTGCTTTTTTTCCAGCTGGACCCTAAAAAAATACATTAAAAAATAAAATATATAAATACATTGTCATTGTAAGCAGTTCATTGATAATGGAAAGTTGAGGTCCTTCATCACCCCCATCTCTCCCGTTAGAGCAAGCACCATTATCTAGCGTGGTGAGTGTTTTCCTAAGCTTTTTCATAGGTACATCTATATGTATACTAACATATAGTTGGTTTTGTGTATGTATATTTTATGATAAATTGTACCCCATGTGTGTCATTCTGCAGCTTCCTTTTGGGTTTAAGTGACTTGGCAGTCTTTCTGTTCCCATACAGGAAGTCAGCTGGTGAGACTCATCTCACCAAATGCCAGTAAGGCCAAGTTTATGGGTTCTATCACAGTAAAGTGGTTAATTTCGAAAAGGAGAAGGGCAAATACATGCTTGTGAGATAGGCAAGGTAGGTGAGGGCTGTGGCTGCCGCGGCTGAAGGCGGATGGTGTGGTCAGAACATGTGGCTGGCAGAGGTGTAGCTCCGCTGTATAGAATTCTGCTAATTGCATTTGAGAGCTTCATTTCCTTTGGCCTCCTGATGTCCTCGTACTTTGTGTTGTGGACTGTTTTCCAGGCATCTGCAGCCCTAGCTAGGAAGAAGGGGAAAGGTTTGCATAAGGATATGGCCATCTTCTGGCACAAGAAAAAAACAGGTGAGTTTTCAGTTGATCTTTGCACAGTCTCTGCTGCTTTGTGTGCAAGGCCTTCGAGCTTTGAGTGGGGTGGGGGTGGGGTGGGGTTGCCTTGTAATATTTCCTTGGGATCCTTTGTAACATCCTGTCACAATTACAATATTACTTTTTCAAGAAAAAGTAAAGTCCAGTGTCAAGTGACTTGTGATATCATAAACTCTGTTCTGACTCTTGTGTCCTCAGGTCCCAACAAGAAACCCTTTTCCCTCAAGGAGAAGCAGCCAGGTGACGGTGACGCTGGCCCGGGCACCGAGGACACACCTTTTCAGCACTCCCCTCTTGGCAAGCCCGTGGCCAGGGCTGCAGCCGGCAGCCTGAATAAAAGGTGTGGCTGGTCCTTCTGAATGCCTGTGTTTTACAGGGCAAGTGGGTTCTGTGACTTCTACTGTCACTAAACAGGAGGGATTTCCTAGCCATCATGACAGAGCATGAAAGGGAAGTGGGTGATATGCTGACACCTAAGTAGGGGCTGAAGGATGGGAAGAGGGCCTGCGGAAGGAGAAGAGGGAGGTGGCCCTGAAGAGGCCCGGGCCCCTCAACTCCCTCAGTCCCACAGCCCACGCAGTTGCTGTCTTGCAGCCCGTCTGATGTATACATGTATAGGCAATCACTTTTCCCCTTAAAACGTGTAATTGGCTGTAAACCACGTGTTCCTAATAATCGTTATAACTGTGCAGCCGTGTGCACAGCTCTCAGGCCAGGTCTGGCACTCAGTGTGCACTTCAGAGACCTCCCAGTGTGTGTGGAGCCTCTGTCCCCAAAGGCTCCTCCCTCCCTCCCTCCCCTTGGCTCGTGGCCTCAGACTCCTGTGTGACCTCACCTTCCTTTTCACATCAGGCCTGCTTCTGTTCAATCCTTCTTCACATATTTTGGTCAATGTATAGTTTTCCTCACGTTTTGCACATTTTGGTCAATATAGTTTTCCTCACGTTTTGCAGTCAACAGTTTAGTTGCGGATTTGCTTTTGTGTTTTCCATTCCTTACATCTTCTTTGACGTTCAAGTTCATGGAATGTTGAAAGCCAGCTAGAAAATGGGGAAGCTGACAGAGAACGCCCGGTTCTTTTTAGTACATGCTTCTACTGAAGGGGAGCTGTATATGAAAACGTGTAGGCATGGTATTTCCTCATGGTGTTAAAACGTTCTTTTATTCCACTCTTAGTTTCATTGCTTAGAGATAGAAATCTACAGGTAATTCATTTCAGCTGTTTAAATGGGCGCATCTCACTTTTGAAGAACACGAATTATGCGCAGTATGAGTAACGCCTTCACGGTCATCGCCAGCGTCGTCAAGGCCGCCTGTCTTCAGCGCTGGGCTTCCCAGCTGTAGAGGAGCAGGGTATCTTGGAGGATAAGGGAGGTGTTCGGATGTGGAAATGATCCGAATGCCTGATGGACACACAGCTCTTAGCATGTCATCTTCCCTGTAGCTCTCCAGTGAAGAAGCCGAGTCTTCTGAAGCCCCCTCAATTTGAGGGAGACCCGTTTGACGAGGGCTCCGAGGGCTCCGAGGGTCTTGGGCCGTGTGTGTCGTCTCTCAGTGCCCTGATAGGTACTGTGGCTGAGACATCCGAGGAGAAGTACCGCCTGCTTGACCAGAGGGACAGAGTCATGCGGCAAGGTACGGGGCTGCGTCTCGGCTGAGGCGGTCTTCTCGGGAGCCATGAGGGAAGGGGTGACCTCCGTCTGTGGGCTCCACTGCCGTTGAGTCTGCACGTATGATCTCTATTGCTTTCTAGTCTCCTGAGGCAGTGAATAGTGCAGATGTGTTTGTAATGTAATTTTATTTTCGGAAGAAAGCCAACCATTGATCCACGCTAGATTAAATAATTTAAAAGGGCAGTTTTTAGATATTGACAAAGCACACATTAAAAAAATTACAACTTCCTATTTAACAGAAATCACCACAAATAAAACTACAAAAGATATCAATCCAGGGGAAAAATCTGTAGCTCATCACAGACAAAGGGCTGATTTCCCAGATACAGAAAGTCCTGTAGAGTCAGTATGAAAAAGACCAAATCCAGTAGAAAAACGAGTAAGATCTGAGAGGTTCAGAAAAGGAAGTGTCAAGAGCTGTTGGGACTTCCCTGGTGGTCCAGTGGTTAGGACTCGCTTTCACTGCCGAGGGCCTGGGTTCAATCCCTGGTCGGGGAACTAAGATCCCGCAAGCTGCTCGGTGTGGCCGAAAAAAAAAAAAAGAGTTGGCTCTTAAACATGGAAAATAAAAATGGAAAGATGCAGATGCTCTCGGTCCGTCACACAGCATCAAGAGATTGAGAGACGCAAACCACACCCGCTAGGGCGGCATCTCCCCATCGGGCCCCAGCGCTGCATCCTTGTGCAGGCTGCTCCGGAGGAGACAAGTTGGCAGTGTCTTCAGGCTTGGGGACACTCACGCCTTTGACCCAGAATTCCACTTCCAGGAGTGCGTCCCACAGACTGCCCCACGTGTGTGCGATTCACTCACAAGGTTGTTTGTGATGACAAGAGATTGGAAACTGACTGTCCATACAGTGGGATTCTAAATAGCCTGAAAGAAGACTGGGGATTCTTTATGGAAAAATGATCAGTATTTATTGTGAAGTGGAAAAAGCAAGGCGTGGGAAATGTCTACCAGTTGTGTACAGAAAAGGGGGAAGTGTGTGTGTGTCCGTAAATACGTAAGCGTACTTGCTTATGTGTGTGTAAAAGTCATGGAGGTGAGAAAGGATCTCTCACGCTGATGGTCAGGACGGGGGAGCAAGGGGCGGGGGGCGTCCAGTCTTGGACATTGTTACACCTTTGGAATGTTGAACCACACGAATGTATTTAAAACCTACTCAAAAAGCAAGTGTCCTATTAACACTAAGCAGTATGTGCAGTGACCAAAAATAAAACAGCACGTGTACCCTTCTTTGCAAAGTTTTTTCAAAAGTAAGTTTAACCTGTAGGATTTTCCTCTGTGGAGAGGCTGTAAGGGAATAATCACAGTGTCTCCTTAACACGGTAGTAAAACCTGCCATCATACATTATGTCATTGACGTGTGATTGTTGTATTCCAAAAAAAAGTTATTACTAGATATTGGAATTTTTAAAAATAAAAATAAGATGTGAATGTTTTAAATTTTAGGTTGCATTCCATTTCATGTGAAGGATGCTTTTGTTAACTGTTTAATTCTGTGGGTCATCATAGTGGTGTATTTAGGTCAGGACCCAGCTAACTTCCATTATGTGATTCCTGTTATACTAAAAACATGATGAAATACTGAGAGTTTTAGAATACTGGCAAATTTTGAATATTTTCACTTAACAAATTGATGCTTTTAACAAAAATACTGCAGCATGATTGTGTGTCACTGAGGTCATTATAGGAGACCCATCTGGAAAGGGGAGAAGCTCTGGAGGGTCTTCATGGGCCTCGATGGCCTGTCATGTGGTGTGGTAGGCTGTGCTTTCCTTTCTCTAAGGCCCAGTGTTTTTAAAATTTCTTTCTTTTCCTTTGCAGTTTGATGCTTATTTTTATTTCTCCTTTTATCATTATGAAAGTGCACTTCTCTGGCTTCCTAGTAACTGTGTGGTGCATTCTTTTTACTTGACGCCTTCAGCTCGGGTGAAAAGGACCGACCTGGACAAAGCGAGGACTTTTGTCGGGACGTGCCCGGATATGTGTCCCGAGAAGGAGCGATACATGCGGGAGACCCGGAGCCAGCTTAGTGTGTTTGAAGTGGTCCCAGGCACTGACCAGGTAGAGCGCCACGCCCCCAGGGTGCTCTCCAGGCTGCTGTCCGTACTAATCACTGGGGTGGAGGGGCGTGTGCACGGGAGGGAAGGCTGCACTGGTCCTTTCTGTACATATTTGGTCTGGTGTTTACTTTTCTGGAGGGCAGTGGGGATGTGCTGTGAACAGTCGTGTTCCATTGTCTGCATTGTGAGGTGTGTAGGAAGCAGTCTTGCGTAAGGTGACTGGACCACGTGGTTCCCTAAAGAAATAGATACAGATTTGTTTCATAAATTAAAAAAAAATTTTCCCATTTTTTCTTTTCACAGTTTTATTCCTGTCCTTTTTTATGTTTATATTTTGTGCATTTGAGAGGATGCTCTAGGTATGATTTTGTGTGAATCTTTTTCACTTAAAATTTTATCATGAGCATTTTCTTTTGTTATGGTAAACTCTTTATAAGCATTCACAATTTTGAATGTAAGCATATTATTTGATTATGTAGCTCTGTCCAAACTCCCCATTTTGCAATCATTAGGCTGTTTCTGATTTTTCAGTGTTACTAAGAATTCTGTTGGGCATGCTGTGTGTAATGCCTCTGAGGTATTCAGCTTCCTTCCTTCTGATGGATCCTACGCATGAAGTGCTCTATCAGATGTGTGACCTTTCTTAAGGTTCCTGAATATGTGTCAATGCACGTTCCCAATTGTTTCCCCAGAAATCTGCACCATTTTAGATTCTTTTGCTCTCTGTTAATTTTGCTTGTGGGCTTCTGCTCCCTTCCTGGCCGGTGGTTTCACACAGCGGCCTTCGCCTGACTCAGGGTCCCCAGCTAGGCAGCAGTTGTCAAGGCAAAGGCCCAGCGCTCCTGCCCCAGGAGACGGTGGTGACAGCTCACAGCCGGTGCCCAGGGCCTGGCCTTACGGGCGTCTCTGCTCCACCCTCGGCCGCACCTCTTCAGCCTCTTCTTGCAGCTGGAAGATGCAGCTCCAGACTCTTGAGGGCCTTCCGAGGCCCTGCTGCTCCCCTGCCCCTCCTCGCCCTCCTCACTGCCGGCTCCGTTTCTGGTCCGTGTAGACTTAATCTGGTGTTTGAGCGTGGCTGAGACCTTTTAGAATCTTTAACGTCCTTTACCTGTCACACCTCTGTGCTTGGAGCCAAGCAGGTGTGTCTTCACTAAAATTCCTGTGTGTGTTGATGGGATAGCCTCTTACCTTCACTTCTTGTCATGTTTGCCAAAAACAAGTTTCCCTATTTTGTCTCTGAATGTTGTTCCCTTCAAAGGGAAGTTTTACGCTTCAAGACTGTACCCTGTCGTGTTGACCTTATTTAAGCGTGTATGTGTGCTTGTCCCCATTTTCGGGCACAGCGGCCGGGAGGCTGGCCTAGCGCTTGCCACCCAGCCGCTCACCCCTGTTCCCCGCCCTCAGGTGGACCACGCGGCAGCCGTGAAGGAGTACAGCCGCTCCTCAGCAGACCAGGAGGAGCCCCTGCCGCACGAGCTGCGCCCGTCGGCGGTGCTCAGCAGGACCATGGACTACCTGGTGACCCAGGTCATGGACCAGAAGGAGGGCAGCCTGCGGGACTGGTACGACTTCGTGTGGAACCGCACGCGGGGCATACGGAAGGTATCGGCCACTTGTCAAGTCCAGAGTGAAAGTGAGAGTTCTTGTCATTTTACTCAGTTACATTTCATCTGTAACAAAAAATACACTGTTACTTAAAATCATTACAAAGTCCTGTTAAAATGTACTTCATGGGCTTTGTTTCAAATTGAAATCTGAGAAATTCAGGTAATAAGCATGATTTTTCTAATAGTTGATTCTTATGTATGGGAATACGTTAATGAGATCTGTGTGTGTACGAGAAACGTGTATGTAAGGTGTGTGTGCGTACAGCACATGCGCGTGTGTAATTTTCCGCCTCACTCGTGTCCAGGACATCACGCAGCAGCACCTGTGCGACCCAGTGACGGTGTCTCTGATTGAGAAGTGCACCCGGTTTCACATCCACTGTGCTCACTTCATGTGTGAGGAGCCCATGTCCTCCTTTGATGCCAAGATCAACAACGAGAACATGACCAAGTGCCTTCAGAGTCTGAAGGAAATGTACCAAGACCTGAGAAACAAGGGCGTGTTCTGTGCCAGTGAAGCAGAGTTCCAGGGCTACAACGTTCTGCTCAATCTCAACAAGGGGGACATCCTAAGGTGAACTTCCCAGTTCAGAAGCCAGCCTAAGCCATAGGGAAAGGCAGGGTTTAACCAGGAAGAGAGCACTTAGGATTAGCGGTGCTGGGAGCACGAGTTTTCTCTGGTGTCGCACGCTGGGACGTCCGTGGGAAAGCTGGGCTCAGCTGTGCAGCCCCTGGAGCTGAGCCGCTGGGAGCAGGAGGCTGGGGCTGCCTGCCGGCGCCAGGGCGTCCAGAGCGGGCCCCAGGCCCTTCCTGAGCACGGCTTCTCCTTGTCAGTGGGAGAGCACGAGGCAGGAATCTGCTGTATGAGCAGAAGAGGCGAGTGAACTAGGACGGGAAAGCTCAGGGTCCCCTGTCAGAGCTGTCAGCGTGTTTCCTCGTATACGTGTGCACACAAACCTCGTCAAAGGTCTGAGTCATAGGAGAGGAAAAAATCGTGTGAAACAGAAATGCTAAGGGTGGGATTTTTTTTTTTTCTTTTTTTTAAAATTTATTTAATTTTTTTAAAATTTATTTTTGGCTGCATTGGGTCTTTGTTGCTGCACCCGGGCTTCCTCTAATTGTGGCAAGCGGGGGCTACTCTTCATTGCGGTGCACGGGCTTCTCACTGTAGTGGCTTCTCTTGTTGTGGAGCACAGGCTCTAGGCGCATGGGCTTCAGTAACTGTGGCATGCGGGCTCAGTAGTTGTGGCCTAGCAGGCTCTAGAGCGCAGGCTCAGTAGTTGTGGCGCACGGGCTTAGTTGCTCTGCGGCATGTGGGATCTTCCCGGACCAGGGCTTGAACCTGTGTCTCCTGCATTGGCAGGCGGATTCTTAACCACTGAGCCACCAGGGAAGCCCTAAGGGTGGGATACTAAGGATGAATTTTAAACCTTGCCCTGATCTATCTGTAGACATTTACATGAGAAATATGTTAGAGTCCACTAGCCTTCCACTCCTGTTGTTGGTAAACTGGATCCCAAGTTTCCCTTATTTATGCTGAAACTCTTTTTCAGCTTGCAGAATATCTAGATGTGTGATTGATTTTAAATTTAGCCTTGGAGATAAACTAGTTAGGGAAAATGGCTGTGTAGTCTTTTCATATATGATGGGCATTTGTCCCCTATCTTGAGTAATTCTTGAATAATTAATAATTTTTTTTTTTTTTGGCCACACTGCACGGCTTGTGGGATCTTAGTTCCCCGACGAGGGATGATGGAACCCGGGCCCTCAGCAGAGAGAGCGCGGACTCCTAACCACTGGACCATCAGGGAAGTCCCCAAATCAGTTTATTTATAAACAAAACAAAGTTAAACTTTGTTTCTTAGACAACATCTTCAAACACAGCTGGCAGTCAGTTGGCATTAAAGTAACTCTTTGAAAATCATTCTTAAATTATTGCTTCAATTTGTTTACTTTATTATTCATCATGTTTTTAAAGAAAATCTTTGTTACCAGTCCAGCCCAAGAGTGGTGGCTTTGACAGTGGTAAACCATGAACATATTGGCACATGTGACCATATCAAGACCTTCTTTTTCAGTATAGTTGAAATCTGTTTTATTGTCAGACCTATTTTCATGGAAATTTTGTCTAATTAAAGATCAAATTCTAACCCTTTTCATCTCCTTTAATTAACAGAGAAGTGCAGCAGTTCCATCCTGCCGTTAGAAACTCCTCTGAGGTGAAATTCGCTGTTCAGGCTTTTGCTGCGTTGAACAGTAATAATTTTGTGCGATTTTTCAAACTGGTCCTATCAGCTTCTTATCTGAACGCTTGTCTTCTGCATTGTTACTTTAATCAGGTGAGTACTGACACTGTACTTGCAGAATTGACGAAAGCTTGTTGCTACTTGTGACATTTAAGAGCTTCTTTGTGACAGGAGCATCTCAGCGGGTCCTGGGCTAAGTCTTGCGCAGCAGCCCCTGAGGGGATACTGCTGTTAACCTGTTTATGGGGTTGGCACCATTGATCACCGATGGAAAGGCTGTGCAGTGGGAAATACTCTTCTTCTGGTTCAGATGAGAGAAATCTCTTCAGAATGATAACTTGCGTTCAGAACTATCATCTTCCATGGAAACAGAGAAGCCAAAAAGCAAACTGCATGCACAAACCCCTAACCTAGAACTTATTAGCGTTATCAGTCTTCATTTTTGGAGTGAGCTTGATGTTGCTAAATTCATTTCGGTAAATATCTAAAGTGCCTGTTCTTTGTTGCACTGGGGTTACAAAGACGGGGCAAGACCAGTCTCTTACCTCAGGATTTGCATAGAGTGTGAACTCCTGGTCTCAGATTTCCAGAGTCAGGTCTTCACCTTCTGAAGCGCTGGGGACGATAATAGAGCAGCCTGCACGCCCAGCTCACACAGCACGCCCCTGTGCTGTCCCGTAGCTGCGGGCGGGCGGGGGGCGGGGGCGAGGGAGTGCCGGAGAATGGCACCTGGAGTCCTTGCTGGGAGCCCCTGGCGGCCGCTGGGTGGGGAGGGGGCTGCCTGGGAGACCTCGGGAACCTGCCTGGCGGGTTTTGTGACTCCAGGTCATGTTTCTTCTTCGGTCCCAAGTCCTCCTGTAAACAGTGACTAAACCCACCATCACATCCCAGGCAAAGTCTTCTGCAAGCTTGCTCACTGTCAGATCTGACAGTTTCCAAGAGAACTGAAATTCTGGAACAAATGAAAAGATTTGTAACAATGTGCCGCTTGGGGAACTCTGTGCAGTTGATAAATACAAGTGATAGTCGACCATTTGTACCCATTTTAATAATTTTAAACTCAAAAGAAATCTAAGTGTTTTTCTTTAGAAGGACAAAGTGTTTCACTAACAGCGGCCCACAGTGGCCCATTGTCTCCTGGACCTCGTCTCCTCTCCCGTCTTCCCTGGCTCCGCCCCCGGCGCCCGCAGCCCCCAGCACGCACCTGCCTCGGCCTTTGCGCTTGCTCTCCTCCCTGCTCACAGAGTGCACGGTGCTCCCCTCCTGCGGGGCCTGGCTTGGCTGCCCCCTTCTCGGCAGGGCGCTCCCCGTCCTCCTCCTCAGCTGTTCTTTCTGCCGCTCTATCACCGTTAAACGCACTGTGCATTTGGTACGTTCATTTTGTTCAATGTTGGTGTCTCCTGCCACGTCAGCTACGTGAGGACAGGGGTCTTGTCTGTTCACTGTTGGACACTCAGCATGGACATGCATGCCAGCCTTGAATTCACACCGTTGATCTGGGTTGAACTGGTTAAAGCACACTGAAGAGGAGGAGCAGGGCCACCGGAGTCCTGGGATCAGACTAAGCTGTCAGCGCCTTCATGGTTCCCTCTGTCCACGTGCTTAAAATGCTCAGTGTGATGCTGTGAAGCACCTTTCTCTCTGACTTGTACTCAGTTTCATGTCACACACTTTCCATGGCGTTCCGTCATGTCTGCAGTAATTTTTAGCAGCTGTAGCGCTTTCTGTTGAGTGGCGGATGCACAATGTACTCTCCCTGCCCTGCTGGTGGGTGGTTTGTTTTCTAGTTTTTCTTACAAATAACGCCTTCGTGGCCCAGCCTTTTCCGTATGTGAAACTGTTTGCTTTGCATCACTTCTGGGCATTCTGCTGAGCAGACGGCCCGATGAGCGCTAAGCTTGGGACCCGGGGTGCTTTCCAGAGGGACTGAGCCGTCTGCGGTCATGGAGCGCCTGACCCTCTGCGACTCAGTGGCTCGGCTTCTCCTCGCAGATCCGCAAGGACGCGCTCCGAGCGCTCAACGTGGCCTACACTGCGAGCACTCAGCGCTCCACCACCTTTCCCCTGGACGGCGTGGTGCGCATGCTGCTTTTCAGAGACGGCGAGGAGGCCACAGACTTCCTCAGCTGCCACGGCCTCACCGTCTCCGACGGGTAAGCACCGAGGCCCGCACCGCCAGGCCTCTCTCCTTTCCTCCCGTTTAATTCTGGGAAGGCTGGGAAGTGCCAGCTGTGCGCCAGGCCCTGGAGAAGGCACGCTCCGCTGCCTGGGGTGCCGGGGAGCAGGCGAGGGTCAGAACCGCGGGGGATGTCCCCAGGCCACACGCTGTTCGTCAGCAGGTTAGGGTTCAGACTCTTCCTGACTTTTCCCAAGTTACTCAAGAACCTGATGGTCGAGGTTGGGGCCTTCCTTGTTCTGTCCCTGAAGATGGCCTCTCTGGCCAGGCCAGGGCTTCTCCTCTGCTGCAGTCAGAGTTTTGAGAACGTGGTGGAACTTGTGGACCCTCTCCCAGAAAATGGCTCCATAATGTGTAGCCTATCGTGTCCAGATCTGGGGTTGCCCTGAACCCATCCTCCTCTGACTCCTCAGCCCTGGCCCCGTCTGCTCCCTGCAGACCTGCCCTCGCGGGATGAGCTGGGAGCGTGTAGGGGAGCGTTGCTGCACCTGGGGCCGCTAACAGTGAGGCCAGGTGGCCCCCGTGTCAGAAGGAAACGCTGGCAGTGGTGGATGCCGTGGGCCGGGCCTTGGGTTCGGCCTTTGCTGCCTCCCCTCATTTCCACGTGGCCGTCTGGCGACACAGTGACCGCAGGGCACTGAGGAGGTGAAGGGCGGCCTCTCGCCTGTGTAACGCTTCTCCGTGGGTTCTTTGTGGTCTGTGTAGCTGTGTTGAGCTGAACCGGTCCTCGTTCCTGGAACCAGAGGGTTTATCCAAGGCCAGGAAGTCGGTGTTTATTACCAGGAAGCTGACGGTGTCAGTTGGGGAGATCATGAATGGAGGGCCGTTACCCCCTGTCCCCCGTCACACCCCCGTGTGCAGCTTCAACTCCCAGAACAAGTACGTCGGGGACAGCCAGGCTGCGGAGCTGCCCACGGGCACTCAGAGACCCGGCTTGGACGTGGCGGGTGAGTGAGGCCGCGGTCTCAGGAGGGCACCAGCTGTGCTCCGCTCTGGGAGGCCTCATCCTGGGGCCCGGCGGACGTCAGCTCGGTGCTGCCTGAACGGCTCCCTGGCGCCACAGTGCTTTGTTCCCACGGGTGAAGCGCACACGGTCCCCCGGCTCATGGCTCAGGAGGCGCCCTGTGGTGGTCTGCTTGGGGAGGGTGGCCAGGGCTTGTCCTCGGTGCCCACGTTTGCCTGTTCCTTCCAGGTGTAGGGAGAGGAGAGGAGTGCGGTGCGGAGGGGGACGAGACCCCCCCGGCTCTCCTCCTTCAGGCCCTGCCCACCCCTGTGCCAGCTTCTCCTCCACACCTCCCGGCACTGCCCTTGAGCATGGCACCCAGCCTCTTCCAGCCCCCCGTGCAGCCCCCCGTGCAGCTGGAGCTCCTTCCCCCGAAGTCTGCACTTGTGTACTCGGACGAGGTAAGGAACCTTTCTGTCAGGGCTCTGAGAGCCCGTCGTGGGCAAACATCCGGCTGCCTCTGATGTCCAGTCTGACCACTGTCTGTGTCCCTGGGGTGTCCCTGGGGTCAGCATGCCTCTGACAGGTGGCCCTGGGGCCGAGCAGGGCCTACCCACCACACAGGTTGTGTGACTTGATCTCGCCACCCTGTTGCTTGGGCAGGCACTGGGCACCACCCCACTGGGGGATCTTAGGAGGCCCGAGGTGGGGAATGAGGAAGGGCCGCAGACGCTGGGGACGTGTGACGTTGGGGTGCGGCACTGTGGCCGTCTGAATGGCCATCGTTGAGCAGGCAGCAGGCTCGTCCTGGCATGTCCAGAAGGCTCCTCTCTGGTTATTAGCAGGAACCCTTTCCAGGAGCGCACAGCCGACCCCCGTGTAAGGGTCATTGGACGCCTTCAAACAGTTCTCAGTCATGAGGTCTTGGAGGGATTTCTGAGCTGGGCGGGACGGTCCATGATGTCTCTGGTTCCGTGAAGACCTTCAGTACCTTAGGCTGTGGAGGCGGACTGCTTGGTGATAAGCTGGGTCTGGATCGAGGCGGCGTTTCCCCAGCCAGTGCTCCTGACGCCCGTCCGCCCTCTCCTTAGGACCTGGTGCAGGTGGTGGATGAGCTCATCCAGGAGGTTCTTCAGGGGGACTGCGAGGAAGTTGGTGCCGCTGGGGCGGCCTTCGCAGCCGCAGCCCTGGGGTAAGTGTGGTGCCTGTCCTGCTCTGAGGCTGTCTGCACTCCCTCCAGACGCTTCCTCTCATAAAGCTGCTCTCAGTCTCCAACGAGAGATCACAGCTACGCCTTTGTACAGGCTTAAATGTCGGTCCTGCTCGCTGGTGGGTATAATCCCTCACGTTCCTGACCTGTGGTTGTCGTTTGCAGGTGGTTTCTCTGTGTGTATGATTTTTGAGTAGCATTAGGTTTATTAAAGTTGTAAATTAGAAACCTGTTTTTCTTTAAACTTTAAACGTGATAAAAAATCTAGTAATAAAAAAAATCTAGTAATAATTAGTTCATTCTCTGTTAAAAAATAAAAACACTCACTTTACTTGATCTTGGATTAAGTCGCAGTTTATAAATTTGACAGATTAAATTCCCTTAAACATTTTATACCATTTGCATTTAACACCATGATGAAATTTCCTTAGACATTTCAAACTACACTTATAAATTTTATAAAGCTGATTTTGTGGAACACTTTAAGCATCTAGTCTTGATAAATTTAATAATCAAAATCTTTCTAAACGTTTAAGCAACTTTTGGAGTTAATAGTTAATTAAAATCTGTCAAGTTTAGTAAGTCAGACTTTCTTAAGGATTTCAAACTTTTTAAAAAAATTCTAGTACGTATAAAGTGACACAATTATATGAAAGGGTATTATCAATACTTGAAAACTGAAGGCACTTTTTGGCCAACCAGATATTTCCCTGTATAAATGTAGTTTACACAAAAGGGTCAGTCTTGTTCATAGGTTTGTTCAGTTTTTTATATACTAGAATTAGATACATACTTTCTATTTGATGGAGCTAAAAATAAGTAAGACTTCCATGGGGTTTTTTTTTTTGTGTGTGGTAAAATATACATAACAAAATTTACCATTTTAACCATTTTTAAGCTCACAATTCAATGGCATTAAGTATATTTACAATGTTGGGTATTCATCACCATTGTCTACTTCCAGATCTATTTCTGAACAATACTTTGTTAAATATATGCACTCACATACACATGTATATATGCCACATTTTATTTATTCACCTGTGCTTAATAAGGTGTTTCCACCTTTTGGCTATTGTGAATAATGCTGCTGTGAACACTGGGGCACAAATAACTGTTTGAGTCCCTTTCAGTTCTTATGGGTATATGTTTAGGTGTGGAATTACTAGATCATATGATCTATTTTTACTTTTTTGTGAAATCACCAAACTGTTTTCCACAACGGCAGCACCATTTTTGCATCCCCACCAGCAGTGCACAAGGGTTCCAGTTTCTCTACATTCTTGCCAACACTTGCTGTCCTTTTTTTTGTTTTTTTAAATAATAACCATTATAATGTGTGAAGTGGTAACTCACTGTGGTTTTGATTTGCATTTCTCTAATGACTAATGATGTTGAGCATCTTTTCATGTAGTTTTTGGCCACTTGTGTATCTTCTTTACAGAAATGTCTACTTAAGTCCTTTGCCCATTCTTGAAGTATTTTGTTGTTGAGTTGTAGGAGTTCTTTCATATTCTGGATACTAATCCTTTTTCAATATTTGATTTGCAAATATTTTTTTCCCAATCTGTGGATTGTCTTTTCACTCTTTTGATAGTGTCCTTTGATGCACAAAAATTTAAAATTTTTATATAGTCCAATTTATCTATTTTTCTTTTGTTGCCTGTGCTTTTGGTATCATATTCAAGAAATCACTGTCAAATCCAGTGTTGTGAAGATTTTCCCCTGGGTTTTCTTCTAAGCGTTTTATAGTTTCAGCTCTTAAATTTAGGTTTTTGATCCATTTTGATTTTGTTTTTATATACTGTGTAAGATAAGGATCCAACATTGTTCTTTTGTATGTGGGTATCCAGTTTTCACAGCACCAGTGTTGAAAAGACTGTCCTTTCCCCTTCAAATGGTCTTGCCACCCTGTTCAAAATCAGCTGACCATATATGTGAGGGTTTCTTTCTGGGCTCTGTATTCCATTGGCATATATGTCTGTTTTTATGGTAGTACCATATTGTTTTAATTTGATTACTATAACTTCGTAGTAAGTTGTAAGTTTTGAAATCACAAAGTGCGAGTCCTTCAGCTTTGTTTCAACTTTCTCTTTGAAGACTGTTTCCCTATTTGGAGACCCTTTAAATTTCATAAGAATTTTAGGATGGGTTTTTCTGTTTCTGCAAAAAGTTATGTTGGGATTTTGATGGTGATGCCAATGAATCTGTAGCTTGCTTTGGGTAGTACTGACATCTTAACAATAGTAAGTCTTCCAGTCCATGAACATGGATGTCTTTCCATTTGTTTATGTCTACCTTAATTTCTTTCAGCAGCGTTTTATAATTTTTATTGTACAAGTCTTTTGTTTCTTTGGTTAAATTTGTTCCTAATTATATTATTCTTTTTGTCGCTATTGTAGACGGAATTGTTTCCTCAATTCCACTTTCAGAACGTTCATTGCTCGTGTATAGAAATGCCATTGATTTTTGGGTGTTGATCCTTATATTCCAATCTTGCTGAACTTTATTTTATTGTAATAGCTTTTGAGTGGATCCCTTAGGATTTTCTACATATAAGATCCTGTCATCTGTGAATACACATAGTTTTCTTCTTCCTTTCCAGTTTGGATGTTTTTATTTTTCTTGTCTAATTGCTCTGGCTATAACTTTCAATACGGTGTTGAATAGAAATGGCAGATAGGGCACTCTTGTCTTGTTACTGATCTTAGAGGAAAAGCTTTCTGTCTTTCACGACTGAATATGATGTTAGCAGTAGGTGTTTCATATATGGTCTTTATCATTTTGAGAAAGTTCCCTTCTCTTCCTAATTTATTGAGTGTTTTTATCATGAAATGGTATTGAATTTGTCAGATGCTCTCTCTGCATTAATTGAGATGATTGTGTGGGTTATTTCCCCTTCAGTTTATTAATGTGGTTGTATTATATTGATTTTCATTTGTTGCATTTCAGGAATAAATCTCATTTGGTAGTGTGAGATTATACACTTGGTAGTGTATAATCCTTTCGGTATATTGCTTAATTTTGGTTTGCTAGTATTTTGTTAAGGATTTTTACTTCAACATCCACAAGGGATATTGGTCACTAGTTTTCTTGTGGTGTTTTTGTCTGGCTTTGGTATCAGGTCAGGGGAATGCTGGGCTCGTAGAGGTGTTAGGAAGTGTTCCTTGTGCCTCGGTGTTTTCGAAGAGTTTGAGAAGGGTTGGTGTTAGTTCTTCTTTAAGTGTTTGGTAGAATTTGCCAGTGAAGCCATCTCATCCTGGATTTTTCTTTGCTGGGAGATGTTTTTAAATACTGAGTCGATCTCTTAACTAGTTATAGGTTTATTCAGATTTTCTTTTTTTCCTGAGTCAGTTTTGATAGATTGTGTGTTCCTAACCATGGGCTTGATTTTTATGCTGGAAGGCAAATAGGTATTTTTTCCCTTGCTCGTATTAGAATTCTAGTGATACGGTTTGTGTGGCTTTTATTGTTTACTTAGAGCCGTGTCCACTTTGCTCTGTCTAGTGTTTCCAGTGCTGCTGTGGAGGAGCTGTTAACAGCTGCGACCGTGGGCATTTTGAGGCACATGGCAACTGAAGAAGTGACGAAGGAAAGGGAGCGAAAAGAGGAAGAGAGGCGGCGCGCTGAAGAAGAGAGGTGAGGGTGTCGCGCCCCTGCAGTGCGCGTGGGGGGTGGAGTGTGTGCACCGGGGGAGAGCCTGCCCTGGCCTAGGGTGCTGTCGCTTTTGCCCACTGCACTCGTATCAGACCCACGGCTCGCCCTGCGCCTTCGTACACTGTGGCCCAGGGAGCGGGCAGGTCCCACCTTGTAAGCAGCAGCCCCTTCTCAGCCACAGGGAGTGTGGGTGGTGGTCCGGGAACTGGAGTGGGCGTGGCTGTGTGGCCTGTCTGGTGGAACCAGAGGTGTCAGGCCTGCCGGAGGGGCCAGGCAGCACAACTCAAATCCCCACTCGCAAGGTCACAGAGTGTGACGACTGTTATTTCTTGTTCCCTTTTTCCTTTTCCCTTAGGTTGAAACAAGAGAGGGAACTGGTGTTAACTCAGCTGAGCCAGGACCTAGCTGCAGAGCTGACAGAGCTCGTGGTGACAGAACGTGTGAGGGAAACCTGCTCCCAGGAGTTGAAGTAAGTGAAGCGCTGGTGTCCTGCAGTGTGAGGCGGGTGGGCGGGCGGGAGGAGGGTTAGAGGCACCATGGCCAGGCTGGTCCAGCTCAGGCTAGCTGGCTTTCATTTTGACAAGGAGCATATCTTCTGGTTAGCCAAACACTAACAGGCTCTCCCTGTTCTTGTGTGCGTTGCTTCCAGGGAGGCCCTCACTTTCACTCTCATCCTCCTTGTTGACCCTGCCCTGGGTGTGGGGATGTTTCTGTTAGCAAAAGAATTCGCTGGTGGTCTTCTCCACACCAGGTTACTTACCGTTAGTTTTTCTCAAGTAGAAGATCCTTTCCTTTGTTTTGTATGTTAAAAGATTCCTTTGAGCTATTTCACTTAAGAACTTTATTAATTTCAGTGCCAAGCTTCAGGGAAGAAAGAGGTTCAGTTGTGCTGGGAAATCTGTCCTTGCATTTAAGTTCCCCTGAGATAGGCCTGCAACCTCTGGTGCAGATGGGGAATATAGCCAGGAGGCAGAGTATATTGTTTAATTAATATTTCTTTCCATTTCTATTAATTGGGAGTCTATTTCACTGTTTACTATAAGCAAGAGACTTCACAAATGATGGGTGTTTGTCTGTTCTTAATCCCAGGAAGGGGTATTAAGAGAGAAGTAAAACCTAGGACTCATTGACGTGCAGGGAAACTGCTGTTCTCTGCAGTTCCAGAAGGCTTGGACTACCGCTCGGCCCAGGGCTGTCTCCATCGCCACAGAGCACGGCTATCGGAAATGGGTCTTGCCTGTCTGGGCTTCTTTGACTTAATGGCTAAATATATTTGATAAAGGCCTCTGTGATCCCTTGGTTGATAGGATTTTGTTGTAAAAAATCTCTTTCAGATTCTGGTTTATCTGAGGGCCACTGTCACATGACCTTAGGCTGTCAGCCTCTGTAGCCAGCTATCATATCCTTGAGACATTTCTAATTGCAAACATCAGATATTGTTGATGAGAAGATATTTCAGTTGTCTCAATGGTCATTTAAAAATTAAATTTCTCACTATAAGATACAGGGTTATCTCTTGACTATCTATAAGGGCCCTGTTGGATCTATAATCTTGTACCCTGTGCCACTTTAGTTCTTTTTTCTCTAAATTTCCAGATGTCTGTGCATTATATAAAATAAAATCTTCAAGCTTTTCTTGCAGCAAAGATATCATTACATTTCAGTATTAAGGACGTGGACTCATGCTTTTAAGGCAGGCCCTCAGGGTGGGGCCTTGGGTGCAGTGTCTCTCATGCTGATTGCCCTTTTCCCTAGGAGTGCAGTGGAGACAGAGCAGAGGCTCCGCATGGCCCGTTGCTGTGAGGACGTCTGTGCCCACCTGGTGGACTTGTTTCTTGGGGAGGAAATTTTCCACACTGCAAAAGAGACCCTCCAGGAACTTCAGTGCTTCTGCAAGTATCTCCAGCGGTGAGTCCCATGTCCTTACAGATAAAATCAATGCATACAGGGAGAGTCTTTTACAAAGATTATACTTTCAGAAGCAGCTGATAATACGCACATGTAACATGTTCCTTCCTAAAGGGTATAAACTAAGTAAAGAATTAGATTGGGGTGGGGGGACCGCTCTATATTTCGACAGATGTTTATAGGTAGCCTTCTGCTGTTTACCCAACGTGCTAGACACAGGGAGAGGGCCATGAACAAGCCAAATGACAGCTGTATGCACCCACATGGATGAATTTCCGAAACATAATTTATAGTGAAAAAAAGCAGTTGTTAGGGAAATGTGTGCAACATACAAACTGCATATTCAAACCAAATGGATTGTTTTGGATTTATGTATAGTAGTACAACCCTAAAGAAGGAAAATAACAAACATAAACCCAACATAGTGGTTACCTTTGGGAATGAGAGGGTGTGTGACTGAGCAGGGCCCGTGGGCATCAGGTGCTGGTCTTGGCCACCCATTCTCAACTGCATGGAAGGATGTGGGTGTTTGATTTATCATTAATCTTTAAAATGGGTGTACATGTGTTACGTATGTTATATGATAATTCATTTCATAATAACATTTAAAGAAAGTAATAGTGTACTTGACAATTGCAGCCGTGTAAAAGGGGACTCAGTGAGAAATGAGTCTCCGTCCCACGAGGACCTCTGACCTTTGTGTGGTGGCTGGCACAGGCGGGCGCACATTCCCTACTCTGTGCCAGACTCTTCTTGACTCTCTGTGACCTAGGGCGGAGACCTGACTGCAGCAGCACGGTGGCCTCTCCCCATTGCCGTCAGTGCACTGAGGTGGCGTTGCCAGAGCACATGGTAGATGACCTGCCTGGTCCCACTGGTAGCCTTTCACATGGCTTTCTCTCTCTAGCTGTGACAAAGAGTGCTGCAGTGGCATCCTTGTACAGACATTTCACACAGGTGCACACATGTCTGGAGGGAAAATCCTGTCGGTGGTGTCTGCTGGGTCAAAGGGTATATGCATCTGTGTTTGTATCCAGATTGGCAGGTTGGCCTCCAGAGACTGTTCAGGATTCACTCTTTTTTTTTTTTTTTTTAAATTAATTAATGAATTTGGTTGCACCAGGTCTTAGTTGTGGCATGGCGGGCTCCTTAGTTGCGGCTTGCAGGCTCCTTAGTTTCAGCTCACTGGCTCCTTAGTTGGGGCATGGGCGAACTCTTGGTTGCAGCATGCATGTGGAATCTAGTTCCCTGACCAGGGATCGAACCCGGCCCCCTGCATTGGGAGCACAGAGTCTTACCCACTGCGCCACCAGGGAAGTCCCTCAGCATTCACTCTTAAGTTCAGTAGTTTCGTTGCCCACCACTCATTCGCTATCATCCATCCCCTGTACCTTGAGTTTCAGTTCTGATCCATTTCTCAGTTTGAGATCTGTTGCTGAAAAAGACCTAAACATACTGGCAGAAAATGTTTCCCATGTTCATGCTGGAGATGTTTTTGCCTCGTCCCCATGGCAAAAACACCCAGTGATGACACTTTGGTCTCTCCTGTAGGTGGAGGGAAGCTGTCGCAGCCAGGAAGAAACTGAGGCGCCAGATGCGGGCTTTCCCTGCAGCGCCCTGCTGTGTGGATGTGAACGACCGGCTGAGGGCACTGGCGCCCAGCGCAGAGTGCCCCATTGCAAAGGAGAACCTGTCCAGGGGCCTCCTGGATCTGGGCCACGCAGGGAGAGTGGGCATCTCCTGCACCAGGTCAGCGGCCCGGGGCCTCCTAAGTGCCTCCTGCCCCAACTGGCTTTATCGAGAGTGTGGATTAACATGTCTGTTTGCAGGGAAGATGGGTGGAGTCAGAGGCGGTGAAGACAGATGCAGGATTACGTTTTTGGAGTGCGAGTTGCTCTACCTGCTGTGATTTCACTTGCCTTTTCCCCTTAAAACACTCCTGGTCCTGCTAATCGAATTTTCCCTGGAATTACCTGTTTTCTCCTTGCCTTCCTAGCTTAAGGACACATCATGTCCATTCTCAGTGGTGGAGCCAGAGGTCCGTGTTGGCCTCACCCCCACCACCACCCCGACCCCTCTGCTACCCTGGGTCTGCGGTGGCAGCGTTTTAGCGACTCCCCCTCCCGCCGTCAGGTCTCTCCTCTTACGGGCTCCCTCCCTGTGTCCCCTCGCATGGCCCTCCCTGCCGCTCCTCCTGGCCACCCCGCATGTGCCCGGCTCCCTGCCCAGGTCCTGGCTTCAGCTGCCCAATCCTGGCCATGCAGGGCTCGGCCTCTCTCTTCAGACCAGGCCACTGTCGCCTCTGGAGAGGAACCTCCCAGTGGGGGCCTAGGAAGACGACACAGAGGCGCAGTGGCAGCCCACCCTGCTGGGGTCTCGAGGCACGTCTTGTCCTCGCCTGGGCTGTCACCAGCTCCACGCCTCTAACAAACTTTGTGTAGCTGCCCACGTCCCCGGGTCCTGTGCCTGCATCTGCAAGCAGGGTGGGGACGGTGCTGGCCTGTCTGACGTGCTGTGCGTGTCGGGGCCTTCAGCCTTGGCCCGGCTGCCTCCTGGAGTCCTGGCTGTGTCACCTGTGCCAGGACGGCCCTCTCTGTCCTCTCCCCTGCCCTCCAGCACAAGCCCCGTCCCCTCTTCTTCCCCTCTGCCTCCTCCCCTGGTAATCTTTTTCCGTCCTGCACGCTGACAGCTCCCTTCGTGCACCTCCAGCCGAGGCCTCTTCCCCGTGTCCCCAGTTCAACATCGGAACCTAATCTTCACCTGGCCTGCTGCACTCGGTGCCTCCTCTGGCTCACAGGATGCCAGCCTGTCCTCCCTGGGCTGGGTCTCACCTGGACTCAGACCCACCATCCCGCGGCTCTACGCTCACCACCTCCACCGCCAACCCCTCTCACGTAGCCACCTGTCCGTCTGCTGGCTTCCGCCCTTGACCCCTGCACCCCGGTGTCCTCACCGCCACATCAGAGTCAGGTCGCCTCACGTCCCTGTTGATGTCCCTGGGCTGCTCTCTGAGTCCTTTCATAGTGGCCCACACCCTGCCCTCTGGCTGGCCCCCGCTGCTCTCCCTGTGCTCATTCTGTGCACGTGCCAGGCCCACTCCTGACTTGGTCTGGCCTGTCCCCCAGAACTCACATGCTGGCGCCCCTATTCCCTTCAGTCTTTGCTCCCATATCACCTCTGACCACCCTGTGTAAGGCCACAGCATGCCCACCGCGCCTGTCACGCCATCCACTAACAGAGGCCCTTCTCTCCCTACAAGAGCGTGTGTTCTAGCGGGGCAGGATTTTTGTCGGTTTACTGCTGATCTGCCATGACTGGCACACAGTAGATAATTGCTTGATGTTTATGGAATGAACAAGTCCTCTGACTAAACTGTTTCTCTATCAGAAAAAGTTTCTTGGCCTCCTAAGTATTCCCCGCTGGGAGACACTCACTAACCAATTACTGTGCACTCAGAACATCACTCAGTGCTTATCAAGTTCCTCCGTGGGTGCTGAGTGGGCCTCACGTAGGCTCTGTGTGGTTCTGCCTTCGCAGGTTAAGGCGGCTCAGAAACAAGGTGGCGCACCAGATGAAGGTTCAGCACTTCTACCAGCAGCTGCTGAGGTCGGTCACCCCCCGCCCGCCGTGTACGCTGCTCCTGCCGGGGGCTCGCGTGGTGGCTCACCTGTGGTGCTCTGTCCCTTCCAGTGACGCGGCATGGGCGCCCCTGGACCTGCCATCCCTCGTGGCTGAGCACCTCCCGGGGCGGCAGGAGCGCGTGTTTTGGAAGCTGGTGCTGGTGTTGCCTGATGGAGAAGAGCAGTCCCCAGGGAGTCCTGGCAGGTCAGGGAGGTTTCCCCCTGTGGGGCTGGGTGCTGAGCAAGCGGCCGGGAGGCGGAGTGACTTCTCCAGAGCATCTGGGAGCTGAGTGGTGCACACGGGGGTGGCCGGGTGTCAGCCCAGTGTGCTCCTCTCCTCCGGGGGACCCTGACGCCTGCTTTCATTTTGATGCTTAGTTTTGCAGGCTGTTTTGTTTGTTATTTGAAGTTGACGCTTTAGATTTTTCACATTTTTATTTTGTACAGTTGGCAACAGTCTTTGTCCAAAAACATTTCAGACTTGATTGTGACTTAAAGCTATGCTGAGGTATACTGATTAGAGCCTGCTTCATTTTAGACTCTTGGGGAAGACAGTTTAGTTTGTTTGCTATAGTTCCATTTTTTCCTTAGGTAAAAAACTTCTGGCGTTTTTAAAAAGAAATAGAAAAAGTTGACATAGCATAATTTCTTATAACCAAGTTGCTTCCAGAAACCATACTTTTAAAGCAACTACAGAATGTGTTACTTTTCTTTTTTAGATGTAATTCACATATCATAAATTTCTCCCATTTGAAGTGTACATTTCACTGGTTTTAGTATATTCACAGAGTTGTATAACCATCACAACTATCTAATTGCAGAACATTTTTTCACCTAAAAAGAAATCCATGCCCATTAGCAGTCCATCCCTCCTTACCTGTAGCCCCTGGCAACTACTAATCTGTTTTCTGTCTCTATTCATTTGCCTATTCTGGACGTTTCATACAAATAGAACCCGAAAACATGTAGTCTTCTATGACTGGCATCTTTCACTTAGCATAATGTTTTCTAGGTTCATGCATGTTGTAGCATATATTAGTCCTTCATTTTGTGGCCGAATGATATTTGATTGCATGAATATATCACATTTTATTTCTCTGTTCATCAGTTGATGGGCATTTGTGGTGTTTCCACTTTTTGATTATTATGAATAACGCTTCTGTGAACATTGACATGTAAGTGTTTGTGTGGACATATGTTTGCGGTTATTTTAGTTACATACCTAGGAGTGGAATTGCTGGGTTGTATGGTAAACTCTAAGGACCTTTTCTGTTGCTCAAAATCTTTTCTTAGTGCTTCAAAATCATAAATCACATTAGAATGAGTGGCTTCTCAAATATATAACCCAGTAGAGTTCCTAACTCCATTTAAAAAATCACAGCCTGTTTATTAGTTCAGATCAACTTTATAGTGAGATTTGGTGTTTGTGGATTTACATCTGTGTAATATTTCTCTTTGTAGTTCGAATTTAGGATTAGACTCTCCTTCAAGTGTTACTTTCTTTTATTCACAGAATTCTAGCAAATTGGTTAAAGGTCAAGTTCATAGGAGATGATGGCTCAGTGGATGACACATGCCGTGATGTTGGTGGCATTCAGACACTCACTCTCAGCAGCAAGGGGAATGAGACAGTTTCTGTCAGTGTGTGCATCAAGGTGAGTGACCGTCACTTAGTGTATTTACTTCTGTAGTTTTCTCATTCGCACTCACTCCCAGGCATGACTGGAATCATGTAACTTCCCTGAAGTGGCCCTGAAACAATGTGGGAGGCTCAGAAGCAAGTGTCGTATCTGTTCCTCCTTGCGTCTTGACGACATCCCATGCACACCCCCTTGGTATGAGAGACCAGGCTAGATTCTCAGGAGTGCAGTGAATCTTAACTGTCCTGGGTCACAGACCTCTCTTTGAGAACTTGGTGAAAACCCAGAACAATCCTGAAAAGTACATATGTTCACCTATAATTCAGAAGCCCTGAATTCCACGGACCTCTGGTAACCCAAGAGGGATGAGACAGAGCATTACAAAAAAATGCAGTGGCTGTTGCATCTCATATGGTCTGTCAGCTGCTGAAATCTTTGTTAAAATAGCTTCCTGATATATCAGGTCTTACCAAAAGACTAATGCTTTTTAATCCTATGCAGTTTTCACATAGGTTCAGTATTGGGCATTTCAGGTTACTTGTTTTTGTTTTACATTAAAGTTGTCCTCGGTTTTTGATTATAAGTTCTAATTTTCTTTCCTTTCGTTTCCTTTCCCTTTCTGCCTTACTTCCTTCCTCTCTCTTTCTCTCCCTCTCCCTCTCCCTCTCTCTCTCTCTCTCTCTCTCTTTCTCTCTCTCTCTCGGCTGCGTTGGGTCTTCGTTGCTGCACGTGGGCTTTCTCTAGTTGTGGCGAGCGGGGTCTACTCTTCGTTGCAGTGCACGGGCTTCTCATTGCAGTGGCTTCTCTTGTTACGGAGCACGGGCTCGAGGTGTGCAGACTTCAGTAGTTGTGGCACACGGGCTCAGTAGTTGTGGCGCACGGGCTTAGTTGCTCCACAGCATGTGGGATCTTCCCAGACCAGGGATCGAACCCATGTCCCCTGCATTGGCAGGCAGATTCTTAACCACTGCGCCACCAGAGAAGTCCCTAATTTTTGTTCTTTATAGGTGTTTGTACAATACTGAGCTTAATTGGTTCCCTGAGAGATTCTTGTTTAATGAGAACCTGTTTCCTCATTAGATTCAGACTTGCATAAGTGAATTTGAGGTTTTACTCTGTGTGTTCAGAAATAAAACCAGATGTGTATTTTATTTACTTAGAAAATAGCAGTGCAGTGCAGGAAGTGTGGGCTTCAGCGTTGAGCAGACCTGGTGTTGGTAGCTGCTGCTGTGGCCAGCTGTCCGGCCTGGGCCTGGTGCCTTCCATAGTGTGGTGATCACGACCGGTGGCGTGCTCAGAGCAGGGCCCAGTGGAAGCGGCCCTCCCCACCGCGTCCTGACCTGAAGGTCTCCACTCCAGACCTCTGCTCTTCCTGACAGTCACCTTCATGGCACACCCGGACATCTGCATGTGACACTCCACTGCATGTTCCTTCTGTCCTTGGAACTGCTTCAAATTGTAGTTTGACTATAGGATTTTTGTTTGTTTCTTTCCATTTAAATACTATTTACTGTATTTCTTAAATGTGAAAGTAATACATATATGAAACTTTAAAAATATAAGGAAATACAGAGGAAGTATAAAGATTATAAGAGCCATCTAAGCTCTCACCATTCAGAGGTAACAGAAACATCTTGGGGCATGTACTTCCCTTTTTCCTATGATGACAGAGTCAGACTTCACCTACTGGACAATTAGTTTGTTCTTGCCTTTATTCTTAAAATTTTAAGTCAAAATAATACTTGCACGTAGTTAAAAACTCAGATAGCACCACATGACTTATGACGAGAAATTGCAGCCCCTGCCCCTTCTTCTAGCTCCTTTCCCCAAGGCTTGACTTCTGTCCTGTTTCCATATCATGTCCTTACTCTGCCATTTCTCTTATTTATCCACTTTAGATGTTCTCTGCCGACTTTGCATTAAAATATGTGTATTAGTTATCTATTGCTACATAACAGGTTACCTCCAAATGTGGCAGCTTTGGGAATTCCCTGGCGGTCCGGTGGTTAGGATTCCGCGTTTCCACTGCAGAGTGCCTGGGTTCGATCCCTGGTTGGGGAACTAACACCCCGCATGCTGTGCGGCACGGCCAAAAAAACCCAAAAAACAAAAAACATCCAAATGTGGCAGCTTTAAATAACAAACGTTCGTTACTCACAATTTCTGTGGGGCAGAAGTCCAGGTGTGGCTTAAATGGGACCTCTGGCTCGGGATTCCTCACCAGGTGTAAGTCAAGATGTAGGCCAGGGCTCTGGTCTCCTCGGAAAGCTCACTCTCGTGGTTGTTGGCAGGATTCACTTCCCTGCAGGCCACGCCACGTGGGCTTCTGTGAGGCAGCTCACAACAGGGCATCAGCTGGCTCCCGTCAGCTGAGCAAGCTGGCATAATCTCTTTGTAGCCTAATCTTAGAGGTGGCATCCCATTATGTTTGTCTGATACTGTTAGAAGCGTGTCACTAGGCCCAGCTCACACTCAGGGCAGGTGACGGTGCATGGACATCAGCACGAGGAGGTGGCATCGTGGGGGCCGTCCTGGGGCTGCACACCCCACTATGGGAGGCGTGAACTCTTCATACCCCAGTTCCTCGCAGTCTCCCCATCTTCCAGGTGGCTACATCATTACTTTATATTATCTCAGCAAGTGGGGTCATGTGGGTTCGCGTGTTGCGTGTGTGTGCACGCGCGCTGTGTGACGGCTGTTTGCCCCAGAACCGGCAAGTGTTCTGTGACTACATTTGTTTATTTTTTTGCAAGTAGTAGTTGTCTCATTATCTTACTTAAGTAGTTTTACCTTCATCTTTCATTAATAATTACCCAAACGTGCCGGCACATGGGCTGTACATGTCTTAGTAGAGTTTTCTAAATGTCCTGTCACTTCACCTTATCCCTCCCTCTGAGAAGGCGCCATCCTCCTGCTCCCCTTGAGGCTGATAACGTGTCCCAGGGTGTGGCTGCCGCTGGGGCCTCCAGACCAAGAGCTCAGTCCTGCTCTTCCACCCCTAACCCTGGCCTTGGGCAGGGTCCTCGTGGCCGGGCGCCGCCTGTGGGTCAGTGCTCTTACTCATGATTCGGTTTTGCCAGGGAGGGAGGAGCTAAAACAAATAGCCTGGGGCCACACAGCTGCTCCGTGGTGCCACTGTGCACAGGGACCCTTGAGGACGAAGTGAGTTATACATACAGGGCGCACAGTCCGACACATCAGGCACTTGCTCGGTGCTGCCATTGGCGGCGGCAGCCACAGCAGCAGCAAGATGTTTTCTTGGTTTAGTCTCTTGTTTGATGGAGCACATTTTCCACTGTCTTCCAAAGGAAGACTGCGTGGGAGGAGAATTTTTGGCGTTCTTGCCTGTCTGAAAATGTATTTACCCTCACATTTGCTTCTTAGTTTAGCTAGGTTTATAGAATTATGGGTTGAAAGTTATTTTCCTTCTAGTTTGCTCCACTGTCACCTGCCGTCCAGCATTGCTGTTGAGATGTCTGAAACTGTTCTGTTCCTTTCTCTGTGGCCCACTTTGTTTCTCTTTGGAAGCCTGCACTCTGTCCCTGGGGCTCTGGTGCTGACTTCCTTCCCTCATCATTTGGGCTTGGTGGGTCCTTGTGGGCTTGAGACTGACGTTTTTCCATCTTGATAACATCTGCTTTCCTTCTCATTTATTCTCTTCTCTCTTGAATTCGTATTAGACTGATGTTTGACCTCATCAGTTGAGCCTCTGAGCCTCTTAATCCTTTCTATCCCATTTTCTCTCTTGTTTTTTAATACTGTTTTCTGGGAGATTTCCTTGACTTTGTATTCCAAATGTTCTATTGAGTTTTTAATAATATATATATTATTGATTTCCTTTTTCTTGTCCTTATTTGACTTTTTCATATCATCTTATGACTGTTTCCAGAGGGAGGCATCCTCAGAGGAAATTAGGATTTTTGCATTAGTTTTCTTAGGTGCCACGCGGTATCTGTTTCCTTTGGGTTTCTTTCTTTCTTTTTTTTTTTTTTAATTTAAAAAAATTTTTGGCTGCGTTGGGTCTTTGTTGCTGCACACAGGCTTTCTCTATTTGCAGTGAGCGGGGGCTACTCTTCATTGCAGTGTGCAGGCTTCTCATTGTGGTGGCTTCTCTTGTTGCGGAGCACAGGCTCTAGGTGTGTGGGCTTCAGTAGTTATGGTATGTGGGCTCAGTAGTTGTGGCTCATGGGCTCTAGAGCGCAGGCTCAGTAGTTGTGGTGCACGGGCTTAGTTGCTCCACGGCATGTGGGATCTTCCTGGACCAGCGATCCAACCCGTGTCCCCTGCATCGGCAGGCGGATTCTTAACCACCAGGGAAGCCACCAGGGAAGTCCCGGCTTACTCGTTTTTTACAAGCCTGTTTGAGGTAATTGTTAAGATTAAATTGCTCCAACACAAGTCTAGCCAGAGGCTGAGTTACCTATGACTAATTTTCATACTAATTCTCGGCCTCACGGAGGGAGGCTGACCTGGCGTGCGGTGAGCATTTGGCGCTGCTCACTCTGGGACCGAAGCTCACTGTTGATCTGTCCCCTGGTGCGTCCATCCTGATGGTCTGGGTGCTGTTCCAGGTGGCCCGCGGTGCTCTTAGCGACTGTGCCCTCGATGCTGTGGAGACACAGAAGGAGCTCCTGGGAGCCAGTGGGCTCATGCTGCTGCTTCCTCCCAAAGTGAAGAGCGAGGACTTGGCGGAGGAGGACGTGTACTGGCTGTCGGCGTTGCTGCAGATCAAGCAGCTCCTGCAGGCCAAGCCCTTCCAGCCTGCGCTTCCGCTGGTGGTTCTTGTGTCCAGCCCGGGAGGGGACGCCATGGAGAAGGAAGTGGAAGCTGGTGTGTGAAGGCAGTTCCATTTATGAGCTGGCATGTTTAATAAGTGGGTAGAGCCGGGGGTATGAGAAAGTGCTGGCAGTGTGGTGTCTGGAGTCATGTGACAGCAGCTGCTGCAGTGACTGGGGGCGGGGCAGGGCTGGGCGGGGTCAGAGCAGTGAGATGCCTTTGCTCGCCTGCAGACCTCTACCAGGAGACAGGTGACCTGCGTCTGTTTGTCTTAAAGGTCTGATGCTACAGGATTTGGTTTCAGCTAAGCTGATTTCAGATTATACCGTTATTGAGATCCCTGATTCCATTAGTGATTTACAAGGCACGACTAAGGTAAGGTTTCATCATTTTTAAAGGTCCAACAAGATATTTCAGTTTTTTCCCTTTCACTCTATCTTGAATTTAGTGTATATTACTGCTTGCATTTTTAATTTTATGTTTTGACAGGAAACTTTCTAAAAATATAAGCAGAAATCAAAATAAAAGATAAAATTTGCCCACAGTCCTGCTATCGGCAATAAATTAAATTGTTTGTGTAAATTTTTTTTAGAGCTTTTGTTGTTATGGATTTAAAATATGACAATTCATGTCTTGTATATGAGGGTCAGATGTATAATTATTTTTGTAAGTGGTTGTCCTTGGAATATGAAGAAATAATGTTTTCAGAAGTTTCCTTAAAAAAGGAAGTCTGTGCTGACAATTACATTTAGGGAAAGAAGTGCCAGGAGTTAAAATAAAAGTAACTACAGGAAGAACGGTAACTACAGGCTGTGAAAGCATCCAGGCATGCAGTGAAGCTGTTAGTCCCTCTAAGAACGGGAAGACGCGGCTTCCTTTTCCGTTGTGAGGTGAAGAGGACGTGCAGGGCTGGCTCCCCTTGGGCCTCCAGCCCTTCCGGGGCGATCCTTCAGGCCACGCCCCTCGGGGGCGAGGGCCACGGGAGCCCTTCTCGGGGTCCCTGCTGTGTGGGTCTCCAGGGCCCTGGGAGACCAAACTCAACTGCAATGGCAGCGTCTGCTCCCCCTCCTGGTGCGGTTGAGAGGCTGCTGCTCCCGTGGCACCTGCTGTGGCAGCCGTGGGAGGGGCGCCTTCAGCAGTCTCTTCCTGAAAAACAGCGTGAATTGTTGAACCAGATCTCTCCCCACTGTCTTTGCTTCTCAGGTTTCGCAGGCTGTGCAGTGGCTGGTCTCCCACTGCCCCAGTGCCCTTGACCTTTGTTGCCAGACCCTCATTCAGTACGTGGAAGATGGCGTTAGCCGGGAGTTTAGCGGCCGGTTTTTCCACGACAGAAGAGAGCGGAGGCTAGGCGGCCTGGCCCCGCAGGAGCCAAGCGCCGTCATCGAGCTGTTCAACAGCGTGCTGAGCTTCCTGGCCTCTGTAGTGTCCTCCGCGCAGCTCTGTGACCTGTCCTGGCCTGTCACTGAGTTCACCGAGGCAGGGGGCAGCCGGCTGCTTCCTCACCTTCACTGGAACACCCCGGAGCACCTGGCTTGGCTGAGGCAGGCTATCCTTGGCTTCCAGCTCCCACAGATTGACCTTCCGCCTCCGGGAGGTGCGTGCTCGTGCTGAGGGGTACTGGCTGGGAAGCAGTGTGGTGCGGCCGAGTTCCCCGTCTCCTTCTTGCTGTAGAGACGCCCTGGCAGGTGTTGGGCGCCGGCGTGAGGTGGTCCTTCTCCACTGGGCACCCCGGCCCCACACTGCCTTTGGATGCGGGAGTCAGGACGAGCTGGGGTTCTGTGGAGTGAGCCCTGTTGGCCCTTCACCACCATCTGAGCGGCCTGGGGGCACCTGTTCCGTCCCGGGAGGAAGGTGTCAGGAGGAGTGCCGCGCCCCAGGCCTGGGATCCTCAGTCAACAGCAGGTCCCGTCCTGCCTGTGCCACGGCATCTGGGAGCAAGAGGCATGGGGGCTGTGCGGTCCCGTCCCCACGCTGCTGGCTCTGCTGGGGCCACGGCACTCAGTGCTGCGTTAACACCAGTGTTCCTTCTTTGTCAAAGAAGTTCGTTCTGTGGTTCCGGCTGTGCCCGAGTGAGGCTTTCGGGCTGTTCTCACGCAGCCTTTATGGGTCCCTGTGCTGTGAGGAGGCTGCCCCTTCCCTTGCCGATGCTGTTAGCAGGGAACGAGGCTGTGTGTGCTCACGTGACGCAGCACGTGGCCTTCGCGGGGCCATCTCCTTTAGCCCATGTGGAACGGAGGCCTCAGGCATCATTCTGAATCTTGAGGTGCAGTCTCCAGTAGGCCTAACAGGCATTTGCTACTGAAGGAACCCAAAGGGAAACAAACCGCACTGCACAAATCCTCTGCCGTGAGCTAGGTCGGGGCTCCCCAAGTGAAGCCCATGCCTCTGGGACCAGACCTCCCTGAGTGCTTGGTCAAATACGGATTTCTGCATGCATCTGCAGGCCTGTGCAGTCAAAGCCTCTAGGATGGACCCTTTGTTGTGAATTCTGACCTGGGTGGCTGCATCCCTTACCTGGACATGGGGAGGGAGATGTTCTTTCTTTAACAGGGGTGGTTCTGTTGTATTCAGAGTTGAAGGCAGACTTCTCAGCTACATAGTTGCCTTTTCCTAGGAAAATACAGAGTGAAGAACGTTGCATGTAGATTTGCACCAAGCCCTGTGACTCATGCGGTGCTTTCTCTCCAGCTCCCTGGCTCCCCGTGTGCTCCATGGTTGTCCAGTACACCTCCCAGATCCCCAGCTCTCTCCAGACGCAGCCTGTCCTGCAGTCCCAGGTGGAGAGCCTGCTCCACAGCACGTACCGCAGGTGGAAGAGCAAGAGCCCCTCCCCAGGCCAGGGGGCACGGCCCTCAGTTGCCGAGATCCCGTGGGATGACATCATCGCCTTGTGCATCAACCACAGGCTGAGGGACTGGACACCCCCCAGGCTTCCCGTCACATCAGGTAGTTGGTGCTTGGTGCCGTGGGCCGGCTCCTCAGGAGACTTTCCTGGTCCAGTTTCAGCAAAGGAAGATGTTTACTTGACGGTTGTTTCCTTCCTGCGGGTCCCCACCCTTCCTTTCCTTAGGGCTACCTCTCCAAGCCAGTGACCTCCAGGTGACTTATAAACATTGGGAAGAGCTGAGGAGGTTCCAGGAGAGCCTGCACTCATCTCCCTGAAATGGGCCCCCAAGGCTGGCTTTAGAGAGACTTCTCTGAGTAGTCACACTGGCCATGCAGGTCTGGACGTGAGCCTCTCTGGACCTTGAATGACCCATGGACACTTGGAGCATATTTAGCTCAAGCATGGGAGTCACATAATTGTGCGACCTTAATTGGAAGGGCTAGTCCTTAAGTCAGTGAATTTAAGCAGACGTCAAGTGGTCACCTGTTGCTCTTTTGATACTCTTATCTCTTCTTATTTTTGTATCGTTTTCTCAGAGGCACTGACTAAAGATGGTCAGATATATGTGTATTTTTTTAAAAATCATTTGAAAAAATACGACGTTCCTTTGTCGTGGGAACAAGCCAGAATGCAGACGCAGAAGGAGCTACAGTTCAGACAGAGCCGGTGAGATCTGTGTTCAGTGTGTGTTTCTGTCATCCCTCAGCCAAGAGAGTGAGCTGTATTCTCTAACAGAGTATACAGCAGAAATTCACATCCTATACGTGAAATCCAGCCCATTGTGGGGAGATTCAGACAGATACTCGAGGAGCAGATCATTCCCATGTAGTAGAAGCTGTTGTGGAGTAGAGGGAAACAAGAATCTCATTGCATTTATTGGACAAACCTGACCCTGAAGTCGTAACATAACCAGGAGAGTGCAGACAAAAGAAAGCTGTTGTCTGATCTCACTTACAAACCTGGTTCAAAAATACTAAGTAAAATGTTGGCACATGCAGTTTTGCAGTACATAAAAAACTCACAAGCTCGCTTTATACCATGCTATACAATATCAACAGTAGAAATCTATTCATGTAATTGGCTGCCATAACAGAAAAATAAGCGATCATTTCACTAGGTGTTGAAAAGTTTTCCTTAAAATTTATACCCATTCCTTCTCCCTCTCTCCAAAAAAAAAATTTATACCCATTCCTGATAAAATTTCTTATGAACCTTGGGTAAAAAAGTTCTTTAGCTTGATAGGGCTGTCTACCATAAAACTACTAAAAAACCCCCCATGCTTCTTGGTAAAACATCAGAAACACTGAAGTTAGAACCAGACTTGAGCTGCCCTGACATCACTGCTGTTCACTGTTGTCCTGGAGACCCTGCCCAGTTTAGGGCATAAATATCAAGAGAGGAAGACCTATTATTTCCAGACAGTAAAATTGTCAGTTCAGGATCATCGACAGTCACACCCTTAGAACTGTTCAGCATTCAGCAAGGTGATCAGACAGATCAACCTACAACGTACAGAAATTCTCATTCACAGCAGCAACAAATCTAGAACATATGGACACAAACTGACCAGGAGAGGTGCTAAACCCCTGTGAAGGGGATTCTCAGGGCCCTGAAGGTGCAAAGAAAACCTTGAATAAATGAGGGGCAGGCTAGGCTTTGCTGACTGGAGGACGCAATGCTATAAAGATGTCAGTTCTCAAACTATGAAGTCAGGGCATTTCTAATCAAAAGCCCAAAAGGATGTTTCCACCTGGTCTTGACAAGTTAATTCTAGAATTCATCAGGATGAGAAAATGTGTAGCAATTGCTGAGAAAATTTTGAATAAGAATAACAAGGAAGGTCTGCTCAGCCTGATCTCAAAACATATAATAAAGTTACAGTAGACAAATGGATCAGAATAGAAAGTGCAAGAACGGAACCATATGTGATAAAAGTACCACGCCAAATGAGGGAAATTAATGCAGAGAGGACAGACTTTGGCCTCTGTTTAGAAAAAGCATTAGACCCTCGTCTCCTGCTGCTGTAAACATTACTTCCAGGGGAATTTCCTGGCGGACCAGTGGTTAGGACTTGGCGCTTTCACTGCCCAGGACCCGGGTTCAATCCCTGGTCAGAAAACTAGGATCCCGCAGGCCTCGCATCACAGCAAAAAAAAAAAAAAAAAAAAAAAAAAAAAATCCAGATGGATTTAGGAGCTACGTGAAAAATAAGAACCTTTCCAGTATTAGGGAAAAACAGAGACTGCTGATGACCCTGGAATGGGAAGCAAAACTCAAAGAGTAGAGAAGCTTTGGGAGCCCTGCTGCCCAGGAGAGGGGAAGCTGCTGCAAGGCAGAGGCTGCCCTCCCTCTGCACCCGTGCCTGACCCCAAAGCACCCCACTCTACCTGATGCCAGAGGAACCCTTTCTCCCTCTCTTTCCTGACCGTAAGCATTTCAAAACGTTTACTTACAGTTTGGGGATAAGGTCTTTTCATCCTTCTGCAAACAAGCTTCCCACTCGGTTACTTCACGGGCACCGCAAAGGGAAGAAAGGTGTGGAGCGTGGCCGAGAGGGGCGGATTCCCAGCACCGAGGACCTGATGCACGGAGCCTCTGCCCAGGAGCTCCTGGCCCAGTGTCTGTCCAGCAGCCTGCTGCTGGAGAAAGAGGAGAGCAAGAGGTGAAGCCCGTTTTTGGGGTTCGTTTTGTCCTTTAGGCCGCTTCATGCTGGGTTAGCAAGGATCCCAGGGACAAGACTGTTTAAAAAAGAAGGCAGGTCAGACGTGTGAAGGGTAAGCTCTTTGAGGACAGAGGCAGTGCCCTCGATAGTGTGCCTTCGATTGTTTCATTATTTGAAATCGGTTTCGTTGATTGTTTATCACTGAAAGTCCTGAGTCTCCTAGTGGGGAGTGAGTGCAGCTGGCTAACTAAGCCTCTGTGGCACGTGGCTGGCATGCGCTCTGCCCGTCTGGCCAGCCTGGGCGTTGGTGCATTCCCACACTGCGGGTGTGCAGGAGCTGGAGCAGGGCTTCCTCTGCCTCTCCCACCACCCGTGTTTATGGTTTTACTGAGGAAGAAGAGACGGCAAGAAGGGAGTTTCCCCTGTCATCCTCATGCCTCCCCCTGCCCCGTCCTCTCCAGCAGCCTCCGTGTCCAGCCTGTAGGCAAGGTCAGCCCCTCCCTTTGGCTGGACTCTCGTCTCCCACCCACTCAAGGACACTAGTCCAGTGAGAGTCCTTCACTCGCCCATCAGCATACAAACGTGAAAACAGGCTGCCACTTCTCCCTGTCTTGGCCCCATTTCCCTCTCTAGTCACCACCCCCACGTTTCTGCTCCCTTAACAGTGAACTCCTCAAAAACAGTGTGATTCTCACTTCTCCAGTCCTCTTTCCCAGCCTTCTGCAGCCCGTCCCTGCCCCAGGGTGTCTGCTGTGGTCAGGGTACTGCAGCCTGCACACGGCTGAACTGACCATGAACCCCAGGCCCCAGCAGCCCCAAGTGTTCCTTCCCGCCTCCTGCCGACCTGCCCAGGCTCACTCTGCAGACCTTCTCTCTGTGTTAGCTGCACCTACTCCCCAGGGATTTCATCCAGGTTAATGGATTTTTTAAGAAGCGTCAATATTCTGACAACTCCAAATTATATCTCAAACCTTGAGACTTGAACTCCAGATTTGAATACTGTAGTTCTTCCTTGAATTCTTCATTAGACATCTATTGGATGCCTGATAGCCATCTCAAAGCTAACATATCCCAAATCCAGTTGCCGATTTCTCCCAACCGGCCCCTCCTGCCGTGGTCGTCTCAGTTGGTGGCGGCTCCACCCTTCCAGCTCCCCAGGCCAGACGCCCGGGAGTCACCCCTCTACATCCAGTCCACCCACAAATCCCATTGGCTCTGTTCAAAATATGTTCAGAATTGGACCATTTTTGCAGTAGTCTGTAGTCAGTCTCAGCAGACCTGGTGTGAGCCTTTCAAGTGTGAGGCAGAGGTCATGTTTCTCCTGTGCTCACAACCTTCCAGTGGCTTCCTCTCACCAAATCAAAGGCAGAACCCTCACAAGGGGGCAAGGCCCTGTGCGATCCACCTCCCATTTCCTTTCTGACCTCTGCTCCTTGCTGCATCATACTAGGCAGTGCACAGGCAGGCCTTGGTGTTAGCCGTTCCTTTTGCCTGGGACTCCCAGCCACCCCCTAATATCCCCGTGGCCCACCTTGTGCTCACTTCTGGCCTCTGCTCACATCTGCTCAGTGAGGACCTCCTTACCCATCTCACCAGTCCTCCCTGTCTCCATGTCTCTGCCTTGTCTTTCTTGTCTTCAGACGTCTCCTTTGTCTTCCCTCACTAGAGTGTCAGCTGCCTCCAGCTGGGCCTTGTCTGTTCTGTCTCAGTGCTGTGTCCCTGGTACCCAGAATGATGCCTAGCATTTGGTGGAGCCTTGATAAAGATGTGTTGGGAGAGTGAATGAATGTGTCATGATTTCTGAAAGTAGATTTTCCTAGGTCTGTATCATTTAAGCAGTTTGGATCAGATTATTTTTCTTCAGAAAACAAGTATATGGAGTGGACAGCTCTGGAGTATGTTAGGTGGCAGTGCGATGTTATTTTGGGTTAATTTTAAACTAAAGCAGCAATCTGTACATTTTGGTTAATCCAAAGAGATACAAATTAATTATAGACACATAATAGCAAAATAAGCCAGAGAAGATAAACCAAATGAGAGAAGTACAAGTACTGTTAAAAACCAGTTGTTTTGGATAAATGCCACCTTTTTCTTTAAATATAAATCAGGTTTATAAGTTAAAGAGAAGATACTAAATTTTTTCAAACGGTGCTTTTCTGCTTCTTAGTTGATGTCATAACTTAGTTCCACCCTTAGTAAAAAGCGAAGCTTTAAAAAATTTAAAGCATATATAGGAGAAAAGTGAGTGATAGTTAAATTTTTGCTTCCTAATGCTCAAATGTTTCAGGTTTGCAGATCAATTTCAGCAGTGGTTGTCAGAGGACTCGGGAGCATTTACAGATTCAACTTCCCTTCCACTCTACCTTCCTCATACTCTGGTGTCTCTGCCTCAGACTATCGAACCTGTGATGAAAACATCTACAACTACTAGCCTTCAGGTGAGAAGAGAGTACATTTGGCATTTATATTAGACTTAACAACTGAGAGAATGACTGGGAAAAAAGTAATGTCTCGAGTCATATTATGATGTCATGATGACCAATAAATTATTAGCTTAAATTAGATATTTTCTTAAACTTAATCTGTCAGTATTACAGTGGCCCAACTAATTCTCAGTTTCTGCTTATGAAATGAATGAAGAATGGAATTGAAACATGCTTAAGAACTGAACAAAACCCATAACCATGTTATGCTGACATGCAGTAAAGTTTTGAGGAGAAAAACAAAGGTGACAACAGTGGTTCGGTTTATGGAGCACATACTGTCCAAGCTTTGGCATCACCCGGACCTCCCTTCTGGTATTAATTTTCCCTAAGGAAAATTAATGAATGAGGAGGGTATGCTCACAGAAGTCAAGGGCCTCACCCAAGAGTGTTCAGCTGGTCAGTGGCAATGCTGCTTTTTAAAGCCAGACCCAACTGGCTCCGAAGCTCAAGGTCTTTCTACCTCACCATTCTTCCTTCAGTGATAAAAGAAACAAAAGCAGAGTTTATATGTATAATGCTGGACAGGCAAAGTGTATGCTGCTGGATTGGCTTTTAGGAAGCCCTTCAGTTGCGGAGAAAAAGAAATTAAGATGACATACTATTTCCAATTATTAGTTTGGCAGATACCTTAAAAATATTTGTACTCTTTGACTTAACAATTCTGCCTTAAAGAAATTACTGATGACAAAAGTTAATGTATTTTTGTTCACTGTAGCATTAATTATAGTACATAAAAGTGGAAACTAAACATCCAAAGATGAGAGTCTGGTTCAGCGATTACAATACATATGATGGAATAGTTCGTAGCTCTTGATAACAATATCTTATAAAAACGACTAGAAGTTGTTCATGGTAGAATCAGAAGTGGAGGGACTTCCCTGGTAGTCCAATGGTTAAGACTCTGTGCTTCCAATGCAGGGGGTGTGGGTTTGATCCCTGGTAGGGGAACTAAGATCCCACATGCCATGCGGCACGGCCAGAAAATAAAATTTAAAAATATAAATAAAGAATCAGAAGAGGAAACATTCCATGGCAGATGATGCCAGCTGTATGGGTATGTGTTGGAAGGGGCTGGAAGGATGTGTGATAGATGCCAAGAGACGGGTTTGTTGAGCCTAGCAGGCCCCAGAAGAGGTTTCTAACATGAGTCAGATCTAGTGCCTTTAAAGAAAATATATCTTGGCTTGTGGATATCCCCAAACTATTTTTAGTTTCTTTTTTTGTTCAAATAGAATGACAGAACAGGGGAGCAACTGCAGATGTCAGAGGCAACAGGCACATCGCTGACCGAACGGCTGAAGCACCTAGAAAGGCTGATCTGGAGTTCAAGGGAGGAGGACGTTGCCTCTGAGCTCCATCTCTCTGCACTACTGGACATGGTGGACATTTGAGCTGCTGGACCTGAGAGAGGGTCTAGAAGATTTTCTTTTACTCAAAATAATGTTACTCTCAGATGCTTGATGCATGTTGGAATGTGATTATTAATCATGCAAATAAACCACTGGAATATCGAATGAGGTCTTCCTCAGTTTTCAGAATGAAAGGCTGTTTTCTCCTGTGTAATGTCTTTGATACTCTTACCTGTTTTCATGATCTCTTCTGTTGTCCACCAACACGTGCTCTTACATTTCAGTGTGTAATGGTGGTCATTCATTGTCTTAGCAGCAGTGGCAGTCCCTGATGTGCCAGAATCAGTAGTGCAGGGATGAATAAGGTGCAGGGACCCTGCCCACCAGGCCTGCCTAGCTCACACCTCAGAGAGCCAACAGATGTACTGAGCCAACTGTACATGTACATAGCTCTCTGAGGCACGGGGCATGTGCCAGGATTGGAAGCAGGGGGAGACAAGGGGATTGGGCGGAGGACAGAGCAGAATTCTTGGAGAGGAGTGCAGGGGTATACCCGAGAGGATGTGATGAAAACCTGGAGGTGCCAGTTTGGTATTACTGCCAAGTGAGGGGATAGGCCAGACCGCCGAGACCCTTGCTGCTTTACTGTGAGTGCTATGGGAATCAGCTATTGGAGGATATCAGGCAGAGAAGTGATCTGGTCACATTTTGTTTCAGAAACTGCATATGGGGAACAACAGCAAGACAAGCAGTGGGTCTCGAAAGGGGGATGCTGCAGCCGTCCAGGTGAAAGAAGAGGGTACAATCCTGAGTCTGCTAGCAGTTGGCGTGGAGAGAAGGGAGACATTTGAGCCATATACAGAAAGAGGTATTAATAGACTTGATGCTGAGTATGACCATCAGTCTTAAATTGGCACTCAGCATCTCCCTACTGTATCCCACATCCCCTAGACTCTCTGAGAAAACTATTTCATATCTTCTTATTCTCTTCAAATCTACAACATTCCTAGGTGATGACCTGCTTCTTATTTCACTGAGAAAAAAGAAGCACCAGGAACAGAACTTCCTCATCCTACCACCACCAAATCTACCAGCCAAACCCTGCATCCGCCAGAACAAACACTAATCAACTCTTAGGGATTTCTTCAGTGATTAACTTCATGTTTATCAGTAAAGACTTAAGTAATGCTATTTCTTAATCTCGATATTAGACATTATCTGTTGATTTCCTACAATAGAAAATGAGTCAGCTCTCTTATACTATCCTCTCTGCAACGTGTATCACCCACACATGCATACTACATTTCCTCTCCCACTGGTCTCCCAAAACGATTTAAGATGTTAGCTGAAATCTGCATTCAGAGTTCAGTATGACTGTATTAATACCGTTTGCTATCGAGCCCTGTATTGGTTTATGATTACATTTCCTTTAGGTACAACTTTCAATTGTACCTGGAGTCAACTGCCTTGCTTTTTCATTTGCTTGGTTTTCTGTGTTCCTAGCACTACTTCACCCAAACCTCTCCTCGCTAAGTGTAAAGCTCCTCCCAACACTCAGGTGCCTCAGGTAATATGCTAGCTCCATTTTCTTTTGGAAATGAACCGCTGGGAACCCCCCCGTCTTTGTGCCACCTTGGACGTTTCCTGGATTCTGAGTCATATATCTTCCTCTTCTGTGGTCTGCTTTCTCATTTTGATGGAGCTCATCTTTTAGAGCCTTCCGAGCTTGCATATCTAAAAGGTCTTTATTTCTACCCTTACATTAGATTCATCGTTTGAATGGAAGTAGAATTTTACATTGGAAATTATTCCTCTGTGTTTTTGTTTGTTTTTTGTTACTGGGAGTTTTAAGATCATCTCTATCCCTGGTGGTCTCAAATTTCTCAACAACATGCTTGACGTATTGGTTTGCCTCCCCTATTCCCTGCCGAACTTATTGTGCTCAGCACGTTGTAGTGCTTTTTTACAGTAGTTTTTGCAATGTAACAAACTACCCCAACCATAGCTTAAATTTGGGAAGGATAGGCTGGGCAGCTTTAAGGATAGGCTGGGCAGCTTTCTCTTGGGATCTCTCATGCAGTTGCAGTCAGGTATTGACTGCAGGCATTGGGACTGTGGTTATCTGAAGTCTTGACTCTGGCTGGATGTCTGAGACAGCTCACTTACATAGCGGGCAGGTGATGTTGCACTGTTGGCTAGGGGCTCAGCTGGGGCTTTCGACCTGAGTAGCTATATGTGACCTCATCATGTGGCTTGGCTTCCTCACAGCAAGGTGGCCTCAGATAGGACTTCTCACATGGCATCTCAGGGCTCCAAGTGCAAGTGCCCCAGTGAGCAAAATGCAAGCCCAGCTTCGGAATCTGTGCAGGATCACTTCCACTGCATTGTATTGGTTACAAGCATCTGGTTATAGATTCAAGGGACAGGACATAGGTCCTATTTCTCAGTGGGGATGAGTGGTAAGACCACATTGTAAAAGAGCATGTGAGATGGGAGATTTTGCAGGCACCTTTAGAAAATATTCTCCCATGCTTTTTTAATCCAGAAAATTTTCCCCAATTCTGGGAATTTTTGGAAATTATTTAATACAATTTTCTCCTCCACTGTTTCCCTTTGGAACTCCTAATATTCAGATGTTTGACTACCTGTATTGATGCTCCAATTTTCTTTTCAATTTTTTTATATCTTTATCTTTTTATCCTCCTATTCTAAAATTTCTCTATCTCCCTGTTCTAGTGATTTTAAAACTGCTACCATATTGTGAATCACTATATTGTACACCTGTAACATATAATATTGTATATCAACTATACTTCAATAAAAAAAGTTTAAAAAATTTTAAACTGCTGCCATATTTTTAATTTCTGAGAGTCTTTTTCTTAATGTTTCTTATTAGAGACAACTCCTGTTAATTCATTCATTTATTCAGTATATACTTTTGGAATGTTTACTATATGCCAGGCATTATTCCAGGTGCTGGGGATATAGCAACAAATGAAACAAATTTCAGCCCTCACAGAGCTTATATTTTAGTGGGGAGATAGACAATAAACAAGATAATTATGCAAAACATTTGGTATGCTAACTGGTGATCAGCACAGAAAAAAATAAGGCAGGGAGGGAAAGAGTATGTCAGGATGTTGCACTCATGAAACAAGAACCATCTATCTCTGTGAGGACATGTTTTTGTCAAAGTCCTCTTCTACAAGTTTCAATCATCTCCATTTCTCAAAATTTCCTTTTTCGGGACTTCCCTGGTGGTGCAGTGGTTAAGAATCCACCTGCCAATGCAGGGGACACGGGTTCGATCCCTGGTCCAGGAAGATCCCACATGCCCCGGAGCAACTAAGCCCATGTGCCACAACTACTGAGCCCACGTGCCGCAACTACTGAAGCCCGCGCGCCTAGAGCCCGTGCTCTGCAACAAGAGAAGCCACCGCAATGAGAAGCCCGCGCACCCCAACTAGAGAAAGCCCGCGCGCAGCAACGAAGACCCAACGCAGCCAAAAAAAAAAAAAAAAATTTCCTTTTTCTTTGTGTTTCGTTGCCTTTCGTGGTAGAGGTTTTCCTCAAATGTTTGGCTCATGTTGATGATGGGGCTCTGAGGAGCTTGCTGGAAGCTCTGTGCCAACAGATACAGCCTGCCAGCTGATAGGCTTCTCTGCTTTTCCACTGGGTCCCAGCTGCCAATGTTTGGAGGTCTTTTGGGGGAGGGCCATTTGCTCCAGAGAAATCCTCCTATTGCCCGGAGCTATACGGCTGAGTGGGAGAAGTGGAACTGCCACAACAGTGGAGACTTTCACTCAACACCCTGCTTTCAGTGGCCCTCAGCTATGCCTTGTGCCTGAGTTCACACCTGCTCTGACTCCACTGCTGCAGGCTTCCGTCCAGGTAGGGGAAGGGGTCTACTGTCTGACTGCTTCTTGTTCAAACTTTACACCAGTTCTAATTTCTGCACCTTCCTGGGGCTCACGGGCAAGAATGGTCTTTTTCCTCAATGGCTTCACCCCGACAATGGGTTGCAGCTTCCTCTGGCTTGCTAAGGCAGTGAGTACTCCTCCTTGCATTCCTGGCCTCTCCAATTTTGTTGACCTCTCTCATTTACTGGTGCTTCCTCTCCCATTCTTTCACTACTGTGCATTTTTATCTCTTTCATTACTTTATGTAAGTAGGGTTTAGGTGGGAAACGGAAGTCAATGCCTGTGCTCAGCCTGACATGTTTAATTGGAAATCCCCCCCAACCCTTTTTAACTACTTCTGGGCTTTTCTTCTCACATCTCCTGAGATTGCGCCTGTCAGTCACCAGTAAATTGTCTTGCCACATCTAGTCGCCAATCCTCAGACCTCATTTTACAATCCCTTTAAAATCTCTGCACAGATCACCATGTCTTCACCTGGCTTCCCTGACTCCACATTCCCCTAGTTTTTCTCCTCTCTCTGGCCACCTCTCCTCCTCTAGGTTGGAAATGGTTGGTGCCCTAGGACTGATCCTGGAAATTCTTCTCTTTGGAACACTCACGCCCTAGCTGATTTCATCCAATCTTATGTTTTCAAACATCACCTGAAAACAGGCGACTCCCAAGTTCCTCTCTCTAGTTCTGTCTTCTCTCCCGAATACCAGCCTGTCTACTCAGCCTATCCACTTGAATGTCTAATGGGCATCTCTGTCTTAACATGACCCTAATCTAAGTTGAAAGTTTTCCCCAGACCTTCTTCTCTACCTTAGAAATGACACTATCATATGCCCAGGTGTCCATGCCAAAAACCTCAGAGTCTTCCGTGTCCTGTTTCTTGGACAAGCAGGAACTGGTAGGGTGCAAGTGGAGAGAAGCATTATTTTTTCTGATGACTCTCCCTAGAAACTCTTATCTGTGATTCTCAGATTTTATAGGTTTTTCCTATCTTAGAAATTTTAAAAAGAGGATTATTGTTTTGCTCATAAAAAGTCCAGTCCAGTAAAATATCAAAACTCAAATTCTGCTCCAAGTGAAACCTATTTCCTCCCTTAGCTTGACCAGAGTCAGAGTTTGAGATGTTCATGTAGGCTGGAGCCCTTATTCCCATGCTTTGTGTTTCCACACTGGAGGGACGTCCCTGGAGAAAAACTTCCAGCCTTTTCCCCTCTCCCAGGGAAGTGTGAATTGGTGAATTTGGGAGAACAGACAGGGTTAAGCGTGCTCAGGCTCCTCTGGGTACACTTCCTGGGGTCAGCAGGCTGACAGGCATCTTCTCATTGGCACCTGGCTGCATGCTGCTCGGTGGGGCAGCTCTGTGGAAGCTGCCGTTGTCCCCCTGGGCCAGAGGCTGGGAGGTATATGTGTCTGATTTAGAGGTGGAAGTAGCTAGCCGTCTTGATCGTCAGTCTAAGCCATGTCTTCCAAACTAGTTTCTTCTCTGTAGCAAGGCTGGTATTTTGATATCCAAACCTCTTACTGCTGCGTCTTCTTCATTGGTTTCTGAACCAGGATAGGAAGAGGTAAGTGTCCTTTACTGACCATCTAACAGCCTGATGTTCCACTGGGGGAAGGTGTATGTGTGTTTCCTTTTGCAAATCCCCCCCTGCCCCCTGGCTTGTGGGGTTCATGGCATGGGGATAGGACTCAGGGATGGGCACAGAAACACTCACCTAACTGGGGAAGCTGTGACCTGATGTCAGGGCTTCTGTGGGGAAGATGAAGAAATGGTGGGGCTGTCCGTGAGTTCCTGCAGAGCCGCCTTCGGGACCTCAGTGTCCGCACAGTTTCCTCCAACTCCCCGGAGCCCCTGGTTCCCGCTGCACACCCTGCGACCACTTTATCCCCACCCGACCTACCCCCAGTCCTTTCAGCACATTCTCCATCTTTCTCTCGCTTCCCTTTACAGTCCAGGCCTTCCACATTTACTTCGCCGGGACCGCAAAACTGCAGGGCTCTCTCTGAGTGGCACAAGCTCTCCCAACGTGGCTCCCTCCCAGGGCCAGTAGGTGCTTGGCACCGCTACCTCGAAAGCCCCACAGCAAAGCCTTCAGCCTGCCTGAAGATGCACCGCCCCTCACCTGTCAGCACCAGCCTGCCCTCCGCCTCCTGTCAGCCCCTCTCCTGCCCTCTCCCCTCCTGCCAGCCCTCTGCTGTTACCTTCCCTCTCCTGCCATCTCCCCTCTGGTGTCATCTCCCCTCCTGTCAGTTGCCCTCCCATCAGCTCTCTCCTGTCAGTTCCTCTCAGGTGCCCGCCAGCGCCCCTTCTCCCCCCGGAAGCCTTTCCCCCCCGCGTCGCGCCCTCCGCGGGACCTCGCGGCCATGTCTCCCCCTCACTCACTCACCTACAGCCTCCGGCCTCTGGCTCTTCCTCAAAGGCACTAGCCGCTCCCCAGACCCCCTGCCTTCCGGCCTCAGGTGGGACCCTCCCCAAGTGTCATTCAGTCTCAGGCGCCCCCTGGTGGCCTCGTCCTGGCGCATCGCCCCACAAGCCGCTCCGAGGCTGACAGACTCCGGCGGCAGGCGTGACTGGCAGTCGCGCCCCTCCCGGCCTCGCCCACTCACCAAGCCCCGCCTACCCACCCAGCCCCGCCCACTCAACGCCCCGCCCCCCAGATCCCGCTTCCGTCAAGGTTCCCCGGCCCCGCCCCCAACGCTCAGACCGTCGCGCTCCACCACTGAGCTAGCCGGCCGCGCCCCGGACCCACCCTCACCGCGCTCTGATTGGCTGCGCGGTCATCTTCCCATCGCGTTCTCCGGTCTGCAGAGGCGAAGGCCTTCGCGGGCTGGTGGCTGGTCCGGTTGCGGGCCGCAGGCTGAGGGGAACCGGGAGCGCGCGGCGGTCATGACGGAGGGCACGTGAGTTCCCGCGCCCCTCGAGAAGGGAGGACGCGGTCGGGGGCGCCGCGGAGGGGGTCTCACTGGGTCGGGGGCTTCCAGCGAGGCTGCTGCGCCGTCTGGCCTCGCCCGCGGTCTGTGGAGACCTGCGGCACCGGCCCTGGGGGCGGTGAGGGGCGGTGAGGGGCAGGCTCTCCTTCGGCGGTGTCGCCCGGGGACCTTCTGGGGCCGGGCCGAGGAGAGCCGGGTGGGGCTGGGGGTCGGGGTGGGGACTGGGACGTGGGCGGCGGTCCCTGTGGCATGTGTCTCCTCTCCCGGAGAAATAATGGCGCGGTGTTTAGGTGCAGAAGCGCGCCAAGAGGGTTTTTATTTTTCAAGGTAAGGGAAACAGTGGTCTGCTCGCAGGTCGCTGGGGTGAAACGGGCAGTTCGTTGCGCCTCTGGCCTCTGACCTGGCGAGCAGGTCACTCGAGCATGATGGCTTCCAGGTGTCTGCGCCGAAGAGGGGGACCCTATAAGACAGAGCCCGCCACCGACCTCAGCCGCTGGCGACTCAGCAATGAGAGGGGGAGGCAGACGTGGACATACTTCCAAGGAGAAGAAGACCCTGGCCGAGGGCAGTCTGGCCTGGAAGCTCACTTACTGGGCCTGGACACCGTAAGTGTTGATTATGCTCGCCACGTGCGGGGCCTGGGACGCCACCAGACACCCGCCTGCCTCCCTTCTTAGCAGTGGGCACCAGGAGCCAGTAGGGAGCTTTAAACAGCTAGACGTGAAGGGCGTTTTCTTCTCTGGTAAAACAGAAGGGATGTGTACTGGGCACCTGTGTCTCGTGTCGCCAAAGCTGGTTCCTGCCGGAGTTAATCGAGGTAAAGATGGAGCGTGAAGTGAGTGGGCCCCTTGGCTTCAATCCCTTTATCACTAAGCTGCGTGTAAGGAACTGCTCTAACTTCGTTTTTGTTCAGAAAAAGAAGTTTCTGATCTAGTGAGTTTCATAAGAGAAATTCAGTTAGAGAGTGTGACATAGAAATGGGGTCTCCCTGTCACTGCGCCATCCCGTGGCCCCTGCCCGAGGGGGGCCTGAGTTCCAGGTCTGGGTGGGCATCAGTGCCCCGCCCCACACACGTGGGCACCTGCTTCATTCAAGATGTCTTGGAGAAGTGGTGAAGAAATTTGCAAACGTGTGACTGGAACGCAGAACCACGAGGACGTGGAACCATTCATTTGCTAAGATTGGCAATGCCGTCATCAGAGTTTTAGGCCTTTGACTGAAACAGCTGAAACTTTCAAAGCAGTTCAGGTTTGTTACTTTGAACTGGTCTCGAAGTGCCCAGGGCTCCTCTGGCCTGGCTGCAGACCACTGAGCTCTCAACTCCTTTCTCTTCCTGGCAGAGGAGCCACTTCAAGGACTTGCCGAAAGCCGTCACAGCCCGTGAGGGGGCTCTCAATGGGATGACGTTCTACGCCGCCCTGCAGGCTGAGGACGGGCACTGGGCCGGTGATTACGGTGGCCCGCTCTTCCTCCTGCCAGGTAGGAGGGTGCTGTCGTGGCCTGCGGGCGAGGCCCCCCTGGGGCATCCTTGGCGTCTTGGCTTGATCTGGTTCAGGCCTTGGGTGAACGTCTGAGGTGTGAATGAGTGGACAGGTGACACACCGGGAGCTCACAGAGAAAAGGGCCGGGGAGGTTGCCCTGCGCCCTGTGCCTGAGTGGTCCTGCTGTTGTTGCCAGGGGATGGGAGCGAAGGCTCAGCTAGCTAGCGTTCTGAAAAAGGAAGCGGGGGGTGCTGTGGGGGCCGGGGGGGCTCTTGAGTCCCAGTGCAGAGCAGGGGCGTCAGTGGAGGGCCTAGCCTATGCCAAGGTGCAGAGGTGGGCAGGAATCTTTTAAGTCCTGTGTAGGCAGCTTGTGTGTGTGAACTCACCTGAAGTGTTGGCCGGGAGAGCTCAGATGGGACCTGTAGGTGCGGGTTGGTGAGTTGTAGGAGGACCGCAGTTGGAGCCCCTGGGTGCTGAACTGGTTTGGCTAGACAAGTCTGTTTTGCATCCTGGGAATGTTTCTCTAAAGAAATGCTCAGCTTTGTAATCCGGAAAATTCCCTGAATTTATGCAGAAGGACCTTTTCCTTTAGTGGGAGTCGCACTGGGAGTCCATCCAGCTCCCATCTCTGCTTTGACTCCAAGCCCTGCTGCCTCCTGGACTGTACAGCTTTGTATCTTCCTGACTAGGGACCCAGGGGCCTGATGCTTGGGGGCAAGACTTTGGGCTTTCTTCCCTTGGTCGGACCTGGAGCCTGTTGAGACTTTTCCCAGGGATCTTCATGGGGAAGCAGTGACTGCACTGGCTTGCTCTGACCCTGGGCAAGGTGGCAGGACTTCACCATGCCTTGGCTGACTCATCTGTGATGTGGGGATCGTGGGGATTGGGTTTGGTCACATGTGCATGGCACCAGGCACTCAGTGGTGATTGGTCATGGGGACACTGCATTGGTTTGTGCTTGCTGCTGTAGCTCTGGGCTCAGCCTGCTGCCCCACCTGCCCTCTGCAGGCTGTAGGTTGGGGCTTTCCTCTCTCCCTCTGGACTCTGGACAGGCCATCTTTCTCAGGTGGACGCTGGCCTGTTTGGGGGTGCCATCTCAGGGTTCTTCCATGGCTGGCTGAAGTTTGACCGGTCTTTTTCTGCTTTAATTTGGCAAATGCTCCTGGAGGTCATGACTCTGTGTGGCCCGTGTGGCATTGAGCATCACTGTGGTGATCCCTGACTCTGGGGTTGGACCTCCTGGGCTCCGGCCCCAGCCCCACCACTTAGGGGCTGTGCCTCAGTTTCTTTGCCTGTAAAATGGGGAAGACACCGGCTCTGCTTCCTGCTTTTGTGTTTCCCTGTCTTGACAGCATCATACCTGTTATGAAGGAGATGGGCTTTTTTCTGTGAATCTCTGTGGTGTCTCCATATCTATCTGCCTTTCCAGAGTGTGTCTGTGTGGGTGTGTCTACTGGGGCTTCTCATGCCTCTGGCCATAGTTGGGCATCCATTCCATGACACGTTGCTGCTGGGGCCTGCCTGAGACCCCGTGTGCTCGGTGCCATGGGCACGTGGCTGATGGAGCCTAGGCCCGGGGTAGGGTGGAGGGGCGGGGGGGGGGGCCTGTGAACACCATGCTCAGGAGGGCTAGGCTGGGAACAGAAGGTTCTTTGTGGGTAATATTTATTATTGTCCATCTTGCAAAGTGATGTGTGCTATTAAAATTAATAAAACAGGAAAATGTAAATGTAAGCGAGTAAACTACCCCATCCAGGGATGATGCGTTGAGTGTTTCTTTCCCGGTAGGCACGTCAGTAGTGTGGGACCTTGGAGTGGCTGGGTGGGCTCTGCACGCCCCATGTGATACGTGTCACGTGTGCTGTTGCTGCTACTCCTGGGGCCCCAGTTCTGAAGTCCCTGAGGGGCCGGGAGTAATAGCCTTCCCAGGCTTGTCGCCACAGGAAGGAGACGCTAGCGGACAGCTGCCTGTTACCTGGGGTTCTCAGGAGGAATGGGGCCTGGGCTTAGCAGTGCTGAGTGCCTGCTGAGGAGCATCTTTTCTGCCGCACAGGCCTCCTGATCACGTGCTACGTGGCGCACATTCCTCTGCCGGCTGGATACAGAGAAGAGATTACACGGTACCTGCGGTCTGTGCAGCTTCCTGATGGCGGCTGGGGCCTGTGAGTCTGCCCAACCCTGCGTCGCTGCGTGTGTACGCATGCACGTGCACGCCTGTTCTTATGTGGGAGATGCACCTGTCAAGGGGTGGGGTGACTGTAGCTCTGGCCCTGGGTGGGCGGGGAGAGCCTGTCAGGAGGGAGATGGGCTGCAGCCTACGTGCAGGCTGGGTCCGGGTTTCCCTGGGGCTCTCAGAATGGGCCTGTTCACTTTCCAGGCCTTGGTTTTGCAGCTCGTGTTGTAATGAGTTTCATGACTGATTGAGAGACTCCTGAGACCCATATACCACAGTGAAAACCATTTGCTGTCATCACTAAGGCAGAAGAAAATTGTCCTTGACCCTGGGATGGCAGCAGGGAGAGGCAGGCCGGGCAGTTCTCCCCACGTTTCAGCCTGCCTTTCTGTGGTGTCGCTTGCTCTGGGAGCAGGGCCCTGTCCCAAGGTGGTCAGCTGCCTGCCCACCTGGCTGTGGGGCCCTGGTGCTTCTTGCTCTGCAACCAGGACATGCGCCCCTCCTGGGCTGGCTAACTCCACACCACCAGCCTTCGTTACAGAACCCTAGGAGGACAGCTCAGCCCTGCTTGCCTCCTGGGTGGGGTCGTGGGCATCTCGAGCTTGAGATCCCAGCTCTTTGCCCTCTGGGTCCTGGGACAGACCTGAGGTCTCACCAGTGCCTTCGCCTGCCCTGGCATGCTGCCTCTGGAGCTTGCTCTGTGGGCCGTAGTGATATAGGGTCTGTTGTGGGCCACTGCCTGGGGTCATGTTGATTCAGGCATGGGAAGTAAACGGACAGGGACGGGAAGTTTTGCTGTGCTCTGCAGCATGCGGGATCTTAGTTCCCCCACTAGGGATCGAACTTGCGCCCCCTGCATCGGGAGCACGGAGTCTTAACCACTGGACCGCCAGGAAAGTCACTTGAGGGCAGTTTTGGAACTGCTCAGTTGTCATGGAGGTGCAGGAGCTCTTACTGGAGAATGGCTGTTCTGGATGTTTCTCGTGTTGTTATGTCATTCTTGATTTGCTGAGGAAATTTAACGGAAGCGTTGCTTAATTTCTTACAAGTAATGGAAGACGTCATTTTCTCACCTGTCTCCTGCTCCTGTAGGCACATTGAGGACAAGTCCACGGTGTTTGGGACTGCGCTCAACTATGTGTCTTTGAGAATTCTGGGCGTGGGGCCTGACGATCCTGACCTGGTGCGAGCCCGGAATATTCTTCACAAGAAAGGTACACCCTGCATAGCACGTGCTACGTAATAAAGAGTTCACGTTTCCTCAGCATAATGAGTGCTCGAAAATGGGAAATAGAAAGGTGCACCTGCACTTCACATACAGCAAAACACGTGAGCCAGGAAGGCGTCAAAGCAGGAGCAGGAGGAAACTGTCTAACCTTGCCAGTAAATTTTTTTTTTTTTTTTTTTTGCCAGTAAATTTTTAAAACACAAATTAAGGTCGCCGTATAATTCTGTTTGTTTCACAAATGGGCAAGGACTCAGGAACAACATGCTCGTGCGTTGCTTGTGGGAGTGTTCCTTCCCAGAGGGCAGCCTGGCCGCCTGCACCCTCCACCCTCGCTCTCCTGTGTGTCCTGTAGGGCTCCTGGGGTGACTCCTCTGCCCTCGCCCTGGGGAGGCCCTTCCTCTCCTGCTCCTCCGAGAGTATTCGCTGCTCCTGTGCAGAGCCCGGTGCGTCTCGCCCGCCTGCCCTCCGCTCACGGACACTCCCCAGGCTGCTTGCCCTCCGTGCTCTGTGCTCACACAGCGGCTTCCCGTCAGTGCCTCGAAGCCCCTTCCCGCTTCAGGGCTCTGCACGTGCCGGTTTGTCTGCCTGGGCTGTCCCACCTGCCACCCAACCCCGCTGCCTCAGGGACTCCTGCTCACCCTTCGCCTGGCACCTTGCATGTCACTTCCTGACCTGCCACGTTGGGTGACACCTTCTGCTGCACTTTCTCATGAGCCTGCATTCTTCACACGTGTGTTGCTCTTGTAACGAATCCATTGTCAGCTTCTGGGCTCACTAGTGTGAGGTCCCAAGGCTGATTTCTGGTTCCTTGTCTGGGAAGGAATGTCTTCAGGCCACGCTTCCCTAGTAGCTTTGTGGGTCTTTGCCTTCTGCACACCTGGGTTCGGGGTGAGGCCTCCTTGTGAACCGTGTCCAGGATGGTTTTCCTGTGCTTGGGACCAGTGCTACGGGGTGGGGCTCCAACATGGGGCCACAAGCATCCCCACAGCCTCAGTGCAGATCCGTCTGCCGCGTGGGTACAGTGCAGCGCGGGACGGCCAGGTGGACCCCAGGAGGGAGAAGGCCGAGCGTGCACGGTCAGCTCCCTCGTCACCTCCAGGCCCGTGGGGACCCGGGCTGCCGTGTGCACCTGGGCCTCTCACCTTCCCAGCTGCTCCTTCCTGGGGGCAGGGGCCAGGCGGGCTTGTTCTGGGGAAGACGTCGGTTCCACCCAGCAGCCCTGGTGTTGGGTGGTCCCGAGGGGTTCTGGAGCCTGCTTCTTACGACAGGGAGAGGATCCTTAGCAGGCCTGCCTTTTGAAGGGGACCCGATCCCTGAGGGTCTCGTGTTCACAGTCAGAGGCAGGTGATGGGGCCTGTTCTCTCCCCACAGGTGGCGCTGTGTTCATCCCCTCCTGGGGGAAGTTCTGGTTGGCTGTCCTGAACGTGTACAGCTGGGAAGGCCTCAACACTCTGTTCCCAGAAATGTGGTACGCTTCCCCATCTGCGGTCACCACTCTCTTAGCGAGTAGAGTGACGCCGCCCTGGGTCACTTGCTGCCTGTTAGTCAGATGAGGGGCTGTCCGTTCAGTGGAGTGGGGTGGTGTTCGGCTCCTGGCAGAGGCCCTGCTTGGCTGAGTCCTACAGACTGTAGGAGAGGGTTCCCGCTTGGGCAGGAGGGAGGTGCCGTGGGGTTGGGCCATGTGGCAGGTGGGTGGGGTCCTGCCTGCTGGTTACAGAACCTCTGGTGTGGGGCCTGACGTGCTTGCCTTTGTTGCGTAGATGCCTGTGACTGTGTCTCGTTATGGACATTTTAAGCATCTATAGAGATAAAGGAGGTGACAGCCCATGCAGGCCTCCCCAGCCCAGTGTTGGGTGTGCCGTGCTGACAGTCCCCCTTGTCTTTTTTGTTAGTGAATGTTAAAGTTGATCCCAGACATTCTGTTTCCCCTGTGAACTCTTCAGTGTGTGTTTTTAAAAGATAAGAATTTTCTTTCAACAGAACTACGATATTGCTTAAAAACCCAGCAAAATCAATATTAATTCCATATTGTGTGATACTTATAAGCCAGAGATTTTAAACATTTTGTGAATATCTAATGAAATCTCTGGACATGTGTCCCGAATACATTCATATACATATAAGTACCCCAATCTCACCTTAAGGAGGTGAGGTCCCTGGAGCAGGGAGCTGTCAGGGAGGTTGGGGGGCCCTTGCGCTAGGGGACTTCGGTAGAGGAGAGGTGTGAGGTGAAGGGGCCAATCAAGAGATGACAGCAGGGGCCTGATGACAGGGCCGACGGCCCAGCCTCACCGGGGCAGACCTGCCCAAGGCTGGCCACAATGGAAGGGGCGGGAAGTGGTCTGAGGCCATTCCAGCATTCCTCACCGGTGGGCCTGCTGGCTGGACCTCGGACCTACCTGGTGTGTAGCGAGCCGCAGAGGAAGGCGCTGAGCAGGTGCTGGGAGCGGTGTGGTGTCAGAGGCGGCTGTGGGGGACTGCGTTGGCTGCATCCCCGCACCGCAGGGCCCAGGCCGTGGGTGCCGGGCCTCTCGGTAACTAGGGCACTGCTAGTCTTGGCGGAAGTTGTTTTGGAGGGCGCAGGTTGGAGTGTAAAGGGCAGGTGTGCAGGATGAGGGACCAGAGACCCTGAACCACTTCAGCTGCAGGAAAGCTGGAAACGTTACCCAAAATGTAGCAAACGCCCTTTAAGGTGAGTGGAGGAGCCCTCAAGAGAGTGAGGCCAGGGGTGGTGGGGCTGAGGACACCTGCCCAGCCCTTACTCCTGGGAGCAGGGGAGGCGGGCTCACCTCCCCGTGGCCTCCACGTGGCCTCCCCTCTCACACGAGGACGGAGGCTGACGGGCGGGTGGAGAAAACAGCCCAGGCGCGCCCCTGCCTGGGAGGCTGGCAGAGCTGTGCTCATGTCAGGCTGCGTATCTGGGTGAAGCACAGCAGAGGTAACGATCAAAGACACAGGCCTTGAGAAGATGTGGCAGTCCTGAAGGTTTTTAGGTAAACTTTTTATTTTGGAATAGTTTTCAATTTCCAGGAAAGTTGCAAAGATAGTCCAGAGCGTTTCTGTAGACCCCTCACTCAGTATCTCCGTGATTAACGTTCTTGTTGCTGTGGCGCGTTTGTCACAACTGGGAACCCGCAGGCAGTCCTCGCCGTTTAGGAGCCAAGTCTCCTGGCTCTAGGAGGCACCTGGTGAGCCAGGAGAAGTTGTCGGCTTCTGTGGACCGTGCCCCTCGGGAACATGGCTGTGCCCACTTGGGCCTGAGACAGCCGTCCACCCTGTGTTCCGGCTTGAAAGGGCCCTGGGCTGCAGTGGTGGGGGGGGCCCTGCTGACACGCTGTCCCCCCAGGCTGTTTCCTGACTGGATGCCCGCGCATCCCTCCACCATCTGGTGCCACTGCCGGCAGGTGTACCTGCCTATGGCCTACTGCTACGGCACCCGGCTGAGCGCCGAGGAGGACCCGCTGGTCCAGAGCCTCCGCCAGGTGAGCCTGACCACGTACGCCCGCTCTCGGGGGGCCCACGGAGCCGAGAGCGCCACAGAGTGGAGCCCCCACCTCCTGTCCCTAAATGACTGCCTGGGGCTTGTGCAGTGGGGTGGGCTGCAGGGCACCTGTGAGCAAGGGCCAGGCCCCAGTGCGTCCCCAGGAAGCAGCGCTGACATGGGGCTTGGGGAGCAGGCTGCTCGTCGGGGCCCGCCCTTGGGCGGGCAGGCAGTGGAGGGGACGGGCAGGTCCGGGGCTGAGGCGCTGCCGCCCTCAGGAGCTCTACGTGGAGGACTACGGCCGCATCGACTGGCCGGCGCACAGGGACAGCGTGGCCCCCGATGAACTGTACACGCCGCACAGCTGGCTGCTCCACGTGGTGTACGGTGGGTGCCCCCAGGGGCTGGCTGGGCCCCCCGGGGGTCGGTTGACACCTAAAGTGACAGGGAAAGCGGAGGGACACGGCTCCACGATGAGTCCTGGCGTCGGGGTCCTGCGGGGACAATGGGGCCGGCCGTGCACGCCTCGTGTCCAGCAGACCCGCCTGGGGCTCGGGCTCCTGGACAGAGGATTCGGAGCCCAGGGCCTTGAGGGGCCGGTGGTTCCTCCTCAGTGGGAGAGAAGGGGCGGGACCCCACCAGGTCCAGTCCGAGCCCGTCTCCTGTGGGTCCTCCTGGCTGCTCAGAGCCGAGTGGCCTCCCCGCGGAGCCTGGCGGGTGCTGTGTGCGCAGGCGGCCACGTTCCCCCTCGTTCATTCGTTCGTTCCCTCACTGGTCCTGCAGACGGGCCCTGGGGTGGGAGCCGGGACCCGCCCTGTCAGCACTGGGAGGCAGCACGCTCTGCACGGCTGCGGGGGCCGCAGGGCGGCACCAGGATGCCAGGGAGGGGGCTGCACCAGCAGGCAAGGAGAGTGGGTGAGGGGGGTGGCAAGGGGGGGCCCAGAGACTGGCCGCCGTGGGCCGACCGCCCTGGGGGGGTCTGTGCTGGGGCCGGACTCCTCTCCGTGTCTGGTGCCCGTTGACGCCCCCCTCCCTCGCAGCGATCCTCAACCTGTACGAGCGCCACCACAGTGCCAGCCTGCGGCAGCGGGCCATCCAGAAGCTGTACGAGCACATCGCAGCCGACGACCGCTTCACCAAGTACCTCAGCATCGGCCCGGTCAGTGCCCCTCGCCCACTGGGTGTCTGGGCCTGGGGTGGGCGAGGACTGGGGGCGGGTTGCCCAGAGGCCTGTGTCTGTGGAGCTGGGAGTGGGGGTCTCCCTGGAGGTGCGGTCTCCCACTGGAGGCTGCCACACCTTTACGTGGGACGTGGGCCTCTGATCCCCCAGGACCCCTGTGCTTGGCCCGCCCTCTCGTCCCACCACCTGGTGTGTCTGGAGCACTGCTTCTTGCGGCTGCCTCCTGAGGTCTTTCTGGCCGGTGGGGTGGGCTGCTTTTCCTCCCCTGGTCCTCTCCCCTTCCCCACCCCTAATAACCCACCATTTGCCTTTCTCCTATGGGGTTTGCAGGACCAGGGTGCTTGCGTTCCACTCCTGATTCCTGTTGAGGCTGGTGGCTCGAGACTTGCTTCTCGGAGTCTCTGGGCTCCTGACCCTGCTCTGTCCCGTGGGGCCGTGAGCCCTGGCGGCCAGTGCAGGGTCGGGAGGCTGGCCCGCAGCCTTAGGGCACTGGGTGCAGGAGGCAGCGCTGTAGCGAGCCTCGGGCGGCCGTGACTGTGGCCGCCATGCTGGGTCAGCCCACGGCTTCTCTGTGTGAGCCCAGTGGGCGCAGTGTCCGTGAGCCCCACGCGTGACCCTGCTCCCAGGTGTTTTCGAGGCCGGGTGGTACCAGGGGATGTCAACTGCCACCGCCCCACTGAGGGGCCAGTTGTTTCCCTTTAGCGCCAGGGGATTCTGCGTGGGCTCTGACCTAACGCTGCATAAAGCAAGTTAGAAATGTGCTGTAATCGGACCTTGGCCTAGGAGGTCCCGGGCTGGGAGAGCTGGGCCTCTAGAACATCTGCTCTGAGCAGTCAGGCCCTGCGCCGCTGGTCTCGCCTCCAAGTCGTTCCGTCTCTCCCGTGGCCCTCAGCCCTATCCTCCGTCCCCTGAGTTACCTCAGGCAGCTCAGGACACACCACAACCCACGTGCCCGCTCGGGTCCCCGCCTTGCCCGTCACCCTCGTGGCGGTTCTGCTCACTAGCTTGCTGGGCTCTCGTCACCTCTATGAGTCACCCTGTCTTTTCCCTGCTGCCATCCCCCTCCCTCCTTGGCACACGTGCCTTGGCCCATTCCCACCTTTCCCAGGGCAGGGCTGCAGCCTGGTAGCAGTGAGTGCTTGGGAAAGTGGTTAGAACAGAAGGCCTGGCCTGCAGCAAGGCTGTGCTGGGGCCTCGCTGGGGTAGGGCTGCGGCCCTCAAGCCCGGGAACCCCGGCAGGTGTGGAGCAGAGCCCTGACAGGGCTGTCTCCTCCAGATCTCGAAAACCATCAACATGCTTGCGTGCTGGCACAGGGAAGGGCCGGCCTCCTCTGCCTTCCAGGAGCACTTGTCCAGGATTCCTGATTACCTCTGGTGAGTGTGGCGGGGAGGGCGTGGCCCTTGGGAAGGGCGTGGCTGAGAGCCTGAAGGCCAGCGTGTCCCATGCAGGGAATTCTGTGTTTGAGGGAGGCCTCTTCCCCTGGTGGGCCCTCCACACAGCTGGGTGGGGGGTGGGAGCTGTCCTCACGTGTCCCCTGCTGCGTGGGTGCATTGCTCTTGGGACACGGGCTCTGGGCCCCTGACTTACGGCTCTGCCCTGTGCTCCCTGACCTGGGCTCTTCTCCTCACAGGCTGGGCCTCGACGGCATGAAAGTGCAGGTAAGGGCTGTAGGGCCACAGCTGCTTGCTTCCTTGCAACCACTCCTGCCTTTTGGGTTTGTTAAGATCCCAAGTCACTCCTCCTGACGTGTTCTGTCAGCGTGTGATGAGTGGCTGCAGGTGCCCCTTGTCCCGCATCTGAGGGGCACCGCCGGGCACCTCCTGGGTGTGTGCTGTCTGGCAGGGATGCTGACAGGCCCTGGGGGGTGGTGGGAGAGCTGAGGGCCTGCAGCCTCACCATGGGAGCAGTCTGTACACCAAAGTCATTAAGAGCTGCAGCTCGGCGGGGGATGAGGGCCACGGTGGTTCTCAGACGCCAGCCCAACTGCTGCTGGACAGCTGATCTCACAGCTCGCCTGCTGGGTCTGGTTAGCGGGGTCAGGACAGCAGCAGGATGTGGTCGGAGCAGAACCCGTGCCCTCTGCTGCCCCGAGCTGAGCATCCCAGAGGTACCCCCTTCAGAGTCCAGAGACGCACTGCCTGTGGCCTCTCTCCGCGTACACCGCACCTCTGTTTTGTACCGTTTGCTGGTTTCCAGTGTCTGGATGTTGTAGATGCTGTTCCCCCAGCTTACGTCCTGTGCGTGTCCCTGGGGGTGGGGCTCCTGGGTCACTGGGCAGCCTGGGCTGACCTGGTCCTGTCCCGGCTGCAGGGGCCCTGGGGTCAGCGAGCCGGGAACTGTAGGGCTTTTGTCTCCTGTCACTCAGTGTGCAAATGTGGTGCCTCCAGCAATGTCCTTGCGTCACACTGAACTCTGGGCCCTTTGGAATGAGTGCACATGGGCCCAGCCCCGCCCAGTGCAGACCACCCCCGCCAGGTGCCCTTGCCAAGCACACTTGAGCCCCACTTGCAGCTCCCTGGCCCCCACGCCGCCAGTCTTGTGTGAAAAGATTCCTGAAACACGTGAAGTGCAGGAGGGTGACGAGCCCTCATGTGGCTCCCCACCCCCTTTGACATCTCCAGCCCTGGAGCTTACAAGGGCTTCTGGTTCTGGCAAAACTGCCGTGCCGTCCCCACTGGGTTCACGGCAGCCCCCGGTGGGGTTTTGCTGTGTGTTCACTGGTATCAGGATTCAATCCGGGAGGCTGATCTTTGATGTCACCTTTGTCCTACAATCTCCCGGTGCCCTTCTCTCCTGGGTCATTTGTCCCTAGCGTGTCTACCTTCTGCCTGCTCTGCACCCCAGATTTTCTGCAAACTGGCAGTTAGGCCCTGAGGCTTGATCCGGTTCAGGTCTTTTTGGCCAGGTGCGGTGTGTGTTCTTCCCACACATTGTCCCACCAGGCTGCAGTGTCTCGTGTCCCTTAGTGCCACCGATTGGTCTGGGCTCCATGCCAGTGGGCAAGCAGTGGAGGCCATGGCGGTGCTCATCCAAATCCTGGAAGTGCTCTGAGGAGCCCTGTCCTGGCTTGTGGCCTGGTGAAGGCAGGTGGGGCTGCCTGACCCACATCTCCTTGCAGGACCAGCCCCTCTCAGGGCCTCGTGGGCTTTAGGGGTACAGAGCCCAGAGCCTGGGGTGAGGAGTCGGCTGGGCTCCTACCTCTTTGTAGGAGCTGGTGGAAGCCCCTGCACCCTTCCTTGGCCCTCTAGGCACCCATCGGATCTGGGAAGTTGGGGTGGGGGTGGGAGGTGGCTGCTGTAATGCTGTCCCCTCTGCACAGGGTACCAATGGCTCGCAGATCTGGGACACCGCGTTCGCCATCCAGGCTCTGCTGGAGGTATGTGGCTCTGTCCCTCATTCTCCAGCCTCCGTCTGCCCTTCCCATGTGTCCACCCCTGCAGCCAGCCGGACACGGCACCTGCCGGCCCTGACCCTTTGCTTACCTGGGCTCCGAGACAGTGGTCTTGCCTGGCAGCTCTAGGTGTGGGGCTGGCTTGAAGTCTTCAGGGGCAAGGAGCTTGTGAGGGCTGTTCCCGAGGTGACGAGGTGCTGGGGTCTTCTATAAGGGGGAGTGGCTCCAGGATCTTCTCAGTGCTCAAATTGCTCACTACAGATACTTTTGAGCACGTACTAGAGAGAAATAGGAGCGTGTTTTTATGCTGGTGGGAATGAGGTTGGCAGGATTTGGGGAGGAGTCTGGGCCACGTGGGGGCCTGCCTTAGATGGGCAGGGACCCTGTGGGCACAGGCTGGGGCTGGGGCTAGGGTGGTGTGGACCATCTCTTCTGCTGTCGCTCCACCGTGTCTTTCTGACTTGGCGGCAGAAACCCGAGCGCCCCGAGACTTGGGTGGGTTTGCTCCTGGTTCCCAGTGGTGGCCGGGTATCACCAGGGTCGTCCAGGGACCAGCCACGCGCGCAGGCACGTGCCGGCTAGCGGCTCACCCCCTGCTCTTTCCCAGGCGGGTGCACAACACAGGCCAGAGTTTTCGTCCTGCCTGCAGAAGGCGCATGAGTATCTCCGGGTCTCGCAGGTGAGACCAGGCCTGGTCCGTGCCTCGCACAGGCGGAGTGCCCCTCCAGCCCAGGGTGTGCCCTGACTGTGGGTGGGGGCAGTGGGCCACATGGGTGCTGTCTGGAGGGTTCCCACTGGCACTGGTGACCGAGAGGGCGGCGGCACTGGGTCCCCGCATGTCCTGCTGTGCTGGCCCCTCCCTGCCCGGTGTCTGCGTACTATGGTGGTGATGTGTTCCCTCCTGCCCCTCGGATGCTCACCAGGTCCCAGACAACCTGCCCGACTACCAGAAGTACTACCGCCAGATGAGCAAGGTACCGCGGCCAACCCTACGCGCCCCGATTAGCTGGGCCTTGCCCTCAAGGAGGGCTCTCTCCTCGGCTTCCTGTTCTGATAGAGGCACAGTGTGGGGTTCCACTGATGTACCCAAGATATTCCTGACTGAAGAGTTGTGCATAAATGCAGTAGCTGAGCTATGTGGGCTTCACCCCACCATGTCACACACTGTGTGCACTCAGCAGCACGTGCAGGCATTAAATAAGCTGTCAGAACATGAATGACAGCGATGAGGGGAGGAGGGGGGAGGGCAGTTCTTGCAGCGCGTGGGGGCGTGGACGTGGCCATGGTGCGTTCTCACAGCGGGTTGCTTGTGCCCGTCCCGCAGTAGAGCCTGAAGGCGGTGACGGGCAGAGGCTGCAGTCCTTGTGCTGGAAGTTGGAGGCCGTCCACGTGTGTGTGGCTTGGGGCTGTGGCTGTGCCTCCGCTGTGGATGGGCCTCGGCTCTGTGCAGGCGTGCGAGGCGCCATGGCCTGGGGTGGCCAGGTGTGGGCTTGGCCTCCACCCTTACAGCCCCACACTTTGCAGGGCGGCTTCTCCTTCAGCACACTGGACTGTGGCTGGATTGTTGCCGACTGCACTGCTGAGGCCTTGAAGTCCCTCCTTCTCCTGCAGGAAAAGTGTCCCTTTGTCACCAAGCACGTCCCACGAGAGCGGCTCTTCGATGCTGTCGCTGTGGTGAGGCTGCTGGGTGTGGGACTCTGGTCGCACAGCCGAGGGCGCTGTGCACGTGGAGTCTTGGCCACCCCACCACAGACCCTCTTAGCACACCCAAGTTTTGTCCGGTTTTTACGATGGAGATCACATAGTTTGGTGGCGCATGTGTGCTTTATAAGTGGTAAGCATGCACGTGGCGGGGAGTGGTCCTGGGTGGTCACGGAGTACCTGGTTGATAAAGGTTGCAGCCCACTGTTCTGGGCGCCTGAGGGTCCTGGTTTAACATGAAAACCGGCTCCCTGTTTCCCATCCCTGCTCCTTGGTTCCTAGCCTTGGGGTGTTTCTAGAAAGCTGTGCCACAGCCTTTGGGCCCTTGCATGTGCTCAGCGCATGGGCGAATTCTCAGGATGTTCCCTCTGGTTTTAGTTGCTGAGCATGAGAAACCCCGATGGAGGGTTTGCCACCTACGAGACCAAGCGTGGGGGACACCTTCTGGAGCTTCTGAACCCCTCGGAGATCTTCGGTGAGTGGTCGGCCAGTTGCCACAGACTCAGGGACCCCACGTGCCTGAGGCCGGATCTCCCGCCAGAGCCTGGAGCTCTTTCCCCTGGCGGGGGGCAGTGCCAACAAATGTTCTGGCAGATGCGGGCGGATGCTCTAAGGAGCCCCCAAGCACCAGAGTGTTCCATGCTTCTCGACTTCGCAGGGTGCGGTGACCCTGGTTGTGGATAGAAAAGCTGCAGTCTGCCTCTCGGAGGTGGGTGGGATTCACACCGGCTCTCTGGCCCAAGCCTGGGCCGGCTCCTGCTCTGTCTTCCATAGAGGCCGGCCTGTCTCCTGAGTGCTCCTCATGGAGCCCACAGCTCCTCACAGGGAGGTGACAGTGGGGACCCGCTCGCCTGTGTCCTCCTGCTGCGTCTGTGTGCGCCCCTGTATCCTCCTTCCGGGTCTACATTTGTCGGGCTCCTGTAACTGGCAAATGTACTCCTGTGGAGGCCTTCTCAGGGTGGGATGCAGCTCTGCTGTGTGTGCTTCTCTGTTACCCTCCCACTGACCTGGCTGTCCTGCAGCACAGATGGGCCTCCGTGTCACCTGTGTAGGTGCCTCCCTCCCACCTGGTGGCCATGTCACTGGCTGGTCGCTGGTGACGCTTCCTCCTTTCCTTTGGAGGATGGTCAGGCTTGTGATGTGTTGTACAGGCTCTGCATTTTATGGCGTTCTCCTGTGTCACGGTTTGGCCTGAATTGCCAAATTGGGCAGCTGAGGTAAAGTTCACATTCCTCAAGCCTTCCTTTTCTTTCCCAGGGGACATCATGATTGACTACACATATGTGGAGTGCACCTCGGCTGTGATGCAGGCGCTGAAGCATTTCCACAAGCAGTTCCCAGACCACAGGGCCGGAGAGATCAGGTAAGGGCGGCCTTGGCACAGGGATGCTCAGTCACGCAGCATGGGTACCATCAACTTGGGGCCAAGAAATCAGACAACCTTGATGTCATTGAGAGCAAGCCATTTGCTCACTTGGGGTGCGCAGGCCGGGGGCCCATCTCAGACAGGGGGCTCTGGAATAAAGCTCATTTAAAAATGGAAGAGGTTTCAGATGCTCCTGAATCCTGCTGTAGGCCCTGAAGTATATCAAATGTGTGTATTGGGGGTCAGAGTAGCACAGTTATAACACAAAAATGAGTTAGTTTTTGCATCTTCTTAATAACATTAAAAGAAGACACATAAAGGTGTACCTAGGAGATACTGTGGGTTCAATTCCAGCCACTGCAAATGTCACAGTAATGTGAGTCACGTCAATTTTTGGTTTCCCAGGGCATATGAAAATTACGTTTACACTATATTGTCGTCTATTAAGTGTTCAATAGCATTATGTCTAAGAAAACGATGTACGTATCTTAATTAAAAATATTTTATTGCTAAAAAATATTAACCATCATCTGAGCCTTCAGCAAGTCAAATTCTTTTTGTAATAGTAACATCAAAGATTACTGATCACAGATCACCATAATAGATATAATAATAATGAAAAAGTTTGAAATACTGTGAGAATTACCAAAATGTGATAGAGACATGAAGTGAGCAAATGCTGTTGGAACAATGGCACTGATAGCCTTGCTCGATGCAGGGTTGCCAAAAACCTTCAGTTTGTAAAAAACACAGTGTCTGCGAAGTGCTGTAAAGCAAAGCACAATAGAATGAGGTATGCCTGTACCCCCAGCTCCACCTGTGTCCAAATAATGGTAGTTTTTAAATAAACCTTTCCTGTTGAAGTCTGGCACGTGTTTAGAGAAGTACACAAACCATACATATAGCTCTTGGATTAATTATGAAGTAGACACACCCATGTGACCACGTCAGGCAAACACATTACCAGAAGCTCCCCTCCTGGTTCTCCTCTGCCCACTGTGATCCCAACGTGGAATCCCGTGTCTGTCTCCCTCCACTGTCGAATGCAGATGCCACGCTTTGTTTATGCGTGTGCTTGTCATATATCCTTCAGGGCCTCTCAGTGGGTTATTATGAATCATCCTGCTGTGAACAATCTCAGACTTGTGTTTTGGGGCACAGAGGTTCCCATTTCTTGAGGATGTAGATGTGGACTTGCTGTGTTATGGGGCTTCTGTGCAGTTTTTGTAGATTTTCCTTCATCCTTGTATGATTCTGTTGTTTCATGGCTCTTGGTAAACCTGGTATAGATTCAGCTTGGTCATGATGTGCTTTACTTTTTATATATTGTTGGATTCAATTTAATAAGTATTTTGTTTAGGATTTTGTCAAAGGTTCATAAATAGCTAAAAGTAAAGCCAGTGAATCATTAGTAAAAATTTATCATGCACACACCACAAAGACAGTTTGCAAACCAGGAGTGCACAAACCAAAACATTGAATGAGGCTCGGGTATATATTGTTATAAAGAGCTTATATTGTGAGAAAGCAGTAACTGTTTATTCTTCACAGTGACTGGTTACAATATTAGAATTTTCAGTGATTACCTCGTATCAACCTTGGGAAGCAGTTCAAGTTTTCTTTATGATTTCCAGAGGTGTAAACAAGAAATGACCCAGGTCATGTTAGTCTTGCAAAAAAAGCTAAATTAGCCTTTGTTTGTATGATTAAACTGGTTTTGTCTGCTCAGGGAATTTTCGAGGCTGGGCTCTGTTTGTTTTTGATTTTAACAGTTCCCCCTTTTGGTCATTGTCTCAGCTGGCTGAGAGTATCACCAACCAGTGTAGTGTTATTCTCTCTCTCCACCGTTGGTGTAGTCAGGCTGAAGAGTCACATATTTGCTGTTTTCATTAGTTGAATTGGCGGATTGGAGGGCCATGTAGTCACCATCTTCGTCATTCATGTGGTTATTGCAAATTTCATCCAGTTGTCTGATCCGATGGATACCATTTGGTATGTGAGTGGCTGCCGGTAGGCATTTAAAACTGTTGCGAAATTAATGTGATGACTATAAAAAGAACAGTAATCAAGATTGAAAAATTTCCCAGAGCCCAAATTTAATCAATTAAATAAATCAAATGGGTTATAATCAGATTCGGGTATTACCTTTCTGAGTCAGTCTACAAAAGCTTTAAAAGTTGTTTACAGAGGCGCACCTGCTGTGTCAGCAATCACATGTCCTCTGTTCCTCAGGACAGGATGCACCTTGGGCGTTTACTTCAGGAGGCAGCATCGTAGTTGTCTTTCCACCTAAATTAGACCTCTGTATGATCTGTGCAATCAGGTAATTCAATGAGAGGCATTTCTATGGAAACAAAAGAAAAACAATGGTAAATAATTCAAGCAAATTGTAAATTCAGTTTCTGAGTTTGGAGAGCAGCTAGTTGAGATGATTTCTAGATGCTGGGTCCTAAGCATCTTCAGATGCAGTGAGGACAAGTGTGGCAGTTAGACAGATTTTCCTGGTTTTCAGTGTGAATGTCTCTGGTGATCTTTCTGAGTGGCCACACAGCAACAGGCATGAGGATCGTCCTCACATGAGCTGTTGAAGTCTGTATCAAGTTGTCCAGCTTTTGCTTGCAGGGCTTCGGGAAAAGGGCAGTTTTAGTTTCATAGTGATTCAAAAATCAAAAGAGTGGAAGAAAATTGTAAATGTTAGTTTCTCCAAACTAGCCACATATTGGAGGAAATCAGAAGAATTCAGGATTCAGTCCAGTTTACACTTAGAAAACAAACTTAAAAGACAATTAATGGTACTAGAATCTGATGTACATAAAGGTGTATTATTGAAACATAATTTTTCTCTTTATAAACACCTCCATTTCTATCAGAGATAACAGAGTCTAGTTTCAATAAACTTTGCCTGATTATTTATATAAGTGCAGCAGGAATAGCGACTGACCATATAGGCTCTTTAAAATCTGTTTCGTTGGAACTTTTCATGAGGAATCTCATATTGGATCTTTAAAGTCTCTTTAGGCTAAGAGGCCAAGACAAGGACTTGTCCAGTTGTGTCCTGTTACAAGAACAGATTCTTACTTAACTTTTGCAAATATGTATTGTTATGAAAAATAAGAATATTTAATAGGAGTTTCAGAATTCTTGAGGGACCAGGTAGGGAGAAAAAGATAAATGTTTATTAAATTGCTGTAAGTTGTAGACAGCTTAAAAGAGGAGAAAACGGGTCCTTTAATCTTGGAAAATAGAACGCTAAAGAATGAGCAGTTATCAGAAGCCTACATTCTAGAGTACTTGTGAGGGCCTTTTCCATAAATCTCTTTGAAGATGAAGCACTTTTGCAGGAACATTTTTGCAAAAGCTTCAGAGTAAAATAACAACTGTTTGCAAGTGACAAACAATAACTATTTGTAAATGAAAAGAGTTGGAATTATATCAGGGCATACCAGATTTTTGGGAATTTCATATGATTTCTGGAATATTTGTTTTATTTACTTATTTTTCAATAAATTTATTTATTTATTTATTTATTTATTTATTTATGGTTGTGTTGGGTCTTTGTTGCTGTGCACAGGCTTTCTCTAGTTGCGGCGAGCAGGAGCTACTCTTCATTGCAGTGTGCAGGCTTCTCTTTGTGCTGGCTTCTCTTGTGGAGCACGGTTTCTAGGCACGTGGGCTTCAGTAGTTGTGGCACGTGGGCTCAGTAGTTGTGGCTCATGGGCTCTAGAGTGCAAGCTCAGTAGTTGTGTCGCACGGGCTCAGTTGCTTCGCGGCATGTGGGATCTTCCTGGACCAGGGCTCGAACCCTTGTCCCCTGCATTGGCAGGCAGATTCTTAACCACTGTGCCACCAGGGAAGTCCTGGAATATTTATTAATAATTTCCACATAAATATTTCTTAAAAAAAGTTCAGCATCACTTCTTATTTGAAAATGCTTCCCATGAAATTTAACACATATGAAAAGTTACATAGTTGTAAAAAAGCGTGTCTCTTTTAATAGAGAAGACTCAGTTTTCTTAAGTAATCAAAGACCCGATAAAGACAAATCATAGAATCTTAGTTTTCTAGACATATTACATTAAAGGTAAAGAAAAACATTTGTTTACCCTTTCTTATTAAGAGCAGATCAGTAATCTAAGAAAACTATCCTTTTAATAGAGAAAAGCAAATTCTAATTTCATACCAGTGTAATTTTTTTTTTTTAAATTTATATTTGGCTGCGTTGGGTCTTTGTTGCTGCGTGTGGGCTTTCTCTAGTTGCAGTGAGCGGGGGCTACTCTTCATTGCGGTGCGCGGGCTTCTCATTGTGGTGGCTTCTCTTGTTGTGGAGCATGGGCTCTAGGCACGCGGGCTTTGGTAGTGGTGGCACACAGGCTCAGTAGTTGTGGCTCACGGGCTCCAGAGCACAGGCTCAGTAGTTGTGACGCACGGGCTTAGTTGCTCCGTGGCACGTGGGATCTTCCCGGACCAGGGCTCTAACCTGTGTCCCCTGCATTGGCAGGCGGATTCTTAACCAACACTGAGCCACCAGGGAAGTCCCAGAACCAGTGTAATTTTGATATTAAAATTCTTCCTTGGGGCTTCCCTGGTGGCGCAGTGGTTAGGAATCCCCCTGCCAATGCAGGGAACACGGGTTCGAGCCCTGGTCTGGGAGGATCCCACATGCCGCGGAGCAACTGGGCCCGTGCGCCACAGCTACTGAGGCTGCGCTCTAGAGCCTGTGCTCCGCAACGAGAGAGGCCACTGCGATGGGAAGACCGTGCACTGCGACAAGGTGTGGCCCCCTATCGCCGCAAGTAGAGAAAGCCCCCGCACAGCAACGAGGACCCAACACAGCCAAAAATAAATTAAAAAAACAACAACAACAAAAAAATTCTTCCTTGTTTAAAAACTTGTATAAATCCATTGCAGTCTTAGTCAACGTGACTACACATAAAATTCCTTTCTCAAGATTCCTTTTCTATAAACCTACAACTTTTTATATCCATTCAGGTTTTGCCCTGTCTTTTTCCTTTCTTATTCTGGAACAATCGTTTTACTTAGAAAAAAATTACTTTCTTTTTTTCCTTCAACAAAAATGCATCCTTATTCCTCATACCTTCTCTTTTTTAAAAAAATATTTATTTATTTATTTGGTTGCACTGGGTCTTAGTTGCAGCTCCCTGGGTCCTTAGTTGCGGCAGGCAAGCTCCTTAGTTGTGGCATGCAAACTTCCAGTTGTGGCATGCACGTGAGATCTAGTTCCCTGACCAGGGATCGAACCCGGGCCCCCTGCATTGGGAGCGTGGAGTCTTAGCCACTGCGCCACCAGGGAAGTCCCCCTCATACCTTCTACTGAAAACACACATCCAACTTTTCATATATAGTCATTTTCTTTTATCTGTATTTTCTAGTAGTTTTGTAAACAAACAAACCTTAGCTCTTTTATGAATCAGTTTTGGCAAGGGAACTTCTATAGCAGTCTGTATTTTTTTTTAAAAAGCCTCTTTTTAAAAAAAATGCTGATTTTTCAACTTTATTAGTTCAAATGTTATTTTCTCAATTTCAAAAACTTACAAAGCTTACCTAGAGAAAAAATGATGCAAGGAAGTTGTTACAGAATAATTACACATTCACTCTTAGAGGATAGCATAATTGCCTGTGAATGACATTAAATGAATATAAATTCTTTCTACATAATACAGTTAAAATAAAATATATGCTTTCTGGAAATTACATTATGAGATTCTCTGGTGTCTACAGGTTCATCCCAATGTTGCTCTACTAGACTGGGAAGCATAGAACAGGCAGGGGCTGCAGGATCCTCACGTCACTGCTGAAGAGGGTTGCTCTGTGTTGAGTAGGCAGAATAAAGATTTGAAGGATGGAGAACAACCTCTAAACTGATGGCTGAGCTATAACTGTATGGGAAAACGCCACCAGAATTCCCAGGCTTGCAAGTAGATTGCTCCCTGGCTGCAATCTGAAAAGGCAAGGCAACAAAGCCTGAGCCTGTCAGAGAGGTTGCAGCCTGGCCTTGAGGAGCCATCGCTGTGTATACAGGGCAGAAAGGGTGGCTGTGGTCGGGCTGGCCTGTCCCGCTGGCTGCGCGGTGCTTCTGCTGCTCGGTTTGCCGTCGCGTAGGAGTGGCCGTTTTCCAGCATGATGGGCCATTCCTTAGTGAGAGACGCAGTGTATGTCGTGCCCATACCTTTGTGTATAAAACCGTACAACTAACTGAGACAGCAGTGTAATAAATGGACACGTATTTCTTATCTTCAGTATATGGCATGCGTGCATCCTATTTTGTACTTTTTGAAACTCTTGCTTACATCCAGATAATAAATGAACTATTAATAAATGTATCTATAAGGTATAGCTAAAATTAAAGATGTATACTATCCCTTTATATAGGTATAAATAATATGTATATTTTCAATTTAAATAAATGTTAATCATAACTCACCAATGGTCTACGACCGGTGTTTGAAAAATAAGAAGTTGCAGTAAATCCTCCCACAGAGGAGAAAGCTCTCTTCGATGGGTGCTTAGATAAATGATTTTCAGGCTTTCTCTTTTTTAAAAAAATTTATTTATTTATTTATTTATTTATTTATTTTTGGCTGTGTTGGGTCTTCGTTTCTGTGCGAGGGCCCTCCCTAGTTGCTGCGAGCGGGGGCCACTCTTCATCACGGTGCGCGGGCCTCTCACTATCACGGCCTCTCTTGTTGCGGAGCACAGGCTCCAGACGCGCAGGCTCAGCAATTGTGGCTCATGGACCTAGCTGCTCCGCGGCATGTGGGATCTTCCCAGACCAGGGCTCGAACCCGTGTCCCCTGCATTGGCAGGCAGATTCTCAACCACTGCGCCACCAGGGAAGCCCCAGGCTTTCTTTTTAAATGTACACTTAAGTTTATATGTAAGTTTTGATGTGTCATTCAGTTAAAAGCATTTTCTATTTCTATTGTGAATTTTCTGGCCCATGAGTTATTTAGGAGCATGTTGCTTTATTTCCCAAAAAAATTGGAGGAGTATCCAGTCATGTTTTTGCTGGTTTCCGTCTGGTCTGGCAGGAGGTGCAGCCACAAGGGGGCACTAGCGGGCACTGTGTCTAGTCTTCCTTTTGTCACCCAGGCCAGGCTGGTCCCTTGGCCGTGTGCTGTGTGTGTGATCTGGGGTCCTTTCCTCTGGCCACCTTGTCCTCAGAGATGCCCTCACAGGATTGACCTTCCTTCTTAATCATCTTTGTAAGAATTATTATAATAAAAGTAAAGCATGCTCTTTGAAGGAGACTTGGACGATACAGAAAAGCACCAGGAAGAAAGCCAGCTGCCCTTCCTCACCCCTGAGAAGAGGGCGTTCTGACTGTTTGATCTCCACGGTGCACCTTTCATGTAACTGGCTCTGTTTACTCTGGGGTTCCTGAGAGCAGGTGATAACTTCCCTTGTCATTTGGCATTCTCCTCCAACATGAGTTGTAATGGTTATTTCTGAATTTTCATTGCTGTTTTCCAGCTTTTCCCCATTTTAACCTGAACCAGTATCCTCTTGTTAAATCTTTGCTCAGGGCCATTATTCTTCCCTAGAGCCATGTGGGCTTGGAGTCAGCCTGTCTGGGTGGATGCCCCTGCCCCTGCCCCTTCTCTGCTTGAGATCCTGGTCCAGTCACTTCACTCCCCTGCCCAGGCTCCCCCTGCCACATGCGGCAGTAGTACAGCCTCATGGAACTGGCAGGATTGAGATACCACACGAAAGCACTGCGAGATTGGCATGTGATAAGCACAGAATAACTATTGTTATTGTGTAAAAACTCCTGCTTTGGAAGGTATATTATGATAGTTTTCTGGTGGATTTACTTCATTTGTATTTCTTTGGAGATTACTGAGCTAAAATATTCTTTCCAGACATTTATAGGTCATTTCTGTATCTTCTTTCACATTATGAATTGCCATTCATACCCTTTCCAACTTTGTTGCTGGGATGATTTTTCTTCTTGCCTTACATGTTTATTAAGCACAATAAGTAATTCTCTATCTTATGTTACAGATATTTTCCCCCAATTACTTTATTATTTTTACCTCTAGAGAGTTTGAACATAAGTTTTTATTTTTTGAACAAATATATTAACTTGTTATATTAAAATTTTTAATTTATCTAGGAGTGTTTTTAGGTATAGTTTGAGGGTGTCAGTTACTCTAGTAATACATATATGGGATATTCCATTTTACTAGATTGACTTGAAATTCTTCATTAACTTCAAACTTATAAGAAAGTTATAAAAGAAGTAAAATACACTCCTATTTACCTCTTCCAACTACTGCTCAGTTGTTAATGTCAACTTTAATAATATAATAGCCAGTTAATTAACCAGCAAAAGTGAGTTTATTCAGAATAGCCAGAGGAATTGCAACTCGGGACATGTGAACTGTGACAGATCACAGGAAAATCCAGAGAATAAGAAAGGGAACTTGCTTGTATAGGGACTGTGATAACCAAAGAGTCTGTTGGAGGGGTTGGGGATCCAGAGTATGGAGGCTTCCCATTGATGGGCTGCTGCCGTCTCTGATTGGCTGGGCTGTCGTGGGAAAGAGAGTTTTCTTCTTCCTGCTGGATAGTGAGCAGGGACACCTTCCTGCCTGAGATGTGGAGGGATATTTTTTCCTGTTTGGGGAAATTGATGATGCCTGGTGGGCCTGAGCACTTCCCTTACAGGCCTGTCTTGACTCCAGCTTTAGGTGAAGCTTCTTTAATTAATTCCACTTTAACATTTTACTGTATTTCCTTCATCATACTCCCTCCCATATATGTTTTTTCTTGAACCATTTGAAAGTAAATTGCAAATGTGATTACCTTAATCCCTAAATACTTTAGTATTTTTAAAAAATAAATTTATTTATTTATTTATTTATTTATTTATTTATTTATGGCTGTGTTGGGTCTTTGTTGCTGTGCGCGGGCTTTCTCTAGTTGTGGTGAGCGGGGCCTACTCTTCATTGCAGTGCGCGGGCTTCTCATTGTCGTGGCTTCTTTTAGTATTTTTTTTAATGAGGATATTCTCTTAGGTAAATATGAGTCACAATATTAATATTGGTATAATACCATTATTTAATCTATAGAACTTATTTCAATTGTCCTAGTTGTACCAGTGGTGTGGATTATAGAAACATTTTTCCTCAAGGTCTAATCCAGGGTCATTGTATTTAGTTGTCATGTATTAGTTCTTTAACCTGGAACAATTCTTTAGTCTTTCCTTGTGTTTGATGACTGACATTTTTGAGGCATATGGCAAGTTATTTTGTAGAATGTCCTCAATGTATGTTTTTCTGTGTTTGCCCATGACAAGATTCAGGTTATAAAATTAAGCATTTTTGTCGGGAAAGTAACAAAAGTGATGGGGCTCCTCAGTGCATCATATTAGGAAGCGTGTGTCAACACTGACCGCTTGATTAAGGAGATGGCCACTTGTTTTCCCCACTGTAAAGTTAATATTTTTTTCTTTGTGGGAGAAAGTTTTTTTATTTTTTTATTTTTTGAAATTTTATTTATTTTTTTATACAACAGGTTCTTATTAGTCATCAGTTTTATACACATCAGTGTATACAGGTCAATCCCAATTGTCCAATTCATCACACCACCATCCCCACCCCCCCGCGGCTTTCCCCCCTTGATGTCCATACGTTTGTTCTCTACATCTGTGTCTCAACTTCTGCCTGGCAAACCGGTTCATCTGTACCATTTTTCTAGGTTCCACATACACGCGTTAATATACGATATTTGTTTTTCTCCTTCTGACTTACTTCACTCTGTATGACAGTCTCTAGATCCATCCACGTCTCAACAAATGACCCAATTTCGTTCCTTTTTATGGCTGAGTAATATTCCATTGTATATATGTACCACAACTTCTTTATCCATTCGTCTCTTGATGGGCATTTAGGTTGCTTCCATGACTTGGCTATTGTAAATAGTGCTGCAATGAACATTGGGGTGCATGTGTCTTTTTGAATTATGGTTTTCTCTGGGTATATGCCCAGTAGTGGGATTGCTGGATCATATGGTAATTCTAATTTTAGTTTTTTAAGGAACCTCCATACTGTTCTCCATAGTGGCTGTATCAATTTACATTCCCACCAACAGTGCAAGAGGGTTCCCTTTTCTCCACACCCTCTCCAGCATTTGTTGTTTGTAGATTTTCTGATGATGCCCATTCTAACTGGTGTGAGGTGATACCTCATTGTAGTTTTGATTTGCATTTCTCTAATAATCAGTGATGTTGAGCAGCTTTTCATGTGCTTCTTGGCCATCTGTACGTCTTCTTTGGAGAAATGTCTATTTAGGTCTTCTGCCCATTTTTGGAGTAGGTTGTTTGTTTCTTTAATATTGAGCTGCATGAGCTGTTTATATATTTTGGAGATTAATCCTTTGTCTGTTGATTTGTTTGCAAATATTTTCTCCCATTCTGAGGGTTGTCTTTTCGTCTTGTTTATGGTTTCCTTTGCTGTGCAAAAGCTTTTAAGTTTCATTAAGTCCCATTTGTTTATTTTTGGTTTTATTTCCATTACTCTAGGAGGTGGATCAAAAAAGATCTTGCTGTGATTTATGGCAAAGAGTGTTCTGCCTATGTTTTCCTCTTAAGAGTTTTATAGTGTCTGGTCTTACATTTAGGTCTCAAATCCATTTTGAGTTTATTTTTGTGTATGGTGTTAGGGAGTGTTCTAATTTCATTCCTTTACATGTAGCTGTCCAGTTTTCCCAGCACCACTTATTGAAGAGACTGTCTTTTCTCCATTGAATTTCCTTGCCTCCTTTGTCATAGATTAGTTGACCATAGGTGCGTGGGTTTATCTCTGTGCTTTCTATCCTGTTCCATTGATCTATGTTTCTGTTTTTGTGCCAGTACCATATTGTCTTGATTACTGTAGCTTTGTAGTATAGTCTGAAGTCAGGGAGTCTGATTCCTCCAGCTCCGTTTTTTCCCTCAAGACTGCTTTGGCTATTCGGGGTCTTTTGCGTCTCCATACAAATTTTAAGATTTTTTGTTCTAGTTCTGTAAAAAATGCCATTGGTAGTTTGATAGGGATTGCATTGAATCTGTAGATTGCTTTGGGTTGTATAGTCATTTTCACAGTGTTGATTCTTCCAGTCCAAGAACATGGTATATCTCTCCATCTGTTTGTATCATCTTTAATTTCTTTCATCAGTGTCTTATAGTTTTCTGCATACAGGTCTTTTGTCTCTGTAGGTAGGTTTATTCCTGGGTATTTTATTCTTTTTGTTGCAGTGGTAAATGGGAGTGTTTCCTTAATTTCTCTTTCAGATTTTTCATCATTAGTGTATAGGAATGCAAGAGATTTCTGTGCATTAATTTTGTATCCTGCAACTTTACCAAAATCATTGATTAGCTCTAGTAGTTTTCTGGTGGCATTTTTAGGGTTCTGTATATATAATATCATGTCATCTGCAAACAGTGACAGTTTTACTTCTTTTCCAATTTGTACTCCTTTTATTTCTTCTTCTCTGATTGCCATGGCTAGGACTTCCAAAACTTGAGAAGAAAGTGTAATCTGCTGTTTTTGGATGGAATGTGCTATAAATATCAATTAAATCTATCTGATAATTTAATTATCAATTAAATCTATCAATTAAATCTATCAATTAAATCTATAAATATCAATTAAATCTAAGTGGGTCTCTTGTAGACAGCATATTAGATGGGTCTTGTTTTTGTATCCATTCAGCAAGCCTGTGTTTTTTGGTTGGAGCATTAATCCAGTCACGTTTAAGGTAATTATCAATATGTTATGTTCCTACTACCAGTTTCTTAATTGTTTTGGGTTTGTTTTTGTAGGTCCTTTTCTTCTCTTGTGTTTCCCACTTAGAGAAGTTCCTTTAGCATTTGTTGTAGAGCTGGTTTGGTGGTGCTGAATTCTCTTAGCTTTTGCTTCTCTGTAAAGCTTTTGATTTTTTGATTTTTTGATTTCTCCATTGAATCTGAATGAGATCCATGCTAGGTAGAGTAATCTTGGTTGTAGGTTATTCCCTTTCATCACTTTAAGTATGTCATGCCACTCCCTTCTGGCTTGTAGAGTTTCTGCTGAGAAATCAGCTGTTAACCTTATGGGAGTTCCCTTGTATGTTATTTGTCATTTTTCCCTTGCTGCTTTCAATAATTTTTCTTTGTCTTTAATTTTTGCCACTTTGATTACTATGTGTCTCGGCGTGTTTCTCCTTGGGTTTATCCTGTATGGGACTCGCTGCACTTCCTGGACCTGGGTGGCTATTTCCTTTCCCATGTTAGGGAAGTTTTTGACTATAATCTCTTCAAATATTTTCTCTGGTCCTTTCTCTCTCTCTTCTCCTTCTGGGACCCCTATAATGCGAATGTTGTTGTGTTTAATGTTGTCCCAGAGGTCTCTCAGGCTGTCTTCATTTCTTTTCATTGTTTTTTCTTTATTCTGTTCTGCAGCAGTGAATTCCACCATTCTGTCTTCCAGGTCACTTATCCGTTCTTCTGCCTCAGTTATTCTGCTATTGATTCCTTCTAGTGTAGTTTTCATTTCAGTTATTGTATTGGTCATCTCTGTTTGTTTTTTTCTTTAATTCTTCTAGGTCTCTGTTAAACATTTCTTGCATCTTCTCGATCTTTGCCTCCATTCTTTTTCCGAGGTCCTGGATCATCTTCACTATCATTATTCTGAATTCTTTTTCTGGAAGGTTGCCTATCTCCACTTCATTTAGTTGTTTTTCTAGGGTTTTATCTTGTTCCTTCATCTGGTACATAGCCCTCTGCCTTTTCATCTTGTCTATCTTTCTGTGAATGTGGTTTTTGTTCCACAGGCTGCAGGATTGTAGTTCTTCTTGCTTCTGCTGTCTGCCCTCTCTGGGAGAAGGTTTTAAACTATGTAAATATCCTGTTTCTCATCAAACTTCTACCCATTAGTTTTAGCACCTGATGATGATTCTTGCTTGCATCAGTTATTCATATAATGATTGCAAAATTGTCATTCCTTTCATATGTATTAGTTGGTGTTCTATTAAAAGCTTTGTTTTGCCCCTGTTTACTTATTTGCTTATTTGTTAGTGTGGACTCACGGATTCTTATGCTACTGATTTTTTTTTCTTGTGTTAAAATACATGTAACATAAAATTTACTATCTTAGCCATTTTTAAGTGTACAATCCAGTGGTGTTAAATACATTCACATTGTTGTGCAACCATCACCACCATCCATCCCCATAACTCTTTTCATCTTGTAAAACTGATACCCATTGAACAATAACTCCCATTTCCCCACTCTTCCCAGCCCCTGGCAACCACCATTCTATTTTCTGTCTCTATGATTTTGACTACTCTAAGTACCGTGTGTAAGTGGAATCATGTAATATTTGTCTTTTTGTGTCTGGCTTATTTCGCTGAGAGTAATATCCTCAAGGTTCATGCACGTTATAGCAGGTATTATTAGTTCTTCATTCCATTTAAAAGCTGAATAATATTCCACTGTATGGATGAAGCACATTTTGCTTATCCGTTCATCTGTGGTCGACACTTAGGTTGCTTCCACATTTTAGCCATTGTGAGTAATGCTACTGTGAATAGCATTTAAATCCCCGGAAGTCACTTCAGCCAGCAGGGCAGGGGCTGGAACAGCTGGGGGCAGGTGCAGCAGCCGTGGCCTCCTGCCTCTCTGCCGGCTCCTCTGTGATCAGAAGCATCATTCAGAGCAGATTCCCAGTTTTGGGAGGACAGGGTCCTTTTTGCCCACCCTAGGTCCTGCAAGATGCTCTAGGGACACATGCACTGCTGCCTGCTGGGCCCTGGGGTGGAGGATGGGTAGCTGTTCCCGTGCTAAGAGCTGAGAGCAGTTTAACCCTCCAAACCTTCCCCTGGAAGTTGCAAGCCTTCAACAGTCTGCAGACTTCCAGAATGGTTACATCAGGCACATTCTGCCTGTGCAGTAGTTGTCCAGGTGGGACAGGGGTTCCCAATGCTGCCTGTTCTGCCATCTTTCCAGGAGCCTCTTCAATTGATTTTGATATTGATCTTATAGCTAGACAATCTGCTAAACTTAAAAAAAAATAATACACTTTGTCTCATAGAGCAGTTTTAGGTTTACAGAAAGATGGCATAGGGAGTTCCTGTTTAGCCATTTGGCTCCTCCTCCCACCCCATTTCCCCTGTTATTAATATCTTGCATTAATTTGATACTTTTTAAATACAGTCGATGAGCCAATATTGATACATTATTATCATCCGAAGTCCATAGTTTACGTTCAGATTAACTCTTTGTGTTGTACGTTCTGTGGGTTTTGACAAATGTATACAACATGTGTCCATCATTACTCTATCATACGGAATAGTTTCACTGCTCTTAAAATCCTCCATGATCTGCCTATTCGTCCTCCCCCCTCACCGATCCCCTGGGAAACACTCCAGAATGTCATATAGTTAGAATCATACAGTCTGTAGCCTTTTCAGATTGGCTTCTTTCACTTAGTAATATGCATGTAAAGTTTCTTCATATCTTCATGTACCAGTTTGTTTATCCATTGCCTATTGAAGGACATCTTGGTTGCTTCCAAGTTTTAGCACTATGAATAAACCTGCTATAATTATTCCTGTGCAGGTTTTTGTGTGCATATGTTTTCAGCTCATTTGAGTAAATACCAAGAGCATATGGTTGGCTCATATGGTAAGAGAATATTAGTTTTGTAAGAAACCGCCAAACTGTCTTCCAAAGTGGCTGCACCATTCTGCATTCCCATCAGCAGTGAATGAGAGTTCCTGTTGCTCCACATCCTCGCCAGCATTTGGTGCTGTCAGTGTTCCGGATTTTGGCCATTCTGATAGGTGTGTAGTGGTATCTCATTGTTTTAATTTGTGATTTCCTAATGACGTATAATGCTGAACATCTTTTCATGTATCTATTTGCCATGTGTATATCTTTGGTGAGGTGTGTATTCAGATCTTTTGCACATTTTAAATTTGTGTTGTTGTCTTACTGTTGAGTTTTAGAAGTGCCTTGTATATTTTAAATAGCAACCCTTTGTCAGCTATGTATTTTACAAAGATTTTCTCTCAGTCTGTGGCAAGCTCAGGTCTGGCTGCTCTCTGCTCAAAAGCCAATACTTGAGAGGCAAGTGTTGGTAGAAAGGAAAGGTTGCTTTAATCAGAAGGCTGGCAATGTGGGGAGAAGGTGGGCTCATGTCCCCCGAATCAACTCCAAAGATTCTGCTCAGCCCTGACAGATTTTAAAGGGGAAAAAGGGAAAGAATCTCAGTGAACCGTCAAGGCAGGAGGTCAAGCTCTGTGTCCTCTCCTCACGTGCAGGCTGACTGACTCCTCATGAGCTTTCTTCAGATGTTGTCTTGCCCACGCGGCCTGCCTGCAGGATTGCTAAGGGGGCTGCTGGGGGTAGACAGCTAGTCACTCTTTAACTGCTCAGTTCTTAATTCCTACTTCTTTTCGTCTAGGGAAAGGACCAACAGGTTAGGCAAGGCATGGTGTGCATTCAGTAGAGCGTGAGTCAGGAGTTAGGTTGAATGTCACCTAGTGACCTGATTTCTGTAAGGTTTGAGGGCAACAGAAATGGGCAAACAGGAAAGGGGCAAAAGAGCTCCTTACACTTTCATTCTGTCGACAATGTCTTCTGCAGAGCTGGAGTTTTTCATTTTAATGAAGTACAGCCTAACAGTGTTTTCTTTCATAGATCGTGATTGGAATGTTATATCTAAAAAGTTATCACCAAACCCAAGGTCACCTAGAGTTTCTCCTATGTTTATGTTCTAGGAGTTTTATAGTCTTGTGTTTTACATGAAAACACAAAGTCTGTGATTCATTCTGAGTTAATTTTTGTGAAGGGTGTAAGGTCTGTATCTAGATATATTTATGTTTTATGTGATGTTCGGTGTTCTATTACCATTTGTCACAGAGACTCTCCTTTCTGCATTGGATTGCCTTTGCTCCTTTGCCAACGATTTCTTGACTGTATTTGTGCGGGTCTGTTTCTGGGCTGTCTGTTCTGCTCCATTGATCTATCTGTGTGTTCTTTCATTGATACCACACAGTCCTGATGACCGTAGCTTTACAGTTAAGTTGGGTAGTGTCAGTCTTCCAACTTTATTTCCGTTAAATAGTGTGTTTTCTATTCTGGTTCTTTTTTTGCCTCTGCATAAAACTTAGGAATCTGTTGATATCTACGAAATGATTTGCTGAAATTTTGATTGACATTGTGTTGCATATATAGATCAAGTTGGGAAGATCTTTTGATTCTTTTATCATAATTTTATAGTTTCCCTCTTATAGATCTTGTATATATTTTTTTAGATTTATACCTAAGTATTTAAAATTTTTTTTGGTGCTAACATAATTGGTATTGTAATTTTAATTTCAGAATCTAATTGTTCATTGCTGGTAGGAAAACAGTTGTCTTTTGTATATTAACCTTCTGTCCTGCAACGTTGCTGTAATTTGCTTAGTAGTTCCAGGAGTTTTTTGGTCGGTTCTTTGGGATTTTCTACATAGATAATCATGTAATCTGTGAACAAAGACAGTTTTATTTCTTCTTCCCCAATATGTATACCTTTTATTTCCTTGTCTTATCCTATTGCATTAGCTAGGACTTCCAGTATGAAGTTGAATACAAGTGGTGAGAGTAGACATTCTTGTTCCTGATTCAGCAGGAAAGCATCTAGTTTTTCTCACCATTAAGTATGATGTTAGCTGTTGGTTTTTTGTGGCTGCTCTTTATCAAGTTGAGGAACTTCCCCTCTGTTCCTAGTTTGCTGAAAGTTTTCTTTTTTTTTTTTTATCATGAATAGGTGTTAGATTTTGTCAAATATTTTTTCTACAGCTATTGATATGATCATGTGATTTTTTTTCTTCTTTAGAGAAGAAGTTGATTTGATAGATTGCATTTTTGAATGTTCAACCAGCCTTTCATACCTGGGATAGATCCCACTTGTTTGTGATAATGTAATTCTTTTTATACATTTTTGGATTTGATTTGCTAATATTTTATTGAGGATTTTTTATATCTGTGCTACTGAGAGATATTTATCCCTAGCTTTCCTTTCTTATAATGTCTTTGTCTGTTTTTGGTATGCTGTCCTCATCGAATGAGTTAGGCAAAATTCCCTCTGTTTCTGTTCTTTGGAAGAGATTGTAGAGATGGTACAATTTCTTCCTTAGATGTTTGGTAGAATTCATCAGCGAATCCATCTGGGTAACTCTTTTTATTCTAATTAATTGCTTGTAGATTCTTTTGGGTTTTCTCTGTAGACAGTCATATCACTTGTAAATGACATATTTTTCCTTTCAATCCATAGGCCTATAGTTTATTTTCTTGTCTCATTGCCCTGGCTAAGATTTCAGTATTCTGCTTAGCAGAAGTGGTAATAGTGCCATCTTTGTCATATTTCCTGATTTTTAAAGGGGAATGCTTCTAATATTTCTCCATTAAGAATGACATTTGGGAATTCCCTGGTGGTCCAGTGGTTAGGACTCCACACTTCCACTGCCGGGGGCCTGGGTTCAGTCCCTGGTCAGGGAACTAAGGTCCCACAAGCTGTGTGATGTGGACGAAAAAAAAAAAAAGAATGACATCTCCTGTAGGTTTTTGGTAATTATCCCTTTTCAGGTTAACAAAGCTCTTTTCTCTTCCTAGTTTGCTAAGTTGTTTTTTCTCTCTGTTGTCGAATGGGTGTTGTATTTTAGCAAATGATTTTTCTGTCTCTATTGAGATGATTATACATTTATCTCCTTTATCTGTTAATGTTGTAGATAATTATTGTAGATTTTTCTAATGTTAAAACACCTTTGCATTTCTGGATAAACCTCACTTAGTATTGGTATATCTCTACTGTATGTAGTTTCCCAATATTTAATTTAGAGTTTTGCATCTGTGTCCATTAATGAACAGCCTGAAATTTTTACTTTACCATATCCCTCTCGTCTGGTTTGTTGAGAAGCTTATGTTGAGTTCCCAGAATGAACTAGGGAAAGTGTTCCTTCCTCTTTCTATTTCCTAGGAGAGTTTGTGTAAGATTAGAATGATTGTTCTTGATAATTTGGTAGAATTCACTTACAAAATGTCTAGACTTGGAGTTCTTTTTCTGGGCAAAGTTTATGTTTTTTATGTATATCTTTAGTAGTTGTAGGACTATTCAGGCTCTTTATTCTTGAGGCAGTTTCAATACGTTAATTTTCTGAGTAATTTGTACATATTGTCTAAGTTTTCAAATGTATTGCATGAGTTTTTCTTATTTTCTCTTCACTTTTTAATTTCCACTAAAGCTATAGTCACACTGCTCTTTTTATTGCTAATGTTATTTGTACTTTCATTCTTTGTATTAACATGTCTTGCTGAGTTGGTGGCTCAAAACAGCTCACGTGTATCACCTCGCAGTTTCTGTGGGTCAGGAAGGAGTCCAGGCATGGCTGAGCTGGGCCCTCTGCTCCGGGTTTCCCCGGGTTGCAGTCAGGATGCTGGCCGGGGCTGGGGCCTCACCTGAGCCTTGACTGAGGGTCTGCCCCGGGCGTGCGTGGTTGTTGGCAGGCTTCCATCCCTTGCAGATTGTCAGCCTCAGGCCCCATTTCCTTGCTGACTGTTGGCTGGAGCCACCCTTAGTTTCCTGCCACGTGGGCTTCTGTATGGCGGCTCCAGGAGAGCCAGCAAGGGAGGGATCAGTAGAGCCAGGGAGTCTGTCTGCCAGCCAGGTGGGAGCTGGAAGCAGCGACCATCAGCGGTGCAGGGATCAGCTGGCTACAGACAGGACACGGGGCTGCCGCTCGAGAGGGATGACACGGCTGAGCACCTGGAGGCCGGTGAGGTCCCGGGGGCGGGTCACCCTAAAGGCTGTATCCGTACCTTCACCTCTAGTCCTTCCAGAGGGCCAGCTCTTCTTGGAAGTGCCAGCTAGACCTGTGATGGGTCTTCTTCGTTTGTCCTCTGAATGTATCGTTTTCTCTCTCATTTCTTGTTTGTTTTAAAATTTTCGTTTATGTGATTTACTCAAGCCTGTGTCACTGACCTTGTTTTCGGTGATATCGATCCTGTTTGTAGCTGCTTCTAATGTGGGTTCGTCCCTGAGGTTTTCCTCTCCTTAAGTTTCTTTTCACTGCCACTTTGCTCCCCTCCTGTAGCCTGTAATCGCTGCTTCTTTGACCTTGTATCTCCTCCCTGAACTGTTTGTTTTTACATATTTTTAAGGAAGACCATGCTCATTCTTCCGAGGCCGTAGAGTGGGGGGAATGGGGTTAGCAGGTAAGTTGCTGTTTTGCTGGAATGTTCATCGGGCACGTTCATCCTGCTGTGTTCCAGGGAGACCCTCGAGCGGGGCCTGCAGTTCTGTCGGCAGAAGCAGAGGCCTGATGGCTCCTGGGAAGGGTGAGTGATGCCTGTGGGTGCAGATGCGTGTGGGGTGCTTGTGCTGCCCCAGGGGTTTCTGGACATGTTCCTGGTGGGCCTTGCTCCTTTATGAATGCCCAGCCTCCCCCGGTGGTGACTGCTCAGCGTGCTGCTAAGGCAGTGTGGTGAGGGCGTTGGAAGGGTGCAGTGGCCTGGTGGCTCCACCCCTCCTCTGTGTTTGGATCCGTTCTCATCTGGCTTTGGATCCAGCACATGGAGCCGCCCACGGAGGCCAGGTTGGGTAGGTCTGTCTTAGTGCTGAAGGCCTTGTGGATGCTTTTCCTGAAGATAGCCGCAGCCCCCCGTGCACCCCCATGCTGGAGGGAGTCCCTGCCCCCACTGTGAACGAGGACTCAGGGGCCGGGCGCTGTCCCCTTCTTCCTCCAGCTCCTGGGGGGTGTGCTTCACCTACGGCACCTGCTTTGGGCTGGAAGCCTTCGCCTGCATGGGGCACACTTACCGCGATGGGTGAGTGTGGACATTCCCACCTTGGCGGGATGGGGGTCTTCTCAGCATGACACTCTGCTGGAGGCGTTTCTCCCTTTGTTGTTTGATTTTGGGGGTGTTCTTACATGTTTTTAAACAGTGAGATAAGATCAAGATTCCGGAAAATGTGTGAGCCACTGTGCCTCACTGCGCAGCCTCCCGGCTCGTGTTGGGGGGGGAAGCCTCTGGCTCTCTGCCCTCCCCCAGCTCACCCGCCCGTACCCAAGCCCCACACCCAAGTAGGAGCGGGAGCGGCCCGAGGCCAGGATGCTGGCTGGGAGAAGGGAGGAGGCCTCGGGTCAGCTGTCTCCAGCTGCCTCCCTGAGGGCTGCTTTGCTGGCGGGCCACGTCTGGGAGGCCATCTGCAGATGCACAGCATCTCCCTTTACCTTCCAACGGCCCTGCGGTGCCGGCGCCTGTCCCCCTTCACGTCCCACGGTGGGGTGGGCCTGAGTGCGGAGGCCCACGCGGCCCTCTCCGTGACCCTGAGGGGCCTGGCCAGGGCGAGAATGGGGGCACGGACTTCGCCCGGCATGACGGTGTCTCGTGTCTTGCTGGTCTCTGCAGGGCTGCCTGTGCAGAGGTCTCCCAGGCCTGCGACTTCCTGCTGTCCCGACAGATGGCAGATGGAGGCTGGGGGGAGGACTTCGAGTCCTGTGAGCAGCGGCGCTACGTGCAGAGCGCCCGCTCCCAGATCCACAACACATGCTGGGCCCTGATGGGGCTGATGGCCGTCAGGTGGGGGCGACGAGGCCTGTCCCAGAGCCGCGGGGCTGGGCAAAGGAAGGGCGGTGAGCCAGCAGCCTGGGCGGGCACGGCAGCTGAGCTCCGAGTGCAGCAGTGGCAGGAGGCGAGGCCTGCGGGGCCCCCTCAACAGGCTCCCAGGGCAAGGTGGCAGGTCCTGCAAAGAGGCCACCGACAGGGACAGCCAGGGGAGCAGGGCCGTCAGCAGCGTGAGGTGTGGCAGCACCTGCAGCTGCTCTGTGTCCGCAGCCGGCCCTAAGCCACACACGTGCTCAGGCGCGTGCACACAACACACCCACACAGACATGTGCACACAGACGTGCACACGGTGTCCCAGCCTTTGCTGCCCTGTTGGGTTTGGGGCCACTGGGAAATCTCCCTAAAACCCCCTCAAAGGAAGGCCGGGTAGTGTGGGCAGGAGCGGGCAGGCTGAGCTCCGTCCTGAGCCATCGAGCCTTCTGGTGGCTCATCAGGCCGGGACGAGCAAGCTTAGCACATGTGGCTTCGGTGGCCCTCAGAGGGCCCTGAGAACCAGTGGCCGGGGGGACAGGAGAGCAGCACCTCATGTCAGGGACCACTCGCCCGGCCACGCGTGGGCTGCCCTCCTGCCCGCTCGCCTCTGCCCTGGTGGTGTTTCCTGCTCCTCAGGGTGTCTGGTGGGCCGACTGTTACCGGCGGGTCTGCAGTTCAGGTCTGTCTGTCATCGTGCAGCATTTCACATCCTTGTCCCTGTGCTTGGCTGCGTGAGGGTGAGGATGCAGGTCTGTCCGCAGCCGGAGGTGGGCTCGTGCAGAGTGGGGGTGGGAGTGCTCAGTGCCCCTCTCCCTGCAGGCACCCTGACGTAGCGGCCCTGGAGAGGGGAGTCAGCTACCTGCTTGGGAAACAGCTGCCCAATGGCGACTGGCCCCAGGTACGAGTGGGCCCGCGCCTGGCCCCACGTCCTTCATGGGCCCGCGGGTGGGGTTTCACCTTGGGGATTTGAGAGTCACAAACACCACCGGTGAGTGGCCTGTGTTGGAAGCAGGTGTGTGATGGTGGCGGGTCCTGAAGGCCTGGGCCGTTTGCAGCTGAAGCACTGGCTTGGCGGCAGGGCTGGTGGTGTCGGGGAAGGAGCTGGCGGGGGAGAAGCCCACGGGCCAGGACACCCTTGGGCTGAGCCTGACAGCCCCTCACTCAGAAGGAAGTGTGGAAGGGCATGGGGTCACGAGGTCACATGAGGCTGACCCAGCCTTGGGATGAGTCTGGGGTTGGTGGGGCTGCGAGGGGTTGGTGGCCCGGGCTGGAGGGTTTGTTGCAGGGCCTGGGGTCCGAGAGCTGGGGTGGTGGTCGGCCCGCCTGCTGAGGTCAGCCGGCCAGCCCTCCAGCTAGGGTCCCGGTTCAGGGAGCTGTCCAGCCCCCTGGTGGAGCCGTTGTGTTTATTCCCTGTGTCCTTTCAGGACAACATCGCTGGGGTCTTCAACAAGTCCTGTGCCATCAGCTACACGAGCTACAGAAACATCTTCCCCATCTGGGCCCTTGGGCGCTTCTCCCGCCTGCACCCCGAGAGCGCCCTGGCCGGCCACCCTTGAGAGCACGTCTGTGGGCACCTGGGGAGGGCCGGTCATGCGAGTTCCAGGCGAGGATGGGGCATCTCAGAGGGGCCGAGGCAGCCCCCTCCCTGCCCGCTTCGGCGGGAGCGCTGAGCCTGGGCCTGTGGCACGGGCAGGGCTGGTGCCTTCAGACCCGATTTTCAGCGTAGGGTTAGTTCTGAGAACAGTTGGTCGAGCTCGGGTGAGGGAAGGAACAGGATGAGCCACGAGGGTGGGTAAAGCACAGTGCGCTCCGTGGTACCCCTGGCGTGGTACGTGTGCCCTCTGTGGGCGTGGGGCTGGGAGGGCTTTCCTGACCGGTGACTGAGTTCTCAGGAGCGGAGCAGCTGTGCCTCGTCCGCGTCCTGCCTTGGGCCCTGGAGGACCGGCTCTTCCTGTCTCTGTCTCTGGCTGAGGGATGGGACAGCCGCCCCGAACGGCCTGGCAGGAGAGGCTGGGCCTCCCTGTTCACTGTGGCGGCTCAGGCTCGGCGAGGATCGGGGACCAGACGCTGCACGCTGGCCTGCCCCGGGTCTCGAGCTCGCCAGCGCCGCGTCATGGTTCAGCCAGCCTGTGGGGCGCCAGCATCGCTACCTCCAGAGGTTGTAGTCGTCTTGTAGTGACAGATGGGAGGCCAAGCGTAAGGAACGGTGAGGGGTTGTTAGTAGCCACACAACAGTGGGGCCCTGATGTGTGTTGGGGATACCCGTCACCCCCCTTTGTGCTCTAAGCTGAAGGGAGGATCAGATTTCCAGGGTGCTGCCTCTCAGGTGGTGAGCCTCTGAATTCCCCTCTGGCTTCTAAACCCGTCTGGCTTAACGTGCATGGGCTTGGGGCTCAGGATGGAAAATCCAAATCCTGGAATTGCCTCTGACCCACGAGGATGAGCAGGAGTGTGGCTGTGAGGGTCACTGAGAGCGTTGATGAGGGTCAAACCCAGGCCTGGTGTCGCCCCAGGAGCCCACCTGCTTCTCGTCCCCCCCCAGGGCCTTCTCCGTCTGCTGTTCCTCTGTGCCTCTCCCTGTCTGACGGCAGCCCTGGCTGCGCGGCCCCAGCGGACCGCCCTCCCTCTGACAGCCAGAGAGACGCCTGGATGCTCCCCTGCTCCCGCCATCCCTGCCCAGACCCTTAGGGCGCTCTCTGAGGTTTCCACCACGTGGCCTTGCTTCCGCAGCTCTCGTGGCCCCCGAGCGCTCTCCCTGACTCTGCCCGGGGCTCGCCTGCGTCCGGCCTTTGCCTGAGCTGCCCCCCACTGCCCTCCTGCCCCAGGTGGTGCTCTACCAGCTCTGAGCCCCGCAGGGCCTGGGCGCGTGTACGCCCTGGCAGGTCCTGCTGGCTCCACCGGCTGCCACACTGTGGAACGTAGCAGGTGTTCAGCTGGTGCTAGTTGGATTTCAGCACTTGCCCCAGACGTTTTTAAACTAGGGTTTATTTTGCTGAGGAAGCTGCGCTGGGCCCCTTTGAGATCTGTCAGAGTTGCTCTTGCACCAGCAGCGCAGACGGTGATTTCCAACAGTCTGCTTCTTGCAGCGGTCACTGCCCAGCCATGATCAGATCACTGGACGAAACATAAAGCTTCCAGGAAAGAAATGAAAATCCACTGTTATACTGAAACATTTTTGAACGTCACCTATCTTACCGGCCACCTTAATACACAGACATTTGAGTCCCTTAGGCAGAGGCTTGTCGTGCATGTGTTTTGTTTCATCCTGGAAACCGTCATGGATTGGGGTCCCTCGTGCCCCACGTCGGACGCTGGACCACCACCCCTCAGTCTCAGGGAACAAGAGAAATTGTTCCCAGATAAGCAGGATACACCTCGAGTTATTTGAGGGGAAAATATTTGCCTCAACCTGATTAAAAGTCAGGTTCTCTATCCTGGGTGAATGATTAACATGTCTTGACTTCAAATTGTTTTATTTTTGGTTATCAGGAGCAAATTTTGAATGTTGTGCTGGGAAGTTTTCTCTGGAGCCAGGTTAGCTTTTCTTGTTCAGCAGGATGTAAACTTCAGATATGACCCTTTGAGGGATTCTCTAACTGGAAATGCTTAACTCACAATGGAAACTTAACTCCAAGAAAATGCTTTCCTTACTGAACATAACCAATGTCGATACGTAGATTTAAATTTTATTCGGACAATAAAAATGTTTGAACAATTGATACAATCAACTGTTGCTTCCTCATTCTTCTCTCAGCTCTCAGCAACTAATTGTAGGTTAATTGGTCAGCTTGATTTATGTTCATCTCTCCCTCTGCAGTATAAAGTTTTACTTATAATTCCCTTTGTTTCAAAAAGAAATTAAGGTTAGAAACACAAGACAAGGGGACATGAAGGCAAGAAAGTTAGAGGGGACTGGCAGGGATGTCACACATGAGGTACCTGCCAGGGGCTTGATTCACTTGCTGTTGTTGGCCTCCAAAGTCAGTGCTCAACTTTCTCACTGATTGTGGGAAGGGGGCATCTGGGCTGCGCCTCTCCACAAGGTGTCTGGTCACAGCAGAATTCACAAGAACCGCCCTTGCAAGTGGCAGCCGTAGGAAGCTGAAGACGCAGCTCTGACGAGCTCAGTAAACTTACTAGGGGCACTGGGGCAGCATGTCTTGACCTTGGGCTCCCCTCAAAGACATGTGCCTGGCATTTTCACTTGGAATTTCTGGTGCTGTTTTAAAAACCCTCTTTCCTCATTCAGGATTAGGGTGATAGCGATAACTTCAGAGTTACTTGTTTTCTTCAGGGAAAATAATTCAACCAGTAGTTTCTGTGTGATGACTATTATTGGTATGTGACTTCCAGCCTTCCTCCCAGGGCGGTGGTGCCCCAGGGGCCATTTGAGACCCATGCTGCACATGGTGGAGAACAGCTACTTTGGTGGCTTTAGGCAGCCTCTGATGCCTGTCCCACGGCCAGGCCTCTCTTGCAGGATGCAGCGAGCCTGAGACCTCATGTTCCCTGATGGCCCTGGTTCTTGGGAAGGTAGAGGAGCAGGGCTTGCCCTTGGGCCCTCTAGGAATAGGTGAGCGTTGAAGCGGCCTGACGGTGGCCAGAAGACTTAAATCATCAAACAGAGCTTCAGTGGCCTGTTGGATAATACTGAGTGGTCCAATACGTGTCATCTGAGACCTAGAAAAGCGGGAGGGAGGGTGGAAGGCAGGCAGAAAAACATTGGAAGAAACCATGGCTGAAATTTTCCCTAACACAAGACGTGTAAGCCCACAGATCCATGAACCTCAGCGACAGATCAAAAACCCCACCAAAACCCACTTTAAGGCTCATGATAATCTGATGAAAACCAAGGATGAATAAATCTTAAAAGCAAACGAAACAGGCACGTTATGTACTGGTGAGCAAAGACAAGGATGAGAAGCGACTTCTCATCAGGAATAGACATGCTGGAATGACAGACATCTTCAAAGTGTTGAAACCTTAAATTCCATATTCAAAGAAAACAGAAATGAAAGCAGAGTGGACCTTTTCCAGACAAACCAACGCTGAAGGAATCATCCAGCAGCCTTGCCTTACGAGAAATGTTCAGTTGTTTAGGTGTGGGAAAGAGATACCGGGTGGAAACTGATCTTCAGAGAATGAAGAGCACCAGGTGGGAAGTGTGTGGTAAGTATAGAAGCTTTCCCCCTTTGTCTAAAAGATTTTTTCTTTAACTTTTTTTTCTTTTAATTAATTTTTGGCTGCGTTGGGTCTTCGTTGCTCCACGTGGGCTTTCTCTAGTTGTGGTGAGCGGGGGCTACTCTTTGTTGCGGTGCACGGGCTTCTCATTGCGGTGGCTTGTTGCGGAGCACGTGCTCTAGGCGCACGGGCTTTGGTAGTTGTGGCACGTGGGCTCAGTAGTTGTGGCACACGGGCTTAGTTGTTCCGCAGCAGTGGGATCTTCCCGGAACAGGGCTCAAACCCATGTCCCCTGCATTGGCAGGCAGAGTCTTAACCACTGTGCCACCAGGGAAGTCCCTAAAATTAACTTTTAAAAGCAAAAATAATAATGGTGGTTTTAACATAAGAAGTAAAAGATATGACAACACAAAGGATGTTGAAGGAGGATGGAGGCTCCTACCTCGTGTATAAAGTGGTATGCTATGTAAAGGTAGACTGTGATAAGCAGAAGAAACCTACTGTAAACCCTAGAGGAAACCACTAAAAAAGAAAGAGGTACAGCTGGTAAACTAATAAAGGAGGTAAAATAACCCTCCTAAAATAAAAGAAGGTGAGAAAAAGAAGAACAAAGGACAGATGGGACAAATAGAAAACAAATAATATAATAGACTTAAACCCAACTCTTATGGACTGAATTGTGCCCCCCCCACTGCAAATTCATATGATACTGCATCTGGAGATGGGGCCTTTAGGAAGATAATTAAGGTTAAATGAGGTCCTAAGGGTGGGTCCCTGATCCAGTAGAACTCGTGTCCTTGTAAGAGAGAGAGACACCAGGAACACACACACAGAGGAAAGACCACATGAGGACCCAGGGTGGGCGGTCGTCTGCACATGAGGAGAGAGGCCACAGGAGGGACCAGCCCTGCCAGTACCCTTGTCTTGGACTTCTAGCTTCCAGAACTGTAAGAAAATAAATGTTGTTTAAGCCACGCAGTCTGTGGTGGTTTGTTATGGCAGCCCTAGAAGACTAATACACCAACCATTTAAATAATTTTATTAACTGTAAAGGCCAAGCACTCTGGTTAAAAGGCAGAGACTTTAACCAGAGATTGTTAACATTGGATGAAAAAGCATGACCCATCAATGTTGTCCATAGAAATTTTTAGTATAAAGATACAGGATAAAAGTGAAAGTTTAGAAAAATACATAACATAAAAAAATAAGAAGAAAAAGTGCTATATTAATATCAGTACATTTCAGGAAAAGGAACAGTACCAGAAATAAAAAGACATTTACTAACAAAAATGTCAATTCATCAAGAAGGCATAGCAATCTTAAATGTATGGGCACCTAATAACAGAGCTTCAAAGTACACGAAGCAAAAACTGGTGGGACTAAAGAAAGAATTAGACAAATACACACTTGAAGTGGGAGACTGTAATCCTTGTCTCAGCAACTGTAGACAAAACCTTCAACCAACTTGAGGACTTGGCATCTGTACAGCTCCCAGCATTCTTTCCTAGTGCTCATTCACTAAGATAGGCCATATGCTGGATCATGAGACAAGTCTCAAGAAATTCAAAAGGATTGAAACTGTACAGAGTGTACTGTGACCACTGTGGAGTTAAATTAGAAATCAGTGACAAAAAGACTTAGAAAATCCCAAATATTTGGAAATGAAACAATATACTTCTAAATCATCTATAGTAAAAAATAAAAGCACAAGGGGAATTAGAAAATATTTCAAGCTGAATGAAAATAAAAACATGACATCAAAATTTGTGGGATGTAGCTAAAGCAGTGCTTAGAGAAATGTTTACAGGCTTACATATTAATGCTGTAGATAAGGTTTAAAATCAATGATTTAAGTGTCCATCTTAAAAATCTTAAAACCAAAGTAAGTAGAAGGAAGGATATACCAGACAAAAGGGTAGAAGTCAAATGCTACAGAAAACATAAAAGAAGATCAGTGAAACCAAAAGTTGATGCTTTGAGAAAAGTAACAAGCCTCTAGTCTGACCAAGTAAGAAGGAAAACAACCTATATCGGGAATGCAAAAGGGTACCTCACTATAGATCCTGCAGAAGTGAGTCGTCCAGCCTGCCCCCTAAGCCTGGCCACCCTTCTCCCTGGATCACACGGTTCCCACATGATCTGCTTTACATGCTCCTGCAAAAACCTGCTAACACTGTTTCTGCACTTTCACATTTGGTTTTCTGCCTCGGCTGGACCTGTTTGTCCTCAGAGGCATGACACCTCAGAGAAGATAATAAGGAAATATGAGCTGTGTAATGCCAGTACTCCACAAGGTAGATGATGTGGACAAATTCCTCAAAAGACACAGTTGTTATCTAGATGGGCATGAGAAGAAATGGAAAATTTAAGTGATTTTATATCTATTTAAGAAATTGAATCAGAAACTAAAAGCTTTCCTGGAAGAAAACTTTAAGCTCATATGGCTTTGCTGGTGAATTTATCAACCATTTAAGAGAGAAATAGCAATGTAACACAACATCCAGAAAATGGAGGAGGGAACACTTTGCAACTCATTGTATAAGGTCAATATGACCTTGATAGGAAAACCAGACCAGGACATTACAAGAAAAGGAGATACAGATCAATTTCCCTCATGAACATAGAAAATACTTAAAATATTAGAAGTTGAATCCAGTGATGTGTTAGAAGGGAAGTGCATCATGACCAGGAAACTGGCAGGATGTTCCCAGGTCCCTGGCTGGAGCGTACCACCTGGAGAGGGTTTTCTTGTGGGGGGAAAGAAATGGCACTGTAAATGCGAGGGGAGGGGCCGGCGGAGGGGAGCTCCTCACCCCCCGGCCCTGTTCTCAGGAGGCTGGCGGGACATCTGCCCTGGGGCCTTCCTCAGTGGGCGCTGTCCACGTTCCCGCCGTCCTGTCAGCTCTGTCTCGGCATGCAGCCCTTCTCCGCAGATCCCCCCCGAGATTGGGTGGGCGACGTTACGCTAAGCTGTGAGTCTGGGGAAGGCAGGGCTGCGTTCTGCCTGGAGGTTCCTCCCCCTCCCCCTGCCCTCGAGGCGTCGAGGCGTCGGCTGAAGGGGAGAGAAGACGCTGCTCCTGTTCTGGGCTGTGTCCTCAGGCGGAGACGCAGGCGACTCGGCTGCGGCCTTTGGAGCCAGGAGACAGTGCTGAGTTTGTGCACCTCCCGGGTAGTTAGTGGGAGTGGGGGGGTCACGGAGGTCACCCTGACCAAGGACTGGAATCTGGCAGGACTCTGCATGTGGGTGGGTGGTCCGGACGGCCCTGGGCCCTGGCCAGGGCTCCTCAGGTCCGGTAATGGTCCATGTCCCCGACACTCAGTGCTGGTGGTCCGTGTGGGGACAGTGACGTGCCGCCCGGACCCTCTGGACCAGGGGAGTGTGGTCGGCAGGTGGTCTCCAACTGCCAGCCCCCTCGAGCCAGCTGGAGCTGCGCGGGCCGCGGGGGCCGTCAAGGGGCTCCCCGGCCCGCCTTCCTTGCGTCCACGGCCTCCTCTCCCTCAGGGGTGCGGCCCAGAGCTCTGGCTGTTCCTGGGACACGCCAGAACATTCCTGTCTGGGCCTCGGCCTGCGCTGTTCCCTGGGCGGGGGTGCCTGTCTGCGAGGCCGCAGGCGCCCCTTCCCCTCCGCTCCCTCGTGGCCGCGGGGCGCCGCTGCTTTAAGGGCGACATCACAAGGCTGCGGAAGGCCAGGCGCGTGGAACTCCGGGCTCTTGGCGTTTCTGGGGCGCCCCTGGGCTCTGGATTCCCACCTCCATGGGGCCACGGCCCGCACATGAGCCCTGAGGACACGGCCATGGCTGAGGGCAGCGAGCTGACGAACAGGCTCATGAGCGAGAACGCGGACCTCAAGAAGCAGGTGCGCCTCATGAAGGAGAACCAGATGCTGAAGCGGCTGCTCAGTGAGAGCTGCCAGGAGAGCTGCGGGCGCGGGGGCCGCGGCCTGCTCATCCCCAAGGCGCCTGCCTGCCCTGAGGCCTGCTCCGCTGGCAGTGCAGGTGAGCCCGGGCCTGTGTCCTCAGGCGGGTCCGCAGCCGGGGCGGGAAGGGCGCCGGGGAGGTAGGACGTGCAGCGTCACGGGCAGGAGGTGAGGGAGGAGCTGTGAAGCAGCGCGCCCTGTGGGAGCCGCTCCGGAGGCCGCGGCGCTTTCTGTGGAATTAGTTGGCTGTGCTGTAAACATTTTCACGCGTGGAGTATGACTTAGGACGCGCTTGGAGCCCTGGCCTTGGCCTGAGTGGTCGGGATGTGGACGGTGGGCCCCTGACCGGGCAGCCTCCTTGTGCCCCGAGGCGGTGGTCACTCACTGCCCAGCAGGGCGGGCAGAGTCCACACCCCAGCCCTCGCCCCGGGGTGCCCGCGCCCGTGGACCTGCCTCTCTTGGGGTGAGCCGTTCGACTGGGCGTGAGATGTTTTCCTTCCCGTCTGGAAGCAGTTGAGCTGCTGCCAGTTCTGCAGCAGGATGCCCGGGCTGCTCCGGGGACCTCCGTTGTGGGGTCACCTCCTGGAGTCCACCGCATGCCTGCTGCCACCCTGAGCAAGCAGGCCCACGTGGAAGGTGGCGCCATCACCCATCAGCCCCCTGCACGCAGCTTGTGGGCGCAGTGTGTCTCCAGGGTGCGAGGGTCCCTCACGGCATCTCCACATCTTCAGCCTCAGGGGGCCTTGAGGAAGGAGCTCAGACAAGCAGGGGGTCCTCGGAGGGGGATGGAGGGTAAAGGAGGGGCAGCTGGAGAAACCCGGGGGCCCGTGTCCTGAGCTCCTGCCGGTGGTCAAGGCACACACTTGTCCCCGGGCACTTGCTGAGGAGGGGCTGGCCTCACGGTGCTGTGTCCCATGTGTGACGCCTGCAGAGGGTCCGTGCCGCCTTCGCAGCCTACGAGGGACGCCTAGCGCACGGTGGCTCATGAGGCACTGGTCCCAAGGCCTCGTCTGCACTGTGGCAACTGTCAAGAGTCACCTGCCTTGTGCCGCTCTGTCACCCTTCATCCCAAGAATTGAGTTGTGCCAGGGCCTAGCCTCAGGGCTCAGAGCCATCCACGCGGTCAGCCGGGGACAGGCTCGCTGGGCCCTCCCTCGGTCCCCGCCTCACCGGGCCGGAAGGGTGGGCTGCGGGCGAGGTGCAGGCCCTCGCTCAGGCTGGGCTGTTCCCCGTCACACTCCAAGTCGGCCCGGAGTCTCCGGGACCGTGGCCAGCACCCCGCCTGTGGGCAGGCCCAGATCCTGCCGCACAGCAGTCTTAGGAGGAGCCCCAGCCCCTGGCCAGCCCGCGGCCACCAGGCCTTCCACAGAGAGGCCTTGGAGCCCCAGCTGCAGGGCGTGGGCCCCAGCCATCCTCAGGGTCACCTCCATGCCCAGGGTTCAGCCTTCGGCAGAGGGTGCGGCCTTGGCCTTGGGGCTGGACTTGGAGAACCAGCAGGAGTTCCTGCGAGCAGCTCAAGGTACAGACGGAAGAGAGCTGCCCGCAGCAGCGGCTCACTGCGTTCCAAACAGGATGTGCTCTGAAAACCCGCTTTTCTCATTTACCGGCGTCACTCAGGGAACACGAGTACCCCAAGGCTGGGCCTGAGCCCCTGGCCCCGCTCCCAGAGGCGGCCGCTGTCAGCGTCTACTCGGCGTCTCCCTGACCTTGTCGGTGGCCATGTGTGTGTGTCTAGGGATCCTTTTGGTTGACATAAGTGGGGCTGAGCCGTTCTACACGTTGATCTCCCCGACCGTCCATCTTGCTGTCGTTGCCCATCGGCCCTCTCCTGGAGGGTACACTGTTCCCTGTGGGCTCACCACAAGCCCTTCAGCCTGGACCCCCCGGCAGCAGCGCCTTTCCAGCTCCCTGTGACCGCGGATGGCCTCACGTGTGCATCTGCGGCCTGCCGAGGGGTAGCTATCGGGAAGCCCTTAGGTCAAAGGCCGCGTGCAGTTGAAACATTGAAGAGGACACTGGGACCTTCTCCAAAAGGCTGCGGCCTCAACACCCTGCACCTTCCCAGTGCACGGCCTCACCCGTGGGAGCTGAGCCAGGCCACACCGGGGGCTCCTGGGGCCGCTTCGAGCATATGGCACACATGAGCCAAGGGACAGAGGCGGGGGCGGCCTCGACCGTCCCGGCCCCTCCCTCCTGGGCCTTATTCCTTCAGACCATGCTGGTCCCCGAGCCCCTCGAGTCACGGAGCCTCCGCTGTTGCCTGGACTCCTTGTCCTGGGTGGAGCGTCAGGTGATTTCAGTAGTTTCTGAGTATCTCTCTCCCTCTTTCCCTTTAACGCCATGATGTAGCTGTTTCTGTATTGTTATAAATATATTTCAAATGGCTGTGTAATATTCCAAAAGTCAGATGAACCACAATTTAAAGAACTCTTTTTATGTTTGAAATGACAGTTCTTTTTTCTTACCCTGAGGTAAATACCACAGCAAAATACTTTATATTTAGGGTTATTTCCTTAGGGTATGTTTTCCTAAAAGTAGAATCACTGGCTCAGAAGGCAGGGGTAATTTTTTTCACCTTTCTTCTGCTTACATTTACCCAGAGGATGATTTCATCTACTGCAGTTTTATTAAGCTATTTTCTGTTTCTTCAAGTCTCTTTAGCCATTTCTCACACATAAATCTTTCCCATTAATTAGTTTATTCCTGGAGCACCTTATGTTACTTGTTGCAATCATGGATGGGAATTCTTTTTCCATTGTATTTTCGGTTATCAGTGTTGCTATGTTTTGGAAAGCTGTTGATTTGTAGATATTTATCCTATATCCAGCCCGTTCATAAGGTGTTTTATTCTGCTAAGTTTTTCAGTTCATTCTCCTATGTTTTCTAAGTCTGTAGTTGCTCTGTTTACAAACGATCATTTTAAATGAGGTTGGCAGCTCATGCACTTGTTTCTGTCTTTGTCTTTGTTCCTCAGAACGCCCAGGACCTTTGGCCTTGGCAGCCTCCCCCCTATCCTTCTGGTGGGTGGTGGGCAGTGAATGGCCCTGTCTGCCCAGGGATCAGGGGGATGCAGTCTGGGTGCAGTCTGGGTGCTGGGGAAGTAGTCCTTATTTTTAAAGAACAAAAAAAAAGAATTGAGAAACGGCTCATTTTGTTAAATTTTTATGACCTCGTTTTGGCATCGGCGGAAGTACCCTCAGCTGCTTCTCGCAGCTCGTCTGTGGGGTCTTGTTATGCTGCTTCGTTGAGAGACCCTGTGGGTCCTGGGCCTGAGCTGTGTCAGTTGTGGCATCTGTTTGGCTGGGGCTTTGCTTAGGATCTCTGGACCCTGTTCCTACATGAATCTGGGCTACAGTTTTCTTTCTGTGGGTTGTCTTTGCAGGGATTTGATATCAGAGTTGTGACAATTTATAACCTTAATAGTCAAGCATCTTTTAAGTTTTTCAGTGTTCCAACCTCATTTATATGATGTAGGGATTGTTTGGGAACTTGAAAGAACTCACTCACCAACCAATCACCCAGGCCTGCAGCCCTTTGCAGCATAATTATTCTGTAACTTCTAGGTTTTTCTTTTTTGCTTATTGGTCCATTTAGGTTTTCTACTTCTGAGTCATTTAAAATAATTTCCCAGATGATCTCTCCTTATATTAAAATTTCCAATTAATATTCAATTGTACATAATATCAATACTTTTATAATTTAAACATTATCTTCCTAGTCATTCTTATATCACTTTTCTTATTTCCAATTTTATTCCTTTATGTTTTCTGTTTCTCTAAAGTAGCTTTCCACAGTTTCACTATCTTAATGGACTTTCCATGGAGCTGTGTCGAGTTTATTTCTGCTGCCATTTTTATTATTTTCTAACTTTTTCTTTCTTCAAGAGTTCATTCCCATATGAATGTTTAATTTTTTGGTGATGTTTTAGAAGTAATTAAAGGATTTAAGTTACTAATTTCACTCTAAATACAGTTTTTTGTTTTATAAAGCATTTTTTTAAAATTTATTTTTTGGCTGTGTTGGGTCTTTGTTGCTGCACGCAGGCTTTCTCTAGTTGTGGTGAGCGGGGGCTACTCTTCGTTGTGGTGCACGGGCTGCTCATTGCATGGCTTCTCTTGTTGCAGAGCATGGGATCTAGGCACGTGGGCTTCAGTAGTTGAGGCACATGGGCTCAGTAGTTGTGGCTCACAGGCTCTAGAGTGCAGGCCCAGTAGTTGTGGTGCACAGGCTTCCTTGCTCCGCAGCATGTGGGATCTTCCCGGACCAAAGCTTGAACCCATGTACCCTGCATTGGCAGCCGGATTCTTAACCACTGTGCCACCAGGGAGGTCCCTCTAAATACAGGGATTTAAAAAATTTTTTAATTTAATTTTATTTATTTTTTTATGCAGCAGGTTCTTATTAGTTATCCATTTTATACATATTAGTGTATATATGTCAATCCCAGTCTCCCAATTCACCACACCCGCCCACCACTTTCCCCCCTTGGTGTCCATACGTTTGTTCTCTACATCTGTGTCTCTATTTCTGCCCTGCAAACCGGTTCATCTGTACCATTGTTCTAGGCTCCACATATATGCATTATTATATGATATTTGTTTTTCTCTTTCTGACTTACATCACTCTGTATGAGAGTCTCTAGATCCATCCACGTCTCTACAAATGACCCAATTTCGTTCCTTTTTATGGCTGAGTAATATTCCGTTGTATATATGTACCACAACTTCTTTATCCATTCTTCTGTCGATGGGCATTTAGGTTGCTTCCATGACCTGGCTATTGTAAATAGTGCTGCAATGAACATTGGGGTGCATGTGTCTTTTTGAATTATGGTTTTCTCTGGGTATATGCCCAGTAGTGGGATTGCTGGGTCATATGGTAATTCTATTTTTGGTTTTTTTTTTTTTTTTAAAACATCTTTATTGAAGTATAATTGCTTCACAATGGTGTGTTAGTTTCTGCTTTATAACAAAGTGAATCAGCTACACATATACACACGTTCCCATATCTCCTCCCTCCCGCATCTCCCTTCCTCCCACCCTCCCCATCCCACCCCCCCAGGCGGTCACAAAGCACCGAGCTGATCTCCCTGTGCTATGCGGCTGCTTCCCACTAGCTATTTTACATTTGGTAGTGTATATATGTCCATGACACTCTCTCACCCTGTCACATCTCACCCCTCCCCCTCCCCATATCCTCAAGTCCATTCTTTAGTAGGTCTGTGTCTTTATTCCCATCTTGCCACTAGGTTCTTCATGACCTTTTTTTTTTTCCCTTAGATTCCATATATATGTGTTAGCATACTGTATTTGTTTTTCTCTTTCTGACTTACTTCACTCTGTATGACAGACTCTAACTCCATCCACCTCATTACAAATACCTCCATTTCATTTCTTTTTATGGCTGAGTAATATTCCATTGTATATATGTGCCACATCTTCTTTATCCATTCATCCGATAATGGACACTTAGGTTGCTTCCATGTCTTGGCTATTGTAAATAGAGCTGCAATGAACATTTTGGTACGTGACTCTTTTTGAATTATGGTTTTCTCAGGGTATATGCCCAGTAGTGGGATTGCTGAGTCGTATGGTACTTCTATTTTTAGTTTTTTAAGGAACCTCCATACTGTTCTCCATAGTGGCTGTATCAATTTACATTCCCACCAACAGTGCAAGAGGGTTCCCTTTTCTCCACACCCTCTCCAGCATTTGTTGTTTGTAGATTTTCTGATGATGCCCATTCTGACTGGTGTGAGGTGATACCTCATTGTAGTTTTGATTTGCATTTCTCTAATAATTAGTGATGTTGAGCAGCTTTTCATGTGCTTCTTGGCCATCTGTATGTCTTCTTTGGAGAAATGTCTATTTAGGTCTTCTGCCCATTTTTTGATTGGGTTGTTTGTTTTTTTAGTATTGAGCTGCATGAGCTGTTTATATATTTTGGAGATTAATCCTTTGCCCATTGATTTGTTTGCAAATATTTTCTCCCATTCTGAGGGTTGTCTTTTCATCCTGTTTGTAGTTTCCTTTGCTTTGCAAAAGCTCTTAAGTTTCATTAGGTCCCATTTGTTTATTTTTGGTTTCATTTCCATTACTCTAGGAGGTGGATCAAAAAAGATCTTGCTGTGATTTATGGCAAAGAGTGTTCTTCCTATGTTTTCCTCTAAGAGTTTTATAGTGTCCGGTCTTACATTTAGGTCTCTAATCCATTTTGAGTTTATTTTTGTGTATGGTGTTAGGGAGTGTTCTAATTTCATTCTTTTACATGTAGCTGTCCAGTTTTCCCAGCATCACTTATTGAAGAGACTGTCTTTTCTCCATTGTATATCCTTGCCTCCTTCGTCATAGATTAGTTGACCATAGGTGCGTGGATTTATCTCTGGGCTTTCTATCCTTTTCCATTGACCTATATTTCTGTTTTTGTGCCAGTACCATATTGTCTTGATTACTGTAACTTTGTAGTATAGTCTGAAGTCAGGGAGTCTGATTCCTCCCGCTCCGTTTTTTTCCCCTCAAGATTGCTTTGGCTATTCAGGGTCTTTTGTGTCTCCCTACAAATTTTAAGACTTTTTGTTCTAGTTCTGTAAAAATGCCATTGGTAATTTTATAGGGATTGCATTGAATCTGTAGATTGCTTTGGGTAGTATAGTCATTTTCACAGTGTTGATTCTTCCTATCCAAGAACATGGTATATCTCTCCATCTGTTGGTATCATCTTTAATTTCTTTCATCAGTGTCTTATAGTTTTCTGCATACAGGTCTTTTGTCTCCCTTGGTAGGTTTATTCCTAGGTATTTTATTCTTTTTGTTGCAATGGTAAATGGGAGTGTTTCCTTAATTTCTCTTTCAGATTTTTCATCATCAGTGTATAGGAATGCAAGAGATTTCTGTGCATTAATTTTGTATCCTGCAACTCTACCAAATTCATTGATTAGCTCTAGTAGTTTTCTGGTGGCATCTTTAGGATTCTCTATGTATAGTATCATGTCATCTGGAAACAGTGACAGTTTTACTTCTTCTTTTCCAATTTGTATTCCTTTTATTTCTTTTTCTTCTCTGATTGCCGTGGCTAGGACTTCCAAAACTATGTTGAATAATAGTGGTGAGAATGGACATCCTTGTCTTGTTCCTGATCTTAGAGGAAATGCTTTCAGTTTTTCACCATTGAGAATGATGTTTGCTGTGGGTTTGTCGTATATGGCCTTTATTATGTTGAGGAAGGTTCCCTCTATGCCCATTTTCTGGAGAGTTTTTATCATAAATGAGTGTTGAATTTTGTCAAAAGCTTTTTTTGCATCTATTGAGATGATCATATGGTTTTTATTCTTCAGTTTGTTAATATGGTGTATCACATTGATTGATTTGCATATGTTGAAGAATCCTTGCATCCCTGGGATAAATCCCACTTGATCATGGTGTATGATCCTTTTACTGTATTGTTGGATTCTTTTTGCTAGTATTTTGTTGAGGATTTTTGCATCTATATTCATCAGTGATATTGGTCTGTAATTTTCTTTTTTTGTAATATCTTTGTCTGGTTTTGGTATCAGGGTGATGGTGGCCTCATAGAATGAGTTTGGGAGTGTTCCTTCCTCTACAATTTTTTGGAAGAGTTTGAGAAGGATTGGTGTTAGCTCTTCTCTAAGTGTTTGATAGAATTCACCTGTGAAGCCATCTGGTCCTGGGCTTTTGATTGTTGGAAGATTTTTAATCACAGTTTCAATTTCATTACTTGTGATTGGTCTGTTCATATTTTCTGTTTCTTCCTGGTTCAGTCTTGGAAAGTTATACCTTTCTAGGAATTTGTTCATTTCTTCCAGGTTGTCCATTTTATTGGCATAGAGTTGCTTGTAGTAGTCTCTTAGGATGCTTTGTATTTCTGCGGTGTCTGTTGTAACTTCTCCTTTTTCATTTCTAATTTTATTGATTTGAGTCCTCTCCCTCTTTTTCTTGATGAGTTCGGCTAATGGTTTATCAATTTTGTTTATCTTCTCAAAGAACCAGCTTTTAGTTTTATTGATCTTTGCTATTGTTTTCTTTGTTCCTATTTCATTTATTTCTACTCTGATCTTTATGATTTCTTTCCTTCTGCAAACTTTGGGTTTTGTTTGTTCTTCTTTCTCTAGTTCCTTTCGGTGTAAGGTTAGATTGTTTATTTGAGATTTTTCTTGTTTCTTGAGGTAGGCTTGTATAGCTATAAACTTCCCTCTTAGAACTGCTTTTGCTGCATCCCATAGGTTTTGGATTGTCGTGTTTTTGTTGTAATTTGTCTCTAGGTATTTTTTGATTTCTTCAGCGCTCTCTTGGCTCTTTAGTAACGTATTGTTTAGCCTCCATGTGTTTGTTTTTTGTACGTTTTTTCCCCAGTAATTGATTTCTAATCTCATAGCACTGTGGTCAGAAAAGATGCTTGATATGATTTCAATTTTCTTAAATTTACTGAGGCTTGATTTGTGACCCAAGATGTGATCTATCCAGGAGAATGTTCCATGTGCACTTGAGAAGAAAGTGTAATCTGCTGTTTTTGGATGGAATGTGCTATAAATATCAATTAAATCTATCTGGTCTATTGTGTCATTTAATGCGTGTGTTTCCTTATTAATTTTCTGTTTGGATGATCTGTCCATTGGTGTAAGTGAGGTGTTAAAGTCCCCCACTATTATTGTGTTACTGTCGATTTCCTCTTTTATAGCTGTTAGCAGTTGCCTTATGTATTGAGGTGCTCCTATGTTGGGTGCATATATATTTATAATTGTTATATCTTCTTCTTGGATTGATCCCTTGATCATTATGTAGTGTCCTTCCTTGTCTCTTGTAATATTCTTTATTTTAAAGTCTATTTTATCTGATACGAGTATTGCTACTCCAGCTTTCTTTTAATTTCCATTTGCATGGAATATCTTTTTCCATCCCCTCACTTTTCAGTCTGTATGTGTCCCTAGGTCTGAAGTGCGTCTCTTATAGACAGCATATAGATGGGTCTTGTTTTTGTATCCATTCAGCAAGCCTGTGTCTTTTGGTTGGAGCATTTAATCCATTCACGTTTAAGGTAATTATCAATATGTATGTTCCTATGACCATTTTCTGAATTGTTTTGGGTTTGTTTTTGTAGGTTCTTTTCTTCTCTTGTGTTTCCCTCTTAGGGAAGTTCCTTTGGCATTTGTTGTAGAGCTGGTTTGGTGGTTCTGAATTCTCTTAACTTTTGCTTGTCTGTAAAGCTTTTGATTTCTCCATCGAGTCTGAATGAGATCCTTGCCGGGTATAGTAATCTTGGTTGTAGGTTCTTCCCTTTCACCACTTTAAATATATCATGCCACTCACTTCTGGCTTGTAGAGTTTCTGCTGAGAAATCAGCTGTTAACCTTATGGGAGTTCCCTTGTATGTTATTTGTCGTTTTTCCCTTGTTGCTTTCAATAATTTGTCTTTAATTTTTGTCAGTTTGATTACTATGTGTCTTGGAGTGTTTCTCCTTGGGTTTATCCTGCCTGGGACTCTGCGCTTCCTGGACTTGGGTGGCTATTTCCTTTCCCATGTTAGGGAAGTTTTCAACTATAATGTCTTCAAATATTTTCTCAGGTCCTTTCTCTCTCTCTTCTCCTTCTGGGACCCCTATAATGTGAATGTGGTGCATTTAATGTTGTCCCAGATATCTCTTAGGCTGTCTTCATTTCTTTTCATTCTTTTTTCTTTATTCTGTTCTGCAGCAGTGAATTCCACCATTCTGTCTTCCAGGTCACTTATCTGTTCTTCTGCCTCAGTTATTCTGCTATTGATTCCTTCTAGTGTATTTTTCATTTCAGTTATTGTATTACCCATCTCTGTTTGTTTTTTCTTTAATTCTTCTAGGTGTTTGTTCTTTAATTCTTCTAGGTCTTTGTTAAACATTTCTTGCATCTTCTCGATCTTTGCCTCCATTCTTTTTCCGAGGTCCTGGATCATCTTCACTATCATTATTCTGAATTCTTTTTCTGGATGATTTCCTGTCTCCACTTCATTTAATTGTTTTTCTAGGGTTTTATCTTGTTCCTTCATCTGGTACATAGCCCTCTGCCTTTTCATCTTGTCTATCTTTCTGTGAATGTGGTTTTTGTTCCACAGGCTGCAGGATTGTAGTTCTTCTTGCTTCTGCTGTCTGCCCTCTCCTGAGGAGAATTTAGATGATTACTTTTATCCACCAGTTCATTTTCAGACTTGCTCAGTTTGTAATGCTCTTAAAACATCCAGGTTCAGACGTAGAGTCAGCAACATCAGAAACTCAGATGATAGATCTTGACTGATGTAGAAGAAAATGGATCAATAGTCAATCTAATGATATCAAGGGACCACTGCTGATCGAAAACCCTGTCTTCAAACTGAGAGCAGAGTTCTTCCCGTTACATGTTAAATCCTCTCTGAAATTCTGCTAGTGTTGGAGGGTCTCCTGCAGAGGCGGGGGTGGCTGTGTCTCACTGTGAGGACAAGGACACTGGCAGCAGAAGTTCTGGGAAGTACTCTTTGGCGTGAGCCCTCCCAGAGTCCGCCTAAACACAGTTTTAAATGTACTGATGTCGTAATATATATAGTGTTCTGATTTTCATTATTTTTCAATAATCATTATTTTCCTATTTTTATTTCCTCCTTGATCTGATCATTACTTAAGAGAATGCTTTTAATTCTGAGGAGATGGAGTTTTCTATTGACTTTAATTTTTCATTTACAGTTTTATTGTAATGTGACCTGAAAATTTGGACTTCACTGAGGATTAAATAAATTTTTTTTTTTAACGATTAACACAACTTTATTAAGCCTTGGGAGTAACAGAAGGGAATTTCAATTCACTAAATAGAAACTAAATGAAAAGTGCAAACCCACCTGGCCACACAACAATCCCTTTAAAACTGGGTCATAAATGTGGCTCTTCCCCAAGTCCATGAGGTGAGTTTTTCCAGCCCCTGACCACTGCTGGAACAGCCCACCTCCCCTCAGAATATTTGTGTCCTGAGCACAGGGCTCCAGGCTCCTCTGGGGCTGAGCCAGAGGAAGAATCCAGCTCTGGGGACCCTTGATGCCTCAGCCTTGTAAAGTTCCTGAGGTGTGTCCCGTTGACAGTTTGTGGGCTGTGTGTTTGGCAGGGGATGCACATCGAGGGACGCTGATCACGGCTTTGCTTTTACAAGGAAACTTGGAAACAGCGCCACATGCATCCGTGGGATGATGGATAAAAAAATCTGTGTCTGTCTGTGTGCAAGTGTGTGTGCACGTGTGCCGGGAAATGGTTAAATGAACCAGTGAGCTACCAAATGACTCAGTCAATGTGGATAAATCTCAGAAAAAGATAAGTTTCAGAATAAAACGTGTCAGATGATACCATTTATGTAAAATTTAAGAAGCACAGAAAAGTCACTGTCATAGTGTGTGGATGCACAGGTGGGAGGAGGCGTCAGAGGCACCCACGCTCACTGTGCCCATGAACCCGAGGCTGCTAGTGTCCTTGGGCTCTGGCGCCCATAGCTGTTTCACCCACGTGTCCGTCACCTGCTCCAAAGCGGAAATGGGAGCAGATGTCAGAGCCGGGGCAGGGTGAGTGCGTGTTCTTAAAGTGGTCTCTACACTTCTCGGGATGTTTCGGGAACCTCAGCCTGACGTCTCCTTCCTCTCCTCCCTGCCCCAGTTCCAGATTTTGGAAGGTTCAACAGTGGCCCTGATGCGCCCTCCCAGCTGCAGGCGTCCTCCCTGGAAGACCTGCTGTGCTCACACGCCCCCCTTTCCAGCGAGGACGATGCCTCCCCAGGCTGTGCGACCTCCTCCTCGGCGCCCTTCAAGGCTTTCCTCAGCTCCCCGGAGCTGTCTGCACCCCACAGCTCTGACTGGAAGCTGTCCCCGCTCCTGAGTCCCTTGCAGGACCCGCTGGCGGACAAGACCCTGCTGGAGCCCAGGGAGGTGGGCCGGCCCAAGAAGGTGTGCTTCTTGGAGAGCAGCCTGCCCTCCGGGGACAGGACCAGGAGGAGCTACTACCTTAACGGTACAGCGGGCGAGGGGTGGGTGAGGGGTGGGAGGCTGCTGCTGGGGCGCGTGGTCCGGGCTCTGTGCTGCTGCATTTATCTGTGTCAGTATTGATTCCAATACGCACTGTCTCAATTACTGTAGCGTTATAATAAGACTGTAAATTAGATAGTATAAGTTCTTCAACTTTGTTCCTTTTGTCAAAGTTGTTCTGGCTATTCTAGGTTCTTCCGTATGAATTTTAGAATCAACTTGCCCATTTCTACAAAAAAACCTTGCTGGCATTTTGATTGGAATTGTCCTGGACCTCCAGGTCACTTTTCAGAGAAATGGCATTGTAACAATATTGAATCTTCAGATGTGTGAACACTGTACTAGCGTATCTTGTTTTATTGCACTTTGCTTTATGTGTGCTTCACAGGTATGGCATTTTTTACAAATTGAAGGTTTGTGGCAGCCCTATGTGGAGCAAGTCTATTGGTACCATTTTTCCAACAGCATTTGCTCACTTAATGTCTGTGTGTCACGTTTTGGTAATTCTTGCAATATTTCATACTTTTCCATTATTATTATCTTTGTTGTGGTGATCTTTGATGTTACTATTATAACTGTTTTGGGACACCAAGGACTATGCGCATACAAGACGGCAAACTTAATGCATATACGTTGTGGGCGTTCTGACTGCTCCACCTACCAGCCCTCCCCTGCCTCTCTCCCTCTCCTCAGGCCTCCCTATTCCCTGAGACAAAACAATATTGAAATTAGGCCAATTAATAACCTAAGTGTTCAAGTGAAAGGAAGAGTCACATGTCTCTCACTTTAAACCACAAGCTAGAAATGATGAAGCTGAGTGAGGAAGGCAGGTCAAAAGCCGAGATGGGCTAAAGCTGGGTCTCTTGTACCAAACAGTTAGCCAAGCTGTGAAGGCAAAGGAAAGTTCTGGAGGAAATTAAAGTGCTACAGTGATCACACGAATGATAAGAAAGTGAAACAGCTTTATTGCTGATACGGAGAAAGTTTCAGTGGTCTGGATAGAAGATCAAACCAGCCACAACATTCCCTTCAGTCAAAGCCTAATCCGGAGCAAGGCCCTAACTCTCCCCAACTCTGTGGAGGCTGAGAGAGGTGAGGAAGCTGCAAAGAGAAGTTTGAAGTTAGCAGAGGGTGGTCCGTGAGGTTTAAGGAAAGAAGCCATCTCCGTGACATAAAAGTGCCAGGTGAAGCAGCAAGTGCTGATGTAGAAGCTGCAGCCAGCTGTCCAGAAGATCCAGGTAAGATAACTCATGAAGGTGGCTACACTAAACAACCGATTTTCAATGTAGACGAAGCAGTCTTCTGTTGGAAGAAGATTCTATCTAGGACTTTGCAGTTAGAGAGGAGAAGTCACTGCCTGGCTTCAAAGCTTCAAAGGACAGGCTGACTTTCTTGTTAGGGGCTAATGCAGCTGGTGACTTGAAGCTGAAGCCAATGCTCATTTATCATCTGAAAATCCTAAGGCCCTTAAGAATTGTGCATTTATCATCTGAAAATCCTAAGGCCCTTAAGAATTATGCATTTATCATCTGAAAATCCTAAGAGCACTCTGCCTGTGCTCTATAAATGGACAACAAAGCCTGGATAACAGCCCATATGTTTGCAACATGGTTTACTGACTACTTTAAGCCCCCTACTGAGACCTACGGCTCAGAAAAAAGGATTCCTTTCAAAATATTACTGCTCATCGACAATGCACCTGGTCACCCTGGAGCTCTGATGGAGATGGACAATGAGATAAAGGTTGTTTTCATGTCGGCTAACACAACATCCATCCTGCAGCCCATGGATCAAGGAGTCATTTTGACCTTCAGGTCTTATTATTGAAGAAATACATTTCGTAAGGTTATAGCCGCCACAGACAGTGATTCCTCTGATGGATCAGGGCAAAGTCAATTGAAACCTTCTGGAAAGGATTCATCATTCTAGATACCATTAAGAACATTCATGATTCACGGGAAGAGGTCAACATATCAACATTAACAGGAGTTTGGAAGAAGTTGGTACCCTCATGGATGACTTTGAGAGGGTCAAGACCTCAGTGTGGGGCTTTCCTGGTGGCGCAGTGGTTAAGAATCCGCCTGCCAATGCAGGGGATACGGTTTCGAGCCCTGGTCCTGGAAGATCCCACATGCTGTGGAGCAACTAAGACCGTGCGCCTCAACTACTGAGCCCGCACACCACAACTACTGAAGCCTGCACGCCTAGAGCCCGTGCTCCGCAATAAAAGAAGCCACCACAATGAGAAGCCCTCGCACCGCAACAGAGAGTAGCTCCTGCTCACCGCAACTAGAGAAAGCCTGCGTGCAGCAGCGAAGACCCAATGCAGCCAAAAACAAAACAAAACCCTAATATTCGATTATTTAAAAAAAAAAAAAAGAACTTAGTGGGGGAAATAACTGCAGATGTGGTGGAAACTGCAGGAGAACTAGAATCAGAAATGGAGCCTGAGGTGTGACTGACTTGCTGCAATCTCAGGATAAAGCCTTCATAGATGAGGAGCTGCTTTTTATGGATGAGCTAAGAAAGTGGTTTCTTGAAATGGAATCTACTCCTGGTGAAGATGCTGTAAAGATTGTTGAAATGACAACAAAGGATTTAGAACATTACATAAACTTAGTCAATAAAGTAGCGGCAGGGTTTGAGAGGATTAACTTTAATTTTGAAAGAAGTTCTATCGTTGGTGAAATGCTATGAAACAGCATTGCATGCTACGGAGGAATTATTCTTGAAATGAGGAGTCAGTCAATGTGGCGAACTTCATTGTTACCTTTTTAAAGAAATTGCCACACCAACCCCAGCCTTCAGCAAGCACCACCCTGATCAGTCAGCAGCCATCAGCACTGAGGCAGGGGCCCTCCACCAGCAAAGAGGTTGTGACACACTAAGGCTCAAATGATGGTGAGCATTTTTTAGCAATAAAGTATTTTAAAATTAAGGTATGTACATTGTTTTTTTTGGACATAATGTTATCACACACTATAGACTACAGTATAGTGTAAACCTAATTTTATGTGCACTGAAAAACCATAAATATTCATGTGACTTGCTTTAGTGTGATATTTTGCTTTATTGTGGTGGTCTGGAACTGAATCAGCAATATATCCAAGGTATGCCTGTATATCTCTCCATTTATTTAGTTCTTTAAAAATATCACTCAGCAATATTTTACAGTTTTCTGTGTACAGATCTTGCACATTTTTGTTGAATTTATCCCTTAGTATTTCATGTTTTTGATGCTGAAAAATAAATAGTATTGTTTTTGTCAATATGAATTTCTGATTATTTGTTTCTAGTATATAGTAACACAATTGGTTTTGTATATTGACCCCATTTGTCAACTTGACTGGGCCATTAGGTGCCCAGATATTTGGTCAAATATTATTCTGGGTATTTCTGTGAGGATGTTTTTGGATGAGTTTAATATTTAAATCAATAGACTGAGTAAATCAGATTGACTTCCTTAATGTGGGTGGGCCTCATCCAATCAATTGAAGGCCTGAATAGAAATGGTGACAGTGGGCATTCTTGTCTTTTTTGGATTTAGGGGGAAAGCATTCAGTCTGTCACCATTAAGTATGATGTTAGCTGAGTTTTGTAGATGCCCTCCATCAGGTTGAGGAAGTTCCCTTTAATTCCTTGTTTGCTGAGAGTTATCCTGGATGGATTTTGGAATTTGTTGAATGCTTTTTCTGCACCTATTGAGATGAGCATTTGGTTTTCATTTGTAGTTTGTTAATATGGTAAATAACATTGATTGATTTTTGAATTATAAACCAACCTTGCATTACTGAGATAAACCTCACTTGGTCATGATGTATTTATACTTTTTTGTATTGTTTGATTCAATTTACTAAATTTTTGTTAAGAATTTTTGCAGTCTGTGAGGGATATTGGTCTATAGTTTTCTTATAATGTCATTTTTTGACTTTGATATTGAGTTAATGTCAGCCTCCGTGAATGAGGAAGAAAGTGTTCCATTCTCTTTAATTATCTAGATGAGTTTGTGTAGAATTGGCATTATGTATTCCTTAGGTGTCTGGTAAAATTCACCACTGAAACCATCTGAGCGTTGAATTTTCTTTGTAGGAACATTCTCTCCCCACCCCAACAAATTCAATTTCCTTAGTTGATATAAGGCTGTTCAAATTTTTTTTTATTTCTTCTTGAGTGAGCTTTGGTAGTTCACTCACAAAAAAAGATACAAAAGTGAGCTTTTGTATCTTTTAAGGAATTGGTTCATTTCATCCAAGTTGTTAAATTTATTGGCATAAAGGTGTTGTTAATATTACATTATTATCCTTTTAATGTCTGTAAAATCTGTGGTGATGCCATCTCTCATTTCTGATAGTGGTAATTTTTGTCTTCTTTCTCGTTTTCTGTAATAAGTCTGGGTAGAGGTTTATCAATCTTACTGACTTTTTTTCTTTGAGGAATAGGTTTTTGGCTGGATCTTGGAAGACCCAAGTTGGCTAGACATGATTTCTAGATCCTCTCAGGTGTAGCTCGTTTCTTCTGCCTAATTTATACTTTAGGGAGAGAGGGAAGCAGGGAGAAGGACTGATTCCTGATGAGATAAATGTATTAATACAGAAGGGGGAGTTTGCACCCTGCTCCTCCATGGGCCCCATTTTCCCTAACATGTTTCTGTGCAGTGTATCTGGTTCTCAGCTTTAATTCCTGGGTACCTTCTGCAGCACTGCTAAGTGATTAAGGAAGGAGAACACTGAAAACTACAAAACATGGTTGAAAGAAATTAAAGAAGACCTAAATAAATGGAAGAAATCTTGCGGTCATGGCTTAAAAGACTTAATATTATCAAGATGGCAAAACCTCCCAAATTGATCTACAAATCTCAATGCAATCCTTATCAAAATCCCACCTGGCTCCTTTGCAGAAATTGCCATGCTGATCCTAAAATTTGTATGGAAATGCATGGGACTCAGAATCGGCAAAGCAATCTTGAAAAAGGAGAATAAAATCGGAGGACTCACATTTCCCAATTTCAAAATTTACTATAAAGTTACAGTAATCAACAGCGTGGTACTTGTATAAGAACAGGCACACAAGTCAATGAAATAGAATAAGTCCAGAGATAAACCCATGCATTTACAGGTTTGATCTTTGACAAGGGTTCCAAGACAATTCAGTGGGGAGAGAAGAGTCTTTTCAACAAACGGTGCTGGGAAAGTGGATATCCACGTGCAAAATAATGAAGTTGGACTTCACACCATGTATGAAAATTAACTCAAAATAGATCAAAGACTTAAAAGACCTAAAACCATAAAACTCTTAGAAGAAAACATAGACATAACTCTTATGACCTTGGATTTGGCAATAGAGTCATAGCTGTGACACCAAAGGCATGAGCAACGAAAGAAAAAATAGATATATCAGACTTTATCAAAGGTAAACACTTCGGTGTTTCAAAGGAACATTTCAAGAAAGCGAAATGTCACCTCACGGAATGGGAGAAAATATGTGTAAATCATGTATCCGATGAGGGAGGGAACAGTATCCAGAATACATAAGAACACTTACAACTAACTCATCAGGAAAAGACAAACAATCCAATTAGAAACGGGCGAAGAATTTAAATAGACATTTCCCCGAAGAAGGCAGACAAATGGCCAATAAGCACCTGAAAATATGTCCAATATCCTCAGCCATCAGCGAAATGCAAATGAAAACCTCAGTGAGACACCACTTCACATCCACTAGGATGGTTATAATAAAAGAGACAGACAATGACCAGTGTTGGAGAGGGTGCGGAGGAACTGGAACCTACACACATCGCCACTCTGGAAAACAGTTTGGCAGTCCCTCAAAAAGTTAGACGTAGAGTCACCTCGTGTCCCAGCAATTCATTCCTAGGTATATCGCCGAAAGAACTGAAAACATTTGTCCACACAAAAACGTTTATATGAGCGTTCATAGCAGCATTATTCATATCAGCCAACGAGTGGAAACAGCCCAGTTGCCTGTCCGTGGGGGAGCGGATACACAGCACGTGCTGTATCCATGCGATGGAATGTTATTCACCATAAATAGGACTGAAGTTCTGACACACGTTACAACACGGACGTGCCATGAAAACATGCTGGCTGAATGAAGCCAGTCCCGAAAGACCACATATTGTGTGATTCCACTGATACGGAATGTCCAGAGTAGATAAATCCATAGGGACAGAAGTAGATGTGTGGTTGCAGCGTGAACTGTGAGTGACTGCTAATTGGGTACAGGGTTTTGTAGACTGTGGTGATGGTTATATGACTTGGTGAATGTACTAAAAGCCACTGGACTGAATATTTGAAAAGAGTGAATTTTATCATGTGAATTACGTCTCAATAAAAAGAGTTAAAAGTCATTGGGAAGCAGCGAGCCGCTCAACCTCAGTTCCTTTGTGTGTGAGTGGAGTCTGAGGCCCCTCGAAGGCTCATGGTGAGGATGAGCAAACTGCGGAAGGACCAGAGCTGCTCCTGGAGGAGGGAACGGACGCAGCCCGGCCTCAGCTGGGTTGGTTGCTGGCGGCCTCGAGGGCCCCTCTGAGGCGGTCCGAGCCCCTGTCACCAGGAACCTCCCCGTCACCACCGGTTTAACCCTGAGTCCAGAGCCTGTCCTGCCGCTCCGGCCGCAGCTGCCAGATTACTTTCTCGACACCCTCTGTGGCTCCCTGTCTCCACAGGGTCAGCCCAGCATTTCTCCTGGGCCCTCGGACACCTGGCTCTCTGCCGCCCCCAACCCTGTGACCTTGTGACCCCAGGGCCCTCACAGGGCTCTGGGTCTTGTGGCTCAGGGGAGGCCCTCTGCCCTGGGCATCCACACCCCCTCGGCCCGTCGGCCCACCCATCTGCCCGGCCCACATCCCCTGAGACCCGGACTGTTCTGAGTTCGGCCTCGTCCTCCCCGCTCAGCACCTGCACAGGCCCGGCCGAGGGAGCGGAAGGACGGATGTCCCCCCAGCCTCTCCTGGTGTCCGCAGAGGAGGAGGCTGCCAATACCTGGTCTCGATAAGCCCGTGCTGACTGGCGATCACGTTGCTGTGGAGAGTGACCGGGCGGGGTTCTGGGATGGGGGGCTGTGTGGACAGTCACAGGATGGGGCCGAGGGAAGCAGAACAGCTGCCTGCGGTCACAGGCAGGGTTGGTCCTGGAGCCCAGCGCTCATGCCCACACAGACAGCCCGCAGGAGCAGTTCAGCAACTCCCCGGGCCACTGAGCCCTGCCAGCATGGGTGGGGAGTCAGGCCGACCTCTCTGCGTGCTGGGGGTCCTGAGCCTTTGGTGGGCACAGGTGTCTGTGGGTAACAGGACCGGGGGGCCGGCTCTCCACGCGGAGTACCCAGCCCGTTTGTGCACTGCCCGCCCGGTGGACGGACCTGGCAGGGCTGCACCATCCAACACCCTTGGAAGGGGTTTGGATCACGGGCGGGTTTGAAGGTTGCAGGGCTTTAGGAAAAGCTTTAGAAACGGGCACGTTATTAAATGTCTCCCGTGGGGAAGCAAGGGCAGAGCGTGGAAGGCACAGGATCCTGTGCCGAGAGCCCGCGCCCCCCCAGCTGGTCATGTCCTGGTCAGTGAGGGCGCCCCGGGCGTTGTGAGGCAGGCCCTTTCTCACTCGGCCGTCTCTCAAGGTCAGGTGCACCTGGTGATAACAGTGGGCAGTGTGATCTTCAAAGATCACAGTGGTTTTGAAGGGTATTGATCGTATCACGGTTGTCAGGTGGAAGACTTGCTGACATCGGAGACTGCTGTGGGGAGGGGAGATTTGGAAGCAGGTTTTGGAGGGGAGGGTGGTTGATGTGCCGGGGTGACGGTGGGAAATAATTAAAATTAGAATCTCCTGCCAACGCAGCAATCCTGTTCACAACGAAGGAAAGTCTTATTACTGAATAAGCACTAGACCAGCATGCGATGTACACAGGCTGCCAAGACAGAGCCTCACCGTTTCACGTAGCTACGCAGACTGGACCCACACGTGTTACTTACGTGTTCTTCAGTTAACCAGACCCCACGCTCAGGTGGGGGACACGCCTAGCCCATCCCGAGTTCACCTGGTCATAGGGCTGGGGCCTCTGAGGGGTCAGCCTTGACTGGGTGCTGAGCAGACTCGGGGCCAAGAAAATAATCCTGGGCTGTGAAACAGGCTTTTAAAGTGTTTACGTCCATCTGTGTTGGGGAGCAGGGGAGGGATGGAGAAAGGACCTGGGATCAGGGTGCTTACGGAACATGCCAAGAACAGGGAGGAGAGGAAAGCTCTTTCCCCTTTGGCAACAGAAAATTCAAAGTTTCCTTTTAAATTTGTGTTTGCCTCACAGTGGAGGGCAGGTGTCAGTGGGGAGGAGGGTGCCCCCTCAGGTCACAACCAGGGTCCTGCGGGAAGGCTCTGCTGGGCTCCCGAGGCTTCACCCCAAACCCACAGTGTCTGCGTTTGGGTCGGTTCTCTCCCTGAAATGGACCCTGGAGCACAGGCAGGAGGAAGGTTGGTGGCCCCTGACCCTCCGAGTCCTGGCCGGCCTGTCTCACTGCCCCCCCCCAACAGAGATCCAGAGCTTTGCCGGCACCGAGAAGGACGGGCGCATCGTTGGGGAGATCGCCTTCCAGCTGGACCGGCGCATCCTGGCCTATGTCTTCCCAGGGGTGACCCGGCTCTATGGCTTCACTGTGTCCAACATCCCTGAGAAGATCAAGCAGGTGCGCCTCCCTGCCTGGGGGCCCTCCCTGCCCTGGGGTCCCCTTCCTGCCCTAGGACTCCCCCTTGCCCCAGGGTCCCCTTGCTGCCCTAGGACTCCCCCTTGCCCCGGGGTCCCCTTGCTGCCCCACCACATGTGGTGCCCACACAGCTGCAGCCCTGGGCGAGCCTGAGTGGTGTCTGAGGCACATGTGCCAGGGGACACGACGAGCTGGTCCCATGAGTCCCTTTGCTCCCGCCCTGTGCTTCCTGGCTTGGGACAGTCTCAGGAGTGGCTCCAGGCCGGGGAGTACTTTCACGCTCAGCCCCGGCTGGCAAGACACCTTCTGCGCGCCTGGGGTGCAGCTCCCTGCTCTCCCTGACACTGTGTGCTGGAGGGAAACTGGGAGACGGCTCCCCTGGCGGGGGCCTGGCTGTGGGCCTCAGTGTCACCACCTACACAGCTGCGCTCGGGGAATCTAGCCCCTGCCCCGCCCCGGCCCTGGGCCTCGCCTCCCGCCCCCCTCCACGCCCCCGTCCGCGGGTTCCGGGCTGTGCCCGCCCACCTGCGCCTGTGCCCACAGACGTCCATCAAGCCCCTGGACGGCTCAGTGGATGAGAAGAGGCGGCGGGAGCTGACGCACCGCTTCCTGACGCTGACGGAGCGCCTGGAGAGGCTGGGCTACAGCCGCCACGTGCACCCCGCGTTCAGCGAGTTCCTCATCAACACCTACGGCATCCTGAAGCAGCGGCCCGACCTGCGCGCCAACCCGCTGCACAGCAGCCCGGCCGCCCTGCGCAAGCTGGTCATCGACGTCGTGCCCCCCAAGTTCCTGGGCGACTCGCTGCTGCTGCTCAACTGCCTGTGCGAGCTCTCCAAGGAGGACAGCCGCCCGCTCTTCGCCTGGTGAACCCGCCGACCCGCGCCTCCCTGCAATAAACGCGTGCTGCAACCCGGGCGCCGCGCTCCTCGTCCGCTCCCCGGAGGGCGCGCTGAGGGCGCCGGGGCCCGGTGCGCCGCCGGCCGCGCGCCCCGCCGCCCACACCTGCGCGGCGAGTCACACTCTATTAAAAGTCGTCTGTTTGCTGTTCCTACTTTACCGCTACTTTTTGAGGGCGGAGGCCCCGCTGTGTTTGGAACGGGGCCACCAACCCCGAGGACCCGCCCGCACACACGGCGCCTGGCCCCCTCCGCTGGGGTCGCAGTGCCTCCTCTCGGAAGGGCAGCGGTCCGTCCTCCTAGGGGTTTCCCCGAAGGCGGAGCCCGGGGCAAGGATTCGGCAGCAGGCAGGGCAGCTGCAGAATCTGCAGGGCGGAGTGAAAACACAGGCCCCTTTTTCAAAAGTCAGGAATTGCAGGACAGCGACTGCAGCGCTTTAAACCACGTGCCCGCGTGCAGCTGTGTGGGTGTTCCCTGCCGGTGAGGCTGGCGCAGGACAGGCAGTTTACTTGGGAGATGATTCGAGGGAGCAGGAGCCCCCAGGGGAGGGGAGCCAGTGTGCAAAGGGCGTCGATTTTCTGCCTGGTTCTGGGATCGAGAGCCCTGGTCCCTTTGGTTGGAAGGTGGTAGTAGAAACTAGCAATCGGGTGCTGGTGAGATGGCTTTTTCCTGTAAATGGTGGAGCTTTCCAGAGTCCGCTATTCAGGAGCTATTTTTAGCACCTGCCAAAATTTTTAATGTCTCAAAACTGCCCCCAAGAACTGGTCCCACTCCCCTGAGATAGAAAAATAATAGAAAAGAAAAGAAAAAAAACTGGTCCCAGCATCACACTGGGTCCTGATCCTGCATCTTGTGTTCCCAGCCGTGGCCAAGCCCTGGCCCAGAACCGTCTCCGTGGGACACACAGCCCCACTCCTGCCAGAGCCCTCTAGCCCCTGACTTTCCTGAAGCCTGGAGAGGGCAGGTGGCCCCCTGGGTCTCTGCAGTCAGGACACCTTCCTGGTTCCTTCTCTGCTGTAGGTATGAGGATGAAGGTGCTAGGGCGCCCTGTCCCTTGGTTGTCACAGCCTTGTGTGTCCCAGATGCACTGGCCCCTGTCTCAGTCAGCTCAGGTGCTGTAACAAATACCACTGACAGGGCGGCTTAAACAATAGAAATTTATCCTCTCACAATTCTGGAGGCTGAAATCTGCGATCCAGGTGCCACAGGGCTGGTTCCTCCTGGAGCCTCTGCCCTGGGCATGTGGACAGCCGTCTCCTCCCTGTGTCCTCACGTGGTCATCACTCTCTGTGGGTGTCTGTGTCCTAATCTCATAAGGATGCCAGTCCTATGGGATCAGGCCCACTCTAGTGACCTCATTTTAACCTCGTTATTTTTGCAAAGGCCCTGTCTCCAGGCACGGTCACGCTGGGGATTAGGGCTTCGACATATAAATTTGGGGGGGGGTCACAATTCAGCCCATAACAGACCTCATCCCTCCCAGCCGCCAGACACTACCCTGGCTGAGACTCCCCACCACCTGGGGGCCCTCTGCAGGATGCAGGGCCGTCTGGTGGGCACTTTGGGCCCCCACCCCTGGGCCTGCGGGCTCTTTCGGGTGGGACCTGGCGTCGGGGCCTGAGTTTGGAGAGCTGCCCTGGTTGAGCCCTCGCAAAGGACCAGGTGCTGCCGGGGTGCCCACGTCCCCTCCTGGGACCCGGGGGGCAGGACGGCCATCGCCACGTCCACCCACAGTCAGCCCGGGGAGCCACAGCTGGACAGGACGGGCCTGCCCCTGGCCTCCAGCGTCTCTGGGCTCACCCAGCCCTTCTGCCTCTCCCAGTCCCCGTGAGCAGCTGCTGGAGGGGTGGGCTTCCCAAGGACCAGACAGCTGCTGGCCCGAGAGATCTGGGCATCCCCTCTCCCGGCCCCGTGGTGACTGCGAGGGGTGAAACAGCTGCAGACGCTGACCCCACAAAGGCCACCTGGGGTGCCCGCTTCCGGGAGGACCATGGATGGGTGCAGTCTGCTCTTGGGGGGCAGGGGTCTGTGGGGGTCTGTGTGCTGCCAGGATGACCATGTGATCCATGGGCCTTTGCAGAATGGAAACACCGCCCTGTTCAAAAATCACGAAGGACTTCAAGACGGCGTTGACTCGAGCTGGCTCTCTGGGCTCAGGGCCCTGTGCTGCTGACCTGGGTGCGTCGCCCTTGTGGGGACCCTCCGGCCCTCCGGCCTCAGGGAGCACAGCCCGCCCCTCCGGCAGCGACACGCACCTGCACACACTCACCCCCTGCCCCGCCTCCTGCCCGACCAGGTGCGCTGACCTCTGCTGAGAGCCAGGGCCAGTGCCGGGGCCTCACAGCCGGTCCCTCTCATCCCCCTGCAGCCCTGAGGCTTGGCTGTTCTGCCAAGAGACAAAAGGCGTGGAGGGTCATCGTACGGTCACCCAGAGGGTCACCAGGGGACCCTGGACCCAGCTGGGCCTCAAGCCTGGGCTGACCTGAGGCCGCCGCCAGCTGAGGACTTTCCCCCGAGGGTCCAGGTCACAGGCACTTCCTTCGGCGGAGCCCACGCCCACGTGGGTGGAGGCCTCAGTCCTCCCCCTCCGCTGGCAGCCTCTCGGGGTCCTGGCTCTGCCCCTCCCCCATCTACTCAGTTAATAAGAAGCCTGGCCCCGGGGTGGGGCGCCACCCGAGGGCATAAAGGCCCCGCTGGCCTCCTTCCCACCTCTGCTGGTGAGAGGAGCGTCTGGAGCAGGGCCTGGACCATGTCCCAGCTGGTAGAATGTGTCCCCAACTTCTCGGAGGGGAAGAACCAGGAGGTGAGGCACCTGGGGTGGCGGGGGGCAGTGTAGGGGGCTCAGGGCAAGGAGAACGCGGCTCAGTGTGGGGTTTGGGGATTATCTTCTCTGGAAAGGGTGAGGAAGGGGGCAGCAGGCGGGTAGGCAGGTCCTGGCCCAGGTCTGGGCCTGGGGTCTGGGCGGGTCACTTGGCCTCTTGTGTGAAAACAGGGCCCCTGAAGCCCGACCCCCAGGGCCATTTCAGGGTCCCCGGGGGGTACCCCGTCTCCCTTCCCCACCTTGTGAGGCGGGCGCCGCTCTCATCCCCACGTGACCTGCAGGAAACTGAGGCACAGAGAGCTGGGCAGGCCTTCCTGCTGCCTCGGAAGGTTCCGGGCCCTTCACGCTCCCCCACCCCAGACACAGGTGGCCTGGGGGCCGGGGCCCTGACCCTCTGTAACCTTGGCCTGTGGGTCACCTTCTCGGGGCCCTGAGAGCCCCTGTGCCCAGGTTCTGCTTCCTGCCTCGATTTCTTCCGGAGGGTGCTGCCTGGGTGCCTGCCCCCCTATGCCCAGGTCCTCGCCCCGCATCATGTCTGAATGGGGGCAGGGCGGGCATGGCCCCTGCAGCTCCCGCTCCCTCTTCCACGTGGGGAGATCGAGGCACAGGCCTGGCTTTGTCCCCAGGTGATCGACGCCATCTCCCAAGCGGTGGTGCAGACCCCAGGCTGCGTGCTGCTGGACGTGGACGCTGGCCCCTCCACCAACCGCACCGTCTACACCTTCGTGGGGCGCCCCGAGGACGTGGTGGAGGGGGCCCTCAACGCCGCCCGGGCCGCCCACCGGCTCATCGACATGAGCAGGCACAGAGGTGAGGGCCCGAGTGCGCGCGGCCGGCCTCGCCCGCAGGACTCGCCAAGGGCATGGGGCCATGGGGCTGGCTGGATGCTCCTTGGACCCCGTCCACGTTTCAGGGGGCCCTAGAGTGGCTGGTAGAGAGGTGATCACACTCTGTGCAGGCCCTGGGCGGGGGCGGGGGACACAGCCCGATCTGTCAACAGCCCACAAGCCAAACACATTCTTTGGGCTGCAGGGTCAAAGATCGGTGGACACACGGGGAGCTGGTCAAAAGGGCAGGGTCTCTGGACGCCCACAGCGGGGGAGGGAGTTCACACGAGATCCCAACTGGTGAAGAGAGATGGAGGCTTATCTCAGAGGAACCGCCTGTGGGGAGGGGGGCGCGGGGGCCGCCATCTGACCCGCAGCGGGACTCGGGTTCTGAGAAGGACCCTCTGTAAGGCAGCCGGGTGAAGGCGCCCCTCCCTGAGGGCTCGGAGCTATCCTCTCGGCTCTTAGGGGAGGGAGGGGTTCACCCCTGAGACGCCGCGGAAATCGGGGGCTGCTTCTCCCGGGGCCCTGTGGTCAGTGCGGGTGTGCGTGCGCGGGGGCCGGAGGGCCGGGCCCGCCCCGAGGTCCGCACCTGGGCCTCCGCTTCCTCAGCCCCGTCTCTGTGCAGGGGAGCATCCTCGGATGGGCGCCCTGGACGTGTGCCCCTTCGTCCCAGTGCGGGGCGTCACCGTGGACGAATGCGCGCTCTGCGCTCAGGCCTTTGGCCAGCGGCTGGCAGAGGAGCTGGGCGTGCCAGGTGCGTGCCTGGGGAAGGGGCGCCTATCCCAGGGGCTCCCCCAGCCGGCCCCTCCTCACTTTACTTCAGTTCCCATCAGCAGCAACAGCAGCCATCCCTTGAGGTTCTCTGCTCTTGCATCCTTAAAAATGCATTTTAAGAAAAAAGCCCCAAAACACTACCATGCAGGTTTTTGACAGGCAGCAATGTCCTGCTTCTCCTGCAATGGGACAAACCACAGGGACAGGGTCCCAGTTGTCAGGGAGGCAGTGGGACCGAGTAGCCGCTCTGTAAAGGACTTGAGCAGGATGAATGGGGAGCCCTAAACAGTCTCTTCGGGGAATTAACCAAACCAAGGAAAAGCCCAGCACCGGGCAGCTGGCGGACCTGTGAGCCCGGGCACGGGTCCAGCCCCCTGCGATGTGCCTGATGGACGGGCTGGGGGGCGGGTGTCACCTGCCCTGTGCAGGTGTCAGAGCTGGTGGTGAGTTTTGTTTTCTCTCCTCCTCGTTCCTTAATTTACGGGTGTGTTGATCGTTCAACGAAAATGCACTTTGGAGAGAAACACGAATATCCTTCCAGCCCCTCTTGAGGGCGGGCAATGGCTTTTTTCTGGGGCATCTGTGCAGGGGCAGCGGGGGTGGGCAGAGGAGGGGTCCTGGCCCATACAGAGTGCCCATCAGCGACCACCCACACCCATCTGACGGGGCTCAGAGACGGGGGCGCTGCCAGCAAGACGGAGCTGCGGGAATGGGGGTCCTGCAGCGCCCGCCGGCCGAGGCCTGACTGGCCAGGCCCCTTGCAGTGTACCTGTACGGCGAGGCAGCACGGACGGCCAGCCGCCAGTCTCTGCCGGCCATCCGGGCCGGGGAGTACGAGGCCCTGCCTGAGAAGGTGCGGTGTCCCCTACCAGGGGGCGGTCTGGGGGTGGGCCCTCCTCCCCCCTTCCCTCACCCACTGGTCTCCCCCCAGCTCAAGCAGGCTGAGTGGGCGCCCGACTTCGGCCCCAGCTCCTTCGTCCCCAGCTGGGGGGCCACCGTCACGGGGGCGCGGAAGTTCCTCATCGCGTTCAACATCAACCTGCTCAGCACCAGGGAGCAGGCGCACCGCATCGCCCTCGACCTGCGGGAGCAGGGCCGCGGCAAGGACCGGGTGAGGGCACGCTGGGGTGCCGCCGGAGAGGGCCAAGGCTATGCCCCGCGTGTGGACCTGCTGAGCAGCCCACCTCGGTGTCCACGCCACGTGGGACCGGCAGGGTCGGGGTTCCAGGGTTTGAAGTTAGGGAGCAGGTCTTTAAGGACATTTTCCATGGAAGCTGCAGGGCTGCAGCTGTGGTTAAAAAACTGCATCATTTCTACACTGATAGGAAAACAGCCGCTTCTGCACCCCAGGTACCCCTAGGTGCCCCCATGTACCTCCAGATGCCTCAGGTACTTCCAGGTACCCCCAGGTGCCCTGATCCACCAAGTCAGCCATCATAGCTGTCACCTAGTGTGAGCATCGCTCCTGCAGAAAGTTCGAGTTGGACACAGACACAGAGACACCCGGTGGAGGAGGCCCTGCCCACCTGTCAGGCCCCACTCCCAGAGACCTGGGCCTTCCAGGCAGCTGAGGGCCTGGGAGCCCAGCTTCCGTGCCGAACACTCAGTTGTCTGCAAGCACAACACAAAAACACAGCCACTCCCCAATCCTTCTCTGTGCTCTGCTGAAGTCAAGAGTCTACCTAACCCCGAGAGGTAGACTGAGTCGCCCCACGGAGTGAGGGCCAGGAGCTGGCCTCTGGGGCAAGGGGTGGAAGGGGTGGGAGGCAGGGCCCCGCGCCCAGGACAGGGCTGTGGGCGGGGATGCCCGGGCCGCAGGGCCTGGTCTGAGCCTGTGGCTTGTGCGGGGCGGGCACCGCGGCACTGACCCCGTGGGGCCTTGGTTTCCCGTGGTGGGCGGGCCCTTTCCCGGCTCCGATGGGAACGGAACAGTGAGGCGCAGACCGCCTGAGGCCGGCTGCCCGGCCGCACCGCACAGTCTTCAGGCCACGGCCGCCCTCGTCCGGGTGTCTGGGGTGGGAGGGAGCCCTCGGGCTGGCTGGGGGATGCAGGGGCAAGGGGCTCTCACTGCGGGGTGTGGGAGAGGCTGGGCCGGGCCGGGCTGGGCAAGCCTTGTCCTCGACAGCCAGGACGCCTGAGAAAGGTGCAGGGCATCGGCTGGTACCTGGATGAGAAGAACCTGGCTCAGGTGTCTATGAACCTCCTGGACTTCGAGGTCACAGGGCTGCACACGGTCTACGAGGAGACCTGCAGAGAAGCCCAGGTGAGCAGGGTGGGTCCCGTCCCCCCGTTCTCAAGCCCAGCCCCCTGGGCGCTGACTCCCCAACCTCCGACCTCTGACCTCTGCAGGGGCTGAGCCTCCCGGTGGTGGGCTCGCAGCTGGTGGGCCTCGTGCCTCTGAAGGCCCTGCTGGACGTGGCCGCCTTCTACTGCGAGAAGGAGAACCTCTTCGTCCTGGAGGAGGGGCAGCGGCTCCGGCTGGTGGGTGGGGCTAGGGGGGTGTGTCAGGGAGAGGGAGCAGGTCGGGGGCTCCGGGCATCTGCACCCCAGGCCTGGGGCACTGTCTGCGGGGCCAGGCCTCCTCCTCCTCCTTCTTTGTTTTATTGTCTGTGCCTGGAAGTTGAGATCACACTGTCTTCACTTGGGGGACACTGTTGAGGTTTTCTCTGTGACCTAAAATGTGTTCAGTCTTGTGAAACCTCAGCGGAGAGGACGGGCCTGGTGCCGGTCCTGGAGCCGCATCCTGCGGATGGAAGGACCTGCCCCTCGTCCGCTCCCTGCCTGTTGGGATTTGGGTGCGTGAATCTAGTGTCCATGGGTTATTCACAAAGTTGTTCCTTTGGTCCCAGGTCCTACCGCCTGCTCTGGGTGTGGCCGTCCTTCTCAGTCCTGTTGCTCTGGCCTCTGAGTCATTTTGACTTGAGGGCGTTTCTTACAATGAACGCGTGATTGGATTTCTCTGAAAGTTTTTTTAAAACTTATTTTTATTTATTTATTTATTTATTTTTGGATGCATTGGGTCTTCGTTGCTGCGCGTGGGCTTTCTCTAGTTGTGTTGAGCGGGGGCTACTCTTCGTTGCGGTGCGTGGGCTTCTCATTGCGGTGGCTTCAGTAGTTGTGGCTCAGGGGCTCTAGAGTACAGGCTCAGTAGCTGTGGCACACGGGCTTAGTTGCTCCGCGGTGTGTGGGATCCTTCCGGACCAGGGCTCGAACCCGTGTCCCCTGCATCGGCAGGCAGATTCTTCACCACTGTGCCACCAGGGAAGCCCTTTCTGAAAGCTTTTGTCTTTTGGCAGTTGGGTTTATCCTTTTGTATCTGCTAATTTAGCAGGTATGTCTGGACTTACTTTTGTCCTAGTTTTAGGCATGAGAGTGTGTGGTTTCCTTTGGGCTGTATGGAGGAGTCTATTTTTAGGAATTCTGGTAATTACCTTATAATAATATATTTATCTCTATTTTTTGATTTATTAATTTAAAAATTTTATCCAAATGTATCAGTTTGACTTAATTTTTGTCAATACAGGCACCTTGGAAATAGCATAGCTTTGGTTCTAGGCCACTTCAATAAAGCAAATATCACAATAAAGCAACTCACACGATTTTTTTGGTTTCCTAGTGTGTATAAAAGTTATGTTTATACTAGACTGTAGTCTATTAAGTGTGCAATACTATTATGTCTAAAAAAGCTGTGTACATACTTACTTTAAAAGTACTTTATTGCTAAAAAATGCTAGCCATCATCTGAGCTTACAGAGAGTTGTGATCTTTGTGCCGGTGGAGGATTTGAAATACTGCAAGAATTACCAAAATGTGACACAGAGACACAAAGTGAGCAAATGCTGTTGGAAAAATGGTGCCAATAGACTTGCTTGAAGCAGGGTTGCCACAAACCTTCAATTTGTCAAAAACGTACTATCTGTGAAGTGCGGTAGAGGGAGGTCTGCCTTTTGCTGGCTGGCAGAAACCAACAGAACTTATACTCAATTGTGTAGCTTTGAAGAAATAATCATCTGAAAGCATAATATACACTTTAAGAAAATAATCTACATTCCCGTAACATTAGACACAGAAAATGAATGAGAAAGTAACTACACAGCATTTACTGCTGTCTTTTCTTCCTTCTCTATTTCCTCATTTTTTAGACTTGTGCTATTTTTTAGGGAGCTGGTTATTTTGGTGCTTAAATATTTTTTCAGTTGTTTAAATTATGGTAAAATAGACATGACATAAAATTTGTCATCTTAACCATTTTTAAGTGTACTGGCCACTGGTGTATGTGTATAAAGTTGTGCAGCTGTCACCAGTGTCCAGGATGGGGTTTCCTATTTCTGCAAAAGACGTTGTCAGGACGTGACGGGGCTCGCACTGACTCCGCGGGCCACTTTGGGCGGTGGTGCTGTCTTACAGCCCCGTCTTTCCAGCCCTGGACGTGGGCTGTGTTCCCCTTCACCTGTCTTTGCCTTCTTTCATCATGTTTTGTAGTTTTCATTGTAGTCTTTCACCTCCTTGGTTAAGTTAATTAATTCCTAAGTATTTTATGCTTTTGAAAACAGAATTGTTTTTGTAATTTCTTTTTCGGATTGTTCACTGTTAGTGTTTAGAAATGCACTGACCTTTGTGTGTTGACTTTGTATCCTGCTACCTTGCTGAATTCATTTATTAGTTCTAGGTGTTTAACTTTTTAAGTTTAAATAATGTATTTAATCCTTTAGCTCTTTATCAATGTTAGACAATGTCTGTTGACTCTTGGTGAAGAGAGACAAAAAAATTAATGCACTTGTGTGAGTGGTCATCTCTGTTCCAGATTTAAATTGCTTTGTTGTTATTTTTACATTGTCAGCTGTATAACATTTACCTTCTGTAACCATATCCACACATATTAAATATCCACAGATATTTAATCTTGGTTCTATACACGAGGGAGGTCACTATGCATCTCTGTCCTTTCCCATCTGTCCGGCTGGATTTCACAAACAAGCAGAGTTTTAAAGAAAGGCTCATAGGGGCTTTATTCTGTGGGTTCTGGCATGTTTGGGAATGTCTTTCTGTGACTTTATGCTTGCAAGACAGTAGGACAACCAAAACCTCAAGTCACATGTCTTTTCCTGAGAATGTTGCAAACACATCTTTACCACCTTTTGGAATAAGTGTCCCCGTGGGGAGGTCTAAGGCCATCTAGTTATCTCCCCACCCCTGGTGACCGGTTCTTTCTCCTGGATGCTTGAAGAATTCCATCTTTATCCGTGAAATTCAATGACTCTGCCATAAGAGTCTTGCTGTGGATTACTCTGCATCATTTTTTTCTCTGGAACAGGGTTTCTTGTGATTCACAGGTTCATTCTTGTTTAGCTTCAGGAATATTTTCTTCTATTGTATTTTTGATCCAGTTTTTGGTCCGTTCACTTTACCGACACCCGTTACACCGCGGTAGCATTTTCTTCCACATATTCTGTCTTTTTTGTACTTTCTTTCCCCCGTATTCACTGTGGTTTTCTCAGGCTTCACTTTGCAATCACTGATGCAGTTTATGGCTGGGTCTATTCTCTTTCTAGCGGTTACAAAGTTTTGTGTAACTTCTTATTTTGATGTAATTTCCTACTCACAGAAGAGGTGCAAGAACAGTACCAGGAACTCTTTTATACTCTCCAGATTCACCTATTGTTGCATTTTGCCCCATCCGCTGTATCACTCCTTTTCTGTATTCCACGCATAATCATATTTTTTCCTGGACCATTTTAAAGTAGACTGAAGACACTGTGCCCTTTACCCCTTGTTTATTCAGGGTGTAATTCTTAAGATCAAGGAAGTTCTCTTACCCATCACAGTGCAATGATCAAAACCAGGAAATCCAGCATGGTACAACCTGGTATCTAATCTGCAGACCGTAGTCAAATCGCATCAGTGTCCCCCCTCTCCATGGTCTGCCCCAGACCAGCCGTGGGTTCGGGTGGCTTGTCTTTTATGGCCTTTAATCTGGATCAGGTCCCCAGTTCTCCCCGTCTTTCCTTGACCGTGACGGGCTGTGGAGCACCGGCTGGTGGCTTGTGAAGCGCCGCTCGCTGGGTGCTGGTCTGGCCTGTCTCAGGGCTGGGTGTGCTTGTGCGTTTCTGGCAGGAGCAGCTCAGAAGTGACGGAGTGTCCCCCTCAGGGCGTTACCTGGGTCCTCTGGTCAAGCTGGTATCCCCGACCCAGGGTTATCACTGCAGTGTTTCTGTTTTCCTTTTGTTTTAATAAGAACTCCCTGGGGAGGTAGTTTAAGAATGTGTAAATGACCTGTTCCTCTTAAAATTCCAGCCACAAGTATTAGGAGCATGGAGAGTTTTCTAACTTCATCCTTTTTCTGTAAGAAGCTTTCACCTCTCCCACATTTATTTATTCCTTATTAATGTGTTTGACGCTGTCTACTGTCTTTTAAAACATATTATTTTATATTTTTTAACTGAAAGTTCTGAGGTCTGCAGTCTTTGCAGGTCTGATTCTGCAAACTGTGTGTCTGCGGATTCTCGCGGTGATGCTTCTTCCTGTGCTTGGTGATGTTTGGTTGTGACTGCCTGTTCTTTAGAGTCTCGTCTGCGGTAATTCTTGGTCGCCTGGTTTAGTTTGTGTTTGCCTCTGTTAGATGCTTGGACCACTTTAGATGAGCCCTTTGCTTGCAGCTTTGGAGCCACACAGGAAGAGAATTCTGTGTGAACGGTGGCCCACCTCCCCGTCAGGTTAGAATTCCCAGGAAAGATTTTTTTCGTGCTTCACCAAACGGAAGGCCGAGACTGGGAAGTATCCCAATATTTCCTGTGATGGGCGGTTTTCCCAAATTCATCCCTGGAGATGTCCTCTTTCAAGGGTCTCCCGTCTGACCCAGCTCTTGAGGGCTCGAGACCTCCCCTGCTCGTGAGAGGTCTCAGATGTCTCCAGGGTGGACCCAGCTTCTGGGAGAGGAGGTCTTTCCAGGCATTTCTGGTCGCTTCTGGCTGTGAATGGCTTCCTTTATGTTCTGCCGGCTTTGCCAGGAGCTGAATTCCACCCTGACAGTCCTGTTCCTCATTCTGAGGTTTTCTGCGGCAGGCGGGCCGCTTGCTGGCTCTACCGCCAGCTCTCGGGCGCTCTCTGCCCCATTTCCGCGTCCTCAGGGAGACCTCATGACCATCCCCTGGGACCTGCTGCTTCGTTTCCTCAAGCTGCACTTGTCACTTTCTATTTTGTGTGGAACGTGTCACCTGTGTGGCTCAGAGGGGCTGGGACTGTGCTGACGGCATCGAGCATCATAAAGTGTCCTGAGTGTTTTTTGGTGGAAAGAATTCTACTCCGAAATGGGGACATTTCCAACTTGATTTTGAATTCGGGTAAAATTCACTTGTCCTCACATATCAAGTCTCACATTTGGGCAGATCAGGCAGCTCCCGGCCTTTAAGAACCAGAGAGACCCTGACACCCGAGGAGCTGGAATCCTGTCCAAAGAGGCAGTTTTCTTGGCCCCTTTCCAGCGCAGGCTCCTGTGCGGGCAGGATGGGGTCACCACGGGCCTTGGTCTCGCTGGGGCAGCACGGTGGGCGGGTGGTGTGTCCGGAGGCCAGGCAGGGCGCCTGCTCTGGGCGAGGCCTTCAGTCGGCAGGGCTGCTGGCGGGCATGGGGTGCGACAGCTGTGCCCCTGCAGGCTCCCGACCAGGGCAGGGCGCCCCGCGGGCGGCAGGGGTGGGACCTGCGATCAAGGGGACTCCAGTCACCGGCCCCTCTTGCAGGTGGTGAACCGGCTGGGCCTGGACTCCCTGTCCCCCTTCAACCCCAAGGAGCGGATCATCGAGTGAGCAGCCCCGCCCCCCGCCCCTGCGTGGAGGCCCCCTCAGTCCTCCAGAGCTCTGCTCTGTCACCAGGCGTGGGGCTGGGAGCTTGCTGGGGGGCCCAGTGGGGCCGCGACAAGGTGCCACTCTGTCCTCACGCAGCTCCTGGCTGGTCACAGCCCCTCCCCGGGGCAGCCACTCTGCATATCGGGCCCACATCCCTGCCCCCACCCCACTGGTGCGAGTCAGGGGCTCCCGGCCTGGCTGACCCCACCCTTGCGGCCTGGCTGCAACGACCCGGGGCCCTGTCCGCCCCCTCCCTGTCCCCGCCCCTGCACGAAGCAGACCCTCACTCCCAGCTGCCGCATCCCTGCAGGTACCTGGTCCCCGAGGCCGGCCCAGAGCAGAGCCTGGTCGACCAGCCCCTGCGCACCTTCGTCCGTGAGGTGGGCGCCCGCTCGGCAGCCCCAGGGGGCGGTTCCGTGGCCGCAGCCAGTGCAGCCATGGTGAGTGGGGCCGGGGCGAGGATGCAGGGCGGACGGCCGGGGTTGGGGGCGTCGCCCGGCCTGGGGCCGGTCCCACGCACAGGGCGCTCTCCCCAGGGCGCCGCGCTCGCCTCCATGGCCGGCCTGATGACCTACGGGCGGCGCCAGTTCGAACACCTGGACGCGACCCTGCGGCGCCTGATTCCCCCCTTCCACGCGGCCTGGGCTGAGCTGACGGCGATGGTGGACGCCGACGCCCGGGCCTTCGAGGCCTACCTGGTGAGCGTGCAGGCGGGCCTCCACCACCAGCCCCGCAGAGGCAGCCCCGAGGGCGAGTGGGGTCGGTGGACAGTACGGGGTCCGGAGGAGAGACAAGTGGGTCAGGGTCACAGGGGGAGGGGGAGGGGCTGCCACGAGCACAGGTGTCTGTAGACGCCGGGGGCTGGAGGGAGGAGACAGTGGTCTGGCCCCTCTTGGGCCCCCCTCCCCCGCTCGTGCAGGGCCAAGCCCGGCGGGTGTGGTGCAGGCGTGACTGCAGGTCGGGGTCTCTGCAGGCTGGGGGAGGGCCGAGAAGGGCACCTGTTCTGAGGGTCAGCCAGGCTCAGCGTCCCCCTGCCCACGTCCCTGAGTCCCGCTGATGGGCGACACCCAGACCTGCAGATGCCGGAGGAAAAGCAAGGTCCCCAAGGAAGAGCTCCCATCCCGGGAAGGGCGGGAACAGGAATCTTCACAGAAGAAATGCCGAGGGTCATGGTCTCGGAGATCAGAGAAGACGTTCAGCCACGAGACACAAAGGGCCCCCGGGGAGCCGGGCACCTTCAGCAGCACAGGATGTGGGCGGCTGCCTCCAGGGAGTGCCCATCCAGGGGGCAGCGGAGGAGGGACGTCCATCAGACCGGGCGGGGGATGGGGAACTTGCAGGAAGGTCAAGAAGCCCCAGGCGTGTCTGAGGGCAGATCCAGCAGAGAGGACCCGGGAGGGGCGGGAGTGAGGGCGCTTGGACCCCACGGGGGTAGGAAGACACGCCTGGGAAGGAATGAGCTCTCAGCAGACAGCAGGCATCCAGAGCCGCCTCGGGGGTGGGGGGGTGGGTGGGGCAGGAGGACCTGGGCCAGGCGACCTCGGGGGGCGACCTCGGGAGGCGACCTCGGGGGCTGCTGGGCTGGGCGCCCCGACGTGAGTGCCGCATCCGCACGGGGACAGTCTAGGATGTCGCATTGCGGGAGGAGGTGACCCTGTGACAGAAGCTGGGTCCCTGGGGGCGGGGTACAGAGACTGATCACCTTTCCCCTATGCGCTTTTACGTTTTAATTTCGTTTATTTGCTTTTTAAAATAGGTGAAAGCCTCAGGGGTTCAGAGTTCACAGGGGCAGAGGGCAGCTGGTGAGCTGCCCCCCGTCCGCCCCGTCCCCTCGCCCAAGCAGGTGCAGCCCCAGTGCGTACGTCTCCCTGAGATGTTTGTGTGCATTCGGGCAGAACTGGGTTCCCCTTTCTCTTCCTTTCTTACACAAATGCTGGCAGGCAGATGTCCAGTTGCAGCTTGCGTCTTTCACCTGACGTCCTCCTGGAGCAGGGACACCCCCGGCTCAGTGGCCCGGGGTTCTGGGGACGCCTGGAGTGGAGGCCTTGGACCAGCCCCGTTGGGGATTCTGGCCAGGTCCAGTCGGCACCTGGGACAGGCTGTGTGGACAGCTGGCCTCCGTCGCTGGGCACTCGGTGGACGGGCTGTAGGAGCGACTCGGGGAAGGGCTTTCCCTCCAGGGTGGGTGTGTCCCCCACTTGAAGGGTGCTGCCCAGGGGCCCTGGCAGAGGTTGTGTGGATCGAGCCCTGGAGTGGTCCTCCTGCTGTTTACCCCGACGCCGCGGCCATTGGACCTGGTGGTCACGTGCATCTCTTGTTGCTGCCCTGGTGCGAGCGTCTCATGTGGGTGGGGCAGGGAGAGCAGCGTTTTCATACTTTTTGCAGCGGTTTTCTTTCCTTTTCAGGAAGGTGAGGTGTCCTTTTCTTCTCTGTTTTGCTTAGTGCTGACTAGGACTTTTCATAAGCCAGGGAGTCTCAGCTTGTTTGACTTTCAACTTTGCTTGTACTGGTTTCTGACCATACGAGCCTTGTGTTTTTATGTCGTCGAATATTCAGTCTTTCTTTTGCTCTTTCCTCGGTGTTGTGTCCTAGTTTAAACGGCCTCCCCAGGCCAGAATTATTGAACTTCTCTCCGGGTACCTCTAGCCATCTGTGGTCTGAAGAACTTCAGATGCTGAGAGGGGCTCGAGTAGAAGCATCAGCGTGCATATAAATAATAATACATAATTAAAAACAAATATTAAAAATTCTGACCACTAGAGATTAGAAATAAGACAAGTATAAAACAACTGGAGGGGGGCAGTAGAAAAATGAAAATCTAATCAAAAGGCAGGAAAGAAAAAGAAAAATAGTCAGCAAAGAGGTGTGGTTTAGAGAAAACCTAAAATAGAATGGTTAGACTGAAGACACACCCGACCAACAATCACACACACACACACGCACACACACACACATGTGAGTGTGGTAGATACTGCACTGGTCTATGTCCCCACCGAGCAACAAGAAGACAGACTTTTGAACAAAAATAAGAAAATATCCTTATCTTCCACCGAATACATGAGCAATCTCTAGGCAGAGTCGGAAGCTAGCTGTGTACCTCCCTCCCCACCAAACAAACCTCACAGTGAATCAGAAAATAAATCCAACTGCGGTGGGCAGCCCTCCTCAGCCAGACACAGACGTGGCCACGTGAAAGTCAGACTTGACTAAAATCAGCAAAGTTCTGCCCAGTGGAGCCCCCCGTGCCCCCGCTCCCCGACCTGGGTCTGCAGCAGTCAGCAGGTTCCCGTGTTCGTGAGGAGTTGCTGTGGGTCCACGTGGAAAAGAGAAACGTGTCACCGGAGACAGTCGGCCGGAGGGGTGCCCGGGGAGGCTAGGAGACATCAGGATGGTGACAGAACCCGGTTCAGGTCGGGTCAGGATGGTCACAGGATCTGGTTCTGGTCGGGTCAGGATGCTGATCGAATCTGGTTCAGGTCGGGTCCAGGGATCCTTTACACTCGTGCAGGGTTGATGGACCAGCTGACTGTTAGCGGCTTTTGGGCGGAGATTTGGCGAAACCTACAAAACCAGCAGGGCACGTTCCCCACCAGCTACGCCCTTGGACCCGGCACGTGGGCAGGCCTCGGGCGCCGGTGTGAGTGAGCGAGCCTGGACAGGTGCTCACAGCGCGGGGTGCGGGACCGGGGAGGCCTGCCCGGCAGCGGCGAGGAGAGTGACACACGGGGTGATGGCTCCTCAGAGGAGGCCTGGCTTGTGTGGCCCCTCGGGGATGCGGGGACACGGCCTGAACCATTACACCAGGACTTCGGGGGTTGTGCGGTTGCCTCGCCTGGAGGCTGGGAGGCCTGGGGCTGGAGAACCCGCTCCCCTCCACCCTCCTCTCCAGCCTCCAGCACTGACAACGTGGGGCCTTGCGCCGGGTCGCCTGCCCTCCTCTGTCGGGGGCCCAGGGCTCTAATCCACGGAACCGACCTCGGGGGTGGTGTGGGCCCTGCGCGAAGCCCCTCCCTCCCCCAGGCTCCGTGTCCCCTCATCACAGCCAGTCAGCCGCACGTTTCTGTGTTTGCTCCGGCAGAAAGCAACGAAGCTGCCCAAGAACACACCTGAGGACAAGGACAGGTGAGCACAGTGGCGGCTGCGGGCATCCGGGCGCCTCAGGAGGCCCGGGCACCAGTCAGCCCCCCTCTGGGGCGTGTGTGATTGAAGAACAGCTTCCCTGTGGTCCCCACCCTGCTTCCGTCTGCTCAGCGGAGCCATCAGGTGGGTCCAGCGGTGCCCGGGTGCCCTGGGCTCTAACCACTGACCCTCCTGCTTCCAGACGCGCGGCTGCCCTACAGGAGGGGCTGAAGCGGGCGGTGGCCGTGCCCCTGGCGCTGGCGGAGATGGTGACGTCGCTGTGGCCGGCGCTGCAGGAGCTGGCCCTGTGCGTGAACCTGGCCTGCCGGTCGGACCTGCAGGTACGTGGCGGAGCCCCGCTGCAGGGGCGATGTGCGGAGGGTCACTGGGCGTCACAGCTCTTCGCCAAGCCGGGCAGGCACAAGCGCTCACGGGGCGTTTCGGTCAGTCTCAGCCCGCAGGGCCGGCTCCGTCACCCATTAAGGTCCTGTTCAAGGTCGCGCGACAGAGAGAAGCAGAAGCTCGAGTGTGTCTCCAGAGGCCAACCCTAACCGTCCCCCAGACCCCGTCCCTCCCCTCCTTCCCACCGCCCCTCTTCCAGAAAACCCAGGGGCTTGCAGACGTGCACAGGCCCCCCGTCCGCAGCACCAGGAACCGCAGGGCCGGCTCTGCGTGTCCGCAGCCCGTCCTGAGGGGAGGAACCTCGTCTCCTCGGGCTGGTCGTCATCCGTCTCTGGAGGGGCCGGGCCGAGCTGCTTGTCTCTGTCGGGAGAGGGCCGGCCCTGCCACCGGGAGGGAGCCCTTGGGCTGCTCAGTTTGCCGTCTTCACGGCTGAGGCGTGAGGCCCCCAGGCCCTGTCCCTGGGCTGAGGAGTGGGCAGGGCGAGGCCCTGCTGCCCCCCTGGTACTGACGCCGGCCCTGCCCCTTGGCGGTTGCAGGTGGCAGTGAAGGCCCTGGAGACGGGGGTGTTTGGTGCGTATTTCAATGTGCTCATCAACCTGAAGGATGTCACCGATGACGCGTTTAAGGACCAGGTGGGCAGGGGTGCGGGCCGGGCCCACCGACGGAACTGGAGGTTGCCCTTGGGCCGTGGCTCCCAGAGGGTCCCTGAGGGTCTGGGCAGTGAGGGAGGTGGGGGTGTGGCGGAGAGCCCCCTGGGCTGGGGGCCCAGGGCACCCGGCCAGCAGGCCCTCGGGGAGGGAAGTGTCCATCAGACGAGAAGTTCCTCCAGCTCCTGCAGGTGGACGAGGCCTGGCCCGCAGAACGCAAGCGTCGGGGACGGCCGGGGCCGTCTTTCAGCGTCTCTGTGGAGGCAGGTGGCCTGGGGGCCTGCCGGCACCCCCTAGCTCCCTCCCAGGGGGCTCTGGCCAGGGCTGGGGTCTCTCCCAGGGGGGCTGGGCTGTAGCACTGGCAGCACAGGCTCTCAAAGGACAGTCTCCAGCCTAAGCAATGACCCCACTTCAGCATCTGTGATAATTTCATTGTTACTGTTTATTGGAGGAAAATTCACGAAACACGCAGCGCACTGTGTTAGATGATGCAATTCAGTGGCGTTAGGCACACTTACGCGGTTGCGAGACCACCACCGCTATCAAGATCTGGACCATTCTCATCACTCCAAAGGATGCCCCACAGTCACCCCCATTCCCAGCCCCGGCCACTGCCCATGTGTCTCTGTGATTTTGTGACAATCTTTAAAAAGTGATTTCGCGGCTCGGAATGGGAGCGGCACGGCCTTTTCGAGGGTCAGCCCGTCCCCACCTGCCTCTCCAGCCGAGCTGGGCTTGGCCATCAGGGAAGGCCCTGTCCACCATGGGGGCATTGAGATAACGGACGGGCCGCTTGAGCTCTGGCCCTTAGGGCCTCAAGACATAGCCCTGCCCTTGGCAGTCATGGCTAAAGTGGGGAGACCAGGAGGGTGGGGGCTGGCTGGCCCCAAATCTCAGGAAAGACAGAGGGGCCCCTCCCATCACCACCAAGAGATCCATGAGGAGCTGGGGGCCCCTCGGTCAGGGGCTTGGGGTCACCCAGAGTGGACAGCCCAGGGAGGTGGCGGGGAGGTGGGGCCAGTGGGGTCGGTGGCAGGCTCGGGGTGGTGACGGGGCCCCTGTGTCTGTCAGGTCCGCCAGCGCATCTCCAGCCTCCTGCAGGAAGCCAAGACCCAGGCGGCACTGGTGCTGGACCAGCTGGAGGCCCGGCAGGAGTGACGGCCGGGCGGGGGACCTCACTGGACACTGCTTCCCCCTGAGGCCACTCCAGACACATCCCATGGGGCCCAGAGAGGGGAGGGTGTGGGGGGCAGGTGTGTCTGGGGTTCGTGGTGTCACCTTCCATCACCTGGGGCCTCCAGTAAAGTGAGGACACACCGGTGCCTGTGGGGTACATGCAGGGGACCAGTGGGTGGGCTGGGGGAGGGCTGAGCCGAGCAGCTGGGACAGGGACCCCGTGAGGTGCCAGTGTGGGGAGGCAGGTGGGGGGAAATGGGGGCGTAGCCCAAGGTGACACAGGGTCCCAGAGCACCTGGGGTCCTGGGGGAAAGAGTGCGTCACATGGAGGGATGAAGGCCGCGCTGCCTGATGGGCGGAGACCTGCCAAGATGAGGGTGGCCAGGCCAGCTCCTCGCAGGGCAGGAGACGGTGAGGAGCAGCAGAGGGTTGGGAGTCCCTGGGGAGGCGCTGGTGATGTGTGACCGGGTCCCGCGTCCTGGCGGGAGAGCTCGAAGTGCTGGACCCGGGCTCCGGGAGGGGGGTCCCGGGCACTGGGCACTGACTTCCCTCAGTGGAAGCTCGGGGGCCGAGGCCCGGTGGTGGGGGTCCCAGGAGGGTCCCTGAGGGCCTGGGCAGTGAGGGAGGTGGGGGTGTGGCGGAGAGCCCCCTGGGCTGGGGGCAATCGACCTGGTCCAGGGGCTGCCGAGCCGGTGATGCCGGAGGGAGGGCCGCGGGATCCTGGGGGGGGCGGGAGGTGTGTGTGGGGCCCTGCGGGGATCGCGGGAGAGGCCCGGGCAGGCGGCCGTGTTGCCCCGGTAGGGCAGCATCCTTGAGGCTTGGAGCTGTAAGTGCGCGAGCGTCGGCGCTACTATAGGAGATGCAGGCGACACCAGGAGCTGCAGGAGGGCCCCAACCTGGTCTTTTAAAATAGGCAACGCGTCGCTAGTTCAAACACCAGGGCTGTGCGGGGTCCCCACCACCTGGCCCCCGGCAGCCCTTTCGGAACCTCTTCAGGAAATCACTGAATTCCCTCTTTGCGCCCATTCAGTGTTTATGCAAACATAAACACATGTGAATATATACTCTTCATTCTTCCTTGACTGCGTTAAGAGAGCAGATCAAATGCTGACTTTTGTTCCTAGTTAACACGTTAGCCTAGAGGCCATAGCCCGGAGCCCTTTCACATCAGCATTTATTTTAGAGACTCCTACTTAATACTTACTTTATTCACTCATCCTTTCCCCGTATTTCCTTCACCATTTCATTGTGAAATAGAAGATACATTCAGGAAGGTGCATGTCCTGATCGGCCCTCTCCCCGTCACGGACTCCTCACCCTGACCCCTGACCCCAACGGCCCTGCTCCACAGTGACCGCACTCTGGTTTCCTGTAGGCCGTCCGACACAAGTGCACACTTCCCACACAAAGGCTCAGTTTTCCCTGTGGGCTGACATTTGGGTAAACGGGGTCGTGTGTGCCCTCGGTATCTGCTGTGTCTCTCCACCTTGCGTGCATCTTGCACAAGGCTCACAGGGTGGGGGGACTGCTGAGTCCCGGGGTGTCACCCTCCCGAGCAGCTGCACCACTGCACTCAATCCCCCCTTGTCCCTGTGGCAGAGTTTGGAGGAGCCCCAGTTCTCACCACTGACGGTGGAGTGTGTCCCCAGCTCTCAGATGCTGGGATGGGGGCTGAGGGGGTGAGCACGGTGCCGACCGGGCCAGAGGAGACTCCCCGTTTCTCACCTGTTGCCTGTCTGGGAACCCCTGACCTCCACTGGAGGACGGCTTTCCCCAGGTGGCCACTGCCATTGGCCTGAGCCTCCCCACTGACCCACAGCCCCTTGGCGAGAGTCGGGCCTGAGGCAGCCCCAGGAGTCTTAAGCAGAGCTGCCCTGGCTGATTCCGGAATGAAATAAATTTCAACTGTCCCATCCATGAGACGTCGTGGCTGGTTGTTATGTAGCAGCAGCTGACAGATACACTTCCCAACTGAGTGTATTGTCAAACTTTGGGGGTTTTGCCTTGAGAGGTGGAAGATGGGTGTCAGTATGGTTTAATTATCTTTTGTTATATCTGAGGTTGACTGTCTCTTCATATCATTAATGATGGATTTCCTTTTCTGTAGTCAGTTCATGTGCGTAGCCTGTTTTTCTATTGGGCACTAGACTGGCCCTAAATATCCACCAGCCTCCAGCTCCTTCCCGGGGGGCGTCCTCGGCTGCATTTGATCTGCTCTCTTTACGTAGTGAAGGAAGAATGAAGAATATATGTTCACGTGTTTGTGTTTGTAGCCTCCTGCCTCCAGGAAGTTCCCGTTAAAAATAATTTGGAAAAGTCATCACACTCTGAAATTCCTTCCAGACAGGCTGTGCACATGGAAAAACAAAAAGTATGAACGTACTTGCTAGGTAACCATACAAGATATTAAGAGAAAATGATTTGGGGAGTATATCCTCCTTGAGCAAGGCAGAGAACCCAAATGTTTTACAGGGAAGTCTTACTATCTGAAAATTTAAAAACTTGTTTTGTGGGCTTCCCTGGTGGCTCAGTAGTTAAGAATCTGCCTGCCAATGCAGGGTCCACGGGTTTGAGCCCTGGTCCGAGAAGATCCCACATGCCGCAGAGCAACTAAGCCCGTGCGCCACAACTACTGAGCCTGTGCGCTAGAGCCCGCGAGCCACAGCTACTGAGCCTGTGTGCCCCAACTACTGAAGCCCGTGCGCCTAGAGCCCGTGCTCTGAAACAAGAGAAGCCACTGCAATGAGAAGCCCACGCAGCGCAACGAAGAGTAGCCCCCACTCGCCGCAACTAGAGAAAGCCTGCGTGCAGCAACGAGACCCAACACAGCCAAAAATAAAATAAATTTATTTAAAAAAACCCCAAAACCCCCCCAAAACTTGTTTTGGTAAAAGACATCATATCCCAAAGTAAATGTCAAGAACCTATTGGAAGGAAAAAACCCAATATAGATAACAGGTAGAGTTACTATGACCAATAGAAAAGCTCCTACAAATTAAACTGACAAGGACAGTGTCTGAGCAGGTGTGCGGTGGGTGTGCTTGTCTGCGTGTGCAAGCCAGTGTGCGTGTATCTGTGCAAATGCAAGGACAGCTCCAGGAAAGTCCTCAAGGGGTGAACTCTGGAAAGGGCGTGAGCTTGGGGTGCAGGGTCTCCCTTACCTCTACCGTATTCTCCCAGTGGAGTGTGGGCGCAGGCCAGAGGCTCTCGTAGGGGCCCGGTCTACACGTGGAGCAGCGGGTGTGGGGGGCTGTCCTGGGGAGGGGACCCTCAGGCCCGTATGGGGAGGGACGGAGTTCCTTCCAAGGGCCTTAGGGGAAGAACTGCAAGTGGGTTTAAAATCCACCCCCCAGACGGCGCATCGAGGGTCCAGGCTGCCCAGGAGGCACCGCGGCTCCTTCACGACTCCCTTCATCCGCTCTTTCTTGCTTGTATCTGAGGCAGTTGTAATTGCTCATGGTCGTTATTTTTGGTGGAAATCACAGCGTCCCTGAGCAGGAGGCACTCCTCATGATCCAGGAGCTCGTCCTCTGCGCGGGCCCCCCTCCACCCCAGCCCACTGGTCCTGGCTCTCCGCGTCTCCGCCAGGTCCCTCCTCTGCTGCCTTTGAGGGGTTGGAAGGCGAGGAGCCTGGGGTCTTGCCGTGTGTGTGTGTGTGTGTGTGTGTGTGTGTATGTTGGCTCGGAAACGCGGGGTCTCCGCTCTCCTTCCCCACGGCCCCGGCTCAGCTGACCCCGGACATCTCATGGCGGCACCCAGGACCCTGCTTGGCACCCACCGCACGGCGGAATCCAGGCACCGATCCCTGAGTGAGGGGCGACCCGCCATGCCCACCCTCTCCCGCAGGACCGGGTGCTGGGATTGGGGGGCTCATCCAGCTCCGGGGCGCTCATGGGAGGCCCTGCAGCCCGCCCACCTCGCCTCCCGCCTTCCCCGAGGGCCCCCCAACGCTGCTCCACACCCTTTCCCCCCAGATGCTGCCCCCTCCACCCCACGGTGGGACGACCTTCTGCAAGACCAAGGGTGCAGGGCTTCTGCCTCCAGAAACCTTTCATCCTCAGCAGCGACCATGTGGCCTGTTTCTTGTGACAGACCAGGGGGTGCCCTGTGGGCAGATGGGAGGGACCCTCCCCTGGCGACACTGACCCCAGGGAGACTCTGACCTGGGGAGATCCTGTCTTTGGGGGACTCTGGCCTGGGGACACCCTGTCTTCAAGGGACCCCCACCTGAGTTGGGAGAGGCTCTGCCAGGCAAATCCAGGGGTGTCTGCACGCTGACCCCCCACAGGAGGCCATTCCCAGGTCTCAGGTATTTCACAAGCTTTGGGACAAATGTTTGTGCTTCCAGATGCTGCTGGAAAGACGCTCCAGCATACGCTCGGGTCTAATTGGTTATTAATGATTTGTCTTATGAAAGCGCGCCTGTTGGCCATTTATACTTACGTAACTTTCTGTCTGCTGATGTTCTTTGTCCGTTTCCTTGGAGTCACTTTCCTTCTTACGAATCTGTGGGTTTGCTATAGCGCAGACACAACCCTCGGCTTGCCGTATGTCCTGTAATGTCTCTCCAGTCTGTTTCTTTTCTTAAATTTAATTTTATTTATTTATTTTTATACAGCAGGTTCTTATTAGTTATTTATTTTATACGTATTAGTGTATACATGTCAATCCCAATCCCCCAATTCATCCCACCAACCCCCCCACCCCTGCTTTCCCTCCTTGGTGTCCATACGTTTGTTCTCTACATCTGTGTCTCCATTTCTGCCTTGCAGACCGGTCCATCTGTACCATTTTTCTAGATTCCACATATATGCGTTAATATACGATATTTGATTTTCTCTTTCTGACTTACTTCACTCTGTATGACAGTCTCAAGGTCCATCCATTTGTCTACAAATGACGCAATTTCGTTCCTATTTACGGCTGAGTAATATTCCATTGTATATGTGTACCACAACTTCTTTATCCCTTTGTCTGTCGATGGGCATTTAGGTTGCTTCCATGACCTGGCTATTGTAAATAGTGCTGCAATGAACATTGGGGTGCATGTGTCTTTTTGAATTATGGTTTTCTCTGGGTATATGCCCAGTAGTGGGATTGCTGGGTCATATGGTAATTCTATTTTTAATTTTTTAAGGCACCTCCATACTGTTCTGCATAGTGACTGTATCAGTTTACATTCCCACCAACAGTGCAAGAGGGTTCCCCTTTCTACACACCCTCTCCAGCATTTGTTGTTTGTAGATTTTTGGATGATGCCCATTCTAACTGGTGTGAGGTGATACCTCATTGTAGTTTTGATTTGCATTTCTCTAATAATTAGTGATGTTGAGCAGCTTTTCATGTGCCTCTTGGCCATCTGTACATCTTGTTTAGAGAAATGTCTATTTAGGTCTTCTGCCCACTTTTTGATTTGGGTTGTTTGTTTTTTAAATATTGAGCTGCATGAGCTGTTTATATATTTTGGAGATTGATCCTTTGCCATTGATTCATTTGCAAATATTTTCTCCCATTCTGAGGGCTGTCTTTTCGTCTTGTTTATAGTTTCCTTTGCTGGGCAAAAGCTTTTAAGTTTCATTAGGTCCCATTTGTTTATTTTTGTTTTTATTTCCATTACTCTAGGAGGTGGATCAAAAAAGATCTTGCTGTGATTTATGTCAAAGAGTGTTCTTCCTATGTTTTCCTCTAAGAGTTTTATGTGTCCATTCTTACATTTAGGTCTTTAATCCATTCTGAGTTTATTTTCGTGTATGGTGTTAGGGAGTGTTCTTATTTCATTTTTTTACATGTAGCTGTCCAGTTTTCCCAGCACCACTTATTGAAGAGGCTGTCTTTTCTCCATTGTATATGCTTGCCTTCATTATCAAAGATAAGGTGACCATATGTGTGTGGGTTTATCTCTGGGCTTTCTATCCTGTTCCATTGACCTATATTTCTGTTTTTGTGCCAGTACCATACTGTCTTGATGACTGTAGCGTTGTAGTATAGTCTGAAGTCCAGGAGCCTGATTCCTCCAGCTCCATTTTTCTTTCTCAAGATTGCTTTGGCTATTCGGGATCTTTTGTGTTTCCATACAAATTGTGAAATTTTTTGTTCTAGTTCTGTGAAAAATGCCACTGGTAGTTTGATAGGGATTGCATTGAATCTGTAGATTGCTTTGGGTAGTACAGTCATTTTCACAATATTGATTCTTCCAATCCAAGAACATGGTTTATCTCTCCATCTGTTTGTATTATCTTTGATGTTTTTTGTTTTTGTTTTGTTTTGTTTGTTTTGTCTTTTTTTTTTAATCTTTGATTTCTTTTATCAGTGCCTTATAGTTGTCTGACTACAGGTCTTTTACCTCCTTAGGTAGGTTTATTCCTAGGTATTTTATTCTTTTTGTTGCAATGGTGAATGGGATTGTTTCCTTAATTTCTCTTTCTGGTCTTTCATTGTTAGTGTATTGGAATGCAAGAGATTTCTGTGCATTAATTTTGTATCTTGCAATTTTACCAAATTCATTGATTAGCTCTAGTAGTTTTCTGGTGTCATCTTCAGGATTATCTATGTATAGTATCATGTCATCTGCAAACAGTGATAGTTTTACTTCTTCTTTTCCAAACTGGATTCCTTTTATTTCTTTTTCTTCTCTGATTGCCGTGGCTAGGACTTCCAAAATTATGTTGAATAATAGTGGTGAGAGTGGACATCCTTGTCTTGTTCCTGATCTTAGAGGAAATGCTTTCAGTTTTTCACCATTGAGAATGATGTTTGCTGTGGGTTTGTCATATATGGTCTTTATTATGTTGAGGTAGGTTCCCTCTATGCCCACACTCCGGAGTTTTTATCATAAATAGGTGTTGAACTTTGTCAAAAGCTTTTTCTGCATCTATTGAGATGATCATATGTTGTTTATTCCTTAATTTGTTAATATGGTGTATCACATTGATTGATTTGCGTATGTTGAAGAATCCTCGCATCCCCGGGATAAATCCTACTTGATAATGGTTTATGATCCTTTTAATGTGTTGTTGGATTCTGTTTGCTAGTATGTTGTTGAGGATTTTCGCATCTATATTCATCAGTGATATTGGTCTGTAATTTTCTTTTTTTTGTAGTATCTTTGTCTGGTTTTGGAAGATTTTTAATCACAGTTTCAATTTCATTACTTGTGATTGGTCTGTTCATATTTTCTATTTCTTCCTGGTTCAGTCTCGGAAGGTTATACCTTTCTAAGAATTTGTCCATTTCTTGCAGGTTGTCCATTTTATTGGCATAGAGTTGCTTGTAGTAGTCTCTTATGATGCTTTGTAGTTCTGCAGTGTCCGTTGTAACGTCTCCTTTTTCGTTTCTAATTTTATTGATTTGAATCCTCTACCTCTTTTTCTTGATGAGTCTGGATAAGGTTTGTCAATTTTGTTTATCTTCTCAAAGAACCAGCTTTTAGTTTTATTGATCTTTGCTATTGTTTTCTTTGTTCCTATTTCATTTATTTCTACTCTGATCTTTATGATTTCTTTCCTTCTACTAACTTTGGGTTTTGTTTGTTTCTCTAGTTCCTTTAGGTGTGAGGTTAGTTTGTTTATTTGAGATTTTTTTTTGTTTCTTGAGGTAGGCTTGTATTGTTATAAACTTCCCTCTTAGAACTGCTGTTGCTGTATCCCATAGGTTTTGGATTGTCGTGTTTTTGTTGTAATTTGTCTCTAGGTATTTTTTGATTTCTTCATTGATCTCTTGTTTATTTAGTAACGTATTGTTTAGCCTCCATGTGTTTGTGTTTTTTATGTTTTTTTGCGTGTAATTTATTTCTAATCTCATAGTGTTGTGGTTGGAAAAGATGCTTGATATGATTTCAATTTTCTTAAATTTACCGAGGCTTGATTTGTGACCCAAGATGTGATCTATCCTGGAGAATGTTCCATGTGCACTTGACAAGAAAGTGTAATCTGCTGTTTTTGGCTGGAATGTCCTATAAATATCAATTAAATCTATCTGGTCTATTGTGTCATTTAAAGCGTGTGTTCCCTTATTAATTTTCTGGATGATCTGTATTATTGTCTGGATGATCTGTCCATTGGTGTAAGTGAGGTGTTAAAATCCCCCACTATTACTGTGTTATTGTCAATTTCCTCTTTTATAGCTGCTAGCGTTTGCCTTATGCATTGAGGTGCTCCTATATTGGGTGCATATATTTAATTGTTATATCTTCTTCTTGGATTGATCCCTTGATCATTATGTAGTGTCCTTCCTTGTATCTTGTAACATTCTTTATTTTAAAGTCTATTTTATCTGATATGAGTATTGCTACTCCGGCTTTCTTTTGATTTTCATTTTCATGGAGTATCTTTTTCCATTGTCTCACTTTCAGTCTGCATGTGTCCCTAGGTCTGAAGTGGGTCTCTTGTAGACAGCATATAGATGGGTCTTGTTTTTGTAACCATTCAGCGAGCCTGTGTCTTTTGGTTGGAGCATTTAATCCATTCACATTTAAGGTAATTATCGATATGTGTGTTCCTATTACCATTTCCTGAATTGTTTTGGGTTTGTTTTTATAGGTCCTTTTCTTCTCTTCTGTTTCTCACTCAGAGAAGTTCCTTTAGCATTTGTTGTAGAGCTGGTTTGGTGGTGCTGAAATCTCTTAGCTTTTGCTTGTCTGTAAAGCTTTTGATTTCTTCGTCAAATCCAAATGAGATCGTTGCTGGATAGAGTAATCTTGATTGTAGGGTCTTCCTTTTCATCACTTTAAATATATTGTGCCACTCCCTTCTGGCTTGTAGAGTTTCTGCTGAGAAATCAGCTTTTAGCCTTATGGGAGTTCCCTTGTATGTTATTTGTCGTTTTTCCCTTGTTGCATTTTTTAAAAATGTATAAATTTATTTATTTATTTTTGGCTGCATTGGGTCTTCGTTGCTGCATGCAGGCTTTCTCTAGTTGCAGCGAGTGGGGGCTACTCTTCGTTGTGGTGCATGGGCTTCTCATTGCGGTGGTTTCTCTTGTTGTGGAGCATTGGCTCTAGGCGCTCAGTCTTCAGTAGTTGTGGCATGCAGGCTCAGTAGTTGTGGCACATAGGCTCTAGAGCGCAGGCTCAGTAGTTGTGGCACATGGGCTTCATTGCTCTGCAGCATGTGGGATCTTCCGGGACCAGGGCTTCAACCCGTGTCCCCTGCATTGGCAGGCAGATTCTTAACACTGCGCCACCAGGTGAGCCCTCCCTTGTTGCTTTTAATAAGTTTTCTTTGTCTTTAATTCTTGCCAATTTGATTACTATGTGTCTCGGCATGTTTCTCCTTGGGTTTTTCCTGATTGGGACTCTCTGTGCTTCCTGGACTTGGGTGGCTATTTCTTTTCCCATGTTAGGGAACTTTTCAACTATAATCTCTTCAAATATTTTCTCGGGTCCTTTCTCTCTCTCTTCTCCTTCTGGGACCCCTATAATGTGAATTTTGGTACATTTAATGTTGTCCCAGAGGTCTCTTAGGCTGTCTTCATTTCTTTTCATTGTTTTTTCTTTATTCTGTTCTGCGGCAGTGAATTCCGCCATTCTGTCTTCCAGGTCACTTATCCATTCTTCTTCCTCAGTTATTCTGCTATTGATTCCTTCTAGTGTATTTTTCATTTCAGTTATTGTATTGTTCATCTCTGTTTGTTTGTTCTTTAATTCTTCTCGATCTTTGTTAAACATTTCTTGCATCTTCTCGATCTTTGCCTCCATTCTTTTTCCGAGGTCCTGGATCATCTTCACTATCATTATTCTGAATTCTTTTTCTGGAAGGTTGCCTATCTCCACTTCATTTAATTGTTTTTCTAGGGTTTTATCTTGTTCCTTCATCTGGTACATAGCCCTCTGCCTTTTCGTTTTGTCTGTCTTTCTGTGAATATTGTTTTTGTTCCACAGCCTGCAGGATTTTAGTTCTTCTTGCTTCTACTGTCTGCCCTCTGGTGGATGAAGCTATCTAAGAGGCTTGTGCAAGCTTCCTGATGGGAAGGACTGGTGGTGGGTAGAGCTGGGTGTAGCTCTGGTGGACAGAGCTCAGTAAAACTTTAATCTGCTTGTCTGCTGATGGGTGGGGCTGAGTTCCCTCCCTGTTGGCTGTTTGGCCTGAGATGATCAAGCACTGGAGGCTATAGGCTCTTTGGTGGGGCTAATGGTGGACTCTGGGAGGGCTCACACCCAGGAGTACTTCCCAGAACCTCCGCTGCCAGTGTCCTTGTCCTCACAGTGAGACAGAGCCACCCCCCGCCTCTGTAGGAGACCCTCCAACACTAGCAGGTAGGTCTGGTTCAGTGTCTATGGGGTCACTGCTCCTTCCCCTGGGTCCCAATGCGCACACTACTTTGTGTGTGCCCTCCAAGAGTGGTGTCTCTGTTTCCCTGAGCCCTGTCGAGGTCCTGCAATCAAATCCCGCTAGCCTTCAAAGTCTGATTCTCTGGGAATTCCTTCTCCCATTGATGGACCCCCAGGTTGGGAAGCCTGACGTGGGGCTCAGAACCTTCACTCCAGTGGGTGGACTTCTGTGGTATAAGTGTTCTCCAGTTTGTGAGTCACCCACCCAGTGGTTATGGGATTTGATTTTATTGATTGCACCCCTCCTACCATCTCATTGCGGCTTCCTCTTGGTCTTTGGATGTGGGGTATCTTTTTTGGTGAGTTCCAGTGTCTTTCTGTTGATGATTGTTCAGCAGTTCAGCAGTTAGTTGTGATTCTGGTGCTCTTGCAAGAGGGAGTGAGCGCACGTCCTTCTACTCCGCCATCTTGAACCAATTGCTCCTCTCCAGTTTGTTTCTAATTCTGTTTATAATAGCATTTTGGTTATAGAGTCATTTAAAAATTTTACAGTCAAATTTATTATATATATGCTTATCAACTACAGGGAAGGGGAGAAGGATCTAATCACAGTTTTTGCTTCTCTTTTTTCACTGAGAATGCTACTAGGACCACCACCTCCACTATCCCCACCTGGGTGGGTGCCCTCCCGGGCCCCTCACACCATGGCCGGAGGCCCTGGCATCAGCCCCTCGCCTCTGACCTCCCTGGACAGCAGCAGGTCCAGCCGTGTGAGCACAGGTCTGTCGCTGGCTGCCCGGAGGTGGGGCATGGGGCCTTGGGGACAGGGAAGGGAGATGGGCCCTTCTGTCTGGGGAGCACAGCTACACCTTGACAGGGTGGTCCTGGGAGAATCTTACTTCCTGATGGAGGCAGCTGAGTGCAGGTAGGGTGGGGCACAGAGGCTGCCCTGGGAGGGTCAGCTGGGCCTGGTCAGAGCACCAGTCCTGGACCTGGAGGGGGTTGTCCCAGGGGTCTGGGAAGGGCCTCAGGTGCTCGGGGCAGCCGTGGTGGGGACTCACTACCTCAGGCCCGAGTGGCCACCGTCGAGCTGTGGGACTGTGTCCTGTCGGCCCCGGAGTGGCCTCCTCGCTGGGGCTGCAGCTCTGCTTCAACCCCGCCTGAGAGCTGATGGGGCCCTGCCCCAGCCCTGTCCTGTCCTCTCCCTGTCCCCCAGCCCTGCGCCCTGCCCAGGCCTTTCTAGGGACGGCTGGAGGCTGAGCCCGTGCCTGGGGAAGGTTTGGGGAGGCGACTTTGGGAAGAGATGTTAGTGTGGAGGTGTCAGTGGGAGCACACTGGTGAGGTGGTGTGTGAGGGGTGACGGGGAGAGGTGTTACCGCGGGGTTCTGGCGAGGAGGCCTTAGTGAGGGATGTGGGTGACACGGTGTTCCTGAGAGGGTGCTACTGAGAGGGCGCTAGTGACGGGACTTTGCTGAGGCGGTGTTAGTGGGGGCCGTTCTTGTGGGCATGTTAAGAGGTGACGTTTGTGAGTGCATATTTTTGAGGGTATGTTAGTGAAAGGATGTTGGTTTGGGGACTTTGCTGAAGAATGTTTGTGAGGGACAGTGTGAGGAGATGTTGGTGGGGAGGCCTTGGTGAGGGGACATTCGTGCGAGAACACGGGTGAAGGGATAATGGTAGAGACAGTGTGAGTGTTACTGTGGGGCCGTTGGTGAGGAAATTGTTGAGGGAGTGTCTGTGAGGGACGCTACTGGGAGTATATTAGTGAGATGACGTTAGTGAGGAATGCTGGTGAGGGGACATTACTGAGGGGACACTAGGAGCTGCTAGTGTGGGGAACTAGTGAAGGGTGTTGGCGGGGAGGCTGGGGATGGGTCGTTACTGAGAGGTGCTGTGAAAAGTTATTGAGGGGACGGTAGTGTGGGGACGATTGTAAGGGCTTGTCGGTGGGGTAACGTTTGTGTGGCCATTGCTGAGTGATGACCGGATGGTATGAGGGGACACTAATGTGGGACGTGGGTGTGGGGACATTAGAATGTTGACACTGGTGAGGGTCCTGGGTGAGGGGTGTTTGTGCAGAGATGTTGTTGGTGAGGGGCCCTAGTGTTGGGCTGCTCATGCGGGGTGTCGGTGTGGGGCTGCTGGTGACGGATACGCCACTCTCAGAGGCAGGAGCGTGGCTGGCTCCGTACGGACACTCTGAGGGCCTAGAGCGCTCTGGCCTGCGTCTGTCCTTCCTGTGGGGGGTGGAGTTGACGGGCATGACATCCACTCAGGCTCAGGGACCACCTCGAACACTGTGTCTCGGTCACAGAATAAGGGCGTGGTATGAGGACCCATGGCCTTGTGCACACTTTTGAGGCCTGGGGAGTCCACTGGGCTCCCCCGAGGACTGCACGCCCGTGATGCCTGCACAGCGGCTGTCCTGGGCGGCTTCTATGGCCACTCTGCTGGCTTCCTTCTGTGACCTTGGCCCCAGGTGAGCCCATTTGGGTTCATCTGTGCTGAGTCTCCTTCACTCACGTCCCCTGCTCTCAGGGGACAGGATCCATGTCCGAGTGGGGCTGGGTGGCGGGGAGCAGGCAGAGCGGGGGCCCAGCTAACCCCGGCTGTAGAGGAGGGCCTGAGGGTGTCCCGTGTGTATGAGGGGAGGCTCTTGTAGGAAAACGCAGAACCCTAACTCAGACACCACACGTGGCAGGGAGTGTGTCTGAGCGCCCCTCCAAGGGGCTGAGGGCTGGGGATGTGGGGCCTCAAGGAACAGCCCTGAGAGGGAGCTGGTGCCCTTGCCCTCCAGGGAGGTCGGGGCCCCAGCGGAGAGCGCGGGGGACACCAGCGTGGAGGGCACCCTGCAGGTCTCCAAGGTGGCCTGCGCCCTGGAAGGACCCCGCCCACCCGCTCGCCGGGGTCGTAGGCCGGAGTCACGGAGAGGGACGTCCTTTCTTCTGCAGAGGGGACACCGTGCAGGGTCCAGCGGGCAGAACTCCAGATGCGTGGAGGGAGGGGCCCCTGCCTCCCCCCCGGCCCCGCCCCCGCCCCCGCCCCCGGGAAGTTCACAGGCGCCAGCCCTCCGGCCTGAGGCCTGGGGCTGCCGGCTCTTCTCTTTCTCGTGCAGGCGTTTTGTACGGTTCTTTGCGGGGAGGGAGGGGTCAGAGGAAGAGAAGATACTTGGTGTGACGCCCTGCCTTTCAGCTGCAGGCTGTGTAGGCAGATGACAGGAGAGGCGGAAGTGAGTCAGTCACCCCCAAAGAGGGGGTCAACAGGGTGTCATCGTGTTCTGGGCTGAACTGTGTCCCCCTCCCCCAAATTCCCATGTCGAAGTCCTAGCCCCCAGTACCTCAGAATTTGACCTTATTTGGAAATAGAGTCGTTGCAACATAATCTGTAATTAGTTGAGATGAGATCATCCTGGGGTAGAATGGGCCCTAATCCAAAATGGCTGTGTCCGTGTCCAGAAGGGAAACGTGGACACAGACGGGCCCGGGGAGATCACGTGTGAAGACCCGAGGGACGCTGCGAGCGGAGGAGCGACAGGGGCTGGAGGGCCTGGAACAACCCCTCCCGAGAGCTCAGCGGGGGCGCGGCGCTGAGGACACCGGGACTGCGGCGCCTGCTGGCCTCCAGACCGTCGTTTAAGCCCCCAGGTTGAGGTGCTTTGTTAGGCCAGGCCCCGCAGACTGAACAGCCTGGGGTTTAACAGGGCACTTCCCAGAGGGTGAACTTAAAAGACCTGGGCGTCTGGACAAAAAGTCACTGAGGCTGCCAGAAGAAAAGAGCCTCTCTCTCATTTCTCCTCTGTCTATCATCTATCATCTATATATCAATCAATTATCTATCTACTTCTCTGTCATCTGTGTACCTGTCATCTATCTATTATCTATATATCAATCACCTATCTCTCTCTCATCTGTGTACCTGTCATCTGTCTACCATCTATCTGTATCCCCTCTCTTTCTATCATCTGTCATCTCTCTATCACCTATCTCTATCCACAAGTATCCTCATGCAAACCAACAAACATCCCTAAAGTGCTCTGGCCCCGTTCTGGGGACAGAGTGAGACTTCACTGACCAAATACTTTGTTTTCAGCCCAAAGCCAACCAGACAGAGGTGGATTCCACGGCTGAAGCCATCCAGTCGGTGCCCTTGGGAGTGGGTGCCTGTAAGGACAGGAGGCCAGGCCCGGCACCCTCTGGGTGCACAGAGCAATCCGGGGACCCCGGGGCATGATCAGTCCTGGGGCTCATGTGAACGGTCTCAGCATCCCCACTGGCACAGACACTTGCAAGCTGGGGAGCAAGCGGGGTTCAAAGCCTTTATTGGACTGGGGTGTGTGCACACAGGGAGGTGCAGGGCCTGCTGTCACAGCTCAGTCTGATGGGGCAGGTGATGCCCAGAGACCTGGGAGCGGGGCCAGGAGGGCTGGCAGAGAGCCTCCGGAGGGCACTCGGGGGAGGACAAGTCTGGGAATGAGGCCGGGCTGAGGGAGGCCAGCCCCAGATGTGCTCCCCGGGACGCCTCTGGGGTGCCAGGAGGGCACAGAGGGCAGGACAAGGGTGAATGGTGAAGACGGGCAGTGCGCTCAGGGTGTCCAGGGCTGCGGGATCCCCGGTAGGAGCTGGGGTGGGCGGGGGTCCCCTGCTCCTGACTTCACACCCACATGTGGAGAGATTGAGCCCTCAGTGCGCCGGACCTCTCAGGTGGGGTCTGAGTAGCACCACGGACAGAAGGACAGCACCCACGGGGCAGGGGTCACGGGGCTGGTGGTGGGGGCGGGCAGGGGGCGCTAGCAGATCCAGCGGATGAACCTGTCGAAGAAGCCAGGCTGGGCCAGGCTGTCGTAGTCCTTCTCGCGGAAGACGGTGGCCGGGTCGCCCAGGCTGATCTTGGAGAGCACGTCCGCGTCCACGTCGCTGCCCACGGCCACCACGGTGGGCACCACGTTCTGCTTGCGCATGGAGTGCACCGCCTCCTCCAGGCTGTCGTTGCCCGTGACGCCGTCCGTGAGGAACACGAAGTCCAGCTCGGCGTGGCGGCGCGCCCCGGCCCGCGCGCCGCGCACCACCTGGTTGATGGCGTGCACGATGCCCGCGCCCACGTGCGAGAAGGAGTTGAGGTAGCGCGCGCTCGCCAGCGCGTCCTGGATGACGGTCAGGTTGGAGGTCAGCGGGAAGGCCACCTGCTGCTCGCGCGGGCCTCCGAACTGCAGCAGCGCCACGCGCGCGTTGAGCGGGTCGTCGTCCCTGCGCGCCAGCGTCAGCCGCCGGGACACCTCCTCTACGAAGCGCCGCGCCTTGTGGAAGTTCTGCTCGCCCAGCCGCTCGGAGCCGTCCAGCAGGAAGACGATGTCCACGGGCCGCTGCGTGCACTGGGCCACGTACAGCTCTGGGGGCGAGACGGGGTGGTGCGCGGGCGACCTGGGTGAGGCCCCGCTGCCCCGCCCCAGCCGCGCCCCCGGGCCACGCCCGCCCAGGCCACGTCCGCCCAGGCCACGCCCCGCGCCCGCCTCTCTGCGCGCACCCGTCCACAGGAGCCACTCAGACCGCTGGAGCTTCACCCAAGATCACCGGCGGTCGGGAGCCCTCCACAGCACCCAGGACGTGGGTCCAGGCTCCTACCCTGTCTCCCTGGGACCGACACCGTCTCTCCTGGTTGTGCTCCCACCAGGAAATGTCCCCAAACCTGAGGCTGAGGGGTCCCTTTCCACTCTCCCAGCACCATCTCTGCCCAGCGACCTCCTTCAGGCCTCGCGGGCAGGCACGCAGGGATCAGTAAAGCCCCTTCTTTTGGCCCAAGAATTGGATGTGCCCCAAAGGACCACGGTCCATGGGGAGTAGGAGTGGGAGAGAGAGGTGTCATCACACCTGTGACCGTGTAAAAAGACCTCATGAAGATCCCCAGACGCAAGGACCCACCTCTGGAGGCTGGGCCGTATCTCTCCCAGCCCTGGGAGCATCAGGGAGAGAAGGGGCCTGTGTCCCCTCAGCTGGCCAAGGCTTTGGTGGGCAGTGGGCACAGGTGTGGCCAGACCCCTGTGGCAGCCCGGGTGACTCCCTGTTACCTGAGACCCTTGCCCTCATCCGGCCAGTCACCAGCCCAGGACATGCTGGACAGTGTGAGGGCAAGGCTGCCACCAGGGCTGAGGCTGGGCCTCTGAGGGACGTGGGCGCCTCTGCACAGCCTGAACACCCGCTCCACACACGGGACCACAGGCTGGGTCTCCGTCCAGGAACGTGCAGCCAAGCCCCTCGCCCAAGGCACTGCTGAGATCTCAGCTCTAACGGCCATCGGGGCTCGGCAGGGGCGGGGCTGGTCCTCCCTCATGGGTCCAGCTCCTCAGCCCCGTGGGCACCCTCCTGACCGGGGCAGGAAAGGACTCCGGTCACAGCCCAGGCGTGCTGAGCCAGGGCCGGGAGCACGGCGATCCCATCTGAAGGAGCTCCTGACCTGTGGCACCAACCACGAGGGGCTCAGGATCCCGCTTGGGCCCCGCAGGCCCCAGGTGCCCCACCGCATGGGCAACCCCCGAGGTCCAGGCGAGCCAGCAGTTGGCCTCAGCAAGTCGCTGACCACAGCACACATTCACACTCCTCGTTTTGCAGCTTTTATAGACTGTATGAGATGCGCTCACAGCCCCTGAAGGACACTCTCGGTGTGTCGCCTGCAGTACTGGGCTACCCGCGGAGGAGCGAGTGTTTCTGGCAGATTTTTTTTTTTTTTAAAGGAGCTTATTTATATGGCAGTGCAGATGAAGAGCAGCTTTGGCTTTAAACCCACAGGGCTGGAGCTAGAGCTGAAACTGCCCAGCGAGTTCCCTGTGTGCCCCTGGGCCTGTAAGTCCCTGCGGTCAGTCAGAAACGCAGGGATTGCTGGTTTGGGGGGGTTTCTCAATGTATCAACCAGGGGGACGAGAGAAGTGCACAAGGGGTGACCTGGACACAGAGGCCAGAGGTGAAGCCGGGAGTTGGAGTTGCTTATGAGGCTCTGGTCTTCCCTCTTTCTTTTTGGCTAAATAACGGTCCCCAAGAGATGCCTGCGTCCTAATCCTGGAGCCTGTGAATATGACCTTATATGGCAAAAGGACTTTGCAGATGGAATTCAATTAATAACTCCCTTGAAATGGGGAGACTCTCCTGGATTATCTGGCCCTAAATGCCACAAGTGTCCCTGTAGGAGGCAGGCCGGGGCAGGGCGTGGGGGGAAGGGGAGAGGCCATGTGTCCACAGAGGCAGAGACAGGAGCTGGAGAGGCAGGAAGGGCCCTCCCTTAGAGGCCCAGAGGGCGCGCGGCCCTGGGACACCTTGCTTTTGGGCTTCTGGCCTCCGGACCAAGAGAACAGCTTCCTGCTGTCTTAAGCCCCGCAGTGTAAGGCAGGCAGTGCCTGGGAGCTAATGCAGCCGGCGGGGCTGCAGCCCGGGGGTTCAGCAGAGCGCCAGCACGGTCTCGGGGTCGCCCACGATGTCCCTGTGCACCAGCTTAAAGGTGTCAATGAACAGGTCCATCCAGTCCTGCCGCTCGCTGCCCGTGGCGAACTTGGCCCGCTCCGCGGTGTAGACCAGCACAGCCACCAGCCTGGAGTAGGCGGCTGGGTCCTGTGTGAACTCCGTGGCGTTTAGCAACTGTTGGATCAGGGGGATGGTCCTGGGGAAGGAGGCGTCCGGGCCCTCTTCCGTGCGGAGGAAGGTGACCGGGGGCTCGCCGCCAGGCCGCGGTCCATCTGCGGGGGATTCCAGAGAAGTCTTTAAGGGACTTGGTCGGCGTGATCGGGGCTCCAGCCGCCTCTCTCCTCGGAGATGAGGAGGGACCAAGAGCTCAGCGAGGGCGTCAGATGAGGAGCCGGGGAGGCTGCAGCTCCCGCATGGTCAGCGCGGGGTGCCAAAGCTAAATAAAGGGGCTTCGGGGAGCCCGGAGGAGACGGGGAACAGAAGCTCGAGAACTGCAAGACTCTTGGCACAGACGGCTGCTGAGACTAACCAGGTTGTGGCGGCTGCTGGCAGCTCAGGGCCCTGCCCGGGGACGACCCCAGCCCCCTTAAAACGCTCAGCACTGCGGGGAGAATTCCCTGCCTGTTCCAGCCCCGCCTGGCGATAGGCGGGGGCCCCTGGAGTCCCTCTCAGGGCGGTTTCTCGCCGGCTTGTGGTTACAAATCCTCCTCCACCCTTCACCGTCAGACGTTTACCTCCCCCCCGGAGCCGCTGCCCCGAGGACCAGGGAGCAAACGCTCAGCACGCCCCATGCTCTCCCCATCCTGTCACGTCCGGGGCAGGTCAGGGCCTACCCTCCGGGCCCCTCGCTCCAGGCGCACCACGGTCTCCTGTCTGCAGGGTGCCTCGGGCACGTCCAGTTAGCGCGCCCGGGTGGCCTGGCCTCACGGCCCCAGCCCTGCCCCGCGCCCTTCCTTTGGGGCGCCCAGCCTTCCGGAGCCTCCTGCCTTGGCGTGGGGAGCAGGGCTCAGGTCCCCCTGGCTCTCCCCCTCCTGCAGCAGCTGTCGCGGAAGAAAACCTGCCTTGGCCGCCTTTGACTGGTGTCTGCCTTTGTTTCTCTTTGACAGCCTCGTGGTTCTGTCCCAGCTGAGCTGCCCACCTGGCTTGGTCCAAGCCCAGATGCGGCTGAGCCTCTGGGTGGAAGGGGCCATTTGGCCCAGTAGGTCAGGGCCGTGCCAGAGCAGGCGGCGTCCACACAGCGCCCCATCTGCTCAGCCCTCAGCGAGCATGCCAGAGTCCACTCGTGTCAAGGAGGTCATTTGTAAAAGCATATTCTGTAGTTAACATCTACTTTCTTCCCTTCTGGTCACAATGTCTAATTTACTAGGAAATTTCAAATCACTTTAAAGGAGAATGAGATTGTGAGTTTAGCAGAGGGGGGACTTAGGAGAACAAGGGAGGGGTCCCTAAGGGGGCTGTTCCCTTTCACTGTCAGGTCCTGGAGGCTCAGGGGAAGTGAGATCACCAGCATTACTCCAGCATCAAAAGCAAAGACATCACAAGAAAGGACACGACAGCCCAAGATGTCTCACAAACACAGATGCAAAAATCCTCAATAAAATATTAGCAATCAACTCTAACAATATATATGTATTATACATCATGACCAAGTGGGATCTATCCCAGGTCTTGGAAGGCTGGTTCAACACTCAAAACTCAATGAACACAATCCATCACATCAGCAAGCTAAAGAAGAAAAACCACCTGATCATATCAACAGGTGCAGAAAAAGCATCTGACAAAATCCCACACTCGTTCACGACAGACTCTCAGTACCTAGGAATGGGGGGCCACCCTCAGCTTGATAAGGAACATCTACAGAGACCCTCAGCGGACTCCCCCCATGGCGAGAAACTCACAGCTTCCCCAGCAAAATCACCGCTGGGCCCTGGCACCAGGGGCTGGGTCAGGTTTCTGCCCTCGAGGGGCCAAGCTGACCACGGGACCGCACCCTGGAAGGAGTCAGGCGCCCTGAAGGCAGGGGCACAGACCAGGGGTTAGTTGGGTCTCTGCGCGGACCCCACCCTCTTTAGCCCCCGGGGGAGACTGGGGTTGGCGCTATTGGGCCAGCCTCTGGGGTTTGGGGTGGCTCTGGGCGCCACACACACCGTCTTCAGCCAGGCCCAGGCCGTCTCTGGGATGACCCCACAGCTTGCCAACGGCCATGGCACAGTCACTGGTACAATCTCGGCGAGCACTTCCTTGGAAGTTCTCTGTCAGAACAAGTGTGCGGACCCCTGTCCCCAACTCAACACGGTCCCTTACCTCAGGCTGCCTTGGTGCCTTTGAACCTGCCCGGGGCCCCCTGACGCCTGGGAGGAGGCTGCCGGAACGCTGACCTCGTGGCAGACACGGATGTGGACGCAGGCCCCAAGGTTCCCATCAGTGTGGGACCTGCCAACGGTCCAGCCCGACTCACCCTGCCCCCCGCCTGCTGCGGGGTCCCCACCACCCAGAGCCGGCCCCAGGGGCCCCCCGAGGCAGCAGCAGGATGCCCAGAGGAGCTGGTTGACGCATCCTGCCCCTTCCCCGCCCCGAGGGACCCCTTGGGGGCAGCCTCCGTGGGTCCCCAGCCCCCAGCCTCCCGCTCTAGTGCAACCACGTAGGGCTCGAGGCACGGCCCCCTAAACATGTCTGCTCCGGAGGGAAGACCAAACCCCAGCCGCCAGGCAGCAGCTCAGGGCGTCAGGGCAGAGGCCCGCTCTGCAGCCGCCCCCGTGGCTGTGGATGTGTTCGCCTCCCTGAAGGTTTAAGACCAGCCATTTCACTTACTGGATCCAGGGCTTCCGCCTGCAGGACCGGGGTGGCCCTGGGGTGTCTGTGCCTCTGGGCACCTCAGCCCACGAGGCCGTGAATCTGTGTTCGAGACCAGCGGCCCGAGAGCTTAGCGCACCCCCTCCCGACATGCGCCAGGTGGGTGGGGCGGCCGAGTGACTCCAGACGTCAACTGCACCCCCAGCCCCTCCTCGGAAGTGCCGGGGTCCCGGAGCCGGGCCACCGCGGGTCTGGAATCTGAGGCTTCTCACTGGGGTGGCTGCGGCAGCAATTCCTAGGGTCCCTGCACGGCCCTCCCCCCGGCCCTGGCTGCCGGCTTGCCTGGGGGGCCAGTGGCGCCCGCGTTACCTGTTTGGCAGGGAAGGTCCGGGCACACGATCTGGGGGTCTAGGAGAGAGGAAAAGAGGTGGGGGTCCCGGTGGCTCCCTTGGAGGCCTGCGGAGACCCGGCCCCTCCCCGGCCGCGCGCCCCTCCCCTGCTCTCCTCCGGACTCACCCGGGCACAGCACGTCCTCCATGTCGTCGATGAACTTCTCGGCCACCAGGTCGGAGAAGAGCGTCATGTTGCGCACCTGCTGCGGCTTGTCGCAGGCGATGGAGTACAGGTTCTCGCTCTCGTGCTTCTCGTGGAACATGTCCCCGATGCCGATGGCCGTCACCGTCACGTCGTGGTTGCACAGCGCCCGCAGGTTGAGGTCGTCGTCGCGGGGGTCGTGGCGGCCGTCCGTGATGACCACCGCGAACACGCGGGTCTTCTGGCGCCGGCTCTCCTTGATGAGCTGGTTGTAGGCGAACTTGAGGGCCGAGGGCGTCCAGGTGCCGCCCGCGATCCACTCAAGGTTCTTGACGGCCTCCTTGAAGCTGGAGAGTGAGTCGATGCGCTCGTCGTCCAGCTGGATGGCCTCGAAGGTGCCGTCGTGGCTGTACTGCACGACGCCCACGCGGGTCCCTGCGGGCGGGCGCGGGCGTGAGGGCGGCCCTCGGCAGGGCTAGGACCCCTCCGGGACCCCTCCCGTGGATTTCTATCCGGACCTCAGGCGTCCTGCGGCCCCTCTGCTCGAGCCCTGACCCGCCGGACCCCCACCCCACTGCGGGGCCGCTGACCCGTCTCCGACTTGGGGTCCTTGGCGATGGCCCCCAGCCTGTTGACCACGTTGATGACGAAGTTCTTCTCCAGGGTGAAGTTGGTGTAGCCGATGCTCTCGGAGCTGTCGATGACGAACACCACGTCCAGAGCGCCACAGCGCTTCTCACAGTCTGCGGGGGGCGGGGTGAGCGTGCGGGGCGGGGTGAGCGGGGGGCGTGGCGAGCGGAAGGCGGGGCGAGCAGGCGGGGCGGGGCGAGCAGGCGGGGCGGGGTGAGCGGAGGGGCGGGCGGGTGACAGCGCTGACCCCCGGCCCAGGGAGACAGCCTAAGACCCCAGGGGCGTGCAGGCAGGTGCACCGTGGGAAACAGTGAATGTGAGCGGGAGGGTAGGACTCGGACGGACGACCCTGACCCCGGGACAAGAGCCCCCGAGGACACAAGTGTCCCAGTCCAGCCGCGCGGGGGCCACGACTCACCACAGCACCCGCACGTCTCCCTCACGTAGGTCATGACGTCGCACTCCTGTGACACAGTGGGGTCAGCCCCCAGCCCAGAGCGCAAACCCTGGGGAGGGGCTGGAAGCGCTTCTGCAGGAAGCCTGTGGCCCCTGCCCACCTCCTGCTCTGACCTCACCCCTGCTGACCTGCCCTTCAGATTTTTAAGAGGGAGGAGGGCCCTGAGTCCCACCCCGACTGACACCTACCGTGAGGCCGGGATCTCCTGGGGGGCCAGGCTCTCCCTGGAAGGAGGAAGGGTATCCGTGAGATGTGACACCTGTCATGGCCGAGGCTGGGAGGGCTGGACTTGTTCTCACACGGCCACTTCAGGACCCCTGCCTGGTTCGGGCTGCCTGTTGGCCTGGCTGGCCCAGGGACTGTGGCCAGAGGGCCAAAGGGATGGGCGACTGACCTACCTCGGGTCCTGGCGCTCCTCTCTGCCCCCGCGGGCCTGGCTCACCAGGGGGACCAGGATCTGCCTGAGAAGGAAACGGGCAGGTGGGCTCCGGCAGTACCTTGGGTGGTCCCCCCGCGCGGCCCTGCCCCCGGCAACCGTCAACAGGCAGCAGAGGTACTCACAGGCTCGCCCTTCTGGCCTTTCCTCCCGGGTTCTCCTTTGGACCCAAAGTCACCTCTGCCCCCCTGTGACACAGGACACCCGTGTTAACAACGCAGAGAGCTCGGCAGCTGGCACTGCTCCCCTGCCGTCCCCCAGCCCTCCAGGGATCTGCCCAAGAGGAACACGCCTTTTCAGGAGGAACCTGTACTCGGCAGTGCGGGGCGGTCAGATGCAGCCGCACATGGCGGCATTTCAGGGCGTGGCCCGCTCCCACCAGCAGAGCTCAGCACAGAGGCCCGCTGCACAGACCGCCCCGCGGTACGTACCTCGGGGCCGCGGGGGCCAGGCTCGCCTTTCTCTCCCTGGGAAGCAAGCACAGGGGTCACTCAGCACTGAGCTGAGGGCTGATGGCTGTGCAGCCCCCTCCCTTCCCTGACGGGTGGGCTTGGGTATCGAAATCTGTACAGAGCCGCAGAGGCTATGGGAGAACGTCTGAGATTCCCAGGGGACCCGCCTCTGCTCTTGATGGCCCCCCCGCCCCACCCCAGCCTCACCCTGGGCCCGGCGGGGGGCCCTGGCAGGAGCTAGCAGGAACCTTCCAGTCAGGGCCCTCCCGACAATGCCCACCCCCTCCCCCAGTCCCTGTCCCACCCCAGGACTTACAGGTGCTCCTCGGGGTCCCGGATAGCTGAAGCCAGGCCTGCCGGGGTCTCCCTGGGGGACACGGGAGGCCAGTCAGGGCAGGGCCAGTGGAAAAGGTGGAGACTGAGTCAGTCGGCCTGGACTGGGGGTGGGTGGGCAGGGCCCGCCTTGGGAGGACATGCCACCCCTGAGGGTGAGAACACGGGCTGGGGTGGGAGGTTGCTGCCCAGGCCCCTGATGTCCTCCCTCACCAAGGGGGCAGGGCCGGCATGCTCCCGGCAGCCTTACTCAGGAGCCCTGGCCCATCCTGCCTGCCGGGTGGGGAGGGGGCATACCTTGGGGCCAGGCTCTCCTGAGTCTCCGCGGGGGCCAGCGTCCCCAGGGTCTCCCCGAGATCCCTGAGGGCAGAAAGGAAGCAGGGAGTCGGCACAGACGGGGCTGACCTCATCCAGCTCTGACCCCCAGGCAGCACTGCTGCCCTGCAGGGCTGGCCGTCCCGAGGGTCTCTCCTCTCCGCGTGCCACGTCCCGGCTCCCCCTGGCACATCCCCCGCCTGGTAAAGCCTGACCCCTCAGGGCAGGATGATGGTGTGAGGTGCGTGGGGGCCTTCGGCTCCCTCTCCCGCTGCCCAGGTTTACTGTGCGGACAGTATCCTGCCCACCCGAGGACAGGAGGACCCAAAGCCATGGGCCCTCCCAGGCATCCTGCTACTGACCTGCTTCCCCGGCTCTCCAACAGTCCCCTGGGGACCTCTGGGTCCAGGTAAACCTCGGTCTCCCTGGAAAGAAAAGAGACGAGGGCGCTTCAGAGACCCTGTTGTCACTCACTGTGGACCTCGGCAAGGGCAGGGGGCCCTGCTGCCCTCCATGAGGTCCTTAGCCCTGACCCCAGTGGCCCCAGGCAGGGTCTGCAGGGCGGAGGGCAGGAGAGGGGCAGGGGGCCCTGGCGGTGCCACCCCAGGAGGGTATGTGGCCTTTGTGGCGGCCCACCCGCTGCCCCACTTGCCTTGGCTCCCTTGTTGCCAACCTCTCCAGCCAGGCCCCGGGGCCCCTCAGGGCCGGGGTCCCCCTGTGGGAAGAGAGGCCAGGTTAGTCTGCGGGAGGTGAGGAGAGGGGATCATGAGCTCCCCGGGGAGGAGGCCCCAGACGGTGGAGGGCGGAGCGGGAACAGCAGGCCTGCCCGCTTGGCCTCATGCAGCAGGGCAGGGGCCACCAGTCCCAGAGGAGGGAGCCCCTCCTTTGCGACCTTCCCCCACATCTCACAGGGAAATGGCTGCCCTTGGATTTCACCACAAAGACAAAGACCTCCTGCGCCAGCTACAGGAGCACGTGTGTGCGGGGGGGACGCTGGGGGGTGGAGCAGCTGTGCATGGCGTGTGTGGGACTGTCCTTGCCCAGGCCTCTCATCAGGGAGTGCCTCCTGCTCTCCCAGACCCTGCAGGGAGCGCCCCCTGACGGTCAGGCCCCGGGGGTTGCCTTTGTTCTCCTAGGTGGACCGTGGAGGGGGTGTTGGTCATCCCTCATCACAGGGGCTCCACTGGCACCACGGTGAGACTCCGGTGTAGACACAGACACGGCAGACAGTGCCCGAGGCTCCCCCGTGCGGACACTCACCTTCTCGCCCTTGGGGCCATCGCTGCCTGGGCTGCCCTTGGTTCCAGGGTCTCCCCTGCGCCCCTGCAGAGAACAGGCACGTGGGAGTGTGGGGTTCCAGGGTGGGAGCCCCACTGGAACCCCACACTCTGTTCTCCCCACAAGGACTCTGGCTGTGGGGTCTGGGGGCCCCTCCAGAGGGCCTCAGCCTAGACCTGTCCTCTGCTGGGTCGGTTTGGTCCCAGACGAGGATTTAGGAAATGATGGGGGCTGGTGAGCTTGTAAGTCCAGGAGCTCAGGTGACGTGACTGGGACCGAGCTTGGACCAGCTCTTCGCGAAGTCCCTCTGTTCCCCCCGGATCGGGATGAGTCCCCTCTGGGGGTCAGCCCTGGGACTGGGCTCCACCCACCCTGTGGCAGGACCCTCAGGGACGGCTGAGTGGGGTCGCCGTGTGGACCCGCAGAGTGTGTGCCTGGGTCTAGGTTGAGCCCTCGCGGGGTCCTGCCGGGGGGGCAAGGTGGGGCCCCGGGGCCACTTCATGGGCACCGAGCGTCCGGCAGGGGTGTGCCTGGGCCCCGCAAGCCACTCCCCAGCGGCCCTCCGTGGCGGCTGCAGTGCGGGGGCCAGGAGGCTCAGCTGGAGAGGCCGGAGGACGCTGGGCTCACAGAGGCCCAGAGCAGCGCGCGCCGAGGCAGCCCTGCGGGAGGGTGCGGCGGGCCGGCCAGGGTGCCCAGGGCCTGTGGGCAGGTGAACTCACGGGCTCGCCTTTGGGGCCTCGGGGCCCAGGCCCACCCTTGGCTCCTTTCAGGCCGGGACTTCCGGGGGCTCCGGTGTTGCCTTGGTAGCCCTGCGGGGAAGAGACAGCTCAGCTACGGCCGTGATCTGCCCAGGCGCACGGACGGCTGTGGGCAGAGCCCGGCCCGTGCGGACGCATGCCCGCCGTCTCCGGTGGGGCCGTGTCTCCCTCGCGGTGCGGTGCGCCGTCACCTGGCAGCAGGGACAGAGAGGCTGGGGGCGCTCAGGACCCAGGGCTGGCCTGCCTGCCCACCTCCCGCCATGGGGCACCACGGGCGTGCGGCCGGAGCCCGCCGGGAACACTTGCCTTGCTTCCTTTTGCCCCGCTTTCCCCCGGGGGCCCTCTGCGTCCGGGGCGGCCAGGGTCCCCCTGGAAGGGTTTGGAGAAATCAGCCTCGTGCTCTTCAGATGCCAGCAGTGCGGCAGGACCCCGGCGGGGCTGGGGGCGCGCGCTTCCCCTCCCGCGTCTGTGGAGCAGGTCCCCCCGTGTGGGCACCCACGGCCCCCTGCCCGGTTTGCGGGGCCGGGGCCTCTCTGCTGGGCATCTCGGTCCGGTGCTGCAGGCAGGGAGAAGGCCCCCAGGAGGGTGGCGACCCCCTCTGCTCTGGCCGGCCCGCCACCTCGGCCAGGCTGCCTACCTTGGAGCCTTGATCTCCTGGCTCGCCAGGGCTGCCGGCTTCCCCCACGTAACCATCCGGGCCCTGCAAGAAGGGAGAGGGTTGTGCTGGGGCTCTGGCCGGGAGCTGTGCTTGCATTTTCCCCGTGGGGTCAGGGCCAGCTGACCAGGGGGAGGGTGACCAGCACCCCATCGCTGGACTGGCTGCCGGGACCCCCGGCCTGGGCGGGCAGACCGGACAAGCCGCTGGCACGGGAGCCCCTCGGGACTGTGGAAGCAGCCACCCGCCACCTGACCCGGGAGCCGCTGAGGCCATTCGTCATGTTGTGACCCCAACCCCGGCTGAACGCTGGCGGGGTCCCGGGACAGGCAGGGGAGGGGCTGGAGGGAGGAGCCCAGCTACTGGCTTCCCGCCGCAGCTTGCAGCGCTGGTGGCTGTGCTCCCCGCCCCCGCCCGGCGCCTGGCACCTCCCGGGGCCACAGGGGCGCGACGCAAAGCCGCAACTGTGCTCACCCGATCCCCGGAGTCTCCCTTGCAGCCAGGAGGTCCGATGCGCCCCAACTTGCCCTGAAGGAAAAGAGGGGAGCAGAAGATGTGTCAAAGCCAGGATTCGGAGGACAAGGGCCCCGACGACAGAGGTCAGTGGTGCCGGGTCTACGTGCACCGGGCACCCCACTGTGGACGTGTGCGTCAGTGGCTGTCAGGGTGGCGGTCCAGAGTCTCCGGGGTGCGGCCGGGAGCACGAGTGTCTGTGGTGCCCCCTCCAGGCGTGTGCACGTGTGCGTGCATGCATGGTGCGTGCTCACCTGTGACATGTGTGTGTGTGCTGTTTGTGTGCACCTGTGCACGTGTGTGAACCACCAGTCACGCCAGACGTGGGGTCTGCAGGACAGGCAGGGAGAGTCCTGCAAGGCCGGGCCCTGCTTTTCAGGAGCAAATGTCCACTTCCACTCTTGCAAGGTTCCCGTGTGTCGTGTGTCCACCGGGTAGATGCAACCAGGGGCCACTCAAGCCACAGGTTGTGCGCAGTGGCCAGAGAGGCCCAGAGGCCTGGCCCCTGGAGGGACCTGAGAGTCTCGAGGGTGTGGCTGTCAGTTCACGGGCACCCTTGCTCCGCCCGGGGACGGAGCCCCAGAGCACTCTACCTTCTGTCCATCCGTCCCGTTCTTGCCCGCCAGGCCGGGGGCGCCCTGGAGGAGAGGGGAGGAGGGACCCCGTTAGCCCGATGCTCCTTCCTTCTGAGCAGTGGGGAGGCAGGCACCCCGCCCCCGCCCGCCTGTCTGCTCACCTTCCGCCCTTCGGCTCCAAACTCGCCCTGCACAGGAGGAAACGAGGCCAGTTAGCGCTGCTAACACATCACAGACGCCACTGCCTTAGGGGCCCAAGTCTACCCTTGGACAAAACACGAGGCCAGAGCGGCCCCAGAAGGCTACTACCGGCACGACACCGGGTCCCATGCCCCAGCACGGACCCCCGGCTCGCTACCGGACACTGCTGCCAGGGTTGGGGCCGTGTGAGGTCTGGCCGCCCAGAGCCCAGTCTCACCTTCTCTCCTTTGAAACCAGGAACACCCTGAGGTCGGAAGGAAAGAAAAGCAGCGTTACCAGGGTGTGTGCGCTGGGACCCAGCAGGCCTGGGGGGAGGAAGGGGGGATGGGGAGGTGGGGGGGATGGGGGTGGGGTGGTGGTCGTCAGGCTCGGATGCAGCGGCGCCACCAGGGACGTCGTTGGAAATGCAGCAGCGCTTCACTTCCTTGGGGCAGGGGCGGGAGTAGTGGGCCACGCCAGACACATCCTGACCCCGGTGGCGGGCCCCGCCTGGAGGCAGGGAGCCCTTGGCTTGTCCTCATGTCCCCCGCCCCCCGGGCAGGGTCCGCAGCAACTTGCCTTGGGTCCTGGGAATCCAATGGGGCCTTCGATGCCTGGATCTCCCTGTGGAAGAGCAAAGGGCCGTGGACGTAACCTCAGCCGTGGGGAGCGGGGGCCGCCGGGACGGGGTGTGGGGGGTACTCACCTGTCGCCCCTTCTGTCCAGGCTCTCCGGGCTCACCCATGTTGCCCTTGGCGCCCTGAAAGCAGACGAAAGAAAAAGGAATAAATCAAGGTGGGGAGGCAGAGGGTGCGTCTGGCCAGCGGCCTGGCAGCCGGGCAGACACTTCTCTCCCGAATTTAGAAAGAAGCCACTTAGTAATAACTTTCCCCGTAACAGCATTTCAAACGCTCTGTCTCATGTCCGCAGAGGTTTCTTCCCCTCTCCTGCCTTTACAGTTTTTGACACGAATCATTGGTGTTTCTGATACCCTGGCAGTCATTTTGGAAGGATTTCATTTGATACACCTCTGTTGTTATGAAAACGCAGGGCCAACCTAACCCCTTAAAACCTACTTATTTAACAAATGACAGCAGTGAGTGCCCTGTATGAATTAGCACCATATTACCAAGAGTAATGGAGTTCATGTTTCCTTATGTACTTGAGCATGCTTGTTTACTTTACAGGAGTCTTTTATGGGCAAATCTTAATTAAAAAGTATTCCTACTCTTCTCAAAATGCCATATAAAATGCAGCTGATAAAAGCTGAATTTTAGTTCTGCCAGGGTGAGAAGTGGTGAGTCCATCCGAAGTGCAGTGGCCCTAAATTTGGAGTTCAAGACAGGTCGGGGGCTTTCCTGGGAAACAGACCCCTTGGGTGGTCTGGGCATCTTACCTTCTGTCCGCGGTAGCCCTTGGGGCCGGGGGGCCCGGGGATCTCCAGACAGCTCACCTTGTAGCACTGAAACAGGAAGCAAGGGGCAGCGTGTGAGGCTAGCACCGCAAGTCCCAGGAGGGAAGGAGAGGGTGCAGCCTGGGGCTCACTGGACACTGGGCCATCCTGAGCTGGGGGCTGCGTGATGGAACAGACTTGGGAGGTGCCCAGGAGGCCCCTGTGCCCACCAGGGGCGGGTTCAGGGGTCCACACCAGTGCTCTAGGCAAGTTTTAGAAATCAAGGCTGCATTAAGCAATGACCAGCAGTAGAAAGTATTAAATCGCTGCTGGCCAGTCCCCACTGCGCTTGCACATTAAATCGCTGTGGTATTGAGCAGCTGCTCCGGGAAAGGGTGTGCTTGTAGTATCCTGGGCTGTGAGCTGGTGCTGGGGAAGCACAGGCTTCAGGTCCTGTGCTGCAGGTCCTGTGCTGGGCACTCAGCTGGCCACCTGCCTTCTCCTCCTGGCCTCCCTCAGGTGGATGGAGCCCGTCAGCCCAGAGGGCAACCCTCAACCTCGACCCGCATCCTTTGGCTGTGTAGACCCTAACGCTGACCTCTGCGTTTAAACAGCCTGGTTGTGGCCAGGAGCCCTTTGTCCAGACTCGAGTCTCAGGCCCCACATGGAGCTGAGGGGTCTTGCTCCCAGGCCGGCCCCCCCCTCATTGTCCTAGACCCTGGGAGCCCCAGGGAGTGGGGCGCGGGTGGTCGTCTCTGCTGGCTCAGAGGCCCCAAGCAGCTCCCGGCAGGGCCGGCAGGGATGGAAACACTCTCACCTCTCCGTAGGCTTCATGTTTCTGCGGAAAAGACCCAGAGAGAAACCCTGGTTAGGGGGGACCTGGAGACATGGTCAGCTCCAAGTCTGGGCGGGGATGCAGGACATCGGAGTAGACAGGACCCTGCCCGGGGCCCACCCTCTTCAGCCACCTCACTCAGAGGGGGTAAACTGAGGCCCAGAGCGGTGGACTGCCCCCTGCCACGCGGGTGAGCGGATCCCAGGGCTCTGGGCCCCATGCTCCGTCCCTGCTGCTGGCGGGTGGGGGTGGCCTCCCCGCCCCAGCGACTCACCATGACCTTGATGATGCGGTTGACGGTGTCCTGGTCGATCTCGGTGGAGTCGGGCCGCATGGTGGCGTAGTTGTTCCGGTAGAGCTCGTGCGGCGTGTTGGCGATGTCCCGCAGGCCCTGCTCGTTCAGCTTCAGGTTGGGCGGCACCGCGAAGAGCCGGATGCCCTCCTCGCGGGCCCGCTCGGCCTGCAGCTTGATGCCCCCGCACGGGCTGCCCGTGACGTGGCCATCGGTGATGATCACTGCGAAGTTGACCACCCCCTTGCCCACGTGCTGCCGGACCTCCTGGGTCATGTTGGCCAGCATGCAGTCCGTGAAGGTGCCGCGGCGGAAGGAGCTGATGCCCTGCAGGCTCTTGGTGAAGGAGGCCCGGTCGCTGCCGGGCGGGCTGAACACCTCCACCAGGTCGGAGAAGTGCAGGCCGCCGTAGCGCCAGCTCAGGGCCACCTGGTCCAGGTAGAGCTCGTCCTGCAGCTGGCTGATGAACTGCAGCACGAACTGCTGCATGTGGTAGAGCAGGCTGTCGGTGGGGGACTGCATGGTGATGCTCTCCGACGTGTCCAGCACGAAGTACACGTGGACCGGGCAGTCGGCCTTCTCTGGGAACGCGCACGAGTTACCGTGGCGCCGGGGGCCCTTGCGCGGGCTGGTGCCGGGCTCTGCCCGCCGGCCTCCCGGCAGCCCGCCCCGCCCCCGCCCTCCGGCCCCGCCCAGGCCTCGCCGCACCCACCCCGGTGGTACCTGGGCAGCTGTTCCTCTCGGAGGTGCTGGGGCTGATGACCTCCTGCTGCTGAGCGTGGACGGCCCCCAGGAGCCCCCAGAGCAGGAGGGCGAAGCAGGGGCCTGGGAGCATCTTGGCAGCGCCCGTGCGCCCCGACATCCTGCAGCAGGGGAGAGCGGCGCTGCAGACGGTGCCCCGTGCACACAGCACGGTCCGAGCCCTCCTCCCCAGACGGTGGGGGCGGCACACACGCGGCCGGCCAGCAGCTGGGCTCGGGGGCCCCTCTCCCCCTGCCCTGGATGGGCCACAAGCATTGACTGGGAGCAGAGACCGCAAGCTTTGGGCTCCGCTCCGGGTGGGACGCTCGCCACTCCTGCCTGCCCTGCAGAGCCTGGGTGCGCTGGGCAGACAGGTGCGTCCTGGGAACTGAAAAGCCAGTGACTGGCATCGGTGAGGACAGAGGGGGTCCTGCGGTGGGCAGGGCAGAGGGGTCGCTGGGGGCGACTGGGAGGAGGGGCACCCGGGGAGGGGAGAGAGGCCCAGGCTGGGCCGGGGTGCGCCTTGGTACCTGACGCCATGCTGACTGGGGAGGGGGATGGCCTGGGGAGCGGAATGTGGGCACTGACGAGGACAGGCCTGGAGGGCCGGCAGGCAGTGGCCTCCGGGTCCTGCTTTGTTGAGGGACGTGGGGACAGCTGCACAGGGTGGAGGGGACCCTTCTCCAGAGAGGTCACTGCGCCCTGGCGTGTCTCCGCGGAGCCTGGGGTGGTCCTGATGCTGTGGCCTCTGCACTCGGGTGCACCCTCTGCTGGACAAATGCAGCGAGAGGACCTCGAGGTGCGGCGTGGGTGGGTTGGCTGGGCTCTGGGGACACGGTGTGAGGGGAAGGGGGACCCTTCGTGGGAAGGCGAGGAAGGGGCTTGTCACCCTGCTGTTCCAGTGGGGACCCTGCAAACTGGTTCACTTGGTGCCCCTGGAACAGAGGGTGAACCTGCTGAAGATGCAGCCCTGCCGGGGACTTGGGCTCTGCTGGCAACCTGGGCCCTCGCATGGCTGGGGGCAAGAGGAGGCACCTGGAGAGCTCTGAAGGGAAGCAGAGGCGTTAGGGGCGCTTTGGTGCTGTTTCTTGGTGATGCCCCTCAACACTGTGGAAACGTCTCATTTTTGAGAGAAGGTGAATTTGCACTTGGTTTAAGGTGAGAGGGGTTATTCCTGGCGTAGTTAGGGGTGCACAGGACGTGGTCCTGCCTCCCTCCGCATGGGGTCATGGTTAGCTCAAGAGGCTGTGAGGCTACAGGTAACAGTCATGACCCCGAAGGGTGGTGACAGTTGCTGAGATTAAAGCAAGCCCCGTGGGAGTATCAGGAAATCCAGGAGGGCTTCCTGCAGGAGGTGATGGATGTGCCCAGACTGAGGGAATGGCCAGAGGAAGGAAGCTCCTGGCCGAGAGGAGTCTGGTTTAGGGAGGTCTGGGGGCAACACTCGACTGAGGTGAGGACCAAGAAGGTGGGGTGAGGGGCAGGCCAGGGGCTCTGAAGCACCCAGAAGCCAAGAGGGAGTCGGGCTGCACCAGCCAGAGCCAAGGGTCCAGAGCCATCAACCACTGGCGACAGCCACTGTGGGACCTCAGTCAGGGGAGCCAGTCAGGATGACCACTAGGATATGGGCACAGCTTTGTCCTCCACTACCCCTCACCCTGCTGCCCCATGGAGGAGAGACCGCAGAGAGGGCACCATAAGGCCCACCATGTCCTGTGTGCTACAGGTGAGAGGGGACAGAACTGAGGAGAGGCTTGCCCAGCTTGGCACTGTTCTCCATGTGCACACATGTCACGCGCCACACACACACAGCACACACACACACAGACATCACACACGCATCACACATACCACACACACCACACACACACAGTACACCACACACAGACATCACCATACACACACACCACACACACACAGCACACCACACACACGTCACACACCACACACAGACATCACACACACACACATCACACACACTCACACATCATACACCACACACACACACAGCACACCACACACAGACACCACACACCCCACACACACAGCACACATACAGCACACACACACACATCACACACACTCACACATCATACACCACACACAAAAACACACATAATAAATTAAAAGAGACCCACATAATAAAGTGTACTGGTGGAAAATCTTACTCTCAAATGTAATGAAAAATTCTAAAAATATCTACCCAGGGGAAAAACACAATAGCAACAACAAAATACAGAAAACACCCGAAGGGAAAAATCACTTTGGCCTGCGGTAGGCAGCCTCCAAGGTGGCCCCCGATTACTCTTGCCCATACAGAGTCCTCTTACCCCCTGAACTGTCTCTGGCCAGTATGACCAACAGAAAGACATGGAAGTGATGCTGTGTGACTTCCACGACTGGCTCATAAAAGGAAGGGTGCCTTCTGCCTGGTCCCCTCTTGACTTGCTTGCTACGGGGGAAGCCAGCTGCTGTAACGTGAAGACGCTCAAGCAGCCTTTGCAGAAGCTCATGGGGGAGGTGATGAGGCCTACAGCCGACAGCGGTGAGTGAGCCGTCTTGGAGGCAGACCCGCCACCCCAGCCAAGACTGAGATGACCGAGGCTGTGGCCAATATCCTGACTGCACCTCGTGAGGGACCCTGAGTGAGAACCACCCAGCGAAGCCTCTCCTGAATTCCTGGCCTGAATAAATTACAAGATAGTAAATGCTTATTGTTTTAAATCACTAAGTTTTGGGTACTTTATTACACAGCAATAGACCACTAACAGAAGCATAAAACTTTTTCTCCACAACGTTGTAGACAAAGATGAGACAATAATTCAGGATTTTGACAGGAAAAAAAATGACCCAAGGATGTCTCCCCAGCCAACTTATCTTTCATGTATAAGGATAAACATCACAGAAAACTAAAAATAGAGCTACCATATGGTCCAGCAATCCCACTCCTGGGCATATATCCAGACAAAACTCTAATTCAAAAAGATACATGCACCCCTATGTTCATAGCAGCACTATTCACAATAGCCAAGACATGGAAACAACCTAAATGTCCACTGACAGATGAATGGATAAAGAAGAGGTGGTATATTTATACAGTGGAATATTAGCCATAAAAAAACACAAAATAATGCCATTTGAAGCAACATGGATGCAACTAGAGATTATCACACTAAGTGAAGTAAGTCAGAGAAAGACAAATACCATATGATATCACTTACATACGGAATCTAAAATATGACACAAATGAACTCATCTACGAAACAGAAACAGACTCGCAGACACAGAGAACAGACTAGTGGTTGCCAAGGGGGATGGGGGATGGGGGAGGGATAGATTGGAAGTTTGGGGTTAGTAGATGCAAACTATAATGTATAGAATGGATAAACAACAAGGTCCTACTGTATAACACAGGGAACTGTATTCAATATCCTGGGATAAACCATAATGGAAGAGAATATAAAAAAGAATGTATATATGTGTATAACTGAGTAACTTTGCCAAACAGCAGAAATTAACACATCGTAAATCAACTATACTTCCATTAAAAATAAAAAAAGGATAAACATCTCAGACGTAAATGGGCTCAGATCTATGCCACCCACACACCATTCTTAAAAATATTCTGCAAGGAATTTCTGCAGACAATAGAGAAATGAATAAAAATAAATGAAAAGCAAAGAAACTTGAGACATACAGTAAAATATAGAAAATGAAGGGAAAAGAACTGAAGCATAAAATTAAAAGCCAGAAATTTCACATAGATCAGTTGTGACAATAAAGGTGTATGGCTTAAATTCTCCTGTAAAGACAAACTTTCCTAAATTGGGTCAAAAAATGAAACCCATTGCCATGAGGTTTATAAGAGTCACACTTTAAATAGAAAGCCACAGATGGTGCAAAGAAAATGGAGTGGGGAGGGATGGATGCAAATGGAGAGAAAGACAGGGGCAGTGTTGTTGAGACACTAGAATTTAAGACAGAGGATGAGGGATGGGGCCCAGGAAAAGATAAAAGCTGCTGCAGTCCAGTTATAAATCTTTATGTACCTAATTTCATAACACAATATTACTTAAAGCACAATCTGTGAAAAATCAAAGAAAAAACTGACAGACTGCAACCAAGTAGACTTTAACTCATCTTTTTATGTTACTGACAGATCATATTAAAAAAAACAGAGGATCTGAATGTCATGTTTTATAAAACTTTGATAGTAACAAGCCGGAAATATGTATTTTCTAAACATAAAGGATTTGGATAATGTGCATAAAACACGTGCACATATTACATATATACCTATGTTTTCAAAACCTACAAGTAGGGAACATACACTCTTTTAAAAATTTTACAGAATTCAATCCTAGAGTAAGCCACAAAGAAAGTTTTAATTTATTAAAAAAATGGAAATTTTACAGATAAAATTCTTTGAGCTACAATGCAAAATTTGTCACTAATAAGACACAGGAAAAAAACCCCCCAAAACAAAGCACTTGAAATTGAAAAACTCTCGCAAAAACTACATAGGAATTAGTGACAATGACGATGTACACATAAAAACAAATATGAGAAGGCCAAAACTATAATCGGGGGAAAATACATAGCCTTAGATGCTTTATGTTATAAAATAAGAAATTAGTGTAACAAATTAGGCATGTGGTTAGAGAATAGGGACAAAAAAACTTAAAGAGATAAATCTCAGGAAAGCAAAAGAGAGAAAGTGGTAAAAAAAAAAACAAACCAATTGGTTGAAAAAAAACCCACAGTAGAATAATAAATACATCTAAGAGCTGGTTCTTCAAAAAGGCCAATAAAATAGAAAAAATTTTAGCAAGTCTAAGCAAGAATAAAAATGATGTAAACATAAATATAGAAATATACAAATTTAAGGAGTAAAATAATGATAGATGAGGAGAGTTTTTATTGTTGTTTGTTTTTAAGAGTATACCAAGTGCAGCTTTGAGTGAGCTAGTAAATGCGAAAAGACCGTTTTCTGGGAAAGTGGCCTCACCTCTAGAGAGGAGGTGAGGAACCGGCTGCACTCTGACTTGGAAGGAATGGAAACACGGGAAGGAAACACGTTCCCGAAGACTCTGGCCCAAACAGCTTTTGGGTGAGTTCTTTTGCATTTTCAAGAACAAACACTTCTCTATTTAACTTATTTCAGAACATAAAACGATAAGCTTTTCAATTCATTTGTTAACTTGGCAAAACCTAAGACCAAAACTTGGTAAAAGATATCCCTAAAAGGAACTCTATAGATAAATATCACTTTTGAATACAGTTGCAAAAATCCTAACTGATATTAGAAAATAAAATATAGTAGCATATTAAGGACTACTAAACCAGTACTAAGATGAAGTTAGTTAGAAATACAATGATGCAACATTAGGAAACATATTAATGTAAGTCACATTAATATAAAAAAGAAAATCATGTATAGGCATACCTCAGAGATATTCTGGATTTGGTTCCAGACCACGATAATAGAGCAAACATTGCAATAAAGGGAGTTGCAGGAATTTTTTTGGTTTTCCAGTGCATGTAAAAGTTATGTTTACACTATACTGTAGTTTATTGTGTGCAATAGTGTTATGTCTTAAAAAACAATGTACATAACTTAATTAAAAATACCTTATTGCTAAAAAAAATGCTAGCCATTATATGAGGCTTCAGTGAATTGTAGTACTAACATCAAAGACTGCTGATCACAGATCAACATAACAAGATAATAATGAAAAAGTCTGAAATATTGCAAGAATTCCCAAAATGTGACAGACATAAAGTGAGCAAACGTGGTTGGAAAAATGGCGCTGATAAACTTGCTCGATGCAGGGTTGCCACAAACCTTCAATCTGTAAAAACCAAAACATCTGCAAGGTGCAATAAAGTGAAGTGCATTAAAATGAGGTATGTGTGTAACTGCTCTAAAAGAGCCCCAAAACATGCATTTGTGGTTAAACAAACAAACAAACAAACAAGGCAAAACCTCATAAGAGACTTAGGAGTTGGATTAACATTATAAAAGTAAAACTTCATAAGAAACTTAGGTGTTGGATTAATATTATAAAGGATATAAATTTCAAATCAACAGCCAGTATCAAATTTTACACAAAAACTAAATAGGTGTTCTTATCTTTGTGGGTCACAGACTCCTTTAAGAATCTGGACAGTTTCACCTGACACATATGCACAGATTACTCATATGGAGAAATCATAGTCCTCATTAATTCAGGGGGTTCATCTATGGAACTGACTCTGGATTAAAAACTCCTGCACTTGAAGAATGACCATTAGAGTACGAAAAATAAAAAATAAAAAAGACAAAGAGTGTTGATCTCATTATATTATTCACTGTTGTGTTGGAAGCCAATGCAATAAGACAGTAAACAGAAACAAAATGTAAGTCTTGGAAAGGAAGAGATAGGAACTGTCCTTATTAAAGATGGGACTGTCTACCTAGAAAATCCAATAAAATCAATTGAACAAAGTTTAGGGGAGAGAGAAAGGGGTATTCAATGAGGCAATTGTAAGAAAAAAAATACACAAAAATCTACAGATTTTCTTCTATCAGCAACAACCAATTAGGAAATGTAATGGAAAAAATACTATTTACACTAGCAAGAAAAACAACTTAAATCCAAGGAATAAACTTAATAAGAATCTACAGATGTGCAGGACTTATGAAAAAAAGTCCAAAAATTTCTAAGGAACACAGTGGACAGACAAACCTTGTTTTTGGATGAGAGACACAATATTTAAGAATATCAGTTATTTCTAACTGAATCTATAATAGAATGTAATTTTGATTAAAATTTCCAATAAAACTTTTTGCTTTTTTTGCCACTACATGTTGACAAAATGAATCTAAGATTTACCTGGAAGAAAAAATAAGAGTAGCTGAGAAAAATAAAAAATGAAGGGTGATGAAACTTGTGTTATCAAGTGCAATAATGGAATACAATTACAGTAATAAAGCATTAGTGGTTTTGGTGCTGGAATGGCCAACAGACCATACAGCAGTGGCATAACACCATATGAGAACTGAGGAAATGAGACGGCTGCTTTTCAGAGCACTGAGAGAAGGCTGGGAAAAGGGGTCTCGATGTGATTAGAAATAAAGTAATCCCACCTCACACAGTACACCCAAATAAAGTCCAGGAGAAGTAAGTAACTGAGTGTAAAACATGGACCAAAAAGTCTTTGAAGGAAATAGAAAAGATGAAATGACAGTGAAATGTCTTATGATTACTCTGCACCAGACACTATGCTACATCTTTTCTTTTAACCCTCACAAGAGCCCTTGTGGATAGCACACTGGTGCTATTATAATCCCCATTTCATAGATGAGGAAACTGAGACTGAGACAGGTAACTTGTCCTCGGTGCTCAGAAAACAGCTGAGATCCAAATCCAGGCAGCATGGTTCTGAGTCCACACTCATGATAACCGGGCTCCCGCATATCACCTTCGTTAAAACAAAACAACATGAGCAGAGTGGAAACATACCAAGAGCTAGGCAACCATATTCCCAATGCATGATCAAGATTTCATATTCTTAAGGTTTAAAAATTTTGATGGTCCATTATTGTGTAAATGTTTACAAGTGTAATATATTTTTGCTGTTTTAAACTTTTTATTAATATATAATGTCCTTCTTTGCCTCTTGTAACTCTTTTCGATTTAAAGTCCATTTTAATCTGGTGTTAGTATAGCTACCCCTGTTCTCCTTTGGTTCCTATTTGCATGGAATAACATTTTCCATCCATTCACTTCCAACCTGTTTGTGTCTTTGGTTCTAAAATGAATCTTTTGTAGACAGCATATAATTGGATCTCATTTTTTTAACATCCATTCTGCCAGTCTCTGTCTTTTGCTTGGACAGTTTAATCAATTTACAGTTAAAGTAACTACAGATAAGGAGAGACTTACTTCTGTAGTTTTCCTATTTGTTTCCTATGTAGTTATAGCTTTTTTGTTCCTCATTTCCTGAATTACTGTTTTCTTTTGTGTGCAGCTGATTTTTGTTGCAAAACATGTATATCCCTTCCTCATTTCTTTTTGTGCATATTCTTTTGGTACTTTCTTTATGGTTACCACGGGATTACATTTAACATTCTAAAGTTGTAACAATATAATTTGAATTTATGCCAGTTTAACTTCAACAACATACCAAAAAATCTGCTTCTTTAAAAGCTCCCTCCCTATCCCTTTCAGTTACTGACGTCACAAAATTACATCTTTACACATTTTGTGTCCCAAAACACAAGCAAATATTATTTTTAATGCATTGGTCCCTTAAATTATGTAGAAAACAAAATGTGGAGTTACAATAATACTAGTTTTAAGAAGAACAGAGCTGGAGGAATCACGCACCCTGACTTCACACTATACTACAAAGCTACAGTAATCAAAACAGTATGGTACTGGCACAAAAACAGACACATAGATCAATGGAAAAGAACAGACAGCCCAGTGCATAAACCCATGCACGTATGGTCAATTAATCTATGACAAAGGAGGCAAGAATATACAATAGAGAAAAGACAGCCTCTTCAATAAGTGGTGCTGGGAAAACTGGAGAGCTAAATGTAAAAGAGTGAAACTAGAACATTCTCTAGCACTATATACAAAAATAAACTCAAGATGGATTAAAGACCTAAATGTAAGACCAGATTCCATAAAACTCCTAGAGGAAAACATGGGCAGAACACTCTTTGACATAAATCACAACAATATTTTTTTGGCTCTCTCTCCTAAAACAAAGGAAATAAAACCAAAATTAAACAACTGGAACCTAATTAAACTTCAAAGCTTTTGCACAGTGAAGGAAACCATCAACAAAACGAAAAGACAACCTACTGAATGGGAGAAATATTTGCAAATGATATGACCAATAAGGTGTTAATATCCAACATATATAAACAGCTTATACAACTCAACATCAAAAACACAAACAACCCAATTAAAAAGTGGGCAGATTTCACCAAGGAAGACATACAGATGGCCAAGAGGCACAAGAAATGATGCTCAACATCACTAATTATTAGAGAAATGCAAATCAAAACTACAATGAGGTATCACCTCACACCAGTCAGAATGGCCATTATCAAAAAAGCTAGAAACAATAAATGCTGGAAAGGGTGTGGTGAAAAGGGAACCCTCCTACACTGTTGGTGGGAATGTAAATTGATACAACCACTATGGAAAACAGTAGGGAGGTTCCTTTAAAAAGTAGAAATAGAACTACCATATGACCCAGCAATCCCACTACTGGGCATATACCCTGAGAAAACCATAATTCAAAAAGAGACATGCACCGCAATGTTCATTGCAGCACTATTTACAATAGCCAGGATGTGGAACCAACCTAAATGTCCATCAACAGATGAATGGATAAAGAAGATGTGGCACATATATACAATGGAATATTACTCAGCCATAAAAAGAAACGAAATTGAGTTATTTGTAGTGAGGTGGATGGACCTAGAGTCTGTCATACAGAGTGAAGTAAGTCAGAAAGAGAAAAACAAATACTGTATGCTAACGCAGATACATGGAATCTAAAAAAAAAAAAAAAAAAGGTACTGATGAACATAGTTGCAGGGCAGGAATAAAGAGGTAGGTATAGAGAATGGACTTGAGGACATGGGGTGGGAAGGTGAAGCTGGGGTGAAGTGAGAGTAGCATCAGCATATACGCATTACCGAATGTAAAATCATTGGCTGGTGGGAAGCAGCAGCATAGCACAGGGAGATCGGCTCGGTGCTTCGTGATGACCCAGAGGGGTGGGATAGGGAGGATGGGAGGGAGGCTCACGAGGGAGGGGACGTGGGGACATGTGTATGCATATGGCTGATTCGCTTTGTTGTGCAACAGAAACTAACACGGTATTGTGAAGCAATTATAAAAAGAAATGGGCAGAAGAACTGAATAGACATTTTTCCAAAGAGGAAATGGCCAACAGGCACAGGAAAAGATGCTCAACATTGCTAATCATCAGGGAATTGCAAATCAAAACCACAGTGAGATATCACCTCACACCTGTCAGAATGGCTATCATCAAAAAGAACACAAATAACAAATGTTGGTGAGGATGTGAAGAAAAGGGAACCCTCATGCACTGTTGATGGGAATGTAAGTTGGTGCATCCACTGTGGAAAACAATATGGAGGTTTCTCAAAAAACTAAAAGTACAACTACCATATGACCCAGCAATTCCACTCTTGGGTATATATTAGATTAATAATTTTAAAAAATGTATTACTCTTTCAAATCATGTAGAAAAAAAGCGAGTTACATGCCATTGTTACATTAATTATTGTTATAATAATAATAGCTTTATAATTGCTCATGTATTTACCTTTACTGAGAGCTTCATATCTTCATATGACTTCAAGTTATTGTCTAGTGTCCTTTCATTTCACCTTCAGGACCCTCTTGAGCATTTCTTACAGGGCAGGTCTAGCAGTAATGGACTCTTTCAGCTTTTGTTTATCCGGGAATGTTTTAAGGTTGCCCTCACTTCTGGGGGACAATTAGGCTGGATATAGAATTTTCAGGCAATAGTTTTTTTTTTCCTTTTAGCATTTTGAATATATCAACCCACTGCCTCTTGTCTCCAAAGTTTCTGATGAGAAATCTGGTAATCCTATTGAGAATCCCTTGGATATGATGAGTCACTTCTCTCTTGCTGATTTCAAAATTCTCTCTTTCTTTTTGTCTTTTGACAGTTTGGTTATAATGTGTATCACTGGGAGTCTCTTTAAGTTCATCCTACTTGTCTTGGATGTTTATATTCATGTCATTCATCAAACTTGGGAAGTTTCTTCACATATTTCCTCTGCCCCTTTCTCTCTCATCTCCTTCTGGGACTCCCAAAACAAGTATGCATGTCCTTTAGGTTCTGTTCATTTTTCTTTAATCTTTTTTCTTTCTGCTCCTCAGACTCATAATTTCCATTGTCTTATCTTCAACATCACTAATGCTTTCTTCTGTCTTCTCAAATTGGCCTTTGCATCCCTCTAATAAATAACTAAAAGTCATTGTACTCTTCAGCTCTATTATATCGTTTTGGATTCTACCTAGGTTTTCTATTTATTGATATTTCTATTTTGTTCATACATTATTTTCTTGACTTTCTCCACATCTTCCTTTAGTTCCTTGAGCATCTTTAAGATGGTTGTGTTAAAGTCTTTGTCTAGTAGATCCACCATCAGGTCTTTTTCAGGGACAGTTTTGGTTAGTTTATATTTTTTCCTTTGAGTGGGCCATACTTTCCTGTTCCTTTGTTTGCCTTTTGATTTTTTGTTAAAAACTGGACATTTGAATCTAGAATGGTAACTCTGGAAATCAGATTCTTCTCCTTCCCTAGGGTTTGCTCTTCTTGATTGTTTGTTTGTTTTCATTTTTATTTTTTGTTTTTGATTATTGTAGGCTGTCTCCGTGCCAAGGTTCAGCCTGAGGAGTAAAGGTAAGGTCTTTTCATTTCCTTCCTGCCTGCACTTTCCCCCAGGCATGTGCAGTTCCTGTTTAATTTCCCCTGTATATGCAGTTGCTTTTGAATGTCATAATCTTCAATGTCTGGCTCTCAAAAGGAGAAAAAGAGAAAAATGAATGGGGGAAAAAAGGTGCCAGCCCTTTAAATCTCCTGGAAGTCAATTCAACCAGAGAGGGCAAGGCTTGCAATGATGAGGAGAAGTGTAACAACAGTGGAAGCCTCAATAAATTGAAAAAGAAAATAACATAAAAAGTATCTTCTCTAATCACAATGGGATGACTTTAGAAGTCAATAACAGAAGGAAAACTGAAAAATTCACAAAATTGTGGGAATTAAACAACTCACCCTTAAAAAACCAATAGAATAGGTCAAAGAAGAATCACAAGGGAAATTAGAAAATACTCAGAGACTGATAAAAATGAAAACAAGACATACCAAACATATGAAACACAGTAAAAGCAGTATGAAGAAGAAAATTTATAGCTACAAATGTTAACATAAAACAACAAGAAAGATCTCAAATTAACAACCTAATTTTACCTTTACAACTTAAGGAACTAGAAAAAGAACAAATTAACAGCTAGCAGAAGGAATGAAATAATAAATACTAGAGCAGAGATAAATGAAATAATAGAAAAACAATAGAGAAAAATCAATGAAACCAAAAGTCAGTTCTTCAAAAAGATCAACAACGCTGACAAATCTTTAGCTAGATGGACTAAGAAAAAAAGAGAATACTCAAATTACTAACATCAGCAATGAAAGTGGGAAATTACTACTGATTCTACAGAAATAAAAAGAATTATAAGAGAATACTATAATCAGTTGTATGTCAACAAATTAGATAACCTAGATGAAATGGACAAATTCCTAGAAACACAAAACCTACAAAGACAAAACCATGAAGAAATAGAAATTCTGAAGAGACCTGTAAGTAGTAAGGAGTTTGAATCAGTAATTGAAAATCTCCTGACAAAGAAAAGGCCTGGACATGACGGCTTTACAGATGAATTCTAGGAAGCATTTAAAGTAGAACTAACATCAGTACTTGTCAAACTTTTCAAAAAAATTGAAGAGGAGGGCATACCCCCAAACTCATTCTATGAAGTCAGCATTACCCTGATACCAAAGCCAGACAAAGACACTACAAGAAAAGAAAACTACAGACCAATATTCCTTATCAACATGGATACAAAAATCATCAACAAAATATTAGCAAACAGAATTCAACAGGATAGAAAAAGGATTAAACATCATGACCAAGTGGGATTTATTCCTGGAATGCAAAGATGATTCAACATATGAAAATCAATTAATGTAACACACCACATTAACAGAATGAAAGAAAAACGCACATGATCATCTCAATTGATGCAGAAAAATCTTTTGATAAAATTCAATATCCTTTCATGATTAAAGAATTCAACAAACTAGGAATAGATGGAAACTACCTCAGTATAATAAAAGCCATTTATAATAATCCCACAACTAACATCATACTCAATTGTGAGAGACTATAAGCTTTTCCTCTAAGGTCAGGAACAAAGCAAAGATGCCCACTTCCACCATTTCTATTCAACATAGTATTGGAAGTCCTAGTCAGAGCAATTAGGCAAGAAAGAAATAAAAGGCATTCAAACTGTATAGGAAGAAGTAAAATTATCTCTGTTCACAGATGATATGATTGTATAGGTAGGAAATCCTTAAGAGTCCACAAAAAGAAACTGTTACAATAAATGAATTCAGCTAAGTAGCAGGAAACATAGTCAACACACAAAAATCAGTTGCATTTCTATACACTAACAATGAATAACACAAAAAGGAAAATAAGAAAAAATAAGAAAACAATAAATAAGAAAAATATAAAACATTTCTGAGAGAAATTAAAGAAGATATAAATAAATGGAAAGATATTCTGTGTTTATAGATTGGAAGACTTAATATTAAGATGTCAATACTACCCCAAGTGATTCACAGATTTAATGCAATCTCCATTGAAATCTCAATAATGACTTTTGCAGAAATGGAAGAAACCACTCTAAAATTCGCAAAGAATATCAAGAGACCCTGAATAGCATAAACAATTCTAAAAGTGAAGAACAAACTGAGGAACAAACTTCCTGATTTCAAAATTTACTACAAAGCTACACTAATCAAAACAGTATGGTACCGGGATAAAGGGACATATAGACAAATGGAGTCCAAAAATAACCCTCACATATGTAATCAAACGATTTTCAACAAGGGTGTCATGACCATTCAGTGGGGGAAAAGACAGTCTTTTTCAACAAATGGTGCCAGAAAACTGGATATCCACATTCTAAAGAACGAAGTTGGACCTTACCTAACACCATACACAAAAATTAACTCAAAGCAGATCCATGATTTAAGTGTAAGACCTAAATTTATAAAATTTCTAGAAGAAAACAGAAGGAAAAACTCTTCACAATACTGGATTTGGCAATGCTTTCTTGAATATGACAACAAAAGCACAAGCAACTAAAGAAAAAAATAGGCATACTGGATTCCATGAAAATTTAAAAAATTTGTGCATCAAAAGACACTATTCAGCCTGGTCCAGGGCACTCCTTTTCATGTCCTTCCACCAGTCGTGGGCAGGGTCTGAGCGGTTCACTGGGGGTGGAGATGCATTTTTGGGGAGGGCAGTGAGGCTCTGGGGCTGTGAGAGGAGGGCAGCCTGACACCAGAGGCAGCAGCGAAGCCTCAGAACACGAGGCTTCGGGACCCAGGACACGGAGTCCCCAGACCAGCCGCTGCCTTTGGGACCCCAGGGTAGCCCAAGAGGCGAGGTTATTGTAATTCAGGATGCGAAGGGCAGAGTCGATATGTACCATCTTCTGGAATGTCCACCAAGGAACTCTGAAAATGATGACCTAGCAACCAGTTTGGTTCTTGATCCCTATTTCGGTTTTCAAACACACAAAATGAATACTAGCTTTCGGTCTGTTACAGGAAGGCAAGAAGAACTAAAGGAAGTGATTGAACATTTTCAGAAAGATGAGCACTTGGAGAAAGCCGTCAAATGTCTGACTTTGCAACAAAAATGATGCAGGAGGAGCAACTAAGCCCATGCACCACAACTACTAAGCCTGCGCTCTAGGGCCCCTGAGCCACAACTACTGAGCCCATGCGCCACAACTACTGAAACCCACGTGCCACAACTACTGAAGCCCGCGCGCCTAGAGCCCGTGCTCCACAGCAAGAGAAGCCACCGCAATGAGAAGCCCGCACACTGCAACAAAGAGTAGCCCCCGCTCGCTGCAACTAGAGAAAGCCCGCGTGCAGAAATGAAGACCCAACGCAGCCATAAATAAACAAATAAAATAAATTTATTTAAAAAAATGATGCAGGAGAATTTATTCAAGGAACACGTATTTATTTACTTGCGAATGTTTGCAACTGACAGTGGATTTGAAATAATGCCTTGTAATAGATACTCATTAGAACAAAAGAGAGCCAAAATAATTGCAACCAAAGAGTGGAAATGAAATGACAAAATAGAATTACTGGTGGGTTGTGTTGCTGAGCTTTCAGAAATTGAGGAGAACATCCTACTTGGACCCAGAGAAAACGACTTCAGGGTTGTGTATTCCAGAAGGAAAAACTGTGCTCAGCTTGCCTTGGTCCTGCTGCATTTACAAACCATGACTGCAGACCTAAGTGTGAGTTTCTGCCAGTTGGCCAAGACACAGCAAGTGCGAAGGCTCTAAGAGATACTGAACCTGGAGAAGAAATTCTTGCTACTATGGAGATGGGTTTTCTGGGGGGCAATAATGAGTTCTGCGAGTGTTACAGTTGTGAAAGATGGCAACTGGTGCTTTTAAATCCAGAGCGGGACTCTTGCTTCTGCTGCTGTTATCAACAGCAAATGTGGACTCAGAGACACAGTAAACCTTTAAATAGGCTTAAAAAGTTAGGTGACAGCAGTGAGAATTCAGTCAGTCTGTCAGTCCTAACACTGACGCAGACACCACTCAGGAATAGAAACAACGCAAGGTCATCATACGTTTGAAAGAAACCTTTCCACGGTGTTAGTTTCTCTGTGATGATGTTGTCAGGTCCCACGAGAAGACAAAGGACGACGTGGCATCACACAGGCACACACGTGTTCCACGCCTGGCCAGTCTGTTAGGTTGGCTGGTGGACTTGGGGAGTTCATAGCATCTGGCCTCAAGGCTCCCAACCCCCTTTTTACAACTTGCTTGCCTTTTTCAAAATGAGCTGACCCAATTCACCAAACCACCAGTTTCCAGACTCAGAACTATGATAGAGGAGCATTTTGAATGTTGCTCTACTATGACGTGTTGTAATAGCCGCTCCTCAAAGTAGCAAGAGAGATGAAGAGGAGAAAGAAGTGAGCTTTTAGATACCTGCAGTGAGTGGGGGTAGAACCTAATGGAGACCGGAGAAAGAGAGAATGAAGAATAAAGAGAAAAGAAAGAGAAGAAAGCCTAAACAAGCAAAAGAAAACACATCATGTTTGTGGAGCTTTGAAGTCCCGGAATCACTGTGATCGCTACTGTTTTCCATCAGGGTGACATCAGTTTTCTCTAGTTGCCCCTAAAGCAGTAGCCTCTTTAGTCTGACTTGTCTCTGACAGGAATAAAGTTTAAAAGTTTTAACTTGATGGTCCCCACAGCACGCCTGTTTTGGCACTATAAATGTCCATACAGGGCTTCCCTGGTGGCGCAGTGGTTAAGAATCCGCCTGCCAATGCAGGGGACATGGGTTCGAGCCCTGGTCCAGGAAGATCCCACATGCCGCGGAGCAACTAAGCCCGTGCACCACAACTACTGAGCCTGAGTTCTAGAGCCCGCAAGCCACAACTACTGAGCCCATGTGCCACAACTACTGAAGCCCATGCACCTAGAGCCCGTGCTCCACAACAAGAGAAGCCACAACAATGAGAAGCCCGCACACCATAACGAAGAGTAGCCCCTGCTCACCGCAACTAAAGAAAGCTCGTGCGCAGCAATGAAGACCCAGCACAGCCAAAAATAAACAAATAAATAAATAAATTTATTAAAAAAAAAAATGTCCATCCATACCTCTTAGCACGTAAGTACCCTCTGAGGTCTGATTATTTCGGCTCTTCTCCCTGTCTTCAGATGTCTTCAGCCCAACTCTGGGTGCCCCTCTCCACTACAGAAGATCCCAAAGAAAAGGGAGGGTGTCTCCCATGATGGTGACTGTCACTGCCGTGAAGTCTGACTCTACCTGCTGCTGGGGGTCAGAGGCCAGGGGTAACTTCTGCCGTGGAAAAGTGATACTGTGTTCCTATTCCAGTCTTTAATGTCCAAAGTGAACAAAGACGGGCAGTCAGTCTGTCATTTACCCTTGACTGTTGGTTTTAATAATAAATGCAGAACAATACAAAAGAGACACTATCCAGAGAGTCAAAAGGCAGCCTACATAATTGGAGGAAATACTTGCAAATCATATATCTGATAAGGGATTAATATCCAGAATATATAGAGAACTGAAACTCAACAACCAAAACCCCAGCAACCCGATTCAGAAATGGGCAAAGGGCTTGAATAGACATTTCCCTAAAGAAGTTATACCAATGGCCAATAAGCACATGAAAAAATGCTCAACATCACTAATCATTAGGGAAATGCAAATCAAAATTACAATGAGATATCACCTTACACTCATTAGGATGGACAGTATCAAAAAACAAGAAATGTTGGAGAGATAAGGGGAAATTGGAATTGTTGGTGGGAATGTACAAATGTAGAGCTGTATGGAAAATAGTATGGTGGCTCCTCAAAGAATAAAAATAGAATTACCATATGATCTACCAGTTCTACTTCTGGGGCTACACATACTCAAAGGAATTGAAAGTTGGGTCTCAAAGAGATATTTGTACATCAATGTTCATAGCAGTATTACTCAGAATAACTAAAATGTGGAAGCAACCCAGGTGTCCATCGATGGATGAATGGATAAGCATAATGTGGTCCATCCATACAATGGAATATTATTCAGCCTTGAAAAGGAAGGAAATTCTGACACATGCTATGACATGGATGAAACTTGAGGACATTATACTGAGTGAAATAAGCCACACACAGAAAGACGAATACTGTATGATTCACTTACATGAGGTACTTAGAAAATCTCAGAAATCATAGCGACAGAAAGTAGAATGGTGGTTGCCAGGGGCTGGGGGAGGGGGGATTGGGGAGTTAGTGTTTAATGGGACAGAGTTTCAGTTTTACAAGATGAAAAGTGTTCTGGAAATGGATGGTGGTGATGGTATCACAATATGAAGGTACTTAATAGCACTGAACTATACATTTTAAATGGTTCAGATGGTAGATTTTATGTTATGTGTATTTAACCACAATTCTAAAAAATTAGGGGAAAAAATCTCTTACAAAGTAGTAAAAAATGAGCACCCGTTAGGAAGATGGGGAAATCATAACCAGGAAAGTAACAGCAGTACACATGGTCAGTGATCGAGCTGCACAAAAACCAAGGACATGGAGACAAACCAACAAGGCACCATCCCTCATCTATGAAACTGGCAAATAGGACAGAAAACCAGACACTGTCCACAGCCAGAGCACCAGGGCCCGTCTCCACTCCTCTGGTGGCTCTGACAACAGGTTTGGAAGCCTTGACACTTTTCAGAACTTGTGACCCAGACTCTGCTCTCCAAGGAGCAGCCCCCCACAGCTGGGCTGCCCACCCTCCATCTGCCCGTCACAGGGTCTACACTGGGCCCCCGGAGGCTACCCGCTGGCGGGGCGTGGGGCTGCCGGCCTGTTCAGATCTCTGGGGCGGATCTGCACCCGGTCTTTGCAGGGTGTCGCTTTCCGATTTGGCCCAATCCCAGCACATGCTTCAGGGCGGGGGCTGGCCCCCCAGGTCCTGTTCAGGGAGCAGCACCCCACGAGCCCTGCTTCTTTGCAGGTGTGCCCCACACCAGGGTCCCCCGGCTTTGCACAAATGTTTGAAAGGAGCCACAGGAAGGAGAGACCCACTGGAACACGGGGCCGTGTTTAAAGGAAAAGAATCAAACTATTTGAGTTTTTCTTAAAACAATCACAAGAGCTAGGTTTCCCAGCATTGTAAAGCACTCGTGGCCACAAACACGGTCTCCCTATACCCTGTGAACCTGGAGACCTTGTTCTACAGATGAAAAAGCAGCGCCAGAGAGGAGGCTGGCCTTGGCCCACACCCCCTGCTGAGGCCCCGGGAAGACCCCTGGGTCCTGCTCCTCTCCCAGGCACCGGCCCGTCTCAGGGAGCTCATCTCACACCTGAGGGACCTCAGGCGGGCCTGCTGCACAACAGAGCTGCCTGTGCTGGCTGGCGATGCAGAGTCTGGGGGGCGTGGATGTGCCCTGCCCGGTGCAGGGCCGCGCTCCACCCGACCAGGTGACCCAGCGGCTGGAGCCTGGCTTTCACCTGGATGTTGCCTTCCCTGTAGTTTCCACTGTGGACATGCCCAACAACTGCCCCCAACCTGCCGCGGTCTTCACAGGCCTCCCAGGTCACTTTCATCAGCCCAGGGCGGCAGCTTCCCAGTGGCCAGAGTGGCCCAGTGGCCCACTGAGAGCCACGTCCTGCCAAGGGGACACATCTGCGCCCCTTGCATCCAGCCCCTCCAGTCACCTATGCCCCGGGGGCCCAGGCCCTCTCCCCCGCCCAGCTCTCCTGCCTCAGAGTGACGGAAGGAAGGCAGACCACTTCCCTCCCTCCTGGGAGCCCCCAGTGCCCGTCCAGCCTCCTGGCCCCGGTGAGACAGACAGGAAATAGACCCCAACGTAAGATGGCCTCCAAGCCAGAACTCCTTTACTGGAAACAAAACCCAGGGAAATCTGTGTACCTCAAGCCTCCTTCTTTTTGGGTGTCCCTCTACAAGTGCAGATCCTTCCCTTGGGGACAGCTGGGTGGCCTGGGGGTGTGGGGGCCATCAGCTTTCTCCCTGGGTTCAGGGGACCATTCTCCGGGGCCCCGGGCAGGATGGCAGGCACCCCAGGGCGCCGCCCTGCGCCCTGCCGTTTTTGGTTGTTACCAGCATCAGCTGATACTCTCAGCGGCTGACCTCCCCACCCCCACAGTGGGTGCTGGGCCCGTGAGGAGCCCTGGGTGGGTGTGGGGCCCGACCAGCAGGGGAGCCGCCCTGGCACAGTCCGCCTGGGCTCCCACCTCCCTCCCTGTGTCCCACTCAGCGCCCCCTTAGTCTCCCTTAGCCGACTTTGTCGGGCGGATGCCGGTGCGCCCCTCCAGCCTCAGAGGAATGGGGGCAGGCTGGGCTCCTGCCGACTCCTGGGTAGGGTGGGGTGTGACCTGTGCTCTCCCCCTCCCTGCTCACCCCTGCTTCCGGGTAGCAGAGACCCCCTCCTCGCCTGCAGCCCGAGTGCCCGGGAAGCTGGCCCCTCAGAGCTCATTCCAGGGGCCAGTCCTTCCAGGGGGAGAAGGGACATCCGCTCCCTCTCAGCCGAGCCGAGGAGGGGGCCAGCACCCCTGGAGGCCCTGTGCTCAGTTCCGGGGGGTCCTCCCGTGGGAGTGAGCTGGGCTCCTCAACCTCCGGAGATGTCCCCGGCCCGAGACAGAACCAAGCCTCCCAGGAGCGGCCAAGGGTCTGGCTGCAGATGGGGGACCCGGGCAGGGACGGCAGGCGCCGCGGCCTCAGCACCGCGCCGGGAACCGGGAGCCCAACTCGGCCCCAGGAGAGGCGGGGACAGACGGGCGGGCCCCCGCGCGAGGCGCCCCAGGCGTGGACCCGGGGGCTCCGAGCGAGGCCGGCGGTGCAAGTGCGGGCACCGCGGCGGGCGCGTCCCCCGGCGAACGCCAAGTCCCCGAGTCCCGGCGCCGAGGCGGACCGCGCTGCCCAGGGCCTTACCTGACCGCGCGTCGGGCCCCCTCGCCGGACTCTTCCCGAGCGCAGAGGCTCCGGGTCCCGTCGGTGCGAGACGGCGCCGAGTGGGCAGGGGGAGGGGCCGCTGCTAGACCCCGCCCCGCCCCGCCCCACCCCGCGCCCACAGAGGCCACCGGGCGGCGCTGCGGCCCCGCGCATGGCGGCGGGGGGGGGGCCGACAGGGGACCCGAGCGGCCGGGAGGGGACCGGAGGGGGCAGGGGTGCGGGGAGTCGGGGGACGGGGCGGGAGAGCGGCCCCTGGAAGACAGGACCCCTCCCCGCCCTCGGACTGCTGCTCCGACTGGACGCCTGCCCACCTCCCTGCCTGCTGCCCGACCCTGCCCATTTCCCCGCGACCTGCGGCGTCTCCTCCGGGGCCTGGGGCGCCTCGGACTCCCCACTCACTCGCCCCTTGGAGGAGCAGCCCTGGGAGGCCGCAGGGTCCTCCCGCCCGGCGTCCCCTCCCCATGTCCCCCTTGCTCAGGACCAGCGGGCTGGGGTCTTCCTCATGCAGGGACACGCAGCTCTGTGACCCACTGATCACAACGGGTGTCCCGCTGTGGGGTCCCCGCCCCTCAGGGGTGAAAGGCCGGCCGGGGAGGGGCAAGGGCAGCCAGGACAGCGGGAGCCTCCGGCGCTCTGGGTGGGGAGCGAGGGCCTAGTGGTGCTGGCTGGGCCCGGGTTTCCTTGCAAGAACCCCACAGGTGCTCCTGGGGCTGGGCCCTGGGGCCACTGTGATGGCCCCACCTGAGCCGAGGCCGGCAGAGGGTGAGCAGGGCCCCTGTCAGGGCTGTGGGGGGAATCGCCACTCCCCCACCCGCCCTGGAGCGGCAGCCCCCCAGACCAGTGCTCTTCCTCGAGGGAGGGTGCAGGCGGGACTGGGGCTGAGGTCCCTGGGCTCTGGGATAGGCCGTGCCACCGCCATCCTTGAAGGGGGATCGCCACTCCCCCACCCGCCCTGGAGCGGCAGCCCCCCAGACCAGTGCTCTTCCTCGAGGGAGGGTGCAGGTGGGACTGGGGCTGAGGTCCCTGGGCTCTGGGATAGGCCGTGCCACCGCCATCCTTGAAGGGGGCCCAGGCAGCAGGAGATATGGTTCCAGCCTCAGATGAGCAGCTTTGCAAATCTCTGGCTTAGCCCCTCCACCCAAGAGGAGAGAGACCCCAGAGCTTCTTGGTCACCTGTGTGTGCCCAGGAGGACTTCCCCACTGCGTGCAGCCCCACTGCGTGCAGCCCCGCTGGTCTTCCTGACCACCTCTTTCTGTCTGTGCCCTGATTCTGGTGCAGCTGGGTCCCATCTCCTGTTGGGAGAGTACGGTGGCCGAGGCCAGGGGTCTTTGTGTCCTCAGTGAGCCCAGCAGTAGTGACTTGAAGCAGAAGGGGAGGGACACGCAGTCCCTGCAGCCTCGAGACAGGCCGCCCCTGCTTTGCCATCTGAAGGGCTTGCAAGTTACGCCTTGGCTCCGGCACGCTGCCTTCCGCCTGCTGCCCCTCCCGGAGCCCCTCCGGCTGGACCCCCATCAATGCCCACTCCACCGCCCACTGCCCACCCGTCCCTTGGCAGCACCAGTCACTGTCTCCTCCCCAGGGGCCTTTCCCGTGTGGATGGGCGCCGGAGCCAGGGGGCACTGAGGTGGGGGTGTGGCTGTGTGAGTGTGTGTATCTGTGTGTGAGTGTGCGGATGTGCAGTGTGTGTGCTGTGTGTCTGTGTGCAAGTGTGTTGAGTGTGGCAGCTGCGTGGCGGCCAGGAACACGAGCCCAGGCTCCCTGCCCTGGAGTGCTGCTGCCTAGGGCCCCGCATGGTGCCGCCCCGCTGGGCCACCTGTGCCCTCTGGGGCCACACTTCCCATGGGGCTGCTCCCAGGGCTATGAACACAGGCCCATTCCTACAAGACCCAAATCCTTTAAGGGGCTAAGCTGGCTCCAGGTGTCCCTGTCAACATGGCCAGGACAGTCTAGGAGCTGCTCTGTGGGCGGCCACTCGCCTTCCCCAGCGCCCTCCCCGTGTCCTCCCAGGGGTCTCATCTCTGGTCTGAGGGCTCCCCTATCATCCTCGGCCTCCACCCCTGGATCCTTCTCAGCCATTGCCCCAGGAAATCTCTAGTCACATCCCGCCTGCCTTGGTGCCTCCTTCTCGGAGGGCCGCAGTGGACACAGGAGTGCAGGGGGCATTGGTGCTGCCTCTCCCACCACTGGTGACCCCGTCCGGTTGGTGTGTGGGGGGCAGGGAGTTCTTGGCACAAGGTGGAGGCCCAATTGCCAGATTCCACCAGGCGTGACCTGGGAAAGTGTCCTGTTACAAGGAGCACCTTGCAGGTGTGACGACGCAGGAGTCTGAAGGGGTCGGAGGGCTACCTGGCTAGTGCTGAGTTGCACCGACGGCCCTGCGGGGGTAACGGGAGACCGAGGCAGTTAGCCAACGGTTAAGGGCTCAGGGTGAGAGCCAGGGGTCTCTTTGTCCTAAAAAGAGATCCCGTCTCCTTCGGGGGAAGAACTGAGGGCTGAGCAGCGGCTGAGAATGATAGGAGCACCTGGCTCCAGGCGCCGTGACTGCTCGGCCGTCGCTGGTCGGTGACGGTCAGACCCCGGCCGAGTAAACCCGAGACCCTGAACCTGGGTGGGGACATCCGGGTGGAAGCCCTGAGGAAGGGGCTCTGCAGACCCCTGAGCCCTCAGAGCTGGCGGGGCCCCCACTCTTTCCTGGTAGAGCCGGCACTTCACTGTGCTGGGAGTCACTGCAGGCGCCTCCCTGCCGCAAGGCAACAGATGCCCCCCATGGAGGCCACCCCGGCCCATCTCCTGGCTGCCAGGCCAATGACCGAGAGAGAGTCCAGTGTAACCTGATGGGAACCTGTGGGCCGGGTCAGAAGGACAGAGGTCGTACGTCAGAGGAGCTGCGGGAGAGCCAGCCCACCTGCCGGTGCTGGGCAGCAGTCCTGGGGTTGAATTTGAGGGTCCTTGACCCAGAGGCCAGAACAGAAGACTGTGAAAGCAGGAGTTCTCAACTTGGAGGCACTTACTCGGAACTTAGGATTTAATCTCCTGGCAAGTCTTCAGGTCACAGGGCACACTCAATTCTGGGATGACTCACAGAGGCCTGGAGAAAGTTCTGGCCCACAGTGAGCAGAATAGAAGTGCAGAAGCTGCCCTGGTAGATGGCAGAGGAAGGAACGAAGAGGCCGAGGGCAGGGCCTCCAGTGAAAAGGCGGGATCCCGACTCCGTTCCCAGACTTCACGAACTTCCCATCGGAACCACTAACTGCAGAGGCGGCCAGGCGGCCAGGAGGAAGGGCCGGGCCTCGCCTTGGTCAGTTTTTACTGTGAGGCTCCCCGATTCTCCCAGAGACCTACAGCATTTACTTGGGTGGCCCCAACGCTCTGGTAGGGAACTGTCAAGACGTTATGAGGACAATTGGACACAGAATCTGAGTGGATACTGACACCTGGAGACCCACAATGTCACCATGGCCTCCCTGTTGGAGGAGGGGTTTACCAGGCCGGGTAATAAAAGAATCCTGGCCAAAGTGTTGGTCAGACCACTCAGTGGTCATTTTCCTTGTCCCCAAGTGTGCAGCGGGCCACTGGAGTAACTGCACATGGGGCTCCCTGCCGGCGTGGTCACAGACAGCCCAGCAGGGAAGCCCAAGGGGAAGCTTGGACACTGCCCCCTCATGGCCCAGAAGGTAAACCACAAACTACGTGTTGTCCTGGAGGTCACGACCTGGAGGAGGCAGGCGGGGTGGGCTGTCGGTCTCTGTGGTGACAAGGGCTGCGGAGACTGGCTGGTCCTGGAGAGTGTAGACCCCTGAGGCTTAGCCAGGGAGCAGCCCAGCTGCACCTGCTGTGCCAGGTGTGACATCCTTGTGACATCCTTGTCGCAGGATCAGTGGTCACGTTCTTTTCCATCCCAATTAGAAAGAGAGGACCAGAAACGGTTTGCGGTCACGTGGGAGGGAACTTAGTGCTCATTTACGGTTTGGCCTCAGGGCTGTGCTAACTGTCCCCTCTGTCCTAACACAGTCAAGGAGTCTGGGCCCCTGGACGTCCCCCAGGACAGGACATAGGCCCGTCGCAGTGAGGACATTAGGCGCTGGACAGGACGAGTCAGGAGGCTGTGAGCAGAGGGCCTTAGGACACGTGTGCCCCAGATGTGGGAGGGGAGCCCTGCGAAATGCAGAGAGATGCGCCTCAGGCAGGTTGCAGGGCCCGGGGTCAGGGGTGAGCCAGGATGTCCCCCCAAAGTGAGAGACGAGTTGCTGCGCCTTGCGTCCCCTTTCTTGGAAGAAGCACAGGCCCGGCAGGCCTTTTGGGTTCTGAAGGCGCACCTTCCACTCTTAGGAACATCGCCCCGCCCCGTGTCTCAGGTGACTCAGAGGCAGCTTTGAGGGGCGGGGAGCAGGCATGTCTGCGCAGCAGGCCGGGCTGGGTGCAGGCGGCCCTGCGCTTGGACCCCTGGCGTCGGAGGTGTCAGTGGGCAGCGCCTGCGGGCTCTGGGCAGTCCCTGGGCTCCGGAGCGAGGCCGTGTGTCTGTGGATGATCCTCACCTGTAGGGAGACGCTTCCCGACTCCCGAGCTCGGGCAGCAGCCGGGCCTCGCAGCTCTGCCCCGGGGACGCCAGGCTCCGGGGGGGGCTGGGCGCTTTGCGGCCTTGCTGGGAGCCTGCGTCCCCACCCCGTCCTCCGTGGGGCGCCATCAGCACCCGCCGTGCTTGCGGCTCTGTTTGCCGATCCAGGCGGTCGTGACAGCATCAGTCACTGGATGGCTTCCCACTTCCTGCCAGACACTGCACGCACACGGCTCATGGCACCTGCTGCCCGGCGCCCTCGGCTGCACAGGAAACAGGCCCAAGGGCACAGGTAACCTTCCTGGGAAGAACCTCAGCCTGGGTGGCGAGGCCGGCCCCCTGTGCCTTTGTGTCTGCAGGGCAGGGCCCGGCTTCAGCGCGGGGGGTGGGGGGGCTGCTGAACCGGTAAATCCTGAGCCTCAGACGCAGGCTTTGCCGGGCCCCGATATCCTATGGAGATTCGTGGGGATCAAGACCCTCAGAGTTGCACTCTGCGTCCAGCCCATCTCGGCTGGGGGTCTGCGAGGTGTCGGACACAGTGAAAGCAGACACCCCGCGTTCCCCTGAAAAGCACTGGGGCCTCCTGCTGCGGCTGTATTTAGAGAGTTCTGGAGGCGTCACTTAGCCTTTGCGGTCCCTTGGGCCTGAGGAGCCTTCCCCTTGCTCCTGCACGGCTGTTCCCCCAGGATTCTGAGGTGCAGAAGGATACGGAGGGGAACCCGGGTCAGCCCCACCCCAGCCAGGTGTCCTGAGTCCAGCGGCCCTGGCAGCTTTGGCCCCGGGCTGCTGTCTGCACTGCCACGCTGCCTGATCCGTGCAGCGTCCCGTGAGGGGCCTGGCTGAGGCCCGAGGCTGGGGGCTCACGGCCCCGAGGGGTGCCAGGGTCACTCCTGCCTGTGGGGAAGACGCACTTTGAGACCTGGGGGACCAGCGATTCCTGAAGATGTGAGTGTGCCCTTAGTGAGGGAAGGAGCTGCCCTTGGCTGTGGGCCCTGCTGGCCCCGCCCGAGGGATTAAGAAGTGCCATTTCTGGGCTTTCCTGGTGGCACAGTGGTTAAGAATCCACCTGCCAATGCAGGGGACACGGGTTCGAGCCCTGGTCCAGGAAGATCCCACATGCCACGGAGCAACTAAGCCTGTGTGCCACAACTACTGAGCCTGTGCTTTAGAGCCTGTGAGCCACAACTACTGAGCCTGCATGCCACAGCTACTGAAGCCCGCACACCTAGAGCCCATGCTCCTCAACAAGAGAAGCCACCGCAATGAGAAGCCCACGTACCACAACACCGCTCCCGCAACTAGAGAAAGCCTGTGCGCAGCAACGAAGACCCAACACAGCCAAAAATAATAAATTAATTAAATAAGTAAATAAAATAAATAAATAAAAAAAAAAGAAGTGTCGTTTCCTCCTCTGCCCACATGTTCTCAGGCCGCGGGAGGCCTTAAGTGGTTCCATGTGGATAAGCCCTCCGTGGCTTTCTCATGCTCAGTGGCTCTTGTGGGACTGTTCTGGGTGGCGGGGCAGGGCTTTCACAGCCTCAGAAATGCATTTAGAAGATGACTGTGGACTCACATTTTCCTTTCCTCACTCATGGGGCAGACAGAGTAACTCCACTCTCCACTTTCCAGACTCAGAAATGACAAAACCCGCCATTAACAGGCAATGCCCGGGAGTCAGTGTGTCACAGTGTGTGTTCCAAGTTGGTGGGAGAGCGGCACCTTTTACGGTTTTAAGCCAAAGCTACCTCACTGGTCTGGATAAACTTAGCGGGTGTTGGGCAGCAGAGCGCTTGTATTCATGACAACCTAGGGCGCTGTGACAACTTGGCATGGACCCCCATTCACATCTCCAGTGCGAGCCAGGACAGAGGCGGACCCTGGCGAGGGGCCCGTGTGGGGCCAGGGCACCAGTGGCAGGAAGGTTGGGGGACACGTGCTGTTGGGCAAGAGCTGCCCCCCTTGATGGAAAGAGGCTGTGGGTGCACGGTGGCCTCCCCCCAGCCATGCGACACTCCTGAGGGTCCTTACTTCCCCTGCACGTCCGGTCATTTCTCGGGAAGTGAAGCCAGCCTGAGGATAGCAGCTCCCCAAGGTGGCATCCACAGAGCTCCCTTCACACACCTGATCTAATGGAGCCTGTGTCACGAGAGCCTTGCAGACGAGAGATAGATGCTCACAGGGAGGACAGGTGGGGGAAGAAAACCTGAGAAGGTGGCGCGGCCTTCCTGTGCCAGCAGAAACTGAGTTGCATGACATTCTGGGGGCCCTTTCAATTCAGTACCGCACAGCTGGTCAAGAGGAGGCATAAATATTCTGAGGCATTTTGTAAACTAATTCCATTTGGTTTAGATGTACTCAGAGGTGACGGAGGGGGAAAACCACCACCACTGGTGGGATGAGAAGTTCAAGACCCAGCCTTTGGTTTATAGCTGTTTTACTGTGATATACCTAGGCGTGGTGCTCTTTGTATTTACCCTGTTTGGCTTACGTAGATTTCTTTTTTGAGTCTGCAGTGTATATCTTTTATAGGTTTTAGAAAATTCTTGGCTGTTATTTCCTCAAGTATAGCCTCTGCTCCATTCTGTCTTTATGCTCCGTCTGGGCCTTAAATTTTACACATGTTAGACATTTTCATCATGTTCCATTTATCTCTTGTGCTCTTTTCTGTATTTTCTATCTGTTTTTAATTTGTTCTTCAGTCTTGACCATTTTCTATTGACCAATTTTCCAATGAGTCTATCCTCTCTTCTGCTGTGTCTTATCTGTTGTTAATTCCATCCATTGAGTTCTTACTATTAGTTACTGTATTTTTAATTTTTAGAATTTCTATTTTATCTTCAATTTCTAGATTACAGTCCTCTTATTCAGTTCTCTATCTTACCTTCTATTTTCTTGAGATATTAACCACATTTATTTTAAAGTTCATGTATGATAACTCCAAAACCAGGGCCACTTGTGGATCTTTTTCTCTTGTTGGTTTTTTTTTTCCCATAGAGTCATATAGTCCTGTGTCTTGACTAACCTGATGATTTTTTATTAAATGCTGGACATTATTAGTGAAAGATTGTAGAGGTTCTTCTTAATATTATCTTCCTTTTTATAGGATTTAATTTTATTTTGGTGGACAGCTAGTTTAGGCCTGGATTCCTTTCTCCAGTCAGGGATTGATATAATTCAAATCTAGGTTTATGCCTTTGTGAAGACTGGTATGTTACCAGTTCTTCATTACTTTTAGAGCATAACTTTCTAAGTGACCCAGTTGAGAGCCTGGCGTATTTACCAAGGCTCCCATTTCTTTGAAGGTCCAGAGTTCTAGGTGTTGAACTGAGAGAATAGCAAACGCTATGCATAGCTTAAAAAAAAAAAACAGATTTATTGAGGTATATTTTACGTAACACAAAATTCATCCTATTCAGGTATGCAGTTCAATAATTTTCAATAAATCTGCCGAGTGGTGTAATCATCATCACAAATCAGTTTTAGAACTTTTTTATCATCCCAATAAGAGCCCCCATGCCCATTTAGAGTTAGCCCCCTTTCCATCCCTCAACCCCAAGAAACCACTAGTCTACTTTTCTCTATATATTTGCCTTTTCTGGATGTTTCATATAAATGGAATCATATAATATGTGGGCTTTTGTGTCTGGCTTCTTTCACTTGGCATGATGTTTCTGAGGTTCATTAATGTCATAGCATGTTTCAGTAGTTTATTCTTACCAAAGTACAGTAGTTTTTCTTGAATAAAATCTTCAGACTGTTGTAATCCTTTGGTTAATCTCCAGAGCTCAGAAAAAGTTAATTTAGATAATTTTGCTAGTGATTTCATTGCTTTTAAGAAGGAGTAGATTCGCAGAGGTCCTCACTCCAGCATTCCTGAAGTCCTGCCTTATAATTTACTTTTGTATATTGATTCTGTGCCTTGCTAAATCCACTTATTAGTTCTTGCAGCTTTTTCTGGGTAGATTCTGTAGAATTTTCTAAGTACACAATCATATCACCTGTGAATAGACAGTTTTACTTCTTTCCAATCTAGATTTCTTTTATTTCCTTTTCTCACCTTTGTGCACTATTTAAACCTCCAGTATGATGTCAAGTAGCAGGAGTGAGAGTGAACACCTTTACTCAGTTCCCGAATTTAGAGAGGAAGTCTTCTGTTTTCATATTAAATACAATATTAGCTGTGGGGTAATTTTGGTGTTTTTGTTGATGATGTTCTTTATTAGGTTGAGAAAGTTACCTTCAATTCCTAGTTTTCTTACAGTATTTTCATAAACAGATGTTGTATTTTGCCAAATATATTTTCTGCATTTATCAAGGAGGTCAAATGTGTTCGTCATCTTTATTCTGTTAATATGGTGAATTATATTGTTTGATTTTTAAAAATTTTCAACCAAAATTGCATTTTGGGGATAAACCCACTTGGTAATGGTATATTATCTTTTTTCTAAATTTGTAGGTTCAATATACTAATGTTTCATTAAAGATTTTTGTGTCTATATTCATGAGGGATGTTGGTCTGTGCTTTTCTTTTAATATCTTTGTCTGGTTTTGGTATCAGGTTAATACTGGCCTCATAAAATGAGTTGTGGAGTGTTCCCTTTTCCTCCATATTTTAGAAGAGTTTATACAGGATTGGTGTTACTTCTTTCTTAAATGTTTGATAGGATTCTCCAGTGACGCCCTCTAGGATAATGAATTTATTTTCCTTAATAAATGTCAGACTATTTCTTCTTGAGTTAGTTTAGAAAAATTTGTGTCTATCAAGGAATTTGTTTATTTCATGTAAGTTGTCTAACTTTATTGTTATAAAGATGGTCATTATATTTCTTTTCTTCTTTCCTTTGTTTGTTCTTTTGAAAATGAAGTGGAGAGAGAAGAATTCTCTACATTAGTGTTTAAGAACCAGGGATAAAACAAATCTGAAATCTGTAAGTCCAGAGTCTTCCGAGTGTGATTCCTATTGCGTTGACAGTTTGGTGAGGACTTTGCTTATGCTTCTCTCTTATCATTGCATTTCTTTATTGTTCCTTATTGTCTGTCTAGTGTCTGTTGGATCCATAGTTACGTTTGCTCTTTCATTCCTGATATTAATAATTTGTGACATCTCTTTTTTTAAAAATTAGTGTATGTGGAGTTTTATCAAATTTATTGATCTTTCCAAGCAATCAACTTTTTGTTTTGTTGACTTTATCTTTCATTTGTCTGTTTTCTACTTCAAGGACTTCCCTGTGTGGCTGGGCCTGTCTCTCTGAGATGATGAGGTCAGTCCGTCTGTGAGATCAGTGCCTCTGGCGGGTCCATGATGACAGGATGGTCAGGATCATGGGGCCGAGGCACACAAGTGACCAGTCACAAAGGGCACGACTCCAGAGTCCCACCTGTGCCCTGTGATGCTGGCCAGGCCTCGGAGTCACCCGAGCTGTGGCTTCTCCTCTGTCAAAGGGATCTTCCTAGCACTCGTGTCGACAAGCTGCCCCATGTAAGTGACTCTGCAGGGTGCCAGGGTCAGGACAGCGTTGGTTTGTGACTTGACCCCTCTGGCATCTTCCCCTGCTCACCTGGCAGGTGTTGGCACCACTGGGTGGACATGTGTGCTGTCTGGCATGATCAGGTGAAAGCTGTCCAGCTGAACCCAGGAAGCACATCTGAGCGTCCCATATGGAAAGGAGGAGAAGAGCCAAAAATGCTTTTAACACCACCCAGCATCCATCCTGACGAGCCCTATTCTCACATTTCTAGAAATGCACACTCACGCTTGGCAGTGAAACTGCGTGCGCTCCCGTGTGTTCCCCACTTTCCCGCTGGCGTGGCGACTGGTTCCTCCCTGGGCTCAGCCCTGCTCCTCCCACTGTGCCTCTACTGCGTCGGGCGTGAGGGGTCAGCACCTTATCTGGTTGGCAGCCCCCTCCATGGTGCCCACCCGCTCCCCACTCCTCCCGAACGGCTGTGGCCTGGCCACCCCGGATGGCGAGAGTCTGCAGATGCAGACTGCTGGCAACACGGGAGCCGTGGTGAGAGGTGAGGGGACACCACAGAGCTTGGAACAGGGCCCTGGGTCCTCTCCCACAGCTGGATTGCAAGGCCTGGGGCCACAGCTGACCTGGGGTGCTTTAGACCCAGAGACCGGACACTGACCCTCAAAGTCAGGCTGCTACCGCTTAGATGCCCGTGGCCCAACATGGGGCCGGGTCGGGAGGCGGAAGGGGCCCCTGAGCACAGGGTGCAGCCCGAGCATCATAAATAAAGCACCCCCTGCTTGGAAGGGACCTCAGGGGCCCCCTGGAGGGACGCCCCTTTCACGGCCCCCCCAGCTCCTCCCCTGCAGAGCCAGGACTCCGGGACTTCTGCGTCCTCACCACCACCCCGCTTGTACTGCGAGGTCCCTGTGATCAGAAAGGGTGCCGGTGGTACCAGAGCCGGCCTGGCGCCCTGCTGGCTTTCCTCGGGATGGGAGTCGCCTGACGTTCGCAGACCCCTCCGCTGCTGTGCGCCCACTCCGGTGCCTTCGGGCCCCTCCTCCCTCCGTGGGCCGAAGCTGGGAGGGAAGCCCAGCAACTTCAGCCCCAGAGGAGGGTCCCTTCCCTTTGATGGAGCCGCCTCTGGCAGGAAGAAAATTCAAAATTGTCTGACAAATCAAGCCTTAAACAGAACCAGCTTGTCTGCGGATTAACAGCCTTGAGACGCGGAATTCCTACAGACCTACATGTCGGGGGGGGGAGCGGCTCTGTGGGCGGCGACTGGAACGGATTTGAGAGTTGGAAGGGACTTCAAGAGAGTCCTGATTCCAGGGCTCAGGGAAATCGTGGGTGTGGGATTTTCTGAAATGCCACAGGAGCCCTATCCAGTTCCCCTCAGATCAAGGGCTCCCGGGGTCGGGAGGGGCCCAGGCTGCTGCTGCCACCGCCCTGCCCTGAGCGGCCCGGGGGACGTCCAGCCCCGCTGAACAGGCCCGTCCTGGTCACGAGGACGAGGGTGAGGGAGGCCAGCGACATGTCCCCCCCACCCCTCCCTCCAGTCAGTTATTCCACACATTTAGCCCCCCGGGCGTGGGGACGCGGTGGCAGGTGTGGGAGGGGTGCTGGGGTCACTGCTTCCGCCTGGGGGGCGTGCACCATGCCCCTCCTGAGGGGGAGCCCTCGCCCACCCGGGAAACCGACGGGGAAGCAGCCCGGCCACCCTCGGGCACCTTTCCAAGCTCAGGTCCAGCTGCTGAGTGTCTGGCCGGGCTGCGTACTCCTCTGGCTGCGGCCCAGCTACCCCGCCCGTCCTGCAGGGCCTGTGCCCATCACCCCGTCTGAGCCTGGCCCGTGGAGAAGCCCCACCCCGGCCAGCTCTTCCTGGAGCCCCCTTCCACCAGCTCCGAGACCCCCTTATGTGGTTGCCCCGGCCACCCCGCCCTATCCCAGGTCCCTGGCAGCCTGTCCTCTCCCTTGGCCTGTGTCTGGTGACCTGGCCTCGCCATTCTGAGTGGCCTTCCTGGAGGAGGCTCTGGTCCCCTCTGTCCTGCCAGATCCCAGGCCCTCCCGAGCCCTCTCCCCCTGCCGGTCCAAGTGGCTGCCTGGCAGCCAGGAGTCTAGGCTCAGCATCAGGCGGCACGGGGACCCAAAGCGACAGCCCCCGGTGCCCTGCCAGGCTCTGCCGGCGAGGCCTGGCCCACAGCATGGGTCAGGGCTGGGAGGGTCTCTGGGAAGCTGCGTGGCCCAAGAACAAGGTCCTCTGGGCCAGTGGTCAGAGGGAGAGAGGGGTAGGCAGCTGCTGGTGGCCCTGGAGGGCCCAGTGGTGCCTGGACGATGCAGCGGTGGGTCCTAAGTGAGTGGGTGAGGAACCAGGTCACTCCCTACAGGAGGAGGGGCCGCAGCTTGGCCCTGCCTGCTCACTCCAGGACTGACCTGGGCCTCCTAGGGGCTCTGCCATGGTGGCCCAGCCTTCAGCATTGTGGTTGGAGCCACGGCTGGTGCGGGGCGAGTGGTTGCCAGGGTGGGTGGCCAGGCTTGTGGACCCAGAAAACCATTCCTGACACAAAGCCCCTGAGGTCCCCGGCCTCTCAGCCTGGCCTCGTGGGCTGCCCTCCTGGGCATGGGCTCTTGTACAGCCCGTGCTGGACACTCATGGTCAGCCTCTCTGGGCCGCATGGCTGCAGCATGGCGGAGGGATGGCTACCCCTGGACCTCGGGCCCTGGAGGTGCCTGGGCACTGAATGGTGGGCAGGGTCTCCAGAGTCCGCCTCAGTGCCCGAGCCCTCTGACCTCCACCCACACACGGCGCTGACGGAGAGCCAGGCTCCTGGGGCCCCACCTTGTCTGCCGTGCAGCCAGAGGCCAGGCATTGGCTCCGCGTTGCCTCAGTCTCCCCGCCTGTAAAAACGGCAGGCATGTCCTGTGAGGCGGTCAGTGAGACACAGCACATGCCCTGGCTGTCACCTGAGGTTCTCCAGTCCCCACGTAAGGGGGCTCCGCCTGAGAACAAGGGAACGACCCACGAAGGCGAGGACATTGCCACCCCTTGTGCTGCCAGCAGAGATTCCGTCAAGCAGTCAGTCCTGAACGCTGGTCAGGTTAGATCCGCCTGCCCTCGAGCTCGGGGTGCACCTGCCCGCCCAGCCCTCTTGGGTGGGGTGCTGAGAGAGGGAGCACCAGGAATCTGGGCGCCAGAGATGGGGTGACCGGCCAGCAGGGATACTGAGGCAGGGCCCCTCCCCCTTCTGCCTGCTCGGGGCCCACCTCTCAGCCCCTAGGGTTGGGGACCAGGGAAGCGTCACACTGCTGGGGAGAGACATGGCCACGGCCCTCCCCCGGGCCAGACGACTTGGCCACAGCAGCTCCTGTAACAACGCGCTTTCCAGAACCTGGGCTGCTGAGCCCTATTAGTCACTCCAAAAAAACGTTCTGAAGGCAGTTGGGTCCAGGTGAATGTGTCACAGCAAATTTATCAGGAAGGAATTCGGGTTGTTTGTGAGTAACTGTGGAAACAGCGAAACGCCCACATTTTCTGCAGAACCAGGCCTTGTCTGGTACCCGATGGAGAAGAAATCATTTGGCCGATGTCTTTGTGTCTCTTCCTCCATCCCGCTGTCCCGGAGAAGTTGCTCTACGCCCCATGAGGTTTTCAGGGGCCGCGTGGCGGCTGTCTTGGCCTTGCTGCCCAGGAGACCTGCTCTTCCCGGCATCCAGCTCGGAGGCCAGCTCTGTCCCGTGGCACAGGATTCTGAGATGGCCCCTGGGCCAGGCCTGAGTGCCACGGCATGTTTGCAGCGTAGCTGAGGTTGCCAATCAGCCGACCTTAGCATGGGGGACCATGCGGGTGGCCTGACCCGACCACACAGCCCTTACAGAGCTGAGTTCTCTCCGGCTGGAGCCGGGGGGATTCGGCGTGAGGGAGGTGAGGGTTCTCTGTTGCAGAGATGGAGTGACCTCGTGTCAGGAGCTGAGGGCAGCCCCAGCTGACAGCGGCCAGAAGACCGAGTCCTACGGCCAAAGAGAACTGAACTCAGCCAGTGACCCGAATGAGCCTGGAAGAGGGTTCTCAGAGCCCCTGATCGCACCCTAGCTCATCTGTCCTTGCTCTCAGCGTGTGAGGACAAGCTGGCCTCTTGGGCTTCTCACCCAGAGACAGTGGGCTAAGGGTGGGTGCGTTTAAGCCGCAGTTTGTAGAAAACTAATACGCTCCCTGGGGCTCCCTTCTGCTAAGTCCTTGCAAGGCTGACAGCCTCTCTGCATCTGCCCTGCAGGTTTAGCTGCTGTTTTCTGATGCCACTGGACTCGAGGACTGGCATCGCCTGGCACCCACTGAATGTGCTCCAAACCCCCAGAGAGAAGCTCACGCTCCAAAGAAGACATACAGATGCCAACAGGTACAAGAAAGGCGCCCAACACTGCTAATCATCAGGGCAACGCACATCAAAGCCACAAAGGGGTATCACCTCACAGCTGTCAGAGTGGCTATCACCAAAAAGACAAGAAATAAGAAGTGCTGGAGAGGGTGTGGAAAAAACGCAACCATTGTGCACTGTTGGTGGGAATGTAAACTGGTGCAGTCACTATGGAAAACAGTATGGAGGGTCCTTAAAAAACTGAAAATAGAACTACCATATGATCCAGCAATTCCACTTCTGGGTATTTATGCAAAGGAAATGAAAACATTACCTCAAAAAGATACATGCACCCCCATGTTCATTGCAACGTTATTCACAATAGTCAAGACATGGAAGCAACCTAAGTGTCCATTGATGGGTGAATAAAGAAGATGTGGTATATATATACAATAGAATATTACTCAGTCATAAAAAAAGATTGAAATCTTGCCATTTGTGACAACATGGATGGACCTAGAGGGCGTTATGCTGAGATAAGTTAAACGGAGAAAGACAAATACCGTATGATCTCACTTACATGTGGAATCTAAAAAAAACAAAACCAAACAAAAACACCAAGCAAAAAACCAAGCTCATGGATATAGAGAACAGATTGGTGGTTGCCTCAGGTGGGTGGCGGGGTGTGGGCAAAATGGGTGAAGGGGTCAAAAGATGCACACTTCCAGCGTAAAATGAAAAAGTCACAGGGATGTCATGTACTTAATAATAGGGCGTTGAATATTTGAAAGTAGCTAAGAGAGTGGATCTTAAAAAGTTCTCATCACAAGAAAAAAATTTGTAAGTATGTGTAGTAATGGATGTAAACTGGACTTACTGTAGTGATCATTTTGCAATGTATACAAATGTCGAATTATTACATTGTACACCTGAAACTTATTTTAATGTTATGTCAATTACACCTCAATTAAAAAAAAAGAAACTCATAGCTATTCCCTGCTCACCTGGTAGTGGGTTCTAGCGCTGGGAAGCCAGAGGCCATGTGGGTGTGGCCAGGACAGTTAATCTGGACCATCCTCCAGGGAATGAGAGCAGGTAACACAAGGATGGGGTACAGAAGGTGCTCAGGCTGATGGGGCAGGTTTAGGAGCAGGTGGCACGTGTCCTGTTTAATCCGCTTGGTGCACGCACCCCATGGTGCACACACGCCCCATGATTTACACCCCCCCATGGCACGTACACCCCATTGTGCACATATACCCCATGGTGCACACACCCCATGATTCACACCCCCCATGGCACAGACCCCAGGGCACACACCCCATGGTGCACACCACAGAGCAGGACTGACTTGCTGTGAGCATGAAGGCTGCTTTTCAACAGGGGATGAGGGAAGGCCATGGGCTGACAGGAGGGACTGGGTGCCCTTTCCATCCCCCCTGCAGACGGCCTGCTCTCTGCTGCGTTTTCCCAAAGCAGAGCCCCTGGAGAGGCCTGGGGCAGGGTCCCGGGAGTCCTGAGTGGTCACTTCAGTGATCTGGGATCCCACGTCCCTGCAGGCGTCAGGAGCTGGTGGAATGTGCTGTGTGTATGTATGTGTGTGTACATGCATGTGTGTATGCGTCCATATTCCACAGGTATGTGTACGTATGTGTGCATATGTGTATGCATACGTTTGTGTGTACACATGTATGTACATGTGCATGTGTGTATATACGTGTATGTCTGTGTGCATGCTCACGTACGTATGCATGCATGCACACGTGCGTGTGTAACGTCTCTGTATATGTGTATATGCACGTGCATCTGTGTGCATGTATTTAAGTGTATGTGTGTATCTACGTGTGTCTGTGTGCATGCACGTGAGGGAACGTGTGTGCATGTATGCATGGGTATGTATGTAATCATGTGCTCTTGGGAAGGATGAGGAACTGTGGTGACCCCTCTCCCGGAGGCAGGCCGGACATGCATGGGAGCAGAGCCTTCTAGGATATCCCGGCTGGATGAGATCAGCTCTGTGGCCTACACATGTCAGCCAGACCGAAGCGGGGGCTCACAGGAAGTGAGCCCCCAGTTAAAAAGCCCGTGTGAGCTGGTGGGGGAGGGTGGCGCCCGCTCCCTCTGAGTCACACGCGGGTCTGTTTCTAATTACGGTCCCGCCGGCACAGAGCCTGCAGTGTGAGGGGGCTGGAGTCTGGGAGCAGCTCCGCGTAGCCTCCTGGACACTCAGACCCACAGGGGCCTGCGTCCCTGTCCACCCTGGGCCACTGAGAGGGCTGGGATGGGGGAGGCTGGTGACCCGACGGGGTCCGGTTCCACGGCAGCTGCGTCGGCACTTCTGACCCCACATCTGGGACAGCTGGCCTGGACCCTTGGTTTGGTTGATAAGTGGCAGCGTGGCGGGCCGGGGCCGCTCCTGAGAGTGCAGGGCTGTGGCTGCACGGGGTTGCCTCCCCAGCCCGGCGGCGCCCGGTCCTCTCTGGGGCGCCCCTGCGGCACTTTGCAGCCACACTCGGTGGTGCCGGGACCCGCGCTCTTCATTTCCTCACAGCTCAGCCTTTGTGCCCCGGGGACCACGGCTGTTAAATCTCTGTCACCGCGAATTTCTGACCCTCTCCAGAGAATCCCAGGAGGCCCCTGGGGGCAGAGGCATGGGCAGGGGGCAGTGGGGCCTCTGCTGGTGAGAGCCAGGGACGTGCCCTTCCCAGCCCCCGGGCCCCAGTGGCCACAGCGTTTTGTCTGCCGGGGCCTCTTGGGGACTGTGGATGCCCTTCTGCTCTGACTCCGTGCCGGGGTGGGGACTCCGGGAGGCTGCGGCCCAGGGGACCCTGCTGTGGGGCCCGTACACCTGCCCAGCCAGGTGGACGTGGGTGGCTCTCGCCAGTTCCCCTGCCAAAGCCGCCTTTCCCAGGCTCAGCCTGCGAGCAGGATCTTTCTGGAATCTTCCACCTTACCTTAGGTCCTTCTAGCCCCCTCAGGGACTAAGACTTGGAAATACGAACATGGCAAGAGTCTGTTTGCCCTCCTTTCTGTATTGGTTGGAGCAGAAGGGCTGGAGGGGCCTCCGATGGGGAAGTGGCAGCACAGGGAGCCCATCCGACACTTCCGGCCACGGCGGCCCCCACAGGCCATGCGGGGTGGTCCGAGTCGTGGAGAGGAAGGTACAGGATGATGATCTGGGCCAGGAAGAGGCCGGAAGGATGACGAGGCCTTGGCCTGTCACTGGCTCCTCACTTCCAGGCTGTGGGACCTTGGCAGGAGTATCAGTCAGGGTTCTCCAGAGAAACAGACCATAGGATCTATATCTATGTTCATATCTAGAGCTATAGATCTATAAATAGATCTATATACAGCCTATAGATCTATAGGATCTTTATAGATCTATAGATCCTATATATAAATATGTCCTATAGATGTATGTATAAGGATCTATTTATATACAGAGAGTCATAAGAGGAGATTTACTATAGGCATTGGCTCACGTGGTTATGGAGGCCGAGAAGCCCCACAGTCTGCCCTCTGTAAGCTGGAGGCCCAGGGCAGCTGGTGGTGTACTTCAGTCCAAGCCCAAAGGCCTGAGAATTGCGGGCTGATGCTGTAAGTCCTGGTCTGAGTCCCAAAGCCCTAGAACCAGGAGCAGCAATGTCTGAGGGCAGGAGAAGGTGGACGTCCACTCAACAAGGGAGAGCGAGTTACTCCTTGAGCATGGGCCCGTTGTCACCCTTTCTTTTGCTGTGAAGCGAGCAGTGCTGTGTGGAACGTGTGATGGATAAGGTGTTCTGTGAGCCCATGGGTGGTAGTTTGGCAGATATGAATCCACAGCGTCTATTCCCGTAAGGACAAAATGCCGCCCTTTCCGTGATCGAGTGGCCCAGTGCAATCAACCTGCTCACCCCAGAAGTGGTGCCACATCAGGGGCTCAGTGTCAGTCTCTGCTCCTGGCAGGCTGAACGCTCAGCAGTGCTAGTGGCCGGGTCAGCCTTGGTGAGTGGGGGCCCACGCGCCGCTCCCCACACCCCGCCACCATGGCTACTTTGCTCAAGAGCCCATTGGGCGATGGCAGGGCTGGCCAGGAAAGAGGCTGAGTGGCACTCACAGGACGGGTCACCTGTCCACTTGATTATTACAATCCTCCCCCACTGAGGTCACCCTTCAGGGGGCATTCTCACGGGACAGAGTGTCTGCACATTTCTTCTCCATTTAGAGAGGTCTATCCGTACTCTTCTTTCCCAGATTTCTTTGTCACCAGTTTTCCAGTCATGGTCCTTCCAAGACCCTGACCGTCTAGCCAGGCCTCTGGCCGCAGCCCGTGAACTGGTGCATAACCACACAGCCGGCCACTTCTCCTCCTAAGCAAATGCACAGCCAGGTGCACTGCCTCAGGTCCGGCTCCCTGGAGGGTTTCCCTTCACCAGGTGTTCGGGGGATGTGCCAGGGCGAGGCTGCGGTCCCGGAGTCGCCCACCTGTGGGTTCTCCTGCGTATCGTGCAGAACCATCTGTAAACCAGGCCCGAGTCCTGTCTTCCTCTGTCACGGATCCTAGGGAAGTAAATTCCCCACAAGGCCACAGGTGCTGGATGGGGAGAGAAGGCAGAGGAGCAGGCGTGGGGACCATGGGCATCTGAGCCACTTTTTCATGTGACTTCCCTGTGCCCTCAGGGCCTGCTCAGGCCCCTCACACACCCACCACTTCCATTTGATGACGAAGTGCTGCCGTGCATCTCCAAGTGTATGGCTTGGTGGGCCAGATGACCCCTGGTTCACGACGGGCTGCTCATGTCTCATGGTAACGCGGTGGCCCACGTTTGCATTCAGTTTCAACTAAGGCCCAGTAGCAGGCCAAGAGGTGTTTCTCAAAAAGAGAGTAGTTGTCTGCACAGGATGGCAGGGCCTTGCTCCAAAGTCCTAAAGGCCTGCACCGCAATTCACCTACACCAAAGGCTCCAAACAGCATCCTTTCTGCCACTGCCACTTCAGGCATTGTTGGATCTGCTGGATCTGTGGTGCAGGGCAGAGCAGCTTGCCCCGCAGCCTGGACCTGCAAGGAGGCTTCTCTTGTTCTGGGCCCCACTCAAAACCAGCAGTCGTCCGTCACTTGGTAGATGGGCCTGAGTAGCAGCCAAAGGAGGAATATGATACCTCCAAAATCCTACGGGGCCCACAAGGCATCATGCCTCTTTCTAGGTTCTAAGAGGGGCCTGATGCAACAGCTTACCCTTCACCTTAAAAGGGACATTTCAGCCTGTCCCACCCTGCTGGACCCTAGAAATCTCACTGAGGTGGAAGGCCCTTGAATTTTTGTTGGATTTACTTCTCACCGTCTGACACACAAATGTCTTACCAGTAAGTCTGGAGTAGTTGCTACTTCTTGCTCAATAGGCCTAATCAGCATAATATCATCAGTGTAATGGACCAGGGTGATAGCTTGTGAAAGGTAAAGGTGATCAAAATCCCTGTGAACTAAGTTACGAGGTAGGGTTGGAGACTTGATGTAGCCCTGAGCTAGGTGGGGGAACTTGTATTGCTGTCCTTGTCAGAAGAAAGCAGACTGCCTCTGGTGGTCTTTATTGACAGGGATGGAAAAAAGGGCATTTGCCAGATTAATAGCTGCTTACTAGATCCCAGGGGAATTAGTTCTGGGGTTTCTGGAATTAGCTCTCTAATCTAATTTGCTTTAAAGACACTAAAGACTATTTTCAGTAGTCAAGAGAGCACTGAGAGTCCATGGCATGGACATAGAGATGGACAAAATACCTGCATTGGATACTCCTAATCAACCACTTATGAAAATCAACGAGCTGGGTGACTCTGTATATGATACTTTCAAACATTTGGAAAACTAAGGCATATAAAGACATTAGTTGGTTGCTCCTAATACCACTGGACAAAGCGATGAAAGAAAAAGATGAGCTCAGGAATTCAAATTCCCAGCTCAAGCTGTGCATGATGATCTAAGAGCTTCTGGATTTGCCCGGAAGGATATGAGGGATGAAACTGCTCAAAATCAAATGCAGAACCTCACCCCTGTGATCGTCTGAATTACAACACAAGCTGAGCCCCTAGCCTCATAGAATATCTACTGTTAACGTGAGGGCATCGAATGTGAAGGAAATGGGTCCTGTAACTTGGGTGGGGCTGTGTGGGAAGACCCTGCTGAGGCTGAGGACATTAAGCCCCTCAAATCCGGCGAGTCTTCTTTGCCGGTGGCAGAGACGTCTCCAGCCCGGCAGAAACGGCCTTCCCTGAAGAGTCTTCGTCCGTGGTGGTGTCAGCCTTCCCACCTTCATCTAAGGGGCCTGACCCTGCAATCCCTGGGGAAACTTTAGTGGCCTCCCCTGAGGCAGCTGCTCCACAAGACGATGCTGATTGTCCCCAGGACCCACCCCACCGCTCTTCTTTGCTTCTAGACCTGTATCTAGACTCAAGTCCCAAGAGGCCCCTAAAGGTAAGGAACAAAGTGTGACACAAGGAAGTGTGCTACATGCACCCCAGAAGAATGACTTCAGTTTTCTAGTTTACACAAGCAGAAATCCTGGAACAGGTGTGAGAACGGGCCCTAAGTGTGTGGGATCATGACGGAAGGAGTGTAAAACTGGACCAGGTCAAACTTACGGATATGGGTCCATTAGGCAGAGATTCCGCATTTAATGTTACTGCCCCAGGGGCTAGAAAGGGCTCTCAGTGTGTGTGGTTGGTTGGTTGGCTGAAACGTGATCCAAAAGATGGCCCACCCTCGGCAACTCAGAAATGCCTGACCTCTCTTGGTTGAAAGTAGAGGCAATGATTCAGAGGCTTAAGGAGATTGCAATGCCCGAGTGCATTTGTCATTTAAGACCTACACATTCATCCTGGGAGGGTCCAAAAGACATACCTTTCACTACCACTATGAGAAATGAATTTCTGAGGGGAGCCCCAGCATCCTTGAAGAGCTCCTCGATAATTCTTCTCTGTAGCCCAGACCTTATAGTGGGAACAGCAGCCATCCAATTGGAAAACCTAAATGCAATGGACTATTTGGATGCTGGGGTGTCAGGGGCCAAGTGGTAGCTTTCAATCACCAAAGGCAAGATGGGCATGGTCCCCACAACAACAGCAGAATCAAGAAAGCAATCAGAATTGTCTGATTCACATAGACCTACAGCACTGACTGGTTACTCGTGATGTTCCTGGAGAGAAATACATAGGAAGTCTACTAAATTCCTCCTTGCCCTGCATAAGCAGAAAAGTTCTAGCTCAATTGAACAAAAGTCTAACTCAAATCATAAAAACAGAGTTATGGCCCCTCAGTCAATTCCCAGACTTGAGCTAGTTTACAGACCCAGAACCCCTTGGATGAAGGGGAGGTCACGTCCCCTTGAGGAAGGACCCTGGCACACTATCCAAAAGTTAATCTTTCTCCCAGTCTTTCCCCAAAGGAACCTAGAGCCTTTTACCAGCATAACTGCTTTGGGGAAAAGTAAATAATCAGATGTTTTGGGGGCTACTGGATAATAGCTCTGAACTGATTCTGATTTCAGGAGAAGAAAACATCACTGTGGCCCCCCAGTCAGAGGAGGAGCTTATGGAGGTCAGGTGATGAATAGAGTTTTAGCTCAGGTCTGTCTCACGTTGGGTCAGTGGGTCCCTGAACACAACCTGTGGTTACTTCTCCGGTTCCAGAAAGTATAATTGGAATAGACATACTTAGCAGCTGGCAGAATTCCCACATTGGTTCCCTGACCTGTAGCGTGGGGGCTATTATGCTGAGAAAGGCCAACTAGAAGCCATTAAAACTGCTTCTACCCAGGAAAATAGTAAATCTTAGCAGTACCACATCCCTGGAGGGATGCAGAGATTAGTACCACCACCAAAGACCTGGAAGATGCAGCGGCAATGATTCCCACCACATCCTCATTCAACTCTCTCAGCTGGCCTCTGCAGAAGACAGACGGGTACTGGAGAATGACAGTGGATTGTTGTAAGTTTACTGAGGAGGTAACCCCAACTGCAGCTGCTGTACCAGATGTGGTTTCATTGCTTGAGCAAATTAGCACATCCGCTGGGACCTGGTGTGCAGCTATTAATCAGGCAAATGCCTTTTTTTCCAACCCTGTCAATAAAGATATGATGGTGGCAAAAGAAAAGTCTATGACTCCAAACAAACAAACAAATAAATAGGTAATTCCCTGTTGGCCTAGCGGTTAGGATTCTGGGCTTTCACTGCTGTGGCCCGGGTTCAATCCCTGGTCATGTAACTGAGATCCTGCAAGCTATGTGGCACGGCCAAAATAAATAAATAAATAAATAAATAAATAAAATCCATGACTTAAAAAAAATTTACTGAGGTATAATTTACCTCCCCTAATTGCACCAATTTTAAGCGCAAAGTTCAATGAGTTTTGACAAATGTATACACCTCTGTAACCAGCACCCCAGTCAAGCTTTAGAACATTCCCTTTGCCCCACTTGTGCCCACCCTCACCTTCAGACAAACATTAATTAAATTTCTGTCACTATAGATTACATTTAGCTTTTTCCTGAGTTTCGTATGGTTAATATAGTACTCTTTCTTCACCAGCATAAACTTGAGGTTCATCCATGTTGTGTCAATCTGTAGTTGGTTCCTTTCTCCTGCTGTACAGCACAGCGAGCTCAGCTCAGTGCTCTGTGATGTGACGACCTAGATGGGTGGGATGGGGGAAGGGAGGGAGGTCCGAGAGGGAGGGGATATATGTATACATATAGCTGCTTCACTGCACTGTATAACAGAAACTAACACAACATTGTAAAGCAATTATACTCCAATAAAAACAAAAAAGTAGTTGGTTCCTTTCTGTTGTTGCACAATATTCCATTTTTTGGGTGCACCACAATTACATTATCTAGTCTCCTGCTGGTGGACATTTTGGTTCAAGTTTTGGCTATTTATAAATAAAACTATAAACAATATATAAATAATACATAAAAATATAAACCATATATAAATATTTGTGTCAACATATATTTTCATTGTTCTAGGGTAAATATCTAGGAGTGCAATTGACAGGTCATAAGTAAGCATATGTTACACTGGATAAAAAACTATAATTTTTCCAAAGTAGTTGTACCATTTTGTATTCCTACTAGTTATTTCACATCTTTGCCAACATGTAATTCTGTCAGTCTTTCAAATTTTAGTAAATCTAGTATGTGAGTATGTAGTGGTATCTTATTGAGACTTAATTTACATTTCTTAGATGACAGATGATATCGAACATCTTTTAATGTGCTTATTGACAATTTGTATATGTTTTTTGAAAAAGTGTCTATTCAAATTCTTTACTCATTTTTTATTGAAATATTTGTTTTCTTATTACTGAGTTGTAAGAATTCTTTAGATATTTGGGATACATGTCTTTTATCAGATACATGCATTGCAAACACTTGCTTCCAGTGTGTGGCTTTTTAAAAATTTCTTTTTATTTAATGGTGCTTTTGGAAGAGCAAAATATTTTTATTCTGATGAAGTCAAATTTAACAATTTTTATATTTTATGGTTCATCTTTTTGTGTCTTATTTAAGATATTGTTGTCTAGCACACGATTGCAAAACATTTTCTCCTATCTTTTTGTCTAGAAATTTTACAGTTTTAAATTTTTATTTAGGTGAGTGATGCTTTTGAGTTAATTTTTGTGTATGGTGGGAGGTAAGGGTCAAGATACATCTTTTTTTCCATCATGATAAAAAGTTGTTCCACCACCATTTTTTTGAAAATTATTCTTTCCCCATTGAATTACCTTGACATTGTGGTAAAAAATCATTTGACTATATATAAGTGGGTCTATTTTTGGACTCTATATTCTTTTCCATGGATATAGCAACATAGCAATACTACTTTCCTCTGATTACTGCAACTTTTCAGTGAATTTTAAAATCAGGTAGGGTAAAGTCTTCCAACTTAGTTCTTTTTTAAGATTGTTTTTGCTATTTTAGGTCCTTTGCATGTCCATATAAATATTAGTACCAGCTTGTTGATTTCTTCAAAGAACCTGCTCAGATTTTGATTGGAATTGCTTTGGATTTGTAGATCATTTTAGGGAGAGTTTCATTTTAACACTATGTGTTTTAAAATTCATAAACATGGTATAGCTCTCCATTTATTTAGGTTTTTAATTTCTCTCAGCAGTGTTTTGCTGTTTCAGGAGTACAAACTAATTTTGTCAAATTCCTAAGCACTTTTCTTTTTTATTATTGTTGAGGTTATCATAAATTACATTTTAAAAATTACAACTTCTGATTGTTCATTGCCAGAATATAGAAATACAATTTATTTGGGGGAAGACACTTATTGACCTTGCATTCTGTGATTTTGTTAAGTTCATATGTCAATTCTAGTAGCTTTTTAGTAGATTTCTTTAGTAGATTTTTAAGGTATGCAGTCATATTGTCTGTGCATAAGGACAAGTTTACTTCTTTCTTTCCAATCTGTATACTTTTTATTTCTTTTTCTTGGAAAAAGGCCAGGCTTAGGGCAAGGCTAGGCCTTTGAATACAATGTTGAATAAGGATGGTGAGTCTACTTTGATATTAATATAGCAAGTACATTTTTATCTTTTTCCTTATCTTAAGAGGAGGACATTCAGCCTTTCACATTACATTGAAATTAGCTATGAGATTTTTGTGGATATATTTTATCAGGTTGAGGAAATTTCCTACTATTCCTGATTTCTAAGAGTTTTTATTACAAATAGCTGTTGAATTTTGGCAAATGCTTTTCCTACATCTATTGAAATGATCATATTGTTTTAAAGACTTATTCTATTAATATAGTGAATTGCATTGTTAAATCTTTGAATGTTAAATGAATCTAGCATTTGTTGGAAATATCTCAACAAGTTTGATCAAATTTGAATTTGATCATGATACATTAAAAAAAATATATTGCTGGATTTGATTTTGTTAAGGACTTGTTCAACTATGCTCATGAGGGATCCTGGCCCATAGAAGATTTTCTATTTTTTTTTCCCCTTGATTCAGTTTGGTAATTTGTGTCTTTCAATGAATTTTTCCATTTCTTCTAAATTGTCAGTTTTGGGAGGAATAAAGATCTTTATAACATTCCCTTATCTTTTTAATAACTGCAAGATCTGTAGTGCTGGACTTGTATTTTATTCCTGATATTGGTAATTTGTGTTTTTTCTTTTGATCAGTTTATCTGGATATTTATCAATTTTATTAATATTTTCATTAAACCAGCTTTGTTTTCATTGATTTTTCTCTATTTTTTGGTATGTTTTCAATTCCATTGATATCTACTCTTTTCTTTTTAATTTTCTTCTTTCCACTTATTTTTGGTTTAATTTTTCTTTTTCTAGCTTCTTAAGAAGGAAATCTAGATCTTTGATTTTAGATTTTTTTCTGTTCTAATATAAGCACATAAAAAGCTATGTATTTTCCTCTAAACATTACTTAGCTCTACCACCTATTTTGACATTTTGGATTGTAATTTTCACTCATTACAAAATATTTTCTGATTTTCTTTTGATCTCTTCTTTGACCAAAGTACTATTTAGAAGAGTACTGTTTAATTTCAGAATATTTGGGGATTTTCCAGATATCTTTTATTACTGACATCTAGGTTTATTCCATTGTGGTCAGAGAATATACTCTGTATGATTTTACTCCTTTTAAATTTGTTGAGATTCATTTTATGGCCCAGCAGATGGTCTATTTTTTTTTCCTATGTGTTCTATCAATTATTGAGAGAGGTGTTGAAATCTTTACTATAATTGTGGGTTTGTTCATTTCTCTTTTCAATTCTGTCAGTTTTTGATTCATGTTTTCTGAAGATTTTTTATTAGATGAATATTTCAGATTATGTCTTCTGATGAATTGGCAATCTTATGATTAAGTAACACTCGTGTTTATTCCTCATAATATTGCTTGTCCTGAGTCTACTTTGTCTGATTTAATATAACAACTCCAGTTTTCTTATGATTAGTATTTGCATGGTATATGTATTTTTTATCCTTCTATTTTGACCTACTTGTGTCTTTGAACTTAAAGTATATTTCTTTAAATATTGTTGTAGGTTACATTTCTGTGCACTCTGATATCTCTGCCTTTTAGTAAGACTGTTTAGACCATTTCTATTTAATGTAATCATCAATATGTTTGGGATTAAATCTACCAATTTGTTAATTATTTTTTATTTGCCCCATCTATTCTTCCTTCTTTCTTCCCTTTTTTTTTCTGCCTTATTTTTGACTGAGTATTTAATATTCTACTTTACCTCCTCTATTTGTTTATTGGCTATACATTTGTTTTTTTCCCCCTACAGTGTGCTATGGTTTGAAATATGCATCTTGTACTTTTTTCAATTATCCTGTGTCATATGTATTGTAATAAACTCATAACTGTGAACGTCCATGTCTCTCTCCTACCCTTTAGGCTATTGCTGTTTTACATTTTATGTGTATATATGTTATAAACCTCAGAGTACATTGTTATTATTTTTGCTTTAAACAGTGAATTATCTTAAGTAATTTTAAAATGAAAAAAATTCTTTTATATTTACCTACAGTACTCATTATTTTATGTAGATTTCAGTTTCCATCTGGTATAATTTTCCTTCCTTCTAAAGAACTTCCTTTTTCATTTCTTATAGGCACAATTTTGCAGGTGAAGGATTCTCTTAGCTCCCAACCCCCTCAAGATAGTAAATCAGAAACAATATCGCATTCCAAAGGGGATGACAGAGAGTAGTACCACCATTAAAGACCTTAAATATGTAGGCTCCCTCTCGTAGCTCCATTTAAATTCACCCCTGCAGCACCAGATGGATCCTGGAGAATGATTATAATCCACCACAAGAGTAACCAAGCAGTAACTCAAATGCAGCTGCTCTTCTGGGCATGGTATTGCTGCTAGAACAGATTAATAAGACCTCATGTACATGATATGTGGCCACTGATTTGATGAATTCATTCTTTTCTATTTCAATTAAAGAGACTAGCTGAAAAGTCTGTAATCATATGGGATGGACTAAAATACCCACTTATTGTTTTGCCTCAGGTTCCGTTGACTTTTCTGTCCTCTGTCATAATGACACTGATCAGTTACATTGATGACCATGACCTCATGCTGATCAGGCAAGATGAGAAAGAGGGATTCTGGATCAAGCCCATTCCATCTATAGCTGAGAACCATAGGCACTCAGAGAAATGCTTTAGGGTCTTGATAGGATGGAGCACTTGACTAGGGGACAACTGACCATGTGTTGAAAACCCATTCAGAGGCAGAGCCTGTTGGACTCACCATGTCATAAAGCCACATGTGTTCAGCAGCTGTCTTTCAAAAAATGGAAAAGAGGGGATGACTCAGCTGCGTGAGAAGGTAGTGTTGACTCTCACGTCACCCCAGCAGTGACAGTGGTACCTCTCCCCCAGCTCACACCTATGTGGGGGAGGCTCTGTCGACCACGTGCAGAAGGAGGGAAAGGTCTGAGCTTGCTTTACAGTGCAGTCAGCTCAGTACGGGAGCCGGCTGAAAATGGATGGTGGCTGCACTCCGCCAGAGGCAAGGGCATCTCTGAAGGCAACGGAGGAGACAGCTGCCCAGTGGGCAGTGCTCCAGGCACTTGGCCATCCACTCTGTGGGGAAGGAGGTGTGGCCAAGATGAGAATATGTACAGATTCCCAGGCAGTAGGCACTGTATTGCTGTCTGGTCAGGAACCCAGAAGGAAAAGACCGCAGGATCAGGGATGAGGATTCTGGGCTAGAGGCATGTGGATGGACATTTGGGAGTGGACACGAAGTGTGAAGATTTTTGTATCACTCGTTAACACCCACCAGGAAACACTCACCACAGAAGAGGCTCTGTGACTCGGCCAGTAGACACCAGCCAGTTTTCACTATCAGTTACCCCAGAACCAGCGTGATGGGCACACAAGTGGAATGAGCACAGGGCAGAGATGCAGGCCAAAGTGGAGATGGACCCAGCAGTGTGTATACTCACTTCCAAGGAAGATTCAGCTACCTCTGAATGTCCAAACTGCCCGCAACAGAGAACAGCACTGGGTCCCCGTTATTCTTCAGGAGACAACAGAATACTTGGTGGTAAGTCAGCCACATTGGGCTACGTCCATCCTGGGAGAGCTTGGTGAATAGATACCCCAGGCACAGTTTCACCTGCTTACAAGGCCTCAGCCCACACGGTCCCCAGGCATGGAATCTCATGAGCATAGCATTCAATCAGGGAGCCCACTTCACAGCGCAGGTGCGTGGGATTGGGCACATGACCATGGGATCCACTGCACCTCCCAGGGTCAGGCGGCCTCCCAGGAGGCTCGAACAGCTTTCTAAGGGCGAGCTGACGCACTGGTGAGGAGGCGACACTGAAAAGAGGAGTGTCCTCTTTCAGGATGCAGCGTCTGTGCTAAATCAGAGACACTTACATGGCGCTGTGTCCCCAGCAGGAAGAATATGTGGACTCAGGAACTGAGGGTGTGAGCGGAAGTAGCCCCACCTACCATCGCTCCCTCTGGCCCATTGGAGGGTCTGGGGCTTCCTGTCCCTGCAACTCTGGACTCTACAGGGTTGAAGGTCCAGTCCCCAAAGGGTGCCATTGGACTAACAGGGCACATTGGATGGCTTATATCAGGGTCCAGCAGACGAGAAAAGGAGTCACCAGCTTGGCAGGGTGACTGGCGCTGATCACCAGAAAGCAGGACCACTTTCCCGCCATGGAGGCTGGGAGAGACACCTGTGATTCACTTGGGTGCCTCTAGGCAGTCCCTTTCCCAGTCCTAGTTGTGAACGGACTCATGGACAAGGGCTCAGACTCCTCCAGAATGAAGGCTTGAGTCACACCCCCAGGGAAGCCGGGGAGACCTGCGGGTTGAAGGCTGCCCAGCATGAGGGGACTCAGAAAGGACGGTGGAGGAGGGAGAGGACCAGGGTCTGTCATGGCCTTGAGACCTGCTGCAGCGATGGGGGCTGTGGTCCACCCCACTGACCCCTCCTCTGAGTGTCCCCCAGAAGTGAGGCCCGTGCAGCGCAGGGCAGGTGGCGGTGGAGGGTGTGCTGGGGGAGCAGGGGTGACTGACCGCCCCCTGGCACCCTTTTCGGACCCCATGGTGCCCTGGGATGCTCCAGCCCGACGACTCCGCTTGTGGGAACAGGTCGTTCCTGGGACGCACAGACTTTACGAAGGGGTGTGTTGGGCTCCAGAACCCTCCACCACCTGCCCCCTCCTCCTCTTTCCCCCTCGCCTTCCCCGGCTCCTCCACCCTTCATCTGCCACAGATGTTTCCCCAGGACATCTCCTGCATCCTTTCTTGGTATCTGCTTCTTGAACGACGCTAACTAGCACCTCTTCTTTTTCTCCAATGGTAGCATTTTTTATTAAGGCCAGCGATTTTCTTTGCTCGGTGTTTTTGCTGGAAATACGTCTAAGTGGTGCATGGCTTACAGTCATGTTAGGACTCAGATGGGCCCTGCTCGAGATTGAAGTGTGTTCCCATCAGCTTTCCTCCACAGCCAGATGAAGGGAGGCAGGTTAACCGTGCATTTCCGTGTGTAGGTTGAGATCCAGCATGCAGTGAGGGGGGCCATGGCAGCAGGAGCTGCAGACAGTTCTGGAAGGGAGTGGAATCTGTGCCACCGAGGGTTGCTAGTGCAGGTACAGTCCTGAGGTCTCCCCAGCTGCTGATGTGACCCAAAGGCCGCCACCTCTCAGCAGAGAGCTGTCCCAGCTCTGCCTTCCCTCTGGCGCTGGGTCCTGGGCTGGGGTCACTCACAGGAGGAGAGCGTCAGACAGCCTCAGTGGGCCCTGCCTGGCTTGTCTCTTACACAGAGACCTGGGCCACAGACAGCCTCTCCCTTGGCTTTTAGCCTGAACACATTTTTAAGGGGGGTGGGGAATTTCTAGCCCAGCTAATTTAAAGGGCTTCTGGTTGGGAGAGTTAGATATTGCTTTTCAAATTACTATTTTGCTTGAAATTCTCTCCCCAAACTTTACTGTCAGCTGTAAAGTACTGTAAAATTACATTGTATTTATCTTTGTATGTATTCTCATTGAATGTATGGTAGGTGCTCAATAAAATCATGTTCAGCAAATAAGAATAAGATAATCTGAGAGTCTCCTTCCTGCTTATCCAACCCGGCAGAGGTCTGGACTGAGCAATTACCAAAGGTGAGCCGGTGAGAGGAGGGCTACGAAGGGCCCCTGCACGAAGGATAACAAGACACTCGGAGTTTTTAGAATTGGTTTACGGTCCTGTTTCCTTTGAATGTTAAATATTAAATTGTGCTGCTGAGAGGCCAAAGCAGCAAATATTCTGACCCTGGAAACTACCGTGGAGGCGGAGCAAACTTCCACGCGGACCTGTGTTCGCCCTTGTGGTCGGCGTGGCCTGCATCACCCATCAGCGGTCTGTCGGCTGCCCTGCAGGAGGCCAGAAGCCCCTCAAGCTCTTGCGAGCAGAGACCTGGTCTCCTCCGCCCCTCCCATTCTCACCATACAAAGCCTTGCTCTTAGTAGGCGTTGAATAACCATTTGGTGAACTAATGAATAGGAGGGGCATTTGGTTGATATGCTAGTGTGTGTTAGGACAGTTTCTGTATCGTCAGAGTACATATTTGAGATTCAAAACTGGGTGGAAGTGTGAAATTCCTTATGTAGAACAAAAATAGAACAAGTCAGCAAAAACCGAATTAGTGAAGCAGCTGGTTCCTGGAGCCTGGGGCCATCTGGACTGCGCACGCAGCAGCCTTCCGCGGCGGGGACCAGCCAAACGGCGGGAAGGAGACTCTGGCGCGCAGGACCGAGGGCTTTGCCACTGATTTGCCGTGTGGCCTTCTCTTTGCTCCTTAGCTGCTTCATTTTACAATGAAAGAGTTGGAATAAAGGAACAATATTTTCCTAGCAACCAAATTCTGTGATTTCCAGAGACAAGGAATCCTCAGCTTCAGGGAATAGAAAGCCTATTCCACCATCAAAAGCTCTGGTTCTTAGAAGGAGAAAAGGCAAGTGCTGTGGGCTGTGTTGCTCCTATATTTATACCACGAGCAGGGCTGGAAGATATGGGAGCAGGGGCCCCCCCACGCCGCCCTGATCTGGAGAGAACGCTGCCCCCAGTGGAGCAGCCACGGCCCTTTCCCCCTGGTGGCCCAGAAGGAGACATTTGTCCAGCCGGCGCTGTGGCACAGCGTGAAATGGGGGAGAAGGAGTTAAGTGAGCGTTAGTTTGGACTTCTGGAGTCCAAGTCTTGCTGAGTTTCCAGCCCTAGGTGCCTGCTGGAAAAATGTAGCTGGGAGCCAGGTGACACAGCTGTGTGTGTGTTTGTTTTTGATGTTACCAGAGAAACAAGAGGGAAAAATACAAAAATAAAGTTTCCACAAAAACCCAAACTGACTTCAAAAAAGTCTGTGTGCATGCAGAAAGGAGAATCAGGCAGCCCAGGCTCCAATAAAAGTGCGCTCTGTCCTGCCTCAGCCGTCCCCACCCCGTCCCACCCCGGCACACTCAGACACAGGAAGCGGGAAAGCAAGTTGGCTTTTCCACGTGGGCCCCTCTGCCTCAGTGCCGGGAGCAGTGCCACGATGGGAAGTCACTCTCAGCCACGGTCAGGAGAGACACACTGCTCGGACTGTGAGTGTTAGATTGCTAAGTGGATTAAACAGAACCACCCAGCCACAGAGAGACACTGGGATGCTTTATTAAGTGGTTATGAATAGGCGGGGAGGGATTGCTATTAGCAAGTAGACATTAGGAATCAGAGGACCGGAAAGGAGGAAGCTGTGAACTTAAAGAAAAGGCAGAGCACCAAATGAGACAGGCCAGTGGAGCCGTAACTCACCTCACAGGACCTGACACCAGCTCTTTTGCAACGCAGGTCTTTCCAGAGTAGACGAGATGCCACGTACTGCCAGTGCCCTTTCCGTGGCGTGGAATGGGGTGGGACCAGTCTTCCTCTAACCAGGCCCCAGAGGAAAGGGCACTGCACACAGCATGCCAGGCAAGCATGCCAGTGGGTAGATCTTAGCTCTGCTGCCAGCCGGTCCCTCTGGGCAGTCACTGGCCTCTTGTCTCCCTGTAAGATGGCTGCCCCCGCCCCAGCATGTACATTTCCATCACTCCTGCACAACTACCGGCACCATCACTGATGCTTTCCAAGGAAGCGCTCCTCAAAGAGACTCAGACACAGTGCCTGGCCTCAAGGCACTTACCACGCAGATGGTTGGCTTAGGCTGGCTTGCTTCCTTCCTTCCAGATAAAATTCATCATTTTAACCATTTTAAAGTGTACAATTCAGTGGTGCTTAGTACAGTCCCAGCGTTTTAACAACCATCAACTCTACCTAGTTCCAGAACATTCTCACTACCCCAAAAGGAAACCTTGTACAGGTTAAGCAGTGCTCCCTTGACTGCTCCTCCCCCCAAGCCCTGCCAACGTGCTTTCCATCTCCATGGATTTGCTTCTGCTGGACAATTCATATACATTGAATCATATAATATGTGACTTCGGGCATCTGGATTCTTCCACTGAGCATAATGTTTTCAAGGTTCATCCATATTATCAGTACATTATTCCTTTTTTTGGCTAACATCCCATTGTGTGGATACACTATTTTAATTATCCATTCAACCCTCTGATGGACACTTGGGTTGTTCCCACCTTTGGGCTGTTGTGAATAATGCAACAATGGCCACCCTTTCTTTTGCAAGTTTTGTAATATTAGCTTCACTTCTCCCCATTTGCTGTGCAAGGGAAGCAGAGATGGACAGGAGGAACTATTTCACCCAGAACTGATTCTGGACAAGCGCCCAGGCAGGGCTGGAGGGACCCTCAGCACTCAAGTCGACTTTCCACCACCAGCGAGGGGCTCCAAGGCTTGGGACCTACAAAGCTTCCCCGGGCTTCCCGGCTCAGGCCCGTGTGACTTCCCGCAGGGGCGGGACTTCCCTCCCAGGACTTCCTTCCCAGGAGCCTGCCTGACCAGGGCCCACATGACTTGTGACTTCTGGCGGGGGCGTGTGCTTCCACTTCCCTGGTGAGGAGATGCCGGCTTCCTTCCAGGAGGGAGGCCTGCCTGCCCTGCCTCTTCTTGAGCGTATTTAGGGTCCGATGCCCCCTGGGTAGTTACGGGGATGTGCTTCTCCTAAGCTCTGCTCCCCTAATCTCAGGCCGGACACCGGGGCCACTTCTTGATGGTCCTGGGCAGCACTGCAGATGAGGGTTGTTTCGGGCTTATGAAGGCCAGTAATTGAAAAGCAGCGAGAAAGGGTGATAAAGCCGCAGTGGGCTGTGCAGAAGAAGCGGGGAAAGGATCAGCGGAAGGTTGATGGTGACATTGTCAGAGCCTAGGGTTTAGCCTTGAAGAGCGAGACCCCTTATCCAAAGATTTAGGACAGTTGTTGAGTGCTTGGTTGTTCCTCTGCGCCCTTCTCGTAGTTTAACTGATGATAAATTTCATAAACAAAGCGATGAGGGATTCATATTCTTAAAATGTTGGCCCCACTTGGCTCTCTTTCCTCCAAATTTGCATTTGCCTCTTTTGTAGACAGTATTTGAAACGAGCGGGTGAAGGGGGGACTGAGGGAATGTCACCTTAGCTCTCCTCAGTAGAACCTGCTACAGCTGGACTACTTACATGTTTCCTGTGTGGGGGCCAGTCGTGTCTAGAGGACCATGCTTATTGACCAGAGTACACTTGCATTTTTCCGTTGCCGTGGAGCTGAGTCATCTAATTTCACCCCTAGCACTCCGCACTTGAAACCCAGATCTCAGACGACGTACCATTCTGGAAAACCAGAACCAGAGTCCGTGCTGTATACAGAAGGGTGATCACGACAGCTGGGAGTTACAGAAATTCCTGCCTGGTTTGGAAAAAACGAAAGAATGTCTTACAACAACCAAAATAGGGGTCATGTAGAGGACCTGAAGAGGTATGGGAAGGGGAAAGGGGGGGTGGAGATGAGCGGTCCCCACCGAGGCAAGGTCTATATCAACAGCTTCTTGGATGGTTTAAGGGTGAGGGAGAGTCAAGCGCAGCTCTGAGACTGAGCCTGGGGCCTCTGGGAAGCAGGACAGAATTAAGAAAGTCAGAAAGGAGGGAAAGCATTGGCATAAAGGGGAGAGTATGAGGAGATGCTCTCCACCCAATAGCAGCCTGAATCCGAGAGTTGGCGACTTGCTCCGTCAAAGCAGATGCTCTCCAGTCCCCAGGGATGGGGCAGGAGGTCCTTAAGTTCTTCCCAATGTTTGAAATGCCTTTCCCACGGTCTCCATTTATCCAAATCTCGACCACCTTTCAAGACCAAAAAATGATTCCTGCATGAAAACTCTTCCTGATATCATCCAAATTTATGTGCCGCCCCCCTCCTTTGAGATAGTGCACAGGATTCAGCAGAAGTAGATACGTAAAAACGCAACAAGCATTAATTTTAAATTGAATAGAGTTGCGCTGATATCCATTAAGTGTTTCCACTGGGACAGGTCATCCATCCTTCTTGGGTAAGAAGTGAAGACTTTCCACTGGAAATTCCCAGAGGACCCAGTCAGCCGGGGGCGGGTATGTGTGTTCTGTACCCCATCCAGAATGACTCACTGTGGTCACCCTGTGACCCATTTTCTACTGTGAGCTTTGGCTGAGTGGATTTTTATGATAATTCTTTTTCACCATGGGCACCTCATCACTGAAGAAGCAAGGCTAAGTGAAGCAGTCGCTGGAAACTCTGAGCTTCACAACGCCATTTTTGAGGGTGGGAAAAGGGAATTGGAAAGGAAAAGGCAGGTCCCACAATACTGTGGCATTACCTGGTTGCTCTTCTCCTCCAAAACTAAGTAGTTTCCTCCATGTCTTCCTAGAACCACAAGTCCTGTGACAAGCGGGAGAAAGGAGCCTGGCTGGGTGGGGAGGCGACTTGCCCAGTGAGCAGTGAGTCCAGGACTGGAAGTGAAGGGCTCTTACTTTCAAGCCACGTGGCTGTTCTGTCAGGGAAAGTTAGGTGCTTCCTCTCCCCCAGGATCATCTAAATGTGAATTCGTAGGTGTGACTTTTTAACAAATGCCTTCATCCACATGACCCCTTTGACCTTCAGAGAGTTCCAGTATGAGGTGCTCCAGCTCTCTGTCTACCCATCTGTGCCCTGGTGTGTTTCCCAGAGCTCTTGGAGGGCTGAAGTTGGGGTGGGAACTTGACTTTTAATTGATCACTATCAAGCACTCCCTTTAGAAATATAAAACATTCTGTTAATTTTTCAAAATTTATAATATGGTACATGTTACTCTGCAAAGCAAGTACTATGAATAACAACAATATTCTGATATTTTTGAGGTGGCCACATGTGAGAAAAAGAACAAAAACTAGAGATAAGTAAAAACACTGAAGGATGGGGGAGGTCAGGAAAGCACTGATGTTCTAACACCCCTACTTGTAGCTTTTGGTTACTTAAAACTTGGAAATAAAGCAAGAAGGTGAGTGCTATGTCCTCTCAGTGTCATTCTGGGGTATTGTTTAGCCAGCGCACCCCACAGTTATTTAGGTCTGTGTCCTTGTGCACCTGTACTTGACATCACCATTCACCAAGGGCTCAGGTTCTGTGATGTCTCATGCTGGCTCACAGGTTCTTTCCAGGACAGATGCAAATAATCTGTATTTGGTTGAAAGTGTCAAAAATAATCAGTATCTAGGCTGCGAAAAACAAAGAACTTTATTTGGGGGATCCTGAGAATTGCAATTCTGGAGACACAGATATGGGTAAAACCGAAAGAGTGTACTGGGGAAGAAAAAGAGTCAGGGGCTTCTAAAGACAAAAGGCTATGAGGTCCTTAAAGTTGCCCAGCAAGAACTGTGATTGACATAAGTCAGGAAACATTTGTCCTGAGGAATCATGAGTTATTTTAGGGTAAGGGTCCAGTGAGTATCTTGAGTTTCTGTCAGATGTGCTGGATGCCTTTGTTGGGACAATAAGTGGTCAAAAGGTCAGATTCCATCTGGGCTGAGACGGGCATGAGCCCCACTTCCTCAGTGGCTTCCCGGCTTATTTAGAGCAACACCGACTCCATTGTGATTTTCCTTCCACAAAAGGATGACTGTTTTGTGCCCGTCTCACTATATCAATAAGCAATGTTGTGGTTGGAGCTGCCCTTGTGTTTCTTATTATAATTGCAAGATACCTTTCAGCAATAACTATCAGGAAACTTTGGAAAAGTCAAGGCTTATTACTTACAGGACCTGGAAATTACACAGTACACCTGGGGCTACATAGCAAGGTTGTGGGTAGAGAGAGCATGTGTGGGCCTGGGGTTCTGCTTTTACTGGGGTCAAGGGTGGAGGCCTAGGGTTTCTTGGGCTCACTCTTTATTGGTGAATTTAAAACATAAGAGTGGCGACTTGAAGAGTGGGAAGAGAAAAAGCGAGAGGCCCAAAGGGTCAGTTAGCTATTGAAAACCAAACACAACCTCTAAGAAAAAGGAGCCTCTGTGGGTGATGGTGGGGTGGGGAAGGTGGCCTGGCTCTTTATATCTAGTCTGTGGCCGGCAGTGTGTTTATTCAAGATAGCAGGCTTTGAAGTGGATGCCTTGCCTAGGCGATCAAAGCTTAAGTCAGGCACTCAAATTACAAAAAAGATTAAAAAACCCAACTGTCAGGGTTTCCACTGCAATAACTCTAAAGGTTATGGTTTGACTCCTAGGGTGTAACTCAGCACGTTCATTTCAGAGAGTCCGTCCTCATGGACAGACCATCCCTGCTCCTTCCAGGCCCTGTTGGAACCAGCCCTACCCTCTCCCTGTTCTCACCAGCGAGCTGAAGAGAATCTCCGCCATGTCTTCATTCTCTGTTCATGTGAGAGGCACGTCATTGTATTTTGACAGCGAAGATGAGTAGGTCCCCGAGCAGCCTTTGCAGCTGCAGATGAGGGCGGCAAGGCCAGGTCACCCACTCCCCGAGTCATGGGACGCTAGGACCAGTCTGGGGCAGAGAAGCCCTACCTGCTTTCATCCGGACGTGTTCTGGGCACACAGACAGCTATCCAGGCCGTGATGACAGGTCAAACCTCTCCCTGGGCGAGCGAGGAAAGCCCAGCCGAAAATGGGAAAGCTTGTTCTTTCTAGGAAGGGATGGTAATTCTGGGCACGAGAGTGAGTGTCTTGAGGGGAGGCGTGGAGTAAAGCTCACGGACAGAAAGTTTAATGCCCTCCTTCCTTCCACCGAGCCCCTGGCCTGGTGGGGAAGACAGCCCCGGCTCTCATGGCGCTCTAGTCCTGGTGACAGAACTAAGACGCAAAGACTGAGTACTTTTCTCTTTAATGTAACACAAAGGGAGAAACTACTATTTTGAAAATTGGCTGCACTTTAGCTGATAGCTCAAAGAAGGATGGGAGATTTCCTCTGAGGAAAGACTCCTCTGTGGTTGGGGTCTCCTTCCTGGCGGCGTAGGTTGTGGAGGAGACGCCTGCCCACCTAGGCCCTCGCGGTCTGCGTGGAAGAGAAGTGAGGCGGGGGAGGAGTGGCCTGCACAGACGGCCTGGGGCCCTTCGAGAGAAGAGATGGGAGCGAGGTTTCCGGGCGCGAAGAAGGCGCCAGGGCTTGGGGGCCGGTTCCCAGGGCAGGCAGTCCTTTCCCCTGGTCTCCAGATGTCTGGGACCATCATGGGCACCCAGCCTCATTCAGGGGTGCGTTCAGGGCTGAGGCAGTGACCAGCCTGGGGGCCCCCCACCCTTCACCCTCTGCCCCTCCCCAAAGTGGGCAGGGTGGTTCCTGCCCCAGCGAGACTTATAGTCTCCTGGGGCCATTAGACAAGAAATAAACACAGAACCCACCGGGCGATAAGCCCACTGTTCCAGGCCCTGTGGCGGCACTGCTGCCCCAGCAGGCGTGTGCTCCGTGTGTGACGGTGTCTGCGATGTGTGCCTGGCAGCACAGCAACGGTGCAGACCCCAGGTGGGCGCGGGCCCTTCCCCCGGCCAGCCCCTCGCCAGGCCGGGGTCTGTCCCGTCACTGCCCGCAGAGCCCCCTTCCGCCACCAGCCCCCTGGGCTCTCGCTTTGGCTGCTCTGTGATGCTGTCTGTTCACTTAAGCTTTCCCATCTGTGTGACCAAACTGGGAAGACCAAATTCTAACCATAAATGGAAACATTTCGAGGGGGCCCCAGACAACTGCCAAATGACTTGGGAGATGACTAAGCAGCGAGGGAAGGAAAGATGTTTCGTGGCCCAGATGCACCGGCTCTCTTTTCAGAGGATGGGGCAGAGGGACAGCGTGTGAGTCACATGACACCAGCTGCAGAGATTCCATAGAGAGCGCCTTCTGGTAAAGGCTGAATCGGAAGACTCTCAGTTGGTAAAAGGAAATCTCAGGTTTGACCTCTTTAGAGTCAGTTGAAGGTTAATGAAAAAGTACTTTCTTTTACAAAGTTAAGACTGAGTGAAGTTGGCAAAAATCAAAGCGAAGCTATTCCTACATGGACTTGGACGTGGTATTTTTGTCCATACCACGATCAAGCACCAACAGATTTGGTCAATTTAACGAAGAACAGGCAAGAGAGGTAATTGCTTAGTTTTTCTTTTTTTTTTTTAAGTTTTTCATCTATTGCCATGTGGACTCAGTTTTTTAGTTGCAAAATGGCATTTTCTTTCTTTCTTTGTTTCCCATTTCTCCCAGTTTTCTGCCTAGAATTCTACAATACTACAGCACAGCACTGATATGGTCACTGATATCTTATAGAACAATTTGTATAAAAATGAGCCCGTGACTAAAATGTGTGAAAAGACTCATAGGCTGGGGAAAAGCTGAGGCCTGTGGGGCAGGCACAGCTAACTCCTAACAGAGTGGCGGGTTTCTGGGCTTCTCCAGATGGATGTCCGTCAGGCCAGTGCGTGTTCGCAAGGTGGGCGTGCGGGTGGAACCACCAGAGGGGGGGCCTCCTGACGTGAGCTGCAGCCTCTCTGTTGCCCCTGAGGACCACTGAGGGTCTCAGGGCAGCAAGTGGCCAGAGAGTCAAAGCGGAGGTCAGGCAGGGACAGAGCACCTCACTGGTGCACAGGAGACCCCGACCCAAGGGGCAGCTCGTGCTGAGCTGCACAGGTAGCGAGTGGCAGGTCTGGGACTTGAACCTAGGCCCACTGCGTGTGCAGCCAGCACGTGGCGACACACCCTTCCCCCACCTCCTTCCTGTTAGATGGGGCCACGTGGCTGGGCTCTGGCCGTGGACTGAGAATGTGGCGGCGCTGCTTCCCGCCCCGGCCTGTGAACTTCCTCCGGCCGAGCCCCACGCTCCCCTTCCCTGTCACTGGCCTGGGCGCAGAGGGCTCCAGTGACCGACCCTGAGGCACCAGTGGGGGCAGCGCCCCCCGATGGGAGGGTCTGACTCCCTGAGTGATCGCATGGGGCAGCTTGCTCTGAACTGTGGCGGGAACAGCAGTATGCCCTTACGTGCTGAGCTGCTGAGACGTGACTTACCCGTTAGTCACCTGTGACGGTGACAGCTTCCCGCAGCTGGCCTGAGAGCTCCTGCCACTGCACCCCCTGCCCCCCAGGCTCCGGACGTGACTGGGTCCTGAGCACTGACCTGCAGAGGCTCGGGGCCACAGAGGACGCATAAGACGACGTTAAAGCTGAAGTTTCTGTTGAGCCCAAGATGCAGTAGAAGAGAAACTCTCGGGTGAAGGTCCAGATCGCCAAGCACAAGTCTCGCGCCCGGTGGCAGAGCCCTTAGGACGCGTCCACACTCACACACTGTCTTGGACGGGTCCAGGGTGGGGAGGGGAGGTTTGGTGAAGCCGTTTCTCTGGGGGCAGCTGCTGCGGGGCCTTCACCTGGGGGAGCCTGCTTGCTGGGGGCTCAGCCAAACCGCTGCACAGGGCAGAGGAGGCAAAGGGCTTGGCTGGGGACACAGCAGAGATCCTCGCAGGGAAGCGGGGAAAGGAACGCGTGTGTTTGGGCCAGATGTGGGCCATGTGGGAGAGGAAGCTGGCAGTCCCTCTGAAGTCCTGCCAGAGGGCACTTGGGGCAGGGAGAGGGCTCCAGCTGAGACAAACCCAGGGACAGACTGACTTCCGGGGCTCTGGGCTCTGGGGCATCAGGGTGGCTGAGGGAACAGTGCTCCATCCCATCACCGGACGCGGGTGAGTAGGGCCTGGGCGTCGGCTGCTGCCTTTGGAGTCCTTTACCACCGTCCACTGCTTTGCTCCGTCTGAGCAGAGCTGACGCCGCAGACCTCACACCCATGCTCTCCTGCAGGATGCCATGCTGATACGTGGATTCAACTGGATTTCTATATTCAAGCAATGAAAAATTTTAAAATCTTATTTTCTATAGCATCAAAGACTACATGATCCTTAGGGATAAATGTAAGAAAATAGATGCAAGACCAAAACACTGAAAACTAAAAATCACTGCTGATAAATATAGAAGACTTAAAAAGTAGAGAAATAGACCATACTCATGGATTGGGAGACAATATTGTTAAGCTTAGAGTTTTTCCCAAACTAATCTTTAGATTTAATGTGATCTCAGCCGACCCCACCAGGCTAAGTAGACATTGAAAAGCTTGTCCTAAAATTTATATGGAAATTCAAAATAATCTTTAATGGAAGAACAAAGTTGGAGGCTTTAAACCACTTGATTTTAAGACTTACTATAAAGATATACTAATTTTAACATATATAATATGTATTATAGATCACAGCTAACATAAGTAATTAATTTAATGTAAATTAAAACCACAGTGAGATTCCACTGAACACCTACTAGTTTGTCTATAGTTAAAAATACTGACAGTACTACCAACTGTGGGTGAGGGCAAGTGAACTCACACATTGACTGTGGGAGTTTCAAGTGGTGTGGCCACTTGGAAAACTGGCAATTTTGTATAAAGTTAAATTTACACTTCCCTGGTGACCCAGCTTTTCCACTTCTGAGTGTTTCCTCCAGAAAAATAAAAACACATGTCTTCACAAAGATTTTTGCAAGGATGTTCACATCAGCTTTATTCGTAACAGTGGAAAAGTGGAAACACCCCGAGCCTGTCAAGGAGAGAGGCTGGTCTGTTCCACACCGTGGATCACGGCTCCACCATCAGACCACCGGCTCCTGATACACGTGACAGCCCGGGGTGTGCGGGGGAAGTCAGACCCCGAGGGATGTGTGCCGTGCGAGTCTGTTCCTGTGAATTCTAGAACAGGCAAAGCCATATTTAGTGACTGAGAGCAGATGAGTGGGGACCTGGGCGGACGGGGGGACAGATGCGTCCTGTACCTGAGCGTGGCTGGCACACGCTGCGCACATTTGTAAAAAGTCGTGAGACCGTATGCTTTACATACATACTCTTTGCTTTGTGTGAATTGTACGTCACTAAAGTTGATCATAAAACTTATAAGGAAGGCACCGCTGTTTGTACAGTACAAGTGAGGTCTGCTTGCCCTTTGCTGAGCGACGGTGGCGGAGCCCCAGCCACATCGTGGCATCCGGTAGGGATTCGAGGGGGAGGCAAGCCATAGTCCTGCGGTCTTGCATCTTTTGCCAGACACACACTACATTTTTCCGTAAGGACTGTGGGGCTGAAGAGAGGGAGTAACCATAGAGCTGGGAGGAAAGGGGCGGGGGTAGGGTGAGGGAGTCGGGCTGCTGGGCCCAGGATGTCACGGCTCTTTGGGAGAGAAGGGCCGGCGTTTTCTTCCGGAATAAGATGCTGAGCAAGGTCTGGAAGCCCTCACTCTGGGGGCCCGTGTCCTGTGACTCCCGCCTGCAGGGGTGCGGGATCCAGGCGCCCCCCTGACCTCAACCACAGCCACATCTGGTACCACAAACCTCTTCCACTAGGACAGATGCGGGAATTGCACAGAGCTTCACGTACGCCAATATTTATTATATTAGAAATTAAAACAGAAATTTAAAAATATCCATTTATTGATCCATTTCTAATTAAAAAGGATAAACCCATTGCATGTTAACATAAATAACACACTTTAAATGAAAAAACTATATTTTCAAAAAAACCAAAACAAAACCTGCGGGAGGAGGCACGCTGGTCCATTTGTACAAGACTGTAACATCCGGAAGAAAGCTGGATTCTCAGATCTGCTTCTGTCTTCAAGCTGTCCTGATAGGTTGTTTTGGGTAAAATCTATGACGGAAATCTGGCCTCATACACACATGGAGTTGGAGGGAAAACCATTTTGAGAATCTTTTCAGATAATTCTGGATATTCTTTGATATGACACCAAAACCTAATAAAAGGTCATTTCTTAATGGTTTGTTGCAATGTGGGATCTGAACATATATTTGTGAGAGAATGAGAATGAAGAAGGGAAACATGGTCATCAAAACAGGTTTGGGGGACTTCCCTGGTGGTCCAGTGGTTGACTCTGCGCTCCCAATGCAGGGGGCCCGGGTTCGATCCCTGGTCAGGGAATTAGATCCCGCATGCCGCAACTAAGACCTGGCACAGCCAAATAAATAAATAAATAAATATTTACTTATTTAAAAAAAAAACAGGTTTGGCCTCACAGACCCCTTGAAAGGATCTCGGGAGCCCCTAGGATCCCTGGACCACACTGAGAACCACCATGCTAGGTCATCAGAGGGGCAGAAATATTCTCTGGGCAAATTGGACCTGTTGGAGCATCGGGTGGGGCTGGAGAATCGATATTCCTACGAAACTCCCGGTGAGTTTTGTGATCAGCTGGCTTCAGGACTCACCGCTGTGGGGAGCAGACACTTAAGGAGCCCTGTGGAGACATGATAAGTAAGGAGCAGGTGGGACATCACACCCCCACCTCACAGCGCTACACCCTCATTCACCCTCCATGGAGCGTCCCAGCCAAGCCCAGAACTGCACTCAGAGTGTTTCCTAACGGTCAGACCCCGGCAGTGACCAGACCACACAGTGTTTATTCTCTTACTTAGTTTGGCTGCTCCACAGCACCATCAGGGAGGACGCAGATCCTGTCTCCCTGCTCTGTCACCCTCTATATAACAGTTACCTCATGGTTCATGATGACTGCTGGAGCTGCTGCCCTCACATCTGCATCCCAGGACAGCAGCAAGAAACGTCAGGGAGGGACCCGAGGGAGCTCTTACTGGAAAATTCGATTTCCTTCCAGTGGCCTCTGTGATGTTCCCATATTTCCACTGACGGCTCACGGGCCACTAGCTGCAAGAGAGGCTGGCACATGTTATCCTCAAGGGGCTGCTGTCCTGAACACCCAGGAGGAAGGGCAGGATAGGTGTGGGGTAAGCAGCAGCCTCACCCTCCTCCATGTGCTCTGCTGGATGAGAGGCCTAGCTGGGAGCTCCAGGGCCCCTTTCAGCTGGCCTCAGGGAGACTCAGGCTGGTTCCCGGGCCTTGACTCTGGTCCCCAGCACCCTCTGTCGGACACAGGTAACCAGCCTCCACTCCGCCTGACCCCGGGGGCTTGTCTAGAGTCCCCACAGCTCCCTGTAAGACCCTCCCCCATGCCAGCCGGACGCACCAGTTGGGCTGTCTGGCGTGGTCAGCGGGCCCTGAGCCCCTGGCGTTCCTGCTGTCTCTACGTTTTGAAGGTGAGTCAGGCCGCTCCCCATCATGTCCCCGGACCCCCATCCCTCCCAGTAGCACCCCACATCAGAAGGCAGAGCCCTGAGCTCCATTTTTCAGGGGAGGAAGAATAAGAGAGGGAGAGGGAGAGGGAGGGGGCAGTGGGCGGGGCCCGGAGGATCACCCCATCCGGTCCCGCGGCTGGCGGCTGGCCCTCCACGGGAAGCCTGCGTGCCAGCCAGTCTGGCAGGCCTGAGGGGTTCCAGATGTGGGCCTCCGCGTGACTCACGGAGTGGCTGGGCTGCATTAGGGACGCCCTGTGCAGCCAGGGATGGAGCGCAGCCGCCCGTCCTGCCCATCCCGCGTCCGTCCCTCTGCGCTGGGATTCGCCCCCCTCGCAGCCACCAGCGCAGCCTCTGAAAGCTCCAGGCCGCGCACCCCACCCGGCTTCCTCCCGCGTGGTCCTTGCGCGTCGGGGCGGGGGAGGGACTAGCGGAGGGGGCTCAGGGCCCAGGGCGATGCAGCTGTCTTTGCCCGGGGGAGGGGCTGCAGGCGAGGTGCATCTGCGGGGCTGCGTGGGTTGCGGATGCACAGGCCTCCGTGAGCCTCTGTGTCAGGGATCGCTGACCGCCTGTCAGGGAGAAGCTGGGAGTAAACAGAGAACCGCGCCATCGGGGGCCCCTCCGGACCCTGCACTCCCCCGCACAGCTGTCCAGAGCTCCGCCTGGCCCCAGGGTGCTCCAGGCCACCTCCACAGCGGACAGGGCCTGTCCAACCTCAGTGCTGGCAGCACTTCAGGGGCCTAGGGTCTCCCCAACTTCAGCCAGAGGGCTTTGTTCTACCTGTTGAATAGCTGGGAAGGGGGTTCTGTCTAAAATCGGGTGTAGATTCCCACGCCCCTCCTCTCACCCTCTGACCCCGTCCCGCCCCCTCAGGCACAGCTGAGGCCCATCTGTCCCTCCCTTGGCCCCCCAGCTTTGGCCTGGCCACCACCCCTGCCTGTCACCTGCTTTGTCCCTCCCTCAGCTCCCCGCCTGCAGCCCACGGCAGAGGTGTTGTCACTCTTCTTTCTTGCTGAACACCCCCCGCCCTTGGCCACCTGGTTTCCAAGCCTGGGGGTGTCTGATGGGGAGGCTGACGGGAGGGACCGCCTACAGCCCTCTGAGTGGGAGCTTCATCCGTGTCCTGCACGTGGGGTGGTGTGGTGGCAGGGGCTGGACCTCCACGTGACCTGTGCAGCCCCTGGGAAAAGATGCTCCAGGTGGTCCAGGGCGAGGCTGCTCTTCCTGACTGAGGGACCCTGCCCTGTTTCCTGGAGCAAGGGGGCAGAGAGCTCTGTCCTGGCAGCGTGTTCACAGAGCCTGCCGGGCATGGTGACCCTGGCACCCGCTTTCCTGTCCACTCTGAGAACATTTCCCCTTCATTCTGAGCTGGGGGCCGGGCCTTATGCCCTCTTTTCCAGGTCACCCACTGAGTGGACGTTGACGGGTTAACCTTGAGGGAGGCGAGGCCCCTGGTTGGTCACCAGGTCCTGAGAGCCTGGGTCACAGGTGGGCTCATTCTGTGGGGACATGTCCTGCCCAGAGGAAGGAAGGGGTTCATTTTGTTGGCCTGTCCCCGACCTCCTGATTCTGGGACCGATTTGGGCCCTTTGCCATCACCTGCTTTTTAAAAAATAATATGACCATCTGTGTCGCCCATGAAAAGCTGCAGTTTGCCAAGCAAAACTAACATTTCCTCCTCAGGAATAGGGAAGTCTCCAAGTACGAATCTTGAATTAAATGTTTTTCTGGTTGAAAAAAATCTACATACTTAAAAATAAGAGTAGCACACCTAATGAATAACAGATCTATAGGAAGAGTGAAAAAATAAATAAATTCACTCCCCATTGGGAGGAAGCAATAGATGATTGTGCAAAGAACAGATTTGATGAAATGTTCTTGGAAAAGACTCTTAAAACTTGTAATAAACTGTGAAACTGCCGTTCGAATCCCAGGGTTCATGCCTTCTCCCCAAATAAACAGCCACAGAACATGCCAGGCCCAAGTCAAGAGGGGCCGGATTGGCTCCTCTGCTGACCTCCTTTTCTCTGCGAAGCTCCTCTAACTTTCCCGCAGCATTTGCCTGCATTTCCTCTGGATTTTGATTCATACAGATGTCTGGTTATGCAAGACTCTTTCCCATTTTTGGCAAAGGAAGTCACTCAAGGAGGCTTGGAAAGGCGCTCCCTCGGGCTGCCAGCCAGCGGAGCTGGGGCAGAGGCACTGGGTGCCCTGGCTCTCCCTGGCGATGTCTCCTCGGAGCAGGACGCCTTTCCATAAGCCCCAGCAGATTCCTTGCCATGTGTGGGTCATGCGCTCCTGCCTGAGCAGAGCCTGGCGGCGAGGACCTAATTGTCCTCCCTGCTCTGGGGCTGACCCTGGAGCTGAGCCGTGCGCAGAAGGTGGACGAGGGAATACCACGGGGGCCGGTTACGAGGAAGAAGGGGTAGCGGATGGCAGGTGGACGGCAAGTCTCTGCTGTAGCGACGGCTTGCCGACCGTCGCGCTCTGGAGAGACTCGTGCAAGATGCAAAGTCATAAGCGAGCCCCAAGGGGTCCATAATAATAGTCACTGGAGAGCAACGGTTCTCAGTGCGGTTTATTACGCCATGGGGGCGTTGAGAAACGTAGGAGGGGCTTTTAAACATCAAATGCATTGAGATATAGTATGTACTGTATGCATACATATACATATACATACAATAGGATGCACCCATTTTAAGTGTACAGTTTGATGCATTTTGACCAATTTATATAACTGTGTAACTATTAGCACAGTCAACACAGAGGACATGCCCATCACCCCAGAAGGATCCCTCACATCCTTTTGCAATAAAGTACTCCCACCCCATATAATCACTGACTGACATTTTGTAATTATAGATTAGTTTTCCATGTTAATTCCATATCCATAGAATAAGGCAATGTGTGCTCTTTTGGCTTCTGCATGTTTTTGAGGTGCATCCAAATTTAATTGGTGAGTATTTAATCTGTGGATATCCCACAGTTTGTTTATCCATCCACCTGTTCATGGACATTTCCAGTCTGTCAACCTGTTGTTTCCACTTTTTATGAATAAAGCTGCTCAAGCCTTTGTCAGGATGTGTCTTTGCATTTCTCATGGGTAAATATGTAGAATGGAATCGCCGGGTTAAATGGTAAGCGACTGACTAAAACTGCCGATTGCACCGTTTATGCTGCCACCAGTGGCAAGAGGTACACTTCCTCCACACCCTCATCAAACATGTGCTACATCAGTCTTTGTCATTTTAGTCGTTGTTGTGGATGTGAAGTGCCACCTAATTGCAGTTTTAATTTGCATTTCCCTATGACTGATGAAGTTGAGTACTGTTTCACAGACTCACTGGCCATTTGTACATCTTCTTTTGTGAAGTGTCTGTTCTAATCATTTGCCTCCCTTTAAAAAGAACTTTTTTATTTTGAAATAATTTTAGATTCACAGAAAAGTTGCAGATACAGTACAGAGTTCCCTAGTACTTTTACCCAGCTTCCCCAGTGATATTATCTTATATAACATTATCAAATCAAAGCATATCAAAACCAGAAAACTAACATTGGTACCAAACTGTTAATTAAGCAACTTGTTTGAATTTCACCAGTTTCCTCCCTCTCTCTCTCAGTATCGAGTTCATGAATTTATAGATTTGTGTAACCATGACCAGAATCAGGGCGTAGAACTTTTTCATAACCCCGAAGAAACTCTCCCATACTATCCCATTATAGTCACATTCTCTCTCAAATCCCAACCCCTGGCAACCACGATTTTGGTCTTTATCTATATAAGTTTGCTATTTTAAGAATATTATATAAATGGAACCGTACAGTATTTAATCTTTTGAGGTTGACTTTTCTCCCTCAGTATAATACATTCGTGAGCCATTCAAGTTGTTGCATGTATCAATAGTTTGTTCCTTTTTATTGCTGAACAGTATTCCTTTTTATGGATATATCACAGTTTATCCATTCACCCATTGAAGGACATTTGCGTTTCTGGAATAAACCCCACTTGGTCATAATTTATTATTCTTTTGATATATTGTTGTATTTTATTTGCTAATACTGTGTTGATCATTTTTGCATCTTTGTTCATGGAAAACATTGGCACGTTGTTTTCTATTTTTTGTGGTTTCATTATCTACTTTTTTTTTTTTTAATTTATTTATTGATTTATGGTTGTGTTGGGTCTTCGCTTCTGTGCGAGGGCTTTCTCCAGTTGTAGCAAGCGGGGGCCACTCTTCATCGCGGTGCGCGGGCCTCTCACTATCGCGGCCTCTCTTGTTGGGAGCACAAGCTCCAGACGCGCAGGCTCAGCAGTTGTGGCTCACGGGCCCAGCCGCTCCGCGGCATGTGGGATCTTCCCAGACCAGGGCCCGAACCCGCGTCCCCTGCATTGGCAGGTGGACTCTCAACCACTGCGCCACCAGGGAAGCCCACATTATCTACTTTTGACATCAGGATGCTGATGCTAGTCTCATGAAATTATTTGAAGTGTTCTCTCCTACTTTGAGGAAGAGATTACGTAGAATTGGTGTTATTTCTTCTTTAATTGTTTGGTAGAATATACCAGTGAAACCGTCTGGCCCTGGATAGTTCTGTTTTGGAATGGTTTTAACTACAAATTCAATTTCTTTAAGAGTTTTAGAACTATTTAGATCATCTATTTCATCTTGGGTAAGTTTTGGTAGTTTGCAGTTTTTGAGGAATTGATTCCTTTCATCTAAGTTATTGATTTTATGTGTTCAGAGTTGTTTGTAGTATTTGCCAAGTTTCCTTTTAACATCTACAAGCTCTGAAATTTTGATATCTCTTCTTTTATTTCTGATATTGGTAGTTCATGTCTGCTCTCTTTTTTTTTTTTGGTAGTCAGGTTTGCCAAAGTTTTATTGATCTCAATTACTTCAAAGAACTGGCTTTTGTTTCCATTGATTTTCTCCATAGTGCCTTGTTTTAAATTTCATTGATTCTTTTTGTTTTATTTTTTCCTTCCTTCTACTTGATTTGAACATATTTTGCTCTTTTAAAATAGTTTCTTGAAGTGAAAGCTTGGATTATTGTTTTGAGATCTTTCTTCTTTTCTAATATAAACATTTAGTGTCATAAATTTCCTTCTAAGTGATGCTTTAGTTGCATACCACAGATTTTAATATGTTATATTTTCATTCAGTTAAATATAATATTTAATTTCCCTTGAGGCTTTCTCTTTTTACATAGATTATTTAGAAGTGTGTTATTTACTTTTTAATCATTTAGAGATATTTCTTATCTTTCTGTTATTGATATCTAGTTTGGCTCCATTATTATTAGAGAACATACTTTGTGTGATTCAATTCTCTTAGCTTTGTTAAAGATTTTTAATGACTCTAGGTATCATTTATCCTGGTAAATGTTTCATGTGCACTTGAAAAATACTTGTGTTCTGCTCTGGTTGGGTGAAGTATTTAATAAAATCAGTTAGATCCCACTGGTTAACAGTGATATTCAGTTCTTTATCCTTGCTGACTTTCTAGCCTATTTGTTTTCAGAGAGAAGTGTTGAAATCTTCAACTATAATTCTGGATTTGTCTATTTCTCCTTCTACTTCTGTGTTCATAAATTTTGCTTCATGTATTTTGAAGCTGTGTTATTGGGTGCATATACATTTAGGATTGTTGTATCTTCTTGGTGAATTGACACTTTTATCATCAACTTCCCTTTTTATCTATGATATATTTTTCTGAAGTTAATTTATGAATTTCTTTCTCTGAAGTCCTCTTTATTTGTCATCAATATAGGCACCCCATTTTAAAATCTGTGCTTGCATGGTATATCTTTTTCCATCCTTTAAACACTAACCTACCAATATTATATTTGAAATGAGTTTCTTGTAGATAGTATATTGGTGGGTGATTTTAAAAAACTCATCCTGAAAATCCCTGTCTTTTATTTATATATATATATATATATATATAATATATTTATATTTTATTTTACATACTTATATATTTATTTTATATATATAGTGTATATATACTATTATTTATTTTTTATTTTAAAATATTTTTTGGTTTTGGAACTAATCTTTTTATTTTTTTATTTTTATTTTTTTTTAACATCTTTATTGGAGTAAAATTGCTTTACAATGGTGTGCTTGTTTCTGCTTTATAACAAAGTAAATCAGCTATACATATACATATATCCCCATATCTCCTCCCTCTTGCATCTCCCTCCCACCCTCCCTATCCCACCCCTCTAGGTGGTCACGAAGCACCGAGCTGATCTCCCTGTGCTATGTGGCTACTTCCCACTAGCTAGCTCTTTTACATTTGGTAGTGTATATATGTCCATGCCACTCTCTCACTTCATCCCAGCTTACCCTTCCCCCTCCCCGTGTCCTCAAGTCCATTCTCTACATCTGCGTCTTTATTCCTATCCTGCCCCTAGGTTCTTCAGAACCATTTTTATTTGTTTTTTAGATTCCATATATATGTGTTAGCATATGGTATTTGTTTTTCTCTTTCTGACTTACTTCACTCTAATCCCTGTCTTTTAATTTAGACTACTTACATTTAATGTAACTATTGATCTGTTTGGATTCAGGCCCACCACTTTATTATTTTCTTTTTGTCCCCCCTCCGCCTTTTAAAAATTCTTCTGTTTCCTTGTTCTTGCCTTAGTTTTGGTCATTTGAACATTCGTTGGTATTCTATTTTAATTCATCTATTGCATTGTTGATTATGTATCTTTGTACATTTTTTTGGTAGTTTCCTGGCAATTACAATATGCATACTTAAACTTTTACAGTCTACTTAGAATAAATATTTTACCATTTCAAGTGTCTTGTAGAAATCCTACCACCATGTATGTTGCTGTGCTCTCCATCCTTTATGTTGTAGTTGTCTTATGTAATATATCTACATAGGCTGAAAACTCCATGAGACAATATTATAATATTTGTTTTTAATCATCAAACATATTTTAAAGAACTCAAGTGGAGAAGAAGAGTTTCCCAGATACGTACCATATTTTTTGCTCTTCCTTCCTAGGTTTCCCTTATGTGCAAAGAACTTCTTTTAGTTATTCTTATAGGGTATTTTTGGTGGTAGCAAATTATCTTAGTTTTCCTTTATCTAAAAATGTCTTTATTTCACCTTCATTCCTGAAGGTTATTTTTGCTATGTACAGAATTCTGAGTTAACTTTCTTTTCTTTCAGTGTTTAGAAAATGTACCACTTCCTTCTGGCCTCCATGGTCTCTAGAGAGAAATCTTCAGTCATTCAAATTACTGTTCTTTTATAGGCAATGTGTCATTTATCTCTGCAATGAAGATATTTTTCTGTCTTTCGTTTTCAGAAGTTTGATTGTGAGGGTCTGAGTGTGAATTTATCTGGGTTTTTCATGTTTGGAGTTCACTTAGCTTTGTGAACCTGAGAAGGAGAGAAGGATAAGAGGAAGGGTCAGGCTCTGCCTGTGATATGGGCAGAAACTCCTCAGCCAGACCTGTCTACATGTGGTGGAATTTAAGGTTCTGCAAAAAGGAGCTGCAGGAGCCTCACTGAGATAATTATTATATTGGTGTTTTCCAAGGTATGTCTTGGTCAGGTTGGCCAAGCAGATAGAGACAATAGAAGTTCCAGGGTCTGGATGTGTGCCGTAGCTCCTGTTGGGGGCCTGCCGTTGGCCTCTCTGCACATGATTCTCTGGTCACTGGGACCACCCATGGTGGCCTAAAGGGCTTGAGTTTGGAATGACCCTTTTTCTTATCACTGATGTGGGAGGAGGGAACTTTAAACAGATGAAGTCAATGGGCATCTGTTGGCCAGCTTCCCAAGGATGCCTCCAAATGTGCAGGGCAGTTAACATGCCTGTTGAGGGCCTGGCTGGGGTGGGCATAAACGGAGGGACGCATGCAGCAGTGGCCAATGGAGAGATGGTCCAGGCGGAGAAGAGAACCAACAGATGTGATGCAGTCAAGAGACCTCTAAAGAGGTGGCCTGGAGCCATTGCTCCCCGCTACTATCCCCTCTCAGACCACCTTCCTCCCCAGGCCCAACCTGTCTTACCTGGCACTCCGGGAACTGAGGCTTTGCTGGTCAGTCTGCCTGGACATGAATGCACGTGTCCTGGCTGGGTGAGGACAGGCTGGAACCAGAGGGGACAGACTGAGCAGGAGGAGGGGTGGGGCACTCCTTGGCATTGGTGCCAGAGGTAAAGTGGGGGCTGCTGGAGAGGACACCCCCAGGTGAAGATTTTAAAGGCAGAGCTGCTCTGGGAGACTCCAGAATCTGGGCTGGGACCTCTGAGTGGATGCAGATGCCCAAGAGGAGACTTGGCTGCAGCACAGATGGTTAGGAAGCTGGAGGCTCAGGGGGCAGCTGGGCAGCCCACCTAGGGTGTGTGCTCCCCTGGGCAGGGTGCAGGGGGGTACCAGGCTCGGGGCCCAGTGGCACATGGGGTTCCCTGGGAGGTGGGGCTGGAGGGGAGGGTGGAGGGTTGTGGATCCACACTGTGGAGTGGGCACTGCCACTGAGTGTGGGCCGACATGCGCTGTCAGGGGCGGCCTGGGGGCAGGGCTGCCACACAGCACACGCACAGAAGTAAAGCCCTTCCAGAGCACGGTGCCCGGAAAACAGAGTCCCGTGATGAGGAGCTTAGAGTATTCACTACCTTGGCTTTAACACAACTTAGTGAATTGTAAGCTTATATAATTTAGTTTTCAGTAGTGGGTGTGTTTGGCAACTGCAAAATTCCTGAACACGTATCAACCTCCACGTGGGCTCTGATGCGCCGCTGGTTGCGGGTGGGGGGTGGGGAGACCGTCGTGGTGGTCGGGGTGGGCCGTGCGCCTCGGGGGACACAAGGAGATTTGGGCCGAGGGGCTCATGCCTGCTGCCGGCTCCACAGGGACAGGACCTCGGGGCCTCCCGTGCCTGCTGACGCACTGGGCCCCTGGCTGCTCTGGGCCGCTCACTTCCTCGTGACTCACGGGTTGGCTGCCGCCGCCTCCACGTTGTTTCAAATCTGAGGGACATGGCTTCATGCTGACGTCCCAGTGCCTCTAGGAGGCCCCTGGCATCCTCCCAGTTGGGCCAGCTCCTGGGCCCGCCACCAGCTTCCGAGCAGGTGGAGCCGGGAGCCCTGGGGCCGGGCGCTGAGATCCCCGAGGCCCCGAGGCTGTCCCAGGCCACACTGACCACCAGCCTCAGCCTCCCTCACTCGTTTGTCTTTTTTCAACAGCTCTTTTCTGAGCCACCCGGGTGTCCTCTCCTCTTGGGGTATGAACGGCACATTTTGGGACAAGACTCAGTCCTGCCCGAGCCCGCTCAGTCACAGGTGGCCTGTGCTGGCTGCAGTCCGTGGGCCGCAGTCCGTGGGCCGCGCCGCTGGGCGGCCTGATGGGCAGGGAGCACTAAGCAGTGTCCGTGTCACCCTGCAAGGCCCGCGAACAGACCCTAGTCACACCTCTACCTGCTGTGTGCACTTAAACAATGGTCCTGCGCTGTACTCTCACTTTGTTTTGCTTTCAGCAATGTATTTTTGATCCATACATCACATCCTGGGCAAGTTATCTTTGCAGCCATTTGAAGTCAGGCCACCCTGGCCTTGAGTCCTGGCTCCTCCCGTCTGGCTATGAGTTTGGCCTTGTTTTCAGCCCAGCTGACAGTGAGTGGAGACAACATTCACCCAGAAGTTGCTGAAGGAGCGAATGTGTGAAAAAGAAGTCTTTGCAGAGAAAACATTATTGCACATTGACAATGGGAGTTAATTTCGTAACCCAAGGACATCTTCCAGCTGGTGATTTTTCTGGGTGTTTTAGTTGTTCTGTTTGTGGAGAGTTGGTCACCTCTCCAGACCCCATGGGAGAACCCCAAAACCCATTACTGGGCCCAGGGCAGGTCCAGCCCCCGCTCCCTTTCCTGGACCAGAAGAAGGAGGCGTCTGGGATTTGCTCAGCCAGCGGGAGGACCCTGTCCATCTCCCATGGACCGAGGGCACCTCTGCCCGGAATCAGGGCCGCTGTCTGGGCTGCGGTGCCCGGGCAGCGGGCTCCCCTCAGCCCTTTCCCTGTGGACGGGCCCAGCCTTTCGCTGTAAGGAACCCTCGTCGTCCCACCCAGCCCTGGGCCCCCTGCCTCCTCTCAGGGTTTGTGGCTCTTGGATTGGGGATTATCCGAGAGATGCCTGTCCCCCACTGGACTGCGGGCTCCAGGGCCCCAGGCAGCCCCGGGGCTTTCTGTCTGTCCTGGGGTTTGCGCCCCCACAGCCCCCTTCTGTCTGGGTTCTTTCCCTCGTTCTCTGCTCTTCTTCCCTTTTGCTGCTTTGGTTTCTTTCTGCCCCCCATTGGCCCTCACGGCCCTCTCTGTGGTCAACTTCCTTTTCTCCCGGGCAAACTGCCGAAATCCTCAGAAAACCCGCAGTCCCAGAGCTGAAATGCTTTGGCCTCTTTCCTTCAAGAAGCCACAGGCCAAGAAGCGGGGGACTTCCCAGAGCCGTCAGGGGGCGTGATGGAAGCCATCTGGGGCCACGTTCAGGCCAAGAGTCCATCCTCCCTAACCCCAGCTTTCCACAGAAGTTGAACGCTCCGTGGGACAGTGCCCAGAGTGGGGTGCGGTGTGGGAAACTGGAGGAGTGTGATTCCAGAATCTGGTTGTCTGAGCTCCATCCTTTAAAGGCCCCGGGCCTTCCCCGAGCCTGCCCAGAGACCAGAACCGAAGGGCGGCCTGCAGAACCTAGGAAACAGCCCCGCCTGCCCCTGCATCAGCTGACGGGCTTCTGCAGCTCCACAGCGGAAGGGCTGGTGGTGGGCCGGACCCGGGGTCCCCAGCTCAGCCCGCCCGACGCCAGCAGTTCCAAGCAGAGGACTTCCTAGGACGCCCACCACCACTGTCCTCGGGACAGAAGTCCGGCGGGCTCACTTCTCCGTCCCCTCTGGTCCCTTTGGGGCATCGTTCCCCACCGCCACTCCCCCTGCTCGAATTCTGGGTCTAGGACGACCAGACCTGGTGAGTCCCTCCAACGTCCGGTGATCCTGTCTGTCCTCTGAGTGGTCTGGACCCTGCCCTTCCCTCTACGTCCTTCACTCCAGGACCTACTGTCTCCAGTCCCAGTGTGGTTTCCAGGAGGCCCGAGTCGAGGCCAAGTGTGTCCCCTTGCTGGGTCAACAGAGGACTAGCCCTCCAGCCACTTTGGAACCTTGGGGGCAGCACCTCTGAGTTGCTGTCAGATCTCCAGCTCCACCATCCTCTCGGCCTAGCCCCGCGGGCCAGCATCCTCTGGTCTGTGTCCAAGCAGCAGGCTTCCTTCCTTCCTCCGAGAGGTTTTCCCAAACCCACCTCTGCCACCTTGGAGCCTGGCCTCACCCAGCCTGGGGGCAGAGCCATTGCCAGGCCACCTGAACCTGGCCGTGCCGGCCAAGTCCCCACTGCCGTTCTGCCCTTGGCATGAGCCATTCACCCCTGTGTCACTGCTGATATCCTCACGCTGCTGGGTCCCCACCATTTACAAAGTATAGGCCGTGTGGTCAGTGCCACGAGCCGGGCCCTCACCTCTGTGGAGGTCGCCCCCACCCGAACGCTGGGATCCTGAATGCTCCCTCACAGGGCACGTTTCCCTGTGCTGAGAGGTTTCCTGTGATGTTGGACATTTACACTGCCTCCAGAATCTGAGTAAATATTTACATTTCAGACTAATTTATTAGTAAATATTCTTAAAAAGAGTTACTGACTTCCAGAGGAATGAAATTTTGTGGATGTTTGTGCCTATTTTTAAATCAAGATCTAATTTCCAATAGGAAAAGTGCAAACCCTGAGTGTACAGCTCTGTAAACGTTCCCTATCATTGCTCTCACACCACCTCCCAGATTAGGTGTCCCCCGACCCCCAGAAGCAGCCCCTCTTCTCAGTACCTTAACTTCACCTGCAAGTAACCACTGTTGTGATTTCTATCACTGTACGTTAATTTTGCCCATCCCAGAACTGCGTATAAAGTATGAGCTCTGGTATCTGGATTCCATCGCTCAGCATAATAGTTTTGGTGTGTGTGCCAGTTGTTCATTCCTTTGTATTGTTCAGTGGTACCCCGTTGTATAGCTGTACCTCATCTGCTGACCCCTTGATTTTAGGGAGATCCATTTAAGACTTCTGACCTCCCAAACTCTAAGATGATAGATTTATGTTCTTTCAAATTTTTGCATTTTGTTATAGCAACAATAAGAAACTAATACAGGGGTGCTGGAGTAATCAACTACAATTGTGGATTTGTCTGTTTCTCCTTTCAGCTTTTTTTTTGCTCTATATATTTATATTTTGCAGCTCTCTTGTTTGCTACATACACATTTAGGTTTGTGATGTCGTCTTGATAGATGGATCCTTTCATCATATGTAACGTCCCTCTCTGTTGGTTATTTTCTTTGGTCTGAAGTCTACTTTATCTGATATTAATATAGTCACTCTTGATTAATGTTTGCATAATATATCTTTATCTATCCTTTTACTTTCGACCTGCCTATATCATTATATTTGAAGTTAATATCTGTGGACAGTATATGGAAGAAGTAAAATTTCTCTATTTGCAGTTAGCATGATTTTGTTTATAGAAAATTCTGAAGAACATGCAGAAAACTATTAGAATTAATAAGTGAGTTAGCAAGGTGACAAGATACAAGATTAATATAAAAAATCAACTGTATACACTATACACTAGCAATGAACAATTTGAAATGAAGAAAACAATTTCATTTACAATAGCATGAAAAAGAATAAAATACTTAGAAATAAATTTACCAAAGGAAGTGAATGGCTTATATGCCAAAATTTACAAAATATTGTTGAAAGAAATTAAAGAAGATGCAAGTAAGTGGAAAGACACCCCATGTACATGGATTGAAAGACATAATATTGTTAAGAGGGCAATACTCCCCAAACTGATCTACAGATTCATCAAAATCCATATTAAAATCCCACCTGGATTTTTTTTTGTTGTTGCAGAAATTGACGGGATGATCCTAAAGTTCATATGGAAATTCAAATCATATATCTGATAAGGGACTCATATCCAGAATGTATAAAGAACCCTTAAAACTCAACAATGAAAAGACCGATTAAAAAGTGGACAAAGCAGGGCTTCCCTGGTGGCTCAGTGGTTAAGAATCCGCCTGCCAGTGCAGGGGACACGGGTTCTTACCCTGGTCTGGGAAGATCCCACATGCCGCGGAGCAACTAAGCCCATGCACCACAACTACTGAGCCGGTGCTCTAGAACCCGTGCTCCACAACAAGAGAAGCCACTGCAATGAGAAGCCCACACACCGCAATGAAGAGTAGCCCCTGCTCACCGCAACTAGAGAAAGTCTGCGTGCAGCAATGAAGACCCAATGCAGCCAAAAATAAAATAGATAAATTAAAAGAAAAGAAAATTGTAAAAAAAAAAAAAGAAAAGTGGACAAAGGGGACTTCCCTGGTGGTGCAGTGGTTAATACTCCAAGCTCCCAACACAGGGGGCCCGGGCTCCATCCCTGGTCAGGGAACTAGATCCCACACGCATGCCACAACTAAGACTTTGCATAAGAGTTCACAGGCTGCAACTAAGGAGCCCACGTGCTGCAACTAAGAAGCCCGCCTGCTGCAACTAAGACCCAGTTCAATCATATTAAAAAAAAAAAAAAAGTGGACAAAGAACTTGAATAGACATTTATCCAAAGAAGACATATAAATGGCTAATAGTACGTGAAAAAATACTCAATATCATTAGTCATTAGGTAAATGTAAATCAAAACCTCAAAGAGACACCATTTCACACTCACTAAGGCTAGCATAAAAGACGCGGGTATTATTAAGTGTTGGGGGGATGCAGAGCAATTGGGAGCTCATCCACTGCTGGTGAGAATGTTAAATGGTGCAGCCACTTTGGAAAACAGTTTTCCAGTTCTTCAAAAAGTTAAACATAGAGTTACCATATAACCCAGCAATCCTACTCCTCGGATACACCCAAGAGAATTGAAAACAACGTACACGCAAAAACTTGTACTCCAATGTTTATAGCGGCATTACTCATAATAGCCAAAAAATGGAAATAATCTGTATGTCCATCAGTTGGTGACTCGATAAACAAAAGGTGGTCCGTCCACATAGTGACGTAATTCAGCCATAAAAAGGGATGAAGTACTGACTTATGCTACAACACGGACGAGCCATGAAAACATTGTACTAAGTGAATGACTCCAGTCACATGAGGCCACATGTTGTATGATTCCATGTACATGAAATGTCCAGAATATGAAAATCCACATAGACAGAAAGTAGATGAATAGTTGCCAGGCCCTGTGAGGGTGGGGAATGGGAACAACTGCTGATGAGTAGAGGGTTTCATTTTGGATGAAAATATTCAGGAATTAGATCATGGTGATGGGGCACCTCTCTGTGAATATACCAAAAACCACTGAATTTTACACTTTAAAATGGTGAGCTTTATGGTATGTGAATTATATCGCAAAAAAATTTAGTTGTACTCCTGGTTTAAAGAAAAAAAAGAAAGAAAAGAAAGAAGTTGCACAGGTCCCCTGAGAAATGTGAGTCAATGAAAAGTATAAAAAAATAAATTATAAATCACCCAGCAGCCCATCCTATCCACTTGGAATATTTTGTATATAATCTTCCACAGTATTTTCCACACGTGTGTACATTTGCACATCCATACGTTGTTTTTAAAAGCAGGATCCTCTGCAGCTACCTGTTTGTAACTTGCTTTTTTCCCATGTATCAATATAATACAAACCCCTTTCATTTCAGTAAATATACACTGCTGTTTAAAAAAATAAAAAAATAAAGTGAGCACTGTCCAAGGACAAGGACCACAGCTTGAAGGAGGCAGCCCTTCCGGCCTTCTTAGCCCGACTGGCTTCCTGCAGAGGGCAGGACAGACATGAGAGGGAAGTGGGGTCCACTGAGAGAGAGTTGGACCACAGGGAGCGCCGAGTTCACAGCCCCTGGGGGTCCCAGCCAGGAGGGGAAGGGTGGCCCCGACCCCAGAGCAGGTATGAGTGGGTTTCAGGATGTACGGAGGGCCTGGGGCTCAGCCCCTGCGCTGTGGGTGGGATGGGGAGGAGCCCATCTGCCTTCCAGAGTGCTCTAGTGTACGGGGAAAGTGCTTCATGTCTTCATTTTTCACTAGCTGGGAGGATTAAAATGTTATCAAAACAGAAAAAGAAATATTAGTCATGGGACATGGCCCAACTGGGCTGTCTCTATGTTCACATGCAGGAGAAGGGCTTTGAAACAATCACAATTCACCAGCAGGAGACCGAGAATCTAAATATTTACAGGCTTCCAGAGCAGCAGCTGGCCTGTGGCTCCCACCTTCTACCCCACGTAGAGAGCTGCCTCCTCCGAGGGGTCTGGGTCATCCCCCAGGTGGCCTCGCCAGCCCCGCCGTGCACTGCGTTCTCAGCTCAGTGGGGAGATGGGGCATGTCCGAGGTAGGGGCGGGAGGGTCTTGGCATGTTGTTCATCTGTTTGTGGCCGTGCACGTGGCGTGTGTGCGTGTGCATGTGTGTGCATGTGTGTTCACGTGTGTGCCAGTAAGACAGAGAGATGGGACGGAGAGAACCACTGAGGCAGAGACATGGAGGGGAAGAGGGTGATGCGCCTGCAGGGGGGCCTGCTTGCACTCAGGGTACCAGTGGGAGCAGGGACAGGTGGGTCCCCGTGTGGGTCATCTGGGTCCATGATGAGCCATGGAACCTTTGCCCGGTGGTCACACAGTACAATAAACATATGTATGTTGTTGGCCCGTTGGTGACCCTCAAGTCCTTGGAGGTGCCTGAAGATCATGGCTGCCGTGGCAGAAGAATTCCGGGTTTGGACTCAGAAGGCATTGGGTCCAACTGCCCGGTCTGCTCCCCTGATGTCCACGGCCACCCAGTCTGTCATCCAGGGCCCCTACCCCTGTCCCTGGTGGACATCTCGGTGAGGGGTGAGGGTAGGACCACCCAGCCAGGTGAGCTCACCTGCCGTGTGCCTGCCACTCTGTGCCTCGGTTTCTGTCCTTGGAGGGGACAGTGACACCATCCCCCACCCCCGAGCTGCTGTCAGGCTGTGGACGGCTCAGACTGGCACTCGGAGGCCCTCACTCCTCTGCTCTGCCATGGCCGCCAAGTCAGATGACCCCTTTCGGTGTCATCAAGTCCTGGGAACGCCTGGCTAGCGGGCCTGGGCGTCTGCTCCTCTCCGTCTGGCATCACCCAGGGCAGCCCTCACTGTCCCCTGACCCTGTCCAGCCTCCTGGCCTCTCCTCTGGGTTGCCCTGGACTCTGCAAACTCGAGGCCTTCCCAGGGCACCTAACAGCTGTGTGGTTTTGGGGAAATCACAGCTTTCCCTGGAAGGGCGTCCTCACCCCACTGTGACAGCGTGGGAGCCTGTTACCTGCTTGGACGCAGCATACGTGCAGGCTCCTTGCATCGGGGGCCCGCGGGGAGGATGCTTTACTCCAGGAAGTAATGCTGGGCCGTCTAGGAAGGAGGTCCCCACCCTCTGCTAAAGGCCGGTGGTTCCCAGCAAACCCTGGATCTGAGCCCACCAGCTGGGGCCTGAGCTGCGGGGTGACCTGCCAGGAGCCCATGTTGGGGTGATCTCGTCTGCACCTCCAAGGCTGACTGGGGCGGCTTCCAGGAAGTCAGGAGGTCACTCCATCTGGACGAGTCCCCGCCCACCCGAGGCTGCGAGGCCCAGAGCAGATGCTCCGGCCGGAATCTGGTGGAGGCTAGGGTTAGAGTGGCGGTTAGGAATGTGGGAGGGGAGGCGTGGGAGTGGGCCAGGCCTGGCTCCTGCTGTGCGTCCCCCGCCACCCCCCCACCCCGTGGGTCTCTGGTGGGTGAGGGAGGGCCTGGGGCCCCGGACGGCAGCTGTGTGCCGAGAAGGCAGCTGGCCGAGGTGCTGCCCGCCTCACCCCTGCTTCTCCATGCCCCCTCGTGCACCCCAGGCGGGGCGTGGCACTCTCCCCACTCAAAGGCCCCATTTCCTTTCTTCTAATCCAGAAGAAATCCTCCTGCAGATGCGTTCTCCTCAGCGTGTTTGTTTAGAGTCAAGTGACATGTTACAGGGAAGGGGTGATTCACAGCACCTCTTGGCTCCTGATGCAACACGAGAGGCCCAGGCTTCTGGGGTGGAGACCAAGCCCGACCTTGTCCCGATGGTGAGCAGGAGTGGGCAGGTGACAGGGGAGTGACAGGCCCACGGACCCAGACCTCAGCCCTGTGGGGTCCACGTCCCAGCGGGTGCCTTGTGTGGGCCGGCGACTGGCATCCTCCTCCTTCCTTCCACGCCATGGGATGCCCTACGTGGGCCCAAGTGCCCAGACCAGGGTCACCTCCAGACTCCGATCGGCAGCAAGAGGCAGGTGCAGCCGCTCTGACAGCAGGTGGGCGAGCCTCCCCCCACCCCATCCAGCCCCTGGGTGACCTCGGTGCTGTCACCAGGTGGCCTCTGACCCCTGGAGCTGGGGCGACATTGCAAGGTTGGCAGAAGACCTTGGGAGTTACTGGGTCTTTCCCTCTGCAACGGGAAACATGAGATGCCCTGGTGGGCTTCTGAGTGAGCCCGCCTCGGGCCGGGTCACCAGATATGTAGTGAGCAAATAAGACATTAAAAAGGAAACCTCTGTTTCCAGCTTCTGATATTTTGTGGCTATCTGTTTCCTAGCCCCTCTGACTGACTCAGACCCCAGATACCCCAGCGTGCAATGGATGACCAGGGCCTCCGTATGGATGAAGCAATTACAGGAGAAGGAGCAAGGAAGCGACTTCGGCTTGTGGTTTTGTGCGCCTTCCCGACTGTTTTTGTTTCGTGGGGTTGAAATGTGTGGTGTGGCGCTGGGCCGGGGCAGCTGCTTCCGCTTGAGGCCTGCGGGCCGTCTTCTCACCACAGCCCCTGCCAGCCCCTGTGTGATCCCCGCCGGCTTCAGCGCAGCAGTGGCCAGCGGGGCTTGGAGGGGGCGTGCGGGTGCAGCTCAACCTCCACGAGCCTCTGCTTCCTTCCCTCTGAAACAGGGATTAGAATAGCGGCGGCCTCCTCAGGTGGACGTGGGCTGCCTCAGCTGGGAAGGCCCTGAGAACCACGGCACCTGGCAGCGAGAGGCTCTCGGGGGGGTCAGCACACCTGCCGCTGTCACCGAGGAGAGCATCGCGTTGGCCCGGTGTCGGCCGCAGCTCACACGCGGTTTACTGAAGCGTGGCACGCGTGGAAACGTGCACTCATCGACTGTACGTGGCAGCCAGCTCCTGGGATGGGCGCCTGGTGCATTGCATCCCGATGGAGAACAAAGCATCGGGCGCCTCCAGCTGCCCCCTCCCCAGGGCGGCCGCGGTCCTGATTTCTAGCAGACCTGTGGTGTTGTCTGGCCTCGAACTTTCTGTAAATAGAATCTGGCTTCTTCTGTGAACACGGCATCTGAGAGACCCAGTCTCACTGCCTCGTGGTCCGTCACCCTATAGATTTCCTGTGAAGCTGCCTCCATCCGCTACTCCGTCCTAAACGGGCACGTGGGGCTCAGTCGAATGGAGACTTGACGTTCCTGTTGGGCGCCTGCGGGAGTGGGCCAGCTGGTCCTGGCACAGGCATGGGGTGGCTTTTCTGAAGTGCAGGCACCAGCTCTCGTCTGTGACAAGCCGCAGTAGTGTCACTTGCATTTAACAGCCGGCTTTGGTGGAGCACGGGGTGGGGTAAGCGGTGGGCACCGGGGTTTGGGCTCTGAGCTCTGTGTCCACCGTGACGACCAGGCCCAGGGCCAGCACTGCTCCTCTTGGCCATTGGTTCCTGCACGTGGTATGATCCTTCTCCTTCCAGAAAGGAACCATGTTTCTGCATCAGGAACCCCAAACTGGCCTTGAGGTTGGTGCTTCTGCCCTGGACAGACAGTTCCCCACAGAGCAAGACCCCTCCCTTTGGGAGCCCTTAGGGAGAGCGGGCAGGTGGCTGTCCTTTCTCACCAGGAAGTGGTGTCTGGCCAGTGGGACCCCGGCCCTGTCCTCACAGGGGCCTGTGAACTGGCTCACAGGGCCAGGGGGGTGACCACCGACCACCGCCACAGGTTTTCCACGAGGAGAGAGCAGAGCCGGCCACACCAGCACTCAGAGGAGGACACTGGGGTTCTGCCCCGGGACTTGCCCCTCAGGTGCACATGGGCCCCCGCCCTCTTATCTGCCCAGGTGATGGATGCAGCCGCAGGTTTCCCAGACTCCAGGCTCCCGGTCCCACCCTCTCCCCCACCCAGGCCAGGACCCCACTGGGGCTAAAGCTCAGAGGCTGAAGCGTCCACATCTCCTTGGGCAGAGGCTGGATCCACGCTTTCTGGTGGAAGGGAGGGGGACCACCCTTCTCTTTGGGCAGAAGCTCTGAGGGGAGAGGCGGGAGGTTCTGGGACAGTTCTGCTGGGCTGAGCAAAGCCCTCCATGCTCTGGAGAGGAAGGTTTCTGCCGTCCTTGCCAGGACTACATCCCCCAGACTCCTTTACTCTCTGGGGCAGCGATACAGCCGAGGGATGGGACGTGGCAGGTGAGAGGCGGTGGAGGGGCGTGGCAGGGGACATTGAAGGCACATGCCAGGAGACCTTGGCCATCAGGTCTGCCTGCCGGGTCAGGTATTTGGAAATAGTTCCAGGCAGGAGCTAGAGAGAGTGCAGGGCCCAGAAGCTCACTGCTAAAGGAAGTGGACCGTGTTCCTTCTAGATTGAGGCCTTTAGGGACAAGGATGGATCTTCTCCCCTCCCCTCCCCCTTGTCCTCCTTTCTCTGGAGACCCTCAGACCTCGGATGGGAGCTCTGGCCACTGAGGGCCTCGGGCTGTCGGTCACTTCCCTCCTGGGTGTCCAGCCTGCCTTCCTTTCCCACAGAGCTGCCCCACCTATGTGCCCCCTGAGGAGGCGGGATTTCTCTTCCTCCACTTGAATAAGCTCCCTTTCCTGGGGTCGCCTTTCTCCATGGACTCTGCCCATAGTTGAATCTCATCTCTCCAGTGGTCCCACTCTGGAGTCTGTAGAAAATTGGCGCCCAGGCAATTTGTAGGACTCACTAGATGGAGACGTGAAGGGGAGAGAGCACTGGCCACCAGCACGAAGGTGCTCAGCCCTTAGAACGCAAGGATGGGAACACGAGCAACTGTTGCTTTTCTCAGTATGAACCAGGTGCCACCCCATGAGCAAATTCCAACAGGTGGTGGGAAAATGCTTAACAAATATCGAGAGGGCACAGAAAGTGATGCACAAGTGTGCAAAAGTGATTTTGAACTCAGGTGTGAAAGAAAAGAAATTTAGTGTAATTTTATACCCCATACCTCCTCGTTTTGTTGAAATGACTTGAGATTTTATACATAAAATTTTGAACTAGTAACTATAATAAACTTAAAGTTTAAATACATAATTTCTTTTAAAAAATTACTTGAATTAAATTTTATAACCAGGTAAACAGCAATTAATTAAACCCAACTCATCTCTCACTAAGTTTTTACTTCTCACCACTGTTTCTTTATAGTGTGTCTTCCCTGTTCTTGAGTTTCTATTTTTTTTATTTATTTCTCTATCAGATAAAACCAGTCTCTAAGTGTCCAACTATCTACGTGTGTTTATCTTTACGTATGGTGTGAGGTAAGGATTTTTACATACGATGTTTCAGATCTGTTCTCAATACATCTTAAGTTTTCTCTCATATTTTTTCAATTCATATTGTCTTCTGTATCCTAGGAAATTTTCTTGAGCTTTTCTTTGAAATGATCTGGTTTTCTATAAAGTCCAAACTGCTATTCATTCTTTGTAGTTTAAAAATGGTGTAATATGTCAAACAAAAGGAATACAGAAACAATGTTATCAACACCCATGGAGCCACCACTTAGGTTTAATGTAAGTTGGCATTTTGTCATATTTGCTTTCTTTAAGAAATAAAACATTGTAAACAAAATCAAGCCTTCGTGTGCGCTTCCCTGATTCCAAAAGGCACTGATCCTTTAAAGAAGAGATAATGATCCTGTTCAGCGGTAGAAAACATACTAACTGATAGCACAACACGAATAAAGAGAAAATCCACACAATCATGATAACAGGTGCAATAACAGCATTTAATAAAATTTGATACTAATTCAAAACATAAATTATTAGCAAGTAGGAATAGAGGGAAATGTTCTTAACCCGAGGAGGATATTTATCAAAAATTCATAGTTAATACTGAACGTAGTAGTGAAACTAGAACATTTCCATTGTAGTCAGGAACAAGACGAAATTGCCCACCACAGAGGGTGTATTTTCCAGAGGCCACAAGACGCTCTCATCCCACCTGCTTGCAAATGATAAGCCCCAAGTTACGCACTGTGGTTACCTAGGAGCCAGAGAGGGCAAGGCTGTTCATCCTTAAAAACAGTGTTTAAAATGCTGTTTTGTCTAATATTAATATAGACTTTTTTGTTTACTTAGTGTTTACCTAGTCTATATTTTTCCTTATCTTTATCTTTAGTCTGTCAGTGTGGTTTATTTTAGGTGTGTCTCATGTAAGCAGCATTAATTGAATATTATCTTATTTTATTTTCATACAATCTATTGATGTTTATCCTTTAAAATATGAGTTTAATCCATTTACAGTTACAGTAATTACTGACATACGTAACAATTTTTTTCTACCATTTTATTTTGGATTTTCTATTTACTAGGATTTTTTTCCTCTGCTTTTTTCTTTCTTTCCTGACTTCTGATGGATATATATATATATCTATTTCTCTCTTTCTCTGCTAGTTTGGAAGCTAAGATTAATATTTCTATATTGTTAGCGGTTATCTTAAATTTTTATCATACGTTATACATTAGAAAATTTCTAAGAAACTCTAAAGTTACTCAGTATTTCTATCCTTTTCTAGAACATGAAACCTTAGCATGCTTTAACTATTCATTGAACTCTGCCCTATCTTGTTATTATTGTCTATTTTAGTTTTACCTTTTTAAAAGACTAAACTTTTCAAACAGTAATTTATTATACATGCCACAAGTTAACCACTTTTTTTTATAACCCATGCCATTTCTTCAAATTAATTTTATTTTTGGTTGAAGTATATCCTTTAATCTTTCTTTTAGTGAGGACCTTTATTTTATTTTACTTTTTTAACATCTTTATTGGAGTATAATTGCTCTACAATGGTGTGTTAGTTTCTGCTTTATAACAAAGTGAATCAGCTATACATATACATATATCCCCATATCTCCTCTCTTTTGCGTCTCCCTCCCACCCTCCTTATCCCACCCCTCTAGGTGGTCACAAAGCATTGAGCTGATCTCCTGTGCTATGTGGCTGATTCCCACTAGCTAGTGAGGACCTTTAAATAGAAAGGTTTTTCAATTTTTGTTGTGGTTTTCTATTGCCGATTAGCAAATCATGATGAAATGCACTATTGATAATACAAGATTATCAGTCCCAGATTCTGTAGGTCAGGAATTCAGACAGAGTGCAACAGGAATGGCTTGATTCTGCTCCCTCCATGATGTCTGGGGCAAGACAAGAAACGCTGAGGGCAGGAATCAACTAAAGCTTCTTCACGCAACATGCATGGTGTCTGGGCTGGGGGGACTCCAAGGATGGGCGCAACCGGAAATGTTGCCGGGAGCACAAACACGCACAGACTCCTTACAAGACGGCAGCTTCAAGGCGGAAGTTCCCGTGGTGGCTCAGAGCCCCCGGAGCAAGCATTCAGCTCCAGGGCAGGAGTGGCACCGCCCTTTATGAAGGTCCAGCCTCAGGGGCCCCATCGTGTCCCTCCCACTGTGCTCCGTTAGTGGCAGGAGTCACAAGCTCATGCAGATTCAGAACGGGTCATGAACGGCCATCTCTGAAGGGAGAAGGGTCACAGAGTCTGCGGCCACGTTTTATAACTGCCACAATCGCTCTCTGGACAGAAGTTATCTGTATTGCTCCCCGGAGCAGAGTAGACTCTTTTCCCCCCCAGACAGGCTCATTCCATCCTTCTTTCAGGCACGTGCTGAGAGTTGAGGACCTTTTCCCCAGTCAAGTCCACATGTGAATAAGACCCCTCAGGTTCGGTTCCCCGGGGAAAAGCTCCTCTTGTTTCGAAGGCTTATGGAAAAAGGGGCAAGTTGTCTTTCCCGCACACTCAACACGCCATGGCGGGCAGGGACGGGCCCATCTCAGTGGACACCCCTGACCAAACGGGAGTGACATGCGAGGCACACAGCGGTTGTTAGTTCACGGGAAGTCTCAAGTCTGGCTGGGCGTCCGTCTACAGCCGGTTCGCAGACCCACCCACATCTTGTGAGAAACTTTTCCTCTCTCAGCTCTGTTCTCTGATCCCTTTTTGGCCCCTGAGTCATCCTCGTCTTCCATAAGAAATGACCAGTGTTTGCAGATGAGTGTTCTTGGCCTGCTTCCTTTCTGTAGAAGTTCAGGAACCCGAAGACTTCTTTTAATTTTGTACCACTCTGTTCCCTTTAGACTAAGCCGATATATTCCCTTAAAAACAGTGTGGGGTTCAATTCGCATAAACTGCTTCAGCCAAAAGCCACACCGAAACGTAGGTTCTTCTGTACCTTAGCAGGGATTCCAGCTTCCTCTTTTCTTACCCTGTCGACAATGCAGTGCCATGGAGCATGGTACTGTGCTCATTTGGAAGAGAACAGAATTTGGAGCTGTGCGGACCTGGGCTGGAATCCAAATTGCCACTGATAGCTGTGGTCCTGGGCAAACTGCTACTACCTGAACCTTACTGTTCTCGTCTGTAAATGGAAGATAGCACCATCTCCCTTAAAGGGCATATGGAGGTGTTCGGGGCACGTAGCAGCTGGACTGCTGGCTGAGGCTCGGGCTATAACCAGCCCCCCAGGTGCCAGATTGTCCGGAGGAAGAGACAGGACGAGAAATGGGAGGAGAGAGCCTTTCTCTTCCCTCGCTCCGCGAGCATTTGCAGACCCGAGGGCGCCTCTAGCTTCTCTTGGTACCACCAGGTGGATGGGGCTGCTGCTTTCGGCTACCACCTCCTTTATTTTTCTGAGAGGGAAGGAGATATATGGAAGAAGGAAAGCTGGCTCGCCAGTCCCTGGCTTACTCTGTGAGTTCATTCCAGAGCCTCCAAGTAATGTTCGTCAGAAGCCCCTGAGCAAGCCCTGAAGAAGGGGGAGCACGTGTGAGGTTTCAGTGTTTGCTGGCTTTTGTTGGAGGTCGGCTCGTTTTCTCTAACACTGAGGCGAATGGCCGCCTCCAACTGGATCTAGGTCCCTGCATGAATATGCTTGCCTGTTTCACAATTGATTAAAAGCAGGGTGATACACACGTGGATTTAAAAAGCATTTGGAATTTATTTCCTTCAGAACAAAGCATGTGCACCGAAGGGCTCTGAAAAGACAAATTAACTGACAAAACATAACGACTTACACTGATGCAGGTGCTTCAGGTGCCCCATTTACCCAGTCTGTCCTGCTGGTGCTGCAACCCACCTGAGGCTGATGCCAACAGAGAGGAGGAAAGCCCATGGGTCAGAGCAGAGGAAGAGACCAGATCTCTTCTCATGAAAATCCTGGCAGGCCAGACAGCCCTCCATCCAGCAGATTCCGTGGAAATGAAGCTGTCAGAGATGCCAGACCCTGCCTCATGCTTTGAAAATGTTCCCTAAGCTCTGCGATAACCTCACTGGGGTCACATCTGGCTTGGAGGCCACGTGCCAAACACTCCATATTTAAGGCTGAATTTGCAAGTTTGCAACAGGAGGGAAAAATACAATAGCGTGTGTCAAGAATACCCTATCTAGAGGGAACCTAAGGACACGGGATTTGTTGATCACAGCTTCGTTCACTGCATCGTATCATGACTGGTCCGTGCCTGACCAGCTACTCACAGCTTCACTGACATTGGGTGTTGTCAGCCTTACTTGGTCATGATGAATTGTCCTTTCTTTGTGTGTTGCTGTTCGGTTTGCTAACATTTTGTTAATGTTTTTCATTTATGCTCACTTAGGATGTTGCTCTGTTGTTTTTCTTTAGTTTTGTAAGGGTTTGGTGTTGGGGTTATTTTGGCCTCATCAAATGATTTGGGAAGCATTCCATGCTCCTTTGCTTTTTTTTCTGAAAGGGTTTGTGGATAATAGGTAATATTTAGTCCTTAAATGTTTGTTATAATCTACCAGTGAAGCCATCTGAACTTGTCCTTTTCTTCATTGGGATGTTTTAAGTGTGAATTCTACTTCTATTTATTCTTGGGTCAGTTTTGGTGAGGTCTGTCTTTCAAGGTTTTTATCCATTTCATCATTGGAATAAGGTTGTTACAATATTCCACCATTTTTTAGTAACAGCTTTCTGAAGATATAATTCATATACCATAAAATCCACATTTTACAGCATACAATCCAGTGGTTTTTAGTATATTCACAAACTTGTGCACCATCGCCATTATCTAATGCAACATTTTTATCACCCTGAAAAGAAACCCATCCCCACTAGCAGTCCCTCTCCATCCCACACCCTCCCAGTCCCTGGCAAGCACTAATCTACGCTCTGTCTATGTGGATTTCCAAATTCTGGACATTTCATGCAGTTGGAATCATACAGTCTTTTGTGACTGGCTTCAAACACTTAGCATATGTAGCATAAATCAGTACTTCATTCTTTTTTATGGCTGAGGAATATTCCATCTGTCATTGACTGAGTCACCACTTGATGGGCATTTGGACTGTTTCCATATTTTAGCTGTTATGAATAATGCTGCTATAAATACTCATGTACAACTTTTGTGTGAACATATGTTTTCAGTTCTCTTGTGTATATGCCTAGGTGTGGAATTATTGGATCATATAATAACTCTGTGTTTCACATGTTGAAGAACTACCAAACTGTTTCCAAGGTGCCTGCACCATTTTACATTTCCACCACAGTTCATGAGGGTTCCAATTTCTCCACATCCTTGTTAACACTTGCTTTTGTCTGTCTTTTTGATTACAACCATCCTAGTTGGTGAGAGTGGTATCTCACTGTGGTTTTGATTTGCATTTCCCTGATGGCTAATGATCTTGAGCAATATTTTCATGTGCTTATTGGCCATTTGTACATATTCTTTGGTTAAATGTGTATTCAAATTCTTCCCCTATTTAAAAATTGGGTTATTTGTCTTTTTATTGTTGAGTTGTAAGAGTTCTTCATATATTCTGAATACTAGTCCCTTATCAGATACATGATTTGCAAATATTTTCTCTCATTCTGTGAGTTGTATTTTAACTATCCTGACAGTATCCTTTAAAGAACAAAAGTTTTAAATTTTGATGAAGCCCAATTTATCTATTTTTTCTTTCATTACATGTGGTTTTGGTGTCATAGTGTGCTGTTTTAAATAATTACCATTGAGGGATGAATGGACAGAGCACAGAGGATTTTTATGGCAGTGAAAATGATACATTATATGAGTATATCATGCTCATGAAAATGAGTATGATACTATAAGGCAGAAACATGTCGTTATGTATTTGTCCAAACCCATAGAATGTACAACACCAAGAGTGAACCCTAATGTAAACCACAGACTTTGGGTGATAATGATGTGTCAATGCAGGCCCATCATTGGTAAGAAATGCACCATCTGGTGCGGCATGTTGGTAACAGGGCAGGCTGTGCGTGTGTGTGTGATATGGGAACCCTCTGTACCTTGCTCTCAATTTTGCTGTAAACATACTCTAAAAGAATTGTCATTCGAAGAAAAATTATCAATCAATTAAAATATTTTCTGATTTTCCTTGTGATTTCTTCGATTGATATGTTATTTAGACGTATATTGTTTATTTTCCAAATATCTGGGGATTTCCCAGTATATTAACTTTTTTCCTGATGCAGAAATGCAGCTCTTTCTCAGTTGCATCTTTCTTTCTAGTTGGCCCCTGGGAATAGGAGGGTGGGGATGGGGCTCACCTTCCACAACCAAAGACCCATCAAGTAATATTCCCAGTACAGAGTCATTGCCTCTGCTGTGAATTATGCCTCTAGTGTGTTAAAGCTGCTTAGTCAGATATATTTCTGTTATTGATTTCTAACCAATTCCATATTCTATATTATCTCAATGCTATTACTTTTATTGACATTATTTTATGGCTCAAAGTATAGCCTATCTTGGAGTATGTTCAATGTGAACTTGAAAATAATGTATATTTTTCAAACATTAGGTATAGTGTTTTATATTTGTCAAGTAGGTTAATTGATAGTTGTTCAGGTTTTATATATCCTTACTAATATTTTCTAAGAGACGAGAGCTAAGTCTCCAACAATAATAGTGGATTATTAGGTGCAAATATATTTAGATTTGTTGTTTCCTTCATGAAGTAATGCTTTTATCATTATGAAGTGTTCTTCTGTCACAACTAGCACTTCCTGTCTTAAAATCTACTTCAGTTTTTATGAATATAGCCACTCCAGCTTTCTTATGATTAATGTTTTCAAACTTTTTCATTCTTTAAATTTGAACCTATTTGTATCTCTATGATATCTCCTACAAATGACATATAATTGGCTTTTACTTTTTAAAAAAATTTGGTTTGACAATCTCAGCCTTCTAATTGGAGGAGTTAGGCCATTTTCATTTACTCAAATTATTAATAAGGTTTGCTTATTACTGCCTGGCTATTTATTATTATTTGTTTATTTTTGTTCCTCCTCCTTTCTCACCTTTTAAAAAATAACTATTCCACTCTTTCTCTTCTATTGGATTTTAACTATATATTTTTAGTGGTTGTTTTATAAATTACACATATACTTATTTTATCAGTCTACTTTGAATTAACATTCACCATTTCACTGTAATATAAAAACCTTGCAACAGTATTTTTCTATTTATCCTCTTCTGACCCTTGTTCTATTTTTTTTTTTTTATATTTTACTTCTAAATAAATTACAAACCACAAAGTTCGCTGTTGTTATCATTGTTTTTAACTCAGTTTACTTTCAAAAACTAAAAACCCAGAAAAATATTCTTTTATATTAACCTACAAAGTTACTGCCAGTCAGTTTGGGCTGCCATAACAAAGTACCATAGAGCAGGTGGCTTATAAACAACAGAAATTTATTTCTCACAGTTCTGGTGGCTGGAAGTCCAAGACCAGGGTGCCAGCAGGGTGGTGTACTGCTGCGGGGCCTCTTCTGGGTGCAGGTGGCCGACTTCTCACTGTGTCCTCAAGTGGCAGAAGGGGCAGACAGCTCTCTGCCATAAGGGCCCTAAACCCATTTATGAGGGCTCCACCCGAAGGCCTCACCTCTTAATACCATCACACTGGGAGTTAGGATTTCAAATATGAATCTGGGGGGTGACACATTCACTCCATCCGTTGCCCTTTGTGATGTTCTTCATTTTCTTCTGCAGACTTCATTCCCACCGGAGAGATTTTTGGTTGTCACAACCGGGGGCTGGTGCTCCTGGCATCTAGTGGGTAGAGGTCAGGGATGGTGAAAAGGACAGTTCCCACAACAGAGAATTATTTGGCCCCAAATGTCAACAGTGTTGCAGTTGAGCATCTGCTGTGGCTCCATGTTTATATTCAGTATCATTTCCCTTCAGTCCCCAAACCTACCTTTAGTGTTTCTTGTCGTGGAGGTTCAATTGCTACAGAGGTTTGTTTGTTTGTTTTAACTTTCGTTTATCTGAAGATTTCTATTTTGCCTTCCTTTTTGAAGGATGATTTTGCTGGTTACAGAATTCTAGATTGAAGTTTCTTTTCTCTCAGCACTTTAAGTGTGTTGCCCCATTGCCTTCTGCCTCCAAATGTTTCCAATGAAACCAGCCATTTAAAAAAAGCCATTGCTCTATGTAATGCATATTCTTTCTCTGACAGATTTTTCTCTTTATATTTGGCTTTCAGCAGTTTGTGGCTTTTCATAAGATTGGAATGTTTTGGCCAATAATTCTTCAAATATTTTTCTTCCATTGTCTCTCTCTCCTCTTATTCTTGGACTCCAAAATGCTTGTATCTCAGACTACTTGATATTAGACTACTTGATATGGATCTTTCATTTCACAGATGTTTTGGTCATGTTTTTAAAATCTTTTTTCTCTCTCTTTGCCAATTTGGATAATTTCCATTGACCTTTTTTTCAAGTTCACTGATGCTGACTTCTGCATTGTCCAACCTAAGCCCATCCATTTTTTTTTTTTTTTAGTGTTTCCATTCACTTCCTAAAATATACCATCTGTTCACTCAGATTTGAAATAATTGTTTTAGTTTATTCTTCCTCCAGTAACTGAACCATCAATGGTCTCTCCTAAAGAATGTAATTTCTCTTAAATACAGGTCACATTTTTCTGCTTTTTGCATGTTTTATAATTTTTATTGTATTCTGCACACTGTGTAGAAAAGAATAATAAAGAGTGAAGTATTTTTGTTTTGTCCTGTTTGTTCCTTAGAGACTGAAGTCCATTTCCTCTGAATGCAGTAAAGGTGAGGAGCTAGTCACTCAGCTTTCTCCTAGCGTCTAGCTGAGCCAGAGAAATTGCATCTTTCTTCAGACTGAGTTAACCTGTGAATTAGCCCAACCTCAAATCCTGAGCTATAGTCTTTTGGATCTTGTCAGTATTTGGGCTGGGAAGGGTTGCTTGTAGTTTCAACTCTATTAACTGAAAGAAAGCATGGGACTTTTTGATTTCTCTCTGCTTAGCAACCCTTACTCCAATGCCACTTTCATGGCAAGACCTGGAGTGGGGGAGGAGAATTGTTCAGGTTGAGTCCTCTATCCTTGCCTTTGTGGCTCTTCTAGACTTCAGTTCGTGCCATCAGTCCATACTGCCACCCAAAGTCCAGCTCACAGCCCTCTGCTACCATGAAGGTTTTTCATCAATGGCAGGCCAACTCCACCCAGACCTCAGTGTGGAAGCAGGGATCTGTCATGTCTCTCTGCTCACTCATGATTGTTTCTTTCTGGAATCCAGTTCTCAAGGCTTCCTTCTGTCTTCCCCTCTTCTTACTCTTATATAAATGTACAATTTTTATCTTGTCTTGGTTTTTCTTGTTGTCCCTATGGGAATGAAGGTCTTTCCCATTCTGATCTGAATCAGAAATCTCCTGTACTTCGTGTTTTGTTACATGCTTTTTCCAGTCAACAGTATGTCATGGATATCTTGCCTTGTGAACACAAAGAGGTTTACCTCATAATTTTAGAATTTTAAAGTCTTTTACTTTTTTTTCCAAAAATAAATAACATAAGAAAAACAATCTCTAAGTTAACCATTGTTAACTTCTACTGTCTTCCCTTTTATTGAGAAATCATTTGCTTAGAGCAAAATGCCCAAATCTTAAGTTTACAACCCAATGAATTTTACATACATTTATACTTTGTGACCACTGCTCAGATCAAGATATAGGACATTTCCATCATGATTCTTCCCAGTCAATACTCCCTCCCAGAGATAACCATTATTTTGATTTTTAGCACGATAGATTGGTTTTGCCAGTTCTTAAGTTTAATACAATTGAAAGCATATAGTATGCACCGTGTTGTGTCTGGCCTCTTTTGCTCAAACAATGTCTGTGAGATTCATCCATATTGTCATGTGTCCATTTTTTTTTTCTTTTACTGCTGTGTAATATTCCACCAATGAATTATACCACAGTTTATTTATTCATTATCCAATTGATGGACTATTGCTTCCAGTTTTTGGTTTGTTATGAACAAAGCCAACATGAACGTTCTTGTAGGTTTTTTTTTTTTGGTAGGTATATATGCAATTTTTTTCTAATTTTACCCTGGGTAGACTTGTTAATTCATAGGGAGATGCATATATAGCTTTAGCAGAAACTGCCAGTTTTGCCAAGTAATGGACCATTTTACACTCCAGCAGTGTATGAGAGTTCCGGTTGTTTCAAAGCCTGACCAACATTTGGTATTATCAGTCTTTTTAGATTTCTGCCATTCGGTTGGGTGTACAGTAGAGCCTCATTAATTTTTAACTTGTACTTCCATGATTGTGTCCCATTCTTTTTAACGGCTGCATGATACTCTCCAGTATGAATGTTCTGGAACTTATTTAGCCATTTCCTTATTGATGGACATTATCTTTAAAGTTTTAATTTTTGAAAACACTGTGGCATTACACACCCTTGACCCACACCTTAGAGCCCACATGCAAGTATTTCTGGTCTCAGGGCACTTGCACTGCAGTATAAAGCTCAAGGGAGCAAGCCTGTCGTGCAAAGCTCTTACAGCTTGTCCACAAGTCACCTGTCCAGAATTATGCTGCCTTGTCTCATGGGACACAGCCACCCTGAACCCAAACATCATAGAAACATGAGGCCTTTCCCATGTTGAGCCCAGCCTTCTCAAGCTGCGTTTTCATCCTTTCTTTTCTTTTTATTCAAGTATAGTTGATTTACAATGTTGTGTTAATTTCTACTGTACAGCAAAGCGATTCAGTTATACACGTATATGTATTCTTTTTCATTTTCTTTTCCATTACAGTTTATCACAGGGTATTGAATATATTTCCCTGTGCCATACAGTAGGACCTTGTTGTTTATCCATTCTATATGCAATAGTTTGCAACTTCTAATCCCAAACTCCCAATCCATCTCTCTCCCACCCCCCTACCCCTTGGCAGCCACAAGTCTCTTCTCCATGTCTGTGAGTCTGTTTCTGTTTTTTAGACAAGTTCATTTGTGTCATATTTTAGATTGCACGTATATCGTCTTCTCTTCCTTGAAATGCTCTTTCCTGGGGTCCCCATTTCCTCTGATATCAGCATGAATAGGATACATTTTCCTGAGTGCTCTTTTAAGCAAGGCATTTTAAAGAGAACAGTTTTGCTGCCTGTCACTGCAGCAAAGCAGACCAGCAACAGCAGAAGCCCATCAGAGGAAGCTATGCAGCTAAGTCCTCCTGTAGACTTCAGGTCCTGTAGTCAGTCCCAGTCATCCATCCACCCCACGTGATTCATGCTGCTAAGATGCAAATTAGAAACCTCCGTCATGGGGATTCCTCTTCTCTGCTCACGTCAGGGACATCTCCTACATTTAGACTTGGAGGGACTCTTTCCTTTAAGTTCCTGATATTGAGAGAGCTTTGAGTCCATCCAAACACTGGAAGGTTAGGAAAGATTTGATTTGACCACCCGTGAATGACACACCCAGCCCAGAAACCATTCTGAAACCCACCCTAGACTGTGGTGAAGTGCCCCGAATTCAGTCATCCTGGATTCAGATCTTGGGTCCCCAATTGTTTAGCCATGTCAGTTTGGGTAAGTACCTTTAACCTGTCCAGGACTCATTTTTCTCATCTGCTAAATATGGAAAGGAACGGGAGTCATTTTATAAGATGGCTGTATCAGAGCACTTAGAACAGTGTCCAGCAATAGCCCACTGTAATGTTGACACAGTTATGATTGTGCTTTTCATCCCTAACTGAATCTCCAGCGAGGAGCAAGGTGCAGACACGTGAGAGATGCTGACCATGTGACTGACCACAGGGCGCTATCAGTGGAGTCATCAACACCACAGGCTTGGAATCAGGCAGCCTGGGCTTCAAATCTGGGCTCTGCCCTCAGTTTTCTCATCTGTCCAACGAGCACGTTCAAGCCTGTCACACGGGGTGCTGTGAGGGTCACACCACCTAATGGGCAGTAAACTGCTAGGGCTGCGTCCGTCCCGCACATTGTGAGGCCTCAAATAAAGGTTATCGGTGCTGGACAAACCACCGGGAAATGTAAGCGCTTCAAGCCCACAGGCTCGGGGTCCGAGGCCGAGGGTTTCCTGTTCCTTCTGAGAGTCCCACCTTGTCCAGGCAGCTAGCTACCCCTGCGGCCGCTTGCCCAGGCTCAGGACACTCAGCCTCAGGCTGGGCGCTCAACTCCGGCACAACCCCCACTTCGCGCGAGAAGCTTCGGCGCGCGTCAGGCGCGGGGCGGGGGGGAGGGGGGGGTCCCTGGGGCGGGGGGGAGGGGGGGGGGTCCCTGAGGCGGGGACTCCCCCGCGGAGCCGGGGCTGATTGGCTTAGAGACACACACGCGCACTCGCGCACGCACACGCACGCACGCACACACGTGATGCCTCTCTGGCCAATGAGATGTGAGGACGAGGCCCCGGGGGGATTCTGGGACGGGCTCTCCTCCTGACAGAGGCGGAGGAGTGGCTCCCGGGCTGCGCGGACGCGTGTGCGTGCTGTGGTCCCGAGTGGGGTCCCGTGAGTGGTCTCTGGAGGGGACACCGTGAGGTGGGGTCGCGTGAGGTGCGCTGTCCCGGCAGGACTCGGTGACACGGGCGGGGTCCTGCGGGAGCCGTCAGCGTCTGCGGGGCAGCCGGAGCCTCCCTCCTGCGGCTCCTGTTCGACACGCTCCGGCTCCACGGTGTCCGGTGTCCGAGGGATTTTCGTCTGGGAAGCTGGTCTGTGAGACAGTGAGCGTTGCAGCAGCGTTGCCAGCCCGAGTTCCCCAGAAAGCCGGTGGGGAGCTCGTCCCCCACGGCAGGAATGCCGGGGCAGCGGGAGCGGCTCTCATCTTCCTCCAAGTGGCGTTTGGACAAAGTGTTTTGTTTGGTTTCCGTAGCTTCCAGAGCATGTGAGGAATGCTAAGGCCTCTTCCAAGTCAGAGGCTGCTCGTTAAAGTCACCTGCGCTCCTTCCAAGGCTCCAGCCCAAGGACGGGGCGGGGCCTGGCATCGCAGATTTTAAGGGCCCCCCTCCCCACGTGGCCACTCTTTGCCTTGAAGCCAGCGGAAAACCTCTGCTCCGAGGGCTTGGAAGACAGGGCAGCCCGTGGAGTCCACGTGCTGCTCCAGTTCTCTGCGAACTTCTTGCTCTGGGTCTACGTGGTCACCCCGTCGGTGGGGTGTGGCCCGGCACATGGAGAGTCGGTCATATGTCTTGCCCTCTGTCTCCTGGAGCAGTTCAAGCCTTGCCATCCTCAGCGCAGACATCCCGCATGTGCTCTGCCAGGGAGGGAAGTCTGAATAACACTATCACAGCCACTCCCACGGCCTCTCCTGCCACATCTGGGGACCATATGGGAGAAGCGGAGATCAAACGCAAGCCTGAGAGGAAACCTCATTAGAGCCAACTGGCAAAAGATGAACAAATATGCACAGCACAGGGACAGAACCCACAGAAAAGCAACACTAAGGCAAAAGTAGTGGGGATCTGACCTAGGAATGGCCTTGCAAAAGGCAAGATGGTGGACGGTGGTGGCTTGTATGTTCTGAGTGCTTCTGGAGGGTAATGTGCGGTTACCATCCCCTTGTCCCTTCATCTCACAGCCATGGGATAGACACTTTAATTGGATTTGCAGATTTAAATGCTTTTCGTTACACTTACCATGCCCAGGTACTGCCTAGCTGCTTTACAGAGGTCACTGTAACCATCAGGAGAGCAGTCTACCATGGCTGCCATTATTGCTCCCACTTCAGAGATGAGCAAATGGAGGCACCAAAGGCCGAGTTCTGAGTCCAAGTGGTCAGCTCCTGATCCCGTGCTCTCAAGTGTCAAGCTTAGTGCTTCTGGCACAACAGTCAAGGGCTAAAGTCTGGAAGCTAGCAAGTTTGAGTTTGAATTCTGCAAGGATCCAGATACAATTGGCTTGACCTTAGCTAGGTGAAAACCCAAAGCTTTCTGCTGGGCATTCCTGCTAATTCATGGGCACTTTCATTTCCTGACCTCTGTGCCACAGCACACAGGTCTGTGCACTGTCCCCAGTCCTACTCTACATCCACCGGGTCCACCAGGAGCAGGACTCCTTACATCTTGGTACCCATCAAAAGTTCTCAGTGGGCAATGTGGACCATACCAAGTGCTACATGGGTGGTGGAGGAGGGGTTCATGTAAAACAGACGTGCCTGACCTTCAGAAGTCCACTCTGCTCTCCCCCACGCTCAGTCCCTACACAGTCCCTGCATTTTTCCTTCCCTCCCACATTTCCCCCAGTGACTTTAAACTCCTCTCTACTGTGGTGTACTTCCACATCACCTCCTTTCTTCTCTGAAGCCTTGTTGCCCTCCTTGGTCACAGGGGGAGGAGAGGGGGCCAACCCCTTTGCCCTTCTACCCTAGTGCTTGTCAAGGAGTTCTTTACAAGAAAGTGAGTGTTCTTTCTGCCAAGACATCTCCTACTGAATATACCACTCTCCATTTTTGATCAGAAAATGTTGGTTCTGCCCCTCCTGTATTGAAGAAATAAAAGTATAAGATGTGAGTGAGAAGGCTCCGTGCATAGCCCGTCACTCACTGCCTGTGGCTCTGGAGGAAGTCCCCAGTTTCCTCATCCGTAAGCTAGGGATCAAAGCAACTACTCCACACCTTTGAAGAGTTGTCAGCCACATCTGGCTTAGGAGGCTTGATGAAGCCAGTTCTTTTTCTTGCTACCCTCAAACCCAAAGAATATGAAGAACAAGGGGGTTTGAACAAGTGAAGCAAATAACAGCAAAAGCCTTCACTATTGAAAGGGAAGGAGAGATCGGCTCCCTGTGACAAAGCAGCACCTGCTTCCACCCTGACTGGAAGCTGTGGAGAGAGAGGACAGAAGTCAGAGTATTGGGAAAAATGCCCACTGATCCTGCCAACAGTAAGGGGCTGAAGGAGATGGGAGTCAGCAGCCCTGGGAAAGGTGGTGAGAGTTCAAAGAGGATAGAGCTTTTCTCACCCTTTTCCTCCTGCCCCAACCCCAGTGGTGGCAATGCCTCCTGGGGTAGAATGGGGTGACCAGCAGAGGGGAAGACTGAAAGACAGAACACCTAGAGTAGCTTATCACCAACAACAGACAGAAATGTGACCAAAGATAAAGGAGAAGACAAATGGGAGAAGACCTGAGAGAACAGGATGGGGGAGCTGGCATACTTCATTGACCAGCAGTAATGAGGTATGTCTCCCCATCCTCACTGTAGTGGTGTCATAGGAGCCTGTTGAGGAGTTAGGACTTCCACATGGCTCAGCAGCAATGAGGCCACCTCCAGTGTGGTATCAGTGGAGACCACAAGGAGAGCTGGAACTCCCCGTCACCGAGAAGTAACAAGGAGCTCCCCTCCCTTTCGGTATCAATGGAAGCCTTCGTGGGGAACCTGGACCTCTACCTCCACGTGGCAATAACAAGGTAGTGTCCCTTCCCCTTGTGAGAGCACTGTCAAAGAAAGCCAACTAAAACAAGATTTAAGTGAGATCCAGAGTCTCATAACATAACACAAAAATGTCCAGATTTCAGTCAAACATCACTAATTATACCAAGAACTAGGAAGATCTCAAACGGAATGAAAAAGACAAACAATATATACCAATACTGAGATGACAGAGACGTTGTTAGAATTATCTGAGAAAGTTTAATTCAGTCATGATGAAAATGCTAGAAACAAATGAAAAATAGAAAGCCTCAGCAAAGAAATTGAATACATTGTCTCACCCAATAAATAAAAGATGTAAAGAAGAACCAAATGGAAATTTTAGAACTGAAAACTACAGTAATCAAAATAAAAGCTCAGTGATGGGTTCAACAGTAGAATGGAGGAAACAGGGGAAAAGTAAAACAATAGAAATTACCCAATATGAACAACAGAGATAATATTCCAAAACAAAACCCCAAAATCACAAAAAACAGAACCTCAGGGACCTGTGAGACTGTGACAAAAGATTTGATACTTATGTCATCAAGATCCCAGAGGGAGAGAAGCAAGAGGGCAGGGCTGAAAAAGTACTCAAATATTTTTTTTCAGAAAAGGGCAAAAGCAGTTCAATGGAGGAAAACTTGCCATTTCAACAAATAGTCCTAGAGCAATTGGATGCTTGTAAGTTGAAAAATGAACCTCCAACTAAGTCTCACACTTTATACAAATAATAATTCAAAATGGATTGAAAAACGTAAAACATAGACATACAAAACTTTTAGAAAAAAGTAGAAAAATTTTAGGATCTAGCACTAGGCAAAGAGTTCTTAGACTTGACAGCAAAAGCATGATATATAATAGGAAAACTTTATAAATTGGACTTTGTAAAAATTGAACGCTTTTGCTTTGTGAAAGCTCCTGTTAAGAGGATGAAAAGGTAAGCTATAGAGTTAAAGAAGATGTTTGCAAACCACATATCTAACAAAGGACTGGTAGCTAGAATATATGAAGAACTCCCAAAGCTCAACAGGAAAAAAAAAAAAACCAAACAATCCCATTAGGAAATAGGCAAAAGACATGAAGAGAAATTTCACTGAAGAGGTTATTGATGGCAAATAAGCATGTGAAAATATGTTCAACATCATTATCCATCAGAGAGATACTAATTAAACCACAGTGAGATATCATTACACATCTCTCAGAATGGCTAAAATGAAGGGTGGTGTCAGCAGCAAATGATTTTTGAATGAGGAGAAACTGGATTACTTATCTAATGCTGGAAGGAATGTAAAATGGTATAGGAAAGCAGTTTGGCAATTAAAAACAACAACAACAACAACTAAATATGCAACTACTACCCAGTAATAGCACTCCTGGGCATTTTCCCCAGAGAAATGAAGACTAATGCTCACACAAGAACCTGTTTACAAATATATATAGCAGCTTTATTTGTAATAGCTCAAAACTGGAAACAACCTGGATGTCCTTCAGTGGGTGAATGGTTAAACTGTGGTACATGTATACCATGGGATACTACTCAGTAGTTAAAAAGAATATGTATATTAATGCATATATGTGGAACCTAGAAAAATGGTACAGATGAACCAGTTTGCAGGGCAGAAATAGAGACACAGATGTAGAGAACAAACGTATGGACAGCAAGGGGGGAAAGTGGCAGGGTGGTGGTGGTGGTGTGATGAATTGGGAGATTGGGATTGACATATATACACTAATATGTATAAAATGCGTAACTAATAAGAACCTGCTGTATAAAAAAATAAAATTCAAAAATTCAAAAAAAAAAGTAAATAAAAAGAATGAACCACTGATACATACAACACCTAGATGAATCTCTAGAGAATTATGCTGAGTGAAAAAAACACCAGTCCCAAAAGATCACATGCTGGAAGTCCTAGCCACCACAATCAGATAAGAAAAAGAGAGAAAAGGAATCCAAATTGGAAAGGGAAAATTAACTCCATCTCTGTTTGCAGATGACATGATAACTATACATAGAAAAATCCTCAAGACGCCACCAAAAACTACTAGAACTCATCAACGAATTTGATAAATTTGCAGGATACAAAATTAATATACAGAAATCTGTTGCATTTCCATATGATAACAATGGACTATCAGAAAGACAAATTAAGAAAACAATCCCATTTACAGTCTCATCAAATAGAATAAAATATCTAGGAATAAATCTAAGGAGGTAAAACACCTGTACTCAGAAAACTATAAGACACTAATAAAAGAAATTGAAGACGACACAGATGGAAAGATATACTGTGTTCATGGAGTAGAAGAATTACTATTGTTAAAATGACCATATTACCCAAGGCAATCTACAGATTCAATGCAATCCCTATCAAAATAACAATGACATTTTTTCACAGAGCTAGAACAAATAATTCTAAAATTTGTATGGAAACAAAAAAGACGTTGAATAGCCAAAAACACCTTGAGAAAGAAGAACAAAGCTGGAGGTATCTTGCTCCCAGGTTTCAAACCGTACTACAAAGCTACAGTCATCAACATTATGGTACTGGCACAAAAAAAGACACATAGATCAATGCAAAAGAATAGAGAGCCCAGAAATATACCCATGCTTATATGAACAATTAATCTATAACAAAGGAGGCAAGAGTATATAATGGGGAAAAGACAGCCTCTTCAATAAATGGTGTTGGGAAAACTGGACAACTACATGCAAAAGAATCAAACTGGACTACTCTCTCACACCATGCACAAAAACAAATTCAAAATAGATTAGAGCCTTAAATGTAAGACCTGAAACCATAAAACTTCTAGAAGAAAACATAAGCAGTAGTCCCTTTGCTATTAGTATCAGTAATGTATATGTATATATTTGGCTATGTCTCCTCAAGCAAGGGAAACAAAAGCAAAAAGAAACGAATGGAACTACATCAAGCTAAAAAGCTTTGCACAGTGAAAGAAGCTATCAACAAAATGAAAAAGCCACTTAATAAATGGGAGAAGACATTTGCAAATGATATATCTGATAAGGGCTTAATATCCAAAATATACAAAGGACTCATACAACACAACATCTAACAAACAAACACAAACAATCTAATAAAAAACTGGGCAGAGGATTGGAATAAAAGTTTTTTTCCAAAGAAGATATTCAGATGGTCAACAGGCACATGAAAAGATGCTCAACATCAGTAATCATCATCAGGGGAATGCAAATGAAAATCACAATGAGATATCACCTCACACCTCTCAGAATGGCTGTTATCAAAAAGACAACAAATAAGAAATGTTGGTGAGGGTGTTGAGAAAAGGGAACTCTCCTACACTGTTGGTGGGAATGTAAATAGGTGCAGCCACTATGGAAAACAGTATGGAGATTCCTCAGAAAATTACAAATAGAACTCCCATAAGATCCAGCAATTGATCAAAAGAAAACAAAAGCACTAATTAGAAAACACACATGTACCTCTACGTTCACTGCAGCATTATTCACAATAGCCAAGATATGGAAGCAACTCAAGTGCCCACCAGTAGAAGAATGGATAAAGAAGATGTGGTATATATAATGGAATATTACTCAGCCATAAAAAGAAGGAAATCTTTCCACTTGCAGCAACATGGATGGACCTAGAGGGTATTATTCTAAGTAATATGTCAGACAGAGAAAGACAAATACTGTAAGACTTCACTTATATGTAGAATCTAAAAAACAAAACAAATGAAAAAACATAAACGGAAACAGAGTTATAGGCACATAGAACAAAGAGGTGGTTGCTAGAGGAGAGGAGGGTGAGGGAGGGAAGAAATAGTGAGGGAGATTAAGAGGTACAAACTTCCAGTTGCAAAATAGATGAGTTGCAGATATGAAATGTACAGTGTGGGGATTATAGTCAATTACTAGGTAATATCTTTGTGCAGTGACATATCATAACTAGACTTATGGTGATCATTTTGAAATGTATAGGAAAAAAATACTATGTTTTGTAACAGGAACTAACATAGTGTTGTAGGTCAATTATACTTCAAAAACAAACAAACATACAAACAAACTGAAGGAAAAAGGATCAGGTTTGTGGTTACCAGAGGTGGGGGGTTGAAGGAGGGGAAATCGGATAAAGGCAGTCAAAAGGTACAAACTTCCAGTTATAAGATAAACAAATACTAGGGATGTAATGTAAATACAATGTAATAAATATAATTAATACTGCTGCAGGTTATATATGAAAGTTGTTGAGAGAGTAACTCCTAAGAGTTCTCATTACACACATAAAATTTTATTCTGTTTCTTTAATTTGGTATCTATATGAGATGGATGTTCACTAGACTTGTGATAATCATTTCATGATGTATGTAAGTCAAATCATTATGCTGTACACCCTAAACTTATACAATGCTGTATGTGAATCATGTCTCAATAAAACTGAAAGAGAAAAAAAACCCCATTAATTTAAAAAAACAAAAAAAATCCCCCAAACCAAAACCAAACCAAACCAAACAAAAACCCAAAAGATCACATACTCTATGATTCCATTTGTATAACATTTTTGCAATTACAAAATTAAACAAATGAAGACCATATTAGCTATTGCCAGTAGTTAAGGATGGGGTGGAGGTTGGAGGGAGGTGGCTATGATTATAAAAGGGACATGGGGGAAATTCTTGTGTCTATGGAACTGTTTTGTATTATGACTCTGTCAATGTCAATATCCTGGTTGCGGCATTGTACTATAGTTTGCAAGATGTAACCATTGGGGAAAACTGGGTAAATGGTACACAGTATCTTTTTGTATTGTTTCTTACAACTACATGCGAATCTACAATTATCTCAAACTAAAATGTTTTTAAAAATTTAAATACATGAAGCATTATGAGGTTGGTTGATTTTGAAAATCAATTAATGTAATTCATCACAGAAACAAACTAAAAAAGGAAAAAATGATCATCTCAAAAGATGCAGAAAAAAACATTTGATAAAATTCAACATTTCTTGATTTAAAAAAAAAACAATGAATGGAGAGATATACTATGTTCATGGTATTGTTAAGATGTTAATTATCCCCAAATTAATCTATTGATACAAACAAAATTTCAACAGCTATTTTGTAGATACTGACAAGCTGATTTTAAAATTCAGGTGAGAATGCAAAGGATCTAGAATAACCAAAATGGCTTTGAAAAAGAAGACTGGAGGACTAACTCTGATTTCAAGACTTACAAAGCCATAGTAATTGGGACTGTGTAGTACTGGTGTGAAATAGACAAATAGATCATGGAACAGAATAGAGTCCAGAAATAGACCTATACAAATATTCACAACTAACTTTTACAAAAGTGCAAATGTAATTCAGTGAGGAAAGGATAGTCTTTTCAAAAAATGGTACTGGAACAATTGGATATCCACATGCAAAATAAAATGAGCCTTGATCCATATCTTGCACCATATACAAATATTAACTCAAAACAGATTATTTAAAACATAAAACTATAAAACATTTTAAAAATATTGGGTTGAGCAGAGTTTTTACATATGATACCAAAAGCATGATCCATTTTTTAAAAGATTAAATGGACTTCATCAAAATTAAAATGTCGTCTCTTTGAAAGACATTGCTATGGGAATGAAAAGACAAGCCGCATACAAATTGGGACAAAATAATTGCAAATCATACATCTGCTAAAGGTTTTTTTATCCAGCTTATATAAAGAACCCTCAAAACTCAATAATAAGAAAACTAACAACTCAGTTTAAAAAATAGGCAAATGATTTGAAGAGACACTTCACCAAAGAAGATACATGTATAACAAATAAGCATATGAAAGATCCTCAACATCATTAGTCGTTAGGGAAATACCAGAATGAGATACGACTACACATTAGAAAGACTATGATTTAAAAGATTGATCATAACAAATGTTGATGAGGATGTGAAGCAACTGGAGCTCATACACTGCTGGTGGGAGTGTAAATGTTACAACCACTTTGGAAACAGTGTGTCTGTTTCTTAAAAAGTTAACCACGTCTATTATATGAACCAGTCATTCTACTCCTAGGAATTTACCCAAAAGAAATGAAAGTGTATGTCCACACAAAGACTTATATACAAATGTTCATAGCTGATGAATGTGTGGAGAAATGGTCATGGCTGTGTTTTGTCAGTAGGACTCCAGTTTTGCAAACATTTTGGGGGACAGTTTAGCAACATATACCTTTTTTTCCCCAAGAGAAATGTATTTCTTAGCTTGTGTGAGGCTGGCTCTGTGGTCACCTCTTTCATTTGGAACATTTTGGGTTACTCTGGATATTCAGAAAACAACAGAAATTGAACTGCTACAGAAATACACAGTAAAATATGTTAGTTACTTGTTTGTTGGGGTTTTCCTTTACATGCCCTCTTTTCCTTGCATGATTAAGTGGTATTAGTAAATTTATTCCAAATGGAAACTTTGTTGAAAACATTTGAATTGTGTGGCCATTAGTACATTTGCAAAAGTTGCTTATTAAAACTTCTAAACAAAAGTTAACTTCATTACTGAGTATAGATGATATTATTTTTATCCTTAAATACTTCAGTGTGTGTTTCCTAGGAACAAAACAACCTCTTACATACCCAGAGTGCAATGAGCACAATTAGGACATTTAATATTGATAACAATGCCATCATCTAATCCACAGACCATATTCAAATTTTGATGGTTATCCCAATAATATCCTTTATAGTTTTTTTTTTTTCCTGGCACACGATCCAATCCCAGATCACATGTTGCGTTTAGTTGTCATATCTTTAGTCTGTTTTAATATGAAGCAGTTCCTTAGCACTCCCCAGTGTTTTATGACTGCGACATCTTTGAATAATATACGCCAGTTATTCTGTAGAACGTCCCTCAACTTGGGGTAGTTAGATGTTTCCCTTTGATTAGATTCCGGTTATGTATTTATATCATTATTTTTTGGGCAGAAGTATCACAGAAGTGATGTTGGGTCCTTTTTGCTGTATCATCACAGGAAGTTCATGATGTGTATACGTTTTAGGGTTTTTTTTTTTTTAATATATGGATGTTTGGTTTTTCCTGCCCCATGAGTTGAAAAGAGTTTTCATTCCCCACCAGCTTAAATCTTTGATTTCTTTCCCTCTTTAGCTTCTGCTTTTCTTTGGGTCTTTTGCACTCTCCCCTAAACACATGCAGTTCAGTCGTCAGCAAAAGATCTGGAGCTGATATGCAGATTTGTGGATCGACACCCTGCCCCATCTGTGGCTCTCCTTTCACAGACCCTCTACACAGACACACACACATCAAACACACAAAGAGTAATTTGAGGTGGATCAGAGGCCTAAGTGTAAATGCTGAAACTGTAAATGATAGACGAGATTATCCTCATGACTTGGGGTTAGGCAAAGATTTTTTTAGGATACAGAAAGCAATAACTATAAGATAAAATTGGGTATTAGATGTTATAAAAATTGAAATTTTCTGCTTATAAAAAGACAGTATTGAGAAAATGATGATGAGACAAGTCATGGAGTGGAAGAAAATATTTGCAAAGTATGTCTAACAAAGGACTTGTGTTCAGACTACTAAAAGAACTCATGCACAACTACATAAACAGAACTACAAACCTGTACAACCCAATAAAATTGGGCAAAAGATCGCCACAGGCACTTCACAATGCAGTGACTAGTCGGTAAGTACATGAAAAGTATTCAGCTTCATTAGTCATCAGGCAAGAGGAAATGAAAATCACAATCGCAAAGTGTAGATACCACTACACTCCCACAGAAATGGCTAAAGTTAATAGGCTGGCAATATTAAGTGTCGGCAAAGATGCAGCAGCTGTGACATACATTTCTGATGGAAATGTGAAATGGTACAAACACTTTGGAGAACGGTTAATTAAAAAGTTAAAAAGATACTTCCCATACAATCCAGCAAGTCTTCTCTTAGGTATTTATCCAAGAAAAATGAAAAGACTGGTCTAAACCAAGACTTGAACAGAAGAGTTTATAGCAGTTCCATTCATGAGTCCAAACCTGGAAACAATTAGCATCAGTGTGTCAAGGGTAATCAGAACACCACAGAGTGGAGACTGAGTGTGCTCAGCAATGGAAAGGAACAGACTCCTGACACGTGTGACAACACGGATGGACCTCGAAAACACTCTGACGTGGAGTGAAAGAAGCCAGACACAAAAGAGTACATACTGTATGATTCCGCAATATATACCTGTAAAGAGACAAATCTAATTTACAGTGTCAGAAGAAAATCAGTGGCTGTCTGGGGTGTCGGCGGCTGCCTGGGATTGGGAGTGTTTCAAATGTTCTTGATTGTGGTGGGTGCCATGCAGGATTACTCACTTGTTAAAACTTATCTAAATTTACACTTAAAATGGGCTCATTTTACTGTGTGTAAATATGTTTCAATAAAGGTGATTTAAGTAAAAGAATACAGGGGTCGTGATTTTGATTTGTACAGGATAGATTTGGGGCCAAGAAGCATTAAATGAGAACAAGAGAACATCAGAGTGTGGTCCACTCTTCAAGATGACTGCCTTATAGCCATGCTATTTATGCTGCAAATGACAGCAACAATTGTCACAAAGCAGAAACTGCAGGAGATAATAGGAGAAACAGAAAGAAATCTTGCTATTAGGAGATTTAATACTCCTCTGTAGTTCAAGACAGATCAAGAGGACAAAAGTGAGGAAGCATGTAGAAGTCCTGACTGCATGTCATGGCGAGCTTTATGGAAACTATTGAAATCTGTGCTCTGACCAGGAAGAAACTACATTGTCTTTTCCAGGGCACATAGGATAGTCATGGAAATGGACCATAAAATAGGCAATAATAAAAATCTCAATTCCAGATAGAAGTAGTGTAAACAACATGATAAAGCTAGAAATCAAAACAGAAATATTAAATGTTCATCTTCCTGTACATTTTAAAACTTTGTTTAAAAACTCTTGTGTCAAAGGGTAATTGCAAACCAATTTCAGAAATGCTAGGAAATGGTGATAATGGAAACATATCAGAATCTAGGTAGTGTAGCTCAGGCAGTGCTCAGAGACAAACTTATAGCTTTATATTTATAACAAGAAAAACAAAAGAAAGAAAAATAAATGAATTGTGTTCAACTCAAAAATTTAAATTAAGAACTACTGAGTAAACTGAAAGTAGGCATTAATAAGGCAAAGTCAGAAATTGAGTTGGAAAACAGAAAAACAGTAGAATTAACAAATAAAAACCCAGTTCTCTGAAAATTACCAACAAAATAGATAAATCACTGGCTAACCTAATCCATAGAAAAATGTAAAGCCATAAATACACGTAACAAAAGGTCTAAAAAGAGGAGGAATGACCATCAAGATGGAGAAAATTAAATCTTAAGAGATTACTTATAACTCTAGGCAAAAGCGCTTGAAAACCTGGATGAAAAGATAATTTTCTATGACTTACCAACACTGAGTAAGTAATTGCAGCATGTCTAAGCAGACAAATTCACATAGAATAATTATCTTTTATTAACTAACTACTCCTCTCCACTGTCCATCCCTGAACCACCAGGTTTCAAAGGGAGCTAAGTATTGATAGACGATTACATGACCATCTTCATATATGCAGAAGAAGATTTATTTCATAATCTTTTATGGTCAAAAAAAAAAAAAGCCAGTATCTTAATGGGGTGCGCTGAGGCATTCCCACCAAAGTCAGGAATGTGACCAACCACTACCACACCCCTACTACTTAATCCTATTGGAAGCATCATCAAATGCAGTTTCACACACACACATAAACACACACACGCACGTGCGCACACACACGCGCATAGGAATTGGAAAAGAAGAAGTAAAATGACCTCCATTCTCCAGTGCAGATTGTAGTTCTAGTAAAATCAAGGCTGAGAAACTACTAAAACAATAAGAGAATTCACTAACGTAGCAGGGTATAACATTAACATAGAGAAATCAGTTGTCCTCATAGAAACAATGACCAAACAATAGTAAAAACAGTTAAAATAGTCAGGAATTAACAATAAATATGCAAAGCTTACATGAAGTAAGGCTTACTTTGAAACGCACTGAAGTAGACAAAGATGAAAATACAGGGCATGTCTTTGGGCAAGAACACTCGTTATCATGAAGGAGTCAAGTTGTCTTAAGTTAATTTATAACTAAAAATACCAAAGGGTTCTTCCTCTCCTCCAGGCCTAGAAAAATTGACTCTAAAGCTCCTATGAAAAAATAAACAAAAAGAGTCAGGAAAATGTTGGAAACGATTAGCAATGGAGGGAGGAATGGGGTTTTCCCTACAGATGTTTAAAATACTGTAAAGTGTCCATAATTAAAAGTGTGGTACTGGTACATAAACGGACTGATCAGTGGGACAGACTAGAGGATCCAAAAGTAGACCCACATACATATGTGGAGTTTAAGTATGCTGAAGGCAGCACCTCAGGTTGGGGAAAAGATAGCCTTTTTAATAAAAGGTATTGGGTAATTTGGATAGCCCTTTGGATCCTTGTCACCCTATACACTATAGAATAAACTCCAAGTGGATCAGAGATATAAATATAAAACATGAAACCATAGAAGCTCTAGAAGAAAACGTGTGAATTGCTTTATAACTTGGGTATGGAAAAATCCTTTCTAAATATTGTTCTAAATTCAGTATCAACAGAGGAAATGATCAATAAATTCAATTATTTTACAAACAAAACATTCCTGAACAAACACACACACACACACACACACACACAACACAAAACAACAACAACAAAAAAACAAAGGCAAAAGACCAATGACAAGTTGAGAACAAGCACTTGCCAGTTGTCTCTAAGGGCTAATCTACTTAATATGAAGAGAGTTTCCAGAAATGGGGAAGGAAAAAAGCAAGAGCAATGGACCAGGGGGCAAGAGCCAGGAATACTCTTTTTCTCGGAAAAAAAATGGGTGTCCATGCATATATACACTACCAAATGTAAAATAGATAGCTAGTGGGAAGCAGCCGCATAGCACAGGGAGATCAGCTCAGTGCTTTGTGACCACCTAGAGGGGTGGGATAGGGAGGGTGGGAGGGAGGGAGACGCAAGAGGGAAGAGATATGGGAACATATGTATATGTATAACTGATTCACTTTGTTATAAAGCAGAAACTAACACACCATTGTAAAGCAATTATACTCCAATAAAGATGTTAAAAAAAAAAATGGGTGTCAAAGGACCTCAACACAGAAATAAATGCTCAGCATCATTTGTAGTGAGAGAAATGCAAATCTGTTTTCTGAAGAACCGGTTCTCAGCCATCAGGTTGACAAAACCCCAGAGGTGTGACAGCTAATTTTACTGGCGAGGCTGTGGGATGAGGGGCAGTGAACATGCAAAACAACACAGCTTATGGAGGCAATTGGCCAGATCTAACGAAGTGACCGGTGTGCTTCCCTTGATCTGTCCTAGGGATGCACACACATGCAAGAGCAGGAGATGACAAACGGGGGGGGCTTTTCTTGGCAGCCGTGGGACTGGAGAGCTCTCAGATGTCTAGCTGTGAGACGCTGCTTGGAGCTGTGGCAGACCTACAAGACGGAAAACCCCACTGCTGCAGGGGATGGAGAATGACAGGGAATAATCTCCAGCCTGTGTTGTTAAGTGAAAACTAGAGCGGAGATCTGTGAATTCAGGGCACTCTCTTTTGTATGGAAATGGTGTCACAAGACGAAACACTGAAAGAACTAACTAAAAGCTAAAAAATAGGAGCCCAGAGGGAGTGGGGTGGAGGGACAGGCTGGGAGCATGGCCTCTCCAGGGTACTCTTTGACTTTTGACTTTTGAACCAGGTCAATGTTTCATATATTCGAACAATTAAATTACAAAGGAAAATTTCCTGATACTGAGAACAAGCTGAGAAAAAGTAAACCTAAATGCATATCTTATTAATAATATAATCTCATGAAGGAAAAAAATCATTTCAAGTAATTTTAGAACACTGTAGCTTTAGCACCCATTCTCAGTGTGACACAGGACAGAAAGGGCTGGGAAGAAGCCTTAAACTTTGTTCAGAGCTTAGGGAGCAAACAGCTTGTCAAAGACAATTTCAGAAAACTGTGGAAATTTAAATACGGCCTGGGCATATGAGGATGTTTAGAAGCTATTTTTAGCTTGGTGCTCTACTTTGAACTTGATTCAGTAATGGTATTATGTCATGCAGAAAGCAATTCTTACTTTTTTAGAGGTGAATATTGAAGTACTTACGCATGAAACGTCATCAAGTCTGTAATTTACTCTAAAATATTTCAACCGTAAGGTTATTAAAACAAGTCTGGCAGATGGTAACAGGTTAACATAGAAAGTGGGTACAGGGTGGCATTGTCCTCGCTGATCTTCTACGCTTGAAATGTTTCATCCGTGAAAATCACAATGATTTTGTTAAACAGAATTTCAGAAAGGGAGACCTGATGGAAATAAAAAGAAAGTTATTTGGGGTTTGTGAGGACTGCAGCCTGGGACACAGGTTCAAGAAGCACTTGAACTGTGTTGCATTGAATTACAGACAAAATGGCGGAGGAAGCCTGTAAAGACAAAAACTGCAAGGTCACAGTGAGTTGCACGAGTGTTTTTAATAAAGAATTATAATTGGAGCTGGCAAAACATGAGGGTGCTTGCTAAGTGAGGATTGGTTGGGGTCTGAAATGGTTGCGTAGTCACGAGGGGAGACCTTGAGGCCTCAAGGTTGCAGCTGGCAGCTGCAGTTCTGAGTACGGCTGGGGGTGCCTTGGGTCTGGTGCAGCTCAGAGAAAGTTCAAGTTCTCGGTGGGGCAGGGACGTGTCTGAGACCAGATCCTCAGTGGCCACCTGACTCCATTTTTGCTTGCCTGAACTGGGATCCCTCCACTGTAATTTCAACTTGTCATCGGTTCAAAAAAGGCCAAGGAGGATCTGCTTTAGACGAGACACAGGCACAGGGGGGCATGATGCTGGCATTTAAGCTGGTCCTTGAGAAGTGAGACGTGAGTGCTGGGAGCGAGAGCCTGGGTCTCGGGTGGTTGATAGTCTCTTGACCCCTTATTTTTAGCATCTTTGCTTATCCCGAGAAAGCATTTCCTCAAATAACTAAAAAACTATAGAGGGCCTGTTCTCACAAGGATCCATTCTTCTTTGCTGGCCAAGCTTGAGCTCACCTCCTACATTAAACCAGATGGTCTCGTGTTCAGCCAACAGCTTCTCTGGAAACCAGGACGGATGCCTCGGGGACGGCCCAGCTGCTCCTCTGGGCCAGAGAGGCCCACTGGTGGGGTCATGGGAAGGGGGGTGGGGTTACAGCTGGGGGGCAGCCTGACAGCCTGCGGTGTCAGCCCGGAGCCTGGCCGGGCAGAGGTGGCCTGCCCCCTCAGGCCCGTCCACTCTGTCACTCCTGTTCCAGGCTTTCTCAGACGCAGATCATAAGATCCCTGGCGGATCAACATGTAACTGGCAGCTCCTTCTCTCTGAGGGAAAAGTAAACTACGCAGATGGGTCTGGGACCCCATGAAGCCCGAGTCAGTGAGGTGATTCACCCGGGAAGTGGGGTCTCTCTGGGGGCGGGTGGGGGCTTGGAGCTCCCTCTCAGTCCATCCCTGGGGCTGAGGGCCCTCGAGCTCTTTGGCAGAGCTGTTTTCTGAAGAATCCAAAGAAGTTAGAAGCCAGAGTGTTGTAACCCACAGTCAGGATTTGAAAAGTAAAATCAAATTATAAACTTTATTTTTACAAACATATCAATTTATCATTCGTTGACCCTGGTGCCATTTTGGACTGTCCAGGAGATTCTCTCAGGCTTAACCGGAGAAGAAAGTTCAGAGTGTTTGACGGGGTCGCGAGGTCGAGGCTAAAAGAGAGGCTGAGTTTCAGGGAGAAAGTGTGTGTCCCGCGGGCACTGCAACAAATCACCACAAACTCTGTGACCCTTGTGATGACACCAGGCCCACCCAGATGACCCAGGATGACCCCCCAGTTGGAGAGGGTCCAAAATGTAGAGGGAGGTGGAAAGCGGCAGGAGGGCACGGAAGATGGGACAGATGTGCTGGTGCCGGCTGCCCCTTGGCAAACACCGGCAGCCAGGCTGCACCCAGGGGGGCAGGTGGTCTCAGGCGCCCTGACAGGAGACCTGCAGAAGGAAGATGGGCGGGAAGGAAGCGTCCCCTCTTCCTGCACCCACTGTTGCCAATGGGCCTGATTCCAAGAGAGAGGAGTGGGGAGAGGGGGGCGTCTCTTAAATTATGACAAGAGTTTAGAAGGACCGGGGGTAAGAGATGGAGACAGGGTGTACGGCTTCCTAACGCAGCCGCATAACAAATCGCCACCAGCTCAGTAGTTTTAAAAGAACGCAAATGGACCATCTCATGGGCCCCGTGGTTAGTGGTCTGGGCACAGCCCAGCTGGTCTTGCTCGGGGCTCACAGGCTGGAAACAGCCTGTCGGCCTGTGCAGTCCGACACTGGGGGCCCTCTTCCAGACTCACTGGTTCTTGGTGGGGTTCAGATCCTGGCTGTTGTGGGGCTGGGGTCCCCTCTTGTGCCTGGCGCCCTCCATGGGCAGTTCCTAGAAGGCCAGCAGGAGAAATCTCTCTGATGTCTTTTAGGTCTGACCCACCCAGGAGAATCTTCCATTTGATTAACTTGAAGTCAACTGCCTTGGGACCTTCGTTACCCTGCAGAGTCCCAGGAGTGGGGTCCCAGCCGATTCACACTCAGGGGAGGGGTCAGTATGAATTTAAAAATGCCCCATTCTGCCTGTGAGAAGGACCACGAGGCTGCAAAGGGAGGAGGCTCATAGCTCCCCGCCCCAGGGGTGGACGTGTGCTGGGGACACACAGCCACGCGGAGCGGGAGGAGGAGTCCAGAGCTGCCAGAGATGGTGCGGACGGGGCGCCGGTGGCAGAAATTCCAGCTTCTCTTTTTTAATCTAAAGCGTCTGAATGTGTACAATTCTAAGAATTGTGACACACACCCACGTGACCCACACACCATCAAGATGGACAACACTTCCATTATCCGGAAAGTTCCCTGTGCCCTTCCCGCCACTGACCTACCGCCACCGACTTACCGCCACCGATCAGCTTTCCCACCCTCGAGCGTCCGCAGACGGAACCACGCAGCACGTGTGAGTCTGGCGTCTTTCACTCGGCACGATGTGTGTGGAGCTCACACGTGCTCTGTGGTGTCAGGCGTGGAGTTCGCGGCGTGGATGGGCCTTGGCTTGCCGTCCTTTCTCCTGTGGACAGGAGAACATTCTCCCCGAGTCTTTGGTTGGCACAGGGCTCAGGGTGGTGTGGCGGGCTGTGAGGGAAGAGTGAGGGATTCCAGGGTCCTGCAGGGGCTCTAACGTGGGCGCGCCACCTCCCGCCGCCCCTCGCCCCACGGCTCCTCCTGACCGCGGGCGGCGGCTCGTCCCGGCTCACCTTGCTCCCCAGGCGGCCGTGCAGGCTTCCCTGGAGGAGGGCCTCTCAGTCTCCGGGGACCGTAAGTGTCGCCATCCCCGCAGCCAAAAGGCAGGAGCAGCTGAACTTAAAATCCTGCCCCGGGAGGGCATCACTTCCTTTAGACTCGGGATGGCGAGCGGAGGTGCCCAGGGCAGGGCTGGCCCGCGGTCTCGATCCGTGAGCTGCGTGGCCAGCAGCCCTCGGACCTACAGCCTCCCGCCGGCCCTCAAAAATCATGGACGGAAAAGTGCTCCTTCCTGACCATTCTCAGCATCAAAAACGCATCATAAAGACCAAACACTGGCTGTAGCGAGAAACGTGAAGGTGATCGACTCTTCCATGAAAAACAGAGACCATCAGATGGGGTTAAATGCCACGAAGGCCACGTTCAGAATGCACACCAGGACAGCGTGTCTGGAGTTTGAAAGTGAAAGGACGACAAAAAAAGAGTCACAAAACACAAACCGAGGCAGGTGAGGCCGAAGCCCTTCTGCCGTCCGGGCAGGACCCCGTGGAGGCCGCAGCCCCGAGGTCGATTTCACACACATCCGGGCCTCTGAACCCACACTCGGATGGATGGCGGGGCTGGGTCAGAATAAAGGGATCCCGGAGATGGACTGCGTGCGCCCTGTCGGCTCCGTGCCTGCCGACGGGTCCCGGGCAGCTGGCAGGGGGCCTCCGAGCGCCCCTGGGATCCCGCTACAAGGCCCAGGCTTCCCGGGAGGAGGAGCCAGGAGAGAGGCCGGTGCTGGCCCTGGCAGTGTGGTCAGGACAAACAGGGGGCGGCCGGCCCCCTGAGGGTGTTCCGCACCCCCGGCCGACCCGGTGCCCTGTAGCCCCACTGTGCACAGAAGGGAGTCGAGGGGGTGTCGGAGCCACAGGGCCCAGGGAGGAGGGGGACCCTGACCCACCGACAGGAGCGGGGCAACCGGCTTTGCACTGGTTTGCGGGGCTTCACGCGGTGGTCTAGAGCATTTCCTCTACAGACCTGGAAGGGACGTGGGCGTGCTGGGCCGGAGGCTCCCCTCACGGTAGCTTTAATGGAATGAAGGCGGATGCTTGTCCTCATCTGGCCGTGGAGGCGAGGAGAGGCGCTCCACCCGGGTCCCAGCCAGGGACTCCAGCTAGAGAGGTGATTCACGGATTAAAGGCGCGGCCCTCTGAAAGGGGAAGTTTCTGATTTCTCACTGTCCTTCAGGAAGAGGTCCCTGGGGTGACCGCCTCCAGGCGGGGTGGGGAGGCCTGCGAGTGGGGGGAGCCCCCAGACCCATGCCTCTGTCCCCTGACCTGGGTGCAGACCCGGGGTCCCCAGGAGGGAGCCTGAGCCTGGTGGGGGCTGCGGGGGTCCTGCAGAGGCTCCTGGAGCCCCGGCGCCCCCTCCCTGACCGGGCTTGCTCCCCTAAAGCCGCCCTTCCCTGCCAGCCCTCGGCCTCCCCGCCGCGGCCACGTCCGGGGGCTCGAGCTGCCTTGGCCCCAAACGGGGAAGCGTGTGACGTGAGGGGGTGAGGAGTCGGGTGGGTGCGTCCCTGTTACGAGCCCAATTTGCGGCTGAGGCCACTGAGGTGAAGGTGACTGGCTCAAGGTCACGCCCCTGAGGGGGTCACGCCGCTGAGGCGGTCACCCCTCAGCCCGGGGCTCCTTCTGGTGCCCCCGGGGCAGTGGACACTTACCGCCAGCAGCTGTCGGGTTCCCATGGAGACGAGTGTGACATCAGGCAGGGGCTGAGCCCCTAGGGAGACTCCTGACCCCTCCCTCTACATGGGTGCTGCTGCCCCCAGAGTCACGCGGCCCCCGCGGCCTGGCGCTCGGCTCTCATGGCCCCGTTGCGTGAGGGGTCGGGGTGGGGTGCCGTCGCCCCAAGGGCGGCCCCACCCAAGGACACTAGCCAGGTGCCCCCGACTAGGCCCCGCGCGGAGGCCCCACCCGCCTCTCCTGACCCCGATGCCAAAGGGCATCGGACTCCTGCCCTCCTTCTTCAGCTGCAGCCCCTCCCACACCCCCCCAGCCCCCCACCCTTCCTGCGGGAGGCCCTCTCACTGCTCTGAATCCAGGCCCAAATCTGCCAGCCCCTCCAGAAGGCCAGAGCTGGTGTTTGGTGCCGGGACGCTGGCCCTTTTGGGGGTTTATCTTGTCGGATCCGACTGGCTCTTCCAGCTGCCCTCCCCCCCGAATCCGCTTCTGATTCTGCAGCCCAGGGTGTCAGCGCCCCTCCCGGCTCCTGCCCCAGACCTGGAAGACGGGGGAGGCACCTCTACTGGCTCTGAGTGGGGCGCCCCAAGCACCTCTGAGTCCTGTTGGTGCAAAGTGCAAACGCCGAGTGGGTTTAACTCCCCAGACAGATGACCGCGGAAAGGAGAGTGAAAGCCTTTATTTGGAAAAGTCGCCGACATGGACACCGTTGAGAAAAAACACAGGAAGGAGTAAAAGTAAAACTAAAGTACCAGGAAGGCCTTCAGTAAAATGTAGAACCAATCACTTCCTTGAGGAAAAAGAGCTTTGGCTTGTTTTTGATGAAACGCATCACTTTGCCCCTGGTGGCGGGCGAGGCCTCTGCGTCCTGGGTGGGGGGATGGGGGCAGGACAGCACCTTTGCTCTGGGGTTTTCGGGACACAGGGCCGAGGAGTCGCGCTTTCTGCCGGTCGGGGTGAGTGACGGGAGCCTCGGGAAGAGGTGTTGGCTCACCGGGGCTCAGGCTCACCGTCGCGTGCGAGCTCCCGGGAGACTTGACTTCAGGTGTGAGTGTTTCGTGAAGGATGCTGGAGGACCCGCGGCGGGGAAGTCAAGCTACGAGGGAGTGGGGCAGGGGAGGCGGTGACAGCTGACCCCAGAAAGGAAAGAGAAACCAGGCTTAGGGGTTCTGACTCGGGATTAGGGGAGCGTGCTGGGCAGGACGAGGCGGGACGGTTCAGGAGCGGGTTCAGGTGGGCGGCAGGAGGGGGCCGGCAGAGCCCAGGGCCAGGGGCGGCCACTCCCCGCTCAGAGGGGCTGGCAAAACACAGAGCACTGAATCACGGCTTTTCAAGCTTTTCCTTTAAAAAAACCTAGCTGATCGGTGGGTCAGGAACCTCCGGGTCCCCGTCTCACTTTCCGTCTCAGTGGCGGTGGCCCGGCTGCTAGCCCAGCGCCACCTTCCTGGACACCGTCTGGTAGAAGACGCCACGCAGCAGCGCCTGGTAGCTGGGCACGCGGAACAGGTGGCGCTCACCAAAGGCCACGTCGTACTCGGCTGCCTTGCCGGTGACCAGGACGCGCACGTGGGGCTCGTTCACCTGGGGGCCCACCACCACCATGAAGATCTCGATGCCCGCGCGCTGGGCCTCCTGCACGGCCTTCTCGATGGTGGCCGCCGTGGCGCCCTGCGAGTTGCCGTCCGAGAAGAGCAGCAGCCTCTTCTTGGCGGCGCCGGACGAGGCCTCGCGGTAGAAGCGGGTCACGTAGCCCAGGGCGTCGGTGACGTCGGTGGCATCATTGAAGAAGTCCATGGTGTCCAGGGCGCCGGCCAGCACGGTGTAGTTCTGCAGGAACTGCAGTGCCGCACGCTCCGGCCGCTGCTGCCCGGTGCCGCTGTACTGCACCACCGCTACGCGCACCTCCTGGTCCGGGTCCGTCTGGCCCGCCGTCAGGAAGCGCTCGGCCAGCCGCTTGGCGAAGCGCTTGGAGGTGTCGAAGTTGTGACTGCCCACGCTGGCCGAGCCGTCCAGCAGGATGGTGATGTCGGTCGGGGAGGAGAAGGTGACTGTGGGCAGGGGCGGCCGTGAGCACACACCGAGGTCCTGGGGAGCCTGGCCCCACCCACCCTGTGGCCTCCGGACCCTCCTCGCCCGGTGCCCCCCCCGAGAGCCCCTCCCCCTCCCCCGGCACTCACTTGGGCAGGTGTAATCTGGACATTTCTTGTCTGTAAAAGAGAGAACCGCACAGCATGGACGCAGCGATCTCAGAGACCGCTGTTCCACCTGTAACCCCCCCACAAGAGGACACTTGGCATCTCCACGGAAGCACAGCTGATGCTCCTGAACGGCTGGCCCCCCTCCACCCGCCAGGAGGGGTGTCCTTTATTCAAGAGGGGGCCTTTGGGGGACAGAACGGTCCCCCGGGCACCAGCCCAGTGAGGCACCCCCCCTTCCCAGAATGGGGAAAGCAAGGCTCAGAGAAGAGGAAGGGTGGTCCGCAGCTCAGACCCCGGGCCACGCTGTCCCTGGACGAGGCTGAGTACGTGCCCACCGGGAGGGCTAGGGCCCCGAGTTGGACCCCGCAGCTCTCTCTGGCTGCCGACCAGCTGTCTGCACCGTGGACTCAGCTCTGACCCTGGGCCAGGCCTGGATGGACATGGCAAGTATGTTCTTAGGTGGGCACCTCTGAGGGGTCTCAGGCACCAAGGCCAAGCACGGCCTGCACCTGTGGGTGCACCGAGCCTCAGACCCCAGCACACACGTGTGCCCATGGCTCCAGGACAAAGGGCGGGAGATACGGTGCAGCCCACACTTGGGGGAGCGCCTGTGTGGACGCTGGGCCCCGAAGGAGCCAGGCCGTGGCCTCCTCGGGTAAGAGTGGGAAGCGGCTTGAGGGGAGCGGCAAGCGTGCTGCTGGCCGTGGGTGTGTGGTTCCCGTGGCCGGAGGTCGCAGTGAGAGGAGAGCAGGACCACGTCTGGGCGGAGGGGGGCCCTGCCCGCACCCACCTATGCAGATCTGGGCGGTGATGTTCTTCAGGAAGCCGTCGTCCAGCAGCTCCGCGTAGTTCTCCTTGACCAGCGAGATGCCCGGCCGTCCCTGGGGAGCCAGGCCTTGGCAGGAGATGACGTTGAGTTGGTCGGAGCCCGCGGCTAAGCCAAACACATCCTTGATGCCCACGGAGACCACCTGGGGGGAGGGACAGTGTTGGCGTGGCCCTGGTGGGGACCGTCCCCCGAGCCCCAGGGCGCAAGGGCGGCAGCGCAGACACGGAGGCCGCCCCACCTGGATGTCAGGGCCGCAGAGCACGCTGAGTGGGATGGTGTCCCTCTGGGTGTCCGAGCGGCCGTCCGTGATGACCAGGGCGATGCGGTTGTTCTGGGTGGGTGGCAGCAGCCACCTGCGGGTGTACTGCAGGGCCTCGCCTGTGAAGGTGCCTCCGCCCATCCACTGCAGCTTCTTGATGGCTCTGTGGGGCCACGGCGCTGCCCTCAGGGGGGGGTCAGGGGGCCAGGGGCATGGGGGCAGGGCTGGGGGCAGGGCACGGGGCAGGGGGCCAGGGCAGGGCTGGGCGGGCCGCTGGGGACCATGCGTGGGCCGGCTCCGAGCAGCCGCACTCACTCCTTGAGGTCCTGGGCGTTTCTGATGTTGGGGTCCCTCAGGTCCACGTGCTCCTGCATCTGGTTGTGGCTGTACTGCACCACACCCGCGTGCGACTGCCCAGGCTCAAACTGCACGGGGACAGAAGCCGCGGTCACGAGCGGCCCCCACCACGGGCCCCCGAGGCACCCACGCCCCTCCTGGGCCACTCTCCCACCCACCACCTGTCCCAGGCCGGACCAGCCCCCGGGCCTCCGGGCCCCCGGGGTGACTCTCATGCTCTGGTGGGCTGGGGGCTTCAGCTTTCGAGAAACAGAGCGTCCGTCCCACGGCCCCCAGCACCCGGCCCTTCCACTCTGGTGTCAGGACGGACCCCTCCTGGGAAGCTCCGTCCTCGAGCGAGGCCAGGGTGGGCACCTCACCTTGACCAGCTCGTCCCTGCTCAGCCGGTCGATGACCTTGACGATGAAGTCCTTGGAGATCTCGAAGTTCTGCAGGCCGATGCTCTCGGAGCTGTCCAGCACGAAGAGGATGTCGATGGGACCGCACTTGCACTCTGTGGGCGGCGGCGGGCTCAGCCTCGGGGCCCCTCCCGGGACCCCTTCCAGAGCAGGGCCGCCCCGAGGGGCAGGGCCCCGAGGACCCGGGGGCACTGGGGAGAACTCCCGTCCCCCCGTGCCTGGTTGTGTGAGTGACCGGGGAGAGGACGAGTTGGGCCGGCACCCCAGGGCTGTGGGGGTGTGGGCGAGGGGCTCCACCACCCACAGGGTCAGTCCCCTCGAAAGCTAAAAACACCAGGCGAAGAGTGACACTCACCACAGCAAGCTGGGAAGGGGAGAAAGAGGAAGTTACGTGGCAGTTTAGCCTAAACCCTCCAGCCAGCCCTGCCCGCTCCGCCAGGACCTTCTCGTGGGTGGGCACACGCCTGCCCTCCTGCCTGCCTCACCCCGGCTAGCACCATGGCAGGACGTTCCTTCTAATTCGGACAGTTACTCAAAGGTGGAGATACTCACAGCACATTTTCATGATGATGTCCAGAATCTCGCATTCCTGGGGAGGGGGTGAGACACTCCCATGAGACAGAACAGGCCCTCCTGTGACCCCTCCAGGGCTGCCCCAGGCTCTGGGGGTGAGGCCAGCTGTCCAGGTCCCCATCCCCAGGACCACAGCTGGGACCACAGAGGGGCTGGGCTGGGCAGGGTGTCTCCCTTCCCATGGTGTGCCCTGCTCTGCCTGTGAGGCCCCTGCCTGCAGGGCATGAGCACCTGATGTGGTCCCTGACATGTGGCCACGTGTCCCCCACCGTGGCCATCACATGTTCCTGTGGGGGCAAAGACATGTCTCCCCGTGGCCATAAGATGTCCACCCTGTGGCCATCATGTGCCCCCCCCGGCTTCATATGTTCCCCTATGGCCACCACGTGTCCCCCCAGTGGCCATCGCATGCCCTCCCATGGCCATCATGTGCCCCTATGGCGATCACATGTCTCCTGTGGCCATCCCACCCCCATGGCCACCATGTGCCCCCCTGTGGCCATCACGTGTCCCCCCTGGCTTCATATGTTCCCCTATGGCCACCACGTGTCCCCACAGTGGCCATCACATGCCCTCCCATGGCCATCATGTGCCCCTATGGCGATCACATGTCTCCTGTGGCCATCCCACCCCCATGGCCACCATGTGCCCCCCTGTGGCCATCACGTGTCCCCCCAGTGACCATCGCATGCCCTCCCATGGCCATCATGTGCCCCTATGGCGATCACATGTCTCCTGTGGCCATCCCACCCCCATGGCCACCATGTGCCCCCCTGTGGCCATCACGTGTCCCCCCCGTGGCCATCGCATGCCCTCCCATGGCCATCATGTGCCCCTATGGCGATCACATGTCTCCTGTGGCCATCCCACCCCCATGGCCACCATGTGTCCCCCTGTGGCCATCACGTGTCCCCCCCGTGGCCATCATGGCTCCCTGCTGCTCTCACGGCTCCCCGCCCTCACAGGATCCTGGGCCAGAGCGGTTGGCCCCCAAGGATGTTCACAGGCACCCCACTTACGTCTGGCCCTGGTGGTCCCATGTGTCCTGGGGGTCCCTGTCAGAGAAAGGACAGGAGAGGGTGGACGCTGGGGCCCTGTCCGATTCCTGGGCTGCAGGTCTGACGGGCGCCCTCGGCTGACCCCACCTCCATTTAGGGCCCCCCGAACACTAGGGGCAGCTGAGGCTTCTGCACGTTAAGGGCTGGGGGACCTGCTACCGCCGTCCGGGGGGCGACAGCGGTCTAATGTGCCCTTTCCTGGTGGTCTGTGGGTGCTCACTGCCCGGGCACAGTGTCCCTGTGGGTCTAATGGCGCCACCTCGAGGGGCAGGGTGCCCAGCCTCACCCAGGCACCGCCCTGGGCCCTGCCGTGCCCATCACGCCTCACCTGGAGACCCACCCTCCCCTTCTCTGCCCACTCCTGCCTGCTCAGCCCCCCACCCCGAAACTGCCCGTTCCCCCTCATCCTGCCTCCCGAGCCCTTCCCCAGAGCCTGGCTCCCAGGTTCCCGCCCCCCCCCCACAGCCTCTGCAGCCTCCGGGTGGGGCACCTGCCCACGCCCGCCGACGCACCTGGGGGCCTTCGGGGCCTCGGTAGCCCTTTGCTCCTTTGGCGCCTCGGGGAGAAATGTCATTGTTCTGGAAGGACAGCGCGGTGTTGCAGGCACGGTCACACGTGGCCGGAGCCCCTGGACCCCCTGCTGCGAGTCTGCCCACCGCACCCTCGACCCCGGGCGCCCAGCCGCCCTCGGAGCCACCACAGCCCTCCGGGTCTGGGCCCTTGAGGCCGAGGCTGACCCGGGATGTCACAGCATGCGGTGGGCTCTGCACTCACGTCCTCTCCGGGGTCCCCGGCTTCTCCCTCGTCTCCCTTGAGGCCAGGGTAGCCTTTGGTGCCCTGCAGGGGAGAACGTGGTTAGGGGGAGCCGGGCCCAGGGTCTGGGGTGGGTGCTGCGGCCCTGGGCCCCTGGGGAGGGCAGGGCTCTGGGGGGAGTGTCAGTTAGCAGGGGCACCCCGCCCGGCCCCGGGCGGGGCTCCCAGAGACGGAGACGCAGGCGGGGGGGCCTCGGCGACAGCTGGGCTGCGGGGGCAGTGCGTCTGCACGTGTGTGAGTGTTTGCACGTGTGTGTGCCTCTGCACTCGTGTGTGTTTGCTCAGGTGTGGGAGCGATGTGCTTGAGCATGCACGTGTGCTCCAGGGGCCGACAGAGCGGACGGGCGTGTACTCACATTTATCCCGGGAAGACCCCTGCTGCCCGGATAGCCCTGCAGGGAAGGCAGGACAGTCACGCCAGGCTCTGGCATGGCGGGGGGGCCACGAGGGGCAATCCCAGCCACGGAGCCCCTGTGCGCCCGACTGGCCAAAGGGGGTGTCGGGGGGCACTCACAGGGAAGCCGGGGAAGCCCTCGGTGCCGTTTCCAGGAGGGCCGTCTTCACCCTGGGAGAGCAGACCGCGTCCGGTCACTGTGGGCCTCGCCCAGGCCGGCCGCTTCTGGACTCCGGGGTCCCAGGCAGCCCCCCTACCAGGGCTGTGCCCTGTGCGCTGCGTCACTCACCCTTTCGCCCATCAGCCCGGGGTCTCCGGGGGGTCCTGGGGGCCCTGAGGCTCCTCCGGGGCCCTAAGGAGGGGAAAGTGAAGTGGATACCAGGCAGCGAGCCACACAGGCTCAGAGGCACAAGGCCTCTTGGAGGAAAGAGGGACAATTAAATAAAATAACATGTCTTCACGCAGCACAGAAATGACTAAAAGAAGGGTTTTTAAACCAATAATCCTGGGGGGCCGTGTAACCTTCGGGCCTTAGAGGCACTGCCCAGTGGTCCACCCAGGGAGTGACCCGAGGACGAGGTGACCAGAACAGGGACAGAAACGCACGAGGTCACTGCAGGAAATTCAAACCCGAGAGCCCATCCGGCGGGGGTGGAGGAACCAGCAGATACAGCTACAGGCGTGGCCAACGGGAGCACGTCAACAATGTGGTGAAAAATTGTTAAGGTTTGAGCTCATGATGAGAAAAACAACAAAAAAACCTTACCAAGTCAAATTTATAAGGCACAGTATGCAAAGAAACAAAAAAGAAATTTGGAAAGAAATAGGCCAAACTGTTCATGTTGTTTATCTCTGGGTGGGTGTTTTAGATTTCTTTTTGCAGTTTTCTTCATTTTCTAAATGTCCTAAGAGTCACATATACTGTGAGGTGAAATGAAACATTTTTAACAGGTAAGGAGCCTGGGGGGAATCTCCTAAGGAAGCGCTGGGTAGGGATGGGGTCTGGGTCCAGGGCTGGCCCCTCCTAGGATGGGGGGAGGGGAGGGCTCCTCACCTCGGTCCCTGGGGGCCCCTCGTCGCCACGGTATCCTTTCGGTCCAGCGGGGCCAGCCTCACCCTGCAGAGAGAGGACACGGCCATCGGTCTCCCTCTGCCCCAGAGCAGCCCCCCAGGCCCCAGAGCCCGCACTTGCTGGCTGCTCCATCCCCGTCCCTCTCTGGAGGTGACCCCTGCATTCCCGGGTCCAGGCTCTCGGTCCCCTGAGCACTGCGCAGACGCCCCCAGCCAGGCCCCAGCGAGGAGGGCAAGCGTGTGTCACTCAGGGCTGCTGGCCCGCCTGCCCCTCTGGGCCCCACCAACAGGACCCTGGACTCAGAGGCCCGTCCCCTGGGCCCCGTCATGAGGCGGCACTTCTCGTGGGTTCTCTCCTGGCTGCCCTTCCATCACAAATGTGCACGACGCCCGTTATCCGGCCAGGAGGCTGCTACAGCGCTGCCGCCCCGCACCGGGCAGGGGTCCGGCCGTGGCCACGGCTCGGGGGCTGGCGCGGTTGTGCGCCTCGGCCAGCGCCAGCGTCACGCTCCCTGCACGCTGGCCACGGGGACACGGGGGCTCAGGGGGTCAGCCTGGGGCCCCGAGACCTGCCTCGGGGCAAGAAAAGCGGCACCTCCTGGTCCCGGGTGGCACCTCCTGGGAAACTGGGACTCAAGGGCCTGTCTAAGACACAGAAAGACTAAACTTGGGCGGAGTCCCTGCGGGCAGCTGGCACCCTCGCGGGTGGGAGGGGGCGCCCACCGCGGTGGGACGTGGGACGGGCGAGGCCTGACGGCTGGGCCCGCCACGGGACGACGGGACCCTGTCCTCTGTTTCTCCACTGCCTTTTCCTGGGATTTGGGAAAACATATTTCCCAGAACTCTCTGCATGGACCCTGGGGTCGGAGCCGGCTTCCTGCTGGGCCTGGAGTCGGTCGTGGGTCCGTGATGGGGTTGGGAGCGCGGGGCACAGAAGCCAGAGCCTGGAGGCCCGGAAGTCGAATGTCCAGGTGACCAAGCGCCTCCTTGGCCGGGAGCCACGGGTCAGGAGGGGACCGTCTCCGGTCGCTCACAGGCTGGGGGGACACAGGGCCCCCTCCCAAAGGGGGCAGCCGCCCCCGGCAGCGCCCAGGGTCCCCACCGCCTGGGGTGGGGCCTCCCTCTCTCCCCACACTCTTGGTCGTTTCCTTTTCTTTGCGGTGACTATCATGGTTCTGAAAACTAATGCTGCTGGGATGCTCCCGTGAACCCCAGGGTCGGTTCCTGCTTTTAGAGTTTCGTGCCTTTAGAGTCTTGAATGACTTCCTGAAGGTGCCACAGGGAAGACGCGGGTCACCCGGGCAGCTTGTCCTGGCAGCACCGGCCAGGAGCAGCTACTGCTCCTTGCTTCCTGTCCAGGAAAGTCAGGGGCCCAGGCAGGGGCCCAGGAAGCCGCCCCAGCCTGGACTGAGGCCACATGAGCTACAGTCGTGGGAACTGGGTGGAAATGGAAAGAGGAGGGGTGTGCGACAGCCAGACCAGAAAGAGGCACACGTAGGTGAGGGGGTTTAAACATGATGGAAGTGCATTTTAATCAGCAGGAAAGACTGCAGTCATGTGTGTTGCGACAACGGGCTGGCCGTTCTCCGAAAAAGTCAAGCTGGCCAAGTTCACCTCTCTTCCAGCCCCACAGTCTATACTCCAGACAAATCAAAGATGTAAGCAAAAAATACACTAAAAGGGGTGAGGGCATTTGCAAATCTTTGTAAACGAGCAGGACATCCTTCACCACAAGGTACCACAGACAAGGTCAGGACGCAGATGACAACTGACAAAATGTCTGCCCTGTGGATGGAGCCCCATGCCATCAACGTGGGAAACACAGATGCCGGTGGGAAATGAACAGCTGCCTCAACAGCCTGGCAGAGACCGCGCTTGGCCCGTAAACCCACGAATAGTCAAAGCAAGAGGGGAGAAAAAGCTCACATCAGGAGTCTGATCATAGCTCATCTTGGCAAAGTGTGGGAGCTGTCCTATTTCACACTCTTGGGGGAGTGTGAGTGGGGGCCAGATAGAGAAGTAGGTAGGATTATTTGGCAAATATCAACTCACACACACACCACTGGGGCTAAGAAATTTTGCTGCTAAGAACTTACATTCTGGACATAGCCTTGGAAGTTCTTCAGGATGGATGGATGGATGAACGGCTGGGTGGGTAGATGGATGGATGGACGGATGGATACATCCATCCACAGATATGTGATAGAGGAACAGACAGATGACAGGTGGGTGGATGGATAGATGGATAGATGCGCACATATGTACATAGATGATGGATGGATGGATGCATAGAGATGGATGGATGAATGGACGGATGGACAGATAAGCTGACTGAACGGCAGATGGATGTTGATATTTATTACAGTGTTTTTCTTTTTTTTCGGTCCTGCCGTGCAGCTTGCGGGGTCTTATTTCCCCGACCAGGGATTGAACCCGGACCACGGCAGTGAAAGCCCGGCATCCTAACTGCTAGGCCACCAGGGAACTCTACAGTATTTTTCTGTAAAGCAAAATACTGCAGACAATCTCCTTACAGTCAACGGGGCGAGAAGGGGCAGGAAGCAGACCCTTCCGAGGGCGCCAAGGAAGAGGCCGCATCGCAGTTCAGCGGCAGAGCCGGCCGATGCCCAGCCCGGCAGCACCCCGAATTGCAGGGCCCCAGGGGCTCGTGGACCCTGGGGCAGCCCTCACCCCACGGGAGGCGGCGGGCGGGGTCGAGGGCCTTGCGGGACCTACCTCTGCAGCCAGGCGTCCTCAGCACGCACGTAGGTCAGCTTGCTACGTGTTCACTACGTGTGCTCTGTCTCCCCGCTGGATGGCCGGCACCCCCATAATAAGGGTGGCACCAGGCTGTGTGCCCCCCTTCCTGTGCTCCCCCAGGGCCGGCTGGAGCTCGAGCAGGCCCTGCTGACCTCTGCCAGGACGCACTGGCCACCAGCGGTGTCCCTCTGCCCGAGGCCTGCCCAGTGCGGCTGCATCCCAAACTGCCTCGCCTCTGCGTGCATCCTGTCCCCGCCCTCCACTCGTGGACCCCCGGGCTGGCCCCGGGCCGGGGTCTGGAGAAGATGGGCTGAGAGCAGCGGTGGGCATGATGCCCCCTGGGGAGGGTGGTCTCACCTGTGCCCCACCCCCAGCCGCTCACAGCCTCCTGCCTGTCCCCCGCCCCCGCCTTCCACCCAGCCCGCTGCTTCCTCAGGCCTCCACTCTCCTCCTCATCCCCAGCATGGCCTCTGGAAGGTCACATCCAGGAATTCTAGAACCTTCTGTGCACCGACACTCCCAAATCAATTTCCAGCCAGGATCTCACCTCTGGGCTCCAAACACTGAGAGAGGCTCACACACCCTGTCTCCAATGTGCGGTGCCTCTGTCTGGGCTGAGTCCCCCGTGACCCCACTCCGCCAGGCCAGGGGGTCCCCAGGGTCCCCCGACTCCAGCATGCCCCTGCTGCTGCCTGCCCTGCCCCTGCATGCCCCAGCCCGGCCTCCAAGCCCACTGCCCTCCCCCAGCACCAGCCGAGCCAGGGCACCCCTCCTCACTCTGAGGGCAGAGCTGGGGGCAGCATGGGGCTCTGCGCACTCAGGGCTGCGTCCTGGCAGGCGCCCACCCTGAGACAGGGCTCCCCTGGGCCCAGCTCACCAATCTGCACCAGCCACCCTGGCCCCCCACCCGACCCCAGACATCCCAAGGTCTCCAGGCCATGCCCCTGCAGGAAGCACCCCAGGTCGGAAGAGAAAAGAGACCTCCCCCTAAATCTGTGAGCTGATCCAAACTGGCAGCAGCTCCCCCCCCTGCCCCCCAGCAGCCGGGCTTCCTACCGGGTCTCCGGGGACGCCAACGGGGCCTTCTCGTCCCTGGTCACCTTGGGGTCCAGCTTCGCCCTGGAGAGGAAAAGCTGCTGAGGTGGAGATGGAAGAGGGCAGCCGCCCCGGGTGGCCACCAGGCGAGGCCGGGGGCCCGGCAGCTCCCACACAGCCAGGAGGGCCGCTGTCTGCTGTGGGCCGGCCTCGTCCTTCCTTTTCACACTTGCCCACGTGTTTCCCACAACGTGGCCACGTGCCTGGCCATCAGGTGACTTGTGTTTTCAAGGGGCCACGACAAGGGGCCAGCAGCCCCCCCGAGGCCGGGAGGCATCTCATCGTCCACCCAGCCTCGGGGCCCGCAGCTGTGTGGGGCTGGCCGTACCTCCCCCGCCGTTTGTCCAGGGCACTTCCTGGAGGCACAGCCTGGCCTTCAGTCCTGTTTCCTGACCTGAAGGACTGGGCTCGGAAAGGGGGTCAAAGCTACATTGTCCCTGCTTTGCTGTCCTTCCCCACCCCTGCCCGGCGGGGCGTGGGGTTCTGGGGGGGCCCGGGTGGGGCGGGGTCAGAAAGACAAACCTCTCTCCCCCTGACCTTGGCCTTGGCTAAGCTCACTCTCCCCATCGGGACGCCTTGGACACGCATCTGGAGGAGAAGCATTTGCCCCTACGGCCGAGTGTCACCCCAGGGGGAGAGCACAGCCTGGAGAAGTGTCCCGTTCTTGGGGACGGGGAGCGGCGTCGCCTGCGCCGCCAGCAGGTAGAGGGCCAGCCGCCTCTGAGGCTTGGGGCTCAGCACCCTTGCCTCCTAACCCTGGAGCCATAGGGTAAGGCCTGCTCCCCCCTCCAACTGGGCAGAGTCTGACTCGGTGCCCACGCTCTGGGTCCCGCCAGCCTTTCCCGCTTAACCGCGTGGCAGAGAAAGCCCAGCGTGGCCCCTGATGTGAAGCCGCTGGGCCTTGGAGGTGAGGGAACAGCAGCCACTGAGCCGTTTCCAACATTCCTGCTCTTGAAGTTGTAACAAAGGAAAACTGTCCCCGGAAGAATGCAGGCTCCGTCTGCAAAATGTTTACGGAGTTCTGGGGGAAGAGCCCAGATGTGCGGCGGGAGGGGCTCGCTGAGTCAGCTGCGAAAGTGTGAAGTTGGGCAGCTAAATAAAGGCCAAGCTAAAGAATAATCGCAGCTCGGGGAAGCCCTGTGGAGCCAGACACCGGGCCAGCCGGCGTGAAGGTGGTACCCACGCTGCAGAGAACATGCTTACACGGCGTGTCTGGGTGACTTTTCAGGCGGCTGATCCCTGGTCATCCGTGGTGAGTGGAGAAGCCGCACCAGCTCACCTTGCCTCCCAGGCCCTGGAGCTGACCCGGGGCCATGCAGCTTGGAGGTCTGGGCGGGGCCCAAGGGCATGAGCTGCTGCATTTCCCATACAAGGAGTGTGTGTCGGGGGGTATATTTGGGAGATAGGAGGCGAGCACGTGGGTCGCCCACATCTAGGGGCCAGAGGGCCTCGGTGGCGTGTCCTGTAATTCTGATGGCCTGACCCCGGCCTGGCCCCGGTCTCTGCCCCCAGGGGATGGGGTCCCAGCTTTAGGAACAGTCACTCACCGGGTCTCCTCTCGGGCCCCGCGCGCCTGAGGTCCCCCGTGGTCCGCTTTCCCCAGGGCCGCCCTGTGTGGAGAAAGCAGAGGGCGGTGAGGCTGCAGCCCAGATGGTGCGGGCTGGGGGTTCGAGGCCTGGGCACAGGGCCTGGCGCCCCAGCAGATACCAGGACTTGCAGTCCCTCCATCTCACGCCCCGTCCTTCAGAGACTGGGGTCCCACTGGCTCCAGCACGCTCTCCGGGGTCTGTCCACCTGGGACCCCAGGGCTGGTCACACCGTCCACGTCTGCCACTAAGTGGTGAGGCCCAAGGCACCTCCACTCACCCTCTCTCCGGGGGGTCCGTCTGGTCCCGCGTTTCCCTGCGATTAAGAGGAATGAACACGAGTGTTAGTTTGCGTCGGGAACTCTGCTTGAGGCTCGGGCAGCAGGAGGGGGAGGGTTCCTACCTCGTCGCCGGCTTCTCCCTTCTCTCCCAGGGGACCAGGCTCTCCGGGCTCACCCTGGGGACAACAGTGCAGACTGTCTGTCCTTGACCCTGAGGCCCCTCCCAGGGCCGGGGCCCACCCCGCTGTATCGGGGGGCTGTGTGCGTGCTCACCTCGTCTCCGGTGGGCCCCGTGTTCCCTGGCCTCCCAGGCTCCCCGTCTGCTCCAGGCTCACCCTGGAAAGACCCAAGGGTCAGCCTTCAGGAGGCCATGCCCAGCCGTCCTGGGGGCCAGTGACCCCACGCTGGCCCTGTTCACCCAGGCTTCAGGCCGCCGTCCCTCACTGACTGCAGGCGCCTCAGACGCAGAGGACCCTCCCCAGACACCCACATCTCCGCACAAAACCCGCCTCCTGGGTTCAAACGCCGCCCACCACAGGGGCCAGCCCGGCCCTCAGGAGTGGAGGCCCGCCGTTGCCAGGCTGGGGACCTCGGCCCACACTCCAGGACGTGTGCGTTGCTAGGACGCGTTTGGGGCAGAGATCATGTTACTGCTCCAACTTTCCCAGCACTTCCTGTTGCTGAAAAAAATACCCGCAACAGATTTGAATTAGACCCAAAACGTGATGTCCTCGCGCCTCACTGCTCCGCCCACTGCAACATCACCCTGTTTATTCCTGAGTTTAGATTTCCCGCGAGCAGATCGATTCCAGGCTGACCCGCGGGCTGCGGGCTACGTGGACGTTCCTGAGGTGACCCGAGAGGCCGCAGATGGACGAGCAGGGGCGGTGGCGTGATGGGCACCGGACGTGCCCGAGGCTGAGGGACCAGCACTCCCCGGGGCGGAGGGTCCCACCCACAGCCCTGACGGCCCCGGGAAGGGCAGTGGCGAGGCCTCAGCCCCCATGGGCGGCGGGGCCTGGCCCCCAGACTAGGGGCGAGAACCTGCTTCCAGGAGGAACTTCTGCTCAGTGCTTGGTGGGTCGTAAAGCCCAGCCTGGCCCCCCGCGCGCTCGAGGTACTGACCTTGTCTCCTTTCAGTCCGAAGGCACCCGCGTCGCCCTTGGGCCCAGAGGGTCCTTGGATGCCCTGGGGAGAGGACGCAGAGTCAGACCACACTCTGAAGCCGCAGCCACTGGGCTGCACACACGTGAGTGACAAGCCAGAAGGGCAGGTCTGCACGTGGTATGGCCCGTGTGACTTCTTAGTGTGTCAGCAGGAGGGTTGAGGCAACTTTCACTCTTGAGGACTTAGTCTTAAAATGTCGGTGAGAGAAAGCGACTTACATCGAATCCGGGCGAGCCCTTGCAGCCTGACAGGCCAGGGTACCCCGTCTCCCCCTGCAAGGAGGAAGGCGGGTTTGGTGGTCAAGCCTTTCAGCTCTGGCTCATCCACCCCCTTCCCAAGAAAGCCCCACCCGGCAGAAGACGCTCTGAGCTTGGCCAGGTGGCTTGGGGTCCACTGGGACCTGGGGCTTGGCAGGAAATGTCTCCTGCCTTTCATGCTGCCTCAGAGTTGCCCAGGGGTGGCCACACATGAGACCCCTACCCACCCACCTTCCCTGGGGTGGCCAGCCTTGCCCACCGTCCCTTCCTGAAACACGGGCCCCGCTTCCAGCCCTCCCCCAGCTGAGGGTGACCTTCATGCCGTCCACGCCGTCCACGCCACGCTTCCCCTTCTCGCCCTGCAAAGTGCAAAAACCAAAGAAGGTCAGACCAAGGTCAGACCGCACCCCACAGGGAAGTGTCCTCACCGGCCGCGCCCCTCCGGCCACACTCACCTTGTAGCCCTTGGGTCCCCTGGAGCCCTGAGGAGACAGAAAGGAAGGGTGAGGGGCTTGGTCTCACCATCAGGGGGCGAGGTCCCCAAGGAGGGCGCCTCCCCGCCACCCAGCTCATCGCAGCCCAGCCACGCCGGGGACAGGCAGCATCGTCCTTGCCCAGAGTAGGGGCCGCTCTGTGCCCCGAGGGACGCCCCCCAAAGTCTCATGTCACTCACCTTCTCCCCTCGGCTCCCTTTTTCTCCCTAGACAGCAAACAGAGGAGGGAAGGGGGCTGTGAGGGGCGCCCCAGGCCCGATGCCCTGAGGCCCCAGGAAAGGCTGTGGTAGAGCAGGGGGAGACGCACCTTCATGCCCTGGTAGCCGACAGGTCCGAGGTCCCCAGGCCTTCCCTGCAACAGAGACAGGGGTGCGTTAGACACCCCTGGGGGCAGGGGCAGCCCCCGTCCAGCCCGCTTGCTCTCCACCCTACTCAGGCCCGGTCAGCTGGAGAGACCTGGCTGGCTGGTCACTGACCTGCGTCTGAGAAGCGCCCTGCTATGAAGGCCTCACCCCCCCTCCTGGGGGCTCTCAGCGGAGCTCCAGGGAGGCAGAGGTCCAGAGCCCTCCCGGGGCCACGGGGAAGGGGGAGACTGGCCGTGGCTGAAGCAGAGGCCCTGGGACTTTGCTGGCTGCCCCCTGCCCCCATCTTCTGAGAGCAGGTGGGCCTGTGGGGGGGCCTGAGGGGCATGGGGAGTCTTCCTGGGCAGGGGGTGCTGGAAGGATGGCTATGCCGTGTGCGCCCTGGTCCTCGCCACCCACGGGGGCCGTGTCCTCTGAGGGTCAGGCCACATGGCGATGGTGCTCAGAAACCAGCCATCCTTCTGGAAGTTTCCGCAGCCTGATTCCCTGGCCTCGGGCTTCTCAGCGCCCCCATCCCCCTTGGTCAGGGGCTCGGCACTCACGGGGTCTCCGGCGTCTCCTTTCTCTCCCGGGAGCCCTGGCTTCCCTCTTTCTCCCTGGAATACAGAGCAGATCAAGGTTAGAGGACAAATTCCGTTTATTTCTAAAAAGCTGGTGAGAAGGACTCTCTACTTGCTAACAAAAAAGGTCTAAAAAGCTATTCCATCCGGTCCCTAGTGTTCACGTGGCTTTCAGGCACCTTTCTCGTGGCCCATCCTGGGATCTGCGTGGTCAGGTCCACGGTCCCCTCCCACACACCCCACCGGGCCCTGGGGCTGCCTGGCGCCGGCTGGACTGACCCCTGAATCTTTTCTCTCCGCCCGTTCTCGCTGCTGTGCTGGGGTCCCAGGGGCGGGTGGGGTGGATGGGGCACAGAAGGCCCCCAGGGGAGGTAGCCGTGTGGCTCCACAGCCCCTGCACCTGACACTTTCTAGGAAAAGCCAGAAATCTGGACTTCCACGAGCAAGCTCCCAGGTTGTGAATACTGGGAACTAATTTTGTTCTCCAGAACCTCCGCACGAAGCAGTCCCGGCCTTGGGCCCATGTTCGCCCGTCCCACGGGGGGCCCACCTCCAGGAGCGAAGCCACAGGGGTGGTCACTCCAGAAAGGCCACTCCCTCCCCCACGGGGCAGAGGCCGGAGCGGCGGGCCCCACCCCACGGAGTCCCGTGGCCGCCGCATCGGCGCGGGGTCACCGTGCCCGGACTCTCTCCTGCGGCTGGGGCACATGCTCAGCGCAGCAGGCGGGCAGCGGGCGCTCGGAACGGCTGCCTGGGGTCCAGCGCGTCCCTAGCACCCGGGTGCCAGGCTGCAGGGACATTTCTCCCAGGCTTTCCCCCACACCCCAAGGAGGAAAGCACGGACAGGACGCGGCCACTCACTTCATACCCGGGGTCGCCCCGCAGCCCGGGAGGTCCTCTGGCGGGCTGCAAGACACAAGAGAACGGTGAGCGCGAGGCGGCAGAGGGGGGGTGGCCCGGGGCGGGGGGGGGGCACACTCACCTGGCACTCGAAGGAACAGCACTGCGGAGGAAGGGACAGGGGGACACGTCAGAGAGCCCAGGCCCAGCCACACCGGCCGCCCGCGCTCAGCCTGCTGGTGGAGAAACGGGCGCCGGTGTTGCTATGGCGCGGGGCGGGGGGGGGGAGGGGGGCCTTACCACTTGCTCCACGTTGTTTTTCTGAAAAGTGAAAGAGAAAAGTCAAATTAATTTTCATTCCCAGGCACAGGATCTCCGGCACCCTGGACACGGCGGGGAGGGCGGGCAGCGCTCACGATCATGTCCGTGATGGTGTCGATGGTCTGGCTGATGACTTCCTCCGCGTCACGGCTCTGCCCCCAGTCGGCCGCCGTGAAGTTGCGCCGGTACGTGTGGTCCGTGGCGATGATACTCAGGCGTGGTTCCTGGTGTGGAGGCGACCGGAACGAGGGCGAACGTTGGGGACGGTGGGCGCGCCGGGCCCCTCCCCACCTCTGCTCCCCTGGAGCCCCCCGTCCCTCAGGCTGTGCCTGTACCCGCGCCCCCCGCCCCCACCGCCCAACGTAGGCCCGGCAGGGGTCCTACCAGGTGGTCGGGCGTGATGGCCACAGAGAAGACTTTGATGCCCAGGTGCTTGGCCTCATTCACGGCGTCTTCCAGGCCCCCGCAGGGCTCCTTGTAGCCCTCCAGGGGGTGCCCATCGGTCACCACGATCAGGTACTTGTTCTCCTTCAGGTGGGAGCCCCTGCAGGGGGCAGGAGAGGTGAGACCACCCAGCGTGGCCCCCTCAGGCCAGCACTGACCCTGTCAGCCCAGGGATCCATTGGAACCGCAGAGCTGAGACCCCTAGACTGGAGGTAAGGGGCAGGGGGCTAGAAACCCTGGAGGGAGACCCAGACCCAAGGCAGTGTTTCCTGTTTCTGTGTGTTGATCCGGCCGTAAGTGGGATTATAGGAAAGGACATTAAAACAGAAAATAGAGTTCTGTGGGATCACATTTCAGGTCCCCTCTGCCTTCAGTGGTTGAGAAGACGGTGGACCGCTGGAGGGAAGGACAGAGGGGTGGAGAGCGACCTCGGCAGCCATGGTGAAGGCTGGGCGGTGGTCAGCAGCACGACCCCCTCGGCCACTGGGACTGGTCCTGGGGACCTTGGGCACCAGAGCCTGGCTTGCCAGCGGGCAGCCCTGGAGTTTGGTGGACCAGGCTGTGACCAGGGAGGTGAGGCAGCCTCTGAGGGCCGCGGGGCCGCAGACGGGAGCCCGGTGGGCAGCGGGCACTCACCCCACGAGCAGCTCCTCCAGCCCCTTCTTGATGGCACAGTCCGTGTAGGTGCCTTTGCCGAAGTACTTGACCGCGTCCACGCTGCTCTTGAGCATGTCACGGCCGCTGGGCATGCGCGTGAGCCCGCGGATGATCTCTACCTCGTCGCTGTAGTGCAGTGCGCCCGCGTTCCACACCAGGTTGCGGTCACAGCGGTAGTACCTGCGGGCCCCGCGGAGGTGAGCGGCCCTCCCCAGACCCAGGCCCGCTCCCCTGCTGTGTCCATCCGAGGGCAGGACGGCCACCACGTCACAGGTGGACAGATGGCCGGTCCCGTCTCGCCCCGAGGGGGATGGGCCTGTGGGCCTCGGGCTGGGCTTCCCGAGCGGCCCTAAGACCCTGGGTCCTGGCGCCAGGGGCCACATGGGGCGGGGGCGGGGGGGGCCAGCTAGTGACCACCGTGTCCCCTGCTCTCCAGGGCCTCAGACGAGGAGCTGTGTGCCGAGAGCCTGCTCCAGGGCCACGGGGTGGGGGGCAGACCCTCCATGGACAGCAGTGGGGCCGTTGACAGTGGCAGGGGAAGGACACTGGTGGGGACCCCTGGCTCTGAGTGGTCTCCTCTTTCTGCCCCGGGCACCTCAGTCGATGGTCTCCGGGGGTGGCCAGGCCCCCAGTCCATCAGCAGACGGGTGACGGAGGCCCCCTGCGGAGAACTAACACCGACAGCAGGAAGAGCCCCCAGTTCACAGGCGGGAGAACGGAGGTGCAGGGCCAGAGCCCCCTGGAGCGGCACGATGGGCTGCAGGGCTGCCCTGGTGCCCCCTCCCCGAGGCACATCCACACCGGCGCCCTCCCTGGGCCTCATAAACCCGGGCACTTCAGGAGGTCTGGGGCTTCAGTCCCACAGTCCCTGCATTGGGCAGACCTGTCCTCTGTCCCTGCAGCCCCTTCTGGTGGGTGGGAGGCTCGGCGCCTGGGTCAGCTGGTCAGTGGGTGAGTGGGTCAGCAGGGACAGGGCGGGACGAGGGGAGGGGCCTGTGCAGGTGAGGGAGGGGGAGGAGCCTGGTCTGAGCTGAGCCCTCCCCCACCCCCGTGGCCCTGACCCGCCCCCCTGCAGGCGTGTCCTGTGCTTGGCCACACCCACTGCCCGGGGCTCCCCCGGTGAGTGAGCGGATGCATGGATGGATGGAGCGTGGTGCCCCCAAACCCAGGGCTGGGCTGGTGGCCCCTCCGACCAGGCCACTGGACACGGGGGACCCTGGGACCTCGGGCCCAGGGTGTGGGCTCTGACCGTCCCCTTGGGCAGTGGTCAGCGTCCAGGTGGTTGGCGAGGAGCGCCCCCTCCAGACACCGGGCGGACCCACAGGGCCTCGGTCAGCTCCCCACGCCCGCTCAGCCGTAGAGGTGGGGAGCTGTTTCCTCCTCGGAGTTTGGGGCCCGGAGCCCAGGCAGCAGCAGTGCCCCCTCCGCCCTCCCGGCTGACCGGCCTGCTCCGTCTCAAACTCAGCTGTCTCCTGGCCCATCTGCACCACTCAGACTTGGGGAGGGGACTCGAGTGGCCCGGCCGACACCTCCCTTCTCAGATGGGGACGCAGCCGAGCAGGTTGAGGCTCAGCCCTGCCTGCTGGGCCACGGCGGGGGTGACCCCGGGCCGGCCGCCCCCTGAGAGGACGGAGGTCCTACCTGTCCTTCAGGTTGTCGATGAAGCGCTTGGTGAAGGCCTTGACCTTGTCCACCAGGGCCCCGTAGGGCTTCAGCCTCAAGGCCACGCTCTCGGAGGTGTCCAGCACGAAGAACAGGTCCACGGGGCAGTCTGGGCCGGGCACGGGAGGAGCGGGGCCTGCAGCTCACGCCCCGAGCCCACCTTCCCCAGGTGAGTCCTCCGCCAGCCACCTCCCCGGCCAGGCCACCCCTGCACCAGCTCAGACTCCGAGCCTCCGGGAAGGGCGAGGAGTCCGCCCTTCACCACAGCTGAGGCCGGTTTCTCACCGCGTTTCCAAGTTGAATGTAAAACTACCAGGGGCATGACCTTCAGAAAAGGGTGGGTGGGAACAGGTAACCGTGTTTCTTGACTGACCACCAGCAAGGAATCCAAGGGAGCTGAGAGGCAGAGAGGGGGCAGCACCGGCCGAGGCCAGGCGCTCAGGGAGCTTGCGGGCTCAGCCTCCTCCTGCCGGGGTCCTGCGCCAGCCGCGCAGCCTCTGAGCGCTCGGGCAGCAAGGGAAGGGGCTGGGGTCCCACTGGGGCAGCACAGCTGATACGCCTGGTCCAGGCCGGCCTCGCCCGGCAGCCGACGCCAGAGTCCCAGACGCGGCAAGTCCACTCACCTTGGAAGGCGATGGCCCTCGAGACTGCCGCATCGTCCTGCGCGGTGGCCCAGCAGGCCTGCAGCATCAGGGGGAGCAGAACACGGGGCAGACTCATGTCACCAGCCTGCGGGTCACCATGGAGCGGGGTCGCGGGCAGGGTGGGCTGGCGACGGTGGCTGGGGAGAGAGAGAGAGAGAGAGTTGTCTCTGCTCTCCTTCGGCCAGAGTTTCAGCCCAGGAGGGAGGGAGGGGTGGAGGGAGGAGCGGGAGGAGGGGCCGGGGCGGGGGCCCAGCAGCCGGGGAGGGCGGGGGTCTCTCCCAGCTCTGGGCGAGTCGCTCACGCTCCCCGGAGCTGGAGCCCGAGCTGCTATGGGCCCCGGACGCCACTCGGTGAAAGGATTTACCTCCCTGGTTTGTGGGGACTTTTTTATTTGCCTACGGTTCTCCTGCTAAGTCAGCTTGAAGAAGTCTGAAAAGGACAGGAGCCCTGAGACGAACTTCCCTGAGGCATTTTGTTTCCCATCTTCATGTTGGCTTGATCGGCCTGTTTGCCTGTCCGCTCGCTCACCAGTTCCTACAAATCACGGTGCTGTTTGTGTAAACATTTCAAATCCATTGTTCGGTCTGACTTCCGAGGCTTCATAGAAATATCTTTTCACAGTTTAGTCAAATACATATTGACGAAAGATAATTTCGTTTTTTACTCTGGGAAAACGCAGTCAGCACAATAACTATACGTGCGTTTGTTTTACATAAATACATACATAGACAGAGAGACGGAGACACAGAGAGAGGATGGTGAGACCCTGCTTCTGAGGACAGGTGTGAAGACCCCCGACCCCGGCGCCCTGCAGGGGTGAGCTCCGGATGTGGCCAGGCCCACCCCTGCCCCAGAGAACATTCTAGAAGATCTTTCCCAGAGCCGGAGCTGTTACCACTTGTCTAACATCGGCCGAAATGTTTTATAGTTTAAAGACATGCCGAAGTCGTATAACCACAGTAAAGAAGTTTTGAGAAACCCTTCGGGAATTATACGTCTCAGTGATTGCTGTGGGATTTCTTCCAGTGTTTTCCCCGTACGTACATTCTGAATCTTTTGTGAGCTAACCGTGGGGGTAGTTTTACTTGCCACTGGTCTCACCCAGGCCGTGCTGTGGGCACTTCTCTCTGTGCTTCGGGGTTGGGCGCAGGGCACCCAGCTTCCGGGTCAGACAAGGGGGCTCGGCCCCTCGCGCAAGGCTGTTACCTGCTCACGTGGTCTCTCCAGGTCTGAGCTGTTTTAGCTGCAGGGGCGGCAGCATTAATGTTCTTGCAGGTTTTGGAGATGAAGTTGGAATCTGTTGTGTGAAACCCTGAGCCGTGACTCTCCACAGCAGGGGCCCAGCTGCCGAGTGGTTCTGGACTCACCTTGTCTGTGAAATGGGAAGAAACAGGGACAGTCGTGCTCGGGCCTCTGGCCGATTGTGGGACGGGAGGGTCCATTTGCGGACACCGCTGGGCAGTGAGGATGCGGGTGTGAGGGGGGCACAGGGACACCCACACTTCCCAGCCGGCCGCGCCGGGCGAGGTGGTCCCGAGGGGTGAGCCGGCCTTGGCAGGGTCAACGTCGCCACAGCCCCCAGGCCCAGGCCAGGCCTCAGACCCCTCCCTGCAGGGCTCCCGGGAGCCGGGCAGACAGCACAGCTGCCCTACGGGGCCGTCAGCCAGGGTGCAAGGGAGCAAGTTAGGGTGCCGGGCTCTGCAGCACCCCCTCTGCTTGTGGAGAAGAGACATGATGGGCAGCCAAGGGCCCCTTTCTCTTCCTCTCACTCCCACCGTGGGCCTTGCTGGCCCCTCCCCGGGGGCGGGGGTGTCACTCACCTGATGTCCCAGATCGGCCTTCAGGGAGCGAGCCTTTCCCCACAGCACTGCAGGGACCATGAGGGCGCCTGCCTGGCCTGGAGCCCCGGAGCCCTCTGGGGGGAGGGCATGAGAGGGGAGGGGCCCCAGGGAGGTACTTGGCCCGAGGCTGCAAGCCCCCCCGCCCTGCCCCTCTCATGGTATCCAGCATCCGTGAGGGGTGAGATGTGGGCCGAGGTCCTCGGGGACCAGACTGGGAGGGTGTGGGTGTCTGGGGGGAGGGTGGGTAGCAGGGCTGCTGCAGGTTTGAACAGACCCCCAGGTGACACTGTCCAGGCAGCTGAGGTCTCCAGGTGGGAAGAGTCAAGGCCCTGGAGAGGTGGGGGAGGACATGGGCTGGGGGGTCCAGGAGGCTTGGGGGACAGGGCTGTCCCCAGGCCCCGCGGGAAGGGCTGGGTGGTGATGGGGAGAAGCCCCCCATCTCTGGGCCTCTCGCCCATGCTAGGAGGCTGTTTCAGGGAAGCACGGGTCACCTGCCCCCCGGGGTGCGGCCTACAGTGTCCGGAGGCCCTGCAGGTCACTCCCTGGGCTTCGGCCTCCTAGGAGCTGGGGCTCTGGACCCCTGGGCCCCTGACAGGAGCCCTCCAGGGGCGCCCCCCGAACGGACTGCTGCACCTCCCAGGCCCCTGTGATACCAGGTGCCTCCAAAAGTAAGTGCAGGGAAAGGGGAAGTTATCCACCAGGATTGTCCTTGGGGTTAAAAACCGAGGCGTGGGTGGAAGCTGGGAGGAAAGCGGCTCCTCCGGAAACGCCTCGCCTCGGCCTCGCCTCACCGCAGGGGCAGGAGGGGCTGGCCGCCCGCGTGCTGATGGGGGCGGGGCAGCGCCCTCCCCCCGTGGAGCAACAGCGCCCCCTCTGCCCTGCAGACGCCCGAACCTCCGCGCCAGGCAGGGCCTTCCTCCTGCTAAACAGCCCTCTTTCCTCCTCACCCTCCAGCCTCCGCCCACCCTTTTCAGGCAGCAAGTGTGAGGCCCTAAGAGGGGAGGGGGGAGGGGGGAGCGGCCTCCTGCAGCCCCTCCAGCCACAACCAGTGTCTGGTTGTGCCCGGACCCCCGGGGCACGTCTCCCCCACTGCCCCCAGCCTGGGAGACCCTCTCCAGGGGCTTGAGGGGTTGCTGCCAGCCTGCCCCTGCCAGCGGTCAGGGCCCCTCAGACACAGGGCGCACTCCAGGAAGGACAGCAGGGCTGCGGCCCAGGACCTTTATGGAGGGGGGATGAGAGGAGGCGCAGGGGCGAGGAGGTGAGAGCAGAGCTCACCCCCCTCCCGCTCTGGTCTCCAGGCCAGGCGCCTGGATGGTGATGCCCCCCATGGGTGATGCCCCCCGATGGTGATGCCCCCGATGGTGATGCCCCCCGATGGGTGATGCCCCCGATGGTGAGTCCCCTCGATGGGTGATGCCCCCCGATGGTGATGCCCCCCGATGGGTGATGCCCCCCGATGGGTGATGCCCCCCGATGGTGATGCCCCCGATGGTGATGCCCCCCGATGGGTGATGCCCCCGATGGTGAGTCCCCTCGATGGGTGATGCCCCCCGATGGTGATGCCCCCCGATGGGTGATGCCCCCCGATGGGTGATGCCCCCCGATGGTGATGCCCCCGATGGGTGATGCCCCCCGATGGGTGATGCCCCCCCGATGGTGATGCCCCCCGATGGTGATGCCCCCCAGGTGGTCATGCTCCCCATGGGTGATGCACCATCTGGTCTGGGCACGTGGGGAACATGGACATGCCCTGAGGACGGTGAGGACACATGCCAGGCCCCAGGATCTTTGCCCCCCGGCCCTTAGCACAAGTCCACCCCTGCAGAGGACGAGGGTGAGTGTGTGCCTTGCCGTGGGCAGCGTATCCCTCGTCATCTCCTCTCCACTTGCTCACAGCACTGTGTCCACACAGTGAACGTGGCCAGCAGGTGACCCCACGCTGCACCCCACGCAGCCAATCAGGTGGCAGCGCCCCAGGCAGCCCCCTGGTGCAATGCCAAGAACACACGGAGCCAACCATTCCAGGCCTGGCGCTGCACCCATGGTCCCGGGAATGTCGGGGGAGCTGGTCCTCCCTGGCTGGCTCCGGGCAGCTCCAGGGCCCCCGCCTGACCACACGCTTCGTCCCCCTCTGACGGTCCACCTGCCGGCTGTGCAGCCCCAGGGCCCAAGCGCGGCCCCCTCTGTTGGCGAGGCCACGCTGCAAGGAGGCCTTCTGGTTGGAAGTGACCGCAGGGGTGGCACCCCAGAGGGCCGCGCCGTCCCCGTCCTGTAGCGAGTACCCCCACGGCCGAGGTCGGCGGGCCGGTTGGACGGCGCTGCCCTTCGGAGCAAGGTCCACTTTGCCGAGTGCTGATTCTGCGGTCTGAGATGGCACTTTCTGGGAAAAACTGTACATTTATAATTGCAAACATGGATTTTCAGGGCACAAAGGGCTTTTCCCTGTGTTTCCTGGTTCGATGCTTCCTCCGACTCAGGGGTAGGCAGGCAGAGCTTACCCCCATTGTCCAGGTGGGGAAACCAAGGTGGGTTATCGTGCCCAGAGCCACACGGTGGGTGAGAGACCCATGGAGACAGACCCAGGCCGCCGCCCACGGCTGAGCCCTCGCCGCTGAATGGACACCTCCTGACCCACCAGGGCCACTGGGACCCACGGCAGACTCTGAAAACTCAGACTCCTCTTGATAGAACTTCCTAGACCAGAAGGGCCCAGAGGATGGGGTGACATGGGGGCCCCGAGGACAGGGCGACATGGGGAGTGTCCCAGGAACCTGGCCTCCCAAGCGATGGCGGCGGGTGTTTCCGGGATGCCCTGCTTCTTCCGGGTGTGGGTGACAGAAAGCCGCCTTCACTTATAAACACCAAAGACCCAAACCCTCTTAGCATCTGTTGAACAAAACCCTTTTGATTTCTTTTTAATGCCTCAACTATTGAGTGAATTTTCCTCCCAACTTAGAGCATGATTCATCAAGGAAAATGTTTTCCATGGTTACACATGTGGTTTCCATGGCAGTGCGACCGTGAGGACGTCGGAGTTGACGGGGGTGCCAGACTGGCCAGGGTCCTGTTCCTGCCCTCAGCGTGGACCAGCCTCTCCCTCCTCTCCCCTCTCCGTCCTCTCCCCTCTCCCTCCTCTCCCCTCTCCCTCCTCTCCCCTCTCCCGGCCAGCTTGACTGTCGGGTCCGGTGGTCTGGCCCCAGGCACCGAGCACAGGGAGGTCCTGTCTCCCAGCTCTGACTGCAAAATGAGTCAGCTGGATGGGAAGCAGCCAGCGGTCAGAGAAGGTGCTGGGGTCGGGGGAGCCGGGGTGCCTCCCCCAGGGGCCGAGAGGTGTGGACCGGTCACGGCCAGGCTGGCCGCCCAGGTGGAAGCGCTGGCATGTGGGGCGTCTGAGTCACAGTGACCTGCAGGCGGGACCCCTCAGGTGGTGACTCATGTCCTAAGCGACAGGGAGCTTGCACCAGCTGGCAGCAGGAAGGCAAAGAACCAACAGAGAAAGAGGCCGGGATGGGAAAGGCAGTGCCCACAGACGTCCACGCGTGCCGGCCGCTCCAGGGGACGGGAGGGCACCCGCGCTCTCGCCTGAGGAGTAGCTGCGGCGCACCCACCAGGGAGTGTGGTGGGTCCCACCCCTCCGCATCCCAGCTGCCCTGAGGAACTCGATGCGTCTGTCTGGCCTGCGTCCCGGGGCCACGCGCTTTGGCCTGATTTACTCTGTCCTGTTGCTGAAGAGCCAAGAGTTGTATTCCCTGGTCGGTTGGAATCAGACCTAGAGGCTGTGGTTGTCGTTTGAAAGAAACACTGAGAAAGGAAGGAAAGCGGCGGTGGGGGGGGGGGGGGTAAGGGGGAGAGAGGAAGGGGTGGGGGAAGGACCCTCTGGACAGACCGTCCGTGATGGACGCCGTGCGGGGGCCGTCCCAGTGTCCGGGGTGGTGGAGCTGTGGCCACTGCCCGTCTAATAACTGGTGAGACGTGAGGCCCGAGGGTCGTCCCCGCAGGTCCCACTGTGACAGCGCAGGAGCAGGGCTGGAGGGTGGCAGGGCTTCCCACACCCCATCCGAGGCTGGCCAGGCCCCGGGAACTCTTTGTTTCACCAAGTTCCCAGGGACCTCAGCAGGGGACGCATCTTGTCTTTAGGGAGGTGCCCCCCCCAAGCTTTGTAAAGAGAAGGCATTTCTTTGCCCTGAGTGGGCTGGGGAGGGATGGGCACAGGGCCCCTGGAGGACAGGCTGAGACACGGTGACCCGGCTGTGGGTCTGGAGGGGTTAATGTTTTCCCAGCTACCTCATTCTGGCCTCCGGTTCTGTGGAAAAAGCAAAACATCTGGCAGTAAAACGTCTTTAATGGCATCTGAGGCTGTGGGAGAAGCTTGGCCTTCCTTGGAAACAGAAGATTTAGATGAAATTGGGGAGCCCGGGGGAGGGACTTCTCAGGAAATGACAGCCCCGGGCGCCTACCACTGCCCACCCAGCAGGGCCCCTGCCGTCAGAGCATTCCCGCAAACAAAAGTCAAGTCCTGCTCCGCTGAACTTTGGGGCAGGGATCCCAGGGGCAGGGGCCCCAGGGGCAGGGGCCCCATGGGCACGGCCAGCCCTGTTCTGGCCCCTCTGAGGTGCAGTGAGGCTCCAAAAGGGTGAGGATCTTGTGTGGGACCCCTGGTCTGGGGGCCGCAGCCCTGCCTACCCCCCGCCAGACTCCCTGCACCCACTTCCCCCAGCCTCAGGGTGGGGCTCCCTCTCTTAAGCGGGGGCTGGGGCTCCCACCCGCAGGGCTGCCCCCGGCAGTGGGCTGGGGGCCAGGCAGTCCCTGCAGGGCCTCGTCCCCTCCCCGCTGCGTCCTCGAGGGGGGAGCGCTGGGGCCTGATGTGGACGCTGGTGTCTGGCTGCGGGGCCGGGCTGGTCCTGGATGACGTGAGTTAACCCCACACCGGTGGGCACAGGACTAGGGGTCCTGGCCAGGGGCCTGTGCCCCTACACCCCAAGTCACACAGCGGGTTAGTGAGGCCTGTCGGAGGGCAGAGGGAGAGGGTGGGCCCTGCCCCGCCGCTGACAGCCCACCAGACCGCTGGACCCCAGAGAAAGAGGGAGTGCTCCCCCCAATTGGCCGGGCACAGGGTGACCTCAGTCCCGGGTCACTGAGGGCCCGGCCTGGCAAGCCCCGCCCCTCGCTTCCTCCCCTGAGACCCAGGACCCCGGCATCTGCGGGGGCCACTGAGACCCTCTGCCCCTCGGCCTGACTGTACCAAGGCTCTGGGAAGCTGCTGGCATCCGGCCGGTGTACCCTGAGACCCAGGACCCCAGGAGAGCAGGGGTGGTCAGACCGGGAGAGGCCCAGCTCTGTCCCCTGCTGGCCGAGTGACCTGGGGCCTGGCACTCCAGCTCCGAAAACTGTCCAGAGAAAGCCCGACATGCTCAGCGTTGGCAGCTGGAGGAGGGGAATGACAGCAGCGTCGAGGGCGTGAGGCCGAGGGTGCCATGGACGCGGGTCCAGGTGGACCCGCCCTCCTGAGCACGACTCCACATTTGCTTCCACTTGCCCCACGTTTGCTTCACGTCATGAGAGGCGTGGAGTGCTCGGGGAGAACATCTGAGTCCTCGGAAACACGCCGAGGCTGCTGGGCCTTGAGCCACCCAGTCAAACCCCAGAGTGTGTGGGCGAACAGACACGAATGTTCCAGGGAAAAGGGCCTCCAGGGGCCTGCGGTTTAAAATCATTCTGAAGAAGCACCGTTGAAGCCTCCCCTCCCCACTATGCGCCCGTGGGCCTGGGCCAAGTGGGGGGGACATGGTGCAGCCCCTCCTGGGCTGCGGGGTTCAGGGTCCGGAGCCCCACCGTCGGGGAGCCCCAGAGGGAAGCCCCTCCCAAAGGTGATGGGAAGTAAGGCCCCCAGCCCCGGCCTCAGACCCCCCCGCCAGGAGGCGGAGACCCCGGGCTTCGGCACTGGGACCGAGGGGTCTCTGTGGGCCCTGGGCTGGGCCAGTGTCCACCCCACGCGCAGGACCAGGCACCCAGGGGGGCCGCTGGCCCAGAGCAGCGGGGCTCTGTCTGTGGGCCGCTAACCCCACCAGGCCCAGGCCCTGTCCCAGGGCCCCCACAGCCCCCTCCCTCCAACCAAACCCCCGACATCCCAGGACGGGAAATGACAGGAAATGACTGCAGAAACAGTAGGTGGTCGCTTGGGACGCGTGAGTGCGCAGGGCCTGGGGCGCCCTCTGCTGCCCGTCGGGGCCTCATGCAGGGCAGTCCGGCTCGGGAGGGACAGGCCCGGAGGGAGCATGTTGCCTGGTCTACCCAGGCCCCGGAGATCTGGAAGCAGGTCGAGGGTTCCTTTGGGGACAGGGGACTTGTGTGGCTGACCCCTGACCGTCCCCAGGTCCCAGTCCTGCCAGAGACGCAGCACGGCCGGGGCGGTGTGGCCCCAGAGGCCCACCCAGGCCTCAGGCAGTGGGGCCTTCTGACGCCACCCAGTCCCGGGCTCTTCACTGACCTCACATGGGTGCACGTGTCCTCAGAGCCATGTCACGGTTGCCCCAGGGGAGCCCTTCTCTCCCCTTCCCACCTGGGATCCGAGGAGCTCGGAGACACCTCCGGGCCGAGGTGGGCGCCCCAGGGGCCAACCCCCCGTCTCCTCGCCTGGGCTCCCAGCCCCTGGGGGACAGGTCAGCAGGTGGAGCCAGACCGGCCCCTCTGGCCCCGGGAGGCCTGAAAGGGCAGTGACCCCGGGCTTCTCTCGGGGCAGCCCACCCACCCCACCAAGAGGAGGCGCGGAAGAGGGCGGGAGAGCGGCGGCGAGGGCTGGGTGGACCTGCCGCCCACCCGCAGGGCCAGTCACCGCCTCACAGCGCAGACGCCGGCCTGTGAGCTCGCCCGTCTGCACAGAGGCCCCGGGACTCGGCACCACCGCGTCACCTCTCTTTTCAGACAAGAAACTTGGACACAGAGGCCTCGAAAGGACCCACAGACACCAGAGCCGGGCTCACGCCCCCACGGGAGGAGGAGAGGGCCGAGCAACCAGGAGCGTCCCGGGTGAGGGACCCCTCAGGAGCGTTTCATGGTTTTCCTCACGTGTTCTGGGCAGGTCTTGTTAAGTCTATGTCTGCGCGTCTTGTTATTTTACTTCATTCTACTCTGCCTTATGTTATTTTACCACTGCAAATCGGATTATCCCTTCCACACACCCTAGTAGTTTCTGTATGCTGATTTCACAACGTGACACTTTATGAAACTATCCTGAATTCTTCTGGGTTTTACAGATGCGTGTTCCAGTTGTATGCCGTGCCTTCTTCCCCAGGTCTTGTGTCTCTATGGCTTTTCCTATTGATCGCATTGGTCATCCGCCCATGCTACGTCGTAGACATGGTAGCTGTAGCAGGCCTGACGGTGCCTGGCCTGCTACAGGTGCAGGGCTGATGGCTCAGACCCCTTCATGGGCCAGCACGGCGTCCCCAGCGCTGGAGGCTCACGTTTGCACCTGCTTTGAGAACTGCCCTGACCGATGGGCGTGGCCTCCACGCATGCCTGGGAGGCGAGGCCCACGCCGTGGGGCAGCTGCAACCACCACGGAGGGACTAGTAGGGGGTCACAAAGGCAGATGCTCTCGTTTCCAAGGTACATTCAGACCCCAGAGCTCTGTGGGACCAGGGTCAGGCTTCACTGTGTATTTCTGGTAATCAAGGGCCTGCTTCTACTTAACCAAGTATCATAATTAACATCAGGAAATTAACACTGACTGGATAACACTGTCTAATCTACAGAACATATTCAAATGTCATCAATTGTCCCAATGACATCCTTCATAGCAAAAAAAAAAAAAAAAAATACATATATATATGCACGTATGGCCCAGGATTCAGCTCAGGATCACATCTTATATTTGGTTGTTATGCCTCTTTAACCTATTTCTTGCCTTTCCTGACTTGACATTTTTGAGGAGTACAGGCCACTTAGTTTGTAAAATGCATCTCAGTTTGGGTTTGTCCAATGTTTCCCCGTGATCAGATTCAAGTTACGCGTTCCTGGCAGGAATTCTGCACCCTTGTCTCTGAGCCCTTCTTAGGGTGTGGAGTCAGCAGTTTCCTGAGGCTCGTTTGTCCCACCACTGGGAACGTCACGGTTGTTCAGCACCCAGCAAACTTGATGTCTACCAAGTTTTCCACTGAGAGGTTACCATCTTCTGGGGATATTCTTGGGGACTGTGTTAAATTTCCTATTTCTCATTAAACTTTAACCCACGAGTTTTAACATTATTCGATGATCCTTGACTGAAACAGTTACTAATCTGACTTCTGTTACGGTGATTTTGTAATTTCCTCTTTCCTTCTAGTTATTTGCTTTCTGCTCCAAGGAAGAGCTTTCTCCTTTACCCCTGGATTTTTTCATGTGTTTATTTCAGTGGGAACTTGTGGATTCTCATCTTATTCTGCAGCTTGTGACCTGTAAGCGTCGTGACTGCTCATTTACATGCTCACGTGGGCCCACGGCTGACCTTCTCCGAGCGCCAGCTTCCCGCTTACCCCCTCTCTGCTCCACCCAAGACCAGCAATGTCTCCAAGGAGCCCTGATTCCTTCTGAAACAGCAGAGATGGTTTTTAGAAACCAAGGCCAGGACGGACGTGTGTCCTGCTTGCTCAGGTGCCCGCGCCCAACCAGGGCCAGCAGCCATGTCCCCAGGTCACCAGCGATGCCACCCGGGTGTCCTTCTACCTCGGCCCGAGGGCGGCAGCTCCTTCCCTGGGGGGGTAGGGGCCTGGTTTGAGTCCATCAGGGCTTTTTGCTGTAAACTCTGCCCCATTCTTTCCTGTTTGATTACATTTCCTAGGGTTGCTGTAATGAGTTACACAGACGGGGCAGCTCAAAGCCGTAGAAATTTATTTTCTCGCAGTCTGGAGGCTGAGCGCCCTCTGGGGCTCCGGGGGAGGGTCCTCCGGCCTCGCCATCTCCTGGGGGCCGTGGCCGCAGCTCACCAGCCGCCCCTCCGTCTCCACCCGCCTGTCTTCTCTGTATCTCTGTGTCTAAATTTCCCTCTTCTTACGAGGGCCACCAGGGCCAGCATGGTTCATCTTGACTTGATCGCATCTGCAAAGACCCTGCTTCCAAACGAGGCCAAGTTCTCAGGTTCTGGGACGAGGACGTGGATGCGTCTTCTGGGGACACAGTTCAAACCACAACACCTGGTATAGGTTTTCCTATCCTTTTATTTTTTACTTTTCTGTGCTGTTTTATTTTCAATGTCACTTGGAAGCAGCACATGGCTGCAATCTGTATATTTACCCAATATGAGAGTTTCTATATCTTTGAGAATTAATGGATTAATACATTTCATAAGTGTCATGAGTTAATGCATTTCACCTGCCTTCCTTCTGAGTGACTGTGATACGTTTGAAGGAATTTCTTCCATCGTACAGCATAATTTAAAACAACCTTGTTTTTCTTTTTTTTGCCTTTCCTACCTTTTATTAGATTGAGCAAATTTATTTTCTTCTTTTTCTCAACCAGTTTGTAATTTACACATTCTATTTCTTTCTTTTAGTATTGACTTTTAAAATGTTTAACATGCATACTTAACTTTGTATTTTCTAAGGTTCTGAACTTATTTTGTGTGTCTTTACTTCCTTGCAATAAGAGAAGAATCTAGCGTGTTTTAACTTACACTAGAGCCCGTGTCCAGACTTTCCACATTATTTTGTCAAGAATTTTGGCTCCAAGTGGAATTTTTAAATAAGTATTATTTACAGTTTACAAATGAGAATTACTCTCATTATTAGTTTTGTTTTTATTTACAGTCATTTTTTCTCATCCACTAACATTTGCTTCATAACCTCCTGTTCTTGTTTCATGGCTATAATTCCCCCATTTATCTTTCAGAGGATTTAAACAATTCTGTGGTCATTATTCTGCTCTTTGCTGGGTGACAAAGGGCAGCAGAACACGCCCCCGGAACAAGTCCTCTGGCGTAAGGATTATTTTGAGTCAAAGGCTCTTAAATAGCAGCAGGTACAAGAAGGGCCTGCTGACCCCCCCTTTTTCTGAAGGCAGGAGGCGAAGCCGTGGAAAAGACACCCTCCTGGCACCAGGAGGAAAGAAGCCTTCTTACCGCCAGCGACGGGGAGTCAGGCCGAGAGGACACTCAGCGAACAGACTCGTTAACGTGACTCTCACCTCCCTTCGCCTCCCAGACAGTTAGTTACTCCCCATGATGGTCTCTCTCTACCAGGTAGGAAGGTGTTTTGGTTCTGCTGTGCCTTTGGGTCTTCCCCTCCTTATGCGGCTCCCGTGTCCCGTAAAATTTGTCTTAAATAAATCTACTGTTGGTCTGTCTCAGTCAGTCAGTCCCCGGGCCCAGCCGGGCACCCTCAGCAGGAGGTAACAGACCGACCGCTTTCAGGGCCGGACCCCCCTCGGACTCCGCGGTGTTTGCCTGGGAGCAGCTCCTGGTGGCCCCATCCTGTCCCCTCTCTCCTGCAGGTGATGTGGCCCCAGCAGGTGGCCAAGGGCTTAGCTGACGTGGCCACTGCCCGCTCAGCCCAGCTGTGGTCCAGCCGCTGCGGCTCAGTGTGACCTGCTCCAGGCCAGGAGGGAGGGAGGGAGGCGAGAAGGGAGGCCACCCCTGGCCTCTGCCACCGTGTGGTCCAGGCTGTGGCTGGGTGAGGACAGTCTCTTCCGGGTCTGCAAGTCCACACTCGTGGGGCTGGTGTCTGTATTTCTGCCAGATGTGTCTTATTCTCCTCTTGGAACGTGAGGGAGAGACCTTCTGGGACGTTATTTCACACAGACTCACGTCTTTCCGTCCACAGAGCCGGCTTGGGGCTTGAGAATAGAAAGTTCTCAAAGCAAGTTTGTGACAAGTTGAATTATCCTAATGAAGCTGCTCACAGGGCTGCAGGGAAGCCCACCTTGTCACCCCCAGGTGGCCAGGCCTCCCCACCACCGTGCTAGATAAAAGTACAATATAGAAACTCTATTGCTAAGAACGTTAAAGAAATGTAATTTTAAGAGCTATCCTATATGTTAGCAGCAACATGTACAAGTACCCAGGGACATACATGACAAAATGAAAGATGCAAATAAAGAAAATTTTAAATGTGACTGAGATATTAAAGAAGACCTAAAGGAGAGAGGAACTCAACATGCACAGGGAGACTCAAAATCCTAAAGCCGTTTGAAGAGTCAAGGCGATTCTAACCAAAATCCCGTCATGACTCTTAAATGTAGGAGGAAAACACCTGGGCAAGAACATCAGATGCCCCTAAAGGAGAATAAAACCAGGGGCTCTGGCCTCCAGAATCAAGGATTGCGGTGAATCTGTGCTTGTGCACACAGTCTGGTACCTGGAAGCAGATGCGAGTGAAAACCGAGCTGCTTCACAAAGGAGACCCCCCTCTCGGCAAGGGTAGGTCCAGTTCCAGAAGGATGAGCCCTTACATGTCAGAACCAAATGGAAAACTTTGGGGAGAAAATGTCAGAAGATATTGATATGACCCCTGGGTAAGAAAGGAATTTGTCAAACAAGACTCAGAATTCACAGGCCACGAAGAAGAGATTGATAAATTTGACTCATTGAGATAAACATAAAAAGACACTGAAACTTTCCGGAACAAGCCACAGACTGGAGGTATAATTTCAGCACACACGACTAACGAACATGTGTGAAGAGCTCCTAAAGTACAGCGAGAACGACTAAGGGGCCAACGGGAAGATGGCAAGAACCAGGAACAGGCATCCCATGAAGACGAAACATGACTGGGGTTCGAACGTAGGGAAGGAGCTCAGCCATATTAGGAATCGGGGGAGCGCAATTAAAACCACAAGTGCTTGCACCCCCAGAGAAGACTGCGGAGGTGCCCCCCTCCCGAGGACGCCCGTCCACTGCCAGTGGGAGCAGAGTTTGGTGCAGCCGCCTGGGCACGTGACTTGGCAGGATCTGGCCGACTGCATTGTGTCTGTGCGTGGAGGGTCCCCCAGCAGGGGTGCAGCACCCTGGCAGCAGGTGTACCCCGGCGGGGCCTCCCTCAGGCCTCAGTCAAGCCCTGCCGCCTCTGGCCGCGAGTGTCTTCATTCACTGTGAGCGGGCGCCGTCCAAATACGAGTGTTTCCCATGAAATGCAAACCCCTGTGCCAGGAGACCCCAGAAGAATGTTTACACCAGCGATCTCTATAACAGCAAAAAACAAACAGAACTGCAGACAACCCCGATTCCCCCTGCAATGACCGGACACGTGTGACCAGATGCTGTTTGGCCCTAAAACGGTCTGGGCTACAGCCTCAGCAGCTGCACCCAAAGCTGCGTGCAAAACGCTTGTCGTAGAAAACGCATTCAGTACAATTCCACTTATTGGCCTTAAAAACAGTACAGAACTAAACAATGCAGTGTGTAGGGAGGAGACAAAATGTAAACGGCAATAAAATGGGCAAAGTCCAGGTGTGGGGCAGAGGAGGGGAGCTGGGAGGCGGGGCCCCGCCTTCAGAGGACACATAGGAAGCAAATACACGTTTACTGACTTTTTTATATTTACCCATCTGTTTATTATTATTAATTTTCTCTGTTTCTTTCTGTGGATTTGAGGTTTCATCTGCTGTCATTTCCAACAGGGCACCAGTGCCACTCCTCTGCCTGTGCCTTTATTATCAAGTATCGTACCATCATGGGTTAAAGGCCCAACGGTACAATTTTATAGATATTGTTTTCTGCAATTGTTTCTTAAGTCAGTTAGGGGAAAAAAGAAGAAATGTGTAATTATACTGTCTCTGTAATTAACTAAATACTTACTTTACTGGTGCTCTTGATTCGTAGGCATGTGTGGACTTGAATTACTGTCTGGGGTTGTGTGCTTTTAGCTCAAAGAAATTCCTGCAGTATTTCTTGGGCGGCAGGTCTACTAGCAACAAACCTTCTCAGTTTTTGTTTACCTGCAAGAATCTTTATTTTATCTTCATTTCTGAGTGATGGTTTTGCTGGATATAAGACTCTTGGTTGACAGTTTTTTACTTTCAGTTATTTTGAACGTGTCACCTGTTGGATCCTGCCAACTCACTGTTTCTGATGAGAAGTCAGCTGTCGCTATGATGGGGGCTCCCTGTGCGGGGCAAGTCATTGTTCTCTCACTGCTTTCAAACCTCTCTCTTTGCCTTTGGGCTTCCTGCCCACCTCCAGCCTCTGCAGAACGTGATTCCGGCACTTGGACAGCTTCCTCTTTCCTAGAATCTGCTTATCTTGTCATCTTGTGACACTCTAGCCCCCGTCTGGGGACTGAGGGCCTGTCCTGCGGGGTGGCACCAGGAACACAGCTTCTGCTCGAAGAATCAGGTTTCTGGCCCCTGGACATAGCCCGTCCCTCCCTTCCCTCAAGCTAGTTTTACAATTAAAACATTTTCTTAAAAAAATTGAAGCCCAAAATATTGGACTTCAGTATTTTGACTGTGATGTGTCTAGATGTGCATCTCTCTGTGTTTATCCTCTTAGGGACTGTGGAGCTTCTTGGATATGCAGATTATCGTTTTTCATCAAATTGGAGACGTTTTCAGCCATTATTCCTTTGGATATTTTTTCTGCTCTGTCTCCTCCCCTTCTGGCCGACGTTCACTGGCTGCCCAGAACCTGGGGACACAGGCGTTGCCACCAGAGTGGCTGCTCCCTGTCCCAGAGCTGGGCGGCTGTACCCTGACCTCGAAGGCCAGGGCCTCTGCTGTCTCTGAGTTTCCACAGTTTTTGTGGAATAAATGCTTCTTTTAGTGGCTCCTTTGCTAATTCTGACCAATGTGCTGGGGGTTTCCTTGGGGGAGAGGTTCTGCCGGGCTCTTCACATTTGACTTTTAAAATGAACATGTGATTGGGATTGACATGTATACACTGATGTGTATAAAAATGATGCCTAATAAGAACCTGCAGTATAAAAAAACAAACAAAACAACTAATACTAAACTTTCATTGGGTTATTTGTATGGAAATATGTTAATATAAATGTTTCAGACATTACATGAAATTTCTAAAAATCTTATATTTGTATTTGTATGGAAATATGTACGGAAATATGTTAATATAAATGTTTCAGACATTACATGAAATTTCTAAAAAAAAAATAAATAAATAAAACGAACATGTGCTTAAGTAATAGAAAATAAACAATAACATCTCCCTTGTAAATGTGGGAGCACGCGACGCGGAGCCGCCCTGGACCACCCGCCCCCGCGTGTAACTGCTGGCAGAGGATCCTGCCCCCGACGGCCGCTCCCCGCTCTGGCCCCGCTGACTGCGAGACGACAAGCCTCTGCTCGTGATTCTTACCCTCCGAGCTCCTGTGTCTCCTTGGGGACCTAGGCATCAGAAGGCGGGTCTCTGGCTGCCCTCCTCCTCCCTGCTGGACCCGAGGCCAGGTTGAGCATCTCTACAGCTCGAGGCCGCGGCTGTCCGGGTGTTTTCAGTTGCGTGGCTGGTGCTGGGATGCGAGGCCCCTGCAGGAGGCTCCCCGCCTTCCGGGCTCCGCTGAGGCGGCGGCAGGGCCCCCCAGCCCCCCGGGCGGGGCTCTCAGACTGGAGCGTTGGCCTCTCTGACCGCGTGTGCGGACATGCCCCGGCGGGTCCAGATGTTCCCTCTGCAGACACCCCCCTCTCCCTCCAGGGGAACAAAGGGGCCTCCGGGTCCTCGGTTGACAGGCTGCCTGGCTTGGAGCCGCCGGAAATAGGACTCAGCCCCCATGGGAGGAAGCTGCTGGCTCAGGCCCGGGCCCCCACCCTGTGGCCGGTGGGTGTCCCAGCCGTCCGAGGAGAGGCTCTCGTCTGTCTTCAGTCCGCCTCTCACTGGGTTATTTGTAAAGTGGTGTTTTCCTTCCCCGTCCTCCCCACATGCCCCTCAGACCTTGCTTGTCCGAAGGTCAGAAGCCCGCGCAGGAGACGGGGCTGGGCGGCGTCCTTCCTGGTGTCGGCTCACACGCTCCCCTGTGAGCTACGCAGCTGAAAGGGGCCGGCTGGGTTTTGCCACATTTTCCGACAAAGTCGGGCCCAGTTTCACAAGCTGGCTGGACCTCGTTTTGAATGGTCCTTAGGGCATAAATAGAAACTAACAGAGCCAGGAAAGCTTGTGAAAAAGGAACATAGATGATCCTGGAATGAAACAACTTGTAAAATTCTTTGCTCGTGACCTCTGTGAATTAACCAGAAGGACACGGGCAGGAGCGTTTACAGCCAGGAGCCTGATAGAACCTTCCGGGCGCCAGTGACCAAACTGGAAACCAGAAGCAGGCTGGACCCTGGAGGGGCCCCGCGGTGTGTACCGTTCTGCGTCTGGGGAGCTGGCCCTGCCCACGGCCAGGAGCAGATTTCCTGGGAGAGCGTCTGACCCCGAAGCAGAGAACATTCCACTCACGTGGGCAAGCAGGAGGCCACGCCCACCCACCCAGCGGCCCTCCCTCGTGGGGGGGTCCCTGCCCCTGCTCGGTCACCACTGGGGTCCCTGTGTTCCTCCCGGCAGCTGACAGAGCGCGGAAGTCTCCTCGACGGGACACGGCGCGACACTACGTGGTGGCCGCTGAGTCAGCCTGAGCCCAGGGCAGGAGCCGCGGATGCCACCAGGCAGGTCCCAACCCCGCATAGCAAAGCCCACCCGGACCCGGTGCTCCTGGTGGGCAGCTGGGGGGCCCCGGTGGTGAAGCGGGTGGGTGGGCTCTCATCCCTGGGCTTCTCTGGCCTCAGCGTATGGCTTGTTCGTGTCTGAAAGGGGGTGGGCACGAGCTGGGGGGCGCAGGGTCCACTCGGAGGGCCCAGCCAGCAGGCCCAGCACACGGCCTGGGGCCAACGGAGCAGAGGCCAGCCAGCGCCCTGCCCCCTCGTGCATCCGGAGGGGCCCCGCAGGTGACAAAGACCAGCCACCCAAGCCCCAGGGAAGCAGGGAGGAGCTGCCCGCCCAGGAGCCGCACTGGGGTGGGCACGGCGGCCGGAGGTGGCAGGACTGCGGCCTCGGCCTGACGCAGCGCGTTTGGGCAGAATCCCCGCCCCTCCACCTGCCCCAGATTTCCCATCAGATCCCCCAAGACTGGGCCTCACCCTGAGCAGTTGGGTGGCTTGGCCGGGCTTGGGCACCTGCCTGCCCAGAGGGTGGCGGGGGCCACGTCCCTGCGCCTCTGCCCACCTGGGCCGGCTCGCCTGCCTCGGTGCCAGCCCCTCCCGCCATTGCCACCTGGGAGAGAGCCAGGCCTCCTCGGCGGCTCTGTGTCCCCTCCCCGTCCCTCCCTGGGAGCCCTGGCCGCACTGCCCGGCCGCTCTTCTCTGGTGTCAGGCTTGGGCTGGACCCCGGGTCCTCTCCAGAGGCCCTGCCAGGTGGAGGTGCTCACGGGCACCTCCGGGGGCAAAGCCCCCTCACAACCACCCGAGGGGACACCGTGGCCTGTGGGGCTCCCCGGCCTCCAGCCGCACGCTGCCCCTTCCCACCCGCCTCACTCACCCCGCCCCCCGGGAGAGCCCGCGGGGACATGGGCCCGGCCTCACCTCGCATGGAGGGGCCGCCTCCACACTTTCAGGTGAGCCCCTGGGGGCCCGGTGCACCTCAGGCCCCTGTCTCGAGGGGGCGTGTGCAGCCTTTAGGACAGACATAGCCCCCAGGTGGCCCGGCCTGGTGGTAAAAATGTTCGATTAGGAACCAGTGAGTTTCACATAAAAGTCCAGTCTCCAAGAAGAGGCGCTGCATGGCCCCTGCCCTGTGAACGCGGGTGTTCCTGACACCCCAGGGCCCACCTGCCGCCGGCACCCGAGCCTCCCCTGGGCTAGGATGTCCGGGTCGGCCTCACATCCTCCGCGCGGGCTCTCTCTGCAGTAGACTTTGTCCCTGAGTGTGTGCAGCCTGAGGGTCCCCCTACAGGACCCTGGGCCCCTCCAGAGGTACAGGGCCCTCCAGGAGAGTCCCCTGGGGTCTGCCTGCCGGGCACTCTCGCTGTCCGGGGTGGATAAGCTGCTGTCAGGTGGGTCTGTGTGTGGTGTCGATGAAAGTAATCCAACAATCTGTTAATAGGAATAGAAAAGAGTTTTATCTGAGCCAGACTGAGGAGTAGTCTGGAAGACAGCCTCTCAGATAACTCTGAGCAACTTCTCCAGAGAAGCAGGGTTTTCAGCACAGTTTTATGTCTTCTCAGAACAAAGAATATCGAACAAGTCAGGGATACCTTCCTTCAAGGTTTGCAAAAAACCAGGCCAGCACGTACACAGCAAGTCAGCGCGGCCTTGACACCTGGGAGGGAGGCTTATTGTCAAAGGACCAGCATTGGCGTCGCAAGGAGGGAGGCATTTCATCCTTTTTTTTAACATGGACATTCTTTACTTCTGGACAATGTGCCCTTTTCTTTAATAATTAAAGCAGATGTACAGTGTATGTTTGACAGGCCATAAACAGGCTGTTTTAAGTTAGCATAGAATTCAAGTTAACTCGTGTATAAGCCAGAATGACCTCCCCAGACCTCAGTGTGTGAAGTTTCCTTTCCTGAGTGGCCTCAGGCAGAGGCTGAGGGTCCAGGGCCCTGGGGACCGGCCTTTGGCTGAGCCACCCGGCCACTTTTGGAGGGATGGGAGGCCAGGGCACCTGCAGAGGGGCCACTGTCGGGGGCTGGGCAGACAGAGCAGAAACGTCAGGGGGCTGGGAAAGGGCCCAAGCCGGCTCCGTGGACCCGGGCCACCCACCTGCCGACCTGTCTCGCCCAGCCCGGCAGCTTCAGAACCGCAGACGCTGAGAGCGTCCAGGCAGCGTGGCTATGACCAGGCCGCGGCTTCAGGTCCGGGGTGTGCGCTCTGGTGACCGTCACTGGGACGTGGACGGTGCCCATCCGACCCACAGCTGGAGCCGGTGACCCCACGGAGCGGGGGGACAGGCGATGCCAAGCAAACTGGTCCATGGATGGCAAGTTCCTGCTGAAGACACTGGGGGTGAGACAGAGAGAAACCCCCTTCCCCAGGACACGGAGTGGCTCGGGAGGCGTGAATTCCACGATAATCCAGCTTGTTTTTCCCAAAGAGGGCCGGCGCCAGGGTGGGGTTCCCAAAAGGGAGGGTGTGCCAGGAGGGGGCAGGGCCCTCCCACGAAGCCTCACGCGGCGGGGGGCCGGCGAAGGCCGGAGGGCAGAGGCAGAGAGTGGAGGGCCTGGGGGCGACGCGACCACTGGCGGCCACACCGAGAGAGGCTCACCCCTGGCCCGGGTCCCCAGCCAGGAAGGACCCTGCCTGCCTGTGTTTGGGGGGGTCCTGTCACACACCCCGAGGCTCCCGGTTTATTCCATAAAGGACTCACTAGCCACACCCGCCCATCGTTGGGCCCCTGAGCCGAGCTGTGAGGACGGATGTGGTGAAAGGACCCAGGCTGGCCCTCCGGCCACTTGAGCTGGGCTGGCGTGGCCCATCTCCCCGCTGCGGACGCAGGAGGACAGGACAAGCTGGAAGGGAAGCGGTGGCTCCTCTGAGCTCGCAGGGGTCCCGGCTGGGCGGCCCTGACTTCCTCAGCGAGGACCCCCAGGCCCACCTGGCTAATGCCTCCTGGGCTGCAGGGCGGGGGCGACACCCCAGGCCTCCCAGGCTCCGCTAAGGGCCTGCGTCCGAGGGGCTCAGCCCGGCACTGGCTGACAGGGGGCGCCAGGAAGCTTCATCCAGGTGGTCAAGCGGGGATGATGGCCCAGCTCCCGCCAGCTGCTCGCCGCCTGCACGTCCTGGGGTCTGAGGACACGCCTGAAGCCTCAGATGCCCCGGTATAAGGACGAGGTACCCCGACCCCACCCCCTGTGCTTCAGATGCCCCGGTATAAGGACGAGGTACCCCGACCCCACCCCCTGTGCTTCAGATGCCCCGGTATAAGGACGAGGTACCCCGACCCCACCCCCTGTGCTTCAGATGCCCCGGTATAAGGACGAGGTACCCCGACCCCACCCCCTGTGCTTCAGATGCCCCGGTATAAGGACGAGGTACCCCGACCCCACCCCCTGTGCTTCAGATGCCCCGGTATAAGGACGAGGTACCCCGACCCCACCCGCTGTGCTCCATGCCCTGTACCCCCCCCCCCTTGGGCCTGGGAGGCAGGACAGGACAAGATGGTGACCAAGTTTGAGGCCACAGGGACGTGTGTGGGTCTTGTCTGCGGGCTATCCTCGGCAGTTCAAGGGCTGCCTGGAACCTTGGTCCTGGAGGGGTGCCCACCCCGCCCCACACTACCCCCCTCTCACATCGAGGGGACAGAACACAGGTCTGACAAAGCCAAGAGAGGACCAGCATGCTGAATTTCTCTTGTCCTCTGTGCAGGGACAACAGCCAGGTTTGGGCATTTGTCCACAACCAAGAGCTACTGGCACTGAAACCCTCATGACCAACAGCACGCGGCAGAACTTGTGAGGACACCCTGGCTGGGGCATCACTGGGAGAACGAGGCACCCACGGTCCTCCCCGAGCAGGAAGCTGGAGCCGGAGGGTGGGAGAGCTGCCTCAGAGGACGTCACTGGTCTGCAGCAGGGGGTTGTAGGGACGGGTGGGCACAGGCCTGGGGCTGGTGGGGGCCAGGTGGGAACAGGTGAGGCCAGGTAAGAATAGGTGAGGCCAGGTGGGGTCAAGTGGGGTCAGGTGGAAATAGGTGGGGCCAGGTGGGGCCAGGTGGGAACAGGTGGGGCCAGGTAAGAATAGGTGAGGCCAGGTGGGGTCAGGTGGGGTCAGGTGGAAATAGGTGGGGTCAGGTGGGAACAGGTGAGGCCAGGTGGGGTAGGTGGGGTCAGGTGGGGGCCAGGTGGGGTCAGGTAAGAATAGGTGGGGCCAGGTGAGGTCAGGTGATGCCAGGTGTGGTCAGGTGGGGTCAGGTGGAAATAGGTGGGGCCAGGTCGGGTCAGGTGGAGGCCAGGCTCAGTAGTGAATATAATTCTCATGCGGTTGGGGACCCCCCCAGAACTCCTTTCAGACACTAGCCACTGATGGGGATTGAGGGTGTCCTGGTCTGGACACTGGGGTGTGCCCAGTCCAGTGGGACTGAGGCCCTGTGGTGAGGTCTGGGTTCCAGATGCCTCATCCATCCCTCTGGGTCCTTCTCAGGCTGTGAGGTCCCCACCTTGCTGGTGTCCCTCTTCCCGTTCAACACTCGATAGAGAAAAACATGCCTCAGGGTGTACGGAGAAGCACGTGTTTCTATAGGAAGCACGGCTCCAAGGAGGCAACAGGTGGAGGTTGGACACGACAGGACAGCACACCCAGGAGGAAAGAACAGGTCACAGTAGCCGGGTCCCGTCAAGGAGCCACCTACCTGGTCAGGGGGCAGCCTCAGCGGAAACAGCCCCAGAACAGCAGTGCCCCAGGGAACAGTGTCAAAACGCACGAAACAAGAGCAGAGTGAAGAGGAGACAGAAACACAGAAGTAACGAAAGACCCCATTCTCTCCTCTCAGTCCAGGGCAAGTGCAGGTGAAAAACAAGGCAAAGTTCTAAACTGTGACCTGGTGGATCTTTCTCGGTAGTGGTGTCCTTACCAAGAGCAACGGAACCTTGTGCTCTTATGTTAATGGCTCCATCAGACCTTTGTGATTAATGGTTTCACCCGAGAATTCCTCACTCTGAGAAAAAGGGTACATTTTCCGCTGGAGTGTTTGAGGAGACAAAGAAAACCTCAGTAAATTTAGAGAACATATTCTCTAGTTGAAGTGCAAAGTTCCTTAAAAGCATTCATAATGAAAATAGGGAAACAAATTCTACCAGGAAAAAAACCCCCAAACTCTCCAAGAGTTACTGCTTCTAAAATGAAACAAAGCCTCAAAGATAGGCTATTTAGAAAATAATATATAATAAAACACTAGAGCCTATGGGATATGGTTAAAATACGAACTATGGTTAAAAATAAAATATATATTTAAAAAGCATATTTAAAAATATCTACATTACTAAATGTGAAAAAAATGGACATAAACAAAACTGGTTTTTAATGTGATATGTAAGAAAACAAATTTTAAAACAGAAAAAAGAATTAATAAAAGTAAACATGGAGTAATTGAAATAGAAAAGTAATAGAATAATAAATAAACCCACCAGCAGGTCTTTGGGAAAAAAACAATAGAATAGATAAGAACACTGGATGACTCCATTAAGAAAAATAGAAAGAGAAAGGAAACACAGAATTTTAAAAAGAGAAAAGGAAATAAGCACAGAAGTAGGAGAAATGAAAGGATTTGCTCAATCCAATACAAATAAATGGATGAAGTGGATAATCTTGCAGGAAAACACAAATGGCCGAAACCAGCCCAGAGAGTAGCATCTAAACGGGGCAGCATCCACAGGAGGCCCAAGCCCTGCGCCTCTGGCCCCTCCCCACACCCAGCTTCCTCTCTGCAGGGGCCAAGGTCCTGAGTCTTCAGTCGGTGGAGGTGCCAGCCTTCACCGCAGGGTCAGGGTCGACCGTGGCAACACAAGGACCAGGACATGAACCATGGTGAGTCTGGCAAGGGATGCTGACCAGGCCTTTAGAATGAAGGGGAGGAGCTGGGAGGGTCAGGGGTCCATGTAGTGGGAAGACTGTCTTTCATTCTATGTCCTTTTGTTTTACCTAAATGTTTAAAAATCTAAGTACGTGGTCCATCCACACACAGTGGAATATTATTCAGCCTCAACAAGGAAGGGCATTCTGACAGGTGCTACCACATGGATGAATCTTGAGGACATTATGCTCAGTGACATAAGCCAGTCACCAAAGGACAAACACTGTGTGATTCCATTTATACGAGGTCCCTGGAGGGGTCAGATTCATAGAGACAGAAAGCAGGCTGGTGGGGGTCAGGGGCTGGGGGGGATGGGAGTGAGTGTTTCATGGGGGCGGAGCTTCAGTTCGGGAGATGAAAAGGGTCTGGAAGTGGTGGTGGTGATGTCTGCACAGCAATGTGAATGTGCTTCATGCCACTGAGCTGTGCTCTTAAAATGGTTACGATGGTCAATTTTATGCTATACTACACATATTTTACCATAAAAAGATCACTTAAAAACTTCTGTAATGAAAAATAAACTGAGTGCCAGTGCAGCCTGGATGGTGACTCTCCCAGGAGCAGTGCTGGGCCCTCTGGTGGCCACGGCACTGTGGTCTGGCCACCTCTCCTGGCGTGACTGGACCCCCATGGCGAGGGTCCGCGTGGCCCCGGGGACATTCACACTGGTGGTACACTGGTCACTGCTTGAAAACCGGCTCTCTGGGGGACAAGCCCTGATGGGGAGCATTTCCCAGCTTCTGTGATGTAAATGCCCCCTGGGAGAACGTCAAGCTAATCACGTGAGCTCGCCGGGCGTGGGGCTGGGGGAGAGTCACTGAGCTGGACTGACCAGCCCTGCTGCCCAGTGCCCACATGCAACCGGTTGCGTCCTTCACCCTTCGTCCAGCGAGCAGTGACGGAGACGCCACCACCCACACCGGAAGCAGCTCCCCACCCAGCTTGCCACCATCCCCAGGGAGCGAAGCCACTCTTCCCACTGCGTTAGGGACCAAAACACACAAATACAACATTTTTGAATATGAATTCTTTTATCATCTTTTTGGCTTCAATGTCTGCATTTTAACCGTATGGAAACGATCAGATTGTGAAAGGAAAAGAAAAATGGAGTCAGTGATGCCCAGAGGGTCTCTCAAATGGAGCCGGGAGGCCACCGAAGATGAGACTTTCGCTTGTCCCAGCCCGGACGGACTCTGACCCTGTGACCTGATGAAGTCAGTCTACTTGCCGGACCCCTGCCCTAAAGCAACTCGTGGTCCCTTAAGGACAAGTGTTTTCCAGCTCCTGTCAGGACCAATTAGTTCTCACCAGGCAACTTTTAACAAAAAGGCCTCTTGGCTTTTTGTCTTCAGAAGCCCCTGACTCTTTCTCTTCCCTGGACACTTTCGGGGTTATCCGCATCTGGGTCTCCTGAATTGCAGACCCCAAGTAAACTCTTTTCTTACGTGCAGCCGCTTGCGTTATTGTTTTGGTTGATAAGATCTGGGATATGGGATATTCTACAAGATACTTGTCCTGGAGTCAAAGTTACAGAATTCCACACGAATCACCAAAAAGAACAGAATTCTACGTGAACCACTACCCCAGCCCGAGACCAACCCTGGAGCTGCACCTTTGCTGGGGAAACTCAAACAGCAGAGCAAAGGCTTTGAAAACTGGGCTGACGTTGGATCGACCACACACAGCAGGTAAGACGGGACTTCATCAGGTCACAGGGTCAGAGTCCGTCAGGCTGGGAGAAGCCTAAGTCCCGTCCTTGGTGGCCGCCCGGCTCCATTTGAGAGACTCTCTGAACCGACTCCAGTTTTCTTCTCCTTTCCATCAGGTAAAAGTGAACACTTGAAATGAATGGAAAGACAGAAGCTCTCAGCAGAGAAAAAGAAATCATAAAAAGAACCTAATGGAAATTTTAGAATTCAAAAATACAATGTCTGAAAAAGATTTGCAAATCACCTATCTGACAAAGGACTTGCACCCAGAATGTATAAAGAACTGTTCACACTCAACAATAAGAAAACCACCCAGTGAAAAATGGGCAAAATATTCTAACAATCACCGAAGAAGATGTATGCATGGCAAATAAGCACATGCAAAGATGCTCATCAGTAGTCACGACGGATTTACAAATTAAAGTTTAAGCTACGCTAGGAATCCTCTAGAATGACTACACACAAGGGCTGTAGCTGCCGACTGGGGTGCTGGGTGCCCCCCTGCAGTGTCATGGGAACAGCACAGACACTCTGGAAATCTGCCCGTAATTTCTTTAAAAATTGAAACTATACCTACCATAAACCTGAAAGTTATGCCCTGGGCATTTACCCTAAAGAAGTGAAAACTTACCTACACACAAAACCCGCACGTGGGTGTTCATAACACCTTTACTTGTACCACCAAAGGCTAGAAACAACCCAGTGTCCAGTGTATGTTTGAACAGACGGGTCCACACAGGCCCAGAATGGAAAGAACAAACCGTGAACAGGCACTGCGGCTCGGCTGGGTCCCGGTGGTTTCACGCCAAGGAGACCTTCCGCGGTCACATGTTGTCTGGCCCCACACCTCCCCTAACTGCACTTGGCTTCACTGAGCTTCCCAGACACTGCGTATTTTACAGATTGAAGGTTTACGGCAGCCCCGTGCTGTCAGATGACGGTTAGCATTTTTAGCAATGAAGTAGTTGTTAGTTAAGGTATGTAGGTTGTTTTTTAGACATCATGTTACCGAACCAAACTCAGGTCTGCTGGTCCGACCTGCAGCAAACCCATCTACTGACCCGGGCTGAGGTGAAGGAGAGGGCGGTGTTCACTGCAAGGTGCCCAGCGTGGGGCTGAGCAAGGAGGACGGAACTCACGCTCTAGAGACCCGAACTCCCCGACGGCTTTCGGGGAAGAGTTTTTAAAGGCAGGGTGAGTGAGAGGGTCGCAGGGCGTGATCAGGTCCTGGACATTCTTATGACTGGCTGGTAGTGAGGTAATTGGGAGTCAACATCACCAGCCTCCTGGTTCCATCCGCTCTGGGGTCTCCGTGCTTGAGGGCAGCATACAGTTAACTTCTCCACCTGGTGGGAGTTTCAGTCTCTGCAAAAGAGCTCAAAGGACATGACTCAGAATATCATCTACAGTCCATGAGGAGGAACTAAAGGCCCTTGACTTAGTTTTATGGCTAAACTATTATTTTTATGTCTTGCTTGACTGTTTTCCTTTGTTTCTGCATTTGCTCTCTTCTCTGATTAAATGTGCTCTTTGGAAGTCAGGGGATCCCCGGGAGGCTAAGACTTTTCTACAAACGAGAGGTGGGGAACACGGGGGCAGTGGGGTGTCCCCGGGAAGGCCCCGCAGAGTCCTGCTGGGTTTCAGTAAAGCTCCTGCACAATTCATAGACTACAGTATGGTATAAACATGACTTTACATGCACCGGGAAACCAAAAAATTCCTGTCTCACTTTATTGCGAGTTTTGCTTCATTGCTATGGTATGCAACCAAACCCACAGCATCTCCGAGGTCCGCCTGTAGGTGACTTTCCGGCAAAGACAGGACCATAAAGACGGATCACAGATTCCTGGTTTCCGTGGACTGAGACCAGGGGACGGGCTGGACTGAAGGGGCAGCGGGAGGGGGTTTGTGGGGGTGATGATCTGGCTTGAATCTTGTGTGACGGTGAATTTGTCCAAACTCACAGAACTGAACATCACAGAGGGTGGATTTTAGAGTCCTAAACTAAATATAAAAATTTAGAGAGTCACTGTTGTCGAGGAACCGTCGGGAGAGCTGCTCCAGACTGAAGGAGACCAGGAAACATGAGACCATGTGGTGGGTGGACCCAGAAACACAGCTACACGTGACGTCCTCGGGGTGACCAGGGAAGGGGGACGTGGACTAGGGGCTGTGTGGGCTACACGCTTCTCGGCCACGACGACCATCCTGTGGTTTTGTACGAGGTCGCCCTTGTTATTAGGAGAAAAGGAGACTCACGCTGACACAGTTGGGGAGCAAATCCTTTCAGATACTGGGAGAGAGAGAGATTCAGGGACAGAGACAGAGGCTGGCATGATGGTACATGGGTTTTCACTGCATATTTTTTCAAATTTTCTGTGCATTTTAAATTTTATAATAGAAAGTGTATATTTTTAATGCCATGGGGAAAATAACTCTAGACACACCTTATCATCTGGGACTGAAGTTAAATTCTGAACTCCTAGGCCAAAATAATTCAACAGCATTTTCCAGTCACACGCTCCAAGCTGGAGGGACGTGTTTCTTGTTGATAGGCTCAGCATCGGTTTGGAAAGTTCTAGAAACCAAACCAAGAATGCATTTTGCTCACAGACTTGCTCTTGTCCTTTGCAAGGAAGGCTGCAAGGCTCTGAGCAGGAAGCTTCTGCAGGTGCAGATGTGATCTGGGCGGCTCCTGGTCCCAGGGGGAGGGCTGGTGGGCAGTCCCAGAGGCAGGGCCCGCCGAGGTCAGTGGCCCCAACCACAAAGCAGGCATGTCACCCTCTCCCCCGCAGAGGGGAACCCAGGGGCTCACGGGAAGTAAGCAAGTAGGAGCTGTTGGTTTCCCCCACTGAGTTGACCTCCAGACACCAGCCTCTCACTTGGCTTCACCTTCACTTTTAAATGCGCTGGAAAGATCAATGATTTTACTGTTTGATTTAAATTTCACCAGTGATTCCAAAACCATGAACATATAAACTCCTATGGTCATCTCAAGTGTGCAATTTGGAAGATTTCTTTTTCTTGCAAATCACAATTATCCATAAGAAAATACGGTGCCTTTTCTTTAAATGACCTCCTTTAAATCTCCCCCCCACACAGGACTCCTGGAGGCATATGTATCAATAAATGGACACTAGTCATCTGAGCATCACGGTTTGTATAATCGGAGCTGCACACTTACAGTGCTGGAGGCTCTGCCCAGATGGCCGAGAACTTGCTTTCTGGGCTGACTAGACTCTCGAAGCCCAGACACACCTTAACTTGGCTCCCAGAGTAAACTCCACGGGGTGAAATAAACTCACTTTCACTGACTCTCTTCTTTGGATTCTGTGTCGCTCTTTTTGTTTCTGGTTCTTGGCCAAGTTTGGCTGGTGAGGGTGCCAGGTGGGGTCAGCTGAAACACGGTGCAGCACCTAGGGCCCTTAGGTGGCCGGGGGGAGGCGGTGGGGGGCCCGTGGGAAAAGGGTGAGGGAAAATTTTAAACAAATGAGTGAGGAATGGGACCCAGCAGGCACCACGCTGACCCCAGAGGCCCTGTCCCTCTGAGCAGCCCAGGCCTTTCCAGCGCTTGGCTGGCGGCCCGTGGCTCCTTCTCAGGTTGTGCTCTGGGAGAGAACCTGACGGAGGACCCCTGCCTGCTGCTGCTGCACAAGGGGGTGGCCAGGGCGTGACCTCCCTCCTCCAGGGTGGCCCCACAAATCCCTTGGGAGTAGCAGTTCCCTCCAAGGCTGCTGTGCATTGCCCGCCCAGGTCGCTGCCCCTGGAGCACTGTGGCCGGGTCACCAGCAGGACTAGGGCATCGGACACTCTCCCTTCCGCCACGGGCTCGGCCCCACGGTGCACCCAGCCGTGCTGCCAGGCCATCCATCCAGCCGTGAGGACGTGAGGCCATTTGTCCAGCCGTGAGGACGTGAGGCCATTTGTCCAGCTGTGAGGACGTGAGGCCATCTATCCAGCCGTGAGGACGTGAGGCCATTCCGTCCAGCTGCACGGACACGTCCCTCCCGGGGCCCCACCTAGCGCCAGGCGCCTCCCTCTCCCCTTGGGACCCTGCCCACCCCTCGGAGAGCCTCCTGCTCCGCTAACTTGTCCTGTGAGGGGCGCGAGGTTCCTCAGCCTGGGGGCGGGGGGAGACACTGGTCGCATTCAGCATAAATCCGGGCAATTCTGGAAATTCATAAGGAACAGGGTTGCTCTACAGCAAAGTGTAAAATCTGAGTGATAAGTGCATTAACACGTTTTTCAGTTTGACATGGAATTATTTTCTCTGATAAGTAACTATTAAAAGGCCGACTGGAGCAGGACCCCGTTGGTTGCAGACCTGGTTCTTACACCGCTTGCAAAGACGCTTGCTTTCCTTTAACTTTCCACAGCGCCTCCTGTATCCGAATTCATTTACTTTCGCAGGAAACCGAGCAGGCGCTGTGTCACGAGCAATACATTTTTGGGGAGTGCCTCATGCTTTGCTCTCATGTAGATCAAAACGCAGCTAGATTCACTCCACAAAGTTCTAGAGAGCCCCAGAAACTAACGCAACGTGAAGATAGGGGCAGGCCTGTAATTACAAGCATGTTCACGGGAAGATTCATTCATCCCTTACACAATTGAAGCAGTAGCCCGTGATCTCCTAGTTGGTCTTCTTCTGCTTTCTCAGTTCTTCTGATGCAACAGAAAGTCTGGACCGGGGCTCTGCTCTGGCCAGGAGTGGATCTCGCCCTGTGAGAGGGACGGGCTGCGGCCGTGGGGGACACGCGTCACACAGGTTGACACACTGTGTCCTGAAGCTCTGGCCCTGCAGACACACCTGCGCCTCCTGACAGGCATTTGCTGGGTGTCTGCCGGGATGGGGGCAGGGTGGGGGGCGTGTGGGCAGGGGCTGCCAAGGCCCCCACACTGTTGGCAGGGCCCTCCGGAGTCGCTGCTCCTAGGGTCACAGCCCTTCAGAGCCTCCAGCTTCCCTGCAAATATTCTTCCTGCCCACTCTTCACTCAGCGGCAAAAGAACAAAGTGAATCCCCTCATGATGTGGGGAACGGAGCCCCGGGCTAGGACCAAGCCACCCACCAGGGTTCTTCTGGAAGGGCTGGCCCGGGGCCCAGGTCTGCAACACCAATGTCCCTTTCCTCTTCTGCCCGCCCGTCTTCGGGGGACACCCAGTGGAGGAGTTTGCCCCCCACACTGACCATGATGTTGGGAGAGGTCAGGGCGGCTGAGGCTGAGTCATCCTGGGAGGGGCCTGCTTGCTCCTGGACTTATTTCCTGATCTGGGATGGGCTGGACTGGACCCTTCTGGGATCTCGAGGTCCTATAAGTGTGAGAAAAAGAAATACACCTAAAACTTAAGGGGGTTCCTTAACGACGTGAAATAAGAGCAAGAAACCATGAGAAGTGGCTGCATATTAGCCATCCCAAGTGTGATGGCTGAAGAGCGGACAGACGGGACCCAGAATAGGGCGGTGTCGGCTGAAGAACTGACCAGAGTGCCGGGGGATCGGATGCAGGCCCCGGAGACAGAACGCTGGGGAAGAGCTAGAAGGAGAAGAAAAAGCCACTAAGAGGGGTGCCGAGTGGAGGAGACAATCAATTCCAGAAGATAGAAGTTACAGAATGAGAGAAACACACAGACAGAGGAATTATCTAATGAAATAATGAAAATACATTTTCTAGAGCTACAGAAAGGTGAACGCCCTGCCCTGAACAGTGCACGTAGAGGTGCCAGTGGCATGTAGAATGGAGGAGTGGAATGTGGGGCGCTTGGGCCTGGATATTTTGGGGTGAAGTATGGACATTCCAGAGGGAGAGCACAGATTCTCCAAAGAAACAAGAACCAGGTTCACACAGCTGACACACAGCACAGTCAAGTTTAGGGGGTGCAGCACAGTGATGTGACTTCCATGCATCATGAAATGATCATCACAGCAAGTGTAGTGAACAGCACCATCTCATATAGACACGACATTAAAGAAAGAGAAAACATTTTTCCTTGTGATGAGAACTCTTAACAACTCTCATAACAGCACACAGCAGTGTTAATTATGCTCATCACGTTGTGCATTACAACCCTAGGACTTATTTATCTTATAACCGGAAGTTTGTACCTTTTGACCACCTTCATCCAATCCCTCCTCCTCCCACCCCCACCTTTGGTAACCACAAGCTTCATCTTTTTCTATGAGTTTGTTTTTGAGGTATAGTTGACCTAAAACACTATATTAGTTCCTGTTACACAGCATAGTCATTCAAGATTTCTATACATTTCAAAATGATCACCATAATAAGTCTAATTCTGATCTGTCACCACATAAAGGTATTCTGTAGGAATTGACTATATTCCCCACACTGCACATTTCATACCTGTGACTCATTAGTTTTGCAACTGGAAGTTTGTACCTCTTAATCTCCCTCACTATTTCTCTCCTCTGCCTACCTCCCTACCCTCTGGCAACCACCTATTTGTTCTCTGTGTCTATAACTCTGTTTCTGTTTTGTTATGTTTGTTCATTTGTTTTGTTTTATAGATTCCACATATAAGCAAAATTATACAGTATTTGTCTTTCTCTGTCTGACTTGTTTCACTTAGCAAAATATCCTTTTGGCAAATGGCAAGATTTCATTCTTTTTTATGGCTGAGTAATATTCCATTATATTTATACACATACACACACACACCCTCACCCACACACCACATCTTATTTATCCATTCATCTATTGATGACCACTTGGGTTTCTTCCATAACTTGACTATTGTAAATAATGCTGCAATAAACATTGGGGTGCATATATCTTTTCTAATTAGTGTTCTTTTTCTTTAGATAAATACCCAGGAGTTGAATTCCTGGATCGTATGGATCATATTTAATTTTTAAAGGAATCTCCATACTGTTTTCCTTAGTGGCTGCACCAATTTACATCCCTACCAACAGTGTAGGAGGGTTCCCTTTTCTTCACATTCTCACCCACACTTGATAGTTGTTGTATTTTTGATAATAGCCATTCTGACAGGTGTGAGGTGATATCTCATTGTGGCTTTTAAATAAAAATCTCATTCTGGTTTTGATTTGCATTTCTCTGATGATTAGTGATGTTGAGCATCTTTTCATGTGTCTCTTGACCATCTACATGTCTTCTTTGGGAAAGTGTCTACTCAGATCCCTTGCCCGTTTTTCAATTGGGTTGTTTGTTTTTTTGCTATTGAGTTGTATAAGTTCTTTGTATATTTTGGATATGAACCCCTTATTGTATATTTTGTTTGCAAATATCTTCTCCCCATCAGTAGGCAGTCTTTTCCTTTTGTTGATAGTTTTCTTTGTTGTGCACAAGCTTTTTAGTTTGATGTGGCCCCAATCCGTCTCTTTTTGCTTTTATTTCTCTTGCCTGAGGAGACATACCCCAAAAAAATTACTAAGACCGATATCAAGGCGCATACTGCCTATGTTTTCTTTTAGAATTTTTATGTTTTTAAGTCTTACACTTAAGTCTTTAATCCATTTTGAGTTTATTTTTGTATATGGTGTAAGAAAGTGCTCCAACTTGATTCTTTTGCATGTATTGAATAGCTGTCCAGTTTTCCCAAGACCATTTATTGAAGAGGTTATCTTTTCTCCATTGTATATTCTTGCCTCCTTTGTCAAAGATTGATTGCCCATATAGGGTTTATTTCTGGGCTCTGTACTCTGTTCCATTGATCTATATCTCTTTTTGTGCCAGTACCATACTGTTTTGATTACTGTAGCTTTGTAGTATAGTTTGAAATCAGGGCGTGTGATACCTCCAGCTTTGTTTTTCTTTCTCAAGATTGTTTTGGCTATTTGGGGTCTTTCATGTTTCCATAGAGATTTCAGGATTATTTGTTCTAGTTCTGTGAAAAATGTCATTGGTATTTTGATAGGGATTGCACTGAATCTGTAGATATCTTTGGGTAGAATGGACATTTTAATAATGTTAATTCTTCCAATCCATGAACACAGTGTACCTTTCCATCTGTTTGTGCTGTCTTCTGAAATTCTTTTATTAGTGTCTTCTAGTTTTCCAAGTAGAGGTGTTGTTACATCCTTAGTTAGATTTATTCCTAGGTATTTTATTCTTTTTGATGTAATTGTAAATAGGATCGTTTCCTTAATTTCTTTTTCTGATAGTTTGTTGTTAGAATATAGAAATGCAACAAATTTCTGTATATTAATTTTGTATTCTGCAACATCACTGAATTTATTGATGAGCTCTGCTAGTTTTTTGGTGGCATCTTTAGGATTTTCTATGTATAGTATCATGTCATCTGCAAGCAGTGATAGTTTTACTTCTTCCTTTCCAATTTGGATTCCTTTTCTTTCTTTTTCTCGTCTGATTGCTCTGGCTAGGACTTCCAATACCATGTTGAATAAAAGTGGTGAGATTGGGCATCCTCGAATTGTTCCTGATCTTGGAGGAAATGTTTTCATTTGAGTATGATGGTAGCTGTGGGTTTGTCATATATGGCTTTTATTATGTTGAGATATGTTCCCTCTATACCCACTTTGGTGAGGGTAATGAGGCTTCACCTTACACTGGTCAGAATGGCCATTATCAAAAAATTTAGAAACAAAAATGCTGGAAAGGGTGTGGTGAAAAGGGAATCCTCTTGCACTGTTGGTGGGAATGTAAATTGATACAGCCACTATGGAGAACAGTATGGAGGTTCCTTAAAAAACTAAAAATAGAGCTACCATATGACCTAGCAATCCCACTACTGGGCATATACCCTGAGAAAACCATAATTCAAAAAGAGTCATGTACCACAATGTTCATTGCAGCGCTATTTACAATAGCCAGGACATGGAAGCAACCTAACTGTCCATCGACAGACGAATGGATAAAGAAGATGTGGCACATATATACAATGGAATATTACTCAGACATAAACAGAAAAGAAATTGAGTTATTCGTAGTGAGGTGGATGGACCTAGAGTCTGTCATGCAGAGTAAAGTAAGTCAGAAAGAGAAAAACAAATACCATATGCTAACATATATATATTGAATCTTAAAAAAAAAAAATGGTACTGATGAACCTAGTTGCAGGGCAGGAATAAAGAGGTAGACGTAGAGAATGGACTTGAGGACACGGGGAGGGGGAAGGGTAAGCTGGCACGAAGTGAGAGAGTGGCATTGACATATATACACTACCAAATGTAAAATAGCTAGCTAGTGGGAAGCAGCTGTACAGCACAGGGAGATTGGCTTGGTGCTTTGTGACCACCTAGAGGGGTGGGATAGGGAGGGTGGGAGGGAGGCTCAAGAGGGAAGGGATACGGGGATATATGTATATGTATAGCTGATTCACTTTGTTGTACAACAGAAACTAACACAGCATTGTGAAGCAATTATACTCCAATAAAGATGTGTTAAAAAAAATGCCCATGGACTCTCAAAAAATGAATAAATAAAACTCAATAGTAAGAGAACCAAATTAAGAAACGGGCAAAAGGTTTGAATAAACACCTCAGCAGAGAAGGATAGAGGGCAAATGAGCACATGAAAAGATGCTCAACATCATGTTATAAGGGAAATGATACTTAAAAGCACAGTGAGTTGCCACTGCATACCCACTTGAACGGCTAACATTAAAAAGACTGAGCACCCCACATGCCGCTGCGGATGCGGAGCGACTGGAACTTCCCTGCAATGTGGAGAGAACATAAAATGGCACAGCCACTGTAGAAACCAGGTGAGCAGATTCTTAAGAGTTAAAGATACACCCGTCATGTGCCCCAGTCACTTCGCTCCTAGGTATTCACCTCCAACAGAGACTTGTACACGCAGCTCACAGCAGTCGTATCTGTGGACACGGAAGGGTGGGCAGCTCCGTAGGGGCCCCGCTCCTCCGGGTGCCGGGCATCAGCCAGGGCTGGTGATGTGCCTGGAACACGAGCATCTCCTCTGGGCCCCACGCCGGGCCCCACGCCGGGTGGCACGAGTGAGGCCCCTCTTCTTGACTCTGGGGGCATCCCGCGTGGCGCCCTCGGGGCTCCTCCAATGGCGCCTGGCCTCTCCCGCCTGGACCGTGGGGCTGGCATATCTCCACTGACACGTCCAGAACCGAGCGCCTGTCTCCCCAACCCTCGTCCGCAGCCTCCCCGTTCATGGAGGGCAAACCGCCTTTCCCGGGCTCAGAGCGTGAGCTTTCGTTCACGTGGCCTGGACCCTCTTTCTTCCACAGCACACTTCGGATCCGAAGGGAATCCTGCTCGTTTTTCCTTCGGAAGCCTCCAGAACCAAGGCACCTGGCTGAGCCCCACCTCTGTCAGTCCCGCAGCCTCCAGGGCTCCCCTGGCCCCCGTCACTCCTGTGCCCTCCTGCCCTCCTGCCCTCCTGCCCCAGCTCCAGCTGCTCCGGCCCCGGCCGCCCCTCCACCGGCTCTTCCCCTCCAGATGCGTGCGCAGCGGGGCCCGCACCTCAGCCCCCCCAGCCTGCACCTCCCGGGGCCCCACGGTTACCGCTGCACTTCCCACGTCCTCCTCACGGCCGGCTCTGCCCACGGCCGCTCTGGCTCTCTAAGGCACTTCCTCACCCTGCCTACCGGCCACCCGCTGCCCCAAAGCTGACCGAGGTGCCCAGAGGAAGGCCCGCGTCCACCTCGTCCCCGCCACCTCCCGGGCCCTGAGCGAGGCCGGCACGTGGCTGACGTGTCCGGTGGGTGCGTGAGTGAACCGCAGCCCTGAACCCTGGGCTTGCGGTGTGGCCGGCGCCGCTATGCTGTGCACCCAGCCTCGACCAGGGGACTCCAGGGAGGGCGGGGGAGTGTGCCTGGGCGGCCCGAGCACCGGAGGCCTGGCCGGAGCCCGGGGAGCGGGGCAGACGAGGAGGGCCTCCTGCCAAGGGGCGGGCACCAGGGCAGGCCCTCTGGCCACGCGGACTCCCAGCGATGCGGGGAGGGTGATGCCCCCTGCGGGGCTGGCCCGGCCTCACCGCCCGGCCGCCCACCTGCTCGGGGCCTGTGAGCCCGCATCTGACACGAGCAGGCAGAGCTGTCTGCCCCGGGCCTGGGCCCCCCAGGGCTTCAGCGCCAAGAGGGGTGCAGCGGGCTCCCGGGGTGAGTGCAGGCGAACTGAGCCGGGAGGAGGGCGCGTGCGGGCTCCCGCTGGGGAGCGCAGGGCCACCGTGCCCGGGGCGCGGCGGGGCAGCAGCCTTCCTCCCCGACGCTGGACTGGGATTGGCATCGCTGCCCCCCACGCAGTTTTGTAAAAGTAAAACCAGAAGAGTCGTGGAAGGCAGACAATGACTTGTTTAAAGGTGGGAGAGGGTGGGAGCGCGATTTGGGTGAGAAGGAGCTGCTCCTTGGGCGGCAGGCGGCCGCACGAGCATCGGGGGGGTCTGAGCGCAGGGGGCACAGAGAGGAGCCAGAACCGAGGGGCAGCGCACAACGTTTATTGAGCTGGGACGCGGTGCGGAGGCACCTCCGGCCGGTCCCCACTCTCAGCCCCGAAGACGCCCGGGGCCCAGCACCCCCGCTTCGCCCCGCACCCCGGGTCAGGACCCTGAGCCTTCCTTTCTCCTGCCCTCGGACAAAGGGAGACGTGCACCCTGCCTGGCGCTGACCCACGTGGCCACGGGAGCCGAGGCCGAGGGATCAGGGAGGGGCAGCTCCCTGCGGCCACAGCTCCTGGGGCTTGGAGGGGACGGCTGCCGGAAGCGCCGTCCAAACGTCAAACCAAGTCTTAAAACAGTTACACGGACACTAAGGAACAACGTTTCTAAAACGTCACAGATGGGAGTGGCCCCAAAGCATTTAAAATAATGAACACGGCATGCCAACGCGTGAGGAGACGGGCGTCAGTGAACTTGAAGCAGTGTCGGGGCGGAGCCGGGGGCTCACAGACACAGATAGAGCGCTGTGGGTGCATCTCTAGGGCACAGACACCTTCTGTAGTAAAGAAACCTCTATATCTGCAAGGGGGTGAGCGGTCTGCACAGGTGGCGAGCGGTGGGGACGTCGGCGGGGTTAGAGCGCGCCCATCCCGGTGACCTCGGACGTCAGCCTGGAAGAGACAAGGGCACAGGGCACAGGTCACCACGTCCTCACAGACGGAGGAGTCCTTAGAGCCTTGCCCCTCCCTCTTCATTGCCATGGACGGTCCTGGCTCACAGCGCAGTGGCCACTAACTGAGGATCAGGGACCAGAGCCACGGGGCCTTCCTTCCCGGCCACAGGGGCCCGTGTACCTGTCACCACATGGTGGGGTGACGACAGCCACCAGGACAGGCCCAGGCTGCCACAACCGTTTCTACGGCCACTGCCGGGAGGGGCATGGGAGTGACACTGCCGGGGAGAGGGACGCAGGGCCCTTGTGCCGCGCGGCTCTGGAGGCTTCCTGGGTGTGGTCGCCCTCAGCAGGGAGGCCGAGGGTGGGGCCCGCTATGCCCAGGAGCTCCGCCCTGGCTCTCGGGCCACAGGACCTCCGTCTGCCCCAGCGCGTGACTTCAGATCCTTGCACGGTTCCCTGACAGCCGCCCACCAAGCGTCTGGGTGGGGGGATCTTTACAACCACAGATGTGTGAGAGCAGAGAAATGCAGTGACCTGTTCCCTGAAACTACGGAGCCTTTTATGCTGACCTTCAATGACCCCAGACCCAGGCCTCTGCCGAGCAGAGAACGTGGGGTGGGCACAGGGCAGGTGCTGGCCAGGCCACCCCCAGCTTGTCCCCGTGGGCAGAAGGCCAGAGGTCCCAGGAAAGGCCAGTGAAGCAGCCCCTCCTCAGCTCCAAAGCCCAGGGACCTCCCCGGGTGTGCGGAGCTGGCAGCACGGCTACGAGGCTGGCGGTGGCATCACAGGGCCCGGACCCTCCCACTGCACAGGGACAGGCAGGAGGCAGGCTGGCCCTCACACCTCCCTGTGGCTGTGAAGAGTGAGGCCCAGAGGCTTGGCTTCAGACGCCCCGAGACGCTGGCCTCCCCACAGTTTGCCGCCTGAGGCGCCAACGCCTAGCGACTTGTCTGGGGCCGTGCGGGCACCACTGGAGGTGAAAGGTCAGGTGTGAGAGTGCAGAGGAGCGTGTGGGCCCGCGTCCACCTGGAGACTCTCCCCGTCACGCTCCACCCCCCGCGCCCCTGCACAGCCGGGAGAGAGAAGCCCCGGGAGGCAGCCCCGTGCAGGCCGCCCCGCGCAGGCCCGAGCGGGCTGGCCGGCCTCACCTGGCGTTGATGAGGTACTGGGCAAGGCTGATGTTGGCCGGGGTCCCCGTGATGGTGATCTGCCGCTCTGACGACCCCTCTGTGGCATTGGCGATCTTGATCTGAGCTCCAGACATCTGTCGAATTTCATTGATTTTGGTCCCCTGGCGTCCAATTATGCAGCCTATTAGCTGGAAGAAAGGACGGAGGAGCTTCTTAGAGGAGAATCCACCGCAGCCCGTGTGCGGTGCGGAGCCGCTGGGGAAGTTGCAGGAAGCACTGCTTTGGGCCGCCCACCCCCAGCACATCACAGGCTCCAGAGGGAAGAGGCACGCCCACCCCCCTCCTGCTGGAGGACGGGAGCCGCGGGTGCCTGGCCTCTGCTTGGCCTCGACCGCAAGAAGTCCCGACAAATCAAGACACAGCGGTTATGCGGCCGCATCACCTGGCCCAGCGTCCTCTGTGGGCCTGAGGCCGTGTTAGCCCCTCTAGGCCACGCCCTCGGGCTGGAGGGATGTATGTTTGAGTGGACACGGGAGCTGGAGAGGCAGTGTCCCCAGCCATCACCATGCCTCACCCAGGCAGCTGCCCCTCTAGGACACGTGCCCCACGCCTGCCCTGTTGTCTTGGTTTGGGGATCGGAGTCAACATTCTTAAGATAAACCAGGGATCCAGAGGATGGCTGGGAGATAACTGAGTGTGTGAGAGGAGTGTGTGAGGCCCTCCGAGGGCCCATGGGGCACTTCTGGGCCACCTACTCCCAGGGCTGACCCTGAACCAGGCAGGGCCTTCAGATGGGGGCAGCCGCGGTCCCCAGGCAGCTCCGGCATCTGAATTCCGAGTCAACCCTGAAGCACCACCAGCTCCTTCCTTGGCTGGTATCTCGGGGGTGACATCACCCACCCCCATGGGCACTAAGCTGCTTAACCAGGGCGGGGGGGGGAGGGGCACACACGGGCTCAGGATGGGCAGGGCCGGCATACTCACATCATTGGGAATGGTGAGCTCATGAGTGCTGGCTGGGGGGCTGGCGTCCAGACCTGGGCACAGCGAGGGGAGACGGTTAGGCGGGCAGAAGGCTGCTCCCGCTGCACCCGGCGCTCGGCCCCGCTGGGCCGGCAGGCAGGCAGGGCCGGGGGCTGCCCAGGGGAGGGTCTGCACAGCCGGGGGCCGGGGCCTGTGAGCGCTCAGCCCCAAACTGCCACCGCCCTCCTGACCCCAGCGTCTCTCAAACAAGGAAAAGGAACCCAGCAGGATGCAGGTTCACGTTTTCGTTCTGGGCATGACATGATGTCACTTGTCTGCTGTGTTGTGCAGTCTCTCGAGACACCCTTCACAGACACCCTGGTGGCTCTGCCTGGCGCCCCGGGTACGGGCCGCACTGGTCACGCCAGTCCTGGGTGCCCACCCTCCCTCCCCCAGACCCGACAGCAGGCCTCCTCGGCTGCGCCTGTTCCCTCCCACGCTCTGCGGCCCCCGCCCCCGGGCAGCGCTTCCGGTGGCGGGCAGGGAACCCCAAGAGCCAGGCAGGGGAGGCCGTGCCTTTCCACAGGGCATCCTGGGCTGAGACCCAGGCCCAGCTCATCACACGCCCAGCTTCTGTCTTCACAAATGTCAGCTCAGCACCCACCAAATCAGAGCCAGCCTCTCAGGGTTCAAGGACAAGATCCACACTTACTTTGGAAACAGTGACCACAAAACGCAGGGGGCTGTGAGGGGCCCAGAAGGGAGGGAGGGTCTGCCCTCGCGGGTGAATGCTGGGGCAGACACACTCCTGTGTACGAGGTGCTTCCATCCCGTCAGGAGGCGTCTCAAACTCAAAACCCACAGCCGAGACCCTGCTCTTCCTGCCCCGGACCCGTGTGTCCCAGTGTTGTGGGTCCCGCAGCTCAGCCCAGACCCGGAGCCCCCAGCTCCACCCGCCTTCCCTGTGGCACACTATCGCAGGCCCGGCTCACGCACCTTCGGAATATTCCGGAACCTGAGCCCTCTTCCCACGCCATGCTCCTCCCTCCCTGGCCCCTGCCCCTCAGGCTAATCCCCGCAAGGCCCCGAGGGTTCCCAAGAAAGGCGACTGCCCGGCCCCCGGCCCCACAGGCACCCTCCTCCACGGCATGTGTGTCCCCGGAACCAGATGTGCCGTGGCCATTGGTGTCAAGGACACAGGGACCCGATGAGACCGGGCCTGTTCTGGGGCCCGCGGCGCACAGGGCTCAGCTATGCTGAACGAACTAACTCACCCCAGACCATCCATCATTTTTCTGTTACGCAGCTAAACCTGGAGTTTCTGTTCTTTATCTCTTTTCATAAAGGTATTATCAATAGTTACTTAGTTGTTCAACCATCTATATACATTCAATCTTTAGTGACACTTAAAAATGTCACTTAAGAGATTTCCTTGGTCCCAAGTCCCGTGCGGTGCCTCCTGGTTTGGGTGACACAAGCTGGGGGTCACAGCCGCTCACCTAGCTTATGACTTTTCATCAAGGGGACTTTCTTTCAAAAGGTGCCGAAGTCAAACCCAGCGGTGAGCTTCCCTCTCATGAGTTGTGAACGCTGCTTCCCCAACACAAACCCCAGCTGCCTGGGAAGCGGCGTGGCGTGGCCTTCAGGGTGAGGACGACCAGCAGACACCTCTCGTCACCGCCCAGCCTCCCTGACCCGCGGCTGTGGCGGGAGCGTGCGCGTGCGTGTGCAAGTGTGGTGTGTGAGCGCTCTGGGTCCACGGGGCCTTGGAGAGGGAGGTCGTCACAGGGGCATGTGAACACGGGTCCCACGTCCCCGAGGCCGTGCTGGGAGGGCCGTGTCGGGGTGGGGTGGGGGCCGTGTGTCCCGGGTAAGCCCGGCGCTTGGAGTCCCCAGGTCGTCTCCTGGAGACGATGGCTGGGCAATTATCTGCAATCACGTTATAAACTGTACAGACACCCAAACGTGTGTTATCCCCAGACACACAACTTTGTAAAGGTTGGTATCCAGTTCCATAATCAGAAACACTCTATAAATGTTCTACTCTAGTTTTCACTCATTCAGTTCTGCACTAGCTTAATTAAAGGCTGCGCTGAGAAGAAACCCACAGTGAGAGCACGGAGCACCAGAGCTGGGGTCCCAGCTGGAGAGACGCCTCCTGAGCCCCGTGGCCTCAGCTGGGCCCACGTGGTCCTGAGGGATGGGTGAGGGGCGGACGCACCCTGAGGCCCGGAACACGCCAGCGGGGGTGACAGCTACGACCCCTGCCAACAGTCCTCTCCCGCATTTCCCCTTCAGCCGGCACTCGCTCTTCTGCTCTGACCCAGGCTTTCACGAGGCCCGTGTGGGTGGGGATGGGAGCATGGGGGGCGCCTCCCTCCCAGGGAACCTGGCAGGTCCGGGCCACATGCCTCCAGTGGCTTTGCTCCCCAACGGCCTGTCAGCGGGCCGCGACCACTGCTGCAAGCCTGGGTGACAGGACCTGCGGATCCACGCCCTGCCCCGCCCTGTCCGGGGAGCGTTTTAGTGCAAATCCAGCCCACAGTGATCTCATCTCCCATGAAACACATTTCTGGAAGGCACACAGCGTGGTCAACCCTTCACTCCAGGCCCCCACACGCTGTGCCACTGGGAGAATAAGTGACACACAGGCGGGGCCTCTGGATGACAGGGCAGCTGTGCCCCGAGCCCAGTCAGAGCCGACCCACCACGTTCCCAGCAGGAACGGGGCGGAAGCTGGGAGCCGCGTGTGCAGACCTGGGGCAAGCCACTTGGGCCCCGGCCCTGGGTGGCGCCGGCGTCCCTTCCCCGAGGCGCTTGGCCAGCAGGCCCCTCGCCCCCTCCTCCCGCCAGGTCCCTTCCTGGCCTGCTTGCTCTCCCTTTAGCGTGGTTTTCTTTTACCTGACGACTGGCCCATCAGATTTTGAGCTTCTTCGGAGGAGTGTAAAGGCAGCTTTTCTCCTGGAGAGCAAAGAAGAAACAGATTTAATGTTTTGCCCTCAAGGAGAGAAGCAAGGTCACTTCAACTAGGGAAGCTCAAAGTCTGACTGGTGTGCCGCTCCGAGCTACGGGGGCGCCGTCCCGGGCGAGCCGCCCTGCGGGTGCACCACCTCCTGCAGGAGAGCCCCCCCGATGGCCGGTGGGCAGCACAGAGCAGGGTGGACCCTCGGGGGGGAGTGTCTCCTTCAGGAAGGCCAGCTGTAGGGTGACTGCCCCGTCACGGAGACGCACAGAGATACCCCCGCCCACCCGCGGCAGCGTGCACAGTGCCGCGTCCCTGGCCCTCACTCCAGAGCTGCGCTTGGTCCGCTCACTGCCCTGAACACAGACCGCTCGGAAAGAGAAAGGCCCCAGGTGAGAAGAGAGGAGGTCAGAAAGGGCGGCTGGGTACGTACCGGGGAAAGCGGGGTTGGTCTGTCCGAGGGGAGGAAAGGGGGTTTGCTGCATGGCCAGCTGGTGGAGCTTGGTCAACTGCTGGGGTAGGAGGGACACGAGAGCTAAGAAGGTTATTGTCATTGAGTACAAGTCACACCAAATTAAAAACGCGTAACGGAAGTCTGCACAGATAGATAGAAAGGGGGCCATGCGACACATGGCAGACGCAGCAGCACGCAAGGACTTGGCCTGGGATAACCAATGGGCCGCGGTTGGTTGGCAGGCACATTGAGTCCTTCCCCCCCTCGGCCCCTGGCCAGGCGGGCCCCCGGGCTCCACGGGGAGGGTCTAGAGCCACAGAGCAGGACCCGCTGGGCCCCAAGTGCCTCAACGTCACGCTGTCACTCACGGGACCCACTCACGTCGGTGGGTTGGCTTCCTTCTGCAAACCTGGGCCTGGCCCACTCCACGGCCGGCATCCTCCCCCGCAGGCCCTCGCTCTACCCATGGGGCGACTTGGAGGGGCCACCTGTGGGGCCCACCGCCCGCCCCCTGTGGCCTCCAGGATTACAGGAAGCAGTGCTGGAAGGCTCCACTAAGGGAGCTGCAAGGGCCGCCAAGAGGGTGCAGGGCTCCTACGGGGGGGTCCCACGCCTATACCCCTTCCCCCCACCCCCTATGCCCCATCCGTTGTCACCTGTCCCTTGGCCCCCATCCCCCAGCCACTAGACATTGGTGGGGGCTTTGAAATGCAGTTTCTTTAGTTATTTTATCTGAGCTTCATTTCTTAAATAAACACTACAAATAACAGAAGATAAAGGTAAACGTGGTGCGCCTTGGCCACCTAATAGGGGCTGTCTGAATGCTGGGACCCCCCCCCCCCCCGGCCTTGGAGACTTCTGGGCACATCCTCAGCCCTGGCTCACCCACTGGTCCGGCCCACATCTTCAGCCAAGCGGAGGGAGGGCCAGGACATTCCAGGACGTGCACTCAACTCCCAACCTTCACAAAGGAAGCCCAGCCCGAATGCTTCCAGAGCCCAGAGGCCAGCATGGGGCCTCCACGGAACCCCTGTGGCTAGCAGGTGTGGGCACCCAGGGAGCGTCAAGGGCATCCCCAGGTGAGACGAGGGTCTGACCAGTCACCACGTGGGTCCCATTCTGCAGAACGTGTCGGGGGTGGGGGCAGGTCCGAGCGCTGGGATCTCCACGTCCCTGGCCTTCACGGGCGAGCCCTCGGGCGACAGAGGAGTGGGTATGCTGTTGGCCTCCCAGGGGCCAGGCGCGCTCTCCTAACAAATGCCGAACACCCCTTCCCAGTACGTCGGGGATCACGGCTGCCCCACGGGGGGCCCCTCCCGAGAGCCCGCCACCCTGTCACGTGTCCGGCAGGTGCGGCCGTGGGACAGGGCTGGTGGCACCCTGGCCGGCCAGTCCGGCCTCCTCCTGTATCCACAGGTTGGGGTCCAGGGGCTGAGTCGTGCCCAGCCTGTGGCCTCCGCGCACACCTTCCCGTTACAACCTCCACTGTGCAGCCGCTGGGATGTGGGTGGGCTGTCGCTGTAGCCAAACTTCGGTGTCTCCTGGCCGCTTCTGTAGCATCTGCCAGCGCAGCGCAGGGCTGTCTCTTCCCTCCCTCCCTCCCTGGAAGCGGTAAGCCCATCATAAAAGCAGCCCTCCCCCACCCCAGGCCTCTCCCCACGCTGGGGGTGGGCCTGCTCGGAGAGAACCGGCCTCATCCCAGATTCAGCTGTCATGCCTGGCAGCTCTGGGGAGGGGACGTGGTGACCTGGGGTCAGATTCAGCTCTGAGGGTCCCCAGTGAGGTGGGGCCGGGGGCTGACAGCACACCTGCTGCGCGGCAGGTCGCCCTGTGACTGACACCGCTGGGCTAAGCGTGGCCTGGGCAGACGTGCACAGAAGCCTCCTGAGAAAGGTGTCAGAAGAGCACACCCGGGAAACACCGCTATGGGGACACCAACCCAAGTCTTGGGGACAAGAGGTGTGAGGGGACCTGTACCTGCCAAGCCACGGGTGAGATGACCTGCAGGGAAGGCGCTGAAGGGTGGGAGACCCCGCTGCGCGGCTCGGGCACCCTAGCTCCTCTTTCCAGGGGCCCGTAAGAAAGGTGGCAAGGACCCATGGGCGTCGGGGCATGCGGGTGTGTGTGGGGGGCACCGACTGGGTCCTGCCACCCCGCCTCCCCTGAGCACGTCGTCACCCCGAGTTACGGGGACACCGGGCGGGGTCTGCGCCCCGAGCCCACCCACACGGAGCGCTGGAACCGGGTCTAAGGTCTCCTCACCAGGAGGTAACACAGGTTCCCAGGATGGAGGAGGAAACCCCATCTCTGGAGACAACAAACATCCAGCGGGCTGTCCAGAGCCCAGCCCGGGGCAGGCAGGCCACCTGCTCTGACCGTCACTGGGATTTCGTGCAGACACCGCACTGGTGCAAGAAGCGCCGCCTGGCGCGGGACTGGCGTCCTGGGGGCTCCAGCCCTTCACCCGGGGGCCGGGGGCCAGCGAGGAGCCCGAGGGGCGGCCCTGCGGCACCGGAAGGGCCTAAGGGGCCTTGGCCAGGCTGCTCTCTGCTCCTGGTCTGCGATGTCACCCCCGTCACATGCTTATGTGTCCGATGGCCGGGCTGGCATGGTCCCCATGAGGGCAGGGCCCTCTCCTATCTGTCCCCGAGTCTCCAAGAGTGCACTGCTGTGCATTGGTCAAGATGGCAGGGGAGAGCGGGGCTCTGGGGGCGGGAGAACTGGTCGGAGTCAGCTCCAGCATTGACCAGCTTTGTGGAGATGGGCACATCTGGTCTCCGTGGGCCTCGTGCCCCCGCCTGCGAGGCCCGCTGCCACGTGAGGGATGGGCAGGCTGAAGTGCTGCCCACGTGAGTTGGGGTGAATGAACATCGCAAACTAGCGGGGCATCCCCACCTGGCCACCCACAGCCCCTGCACCCGCGGTGCTCCTCCGGTCCCTCCATCACCTGCTCACGGTTAAACGGATGAGCCCATTGGCCACGCGTGTCACGGGCACAGCCAGATAACCCGCGAGGTGGGCTCCGCTCACACCTGGCGAGTCTGGCACTCAGAAGTTCAGTGATTCAGGCCCTGACCTGTCCCACTGCAATGGATTTGCTGCTTTGTATGAAACAGTGGCCACACCAGCAAATAGATGCCCTCTCAGGCACCCACGAATATAAAGTGACATCTTGGGAAGGACTGACCGGACGGTGGGGCCTGGAGGAGCACCTGTCCCGCGAGTGGGTGGGCGATGGGTGTCAGCTGGCATCTCTCTGTCTTGGCTCTGCCCTTAACTTTGCCTCCATTTCTACATTTGTAAAGGAGGGAGCAGCACAAAGTGCTAAGGGCACTTCCCACTTTTTGAGATATTTCTGCCATAAAACAAAACAAAACAAAACAAGAGAACCAGACTTTCTAATCTGGCCAGTGCCTACAAACCACTGGGAGGGAAGACTGGAGGGGAGGGTGGAGGGCGAAGCCAGCGGGCAGGCGTCACGTCACGGACATTTCTCCATAACTGCCTTTTCCACTTAACTCTGTGTCAGAACATAAAACATAGACAAATACTCAACACGGACAAATACTGAAGTCAGAAGGATTCACAAGCATACAGCTCCACGAGTCAGCACCAGATGGACATGCCACGCACCGGCACTCACATCTAGGGACGCGCCACCTCGTGGTTTAGTCTGCAAGTCCTGTTTCCTCTTCTGTGAAATGCTTATGTCTTTTGCCCATTTTGCTATTGGGTTGTTTTTCGCTGATTCACGTGAACTTATGTATTTCAGATACTAATCCTATTTCAGTTATATGTGCTGAAAAGATCTTTTCCCCACTCTCCTTATGGAGCCTTGAGAGAAACAGAATTTAAAAACTTTAATGTAGTTGAATTCATCACTATTTTCCTTATGGTTTGTGCTTCTGTTTTAGGAAATCCTTCCCTGATCTGTGAACTGAAAGATATTGTTTTCTTCTAAAAGTGTTAAATTTTTCTCTCTCGTGTTGAAGTTCTTGGTACATAAGGAGTGTTTTTTTTTTGTTTACGTTATAAAGACTATCCTATCAGATATTGTCTGCATAACTAGCTTGATGATTCTTGGCTTTTGCTCTTTCACGTAAAATTCAAAACAGCCTGCAGGGATTTTGTGTGCAATTGTACTGCATCTGTACCCCAACCTGGGAAGATCTTTGGTGTCGTTTCCAGGAGGATCGTGTGTCTCTCCATTCACTGTGGTCTTCTGGTCTTCTTTAACTTTCAATAACGACAAGATTTTTTAAAAAAATTCACCTTTTAATTATTGATTTCAATTTACTTGCTTTATGGGGAGAGAGTCATCTATCTGATTCCAATTTTTGAAAGATGGTGAGTCTTCTTTACGGTCTAGTGTGTGATCAAGCTTTGTAAACGTTTTCATGAATTCAGTAGCTGTGCTGGGGGAGTGTTCGGTGCACGTCGGTTAACTCGGGCTCACGTTGTACTGTCAGAATCTCTTTGTACTTGTCTACTTCGCCTTCATTGAAAGAGGTCTGTTAAGGTTTCACTGCAACATCTGTTAAATTCTCTTAATGGTTTGTTAATTTTTTCCTTTATATATGTTTGAGGCTATGTTTTAGGTGCAAACTTAAATTGTTTTATCTTCTAGTGAAGCATTTATCAATAAGTAATGACTAAGTAATTTCCTTTAAAGTTTTTTTTTTCCCCACTAACAATAATAATGGTGTATTGTGTCATTGGGTTAGTATTTTCCTAGAATAGGTTTTCTATTCTTTTAATTATTCTAGGTCCTTATTCTTTAGGTGTGTCTCTTGAAAAAAAAAATGATTTTTTTTGTTTTTGTTTGCTTGTCTCTTTGTTTAGCTTTTCTTAAAAAACTTTCTGATAGCCTTTGTTTTTTAACTGGAAAGTTTCTCCCGCTTTGATCACAATTACCCACAGATGTAGACTAATTTCTGTCATCTTCTTTTAATTGCCCTGATCTTCAAGGGTTTATTTTCTTTTTTTTCATTCCCTTTGTTTTGTACTGATTAATCTTTTCCTGTCACCCACTTTCCCCTCCGTACCTTTATGGAAGTTATGAAAGTGAACATGTTTCTGATAGTCACCACTTTGAAATTTTAACACGTACATTTAGTCTTAATTCAATATCTTTGCCTTCCTCCTGAACGATACAACGACCTACAGGATGTTTTAATCCCCTCAGCCACATCCTAATCTTACGTATGCGATTGGTGCCCATTTAGTTCTGTTATGTTAATCCCAGCAATTAGATAGCATTGATTTTGATTTTACAAAGTTTGTTTTCATTGACCCAAATGTTTAAATTTTAATGTAGTCAAAAATATCAATGTTTTCTTTATGATTTGTGCTTATGTTAAGGAAAGAAATGGTAATTTTTTTTGCTCACCATTCTTTCTTGCATTTATAGTCTTCCTTCTGGGATCATTTTCCTTCTACTGACGGGCATCCCTTAGAAGGTCACAGTTGTTTGTCTGAAAACATCTGTAACTTGGGAGATCCTCTGGAGGTTGAATTTTAGGTTGACAGTTGTTTTCTTTTATTTTGCCACCACAATTGCTCCTTTAGAATATTCCTTCTCTCTCTCCTCTTGGAAGATACACTTTTGGTCTTTGGTGTCATGTGGCTTTACTTGGACACGTCTAAAATGGATTTTGGTTGATCGAGTTGGGGATTTGTTGGGATTCCTGAATGTGAGGATTTTTTTGTTTATTGATTCTGAGAAATTCTCTGTGCTCATCTCTTAGAAGCTTCCCTCCCTCCATCCCATCCGTTAACCCTGGGACTTCAACTGGATCTGTGTTCTTCCTTCTCAGTCCTCCTTATCGGTGTTTCTCAGACTTTCCATGCAAACAAGTTACCCAGGGTCTTGTGAAAATGCAGATTCTGATTCTGGGAGGGGCGGGCTGAAGGCCCGGCCACTGAAGAGCTCAGCTCCGAGGAGAGGGTGTGCAATCCCGGGGAGAGGGGCGGGGGCAAGAGTTAACCTGCCCGTTTCCTGCTCTGCGGCAGGTGGGGCCGGGGCACCTCCCCACCACTCCGAGCTGCGAAAGGAGAGGATTGAAGATCCTCCGATCTTGGAAGAACAAAGAGCCAGAGGTGCGGGCGTCAGCAGGGTGGCCGTGCAGGGCTCTCACTAGACGATGCTAAGAGCAGCCTCAATGGCACCTCCCTGCGGGCTCCCGGAGGGGGACACCGAGGAGGTGGGCGGGGAACGCACTCCATCCCCGGCTGTGTCCACTGTGAGCAGAGACCCAGGGACCACCGTCTGCACGGGATCTAGCTGTGCGCTCCCACTGGTTTCTTCTACTTACTATGACTCACTCGCTTCCAGTTTCCCCACTGCTACCTCTCTAAGTAACGAGCTTCCCGGCTAACATGGCGTCCATCTACCCCCAGATACTCAACACCCTCTGCTGAGACCCAGCGTCGCGGGGACCGACAGCTCTGCTGCTCCTGGCCCCCAGCTCTGGCGAGGGCCCCTCGAAGCCCCATGTCCTCACCAGCCCAGGCTCCAAGGGAGGCCGCCGGCCCAGCTGGCTTCTGGTCTCGATTCTGCTCGCTTCCAGCACCCCTTTAATGAGGGGATGCTAAGTAAGGGAGTGACTTGGAAACTTTGAAGAGTAGAAATAAGATTCACATGGGAGGGCATGCTTGACATTGACTGATTTCTCCCAGAAGAAACCAGTTTCTTCCCGGTGTAATCAGTACAGGGACAGAAAGAGCGGAGGTGGGAGAGAGCGGTGGTGGCCATGCTGTGTCTGTCCAGGCTTCGCATCTGCTCCTGCGTCCTGAGTTGTGGCCACCATGGTCCTTCCTTGTGTCTGAAACTACACCCGACCCCTCGGGCAGGACACATGGGCGGCCGTCCTGGAGCATTCTGGCCGCCAGCCGTGACCAAGGCCTGCAGCTGTGACAGGCCCAGTCATCCAGCAGTCCTTGGCCTCTCCGAATGCCCAAGAGCTATGAGCTTCCAGAAGGATTCTGGTAAAACAAGGGCCGAGGCAGGCAAGAACCTGGAGGGAGACTGGTGAGGGTGGGGCCCTGATTCTTACGTAGGTTAAACCAGAAAGCAGGAAAAACTACGCACATTTTAGCTCTAGATGAAGAAATGCTCAGCTCTAAGAAGTGTATTTTCTCAAAGTCTGTGCCTGATTTAGGAAGGAATTAGCTGCTGAGATGACAGTGGGTTGTGTGTCAGCCACTGGGGTTGAAATATTCAAATGGTGTATTCAGTTACCTTATAAAATAAATTAGTACTTCCTGTAATTATTATATTTGCGTTCTAAGAAATGAAGCTTTTAAAAAATTCCTACTGAATATTAAGCTCAGATAAAACTGCCTTCCTGGCCATGGTCACTCGTCACCATTTAATTTTGTTTTGAACGATTCTTAGTGATGGTCCAAGTCTTCAAGTTTCCATTCCTGCAAGAAAAGCATTTATCAAAGTCCTGCTCTCTTGTCCTAACAGCTGCTCCATCACACGTGCGGCTCTGGAGAACGCAGGGTCCTGCACAAAAGTGCTTTCACGATAAAAAACCAAGTGTTTCAAATCTCTGTCAAACTCAATGAGGCAACCATGTAATAGCTAGCTATAAATTAGTTTAAAATCCGAAAAAAAACTGAAACTACCCATTTTTAAGAGATACCGAGACAATCACATGGAAAGAGCAAAACAACCAATTGATATAAAAACCAATCAACCACGCCAATCAAAGTCCCTCGGCCTCGCTAGGTGCGTGTGCTCTAGCCGAGGGACTTCAGACCAGGAGCTCCAGACCAGGAAGTCGGGCCTGGAGCGCTGAGACCTCGGGCAGCAGGGAAGCACAGGTCTGCCGTGGGCTGCTGGTCTGAGCCTCAGCTCAGACCTGCTCTGGGGTAAACCGTCCCTCACGGCCCAGACCGCCGAGCGTGCTGAGTTCTGAGTCTGCTTTTGCACAGAAGCTTGCACAAGACCACCAGCCATGGGGAGTGAAGGCTGTGCCACCCTGTAAACCGGCTTCTCCTCTGATCTCCGTCACCCCATGCGGGCGCTCTATTGGGGCCCACGGAACCCACACGCCACAGTGCCCGTCCCGACCCCACCAGTGCTATGCTTGCTCACTCCACATGGGTGACGAGCCCCCTCCCCGGGTTCCAGCACCTGCCGTCCCCTGGGTCACAGCCAACTGTCGTCTGGGATGGGCAGGGCAGGCATCCCCCACGTGGCATCAGGACGGCCCCCAGCCCCGTCTCCATCAGCTTTCTCTGACTTTTGATTCATGTGTGTTGCTTAATGAGGATTTTTTTAAAAAGGAAAAGCCGTTGGTTTTCCTTTTCTATTCAACAGAAATGTCCTGCAATGATAGTAAACTGAATCTCTGTACTTCCAATACATACATGTGCTCAGTGTCAGTGAATTCTTACAACTCTCCCTGCCCTGACTTTACGTCTTAAGGCGGCCGGCTCTTCACCTGCCAGTTCAAAAGCGAGAGCGTCTGCACAAGGTGGGCGGGCACTGCTGTCACCTGCAGTCCCTCTGCCTGGACAGAGCCCGCCCCCCACTGGCTCTCCGAGAGCAGCACACGTGGACCCGCCTTCCCAGGACAGAGGACACTTCTCGGGTCGGACCTCAGCTTGCTGTGCCTGCGGCCGTGGCACACAAACCCACCCACCTCTTCCCTCTCTTCCCCGCACCCTGCTGCCCGGGCCAGCAGCGCAGACCTCGCGGCCCAGCCTATCTACAGCCCTGTGGCCTGCGGCCCCCCTGCAGTGTGCTCGGGGCGTCCAGTCCTCCAGCACCAACGCTGCGCTCAGCCTGGAACCCAGTCCGGAGCGGCCCCGGGCGTGGAGCGCGTCCCAACGCTAGACCAGAGCCTCGCCTGCCGCACGGGGCCCCGGCAGCCTGGGTCCCGTGCACGCGTGGACCCTGCCCCGACCGGGGCCTGAAAGGGAGCATGTAGCTTCTCCAGGTGTTCAAACGCCCATCCAGGGTATCCCGGCAGACCTGCTGATGGCACATCACCTGCCTGCTCAGGTGCCCACGGGGCCCAAGCTGTCCCCGCCCACCAGGGCAGGCGCCGGGGACACAGCAGCCCGGTGGCCCCCGCCCGAGGCCCCATGTGCACAGGAATAGCCGGACTGCAGCCACAATCAAAACAATTGGACATCAGGCCAAGTCCTCCACAGGAGCAGAATTAGTGCTAAGAGATTCAAGGTTATTCAGGGCCATATGGATATGACACAGGTCAGGAACACTGAGAACAGTATTAATATTATAGTGTAATATTAATATTAGTAGCGATTGACAGCAGCATGCAGGTAGGAGGGAAGTGGTGACGAGAAGAGAGGTGAAGGGACAGAGTAAAAACTCACATCTGGGTGGGGGATGGCGTACTGTCCCTGGATCGTGTAGGCCTAGAGAGAGAGAGACACCGTCAGCTCGAGAAGCGGCAGCCACGTGTCCCCCACCGCGGCCTCCCCTGCGGGACGAGGGCCCTCCTCAGGGAGGGCTTTCCTGTGAGCAGGCCCCGGGCCCTCTGGTTAAGGCCTTGCCCCTTCACGTAGGAGAGGCGACCCTCCCAGGGCCCGGGGTGCCGAGATGGGGGGCAGGGTCCTGGCATCGAGCCTCCCGGGTCCCTTGGTGGCTGGAGCTACAACCAGACACACGATGGGGCGGGGCGGGGGGGAGGGGAAGGACCAGGCAGATGGCTTCCGACTCTCACCCCCCTTGCTCCCCAACTGACAGTATCTAAGAACGATCCGCTTGACCGTTGCCATAGATTCACTGATTATTAACCTTTTGAGAACTGAATCGGTTATCAGAGTAAACACTTTCAGGAAATATTTACTCCAAGAAACCCAAACAACAAAACAGAAAACTTTAAAAGGTGACTCAAAACCAATTTTGCGAACGCCAGGTTAAGTAAGAAATGCACCCAAGTCAGCCACAGGTTGGCCGATTGTCCTCCAGCCTCAGAGGACCGGGTGGCCGTTGTGACGTGGGGGCAGCGTGCTCGTGGTGGCACAGCTCCCAGAGGGGGCTTGTTCTGCCGTCACCGTGTCACTTGCCTTCAAGACAGTGACTCGGAGCAGCCGCAGCGCATGTGTGGGCCCCGGAGCCTCTCCCACCGCCCGCCCCACCTGCCTCAACAGTCCCTCAGCCGAGATGCTTCCAGAAACTCACAGCCAGAAAACAAACAAACCACACAGAGTCGAGGGAGAGTAAAGACAAAGACCTGCCACTGGGACTCGGAGAGGTGGAACGTGTGGCACCAGCCACGCTGGGCCTGCAGGTGGGGCGGGCGCAGAGCCCCCGTCTCGGGGAGGCCCGGGCACCTCGTGGGGAAGGAAAGGAACCTGATGAGACACAGCACGCGCCGGGGAGGCTGTGCGTGCTCGGGGCCGTGGGACGCCACCAGGCACTGCGCCAACGTGTCCCCGAGTGTGACAGGCCCTGGGACAGTGCTGCCCATGTGCTCCCCGGCTGGCAGTTCTTTAGCCCAGACACTTTCAGTTTCTGACTTATCTTTTCATCTCTCAGGTGTTATGGTTTCTAGTTCTACTGGAAGTGCACGGGCCGCCTACCATCATTTCAGGGCAGAGGTACAGACAGACGACAGGTCACAGGTTCCGCCTGGATGAAATCTTTACGGACCGAACCTGCTGGGACGGCAGGAAGTGCGTCTCGGCAGCGGGGACGTGCGGGCATCTTCACGGGGACAGGGCGAGGCGGGAGGCTCTGAAGCCTGGGTGTGCAGCGCGTCCTGCACACGGGCGGGGAGGGCCCTGGGCCTGGTACAGTGGCCCCTCTGCCCGCTACCTGCAGCGCCGCAGTGACCCTCCTGTGACTCTGTCCCCCGCCAGCGACCAACACTAGTCAGTCACTGGCCACACTACCTGTCCCCAGGGCACAGGCGCTGGGTTAAGGTGCTGAGCCCCTGCGAAGCCCACGGTGGTGGTGACCTCGCCGTCCTGACTGCGGGGTGGGTGACGCCCTGCTTTCCCGGCCGGGGCTGGGCTGGGCCCGGGAGGCTGCCAGGCTCTGGCTCGTGTTAACATGCCTCCCCTCTGAATAAAGCCCGCACTTCTCCATGTGGAATCATCGTGGGCTTGCTTGAATGTTGGGGCTGAGGCCACGCAGGTAACTAACCTGCCGCCGATCACGGATGTGTGGCAGGAAAGGAGCTCTGAACGAGGCGGGCCGTCTGCGGCTGCCCTGAACCACGGGGGCCGCTGGAGCCGCTGCCCCCCTCTCCCCGGGGATTCGCCACAAACGCTGCCGCAGGAGCTCAGACCCTGCCCTCACCTCATGGGGCTCAGCGGGAGAGAAACCGGACGAGGTTCCCTTACAGAGCAGAGAAAAACGTGGAGAGTGTGTATTTGCCTCTTTTCCTTCACGGCCCTCCCGTCCTGGGTCATCTGGGAAGTCTCTGTCTTAACTCTCCCTTGAACAAGGCACACAGCACTGCCGCCTGGACGCAGAGCTTCTCCTGGCACACTGGCCTGGCCTTTTCAAAGTCCCTCGACCGCGGCTGCCGTGACCCTGCTGCGAAGGGACAAAGCGAGCTCCTGGTGGACGCCTCTGAGCCCGGTGCCCAAGGGCAGAAGACAGGGCACGGCCCCCCTGTCGGCCCCTCCAGGTCCCGCTAAGCCAACCACTGGCCTCAGACAGAAATCTCCGTGACCCCTGGTTCCCAGGCCCTCCCTGGCGGGAGAGAAAGCTCAGGGGCACCCACCAAAACAGCAGGTGTGTGAAGTGGCCGTGGCCGGCCTGCGGGGCCTGCAGCCAGGCTGCGGCAGGGAGGAGAGAGAGGGTCGTCCCTGTAACGGGACGCCCAGCTGGCCTCTCCTTCATCCTTGTCTCGTCCCTCACGTGTTCCTGGGGGAAACTCGTGTGTGGGAAGTTGGGAACGTGTATTTCAGGGGAGATGGGGCCAGTTCTTACAGCCGTAGTTGCCTCAACCAGGAGTCATAAAACCCCTGGTAACGCTCCCGGCCCTTCCTGCCTCTGAGCTTCCTAAAAACACCAGGAAGCTAGACTCGGGCGGTGCTGCCCGGCTGAGCAGGCCTGAGCCCGGACCAGAGTCCTCCTGGGCCCAGCCTCCACAGGGCGTCCGCCTCGGCCCTTTCTGTCTGCGGACGCTGCCTGGCGGGTCTCTCTCGCGGTGGCCCGCGTCCACCCCAGGGGCCGGCTGCGGGCCGGGAAAGCTCTGCGTCCAGCGTGCGCGGGGGACACGTGCACGTGAGAAGGGAGAAAACCTGAGTGCACTAACGGGCAGCGGCGGGGGCTGCAGTAAAAGGCTGAGGTTGGCAGTGGAGGCCGAGAGCGGGTCGGCTCTTACCTGACCACCTGCAAAAATGACAGGGGTGGAGGCGGGCTTTGGGCGGTAGGGAATGGTGGCACCTTTCGGTGGGGACTAGGAAAAGGGACAGGAGAGGGAGAGAGAGCGTTAGAGCAGCTTCGCAGCCTGGCAGTCGTGAGGCCTCCTTCCGAGCCCCCCCGCGCCGCCCCGCCCTCCCCAGCCCCCAGGTCCTCCAGGGACCACGGCCCTACACACAGCCCCAGCAGGAGGCGGCGGGTGACGGGTGAGGCGGGCGGACGCGCCCCTGCCCGCGCACGCGACCCTCCCCAGGCGCCAGCACAGGTGCCGCGTTCTGAGAGGGGCGCGCCCCCTCCTTCAGTCCTCGGGAAAGATCCCCCGGGGACTCGGTGCCAGTGCCGGGGCTTCGCGTGGCCTGGGCTGATGTTCAGTCGACATCGTCACAGGAAAGTTAGAAACATCCAACTTTACTATTTTAAAAAAAAGCCATCATTTAATGCACCTTAGAGTCCAAATGAAATAGTCCACAGTTGTGATGAAATTTGCTACAATTTCCTTTCATTATTCTGTGTCCAAAAGTATAGGATTCATATCTTGGGGTGAACGATATTCTCAAGCACCAGAAGTCGGCCAGATTCTGATGATGTCAACCTGACCCCTTGGTCAGAAGCCATCAGGCCCTCCCCTGTCCCCTTGCCTGGGTGGCCGTCTTCCCTGGGAGCAAAGTCCACGGGGCTGGGCCCGGGCTGTTGTCGCGAGTCCTGAGTCAGCAGCACCACCAGCCAGAGACAGAGCTCAGGGACCAGGGCAGCCTGCCTTGCTGGGAGTTCCTGAGGCCATTGCCCACCCAGGCCCAGCCACCAGGCGGTGTGACCTCAGAGTGACCCAACCCAAGACACACACAGGGAGGTGGGGACAGCAGAGGGGTTGGCAGCTTCAACTCTGCAGCCCAGGCCACACCATGCGACCTTGTCCATGCTGCGTGCCCTTGAACACACTGTGTGACCTTAGATGTGTGCTGTGTGACCTTGAACACAGTGTGACCTTGGCCTACTGTGTGACCTGGAACACACCATGTGACCTTGGCCTACTGTGTGACCTTGGATGTTCTGTGTGACCTTGACACGTTGAGTGACCTTGGCCTGCTGCGTGATCTTGTGGAGAGCAAGAGGGGCTGCTTCGAGGGCCAGTGTGCTGACCCCGTGTGGGTGACGCTGGGCTCCCGTCCTCCCGTCTCCGGCTCGTCTGAGGTCGTGTCCAGGTGCCTCTACAGCCGGGTTCTCTGTGGTCTCGGGGCGATTAGGGGTCACCGTGCAGGAAGCGTGACTACCCTGAGTGACCGTTTCCGCTGCGAAAGGAGGACTCGGTCCAGCTGCTGCCCCCACTCCATCCCTGAGCTGGGGGGTGGGCTCCCCGCTTCTCAGCCTCAACTGTCACCTTGCTCCATGGTGCACTCTGACCCCGCTGACGGCAGCGCCTGCCCTCCACTGGCCCTGATGGCCATGACATCCAGTTCCCTTCAAGCTGACCTCTGGTGGAGGGAGGACTTCTGAGCACACGCCCCCAACCCAGGGCTGCAGCCCCGACCCTCGCGTTCTCCACCGACCCGCCACACCTCGAGCAGCCCCTCCCTCCTTCGGTAGTGATTTCATGGGCGGAGCCCCCCACCCCAGAGCCCGAAACTCCAGTCACTCTTCATTTAACATCGGACCAGGGGCTCCTTGCTGCGGTGACGCTTCCTCCCCCATAAGTGGCTGCTCCGGCCTCTGGGGGCTTCGTGACACCAACGGCAGGAGGCCTCGTCCCCGTCCCTCGAGGACCGATCACGCCTGCCCGTGTGCTTCAGCGTTCGCCGTTTCACGGCCCTGGGGGCACCAGCGCCCCACAGCCAACGGGGTCAAGCTCTCCTGTGGGGTCACGTCTGACCACAAACGTGGCACAAGCAAGGCCACGTGGGAGGGGTCCTGAGGAGCCCACATGTCCTGTTCTGACCTCGTCAGGGACATCGGAGGCGGCGTCCCTCCTGGAGTGGTTCACGCCACCCCGCCTCGCCTGGGCACTGCCACCCACCAGGCCGCTTGGGCATCTGCCACACTAGGGGTGCCGGGCCCTGCTCGCTACCCACCCTCACGGCCCCTCACGGTCCCAGCGCCGGGACTGAAGAGAACACTCATCCTCACCGTGACCAGCGTGTGGGGAAAGCTTCAGAACGAAATATCTAGAAAAATAGTTTTGATTTCCCAATATCATACTTCAGGAAAATAAAAACGATACAAATTCTTTTTTAAGGAGTTGGACATGGTGCTTTAACACCATGTCAAGTACAAAAGAGGGAGAACCCACCGCTGCCCCCCCCCAGGCTAATTCCTGGGGGAGACTGCTGTCACCTCAGGCAGACCCTCCGTCAAGAGCTTCGGGCATGGGGGGAGGAGGGCCCAGGTGGCCGGGCCACCAGCACAGGTATTGAAACCTTTCGTCTGAGGCACGATGACTTCATTTTAGCTTAAGAAAGACCAGCAACTGTTATTGATAGCTTCAATTAATCTTGTAGCAGTTTGGGTATTGATTGAAAGTTAAATCTTGGGTTTTTTTCCCTCAGATTTTCAAGAGAGGTTTTTCCTGCTCAGCTGTGCCTTCCTTGCTTCTCCTTTGGTTAATCCTTTTGTTTACTTCTTTCTGTCTTCACAGTTGGGGCATTTTCGTGTGCTTTCCCTAAGTCCTGCCCATTGTACCTCGGCAGCGTCTCTGAAGCCCTCAGGCTGGTCCCATGCAGTGGGGTCCTGTCCATGGCGTGGGCCTCTTCACTCCATCTGCATCTCCAGCCCAGACCTGGCCCCAGGGCACACCTGCACCACTTTTAAGGACTGACCCTTTGCTGAACGCCCCTCACACCATGGGCTACTAACTCTTGATCCAGCTCCAGAAATGAGGGGAGGGGCTCATGCCCCCCACGTTCTCCGTTCTCTCCGCAGATCCCCAGTGAAGACGACCGACCCACCCGAGGCGGCAGGAGCCGGCGGCTGCCCTCCCACGGAGCCTGCACCCAGGCCGTCCCTGAGGCCCGCCCTCACGCGACCCTGACCACCTGAACCCTCAGGGCCCCGAGGCCTCCAGCGCTCAGAAGCCCCGGCTGGCACGGAGTGCGCGGCAGGCTGGCGAGGGGCCCTGGACTTGCTGACCGACTGTACCTCCAGCATGACCACACAGATCTGCTTGACACACTGGATGATGGCGTCGGGGGTCCCCGAGATGGTCACTGCCCGCTCCGTGGAGTTGGGCAGCATGTCCCCGGCCACCTGGACCTGGGCACCTGTGGACTGGAGAGAGCAGACGTTGGAAGGGGCCCCACCGAGGGGGGCAGTGTGCACTGCAGCGGCACTTCCTGGGTGCCCCCGGGGGCGTCGAGGGCACAGCACGCCTCGGGACGCCCCCCGACGCTGCCCCAGGTCAGCCCCCCACGCCCTTCCTCAGCACGCTCCGTCTGGAGCCCCCGGGGCAGCCCCATCCAGCTCAGCCCGCTGCTGCCAGGGCACCGCGGACCTGGAGCAGGGCGGGCGATGCTGGGTGCGGAAGCGGCATCTCAGGAGACAGAGGTTTTTTTTTCAAATATGTGGAATTCTCTCTCTCTGTGGAGTTTGAGGTCACAGAGAAAGCTGGATCCCAGTCATGGGGCCTAAAGCGTGCGGCCGTCTTTCCTGGAAGGAATCAAGCCTGGGGGCTGCCATCCTTTGGGGAAGGAAGGCCTCGGGCTTTCCTTGGGAGATGAGCTTGTGAAGGTAAGGTGGGCACCTCAGGCAAACCCCACCCCAGCTGGGACGGCGCAGCGACTCTCAGGAAACGGGCCCGGCAGTGGGAGCGGCAGCCTCCCGGGGGGCAGAGCCTGGGCCCTGGAGCCCAGGACTGGGTGGGGGAGCCACGGCCGCGTGCCGGGAGTCAGGCCTGGGCTCCTCTGCGCGACGCCCACAGCGGGGGCTCCCACGGTCACTCTGCCTTGTGGCTCGTCCCTCCCCTGCTGCAAGCTCTGTGCTGCAGGGTCTGCAGGGACCCGGCTAGTGCTCTGCCCTAGGGACATCCTGACCCGCCCGGCGCTCGGCTCCCGGGCGGGGAGGGCTCGTTACCTCCCTGATCTCCTTGATCTTGGAGCCGCCTTTGCCGATCAGGGACCCGCACTGGCTGGCGGGGACCACCAACCTCAGCGTCACCGGGGGCTTGCTGGTGGCTGGGCTGTTGCTCATGCAGTTAATGATGTCCTGGGGAGGGAGAGGCACTTGTGTCGGCCGCGAGAGCCTAGCAGGCTCCCTGTCGGGGGTTGGGGAGACGAGGACGAGGGGGAGGCAGAGGCACGATGGCAAACGGCTGAGGGTGAACAGCGGGAGGACACGGTGGCCGGGCTGGGCTGGTCACAGGGGCTGCGAGGCCAGGCCAGGCTCAGGGGACGAGGAGGGGCGGCTGGAGAACACAAGGGGACCCCCAGACGTGCACGTCTGGGCCGTCGCGCTGCTGCCGCAGGGTGGGGCGCAGACCCCCAGGGTGCCTGGACGCAGGGTCTGACCTCTGTCCCTAAGGCCTGGCGGGCAGAGAGGGGCTTGGACAGAGGGTGATCCATTTGACAGAAGGACTTACTCCCCAGCTTGATCACCCTTCAAGTAAATAAAGACACCAAATGCATCTCCAGATAACTTTTAGCAATTTCAAAAATATCAGAAACACATAAAAATCTTAAGGTTGAACTCTGACAGACGTACACAAAAGTGCACAGACACATAAATGCATGTAGATTTCCCAGGCCTGGGTCTCCCTTTGTCCATCCACATCTGAGCCAAGCTAAACACGCTGGGGGTCAGCTGCTGTGGACAGGGCTGAGGCCTGGACGTGGCCGCTTCACTGCCGGCGCCAGGCCTTCCCTGAGGACTCGTGCTCTGGGGGCAGGCCCCGAGGGACCGCTCAGTGAGGGAGGGGGGCCTTGGGGGAGGAGGGACCCTGGCCGGTCACCAGGTGGACCGGAGGGGGCAGTCCCCGGGGAGGCAGAGGAGGCAGAGAGGCTGAGACGTCCCCTCTTCTGGGACAGGGCTTCCCAGGGGCGCCCCTTACCTCCTCAAACTTGTAGGCAATCATGGCAAAGGCCTTGAAGATGGCGTCTGTCGGGCCCGTGATGGTCACGATTCTTTCTGGGCAGTTTCCTTCCGAGATGTTGATCCTTGCCCCGCTCTGGGAGGGAGGTACGCAGACCCCAGAAACTGGATTAAAGCCTTGGGGCCGGCAGTGGGCTGGATCCTACTGACCACCGGGTACTCCTGCCGGCTGGTGGTGCCCGAGCCTCGGCACTGATGGCCGGTCCTGTCCTACTGGGCTGGCTGTGACCCGGTCGTGACCGGGAGGCACCTGAACTGCTGGTGTGCGCTTCGGGGCTCCGCATGGCCACCCCTCGCTCACATCCCTGCCATGCGGGGCTCCCGGCGGGTCCCGGCCGCATGGGGCTGGGCGCAGAGCTGCTAGGAGGCCCTGGCCTCCTCCCTCCCGCCCTCCCAGAAACAGCACGTGGCTCAGGGTGCCAACTCACCTCTTCACGCATCTTCTTCACGGTCTCTCCTTTCTGGAACAGAGGTTCAGACAAGGGAGGGGGTCACTTGGGCTTCCACCACAGGCACGGGAGGCCGGGCGCCCCAGCCCTCGAAGGTGGGCTCTGGGCCCGACATGCGTGACTCCCTGGCCCGCCCGCCACCTCGCCCAGGGCACAGGCTGTGGGCTGGGCAGACCTGGCCCCAGGGACCTGATGCGGCTCCACGCTTGGCCTGGGCACCTGCTCCACGGGGCGGGTTTGCACCCGTCCCCCAGCCTCACAGCCGGCAAAGTGGGGGGACGAGGCCCTCGGGTGATCCCACGAGGAACTTGTGAAAAGAAGCCTGACTCTGAGCTCCGGGGGTTCCCCCACCATTCAGGGACCACGAGGAACCAGCGAAGCCATAGACGGTTGCAAGGCTTCGTCTTGGGGGTGCGGGGTCCTGGCCCACCTCCCTCCTACACGCACCCAGCTTCCAAACCAGCGCTCACTTTCCCCAGGGGAACGTTTCTTTGAGAATGGACTCACCACCACTCAGGCCGGAGGTGGGAGACTGCTCCCAGGAATGCACGTGGGAACTGGTACTGAGCTCCCAAACCCGGGAAGAAGGACTGGCCACCAGGGCGGCAGGGCTCCCTCGGGGGATGACTCCCCAGCTCCCACAGGGCTGGACAACGGGAAGCTCTGCGACCAGCCTCGTGGGGGTGCAGCCTGAAGGCGACGGGGCAGGATTGCAGTGGGATCCTCCCTGCTCACCTGGCACACACCGCGTGCGGCTCACCCCCCGCACAGGAGTGCTCCAGACCTCACTGTCCCTCTGAGATACCCCGGTAGAGGCAGAGTTCACTCAATAATTACCTTCCTGGGACTTCCCTGCTGGCGCAGTGGTTAAGAATCCGCCTGCCAATGCAGGGGACAATGGTTCGAGCCCTGGTCCGGGAAGATCCCATGTGCCGCGGAGCAACTAAGCCCACGCGCCACAACTACTGAGCCTGCGCTCTAGAGCCTGCGAGCCACAACTACTGAGCCCACGTGCCGCAACTACCGAAGCCTGCACGCCTAGAGCCCGTGCCCTGCAACAAGAGAAGCCACCGCTCACCGCAACTAGAGAAAGCCCACGCGTAGCTACGAAGACCCAAGGCAGCCAAAAAAATAAGAATAAAAAAAATAATTACCTTCCCGATGATGCTGCCAACTTCCTGTGGGAAAAGAATCACAGAAAGATGACGTCACAGAGCAGAAGGAGCAAAACCCCTGCGACAGGCGCCACAGGAGCGCCCACCTTCCGGGTCACGCGCGCGGACGGGAGGCTGGGCGGTCGGGAGGGAGCGGGCAGACAAAGAGAAAGAGAATGGCCAGCTGCTGTCCAGATAAGCATGCCAACAGGTATCACCTGTGCACTTAAGCCCTCAAGGAAACCCTGCAAGAAATGGATGAAAGATAAAATCTCCCCCAATGATTTTGTGATGTATAAAAATTTAGCGCTGCTATTGCTGTTTGACTTTTTTAAAAAAATGTAGAACACTGAAAAACTCTGGAGCACACCACCATGGTTCTAAAGCCTGGGGCCCGCAATGGTTCAGACACGCTCCCGGCCAGGACTGCCTGTCGCAGCACTGCCCAGCCTGGGACAGACCCACAGGCTCCGCCACGGCACCTCAGGGAGGCGGGGCCAGCCTGCTTCTAGCTGCAGAGAGCGGCTTCCACAATCAAACTCATCTTCCTCATTACAGTGAAGCCCTCAGCGATCACAGTGTCCTGGGAAACGCCTCAGTTCTGCGAGGCCAGGAGGGCGCGTGTGCAGCAGGGGCTGTGGCAGCAAAGGGCAGCTGGGCACGGGGTGGTGGCCCCTCCGGCAGCCAGGGCGCCTCACCTCCCAGGGGCAGGGTTTGGTACTTGCTGTGGCAGCAGCTGCTGGAGGGGGGGCCGTGCATCTGACCTCAGACTGTCCTCCACGGTATACACCCAGCTTCTGACAACCTTGACCAAATGCTACCCACCCTGGGAGTGGGAAAGGCGGTCAGCATCCCTCCATCACGGAAAGGGAGGCTGTAGGTGTGAGCACCAGTTTCCGGAAATCTAGGGAGAGCAGTGCCCCAGGCACTAACTATGCCAGCCTCTGCCGTCCCCTGGGTTTCTCATGGTACAAACACCAGACAGAGGAGCCAGGATGAACCCTGTGCTATTGGACTGGAATAGGGGGTGTGAACTCGGAGCCCAATTTAGAGATAAATATGGAAATAAATAGTGCGCAAATGTGCACAGACATAGGTGTGTATGATTCTACACACACCCACACCCACACACACAAGCGCGCGCGCACACACACACACACACACACACACACACACACACACACATTCCCTAGCTCTGTCTGGGGCCCACAGCAGCCCAAAAGCCATAAGCACCCCACGTGCCCACCTCTGGGCTCTAACACCATCCCACCATCCTCCACTCAAGGGAGTCGGGTTCTCTAGAGAAACGGCTGATTCCAGGACCAGCGGGAAAGTAAGGATGAGCGACAGCGGTGTGCAGAGAGGACGTGCAGTCAGAACGGTGGTCCCCCAAGAGGACGCGGGCCAGCTCGGTGGGGCGACCATGGCCAAGTCAGGGACAATGTGAGCACCAAAATCAATAATGACAGTGCGGGGACAGCGTGGGGACAGCATGGGGGGTGATGCGAGCAGAACAGCAAACCCTGCGTCTAGGAAGCCACGAATGAAGCAAGGGTGGCACACAGGACGTTCACGCAGCACCTAAGGACCCGCCAGCAAAGACGCCCTGATGACTGTGGAAGAGGAGTTGGGGAGACGCCCAGAAGGTGCCCCCCACCAAGTGACACCCTGAAATCCGGACTACCTGATAGGAAAGCTTCTGTGACACTCCTGCCAACGGTGAGGAAACGTCAGAAAAAGCCAAAGTGAGGGACATTCTTTCTACAGAAGAACTGGGTGGGAACTTTGCTTTCAAAGCAAAAGGCAAAGGAAGCGTGGGGAGCGCCTGTCTGAAGGGCAGCCCTGGGATGACCGGTGTACTTGAGTGGGGCCCTAGCCACCTGGCCGGCACGTGTGCATCAGTGTTAGTGTGCTGGAGGAGAACGCCCTCACATGTAGAAAATACACACTAGGGCATAGGGGATGGGGGCAGCAGGCGGGCAGCTCAGTCGCGAAAGGTTCTGGGAGAAACGTAATCTGGACGGCACTGCAGCTGCTTTGTAAGTCGGAGATTGCTTAGAATTTAAAAAGCCTAATATGAAGCGAAGACCCCTGCGGTGGGCGTGCCCCCCCCCCTCCCGCCCCCGTACCTTTCCGTGCATCAGCAGGCGGATGGTCAGCGTCACGTTCAGGCCACCTTCTGAGACCTTGGACTCCATCTTTCTTCCAAAATGTAGCTGGGGGTGGTGGCTCAAGGTGCCGAGGGTGCCGTGAGGAAGGACAGATGGGGCCCAGATGGTGTCACCTGGCAAGGGAAGGCACACGTCAGGTGACCGGGCCTGGGCGGGCGGGTGGGTCGGTGGGCTGCCGCCTTCAGCATCGCTGCTGGGGAGAGGCAGAGGCTTCCTGGGCACCCCAGTCAGCACGAGGAAGGGTTGGCCCCGGGACTCACGGTGTGGCACCTGTGGGGGCCTGGGGTACATGGCAGGGGGGATGGGCCTCAGGGAAAGCCCGCCAGCGAGTGACCTGGCCTCACTGCTGACTAACGCATGGTCCTGGGCCTCAGTGTCACCTCTGTGATGAGGGACACCGGACCAGCTCCCTCAGCCGCTGGAGGGGAAAAGGGGTGACCAGCAAGCCTGGGGACCCCCGTGTGTCTGCTCTGCTGTCACCTTGGATCTGCCCATTTCCCACCACATTGGTGCCAGAATCCTCCCCTTCACCCTTAAAAAGCCAGGAGATTACAGATCTGTGTTCCCTTTATGTCTAGAGTCGAGGTTCCTTAGTTATCCTCATTCTAAAGTGGACTCAGTCTCTATTAACTAAACTGACAAACAGCTGAGTGTCCCCCTTTATAAAGTTTTCAGAAAATGCTTTACATCCCATATCACGGGTCCGCTTATTGTATGACTTCTGCAGTGTGTCGGTTCAGCACTTCGCCCTCCAGGCAACATTTAGGCTCCGTTTTAAGATTTACAGGCAAGGACTGGTCACAGTAGCGGACCTGAAGGACGGTTGGAGAGCGAGGTGCGCGTGCGGGTGACTCAGCCTGACTGTGTGGAGGACAGAGCCGAGAGGCCCCCGCCCAAGGTCCGCACAGCATCCAGGTCCGAGTTCAAACGATCGGAGTGGCACCAAATAGACACGGCTCCCTGCCACGCAGACACCCTGCAGCAGCCCTGCAAAGCCCTTCCTAAGCTCAGGGTGCGCGCCAAGGCTAAGGTGCCTGCACCGATGAACCAGACGGCTGGGGGTCCAGGCGGGGATGCCACGCCTCCTTTTAATTAGAAACATCTCCGCCAGGGTCTGGGGCCATCTGTTATGTAAATGTCTCCAGCCCACGGTGGAGAAAGTGGGTCAGCGAGCGCCAGAGGTGCTCCAGGCTGCAGGCCGTCAGCCGCCATCAGTCACACGGGCCAGTGAGCGCCGGCCTGCTTCACGTGGCCACGAGTGGGCAGCCCAGGCCTCCGTGGACCCTGGGCATGGAAGCAGCCCCGGGGGCTGTTCAGGTCAACCGGACTCAGTACCCCCGACCCTGAAGAACCCACCCTGAGATGGCAGGCGAGGGGCGCCGGGAAGGCGGGGGCATCCTCTGGCCATCCCACCAGGACCCGGGACACCTCCCATCAGAGGCCACCCCAAGTGTGCTGGGCCCGCTTCCCACCTCTGTGGCGGCCAGGGATGCCCTGCAGGAAGCAGCAGCTGCACTCCTGTGGGTACAGCCGTCCACACCACGCCAGGCGGCCAGTTCATCAGAAAAACCTCTTCCTGTGACTCACTCCTCCCCACACTTGGTGTCCAGAAACCGGCAGATCCCTCTCGCCAGCGAGGACCCCCCCATCTGTCCTCCTCATGCTGGGGATTTAATGTATTTTACTCCACTTGATGAGAGGAAGAGGAGAAGCAGACATGGTCCCCCGATGGGGCCTGGCAGGAGGCCCCCCCCTTCTCGCCTCCCCCCCACCCCCGGAAGCCCGTCTAGTCCGTGGTTCAAATGCCTCTCTGTGCTGACACCATCCTCAGACGCGCCTGAGCCTAGATCTCACCCTGCACCCCACTCCCTGGGCGCCCCGATTTCTGACGGACGCCCCCAGTCCACGTGCGCAGAGATGGGCTGTCATGTCTGTGTTCTGCTCAGGCCCAAGACCTGGCACGATGACCCCTTCTCCGACCCACCCCATTTGTTACCAAATCCTGACACACGGGGGCAGCGCCTGCGATTTATTCCTCTTTTCTAGTGTCTTGAGGAAGAAGCTGGTGGCATGGGTTTAAACTCTTACTTTTGGCCTGATACAATGTTCAGTTCTATAAACTTCTCTCTACACGTGGCTTTTGTTGCGTCCCACACATTTCTATATTTGTGCTTTCTGTCCACTCATTTCAAAAGACTTAATTTCTCTTCTGATTTCTTTTTTGATTCACGGGATATTTTGAAGTGTGTTATCGAGTTTTCAAATATTTGGAGATTTTCTAGATAGCTTTCTTCTGTTGATTTCCAATTTAATTCCATTACAGTTAGACAGCATATTTTGTAATACTTGAGATATTTTAAATTGATTGAGAATTGCTTATGGACCAGAACGTGGTCTATCTTGTGTGACTGGGTGGGATGTTCTACAGATGTCAGTAGAGCAAGATGGCTGGGCATGCTTTTCTGTCTGCTTATCCCAATATTGAGTAGGAATGCTGACGTCTCTGTGATTGTGGATGTGTCTGTTTCTCCTGCAGTTCTACCTTTTTTTTGCTTCATGTATTTTAAGCTCCATCGTTAGCATCGTAACATCTAGCGTTGTTATGTTCTGTGGATGAATTGACCCCTTTACCGTTATGAAAGATCCTTCTTTATCTCTGGTAATATTCTTGACTCTGGAATTTACTTTGACATTAATACAGACACCCGACCTTACTATTGGTTAGTGTTAGCATGGTGTCTCTTCTTCCATCTCTTATTTTTAATTTATTTGTGTCTTTATATTCAAAGTGAATTTCTTGTAGGCAACATATAGTTGCCTACAAGAAACTTTTTAATCTTTTTCGACAATCTGCCTTTTAATTGGGGGTGTTAGGACTATTCACAGTGATTGTTGATGTGGTTGAGTTTAGGTCTATCATTCCACTATTTGTTTTCTGCTTTCACCATCTGTTCTTCGTTCCCCCGTGTCTATGTTTCCTCTGCCACATTTCGGATTAATTGCATACACTTTGTGATTCCACCTTGTCTCCTTCATTCACTAACTAGTCTCCACTCTGGGTTTTGTCACCCAGGCAGTGGCTTCAGGGCTTAGGCACAGACCTCTAACCTGACTCAGCCCGTGAGCTGCGGCCTCGCTGCCTGACGGGTGCAGGACAACCCGACAGCAGGGTGTTCTCCTTTCTCCTCTCGGCCTTTGCCCTGTTACTGCCACACATTTTAGTTCCACCTATGTTATAGATCCTACAGTACTTTATTTTTTAAATTTAATCAGTCAATTCTCTTCTAAAGGGATTTGGATAATAATAAAAGAGTCTTTCATGCTCAACCATGTGGCTCTGCTATCATTTTTCTTCTACCGTAAGAATTTCCCTTAATATTTGTGTAGGGCAGGTCTGCTGGTGATGAGTTCTCTCAGCTTTGGGTGTGTCTGGACAGTCACCTTCTTTTGAAGGCTGTCTCACCTGGTGCAGAATTCCAGGTGGGCCGTGGTGCCCTTCCCTCCTCACCGCACTGTGTCCGGAGGGGTCTACGGCAGTCTCCCCTTTGTCCTCTGAACGTAACCTGCTTTTCTCTAGCATATTTAAAGGTGTTTCTCTTAATCACTGGTTCTGAGCAATTATGTTATTATGCTGTGCCTTGTGTTTTTGTTCTTGGGGCTTCACTGAACTTCTTGGATCTGCAGTCTTAGAATTTTCATCAAATTCGGAAAATTGCAGCCATTGTTTTCTCGAGTATATATTCTGCTCCCATCCCCGCGCGGGGAGGGCCTCCACCTGCAGGCATGGCAGGCTCTGCCCTCTGTCCCTGTGCCTCACTCCGTGAGGTGCCATTCTCCTCTGCCTCACTGGATGGGCCGCTCTGCTGCTGACCAGCCAGCGCCCTCGGCACCTCGGACGCTGCAGTGTCACCCCCAGAAGCCCGGCCCGCGTCCTTCTCTGTGTCATCCACGTCTCCACTGAACACGCTCGACCTTCCTCTTGCTTCCTGAACACAGGCTGTACAGTCACAACGATGACATCAGTGTCTGTGTCCCCTGGTTGTATAACTGTCGTCGTTTCTGGGTCGAGGGCCAGGCAGTGGAATGCAGCCCTGACACCGCGTGACCGTGACGAGAGTGCTTCCTGTGTGGGTTACAGAGTGAGCGCCGGCGGCGCCTGGTCACTTCCGGGGGCAGCACAGCCACCAGCCACCAGCCAAGGGTGGAGGAGACCCAGGCGCTGCCTCAGACGAGCCTGAAGGCCTGGCCCGTCTCTGAGCCGCACGGCTCTTCCCGATTCCTTGGGCGGGATCCTGCACGTGGCCAAGGTGCCCTCCTCGGTTCAGTCCCATCTATAAGGAAATCATCCAAATCTGACCACCCGCTCCCAGTGCACGGGAGACACAAATCCATTTCGACCGCTTTGCTCGGCTCCTCGGCTGGAGGACACGAGTCACCTCGTCCCGCTGACACAAAGCCTGAGGCTAGAGTTAAGGGAAGGGTGGCCGCAGGGACAAGGCCCGGGATGGGAACCCGCAGCCCTTGCCCCGCAACCCAGGTCTCATGTTTGCTCTGATCTCTCCTGTGCAGAAAGCCTGCAGGTGCCCTGCCACAAATCCCAGTGTCCCCGGCCGATGTCGCCCAGCACCGGGAAGGGACACTCAGTCCACGTCTGTGGCGTCCCGAGGAAGGACTCCAGCTGCCCTGGTGTGGGTCCTGCACTGAGGTCACCGGGGGAAGCAGGGCTGGGAGCTGGCCTCAACGCCCAGGCAGGGCGGAAGCAGCCACGTGCTACATCCACGTGTAAGAGCGCCCCCTGGTTTTCAAGGGCATCTGCCCCAGGATGCCAGGCTGGGTAGATCTGGGGGGATGGAGGCAGGTTTTGTGACACTGCAATCCCCTGTGTCTATATGAAACCTCGTGTCCTTCCCTCAGGGACATTGGGGCCACAGATGGGTGTACACTCAGAGCCGAGGGGCACGTCCAGCAACACGTATCTGTGGCCATTTCCAAGTCCTGCCGCCTGCGCTTTGGTGGGGAGACTAAGATCCAGGCGAGCGGCGGGGAGAGCGGGTCTCCCGGCGGCGCTGCGATTCCCTTGGGAGGGAAAACGGGCTGATGTGACACTAGGGGGAGCAGATGCAGCCTCACATTTGCTGCACGGCCGGTCCAGGCTGCGGAGTCCGCCTGCAAAAGAGACCAGCCTGAGTCTGGAGGAGCCCCGCTGAGCCCAGCCGACAGTCCCCCCACTCAGATCTGGGCAGGATGGGGTGGAGGGCAGAATCCTGACGATTTCTAAACATACCCCAGGCTTGCGTGACTGGACTCTTCTCCAGTCACAGGAAACACACACAGAGGGCGTGGCGTCTGTGCTGCTGTCCCTGGCAGTCGAGGGGGTGCTTGCACCTGACGAGTACGCTCCGCTGGCCCCGCAGCGCCTCTGAGCTTTCCGGCCTGCACTCTGCTGCCCCCTACCAGCCACCACCTCCCGGTGTCCAAAGAGGAAGCAGGAGAGAAAGGTACATTCAGGAAGCAGACATAAGGGCTATTTGACAGGCAAACTCTATAATCATCACATGTACAGATTCTGTTCACGTGTGTAAAATACACTCATTTACTTTTCACTTAAAACTCCTGGTGGATTTAAGAAGTCAGCATCAATGGGTGGCTCTGGGTAAACTGCTGAAGCTGCATTTAGGAAGCTGGCAGGAGGGTGAAGTTACCTGTGATGCCAAATGCCTGGTCACTGCAGAGGACTATCCTGCCGCTGAGCAGCCAACCCCCAGGGGAAGACTCCTGAGAATGCCTCTGATGGCCCCTCCAGGGACATCTGCCTGGTGAAGCCACATGGCTACCCCTGCTGTGGCACAGCCCTGCTGGATAGGGCAGAGCCCTCCTGGATATGGCACAGCCCTCTTGGATAGGGCACAGCCCTGCTGGATAGGGCACAGCCCTCCTGGATAGGGCACAGCCCTGCTGGATGGGGCACAGCTATCCTGGATAGGGCACAGGAAACAGGGCGTCAAAGACCAGTACCAGAGCCAGTGCTAGCTGCTCCCGCCCCTGTTCTTTCCTACAAGAACACATAAATGCAAGACGCAGGTTGAAATTTGCCTCGTAGGTAACTGGTAATAAATAACTTTGTTAATTCAACAAATATTTCCTGGGCAATTACTAAGCTCCAGGCACCGTGCTGTCCTACAAAGAGAAGTAAACAGGGCACCTTCCTGAGGGAGGGACAGGCCTGTCAAGAAATCCTTATGGTGATACAGGAGCCAGAGGAATGGGAGGAGCACTGGGCCCACGTGGGAGACAGCCCCACCCAATGTGGAGCGCTCTGGGTGTCAGTCACAGGCCAGGCTGAGTCCTCAGGCAGCAGCACTTGGGGGCTGTGAGCGCTCCTGGGGGGAGCTCTGAGAAGGACTGTTGCCCCAACTCCCAGAACTGCCCTTAGGGCAGTGGCTACACAGTTCATCCCATCCCAGGAGGGTGGTGTACCTGCAAGATTCAAGTCTGGGAAAGGAGATGCTGCCGCACCTGGTATCCCAGGGCTCAGCTGGTGGCCTAGGGCTCACCTGGCCGTCTTACAATGACAGAGCATGGAGGCCTTGGCACTGAAGTCGAGGTGTGTGTGTGCCACCCCTCGGGGCCTGACTCAGGAGACCCAGGTGGTCCTAGAAGCTGCATTTAAGGTTCTCCAGACTCCTTTTGAGCAAGGCCATGTTTGGGAGCCACTGGTCCTAATCCCCACCCCAACTCTTCCCCCACTCCATCTGTTAGGAATTCTGGGAGGCTGACAGTAATAGGAACCAACCAACCACATAACCCCAGGCCTGCTCTTCTCCTTTTGTGAAAGAAATCTGGAGGAGGCAGTGAGTTGGGGGCAGGGCAGACGTGGGCGGTAACGGTGAGGAAGTGAAGGCAATGCCTCCTTTCACGAGTAGAACACCTACATTATATGTATATAATGTAATATCTGGGCAACACTGAAAAGTTGCACAAAGGGGATACTCAAAAACACTGTCAGTAAGTCAAAATGGAATTATTAAAAAAATGTTGAGTAACCCACAGGAAGGCAGGAAATAAGGAAACAGAGAAACAAAACATAGGGAGAACAAACAGAAAACAAAAGATGAAACGGCAAACTTAAGCCCTAACATCTCAATAATTACATTAAATGTAAATAGTCTAAATTTACCAATTAAAAAAACAGAATGGCAGAGTGGATTAAGAAAAATGACTCAACCATATGCTGTCGATAAGAAACTCATTCACTTCAAATAGAAAGATGTAAGCAGACTGAAAATAAACTCATCGGAAAAGATGTGTCACACAACCACTAATCAAAAGAAAGCAGGAATGGCTATATTAATATCAGATAATATTGACTTCAGAGCAATGAAAATCATCAAAGATGGAGAGAGGCATTATATAAAGATGAGTCAACCCATGAAGAAGCAATAGCAAGCAATCCTAAAAGTGTATGAATCAAACACTAGAACAGTAAAATATGTGAAGACTGACAGAACTGAAAGGAAAAACATAGAAATCCACAATTACAGCTGAAGATTTCAACAGCGTCTCAACAACTGAAAGAACAGCTAGGCAGAAAATCAGCAGGGATATAGAACTCACACCACCATCAATCAACTAACTGGACCTAGTCAACATTTACAGCACATCTGGCACCAGCAGAACACACACAGAATATATACCAATGCAGAACATATCCTTGGCCATAAAGCAACCCTCAACAAATTTAAAAGACTCAAAATCGTATGGTGTGTTCTCAGGTCACAAAAGAATCAAACTAGAAATCAATAACAGAAATAACAGAAAAATCTCCAAGCACACGGAAACTAACACAACACCCATTTAAATAATCCTCGGGTCAAAGAGGCAATCTCAAGGGTTATAAAAATATGTTGACCTGAATGTATAATGTATACCTGAATAAAAATACATACCCGAATAAAAATACAACATATCAAAAATTGTAAAACACAACTAAAGCACTGCCTAGAGGGAAATTTATAGCACAAAATACATATATCAGAAAAGAGAAAAAGTCTCAAACCAATAATCTAAGCTCTCATTTTAAGAATCTAGAAAAAGAACAAAATAAATTCAAGCAAACAGAAGGAAGGGAATAAGACAGAAATAATTAAAATTGGAAACAGAAAAACCAGAGAAAATCAATAAAATAAAGAGCTGATTCTTTGAAAAGGTCAATAAAATTGACAGACCTCTAGGACGACTGACAAAGAAAGAAGACAAAACATCATTATAAGGAAAGAATCAGGAGCTATTGTTAAGAACCTTGCATACATCAAAGGGATAATAAAGGAACACTAAGAACAACTCTACACAAATAAATTGACTTAGATAAACTGACCCACTCTTTGAAAAAGACAAACTACCACAACTCATCCAATATGAAACTGATAATTTGAATAGCCCTACATAACTGTGAAGGAAATTGGGTTCATAATCTTAAAACTCCCCTGCAAAAATTCTCCAGATCCAGATGGTTTCACTAGAGGATTCTACCAACAGTTTTAAGAAGAATTAATACCAGTCCTACATAATCTCTTTCAGAAAACGGAAGAGAAGAGAAATAGTTTCCAATTCATTTGATGACGCTAGTATTAGCCTGACACAAAAATCAGTACAAAAGATGGTACAAAACACAGTACAAAAGGAGAAAACTGCCCTCAAGAATACTGGTGCAAAAATCCTTTAAAAACATTAGCAAATAGAACTCATCAGTATATGATAAGAATTATACACTATGCCCACTCTTCCTGCGATGCAAGGCTGGTGCAGTATTTAAAAATCAACTCATGTAATCAATCATATTGACAGACCTAAAGAAGATATCACTTGATTATATTGTGCAGAAAGGCACTTGACAAAATTCAACACCCACTCGTGATAAAAACTCTCAGGAAAAAACACAGGAATAGAAGGGAACTTCCTCAACTCGATAAAGAGCATGCACAAAAAGACCTTCGTCCAACATCACACTTAGGGTTAAATCCTTTCCCCTTAGAACAAGGCACAACATCTCTCCTTTCACGGCCATTACTCACACAGTCGGGGAGGTCAGTCAGTGCAAAAAGGCAGGAAAGGTAATGAGAGGAAAAGATAAAATTGTCCCTATTTGCAGATGACATGAACTACTTAGGTGTAAATCTAACAAAACGTGTAGGACTTATATGCTGAGAACTACAAAATGTTGAAAGAAATTAAAGATCTAAATAAATGGAGAGACAGAACACAGATTGCAAGACTCATCATAGTAAAGATGTCAGTTCTCTCCAAGTTGACATACAGCTTTAATATAATTCCTATTAAAATTCCAGCAAGAATTTCAGCGATACAGACAAGATCATTGTAAAATCTATACGGAAAGGCAAAGGAACTAGAATAGCTAAAACAATTCTGACAAAGGAAAATAAAGTAGAAGGAACTGGTCTCCCCAATTTCAAGACTTATTATACAGCTGCTGTAATCAAGGCTGTGGTGTTGGTGGAGAAAATCAATGGAGCAGATACAGAATCCAGAAACAGAGCCACACAAATATGCCCAACTGATTTTTGACAAAGATCTAAAAGCAGTTCAACGGAGGAAAGACAGCTTTTTTCAACACATGGTGCTGGAGCAACTGGACATCTGTAGGCAAAAATGGACTTTTTGAACTAAACTTTATACCTTATATAAAAATTAACTCAAAAAGGATCACAGAGTTAAATGTAAAACGTAAAGCAATGAAACTTTCAGAAAAGAAAAGGAAAAATCCTAAGGGTCCATGGTAAGGCAGAATTCTTAGACTTGACACTAAAAGCGTGATATACAAAAGGGAAAACTGATAAATTAGATGTGTCAAAACTAAAGACCCGTGCTTTGCCAAAAAACATATTAAGAGGATGAAAAGACAAGCCAAGACTGGGAGAGAATATTTGCAAACCACACACCCGACACAGAACTAGTTTAAAGCATATATAATGATCAAACTCAACAGTAAAAACGAAACAATCCAATTAGAAAACGGGCAAAAGACATGGACATTTCACCAAAGAGGATAGACAGGTGGCAAACAAGCACATGAGAAGATAGATGTTCAGTATCATTAGCCATCAGGGAAATGCAAATTAACACCACGGGAGGGGCCATCGCTCACTTGTCACAACGGCCAAAATAAACAGCAGTGGGCACACCGAGCCCGGAGAGGATGCGGGGCAGCGGGCAGGCCACTCAGATGCTGCGGGGATGTGGCCTGCTCACTTGGAAGACGGTCTGGCAGTTTCTTAAAAAACTAAACACGCAACTACCATTCGACCTGGTGGTTGCACGCCTGGGCGTTTATTATAGAGCAATAAAAATTTATGCCCTCACAGCAGGCTGTGATTTTATTTGTAATTGCCAAAAACAGGAAGCAGCACCTTCATCCAGTGGTTGGTTAGCCAGTCACGGTGCATCCCTGCCAGGGGCAGCGCGACAGGGACCGCACACGCGGCACCTACTCCGCCACAAAGCGGAACAAACTGCTGACGCTCTCAGCAACGGGAGGAACCTCGGAGAATTAGGCTGAGTGAAAAAAGCCAGTCCCCAAAGGTCACACGCTGTATGATTCCACTTACACGACATTCTTGAAATGACAAAATTACAGAAATGAACAGATCACTGCCTGCCTCGGTCCAGCCTGCATGACCTTACCCTCCTCCCTCCCAGGCTCAGGCTGGTTCGCAAACCCCCCAGTTCCCGGGAGAGGGCAGAGGAAACACTCACGAAGGAACATGTCTTGTGAGGCCAACAAAAGGATGCAGAAAAGTACCAGGAAGCAGAGCGAACCGCGGCCAACCAAGCTGCCCCTCTCTTCCACATCCTCTCTTCATCTGAGTTGGTCCAATTTGAAAAGTGAGTTTGTTTTCAATTTCATTGGTTTCTGGTCTTGTTTTATTATTTCCTCCCTTCTGCTTGCCTTTTTTTTTCTTTTAGTTTCTTAAGGTAAAAGCTTGGATAATTGTTTGCAGACGTTTTCTCATGTTAGCATTTCATGCCATAGGTTTCTCTAGAGGCACTGACTTCCTTGATTCCTACCAATTTAGAGATGTGCGTTTATTATATATATTCTATTATTTCCCAATATTCCAAAATATTTCCTAAATTCCTTTGATACAGCACATTGACCGCATTATTTAGAGGTGCGTGTTTTGATCTTCAAGTATTTGGAAAATTTTAAGTTACCTTTGGTTACTGATTTCTAGTTCAGTTTCACTCTGGTCAGAATATATACTTTTTGTGATTTCAACTGTTTTAAGTTCGTTAGGCTTTTGTGTTTTTTTACACAGAGCACAGTCCACCTTGGGAACACCCTGTGTGCCACGAACATGTCCCTCCTGCAGCCAGGTGTGGCGTCCTGCAAGGCCACTTGTCCCATCAGTCACTGAGAGCGCAGTTGGATCTCCAACTACAATCGTGAATTTATCCTCCTCTCTGTTCTATCAGGTTCTGTTTCTTGTGTTTTGAGGCTCTGTTAGGTGATGTATGTACATTTGGGGCGGATGTGTCTTCCTGGACAATTGACCGTTTTATATTCACACAATGTCCTTCTTACCCCCGTCACCGTCTCGTCCGGAAGCCTACTTCTTCTGATATGAGTGTAGTCACTCCAGCCTGGTTTTGATCAGTGTTCACATGACATACCTTTTTCTGTCAACCTGCCAAGAGCATTATATTTCATGTTGGTGTCTTGCTGGCTGCACACAGATTGATCTTGCTTTTTTTTCCACTCTGACCATCTCTTACATTTAACTGATCTGTTTACACAATTTAGTTTTTATATTTCAGATTTAATAACTGTCCACTCTAATGTCTGTGTATGTGTATTATACACGTGTGTTGTATAATTATGAAATAATTTCAGATTCATGAGTAGCTGCAAAAATAATACAGAGTTTCTGTGTACCCTTCACCCAGCTTCCATTTGACATAACTACAGTGCATTAGCAAAACCAGTAAGGGACACTGGTCAAGCACTATTACCTCAATGGCCCCAGTTTGTACATGCCCTTCTTTTGGTGTATGGGTCTATGGAATTTTATCACGTGTGTAGATTTCCCTAACCACGCACACAAGTGGGACCACCATGCAGAGCTCTGTACGTGGTCCCTTCATAGGCTCACTCTCCTAGGCAAGCCCTGATCTGTTCTATGTCACTACAATTGTATCATTTCAAGAACTTCATATAAATCCAATCAAACAAATGCTACTGCTCTTGAGGTCTAGAACCCAAGTTGCTGTACCTAACAGAAGTCTGTTCCTCTTGGTGGCTGGGGGCCATGGCTGCACCACGACTCGTGCATCCAGTTACCCCATGAAGGACATCTGGGCTGGTTTCGGCTCTGGTGGATTACACATAAAGCAGCTGGCAGCAACAGGGTGCACGTTTTTGTGTGAACACAAGGTTGCATTTTTCTGTGATAAGTACCCAGGACTGTGATTTTTTTTTAACTTTTTATTTTATATTGGAGTATAGCCGATTAACAATGTTGTGATAGTTTCAGGTGCACGGCAAAGCACGACTGTGATTATTGAATCATATGTTAAGTGTACCTTTAACTTCTTAAGAAACTGGCAAATTATTTGCGGGAGCAGCTGTGCTGTTTTCCACCCCTCCAACCGCCCCCCACCCCACGCCCCTGCCCAGGGCAAGACAGACCCAGCACTCTGTTCCCGTCAGCACTTGGGGGTGTCAGTGTTTTACTTCGGCCATTTTTATAGACGGTGGTGACGTCTCCTTGCGACTGGACCTGCTTTCTCCTAACAGCTAACGGTGCTGAACATCCACCCAGGTGTGTATTTGCCATCTCTTCACCCTCTTTGGAGAAGTGTGTGCTCAGGTCTTTTGTCCATCTTCTAATTAGACTGTCTTGTTTTCTTTCCATGGAGGTTAAAGGGCTTGGCCTGTATGCTGTGGACACAGCCTTTTGCTGGATATGTGATTTACAATGATTGTCTCTGAGGCTCTGGTTTGTCTTTTCATATCTTAACAGGATCTTTCATGAAGCAAATGCTTCTAATTGTGATGAAATACAAGTTCTCAATTTTATCTTCTATGACTTTTGTTTAAAATTTTTATCTTTTATGAGCGAGCCTTCTTTTCCTATATTTTCTCCTAAATAGGTTATAATTTTAGATTTTACATTTGGATGTTTGATCCATTTTGAGTTAATTTTATGTAAGTTGTGAAGTTCAAGTCAAGGGTTTTTTTTTTTGTTTTGTTTTATGCATTAGCCAATTGTTTCAACACCACGTTTTGAAAAGACTGCCCTTTCTGTATTAAGTTGCTTTATTACCTTTGTCAAAAATCAGTTGTCCATATGTGTGTGGGTGTATTCTTGACTCTATCCTGTTTGATTATGTAAGTGCCTATCCATCCACCAATACCACAATGTCTGGATTACTGCAGCATTATGGTGACATAAAATTACTCCAACTTCAATCTTTTTAAAAATTCTCTTGGTTTAACTAGTTCCTCTGTGTTTTCACATAAATTTAAAAATCATCTTGTTTGCATCTGCAAACAGTCCTGCTGGGACTCTGACAGGAGCTGCGTTAAACCTGCAGACCCACTTGGAAGCACTGGCACCGTTACGTTGAGTGTCCCAGCTGTGAACACGGAGGTCTCTTATTTAGATCTTTGATTTCTCTCATCAGTATTTTCTAGTTTTCAGCACACAAATTCTGTGCATATTTTGTTACACATATAGCAAGTATATAACTTTCTGGAGTTCCCGTAAATGGTGTGTTTTGAATTCTGGTTTCTGATTGTTCATTGATGGTATATAGAACAATATTGACTTCTGTATGTAGACCTTGCTTTCTCAACAACTTGCTAATTATTACTAGTTCCAGGAGTTTTTTTGGTAGCCTTAATGGGATTTTCGAGGTAGACGATCGTGTTTTTTACAAATAGAAACGGTTTATTTCTTCCTTTCCAATCTGTATGCCTTTTCTTTTATTTACTTGTCATATTGAACTAGCTAGAGCTGTGTCCTCTGTTCAGCAGGAGTGGTGAGAGCAGACATCCTTGTCTTGTTAATGATTTTAGGGGGAAAGCAGTAGCTTTTCACCATTAACTATGATGTGAGTTGGTGGGTGTCGCTTACTCCATTGCTCCAGAACCAAAACCTCATTTGATCTTTTATATTGATTCAATTGGCAAAATCTATTTATAACCAGTACTACTTAGTGAAATTCTGATAAAACAAATTTTCCAATCATTCTTTTTTAAAGGAATATTCAAATCAAAAGAATTCTAGTACAATGACTACTGTCCTAATAAGACATGTAGCTATAACGTGCAGCCAACCGCACACGGTACACAGGCTTGCCCTTATGCAAATGCACTCTGTCCTAACACAGGAGGGCCAGTCCCAGCCCTGTTTTACATATGAGTCCCACAAAACTGAGTGACCACAAGTTGGCTCCAGAGCTCATGCTCCTGACCAGCAGACAGGTGAACTAGTCAAACATAAACCACTGACAGCATTTGTTTCAAATGTGAAGAGAGGAGAGCCACGTTTGAAAGTGGCATGTGATGCCCGAGCCCTGAGGCACTCTTCTGGGGGGAGGGCCAGTAGACTTGGACATTAAAGCAGAAGCCGTTTTACAGCAGTCACACTGCCTACAGGTGCAGCATGCGTCAGCGCGGGATTTCTCGCCCAGAGACGGGAGCTGGAGGAGTCCCGCCAGCCAAGAGCCATCTGAGGCCCGCACGGCTGCAGCGAGCGCACGGCGGCTCTGCCCCGTTAGCTGTGCTTTGTCCAGAGCTACACGCGGGGCCTCAGCTGTGCCAGGGAGAGACCGTGGAGGGGCCCTGGGGGGGAGGGCCTGCACACTTGATTTATCCTGTTTAACAGCTCACTGCCCCATCAGGCTGCAGGAGGCCAGGACAGTACAAACCCACAGAGCTTCTTGGCTGCTTTCGGCTCCTGGAGGACTCACAGCGCAGAGCACGTCCTTGAGGCCGGGGAGGAGGGAGATTTCTGCAGGAAGATGCTCTCGCCGGTCTCAGGTAATGTTAGAAAGACGCTCGGGCCGACACAGCCTGACTTCAGTGAGCGCTGCACACAGCCTGCCGGCTCCTCACTCAAGTGTCCGGACAGACAAACGTGCCAGGCTGGGAGGCTGGCTGCCTGCTCACCTCCCTCCCTGCTGCAGAGGCCGTGGAGCGCGGGTCTTTCCTCTTGCTGGGAAGGTGTGGGCTTCACCCAGGGATACTCCTGTCCTACATCTGGGGAAGCACCCAGGGTCCAGGGTGTCACCTACATCAGAGCGTATGGCTTGCAAACATTCCGATTATTTCAAACACACTGTTTCAAGATTGATAACACCTCTGTTGCGGAGATGGCAGGACTCCCTTGGATCCGACTCTGGTCCTGCGGTGAGGCCTGGGTGTGGACTTGACCCTCCCGAGGCCGTGGCTCCCGGAGCCCGACTTCTCTGTGCACCGGCCACTGCACACAGCAGGTGCTCAGCCTGTCTGTGCACCGTTTGCCTTCCCTGGACCCTCAGGCCACACTGGGAGGCTGACCACGGCAGGGACCGTCCATCTAACACTCGGTTCCTAGCAGGGGCCTGTGCTGGGGACGCAGGACCAAGCAAGGAGCAGCCCTCACCCTCCAGGGGCTCAGTTTGGTGGACAAACAGGCTGCAGGCTGGTCCGCTGGCCGTCCAAAAGGCTGAGTCCACGTTCGGTCCCTCCCCCGCCCCTCGGCCGTGTGCTCCAAGTAGGTCAGAGAGGCGAAAGCGCCTCTTCTGGAGAGGAGAGGACAGTCGCTCACGGCCTCCGGGCCAATGGGATGTGACGGTCGAGAGGCTGGGGAACGGTCCCCACGGGGAGCGTGGGCGGCCTCCCTCCTGCCCTCGCCCTGGACGGGGGATGGGACATCTGGACGGGGCGCCAGGTGCGGGCGAGCCGCGCGTCAGGGGAAGTCGGAGACAAGGGCAGGAGCGCACGGAGCCCGCCCCTTGGGCCTGCAGACTTGGTGCTCTGCAGGCGTCGGTCCAAGAACAGCTTGGGTTTTCTGATGTTGCATGACTTGGCCCAGTGCAGCGGACTGGAGGCCGGCGGGAGAGAAGCGGCAGGGATGGAGCCGTGCTTATCCACCCCGCCGTCCGGCGACGTGTCCCTGCACGTGTGTGTGCTGGGCGTCCGCCCAGGACATCAGGATGAGCCGGGTGCGCGGCACAACACGGAGGGTAGAGGCGGGTGCAGCCCAGGCAGAGCCCCCGGGAGCCTCCAAGGCGGAGGCACAGCCGCAGTCATGCGGGCAGCAGGCCCCTCACTGGGGAACCGGTCCCGCCGCGGGCCCGCAGTTCCAGCCTCTGATCAGCTAGGAACTCCGAGTCAAATATTAACAGACAGAATCGGCAATGTTGGAGGACTACTAATCACAACACCTCAGGGAGGTTTACACCTGGAATAGACAGGTAATTTAATACCGGGAATCCTGTCAACATGATTAATAAATTAAATAATCATACAAACAATAACAACACCAAAAGCTGATACAACGTTCACCGTGTGCCAGGCACAGTCCTCCCTGTAGCCCCGCCAGGAAGTGCCCCTCCACCTCACAGACCGGATGCGGGGCAGGGGGCTGGGGGCAGGCAGGGGGCTGGGGGCAGGAGGCCAGAAAAGCCGAGGCCTCAAGCTGGGAAGCGCAGAGCTGGGCCGCAGCCCCGAGGCAGGTGCGGGAGGCACTGAGCGTACTGCTCGGCCTCCCTGGCAACACAAGACAGAAGCGCCTTGAGTACGCTCAAGACCATCTGCCCAAAAAAAGCAGAGCGCTGGTTTCAAGCCTGTGCCCCGGGCACCATTCTTTACTGGGGAAAAGGGGGACACAGAGCTCTTATTTCCAGCTTTTATTACAACAAAGGGACATAGATGGTAATTTATACCAAGAAAAATGCGGGAATCAGGGAATAACTTTACATAAACGTAACAAAAGAAAGGGTGTTGCCCTGTTAGCGCGAAAAGCAAAAGAGGCCAAGATTAGTTGAGCTCATGAGATTTTTAAGGAGAAATAAACCCAACCAGTTATGAGGAAAAAGGCTGGCTGGGGGCACCCTGGTCGGGGTCCCCTCCCGGAGCTCATCTCGGATTTGAGGTGGCGCCCGCCACAAGGCAAGAACAGAGCAGGGCCCCGCTGCCCGACGGGAACAGACTCTTTCACTTAGTAACCGGGGCCCAAAGAGTGCCCTCGACCCTCCCAGGGCCGCTCCCCGGGCGGCAGGCAGGCTGGCCAGTCCAGGACTTGCCTGGACAACGTCCTCAGAGGAACGCACCCAGAGCCACCCCTCCTCTCCCGGCTCCGAGGAGGCGGCCTGTCCTGGGAAACCCACCTCCCACCAGTTCACACCAGGAGGTCGGCCTCCCCGCCACACAGGGTCCCTCAGGGCAGCACCCCCCCATCCTCAGGACCCCGTCAGGACCCCGGAGAGCAGGCGGGGAAGGATGCTGAGGGCAGGAGGCCCGAGGCCGGAGCGGGGGGTGGGGTGGGGGGAACCAGAAACGTGAGGACTCAGCCCTCGCAGGAGCTGGGCCCTTTTCTGGGTGCTGTCCCCCCAGGGCTGCCCGGGTGAGGGTGCCCCAGGTGCCAACGGGGTTCCCCTGTCAAGAGGGCGGCTCCTCTTTCCTAAAAAGACCCAGGGTCACCTCGGCCTCCAGATGAGAGCAGCACCGGTGGCAGAATCGCCGACCGGGAGGCCCCCCTCCCTGCAGCTGATGCTCCTGATGGAATTAATCCCCGGGGCTTCAGTCCTCCGAGGGCCCGTGAACCCCGCAAGCCCTGCGCGGCTCACTCCCTGCAAGGCCTGGCGTGCTCTCTGAGCTGTGCTGGCGGAGCACAGGCAGGCGCGTGCACGGGGGCGGGGGGGGCTCCCCATTCCCACCTCCCAAACACAAAGGCGGATCTGTAAAGCCAAGTACAGACACGGCGCAGGTAACCCGCACAGCACCCAAGCGGGGTCTAGCTCCCGACCTCGGCCGGGAAGAAGTGGGTCACACGAGCTTCGCAAGACAAGGGCTGTGGGCAGCACGACCTGAGCCGCACCGGACCGAGCTGCCGGAGCCGACCGCCACCCCACCCCGAGGGTCCCGACAGGGCGCGGCCTGCGAAGCCTGCGGGCACCGCCTCCGCGTCCCGGCACCCCTCGCCCATTTCCTCAGCACCGGCGCCGGGTCCTTGCTGACTGGGGGCTGCGCTTGGGGCACGGGGACAGGGGTGATGCTCTGGGCCCGGGCGGTCAGCTCGCCGTGCTTCTGGAGGCCAGGCCAGGTGGCTGTCCCGGAGGCAGACCGCGGACACAGCCGGGGGACAGCACCCTGCCTCTTCCCTGCCTGCCCAGCCCAGTCTGAGGCACGGAGCTCTGGAGCCGAGGGTGTCACCAGCTGACACCAGCTGTCCGGCCACCCACGGGCCCCCAGATGCCACTCCGGAGGCTCTGTGGCAATTTAAACCTCAGAAAGTCAGAAAAACAAGTTTCTCAGTCACCCAGACGAGCCGCTTTAAAAAGATCTGATTATAATAACAGTGGGATCCTTTTTAAAACGAGCAAAAAGGACAGAATAAAAAGGCAAAACAAAGGGCAGCAGAACTGTCCCTGCTGAGGTGTGAGTGTGACAGGGTGGGCCGTGGGCGGACCCCTTTCAACTGGGACACAGGATCCGGGGGCTGGGAGACAACTGCCTCAGAGCAGACTGAACCCCACTCCTGGGGGGGTCGCTCTTGTTGGCCCCTGTCCTGAGCATTTCCTAGGGACACACGTGACCTTTTGCATAAATATCACAGCACGTGTGCGCCTCAGCTTGACTTCAAAAGCAGTATGATTAAGAGGCTGTAAAACGCGCAAAGCTTAAATCACAGCTGGATTTCACACCCACATTTACCACCGGGAGGTGTGACCACCAACTCACGACAAGGAACAACTCCGCATCACGGCTCAGCCCCATCTGGAGAGCTTGCTTTGCGCCCAGGGCGCACTTTGGGGGCGGCCCCCCTGCCACCAAGGTCCCTGGGGTTGTCCGAGCTCTGAGCGTGGCAGGTCGTTGCTCTGTCGTTCCTCCCCTCCCGAGTGGGACTTCAGGGTGCAAACGTGGTCACGTGAGACTGACCCTTCTGTCACCGGCATCGGCCTCCCGTTTGGGGCGAGGCCCTCGGTGCCTCCTGGGCCGAGTGCCTGCGGTGCCCGTCCCCGGAGAAGGCCGTTTCCAAGTTGCCACACGTCCTGTCTGGGTCCTTCAGCTCATCATCTCGGCGCAGAGGCATCTATGTTTGACGTGAGGTCAAGTTCTGACTTGGGGTTCAGCTTTTTTTAATAGATACCTGATGGACCCAACACCATTTACTGAATAGTCTTTCTGTTCTACCACTTTTATTAAAGCAAACAAAACAGACCCACCTCCCTCCAGACCAGTCTCCTCCACCGACATCCATCACCGGCTTCCTTACTCCTGCCCGGCGGTGTGTTTTTATACAGGTTTCTTTCCCTCTCCTTTCTTGCCTTCTTCTGGATTGTTCTTAACAATACCTCCCCCCTCGGCGCGGGGGCTGCCTGCTTGGGGAGTGAGCCCAGCCTCGGCCCTGCCCCCGCCGGTCCCCGAGTCCCGGGAGTCGCGACCACCCAGGAGCAGGCCCAGGGCCGTCCCTCCTGTCCTCCCTCCACCGGCCGCCGCCTGGGGCTCGGCCTGGGCAGCAGGGGCGGCCGCGTCTCCTCTGGTTTCCATGCTGCGGGCAACACTGTTGGCAGTGGGGTCTCCGTGCAGGAAGGGCACACAGGGAACAGACCCCGTGTCACCTCAGGACAAGAGACTCCGCTGCCAGGTCACACGCGGGGAAGAGGACACACACGGCTCAGCTGTGACCTTCCCCGTGCCCACCCAGCCGCGGGCACCAGCACTGCCCGCGGCTCTCACACTCACACGGGCACCAGCGTCCCCAGGAAGTTCTGTGGATCACAGAACCAGGCTCAGCCCAGAGTTCCTGACTCAGGCGGTCGGGTGGGGGTAGACAAGACTGCCTCTCCAGAAGGTTCTCAGGTGGTGGCGGGGGTTAGGACCCTCTCGGAGGCGCACCGACGGGCACCGTCCTCTAGAGCGGCAGGGGCATGCCCCAGAGAAGGAGCCGGGCCCTTCCCGGGGGACCGCCTGGAGCACCGGCTCCACCCCGACGGGCTGCCCGTCCTCAGACCCTGACCTCTGAAGCTCCCCCTCGGCCAGAGCCAAGACGGCTCTTCAAAGGCTCCAGCCCCGGGGGCGCGCGGGACCCCAAGCCTTCCTGAGGCTGCCGGACCCGGCGACGTGCCTTTCACGGCGGTGGGTTTCCGCGCCTCCTTCCGCAGAGCGGGGGCCTCGCAGAGACAGTGGGGCACTGGCGGGGTGGCCCGGGGGGCGCGTGCAGAAGGCGGCCCAGCTCCTCCCGCAGTCCTTTTGGTCCCCAGACGAGGCCAGACCAAAAGCCAAGAACGTCCGTCAGAGACCGGCCCAGGCCAACGTGAAGCACAAGGACGAGCTGCTGGCCGTCAGGAGCTTGCGAGGGGTGCCGTGGACAGAGGTTGGCCCTCTGCTTAGGGCACCTTCCTCTGAGATTGTGTTGTTTCTGGAAAAACAATCTTCTATTCCGCTGGTAAAAAAGGGCAAGTCAGTGCTCCTAACACTGGCCGGGGTGCAGGTTTACTTCCAGGTCTTGTTCCCCCCAGAGCCAATTATGGGGCATAATTTACATGAACGCACATGAACCTGCTACCCACACAATGACCGAGCCCCATCCTCCCAGCCGTGAGGACGTAGGTCAGGTGGAACAGGAAAAGGAGACAATGTGAAAACTGCTTTGAAATACTGGGCACTTTCCCAGGCACAAAGGAAGCGTTTAGAATCATAAATACAAGAACGATTGAAATTTCCTGCTCTATCTTAAGGAATAGTAGAAAAATTTCCCTTTCTTCAAGATTGCAAAATGGATAAAGAGCCCTTTAGATATAGTTCATGAGACTCTTTCAAAGGCTGCAGTTGGAAGGAACTGGGTATCACCCTAAATGCCTAATATTTCTACAAGAGAAAAATCTTATTTTGTTACCAAGGGTGCAACTGTTATTTTTACATCTCAAATGTGGGGGAATTAATCATCTACAGTGTCCACATTCACTTCTATGGACTTGGCTATAGACCTATGTTTCCTGGAAAGCCAGTTAAGATACACATTTTAAATATTTTATTTCTGAAAAGCAAAACCCTTTTCTCCAGTAGAACACACTCAAATCAAATACCATACAACTTTGGTTTCTGGCAAACCACTCTGGAAACATTTTTTTCCCAGGAAATCCTAACAAGAGCATATAGTTTGTCTAAGTACGGCACCAGCGGCCAGCCAACTACACAGATATTGCAAACATTTTATCGTCTACTCATTACCTGCAAAATATGTTCATCAGACACCTTGAACTAATGGAATACTTCGATTTACTTATAGGACAGGTAAAAGAAAATTTTTTTGTTACTTATAAGCCACAAAGCTCACGTTAGTTTTACAAACACTTTTAAAGTACTGTACCTTTCCCCGCTGCCTCACAGAGGATGCATGCTCACTGGCCTCCCAGGGACAACAGAAGGGCGTTACTTCTCATCTAGCATCAAGCTCCGAAAGTGCGTGTGCTCCACACGCCGCAACACACACGCATCGACCTTACTCTAACATGTGCATTTCACGCCAGTGGATGCCACCGGCTCACCTGGTCACCGCAGGCGTGGACATTCCCCAACAAAGGTGCTGGTCCCCAGGAGGGAGCAGAGCCCTGGGCCCCGGGGATGACCAGCCTCTCTGAGGGGAGGATCACATCCCCACACCTGCCCCAGGAGCACCAACAGCTGAAAAATGACCTGTTTGTTTCCTACGTAATAGCTCACTAACACTGGAGTGTCAACAGTGACCCTGATCCTTAAAGAGGAGCCGTGTTGTCAGACCAGGGGAACGTCTGGAGCTCTCGGTGAGGACCCCACGCTCCCGCTCCGTCAGCACCGGGCACAGCCCAGCTGGATGGCCCTGGACACCCGCTGTCTGGGCTCCGCATGGCCTCGGCCGGGCCCACAGCCCCTTACCTCAGAACAAAGCCACGCTGTGCGGTCGGGCAGGGCCGGATGGATGTGGCTATCAGACAGATGGTCACTCTCCCCGTTTAGAGAAGATAAAAATGTTAAAGGAGAAAAATTAGAGTGCGGTTTTGTTCTAAACCAGAGGAGGCTACAGATCCCATTGGCCTCAGGTTGGAGACCTCGTGACATGGGACCAGGCACATGTGACCTACTTTTCGCCCGGCTCCCCTCGTTCCGTTGGAGGGGTGCGCCTGGCGGATGCGCTGTCATTTTAATGACGCCTTCCCCCAACAGGGGCCACCGCACAGACCGCCGTGCCTGCGGGACATCGGCCACGACAGCTCAGGCCTGGAGAGGGAGGGGGGCAGAGACCTCGGGCCCACGTCAATCGAAACACAGCTCTGCAGAGCCGAGCCACTGCCGCCCCTGTCAGCTGTCTGTGCGCTCGGGGGCTGGGTCCTCCCCAGGACGAGGCGTCTGAAAGGGCACCACCCGCAAACCCTCTCCTTCTCCCAGTTTTCTCTTCCTCGTGATCTAGGGCTTCTAGGTGCTGCCTTGGAAGCCAGCTGCGTGCAGGAGCTTAGGCAGCACTGAGCGCTGGGCGTCCTGAGAGGAGTGAGCCCGACAGTGGGGCTCTGGTCTGGGCAGCGAGACGGAAGGACCGACCCAGACCCATGAGAGGACGTGGAGGACGCAGCTGGTCCCCCAGTCAGAGCGGGCACTGCCACCAAGCAGGAGGAGGTTGCCCTGTGACTGCGCTATCACCTCCACCTCTCGCCATCTCTCACGAAATCAGAGGCAGATCCATGGAAAAAGCCAAACACCCACCGGGTGGGGAAACTCCGGCGCAGAGAGGACCCGCTGTCCGGGAGGACGAGCCTGGCTTTGCTGGGGGCGGTGCCGAGCTCCCGCTGCGAGAGCCCGCAGAGCGCGGGGCACCTTGTGACGCCAACTGGGGTGGCACCTGCCAAAATCAGCCTGACTGTTCGTTACGGGAAAAAACGGAAAATGCATATAATGCAAAAGCCCTGTAACTTCATCCCCCAGAAAGACCACCAGTGAGAGTGGGGTGTTTGGAGGTCGACCTCGTCAGACCTTTTTCCAGTAGGTGTGTGTCATTATACTTTTTCACAAAAATAGGCCCAAACCACCCAAGTTTGTCCTTTTTTTCTCACTTAACATTATATACAAAATATTTTTGTGTGTCACTATGCTTAAATCTACACAGTAGTGATCAAATTCCCCATGGTATCCCATTTTATGCATAAGATTTTATGCATTTAATTTTACGCATTTTCATGCATAAGGATATAGTCAACTGCAAGGACTGTATATTCTGGGTGTTTGAATTGTTACATTAAACAGTGTTTTAACAATACTCTTCGGGTGGACCTCTCTCTGTCCGTCTTTTATTGCCTCAGAATATTTCTTTATAGAAGGTCAAAGGACACACGTGCTTGAGGCCCTGGATAGGGTGACAAACCGACCCAGCCAGCGGCACCCCCGCGAGGAGGGGCCCTTCCCTGTGCTCCAGCCCACACTGGGCAGCCTGTCATCAGTGCCCACGGGGCCCAGCGTCCTGGGGATGCCAGCGTCAGTGGCTGGCAGGGGAGGAGCCCTGCCATGTGTCCTGCACTGTCAGCTCGTCCAGTCCCCGCAACAGCTCTGTTAGGGACAGAAAAGGCAGCCCTGTCACTCGGGCTCGCTCACGGTCATAGGGCACAGGCCGCTGAGGGCCCCCTGTCGGCCACTGGGAGGGTGCTGGGAGGACTGGGCACTGGCCTTTGGGTCTGGTGGGGGCAGGAGGGGTACAAGGAGAGCAAGTGGCCACGCGAGGCCACCAGGGTTGGGAGGTGGTCACGGCAGGTGGATGAGCCCCCAAGGCTCCCCGCCTGATTCTGCGCGGGGAGAGGTGGCTGGGAGAGGAGGAGCCGAGTCCTTGAAGAAGTGACAAGGAGAGGAACAGCGAGCAGAGGGGCATGAAGGACCAGAGTCACGGGCCGAAGAGAAGGAGCTGAGGGCACGGGAACCAAATAGGAGGCCAGAAGGTGCAGCCTGGACATCGGGGGGAACCGAGGATGGTGGCATCCAGGGTGTCTGGGGCTGACAAGCCCACAACCAGCTGAACGCGGCTGAGGGGCAGGGACAAGGCCAGGGCAGCACAGGACAGCCTTGCCAGCTGTGCCTGCTAGCTGTTTCAGCGTGGGTGTCGGGAAGGGGGGGGGACCCACACCGCTGAGCACTATGCCTCCTGCCTTGGGGGGTCGTGTTCATCGTGCTAAGTGGCCGCTCACTCGCTTGCCCACGGCTGGGGCTTCTCTGTCTCACTGGACTCCACCCATCACCCCTGCAGCCTGCCCTGTGCCCGACACAAGGTCAGGCGCGCAGGCCTTGGAGCACAGGGGCACCTGGCAAACGTGGCCGGGCAGAGGGCAGGCCCACAGGCCGGACAGGGGCCCCCGGTGTGGGGCTGGGTGGCGGGGGGGCAGGCAGAGAGCCTGGTGGGGTCCCTCGGCCCCCGCCTTTGCTGAGCTGCAGCCTGGCCTGGGGTTGGTCCGGGCCTGTCCTCCACCTCCACGTGGTCCTGAAGAAGCCCGGTCAGACGGCTCTGGTTTACATAACCAGCCTCGCTCTTGACAGCAGCCTGGGACGTGCCAGCCGTGTGGAAGGAGCCGTTCCTTCCAGCTCCTGCCCAAAACCAGAGCCGCCTCCAAGTGACCTGTCACTGACATTCACGCAAACAGACACCTGGAGGCTGAAATGATTTTAACCTTCCTCCATACAAAGCAAAGATCAAAACAACACAGCGTGCAGGCTTATGGAATTGGGTCAAGCACCACAGGATTAAAAATGCTGAGCTGCAATTAAAAGAGCAAAACAAAGCCAGACAGACAACATTTGGATAGGGCAGAAGAGAAGCTGCCGTGGAGAAGAATGAAGAAGAATTTCATAAAGTCGGTGAGGGGGCCCTGTACCCCTTATTTATTAGTTTTGTGACCTTTTAAAGATGCACGTGTTTCTTTGACAACCACCTGGGAGATAGGTTGACTCAGAACCTGTACAATGTGTATGGCGTGAACCCGGATTAGTAACTCCCACAGCTGGAAACAGTTTCTCAGTGGCCACCTCTGCGGCCCCGCGTGAATAAGGCACCCTAGAATGTACTCTTCAGCCTTCGGCAATGCCCCTGTAACCTGAAATGCACGGGTGAATAAACTAGAACTGGCCTGGAGAGGACCAGGCATGAGAGCTGAGCAAGGAACCTTGGAGGCCTCCATTTACAGTGAGACACCGAGGCCAGGGAAAGTCAGTACTGCAGGCTCAGGACCCCTGAAGCCCCGGGCAGAACTCGGACCTCAGGGTGCTGGGTGGAGTGCACAGCGGCACACAGGACACACAGGCTCCGGCACACCCCGTCCTGCACACGTGCACCCAGGCTCCTGCACCCACACCCACACGGCAGGACGGTCAGCAGGGCCAGGCCGCCTGCAGCGCTAGCACGGGGCGCTGCATGTGGCTAGTGTCCCTCACAGACCCAATGAGCAAGCAGACCACAGACCCAGCTCTTCAGATTCCCCACCTAGTGGAATGAGGCCATAGAGGCCTGAAAACAGGGAACACATAGGCGAACACAGTTCAAAGGCATCCCACGTTCCTCAAAAATTCAAGGGAAAAAGCCAGGGAGAAACATTTCTGCCTCAGCTTAAACCTGCTTCTTCAAATTCTAGACGTGCCTTTTCAAGAGCCGATCAGGAATGATGTTCCTGCCCGATCACATTATTGCATCGACTTCCTTTCTTAAAGTTTCCTTTTTCATGGCTCGTCTTCACTTCCTGGCACTACTCCCGGCTGACACCACATCACGGACTAAAGAGGGTAAAATACAGCATGGGCCCTTCAAACACATTCCATTGTTCCATGGTGAGTCTGACTTTGCTACACATTCTTGGTAAACAGACAAGCAGACAAGGGCCGCTTCACAGCCACTCACCTTCCCCCATAAGCAGGCTGGACGAGTCAGAGCAGGCCCATAGATAGCGTGTGTTCACACTCGTTGTGACCTAGAGCATCACAACCAGAAATGGCGATTCACGGGAGGACCGGCTTTGGTCGTGGAGCCCACCGACCTGAAACACAAAACACAGGGGCAAATGAGCTGACGAATTAGGACCTTGTGCATCGGGACTGAGCTTCAACAGAACTGCTTTCTTGTGTTCAACAGAGCAGCAAGCATTTCTTAAGATTCAGGTGTGAGACGCGCGGGATGTGATGAAATGCCAGTGAGAGCTCATCCTGGGACCCACCCTACGCGGCCCGGAGGGGGCCTCCACTGCACAGATGAGCAGTCCAGAAGAAGTGCTTGGTAAAACTGTACACACTTTTGAGAACATAAGTGAACAGTCAACTTTCTACTTGTAATATTTAGTATATTTATATGTATATATACTGATTTTAAAAGTTATGAAACTATATATTAACTTAAACACACTGCTGGTTTTCTACTTTACAGCTGGTATCATCATTTCACTCGAACCCTTCCATTTCAGCATGCAATCTGTCCACCTAGTCTTTTCCAGAGTGCATCATTTTCTCCTTGGTCTAAGTTTCTTGACTCTTCACTTTTTGAATTCACATTGTTGCCCAAACAGGAAACTTCATCCCCAGGCACAAGATGTTTATAACATACCCTCTTTGCTATTTTTCAAGTCCAGGTGTAACGACCTCTGCACGTTACTGTCAGGGATGCCTTAAAAGGCTCTTTACAACAGCATCCAACATTTGGAACTGTGAGGTCAGAGCACCAAAAATAATGAGAAGCCCATGTTAAATGTGTCTCTGTCTTTCTCCATGTCAATCAGGTAACCATTTTAGGCAATAAACAACATCACTGAGTCTGTTTCAAGCTAAAATATCTTACCCATATAATATGTTAAGGTTCAAAATGAAATAAATGAGAAAATACGAAATGTAAGGAAATGCCATGAAGGTGACATTGAGTAAAAGCCTCCCTCTTTCACAGGGGCAGACGGTGTCTCCACTGGTGCAGGAAAAGGGTCAGCGTGTTACTGATTGGAGGATCGGAGAGGGCTGAAGGTCACGTGTGGGAACTCATCAGAAAGCAATGGAAGAACAAGGGATTGTCTTGGCTCCCTTGTCAATTAGAACAGAACAGTCTTACAGACGTAGAGAACAAACGTATGGATACAAAGGGGGGAAGGTGGGGAGTGGTGGTGGTGGTGTGATGAATTGGGAGAATGGGATTGACATATATACACTAATAAGTATAAAAGAGATGACTAATGAGAACCTGCTGCATAAAAAATAAATAAATAAAATTCAAAAACAAACAAAAAAAAGAACAGTCTTATATGTGCAGTGCCAGGAAAACTGATAGCACACACCAAAGGGTGCACTTGAATCCTTACCTTACACCACATGCAAAAATTAACTCAAAATAGATCAAAGACCTAGACTTAAGAGCTAAAACTATAAACATCTTGAAGAAAACACTGGAAAAAAATTTTTCATGGCATTGGATTTGGCAATGATTTCATGGATATGACACCAAAAAGCACAGGCAGCAACAAAAAGTAGATGAACTGGACTTCATCAAAATTAAGAACTTTTGTGCATCAAAGGGCACTAATAAGAAGGTGAAAACACAACCTACATAATAGAAAATATCGGCAAATCAGATACCTAAGAAGGGATTAATATTCAGACTATATATAAAACTTCTACAACTCAACAATAAAAAACAATTAAGAAATATACGAAGGATTTGATATACATTTCTCTAAGGAAGATATAGAAATGGCCAATAAGCACAGGAAAAGTAACTCAACATCATTTGGCATTAGAAAAATGCAAGTCAAAACCACAACGAGCCACTTAGGATGGCAATAATAGTAATAATAATGAAAATGATAATAATAAGAAGAAGAAACAGAAAATAACAAATGTCAGCAAGGATATGGAAAAACTGGAATCTTCATACACTGCTGGTGGAAATATAAAATGATATAACCCCTTTGGAAAACAGGCTGGCAGTTCCTCCACAAGTTAAACCTAGAGTTCCTATATGACCCAGCAACCCCACTCCTAGGCATATACCCAAGAGGTTGAAAATATACGTCCACAGAAAAACCTGTACATGGATGTTCACAGCAGTGTTGTTTATAACTGTCAAAAAGTGGAAACAATCCAACGTCCATCAATTGATGATGGTGGATAAACAAAACGTGGTGCATCCTTATAACGGGATGTTATTTGGCCACAAAGAAGGGGATGAAGTACTGACCCGCGCGGCAACGTGGATGGACCTTGAAGACATTACGAGAAGGGAAAGAAGCCAGACACGGAAAGCCACATGTTGTGTGCTCGCATTTACAGCAAACGTCCAGAACAGGCCAACCCACAGGGACAGAAAGTGGACCCACGGTTCCTAGGGCTGAGGAGAGAGGGTAACGGGATGGGCGTGGGGTTTCTTTTGGGCGACGAGAACGCTCTGTGATTAGACAGTGGTGATGGTTGCACACCTTTGTGAATACGCTAAAAACTACTAAAATATGCAGTTCTAAAGTATGAATTGTATGATAGGTGAATTACACTCAATTAAAAAGAACAAAGGTAATAAATACTCAAAAGTTTTTTTAAAAAAAGGCAATGGAAGAGACCTCGTATTAAACATCACAGAGTTAACATGTGTTTACTCCACCCTTACAGAAACTGCACTGAAATGACGCTCACAAAATAAAACAGCACAAACCCACAAGCACTAAGAAGTCAGGAGGAGCGAGAAGAACCAACAAAGGCTTTCAGCACAACCCTGGGATCTGGGAAGTGGGTGAAAATGTGGTAAATAAGGAGCAAAGCAGAGACACTGACACCGCAGCCTCTAAGGGAAGAAGCCACCCGGAAGCCGGCCGTTCGCCCCCTGTTCCAGGGAGAGCAGGGCCTGCAGGCACCGAGTGGCTCCACAGGTCAGAGGGGCAGGGAAGTGGGTGGAAACAGCAGTAACAATTAGAATTGTCTGTGAGGAAGCATTAGGGCCTCAAGTGCCACGGCACCGTTGTCGCCAATCAAGTACTCCTGTTCCCAGGGACACCCAGAGGTTTCCTCTTGGGAAAGGGTGACTCTTCAGGACAGAAATGCCGACATCACCCCAGGAGTGTTACGGGGATGAGAAGTGAAAGAACGAGACCTCATGCTCCTCCCTGAGGCCCGCGGCGCCCTAGCAGAAGGGGTACCCCTCACTGTAAGTCACATAAAGGAGAACGAGCACGACAGCACTTTCTGATGACAGCGCAAGAAAGCCAGAAATTAATGCACTAAAAGACACTCCATTTGAAATTTATATCACCCCAGAAACCTCTGAAGGGAACTCGTTTACTAAACATACAGCCTGACGTGGCACTGGGTTTGGTAAGAAGCGCCACGAGACCAGCGACACAGAGAGTGATGTGACAGACTCGCTCGCGCAGTGACCCACTTCTCCCAGCATCGGCCACCGCTTCAGGGAGCGGGACACCGAGCTCCCCGTGGAGCGAGAGGTGAGCGACGGGCACCGTCTCGGAGGGAAGGCTCTGCCGTTCTCTTTTCAAAACTCAACTGGTGCTGGAAAGGGGGGTGACGGAGGAGACAAAGTGGGGTTCACGACTCCCCTTTTCACCTCTGCGGCCGCCCCTCGCTGTGCGACCCACTTAGTGACAACAGGAGCAGTGGTTTTCAGCGGCTCGCTGAACAGCCCGCCACAATGCATCAGTTTCAAAGGACCAGAGCCCGAGGACGGCGCATCCCCTCCCAGGCACAGTGCAGACAAAAGCAGCCCATCGAGCCGCAAACGACACACATGCGCACACAGGCAGACACTCGCGTGTGCACGCGGGCGTGAGCGGCTCCCACTGCCGTCCGCACCCTCACGTGGGGCCTGGCTTCACCGGAAGGTCGGAGACATCGGACGACCGGGCGCAGGGCTGTCCTGCTCTCCACTGGGCGTCCTCTGTGAGCCCTCCTGCCGGGAAGCTGGGCAGCAGGAGAGGGTGGGGGCAGGCGGGCAGGGTGCTTTAGGCCACTTGAAGAGGGGGCAGGTGGAACCTGCGGGAAACAGGGCTGTGAGAGGATTTTGATAAATCACGATATTTTAACACCGGCAATCTGGCTGCTGGTGTGGAAACCAGGCTGAAGGTGAAAAGCGGCAGGAGAGGAAGCCGGGAGAGAATTCAGGAGATTACCCGCTAATCCAGCCAAGAGATGATGGTGAGGAAGTGCCTCGATGCCCCAGAGCCCGCGAGGGGTTAATCTGAGGAGCGACCCCAGGGCCAAACCAACAAACCACCCAACTGGCGGGGACGCCATGGCACCCCCGTCACAGTTCACACAAGGACAGTGAACACGGAGCGAGTTGTGGACTATCATGTGTGTGCGTAAAGCTGCACCTGACATTTAGAGGTTGTACATTCTCCTAAAACTCTCAGAGAACAAAACCAAAATTGACAATGTTCTAACTCATAATGCAAGTTTCAACCAATTTTGAAGACATGGAATCAACAGACCATGCCTTCCACCCGGTGGGCGATTAAATTAGAAATCATTAGCAAAAAGATAACTCTATAACTCTCCTGGACTCCTAACACTTTTTAAATGATTCTAAATAAGAAGTGGATGGGAATGACATGATGAAATTAGAAAATCATGAGACCTCAACAATAATAAAAGTGCTGCATGCCAAAATTTGTAGCATTCAGCTACAATAGAACTTACAGGAAAACTTACAGCTTTTAAAAGCCTATACTAGGAATAAAGTCAGAAAACTAGTGAATAGAAAATCCAATTTTAGAAGTTAGAAAAATAACAGAAAGTATCCACAGAAAATAGAAAGAAAGTAATTATAATAAAGAATAGATCAGAAGTTACAAAAAAAGAACCAATTGTGAAAATGAACAAATATAAAATTTGGTTCTTCAAAAAAGGTCCCAAAATATACAACCCTCTGATGACGCTGATCAAGAAAAATAATCCAGAAGGCACAGATGACTGGAGTAATTAAAAGGAACACCAGGCCTTCTGGTTCTGGACAAAATGAAGCAGACGCATTTTTCCCTACATTCCTGCTGAGAACAACTAAAAACCCTGTGTTAAACATGAAACAAGCCGAAGAAAAATGGGAAAGGTGGAGAGAAGTGCCTGGATGGGTCCTGAGGTGTGAAGGCTGACACAACAGTGAGTTCACCTTTGTGTTTTGTTTTGATTCCCTCCTGTTTATTCTAGGCTGGTCACTGGAAAAGCCTGCGACCGAAAAATGCCAAAGAACACTGTAAAAAAGCCTCAAGAAAAGCCACCCCCCGCCCCCCTGGAGAACACTGCCCCCCAGGCGAAGCTGACAGGGGACGCGTGCCACACACACGTGCCCACATCAGAGGGGCTCCCACCTCTCAGGAACGAGGAGCTCCTCCCTCTGCCCAAGGTATCGGGGAGGCCAAGGGCTGCCTGGGCCTCCACCCCAGCCCACTGTGAACAACATTCCCCCACCCATGTCAGTAGAGGCTTGCTAAGACAGGAGATTTTTATAAGATCCAGAATATCATAACATTGCAACCAAAATTTCCAGGATACAAACAAAAATCGCTTGCCATACCAAAAATGAGACTAGGAGAATCTCAACATGAAAGAGTAAAGAATATCAATAAATGCGAACACTGAGATGACAGAGATATTAGAATTCTCTGACAAGGACTTTAAAGCTGCTGTCACAAAAATGCTGCAGTGAGCATGTCTGAACATGCTTAAAGCAAATCTCGAAAAACCTCAGCAAAGAAATGGGAGAACTGAACAACCAGCAAATTACCAAAATCCAATCAAAATGAAAGAGACAACCTCAATATGCCTATAGCCATTAAAGACATGAAAACCTGTAATAAAAACTCCAGAAAAAATAAATCCCCAGGCCCAGATGGTTTCACTGGAGGATTTCACCAAACATTTAAAAGAGAATGAACATAAGCCTTAGACACTCATAGAAAATAGAAAACTTCCCAACTCATTTTGTGAGGCTACTGTTACCCTGATACCAAAACTGGAGATAAGACGGTACAGAAAAAAAAAAAAATAGACCAGTCTCGCTCATGAACATCCACACAAATAGACTCAATATTTTTCTTAAATTAGCAAATGAGGGACTTCCCTGGTGGCGCAGTGGTTAAGAATCCACCTGCCAATGCAGGGGACACGGGTTCGAGCCCTAGTCTGGGAGGATCTCACATGCCGTGGAGCAACTAAGCCCGTGCGCCACAACTACTGAGCCTGCGCTCTAGAGCCCATGAGCCACAACTACTGAAGCCACATGCCTAGAGCCCATGCTCGCAACAAGGGAAGCCACCGCAATGAGAAGCCCGTGCACCATAATGAAGAGTAGCTCCCACTTGCTGCAACTAGAGAAAGCCCACAGGCAGCAACAAAGACCCAACGAAGCCAAAAATAAATAAATAAATTAATTAATTTTAAAAAGTCTTAAAAAAAATTAGCAAATGAATCCAGCAATGTGTAAAAGAGTTACGTACCATGGCCAAGTAGGATTTATCCAGATATGCAAGGCTGGCTCCATGTTAAAGAAAATCAATCAGTGTAATCTACCATATCAACAAGCGAAAGCATAAAAGCCATATGACTATATAAACTGATGCATTAAAATGCATTTGACAAAATTCAACACCTAATTCATGATAAAAAATACCAGCAAGTTAAGAATAGAGGGAAATTATGTCAACTTGATAAATAGCATCTATAAAAAACCTACGGCTATCATCATACATATGGTGATAGAATGAATGCTTCCCACTAAGATTGGGAACAAGCACGGCTGTCCACTTTCACCACTCTTATCCAACATGTTACTGGGAGTTCCAGCCACTGCAATAGGCAAGAAAAAAATCAGAGGCATTTAGGCTGAAAAAGAAGAAGTAAAACTATCATCTCTATTTGCAGACGATCAGATTTTCTGCCTAGAAAATCTTGAGGAATCTATAAACAAAACAAAACTCCTAGAAATAATAAGTGAGTTCAGAATGGTGCAGAATATGAGTCATACACGAAAAGTAACTGCATTTCTGTATACTAACGGTGAACATACATCAACCAAAATTTAAAACAACGATTTAAAATCATTTAAAAATACAATGAAACACTTAGGTACACACTTAATGACATTTATGAAGGCCCTGTCTGCTGAAAAATGCAAAATGCTGATGAAATAAATCAAAGAAACATAAGTAAGTGGAGAGACAACGCTATATCCACGGATTGGAAGACTCAACGTAGTAAAGACATCAGCTCTCTCCAAATCGGTCTGCGGGCTCAACGCAGTTCCTGCAAAAGTCCCAGCAAGGTTTTGTAGACACAGACAAGCTTATTCTAAAATGTATATGGAAAGAGAAGAATAAAGCAGGAAAAATCCCTCGATTTGATAATAAGGCTTACTTTGTAGCTACGGTATTCAAGACAGTGTGGTGTTGGCATCGGGGGGTACACACACCAGAGGACGAGAAGAGAGAACCCAGGGGCAGACCCAGCACAGAGGCCTGGCCCCTCTCCGACAGCGGGGAAAGGAGTCCCACTGAGAAAGGTGGTCTCCCAACAAAAGGTGCTGGGACAGGGGACCCTCGCCCTAAGCCTCACACCTCACACAAATACTTACACAAAATGGGTCACAGACACAGGGGTAAAGCAAGAAACTACAAAACTTTTAGGAAAAAAACAGAAGAATCTTCAGGACCTAGGGGCTAGGCAAAGAGTTCTCAGACTTGACACAGAAAGCATGAACCACGAAAGGAAAAACTGATAAACGGGACTTAATCAAAATTACCGACTTTTGCTATACCAAAGACCCTGTTAAGAGAATGAAAAGCCCAGCCGATGCTCCCCACACCCGGGGCGCCCTTCGCCCACATCCCCATGTCACAAGCTTGGCCACCACTCCTGGCCTCCAGAGCCCGCTCCCCTGGCCCCAGCAGCCTGGCAGCCCTCACCCAGCAACTGGCTTCCAGAAGTCGCTTCTCTCCACTTGTGCACCCCCTCGTTGCAGGCCTGGAGTAGAGGCACAACGCAGATTTTGGATGAGTAAGAATATACTGAGAGCAGGGGAGGCCAGCACGGTGCCTCGGGCAGGACACGGGTCAGACCGTCTCACCACGGCCCAGCCCGATGTGCCCGGGACCCCCAGAGCGCCCTGACTCGCCACTCCCTCGGGGGTGGGGCAGAGCATTGAAGGGGCTAGGCCATGTCTCCCGACACCTGGAGGGGAACCAGAGTCCACCGGGGACTAAAGAGGGGCACCAGGCAGCCCGCAGACCAGCTGCGCTCACCCGGCATGGGGACGAAGCCCGGCCGACGCCCGCACCCTGCAGGGTCGGCAACAAACTCACGCAGGTGGCCCTCCAGCCGAGGCCCTCCAGCGGCCGCCCGGAGGAGGCGGGCAGGCCCCAAACCAACAGTCCAGGGACAGGAAAGACGGAGGAGGAGGGCTTCTCTCCGGGCTCACGGCTCTGGCCCTCAGGTCAGAGGGTCTGCCGGGCACTCGGCAACACCCTCGGCGTCGCCCTCGGGCAGAGATGCTCCCAGTCCCACCGGGCATGCTTGGCCAAGTACTTGCTCTGCCAGCCAGATGTGAGCAGGGTGACGCGTGTCACTCCTCTGCCCTGGTGACAAGCATCCGGAAGATGCCAGAGTGACTTCAGCTGACGCGTGGCCTGTGCAGGCCACAGAGACCCAGGACTCACGGTGACTGCAGGGCAGCTGGGCCACGCTGGCCATTACAGAACCTGCCGGTGGGGCCGGGCGGGGCCGCAGGGCGGTGCACCGGGCAGAGGCTGCAGAGGCTGCGGTGGTACCGAGCACAAGTGCCGCCTGCACGGAGAAGCAGACAATTTCCGCGAAGAGATTACAGCTTCAGGCAAGAGCCCGAGGGAGGAGCACTTAGGAGCACATCTTTATTCCGACACTGAGCTCAGGAAGGTCCGAGGAGAAGAATCCGGGGAGAGTGGGGAGTGGGCCGGGGCCGGGGGGTGCAGCTGTTCTGCCCCCAGAGCGACCCTCAAGCTCCCCGTCTCTAAACCTCTTTCCTGCCTTATACTCACTGGGGACACCATGGTGCTTTTTTCCTTCTGGGGGGTGTGTATCACCATTCACCTTACTGGACATTGAAACTGAGCAACCTTAAATATTTTATCTATTAATTCATTTTAAAACAACGATAAGAAACCTGACACAGGTTAACAAACGTAAATCTTCATGAATAACTAAATTTTCCCAAACAAAAAAATTAGTGTGAAGTGTGGCCTTGTTTCCTATTTTTGTAAGTCTCTTTAGGGTCTGGCTTCGTAGAAGAAGCTGGATTCTCATATCTGCTCCTGTGTTTACTCTGTTGTGATTGCTTGTTTTGGGTGAAGTCCGTGCAGACAGCGGGCCTCAGGGAGACGGGCAGCTGGGAAAGGCCTGCTCAGATACCCGGGAACACGGTCTTCCTCATCACCATGCCTAAACTCAGCGATGGTAATTTCTTAAAGGTTAGCTGCAAACTGCAATCTGAAACCACATGAAAAACCACAAGGAACTTTCTGAACACTGTCACACTGTAAAAGCCTTGGTCTGCCCTAAACTTTGTTTGTCTTTTACCCAAGCATGATTGGTCATATGGAAACTGGTTCACTGAGTCATGCAGATCTTCTAAATGTGGACAGATTTTATCACTCAATACCAAAAACAATCACACTTGTTAGTATCACCACTAAGCACCACAGAAAAGTCTTAAGGTCTGAGGGAGCAGTGGACAGTGGCAGATAAAAATTTTGGACAATTCTAACTTTGCTGAGCCCTCAAGGGTCATAGTTGGCAGCAAAACCCTCGGATGTAACCCCGATCATTTCTGAGAAAGTGCCTGTCCAATACCCAAGTCCAGACACCTGTCCACCAGGCGTCCCCCCAAGTGGCCATGTTTCCTGCACGGCGTGGTGCACAGGCGGGGCAAGGGTGGCGCTCGAGGCTCGGGATCTATCGGATACAAGGAGTAAGCACGCTGCCCCGAGAGGACGTGGTTGGGTGAGTCTGGCTGAGAACGCAGGGGCCACTGGCAGAGCCTCCAGGGGCTCAGGCCCCAGCAGTAGAACCACCCCAGCTCAAGCGGCACTCAGTGAGAGGGGAAAGGCACAACCAGCACTATGGCAATAGTCATTTTTGACCCTGCAGGTCCCTTGCAAGGGTCTCGGGGACCCCTAGGGCTCCCCGGGTCATGCTCTGAGGGCCACAGCAGTCAGTAGAGGGTAAGACTGAGAATGTCTTTGGGTGACAAGCACTTGTTAAAATTCAACTTAATGACAAGAATCTGATTAAGGAGGCGGCCAGCACACCCTCAGTCGGCTTGGGAGGTGGCAGGTCTGAGGTCAGGTGTTGCAGGGCCGGTCCCTCCTGCGTTCTCTCTCCTTGGTGTGCAGACAGCGTCTTCTCCCTGGGTCCTCCCGTGGCCTTTCCTCTTGGGGGCTCACTCCTAGTATCCCTTCCTCTTCTTATCAGGACACAGCCCTATCGGGTTACAACCCCACACTTATGACCTCATTGAACCTCCTTAAAGGCCCCGCATCCAAATTCAGTCGTGGTGGGGGACAGGGATTCAACCCATGAATTCTGGGGGGACACACCCAGGCCACAGCCTCCTCCATCCAAACTGCTGAGTGACATTTCCAGCTGGGAAGTGGGGAGGCCTGAGGCTGGAGCCCCCTACGGACGGCTGCAGCAGGTCCGTCTGGAGAGAGGGGTGCCCAGGAGGAACCAGGGCTGAGGCTGCCAGCACTCCACCAAGTGAAGTTCTGTGGGCACTGCCTTGGCCAAGGGGCCACGGGAGGGGCAGGCGCAGGCCAGGACACCCACCCAGCCCAGGAGCGCAGGGACCTCTGAACAGGGTCTGCACACTCCAGAAACCCAGCCCAGACAACCGTCTGGTTTCGTAAAGGAAGTCCTACCGGCACCCGGCCGTGCCCACGAGCGTGCGTACCGTCTGGGGCTGCTTTCGCGCTGCGATGGAGGAGCTGGGCGATGGACACAGCCCTCGCGGAGCCCACAGTGCCCAGGTATTTACCACCTGGTCTGATACAGAAATCCAGACCCCGCCCTAGAGGACAGAGGTGTGGGGAGGCGCAGAGAGAACGCGGGACAGCGGGCCGGGAGGGACCCCAGGGCCGGAAGTGGGGCCTGGCGAGGAGGTCGCGCGTCGGGCCCTCACATCTGTGGGGTGCGGGGCGCCAGGCGCCTCCTGCTCCCGCTCCATCGAAAGGGACCTGTCCGAGTCGCCGCAAGCTGCGCCCACCCATGGATGCTGCGGCAGCTGGACAGTCAGCAGCCCCTCCGTCCTTAGGTGTCCAGAGGAAGAGGGGGCAGCTCGGAGCTGGCCGAGAAACGGGCTTGAGAGCCTGGCCATGAGGCCTGTGCCTGCGCTGGTGGCGGGTGGGCTCCGGCCGTCTCTCCTGGGCAGGGGACAGGAGGGCAGCAGACGTCTGTGTGCTATTTGTTCTCCTGGACACGCCCCGCCTGTCCCCCGGGGGACTAGCCTCGCCCAGCGCTGAGGTCAGACCTGGCCACCTAGTGCTCCTCTGGGAAGAAGCTGCACGGCCAGAGCAGCGTTCTCCGCGTTCTCTCCTCCCCCTGCCATCATTCTGGAATGTTCCAGAGAGAATTTGCTCCATTAGCCTGGGAGGGGGGTGAAGTCAACACAGAAAGAGCCACAGCCGACCCAAGAGAATGAAAAATAAACTGTGCATTTATACGATTTGAGGATCATTTGTTTCTGCAGCTCAACCCGGGCCCTGCGCGGCCCCCACCGGGGTAGGGAAAGGGCATCTGCTCCGTCTCCCCAGGAGCAGAGGTCTGCTGACAGGCTTTCTGTCCCTGCGGCCGGCCTGTGCTCCTAGGCACGTAATGAAAGCTGCTTTCATGGCCGTCCACACAGCTGTGTGAACCCGTCCCTGTGCGTGTATCTCTCAATAGCCAAGTTCACCCACTCAGGTTTATGGCTATGACTGACGCTCCCTGGACTTGTCTCATCCTCCTTGTTTTTTCTTTTCCTACCTTCAGTTACACATTTTCTGTTAAAAGGTCCTGTGCTGTTTTCTTGAGGCACCTGACACACACACAGGGTCACCTGTGTTCCTGCAGAAGTGACAGACGGAGCAGAAAAGAAGGTGGATGGGAGATGACGAAGCAGGAAACCAGCGTGGGGCCCGGACCCTGGACTCTTCACAGGAACTGTCCTTGCTGCGGATGCCCCCTCAGGGATCCCCCCTCCCGCCACATGCCTTGACAACAAAGCAGCACAGAGGGCGACAGCTCTCTGTTGTGGAGGCAGAGTTTCCCGCACGACCCCAGGCCCACTCGGCACGCGCTGCTGGGAATCAGCAAACCTGATTTGAAAAATCTCATTACAGGGCATGTGGCCATGACGTCAGGGTGACCCTCCGCTTCCATGATCGAGTTTAAGAACTGGATGTGCCTCTGAAAGCTGTTCTTTCTGGTATGATTTGGCTTAGTGCCCTACGGTCCTCCTAGAGGATGGCAAGATTGTACAAGAATAAGGGAGCAAGAGATCCAAAAAATTCAGCAAGACTCTGAATGTTTCAAGCTCCCTGATGCTCTGTAGACTAATTTGCAGTTCAGTGCAGTGATCCTTGGAAATGTCTAAAATATTCTAGAGAAATAATGAGGGGGATGGGCTGCAGGAAGGTGGAATGAGGAGCTTGGTGAATGCTGTCCCCCAAAAGCAATCACAAAACTAGACAAAACCGTCCAAAATAACCATTAGGATGCTGGAAATCAACCAAAGGCATAGGACAAATCGAGGGGCGTTCACACTCGGAAACCTGCTAAGCCTCGGGTGGGTGGCACCAGCGCTGACGGGCACGGTGAGGGCGAGCGATGGCGACGTGGGCGCAGCCTTAGAAACAAGAACAAGCTCCGGGGCAGGAGCCCAGGGCGGGGAGCAGACAGGCACACAGCACTCCGGGCTGCAGAAAACTCCTAAGTGTGCAGTTGGTGAAGAACAGTTGTTCCACTTGGTTGTGCCTGATGAGGCCCCACTGCTCACCGACGTGGTCAGACGTCACCCGAGGCTCTGGACCACACGTAGCGCGTTACCTGCTCTGGTCGCTTGTGGAGACACCCGTGCACGCGGCTGCAGGTGCACACAGGCCTGCCGTGGCTGCTCACAGAGACCAGACCTCCCGCCACCTCCTGCCAGTCCTCAGGGCAGAGAGCACCCGGGCAGCGGGTACCGCAAAGGTGGTCCTTTTTGGTGGAAAGGAAATTTCAATCTGCAGGCAGCAATCCAACTGAGGAAAAATGCAAAATGAAGCAGTATTTTTGGATGGGACCTAACCATGCATTTATTTGCACGCTGTCCACTCCTGGGCCCACGGCCCCTGCAGGGCCCCAGCCTGGCCACCTCTGGGGGCTGGAGGGTCGACTTGCTGTCTCAGTCCTGAGCAGGGTTTCACCTCAAAGACACGTCATCAGTGGGGGCTAGAAAGGACATCTGGCTCGCCTCGAACCCCAAACTCATCTTGCCAGCCCCCTTCCTGCACTGGATATGTGCGGACAAAGGTGTCTCGGGGTGGGGGAAATTCAAACTTGAGATGCCAGAAGTTATACAGCTGTTCAGCTTCAAAATGGACTCCTCTGAGAAAAACCCATGCCAAGAGATCTAGAAACACATGGTAAGAACCCCCCAGCCCCCCTCAGCTGTGGGTTTAGACGCTGCTTCCAGCCCATCGCTGCCGGGAGCACTTGGCACTCCGAGCGCATCCAGCCCGGGCCGCAGGCAGGCAGCGGCTGCACTCCTCTGGGGAGGTCTGGCGGATCACAGGACAGGGCCCCAAGCCCGTGGGTGCAGCAGATGAGGGGCAGAGAAACCCTCTAGAAGGAAGGGCCAGGGGCCTGGGGTTAAGTGGCCGCATTTCCACCGTGAAGACTCATCACAATTCCAACCCAAACCCAGCTGGACCTGCATGAACCCTCACAGAGTGGGTGAAAGGTCACTTAAAAGAATAAAGAGCCAATTTTAAAAGACACTCACTGAGACTATGTGCTCCTGGTACAGCCATGCGGTGAGATGGATGGACCCAGTCAGAGGATGGGCACGTAAGGCACTGGAAGACGCCGTGACATTAGGACCCTTGGGGAACTGAGATGTGGTTTAACAAAGGTGCTAGCACAATTAGTGTTAGACCAAAAAGTAAAAGATTAGACTGATCTAACCTCACACACTACACCAATATAGATTCTAGCACAATTTCAAGAGTAAAACTATATTCTTATTTCACTCTTTAGGTGTGGGCTTCACATGGCGATTTCCTACCACAGAGGACAGTGTGGGGAAGGGGACAAAGAGCGACTTCGCAGTGGAGAGAGTGACAGACACACCTGGGCCAGGTGACCAAGGTCAGTGTCCACAGTGTAGGTCATGAGACGGCACGGACCCTGGACCCCTGGACGGGATGTGATGAGAAGGGCCCTTCCCCTCTGTGCTCTTCCAAAAACCCATAACCCCAGTCCAGTCATGAGAAAAACATCAGACAAATCCCAATAGACGGACATTCTATAAATTCTCTGACCCACCCTCCTCAAAACTGTCAAGATCATCAAAAACAAGGAATGTCTAAGAAAGTATCACAGCCAAAAACAGCCTAAAGAGACAAGGCAATTCAATGTATTCTAGGACAGAAAAAAGACGTTAGGGAAAAACTGAGGAAATCTGAATATAGAATGGACTTTACTTTGGTGATAATGTATCAATATTGGCTCCTTAATTGTAACCAGTGTACCACACTGACATAGGTGTTAATAACGGGAAACTAAGTGCAGGGTGGGTGGAAATCTCTGTGCTGTCTTTTTTAAACATTTCTGCCAATCTAAAATTGTTCTAAAGCCTTTTTTCAAAAAGCTATTATCAACAAATACAAGGGCAAATCATCTGAGAAAAAATTTGCAGTATATACTTCAGAAAACAATATGTAAAGGACTTTTACATGATAAAATAAGACGCTGGCAATGTGCGACTAAGATGTGTGCAAGCTCTGTGACAACCAGAGGTGCTGCCAGAACCCTCGTCGGTAGCCGGTGAGACAGGTGGGGTTTAAGGCACCCTGTCGTGGAAGCCTGGCCCGCCCTGGGGCTGCCATCCTCACAGGACATGGCCTTCTGAGAAAGCCGTCGGTGCAGAAGCACCAGAATTTATGTACTGAACATTTTCCCACGTTCTTAAATACCCTCTCCAAAACCCTTTTAATGGCATCAGACTAATCCCTCATATTTCACCAATCCTCCCATAATTTGGCCACTTTGGTTAATGACGATATTTTTACTTTTATTACTTTGAGAAACAGCAACACCCGTAAATTGTGACCTGCCAATAGGTAAGTATAGGTGACTCAGTGAGTGCCAAGTTGCAATCGCAGCAGTGTGGACGGCAGGACGCCAGCTTTCCTAACAATGCTACTGGCTGCACACAGCCCCCTGTCCGGCGTTGGTCAGGGACCACGGCTCCCACACTGGGGCCTGGGACTACCGGGTGGGACCCGGGGCCCTGCTGCAGAGCGAGCTCCGTGGTCGGATGGGGCGGGGCTGGCGGGGAAGGTCTGCCCCCGCCTGCTCCCCTGCCAGGAGGGGAGGGGCCCAAATGCCCATGAGCACTGCCCCTGGGACAGGCTGGGCCCGGGAGTGATGCCCACGGCAGGCTAGGCTGTGGGCCAGCCTGGGGAGGGGAGCCCGTGCCTGGCCACAGGCCAGTTGGTCCTCGATCCCACTGGGGACGGGGCAGGCTGGCCGCCATCCTCGGCAAAGGTCACGTGCCTGCCTCCCAGCCAGAGGCCCTGTGCCAGGTTCGTGTGGCCCCTTCTCCACCCTGCTTCACTGGCTCTAAGACACGCCCCTGGCCTAAAGGCCTGCGGGTGGCAGGAGGGGGTGCGGGTGCAGCCCTCTGCCTCTGCCCATCCCTGGGCGCTGCCCACTCAGGCCGGTCTTTCTGTAACAGGCATCTGACTTCAGGTCAACGCCGCCAGTGAATTTTTCCAGGAGGCACAGGCCGAGGGGTGAGGTGGTGTATCACCGTGCCTTGCTGTGCAGTGGCCTCACTGCCCACTGCCTTGCACTGAGGGCGCTGCCCCTCGAGTCACAGTGTCCCCCTTCCAGTGGCCTGAAGCCCCTTCTCCTGCTGACGTCAGCCCAAGCCCCCTGGACGGGAAGCCTAAGGTCACCGAGTGGGCCAGACGTACGCAGCCCAGGCTGGCCTCCACCCGCTCCCCTCCCGAGCTCCCACCTGCCCTTCACCTGAAGCCTGTGCACATGCCCTACGGTCCCGCCAGGCCGCAGGTGTGTTGGACCAGGCGTCCTATCCTTCACACCTGACCAGCCCGGTGGGCTAAGGAGCTCTGGGAGGGTAGCGGCCACAGCAGCCCTGGACCACCCCGTGTCCCCTCCAGGGCCATTCCCTGCACTGCCGCCTGTGTCCTCACGGCTCGCCCGCCCTCCCTGGAGAGGCAAGATACCTGAAGCACGGGAGGACGACGGCCATAGGCAGGCGGGGAGGCTGCAGGTGGAGGCGAGGACGGGCAGCCACTCCCGCCCTCCGTTAACATCCCATGTTTGCAGACCCTCAGCCCCGCTCTGGAGCCGGTCTCGACGCGCCTACGCGGGCCTCTCCAAGGAGGCCGGGAGGATGTTGGTCAACAGAACCTCCTGAACTCAACCGGGGTGGAAAACGCGCTTCCCATCTGGGTATTCTAGAAGCCTCAGTCTCTCCTTCACTGGAAGGCGGCCCCGGAGATGAAAGCGTGTGACTTGATCCAGCAAAATTACCGCCACTAGGAGGCAGCAGAGCTCTACTGGCCAAATCCCAGTTCTTCAAAATCCTTCTCTGAAGGATTCACAAAAACAGACCAAACCTGCCCCCGTGGGTTTCGGTTCGAAGCCATGCCCACTACAAGGGCAGAGTTGATTGGATGCTAATGACTGCAAGGCCCTCACAACCGAAAGCGTCTCTCACCTACCCTTCCAGAAACACAGGCCGAACTTACTCTAACTCCCGGCTACGCGGCCTCCCCAAGCGCCCTGACGACAAGCAGCGTCCTTGTCTTCTGACCACCGGCCCCCGGGTGTAGGGGGAGGCGTGACCCACACGCACCTTCTCCCGGGGCAGGCAGCTCAGTGGGACGGGGAGGGAACCCCCTCCCGCAGGGTTAAATCTCTGGGAGATCCCACAGCTTTTCACTCCTTTCAGAAAACAAAGTCCCTGGTCACTGTGAGTCTCACCTGAGTTGACGTGAACACTCCCCCATACCCCCAACCCCCCACCCCCCTAGAAACAGTGCTGGACAGGACCCGAACGCCCACCTCAACGAGGCTGTGTTTGAGTGGACAAGACAGACGACAGGCAAGACAAAGATAGGCCAAACAGGGCGCTGGGCAGTGACCAGTGCTAAGCACAGCCGGGAGGGCGCTCAGGACAGGGTGGGGGTGGGCCTCACAAAGGGGCAGGGAAGGCCCACTGTGGTGACTTTTGAATAAGGACCTGAAACACATGAGGGAGCAGAGCGCCCAGCCCACAGGGCACGTGCAAAGGCCCTGGGGTTGGGGTGGGGCTGAAGAGGGCAAGGGCAGCAAGAGCTCGGTGACGGGCCTTCCAGGTCATCCCAGGACTCCAACTGGCGCGAGAGCTGATTCCACCATTGCGCAGCCTGTCCCGAGGAGGGGTGAGGATGTTGGAAGTGTTTTAGATTGGCAGCCTGGACTAAACGTGTCACGCCCAGATCTCCAGTGGAGAACAGCCGGTTAGCTGGTTAACGGGTGGTTCTGCGGCTCTTCCCAGCAGGACAGTGTCCAAGCCCGTCCTCCTGCTGCACACTCCTGGCAGGTGGAGGCCATGCCCGATGCTTCTTGGTCCAGCAGCCTCGGCCAGCATGCGGGAGACTCTCAGGACCCAGTGCCCAGCCGGGACACTCATCGGGAAGGCCTCACCCTCGGCTTCAAGAGCACTCCCTCCCCACTCAGCCACAGTGCCGGAAATTATTTTAACAGGGGTGGACAGGCCCCCAGAGTGTGCAGCTCCACAGGGAGCCAAGCACACAGACCCCCGGGCAGCCCCGCTGCCCCATGCAGCTCCTGACGCATCAGGGAGAAGCTGAAGGTCAGCGCGGGAGCCCATGTTCGCAGGTCCTCGGGGCCGGACCTCAAGTCCCCCTGGGTCCCCGGTTACGTCTGCCTTCCTCACTCGCGATTTGTCCCTCTTTGTCATCCATGCTTTCCAGCTGCTGACTTCTGTGCTCAGCTGTCCAAGGCAGAGTTCAAACACAGCTCGCTGGGCAGCAGCCCTGCCCACCTGGAGGCTGTGCTGACCCAGTGCTCCAAGGGTCCCACTGCCTGGCTCCCAGCTCACTCCACTCGGGGGGTCGGCCAGATCACCACGCGGCCACCCAGACCACAGGCTCATCTTCAGTCCTCACGGTCCCAGGCCCCCTGCATGGTCCCCTGTGCCCGCCCCAGGAGGTGACCACACACACGTCTCCAGCACTCCCAGGCACACCTGGTCACACGACAGTCTCTTCGAGACGGCGGGTGGTTTTCAAGCTTCTCTGAGCCACAGAAACCTTTCTCCAGACACAGCTTTCTGCAAACGCTCTGCGTGTGAGTCAGTTTGAATGTGCCAGGTGCAGACACCCCTGCACTTCCTGGAACGTTCCAGAAAGCATCAAAGGGCGAGGAGGAAGTGAGGCCCTGCCACCCCAGGCCGGGGTCACGGTCCCAGCACCAGCCTTCACTAGCCGAGGCCCCAGGAGCAGCACTGCCGCGTCTGGAAAAGGTGTGGTTCCACCCACAGTCCTCCAGGGAGGTCTGTGGGGCGGAGCCTACGAGGCAAGGACGAGAACGTGCTCTGAAAGGGGGAAGTGCAGTACCAACATCGGTGCTCCCGCTACCACGTTCCAGCTCATTTCTACATAAATTCGACAAGGAAAGAAAACATATCTTAATTACCATGCAAACTGCTTACTGTCAGTGTTTCTTGCTACCATTACTAACATTCTAACAAACTGCCCTTTTCAAAATGCTTTTGTGAAAATGTTTTCCGCGAAGATGCAGGCAAAACACGCTGGGCCCAGCCAGAGCCTGGGGCACTGGAAGGGCACAGCACCCCACCTCCACTCCTCAGCCACGGGCCTTGGTGAACACAGGACAGGAGGCCTGCTCTGTGTCCTGCAGGCTGAGGGCTCGCTGTTTCAGCAAGCGGGGTACCAGGGCTGGACCACAAGGCAAAAAGATGTGACTGCCCCACCGCCACACCTCTGCCCCATTGCTGTTCAGCTCCTTGCTCAGCCTGCAGACACTGCCACTTTAAAAAAATCTGTACAAAGAGATACACTCAAAAACGTTGTAGATGAATCAAAATGAAATTCTAAAAAAAAATGGTCAAGTAATCCAAAGGAGGTAGGATGAGTAAACAGAAAAACAAAACCCAGAGAGAGGGACTTCGCTGGTGGTCCAGTGGGTAAGACTCTGCGCTCCCAATGCAGCGGGCCAGGGTTCAATCCCTGGTCGGGGAACTAGATCCTGCATGCATACTGCAACTAAGACTCTGCATGCCGCAACTAAGAAGTCCGCATGCCGCAACACAACTAAGACCAGGCACGGCCAAAATAAATAAATAAACAAACAAATAAATAAATAATTTTAAAAAAGAGAGAACAAACACAAAACAAACAATAAAATGACAGCCGTCAGCCCTAACATGGCAATAATTATTACATTATGATATAAATGGTCTAAACACCCAATTAAAAGACAGGGATTGGCAGAATGTATTAATGAAAAAAATGACCCAACTATATGCTGTCCAAGCAAATATTATTTTTTAAAAATCAGGAATGATTACATTAACACCAGACACAGCAGACTTCAGAGCAAGGAAAACAATCAGGGACAAAGAAGGTCATTACATAATGATAAAAAAGTCTCTCCATCAAAAAGTGAGCAATCCTAAATATGCATGCATCAAACAACAAAGCCACAAAACTCATGAAGTAAAAACTGGTAGAACTAAAGGAAAAATAGACAGATCCACGGTTACATTTGGAGACTTTAAGACCCCCTCTCTCAACAGCTGGTAGAACAACTAGACAGAAAACCACCAACAATATAGAAGAACTTAACACCAGCCCCCAGATGAGGTGGTTGACATTTGTAGAACTGTCTACTCAACAACAGCAGGACACACATTCTTTCCAAGCACCCAGGGAACATTCACCTAGACAGCCCATATCCTGGGCCATAAAACTAATCTCAACAAATTGAAAAGAATTCAAATCACACAGTGCATTTATTCTCTGATTATAATTAAATCAAATGAGAGATCAATAACAGAAAGATAACAGAAATGTCTCTAAACATTTGGAAATTAACACACTTCTGAATAATCCATGGACAAAGAGGAAACCTCAAGTGAAGTTTAAAATATACAATGAACTGAATGAAAAAGAAAATACAACATACCAAAATGTGTGGAACACAGCTAAAGTAGTACTGAGAAGGAAATTTCAGGACTAAATGCTTAAATTAGAAAAGACAAATGGTTTCTACGTTAAGAAGCTAGAAGTAATGTAAACTAAAGCCAAAGTAGGTGGAATGTAGGTGTGGCAGCAGAATAACCCCTGTCCCCACCCCAAAGATGCCCACATCTGAGTCTGAAACTGTGAATGTGACCTCTTGTGGCAAAGGGATTCTGCAGATGGGATTAAGGTTACAGGCCTTGAAACAGGGAGACTTCCCTGGATGATCCAGGTGGACCCAATACAACCACAGAGTTCTTTCAAGTGGGGAGCCTCTCTGACTGCATTAGAGAGAAAAGTGATGAGGGAGGAAGGGTCAGAGAGAGATGCAGTGTTGCAGGTGGGAGGGAAGGGAGGGAGGCCTCCAGAAACTGGAAAAAGCAAGGAAATGCATTCTCCCCGAGACTCCAGAAAGGAACACAGGTCTGCCACACCTGACGTTAGCTCAGTGAGACCTGTGCTGGAATTCTGCTCTACAGAACTAATTCTAAGATAAAAAATTTGTGTTGTTTTACGTCATTAAGTTTGTGGTAATATTTTAAGGCAGCCATAGGAAATGAATACAGTGGGAAATAATAAATATGAATGGAAATTAATGAAAACATAGACAAACAATAAAGAAGAATGAAATAAAGTTAGTAATCTTCAAACTGGAAAACGCTTAAAGAGAAAAGGAGAGAAAACAAACAAGAGATATGAAGATAAGCCACCACTACAGAGCCTACAGATGTCAAAACAATAATGTGGGATTATTATGATGAACTACTTCAAGCCAACATATATATCAACTTAGATGAACTGGACAATTTCAAAAGCCACAACTTCCAAAACTGACACAAACTAAGAAAGGAATTTGAATACCCCTGTAAATATTGAAAAAGTTGAATTTGTTGTCAAATACCTTCCCACCAAGAAGACTCTAAACACTGGGAAATTCTGCCAAACATGTAAAGAAGTGATAACGCCAACCTCACACAAACTGCTTCAGAAAAACAGAGGAAGAGGAAGTAATTCCAAAGGCATCATACAAAGCAAGCATAACTCTGATTTTAAAATCTGACAAAGATGTGAGAAAAATGAAAATGGCACACCAATATCTCTTATGACCATAGATGTAAACTCCTCACAAATATATTAGCAAGAAAAATTCAAGAATCATGAAGAACTAGGATTTACACCAGGAATGCAAAATATTCGCAAAATCTGTCAATATAATTCACCACATTAAAAGGATCTAGCAGAAAGTTAAAATTTCAATAGATGCAGGAAAAATCGTTTGACAAAATTCAACACCATGCATGACAAAACCCCTCAACAAACACATCTTTTTTTGTTACACGACAACTCTTGCTTTCCAATAGCATCAACCTGATTGCTGACTTGCTTGATCCTTCAAGACACAAGTTGTGGCATTTAGGATGGGGCCATGATGCAGCCACTGGTGTTGACCTAGCCTCAGGCAGGAACCCGTGGTAAGAGCTGGATGACAAGCAGAAGCCCATGACCCTTGGGGAAGGTAGAGGCTGGAGGTGAGCCCCACACTCATCCTGCTTGTCCCTGAGGGTGTTCTCCAGGTGGGCTGCACAGACCGTAGACAGGCACTAAGAAGGAGCACCCAAAACCTGTGTGAAATCCCCCTTGGGTCTTTGGTGAATCCTGTGTCTGCATAAAATGAGCATCTGGGACTCTGGGCAAGGGTGGGGTGGTCAAAACTAACTGGGAAGTGGGGGTCGCACTGACAGCTCAGCTCAGCAGGAGCCAGTGTGGGGCGCTGGAGTGAAGGGACCCCAGTGAGAAGACCAAGCTTTCCGCAGCAGTTGCACGTAGGTGACGGGGACTCTGGCAAAATGGAAATAGACCTGCCCTAACAAAGCCGAAACTCGAGTCTTGAGAGGAACAAGGGGACCACTGACCACTTCATTCCCTGCCGGAACAAAGTGGGAACCCGTGGGAGCCCTGCAGCACTTCATCCGTGATGCTCAGCACACAGAAGAGAATTCCCAGACTCACAGTGAGCCACGAAACAATCAACAGGATCTGGGCGTGATCCAAACATTAATGTTGGCAGACAAAGACCTCAAAATAGCTGTGATGATTCTATGATAGAAAATAGGGGAAAAGGTAGACAAAAGGGACATGGAGTATCTCAACAAAGAATGAAAAGTTAAAGAAAAAAATGCATTCTAAAACTGAAAATTACAAAATATGAAAGAAAAAAATCACTGTGTGGAGCTACCAGGAGACTGAACACAGTAGAAGTCCAGGGCAGTGACCCTGAAAAGCATCAACAGAAAAGGTACAAAATGCAGGACAGAGAGGAAGAAAGAAAAAGGTGAGCAAAAAAACCAAAAAACAAACAGAAAATCCAGAAAAGAGCATAGGATGGAGACATATTGAAAGGGTTTACCCAAATATACATAACAGTTTAAAAATAACAGTAATAACGTTGTTACTAACAATTAATCTATGGAACTATTTTTTTTCCCTTAGAGAATATTCCACTTGGAATATAGAGTTAAAACTGCCATGTTATGAAGTTACTTGAAGTAATCTTTTCCTATTTGGTTATATCACCAACTTGACATACATTTATATATTCAAACTAATTAATTTCCATATAATTTCAATATTTAGGAGTGGCTTTCTCATACTTTCTTGATTTAGATGTTTATTGATTATCCAAAAACCTTTACATGATGCCATTGTCAAAATTATATAATAAGATTTTCATTCACAAAAATCTTCCCATTTCTGTCCACTTTGGGTCCCTCCCTTTCAATATAAGTAACCAAAAAAACTGGTTTGGTAAATGCTTCCATTGTTTGTTGTTAAACATATAAATGAATACATTACATACATACACATCTGTATATGTACATATCTGCCTTCCAAGGGTAGAATACTATGAACAAGTCTGCACCCGGCTTTTCTTTTTACTTAATGTATTCTGGAGATGACTGTAAACTGCAATACAGAAATACCCTTCATTCCATTTCGATAGTTGCAGAGTACTCCATTGTATAAGTAAACCACAACGTACTCAACCCATAGATGAACATACGGATCATTTCCCATCTTTTGCTATTAACATAGTGCTAAAATGAATACTCATGTGTATACCTATTTCCTATACCTATTGGTCATGCCTATTTTTGCCAGTGATGCTCTGGGATAGAGTCCTAGAAATAGGACCATGGGATCAAAGGGTAAACGCAAATGAAACTTTTCTAGACATTGACAAGTTCCCCTCCATAAATACTGCATTAGTCAGCTTGCGTGGCTGCAACACAATACCACAGACTGGGCAGCTTAAACAACAGAAATTTATTTTCTTGCCGTCCTGGAGGCTGGAGGTCTGAGAGATCAAGATCTGGGCAGGGTTGGTTTCCCCTGAGGCCTTTCTCCTTGGTGTGGAGGTGGTTGCCTTCTCTGTGTCCTCCCACGATCATTTCTCTTGTGCATACACGTGTCTGCATCCTAATTTCCTCTTCTTATAAGGATGCCAGTCATGTTGGGCTAGGGCCCACCCTAATTACCTCATTTTAACTTAATTACTTCACCGAAGACTCCCATCTCCAAATATGGTCACATTCTAAGGTACTGAGGGCTAGGGCTTCAACACATGAAATTGGAGGGCACGATTCAGCCTTGTGCTGCAGCACTGCTCTACACCCCCAGCAATGTGTGTGTCTGTTTCCTCACACAATTCAAGAACTCTAACCTTTATTTTAGGTCTGTCTGCCTTAAATGTCATGTGGTTGTTTCCATTTCCCAAATCAATCTGAGAACCTCTGTTCTGAAATAGAACAGTTTAATTGCTGCTTATTTTGAAGTAGGAGAGTTTAATAATTTCCGTTTATTATCAGTAGTTAAATAATTAATCCTACCTGTCAACTCTCCCTCATGGCTTTTTTCTGTTTCCTTATTTAATGTTGTTGGCTTATATGAAATATATTTTCACTTACATTCAGGTATAAAAATGCTGAGCTAGGTCTTAGACATTTTGTTTGTTATCTTCTTCAGTAACTTAGAAGATATTCATCTTCTTTCCTTCTATCCCTTATTTTAAGTAGGATCTAAAATTGAAACAGAATCGTTTCCCCCCATCATCGAGAATCAGGAAAAAAAGAAAACTATATCATGTTTGTGCCACCATACCAGCTAGCATTGCCTTAACTAAGCCCATGAGTCCGAATACTTTAATTACTATAGTGGCTACTTTGTGACTAAAAGTGACCAGAGCACTTGTTTATCTGAGAGCCAGAAAGACCTTGGGCCTGATGTCATCCCGGAAAGCTGGTCCCTCTGGAAACGGTGCACCGTTCTTCCCAAACCTCCCACAAGTCCCGCTCACTGGCGCACCTCAGTGAAGGGCCTGATGTGACACCACATGCCCCAGCCTTAAATCAGCTTGCCCAGGGCTCAGGGGCACCGAGCCCAGGTCTTGGCAGCATGGGGCCTTCTCGTGGGAAGGGGGCAGAGAGTAAGTTCCATGAGCACCTGTCCCTGGATCCTGTGGACCATCTCGTGTGTGACTCACGGGAAGATTCTGCTCTAGGGAAAGACACACCAAGGTGCTGGGGAGGGAGGATGGGCCCAGGCTCTGGGCGCGGGGCCCTGTCCCTCTAGGGCCACAGAGCCCCCCCTGCCCCCACTGCCGCTCCCACTGCCTTTGTGGTAACTGGACGCACGTGTGGTCAGCGGCGGCGCCAGCTCCCGGGAGGGACGCGAGGCTGTAAAACGTGCAGCTGCTTGGGCTCTAAACAAGGCTGGCTCTGGTCCGTAGGGGGCGGGGGTACGGAGAGGTCAGCAGGAACCCAGGTGGTTCAGGGACGAGAGCGGGGAGCAAACTGAGGCACAAAAGTACCTTGCACCTGGCTCCGCATGCCCGGCCATCGTGACAGCCCTGACCGGCCCAAGTTGGGTCACGGGGAGAGGCGGGGACCCCGGCAGCAGAGGAAGGGAGCAGAGAGTGAGAGAGATGAGGAGAGCCCAGAGGGAGACAGTCAGACTGACGGATGGAGGAGGGAGACAGAGGCTGAGGGCGAGTGAAAATGAACCCAAGGGCCAAAGAGGCAGAAGCCCCGAGGTGATGCGGGGCCTGCAGCCCAGGGTCCCTGACAGGCGCCCCTGCGCCATGCTGCCTGGGCCCACAGGACACCGGAAACAACCTTCAGGCTTGCCGCGGGGACACGGCTGCTGTCACAGGGCAGCGGGGCGGGCGGGGAGGGCTCTCTGAAGACTCAGGTCGGCGCTCACCCGGCCCGGCTCAGCCATCCCTGCACAGAGGGCTGGCATCACTCGCTACATGCCCTCTAACTTCTAAGGGGAAATGAGGTCGGCTCCCCCCTCCCTCCTGGGAAACTGTGTGACCCTCAGGGTGATCATGTCCACACGTATGCACTGACCGTGGGGAGAGAAGGGCCCGTTCAGAGCCGCACTCACCATCGATGGCGGACGGAAGGGACGTGGTGCCTTGTAACCTCCAGGCCTGCCCTGCAGAGGAAACCTAGAAATGCTCCAAAAGCGGGCAGCCAAGTCTGCCAGCCCTGGCCAAGACCAGCTTCTGGCCTTGTTCGGTGGGGCATCCTCCCTGCTCCTGGGGGCCCACCCCCGGGTACCATGGTGACCCTTTCAGACTGGACCCCCCCACCAAGGAAGGGAAGAGCTCAGGGAAGAGGGTCCGCCCAGCTCAGTGATCCCCACACCACCAGGCCTGGGCTGAGCGGGGCCCTCCGGGAGCTCCTGGTGACGTCCCTCAACCCACGGCCACAGGAAGTCCACATCTGGGTCCAGGGACAGAGCACCGCAGGCCCTGAGAAGCCTCCGCGCCCAACCTGGGCTTGGGACCAGGCCTGGTGGAGCTCTGGGACCCTCAGCCCCGGAGCGGTGAGCGGGCGTGAGTCCCGTCAGGACTCCCTCTGGGGAAGGGGCGGGCTTGATGCAAGGCTCCCTTCATGAGAGGCTCGTGGGATCTAGTTTGAAAAAAGTTTTAATTTCTCACTACGAAGTATTTCAAACCCAGAGAAACTAAAAACTCTGAGACAGCAGCGCACTGGATATTGAGAATTAACAAATGCGAACACTGCACTCTATTTGCTTCGGCTTATTTTCAAATGAATGGAACACACAAAAGACTAAAGCCACTGTCCCAGCCTCCTGGCCTCTGCGCTGTGCCCTGCAGAGGCCCTGCCGTCGCGCTCCCGCCAGGCTGCACAGCGCCCCAACAAGACCTCCCGTCGCGTCTCGGGTGCAGAAAATGGGCACCAAGGGCACCATCCGCACTGCCCCTCTGCCGCTTACACTCAGGGCTGTGCCATCAGGGTGGCCCCGCTGGCGCCTGCAGATCAACGCTTAACTGTGCCCACGGTGTATTTACACATCCAGCCTCATCTGGCCGGCACCTCCCAGCGTCTGACAAGGAGCTGCTCACGTCTGTCTCCTGGGCGCGTGGGCCTGCTCTTTCTCGAGTGTACCCCGAGGCGCGGGGCCGCTGCTCCCTGGACACTGCCCCGCTGCTCTCCCAGGTGGGAGCCGGGTCTGGCGCCCGGGTGGCATCCGGGCACCCTTCAGCACACTTGTCGAGCCTCCCCGAGTCCGGCTCCGTTTGCCTGGGAAGGCAGGTCCCTTATGTGAACACCGGCTGGCACTTCGTCCCGGAGGCTCTGGAGGCTTCTCTACCGTTCCTCGTCCTCTGCCTCCCTGATCTGTGGCCTTCTCTGCCGTCTGCATGCAGGCCGAGGCATGAGGAGGTGCCTGGAGCACACCGAGGACCCTGGGCTCGTGGTGGATGTGGGGGGGGGGTGAGGCGAGGGAGCAGGGCTGGCGGCTCCCCGCAGTCAGGACAGGAGCCAGTCCAGGGTGTGGCTCTCCAGGTGCCCAGGACGCGAGGGAGGACGTCTGGCGGTCCTGGATGCGTCTCGGGAGGGGGGAGCCCACACGCACGTCTTGCGAGTGGAGAACCCAGGACAGTGGGCAGAAGAAGCGTGCTCGCGGACACACGGACGAGGAGAGCCCACGGGGCCCAGGAAAGGAGCGTCGGGAGGCCGTGTGGGCGGGGTGGCCACAGCCCAGGGCCGAGAGGTTTTCAGAAAGGAGCACCAGAACAGTCAATAATTCACTGCTGTTAGAACCCGGCAGGTCGGGCGTGAGCTGCATCCGGCAGCTTTGGGGCAGGGAGGAGGTGGAGGTCTGGCCGAACAGGAACAGGACGGGCTGCCATTCAATGTTACTCCAAAAATTCAGGCCACGCGGTTAGTAAATTAAACATAACGAGGAGCCACAGATACTCAAAAGGGAAGGGCATTAAAATTATTATTTGTGATAATGTAATTCTCTACCTAACACATCCCAGCTTATGAGATCCAATAGCACGTAGTTTACTAAGATGACAGATGATAAACTAAAGATGCAAGAGTAAGTATCTCTCCTATACATCAGTAATACTTACAAAAGAAGCCAAGGATAACCTGAATAAGGACCACGCAACACACTGAGGAGACCACGGGGTCTGGTGAGGCCTGGGTGTGGGCAGAGCCTGCCACGCCCCCACTTGGAAGGACCTCCCTCCCAGCCTGAGTTGTGACTGAAACGGGAGGCCACAGAATCCATGACAGAAGGACTGCAATGTTCCTCTGGAAGCACAGAGGTGAGGAATAAGACGGGGCATAAGTTGGCTTTTTGGCAGGGACAAATTCTGAGCTGCTATGGATCACTCTGTGGGGGGAGGGGGAGCGTGGACCGTAAGTGACTGGGATGAAGGCGGCATCTCTTGTCAGTAGGGATTTGGGTTAATTGTAAATGGCCCTGAGACTCCAGCTAATCCTTAGAAACAGAACGCAGCCCAGCACAGCGTCACCCCGCTGGGCCCCACTCCTGCTGGTCTGTGCAGCTTTCTCTACCACTGGAGAGCAAACCCCATAACTTAGGGCTGAACACAGTGCCCACTGATCAGCTCACGGCCAGGAGGGGCAGAGGCCTGGGCATGGGGTGGCTGGTCCTCATTCACGCAGGACTCAGCCACTGCTGCGCTCTCCCTGGGAGCCGGGCTCGTCTAGGCGGAGGGTGTCTCTGTGATCATCGGCCGGGCCCTCTTGGCTCCCAGACGCCATCTGCATCTCCTGGTCTCTCCCGCTGGAATCCCCCTCACCTCCCATCTCTGTCTTCTTCCACCTCCCACTTCCAGACCCAGACTGAAGGGCTCCTGAGATTAGGTCAGGGCACCTCCCTCTGAGTCACTCAGTCAGGTGACTAGAAACCTGAATGACATCCACAAAATCCCTTTGCCAGGCAACGCGACACAATCACACGATAACGTCCCACATGCCACCCACTCTCAAGGGGGGAATTCAGCAAGGCCTCTAGGCCAGGGTGAAAGCCTACAAATCTGCCCACCACACCTTGTCCTGGGCTGACTTCTGGTATGTTCCCCAGCGGGAGGTCCTGGAGGGAGGTCCAGGCGGCTGCCAGGGTGACAGAGGAGGAGGGGTGGGGGCAGAGAGTACCGTGCAGTGAGGCGGCTCTGCAGGAGGACTTGGTGCCCATGCAGCTGCATCAGCTCCTCCAACCCCCAGGGACACTCTCTGGGGCCTGGTGACTCCCGGCTAGTGACATGGCTCCTGGGGGCCTGCTCTGCAGAGGACCCTGAGTTCGACCCCCAGGCTAATGCCCAGACTCGGCTGCTCTCAGCCTCTGTTCCTCATTCTAAATACAAAGGAGAAAATACCCACCTCTCAGCGACATGAAAAGCACTCTGTAATTTGCAAAGTGTTATACAAATGAGGAACTTGAAGCCTGATTTTGCCAGGATAATTCTAGAGTAAGAATAGGAGATAAGAGAAAGGAACAGAGGAAGGTGAGGAATGCGTTTACTGTATTATTTCTGAAAGCGTCCGGGTCCAAACAACGCCAGGACCCAATTATTTGCTGGGGCTGGGGAGAGAGGAAGGTCTGTGCTCTGGGGAGAACACGTCTGGCCATCCCCGTGTGCGCGGGGCCAGGAGCCCGCGGGCGGGCTGGGGGCACGGCGGGGGCGGGGGGGAGAGGTGGGCCTTGTGGCTGGGCCGTCTCCTCCAGCGGGAGACAGCAGGCAGGCGGGCAGCACTACCCCCACGGCCCCAGCTTAGCTTCAGCCGCCTCTGTGCGCCCTTCTCCACGCTGCTGCCCTGGAGGCCCTGAGCGGCCCTAAGACTCAGGGACAGTCGGCACCGCAAGACGACCGACCAGCTCCGTCAGCGTCACGAACGGACACGGGAGGGATGCGCACCACAGTTACAAACGTGGCTAGTCTGTGTAACGTGATGACTTTGAACTCCGGTAGGCGACGGGCACAGCGGTGTGGGTGCTTCGCCGTTTCCCGGCTGGGCCGCCTCACCTCGTCTGACTGCACGAGCCTAACGTGTGCTAGCGCAGCCCAGCAGTGGCTGCAGCGCCGTCCTGAAAGCCGCACTGTCCAGAGGAAACCGCAGCCCAGGGCAGAGAATGAGCAAGAAGCACACAGCAGGGGGCGCCTGCCGAAGTCCACCACCAGCCGCGTGGAAAGGGCGCTTCCAGGGCGGGAGACAAAGCGACAGCGAGCAGCCCGACACCAGACGTGGAGCCGTGTGGAGAGGGGCACGCGCAGGGGGGGCCAGCCGAGGGGGGGTCGTCTGTGATCCCGCCTGGGGGACCCTCTGCCCAGGCACCTCCTTTCCCACCGAGGGGCTGCCACAGCCCGTGGGGAGGGGCGGCCGGCCTGGGGCCACACGCGGCTGACATCACCCGGGTACGGCTCTCCTCGGGCAGCGGTCAGATCCGGGTGGTCGTGCTGGAGACCAGCGGTGGGGAAGGCAGGGCCGCTGTGTGCAGAGACCTCCCAGGGTCAGGCGAGGGGGCATGGTGACGGGAACCGGCTGGGCCCGGACCTTGGATTCCAAAGGACGCCAGGGCCAGATAGGCGCAGGTGCGGGAGGGTGGATGGCAGGCCGAGGGCGGGGCCGCGCGGGGGGACCCGGGGGCGCAGGGGCGCGGGCGCCCGGCCCTGGGCACGGGGCAGAGGCCTGGGGGGGCCAGGGCGACGGAGCCGAGAGTGAGGGCGGGGCGGTCAGGCCCGGCTGTGGGGGTGACGCAGAGGGGCCTCGAGGTCACCACGGAGCCCACATCTCAAGATGAGCCTCTTGGGCACGAAACGGGCACAAGTGTCCCTGGTGAGCCGCCGCGCCGCCCTCGGCCGGCTGGGGTCCCTGCTCCCCGGAGAGTGCCACAAGAAGAGGCATCATGTTCCTGGCACGGGGCTCACGCGGCCCCAGGGTTCAGAGCCCCGGGCGGCTCCGGGGTCCTGCTCTCCACAGCCACGAGGCGGGGCCGCCGCCGGGACGGGATGGGGATGTGCTCGGCTCGGGTGTGAGTGGAAAGCCCCGGGCGACAAGCGCCCGAGCACCTCCCCGCGCCCCGGCCCCCGCCCGGCTTCCCCACCACGCGGCCCGGCCGGCAGCGCTGCACCCCGCGAGTCCAGAGACCCAATCCGGGCGCAGCCCGAGTCGGCAGAGAACCAGCCGCGCACAGCTTCATCGGTTTGCGCTTGGTGACAGGTAACCTCGGGACAGTGGGAGGCGCCCACCGGGCCGAGGGAGGAGCTCTCACCAGCCGCCCTCTGGGCCTCCTGGGCCCCGAAACCCCATGTCACTTCAAGAGGGTGCTTGTCCTCTTCTCATTAGATTTTTAAAATTATATTCTGAGGCATTGATTTTGTTTTAATTAAAATTCCAGTTTGAGAAAAGTGTTGAGACACTGAAACGGCAGCTCCCGCATCGGCCCAGAGCCCGGCGCCCCCCTTGGCTCACCTGGGACCCCACCTGCCGCCCCCTGGCCTCCCCCTTCCCGAGTCTCCCAGGAGATCTGTCCAGAGGAGAAGGGCCACCGTGTTTCCCACTGAAGAAATCGTTTTACTTACTTATTTGACAACTTTTTATTGGGAGGTAATGTGGAACCTTGAGAAAAGTTGTGTGAACATTACAACAAACTTCTGCAGGTCCCTTAACTGTCCCCCCATTGCTCAGTCAGGCCTGCTCGGTTGTCGCGCACGTATTTGTTCCCCATCAATCCACACCGGCTGAGAGTGACTACAAGACAGCACTTGCCTTGACCCCAAATACTTTAGAGCATATTTTCTAAAAACAAGGGCATCTGGGTAGGCAAAGTACAAAACCAGTTATCAACACCGGAGCACTTCACGGCGACACAAGGCCTTTACCCAGCTTCCGGCCCCCCCAGCAGCTCCCACCAGACACACTCTAACTGCATCAAGTCCTCATACGTCACCTTCATGAAAATAACAGAAGAGGGCCTTCTAGAGCCGTGAAATTAGCAATGCTGTTATAACAGTACCTCCCTTCTTAAAAGTTCAGCAAAACAAATTTCATGTGATGTTAAATATCATACAAAGTTTTTTGTAAGACAAAAGAAAATAGGAAACAAAATAACAACCCTACTGACAATAAACACACACATCATAAAGCCATGCTGACAAAAATAGAAAAACTATAATCTAATATCTTTAAGTTGATTAAAAGACATTAAGATAATGATGCAAGAGATGAAAAACTATAAATCAGAATTAGAAAAACTCAAAAATTAGGTCATAGAATTCAGGAAAGAATCAAGAATAAAAGAAAAAATATTTCAAAATCAGGATGAAATTAGAAGACACACGAGACTGAATAAACACAACAGAGGAAAATAGAAGAAAGAGAACATTTTTAAGAGTCAAAAACAAAACAAAGCAATGAGAAGAATTCAAGAAGAGTGATACACAGAGAAGGAAACAGAGAACACCAGACAGACAGGAACAGAGCAGAGAGAGGACAAAGGCACGACCCGGCACCTCTCCAAACCACAGCTCCCCAAAACTCCTCTTAAATCAAAGAGGTACTTAAAACTAGAGAGGTACTTAAAACTGAATGCATTGCTGGATTCGACCTGCTAACATTTTATTTAGGGTTTGCACATCTGTCTCAGAAGGCAGAGTTACCTATAGATTACTTTAGGATTACTTGCGTGACTTTTATATCACAACATTGCTGATCTCATAAAATGATTCGGGAAACTTCTGACTTTTTCTGTTCTCTAAAACAATTGCATACCTTAAGAATTATGTTCCCTTTTGGATGAGTGAGAACGTGCTGTGGAGTAGGACCCCAGTGGCACGTGAGTGCACACTCTGAGCACCGTTTCAGTCATTCCCATAGTTATCCAGACTTTCTACATCATGTGTGGCAATTTTGTTGATTTACATTTTTCTAGAAAATTATTCATCTCATCTATATTTTCCAATTTTGTTGCATAGAGCTGTAAATAGATATCTCTGCAAGTTTTAATAGCCTCCACATCTGCAGTTACATCTACTCCCTGGTCACCCAAGTTTCAAAGTTTTGCCTTTTCCCCCTTTGTCAGAGTTGCTAACAGTTTAAGTGTTTTACGTTCCTTTCCCAGTGTTTACTGCACCTAACGCCACGTTTTCACATTTTGCTGTATTCATCTCTACCCTTATCTTCATTAATTTTTTTCCTACTTTGTCTTGAATTATTTTGTAATTATTTCTCTAACATTTAGTCATAGGGTTGTTTCATTTATTTTAAGTGTTTCCAGTGTTCCAACATTTTCTCCTAAGAAGTGTTTTGACAGTATCCTTCATGTTTTGACGTGCAGTATTATCTCATTTTCATTACTTTTTATACAGTTTATGCTTTTATTTAAAAGCATCCCCAAATCTCTAGATATGTAACGGAGTCTGGGTTACTTCTGATTATCATTTTGTGGTTAATTTCCATTTTTATTGTACTTAATGATTTCCGCTGTTGAAAAATTAGATTTCCTTTAAAGTAAAATACATGGTAAATATATTTGTGAATGGTCCCGGTGTGTTTGAAAAATAGAAAGGAAGAAAGTAGGGAAGGAAGGGAGGGAGGAAGGGAGGGAGAAAGGAAAGTAGGAAAGTATATCCTGCGTTTGGAACACAATTTGTTAAGAATGCTATTCAAATTCTTCATAACCATATGAATTTTTTCGTCTTCTTGATTTTTCAATTAAAGTTTCCCATTATGGTACTGGATTTGTCCATTTCCTATTCTTAGAAGTTCTTCCTTCATAAATTTTACAGCTATGTAATTATATACATAAAAGTTCATGAGTATCATATCTTCTTAGAGGATTATAACTTATCAAAATGAAGTATCTTTGTCCCATTTAATGCTTTTTATCTTTTTCTTGAAAATAATGTTGCTTGGCCTGCTTTCCAGTGATTACCATTTGCTTAGTACCCTTCCCATTAATACATTTTCTGTTTCTGTGTCAATTTTAAGACAATCTGAGTTATGCCTTTTAATAGAGAAATTTCACATATATTTGAACTAATGCCACATGATGTCTTGCTTTATACATTTACTTTGATTTCTAATTTTTTCCTTCGTCTCTACCTTTTTTTTTTGGTGACTTAATCAGGTTTTCTTTGTTCCAGAGTTTTTCCTCTACAATATTTGAAGCTGCACAATCTGTGCCTGTGACTGGTGGCTCCTGGTACATTGTTAACGTGTTTAAATGCACATTCACACACTATAGGCTTGAATAGTCTCTACATATTCCCCCAGAAAAAGAACTGATGTTTAAGAAACTTTCACTCTTCTCCTTCTCGTCACTATATAAATACATATACATAAGAGTTTTCGGTTTGTAGGACAGAAACAAGGTGGTGGAGTCGAAGGACGTGAGCTCACCTCTTCTCAACGAAAACACCAAAATTACAACCAACTGCTGAACAAACCACCGACAAAAAAAACGCTGGAACCTACCAAGATTTTTTCAACTATTATTTTAATCTGCATACCAATAGGCACCAACAATTATTTAGAGTAGCTACGTGCTACCCTGGATTCTTTCCCACCATTATCAGTGGAACCAAACGCTAATCTCTTTTGTCGATCGCTATCTTTCTTCATTTTCTCAGAGTCTTAGGGGTGAGGCTGGAGACCTCTGAGTCCTTGACTGTCTGAAACACCCTTCCTTTGCCCTTCGACTTGAATCCTGGCTGTGTCTCAAATTCCAGGTTTGGAATCCTTTTTCCCCAAGTACTTTGAAGATATTGATCCAATTAATTCTAAAATATACATTTGTCATAGAGAATTTTGATGCCAACTGATAGCCAGACCTTTGCTCCTCCTGCCAACCACTTTGGGGGTTTCTCTTTGGTCCTATCCCGAAATTCTGTCCCACTGTATTCGGGCCCTTGTGGTTTCTCACCATCCCCTCAACCCCCAAAGCCCACCCCCTTCAACACTTTACCCCCGACACGCTCTGTGCCCTGAGAGGCTTCTTCCAGGACGTGTTTCATCACCCTCCTTCAGCCTTCTCTGCTCTCTGCTTTTCAGACTCCTATCAACAAAAAAGAGAGCTTCTCAAACTCCTCGCGGTCTCACCCTTTTCTCTCACACTCTCCACCTCTCAGTGGCTGAGACCTGCATTCTGGAACAGCTCTGGTCCTACAGGCCTGCATTCTGGAACAGCTCTGGGTCCTTTAGGTTTGCATTCTGGAATAAATCCTTGGTTCATTTGTCCAATCACTAATTCCTTCTTCTGTCTGTTCTGCAATTTAAACAGTTATCATTTTGATAACATTTCTTTCCAAAATTTTTGTTTGTTTCTTTTTTTTTTTTTTTTTAATTTTTATTTATTATTTATTTATTATGTTTATTTTTGGCTGTGTTGGGTCTTCGTTTCTGTGTGAGGGCTTTCTCCAGTCGCGGCGAGCGGGGGCCACTCTTCATCGCGGTGCGTGGGCCTCTCACTATCGCGGCCTCTCTTGTTGCGGAGCAGAGGCTCCAGACGCCCAGGCTCAGTAGTTGTGGCTCACGGGCCCAGCTGCTCCGCGGCATGTGGGATCTTCCCAGACCAGGGCTCGAACCCGTGTCCCCTGCATTGGCAGGCAGACTCTCAACCACTGCGCCACCAGGGAAGCCCCTGTTTGTTTCTTTTGAAGGAGCTGTTTCTTTTATGACTATTCTTGTCTTCATGCCATTAAGTCTTCGCTTAAATATGTTCTTCTGTTGCCTTTGGGACTTCTCCTGCTGTTTGGTTCCCCTCAGGTGCATGACAGCTCTCGGCTATGCCCACAGTTCTGCTTTTGAGAGGCTTGACTCACCTGCCGTGGATACTGGTTCTGGGCCGCGCGTCTGAGTCCTCATACTTACCTGCAATAGGCTCTCCACGAGTCTCCTGTGATGTTTTCATCCACAAGCATTAGCTGCTTCTACCTCTTAATAATTAACCAAAAGTCTGAGCCTCTGACTCAGTTACCCCTGTTTCAGCATGGATTCTACTGTTGCTGCTGTCTTAAAGTTTCTGTCTTTGGGGGGACTCTGGTATAGGTGACAGCAGATGAATGTTCTCAAGTAACCGTCCTGTTCCAATCTGCAAGAGAATGATTTGTGTTCAAATCTGATTTGAACACAAATTTGATTCTCCTGTCTTTTTACCGTATTTAGGGTTTCTTTCATAGCCGGTTGATAAAAGGTCTAGAAACACCCGTCTTAAGTTCTGGTTGATAGATTCATCTCAACGGCCACAGCCTGGGGCCCGTGTGTGGCCTCCACCTCTTCCCAGCCTGGCCCCGGGAAGGCCCCGCAGAGGCACAGGTCAGGTGGGCCTGGGGAAGACTTGCCTGAGGCCCCAGCGCAGAGAGGGGAGGAGAGCGGACTCACAGGTAACAGAGAGCGTGGACAGAGGGCGGGCCGTGCCCCGGCAGTGACGGCCCGAGGACAGGCGCTGGAGCAGACCTCCGGAAACAGCCGCAGCCTTGCTTCAGGAGCAGAAGCTAACCATGCAGCCACTCTGTATTTATGTAAGACACACCCTGCAATTTCCCTGTTGTCTGTAATTACCCTGTCACCACGTAACACTTGCCCTAGTTAAATGGTTGGCAGTTACCATGGAAACCAAGTACTGTTCTCTAACTTGAAAAGGTGGTTGTATTTTTTAAATTTTTCTAACATATTCTACTTTGATAGAGATTAATTTACAGCTGCCACCAATTTGGAGAGAAAGCCAACTGCGGCCACTGGCCGTGTCTGTTGTCCCAGCCCCTCCCACCAGGAAGGTCCACCCGTCCCTTTCCCCATCCCGCCGTGGAGTCACCATCCGTGGGCTCCTTGCCTGCGCTTGGCTCCCTTCGTCCTCGCTCGGCGAGCTCCACGGCCCCGTGAGCTCTGCCTACGCCACGCCTCTCCCCGGGCAGCCGCTTCGGCTCCCACTGCAGACCACACGCAGGCCGGGGCTCCTGTCATCCCGCTGCCCTTCCCTGGCCCAGCCAGGCCCCCAGTCTTCCAGGCATCCCTGCACAAACCTCATGAACCGGAAGACGTTCAACCGTTAAGTTGACCCACAAGAGGTTCTCTTTTCCTGAATGCCACAAACGGGTGAACACTGGCCGCTCATGAGGACGACACGCATCTCACCCCGATTTCTCCATCTTCTCACCTCCCGGTTCCCCCCTCAGCTTCCTGGGACAGACCCGCCGGCCCGGCATGTCCATCGCTGCCAGACGCCACCCTTGTGGCTGGGTGGTCTCTCTGTCCACCTCCCGCCCGCACGGGACGGGGCCCCCGTTTCTGCTCATCGACAACACTCTCCCGCATCGCCCTCTCTTCCCACTGCAGCAACTCGGTAAAGCCCTGTCCTCGCTGCCCCAGCTCCTCCCCTCTCTGCCCCTCCATGGGCGCCCACTTTCGCTCTTGTCCCCTCCAGGCCACCTGCTGGAAGCCCAGTTCTCCCTCCCCACCAACAGCAGGGACGGAGTCTGCCCGGCTCCGAAGACTTGCCCGGGACCCCCCTGCTGGTTCCTGGGGTCCACGCCAGGCCTCTCTCCTCCCGCAGATGCCCCCTTGGTGGCGCCAGCGTTTCCTGCACGGCATCCGCACGAGCCCACACCCCCAGCGCATCCCCTCTCCCAGGCTTCAGTGCCATCTGTCCAGCTGTGTGCTTGACAGGTGCACGAACGTCAGCACCTCGCCTGCACGCGTCCAGAGGCCAATCACTCCCGAACCGATGCGAGCACTGGAGACGCTCTGTCCTCGCTGCCCCTCAGCCCTAGTCCCCGCCGCTGTCCCTGCCCCTCAGGTCACTTCCACTCTCTCAGGGGTTCACACTGGCTGTACCTTCAAAACACAGCCCGAGTCTGGCCAGCCCTCGCCAACCCCTCACACTACTCTCACCTGGGCGCAGGTAAAGCCTCCTCATTGGTCCCTGCTTCCAGCCAGGGTCCCCTGAGCGTCTATTCTCTGCCCAGAGCCAGAGGCATATTCTTCAAGAACCAAATTCCGCTCAGGCGCCCCCCTCCACCCAGAGTGTAAGCTCCTACCAGGCCCCAGCACCCTGCCCCACCCCGCTCACGGCTCCGGCCAGGCTGCCCCCCGCTGCTCTCCAGCCTCCTCACCTACGACCCTCGCACTGGCCATTCCCTCTGCCTGGAATGCTCTTCTCCATCTGTGACTCACTCCCTCACCCTCACTTAAATGTCACCTTCTCAGTGAGGCCGATCCCAATTGCGTGCACGCGCACACATGCACACACGTACACGCACACATGCACACGCACTCGCTCCTCCTGCTCTCCCCTTTCCTTTATCCACGGAGCTCATCACCTTCGCACTTCTTAGGCATGCGGTCTACCTTTGATGCCGTCTCTGGGGACGGAGCCCGTCAGTGTGTTTGCTGTTGGATCCGACCCTGCCCAGAACCAGACCTGGCGCAGAGCGCGGGTTTGATCTGTCTGCCCAGTGAGGCTGTTGCCTCTGGGATGGCACCCCTATCTTCCAGCCTCATTTAAAATTATTCCTCAAATCAGCTCTGCTTCTGAAGCATGTCTTCACCTTCACTCTGTTTGTAACCTTTGAGACCCGCGTGGGGCCAGCGGCAGGGTGAGCATTCTGCGTGGATGAGGAGGGACGGCACCACACACTCCCGACCGCATCACTGCAAGAACCCAACGCTCCTTCTCAGTGCACTACAAACCACCCTGTTAAGGGAAACGAACACACAAGAAGCAGGTCTGCGAGGGTACGAACGCCAGCAGGGGGAGCCCGACCCCGTCAGGGCCTCTCCACGTGCTCCGTGGCCGAGCGAGGGTAATGGGAGTCAGGGTGCAACTCGGGGTTAAGAATCTCCAAAGAAGTGGTCAAGCGAAGGGGCAACCAGAAGCGAGGACCAGGCCCCGCGCCGGGTGGGAGAGGGGAAGGTCAGGATCCAGGCTGAGGTGGGGCAACCAACAGGCACTGGGGTGGGGCGCAGGCAGGGCACAAGTGGCAGAGCAGCCAGGAGGGGCACGGGTCACTGCTGGAGCAGGAGGGGCCGGGCAGGCAGGTCACCAGCGGGGTAGACGAGAGTACCTGGGAGCGTCTCCTCCTCCCGGCCCGTGGACGCCTGTCCTGCCAGCCCACCTGCTTCCCCCGCGGGTGAGGACACTGTCCATCTACCAAAAAGCAAGGGAAAAGCGTCATGTTACCCAATGAACTCGGCGCGGCCCGAGATCCCGCTCGGCCCCGGTTCCTGCTCATTCTCACGTCTGGAGGCTCACAGAACACCTTTATACTTGAAATTTATTTTGCATCCATTCTCAATTGTTATAACAGAAATACGTTTTAAAGAATGTGGTGCCACATTTAAAGAGTCAGAGATGCCCAGGGTGCTGTGGGCCCCAGCCAAGCACCGCTGCTCCTTTAATGGAGCAGAGCAGCTGAGGAGGGCCTGCCCCGGACGCCTGGTACCCACACCCGGGAGGCTCCTCAGTGGGCTTCAGCCCCAGCGAAACTCTCCCCAGATCTCAGATGAACCTCAAGATCTAGCTATCGTCCTAAGCATACCTAACGAATTGTGTTCCAGAAATACAGGCTGGCTGATGAAAACGTGCAAAATCTTTAAAAGGAAGAGACACTAACACTTCTTCAGCACTTTGTTACTTCTAAGCACTTTCACGTTTATTCACTTACACGCACTCTTCACGGGATTAGGAAGCAGATGTCATCGTCACCGCTTCATAGAGGAGGAATCAGGCTCAGAGAAGGAAAGCACCCGGCGGGGTTGCGGGGCTGGCGATTCCCAGTGACCTGGCGGAATCCCTCCCGGACTGCTGGCTGCTTGGGGACACGTGTGCTCGTGGGGAGGGGGGTTATTCCTCCTGAGGGCACGGCACGTGTAGGGCTCACTGCTCTCTACAGCACTTGAAGTGACCGTACTCTGTGTCCCTTCTATGTAGGAGCAGTAATGGTGCCAGAGCATTTTCCGCCCCGCTGCGTTCTCCAGAGCGATGGGTGAGTTACTTCATGTTTCACGTTTCGATTATTAAATAATATTATCGTACCATGAGTTTGACATGAACTTGGCAATGCATATAGATTCTTTTTATTCATAATAACTATTAAAACTCTTCTTGGTCTTGGGTGGTTTTCATAACTGTTCACAACTATAGATATTTGAATGTAAAGAGTAAAAATTTAAACAATGAAAAATAAGACTCTCTGGTAGTATTTCTGAGCTCACAGTCACCGTTAACATCCCCTGGTGGGTCCATCCAGACACATTCTGTGCACATGGAAGGAAAATGCATGTCTTGTTCTGCACCTGGCATGTTATTCTTTACCATCAGTACATCTTAGATTTTTTTTTTTTGAATCAACACATTCAGAGGCACCTTGGCATGAGACTAGAAATACTGTACACTTTTGATTTCAGAGAAGTTAACCAAAATCATCTCCATACAGGTCTCTGCAAATTATATCCCCATCAGATTCCTGAGTGCTCTTTCTCCAGCCACTGGATTCACCCTCAAACACTTCGATCCTTGACAAACTGCAAGATGAAAAATATTACCACATCAGTTTAATCGTTTGACACTTCAAAAATGTAACCATCTTGAGTGAGGCTGAGCTCTTTTTTAATTTGTTTACGGAGTATCTGTACTTTGGGTGTGGCGGGGAAAGCCCTGCTCAGGGCCCCTGTCCATTAAGAGGATTAGTGATGACTCACCAAGGATGACTCAGCAGTGACCACATTTACACCCGCCCCCACTACCCGGTGTGAGTCCTCATCTAGCTAGTTTTGGTTCTTTTGCTGGTAACTCTGGATGATGTTCTTAAATCCCTACGCATCGATCAGTTGGCCTGAAGAGCGTGAAGTGCGCGGCTGGCGCCTCTCTGTCCCCTCTGCGAGCCCCACCCCCAGCTCCCTCCTTGTCACTACTGTGAATACTGCTGCTGCCGCCTCGTGAAGGTCTGCCATTCGAGAATCCCGTCCTCGACGTATCCCTGTGCACCGTGCTTGTGGGTCCCCCCCATCCTTCCTGTGCCCCTTCACCCCTGAGTCCATTGCGCTGTCCAGAGTCCAGCGCCATCTTCAAGGAGCCCTTTCAGCGAGGGTGCATAAGCATCACTTTTCCCTAGGTCCTCACATGTTTGAAAATGTATTATTGAGAAAATTCTTTCTTTCCTAAAGATTTTGTATACCTTGCTACAAGGTATCTAGCATGCAACCTGCTGTGGAAACACCTGGGGCCAGCCTGATCGCTCTCCCTTATAAACGCTGTAGACATAAATAGCAAGATGGGTAAAAACTGAGAAAAGCACTTCATAAAACAAGAGGTCCAAATGGCCAATAAGCACATGAAAAGGTACTCAGTTTCACAGTAATCAAAGATATGCAAATTAAAACCAAAAATAGATATAAATACACACCCACTACACTGCCTAAAATATAGCAGTCTGACAAATACCCTGCCCAGTGCTGGCAAGGGTGAGGAGCAATGGGAACTTTTAAACACCTTCCAGTCACTTAGGCTTTATTTTGTTCTGAAACTCCTTCTACTATACAGGAGAAAAAATGTATCCACTAATTATAATAGAAAAGTTATGATGCATTCAATCCCAACCAAAGATAACCAAACCATTTTTACAGGTAGAAAAATACTTCAATTGAACAGTGAAAACAAACTTATAACAGTAATAAATAGTTCAGAAGTAAACAAGCGGAGTTTGCACTTGCACAAACGTGATATAAGCAAGGCTGATGGTCTGAGCCGGAGGAGGGCGGGGCTTGCCAGGGCTCCTGGCTGGAGGAGAGCGGTCCAGGGGTCACTCTGGAAGGCACATCCTCATTTCTGCACTATTTTCTTCACCAATTTATAAACCTTTTTGAGGCGCATGGTTGTTTTGCACTCCGAGGGCTTTTACAAACAGAGTTCCAGCACAGCAAAGTGTTGTCCCGGCAGGAGGACACCTCCAGATGCACGGAAGCAGACAGCAGAACAACGTGTGGCGAGAGGTGCTGTCTGTGCATCTCTCACAGACGGACACACGCAGGCTGCTGGCTGCTCATCCAGATACAGTGCACAAGGACACTCGTTCCATGTTTTCTGGTGGAAAAGGTCATATCAAGGAATTGGTGAATGTCCCTCTTTCGAAGCCACAGTGCTACAATACCACTCCATATAGTTTGTTTACTTCATTTGTTTTTGGGTAAAAAAGTCATTGTATGGAGGGGGAAAAAAGATGCTGCTCTCTAAAATCTGGTGTAGTTTTGAAGAGCAATGGGAAAAGGTGATTGCCTGAACCGTCATACCAAGCGGTAGGTCTGTATTTTGCTGCTGTGAGTACAGACTTCGGGGCATCAGCCAGCAGAGCAGAAGACGTGTATAAGCAAGGACGCGGCAATTCCGTTCAGGATGCATACCCCACAGTGGCGTGTGCACGCACAGGCCACCAGACACGCGCCACATTGCAGACTCTGAGAATGACGGGCCATCTTTAATTCTGGTTGCTCTGAAGATTTTCTTTGCTGTAGTTTTCAAGGGTCAAGCAATGATGCCTAGATGTGAGAAGTTAGTTTTGCTTATTTGTTTGCTTGCTTCTTTATTTATTCATTTCAGGGTCAGCTGTTTCATGATTCTAGCATCAATATCTTCAATGCTTTTGAAAAATCCATGGCCTTTATATCTTCAAATATTTTTCTGAAATCTCCCCCCCCTTCCTGGGCCACTCATTACATGACATTAGACCTTTTGACTCTGCTCCACAGTCTCTCACATTCTGTTTGTATTATTCTGTTCGCTCTTCTCTTGTGCTTCAACACAGACATACTTCACTGAAGTGCCGCCCAATTCACGAAGCCTGTGTCCAGTCTTCTGTTACAGAGTCCAGTGAATTATTCATTTCAGATCCTATATTTTTTAAGTTCATAGGATTCTTTTCATAGATTATGATTTCACTTAAAATTCTCTATTTTTCATATATTTTTATAACTATTCTATTTTTTAAGACAATAATCTTCATGACTTTAAAGTTCTGGTAGTGCAATTCTATACGTCATCTGTGGTTTTATTTCTCATCCGTTTTAGCTCTTGTTTTTGGTCCTGTTTTTAATTTTTCACTAAATACTGGACATTGTGATTGAAAATAACTTAAGCTCTGGACGTTATCTTGCTCCGAAAAGGGGTCCTCCTTTCTTTCTTGCAAAAAATCAGTCAGTCAATCAGCTTTGAGATGTAATTGACATATAATAAAATGTACATGTGCTGTGTACACGCTGAAATGTTTTATCATGTGTACACACCCACGAAATCATCGCCACAGCCAGGATAACGGACAGGCACACTCCAGAGCTGTCTGTGGCCGTCTGCAATCCCTCCCTCTCCCCTTTGCAACAAACACCTTGCCCCAAGGAACCACCGACGTGCTTTCTAGCACTACAGAATTTGCTTTCTCTAAAAGTCAATAAATAGAAGCACACTGGGCACATACTTTTGGCCCGACTACTTTTACTCAGCATAATTCTTTTGAGATTCCTCAATGTCATTGTGCAACCATATACCATAATTTGTGTATTCATTCACTTATGGATGGACATTTGAGATGTTTCCAGTATTTCAGCTATTAAAAACAAATTTCTGCAAACATTCTTGTTCAAAGCTTTGTATGGATATATGCTTTCATTACTCTTGGGTAACACCTAATAGTGGAATGCCTGGTGGAGGTACATTGGATTAGCTTCTTGGCTTAATTGCCAAAATGTCTTCCAAAGCACATGTACCGCTTTGCATTCTCACAGGCAGTATGAGATGGTCTCCATCTCTGCCAGTGCTCAGTAGATGGGCCACACCAAGTAGTGTCTCACTGTGGATTTAATTTGCATTTAGCTAATGACCAATGCTGTTGAACTTCTATTCAGGTACTAACTTGCCATCCACGTATTTTCTTTGGTGAAGTGGATGTTCAAATCTTTTGGTCATTTTTAATTATGCTGTTTGTTTCCTTAGTACTGAATTTTAAGAGTCCCTTATACATTCCAGATAAATTAGATTTGCAAGTGTTTTCTCTCAGTCTGTGGCTTGTCTTTCCATTTTCTTAACACTGTCTTCTGGAGAGCAGAAAATTTAAAATTTTTTTAATTTAATGAAGTCCAGTTTATAACCTTGTTTCTTTTATGGATAATGCTTTTAATGTCATAACAAAGAAAACTTTGCCTAGTGCAAGGTCACAAAAAAATACATCATGTTTTGATCTTGATGTATAAAATTTTAGATTTCTGATCTACTTTAAGTTAATTTTTATACATGATGGGAGATATGGATCAAAGGTCTTTTTTTTCTTTTTTTTTGCATCTGAATGTATAATTATTCCAGCACCATTTTTTGACAAAACTAGCCCTTTTCCCACTAAATTGCCTTGGCACTGTTGTTGAAAACTAACTGACCATCTATGTGTAAGTCTATTTCTGGACTGTCTATTCTGACCCACTGATCGATTTGTCTGTCTTAACACCAACATCACACTGTCTTGATTACTGTACTTTATAATAAATCATGAAACCAAGTAGTGTTAGTTGTCAAATTTCTACCAAAAAAAACCTACTTGAATTCTAGTTGTGAGTCCACTGAATCCATAGACCAATTTGAGGAGAATTAACATCTTAATGATACTGAGTCTTTGAGCAATGGTGTAGCTCTCCATTGATTTGTCTTCAATAATTCCACTCAGCAATGTTTTGCTATTAGGTATAATGTTTTATCAATTTCTAATTATTTGTTGATATTATAGAGAAATACAATTGACTTGTGTATCTTGTATCCTGTAACCCTGCTAAATCCAATTATTCTTGAAGCCTCTTTTTGATGCTATAGGATATTCTACATAGACAAACATGTCGACCAAGAATAAAGATAGTTTTACTTCTTCCCTTCTAATATCAATGCCTTTTATTTCCTATTGAACTTGCTAGGATCCCCTGGAAAATATTTAATAGAAGAGGTGAGAACATGTTTCCTTGATTTATTCTCGATTGCAGGGGGAAATATTCAGTCTTTCACCATTACTATGGTGTTAGCTGTGGATCTGTCATAGACGCCATTCATTGGAAGCCTCCTTCTATTACTAGTTTCCTGAAAGGTTTTATCTGCAATGGGTGTTACATTTTATCAAATACTTTTACTGCATACACTGAAATGATACTGTTTTTTTGTTTTTAGTCTGTTAATATGGTGAGTTATATTGATTAATTTTAGAATGTAAAAGATACTTTGAATTCCTCGGATAAACCTCAACTAGTTTTTCTATATTTTGTATTTGATTTGCTAAAATTTTTTAAAGTTTTCATATATGTTCATGAGGAATATTTGTCCACAGTTTTCTTTTCTTCTGATTTCTTTGCCTGGTTTTGTTATTAGAGTAATACTGGATTCAGAATGATTTAGGAAGTACTCCCTCCTTCTCAATTTTCTGGAAGAGTTTATATAGAATTGGCATTATTTCTTCTTTAAATATTTAATAAAATTCAGTAGTAAAGCCATTTGGTCCTGGAGGTTTTTTTCTGGACCAGAGGAGGTGGTTTACAACAAAAATTCACTTTTTAAATATATATAGAATTAGGATAATCAACCTGTACTTGAGTTAGCTTTGGTACTTTCTCTCAAAAAATATGTACATTTCATCTAAGTAATTTAATGTGTTGGTATAGGGCCGATCATAGTATATCCATTTTTTCTTATGTCTGGCTAGAGGTTCATCAATGTTATTGATTTTCTCAAAGAATAACCATTTGCTTTCACTGATTTTCTCCATTGTTGTTTCCAGTTTCATTAATTTCTGTTTTGATTCCTACTATTTCCCTTACTGTGCTTACTTTAATGTGATCTTTTCCTGGTTCCTCAAGGTGGAAGCTAAAGACACTAATTTGAGACATTTCTTCTTTACTAATAATGTGTTTCGTACTCTTAAGTTTCCTTTGAGTGCTGCTTTAGCTACAGCTCAAATATTGTGATATGTGGTGTTTTCATTTTCATTCATTTCAAAATATGCAGTTTTCATTTCTTTTTTGGTTTCTTCTTGACCCATGAGTTATTTAGAAGTGTGTTGTTAAATCTGCAAGTATTTGAGGATTTTTGAGATAGCTTTCTATAACTGACTTCTAGCTTGATTCCGTCATGGTCAGAGAACATACCTGGTGTGATGTGAAATCATTTAAATGTATTTTATGGCTCAGATTGGTTCTATCGCAGTAGATATTCTGTGTACACTTCAAACATGAACCTCCTCCTAATTAAACCCTCCTTCAAACACTGCGTCCCCCCCGTGCTTGAGTCCCGGCACCACTGGTCCTGGACAAGAAGTTTAGAGGGCGAGGAGGCATGTTTAAACGCGCCTCTATGGTGGTGATGACAGCGGATGACCACGGCCACTGCCGCCTCCGTCTCAAGTAGCAACTCCTGCGAAAACCGAGACGAGGAAGGTCGTTCATCAGGGTTTCCAGGGGATGGGTGATGGGTGATGGGTGATGGGTGGACGGAGCAGAAATGCACTGGGAAAACTGTGTATCCCAAGGGGATGTGAGGGAAAATATGACCTCTTCCATAAAAGTTGGACTTCCAGAGAAAGTATGAAAACCGGGTCAATTTGGCCTGGAGGAAGGCTTGGTTGTTCCAACATCTAGGGTTTGCACCTGTCTTGACTTAGCCAATATTTAGAGACTAATGCAAATCTTAAAAGGAAAACCTATTTCTTTTTTTTTTTTTTAAACTAATAGCTACTTAATTAATTAATTAATTTATTTATTTATAGCCGTGTTGGGTCTTCGTTTCGTGCGAGGGCTTTCTCCAGTTGCGGCAAGCGGGGGCCACTCTTCACCGTGGTGTGGGGGCCACTCTTCATTGCGTTGCGCGGGCCTCTCACCATCGCGGCCCCTCCTGCTGCGGGGCACAGGCTCCAGACGTGCAGGCTCAGCAGTTGTGGCTCACGGGTCTAGTTGCTCCGTGGCACGCGGGATCCTTCCAGACCAGGGCCCGAACCCGTGTCCCCTGCATTAGCAGGCAGATTCTCAACCACTGCGCCACCAGGGAAGCCCGAAAACCTATTTCTTAAGCTAAAGAGTTCAAGCCACTTATGAAGCCAAGTGAAAGGGAAGGGAAGGGGATTCTGGGGCAATTCACCCCAGTTTCTGTTGCTTAGTGAGAACACCCACCTGGAACATTAAACATACTGAACTCTCTCCTGTACTAAACAGGACTGACAGTACTGAACTGAACTGTCCTATTTCCCTCAAATATAACAACTAAACTCAGAGACATTTTACCAGACGAAACGAATATAGCTGAATTTGCCATCTAAAATAGTCCGCGTGATGACATGACCTAAGAACTGAATGGCGATCCTAGGAGTCCTCTGGGTTCACCCCACGCTTGCGCACGTCCCTGTGTCATCTCTGACGGTGGGCCATCCGCACGGCCCCTCAGCGCCTCGGCCCACAGAGAGCTCGCCGCCCACGCCTTTCACCATCTGCCTCTGCAATGCTTACAGTGTTTCCTCACCCCGAGCCTCAGCCTCACCCTTTCCTCAGCCTCACCCTAACCCTAAGCCTGGCTCCCTCGGTTTCCGCCACGGGCTCCAGTTACACTGCATTCAGCCCCAGAGGCCCGGCGTGGGGCAGCCCCGCTGTCTCCCTGCTCTCGGCCCTGCCACCCCTCCCCACACACCCCCACACCCTCCAGGGTCAGAGCCACAGGCTCAGGGCCTGGACCCGGGACACTAACGCTTCACGGGACCCGCTGTGCTGGCCGCTGCCGGGTCTCACCGCTCTGCTCTGCCTGGCACAGCGGGTGGATCTGCACCAACAGTGGCTGTTATCACAGCCACACTCTTAGGGACACTGCCCCCTCCCCTGTTAGGGACAACGCGCTGCTCAGAAAGCGCTCAAGACTGACGTCTCCTCTTTAGCCACCAGCCACACTACACGGCTAATTGAGTTTACAGTCAACCCGAATCTCTGCACCTCCACTGAATACTCACCACGTGCTCCGAATAAAATTGCAGTGAGTTCACTGACCATGTCACCTAGGGGACCCTTTGTGGAATTATTACTTAGCCCAGCGTCCTGGCCTCAAAATGTATCATCTGTTGGACACGGACGTGGGAAAAGATTAATGTTACAAAATCCGAAGCCTGGTTCAAGGCGACAAGAGCAGCAGTGTCATGAGGGCAGCAACACAGACCCCGGACTGCACAGGAGCAGAGAATGAGCCCTCTGAGTGGCATGGGAGGGCAGCGAGGGCACCTTTTACTCTCCACCGCCCCAATTTCTAATGAATCAAGCAAAGAAATCAGGCCAACAAACACACGCACACACGGGGAGGCCTTTCTGCCAGCTCTAAGATGACAGCACGGGTGGCTGGGAGTTTTGAGGACCCTCTGAAGCCCTTCTAGAAGGGCAGTGTGTGTGGAGGTTGGGGGTGGGGAGATACGTGTCCCAGCCAAACGGGGTGCCACGCAGGAACCAGAGGCCACAGAGCCTCCTCTCAACACCCTCCGGGCTGCTGGTTCCCAAAGTGATGTGAGGCCCAGCCCAAGGGAACTGTCACCCAGCTCAAAGTCCAAGCACCCAAGAGAGGATGCAGGTGAGCGATGAGGGGCTTGCAGGATATGGCCACACACCTTGGGGCACAGGTGAGACAGGCCTGACTGACTTCTCCTCCAGGGAGGTGCAAACGGAAAAACACTGAAGCCATGAAAAAAATTCTGCCACATAAAGAAAACACAAAAACACAGCAAGAGGTAGAGGAAGAACATAGGTTCAGAAATATGTACAAAAAGTAACATAAGTGATTTTAGTCAGCAGCCTGCCACATGCTTTCAGAGAAAGAAAACTAAAACTCATGAAACAAGAGATCAGAAAATTGTAAGATGGCATTCTAAAAAGCAAGGGCAATAAGAATATCAAGAAACAAAGTTATAATAGAATTTAAAATAGCTTTAGACAAAGTAAATTCTAGACAAGGTGTAGAGAAGTGTAGGGCTTTGGGACCCGAATGAGAACTTTCAGCCAGAGGGGAAGCAGCGCCAGGCCCACTGCATTTCTCTGGGCACTCGCATTTTCTAGCACTTTCAAGAAGTTACCAAAATCCTCCAAATGCCAGTTCCCTCTCTGCTGACGCAAATACAGCAGCTGCCAGGGTGGTGGTTATGGGATTAGCATGCCCGCCCCGAGGCGCTCCCTGGGGGACCCACAACCAGCCCCGCACACAGGGGGCTGTGCCCTTGCCTGGGCCGTCGGGTGGGGGGCACGTGTGGCATCACCCACACCCCAGGCATGCGTGTGGGAGGACCAGAGCCTACCCCAAGGAGACGGTGGAAACACAGACCCCCTGGGTTCAAATCACAGACTAAACGCAGCGGGCCGTGTGGGAAAGGCCTTGCCGCCCCGGGGCCCCGACACCTCGCGGGGCCCCATGAAGGAGGGAGGAGACGGCGGGGCCCGCAGGACGTCACCCAGAGCTTCTGGAACAGCCCACGCCCGCTGCGTCCTGCAGATTCGCGCTCACCCCCCAGGGCGGCCACGGTGGCAGAGCCCTGCCACGCTGGCGGGGATGGGGCACTTCTGCCTGCCCCTCTCCGCTGGGCAGTGAAACTACCAGCTTCTCAGCCACGAGCACATGAAACGGCAGTGTCTGAGCAGCCTGCACTGTCTCCTCTGCTAAACAGATTTAAATCCCCACAACTTATAAAGAAAAGTGGAGCTGATATATTTTACTAAATCAAGCTGAATTACCAGGAAACTATCACACAAGAATGTGATAATGATATACTGGAAAATGTGAATAAATCTCCCTTCAAATGTATCTGCTTTGCACCGTCAGAAAGCATGATTATGCCCCACAGTCTGAAGCTAAGTAACGAGCATTCTGCTAATGATTTTCACTGTGTAACTGAAATGCCTTCAGCAATTTACTGTGAGTAAAAGCGAAGTCAAGCAACAATATTCTAAAAGTGAACATCTCCACCCGCAGGAACCTCCATCTCGAGGAAGCGTTTCTGCTGCGGAGCACGAGGCCAGCCCAGGGTGGGTGGGGGAGACAGGGAGCCCCCTGAGCCCTGCACCTCATCGGAGCCTCTGGAGGGGACACAGCTGTTCTGTGCAGTTGCTGACTTGGGTTTAACCTGAGCACTTTTCCCTGTTTATGTGTGTTATCCTCCTAATATTTTAAGCTGTTGTCTCTACCAACTTCTTCGTTTCAGGAACATAATTTTTCTTAAGAAAGAAATCTGATCACATCATTCCCTGCTTTCCACCAGCCAAAGGCTCACGCTAATCCAAGGGTGCAGCTGCTGCTGGGAGGGTCTCCTGGGCCCAGCCTGGCTCCCCTGCCCTCAGCCCGCACGGCATCCCAGCAGCCCTGCAGTGGTCACACGGGCTGTCGGCTCACACAGCTGCGTCCACCTGGAGTACGCACCCCGCCTCTCACCACCCCAAAGGGCCGGACCTCTGCCGGACAGCACCGCACGCCGTCCCAGCCCCCAGCAAAACGGGCTGGAGTCAGACTGAGCCTTCGAGAGAGCAGTAATTAAGACGGTTCCTCCAACGGGGCGGGCACAGGCCGCTCCCAGGGGTGGCAGAGACTCCAGGGCAGGGGCCATTCTGGATCAGGGTTGGGGGCGTGCGGGAGAAGTGTGTGCATGCCAGGGACACACGTGGATCTCCACACAGATTGCTGTTTTATTTTACAAACAAGATACGAACACACACTTATTTCCGGTTGGCATCTGGAAACCTGTTTAAATCTCTAACGCTCATCAACTCACTTAATGCACATAAAATGTGCACGCTAAATGTTTCTCCTAATTTTTCTTTTAAAAAGGAATCTTAGCAGATGACAGAGGTTGCTTTGGCTGCACGAGTAGCAGCTCCCTGAGTCCTGGCACCAGCCCCTGCAGAGGTCAAGGTCACTCAGGACACATGGGGAAGCTGGGATTCATACGGAGGGAACTGGCCAAGGTTAACTGCCAACTAGACAGAAGCTACTCCGCTCCCCTAGTCAGCAGCGCCCTGGATTCTCCCAGCATTCATCTCAACCAACACCTGGGCCGAGCGCCAAAGCCTGGGCCAGCCTCGAGGACACAGGCGCACTGGTGGCCCGCAGAGCAGCCGACGCTTCCAGGAGGGGCAGAGCCACACGGTACTGCTCTCCCACAAGGGCTCAGGAGGGACCCGCGGGTTCTACTGGGAGCTGTTCCCGTGACGAAGTGGCCGGGAGGGGGACAGGAGCCGCACCGACGGCACCTTCTGGGCCAGGTTCTGGGCCAGGCGTCTGCCTACAGCCTGGTCCCTCCCCACAGCCCCAGGGCGCTGGCAGATGACCCTCAACTTGGAGAGACTGAGCAGGTTGTTCCAACCACATGGGGCCGGTGCAGAGGCCCCATTCAACCACTGCTGGCCCACCGAGAGGCAGGGCTGACCCAGCCACGACGAGCTCAGCGTGAGTCAGTGCAGGACAAACACCAGCAAAGAGGCCACAGGCACCTCCAGAGCAGGTCAGCCCTGGCAGTGGCCCGAGGCCTCTCTCCAGCAGGAGGAAGGCCCTCACCCAGCCCAAGTCCTTGGCCTCCTCGGGGAGCTGCCAGGACAGGCCGGCGCTGGGCCTGCCGTGCCCACGTCCCCATAGTTCCCTGGGCTGGGCCCTCCTTGCAGCTCCTCATGTTCAGGGCACGTGCACGTCTGGGGAGGAGGTGCTCCAGGCAGGCCAGGCTGTGCCCAAGGGGAGCGGGAGTCGATGCCCTGCCCAGCGCGCCCTGGGCCTGTGCCACCCTCACTGCCTGCGCAGAGCGAGCCCCTGGGGCCCCGGCGCAGCCACAGGGCTAACCTCGACCCCCCCGGCCCCTCCTTCCCGGGGCACCGCATCTCTGGCTCGGCCCCAGCCTGCGCCCGGGAAGCTCGCATCTGTCTCCACGTTTGCCATCATCACTTAGCAAACACGGAACGACGATACCGCTCTCCCTCACCAGAATGTGGCAAAGAGAAGCGAACATTTTAAAGCTCACTTTTACGTTCTATGACTTTGTTTAAATTAAAAGCACCCTCAGGGTGGCTGACTCCGTGCCACGCCCCACCCCCAGGCACTAACCACATCCGCCTGTCCCCTCCCAGAAAGCTCTCTGAGGGCTCCCATCTGCCGGGCACGTCCACGTCCATGTCCACGTCCGGCACAAGCTGCCCCGTGAATGCCTGCCACCCGCGAAGCCCGGCTTCCGAGAGGGGCTTCGGCAGCAAGATGAACTGGAACAGAAACAGGGTCGGGACACCCTGCCGCCCACACACGGGGCGACTAGGGGACAGCCAGCTGCTTTTGCTCAGCGCCGTCATCTGTGTGAAAGTGTATCACAGAAACAATGATTTCAAGAAGGAAAAAAGCAGGGGGCGGGGCCTAGAGCTTGTTTCACAATAATAAAGCTATTTCTCTGCAGTGATTTTAACGGTGAAAGCCATGTACAGCATTAGACACATTATATGATTAGAAGCTAAGCTAATTGGTTGTTTGATGCAGACGAAATCAAGCCTAATGAGCAAATCCTGAACGAGGTAGGACTGGACCCCCAGGAACCCGTGACCAGATGAAGGCTTCCAGGAGCATGACAAACGGAGAAGAGCGCGTGTCCTCTGAGAAGCCCTCGAGGAGAAGAGCAAGGCCGTGTGTTGGATGGATGTGCAGAGCTCGTGACCCACAGCAGCCCAGGGAAAGCAAACGACCCGCACAGGGCTGACGGCACTGAGGCGGGGTCCGGGGTCAAGTGCCCACGCGGGAAGCTGTGAAGGCACCTGAGCACCAGGTCGCCAGGGCCACTGCGGCCACACCGTCCACATCTGGGACCGCCCCTCCTTCTGATCCTCGGCTCTGACCGGCGCTCAAGCAAACACTCTCTGCAGTTAATCCTGCCTCCTTCTACCTGCTCATCTTCCAAGGACTCTCTGCAGAGAGAGTTCAGGGGAAGAAGAGGAAGGAGAGCAGACGTGAAATTCACATGCAGACAGCCCTCGATCGAGGCTCTCCCCACGACCACAGACACCACAGTGCCAACACTGAAGGGCCTGTGTCCCCCTTGCCTGGAGCCTCGGCAGGTGGGGAGCTGTGGCCGGAAACTGTGCCCAGAGCCCCGCACAGCGCCCAGGGCGTGATCAGAGCACGGTGAGACGCGAATGAATGTTGAATAAATAAATCATCATCCAATATGTCATCCAACCCAGAAATAAGGAAATGCGATTTCACTCCACGACGGGAACTGCAAAATGTGCCTTAAATAATAGAAATGCCCTTGCTATTTGTACCTTGTCTCCGGCGATGCCATGGGTGAGAGGGAGGAAAGATTCAGCACCCGCTGCAGCACTGTCTGCCCAAGAGTGACCCGCTTGGAAACTTCAAAGAACGGTGTGTCAGACTCAACAACGCAAGAAAGAAAGTCAGACACGTACTGCTTTTTAAATGAAACTACGTAGACAAAAGCCTATAACCAAAGACAAGACGATGAGAACAAGCACAACAACTATAGGACATGAAAAGCCCAGGCTCGTGCCATCGTGGTGAAGGTTTGTGACTGGTCTGCTCTACGAGGGCCACGTGGAGATGGACCTACAGACCATGAGGACACGGGAGAGCTTCCTCAGCGAGAGGGAGGGGGTTTCAGACGTGTCCACAGTCTCCCTGAAAAAAGTAGAGAGCAGTGTCCCTCCCACCCCAGAAGGGATGGCACAGAAGGGACACTGTGTGACATCCAAGGCGAGGATGTGGCTTCCTCCTCACTCCCCCTCTTGGATCACTCGCTTCGGGGGAGTGGACCAGAGGCCAGAAGGACACTAGCCACCCTCGGGAGAGGCCCGGAGCTGAGGAGCTGAGGCCTCCTGCCCGAGGCCACACGACAAGGCCAGCTTGGGAGAAGCTGCTCCAGCGCAGCCGACCTTCAGGTGACACAGCAAGGCCAGCACCTGCACCCTCATGACAGACCCAGAGCCAGAACCACCAGCTAAGTCACCCCTAAGTTCCTGAGCCACAAAAATCCTGAGGTAATACATATTTGTTGTTTTAAGCCACTCAGTTGTGGGCTATTTGTTACACAGCAACAGAAAACAACATATAAAGAAAGCAGAGGAGGAAAAGTCTATGGAGAAATGACTGTTCCGAGAGAGTTCCACGGAGGAGTCAGATGGCGAAGCGGACACAACCGCGAGCAGGAGCCGGGAGATGCTGTCAGGGCGGCTGCCTGCACAGCAACTTCCCGCCAGGGCAGCGGTGGTGTCCACCCCGCACGGGCCAAAGAGGAGAGAGGCAGGATGGCCTGGGACAAGCCACACCTGGCCACACACCCCTCAACTTCTTACCAGACTCACCAGAGACAGGCATTCTCAAAATGCAAAACTCATCAGCCAACAAAGAAACAATATTTGAAGAAAACCAATGTGATGAAAGAGAGACACCAAGCTCAAAATAAGAGTGGTCATCTGAGAAATCACCAAGCAAACAATAAGCACTCATGTCTATGTTCAAGGCGATGGATACATTCCCTATAGGAGAGAGAAACAAGTAGACACCTTGAGAGGGAAAAATATTGTCAAAATAAAAACCTATGGACACATACTGTGTAAATAGACACAGCTTCAGAGTGAAGCAGAAGGAAGATGAAGCCAAGGAACTTTCCAGAATGCAGAGTGAAAGGAAAAAGAGAAAGTGTGAAAGATATGAAGAAGAGGTCCTTAAATCCCAGAAGGAATGAACATAGAGGACCCAAAGAACAATATTCTGATTAAATTTAGAAAAATCCAAGGATGAGGAGTGAGCTCTAAAGCTCCACCATGGCAACACCCAATGCTAAGACAGTGGAGCTCTGAGGGAACATTCTTTCAGTGCAATTCTTTAAAGCATGGAGCCCATTAATATTTATGGAAGGTTTGGTATATATGGATTTATGTGCCATTTCTTGTTGTGTTTCCTACCTTCCTTATGTTTCTTGTAAGTCTCCTTTATTGTCATCTTTTAGATTTTTCCCTCCACTACTTTATACATGTTTTTCTTTTTACTTCTTACCTTAAAAATGATCACATAAATCCCTAACTTATCAAAGTCTGATATCCTCACACTCCACCCAAGCAACCCCCGGATCTTAAAACCCTGTAACTCCACTCCCTCCCCACTGACGTTCCTGCATTTCAGTTCTACTCTTTGTTGTTAAGCCCAGCAGACATTTGCCTCATTGCTTTAAACATTTAATGTGTGTTTGGATTAACTGAAACACACACAATTTGCTCTGTTTTTAACTTCTTAAATCTCGGAACTTCCATATAGGCAAACGTTCTTTCTTCTTGATATAGATCCTTTAGAAATGCTTTTAATGAAGGCCTATAGTATCAAGCTCTCTCAGCTTTTGTTTCTATGAAATGTGTTTATTTTGTCCTCATTCCTGAACAACTTATTCAAGAAGTACAGAATGCTGGGGGATTTCTTTTCTCCCACCACATGGAAGAGCCAACCATTTTCCCGTCTCCATCGGTGCAGTTAAAAGTCAACTGATGGCCTTAATGTTCCTTCTTCAAACAATTTCTTTTCTCTATGTTAAGACCTTTTACTTGTCTTTGGTATTCTAGAGGTTCAGCATGATCTGCCGAGACACAGATTTCTCTTCATTTCACCTGACTGGTATTTGTTAGGCTTTTTGAAACTATACAGTGGTGGCTTTCATCAATTCTGTAAAACTGTTAGCCATTAGCTCCTCAAATACTACCTCTACCCCACTCCTCTCTCTTCTCCTTCTGAACACCTGTGAATTCCATTATGTCTTTTCAATCTCTCTCTAAGTATTTTATCCTCTCTTTCACTGTTTATATTGCTTTGTCTCTCTGGGCTCCCTTCTGGATAATTACTATAGGTTACAGCAAAAGACCATAGACAAATGGTGAATTTGGAAAAGAAGTTAAGTGACACAAAGTATAGAGGAAGAAAGTCTGACAAGATGTAATTGGGGTTCTTGAAGAAGAGTAAAATGTGGCAGAAGTTAATATCAGATAAATAACATGAAATGTTAAAGGAAGCTGCTCCAGTAGAAGGATGATGACATCAAACGGAAACTTGGATCCACACAAAGAAGTGAAGAGTCTCATAACAGTGAAAGAAATTGAATTCAGTTTAAAACTTTCCAACAAAGAAAACTCCACACTCAAATGGCTTTAATGGAAAATTCTAATAAACAATTAAGAAATACAGAACACGGATTCTACACAAACTCCTCCGGAAAATAAGAAAGGAGGGAACACTTCCCCACTCATTTTATGAGGTCAAAATTAGGTCAACAACAAAACCACAAAAAGCCATTTCAAGGAAAGAAAGCTACACCTCCAAATACCTCATGAATATACATGCAAGAATCCTTAACAAAATCCCTTTCACATAATACATCATAACTAGGTAGGATTTGACCCAGTAATGTTAGTTCAACATTTGAAAATCAAACACTGTAATTTACCATTTATATAGATTAAAAATGAAAACCATTATTTCAATAGAAAAAGCATTGGACAAAATTCAACAAGCATTTCATGATAAACATTCTTAACACGTTCCTAAACCTGATAAAAGGCATCTATGAAAACCTATAGCCATCATCACACTTAATGGTGAGAAACTGAATGCTGTTCCGCCAGCATCAGAAACAAGGCAAGGATGTCCATCCTCACCATCTCTAACCAACATCACAATGGAGATCCTAAGTAAGTGCAATAAAGGAAGTAAAAGAAATAAAGAGTATATGGATTGGAATCTGTAAAAAAAAAACAAAAATAGTGCTAATAAACAAGTTCAATAAGGTTGCAAGACATAATAAGATCAATGTACAAAATTCAGCTGTATTTATATACACTAGCAAGAAAAATTCAAAATGAAAGTAAGAAAACAATTACATTCATAATAGCATGGAAAATAATAAAACACTTAGGAATAAGTTTAACAAAAATGTGAGACTTGTACCGTGAAAACTAAAAAAAAAAAAAAAAAAAAATCACTGAAATAAATTACAGGAGACCTAAATAAATGTAAAGACATCCTCTGTTCCTGGACTGAAAGACTTCATATTTTTAACAAGGCAACACTCCCAAATTTATCTACAAATTCAAGATAATCATTGTCAAATATCTATCTGTCCTTTTTTACATAAACGGGCAAGCTGATCCTAACATTGATATGGAATTGCAAAACAAAAAACAAAAAAACAATATCCAAATACCCAAAACAATCTTGAAAAAGAAGAACAAAGTCAAAGGACTCACCCTTGCCAATTTCAAAACCTACTACAAATTTATGGAAGTCGAGATTGTGTAGTACTAGCATAATGATATACGTATAGATAATGGCTTCGAATTGAGAGTCTAGAAATAAATCCATACATCTATGATCAAGTGAATTTCAACTAGGATGCTAAGACCATTTACTGGAGGAAGGAATAGTTTTTTCAACAAATGGTGCTGGGACAGCTGGACATCCACATGCAAGAGAATGAATTTGGACTCTTGATTTACACCATATACAAAAATTAACTCATAATGGATCAGAAACCTAAATGTTAGAGCTAAAACTATAAAGCTCTTAGAAGAAAATAGGGCAAACGCTTCATAACATTGGATTTGGCAAGTTTTTAAAACACAAGTAACCAAAGAAAAAATACATAATTGGACTTCATAAAATTTTAAAACTTTTGTGCACCAAAGCACACCACCAAGAAAGTGAAACGCCAATCCAAAGAATGGGAGAAAAATTATATCAATTATATATCTAAGGGTCTAGTATCCAGAATTTATAAATCAACAATAAAAAAGACATCCCAATTAAAAAGTGGGAAAGGAATTTGAACAGACACTTCTCCAAAGAAGATATACAAATGGCCAATAAGCACATGAAAAGATGCTTAACATCACTAGTCATTAGAAAAATGTTAGTCAATACCACAATGAGATACCACTTCCTACCGTCTAGAATGGCTAGAACCAAACAACTGGAAAATAGCAAGTGATACAGAGAAATTGGAACACTGAAACCTTGCTAGCGGGAATGTAGCCACATTGGAAAATAGTTCGGCATTTCTTCAAAAAGTTAAACATAGAGTTACCATGTGATCCCACAATTCCACTCCTAGATATCAACCCAATAAATTAAAACATATATTCATACAAAAAATTATACGTAAATATTCATAATAGCCAAAAGGTGGAAATGACTCAAAATCCATCAACTGATGAATAAATAAAGAAAATGTGCTGCATCCATACAGTGGAGTATTATTTAGCCTCAAAAAGGAATACAGTACTAAAAGATGCTACATTATACACAGACCTTGAAAATATTATGCTAAGTGAAAAAGCCAGACACAAAAGGTGGTATATTGTATGATTCCATTTATATGAAATGTCCAGAATGGGCAAATTCATAGAGACAGAAAGTAGATTAGTGGTTGCCAGGGGCTGGGAGGAAGGAATGAATATGGAATGACTATTAATGGGTATGTCGTCACACTTTCCTTTAAGGGTGATGACGACGTTATAGAATCAGATAGTGGTGATGGATGCACAAGCTAAAGAACAGACTGAAAACCACTGAACTTTACACTTTAAAATGGTGACTGCCATGATATATGAATTTTATCTCAAAAATAAAGAAACAAAAAAGATGCCAATTATCCTCAAATGGATCTCTAGATCCAATACAATTCCAATCAAAATCCCAGCAGTCTTTTGTACAAACTGACAAACTGATCTAAAATTTATATGGAAAAGCAAAGGACTTAGAATAGGAAAAGAAATGACATGATACTACACACAGAAAATCCTAAAGACGCTACCAGAAAACTACTAGAGCTCATCAATGAATTCGGTAAAGTTGCAGGATACAAAATTAACATACAGAAATCTGTTGCATTTCTACACGCTAACAACGAAAGATCAGAAAGAGAAATTAAGGAAACAATCCCATTTACCATCACATCAAAAAGAATAAAATACCTAGGAATAAACCTATGTAAGAAGGCATAAAAAGAATGAAGTAATGCCATTTGCAGCAACATGGATGGACCTAGAGATTATTATCCTAAGTGAAGTAGTCAGAGAAAGACAAATATCTTATGATATCTCTTATATGTGGAATCCAAAAAAAAAAATGACACAAATGAACTTATATACAAAACAGAAATAGACCCACAGACTTAAAAAACAAACATGGTTACCAAAGGGGAAAGGGGCAGGACGGATAAATTAGGAGTTTGGGATTATCATACACACGTTGCTATATACAAAATAGATAACCAACAAGGACCTACTGTATAGCACAGAGAACTATACTCAGTATTTTATAATAACATATAAAGGAAAAGAATCTGAAAAAATAGATATATATGTATAACTGAATCACTTTGTAATACACCTGAGACTAACACAACATTGTAAACCAACTATACTCCAGTTAAAAAAAAAAAAAACCCAACAATTTTGAAAAAGAAAACTAACATTGGAGGACTCATCCTACTTGATTTTGAGGCTTACTGGAATATGCTGCAGTAACCAAAATACTGCAGTATTGGTGAGAGAACAGGTGTATAAAGCAATTAAACAGAACACAAAGTCCAGAAATAGATCCACCCATATATGGTCGACCGACGAAGAAGAAAAGACAATCAACAGAGAAAACAACAGTCCTTAACAAACCATGCTAAAAGAAATGTACATCCACAGGGGAAAAAAGAAACTATACCTATATCTTGCACCATATTTAAAAAAAATAGCTCAAAATGGATCAGAGGGGAAAAATGTAAAACCCAATATTATACAATTTCCAGGAAAAAAATGGGAAGTAATTTTTGTGACCTTGAGGAAGGCACAGAATTTTTGGCCAGGAAATAGAGCACTAACCATAAAAGAAAAAAATTTGACAAATTTTACTTTATCAAGATTAAACACTGCTGTTTTGAAAGACACTGTTCAGAAAATAAACACTCAAGCCACACTTTGGGAGAAAATATTTGGAAAAGATGTACCTCATAAATGACTGGTATCCAGAGTATGCAACAAACCCTCACAACTCAATAATAATAACACAATTAGGACAAAATTTTTAATAGGCAAAATATTTGAACAGACATTTCACCAAAGAAGACACACAGATGGCAAATAAACATAGGAAAGATGTTCAATATCATCTGTCATCAAAAAATGCGAATGAAAACTATGAGATACCACTATACACCCACTAGAAAGAATAAGATTTTAAAAACTGACGTCCAGAGCTAACATTTCAAGAGCAAATGCTTGTGGGGATGCCAAATAGTGCAGTAACTTAGGAAAACAACTCTGGCGTTTCTTACAAAGTTAAACACACACTTCTTATATGACCTAGAAAAGCCCACTCTTAGGTATTTACCTATTAAAAACGAAGACATACATCCACATAAAGGCCTATGTTAGAAAGTTTACAGCAGGTTTATTCATGATCTCTGAAACTGTAAATCTCCAAATGTCCACCAATCAGTGGATGGATAAAAAAATTGCGGTACATTCATTAAATGTGACAACAACAATATGGATGCATCTCAAAAGCATTATGGGTAAGCAGAAAAAAAAACAAACTCAAAAAGCTACATACTGTGATTCCATTTATAGAATGTTCTGAGGAAGTAAAATTGCAGATACAACAAACAGATCAGTGTTTGGGGCTTGAGGTGAAGGGAGAAGGTGCATGAGGGAATTTGGGGGTGGGGAAAATATTCTATATTATGATTGTGTTGATAGCTAATATCTGCATATGTTTGTCAAAACTCATAAAACTGTATCCCTAAAAAAAAGTGAATTTTATACTACATAAATTATACCTCAATAAACTTGATGTGAAAATAAAAAAATAAGATGACTCCCATTAAGGATAAACACAAAGAAATCTATACCTAGATACACCATGGCAAAACTATATAACACCAAAGACAGAGAAGATCTTAAAAGTAACCAGTTTCAAAAATTCCTTGAAATGAGTATCATTTAGATTAAAAGGTAGCTTCTCTACAGCAATGGAAGCCAAAGACAGCAGGATATTATGGTTGCCAACTCCAAGAAAGTAACTTTCCTCCCAGAAAGTTAAGAAATATCTTTCTTAAATATCTTTTAAGAATTAAAGTGAAAGATAATTTTAAAGTTATTTCAAGACATTTTTGTTTTATTTGCTTTCAGCTAAGAGTGGGAACTGTTACCAGCTGCTCTGTTACTGAATTTTCAGCCCCTACTAAAGCCTGAACTAGGATCCATGGCAAGTTCCATCTTTGCCTTTAGGGCATTGAGAGATGATATCATGCTCAACATAAAACTCAGGATTTTCAAGCTGTAACAAGAGAAAAAATGAAAATTTAAAAAATGCTACTGAAAACTTAAAATAATTTCTAGGAGTCATAAATAGAGACACTGGCAGATTTTGGTAGATTTGCAAGCCAAAATTAAACAACCACAGAGAAGGAAATAAGGCAGTGAAAAAATAATCACAAAAAAAAAAACAACAAAAAACTCCCACTGGCAAGGATCCAACAAGTAAGTCAACACACCAGACTTCCAGAACAGAACTGAAAAGATATGTTGGTTTTTCAACATTAACTTTTTACTAGATATTTGAACTATTCCTACGATACCCCTTTTCATTATGGCAATATCATATATGTATTTAACAAGGCAAAGATATATCACTACTCTTGAACACGTAAACAAAGTTTTTCCTAAAGGAGAGTATGTTGCATGCCAATTTTTCCCATTAGAACTGATTTTCATTTTGAAAGCAATCTTAGGTAAAACAACTTCAGAATGACTTATTAAATAAAATATGTTCTGAACATTAAAAATAAAACATAAAAGGAAAATAAAGAAGGTTTTCAGTTTAAAATTGTTTTCTACTAACACTCTCACCATGATGCACTTTAGAAGCAGCAGCATCTAAAGAACAAGAAGAAATGAAGAGCAAAGACAGTGGTGGGGCGTGAGCCCATCTAAACGGACAGTGATGTGTAATATAAAGAGGGCTGCATGGCGTTAAGTATACAACAACAGAGAATGAAAATAGCATGTGAGTCAGGAGAGGATAACCAAAGATAAAGTATTTTAAGATTCTTATATCATTTGGGATATGGTTAAAGATACTGATTAACTTTAAACATTGATAAATCAAGTACACATGTAAGACAAACATGAAAATAAGAGAAGCCAAAATTATACAGTGAAGGAGAAAACTGATGAGGAAAAAAATAATCTGTCAATCAAAAATGTGAGGAGTAAAAATAAACATTAAAAAGTTGAGCTAAACAGAAAGCCCAAATTAAGATTGTAGGAAGGAGTCCAAATCTATAAGTAATTAAAGTACATGAAAGTAAACTAAACTCTCCAATTTGTAAAAGACAAAGATGGTCTGAGAGGAAAAAAAATTCCACTGGATACCATCTTGAAAGATACAGCTAAAACATACAAAGAGACTGAAAGAATGAGGAAGAAAAATATATACTGGGCAAATATATCAGAGAAAATTTACTTTAAGGCAAAGATGCAAGACCAGATATAGACCACATCACGTACAGATAAAAGGGCTCAATTTATTAGTAAGATATTACAACAGTTCCAGACGTGCATGTACCCTCCAAGAAAGTGTCAACATTTTATACAAAGCAGAAACGAACAGAAATATAGGAAAAAGACAAACTTACAATCATACTGGCAGATTTAAACACAACTCTCACAGTGATTGATGTATCAGAGAAAAATATTTAAAAGGATAGAAAAAATGTAAACAAGATTTCCAAGCTTCATCCAGTGGACATACATAGATCTTACACTCCAAACCAGCGGAATATGTTCTGCTTTGAAGCACAGAACATTTCTGATGCTCGATCACACATGAGCCATCCTCCATGCACGTGAAAGACGATGAACACAGAGACCACCTTGTCAACAATGCAGTGAACCAAGAAATTAAAATATTCAAAAATATTGTATATATAAATAACAATGTATATTTTTAACATAATATATATATTTTAACAAAGTAATTCAAAATTTTATTGATTATACTCCATTTAAAGTTATAAGATAATGGCTGTATTTCCCTATGCTGTACAATACATCCTTGTTGCTCATCTATTTTTTTTAACTTTTTATTTTATATTGGCGTATAGGTGATTAACAATGTTGTGTTAGTTTCAGGTGTACAGCAAGGTGATTCAGTTATATATATACATGTACCTATTCTTTTTCAAATTCTTTTCCCATTTAGGTTGTTACATAATATTGAGCAGAGTCCCCTGTGCTATACAGTAGGTCCTTGTTGGTTATCCATTTTATATATAGTAGCGTGTCTGTGTTGATCCCACACTCCCTAACTATCCCTCCCCCACGCCCTTCCCCCCGGTAACCATAAATTCCTTCTCTAAGTCTATGAGTCTGTTTCTGTTTTGTAAATAGGTTCATTTGTGTCATTTAATGTTATTAACATATTTTTAAAACTCCATGTGTTTGGAATTGAGAAACACTTGTTAATAACTCATAAGTCAAAAAAGAAGTCATAGTAGAAACATAACAAAATTAAGGATTATAAAAGTACTATATATCTTAATTTGTGCACTGCAACAAGCTGTACTTAGAAAGAAATGTTTCATTTTAAATGCTTATCTATATGAAAAGAATGCTGAATATCAACGAGCAAAAATCGAATATAAATTAGGAAAAGAACAGCAAAATGAACCCCAAAAAGCAAAAGGAAGGAAATAAGAACAGAAGTTAATAAAATAAGAAAATAAATATCCTGTAGAAAAAAAATACTGAAAATTTTTTAAAAAACAAAAAATGAAACTACATAAGTACTAAATAAAATATGAGTGATTTTCTCTTTAATTTGAATGTGGGAAAAAACTATCCAGCTATGACTAAAAACCCCAGATGCAATAAAAGATAGATAAATTGAACTTTATAAAAAATAAAATTATTTGGCACAGCAAAATTGCCATGAGAAAATATTTATGACAAATAAATGGAAAAAAAATCTGCAATATATATCGCCATATTCTTCACAATGCCAATGTCAGAAAATTTACAGGAAAGCTGTGAAAATGTTCCACATTAAAGGAGACTAAAGACCCCAGACAACCAAGTACAAGTGGATCCAAGACCAGACCCTAGACTGGATCTGGACTGGATTTGGACTGAAAGGAAGCCACACTGCCAGAAGGCACTGAACCCACAGAAGATACTGGAGCACAGTCTGAGGGTCAAAGCCTGGTACCTGACTGCGTAAGAGAACATCCTACTCTTGGCAAACAGCAGCCCCTGTGCTCTAAACCCAAACGCCACTGCCGGACTCCTTGGAGACCAGCATCTCAGCAGCATTCCAGGCTCTCTCTGTCTCCTTAATCTTCAAAATTTGTTTCTTTACTAACGCCCTTTCAGGTTTTAAACATATTCAAATAGTTCCTGTTAAAAAACAAGCAGACAACTCTCCCCTAGACCCATGTTTTCAGAGTCAGACATTTAAACAGCCACCCACATGCTCCCTCTCCAGTGACCCTGGCCTCCTCTGGCAGCACTGAGCTGAGTTTCCCTCTCAGTCACACCAAATCCAACGGACAACTTCAGTCCTCACCTTACCATACTTTCTTCCCTCTCAACCTGGAAAAAAGAAATACGTTTTGCCATTCTCTGACATAAATCCTACTAATGTTTTCTTAGGTCAGTCTCCCAAGGTAATAGAAATAAAAACAAAAATAAACAAATAGGACCTAATCAAACTTTCAAGCTTTTGCACAGCAAAGGAAACCACAAACAAAATGAAAAGACAATTTACAGACTGAGAGAAAATATTTGCAAATGATGCGAGACAAGGGCTTAAATTCCAAATATACAAACAGCTCATACAACTCAACAACAAAAAAACAAACAACCCAATCAAAAAATGGGCAGAAGAGCTAGAGAGACAATTCTCCAAAGAAGAAATACAGATGGCCAATAGGCACATGAAAAGATGCTCAACATCTCTAATTATAGGGGTAATATAAATCAAAACTACAATGAGGCACCACCTCACACCAGTCAAAATGGCCATCATTAAATACTCTACAAATAACAAATGCTGGAGGGGATGCTGAGAAAACGGAACCCTCCTACCCTGTTGGTGGAAATGTAAGTTGGTGCAGCCACTCTGGAAAACAGTATGGAGATTACTCAGAAAACAAAAAATAGAATTACCATGTGATCCAGCAATCCCACTCCTGGGCATATAACCAGACAAAACTCTAATTCAAAAAGATACATATACCCCAATGTTCACAGCAGCATTATTCACAATAGCCAAGACATGGAAACAACCTAAATGTCCATCGACAGATGAATGGATAAAGAAGATGTGGTACATATATACAATGGAACACTACTCAGCCATAAAAAAGAACAAAATAATGCCATTTGCAGCAACATGGATGCAACTAGAGATTATTATACTGAGTGAAGTAAGTCAGAAAGAGAAAGACAAATACCATATGGTATCACTTACATGTGGAATCTGAAATATGACACAAATGAACCTATCTATGAAACAGAAACAGACTCACAGACATAGAGAACAGACTTGTGGCTGCCAAGGGGGAAGGGACTGGGGGAGGGATGGAGTGGGAAGTTGGGGTTAGCAGATGTAAGCTATTATATATGGAATGAATGAACAACAAGGTCCTACTGTATGGCACAGAGAACTGTATTCAATATCCTATGATAAACTGTAATGGAAAAGAATATTTAAAAAGTAATGTATATATATGTATAACTGAGTCACTTTGCTATACTGCAGAAATTAACACAACATTGTAAATCAACTATACTTCAATTAAAAAAAAACAACTTCAACTTCACTGATAGAGAAAAAAACCAAACAAACAAAAAGAAAAACCTTTTGCACCAGCGCACAGTGTTACCTTGGGCTATAACAGGCACTCTCCAAGACTGCTTGTGAAAACAGAAAATGGCCCAATTTCCTGGAAGATAACCTGGCCACGAGACTTGAAGTCTGAACTTCATACCATTTAATAGTGGCGAAGTGAAGGGGTTACGAGAAGGTCTGGAAGGGGAGCTCTGGACTTGACTCGGCTCTGGTGCTGACTTCAGTTTCTTTGCTGACAAAACAGGCTAGTCAGAGGCCTTGGAGAATTGTGGGGACCCAGGGAGGAACTTCTGCCTGGAACACAGCAAATACTATGACCATCTTCTCATACGGTCACACATTTACCCCTGGAAAGACCCTGACGCTCCCTGCCCTCTCCGTAGAAGCTTAAATGGCCTGAACCTCCTGCTCTGGGACTGGGCAGGACAGGTAAGGAGATCCAGTCTCACAGATGGAGAAGCAGCACAGACGGGGACAATGACCTTGCTAAGGTGCCAAGATCACAGGGTGATCCGGGAGAAGGGCTGGAAGCAGAACCAGTCTCCAGACCCCCAGGCTGACTCCACTGGCCCAGGAGGGCTCCTACTAGAAGGTTCTCTTCCCATGACTTTCACCCACACTCTGCCGAATTAATACAGGGGACGATGAGAAGAGCTCACTGCTGTGCGTCCAGGAACAGCTGCGCTCCAGCTGCACCCAGCCTGCTGGGTCTGGCCTGAGGCCCCGGCTCCACACAGACGGAGCACGTGCGCTCAGTGGTGCGGAGGCCTTTCATGACAGGCGTGCTAGGATGCAGAGCTGGGAGACAGGCGGGTAAAATCAAGCACAGGGACTCGGTTACAGGGTGAACAAAGCTGCAGGGTGATAGCCTTGTGCCCTGAAAGAGTGAAATAGCCAGAGCTCTTGGAAAAGGTGAAGGCCCACACTGAAAACCTCTCTCCAGCTCAGTGTTACTGGAGCGTACCAATGGTTACTCCTCACATCCAAAGAGAAGACAGCCTCCCTGATGCCAAAGTGCCTGGGAGCGCACGCTAAACCGAACGGTATCACCCATAAGTGCCACTTGAGTTTTGGAGAAAGAACATGGAGGCCTGAATAAGCAGAGCGAGTGTGTTTAACTGGAGAAGTAGAAGCATCCTTGGCCCCTGTGGCCGTGCAAGACACTCCCCGGGACAGAAAACACCAGGCCGCCCTAACCAGGGCTGAAGGTGGGGCACAGCCCTCCAGCCCGGGGCACACCTAACCCACTCTCGCCAGAGCAAGGGTTAAGCCGCCAGCTGCTTACTGAACGCGCGGCACGTTTGTAAATAAAGCACACAGAGAGGCTGGCTCCTGCTTGTCTGAAGTATACCTAGCGGCGACTCGTCCTCCAGCCCCGCACGCCTCCCCGGCCCCACGGGCCAGCCACACAGCTCCAGCTCCACCACTGTTTCTACGCGCAGGGCCGCCAGACAGCCTGGCCACGCGCAGGCAGTGGAGGGAGGAAGGAATGAGTCACCCCGTGAAAACCTATCAGCCCTTCACGCCAGGCTGCTCTGGGGCAACAGCACTCGCCAGCGTCTCCAAGAGCAGAAAAAAGAGCCCAGACTGAACATGCTCCACGGAAAAAGAAAGAAAAGCCAAGAGAAGGAAGGAAGGGAGGGAATGGGTGCCTTAAGGCCTCGGTGGGCCCAGTAGGGCAGCGCCCCAGGAGAGGTGCCAGGCCTGTGAGACACCTGGCGGAAGGAAGAGCGAGTCAGAGCCTTGGAAGGGAGGCGGGGGAGCAGCAGAGCCCCCGCACTTCTCCTTCCCTCCTCGAGCTCCTCCAGAGGGTGTGGAAACGCCTTCCCTCTCGGAGCACAGAGCTCTGCGTCTCCACGATTCCACAGTGGCTGGTGCGCACCGCCGCCCCGTCCTGCAGGCCCTGCTATCTTGGCGTGGGGTGGGCAGGAGGACGCACCACAGATGCCAGAACCGCTGCCAGCGAGACCCCAGGACAGGGCCCTGGCAGAGCTCCTGGGGGCGGGAAGCGGCCAGGTGGGGCTCCCTCCCTCCCGACATCCCGCCCGCACAGCCGGTGGGCTCCTCTGCCATCCTGTCCTGTCCTCTCACACTTCACACGCCTCATCCCTGCCTGTGCAGACGGCTGGCCGTTCCCCAGACCCCTCTCCCTCCTCCGTGGCAGCAGAGCTGTGGCTGCACGGGGCGGGCCCAGCCCCCCGGGGTGTGGGGCCACCGCATCACACGGTTAGCGCACACCTGGTCCTCGGACCGCCGCTGGCACACAGCTGTCCTGCGTTAACACTGCCGCAATCCACTGGGTGCCCCATAATGCTGTTAGCATACAGCGGTCCTGTGGACTGTGACACAGCTAGTACAACTCGGGCTTCTAACCCTGAAACGGCAGTTGCCTGCCCTCCATCGTGCCCCTTCTGCTTCCCACCGGCTGAGTAGCTGCAGCTAGAGGTCAAGGGAGGACCACAGAGTGACAGGCCTCCCAGGGCGTGGGGTGGGCGTGGCCTCTGGGCAGAGGGCCTCGTGGAGCCCAGCCCATCCACCCCAGGCCTGTTACAGCCAAGGGAACCGACCTTGCCCGCATTAAAGCCACCGTGTTTGGGGCGCTCTGTGTGCCAGCAGAGTCAAGTCCCCCATGGGCTCAGCTGCTACTCTCAGTACTCACGGCTCCACAGTAGCTGCCCTCAGGTCGGAGCCAGGTTCCCTAAAGCCCCAGGGCATTTCTCCCCTGGGTCCAACACAGAAACGTACAGAGCATATCACCCTGGTCCAAACCGTAACCCTCACACTAACCTTTACAATAACTAATGCTCACACGAACCCAATTCTAGTACTAACGTTAACTCCAGCCCTAACCCTATTATTAACCCTCATTCTAGCCCAAATAAAATACTGAAAAGGTATTACAATTGGAAGAGATTCAAAAGTATCAATAAGACCTAACAGGATTTATTCCAAGAATCAACACTTGGAATTTCATCACTGGAATTCTCTACACTAAGAGATAAAAGGAGGAAATCCTGTGACTATCGTAATAACAGCAATGAGCATTTAGTAAAATGCAACTTTTATTTTTGATTTCAAAAAACAACTTAATAGAAGAGCAACAGAAGGAAACTTGTGTAACTTGATGAACACGATGTACCGGACAGACAGTCACGGCAAGCACTGTGAAGTTCACGGTGAAAACATCTGGGTCAAGTCAGGAATAAGTCAAAATTCAACTGACAAACCTATTGCAATTAAAAGCATGGCTGCATGCAATACGTAAAAATTGACCTCCTGCCTATACATTATTAAACATTAGAGAGACGTAACAGGAAAAACTCCAGTTACAATAAAGAGATAATGTAAATAAGTTAGAAAAGAGCTCAAAAGAGAAAACCTACAGCAAGAAAGCTATAAAATATAACTGAAGGCTAATAACGGAATAAATGAAGAAACACAATATCTTCCTCTTTTAAAAACTGAATATTGCTAAAATATCAGCTGTTTGCCATTTAAATTATAGGTTGATGCATTTGAAATGAAATCCCAATCTGATCAGCTTTCTAACTTGAAAATCATCCTAAAGTTCATCTAGAAATTGAGTAGCCAAGAATAGCCAAAATAAATATACCATAAAACTAAAATAATTAAAGCAGTGTACCAGCACAAGAACAAACAGATCAGTTAGAGAATTCAGAAATAGACACTAATATATACAACGTTACCATATAAGATGCACACATAGGACAAAAGTAGCAGCACAAATCACTGGGAAAATGAAGTAATTTTTAATAAATAGTGTTTTCAATATCTGTAAGCAAAAATAACATATATTCACCCAATAACATATATCAAATTAAATCCCAAGTGGATTACACATGTCAATGCAAAAAGTAAAAGCAGAAAAGAAAACAGAAGTGACTACCCACATTTCAGGAGCGGAAAGGATTTTCCAAATGTAAATGCCATAGAAGGTGATATCACAGAGGAAAATACTGATGTAATGGCTCCAAACGCCAACGTCAGATTAAAAGGTGAATGACTCTTTGGGGAAAATAAAAGCCGCAACATAAAAGCTGAATGTCTTCAGTAAAACATGAGGAAGGACACACTAGCTCTAGTCGAAAAGCTCAACCTGCTTGTACTTCTTTTCGGCTTTTAGAGACGCATAAAGCCCTAGGTTTTCAGGGGCCAGGAGCCCAGGCACTCACGCTGCTGTAATCTACCATCTCGAGAGCAACTGGGCAATCGCACATGACGCCTCTTTTAAAATGTCCCTCTCCTCTGACCCAGAATTCCACGTGGACAAACACCGCAATACTGCCTCGGGAAGGGGGAGACGGACGTATTATGCACAAGGAAATTCACCTCACGACTACCGATACTACTGCCAGATCTGAAAACAATCCAAATACATTGAACAGAAATGGAGTGATTTAACAAAATAATACCTACATCCATATAGTGGAAACTATGCAACCTTTTAAAAATAATGTTTTCAGATGGTAACGTGGAACATTTTGCCGTATACCATTCTGTTTAAAAGCAGGGCACAGAAGTATGCATGCAGCTTAACCCCAGAGGCAGAACCTGGAGTGAAACAGACCAAAATGTCTGCAGCAGCGCCTTGGACCCCGTAGTCCCCAAGCACCGACCACCAGCAGGGTCCTCTCTGAGCACGGAGAACGTGCTGTGCGTCAAGGCGGGCTCACGCGTGGTGGGGAGGCGGGGGAAGCAGGAGGACGTGACGCACAACAAACATGCAAAACCAGGAGAGCACAGGGTCCTGGAGCCTTTGAAAGAACACAACACCAGAAGGGGCGGCTCTGCTGGCCTAAAGCTGCAGAGCTCAGCTCCCCAAGGAGAAAGATATTCTACCGGATTCGGCAAGGCAGCGGCCACACGATCTGGCCAAGTGGTGAAGACACAGCCCCGCTGGGAGGGCCAGATGGCCATGCAGGGGAGCTCGGCCCGGCAGAAGCAGAGAGCGGAGGGGCTGGGGGGCTGCTTTCAAATTTTGGGGTGTGAAACAGCATTTGCAATATAACCTTTTACTTTTTATTTTTAACAAAATTATAAACGTACGTAGTTTTAACAGTCAGAGTTCCACGGAGCTGATGGGGAGCAGTGGCGCCTGCCCTCTGCCCGCCTCTGCCCCACAGGCGTCTTGCTCTTTTTCCCTCTTTTGCTATGTCTCTCCTCAGTTCTAATGACCGGCTTTGTATGGCTCTTCTTGACTCCAGGATCTTGTGTGTCACCCACTAGCTTCCACCTAGAGCCTGAGGAGGAACCCTCCTCCCCACCCACACCCTCCCCGCATCCCTCCAAGTGCTACACCCCCGTCCACCCGCTGTCAGCAGGGACCACAGGAGGCGCCGGAGCTGCTCTTCACACCTCACGCTGCATCTCCCTCTTGTACGCGTGTTTCTTGGGAGTGAGTGAGAGGCTTGCTTGTTAGCTTACTTTTCTATGTACTTAGTGTTAATTTACCTCCAAACTCTGAGGCAGGGGCCCCCCGCCTTCTGACCCCTCAGCCGCAGCAGGAGGCAGCCCACGACCCTCTCCTGGAGCCTCACCCTGCCGCTCCACCAGCCGGACGGCAGCGCCGGAGGCCGTCACCCTGCCTGCTCCACGAGCCCGCGCCCGAAGGCCCACCCCAGGCTCCCAGTGCTCTGCAGGCCGACTGGGTAGGGGCTGGGGCCACAGGCTGCAGGATCCACTTGAGCGCGGCCCCGCCTCCTGTTTAGGACAGTGCCCTCTGCTGTGCCCACGCTCCCGCTCCACCCTCCAGTCTGCAGCCAGGGTGGGCAAGGGGTTTGTCCAGGTGTGGGAGCGGGGCTGAGAGTCTGACTGCTTTTTAATCAGGCTTTCCACAATTTTCCTATTTCCGCTTTTCTCCTTGAATTACGAGGCGCGGTCATCAGCTGAGACTGAAACCTGATTACATCAGAAATCTGAGGAAGAAAGATCAGATGCACAAGAAGGGCCTCAGTTCAAAGCAAACCTGCTAGGGGTTGAGGCGAGGCTGGGCTGGGGCGGGCTTGGGGTCCCCCAGGCCCTCGGCCAGTCTTCAGGGCTGCACGGTCTCCTGGGCACCACCACACTGCTCTTGCGCGGAGGGGACAGTGGCGGGACCGGAAGGACCGCGGGTGTTTGTGGGAAGGTGATCACAGGGCTGCCCCACGAGCCACAGGCTGCAGGTGGAGGGCCACCGAGAAGGGCACAGGTAGTGCGGGGGGAAGGAGGCCCTGAGGGAGGAGTCCCGGTCGGGGGGCTCTGTCTGCCCTCACTATAGGTGAGCTTTAAAGTTCTTTTTCATATTTTCCAATTGTGTAGTGAAAGTCGTTATCTTAATGCAGGGTGGGCGGAAAGCCTAGAAAGCAAATAATCTTTCCCAGTATTACAAAGAATAAAAGACTTAAAAGTAAATAAAATTTTCAACTAGGTTTTCGTTATCACTATTTGCTGATTCCCTGATCTTAGTGCGGTTGAAGGCCCAGCCCCGAGCTGGGCGGGGGCGTGGGGCGGGCTGTGGGAGCCCAGGTCCCCGCTGAACAAACCGGGGTCAGGGTCCCAGCCGGATCTGAGCACAGGCACACACGGAGGCGGGGAAAGGCCTGTCTGCGGCTGCTCCACGGAAGACTGCCCCTTGCCCGACTCTAAGAAGTGTGGAAAGTTCTCAGAAGACGTGCAAATGGAAAAACAAGTTCTTCCGGATCCAACACGTCCTCTGGGGAACATCCACTGCAGATGAGTTCAGTTCTGGCTCGTCACCCCCCACCCCCGCCCAGGAATCCCGCAGGAAGACTCTGCAGGGCTCAATCGAGACTGAGATTGCCAATGGAAGCGGACTCATCTCTGTTCCAACCAGCTCAGTGCTCCTAACAGCTCCCTCCCTGCTCACAGAAGAGGCCACAGGCGCCCTATAAAAAGCCTGCTGCCTTGCCTTAACCAAGCCTCAGGGGATTCGCAGTCCCGTGGAACCACAGTCCTGCCAGCTCGCACTGCCTATCTCTGCCTCTGCCTGGGTGCCGGGGCCTCCTCTAGCGCCCACACTAGGCCCTTGGGGCCATGCACACGCACAGGGGGAGTAGCCTGGGCCAGCCCGCCCCACCCAAGCATGCTGGCTGTTTCCAGAACTGCAGACCGGTCAGACTGCCCTGCTTGCCAGGGGGAGGGATGTGGGCAACACCAAAGTCTAAGGGAAAGAGGCCCAGCACACACAGGGTGTTGTTTATATGCCTGAGTTCCAGAGGCCCTTCCCTCGGGATTTCTGTGAAAATTAGATCCAGATTTGCACAATTACAAAGTTGGTCCCAAGCCAGTTGGGATTTGGATGTCCTCTAAGAAGCAGGTATTATAACAGCTTTAGTTTGAAAAAACAATCCAACACAGAGAAAAAAGACTACCCACTCGCCGCTCCCACACTCAGCATCATTGTCCGCAGTGAGCAAGGGCCCCGATGTGTCCCCGCTGCCCTCGTCTCTGGGCCCTGCCCCTTTGCTCGCTGGCTCCCCTGGGCCCGCCACCACCCACAGGGGCCACTCTGGTGCCTCCAAGGCTCTGCTCAGATGCCCCTTCCCAGGGGCCGCCCTGACCCCCATCAACTGCCCCCGCACCCCCGACCCCGACCCTTCTCTGTTCCTCCCCGGCAAGCTCACCACCCGGCACACTATGTGATGCATCTGCTTATTACTTTTATGTTGTGTGACCCCCACAGATGTAATAAAGGAAGCTGGGATTCCAAAAGCGTGGCTGGCCCTATCAATATTTGCTGAATGAATGAAAGAGCAATTAAGGTCTTTGCTCAAGCAATTTGTAACCTAAGAAATTTCCCCTTCAACTATCGGGCGTCCAGTTACCCACCCGCCCTACGTCCCCGTGTGCACATGCTCCCTGACTCCCGCCACTGTCTCTCATGTCTCCTGAGGGGACTGCTGGCGACGAGGCTGGAAGGTCACTGTGGTGCTCATAGCGAGCGCTCTCCGATCAGGATCGGCTGAGCCCAGGACCCCATGGCGGCCACTCGGGGCTGCAGTTAAGGCCACCAGGAAGAGAAGGGCAGACACCGAGTCTGGAGCCCACATCCCGTCATCAAGGCAGCTCCCACTTATCCTGCCGTCGCGATGTGGACGCGGGCCCATGAGGTCGGAGGCCTCGGCTCAGACCCCCGTCTCACCACCCACAAGCACAGAGACGTCGTCTCCCCGAGCCTTGAGAAGTGGGCAGAACAACAGCACCTGCCCCGCAGGGCACGGTGAGGGGCTCGTGTGAGCAGAGCCGGCACTGCATGACATCAGCCGCCAGCCTGAACACACCAGCCTTCCGGGCAAGACCACTGAAAACTTTTAGAAAATAACATTTATAAGCTTTAGAAAAACAAAGGCATCTTAAGGATAAATTTAAAAGGAATCCTTTCAAGGTAGTTTTGCAAAACTGGAGTCACGGCCACAAAGAGGTGTCCGTGGGGCCTGGACACGATGCCATCACGGCCACAGCACACACTTGTCACTGCTGGAACACGGGACAAAGGCACTGTCCACTCAGCCCATGCTAACAACTGGCTCCCAGGCCCCTGCTGGACAGTTTAGTCAGGTTGACTCTGAAGAAGAAAGGTTAGAACGAAAGGAGGAAACTCCCTCTTTTTAAATATTGGTTCTACAGAAGCCAGAAGGGATAACGTGCACATCACGGACACTGCTGCTGCACCTGACCTGTAACACATCCCTCATGTGACATGAAACCAGGCCATAAGGAGAGTCAGCAAGACACATGGCTTCATATGCAAGCAAGACTTTACAACTCAGCTGACGTGGAAAGAATCACTTAATTTAAAGACATACCTCTCCAACGGCATCATAAGAAGCACTACTTACATGGAACCATGTGAAGAGCTTCTGTCTGTCTGTAGGCAGCCCTGTAAACAGGTTAAAAAAATTATTATAACTGGAAATCATAGGTAGAAAATAACCCAAAGAATGATCTATCACCTTAGATATCAAGTCTTATCAAACTAAATAAATTTTTAAAAGAATGTAGTCATAAATCAGTTATTTGGAAGGACAAAGGCAGTCTCCCAAGAGAAAAAAATTCCATGAAAGGTGGTTAGATTCTAATCTGAGTCTGGAACTTAAAAGATATCAATAAACGCTCAGAGCCCAGGCTCCCCTGAACCCTGGCCCACAGTCCTAAACCTGATGGAAGTCTAGGGCAGCGTTGACTCCCAGACCCCTTTAAGTCTGTGGGGAGTAGTAAGGAGAAGACCACGATGAGGTGTAGGTAGGACCCCCACCCAGATGCCCACCCACATGGTCTCAGTTCCAAGTCTGAAGAGTGCTCTGCCCAGACAGCAGGACCTCCGAGCCCGGCCTGTGCAGACTCTATGGGCAGGTAAATAGCTCTGCCCGAGCCTCCTCCAGGCAGCCCAGAGGCGTCTGTCCAGTGAGGACTGAAAACCAGGCGAACGTTAGACACATCCACTTCCAGCCATGACAGAAGAGGAGGAACTCTCCAGCCTCAAACAATGAAGAACCAGCCAAAAGACATGAGACAAGGGTGTTCAGACGTGGGACAACAGGGAGCACAGGACGATGACCCTGAGGGAGGAAACGCATGTGATGCATCCTGGTTGCCCAGCCTACAGCTCTGGGAGGGTTATGAGGCCACAGTGCAGGAAGGGGGAACCTAGGCAAACCTGGGGGAGTCCTGAGATGAGGAAACAGCTGAGGTTCAAGGAGGCAACAGCAGCGAGAATCAGCAGGGCAGAGGACCAGAAAGGAGAGAGCTGAGAAACGCTCCCGAGACTGGTGGGGGTTCGCTTGGGTCTTTGCCAGGACACTGATCAGCACATGTGCCTGAGGCCAGGGAAGGCGCAGCACTGAGAAGCAGGACAAAGGATCGCTGTGACTGCCGCAGCTCCAGGAACGGACCACACTCCCGACAACCGGACTAAGGAACCTGTGACACGGGGGCCACTGGGCTTGGCACTTGGAAGAGCACAGCCCCGGTGGCAGGGCCACATGAGCACCAGACTAAACTAGGTACTGCCTAACAATGCTCAACAACAAGCCACTGAAGGGTCTAAACTTTCCAAGTAACAAATACATTTGAAGAGGAAAGTTTAAAATATTTAAAAGGATACAGAGCCCAACAATATACAATCATGATGTCTTTCATTCATTTAAAAAATACCATGGATGCAAAGAAGCATGAGAATATATCTCATAATGAGGATAGTTGATCAGTAAGAAAAAGAACCAGAAAATTACCCAAGGAAATAATTAGCACATAAGGTCCTTAAAACAGCCATTATAAACACATTGTATATGTTCAAGAAGATAGAGGAAAGCATAACATGTAGGAGAGACATGAAAAGCATTTTTAAAAAGACCCAAATCAAACACCTAGAGATGAAAAATATATCTGAAATGAAAAATACACTAGATGGCATTAACATCACATTAGACACTAGAAAAGGAAAGATCAGTCAATGTGCAGACAAAACTATCTGTGCAGACAGAAATGATCTAAAATGAAACATAGGGAAAGACTCCCTCTTCCCTAAAAACACAGAAATATTTGTATAATTTAACACTCAGGGGGGAAGAACAGGATGGGACAAAAATGTATTTAAAGAAATAATGACAAAAAAATTTTCAAAAATTGATGAAAATTATGAATCCATAAATCCAAGAAGGTCAACAATCTTCAAGCAGAAGAAAACATGAAGAAAATCAAATCAAGTTACATCGTAATCAACTTATCCAAAGAGGAAATCTTAAAAGCAGCCAGAGAAAAAAGAACATTATGTACAGAGGGACAAACACAGACATGGTGGACAAGGACTTCCCAGAAACAAGCCAGAAGTCAATGGAATGACATCTCTAAAGTAATGAAGGAAAAAACTGTCAACCTGAAATACCATAACAGTGAAAATAACTTTCAAATACAAAGACAAAATGAAGACTTTTTCTAATAAACAAAAGCTAAAATAATTCATCACCGACCCTTCTGAACTACAAGTAATATTAAAGTAAGTCCATCATACAAAAGAAAAATGATATCAGAAGGAAATCTAGATCTACAGAAAGAAATGAAAAGCACTGGAAACAAAATTCATGAATAAATATGAGCCTTTTTTCTTAATTTGTAAGATTGTTTTAAAAGATAATGGACTATTTAAAGCAAAAATAATGACGATGTATTGTGGGGTTTATAGCAGTGTAGAAGTAAAATGGCATGACACAGTAACATAAAGGCCACGAGAAGTGAGATGGCAGTATATTGTTGTTAGGTTTTACACTATAAGTGAACTAGTATAATATCAATTGAAGACAGACAGTGATAAGTTAAGGATATATGCAATGAATCCCAAAGCAACTTCTAAAAACAAAGTGATATAGCTAATAAGTTAGTAAAGGTGATGAAATTGATCATAAATAGTACTCAACCCAAAATAAGTCAAAAAAAAAAGAGGATCTTATAGCAAATGGGACAAGTAGAAAACCAATAGCAAAATGATAGATTTAAATTCAGTCATATCAATAATCATATTAAGTATAAGTGGTCTAAAACAACCTAATTAGAATACAGAGATTTTTAAGATTGGATAAAGAACAGGACCTCACTATACAATATTTATAAAAAACCCATTTTAAAAATATATATACAAATAGATTAAAATAAAAGGGATGGAAAAAGATGTACCATGCTAAGCTTGATCAAAAGAAAGTTGGAATGGCTATATTAACATCAGAAAAAGTAGATGTCGGTGCAAAGAATATTATCAGAAGTATATAAAAAAAAGGCATTACATATTAATAAAGGGGTCAAAACAACTAGACAGAAGGTCAGTAAAAGCTATAGGGAACTCAAACAACACTGTCACCCAGCATCACATAACTGACATTTCTAGGGCACTCCATACAATAACAACACAATATATGTTCAAGTGTTGGTGAGGACATGGAGAAATAAGCACCTTCATATATTACTGCTGAGAATGTAAAACTGTGCAGCCTCTGTGGAAAACAGTTTGTCAGTTCCTCACAAAGCAAAACACAGAATTATCATATGACTCGGCAATTCCACTCTTAGGTATACATCCAAAAGAACTGAAAAGAGAGAATCAAACAGATATTGTTCATAGCATCATTATTCACAATAGCCAAAATGCAGAAACAACCCAAATGTCCATCAACGAATGAATGGATAAACTAATTGTAATATGTCCAAACAATGGAATATTCTGTGACTATAAAAAGCAGTGAAGTGCTGATACATGCTACGACTCAGATGAACGTTGAAAACATGATGCTCAAAGAAAGAAGCCAGACATAAAAGGTCACATACCGTATGATCCCGTTTACATGAAATATCCAGAATAGGTAAATCCACAGAGACAGAAAGCAGATTAGTGGTGTCCAGATGATGGGGAAAGGGGAGTATGGAGAGTGATTAATTAGTGGGTGTGGGGTGTTTCTCTGGGGTGATGAAAAAGTCTCAGACTTTGAAAAAGTCTAAAACTGGGTGGTGATTGCACAACACTGTTGAATTCACTGAATGTCACTGAATTGTACACTTTAAAATGATTAATTGTGTAGTATGTGAATTTCACTTCAGTAAAAAGAAAATAAATATAATATAATAAGGGAATGTTAGGAACTATTGCATGCCAATAAATTTAACAACTTAAATGGAATTCTTAGAACAATAAAGCTATCAAAACTCACTCAAGGAAAACCAGATAACTCTAAATGTATTCAAGTTAAAAACCTTCCCACCAAAAAAAAGAGCCAATCCAGATGGCTTCAATGGAAGAAACACTCAAGGAAGAAATAATATCAATTTCTTAGTAACTTGTCCTGAAAATTGAATATAAGAGAACACTTTCCAAATCCTTCTATGAGGCAAGAATTAACCTGATACCAAAACCAAAAAAAGACACTACAGGTAAACACGCCAATACTCCTCATAAATATAGAGGCCAAAACTCTTAAATTTTAGCATATCCAATCATACAATATAAAAAAAATACATCATGACAAAGTGGATTTCAATCCAGAAAAGCAATTGATTTTATACTAAAACAACAAAAAAAATCAACATACAGGCAACGTCATTTTATTGCACTTCACTTTATTGCGCTTCACAGATATTGTGTTTTTTACAAATTGAACGTTTGTGCAACCCTGCGTTAAGTAAGTCTATCAGTGCCATTTTTCCAATAGCATTTGCTCACTTAATGTGTCTATGTCACATTTTGGTAATTCTTGCAATATTTCAAACCCTCCACCAGCACAAAGATTCCAACTCGCTGAAGGTTCAGATGATGATTAGCATTTTCTAGTAATAAAATATTTGTAAATTAAGGTATCATTGCTTTTTAGAAAGAACGCTATTCACACTTAATAGACTAAAGTATAGTATAAACATAACTTTTATATGCACTAGGAAACAAAAAAAATTCATGTGACTCACTTTATTTCAATATTTGCTTTATTTCTGTGGTCTGGAACCAAACCCACAGTATCTCTGAGGTATGCCTGAAACCGTTTATATGCATGGACCATATAGACAGAAAAAAAGAAAAACTATATAATGATCTCAAAAGATGCAGAAAAAGCATTTGACAAAATTCAATACCACTCATGAAAAAAAATCCTCACCAAACTTGGAATATAAGAGCACTTTTTGAACCTGATAAAGGACCTCCAGTAAAAACCTACACCTAACGTCACACATATGGGTAAAAGACTGAATGCTTTCCCCTAAGATCAGGGACAAAGCAAGGATGTCCCCTCTTAGCACTTCTGTCCAACAAGATGTCAATTGCACCAAGCTGATCTATCAATTCAATGCAATCTCAATCAAAATCAGAGCAGGCTAAGCTGATTCTAAAATCCATATGGAAATACAAAGAAAATAAAACAGCCAAAACAACTTTGAAAAAGAACAAAGTAGGAGAACTTATTCCAAGATTTATTATAAAGCTACAGTCATAAAGATAAATAAATTGATCAAAGGAACAGAATAGCAGGTCCAGAAATAGTCCGCATGTTGTTAACCATGTTTTGTTTTGTTTTTTAACTTTTCGTTCTCTTGTGCTTTGACATCTGGGCCTTGCTGATTCTGGAGGAACAGCCCTCCTAGAGTTAGCCAATTTCTAGAGATAGGATAAACAACTCACCCTGGGGGCACCTTTCAAATACAAACCATCCAATTCAGAGCCCACACCCCAACCACCTCCTCTATGGGGCCCTCACTCTCTGGGCCACTATCCACCTGACCTAATCACCCTAGGGTCAGGTACCAGACATCATGCCCTTGGGCCTGCTGAAATTATTCAAACTATCCAATCTTAAATCTGCTGACCCTGCCTCACCTGTTCTCTGACTCCTCATTGACCCTGGTGCTCCCCCATGTGGCCCTGAATGCCCCACCCTGCCTCCTATTTCTAGGAGTATAAAGATCTGTGAGTATAAACTTCTTCCTTCATGCCAGTCATTTCCATATCTGCCTGTCTTACCATTCCCGATGAAGTCAAATCCCAGGTTCCCTTAAAACACACAGCTATATGGTCAATTGACTTTTGACAAAGGTTCCAAGGCAATGAATGGGTAAAAGATACTCTTTTTAATAAATGGTGCTAGAACAACTAGATACCATATACAAAAAAGAAAAGAAAAAAAAAGAACTTTGACATTTTCTTCACATCCTATATAAAATTAATTCAAAATATATCATAGACTTAAATGTAATAGCCAAAAACTTCCAAAAGAAAGAAGAGAAATAAGAATAAAAATCTTACAGACCTCCAGTTTTACAAAGAATTCTTCAGTATGATACAAAAGACATGATGTATAAAAGAAAAAAACTGATAAGTGGGATGTCATGAAAATTTTAAACCTCTGATCTTCAAAATATACATAAAAATGAGAAGTCAAGCTACAAACTAGGAGAAAATATTTGCAAAACATGTACTCCATTAAGGACTGTATCCAGAATATATAAAGAACTCTCAAACTCAACAAGAAAACAAACAACCTAATTTTTTAAATGAGCAAAATGTCTGATCAAATCCTTCACCAAAGAAAGCATGTTGATGGCAAATAAGCACATGAAAAGATAGGCTGGTGGGAAAAGAGGAAAGTATGTCATCCAGACCAGCCAGAACCCAGCACAGGAGTGGGGCATGCGTGCAGGTCACATGGAGACACTCTTCCAAATCCTGAATGTCAAGGTGGAAGAAATCTAAAGAGAAACAAACTTCCCAGAGGGAGACAGTGCACCAGGGACAGGAAGCCCAGGTTGGATCTAGTGCTCCCAGCAGCTTTCGATGCACAGAGGGGAGGAAGCACAGGGCCCCGGGCCCACTGCTTTTACCCAAAACTAAATAGGCCGTAGCAAAGATCTGACTTCAAGAGGACCAAATTTCCCCAGATTGGGGGATGGAGTGTCTCATTAACTCACCCCCTCCAACAGAGCACTTCCAGAGTCCTGCAGTGCCAACAAGAAGTCGGGGTAACTAGAGTTTAAAAGAGCTTCTGGGGGGAGGACAGGCAAGGATGATTCAGCTTCATTCCTATCACAGAATCCACCAATTCAATTACTGTTTCTAAGTAATTACACTCCTGGTGATGGTCTCAGCAGAAAAGAGAAGGACGCAGCCAGGGGTTGAATTTCTTTACTCCTCCACATCAAAAAATAGCATCTCAAGGCCAATGCATGGTGGTGACATGATCACCAAGGAACGCAGAGGCCAAGAGCCCAAGAGCCCCTCGCCTGACCTCTGGCCTAGCATCATCCTGCATGCCGTGCCAGGCACGCTCCCTGGCCTGCGAGAGCAGGTTTTCACCCGTCCCCACACCCGACTGCAAATTTCCTCCACTTAGAAGTTCAGTGTCGGGCTTCCCTGGTGGCGCAGTGGTTGAGAGTCTGCCTGCCAATGCAGGAGACACGGGTTCGAGCCCTGGTCTGGGAAGATCCCACATGCCGCAGAGCAACTGGGCCCGTGAGCCACAACTACTGAGCCTGCGTGTCTGGAGCCTGTGCTCCGCAACAAGAGAGGCCGCGATAGTGAGAGGCCCGCGCACCGCGATGAAGAGTGGCCCCCGTTCGCCGCAACTAGAGAAAGCCCTTGCACAGAAACGAAGACCCAACACAGCCAAAAAATAAATAAATAAATTTATTAAAAAAAAAAAAAAAAAAAAGAAGTTCAGTGTCATGCTCACAGCAGCCACCCACGTCCCGGGATGAGGTAATTTTTTGTTTCATTTTCCTATTTACGATAGATCACACTCGATGTATATGAATACAGATGTGCACACCCATGTTTCAGTCTTTTTAAGTTATGCTGATGAGCTTTATTCACTACCAACTTGCAAGAATTTACAAAAGGATTTTGTTTCAATCTCAGTACAGGGACTTATTAAATTAAAATTTTAAACTTTGTTATTTTTACTCTCTCAGTTTTCTGAGTGGGTCACTCTCATTACCAGAATCAGACACAAGAAATCTGCTTGGCCTTTCACCAGGGTATTGAAGTTGCCTAAAGTACATCTACTAGACTTTCTAGACAACTGCCTGAATACAAGCGTTTGACTCAGTGGTAAAGAGTCAGTTGTGCACGCCCCTGCCCTGGACCTCCCCGCGAGTGCAGGTGCTGAGCAACAGCAGGTCCTGGCAGGGACAGAAGCCATGTGCTCAGCCCTGCTCTTTACGACAACAATTGTAGACCCTTCCAGGACATGTGCTTATTCTCTGTGCAGAAAATTTAGAAAGTGCAGAAAAGCACAAGAGACATATTTAAAAGTACTTCCAATTCCCAGACAGAAGCACTGACAGCAGTACAGTGTATTTTCTTCTGGTAGTTTCTCACTGTAACATGCACGTACATATATTTTTTAAAAAATGAGACAGATTACATATGCTTTCAGAACAACGTAATATATCTGTCTGTAATATTTGCAGAAAATGTTCATAACAGCTTGTTTTAGCTTTTAATACTGTTTACCGATATTCAAAGAAACGTGTCGATGAAAATCAAACTTATCTATTATTTGAAATTACTTGCACTGCTTTTATGCTTAGAACAATGTTTCTGCATATCAAAGATCGGACTAATTTTCACATAATTCTTCTCTAATATAAAAAATCTTATTTCTCCTATGACTATAAAAGCAGTGTATGTTCATTTAGGAAAATTTAGAAAATTCAGAAATGTGTGAAAACAGGTTTCAGCTGTGATCCCACTTCTCAGAAATAGATACCATAAACCTTTGGTTGTACCTCCTTGAGGCCTTTAAAATACACAGACACACACACACACACACACACACACACACACACACACACCCCTATATTTTACATCAAATATGCTGTTTTTACCTGTGTTTTGACTTCATATTCTGGGCTCATTTTTCCATGTCATGAATCATTCCTATAAACACTAATTGCTGCCTAATATTCTACTGTGTGTAGAAGTACAATAACTGATTTACTAAATCATCTATTATTGGGCATTTGGGGTGCTTCCAATTGTTAATTATTTAAATTAATGATGTAATGAACATCCTCTGTGCATAAATGTAATGCTTATCTGATTGTTTACTGAAGATAAGCACTTAAGAGTAGAATTTTAAGCCAAGTGCCTAAATGTTTTTAAAGCTTGTGATACACAAGGACAAAGAGCCCTCCAGAAACTATCTCCCTTCAGTCACTTTCTGAGACACAAAATACTGACGTCTCAGAGTCTAGTCTCTGTGATTCCTTGCCAAAACTCCTTTGTATAAACTTTCTCAAGATATATGCCGACAGGACGGTCAGAGAAGGATGTGCACGCTTTTGTCCACTAATAGGGAGGTTTGGCACCTTTTCGTGGTTGTTGGTATCTGTGTCCCTTTTGTAAACCACCTGCTCAGTAGTCACCAGCAAAGCATCTAGATGAGAGTCAATGGAACACGTGAGGATCATAAAAAAGGACACATAACTAATTTATGGCCAAAGATTCAACAAATTTAAGTAAACATATTGTAGAAAATAAGAAATTCAGGTGTTTTTAATATTCGAATTAAAAATTTTAATGACCTAATAGTAATCGAATTAAATTGGGAGGGAATCAATGTGAACTCAGGGCCACCACAAATACTTATGTGTAGCCCTGGAGTCAAGATTTTAGCCTCTAACACTACTTTCCACAAAAAGAAAAAAAAAAATTCTTTGTCGTTTCTTTGTTTCTATGACTTGAGGCAGGAGATAGCAGAGGGCCTGAAACTGACAAATGAAAGAGAAATTAAGAAAACAACCATATTGGGCTTCCCTGGTGGCACAGTGGTTGAGAATCTGCCTGCCAATGCAGGGGACACGGGTTCGAGCCCTGGTCTGGGAAGATCCCACATGCCGCACAGCAACTAGGCCCATGAGCCACAACTACTGAGCCTGCGCGTCTGGAGCCTGTGTCCCGCAACAAGAGAGGCCACGACAGTGAAAGGCCTGTGCACCATGATGAAGAGTGGCCCCCGCTTGTCACAACTAGAGAAAGCCCTCGCACAGAAACGAAGACCCAACACAGCCATAAATAAATAAATAAATAAATAAATTTATTTAAAAAAAAACAAAAAACTCCTTGCATTGAAAAAAAAAAGAAAGAAAACAACCATATTTACAATCAAATCAAAAAGAATAAAATACCTAGGAATAAATCTAAGGAGGTAACTGACCTGTACTCAGACAACTATGACACTGATGAAAGAAACTGAAGATGACACAAACAGATGGAAAGATATACAGTGCTTATGAGTTGGAAGAATTAATATTGTTAAAATGACCACGCTACCTAAGGCAATCTACAGATTCAGTGCATTCTCTGTCAAAATATCAATGGCATTTTTCACTGAACTAGAACAAATAATCCTAAAATTTGTATGGGAACACAAAAGATCCCGAATAGCCAAAGCAGTCTGAAGAAAGAAAAACAGAACTGGAAGTAGCATGCTTCCTGATTTCAGACTATACTACAAAGCTACAGTAATCAAAACAGTATGGTACTGGCACAAAAATAGACATAAAGATCAATGAAACAGAACAGAGAGCCCAGAAGTGAACCCACACTTACATGGGCAATTACTCTATGACAAAGAAGACAGAATATATTGTATAATGGGGAAATGACAGCCTCTTCAACAAATGGTGTTGGGAAAACTGGACAGCTACATGCAAAAGAAACAAACTGGACTACTCTCTCATACCATGCACAAAAATAAATTCAAAATGGATTAAAGACTTAAATGTAAGACCTGAGACCATAAAACTTCCGGAAGAAAACAGGCAGTACACTCTTTTACATCATCTTAGTAATGTTTTTTTTTTGGATATGTCTCCTCAGGCAAGGAAAACAAAAGCAAAAATAAACAAATGGGACTACATCAGACTACAAACCTTTTGCACAGTGGAGGAAACTATCAACAAAATGAAAAGGTCACCTACTGAATAGGAGAAGATATTTGCAAATGATATTAATACGTCTGATAAGGGGTTAATATCCAAAATAGATAAAGAACTCATACAACTCAACATCAAAAAAACTCCAAACAACCTGATTAAAAATTGGGCAGAGTTTCTGAATAGACAATTTTCCAAAGAAGACATACAGATGGCCAACAGGCACATGAAAATATGCTCAACATCACTCCTCACCATAAAATCAAAACCACAATGAGATATCACCTCATATCTGTCAGAATGGCCATTATTAAAAAGACAACAAATATCAAGTTGGCGAGAATGTGGAGAAAAAGAAACCCAAGTACATTGTTGGTGGGAATGTAAATCGGTGCAGCTACTGTGGAAAACAGTATGGAGGTTCCTCAGAAAATTTAAAGTAGAACTACCATATGCTCCAGCAATTCCACTCCTGGGTATTTATCCAAAGAAAACAAACTCACTAATTAGAAAAGATACATGCATCCCATGTTCATTGCAGCATTATTTACGATAGGCAAGGTATGGAAGCAGCCTAAGTGTCCATCAATAGATGAATGGATAAGGAAGACGTGGTGTATATACACAATGGAATATTACTCAATCATAAAAAAGAATGAAATCTTGCCATTTGTGACAGCATTGACAGACCTAGAGGGTATTATGCTAAGTTAAAAAAGTCAGACAGAGAAAGACAAATACTGTATGACTTCATTTATATGTGGAATCTCAAAAAACGAAATAATTGAACAAACAAACAGAAACAAAATTACATATACAGAAAACAAACAGGCGGTTGCCAGAGGGGAGGAGGGTAAGGAGAGGAGAGAAATAGGTGAGGAAGATTAAGAGGTACAAACTTCCAGTTGCAAAATAAATGTCACAGATATGAAATGTACAGTGTGGGGAATATAGCCAATAATTATGTATATCTTTGTATGGTAACATATCATAACTAGATTTATTATGGTAATCATTTTGAAATGTATAGAAATATAGAGTCACTATGTTGTGTAACAGGAATTAACATAGTGCTGTAGGTCAATTATATTTCAAAAACAAACTCATAGAAAAAGAGATCAGATTTGTGATTACCAGAGGCAGGGGTTGGGGAGGGAGAATTGCATGAAGGCAGTCAAAAGATACAAACTTCAGGGGGGTGGGGGGTGGGATGAACTGGGAGATTGGGGTTTGACATATATACACTACTGACACTATGTATAAAATAGATAACTAATGAGAACATACTGTATAGCACAGGGAACTCTATTCAATGATCTGTGGTGACCTAAATGGGAAGGAAATCCAAAAAAGAGGAGATATATGTATATGTATAGCTGATTCACTTTGCTGTACAGCAGAAACTAGCACAACATTGTTAAGCAACTATACTCCAGTGAAAATTAATTTTTAAAAAAGATACAAACTTCTAATTATAAGATAAATAATTACTAGGGATGTAATGTACAACATGATAAATATAATTAACACTGATGTATGTTATATATGAAAGTTGTTGAGAGTAAATCCTAAGAGTTCTAATCACAAGGAAAAAAATTTTTTTATTTCTTAAATTTTGTATCTATATGAAATGATGGATGTTCACTAAACTTATTGTGATAATTATTTCATGATGTATGTAGGTCAAATCATTATGCTGTATACCTTAAACTTGCACAGAACTGTATGCCAATTTTATCTCAATAGAACTGGAAGAACAATAAATAAATAATAAACATTTAAAAATAAATATACAAAAATTACAAATCACACACACAAAAAAGAAAAAGAAATTGGACTTGATCAAAATTTAAAAGTTTTGTGCTTCAAAGTAGCCTATAAATAAAGAAAGGGAAAATACACGCCACAAAATGGGAGAAAATTTCTACAAATCTGATAAGAGACTAGCATCCAGAATATATAAAGAATTCTTACAACTCAACAATAAAAAAGACACATAACTCAATTAAACAATGGGCAAAGGATTTGAATATACATTTCCCCAGAGAATGTATATAAATGGCCAATAAGCAAGTGAAAAGATTTGAAACATCATTAGTCATTAGGGTAACACAAATCAAAATCACAGTGATATACCACGTCACACCTACAGGAATGGCTATAATCAAAAAGACTGACAATAACAAGTGTTAGTGAGGATATGCAGAAATTGGAACCCTCATACAATGTTGGTGGGAATGCAAAATGGTGGAGCCATTTTGGAAAACACTCTGGCAGTTTGTCAAAAAGTTAAATATATTGTTGCCCTGTGACTCAGCAATTTCACTACTTACTTAAGAGAATTAAAAATATATATTCATACAAAAACCTGTACATCAAGTTCATAACAGCATTATTCACAATAGCTACAAAACAGAAACAACCCCAATCCATCAGTGGACGGAAGGATGAACAAAATGCTACATCCATAGAATGGAATACAATTCAGCCATAAAAAGGAATAAAGTACTAATACATGCTACAACATAGACAAACCTTGGAAATATTATGCTAAGAGAAAAAATCCAGACACAAAGTATCATGGACTGTATGACTCCATTTATATGAACTGTCCAGAATGGGCAAATCCATAGAGACAGAAAGTAGATTAATGGTATTGAGGGACTGGTGAAGGGAGAATGGGAGGTGACTGCTAATGGGTACGAGGTTTCTTTTTGGGTTGTAGAAAATGTTCTGAAATTAGACAGTGGTGATAGTTGCACAGCTCTGTGGATACACCAAAAACCACTCAATTATGCACTCTAATGAAGTGAATTTCATGGTATGTGAATTAAATCCCAAATCAAAAAATAAACATAATGAGCATCTATGTACTTACCATGAAGAATAAAGAGTTGTCAACATTGTGCTTTATTTGCTTCAGATCTCTATTTAAAATGAAACATAATCTAAAGATGACACATCATCATTCACATTCAGGTGTTTATACCTTTACTGGCTATGTAAATATCCAAAAACAAAGATACCATACAGCACCCATACTTTTATAGCTTGGTTTTTCACAGTCAACACTGTTACTGAGATTTATGCATCCTGATATACAAAGATCTAATTCATTCATTTTAATGCTGAATAACTTTTGACTGTGTGAACAAAACAAATGTCTGGGTCCACTTACTGAGGCCAATTAGGTAGTTTCCACTGTTTTGTTACTACAAACACTGTAGGACCATATCCTCAGGTACTCGTGACAGCTTCTAGAGCAAATGCTGAAAATGGCATTGGTGGGTCATATTGTGTGCACATTTTCAACTTTAATAATGTAACCAAATTGGTCTCCAAAGTGGTTATACCAACCTGTACTCTCAAGAGCAAGGTGTAAGAGTTCCCATTTACCCACAGCTCACCGATACTTATTAACTGACTTCATGCTTGCAGATCGGATGAATAAGAAATGGTCTCTCATTGTTTTAATTCATATTTCATGGATTACTGGAAAAATCAGTTTTCATACATTTATAACCTTTATGATTTCCTCATTTTTTATAGCCTTTATCCATTGTATGCTTATTCTTTTAGATCTTTGATATTAATCCTTTTCAAGTTATATGACTTTCAAATGTATCCTCCTGCCTGTAGTGTGTCTTTTAACTCTATAAATATCTTCTACCATACAGATGATTTCTCTATTTCATATAGACAAATAAACGAGTCTTTTTCCTTACAGTTGGTGCTTGGTTTAAGAAATTCGTCTTCACCCAGATGTCAAAGATAATCTTCTGTCTTCTATAAATTTTAGTTCTGCTTTTCACACTCAGGATTTGATTACGTCTAGAATTCAGTCTCATATATGAAGCATGAGGTATGATCTAATTTTATCTTTACATACAGGCAGAAGATTATCCCAGCAATATTTATGAAACGATCCATCCTCTGCCCATGGACTTGTAATGCAACCTCCAGCATTATGAATTCCTTTGGTTGTGGGCGTGTGGGGGAGTGTGGACGCGGGTGGGTGTGGGTGTAGCTGGGTGGGGGGGTATGTGGGTATGTGTAGGTAGGTGGGTAGGTGTGGGTGCATGTGAGTGTGTGTGGAGGGGGGGTTGTGAGTGTGTTCCCAACTCTGTTGCACTGGCATAGTTGCCTATCCCTGGTCTAATAATGCAGATCCTAAATGTTACACCTTTATAATAAGCTTTAACATCTGAAATGGTTAAGTCCCTCTTATTTTTCTTCAAAAGTAATTAGTATTTTGGCTTCTCACTTTCCTACCCGTATTTTAGAATCAGCATTTCAAAACCCATGAGAAGCCCTGTCAGGATTTGGTTTTGCAGTTAATTGACAAATGTCATTTAAAAATATTGATTATTCACATTATTAACAAGATAGAGCTAATATTGTTTATTTATGCCTTCTCTTTTCATTTTTTGATCAATCTTACCAAGGGTTTGAAAATTTGTTTTTCTTTACAGCCAGTTTTTTATTTTATTACTTATACTTTTCTTTGTTTCAAAAATTTCTGTTCTTACTGCTATAATTTCCTTCCTTCTACTTTCTTTTGCTCTCCTAACTTAACTTGGACACTTATTTGATCAATTTTCAGCCTTTAATCTTTTCAAACACATAACTCGCAGGATATACATTTTTCTCAAAGTACTGCCACATTCCACAAGCCTTAATTTACATCGCTGGAGTCAGTCAAGCTGAATATTCCCATTGTCATTTCCACTTTAATTTGAATGATTTTTAGAGTTTCTTAAATGTCAAATATATAAACTTTCTTTCTCTGTGCTTTTATAATTGAACTCGGACTTAGCTTCATTTGGTCAGAGAACATAGCCTGAAAGAATGTGAGACTTACTTTGTGACCAAATACAAAGTCAGATTTTGAAAATGCTTCACATGTATCGAGAGCTTACATATTCCATAATGGCTGCATTTTTTTTATATGACCAAGAGGTAGAGCTTGTTCAAACCTTTTATTTATGTGTTTGTATTGGATCTATCAATTCCTGAGAAAGGAACATTAAAGGAGCCTATATGATTGCAGATTTATCAATTTACCCTTGCAAATCAGACAATTTTCTATATAATCTGAGTTTTAGTTATTATAAATATATAAATTTAGAATCATTCTGTCTTTATCAGAATGATAAATGATCTTTTTAATCTTATATTAAAAAACTTTCTGCCTTTACATGAGTTCATCTGACGCTAACAGTCGATACCAGTTTTCAGTGCCTAGTATATTTACATTATATAAATTATCAAACTCTCTCCCAGATGGTATTATTAAAAGCATTGGAGTGGATTTTGTCTTGTATCACTTAAATCCAACCTTAAGAGCCTCATGTCCTCATCAACTCGCTGGGCACCCTGAAACACAGGATTTCCTGGAGGACTGGATGTGGGTTTGAGATAAGAAGTGAAGTCAGGGCGGCTCCAAGGCTTCAGCTCCAGCAATGAGACATCGGGGCTGTGGTGGAAGCGCAAGAGTTCAGCTTTGGACACGTGAAGTCTGAGATGCTCATAAGCCTTGCAAGTGGAGATGTCAAAGAGGCAGAGACAAACTAGTCCAAGGGTGACGGGGAAGCCTCGGTGCGCATTGTCAGAACAGAGAGTAGGTGAGACCCCAAAGGAGTGAGGGAAGTGGGGGCACCATCAGCCCCACGGAAGAGACTCGAGACACACAAGCAAGGGCAGCACATTCCCGACAGGTGTGGAGGCCACCAGCCCTTCGGGAAAAAGATAAAGCAAGATGGCAAAACATGATACATTTACACCCTCCCAACCCCAAAACTGAGACACCGTACAAACACAGCTGGAGTTTAACCATGTGGCCCTGGGCACGTCCCACCTGCAGCTGTCCTGGCAACAGGCCCCCTTCCCCAAGTGAACAAGGAGCATATAACACACAAAGGAAGAAAACAGAAATCGGGACGGAGCCAGGACAGTGGGCTTGGGAGGGGTTTAAGAATCAGATTGCAAAGAAAAGCATCTGCATATGATGACAGGGCACCCAGGAGAACCCTGGGCTGAGCTGGCTCAAGGGCTTCTGCTGCCCCTGGCCAGGTCAGTGTGGATCAGAAGTCACATGGCTGCCCATCTTTAGTGTCATTCTCATTGCCACTGTCGTCTCTAAGAGACCACCACCTAGGTAATACACACCCTCACCCCAAGGGCCCCTCATGAGAGGGCAGGATGGCAGCAGCCGATAGGGGTCCTGCTGCGCTATGTTCCAGAGAGGCCCGGCACAGGGCCCAGCAAGGGGCACAGCCTCGAGGAGCCCCCACTGTGCTGGGGGAGAGGATGCCGGGAGCCCCACACTAGGGGAGAGGACTCGCAGAGCCCTCATTAGCGGAGAGGACGTGGGGACCCGACAGCCATAACGCAAGGTGGGCAAAGGTCTCTCGCCGCCCCCCACCTTGCCAAGGTGATCAGCAGAGAGCTGCAGTATCCAAAAGGACACGACGCTTCCTCCTGGGCAGATAAGGAAAGCTGCGTGGATGCACGAGGCGCGCTCTGCCAGGCCCGTGGGCAGCACGGACACGCAGAGTTTAGAGGGGCAGTCCTGACAGACGGAAAGCAAGGATAAGGTCAGGGCTCCGCCCAGTTTGGCTGGAACATAAACAAAGGGAAAAGGAGAAGTGGTGGGTTCAGCTAGAAACACAGGTTGCAGCCGAAGCCAGAGGACCCAGAATGTGTGGCGCAAGGGCTCGAGTGCCTTGACCTTTCCTGAAAGATGCAGGATGCCAAGGACAACTTCTGATCCGTGGTGGCATGTTGAAATCTGGAATTACATTGCTATTGGAGGAATCTCCTAAAGTCTAGATAATACATTCAGCCGCAAACTCCACGCAGTGCGAGAAGACAACCTGTGTATTTCACTGCAAAGGCAGCAATATTTCAACATAAATTATATAGAAGTAACTCTCACTAAAACGGATCTTCATAATCAGTATATGAATGTAGATTTCGAAAACAGCTCAAGCGAATAAAATGCTGACCACAAACCAATGTTCACACTGTCGATAGAAGACTTGGAAACAAATCATTTGGAAAAGAAAGAGTGCACAGCCGTCCCCCCTTATCCGCAGTGGATACGTTCCAAGACCCCCAGTGGATGCCTGAAGTCATGATAGTAGTGAACCCTTTGTATACTATGTTTTTTCCTAAACATACATACTTATGATAAAATTTAATTTATAATTTAGGCACAGTAAGAGATTAATAATAACTAACAGCCTCTCCAGTAATTTTTATATTTTTCAGCCCAAACCTATTCCTGAATCTGTGTAACCATTCTTCACTTGCAGTAAATGGCTGGTGTCACTCGTTTTGGGGGATCTCTTGCTGAAGGCTTCGTACAAGCGCCATGCTTTCTGGCCCAACAACTGGAACACGTTTTCTATTCTTGTCTTTCACCCACAAACTTAATGCCTTTTCCATGTTACCTAAGCACTTAGCATGCACTGTGGCCGTAACTTTTGCAGTTTGAAGTGTGACAGCAAAACTAGCATGAATTTCTTTTTCCTTCTTCACAATTTCACGGGTAGAAGATTCTTTCTTACCGTAGATCTTAGCAACCTCAGCATACGATTTTTTTCTTTCCTTATTAAGATCAGAACTTTCACCTTTTCACTTAAAGGAAGCACTTTACAGCTTCTGTTTGGCATATCTGAATTGTCAGCATCACTACTCTTGTGCTTTGGGGCCAGTATTAAGTCAAAAAAGGGTGACTTGAACACAAGCACTGCGATACTGCGACAGTCCACCTGATAACAGAGAGGGCTACTAAGTGACTGAAGGGCGGGACACGCTGGACAAAGGGATGATCTATGTCCCAGGCAGGATGGAGCAGGACAGTACAAGATTGCATCACACTACTCAGATTCATAAAATGATGAATTGTTTATTTCTGGAATTTTCCATTTCATATTTTTGGACCTCAGGTAACTGAAACTGAAAAGCAGAACGGCAGATAGCGGGGGCTACTGTATTTGCAAGTGGTAGAAGAGAGTCAGTCTTCAGAATTGGCTCACCAAATGAAAAACAGCAAAATTGCAACTTTGGGTAACTTAGGGAATTGCAAATTAAAACAATGAGATACAACTACGCACCTTTTAGAATTATTAAAATCTTAAAAAACCTGGGCTTCCCTGGTGGCGCAGTGGTTGAGAATCTGCCTGCCAATGCAGGGGACACGGGTTCGAGCCCTGGTCTGGGAAGATCCCACATGCCGTGGAGCGGCTGGGCCCGTGAGCCATAATTACTGAGCCTGCGCCTCTGGAGCCTGTGCTCCGCAACAAAAGAGGCCGCGATAGTGAGAGGCCCGCGCACCGCGATGAAGAGTAGCCCCTGCTTGCCGCAACTAGAGAAAGCCCTCGCACAGAAACGAAGACCCAACACAGCCAAAAATAAATAAATTAATTAATTAATAAATTTTAAAAACCTGACAGTACCAAATGCTGGCAACGAAGCAGAAAACCACTCTCATTCATTTCTAGTGGGACTAAACACAGTCTTGCCATGTGATCTAGCAATTGTGCTCCCTGGTATTTGCCCAAGTGAGTTGAAAACTTAATGTCCAAAAAAACCCTGCACACAAACATTTATAGCAGCTTTATTCATAACCACCAAAAGCTGGAAGCAACAAAAACATCTTTCAATAGGTGAACAGATAAGCCATGGTACATTAGTACAATGGAATATTATTCAGCAATAAAAAGAAATGACCTATCAAGTCACACATACACACAAAATAGATGAATTTTAAATACACATTGCTAAGTGAAAGAAGCCAGTCTGACTAAGCTACATACTGTATGATTCTAACTATATAACATTCTGGAAAAGGCACAACTGTAGAGATGGTAAACAGATCAGCGGTTATCTGGGGCTCAGGGAAGAGGATGAATAGGTGAAGCACATGAGATTCTTAGGGCAGTGAGGCTATTATGTATCGTGCTGTAATGATGACTACAAGACAGTAAGCATTTGTCAAAAGCCACAGAACTTGACAGCACAAAAAGTAAGCCTTAATGTATGCAATTTAAAAAAAGCATTTAGGAAGTCAGGATAATCCCGAGAGGGAATGTGGAGTGTGACAAAAGACTTCAACAGTACCGCAAATGTCTGAAACAGCCCCCCTGAAGGGGATGGGGAATAAGGTGCTGGCGTGAGTAACTCTGGAAATGAGTGGAGTCTGTAAGAGAAAAGGCAAAGGGACTGTACTTGAGGCTGCGCTCTAGTTGATAAAGCTGTTTCCCAAGGGATGAAAGTTGACAGTTCCGATACTGCTGAGCATGTGTGATGCAATTAAGCCATTAAGTAAGCGGATGGGACGGCGGGAGCCAGGTGTCTCGTTGTCTGAGGGGCAGGTCACGCCTAAGGAAGGGGATGAGGTTAGAACAACCCATGCTGGGCGAGCTGCAGCTGGAAAAGTCAGCATGAACTGATGTTTAGCTTGATACAGATACAGCTGGTTACCTACAGAAGTACTGGCAGACATGTCTGGATACACAGGCTAATATGTACACACGTCTCCCCTGCGCTGTCAGCCAGGAGAGCCTAGAAGTAACCATACCTCAGTAGCAACATCAGCCCCCAGACACTGGACTCTTACACCATTTTCTGATCAAAGGTACCAGGCTCCTGGTTTCTAGGACGGGGGCAGGAGCCACACAAAATGAGCCTACAGCATCTTGCAGTACCAGAAAGGAAAGATACGCTTAAAAACAAAACAAAGCAAAGACACGCACTCAATGATGGGGGCATATCAAAGGGACACAAGAGCCAGTGAACGAATTCCCATTGGCCAAAACTGGAACAATCTGAGCAATAAAATAAAGTAGCACAGGACTCTAAACCAAAGGCTAAATAAACACCCACGGGTCCAAATGGACATAACTAAGTGATTGATAAGGAAACGGGGAGAAGAGGGAATCTGCTCTGCGGGAGAATCCACGTGGTTCTGCAGACACTCCGTCCTCGGGGAGGGGAGGGGAGCGTCCCCCCTCCTTGGGTGCGGGGTGTGCACGGTGACCTCCTTCCAGAGGACAGTGGGGCAGGGGGGAGCAGCTGCACAGCGGAGAGACCTGACAGACACACCTCCGTCAGGTGACCAAGGTCAGCGTCCACAGTGTAGGTCACGTGACAGCACACACCCCGGACGGGACGTGATGAGAAAGGCCCTTCCCCTCTGTGGACTTTCTCCCAAAAACCTACACCCCGAGTCTGATCATGGGACAACATCAGACAAATTTCAATAGAGGAACATTCTACAAAATATTTGACCAATACTCCTCAGAACTCTATCAAAAACAAGTAAAGTCTAAGAAAATATCACAGCCAAGAAGAGCCTAAAAAGACATGACAATGCAATGTATTCTTGGACAGAAAAAGGACATTAGGGAGAAACTAAGGAAATTGAGAGCATGGAATAATCGTGAATAATAACATATCAACACTGGTCCATTAATTATAACAAATGTACCTGATTAATGTAAAATGTTAAACTGGGTGTGGGAATCCTCTGTCCTATCTTTATAATAATTCTGTAAATCTAAAACTGTTCTAAAGAAAAGTTTTATTTCTTTTTTATAAAAACAGCAATTAAAGGAAAAAAAGACCAAGGTCACCAAGTGTTCAGTAGTCTGGTCATGGTATTTCATTAGTCACGTTCAATAGCAACTTTCTTACAGTACTGTCAAATTCAGAAAGCTTGTCATGGATCTTAGGACACTGACATTGCAGAAGTCAGAAGGTCTAAGTTTACAGGAAACGCTCCAGATTTTATCGTCTGGGCACCTTGTAACTGGCAGTGTACCTAAGACGCAAAGTGTCTCCCCTCTCACCAAGGTATGTGATCTGCTTAGTTGTAACGGAAGCAGAACAAAGCGTCTGCTTTGCTTCAATAATATTTCAAATTCTTACACTGAATAGCGGCATAGGACACCGACCATTCTAGAAGGCAGGCTATCAATTCTGGACACTATTAAATGCTCCTGGCGCTTGCTGGCCACTGCCTTATCAGCAGCCCCCTTTTGCTGAGCACTCCCAACCTGCCAGGCCCTTCTCACACCAACTCAACAAGACAGGGACTGTTACATCCATTTTCCCGATGTAGAACCTGAGGCCCAGAAAGGCTGAATGGTTTGTCCAAAGCTCCACAGCCAGCAAGCAAGGGAGCCGGTCTTTAAACTCCCACCTGCCAGGCACTGCAGCCAGGCCAGGTTCTGCTCGAGGGCCCAGGGACACCACGGCAAGGTGGCTGACACCCAGGGCCTCGCCCGGCCGTGGGCAGAGCCCCCGGTCAGGTCGACATTTTCATGAACAGCGCACATGCTCCTGGGGGAGCAAAGGATTCTTCCTACATGGAGAAAGATCAGGAGTCGTCTTAAATCTGTGCCCTTGAAACAGAGCCAGGGTCTAAAAGCTTTTACGGAACCACATGCATCACAGTCATCAATATGCCATTAGATCCTGGACATTAATTCCCTAAAAGTATTTCTGAACCTTTGAAAGGATTAACCCTTTACTGTAGTAAATCCACCCCTCCTCCCATAAGCTCCAGCTGCTGGCTTTTCTTTTCCTGCTTCAATGAGACACTGATTTTCTTTCTTCATTAAGGTTACTTGGATAAAGCTCTGTCTTGCAAGGGGTCCCTTTCACTTTATTTCCCGGATGTCAGGAGGATTCCCTTCAGCTGACAAAAGTTCTGTGGTTCCTAAATGTCACGCAGCAAAGACAGTGGCGTTCCCTCCCTGGCTGCTTGATCCACGGAGGGTGGCACGAGGGTTCAGGGAGTCACAGGCCACAGGTGCCCACAGGGTCCCCAAGAGTCTCCCCAGGGAACCGGACGGGGTGTTTGGACATCACCTAACCTAACTGCCCCGGGCACGGGGACTCCCTGTGCCGGCCTCCCGCTGTCACCTCCTCCCCCAAGGTGGCCGGAGCCTCTGTGGGGGCACCTTCCTCGGCCACAGCCCCACCCTCACTGTCAGGGCAAGCTGCCTGTCGCCTCCCCACAGCGACACTGTGGGCCTAAGTATGCTCCTTTCCCACTGAACCGGTCTCAGCCATTTCCAAATCGGAGCCTTTCAAGTCGTCCGCCTTCGCCTTCGCCTTCGCCTTCGCCTTCGCCTTCGCAACCCCGAGGAGGAGGGGAAGGGGGAAGGGCCGGTCCTCCTCCCGGGCAGCTTTTACCAAGTCAGGTGAACCTTCCCCGGCCCCGGCCCACTGGCCTGTTACTCAAGGTGAAGCAGGACCCGGCTGTGCGGCTGCAGAGGCCTGGGCTGAACCCCGACACGTTTACTAGTAGAACGACCTTGGCGAGCTTCTCGACTCTTCTAGGCGTCAGTGTCCCCCTCGCCTGTGGCAGCCACTTCCCAGGGCGCTCGGCGGAGTGCACAGCACCCACACAGCCCGCTCCTCTGCCAGCCACCGGCCTGCACAGCCCACCCGGGCCCCCTCCCCCAATCCCTCCCTGGAGCCTAACGACGGGCAGGCAGAGGGCACGCAGTGAAGCTGGAGATCACCGCCGGCATTCGGATGCCACGCTCCCAACGCTGCAGCCTCTCCCTGCCAGCTGCCCTCAGCCATCGGCCTGACGATGCCCCAGGGGCGGCTCACGCGCGCTGACTGAGCCTCTCCAAGTGCGGCCAGAGGAAATCACTGCGAATGAAGATGCCCAGGGCTCGCGTCTACTGGATCATACTCGGCATTTTAAGAATCCCAGTGACTCACGTGCACGGTAAAGTTTGAGAAGCACTGGCCTAGATCCCTAGAGACAGAAAAGGATTTCCATTCCAAGGTTTCTGTCAGGGAATATTTGAGAATAGAAAGCATTCTTTCTTTCCCACTCCTGCTATTACTAACGTGTGTGCACATTCAGCCCGCGTGGAGAGTGAACAGAGACTGCTTCAAGGCCCTGGAAATAGAAGTTGGAAGAAAGAACAAATAGGTGCGCTGACAGTGACAAGTCTCATAGCCGTGAGATTCTGTCATCTTTTTAACCGACCTCCCTCTAAGCACTTTCTCCTCTATTTGATCCAAGTTTGCAAAGCTAAGTACTGATTTTTCAAAAATAAACACATACCCTATTCCTAGAGTTAAGTCCCCCTGGGAACTGGAGCAGTCTCAAGTTGAAGAAGAAAAGGAACAGGAATTCACTGGCGTTTTCTGACATCTTCTGAAAGCCAGGAAGCCCATCCCTACGTGTCCACGTGGACCAGCACCGTCTCCTCCATCAGGCTGGAGCTTCTTAATCTAAGCTGCTAAAAGGCCCTCCTGTGCCATTTGGGATTTGTGCTAACTGAACCAGCACTTGCTGATTAAGCTAAAACCTCTCCTCATCCTAGAGCTTTTACTGCACGTGGGGTGAGGGACAGGGTGGGGAGGGGGGAGAGGAGGGGAGGGGGGAGAGGAAGGGTGGGGGGAGGGGGGACCAACACCAGTGGCAATGATTAACTCTTTTTTTTTTTTTAATCTTTATTGGAGTATAATTGCTTTACAATGGTGGGTTAGTTTCTGCTGTATAACAGTGAATCAGCTATACGTATACATAAATCCCCATATCCTCCCTCTTGCGTCTCCCTCCCACCCTCCCCATCCCACCCCTCTAGGTGGTCACAAAGCACCGAGCTGATCTCCCTGTGCTACATACACCCTGAGAAAACCATAATGATTAACTCTTATCACACACCAGCGTGTTAGGCCCTGACTACGAAAAAAACAGCCAAAGGAAAGCAACAAGACTCCAGGGGAGCCTTGTGTCAAAGACGCTCCCAGGAGTAAGTGCCAACAGCAACGTCTCTGCTCGGCCCCAGGGGCCAAGCTCCCCCATGGTTAACCGAGGCACATGGCTGATGGTGGGGAAGGACGTCAGCACGCAGAGTGGCCGATGGTGGGGAAGGTCGTCAGCACGCAGAGCACACGAGAGTGATTCGCACTCAGGAAGCAAAGTCGAGAACCTCGCCATGCAGACAGCAACACGGTGCTGATGAGAAAGGCCAGCAGAAGCCTTCCTGCTGGGCCAGAGCACCTGGCCACCCCTGGCCCAGGCGATCCCCGGCAGGCTCTGCAATCAGCTCAGCAAAACCAGAAAAAGCGGCACACTTCCCAAAGACGGCCTCCAAGGAGCTGATGAGAGAGCAGCAGCCGGGCCCCGGGAACCGAAGAAAGCAGCCTTCGTTATCTCCAAAATCAATTGTCCTAATGTATTCAGCAGACAGGCGTGCTCGGCGCACACTTGCACTATATCACATCCCTCTGTAGGTCATTTGGCTCACAAAATTGATTTAGGAGAGATTATTCAATCCCATTTTACATTTTCATGTTCTGGAACTCTGCCAGCAGCAACTTCTGTTCTTGCAGAGGTCAGGAAGCTATGGACAAGGCAATCTCCTGCTGCTGTAACTGGAACTCCATATTCCCTTTATGAATTTCCTGCCAATCTTCAAATTACTTCAAATACGACTGCCCTTCACTGAGACAGTGTTTTACGCCCCCATGTCTACCTTCCTCCCATATCCGATTACCCGCCGGCTGCAGAGAGCTCCTCCCAGGGCCCCTCTGGACGCCTGCGTCAGAAGGAGCGCATGCAGACGGGGCAGGGGGTCCCTGCAGCCACTGGTTTGCAGCAGGACCGCTGACCGCCGCCAACAGAAGCCAGAATGTCTTGCATTTCAAAAATCCCTGCTCTTGGCCCCACTCACCCCCGCCACCACCACGTGCCATATTCTTTTGGTGGGAAAACATGGGAACAATCACGGCTGTCTCCTCTCACTCCCGGCTTTGCCTGCCCTTCTCCCAGCGCCAGCCATTCCACACCACCCAGTCCTGCTGCCAGCGTCCCCCTCGAGCATCCCCCGCGTCTGACACCAGTCACCCGCGTGCTCAGTGTTCCCTGGGCTCCTCCCACGCCTGACCTGCTGCTTTCCGCAGGTCTCCTTGACCTCTTGACACTGGAGGGCCCAGCCTCGGTCCTAGGCCCTTGTCCCTCTCTGTACCCTTTTGGAAACCCCACTCACCCATCCGTGTGATCGCGTACCAGTCCCACACCTCTGTCTCCGCAGCCCAGTCCCCTCCCAAACCCCGACTCACCTGCAGCGAGTGGCCTGCTCCACCTCCAGTGTGACACGTCCACAGAGGAACCTCGGGCCACCCACCACTCCCGCCCGGGGTCCTGAGGGCTTCCCTGCCGTAACCACCGAATGCCCCCCTCCCAGGCTAGCTGGCGCCAAATCACTCCTTTCCACATCTCCCGTCTGACTGTGAGCTACCGTGAGCTCTACCGACCAACAGGATCCAGAATCAAAACATCACTCCCACACGACCCTGGTGCGAACCGCCACTGCCCTTTCCCTCGGTTAACGGGATGGCCGCCTAACGGGCTCCCCGTCCTGTCCTTGCCCTGAAAGAGCAGGCAGAGTCAGCCCGTTAAAGCCTATGTCCGTTCATGTCACCGCTCTGCGCGAAACCCAGCAATGGCGCCCCATTTCCCGAAGAGTAAAAGTCAAATTCTTCCATTGGCCTCCAAGGCCCGACAAGCCCTGCTCACCGTCGCCCTGCCCACCACAGCCTCCAGCCCCAGCTGCCCTGGGCTCTCAGTCACCACCTCCAGCACACCTGGCTTTCCTGCCATCTTGCCTCTGGGAACGCTCTTCCCCAGACAGCCACCTGTCTAACTCCCTCACCTGCTCCAAGCCTGTCCTCAGATGTCACCTGCTCAATGACGGCAGCCTTGCACTCCATCCTCCCCCACCCCCACCCGGCACTACCCTCACAACACGCCAGTGGCTCCTTTATTACAATCCCTGTTCACAGTGTCTGTCTCTCCCGACAATGTGAGGCTCCTTGGGGCGGGGGTCTCCATCTGGTCTGTTCACTGATAGTGCCCAAGAGCCTATAGGGCCTGGCACTTGGTAGGCACTCCATAAATTTGAATTTAAAATTGTTGGTCTCGAAACCCGAGTTCCCTAGAAACCAAAGTAAAAAGGGAAGTAAAATGAGTTTCAGTTTTGACCATGTTCTTGGTGTCTGAGGAACAGCAAGGATGCCAATGTGGTTAACAACATCAGCTGGGGCGAGTGGCCGGAAGTGAGTTTGGGAGCAGGCAGAGGCCAGGTCATGTGAAACTTGCGACCACTTTGCCTTGTATTATGAGGGGCACAGGGAGACTCGAGAGTTTTGAACAGAGGGATGGCACGATCTAACTTATGTTTTTAAATTAAACTTCTGGTTTTGAAATAATTATAGATTCATATGCAGTTGTAGAGATAATACAGAGACAATCCATGCAACCTTAGCCCAGTTTCCCCCAACGGTGACATCTTGCAAAAACTAAAGCACAATACCACCACCAAGATATTGACATTGATGCAGTCAAGGTATAGAGCATTTCCATCCCCGCAAGGATCCCTCATGTTTCATTTTCATAGCCACAACCACATCCCTCCCACCCCCATTTCCTCCTTAACCCCTGGCAAGCACTAATCTGCTCTCCATTTCTATAATTTTCTCATTCCAAGAATGTTATACGTATGTAACCTTTGGGATTGGCTTTTTCCACTCAGCCTAATTCTCTGGAGATTCATCCAGGTTCTTTCGTGGGTCTGTAGTTCAGTCCTTTTTGTTGCTGTGTAGTGTTCCGTGGCTTAGATGTGACAGAGTTTGTTTCATCATTCATCCACTGAAGAACATCTGGGTTGTTTCCAGTGTCTGGCTGTTGCAAATAAACCTACTATGAACATTTGAGAATACGTTTTGTGTGAACATAGTTTTCTTCTGAGATAAATGCCCAGGAGTTTTATGTTGTGTGGTAGTTACTAGTTGTTTTTTTTTTTTAATTGAGAACATTTTTTAAAATTAATTAATTTATTTTTGGCTGCGTTGGGTCTTCGTTGCTGTGCATAGGCTTTCTCTAGCTGCGGTGATCGGGGGCTACTCTTCACGGCAGTGCGCGGGGCTCTCATTGTGGTGGCTTCTCTTTGTTGCGGAGCATGGGCTCTAGGTGCACAGGCTTCAGTAGTTGTGGCACACGGGCTCAGTAGTTGTGGCACATGAGCTTAGTTGCTCTGTGGCATGTGGGATCTTCCCAGACCAGGGCTTGAACCCATGCCCTCTGCATTGGCAGGCAGATTCTTAACCACTGCACTACCAGGGAAGTCCACAAGTTTAGTTTTATAAGAACCTGCCAAATTCTTTTCCAGCATGGTTGTACCATTTTACATTCCCACCAGCAATGTTTGAGAGATCCAATTCCTCCATATTCTCACCATCATTTGCTACTATCACTCTTTTTTTTAACCTTAGCCATTCTGATGTCTGTGTAGTGACATTTCATTGCAATTTTAATTTGCATTTCCTGAGTGGCTAATGACGTTGAACATCGTTTCATGTGCTTATCTGCCATCTGTATCTCAGTGAAATGTCTCACATCTTTTGCACAGTTTCTAGTTGAATTGTTTATTTTTTTAAGTTGAGTTTTGATAGTTCTTCATATATCCCATTACCAGTCTTTTCTCAGATATGTGATTTGCAAATATTTCTCCCAGTCTGTAGCTTGTCTTTTCATCCTCTTAACAGGTTCTTTGTGGACAAAAAGTTTTTCATTTTGATGAAGTTGAATTTATCAATTTTCCTCTTACAGATAATGTTTGGTGTCAAGTCCGAGAACTATGCTCAGCCCTTGCCCTAAAATGTGAAAACTTCTCCTATTTTTTCCTAAGTTTTATAGTTTTACATTTTAGATCTGAGTTTGAGATCTATTTTGAGCTAATTTTTGTATAACGTGTGAAACTTAGATTGAGGTACATTTTTTTGCCTATGGATGTTTGATTGCTCCAGCACCATTTGTTGGAAAGGTTATGCTTCCCCCATTGAGTTGCTTTTGCAATTCTCAAAACTGTTTGAGAAAATAATTTCTCAAAAATCATTTGGGCATACTTCTGTGGTTTTGTATGCTATTTTTTATACTGGGTTCTCTATACTGTTCCACTTATCTCTGTGTCTATCCTTCCAACAATACTACATAGTCTTGATTACTGTGGTTATAAAATAAGTCTTGAAACTGGGCGCACTGGTTCCTCTCATTTTTTTCTTCCTTTTCAAAATAGTTTTAGCTACTCTGGTTCCTTTGTTTTCCACATTTACTTTGGAATCAGCTTGTCTATATCTATAAAAATTTTGGCTGTAATTTTAGTAGAAACTGCATTAAGCCTGTATGATAATTTGAGAAGAACTGACACCTTCACTGTGTTGAATTTTCCAATCCATGAACATAGTATGTCTCTCCATTTATTTAGGTACACTTTGATTTCTTTCACCAGGATTTTGCATTTTTCAGCATAAAGTCTTGTTAGATTTACACCTACATGTTTGTTTATTTTTCAGGAATTATACTGCATTTTTAATTTGAGTGTCCACATGTTCAATGACAGTATACAAAAACAAAATTGATTTTTGTGTGTTTATTTTGTATTGTGCAACCTTGCTGAACTCACTTATTAGTTCTAGATTTAGGGGGGGGATGTTTGTTTTGTTTTGTTTTCATAGATTCCTTGGGATTTTCCACATAGATAATCATGTCATCTGCAGATATGAACAACTTTATTTCATGTTTTCTGATCTGTAAGCCTTTTATTTTCTTTTCTTGGCTTGTTGCACAGGCCAGAACTTCTAGGACTATGTGGAATAAGACTATACATCGTTGTTCCTGATCTTTGGGTAAAATCATTCAGTCTTTCATTATTAAGTATAATATTAGCTGTAGGTTTGTGTAGATGCTGTTTATCTAATTGAATAACTTCTCCTTTATTCTTAGTTTTCTGCGAGTTTTTAATTAGATGTTGGATTTTGTCACATGCTTCATTACATTGAGTGATATGATTATTTGATTTTCTTATTTATTCTGTTAATATGGCATATCACACTAGTTGATTTTCAAATATTGAACCAGGCTTGCATCCCTGGTACAAACCCCACTTGGTCGTGGTGCACACTTCTTTGTATGTATTGCTGAATTCTGTTTGCTAATATTTTGCCAAGGATTTTTGCATCTATATTCATGAAAGATGTTGGTCAGTATTTTTTAATGTCTTTTTCTGGCTTTAATACCAGGGTAATAGTAGCTTTATAAAATGAATTGGGAAGTGCTCACTCCTTTTATATCTTTTGGAAAATACAATAACCGAAATGAAAAACTCAATGGATGGGCTCAACAGCAAAAAAGGAGGAGTCAGAAAAAAGGATCAGTGAAACGGAAGACAGAATTTTTTTTTTTTTTAATAAATGTTTTCTTTTTTATTTGTTTATTTATTTATTTTTGGCTGTGTTGGGTCTTCGTTTCTGTGTGAGGGCTTTCTCTAGTTGCGGCAAGCGGGGGCCACTCTTCATCGCGGTGCGCGGGCCTCTCACTATCGCGGCCTCTCTTGTTGTGGAGCACAGGCTCCAGACGCGCAGGCTCAGTAATTGTGGCTCACGGGCCCAGCTGCTCCGCGGCATGTGGGATCTTCCCAGACCAGGGCTCGAACCCGTGTCCCCTGCATTGGCAGGCAGACTCTCAACCACTGCGCCACCAGGGAAGCCCCGGAAGACAGAATTTTATAAAATTACTCACTCTGAACAACAGAGAGAGAACAGACTGAAAAATAAATATATACACAGAAGCTCAGAGACCTGTGGCACCATGACAAAAGAACTAACAATCATGCCATCAGAATCCCAAAAGAAGTGGAGAAAAATAGCAGAACTAAAAAAGTACTTGAAGAAATAATGGCTAAAATTTTCTGTGCTGTTTGTTTGGAGTAGGGCAGTTATTCTCTGAAAGTTTTCTTTTTTGCTAGGCTGTCTCTCTCCTGGTCCTTTGGCTAGAGAGAGCAGGATTCTGTTGCATTTTTTCTATGCCCACTAGTATTTATGGGTTGCCAGCTCCTCAGATTGAAGTCTGTGATATATATGGCAAAGAGAATACCCAATTAATTCACTGCCATGTCACCCTTGGGTCCTGAGGCCCCTAGTGGCCTACTTTTTTTCATCATCATCCAGAGTCCATATTTGTTTAATATAGAATGTCCAGGGTCTTTAGTTGTACTTAGAAGGAGGAACAGGAAAAAGCACATCAACTCCATCTTCCCAGAAGCAGAAGTTCACCAACATTTTTAGAAAGATCATGTTGACTACTATGGGAATAATCACCTGTAACTGGGCAAAAATTGAAGCAAGAAGACCTGTTAAAAAGCTAATGAGATTATCTAGGTGAAAGATAATTGTGGCTTGGAGCCAGGGTGATAGCAGTGGAGGTGGTAAGAAGCAATTGGATCCTGAATGTATTGTGAAGAAAGTGCAGACAAAATTTGCAGATATATTAGACATGGGATATGAGAGAAAAAAGTCAAAGATGAGTCCAGGGTTTTAGCCTGACAAGTGGAAGAATGGAGTTGCCATCAACTTATATAAAGAAAGCTGAAGGGAGCTTCCCTGGTGGCGTAGTGGCTGAGGGTCTGCCTGCCAATGCAGGGGACACGGGTTCGAGCCCTGGTCTGGAAAGATCCCACATGCCGCGGAGCAACTAGGCCCGTGAGCCACAACTACTGAGTCTGCACGTCTGGAGCTTGTGCCCCGCAACAAGAGAGGCCGCGACAGTGAGAGGCCCACGCACCGCGATGAAGAGTGGACCCCGCTCGCCTCAACTAGAGAAAGCCCTTGCACAGAAACGAAGACCCAACACAGCCAAAAATAAATGAATAAATATTAAAAAAAAAAAAGAAAGCTGAGGAAGAAGCAGACTAGGAGGAAAGAACAATGATTGAGTTGTTTTTCAAATATGACATAAGAGATGCCCATCATACAACCAAATGGCAGTGTTACATAGGCTTATGCACATGAGCCTGGAGTTCAGGCTAGAAAGATATATTTAAGATTCATCAGGGTACAGGCTGTATTTAAAGCCATGAAATCAGATGAGATCACTGAGGGAATGAGGTAAAAAGAAAAGAGTACCAAGGATGTAGCCCTGAACTCTCCAGTGAAGATTGGGATATGGAAAGGAACCAGCAAAAAGATATTCAGAAGAAGCAATCAGAGATCTAAGAGAAAAGCTAGGAGAGAGGAGTGTCCCAGAAGCCACGTAAAGAAAGTGTTCTGGGCTTCCCTGGTGGTGCAGTGGTTAAGAATCTACCTGCCAGTGCAGGGGACACGGGTTCGAGCCCTAGTCCAGGAAGATCCCACATGCCGTGGAGCAACTAAGCACGTGTGCCACAACTACTGAGCCTGCACTCTAGAGCTCATGAGCTACAACTACTGAGCCCACGTGCTGCAACTACTGAAGCCTGCATGCCTAGAACCCGTGCTCTGCAACGAGAAGCCACCGTAATGAGAAGCCCGTGCACCACAACGAAGAGTTAGACCCCACTCGCCGCAACCAGAGAAAGCCCGCAGCAAGGAAGACCCAACACAGCCAATAAATAAGTTAATTAATTTTTTTAAAAAAGTGTTCTAAGGAAGAGGGATCAATGACTCGAATCAGCTGCTGCTGATAGGTCAAGTAATATGAAGACTAATACTTGACCACTGGATTTAGCAAAGTCAAAGAGGTCTTTGGTGATTCTGACAAAGTTTTTTTGTGGAGAAAGAGGGAAATCCAGATGCAGTGGGTTTAAAAAAGAATAGGAAGAAATGAGAGATAATAAATAAGACCTGAGACAGGTGAGTCACTGACTTCACCTATAATTGAGGATAGTGATGACTTTTCTTCCTTAAATTAATCTTTACTGAGTACCTGCTTTGGGTTAGAAACAACAAAGTAAGGAGATATTAGGGAAATAGGACTTGTAGGGAGAGACATAAACATAATAAGCATATTGGATTCTGAGAGAAGATTACAGACAAATATATGAAATACCACAATGGAAAGGCAAAATTATATACTGGAGGGAAATCAGGAAAGAATTCTCCCAGGAGGTAATATTATATCTTGAAAAGGGCTATCATGAGGATAAATGAAAACTTTTTAAAAATAAGATCATATAGAAGTAATTAAGAGGATATGAGGTATTAATGAAACTTAAGCAATTCTGATGGTGGCACTGGTAGGAAAAGATCTAAGTTTAATTCTTAAGCAAGATGGAGAATTACTAGTTCAGTGAACATACAATGTCCTTTAAACCAAAAGAATATGAATGGGCAGTGCTATAGTTTAATTCTCTAACATCAACATTTATAAAGTGTCTTACATGAGGTTCAGTTTATGTCAAGCTATGAAATAAAAACACACAAAAGTCTATTCCCCTACCAAAAAAATCCAAATAACAAAAAAACACCAACCAAAAAAACACACCTCCCACTCTCCCCCATATCAGCTTGCTAGCTAAATATTCTGAGTATTGCAAGCTATCATCCTAACATTATAAACAAAGACCAAATGATATACTTTTTTAAAAAAGAACAAAGGGAAGTTCAATAAGTCAGTCACAAAAGGACAAATCCTGTATGATTCCACTTACATGAAGTACCTAATGTAGTTAAATTCATAGAGATATAAAGTAGAATGGTGGTTTTCCAGTGTTGGGGGTGAGGAGAGAATGAAGAGTTATTGTATAATGGGTAAAGAGTTGCAGTTTTACAAGATGAAAAGCATTCTAGAGACGGGTGATTGTGATGATTTCACAACTATGTGAATGCACTTTTTTTTTTTTATAATTATAGACTTTATTTTATTTTTTTAACACCTTATTTGGAGTATAATTGCTTTACAATGGTGTGTTAGTTTCTGCTTTATAACAAAGTGAATCAGCTATACATATACATATATCTCCATATCCCTTCCCTCTTGCATCTCCCTCCCACCCTCCTTATTCCACCCCTCTAGGTGGTCACAAAGCACTGAGCTGATCTCCCTGTGCTATGCGGCTGCTTCCCACTAGCTATCTATTTTACATTTGGTAGTGTATATATGTCTATGCCACTCTCTCACTTCGTCGCAGCTTACCCTTCCCACTCCCCATGTCTTCAAGTCCATTCTCTACATCTGCATCTTTATTCCTGTCCTGCCCCTAGGTTCTTTAGAACCTTTTGTTTTTTTTTAGATTCCATATATATGTGTTAGCATATGGTATTTGTTTTTCTCTTTCTGACTTACTTCACTTTGTATGACAGACTCTAGGTCCATCCACCTCACTACAAATAACTCAATTTCATTTCTTTTATGGCTGAGTAATATTCCACTGTATATATGTGCCACATCTTCTTTATCCATTCATCTGTCGATGGACACTTAGGTTGCTTCCATGTCCTGGCTATTGTAATACCACCGAACTATACACTTAAAAATGGTTAAAGTAGTAAATTTTATGTTATGTATATTTTACCACAAAAAAATTAATAAATAAAACAAAGAGAGGAGACTTTTGCTTCTGCACATGATGAAGTAACCAGGGTAGGACTTATCCTCTTGCTATGAACAACCAGAAAACTGTAAAAAACATATATATGAAACAACTGATTTCAGACATTGGACAACGGGCCACACAAAACTGTGATAAATGCAAGCCCTATAATTGCCCTTTGTCCGTGAAAGCACTTACCAGACTGCACGACAAGGAGGGGAACCTAAGAAGAAAACCACAGCCTATTGAGGTGGTGAAACATATGAGAGCTCAGGGAAGCTGAGGAGATATGAGGGAAGGCTCTGAAGACAAGAGAGCCACATAAAAAGAGCTCCAAAAATCTGCACTGGGGTGGGGGGGTCACCTTCATCTGTTGCCAAATTCTAAGCAACACATGAAACTCAGTGAGGCAAAGCAAAAATTGAACAATTTCCAATGTTCAACAGAGAGCTGGGAGGCATTTAGAATTTTGACCAGCAAGAGCAAAGAGTTCCAGTTGAACCACCAAGGCAATAAATAGAGACGGCCGAGGATTGCACCTAAATAATGGCAGAAAATTTTCCAAATTTGATTTAAAAAACTATATACCCACAGATTGAAGAAGCTGAATGAAATGCAAAAAATAAAAGATAAACATAAAAGAAACCACACTAAGGCACCAAAGAGTGGGAGGAGAACTTTAAGCACAGAAGAAGAAATATAAGAATGATGCTGTACACCTGATATAAGAATAATGCTGTACACCTGAAACTAACACAACATTGTAAATCAACTGTACTCCAATAAAAACTTTTTAAAAAAGATATATAAGAATGAGCATAGTTTCTCATCAGAAATTATACAGCCCAAACACAATGGATCAAAAAAATTTAAGTGCTGAAAGAAAGACTGTAAACCTAAAATTTTACTCTCAAAAAAATGTCTTTAAAATTAAGGAGAGGGAATTCCCTGGTGGTCCAATGGTTAGGACTCCACACTTTCACTGCCGAGGGCATGGGTTCAATCCCTGATTGCGGAACCAAGCTGCACAGCATGGCCAAAAATAAAATTAAGGAGAAATAACTTTTTTAGTTCAATATAAGCTGAAAGAGTTTGTCACCAGCAAACTTAAGCAACAAGATATGTTAGAGGACTTTCTTCAGGAGGAATTAAAATGATACCAGGTGAGTAGCCACCAAAATAAAGAAGATATAAATAAAAAAACAAGTAGCAAGACAGTAGAGTCAAACCTAACCATATCAAAGTTACAATAAATGTAAATGGTCAAAACATTCCAATCAAAAGACAAAGACAGGGTAAAAGCAAGACCTAACAATAAGCTGTCTAAAATAAAACCCAGTTTAAATATAAAGGTAAAAACAGGTTTAAAAAAAAAAAGAATGGAAAAAGATAAGCCACGCAAACACTAACCATAAATAAAGATATTTCATAATCATAAAAATGTCAACCTATTAAGAAGACATACCAATACTACATGTATATGCACACAATAACTGACAAAATTAAAAGTAGATATAATACTCCTCTCTCTGTACTTGATAAATCAAGTAGACATGAAATCAATAAGAGAACAGAAGATCTGAACAATATCATCAATCAATTCGTCCTAACTGAAACTTTTGGAACACTCCAGCCAATAACTGAATAATACAAAATAATTTCAAGTGAACATGGAAAAGTTTAAAATAATACAAAGTATATTTTCTGAATTAAATTAAAAGTCAGTAACAGAGAGTTATCTAGAAAACCCTAAATATTTGTAAATAAAAGGCCACATTTCTAAAAGACTCATGGGACAAAGAAGATACCACAAAGAATTTTAGAAAGCATCTTGAACTGACTGAAAATGAACATACAAGATAGCAAAATACAAGGATAGTCATAAATTTCCAGTGGCAATATAAAATGATATGGCCAATCTGGAAAATCATTTGGCAGTTTCTAATTAAAGTTGCAACCATCACGTGACCCAGAAGTTGTACTCCTGGGCATCTGTTCCAGCAATGAAATTTTATGTTCACAGAAAAACGTGTACATGAATGTTCATAGCAGCTTTATTCTTAGTAGCAATACTGGAAGCAATCTAAATGCCCTTCAACAAATGAATGGTTGAACAAACTCTGGTACATCCATACAATGAATACTACTCAGCAATACAAAGAAATGAATTACTGATGCATGGAACAACCTGGAAGTACCCAAAGAACATAATGTTTAGGAGAAAAGGGCTAATCCCCAAAGGCTGCATACTATATAATTCCACTTACATAACATTAGCAAAATGACAAAAACTATAGAGATGGAGAACAGATTAGTAGTTTCCAAGGGTCACGGAGAGTGGATGGGATGCAGGAGGGATGAAAATACAGAAAGGTGGCAAAGGGAGTCCTTTTGGTAATGAAACAATTATGCATCTTAACTGTGGTGTTGATTACATGAAACTACAACTGGGATAAAACTGCACAGAACTCTACACACAAACACACACAGAAATATGCAGGTTAAAAATACAATGAAAGCTGAGTAATGTCTGTGTTCTAGTTAACGGTATGCCAATGTCAATATATCCATGTCAATTCCCTGAATTTGATATTGTACTATACATATGTAACATGTCACCATTGGGGGAAAGTAGGTGAAGGATACACAGAATTCTTCATACTATTTTTACAACTTCCTGTGAGTCTATAATTATTTCAAAATGAAAAGTTTAAAAAATACGTGGGATACAGATAAAGCAGTGTTTTGAGGGAAATTTAATAGGTCTAAATACTACTATCAGAAGAGAAAAAAAAATCCAAAATCATTTATCTTAGCTTCTACCTTAAGAAGCTAGAAAAACACAGGCTTCCCTGGTGGTGCAGTGGTTAAGAATCCGCCTGCCAATGCAGGGGACACAGGTTCGATCCCTGGTCCAGAAAGATTCCACATGCCGCAGAGCAACTAAGCCTGTGCACCACAACTACTGAGCCTGCACTCTAGAGCCCACAAGCCACAACTACTGAGCCCGCGTGCCACAACTACTGAGCCCGTGAGCCACAACAACTGAGCCCACGCTCAGTTTATCGCTGATAAACTTGATATCACTGAACTTGATAACTTAGAAAAATCAGTACCTTACAAAACACAAATTACTAAAACTGACTCAGGACACAAAAATCTGAAAAGCTTAAAAAGCTAAAATCTTAATTAAAAACCTTCTCACAAAGGAAATTTGAGGCCTGGATGAATTCTATCAAAAATTTAAGGAAAAAAATAATACAACTGAACACAAACTCTTTCAAAAAATAGAGAAAGGAACACTGCCTCATACATTTAATGAGGCCAGCTTTATCCTGTCACAGAACCAGGCAAAGATACTACAAGAAAAGAAAACTACTGAACAATTTCCCTCATGATCACAGACATAAAAGTCCTTTACAAATATCATCAGGGACTTCCCTTGTGGCACAGTGGTTAAGAATCTGCCTGCCAGTGCGGGGGACACAGGTTTGATCCCTGGCCCAGGAAGATCTCACATGCCACGGAGCAACTAAGCTGGTGTGCCACAACTAAGCTGGTGTGCCACAACTACTAAGCCTGCACTCTAGAGCCCATGAGCCGCAACTACTGAGCCCACGCACCACAACTAGTGAGCCCACGCACCGCAACTACTGAAGCCCACATGCCTAGAGCCTGTGCTCCGCAACAAGAGAAGCCACCGCAATGAGAAGCCTGCACACCACAACAAAGAGTAGCCCCCGCTCGCTGCAACTAGAGAAAAGCCCACGCACAGCAACGAAGATCCAACGCAGCCAAAAAGAAAAAAAAGACTGATTAGCAAAGTCAAACCAAAAAAAAAGTACCAGCAAATCAAACTCAGAAAAATGGCTAGATATATTTTTCTTTAAAAAAAAACAGTCCATCAGGGCCAAGCTGAGTTCAACCTAGGAACGTAAAGTTAGCTTAACATTCAAAGTTCAATCAATAAAATTCAAATATTAACAGAACAAAGGAAAAATAATCTACAATTATTTCAATAAATGCAGAAAAAGCACTTGACAAAATTCAACAAACATTCACGATAAAAATTTTTTTAATTTAGGAAACGAGAAGAAAATTTCCTCAAGCTGATAAACGAATCTATGAAAAACCTGTTAACATTATAAAACATTATAATTAATGGTGAATGACTGACTGCTTTCCCCCTAAGATAAAAAACAAGACAAAAACATCCTTTCTCACCACTTCTATTTAATATTATACTGGAGGTCCTAGACAGTAAGGTGGGAAAAAGAAATAAAAGGCATACATATTGGAAAGGAGTAAGTAAAACTATCTTTGTTTGCAGATGACAAGACCATGGAGAAAAAGGTTATTAAAATTAATAAGTGACTTTGGCTAAGTAGAGGATATAAGTTCAGAATACAAAAACAATTATATACTAGCTAATAATTAGAAATGAATATCTTTTAAAACTACCATTTATAATAGTATCCAGAAACACAAAATGTTTGAGGGGATAAATTTAACAAAATACATGCAAGAATTATATACTGAAAACCCCAAGACTCTGCTGAGAGAAATTAAAGACTTAATAAATGGAGAGATTACAATATGCATTGATTGGAAGGATTCAGTATTGCTAAGATGTCAATTCTGTTTGAATTGACCTACAGATTCAATGCAATCTCAATCAAAATCCTAGTAGAATTTTTGGAAGAAGTTAAGAAGCTGATTCTAAAATTAAAAAAAAAAAAAAGCAAAGACCTAGAATTGTCACAACTATTTGGAAAAATAAGAACAAAGTTGGAGGATTTAGTTTACCTGATTTTGGATATCCAGTAATCAATACAGTGTGATATTAGTATAAACATAGGCTTATAAATGGAACAGAAAAGAGAACCTCAAAATAGGCCCAAGCATTTATGATCAATTGATTTTTGATAAAGATGCAAAGACATTTCAATGGGGAAAGGATTTCCAAAAACTGTGTCAGAAGAACTGGTTATTTATATACATATATATAATATAAATGAACCTCGATCCTTACCTAACACCATACACAAAAGGTAACCTAAATATAAAAGCTAAATCTGTGGAACTTTTGGAAGAAAACTAAGAAAAAAATCTTTCTTCTTGGACTTTGGGGTAGAGTAGAATTTCTTAGATGCATCAATAAAAAGCAATATACCAATCAAAGGAAAAAATGATAATTTCTATTTCATCAAAATTTTAAAATTCTGCTCTTTGAAAGACACTATTTACAAAATGAAAAGGCAAATAACAGATGGAAAAAAGATTTCTCATACATATATATGAAAAAAGAACTCAGAATTCAGAATACACAAAGAACTTTTCGTAACTCAATAATAAGGAAACAACAACCCATTTAAAAAATAGCAAAATATTTCAACAGATACATCATGGAAGACATACAAACAGCTAAGAAGCATATGAAAAAGAAGCCTGTCATCATTAGTCCTCAGGAAAATAATTAAGATCACAATGAGATACTAATATCTATCATTAGTCTTTAGGAAAATAAAAACTATAGTCAGGATGAGATACCAATACACATTTAGTAGAATGGCTAAAACAGAATGACTGACAATAACAAGTACTGATACAAATAGCAGTAAACTGGGACTGTCATACGTGGCCACAAGGAGTGTAAAATCATTCAACAACTTTGGAAAACAGGTAGATCCTTGTAATAGCACTTCCATAGCACTTACCATTCCACCTAGCCACTCTCCACTCCTAGATATTTACACAAGAGAAATGATAACATATTCTCACACAAGGACATGTACACAAGTACCCATAGCAGCTTTATTTATAATAGCCAAAAACTACAAACAATCAAAATGTCTATCAATAGGCAAATAAACAAACATATCTTACAATGGAATGGTACTCAGCTGTAAAGGGAACAAAACACATTCACACAACATGAATGAATCTCAAATGCACAGATGCTGAAAGAAAGAAGCAAGAACCAAAAAGGAAGCCAGTACACACTGTATGATTCCATTCACATGAAATTCTGGAAAAAGTGAATCGTATCAACAGTGACAAAAGAATATCTGAATGGAAAGGGGCACCAGACCTTTTGGGATGATGTTCTATACCTTGACTGTGGTGGTAGTTACAAGAAATATACATATATCAAGATTTATTAATCTGTATACTTAAAATAGATGCATTTCATTGTATATAAATTATTCAAAGGGGAGGGGGATTCTGCTTTCTATTACAATGTTGTGGTCAGAGCGGGCCAATACCACCAATGGAGCAAGAAGATTTTTTTTAGTTATAAGTTTCAAAAGCTGTATTTCTAACACCATCAAAGCAATGAAGACTAAATGAATTAAAATTCCTCACAAGGAAGAGTCCTTCTAGATAAGCTAAAAATAAGCTGCTAATTCTGAACACTGGCTAAGAATGAGGCTTGGTCCAAGCTAAGGGATTCTATGGTTGGAAAGAAAAACCAGCAGAGCTTTTTTGTAGCCTCAAGGCCTGCAACAGACTGGAAACTAAAGGAGCATCCAACACGAGGCGTGTTCTCCCCACCAGACAACTGCTGAGTTCTGGGACTATGCAAAAGGCCAGGGGACTGGGCCAGCAAGACAGACTGATGTTTCTCCCCATATCTTCACATGTGTAGGGGACCAAGTCACACTAAAGGAAAAGGGCCTGCAGTAAGTATCCAATCCATCTCCCCCTCAAGTCATTTGCCAGATTTTGCACCCATCAGTGTGTGGCAGGAGCCCAAAATCTTTTAACTGGTTGAACTTTCAGGGCTGAGGAGACAGGGACGTGTAAGCGTTTTGGTCAAGAACCCAGGAAGGCCATTCTCAAGATCAGGGACAAACTAGAGATTTCTAAACAATGGTCTTAGAGTCCATCTCAAGGAGCTCAGAAAAAAAAAAGAGAGAGCAATGTAAACCCAAAGTAAGTTGAAAGAAAGAAACAATGAGCAGAAATCAACAATATTTTTTAAAGGCATGGAGAAAAGTATCCAAGCTAAAAGCTGGTTCTTTGAAAAGATCAACAAAATGTATAAACGTATAATAACTCACAGTTAGAATAATCAAGATAATAATATAATGAGGGTATAAATCATCAATAACAAGAATGACAGAGGAATTATCTCTACAGGTGCTACAGACAATAAAAGAATAATAAGAGACTATCCTGAACTACTTTAGGCAATAAATTCAACTTAGAAGAATTGGTAAAATTCCTTGAAAGACAACAACTACCAAAGCTCATTCAAAAAGAAACAGATAACCCGCACAGGGCCATACTGATTATATAAATTGAATTCCTAGTTAAAAACTCTTAAGATCTGAGGGCTACACTGGTAAATTCTACCAAACATTTATGAATGAAATAACACTAATTATAAACCAACTCTTCCAGAAAACAGGAGAGGAGAGAACACTCCAAATGTATTTTATGAGGCCAATATTATCTTGATAACAAAACCAGACATTATAAGAAAAAAATCTCCAGAACACTATCCCTCATGTAACTAGAAACTAAAATCCTTAAAACATTCTCAAATCGAATCCAGAAATATTTTAAAAGGAAAAAGATCACAACCAAATGAGGTTTATCCCAAGAATTCAAAGTTGGTTTAACATTCATCATTCAATGTAATTTACCATATTGACAGAATAAAGGAGAAAAACCAGATGATCATCTCAATAGATGCAGAAAAACCTTTGACAAAATTCAGCACTCACTGATGATAAAAATTCTAAACAAACCAGGGACAGGAATTCTCTCAACCTAATAAAGGGCACCAACTAAAAACCTACAGCTAACTTCATACTTAAGACTAGTAACAAGGCAAGGTTGTCCACACTCACCACTGCTATTCAACACTGTGCTGATACCCACAGCATGAATGAATCTCAAAATTATCACGCTGAGTGAAAGATGCCAGACAAAAAAAGAGTACATAGTGTATGATTACATTAATACAAAATACAAACTACTCTAAAATGACAAAAATTATGTCTGTACTTTCCTGGGACCCAAAGGGAGAACAAGGAATGGACTGTAAATGGACACAAGGAATCTTTTGGGGTGACGGAAATGCTCTGTCTCATGGCTGTACACAACTGTCAAAACTCATCCAACTGTACACCTTAAATGGATGTAGTGTATTTATGTAAATAAATTTTATAAGAAAAAACTGATTAAAATGTTTAAAAACAGGAAGAGAGAAACAAATGGATGAAAAGATGAAAAATTTCAATAGTCTTGGAATCTATAGAAAAGTAGTCATATTGACATTCTATAATTGAACAATATTAAGAACTTATTGGATGTCTTTAAAAGAAAAGCAGCCAGAAGTAAAGACACAATTAGAGGAACTCAGACAGGTCCAATAGAAAATATCCAAACTTTTGGATATTTGGATCTAAAACTGAAATTCAGAGAGAAAAAAATATAAAAAAAGAATGAAAACAGTACGAAGCATAAGAATGTGTGGGACACAGTCAAAAAGTCTCACGTACGTGTAATGAGAAAGAGAGTGGAAAAGAACAGGGTAACAGCAGCATTTGAATGAATAATGGCTGAGAATTTTCCAAGCCTTATTAAAGACAATGCATAATTCAAAAAGTCCCATGAACCCCAAGTAGGATAAACACAAAACACATGCACATGCATGTATACATGCACAGACACAGGCACGATGATAGAAAATCTTAAAATCAGGCAAAGAAAAAAACACACCTTTTCTTTGAAACAACAGCAAAACAAAAGGCTGACTTTTCAACAAGCACTATAAAAGCCAGAAGACTTAGAGAACATGTTGAAAATGCTGACATATTTAAAATGCTAAAAGAAAACAACTGTCAACGTATAATTCTATACCCAGTGAAATTAATTTTCAGAAACGAAGGGAACCTAAATGTGTTCTCAGGCAAAGGTCAAGAGAATTTGTCATCAATAGACCTGCACTACAAAAATACTTTTAGTTCTTCAGGCTGAAAGAAAATATTCCCAAATACAAGCATAGAACCACAGGAAGGAATGAAGAATGCCAGAAAGGGTAAATATGTGAACAAATATTTTAAAATATCAACTGCTTAAAACAGAAATAATGTCATGTTGGACTCACACATAGAAGCAGAAATATATGACCGTATCAGAGGAATCTGTAATAAGTCAGGATGTAATTGAAATCTCTTGGGTAACTTTTAAGGTAAGAATAAATAAGAATCCAGAAGATTAAAAGAATGAAATAAAAAATACCTGATTGATCCAAATGAAGGCAGGAAAGGGGGAGTAAAGGAATAAAGAACTGGTGGAACAAAAAGAAAACAAACAGTAAGATGGTAGAATTAAACCCAACATTTCAAAAATCAAATTAAATGTAAATAGATTAAACACTCCAACTAAAATGAATAAAAATTATTATATTCTGTTCAAAACAAGCATAATTTAAAAGTAAGGATGCAGGGACTTCCCTGGTGGTGCAGTGGTTAAGAATTCGCCTGCCAATGCAGGGGACACGGGTTCGATCCCTGGTCAGGGAAGATCCCACATGCTGCAGAGCAACTAAGCCTGTGTGCCACAACTACTGAGCCTGCGCTCTAGAGCCCATGAGCCACAACTACTGAAGCCCGCACGCCTAGAGCTTGTGCTCCGCAACAAGAGAAGCCACCGCTATGAGAAGCCTGCGCACTGCAAGAAGAGCAGCCTCCGCTCACCACAGCTACAGAAAGCCCGTGTGCAGCAACGAAGACCCAACGCCGCCAAAAAAAATAATAAAATTTAAAAATAATAATAATTTAAAAAATGAAAGTAAGGATACAGTCCTTACTGTAGGTTGAAAGAATAGAAAAAGCTGTACCACATGAACACTAAGTAACGCAAAGCTGCAGTGGCTTTATTATCATCAGACAAAAATACCTTAAGGCAAAACATAAGAGCAGAGAAAAAGAAGGACACTTCACAATGATAAAAGGGTCAATTCAATAAGAAACCATAAGACCCTAAATTGGTATGCAACTAATATTGTCTGTTTAAAATATACAAAGCAAAAACAGAACTAGAAAGAGGAATAGATAAATCTGCAATCATACTTGAAGATCTTAACACACCATTACACCAACATTTCTTAAGTAAATTTAGCAAGGTCACTGGATAGAAGGTCAATATGCAAAACCCACCTGCATTTCTATATAGTAACAGCAATATCATCAAAAAAATTTTCAGAAATAAATCAAACAAAACCTATGCAAGACCTCTACATTAAAAACAACAAAACATCATTGGAAAACATTAAAGACAACATACAAGAAGGAATAAACCATATTCTTTGATTTAGAAGACTCAGTATTATAAACATGTCAATTCTCCTCTGAACTGATCTACGGAACCAAAACACACCAATGAAAATCCTAACAGATTTTTTGTAGGAATTGGTACGCTGATTCTAAAATGATAAAGATATGCAAAGAACTTAAGAGTAGTGCGGCCACTCTAGACAAACACAGGTGGAGGACCCCACCAGCCATTATCAGGATGAGAACTGTAAAGCTACAGTAATCAGTATAGTGGCTCTGACAGATGGAGAAATACATCAATGAAACAGAACATAGTCAAGAAACAGACCCACACATGGAAGGTGTGCCCATTATCTATTTATTGCCTCTCGGCCCCAAATCACCCATCTTTGCTCTGTTTTTGTGGTACTAGTGCTGGACCCTAAGAACATTTTCTCCACGGCCAGCTGACACAGTCATGGCATTGTCAGGAGAGAGCACTGCAAGAGGAAGGGGGTTCTCTTTCAGGTTCCAGGGTTTTGTTTTTTTTTCTTGCTCTGTAGCATGAAGGCCAGGGGGCAGTTTCTCAATGAGTACAGCAGGCATCCCTGCAGGTGACTTCCTAGTGTATCACGGGCACCACAGCAGCCAACCCCAGCTTGAAGAACCTCAGTGAATTTCTCCAGTGGGTCACAGCCATGACTTCTCCAGCAATGCTGAACCTTAGACTTGTTGGGGAGACCCTCTTCTGAGTCTGTTCCATCTCCAGGTACTTCCCCTCAGCTCCAGAGGTAGCAGCTGCTCCCTACATCTGCTATTCCTGTATTCTTTACAGCAACCTTACTCTTTACCCTGATTGATAGTCAACCCTTTGCTAGTTAACGATTCTTTATAATAAATGTTCCCTATTCAAATTACTGGTGTAACTACTGTCTCCTTACTGGACCCTGATCCATGAGGGCACTTGATCTTCTGCAAAGGTACCACCTGTAATTTGGCGGGGAAAATAGTCTTTTCAGTAAATGAGACTAGATGAACTGGATATCCACATAGAAAACAGGAACCTGGACTTATATCTCACACTAGACACAACTGGACTGGACCTAAATGTTAAAGGAATATAATAAAGGTTCTAGAGGGAGACACGGAAGAATATCGTCATGGCCTTGGGGTAAACAAATTTTTCTTAAACCAGACACACTAAACATTACTCATAAAAGAAAAGATGGATAAATTGAACTTACTAATAAGAACTTCTATTTATCAAAAGACATCATTAAAAGAGTGAAAAGACAGGCTACCCACTGGGGGAAGATGTTTGCAATGTATATATTAAACAAAGAATTTGTCTCCAGGACATACAAAAACCACTACAATTTTAAAAAAAAGAGAGAACAAACCAAAAATGGACAGGAGACTTGAGCAAGCACTTCACAAAAGAGGACCTTCAAATGGACAGTAACATACAGAAGTGCTCAATGTGATTTACCACAAGAAATACATATTTGGTCTTTATCCCCATTCTTGGCAAAGAGCTCCTAAAACCCTTGGAATTTCCTGAAGTGAAAGAGGGATAAAGGTATCTTTTGCTATGTTAATGAAATAACTTTTAGAAAGTCCCTAGGTAACCCAAGGATGGGACCTGGTGGCCAGGGGATCCAACCACATGATTAGAGGGCTGGACCTTTCCAGGGAAGGGAGAGGGGCTGGAGATTGAGCTCCATCATCAATGGCAAATGATTTAATCAATTATGCCTGGGTAACGAAGCCTCCATAAAAATCCAAAAGGCTAGGCTTCGGGCTTTGGAGACCTTCCCAGGTAGAGCTGAGGGGAAAGCGGTGGACCCGGAGAGCACAGAAGCTTCAAGCCCCTTCCCACATACCTTACCTTATGAATCTCTTCCATCTGGCAGTTCATCTGTATCCTTTACAATCAACTGGTAACATAAGTAAATGTTTCTCTGAGTTCTGTGAGTCACTCTAGCAAATTAATCAAACCCAAGGAGGTGGGTCATGGGAACCTCCGGTTTACAGCCAGTTGGTCAGAAGCACAGGTAACAACTTGGACTTGTGATTGGCATCTAAAGGGGGACAGGGATGGCCTGGTGAGACTGAGCCCTTGGCCTGTGGAATCTGATGCTGTCTCCAGGTAGATGGTGTCATAGTTGAGTGGGATTGCAGGATATACAGCTGATGTTGAAGAATTGCTTGGTGGTGTGGGAAGAAACACACGTTATCAGTCATCAGGCAAATGGAGACTAAAGCCACAGTGAGACACCAGCACACAACTCCAGAAAGGCAGACGTGAAAAGGACGGAAACCAGCAAGTGTTGTGGAGGGTGCAGAGCAACTGAATTCTCAGGCATCTTTGGACAGGTTGCAAACTGGCTTTACCACTTTGAAAAACTGTCTGGCAATTACCTACTAAAAATAAACCGACACCAACCCTATGACACAACAATTCCACTTCTGGATACATATGCAAGAGAAATGTGTATCTATGTTGGCCCAAAGAAACCTACAAGAAAAGTTAGAGAAGTTTTATTCTTAATAGCCCCAAACTGGAAACCCCAGATGCCCGTCAGTGGTAGAGGAGTTGAATGGAGAGCCGATTTGTGGTGTGTGCACTGCGATCCCACAGAGCCAGGAACAATTCCTTTAAACATCTTTTTGAATTCCTGCTCTGGCACAAACTTTTTGAGAATACCCTCTCTATTGATTTCATTGTTTTTACTTTTTTACTTTCCCCCTTATCACACTGAACACTTTTCAAAAATCACAAAGAGGTTGTTTCCCTACTTAGAGTATCTTACGAGTAAGACAGAGACAGAGCATGTCGCTGCCGCTCTTTCTTAATCAGACATGTACTATTCATTTCCACACGCTACAGGGGGCGCTTCCTCCATCCACTCTGGCAGCAGAAGTGGCAGAGGGCGGACAACACCCAGGCTCTCAGACACCTCGGTCGCCGCGCACCAGCCGCCAGGTGCCCACCCTGCCTGGGCGCCTTCCCCAGGTGGCTCCCTGTCATCTCACAAGCTAGGCCCCGGCAGATGTGCAAGACACTTTTTTCTATTTTACTAGTTAGAAAACAGAAGTGTAGCAATAAAGCTAGGACAGCTATCACCTACTGCCGACCTCCCACGTGCCAGCCTGCATTCCGCAGTCTCCAAGACGCAGATGAGATGCCCATCCTCTCCAAGGCCTTCTTCCATCCTTCCAAAGTGCCTGCCTCCCCATACAGGAGCTCCACGTACTTTTCGTGCTCTTCTCTGATGATGTGTGGCTGGCACTTCATGGTACTGAGGTCACATGTGTTCGTGCATCATGCCCCACCCCCAAGCGGATTACATGCTCCCTGGATTACACGGAAAGACTCTCCCCTGTACTTACATCCTCGGCAGCAGTCAGGACAGGGCTTTTCAGTAAATAATCTGTTGGGCTGAATTGCTAGCATCACATCTCAGAGCCTCAGCCTGGGAAGACCTTCTGGAGGAGAAGGGGCTTACGGCTCATCTGATGAAAGCAAAGGCCAGCATATGACACGGGAAAAGGAAGAGCAACCTTTGCAAGGACCCTGCTTTGCTGCAGTGACACTATTAATTCCAGTGGAGCTCTTGGCCAGGAGTGTAGGAGCCAAAAGCCTGACTAGCTCATTGCTGAAACGCTGGCAAACATGCTGGTTCTTGGCCTGGCCCCAAAAGAATGTGATGTGAACATTACACGCCATTAAGCTGACTCAGAGAACAAATGACTAAGTTTCCGATAATCAAGGAGATTTTGGCCTGGCCATTCTTCATCCTGATGCAACCTGAGTGTAACGCATTGTGAGGGATGATTCCGGCCCAGCCCAAAAGAAACGTCTCTGATACGGTGTGTGTGTTCTCAGCCCGTCTTGCCTCACGTAAGGGACGGGGTGAGGAACATTTTCCTGCCTTTCTAATGCTCCAACAGCCATTCAGAATCCTCTGGGAACAATCTTCTTCAATACCAGGCTGTAAAAGAGGTGATTCTGTTTATAGGAGCTGTGCTATTTAAAGACCAGCCAGCTCATTAACGTCAAGTGCCACAGCCCTGCGCTCCACATAGCAACTCAGATACGGCCCACAAATGGAGGGAAACCTTCATGTGCCAAGGAAATGAAAGACGTCAGAGGGAACTAAGACGGGCACAGGTCACCTCATCCACGCGTCAGAGGCATCGGAAGCTAAGTCTCCAGACGGGGTGGCCAGGGCTCTTCCAAGTGACCTGAAGGCTAACAATTCCACATCGTTTCCCACACTGTCATTATTCCTTCATTCTGGAGACCATGCCTGTGTGCCTGTGTGTGTGTGGTTGTGTGTATGTGTTGGCAGGGGAGGGCAGGTGGACAAGGGGGCTGAGTCTCCTGTGAGTGACTCTTATTCAGCGAGAGGTGATGATGGCGTTCAGAAAGCAAGCCGAAGTTCAAGGTGCCCTCCCTCCACTCAACTCCGGCAGAGATCTCAACCACACACCCATCTTCCTGTTGGTCACTAGACACCAAACTCAGTGACACCCAGTTTCCGGAAAGAGACAGGCTTTAAGGGAGTTCAAAGGCACATGCAGCTTGTCATATCGGGGACAGGAAGCCAGGTTTCTGACTTCATTTCTACTAGCAAGGAGCTGGGGACAGGACCCACTCGTCCCAGTGACAGTGTTCCCTGCAGGCACTTCTACTCTGAGACAGGAGCTCTAAACCAGGTAAGATTTCTCAGGGACTTGAGAATAGTCATATTCTATGGTCAATGATGCCTTGAGGCCCTGCAAAATCCTGTCTTTTTAGAAAGATTCAATCACGTTTAACATATTCTAGGTAATAAATTAGAAACTTAATCTTAGGGTTTAAAATTTTTTTTTCCTGATGGTCTGGGAACTGAAAGGGAAATGCAATTAATCAGAATTCCCTACTCCCCAATTCTCATTAGAAGAAGCTTTACTGTTCTTCCCATAAAAAGCATGGAACCAGCCCAGAGTTACCAGCCAGGGAGAGGTGCTAAGGCAGAGCTAGGGGCGCGCACAGGGCACACCTCCACGCCCCAGGCGCTGCCCCCAACGACGATGACCACCCTGCAGCTAAGAGGCATGCTTCTTCACCTTCGATCCTCCACTGGCACCCAGAAACCACAAGTGAGCCAGCCAACAGCTCTGCTTCCTGACACCAGGCAGTGAGATGTGCATCTGTGTCCAGGGGACCTAACCTGCCAGACGGCTCCAGGACCAGACCCAGGGTCACTCCCTCCTCAGCCACCCAGAGCCCTGCAGCAGAGCAGCTGCTGCAGCCAGGCACAGCTTTCCTGTCTCCTCTGTCCTATATCTTCTCACGCAGCTTTTCAGTTGAGAACTTGTCCTACCCACCTTCTCTCCCTCATAAATTACTGGAAGAAAAAACCTCTTAGCATCAGAAAAAAACTATCTATAATACCTTTGGTCTCCCTCTTAGCACTTAGCACAGAGGTCTATACCCCACTAATAATGCTGGTACTAATAAATGTTGTTGAGTAACTGAACAATCTGGGTTAGATAGATTTTCCATCACAGAGCAGAATTGCCTGTAGGGCTTTTGTCTTTTTTTTTTTTTTTTAGAGAAGTAAGCCTTTATTTCCGTATTTCACAAATAAAGCTGGCTCAGTTGGTTGCTTTTGTAGGGTTTTGTCTTGAAAATCAAATTCTGATGTTAATTTCTAAAATTATTTACAATATGGAAGTTGAAATGAATCTCTGTTTCTTTCCAGTGTCAGTCTTTCAGTTGAACCCACTTCCCTGTTAGCAGTCACCTAAAGAAACAAACAGAGAACTCAGTCTTCTCAGTGCTCGGTGACGGCTCAGCATCTCAGCAGCGCCCGGAGGCCCTTCACCAAAACCACCCGCGTTTCCACTCAAGCACCACCGTTTCCTATGACACCAGACCAGTGGTTCTCAAACTTTTTGGACTCAGGACCCCTTTCTTTCCTCAAATTATTTCTTAAATGGATTCTATTTATTGATATTTACTTGAAATTAACACAGAGAGATTCGAAAATTATTTATTTAGTAATTCATTCACAATGAATAATAAGCCCATTATATAACAATGAAAATAACACTTTTTAATAAAAATAACTATATTTTCCAAACAAAAATAAATTAGAAGAATTTCTGGAACTCTTTAATGTCAGGATTAATAGAAGACAGCTGGATTGCCACACCTGCTTCTGCATTCAATCTGTTGTGAAACGTTGTTTTGGTTAAAGTATGTGAAAAAAGCCCATCCTCACCCAGACATGTGGCTGGAAACAGGAGTATCTGCATAGGTTTATCAGATCATCATGGATATTCTTTGATATGACATCAAAACTCAGGAAGTGGTCATTTCTTAAAGGTTACTTGCAACATGGAATCTGAAACCCCATCAATAAACTTTTATTAACATTAAAACCCATTATCTAGCAATCTTGCGCCCTAAACATATATTTCATCCGTGCGTGGTTGGTGTGACATCATGCATCAGTCATTTTGGAAAATACCGGCTCAGTGAGTTATGCGGATCTTCCTGAATACATTTCAATATATAATGTCAAAAAATCACATTTGTTAACATCACCACTGAGTTCATCAGAAACATCTTTAAGTACTGGGAAGCTGTCAAGCTCACCATAGCAGACACAAGTTTTCAAAATTCTAATTTTTGACTGAAAACTCAAATTTTGTCAGTTGCAACAAACACCGGCAGTTATTTTCTTTGAAGTCACAGGCTCACTTAGTCCAATTTTCAGACATTGTCTGCCAAAAACACAAGTCTGAATAACCATGGTTTGTCTGTCAGTTACTCTTTAAAGTAAAAACAGTGTTCCATGAGAAGAGGGGCGAGTTCAGCTCCCCACCCAAAAAAAGCATAAGCGCTTGCTTTTCCTCGAAACAACTGTCGTGATTCCATCTGCAGACGTGCATTGTGCAAATTCCCAGTCTGTCTCTCAGAACATTTAAAAGACATGTGCCCAAGGGTCAAGATTTAATTAAATTACTCATTCTTACTGCTTCATCGAGGACATTCTCTTCACACGCAAGTGGCTCTCTATGCAGTGGTGGTGCTGAAGGACTCTATGAGAGTCGGCCCGACGGCTGCCCCCCCGCCCCGGCCCCCAGCGCGATGGTGCTCAGGTGCCAGCAGTTTTGCCAGCCATCACTTCTGTGCCATCAGCTCAGGGATCAGCACTGTGAGAAGGGAAATCCTGTTTCCGGATCTTTATGAAAACATGGGAATCATGTCTCCCCCCGAAGGGGTCTTGGAGAACCATGAAGGTCCACAGATCACAGCTTCTGTTGTCATCCTCTGGGTGCTAGAGGGCCGACAAGGGACTGGGAGTCTCAGGTTTGCCTTCACAGGCGAAGCGACAGGCCTATGGCGCCGGCCCCGCGCCTGAGCCTTATGGAGTGGGGGGTCGTAACTGAGATCCTGGAGACCCCTCACCAGAGAGTCCTCGCCTCAGGGTGGAATTTAATCCTCTGTTCAGTAAGGACTTGCGGCTTGCTTCCAGCTCGGCATTCCAATCTGGTTCTTGGCCTAATGGGTGCCGCGGATAACAGTGCGGGGCCTCGCCCTCGGGCACCCTCGGTGGAGCCCAGCTGAGCCTGGGCCGGTCTGGAGGGTGTGCCCAGCTGAACGAGATCTGACCGCAGGCAGACAGCCCCGGCCAAGGACCCCAGCCTCACCAAGCTGACCCGGGGCCCCTGGCTCCAGGCGCTTCCTCCTGGGTCTGCAGGAAGGGGGCTGACAGCTAGGCTCCTCTCACATGTCCAGCAGAGCACAGGGCCTCAGCCCCGCCGTGCTCCGTCCTCCAGACAGGAGAGACTCGGAGCCCGGCCACAGAACGCTGGGGCAGTGGGCACACTCTGCCAGCTCCCAGGCTGCCCCGTCCGCCCAGGAGAAGCTGTGCCCAGAAGGTGCAGTGATGCCCAGAGCAAGTAAAAGAGAAATAACAGACACCATGTGGGGTGTAGCTAAGAGCAAGAAGCCCCTCAGAGCCAAGGATGCCGGGCAGCGGGGAGCTGTGTCCCCAGGGGCCGGAGCCCAGTTTCAGGAACTCCAGGAAGTAGGGAAGGGAGATGGCAGAAGCCAGGGTCACAGCCCCTGTGGGGACCAGTGGTCCACATGTCACCCCAGTGCCCTGAGATAAAATAACACCTCTGTCAATGTCAATCTCCATGCTGATCACATGGATAATACATGAATTTGAAAAGACCATTAAATGAAAAATTCCAGCTTCCTAAGTGGACCTAGAGAAGTACAGCTACCTCAAGATTAACAATTTCTCAGTAAGCAAAATAATCTACTTCATTATTTGGCTGTTTAATTAATGAGGTAATTAATCAAGTCTAGGAAATTCAGCAACAGTTTAATCATAAGGGGTTATGGAAGACATCAGTAAGAAACATGGCTCTATTACAAAATCTCATCTGTTTAAAATTCCATGAAAACTCAAACTACCAGTCTGGGGCACTTAAGTATCATGGGCGATTATTAACTGTGTCATGCTACAGACCCCTGTAAACTGCACTCTGTGTGAAGGGGCACCACTTCGGACTGTTTCTATTTGCTTAAGGACAATTATGAATATAGCTCAGAACTCCCTGGAAAAGCACCCAACTCAGTAAAAATCACAGAGGGACATGCCCGCTGGCCCTCCTCACTCTGAGATGCTATAAGTTTCCAAGGTTGGCTTGGGTACATTATCGTAGGAGCACCTGGCCTCAGAGGATGAACTTAGTGTGCCAATAAATTATTTACCCCCAAAAGTACTTCAGGATGAAATAACGCCTTTTATACCCAGAGAGCTTTACTATCCAACATGTTTGCATGTCAGTCATCTCATTTTGCTTCCACAAGAGAATTCCCCAAGAGGATACAGGCCAGGTACTCATATCCTCCTTTCTCCAAAGCAGAGACAGACTCAGAGCAAGGGAAGGGCCCCAGGCTTCAGCCACCACAATGCAAAGAGGGAGGGGTGCCCTGTGAGTTTTCGACATCACTGCAACTTGGGTTCAAAGTGGTTTTCTTTTTTTTTTTTTTTTATAAATTTATTTATTTATTATTTATATTTATATATATATTTACATTTATTTATTTATTATTTTTAGCTGTGTTGGGTCTTCGTTTCTGTGCAAGGGCTTTCTTTAGTTGCAGCGAGCGGGGGCCACTCTTCATCACGGTGCGCGGGTCTCTCACTGTCGCGGCCTCTCTTATTGCGGAGCACAGGCTCCAGACGCGCAGGCTCAGTAGTTGTGGCTCACGGGCTTAGTTGCTCCGTGGCATGTGGTATCTTCCCAGACCAGGGCTCGAACCCGTGTCCCCTGCATTCGCAGGCAGATTCTCAACCACTGCGCCACCAGGGAAGCCCTCAAAGTGGTTTTCTTCACTGATTTTATTTATCTTATGTATATCCCAATTTAGTCCCCCAAAACTGAAGCATCTAATTTTTTCTTCTTATAAGAAATCAGAAAAGGTTGATTAAAAACAGCCTTTAAAACTTTTTAACTTTTAAAAGTTAAAAACAAGAAAGATGAACTTCCAATACTGTGCCCTTATAATGTCTGCCTAGAAAACGGCCACGAATGTATGGCTTCACATCCAAGTGGTAGAGAAACAGAGAAACAGAAAATGGTTCAAACAATCCCCAAAGAGTTTGGTTCAGAAATTTTCCTCTTTTAAATTCTCTATCATTCAATACATATTTCAACAGAGATGAATTAAGACACAAATGGCTTCTTTGAACTGGGGTGATGCCATAATAAAAACCGTTGTCACGCAGCTGGTAATGAGGAAGCCCTATTTTATGCATTGCAAAGCAGTGATCATCTGAAGGCAGACCACACTCACACCCAGCCTCCAGCTCAAGGACAGGAGAAAATGGAGTGCCAGCAGCCTGGGTGACTGTTACCCGCTCTGCCGAAACAGGCATCACAGCAAGAGAAGAGCTTAGGCAAAAACTGGCCTACTTGAAAGACCAGAAAGCACCTAGAGACAGTCCAGAAACATGGGGCTCACCTCGTGGGAAAAGCCTCCCCCTCTGCACCCCAAGAGTAAGATGTAAGGCTGAAACTGTTCTGAGAAGCATAGGCCCATGAAGACTCCTTGGTTAAACAGAGGGCTCAGCTGTACACACAGATCAGATAATAGGGTTTCTCTCCCACCCACAGCCATGCCTTCAAGATACCCTGAGCAGAAAGAGACACAGGCATGAGAAAGCAAAGATAATGACCAGGCCAGAGGGTCTTGACTAGGAAAGAACTTGGGGTGTAGTGACGGGCACATGGAACTGCTGAAAGCAAACAGATCAGAAGCTACTAGAATTTGGGGGGAATTCTACTGCCAAAGAAACATAAGTCTAAAATAAGTCAGTGACTGTCAAAACAATCCCCGGCCTCCAAACTCCACAAGCAGAAGCAAGCTCTGGAATCTGGGCAGACCCCACCCATCAAGGGAGAGATCCTCTCCAAGGTCCCAGGCAGCTGTGCCCACAGAGGACAAAGGACAAGGAAAAGCCTCCCATGGTCAGGGCAAGGAGTCTGGGCAGACACTCCCAGGGCAGAGGTAAGAGAATCAGATGAGACCACAGTAGAACCAGGATGGATCAAGACAAGACCACGCCATCGCCATCATCACATCAGAGCACAAACAAAACATGAACTTTGTCCAAGCCCTAAAACACCACATGTGGCCTCTCCCGGCTAACATGTGGAAGGGCTGCTTCCTTACCAATTGCAGCATTAGCCTCGCCCTAATCCACCCTGCCTTAGATAAAATTTGTTAAGATACTCATTCATAAAATGGCCCCTGCCTATTGACAGCACTCTACTTTCTTCGATCCTCCCCAAAATCATCCAACCAAAGCCCAAATCCTGTAACAGATTCTTTCTAACACCCTCTCACATCAATGCCCCACAGTTCCCCATGGTGTATGGTCCCAACCTGTTCCATCACAGGTGCCAGGTGAGTTCCTGGTGGCCTCTGTTTAATAGTCATTGACAGACGCCTTCATAATACCTGTCCTCAGGGTGTCACTCTTCCTTTGAACCAAGGACTGATGTTTATCTTCCATTTCTCCCCTTTCAAATGGAAGGTTTTTTCCATTGCAGTTGTCAATGGTTTGGCTCCATTACTGAACAGTATGAGCAGCAGATAGCCTTTGTGTTAGTTCAGTCACCAAACCTCAAGAGCCATACCTGGATTTGTCTCCCTGGGGAAGATGAGTACAGCTGCAAAAGAAGAATGTGCACAGATATTTCAGGGCCAAGAAGAAGGACTGAGGCAGAGGTAACTGTCCAGCAAGCAGACATGCAGCTGCTAACCATGGACTACACTTCGCCCACTTCACACTTGCATCTAAGCAGGCCACGTGACTAGCTCTCCCCAGTGGAACATCTACAGTTACTGTACATGTCATGTCCAGGCCAACATAGGTGAAAAGCATGTGTGCATCCTCTGCACTGTACTCCCCATCTGCCAGCTGGACAAAAAAGGAAGTTCAGGCCCTAGATGATGCTACCAACCTAGCAGATAGCAGAACCACAGCGGCCAAAAGCCAGGCCCGAGTCACCATGCAGAGGAAAACTGATCATTGGTGAGGAACATCCACAGTGGACTATTACATGAAGGAGAAGTAAATTTTCTGTGTAAGGTCCTAACATCTGGGAGTTTTACTATAGATGCTGAAGTTACCCGAAATAATCCAGAAATTGGGGGCTACAGGCACAGAGTAAAAGCATGAGTCAGACTCTGAGAAACCAGCCTTCAACTTGTGTTGGAAGCACAAAGGGATAAACCCTAAATGTGGAGAAGTCCTGAAAAGCAAACCAGCCTTCCCATGCACCACTGCCTTGTTTTGCTCATCTGGTTGGCTTCAGGCTTGCACTGGGATTAAGGTGGTTTCTTTAAGAATAAAGAACCTTAGCGATAACAAAATAAAATCTGTCCAAAAATGATACAATCATCCTAGGTCTCATATTATTCCTCAAAATAATTCTGCAGATACAATGTCTAGCACACACAAAGAAATTAGACACCATGAGCAAGAAACAACAGAAAACAAAAACAGATGCACAAAGACATGAGAAGTCAGAATTACCCAATACGGACTATCAAAAAACTGCACTTACAATAATGCAAAAACATACAACCCAGTTAAAAATGGGCAAAAGACTTGAATAAACATTTCTCTAAAGAAGATCTATCAATGGCCAATAAGCACATAAAATGATATGCAACATTACTAATCATAAGGGAAGTGCTAATCAAAGCCACAGTGAAATATCACTTAATGCCCACTAGGATATATCAAAGAAACAGAAAATAACAAGTGATGGCGAGGATGTGGAGACATTGGAATCCTGTATGTTGTTGGTGAGAATGTAAACTGGTGCAGCTGCAGTGGAGAATGGTATGGTGGCTCTTCAAAAAATTAAATATAGAATTATCACATGATCCAGCAACTCCATTTCTGGAAACATGCCCAAAAGAAGTGAAGACAGGGCCTCAAACAGATACTTTACAACTATGTTTAACAGCATTATTCACTATAGTTAAAAGGTAGAAGCAATCCATGCATCCATCGACAGATGAATGGATAAACAAAATGTGGTTTATCCATAAAATGGAATATTATTCAGCCTTAAAAAGGAAGGAAATTCTGACACATGCTACAAAATGTATGAACCTTGAAGACATTACGCTAAGTGAAATAAGCCATTCACAAAAGGACAAAATTGTGTGATTCCACTTCTATGAGGTACCTATAGAGAAGTCAAATTCATAGAATCAGAAAGTAGAATGGTAGTTTCCAGGGGACTGGGAGAGAGGATTATTGTTTTTTTTTGTTTCTTTTTTTACATCTTTATTGGAGTATAGTTGCTTTACAATATTGTGTTAGTTTCTGCTGTACAACAAAGTGAATCAGCTATAGATATACATATATCCCCATATCCCCTCCCTCTTGAGCCTCCCTCTCACCCGGGATTATTGTTTAGTGGGGACAGAGTTTCAATTTTGCAAGATGAAAAAAGTTCTAGAGATGGATGGTGGTGATGGTTGCACAACAATGTGAATGTACTTAATACCACAGAACTATACATTTAAAATGTAAATTTTATATATGTTTTATTACAACCAAAAAACACTACATTCTGTGTAAAAGAGTATCAGTTCCTCAAAAACTTAAATGTAAAATTACCATATGATCCAGCAATTCCACTTCTGGATATAAACCCAAAATAATTGAAAACAGGATCTTGAAGAGACATCTGTATACCTATATTCATAGCAGTATTATTCACAATGGCTAAAATGTGGAAGAAACCCAAGTGTCCATTGACAGATTAAATGGATAAGCAAATATGGTATATATATACAATGGAATATTATTCAGCCTTAAAAAAGGAAGGAATTTCTGGTACATGCTACATGGATGAAACTTGAGGACATTATGCTAAGTGAAACAAGTCAGTCACAAAAAGATAAATACTATTGATATATGACTCCACTTATATGAGGTACCTTAAAGCAGGGGTCCCCAACCCCCAGGCCACAGACCAGTCTGTGGCCTGTTAGGAACCGGGCCACACAGCAAAAGGTGAGTGGTGGGCGAGCAAGTGAAGCTTCTTCTGTAGTTGCAGCTGCTCCCTATCACTCTCATTACCACCTGAGCTCCGCCTCCTGTCAGATCAGCTGCAGCATTAGATTCTCATAAGAGCTCAAACCCTGCTGTGAACTGCACATGCGAGGGACCTAGGTTGTGTGCTCCTTGTGAGAATCTAATGCCTGATGATCTGAGGTGGAGCTGAGGTGGTGATGCCAGTGCTGGGGAGTGGGTGCAAATACAGATTCTCATTAGCAGAGAGGTTTGACTGCACAGAGACCATAATAAATCAATTGCTTGCACACTCATATCAAAACCCTATCAGTAAGTGGCAAGTGAAAACAAGCTCAGGGCTCCCACTGATTCTGCATTATGGTGAGTTGTATAATTATTTCATTATATATTACAATGTAATAATAATGGAAATAAAGTGCACAATAAATGTAGTGTGCTTGAATCATCCCAAAACCATCCCCCCCACCCCCGTCCATGGAAAAACTGTCTTCCACAAAACTGGTCCCTGGTGCCAAAAAGGTTGGGGACTGCTGCCTTAAAGTACTCAGAAATCATAGAGACAGAAGTAGAACCAATCAAAGGTGGTTGCAAGGGCTGGGAGAAAGGGGGGATGAGGAATTATTGTTTATTAGGTATAGACCTTCAGTTTTATAAGATGAAAGAGCTATGATTAAGATGTTAAATTTTATGTTACGTGTATTTTACTACAATTAAAAAATTGGGAAAAACAAACAAAAAACACTACATTTGCTATGGTCAAAAACACAAATGAGAGATTAGGAGTTATAAAAAGTAACTCAGTTTTGAATATTTTTTTTTAAATCTACAACTGAAAATTTAAAAAATCATGAATGAGATTTAAAGCAGATTAGGTGCTACTGAAGGGAGAACTGGTAACTGGAAACTAGTTCAGAAGAAAATATTCAACTCAAAGTATGGAGAGACCAAACCCTGGGTAATACAAAATACAGGGCATGAGAATATATGGCAAAAAACACACATCTACTTAGAGTCCTAGCAAGACAGAAGAGAGAAGATGAGACAGAAGCAAAATCTGAAGATAATAGCAGTGAATTTTCCAGACTTGTGAAAGACATCATTCCATAATAGATACAAGAAGCCAACATGCCTTGGGCGGGGAGGGGATACATGGAACTTCATCAAACTATATAAACCTAACGCCAATGGGAAAATCCTTTAAAAGCAATAGGAAACGTACAAAGTACAACCAGAGGAATAGCAGTTATGTTGACTACTGACTTCTGAACAGGAAAAATTAAATCCAGACACAGTGGAAATATATCTTTAATGTGCTGAAAGAAAAACAATGCCAACACAAAATTCAATATACAGGAATAAATTCTTTTAAGTATAAAGGTGAGGGACTTCCCTGGTGGTCCAGTGGTTAAGAATCTGTGCTTCCACTGCAGGGAGCATGGGTTCAATCCCTGGTTGGAGAACTAAGATCCCACATGCCACACAGTGCGGCAAAGAAAAAAAAGAAAAGAAAGAGTAAAGGTGAGAGAGTGATATCAGTGAAAATAGCAAAGTAAGGACCTCCAAAAAAATCCCTCTTTGATAAAAGCAATGAAAATACAGCAAAAATTGTCAGATTCAACTTTTTCAGAAATCTGGGGGTTTAACCAGAGGCTTGCCACAATTGGGGAGCATGTGTTAAAGAAAAATGGTTGAATCTCAAGAACAGCAAATTTTGGTCTTTTAGCTTGCCCTACTCCCATCATTTCTCCTAACCCCCACCTCAACTCCATAGTAGTCTTGAAAACCAACAGCCTACAATCATAGTGAAAAGCAGGAGCCTGGCAGCCACAGAAGGGGACAGAACGGGGCTGGAACTCCTTCAAAGACTTACTCCCAGAGAACTGTCATTATCTGACATAGCTAATGGGTTCCACTTGCCAGGCTCTCTTTGACCTGAGTCAGAGCTTGTGCAGAGAGAAAAGCATTTTCCTTAGAGGTACATGTCAAAACAATTAGAGGCAACTGTTTAATTTTGTAACTGCTTGAGACAGTGTACAACTGCTGGGGCAAACAATTAACCAAAAGCTTAAAAGCAAAAGCTGGGGAATAGGCTGTCTACAGGGGATTTGAAAACTCCAATATATCCCTGGAAATCTAGAAGACCACATCATATATGGAGAGCTGTGCACATACCCAAGGTTGTGTGAATGCCCAGGAAAGACCTGAGAGGCTGTAAGTGCTCACACTGGGCTGACTTTGAGGCTCTGCACAAGCAGGAGGGGAAGACTAAGATAGAGTTGTAAACTGTCTGATTAAATGCTGAAGCATGCCCCCAATATACACAAACACACAGAGCCCCTCAGGAAAGACTAGGAGACTTACTGATTCCTGGCATTTAAGGAAATCTCCATCCAATCATTAGCTGACCACCAAGCTAGCCAAACTGAGACTTCAGTGGAAATATATGACAAAGAATATAGACTTTACAGAGTTAGTTCAGGAAAGTCACAAACAAACAAAAACTTCTATAAAAAGCAGCACCACCAAATATCCCAGACTCGAATTTTCAGAGTTGCCATATATATTATTTAAATGCTCAGTCTTCAACAAATCATTATAAGACATACAAAAAAAACAAAAACAAAAAACAAGAGAGGGCTTCCCTGGTGGCGCAGTGGTTGAGAATCTGCCTGCCAATGCAGGGGACACGGGTTCGAGCCCTGGTCTGGGAAGATCCCACATGCCGCGGAGCAACTGGGCCTGTGAGCTACAATTACTGAGCCTGCGCGTCTGCAGCCTGTGCTCCGCAACAAGAGAGAGGCCGCGATAGTGAGAGGCCCGCGCACCGCGATGAAGAGTGGCCCCCACCTGCCACAATGAGAGAAAGCCCTCGCACAGAAACGAAGACCCAACACAGCCATAAGTAAATAAAAAAAAAAAAACAAGAGAATATGGCCTATACACAGGGAAAAAAGCAATCAACAGAAACTACCCTTGAGGAAGCCCTAATGTGGGACTTACAAGACAAAGACTGTATACAACCTATTTTAAATACATTAAAGAACTAAAGGAAACCAGGTCTAAAGGATTAAAGGAAAGTATGACAATGATGTCTGACCAAATAGAGACTATTAATAAAGAGAGAGAAATTATAAAAAGGAACAAAATAAAAATTCTGTTGCTAAAAATTACAATAACTGAAATGACATATTCATTAGAGGGATTCAATAGCATATCTGAGCAGGCAAGAAAGAATTGGCAAACTTGAAGATAGGTTAACTGAAATTTTCCTATCTAAGGAACAAAGTAAAATGTAGGAAGAAAAATGAACAGAGGAGTTGAGTCCAATCTCTCTCCCCTACTACAAAACCCCATTGCTGTAGTCCCCTTGAATAAAGTCTTCCTCACATACACACACAAAAAAGAACAGTCTCAGGGACAACATCAAGCAAACCAACATGTGCATAATGAAATCCTCAGAAGGAGAGAAGAGAGAGAAAGGGGTACAATGAATATTTGAAGAGATAATGTCTAAAAACTTGCCATATTTGATTTTAAAAATTACAAATCCAAGAAGTTCCATAAACTCTAAGGATAAACTCCAAAATACCTATACATATGTATGTCATAATCAAACCATCAAAATACAAAGACAAAGAGAATCTTCAAAGCAACTCACCATACAAAAGGTATCCTCAATTAAAGTAACAGCCCATTTCTCATCAGAAACCATTCAGGCTAGAGGTTGTGAGATGACAAATTCAAAATTATAAAAGAAAAAGACTGTCAAACAAGAATTCTATAACCAGCAAAATTATCCTTCAAAAGCAAAGAAAAAATTAAGATATTCTCAAATAACAAAATTGACAGACTACATCACTAGAAAACTTGCCCTACAAAAAATATTAAAAGGGTCCTTCAGGTTAAAATAAAATGACACTCACTAGATAGTACTTCAAATCCAGGTGAATAAATAAAGAACACTGGTAAAGGTAACTACAGAAGTAAAAAAGATAATATAAGTGTAACTTTTGTTTGTAACTTTTTTCTCCTATCTGAAATAAAAGATAACTGCAAAAGGCAATAATTATAAAGCTGTGCTGATCTGCACAGAATGTATGAAGATGTACTTTGTAGAACAATAACAGTATGGAGGGGCAGGGAGGAAATGGAGATATACTGAAGCAAAGTTTTTATATACTATTGAAAATAAATTGGTATTAATCCAAACTAAATTGTTATAAATTGTTAATAGTAAGAAGCTCCAGGCAACCCCTAAGAATATGACTAACAAAAAATAGTAAAAGAGGGCTTCCCTGGTGGCACAGTGGTTAAGAATCCGCCTACCAATGCAGGGGACACAGGTTAGAGCCCTAGTCTGGGAAGATCCCATGTGCCGCAGAGCAACTAAGTCCATGTGCCACAACTACTGAGCCTGCGCTCTAGAGCCCATGTTCCGCAACAAGAGAAGCCACCGCAATGAGAAGCCCGCACACCGCAACGAAGAGTAGCCCCTGCTCACCGCAACTAGAGAAAAGCCCGCACACAGCAACAAAGACCCAATGCAGCCAAAAAATAAATAAATAAAATAAATAAATTTTTAAAAAACACCATTCATTTTTTAAAAAAATAGTAAAAGAAGTGACAAAGGAATCAAAGGAGCACCCGAGAAAATATCTATTTCACACAAAAGAAGGCAGTAACAGAGGATAGAAAAAAAAAGATAAGACATAAAGAAAACAATTAGCAAAATGGCAAGAATAAATACCACCTTATCAAAATTGCACCAAATGTAAATTCATTATACATCACAATTTAAAGGCAGAGATTGTGTTAATGGAATTTTTTAATGTTTTATATGCAGTGCACAAGAGGCATTCTTAAATTCAAAGGCACAAATAGACTGAAACTGAAAAAATGAAAAAATATTTACCTGTAAACAGTAATCAAACAAGAGCTGAAGTGGCTTTACTAACATCAGACCAAATGGTCTTCAACACAAAAATTGTTACTAGAGACAAAGAAAGAATATTTTATAATGATAAAAGAGTCAATGCAACTAGAAGATATAACAATTATATACATATACCTAACAACTGATCCCGAGAATGAATGAAACAAAATTGAAAGAAATGAATGGGCAATTAGACAATTCAACAATAATAGTTGGAAACATCAATATCCCATTTTCAATACAGGATGGAACAAGACAAGGTCATCAAGTAAATAGAAGATTTTAACAACATTATAAAACAATTACACCTAACAGATATCTACAGAACAATCCATTCAAAAAACACAAAACACATTATTTTATTTTATTATTTTAGTTATAAAAAACAGAAATTTATTGCTTACAGTTCTGGAGGCTGAAAAGTCCAAGATCAAGGTGCCAGCACAGTTGCCTTCTGGTGAGGGCCCTTCCTGGGTTCATAGCCAGTGCCTTCTTGCTGTCCTCACATGGTTGAAGAGGCTAGGGATCTCTCTGGAGCCTCTTTTATAAGGCACTAGTCCCATTTGTGAAGGTCACAACACCATGACCTAAGCACCTCACAAAGGCTCACCTCCTAATACTACCATCTGGGGGATGAGAATTTCTATTTTTTATTTTAATTTTATATATTATTATTTTTAACTGAGATACAGTTGATTTAAAATATATCAGTTTCAGATGTACAACATAGTGATTTGTAATTTTTATAGATTATACTCCATTAAAGTTATTATAAAATATTGGCTCTATTCCCTGTGTTATACAATATATCCTTGTAGCTTACTTACTTATTTTATACATAGTGGTTTGTACTTCTTAATCCCCTCTTGTTTATTTTGCTTTTGTTTCCTCTCCTTTAGGAGACAGATCAAAAAAATAAATATTGCTGCATTTTATGTCAAAGGGTGTTCTGCCTATGTTTTCTTCTAGGAGCTTTATGGTTTGGGGTCTTAAATTTAGGTCTTTTATCCACTTTGAGTTTCTTTTTGTATATGGTATAAGAAAATGTTCTAATTTCATTTTTTTACATGCAGTTGTCCAGTTTTCCCAACATCACTTATTGAAGAGACTGTCCTTTCTCCATTGTATATTCCTGCCTCCTTTGTCATGTATTAATTGACCATAAGTGCATGTATTTATTTCTGGGCTTTCTAATCTGATTTATGGGCTTTCTATCTGATCTTTTCCACGGATCTATGTGTCTGTTTCTGTGCCAGCTCCATACTGTTTTGATTGCTGTAGCTCTGTAGTATAGTCTGAAGTCAGGGAGCATGATACCTCCAGCTCTGTTCTTTTTTTCTCAAGCTTGTTTTGATAATTCCAAATCTTTTGTGTTTCCATACAAATTTTAAAATTAGTTGTTCTAGCTCTGTGAAAAATGCTATGGGTATTTTGATAGGGATTGCACTGAATCTATAGATTGCCTTGGGTAGTATGGTCATTTTAATATTAATTCTTCCAATCCATGAACACAGTATATCTCTCCATCTGTCTGTCATCTTCAATTTCTTTCATCAGTGTGTTATAGTTTTCTGAGTACAGGTTTTTACCTCCTTAGTTAGATTTATTCCTAGGTGTTTTATTCTTCTTGATGAGACTGCAAATGGAGTTATTTCCTTAATTTCTCTTTCTGATAGTTCATTGTTAGTGCATAGAAATGCAACATATTTTTTGTATATTAATTTTATATACTGGAACTTCACCAAATTCATTGATGACCTCTAGTAGTTTTTTGGTGACAACTTTAGGATTTTCTATGTATACTATCATGACATATGCAAAAATGACAGTTTTACTTCTTCCTTTCCAATTTGGATTCCTTTTACTTCTTTTTCTTGTCTGCTGTGCCTAGAACTTCCAATACTATGTTGAATAAAACTGGCAAGAGTGGGCATCCTCATCTTGTTCCTGATGTTAGAGAAAACACTTTCAGTTTCTCATCATTGAGTATAATGTTAGCTGTGGGCTTGTTCATATATGACCTTTATTATGTTGAGGTATGTTCCCACTATACCCACTTTGTGGACAGTTTTTATATTAAATGAATGTTGAATTTTTTCAAAAGCTTTTTCTGCATTTATTGAGATGGTCATATGATTTTTACTCTTCAATTTGTTAATGTGGTGTATCACACTGATTTGCAGACGTTAAACCATCCTTGCCTCCCTGGGATAAATCCCACTTGATCATGGTTTATCATCCTTTTAATGTACTGTTGGATTCGCTTGCTAATATTATAATGAGGATTTTTGCATCTATGTTCATCAGTGATATTGGACTATGATTTTCTTTTTTTTTTTTTTTTATGATATCTTTGTCTGGTTTTGGTATCAGGGTAATGCTGGCCTCATTGAATGAGTTCTGAAGCATTCCTTCCTCTGGATTTTTTGGAAGAGTTTGAGAATGAAAGGTGTTAACTCTTCTCTAAATGTTTGGTAGAGTTCACTTGTGAAGCCATCTGGTCCTGGAATTTTCTTTATTGGGAATTTTTTTTATTACTGATTCAACTTCATTAATGGTAATTGGTCTGTACATATTTTCTGTTTCTTCCTGGTTCAGTGTTGGGAGATTATACATTTCTAGGGATTTTTTCCATCTCTTCTACATTGTGCATTTTATTGGCATATACTTTTTCATAGTAACCCCTTATGATCCTTCGTATTTCTATGGTGTCAGTTGTAACTTCTTTTTCACTTCTGATTTTATTGATTTGGACCCTCTCTTTTTTTCTTGATGTGTCTGGCTAAAGGTTTACCAACTTTCTTTATCTTCTCAAAGAACCAGCTCTTAATTTCATTGATCTTTTCTATTTTTTAGCCTCTATTTAATTCATTTCTGCTCTGATTTTTAATAATTTCTTTCCTTCTACTAATTTTGGATTTTGTTTGTTCTTTTTCTAGTTCCTTTAGGTGTAAATTTAGGTTTATTTGAGAATTTTCATGTTTCCTGAGGTAGGCTTGTACTGCTATATACTTCCCTCTTAGAATGCTTTTGATGAATCCCATTGATCTTGGATCATTGTGTTTTCACTTTTATTTGTCTCCATGTATTTCCTGATTTCTTCTTTGACTTCCTCAGTGATCCATTGGTGGTTTAGTAGCATACTGTTTAGTCTCCAAGTGTTTGTGTTTTTTGCAGTTTTTTTTTTCTTATAGTTGATTTCTACTCTCATAGCATTGTGATGGGAAAAGATGCTTAATATGGTTTCAATTTTCTTAAACTTAACAAAACTCATTTTATGGCCTAGCATGTAATCTATCCTGGAGAATGTTCCATGTGCACCTGAAATGAATATGTATTCTGCTAGGTGGAATGTTCTACATATATCTATTAATTCCATTTGGTCTAATGTCATTTAAGGCCTGGGTTTCTTTATTGATTTTCTGTTTGGATGATCTGTCCATTGATGTAAGTGGGGTGTTAAAGTCTCCTACTATTATTGTGTAACTGTTACTTTCTCCCTTTAGGTCTGTTAATATTTGCTTTATGTATTTAGGTGCTCCTATGTTGGGTGCATATATATTTACAATTGTTATACCTTCTTCTTGGATTGATCCCTTGATTATTATGTAATTTCCTTCTTTGTCTCATATTACAATCTTTGTTTTAAAGTCCATTTTGTCTACATAAGTATTGCTATCCCAGCTTTCTTTTCATTTCCATTTCCATGGAATAGCTTTTACCATCTCCTTGTTTTCAGTCTGTGTGTGTCTTTAGATCTGAAATGAGTCTCTTATAGGCAGCATATAGATGGGTCTTGTTTTTGTATCCATTCAGCCGCACTAAGTCTTTTTTTTAAACTTCCTTCCTTCCTTTCTTGGCTGCATCGGGTCTTAGTTGCGGCTCATGGGATCTTTCACTACGGTGCGCAGGCTCTTCATTGAGGCATGCAGGCTCTTTGTTGTAGCGGGTGGGCTTCTCTCTAGCTGTGGCACATGGGCTCCAGAGTGTGTGGGCTCTGTAGTTGTGGTGCATGGGCTTCAGAGCATGTGGACTCTGCAGTTGTGGCATGCGGGCTCTGTAGTTGTGGTGTGTGGGCTCAGTAGCTGCGGCACGCAGGCTTAGTTGCCCCATGGCATGTGGGATCTCAGTTCCCTGACCAGGGATCGAACCAGCGTCCCCTGTATTGCAAGACGGATTCTTAACCACTGGACCACCAAGGAAGTCCCTACCCTAAGTCTTTTGATTAGAGCATTTAGTCCACTTACATTTAAAGTAATTACTGATAGGTATGTACCTATTGCCATTTTGTTAGTCGTTTTGAGATTGTTTTTGTAGTTCCTTTTTCTTCCTTTCTTCTTCTTTTGCTCTCTTCCCTTGCGACTTGGTGAATATCTTCAGTGTTATTTTTGGATTGCTTTCTCTTTTGTGTGTGTCTATCTATTACAGATTTTTGGTTTGTGGTTACAGGAGGTTTATATACAGCTATACACATATGATTTTAAGTTGCCTAACATATTTTAAGTTGCTGATCTCTTAAGTTCAAACGCATTTTAACAACCCTGCATTTTTACTCCTCTCGCCCTATGATTGCTAGTTTTGATATCGTATTTTACATCTTTTTGTTTTGTGTATCCCTTAACTACTTATTGTGTATATAGACTATTTTACTACTTTTGTCTTTTAACCTTCCTACTAGCTTTGTACATGGTTGATTTACCACCTTTACTGTATTTTTGCCTTTACCAATGAGATTTTTCCTTTTGTAATATTCATGTTTCTAGTTGTGGACTTTTCTTTTTTGCTTAAAGAAGTCCTTTTAACATTTCTTGTTAAGCTGGTTCGGTGGTGATGAACTGTTTTAGCTTTTGCTTGTCTGTAAACTTTTTATCTCTTCATCAAAATGAATGAAAGCCTTGTCAGGTAAAGTATTCTTGGTTGTAGGTTTTTCCCTTTCATCACTTTAAATATATCATGCCACTCCCTTCTGGCCTGAAGTTTCTGCTGAAAAGTCAGCTGATAGTCTTATGGAAGTCCCTTGTACTTAACTTGCTGCTTTTCCCTTGTTTCTTTTAATATTCTCTTACCTTTAATTTCTTCCAATTTAATTACAATGTGTCTTGGTGTGATCTTTTGGTTGCTCCTGCTTGGGACTCTCTGTGTTTCCTGGACCTGTACATCTGTTTCCTTTCCCAAGTCAGGGAAGTTTTCAACTATTTTGTCTCTAAGTATGTTCTCTGCCCTTTTCTCTCTCTTTTCTCCTTCTGGGACTCCTATAATGTGAATGTTACTACATTGTATGTTGTCCCAGAGGTCTGTTGAACTTTCTTCACTTCTTTTTATTCTTTTTTCCATTCAGCTTCAGTCATTTCCAATACTCTGTCTTCCAGCTTGCTCATCCATTCCTTTATATCATTTAATCTACTGTTGATTCCTTCTAGTGTATTTTTGATTTCTGTTATTGTATTCTTCATCTGTTTTGTTGTTCTTTATATTTTCTAACTCTTTGTTAAAAACTTCTAACTTCTCACTCTGCTCATCCATTCTTCTCCCAAGTTCTTTGATCATCTTTGTGATCATTATTTGAACTCTTTATCAGGTAGACTGCTTATCTCCACTTCACTTAGTTCTCCTTCTGGGGTTTTATCTTGTTCCTTTGTTTGGAACATGTTCCTCTGTCTCCTCATTCCGCCTAATCTTCTGTTTTTACTTTTCCCAACCTTGGAGATGTGATATGTCCTATGAGTCACAGCAGAAGACTCCCTTCTGGTGAACAGAGCTATATGATCTAGATTTGCCCCCAGTGTGTGTTACATGGATCCTTCTGTTGTGGTGGGCTGACTACTGTGGGTGGTCTGGTAGACATGGTGACCCCCACTGTGGTTGGTTGCCAGGCCCTGCCTAGTGCAAAGGCTGGCAGCCAATGGTTGGTGAGGCCAGGTCACAAGGCAGATGGCTGCAGAAACCAGGGGTTTCCCAGGGCTAATGCTGGCTCACTGGTGAGTTCTAGGGTGTGTGCTTGTGGGGCAGGCGTCCCCAGATCTAGTGTCCACCTGCTGACGGGTGGGGTTAGAATCCAGGAGTTCCTGGGGCTGGTGCCTGCCCAGTGGTGGATGAAGCCAGTTCCTGGGGCTACTGCTGGCCCACTGGCAGACAGTGCTAGGTCCTAGGGTCTAGCTGCATGGCCCAGGGGTCCCAGAGCTGGTTTTGGACCACTGGTTGGTGGGGCCAGTTCCTGATACAGCTGGCTGCAGAGTACAGGGTATCCCCAAGTTTGTGTAGGCCTTCTGGTAAGTAGGGCCAGATCCTGAGGGGCCTAAAGTGTCTCAGAGCTGGTTTTGGCCTGCTGGTAGGCAGGGCAGGGGCTCAGTGGGTCCCAGGGTTGGTGCCAGCCTGTTTGTGGGAGGGCTGGATCCTGCCATGGCAGGCTGCAGGGCTGTGGTGGTCCTGGTGCTAGTGTCTTCCTGCTGATGGGCAGGGCTGGGGCCCAGAGGTTTCTGGAGCTGGTACCTGCCAACTGGTGGGTAGAGCTGGGTCCCAGGTTCTCTGGCTACAGGGCCAGAGTCTAGTGCCTATGTGCCAGTGTGTTGGGCTGGGTCCTGGGTCCTCTGGTGAACAGGGCAATATCCAAGGGAGACTGTGGGCTCAGGGGGGTCTTACGGCAGTCTGCCTGCTATTGGATGAGGCTGTGTCCCCATCCAGCTATTTGCTTGGCCTGAGGTATCCCCTACAGGCTGGTGGGCATGGGTGGCGCTGGGTCTCAAGGCTAATAAGCCAGAGAGAGGATTCCAAAATGGTACTTGCCAGCAGCAGTGTCCAGGTGGTAGAACAAGTGCCCCCAAATGGCTGCCTCCATTGTCTATGTCCCCAGGGTGAGCTCCAGTTGCCTCTTGCCTCTCTGGGAGACTCGCCAAGATCAGTTGGTAGGCCTGACCCAGGCTCCTTTCAAATTACTGCTTCTGCCCTGGGTCCCATAGCATATGAGATTTTGTGTTCACCCTTTAAGAGTGGAGTCTCTGTTTCCTACAGCCCTCTGGCTCTCCCAAAAGTTAGCCCCCTGGCCTTCAAAGCCAAAAGTTCTGGGGGCTTGTCTTCCTGATACAAGACCCCCAGGATGGAGAGCCCCACGTGGCACTTGGACCTCTCATACCTTGGGGAAAGCCTCTGAAATTGTAATTATTCTCCTTTTCATGGGTCATCCATCCAGGGGTATGGGTCTTGACTATACTGCTACTCCATCCCTCCTACCCATCTCACTGTGGTTCCTTCTCTATATCATTAGTTGTAGAAGATCTTTCCTGGTAGATTTCAGTCTTTCTCATAAATAGTTGCACTGTAAGTAGTTGTAATTTTGGTGTGCCCACGAGAGGAGGTGAGCTCAGGGTCTTCCTACTCCACCATCTTAGCCAAGCTTTCAAAACACATTATTTTAAAGTACACATGGAACATTCTCCAGGAGACACTAGACGTTACACTTGAGAAACAAATCTCAGTATCTTAAAGGATTGAAATCATACAAAGTATGTTCTCTGACGGCAAGGGAAAGAAATTCAGAAGTCAATAACACAAACAAAAATTCACAAGTTTGTGGAAATTAAACAACACACTCCTAAATAACCAAGGAATCAAAGAAGAAAGCACGAAGAAAATTATAAAATACTTTGAAATGACTGAAAATGAAATCACAAGATACCAAAACATATGGTAGGCAGTGAAAGTAGTGATTAGAGAAAGTTATAGGTGTAAATACCTATATTAAAAAGGAATAAACATCTCAAATCAATACCCTAAACTTCCACCTTAAGAAATTAGAAAAGAACAAACTAAATCTAAAGCAAGCAGAAGGAAGGGAAAAACGAGTATTAGAGCAAAAATAAATGAAATAAGAAAACAGAAAACAGTAGAGAAAAAAAACAGTGAAACCAGAAGTTGGTTCTATGAAAAGTTTAAAAAAAAAAAACCTTTATCCATATGCACCAAGAAAAAGACAGAGAAGACTTAAATTACTAAAATCAGAAATGAAATTAAGAACCTTACAGAAATAAAAAGGATCATTAAGAAATATTATGAACAATTGTTTGCCAACAAATTATATAACCTAGGTGCAATGGCCAAATTCCTAGAAAGACAAAAACTATCAAAACCGATTCAACAAGAAATAAAAAATCTGAATAGACCTAAAACAGGTAAAGACATTGTCTTAGAAATTGAGAAACTTCCCACTTTTCCCAAGAAAAAGTCCAGGACCAAATGGCTTCACTAGTGAATTCTGTCAGACATTTAAAGAAGAATGAACACCAATCCTTCACAGACTCTTCCAAAAAATAGAAAAGGGCACTTCCCAATTCATTATGAGACCAATATAATACTGATATCAAAACCAAAGATATCACAAGAAAAGAAAACTAAGTACCAATATGCTTCAAGAATACATATGCAAAAATCCTCAACAAAACAATAACAAACTAAATCGAGCAATACTGTATATAAAAAGGATTATCCACCATGACCAGCTGTGATTTATCTAAGGAAGGCAAGGTTGATTCAACACATGAACATCAATCAATGTAATGCACCACCTTAATGAGGGACAGAAACCACATGGTCATCTCAGTAGATTCAGAAAAAGCATCTGACAAGAACAATACTCTTTTGTGATTAAAAAAAAAAATTCAACAAAATAAAAATAGAAGGAAACTTCCTCAACCTAATAAAGGGCATCTACAAAAATCCACAGCTAACAACATAATTAATGGTGAAAGGCTGAAAGCTTTCCCCCTAAGAACAGGAAGAAGACAAGGGTGTCCACCTTTGCCAGAACAATTCAACATTATACTAGAGGTTATAACCAGGGCAATTACACAAGGAATAAAAATACAGGGCATCCAGATTAGAAAGGAAGAAGTAAAATTATCTATATATACATAGAAAACTTTCAGAATCCACAAAAAGCTATTACAGCTAATAAATCCCATGTTCATGGATTGGAAGACTTAATACTGTCAAGATGGCAATATTCCCAAATTGACCTACACATTCAACGCAATCCTTACCAAAATTTCAGCTGCCTTTTATGCAGAAATTGACAAGCTAATCCTAAAAATCATATGGAAATGCAAGGGACCAGGAATAGCCAAAACGATCTTAAATAAGAACAACAAAGTTGGAGGACTCGCACTTCCCAATTTCAAAACTTACCACAAAGCTCCAGTACTCATGACTGTGTGGCTTTGGCATAACGATAGATATATAGATGGATGGAATCAAATTGAGAGTCCAGAAATAAACCCATATTTTATGGTCAACTGATTTTCCAAAAAGGTGTTAAAAGACCATTCACTGAGGAAACAGTCTTTTCAACAAATGGTGCTAGGACAACTGGATAGCCACATACAGAAACTCCTCTCTCATACCATATATAAAAATGTACTCAAAATGTATCAAAGACCTAAATTTAAGAGCTAAAACTTTACAAGAAAACACAGGCGTGAATCTTTGTGACCTGGGACTAGGCAACGTTGTCTTAAATACAACACCTAAAGCACAAGCAACAAAAGAAAAAACAGATAAATTGGACTTCATGAAAATTAAAACCTTTTGTGCATCAAAGGACACTATCATGAAAGTGAAAAGGCAACTCACAGTTGGAAAGGAAATATCTGCAAATCATATATCTGATAAGGGATTGGTAAACAATATATAAAAAATTCTTACAGCCCAACAATAAAAAGACAATCCAATTTAAAAATGGCCAAACGATCTGAATAGAAATTTCTCCAAAGAAGATATACAAATGGCCAATAAGCACACGAAAAGGTGCTCAAAAGCATCAGTCTTTAGGGAAATACTAATCAATACCACAAGGAGATATTACTTCACACCCACTAGGATGGCAATAATCAAAAAACTGAAAATAAGTGTTGGTGAAGATGTGAAGAAACTGGAACCCTTATGCATTGCTGGTGGGAATGTAAAATGGTACAGCATCTTTGGAAAACAGTTTGGCAGTTACTCAAAAAGTTAAACATAGAGTTATTATTTGACCCAGAAATTTCACTTCTAAGTATATACTCAAAAGAACTGAAAACATGCATTCATACAAAAACTTGTACATGACTGTTGACAGCACATTATTCATAACAGACAAAAAAAAAACAGAAAAAACTCAAATGTCTACCTACTGATGATAAGCAAAATGTGATATAGCCATCCAGTATAATATTATTCAGCCATAAAAAGGGATGCACTGATACATGCTACAGTGGACCATGGATGGACCTTGACATTATTATATTCAGTGAAAGAAGCCAGGAACCAGAGGCAACATATTTACGACTCCACTCATATGAAAAGTACATATTAGGCAAAACCTTACAGACAGAAAGTAGATTAATGGCTGCCAGGGGCTGGGGGAAGGGAGGAATGGGGAGTGACTGTTAAGAGGTTATGAGGTTTCTTTTTAAGTGATAAAAATGCTCTGGAATTAGGTAGTGATGATGGTTGCACAACCTTGTAAATATACCAAAACCACTGAATCTAAACTTTAAAAGGGTGAATTTTATGGCATGTAAACTATATCCCAAAAAATTTTAAGTAAATTAAAGGAATTTTAAAAATAAAAAAAAGTGAAATCAAGATACTTTTAGAAAAAAATCAAGAGTGTCTATGTACTACCAGCTGATGAGCAAAAATGGAATTTCTAAAGAAGCCTCTTCAGGTAGAAGGGAAATGACCCCAAAATGAAGTTCAGAAATGTCAGAGAGCAATGAAAAGCAAAGAATGGATAAAGATGTGAATAAATCTAAATGAACACTGCCAGTATGTTAAATACTAACACTGTTTTTTGTTTGTTTTTTGTTGTTTGTGGTTTTTTGTTTGTTTGTTTCTTTTTGGGCCATGCTGCGCAGCATGTGGGATCTTAGTTCCCCGACCAGTGATCGAAACTGCACCCTCTGCAGTGGAAACACAGAGTCTTAACCACCGGACCACCGGGGAAGTCCCAATACTAACACTGTTAATATTACTTAGTTGAGTTTAAAAAGAGCATACAGAATTAAAATATACAATTACAATCACACATAAATCTGGAGGGGTGAATGGAGTTCAAGTATTCTAAGAAAATGATCTCTGCATGGTCCAGGAAGAAGGCATAATGGCATTATCTGGATAAGTTAATAACACATTATCTAATTTACACGGTAACCACAAAAAGAAAGAAAAATAGAATATAACCTCCAATGTACTAGAACTAGTGGAAAAGTAGAACGATTTTTTAAAATCGTAATACTAGTTTCAAATAATACAAGAGAAGAGAGAAAAATAAACACAGAAAATGTAGGATAAGAGTGTCATATAATAGGTTTGTAGATTTAAACTCAAATAGATCAGTAATTACATTCAATGTTAATGAGTTGAATGTTCCCATTAGAGGGCAAAAATTATCAGATTGGATGGAAAAAAATCTAACTGTATAATCTTTACAAGAGGCATATCTAAGGTGTAAAAATATAGTAAGGCTGAAAGTAAAATGATTTAAAAAAAAGAAGATATCGTGCAAATATGAGCCTAAAGAAATCTGGTATGGCTATATTAGCATCAGACAATTACACCATAAAGGCAAAGATACATTACTAAAGATACATTACTAGAGATAAAGAGAACCACACATAATAATTAAAGTCTGAATTCAGCAGGAAGACATAACAATTTTAAATTTGCATTCCCCTGATAACATGGTCTCAAAGTATATAAATAAAAATTGACAGAACTGAAGAAGAAATAAGACAAATCCATAATCATAATGAAAGTGTGTAATTATCTTAGTAATGGATATAACAACCAGACAAAAAAATAGTAAGAAAACAGAAGATGTGAGTAATATGCTTATCAAGTTAGCTGAATAGAATATATAGAACATTGAACCTAATTCTTTACAAGCACACAGGAACATGTGAGAAAACTTATACACCATATTCTGCTATAAGGCACATCAGCAAATTTCAAAAGATTAAAATAAAGAGCAAGATCTTTGGGCAATGCCATTGTGATGGAAAAGAACAAAATAAGAAAATATGCATGTCTGGAAATGTTAAAATATTCTTCTAAATGACCTACAAATCAAAGAAAAATATCATAATGGCAATTACTGCCTTAGCTTAGGCTGCTATAACAAAACACCATAGACTGGGCGGCTTAAACAATAGACATTTATTTCTCATTCAGTTCTGGAAGCTGGGGAGTCTGAGAGCAGGGTGCTGACATGGTCAGGTTGTGGTGAGGGCCCACTTCCTGGCCTTGCAGGTGGCTGCCTTCTTGCTGTGTCCTCACATGGCAGGGAAAGGCAGTGAGAGAGCAAGCCCTCTGGTCTCTTCACATAAGGCACTAATCCCGTCATAAGAACCTCACACTCATGACCTCACCTAAACCTAATTATCTCCCAAAGGCCCCATCTCCAAACACCATGACTTTGGGGGTTAGGGCTTCAACACAGGAATTTGAGGGAGGAACAATTTAGTGCGTAGCATATATTAAATAGTAATGAAAATACCTCAAGTCAAACTCTGTATGATGCAGCTGAAGCATTATTTATAAGGAAATGCACCACCTTAAATGCACATTATTAGTAAAAGATAAAAGCTTCAAATTAATAAACTAGGCATTCATCTCAAATTAGACAGTGAACAACTGCAGGAAAATTATGGGCCAATTTTACTCATAGACATTGACTCAAAAATTCCCCCTAAAATATTAGTCATCAGAATCTAATCAATACACTATAAGAATAGGCTAGTATGAACAAGTTATGTTTATATAGTGGTCATCTGTGGGTGGTGGAATTAAAGATTTTTATTCTGCTTTTGATGTTAATCTTTATTTTATAAAATTTCTAAATAAGCACTCATTATTTTATGAATCAGGAAAAAATATTTTTGAATTAATAATTAATATTCTTCTGATCTCTCATCTTTTTGAAGTCAACTACTTAAAGAATGGTGAGAAGAAAAGAACAAGGGCTCATTCAGAACAGCCATTTCATCTGAGTAACCATCAGAGCTATAAGACCTTATATGTTTCAGTGTCTCTATTTGGTTGAAAACAAAGAAAGGGAGGATAGGAGTAGAAAAGGATTTACAAAGATAGGGATGTGATAATAGCAATTCATAGGCTTTTTGCCCAGACATTAAGGGAGCGATCTCATACACAAATGTGTCTATAAATAGAATACTGCACTTTAATGAATAATTTAAAAGCACTTTGCAAACAGGGTTAAGAAAACATGAATCTAAATGCTCAAAAATCAATAGTTCTGTCTTATCCCAACCTGGTGAGTTACAGAAACAGATGCTTGAGTTGTATCCTTTTAAAAGAAACACTGGAAGCTGGATGGTTAAATATCAAAAAGCTTAAAAACACCTACAAGTTTTGACATGATAATTCTGCCTTTAGAAAGTTATCTTTCAGAAATAATTGGTGATACACACCATGAGTTTTGTATAGGATACTTATTAAAGCATTATTTATTACGGTAAATATTTTAAAGAAGCATAAATGTCCAGCTATAGGAAAGAGGTTCAATAAATTGGGACTCCCACTGGAATATTATGCAGCCATTCAAAATCATATTTTAGAAGAATATGATGACACAAAAAATGCTCACTATCTACAAAGAAAAAAAGTTGTTTATAAAACGTATTATGGAATGAATCCCAACTTTAGGAAATACATATCATACATATATAAAAGTAGGGAAAAAATTGGCAATCCTTGAGTGGTAAGATTATAGATGATGTTTATTTTGTACTTTATACTTTCTGCCTGTATCTCAAATAGATTCAAACACTCTTCATCAGCCTAAACCCACTTCTAGTGAGGGTAACTGGGAGGTCAGTACAGATTTGGTACACTACTCTTCTACAGCTGCATAACAAACCATCACACACTTAGCAACTTGAAACACATTTATTATCTCACAGTTTCTGTGGGTTAGGAGTCTGAACAGGCTTAACTGGGTCCTCTGCTTAGGGTCTCATAAGGCTGCAGTCATGATGTTGGCTGGACTATATTCTCATCTGCAGGCTTAACTGGGGAAGAATCTGCTTCCAAGCTCACTCGGTTGTTGGCAGTCGTTTCCTTGCTATAGGACTGAGGGCCCCTGCTTCCTACTGGCTGTCTCTGGCGGTCGCCCTCAGCTCCTAGAGGCCACCTGCAGTTCTTGCCACGTGGGCTTCTCCAACATAGGCACTTACTCAAGCCAGCAAAGAGAATCTCTAAATTAGTTTCTAGCAAGATGGAATAATGGAATTGACATCCCATCATTTTTGCCTTATTCTACTAGTTAGAAGCACATCACAGGTCCCACCTCAATGGGGATGGAGGTATTATACAAGGGCATGAATACTAGGAGGAGGGGATCACGGTGGGGTCAACTTCATTCATACAGTCTGTCCAGTTCACCTAGCTTCCCAGTGCAGAGCTCAGACAAAGGAGGGAAGCTTACACTTGGATGTGAAGACTCTTCTGATCAACCAACCACTCATAAACGCAACTGAACCCTGCCCTCTGCACCTTTGAGGCAGGACAGTACTGTAACAAGTGCAGGGAGCATTCACCACAAGTCGGGGTTCATGTAGAGAACTTCAGCAGGTCCTGTGCCAGCCTTGAAGGATGGTTGAGATTTAGATCCGTGGGAAGGAATGAGAAAGGGAGACTTTTCCTCTGCAATAAGGAGAGGTGGAGAGGCAGGAATTCCCAAGGTGGGTTCTGGAGAAAGTAAGCAGGACGGTTTGTTCAAAAGAAACACAAACAAATATGATGTCTAGCTTCATATTCTAACCGGTCCCTTGATAGACAACATACTTGCAAAAACTACGAACAAGACCTAGAGAGGAACACAGTTTTAATTTTGGCTAATTCAGCAGCACTGACATCAATTCGCCTCTATAGTGTGGTAAATATTACTAATATTTACCAGTATTCAGTGGTCCTAAACTTCCAGAACATGGAAGACTCTACCTCCCTGCCCCATTTGAAACTAAGCATGTCCAGAACGACTCCCTCTAGCCAATGAAATGTGAGCAGAATGGACCAGCTTCTAAAGTGATTAACTGCAAGAGTCTCCATGTTCTAAAAGGGTCCGGATCTAGAACACTGAAGAAGCAATACTGCCAAACTTCCAAGGAACAAACATCCCTCCCTTTCAGAAATTATTACAGAGATGATGAAGCATCATAGTGATACCAAATCTGATTAAGAGCAATACAAGAAAAGATTATTAGTCAATACTTCTTATGAAAATATATGCCAAAATCAAAAGTGAAATATTACCATATTGGATCCAATAATAATCTTTAAATGTAGTACATTGTGACAAAGTAGAGTTTATCCCAAGAAATCAATGATGGTTCAAAAGTAGAAGATTAAAGTATTTCACCTCAGAGTTCAAAGAAGAAAAGACGCAAAATTATCTAAATAGGTAAAGAAATCATTTGATAAAATTAAAAATCTATTAATGACTTTAAAAAATCTTTTATCAAGCTATTAGTAGATAAGACCATCCTTAACCTAGTAAAAGGAATCTACCAATATATAGCAAACTTCATATTTAAGGCTTTGAAAACATTGCCTTTAAAGTGAAAAACAATATTAGGATAGCCTTACCACAATTTCTATGCAACTTTGTCTAGTGGTCCAAACAAAGGGAATAAGACAAAATAAAAAATAAAATAAAAGATTTAAGGACTAGGAAGGAAGAAATCAAATTATCACTATTTACTTGGAGAAATTAGAAACAGATCCACACTTTTGTGAGGTCTGGTATGTTTCAAAGGCAGCACTGCAGATCACTGGGGAAAGGATGGTACTCAATAAATAGTACTGGTAGAATTGGTTATGCATTTGGAAAAAATCTAAAATCATAGCTCTACCTCATGCCTCACACAAAAGTAAGTTCAAAGTAGAATATGAAGAGAAAATATTTCTTTTAAATTTTTAGGAGGAGAATATCTTATGACTATGGGGTAACAAAGGATTTCTTAAATAAGACTTAATAACCACAGACAATAAGAAAAAGATTGATAAATCTGACTACATTAAAATTAAACATCTGTTCATCAAAATAGCAATTTTAAAAGGATAAAAAACAGGACACAAATAGAATCCAGAATATATAAAGAACGTCTAAAAAGCTATAAAAGGAACAACCCAGGCAACAAACAAACAATATAAGAATACAAATTATAGACTTGAAAAGCCAAGTGGCCAATAAATGGGTAAAAAAAATCCTCAAACTCATTAGTAATCAAGGAAATAGAAATTAAAACAGTGAGATATTTCATATCTACTCAACTGACAACAATTAAACATCTGAATGTATAAAGGATTAGCAAGGATGTGAAGAAACAAACCTTTGGAAAATACTTTAACAACAGCTCTGAGGTTGGAACTGGGCCTGCCCTATGACCCCACAATCCCATGTGTAGATGTATACCTGATCCACTCTCCCCTAAGTACGCAGCACAGAAGAAAAGTGGACCAGTGGGACATGGCAATTAGCAGGGGTGGAGGCTGAGAGGCTGCTTAGAGGAAAACTTCAACTGGGACTCAGGCCAGGTAAGGCAATGTCAGAAGCCAGTCTTGTCAGGAGATGAAACTGGGGATCAGAACCGTGCTTACTTAGGGCAACTTCCTCATAAATAGCACCTGCATCAGTTTATCTTCTACAGCCAATCTGACCATGTGACTTCCTCCTTAAATTTCACCAGCTAAAACTTTCTAGAGCAGAATCCCAACTTACGTCAGTTTTCTGCGGCTGCTCTAAAAAACTTTCCATTGAATTTAATGGTTTAACACAACACAAATTAATTATCTTACAGTTCTGGAAGTCAGAAGTCAGACACAGGTCTCGCTGGGCTAGAATCAAGGTGTCAGCATAGCTGTGTTCCTTTCTGGAGGCCTGGCTGGAGAACCCATTTTCTCGCCTTTTCCAGCTTCTGGAGGCTGCCTGCATTCCTTGGCTCAGGACCCCTTCCATCTTCTAAGCCAGCAATGAGGAGTAGAGTCTTCCTCATTTCACATCACTCTGGCACTGACTCTTCTGCATCCCTCTTCCACATTTAATGGCCCTTGTGATAACTATGGGCCCACCTGGGCAATCCAGGATAATCTCTTTGTTTTAAAATCAACTAATTAGCAATCTCCATTCCAACTGCTACCTTAAATCCTCTTTGACATGTAAAATGTCCACAGGTTCTGGAGATTAGGATGTAGACAGCTTTGGGAAGCCATTATTGTGCTTACCACACCTCTCCTCAACTCTACCCCCCACCCCACACCTCTAGCAGAGTCCCAACCCTTTCACAATGTCCCCCACACCTCCAGCCTCAGCACCACCATACACCTTGTCCTCCAACGACACCAACCTTCTGGGCTTTTTCTAATCAGTGTGTGCCCATCCATGCCCAAACAATTACAACCCAAACTCCAGGGCTCAGCCCAAAGGCCACCTCCTCTCTGAAGCCTTCTTTGATTCCCAGCCTAAATGAGTCACCTCCCCTCAACACACCAACCCAGCTTTCTGTGTATCCCAATTGCTGTACTGAGTGTGGCCCCCTGTAACCATCTGTTTTCATGTCCTTTCCTCAGTCCAAAGTGGTGAGTCCTTCAATGATATGAATCATAGACAGCTGTCTCATTCCCCTGTGGGTTCCCAGATCATAGCACAGGGCCTGGGAAACAGTAGCACTCAGAGAGTATTTCTGAAACTTGGAGGAGGCAGAAAGAAGCTGCCCTGGGTTTCCCTCAACAAAACAGATGTCAAAGAATAACCTGGGTTAAGTGTATGGCTAACAGGGCCAAAGAACTAGTTCAGATGTTCATAACAAAAACACCTCAACAATCCACTGCTTCGTTTGATGTACAATTTACTATCACGTGGAAGAATCTCTGTACCACAAGGGACACCCATTATTTTTAACTGCTAACCTGTGGGGCAATTCTAAAGTAACAGACCACCTCAAGAGAAATAAAGGATTTATCTAAAATGATTTACAAAGATGTACTCAAAATTATAGGCAAGAGAGAAGATGCTGCTCCAACACAGCACGAGGGCCTGGCAATTGCCCAACAGCCCCACCACATTCTCAGAGGGCTCCAGTCCCTCTCCAGGAAGGCTGGGAAGCACCATGCCAGCGAGGCTGAGGGATGTTACAATCAACCCTGTTTAGGGGAAAACAAATTGCCTCTACGTACAAATATATGTACATACTATAATAAAGAGAGCACGTTTTTAAAGAGGGCGTTAGTTAAGCAAACAGGGTCTCGTTTAATTTCAATGGTTTGTTACTTGATGTCCATACTCCAGCAAGGAAATTCTCACCTGGGGTGAAGGAGACTAAGCAAAGCAAAGTACATGTTGACTCAGCACAATTATCCACTTTAGAAAAAAAGAGAGACATTAACATGCCTTGAGTTTTCAAAAGGCATGCTTCCATTCAGGTTTAATAGAATTCCCTTGTTCAACTCTTGTTTAAAAGTGTGAATTCTGAAATTCATTTTAAAACTTCAAAAACTACTCTCACACTGGAAAGGAAATTTGAGACGGAAAAACAGAAATAAATGACATATTCAGCACCATGGACAGTGGACCCAGGATACTTGTTAAGAGTCCTTGCAGCAAGAGCTGAGAGCTAAGAGACACCAGAGCCACGCAAAAATCTACAGTATTCATCCTAATGTTCAATGTGGGAGTGACTCCAATACATGAGCAGGTATTTTTCTTTGTTATGGCCCAAAGGACAGCCTTCTTCACCAAAGGGTTGTACAACTTTCATCTACCAAGATCTGCTTCAGTGATCACTTTTACAATAAAGCCCTGGGATTTCTGTGAAAATAGGAATGACTCTGCCATTGACACATGGCTACAGGTCCAGGAACTGAAACTGTTGAAATAGAAACAGTGTTCAGCCTTGAATGGCTAGATTGTTTCAAGGAGCTCACGGAACTTCTGCAAATATAAACGTGGCATGCTCTCAGCCTCCCCTGAACATCAGAGGAAAAAATAGCTTCTTTCTAAACATCTAACAAAATGAACCCATGTGGTGAAATTTTCTCATAAATACCTTTAAAAATGTAATCATAAAACTGTGTATTTTCTCCAACTCTGAGTATTAATAAAGATATCTGGAAAAGTGATGTTCTGAAGTTCAATATCACCACTAATCAGCACCACCTGTGGCAATACCAGTCCCAAAGCCCTGAATTCTACACAGGATATCCAATCTTTTCAGTTAAAAAAACTCCTTTTACCATCAAACCTTTTTTCAAGATCTTATAATATTGAATATTAACTAAGAAAATGCATGAAGTTATATAAATTCTAACACACTTGTAATGAACTTTCACTGTGTAAATAACAGCACCTACATACAAGAGAAAAACATCAGTGCTCAAAAGTGACCAAAGTCAGTCAGTCAGTGACTGCACTTGTATTTGAAGACCCCTTCATTTCTGGTGGATCTCCAAGTCTGAACACACTACCCACAACTACTCCAGCTCCTCTGATGGGAGCATCAGTGAGATCACTTTGGATCTTGTCAACAATCCCTCCAGAGTGTCACTGTTCTGCAAACAGTCTCTGGGCCAAAATGCACATCTCTGAGACATTCTAAGATGGTGAGTTGCTCTCGTGCACGAGGGGACTGGAAATCAGTTTTCTTCAATAGGAAAGCACCTTTGCACACTTCCTTTGGTTCCCAATTCTAAAGCCAAGTTCAAAGAACAGAAAAGGGGCAACAGTTCACCCGCTGACAGCAAGTTAAATTTCGGAAGGATGTGGGCGCGCCTGTGCCAGAGGAATAGTGTGAACTGGAGGGTCTGTTTACTACCCTGTCTAGTCCGGAAAGGTCTCTCATCCAGGCCCCGCTACCCTAGCTTTCTTTTTCGTGAATTACGCATCATAAATCCTCATCACCCCGGAGTGCTGTTAGCTCACACGCAGGGCCAAAGAGACCCAGAAGTCCGCGCTGCCTCAGAGGAAGGTGGGAGGAAGATAATCAACCCTAGGCACGAGGTTTAAGACCTGGCTTTTTGTTAACTTGCAAATTTGCTATGCAAGTAATATACTTGAGAGTAGTAAGGAGAAAAAAAGTAGAAACGCCACCGGGCAAAAAGAAAAAAATAAACACTCTCAGTAAACAATACTTCCAGAGCGGAACACTTCTGGGAACAATAAGAAACACCTTCTGACTCGCCCCCAAATAAAAGAAGAAAATGCAGTAACTGAGGAGAGGAGCACGCACCCGCCCCATCTAACCTGCTCCTGGCTTTGACACGGGGTCGCAGAGAGACGCGGACACTAGTCAAGGAGGCAGATGCCGGGCGTGTGAGAAAAGGGGACACAAAGCGCGTCCGCACGGAACCCCATCCTGCTGCCGCGGGCGCCGCGGTCCCGGACGCCGCCCCCGCCCTCCGCGCGCCCCTCCCCTCCCCTCCCCTGCGTCCCGCCGGCCCCGAGCCGGGCGCCGACGACGTGCTTTCCCCAGATCTTTCCTCAGCCTGACGCGACGAAACTTAAACCGTTTTGAAATGTAAGCTTCATAAAGTCCAGAGCAGAACCGTGGCGGACGTTTGCTGACAGGCAAGCGTTAACTCCCCTGTTTCTGGAAGCGCGGGTCTTGTTTACAACTTCTGGATTTGGGGGGGGGAGGGGAGACAGGGCAGCCCAGGCGGGGTCCTCATTTCGCCCGAAGTCACTTCATCACTTCCCTCTGAAATCCTCCCCGCGTCCAGTTTCCGTCCTCGGAACATTTCGTGAGCTCGCAGCGCGGCCCGGGCGTTAACTTGAGGAGGGGGCGCCCCAGAGTCCCGCGGGGACCTCCCGGACCCCGCCTCCCGCCCCGCCCCGCCCCGCCCGGCAGACGACCCGGCTGCCGTCCAAGTTTGTCCGGGCCGGGCGGGGGTCTTCGGGGCTCTCGGCGAAGCTCGGTCGGGAGAGACCTGCGCCCCCCGCCCGGCCCGGACACCGAACCCGGCCACGGGCCGCCGATCCCCGGCTCCACAACGACCCCGGCCCGGGCCCCAGCTTGACCCCCCCATCCCCGGCCCGGACCCCGACCCCGACTCCCGACCCTCGATTCTCGGCCCCGATCCCTGGTCCCGACCCCGGCTCGACCCCGGCCCGGACCCCGACCCCAGACCCCGGACCCGAACCCCGGCCGGTCCCCCGGCTGGGACCCCGATTCCCCACCCCCGATCCCCGGCCCTACCCGCGACCACTCACCTGTCCCGCGGCAGAGGGCGTGCCCGCGGGCCGGCCCGCGGGAGGGCGGCCGGGGCGGGGCTGGGGGGGTGGGGACGGGCGATCCCGGCGGCGGTGGAGCCTGAGGCGACCGAGCCTGAGGCGACTGAGGCGACTAAGGCGGCGATAGCAGCTCCTCGCGCTCCTGGCGAGGCACTGCGCGCGGCGCGGGCCCGCCCCCTCTGCGCCGCCGACCAATCCCGCGCCGCGCGCCGCGGCTGACCCCGCCCCTCCGAGGAGCAGGTCCTCGCGAAAGCGGGCGCAGCGGGCCAATCGAACGGCGGAACGGCGACGGGCTCGACCAATCGGAGCTCAGGAAGCTCTGCAGAAAGAAACCAATTAGCGTGGAGGGGGCGGGGCGGGGCCATGGGCGGGTCACCTAGGGGGCGGGGCCAGAGCCGGGAGTAGCCCAATGCGGGGCGGGGAAGTCAGCGGTAAGGGGCGGGGCCAGGAGCTGGCGGTCCCCAGCCGGGGCAGGGAAGAGGGCGGGGAGAGGGGCGGGTCCACAGGTGGGGTGGGGTGGGACGGGTTCCAGAACAGGGCGGAGGGGTGGCAAGGCAGGATGAGGCCACCACTGGGGGCAGGGCAGGAGGCGGGCCACTAATCGGGGGCGTGGCCAGGGGAGTGTCCCAGGACTGAAGAGGTGTGGACAGGGGGAGGGGGACACTGGTGGGGGAAGGGCGGGTACCCTCAGGGGCGTGGGCGTGGCCTGGACGGTCTGAGATGCCAGCTGACCTGCACCCGCCGGGGGTGCGCGCCCGCCCCCGCTTCTCCCAGGGGGCCAGGTCCCCTGGTGAAGGTGAAAGCGGGCAGTCCTCCCGACCTGGGATTGCGCCCCGCCGTCCCCCGACCTGCCGCGAGCTGGACTCCCACCTGTCTCGGTCCCTCAGCAGGTGTCCCTTCTCCCTCCCGCCCTGCGGAATCCCTGAGTCTGGCCCCACATGCCCGCCTACCCGCCGGGCAGACCCAGGACGCCGTGGGCTTGCGCATAGATGTTTGCAGGTGCCCGGTCAGCACACCTGTCCGCAGGTGACAGAGAATGTCTCGGGTGTTTTTGTTCCGTTACCCTTTTTTCTATACCTCCTGGACTGCGTTATGCTTTGTCTTGTTTCTATTACGGTCATTTTCGAGGCACTGGACCCCAATGTCCCATCCCTGCTTGCGGCTGTACTTAGCATAGGATTATTTCTTGCAGCGCAGCTTCTATAGGCTCGAGCCAGGTCACAGGCACCGCGGCAGGGGGCCGGGCCGTGGAGGCGGGCAGGGGTTCTGGGATGCTGCCCTCCCCTGGAACCCCTGTCCAGAGCTGGACCCCCTCCTTGGATCTGCGGGGGCACGGCCCTCAGCCTTGCTCGGCCTCCTTAGGCCTTGGAGAAGAGGAAGGGTCAACCGGGTGGCCAGACACCTCCAGGACGGTGGGACTTCTGACCCCAGCACGCAGCAGCTCCGGCCACCAGGGCAGGGCTTGAGGACTGGCCTGGGGACACAGCTTTGTTCTCGCAGGCAGGCCTGCTCACGACCCCATTGGCACCCGTTTGCCCTGGACTGGGGCAGGAGGCATTTTCCAGGCCTCTCCTCTGTGAACTCATTTGTGAGCTGATGACCTGGTGGTAGGAGGGCCGCTGGAAGCCCACCCACTCAAAGGTCACCATTATGACCCCTTCTTTGTGTGGAAGTGACCAAAGCACCCGGAGCCTCACCACAGTACTCAAGGGGCCCCACTGGCACCCAGAAGCAGGCAAAGCTGGGCTACACTCAGAAAGTTCACACCGTCCACCCCAGATGCAGGGCAGCAGTCAGTGAGAGCATGGGGGCGGGTCAAGAAGAGCTGTGTGCTCGTTTGTCTTCACATGTCACTCGTCTAATTCAAAGACAAGCTTGAAGAAAGAAAGGAGCCAGGTGGGAGGGTGGAAGAGCTGTGGGTGGGTCCACGGAAGGGCAGCGGCCCTGGGAGAAGCGGGAGTGCTAGCCACACCTGGGGCGTGAGGCCGTCCTAAGAAGGGGGTCTCTGAGGCAGGGGTCTCAGGAGCCCGTCTCAGCCGTGCAGGGGCACCTGTCACGTTCCGTCCCAGCAGGGAGGCATGGCTAACCGTGTGCTCTGGAGGGGCCACTCTGGGGTAGGGAGGAGGGTGCGGCAGGAGAAAGAGGTGGCGGCCCTGGTTGGGTTGCCCCCACGAGACGTGATGCCAGGAAGTGAACAAAAGGGATGGGGGCAGAACTCGGACCCAGACGAGGGAGCCCCAGAGGCCCGGCCTGGAAGGATGTTCAGTGTCCCGACTGGTGGCCCTGGCTGGCAGCCTCACCTTGACTTTGCAGGCAGAGAGGCCAGAGGGACCCTGGGACCTTGGTTCAGAGGCCAGCGCAGGGTGGGGGTGCAGGCAGAGCACCCTCAGCCCCCCCAGACTACAGGCTGCCAGCCGCCCACTTCCCCATCCTCTGCAGGAGCCTCGGCCTCTCAGCTGCCTCATCGCCTCCTGAGACACAGTTAGTCATTAGGAAAGTAATGATAGTGTTTTGGGGACAGCATGTTGGACCCTAACAACTTTCAATTATTTCCAGTTCCTGCCAACCCTGGGAGGAAAAAAGCTGCTCATCGCATGCTCCCGCCCTTGACACACAAGACAATCCGTGTCGCCAGCATATTATCATAGGTTAGCAGACCTCTGACAGCCAGGCGGCTGAGGGGGGCAGCCTCCGCCCCCAGGCCACAGCAGCTGGGCCAGGGCCTGGAGCAGGCCTGGCCTCCTCCCCACTAAGTGGACCACCCAGCCTCAAATTCTGCAGTGTGCTCCGGGGGCTTCCCCTCCACCAGCGCCGTGGATGTGTGGATGTGCGTTGGCTGCCCTCTAGATCACTGTCGCTGGCGCTGTCCTTTCCGAGAGAAGCACACCCAGGGGCCTGTGTTTATAAATAACTCCCTGGTGTCTTGTTGGGGGCACGGGGAGCGGGGAGGGAAGGGGCCGCGTAATTATCATCTGCTTGGAATGATGTCAGATCTAGCCCTGGGAAGTCTCACAGCACTCGGCCTTCCTGATTGTCACACACACCCCTGCCACTAGAGAGTGGGGGCGTGGACACGTTATCAAGGCTGGAGCCTGGGCGGGGGCAGGGGCCCAGATCAGACGGCTAAAAGGGCGGGAACATAGCTAAGCACAGAAAGCAGTCCCAGGGTAATTTGTGCCAATGTCCCCCCAGATGCGTAGATGCCCCCCTCCCGGGTGGCCTCACACACAACACCCAGCACCCCCGCCAGGGGGATAGGTCTGGAGCGTTCGAACTGAGTCTGCTGGGGGTCTGGGGCGTCACTGGCCTTCCTCAGTGAGAACTCACATGGTCATCACAACCACCCCCAATGCTCAGCCTGAGCACAAGGACACAGTTTGCTGAGCGGGACGGAGGCTTTGCTGCTAAAATCCCCTTCACAAACACAGAGGTAGAAGGCCCTCTTCCCAGGACCACACCCCCGGGCCCTTCTGCCCTGCAGGGCTGCCACTGTCCCATCAAAGAAAGCCACCTGGGTGAGGCAGGGCTGGGTCACAGGTGACTCTGATAGCCAAGTGATGGAGTGAACATCATAAAGCAAGTAAACCAGTCTGTGCACGCGCTGCGCTGGTCAGGGGAGTACGCCCCGGGCTGCACACAAGTGCTTCCCTCGGGACGTAGAATCAAAGGTATGCTCCTGCCCTACCTCACCTCACTGCTGTAGCATCTGACTGTGACTTTATGAGGTGGGGCGATCCAGGGGGCCCCGTGGCCCGCCCCCCCCCCCAGCGTCTGCTTGCTGAAGGAGTAGCTCCTGACCAGTCACATCCCTGGCCCATAACTGGAGGGGGAGGGTTGCACCTGCCCACAGGCAGAGCTATGGAACCCCAGCTCGGGTGACGTGATGGCTGGAAGTGTGCACGGGAGGGAGAGGGGAGCGTGGAGGGAGCATCCGAGGGAGACACACAAGGAGAGAGAGAAGGGCTCGCAAGCCGGTGCAGCAGCCGCCAGGACTCCACTGCGCCCTCTTCAGGCCTGGCCAGCTGACCACACCCTACAGCTGCCCTGTGCCTGAACCACCGGCTGCCCAGAGACTGCGTGCCCGCGAGACCCAGTCCCCTCAGATCCGAACAACACCCAGCAGAGGACCCTGTGGATACAAGGGGCCGGCAGCCACAGCTGTCCGTGTCGTGGACATGGAAAGGTACCCCACTGCTGGGAAGCTGGGTTCAGAGCACGCATGGAAGCAGGGCTCTGAACCCCGAAGGGCACACACCGCGGAGGCGAGCAGGGGTCTTGCCTGCACCTGAGAGGAAGCACCAGCCCGTCGGCTTGGGTGTTAGCCTGAAATAAGCACGTTTGTGCTCCACGGTCTGTTGTGACAGAGGCTGGGGGCTTACCCAGCGCTCTCATCACCCCCAGGGCGCTGGGCTGGCTGCCTCTGTGCTCTCAGACCTGCACACCAGAGCCAGTGAGTCACGGCTGCCCTTCACTGCACCTCGCAGCTCGGGAGCACAGGCTCTGGGGCCAAGCCACTTCCGGCAGAGAGAGACAGCCAGAGACAGAGACAGACAGCCAGAGACGGAGAGAGACAGAGACAGGCAGAGAGAGACAGCGACAGACAGAGACAGGCAGAGAGAGAGAGAGACAGACAGAGACAGAGAGAGATACAAAGACAGACAGAGGCAGAGAGAGACAGACAGAGAGAGACACAGAGAGAGACAGAGGGAGACAGAGAGGGCGGGAGGGAGGGAACTGCTGTAGGCCCCCAGCCCCAGGCCCTCCGCTGCCTCTCCCCTTCCCCCTCCCCCACTGCAAGCGGAGCAGCGCACTTTTATTTTGCTCCTTTGTAAGGTTTCTGATATTTTGCGTAAACAAAAGAGTCTTGCCCCATTTTTCCTCTGAGAAGAAACACGCATCTGCACACACCTCCCTGAGCAGCAGTGACGTCATCCGGACTTTATTTTCGGAAGACTTCAGCTGCGGGAAAGTGGCAGCCAAAGTCCCACCCCTTCTCGCTGAGGGCACCTCAGGCTCTGAAGGGGAGAACTCTGTCTTTGTTCGGTCACTGGTGCTCTCGTTCCCTCCCGTGCGGGGCTCAGGGAAGAGCCTGGAGGGAAACCTCTGGGCCGGCGGCCGGGTCGGGTGGGCCCTGCAGACGCAGCTCTGTCTCCGCACTACATACACCTAAGGCTCTAAAACGACTCTTCATCAGCTGCTTTTTTGCTGAGGATCACGTGAAACTTTTCTGTTGACATAAATAATCATCTCTAATTAACATCAGTGGAGACAAATTTGAACACATAGAACTATGTAGTTGACTATTCTGTCACAGAAAGAGGGGGAGGGGACAGGCTCAACCCAGCCCCCCAAGCCTTTCTTTATTTGGGTCCCAATTTTCTTAGGGTTCCAGCTATGTCTTCTTTTCTCAATTGCACTGCCCTCTACCGTGTTGGACTTTACTCCTGCCATCAAAGACCTCTGATGACAATTTTAAGGTGAAAGTTCAAGAATGTAAATGTTGAGAAATTACCATTAAAAATTAAATTAAGGGGGACAAAACCCTTGCTATGCAGGGATCACAAACTGATCTGGCTCCCAGAGGAGTCTGTGAATCCCCCTCCCAATTACCAGCCAAGGGGGCAGGGAGGTGAGGGGTTGAGGGTCTGCAAACCCACGAACAAAGGCAAGGCAACCAAGAAATCATTGCAAGGTCCAGAGGGTGCCCTGCCAGCCGCCCACAAGATGAACAGCCGGGGTCCATGCTAGACCATGCGAACAGAACCAGAGCAGCAGAGGGGTTTCCTGAGCAGGCAGGGTGCAAAGGCAGGTCCCCAAAACTGACATCCAGACAAGCCTTAGGATGGTCTCCCTCCCTTACCCCGTGCCATGCTTGGTGATCCAGCTGATGGACAGGAGGCTCTGTCCCCCATCACTCTTGCTCCCTGCCGAGGAGGATCTTAACTCTTGGTCACTGGGCTGCAGGCCCCAGCTCAGGTCTTGAGGGTGGAGGCGGAGGGGTCTCTGCTTTCACATTCCCGAGTCCCAGCCATGCCAGGGGTGGAAGGTGGCCCCCTGGAGGACAGCTCCAGCACACGCATGAACACTGGCACATGACCCTGGAATTCTCTGGTGTTACCATGTGCCCATCACTCAGAAGCAGCCAACCTAGTGCAAATGATGGAAAGGCTTGTTAATGGCTCAGCTGAGGCGCTGGCTCTGGGCCAGCACCCTGCAGGGTTCAGTCACCATCCTTAGCATGCAGGATTTGTGCCGTAACAACGGTCAGTAAATGGTGCTGAGACCCTAGTACCTTGAATATGAGCTCCAGGAACCGAGGAACGGAAGCAAGTCTGGCCCCTCTCACTGTGACCCTCGGTGGACCGCTTGCACGTTTAGAGCTACTTGTCGCTGCTGGGTTAGGAGTCCTGATTCCCTGGTCAGTGGTGGGGAGTGCTTCTGCCAGGGTCTCCACTAGACGGGAAGCACCACTGCCTTTTGGCCACTTTGGGCTTCTTATGCCAGTGGACAAGCAATCAGAGAATGGGCTTACTGTACAGGTGGGGTAATCAGCCCTGAATGCCACAAAGAGCTCGGTTTGCTGCTCCAGTGGGGCCGGTTCAGTGCCTGGGCTGTGTGATAACTATACATGGGCAATTGCCGCAGCCGCAGCTCGTCAAAGGCAAGGCAACCAAGGGCTCAGCTCCTCTGGGCAAACAATTCCAGTTAGCCAAGTTCTGGCTGAGGGACAGCAAAGGAGAATGGGGTGGAGGGGGAGGTGATGGGCACGATTGCAGCCTGGGGTTTGCTGTGCAGCAGGGCCTCCTGCTTGGTTTGGTAACAGGTCTATAACTTTTTAGCAGATTGCGACTAGACTACACCTTGAAGAATTATACTTGCACGGCCCTCTAAGAGATCAGTAGGGTGTCTGTTCTCAGGTGGGACTGCAAGGGCTGGACTGTCACGGAGTTGGTTTTTAGACCCCTTCAGGTCCGGCTGGAGTGCCCTGGCAACCCCTGGCCTGGCTCCTGCAGTCACAGGCCTGGGTTGCTGTCACTGCTACTGCAGCCACTGTGAGTTGCTGTGTCCATGGGGTGGCTGCTTCCGTCCTTCATGCCACATGTAAATAACCCTCAGCAGCGCCTTTCCTCAAGGTCGTGATGCAGGCCCCCGGCCTGCGTTCTTGTCGCCTCTGAAGGGTGAGATGCGCCAGGATATGCCCCCCCCCATGCACATGCCATCTGAAAGGGAGGGATTAAACACCTATGGGGCAGACTGACCAAAGAACAAAGACAGGTCCGCTCTGCCCTCTTCTTTCCCTTGCACAGACCAGCCAGAGTCCCGGAGGCCACCAATCTCTCTGAAGACAGAGCAATCAGCTCGTGATGCACAGGGACCTCCCTGATGTGCTTTCCTGCCTTCCTGCCTCAGACCCCTCTTCTCTGGGACTGCAATCCCTAGGGAATGTTAGCACAAAAGCCGTTGCCTCAGACTCTACTTTAGGGAACCTGGGCTAAGAATAGACAACATCATTAATAAAATTTTAACTTTGCAGCCTTGTTCAAAGGAAAGAAAGATATATACAATGGAATACTACTTAACCATTAAGAAGAATGAAATTCTGCCATTTGCAGAATGGATGGACTTGGAGGGCATTATAAGTCCCTCCAAGTGAAATAAGTCAGACAGAGAAAGACAAATACTGGATGATATCACTTATATGTGGAATCTAAAACACAACAAACTAGTGAATAAAACAAAAGGGAAGCAGACTCATAGACATAGAGAACAAACTAGTGGTTACCAGTGGGGCGAGGGATTGGGGAAAGGGCAATATAGGGGTGGGGGGAAAGGCGGTTATAATGGGATTATATGCAATCATGTGTTATGAAAAACTATAGAGCACTATGAAATTTAAGGAATCTTTCGTTCAATAAAAAATAGAGAAATAAAGAAAAGAAAAAAGAGGAAGGAAGGAAGGGAGGAAGGAAAACTTTATCATGTCCAAAACAAGCGAGATGTCAAAGCCAGAGTTATCCCGGGAGCTGATGTGGGGCAGTCCTCGGGGAATGAGAGAAGAGACAGGCCTGGAGTGGTGACTGGTGAGTGGGCGGCCTCGGCAGAATCGGACAGCAGCCTCTGATGGTGGGGGGCACCTCATCTGTGAAAAAAGACTGAGAGAGTCCACCCGTGGCTCCAGGACCCCACCAAGGACGTCTTCCACTTGCCTGAAGACAGAAATGAAGAGAAAAGTCTCCCAAAGAAGTAGAAACGGACCATGTGAGACGTGACAGTGAGACCTGAACCTCCTCTCATCCGTGGCGTGTGGGTCTCCAGCTCAGAAATTACAGGAAAATGCGTCTAATGTGATTGGAATCCCTGGTGCCTGGGAAGAAGAAAGTGCTTATTTTCCTGCCAGGACACTTCTACAAACTGGAAGACAAGCTTAGGATGGAAATGTTCAAGCTGGGCAGGGGTGGAGACGGCACGAGAGGGTCGGCAACTGGAAGGAACAACGGGGCTTGTGTCCTGAGAACTAAAGGCAAACAAGAGAAGAGTGACAGTGATGAGACAAGGGCAGCGTGAGTGAAGAATAAATAAAATTTAAAAGAAGCAAGTAGTTTAGAAACTGCAGAAATGAAAAAATATAATCATGGAAATTAAAAATGCAAACGATATGAGACAGAGAGGAAACGAGAGTCAACAAACTAGAATATAAAGATGAAAATAGTATACAGAAAACAGCACAGGAAGATAAAAATTATCTGAAATACGGGCCATTCAGAGATACGAAAAATAGAGTGAGACAATCCGACATAGGCAGTGAGGAGAGAATGAGAAAGAGGCAATGGTCAAAGAGATAATGACTAAGAACTTCCCAGAATGGAAAATGTACCAGTCAGCTCGGGCTGCTGTAACAAGGAACCACAGATGTTCCTCCCTCACAGTCCTGGAGGCTGGACGTCCTGAGATCCAGGGGTCACAGGGCTGGTCCTTCCCGAGGCCTCTCTCCCGAGGGCCGTGTGGACGGCCCTCTCCTCCCTGTGTCCTCACACGTTCATCCCTCAGTGTGTGTGTATCATATCTTCTTATAAGGACAACAGTCAGATTGGATTAGGGCCCACCCTGATGACCTCATTTTCCCTTAATTACCTCCTTAAAGACCTTCTCTCCAAATGCAATCACATTCTGAGGTGCTGGGGGGATCAGGGCTTCAACATATGAATTTTGGGGACAACATATGAATTTTGGGGACACAATTCAGCCCATAGCAGAAATGACTAAAGGTTGAAAAAGATGGGAGCAGCCCTCTGAGACTTGAGCAAAATTAAAACACAGGATTACCCACGGAAGAGAAACCTCGAAGGTGACTAGAGAGGACAGGGCAGCCTGAGCTGGACAGATGGATCGTTGGCGAGTGTAGATGCCAGATGCGCAGGAAGTCACTCATCCGCCCCCGGGGGACTGAATGTGGACGGAGCACGGGGCCCAGCCGCACTGCCCTCAGCCGGAGGCCGAAGCGGTGTCTCGGACCCGCAGAGACCAGAGGGTCACAGGCCGTCCCCGACGCCACTGCAAGTGCCACAGCCCAGGAACGAGGACACTGAGCCCAGAAGAAGGACGTGAGACCAAGAAGCAGCAGTGAACTACGTCCAACAAGCCTGGATGTGAAACAAACAATTTAGTGACTAATCGGGGGAATCTGGCCGTAAGGGGGAGTTGAGAGAGCAGAGCTGTGGGCTTCCAGGTGAGGTGCGGGCACCAGGGACACACCCAAATGAGCCCTGGGCGCAGGAGGGACCCCACCCCACAGGGACCCCGCACAGGCTGCCTCCGCCCCGGGCTCCCTACCAGCGGGCGGCGCCCCACAGGCTCCGGCCAAGGGGGCAGGGGCGGGGCACCTCCTTTATTTGGCACGGAGGAGCCTGATGAACTCATGGCTCTGCTCCCTGGCCTCTCCCGGGGCGGTGGGGGTTACCGAGGGGGCCCAGGCTCCTCTGTGGCCCCGGCAGCCTTGGGCCCCTCCCACCTGCTTCTCTTCCTCCCCGCAGCAGGTCCCGCCCTCGGGGTGGACGACCCAGCCCGCCCAGCCGAGTTCTGTCCGCCACACTTTGAAAACAGCCTCCCTTGGCCCGCCGCAGGCCTGGGGGACGCACCGGCCACCGGCTCTGCCCCAGGGAAGCTCTCTAGGAAGTTTGGCAGGGGATCCCCGGGTGCGGGGCCCCAAGGTGTGGTCCACAAGGCAGGGGCGCGGGATCCGCGCGGACCCCTCCCCAGGCCCCTGACGTCTGGTTCTACAGGGAGGGGCAGTCTAGGGCCAGAGGGGTCTGAGGGGCTGCACTCCAGGTGACCTGTGCCCACTGATGTGGCCTCACAGACGGTGCTGCTTCACTTTTATAAGTGCTTTAGCAGATACACGTGCATGCACACCCGTGCACACACAGCCAGAAGACAGCACTGACACCACGAGCACAGGCGGGGCAGGACGGTGCTGCGGGCCTGGCCACTCCGCAGGCCTCACAGGCCACCTCAGGAGGCAGAACAGGGTGCACACCCACGTGTCCTAGTCAGGCCTGGGAGCTGGGTGCTGTCGAGCATTTTCAACAAAAGGCAGAAGAGCTCACGTAATCTGTCCCTTCTGGGTAAAAGTGAGGTTTCTAGGAGTTTAAAATAACTGCCCTTTAGGGAATTCCCTGATGGTCCAGTGGTTAAGAATCCGCCTCCCAATGCAGGGGAGGCGGGTTCGATCCCTGGTCAGGGAACTAAGATCTCACAGGCCGCAGAGTAACTGAGCCCGCGTGCCACACTAGAGAGAAGACTGCATCGCAGCGCAAGATCCCACGTGCCACAACTAAGACCTAACTCAGCCAAATACATAAATACATTTTTTTTAACTGCCCTTTAAAAGAAACAGGTGCTGTGCTCTGAAAACCAATATTTGAACTGTTTTTGATGTCATGTGACTTGGTAGCTAAAACCTGTTAAATTTGTCACTTATAGCGTTCTCATATTTGCTCATTTTAAAAATATAGAAACATTTTTTTCTAATCTGTTTAAAAATTTTTTCCAAATAAAAAGGTTCAGTGAGTTTTGAATCCATTTGTTAAAAATATACTGATGCAACTCTTAGTTAGTTTGCAAGAACTGCTATCAGTACCTGGGAAGATGGAAATTCACCAGCTGAATCTCACCAAAGTGTCTGGTGGATGGATGGAGACAAACAGTGTCATGCTTTTGTAAGTGCAGCCCATGATGCTCTCTTTTATTTGAATTTACATACTTCAGGGGGTGTCCTCTTTAGCTCTGGCAGCCGAGTATTCAAAGAAGCCCGTTTCAGAGGAGAGCCTGGAATCGAGGTTTCACAAGATGGACCAAGATGTTAGAAGGGACAAGCATCTTCGTTCACACTAGTCTCCCAAAATAGCATCACACTTATTCACTTTATATTAGTAATAATGTTAAATAAAGTGTTTTTAATAATAAATGAACATTTTGAAAGGTTATGTCATTTTATCTCATCCTTTCTCATTTTAGTATACGTTTTGTAGTGTATTCAATATTTTAGCACAGTTAATCATGTACATATTTTTAATTAGATCACATACATTGGGGGGAATTTGTTCAGATGCTTTTTACTGATTGGTAGGTGATCAAAAAAAATTTTAAGACCACTCATCAAATTAAAGAATTTTTTTTTTTAATTTAAATAGTTAAAAAAAAATACACAAAGTGCTGAGAGGAAAACTGGAAACAGCGGAGAAGAAAACGCCAAGAGCTGTACGTGGATGATGTTCGTTATTTCTCATTCTGAGCGCAGGACGGGACCCCTGCCTGTAAAGCGGGGACAGGGACGGCCCCTGTCTCGGGGGCTGGTGGAGGTGGAGTTAAGAGACAGAAGTCGGTGGTGCCGGCACACGGTCGTTGCTGCTGAAGGTTCCTCTTCTTCTGAGGCTGAAGTGTAGGAACCTGCCAGTATGCAACGGGGTCCCACCCCCGCCCCCCGGCGCCCGGGTTCTCGCCGTGGGGAGAGCGAGCACGCAGCCCACCGCTGTTCCCGCCCCCCTGTCCTTCCGGGACGGGCAGCTCGCCCGTGGAGAAGCGACACCCGTGTCCCCTCCGCGCGGCCCAGGCGTGGTGAATGGGATGTTCGCGATGCCTGAGGCCAGGTGGGAAGCCACGGCTCGGCCCTTCCCCAGCCCTCTCTCTAGGGCCACTTGCCCTGGAGCCCCGAGGCTCCGAGGGCAAAGCTCGCCCGAAGCCGCCGTGCTGGAGAGGCCCCGGAGAGACACATGGGCGCAGCGGGGGATCCGTGGAGCCCAGCTGCTGAGTCCTCCCGGCGGCGGGCTGGGCTCAGCCGTGAACGATGGTGGTCTCCCAGCCGTCGTCCGAGTGCAAGCGAGGGGGAGCTGCCCGGAGCAGCCCCGTCCGGTCCCGAGCCAAGCAGACAGGGACGTGTGATTGCTGTTGCTTTACGCCCCTACGTGTGGGGGGCACTCGTTCCGGCGTGGGCTGGCGGGCACCGGCAGCTCACGGGGTCTCAGCGCCCGTAAAGGTGCTGGACCCTGGGTTAGCGCCCATCTGTGGGCTTCCCAGTTCTCAGGAGAGCCCTGGGGAGGGCGGGGAAACAAGCATGGAGGCTACTCCCGCTGACCCCCAGGGTGCCTCTTGCAGCCACAAGGTGGGGGGGCCGGGGCCCCAAGCGTGGGTATCGCGAGGGCCCTTCCACAGTGGGCGGGGAGCGGGTATCGGTGGCCAAGCGCGTGAAGTCAGCGACCTCGGTCTCAGAGAGGGGCTGCTGGGTCCGTCCTCCCAACCTGCCCCCGCCTGCCGAGGACCTTGCTGAGAGCGGGCGGCTCATCGCGGCATTTTACTTTAAAAAAAGAAACAGCAACACAGGCACACATACCGAGCGTGTCTGCACCCTTAAAGCTCTGTAAATGCAGAATTTTAATCAGCCCAAAGCTGGGCCAGGCCCTCCTAAGCCCTGGGATTAACAGCTCCGCGTTGCAGCGGTCCCCAGATGAGGGACCGTCCCCCAGAGGGTCTCAGTCCTGAGAGCCCGGGAAGCGAGTCATCTTAGCAGAAGCTGGGTCCCTGCAGCCCGGGTGGGCTGTCACTCCGTGCGCTGCTCATGATGACGAATGACACTTACTCTGGGACAAAACTTTGCGTTAAAATGTTTGAGGGGGAAAATCTGTGGATGACTTTGACGGGGATGAAGTGACTGATCCTTTCCGGGGGTTTATTTCTCGGTGAGGGGAGGGCTCCGGATTAAACCCTCGCTTCTGGAAACACAGCACATTGTGCCCCCGCTGCCTGTCACTGGAAACTAAAGTATTTGGCTTAAGCTTATTTTTCCTCCTAAGCTGCCTGGCACATACTCTGCCCCGAGAGCGGCTTTGCAAAGCAAAGATGTTTATTTCCTGAGTTTCAGAAAATCCGTACCCCTCCAAGCGGCCTGCTTACTCGAGAAGTTAAGTAATGAAACGCAGGGCCAAGCGAATGGGGCCGCCGAGGGTCTGATGCACCCCAAACGCCACCGCCGGCCGACAGCTGCGTCCGCTTGTGGCCCACACCGCGACAGTGCTTACTGACCTCCCAAGGGCGCTTTGCTGGGTTTGTGTGGGACAACATGTCTGGGGCAGGTCACACTGTCTGCACAGCGGGGAGAGGCCAGGCCTTAGGCACCCCGGCCTCCTCCTCTCCCTTCCCCCAAGACGGGGGGCACAGTCCTGGGGGCAGCAAAACCCCCTGTGTCACCACCTCTGGCCGCACGGCTCAGGCATCCACTCTGAGCAGGGGCCATGGACACCACGTCCTGGCTGGGCTACAGGCTCACGGGAGAACCAGACAGCATCACACGAACGTTATGTGGAGGCACTTTAAGGGGCAGAGCATTTGCCGTCCCGGGAACGAGTGGCGGGCAGCCAGGCTGGGGGGTGCGCGTCTTGGGGGCAGCCCTCCTTGTCTGAAGCTCCCTCCAGCTGAGTGTGTGTCCGCAGGACCGTGAACCCATCCTGGGACCCAGATGTGCCGCCGCCCTGCTGTCCAGTAGGTTCTCGAGCCGGAGCAAAGGCCGGAAGGCGGGGGAGAGAGGACAGAGGCCTGGGGGGAGGGCTCTTCCACCCTCAGTTTGCAAACTCTGCACACGCCGCTTCCCGCCAGGCCTCTCCCCCAGCCCAGGTGACAAAACCCATCCTCCACCGGGGACGCTGGCGCACCTGGGGCCTTGCCGGCCTGGAGGGGCAGCTCGCTGGGACCAGACTGGACAGGAGAGGGGAGGAGGTGGCCAAACCCCAGCAGCTCCTTCCAGACAACAGGACAGAGCTGATGGGGCTGGTTCTCTGCAGGGTCTCCCAGCCGCGGACAGTGCTGTGTGAGGGCAGGTTGCCTGGCAGCCTCTCTGATTGGGGCGTTTTCCTCCTCTGCCCTAGGAGCCCCTCGAAGCGGCCTTTCCATCTCTGCCAGCAGGCCCGCCCCTTCTTCCCTCTAAGGTTGGTCAGTGGTGGCGACTGTTAGGGGCACCCAGGGGGTCTGACCCCCGCCCCACCCCCTTAACCTCAGTCACGGCCCACGGGGGTCCCTTCGCTGTCCTCATCACCATCTGCCTTTCTCATCTCCTTCCAGAATGGGAGCTCTGGGTGTGGAGGGGCTGGTGGGGAGCTCCTGCCCCATTCTCGACTGTGTGCCCAGCATCCAGAATGTGCCAGAACATGCTGGGATGCACCACGAGGCTGGAACAAGGCAGTTGGACCACCCAGGCCTTGGGATCCCCAATTGTAAAACAGAGTCTATGGGAGAGATGATATTTAGGGCACCTAGGACCCATTCTGAGTCTAGAGCTTTAAATCAATGAGATGAAAGTAAAGGGAGATGCAATTAAAACGGTGGCAGAGCTGCTGGGAGCAGGGCTAGGAGACGCTGGCTGGAGTTTAAGGTATTTCCATGGAAATGCACCACCCTGGACAGAGCAGGCCACTTGGCAGCCCGGATGTAGCAAGGAAGTTTCTGGAATCATGGTCTGTGCCTGCCCCAAGAGGGAAAGGTGTGGCTGAAGGAGGCCCTGGATATTGGCCACCCAAAGCTGTCCATGTCCTCATCTCTGGAGCTGTAAGTGTGACCCTATGTGGGAAAAGGGCCATGTGTCTGGGATTAAGTCAAAGATCTCGAGATGAGAGATCATTCTGGATTATCGGGTGGGCCCTACGTGCCCTTGTGCCCTTATAAGAGAGCAGTGCAGGAAGCTCTGACTACAGACAGGAGGACAGGGATGACCGCGGAGGGAGGGCAGACTGAGTGACGTGGCCACAAGTCAAAGAAGGCTGGTAGCCGCCGACCTGGGTGAGCCCAGAGCCTCTGGGGCAGCACGGCCCTGTCCCACTCATGGCAGGCCCGGGGGGCTAGTGCACTGCCCACGGGAGAAGGGCTGCTGGCTGCCAGGAAGAAGGTGAGTGATGGGCACTCAGTGGGGCCTGTCCCTCGACGATGAGAGCCCAGCGCTCGGTCCATCCCCTGAAGACGCCCAGCTCCTCGGAAGAGGAGGCCAGGCTGCGCCACGCAGATGCAGACCCACCTTGGCCCTGTTTGCTCAGGAAATGCTGAACAAAGCACCCCGCTGTCCACACCACTCCCTGCAGGGCCCTGGCGAACCTGTGCTGTGTGTGTCCCACCCACCCGTCAGCACCGACGGGGCACAAATCCATCCGAGGAAGCATCTGGGGGAGAGCCGGGCTCTCAGCCGCCTTCCCGAGGCCTCCAGCCCCGCCAGCCCCGCCGGCCCAGCAAGCATGGTGCCCTCCTCCACCCCGGCCTCCCTCACAGCCACATGGAGACACAGGCTCTGACACAGACATGCAGAGACCCTGGGATCCCAGCCCAGGGCCAGGCCCCTTGAGGAGAGGGGAGGTCACCAGATGCCCAGGGGGAGGTGACCTGCCTGAGACCACGCCGGGACACGCCATGGGGGCGCGGGGTCAGTCGCCAACGTCAGAGGCTTGTCGCAATGCATAAAGCGTAATTTCCAGAAACTGAAGCTTGTCCTAAGTGCCACAAGTTTGACAATGTCTTGGCCGACCGTTGAATTCAGAATTTTAATTTAAACTCCCAACTTTTCTGAAATGTGCTTTATGATGTTTGTGTCCTTAAATATAGCTTGAGAAGCAAAGGAAACCATGCTGCAGGGCTGGGTCATGGCGGGCGGCAGGTGGGAGGTGAAGCGGGGGGACCGGAGGCCTGGAGGCTGCGCTCCAGCAGGAAGCCAGAGGGCGACTGCGTGAGAGAAGTAACTGGGGGGCACATCTTAGCAGGGAACCCAGTCCTTCCCCAGGCCGTCCCGCTGGGCGAGGCCAGCGCGGGTTATTGGCAGGTGGCGCCACCGGGGAGAAGGCGGCTACGTCTGCTGGGGGGCTGGAGGGTGTGCCGGCCTCTCCGGAGCCCGGGCCAGGATGGACACAGCATCGCTTGCCCCGGGTGCGGGCTGGGAAGGCAGTGGGGTGTGGGACCAGCTGGCAGGGGTGCTGGGAGGTGGAGGGTTCGCAGACGGGGTCTATGCTGGTCACATGTGTGCCAGCTACACGTGTTCTGGGTGTGTTTTCCATGATCTAAACTACTTAATATGACTTTGGCATGTAGTGTGGTCCCTCACCTGGGGATGTTCACCCGAATGATGTGACAGCAGGAGGGGCTGATAGAGTCCACGACGCTTTGTGGTCTTGACAAACTTTTTTTTTTTAGATTTTTTTTTGATGTGGACCATTTTTTTTTAAGTCTTTATTGAATTTGTTACAGTTGCTTCTGTTTTATGTTTTAGTTTTTTGGCTGCGAGACATGTGGGCTCTTAGCTCCCTGACCAGGGATTGAACACACACTCCCTGCACGGAAGGCAAAGTCTTAACCACTGGACCGCCAGGAAGTCCCCTGTCTTAACAAACTCTTGAAAAGTTTGCACCACTGGAAGCGTGAGATGGTGACGCACTTGTCCGCGTGTTTTTAACTTTCCCCGCAGTGCGCCATACGCAGGGCAAGTGCACGAGTGCGGGACAGGGTGACCCTTGGCCCCTAGTGGAGCCACCACACCAGTCAGGAAGCAGAACGTGGTCAATATGCACAGCACCCCCTGCCAACCGTGGTGGCCCCTGGGGCCCAGCCTGGATGCCACAGCCCACGTGGAGGGCGTGTGGTCCACGCAACATGATGAGTGCCGTGGCGGCTGCACTGTCCTCCATTCTGTCTGTGCTCCGCCATGTGGGGTAGAGACTCTGTTTATCTGCTCTCTGCTGTTGGCATGCGGGTTGTTTTCCGCTTTCTAATACTTCAGGTAAAGCTGCCGTGAATATCCCCCTGCCTCTTGGAGCACGTGTGTGCGCCTCTCCAGGGGTGCAGATGGGCTGCTGGCGGTCACGCCCACCTCTCACGAGGCTGGGTCCTTGCCACTTCTTTGCCCCCAGTCTCTCGCGTGGGCCGAGCCGGCAAGCGCTGGTGTCTCCCTGAGGTTTGATTTGCTCTCCTGATGGGGGGTGAGGCTTTCGGCCTTTTTGTTTATTCACTGCCCGTTTGAATATCCTCTTTGCGAAGTGACTGCTCACCACTTCTGCCATGTTTCTGCCGGTTCCTTTCTTTGTTTGCAGGACTGTATCAGCCTGTGGATGTGTGTTGAGGGTACCATCCTACGCTCTGTAACATGTCTGCCCACTTTCTTAACGGTGTCTTTTAAATAACAAAAGACTTTAATTTTAATATAGCCCAGTTTATCAACCTTTGCCTTCAGAGTTAGGCCACGAATACACATCATGAGCGCACACTTTCCCAGTTTCCTGTATCGTCTTGTAGAAAAGGTTTTGTCTCTCATTTTTAGTTCCACAGTCTCCCTGGAACTGATTTTTGTGGAGCCTGTGAAATGAGGGGTTTATCAGGCAGCCTTTGCTGTGTAACAAACCGCCCAGACCTAGAGGTTTAGAACATGAGCCGTGTGTTTGTCTCATGAATGTGGGCCTGGTCGGGTCACCCTGGGCTGCACTCTCCGTGCCTCTGTGCCAGCTGGTGTGTTGGCCATTGGCTGGGTGATCTGCAATGCCTCCCCCACATTCTGGGACGGGCAGGCTGACCAGCAGGGACACAGGGTGACTGGGCCCCCTGCCTCTGGTCCTCCAGAGGCCACGGGCGGCAGTTACAGGCTCTCCAGAGCAGCAAAATGCTTTCAGATCTCTGCACGGGTCGCGCTGGCCATGGCCCCGCTGGCTGTAGTAAGTCTCCGGCCAAGGTCGGGGTCTGAGGGCACCCAGAGAAGTGCGGGAACCAGGTGGGGACAGGGAGGTTGCAAACCACCGTAGTCCACCCTCTGGCCCCGAATTATTCTCAACCCTCCACGTGTAAGCCAGGCTCAGCCCCTCCCAGGACCCCCAGCCCCGCTGGACCATGGCCTTAGGCTCAAAGTCCTGGGTCCTCTCCATTCAAAGACTGAAGAAGTAAAGAGCCAGCGTCTGCCCTCAAATCCACACCTGCTCTCTCTGGGGTGGCTCCCTCTACTTCGGAGGGATCCGATTTCTGAGGGGCCACATCCTTACGACTCCCAGCAGCCCTTTAGTCCAACAGTGCCTGCAACCTCTCAGACGGGTCTCGCCCCTTAACTGGACTACCCCTGAGCCCAGTTACCATTTTGAGAATGTTTGAGACATTGAAGCTGTGAAACCCAGCAAGCCCCCCCTTTCTATGTTCCCTCGCAAGTTGGCTTGCAAACGGAACTATTCTTTATCTCCTCTTTCTCTTTCCTGCATCATCACTGATGGCTGAAAGAAGCCAGTTGACACTTTCCAATCCTGCCTGTGAAGCCTCTTGCGGAGGCTAAAGGCTTCGGCAGACGCGTTTTCTGCCTTCTGGGCCATCCCAGGCCACAATTCTGCCAGTCATTTGGGCTGCCACGCTTCCTGCCTCTAAGAATAAACTCCTCATCACCTCCCCTGCTCTGCTCACCAAAGGATTGGGATGTCTGTCGCAGTAGCACCCCTCCTAGGAGGCCTTTTCTGTATGAGTCAGCTCTGCTGCATAACAAACCTCCTCAGAACTTAAAACCTTAAATCAACCACCACTACTTAGCCCACAGCACTGAGCATCAGCTGGGCGGCTCTTCTGGGTTTGGCCTGCGCAGCTGATCCCTGCAGGACTCTGGTGGGTCTCAGGGCACTTTACCCATTTCCTGCCCGTTTCCCACCCTGGTCCAATCCTGTGCTTTGTGGTTTCAATACTGCATATTCTTTAATCCCATAAGAAGTTATCATTGGTGCTTTATGCATCCAGGTCACTGGATTTACCCATATCTTTCCCCTTCATCATCTTCAGCCTCCTTTATCCTCCAATACCCACCCAGGATCACAGTGCTTCTGTGTGCAAAGTACAAGGGGTGAATTTTATCAGTTATCTGGGTGGTTATGAAAATCCTTCCTTTTACTTTCTTTTTTTCTCTTTGTCCTTGGTTTTCACTTCTTTATTGATGTTCTTAGGTGAGATTTTCTTTCAGTTTTCCTGCTTGGTGATTTTGGTGCTTCTTGAATCTGGAGTTTGATATCTTTCATCAGTTTTAGGAAATTATCAGCCATTATCCCTTTAAATATTTCTTCAGCTTTTACGCTAAGACTCAAATTACACACTTGTGAAGCCCCTACTGTATCACCTATGCCTTTCCCTCTATTGCAGCTTCCAGTTTTTGTCTTTCCATGCATCAGCCAGCTGCCCTCCAAAGCAGTCGTCCATGATGGGAATGAAATTTATGAAGAGCTATACTGTATGATCCATGAATCCACTGACCAGAGCCCAGGTGGATGGCAGAGAAGGTCCAGGCAGGGGATGCCCGACGATCTCTGCCGCGTGACCCCCACTCATCTCTGGGGTGTGGCGAGTGCCATGTGGGGCCTCTGAGAGTGGCCTGCCTTCTGTGTTCACATGTCAGGAAAGGCTAGCTTCTGCCTCATGGTTGAAGATTAACTATGCAAATACAGAGAGGAAGCTCCCCTATCTGCACTCTGCAGACCCCTGGGAGGCAGGCCCCAGTCCTCGAGGGCCTGGCCCTCTACCCCCACAGCCCACAGGGGACGGTCCTGGGCCAGCACTGGGAGTCTGTCCGGTGAAAGAGGAACAAAGTGTGCCTCCTAAGAGCAGGCGGGACAGGCATGGGCCGTGGCCAGAGCTGCGACTCCACTCCCTGGAACACCACGTGGTGCTCCCAACCCCCGAGCTTTCATGCTGTTTTGAAAGCTCTGGCTTACATCTTATCTTTGCCCTTGCAGGTTTTAAGAGACAGCCCCTGTCAGACGGCGTTTGAGTCACTTCTGAGCTTACTGAAAAGTTGATGCTCTTGGTGTGACGTGTTCTCAGCTAATAGCTGCCTGAGAAGAGCTGAAATGTCTTCCTTGTCTAAATAAGCTTCAGATTTGCTCCCTGGCCACCCGAGCTGGCAGCCTCAGTCACCCCACATTCGTACACAGAGCCGCGCCACCCATCTCCGAGGGTGCCCCCCACCCTCCCCCCCTGACCTGGGCTTGCGGCCAGGGCGCTGTCACCTCCCTGATGCCATGCAGCGAGGCCCTTGCTGTGCCAGCCGAGGCTTCAGCCACAGCTTCTGCTGCTCACCAGGATCTAGGCAAGAGCCCCCGACCCCCAAGGAACGGCTGCCCCTCACATCACTTTGGAGTGAAGAGGCCTTGAGGCCAACAGATGGGCAGGCGGGGTGCGGAGGGGAGAAGCAGTGTGACGGTCTCCAGGAGCTTGAAAAGGAAGAGGAGGTCACACCGGAGGAGGGAGAGGGAGGGGACAGGGCAGGACCACCTGCAATAACGAAACAGCAGCGCAGCTTGGTTCTTTTCCATGATGAATACAATTGACAAGGAAATAAGAAAAAAGTCACAAATTCCTGCTGCTCTCAGGAGCGAAAAGGTGGTCATTGCTGCACGGCCTACGGGCATTAGAAGGTTAAGACAAGGATCTTCACACCAGAAGAAATGGATGGATTCCTTGAAAAAACACGACCTACAGAAACTGTCACAAGCAGATATAAAAACCCCGAAAGGTCCTATAACTATTATAGAAACTGAACCTGTAATTAAACACCTTCCTGCAAAGGAAACTCCAGGCCCTGGGGGTGTCGCTGGTGAGCTTTCCTTTAAGAAAGGACTTGCTCCCGCAGGAAACAAACAAGGAAACACACCCAACCCACCTACGGGGCCAGCACAGCCCTGGCACCAAAACCCACAGGCCAGAGCTCCCCACCAACATCACACGATATCCTAAACTCAGTTCTAGCAAGTCGAATTCAGTGACTAAGAGAGGTTGCACCAGAAATGCATTTTCATACATTCAAAATCAACCGATGTTATGGACAGACTAAAGGAGAAAAGCCCTGTTATCAGTGAAATAGGCGCAGAAAAAAAAAATGGATAAAACTCAACCGGTTCGTGATAAAAAAAAAAAAAATCGTCAGAAAACTGGAAACAGAAGTTTCCCTCCGTCTGTTAAACAGCATCTGCAGAAACTCTACAAATAACACACTTGATGGTGGAAGAGCCCCAGACACAGTCACTTGGATGGGGACATAAAGCTACTGTCAGTTGGCGGTCCTGCCGTAACTGGACTCAGTATGGAACATAGGGGCCGTGGCCCTTGTTTTACAGCAAATGCACAAAATAACCTGAGATGGTCCAAGACCAGAAGGATGGGGACGAGGGGCACAGACTCTAGGAAGCTTCAGAGGGACACGGAGGAGAACATCTTCTGACCGCGGCACTGCTGAGGATTTCTTGGGCAGGATAAAAGCACAACCATAACATTAAAAAATGATAAATCGGACTTCATCAAAATTAAAAGCTTCTGCTCATCAAAAGGTACCATTAAGAATATGAAAATAGTGGGGTGAAAATATTTGCAACACAAAGATAAGACAAAGGATGTCTATCCGGGATATATAAAGAACTACTAGTAATAAGAAAAAGACAAACAACCCAACAAAAAATTGGCAAAGACTTGAGCAGACAGTGCGCAAAAGAGGATATCCAAAAGGCCAATAAGCATATAAAAAAAGAACCCAATGTCATTATTCAGCAGAGGGATGAAAATGAAAGCCGCGGTGAGACACCACTGCACACCCACCAGGATGACTGAAGTGAAGAAGTCGGACAACACCAAGTGCCGCAGGAATGCTCACGCATCGCTGGGTGGGGGTAAACGGCACGGCCACACTGGACGCACTGACGGTTTCTAGTGACGTCAAATCCGCCCTATGGCCCGGCAGTTCTCCTTCTGGGCTTTACCCCGAAGAGACAGGTGCCTGTGTCCACAAAAAGCCTCGACAGGAACGTGCAGAGCAGCCTGTTCACCACACCCCCAAACCAGGAACAAGGCCAACATTCAGCAAGAGGAACACGGACGCAGCTCGTGGCTCGTCCCAGGGCGGGATGGATGGACGCAGCTTCGTGGGCGTTCTCCAAGATTAGGCTGAAAGAAGTCAGGCCCAACAGGGAGCAGGCTGTGCGATTCCATTCACCTGAGGTTCAAGGAAGACAGCGCCGTCCGTGGTGCAGTGCCGGGCCCACGGGAAACCACGAGTCGGTGTGGGGAGGAACCCCTCCCACCCCTCGGGGGTGAGGTGGGGGTCACCCCCCCCCCCCCGTGATGGATCCTAACCACAGAGGCGCTGGGGAGGGGAGGGAGACCAGCCACGCCCTCAGGATGGGCCACAGACACAGGGCAGAGCTCTTCCTGGGACCCTTCCCTGCCGCGTCCCTGTGCCACATCCGTGTGCCACGCTCGTGTGCCGTGTCCGTGTGCCCCCACACAGTCACCTGAAGCCCCTCCTCCTTTCTCCCTGTGCTCCCACTGCTGCATTTAGGGACGTCATGAGGGAGAGCTTAAGGGTGCATCCCAGGACACAGATGATGGGAAGGGGTCTCGATGGAGCCAGCAGGGATGCACACCACCTAGAGCCCCCGACTGAAAGCCAGTGAGGCCTGGGTGGCCCCTCGCTGGGGAGGGGCTCTGGGCTTTTCAGTTACAAGAGGATGGCTGCTTTGGGTCAGGCGGGAGGCCCATGAGAGCTCGAGCCTGGGAAGGAGCATGGGTGCCGGGCGGTCACGGGTGGGTGCCCTGGCTTTGTCAGTCTGGACCCCTTCCTGCCTTAGGGGGTCCCGTGTTTTGGAGGCTGGAGCCAAAGCCAGCCTGGTGGGAGCAGCGCTGTGTCCCCGGGTCCCCTGAGCTCTTCCTACGCCACACAGGCCTCCCTGAAATGTCCTCTGGGTGGCGCTGTCCACCAGGGGCTGGGGTCTTCGGACGCACTTGTAGTGCCCTAGAGCTGTGCAGTGACACGGCGTGTGCACACGTGTCCGTATCAAGACACTGCTTATGACTGCATGTCCACAAGCAACACAGACACTCACGCCTGTCCTGCAGTCTGTGCACTCCTGGCACGTTGCCAGTTTGAGACACAAAATACCACACCATTTTGTCTCCCAAACTTTGCTCATTTCCCCCTAATTGGGGTGTCTCTCTTTATATAAAACCACAAGCTGTGGCCTAGATTGGCGGTCAAGCCAGCAGTGACATCTGCTTGGAAGACAGAAGAGGATTTGAGCGCTTCTCCTGGATTCTGAGACTCGTGTTTCTCACACTTTGGCCTGTGAGATCTGGATGCACTTCACACGTGCTGACAGCAGGTGGCGGCCTGGGGCGGCGGTGAGGACCTGGGGACTGGGGAGGTGGGGCAGGGTGGGTGAGCGCGTCCCCCGCGTGGACATCGCCACCAGGCACGGCCAACACAATCCCGTCAGGGGGGATCATTGCCAGACTCTCAACAGTTTTCCAGGAGCAGACAAGGTAGCAGCGTATCTTCCGAAGACTCGCACAGGCTCTAGGGGAGCAAGGGCGCTTCCCCAGCCCAAGTCTACAGCTGGGTGTTTTTGTACACTTTTGCTTTAAATATTTCATGGGCCCCTTCACTCCAGAGGCTTCAGAGGAAACGCACGCTGTGTCCTTGTCGGCAGCCCGGACCTCCTTCCAGAGCAGGACACGGCTGCTTCCACTCAAATCAGAATGATTTGTCCTGTCAAGCAGAAGCTGGTTGTCAGGATTTTGTGTTCTTAAAGTATTGCCTGAAAATGAAATTAACGGAGCACTCTCGCAGTGCGGGAGGGGACGCAGGGGGACGGGCCATCCGAGGGCACCGCCAGAGTGCCGGCCCCTCCCCTCCCCGTGCGGGACCCCAGGAGTCTGCGGAGGGCAGGGCACGCTTCTCTGGGTCTGCAGCACAGGCCCCAGCCAGTGCCTGCTTGGCCAAGCCAGCTACAGGCGGCACTCCCCAAACTGGGGCTCGCTGGCCCACAGCTACACGTCTGGTCCAAGAGTGCCTGCCGGGGCCTCTGGTCCCTGGGGACCTGGGGGGCGCCTGCCCAGGTGGGCTGAAGTGCCCAAGCCCTGAGCTAAAGGGGAGAGCTGTGGACCCCTCCTTGTGCCTCAGGAGGGGACAGCTGGACGTGCGGCCGCCATGCCCACCCTGCACCGTCCTCCTCTGCCCAGAAGTCCCTGCAGCTGGATCTCCAGGAGCCGATCAGACCCGCTGGTGCCACTCCCATGGCTCCGCCAGAAGGGCCCGGGGCAGAAAGACAGGTCAGCTCACGTGCTGGGGCACACAGACACACATGCACGCACACACACGCACACATGCACACAGGCTCGCGTGCAAACACAGACACGCGGATGAAAAGGAGTGCTTCGGGCAGAAGGAAGGGGACCCCAGAGGGAAGCCTGGGGACTGAGGAACGAATGAAGAGGGAGAGAAAGGGTCAACAAATAAATAGAAGCAGACGTTGTAAACAGTACCAATAAGTCGCAGTGTGTAAAACGTAAGTAGATTTAAAACACAGAAGAACGGGGACTTCCCTGGAGGTCCAGTGGTTAAGACTCCACGCTTCCAATGCAGGGCACGAGTTCGATCCCTGGTCGGGGAACTAAGGTCCCACATGCCGTGCGGTGCGGCCAAAACAAAACAAAACAAAACATAGAAGAACAATACGTGGAGGGCAGGGGTGAGAGCCGGGTCCTGGCGTGGTCGGCCAGGAGGTGACAGGACAACAAACGCTACTTTAACGAGTCAGAGACACACGTAATCCCAAGGTGACTCCTGAAAGAATGGTAAGTTATAACTGGCCAGCTAATGGAGGATAAGCCTGGAATAAAAAAGAACCAATGAAGAAATGGGGAACAGGTGGGAAAAACCAAGACAAACGTAACGTGGTGGATCTGAACCCAAATAATTAAGCTAAGTGTGAAAGAGCCGAATATTTCAGTGACAAGAGAAGGCTTGTCAGACTGGGTTCGGTGGGAGACACACCCTAAATATAAGAGTGGGAGAACCGAGATGTGGAAGGAGACACCAGGCATGCGTGACCCCAGAGAAAGCTGGCAGGGGCGCGTCACAGCTCTAGCGCATGTGTGCGGGGACACGGAGGCCGGGGCCCTGCTGGAGACTCAGGGGTCCCTGCACAGAAGATGGGCAGCCACCACAAGAGTAGCTCCCAGCCCAGCCGGGAACCTCAGCTCCCAGTCTCAATACGCGGGAAGAAAAGCCGCAGTGCCGAAGGCAGGAATGCTCCAGCGGGGCAGAACGTTCAAAACGTCTCCCTTCGTAGCTGACAGACAGACGTGCAAAAACATGAGCACGGCTTGAACGGACAGCGGCCTCGTCGGAGCAAAAACAGCCTCCCCCGAGGCCTGGCAGCAGCCAGGCCTGCAAACCGGCGGCCACGCAGGCAGGTTTTCCTGCCGTGAAGTCATCCCACCCTCTTGGGACCACCACATCTGATGGCAGGTGTTAGTTTTTAATTCGTTGTCAGGTTTATGTAGCTACTTTTTAAATTTTAGGCTTTTGCACCTTTTTTCATGCGTAAAATCGCTAACGGTTTTCTTTTGCTATTGAACGTGTCCCACCTACGATAGCCGCCTCCTCCAGCCCTCACTTGGGCTTCACCTGGGCTTTGTTTACGGCCACAACTGTGCCAAGGTTGGTGTGACCGCAGAAGGCAAGGGACATGGTTTCCCTTTTCTTACTATTTCAAGCACTATGGTAACGCGCATCCTCGTGCGTCCATATGTGTGTGCGTGCACGTGTGCAAGTATTTCTCTGGAACAAACACTGGAAACAGCAAGCACCGCTGCGTGGAGAACGGGCATGTCTGTGGGTTCCCACCCAGACACCTGGAGGTCAGGGGCGGAGAGGAGGGCCTGGGCTTCCCAAAGCAGAGCGGTGAGTGAGGACGGGCCCGGAAGAAAGGCCGGCCGGGGGAAGCAGAGCCAGAAGTACGGGGGGTAGGGAGACGGGTGTGGGGAGGTCGGGGTCTCCCCGCCGGGAAACTGAGGTGTGCGGGACGACCCGCCGGCTGGTGGGGGCTGACCCCAGGGGAGGACACAGTCTCCTGCCCGCCACTCGGTAGCCAACCACACCAGACCAGAGACCTGAACACGGAAGCCGCCCACGGGGTCCCCGGGTCACTGTGAGACACCAAGGAGAGGGGCGGGCAGCAGGACACCGAGGGGGGCTGAGTCTAAGTGGGTCACGTGGTCATCTGTGCAAATACGGCCGGCCTGGGCCTCCCTCCCAGCAGAGCAGCTGACCCTCCCCTCTCCCGGACACGCTCCCCTCTCCCGGACGCATTCTCGTCTGAGGACCCGCGCTTCCCGCCCTGCACGTGAGCCCGGGGCTCAGCCTCCGGCCCCTCCTCACCTCTCCACCTGGGGTGTGTCAGCCCCGCGGCCCAAATCACGCTGCGGCCCCGCCCAGGGGACCCTGCGGCTCCACGTGCCCAGCCCTGGCCCTGCGGTATGTGCAGGCCCGTGCTCCCAGTAGAGCCTTTTCTCCCACGCCCGGAGCCTAATCCGCCAACCCGCCCAGTTGCCCGTCTCCCAAGCTTTCCCACACCCCACCCTGCCCAACGTCTTCCCTGCACCCCTGGGCCAAGCCCCCATCAGGGCTTCTGGATTATTCCCAGAGCCTCCCTGGCCCCCACCCTCCCCCTACAGTCTGCCCTTAATGCAGTGACCAGAAAGACCCTCCTAGAACTTAATTCAGATGATACCCCTCTGCCCCCGTCCCCTACGTTTTCCCGATTCTCAGAGTCAGCACCCGTGCCCTCCCTGCGGCCACGGGCCCCACGTGAGGCCCAGGCGCCCACTCCAGCCACACTGGCCCCGCCGTGCCCGCGGCCATCACTCACACCTCGTCCTGCCCAGCAAGACCTTTCCCAGCCCCAGCCTGGCCGTCCTGCTGACCCCCCGCCCCGCAGAGCCCCCAGCAAGCCCTCGGTCTTCTCCAGCTGGGCCGCAGCCTCCCTGCGCAGAGCCCGGTGGCTCCTTCACCTTTGCCCCAGCACGTGGAGCCCCCCCCACCCGAGAGCAGGTGCTCGGGCAGGTTGTGGGGAAGGACTGGACCCAGCCCCCCTGCTGGAGACCCTCCTGGCCTGCCCCGCCCTTCCCTGCCCCTGCCTCACCCTGCCCCTCACCCCACCCTCACCATGACCTTGCCCCTGCCCGTGCAGCAGTGCAGGGGGCAGATTCCCACCGCCACCTGTCCTCAGTTGCCAGGTGGGAGAAGATGCACTCACCCTTCTGGTGGCCTCTGCAGGCAGCGTGGTCCCAACGCAGTGGCAGCTGTGGGAAGCTGGGTGGGTTCCTTCCTGCTCCCAGCAGGGGGTGGCGTCTGCAGCCAGGGCAGTAGAGAGGGACGGACAGCATCAGCGAGACGGGCCTGTACCAGGGATGACCTTCCGGGTCTCCCAGCAGAACCCTCAGTGAAGAGCCCCGGGCTTCGAGCTACGGGACGAGCCAGGACCTGGGGCCGGAGGGGTTGGCTGTCCAACCCCAGCAGGTGGCCCAGCGGTGCGGGGGCGAGAGACCCCAGACCCCGGCTGTGGACAGGGCAGCGCCACTCTGCCCCTCATACCTGGAGCCCCGTCGTGGGTCCTCTTCTGCCTGAGGCTCCCTGGGGCTGCCTCTACTGCCCCAATCGGAGCCTTCCTCTCAGAGGCCCTGGCGCGTCTGCCCGGCCTCCCCGCATGCCAGCGTGGGTTCCACAGTCTGACAGAGCAGAGAACTTTCTGTGGCCCCGTCAGACCACCCAGGCAGTGCTGGGGTATGAATATTTTATCGGGCCGTACAGACATGCCAGGCTGCATTTGCAGCTGGGGGATGATGGGCAGAAAGAGGGAGCTAATGCCTCGTCTCTGCATAAATCACTGCCGGTTCCGCTGCAAGGGCAGGTGGGGGCACCTGGGGGCTCCAGTGGGACCAGGACCCCAGCATGTGACATACCCCAAGGGGCTGCAGCCTTGGAGGTCAGGGAGGGCCGCACGAGAATGGGGCAGGCGGCTAGGAGGCCGGGGTCCTCACCCCAGTCCGGGTGTTCTGCACAGCCCATCCTTCCCAGGTGGCTATGGTCACTGCTGTGCAGGAGGTGTCGACAGTGCGGCTGGACTCTGCCAGCTCTGAAACACTGTGCACAGAGTCCTGAGGCCCTGAAGCAGGTGTAGCTGGGTTCCCTGCTCCCCAGTGGCCTGCCGGGCCTGCCCCTCAGAGCAGGGCTGCGAAGGCATGACCTTCAGGAAGGTCTGGTTCAGTCCTGCTCTTGGCCGGGTGACCAGGGCCGGCTGTCCAGCCTCGTGAGCCCCGCTGTCCCCACGCATAAAATGGGCGGAGGGCACCCGAGGATGGTCCATGCAGACTCCCCAGCGGCTGCTCCTTCTCCGGGGCAGTGAATGCCCTTCTCGCTCCATCTCCACTGGAAGAAAGTGGGAAGGGAGCAAGGACGTTTCCCAGGAAAACAAGTGTCTGCTCTTCCCACTGAAGACACCCTTCCCGTACCAAGCACCCAAACATATTGGAAATGTACTTCACGATAGTTTTAAAGCACGGCCAAGCTGGTCATGCACAAGGGACGCAGTGGGAACCCAGAAGCAACTCGGTGAGCATGCACTGGGGTCAGAGGGCCCTTGTGACCTGAAGCCCAGATTGCAAAAGGCCCTAGTGAGGGAAGGGGAGGCCTGGAGCCCGGGCAAGGATTGGGGTCCAGACAGAGACCCCCACACAATACCAGGTGTCCCAAAGGACCACACACTCAAAGGAAAACCCTACTCCCAGAAGGATCTGGGTGAAGCAGGAAAAGAAAACAGAAGAAGGAAAGGAAAGACAGAGGTCTGCTCTAAGAACTCTCACAAGAAGCCCAACTCACACAGCTGCAGGGCCAGCAATCACGCCGCCTCGAGGCAAACCAAGAAAGCCCAGACAAAGGCGTAGCTCAATGTGGTCCCGAGTTGGGGGTCACCTGCTCAAAGAAACGAAAGACGGCATTGGAAACAGGTGGACAAGAGATATCAACATTGAGGAAGCAGATAGGGAAAAAGTTATAGAAATAGAAAAGGATGAATGAAATAGAAAACACAGTGAACAGATTAAGCAGCAAATTAGATGCAGACGTGTATAAAATTAGTGAACTGGAGGCTGTATTCGGAGAATCACCCAGGATGCAGCACAGAGAAAGAAAAGAGAGGAAACAGTCCCTCGTTAGTGGTTAGCATTTCATGTGGAGTAAAAGGCTGCACGTGGCCTATCCGGGCTCCAGAATAAGGAAGCAGGTAAAACGGGGCTAAGGAATGTTATGAGATTGTGAGCAAAAAAAGATGTCATTCGTCAGACTCCAACATTTTAATGGATGTGAGCAGGGTGAACATGGAGAAAGGGATGCCTAGATACACCATGCTGAAACTGGAAACTTTCAAAGACAGAAGGAAGATCATAAAAGCAGCAGAGAGAAAAGAAAGAGAAACACAATTAAATAAAAATGAGACTAATGTCTCAACAGCATCAGTGGAACCATAAGACAGTGATTTTTTCAAAGGCGGGGGAGAAAATAACTTTTTTTTTTTTTTTTTAAATTTTATTTATTTTTATTTTTGGTTGCGTTGAGTCTTTGTTGCTGCACAGGGACTTTCTCTAGTTGCGGCGAGCGGGGGCTACTCTTCATTGCGGTGCGCGGGCTTCTCATTGCGGTGGCTTCTCTTGTGGAGCATGGGCTCTAGGCACGTGGGCTCAGCAGTTGTGGCTTGCAGACTCTAGAGCACAGGCTCAGTAGTTGTGGCGCACAGGCTTAGTTGCTCCGAGGCATGTGGGATCTTCCCGGACCAGGCCTCGAACCTGTGTCCCGTGCATTGGCAGGCGGATTCTTAACCAGTGTGCCACCAGGGAAGCCCGAGAAAATAACTTTAAACCAAGAATTGTTCCTCCCATAAAACTGTCTTTCAAGAATGAGGGCAAAACAAAAACACTTGTAATTAAACAAAAACTAACCACAATGAGACACCTGGGTCCAGGTTTACTCTCCCACCTAAAATAACTATAAAGCCAGACAAAATAGGAAAAAAATCTTTTTTAGACATTGGACACCAGGAAGAATTGGATAGTGATCTCTGGGATCTCAGGAACAAGTGAGGTGAGCCCTGTAAGTCCCCCTGGCTTACTGTCCTGCCAAGTTGGAGACTGAGTTAGGAGTTGGGAGGCCAAGGCAACTAGAATATGCAGGGCTGAGTACAAGAGAAGAGGGGGGGCTACAGAGAGGGGGAAGGGGAGGTAACTGCAGGGAGTCCCCCCACGTCTAGGGCTAAGGTGATCTGTGCACGCATGTGGAGAAACTGTCTGTACCCGGGAAAGGGCCACTGCAAGGAGTAGGCAGAACAAACCCAGGAGTTCACACAGGGCCAGGGTAGTTCCTGTTTCCTCTAGCCAGACAGCAAAGACCTCCTAACCCACAGTGGCAGGGGGGGGGGACGCTGGTCATAGGGGCCTTCACAAGGGTATCCCCTCAGCAACAGGGCTAAATTAGCCCCAGAAGAAAGGACCCACATTAATGAAGCTTCAGAGCAAGCCTCAAAATGACCCCAACAAAACCCCCAAATAGTTAATGTCAAAAGTTCAGCACCCAACAGTATAAACCCTACAATGTCTGGGGTTCAATTTAAAATTTCTACCCATGGAAAGAAGCAGGAAAATGAGATCCATAACTAGGATCAAAGTGATAGAAACAGACCCAGAAGAGACATAGATGATAGAATTAGTATTTAAGAACATTAAAACGGGGCTTCCCTGGTGGCGCAGTGGTTGAGAATCTGCCTGCCAATGCAGGGGACACGGGTTCGAGCCCTGGTCTGGGAAGATCCCACATGCCGCGGAGCGGCTGGGCCCGTGAGCCACAACTACTGAGCCTGCGTGTCTGGAGCCTGTGCTCCGCAACAAGAGAGGCCGCGATAGTGAGAGGCCCGCGCACCGCGATGAAGAGTGGCCCCCACTTGCCACAACTAGAGAAAACCCTCGCACAGAAACGAAGACCTAACACAGCCAAAAATAAATAAATAAATAAATAAATAATAAAAATAAAGGAATTCCTTTAAAAAAAAAAAAGAACATTAAAACGAGTTTGATAACTAGATCCTGTATGTTCAAGAAGGTAGAGGGAAGCATGAACATGAAGGGGAGATTTAAAAAAAGACCAAATCAAAGTTCTAAAAACGAAGAATACATGATATCATAGAGATACGATAAAAATCCATCTGACAATTCTGAGTCCTTTAATGAATGTGAAATAATTGGCAGCATCCCTTTCTTTATTATTGGCACATGAAAGAGTGGTGCTGTCCTAAATTGAGTGAAATATGGTCACAGTCTATCACAACCTACGTGGCATTTACTTATCCCCTTTAAGATGTAACCGGCACTTTGCTTGTTTGTTTATTTATTTTTCATTTTAGGGTCAGGTTGGGAGCAAGAAGGAAAGTAACCTCCCTCATTGACACACTTATTCACTCCAGTGGGTGCCGCGGAGTCTGAGTAAACCCCAGGCTATGTAAACCGGGGACTCTACACAAGGTTCTGCAGGAGAAGGAGAAGGTGGAGTGAGACAGGAGTTTCAAGGCAAGAAGTCAAGTTTGGCTGAGGAGGAGGGAGAGCTTGGGCTGGGCTTGGATGAGGACCATTTGACGGGTGAAAGGTGGGGCTTTCAGGTGAGAGACCTGGCCTCCACCAGCCCTAGTGTGAATGAGGAAGGGCACCCCCTGTGTGGCCCAGTCCCGCAGGTACACAAATTGGCAAGTGGGCAACACCTTTGAAGTGAGGAGCTACAACCCCCTGGCCCGTGAAGGAGCTGCCGACAAAGGTGAAGTCAGTGGGGCACATGGGAGGGTGGGGAGAGTGACCGCTATTCCAGAGCAGCAGGAGGAAACCACTCCCGGGGGAGATATACTACATGAGCTCGTGGATCTGAGGAGAGAGATTTCCAGGCAGAGTGTCAGGAGGGCTAACTGGTTTCTCCTAGCTTCGTAAAATAAAGTGTGGATGAAATAATGAAGGAACTTTCTGGTTTTGAGCAAAATTTAGAGGAAACATAAAGGAGTCAGGATTTGGCTAGGTTCAGTGTTATTTCTTACATGAGTCTTTAAACCAGCAAAATGTGCTCAAAGCAAGAAAATACCCTGTTACGGACTGAATGTGTCCCCCGCAAGTTCATATGTTGGACTCCTAATCCCCAGTGTGATGGTAGAAGATGGTGGAGACCTTGCGAAGTGATTAGGTCATGAAGGTGGAGCCCTCACGTGAATGGGATTTGTGCCCTTCTAAGGGGCTGAAGAGACTGGAGCTCTCCCCTTCCACCAAGCGAGGACATAGCGAGAAGACTGCCGTCTACGATCCAGGAAGCAGGTTCTCAGCAGACACTGAATCTGCCTTGACCTTGGACTTCCCAACCACCAAAACTGAGAGATAAATTTCTGTTTTTTATAAGCCACCTAATCTATGGTGTTCTGTTACAGCTGCCTAAACTGATTGAGGCATGACTCACGGCAAAGATCAAATTCAGAGGCTAACCAATGAAACACGGCCCTGGGCAACAATCAGATTGCGTAAACAATCATTTACTGAGCCTGCAGAAGGATTGAAGGCTGGGAGGAGTGTCAGGACATCTTTTGTCTAATGGAGCAAGCCCCCCCACCATGAGATTCATAGGTAATCCACAAAGTTTTTAAGAGAATTGTAGTGCCAGAAGCACTGTCACTTGCAATAAAAGAGACAGTTTAAAATGAAAAGAGGTCTCTGGGACATCAACCACCTATGCTCAGGAAGCAGATTAAGAAAGGTGCTCAGGGGCAAATATGGGCCATTTCTCCTGGAAAAGGGAGAATGACTTTGGGAGTCAAGAACACAGAGGCAGAGGCAAGGACAGAGGAAAGCCCTTCTAAGGAGAGCACTCAGCCCTAATCAAGGTGCATCTCCTGCGTCTTGAGCGGGGGGACTGGCGCCCTGGCAGCTGGATTTCAGCGGTGTGGGTCATGGCGGTTCTGGGCCCCTCGCTTCCCCTCGTTTCGATTAGGAGTGTCTATCCTGATCATCCTTCCTCCCCAGTAAGTTGGGAGTGGAACAGAGAATTTGACCCTTTTAGTTCATAGATCTCCAGATCAAGATCAAGGGAAATTGCACCTGAGGAAATATCTCAGAAATAAACTGGAAGCTGTCAACCAAAAAAAAAAAAAAAAACCCACAGCCTAAAAGTTGAGAATTATGTTTTATTTGGTGGCATACTGAGGACTTAAGCCCAGGAGCCAGCCTCTCAGAGAGCCCTGAGGGACTCCTCCCAAGAGGTAAGGGAGGAACCTGGATGTATAGGATTTTTTGTCAAAAACAAACAAACAGGTAGTCAGAACTTCAGAAGATTACTACTAAAGAAAAACAGACATCTCAAGTTAATGAATTTAGTGCTTTACTATGTATGGCAAGATGCAAGAGTCTGGGCTCATTGAAATCATTCCTTTGATATGCACTTTAGCTATCTGGGGCCAGTATCCTGCTTTTTTCCATCCCAAGTCCCCTCAGGGTGCGCAGTACTGCAGTGGCTTGATGACCGCAACATTCTTTGTTTACTGGTATGGCAGGGGACATTCTTTGTCCACAAGGCACTTTGTGGACCTGCACTTGTTTTATATGATGAGACTCTGGACTTAAGTTGATGCCATAATGGGATGAGACTGGAGGGGTTGTCGACTGGGGGGAAGCACATATATTACACATGGAATGGACCTGAATACTGTAGTCCGAGTGTGGATGTGACATATTCTATTTTTCAAAAGTGGCCACAGGAGCGTCCAAAGCCACATGAAGAAACTTGCCACACCCTTGTCCAGAGGTGGGGCTACTTCTCCCACCTTATAAACAGTCCAATGAGGCAATAGAACAGGTGTTCATGGTTTGCCTGAGACGGACGTACAGGAGAAGACACATGAGTGAACTCAGGGAGCGTGAAGTTGACCCGGTGGAGGAAAGGATGCTTTACTAGAACAAACAGAACTGGAAAATGACATAAGGGGCTATATTTTCTAGGAGACTTCTCAATAAAGTCAAGCTTTTCAGATTTATGGTATTTTAACTATATTCTATTTTTCTGCCATTTACAAAGCCTTCAAAAATGACATTGCATGTTCTGAAGTATTTCCTTAAAAGATCTGTGTGCCCTCAGGCTGGGTCACAGGCTTCCTTTACTCCATTCCAGTGACAGTGTGCTGGGGTCATCACTGGCCCATCATCGACAGTCTTGACTACCCAGAGGGACGAGAGTGTCAGCGGCCCATCGCCAACCAGGAGCTTGGGTTTTTAAAGTTCCCCTTCTGTGTAAATACTCTCTCTGCTTGTTTGCACAAATGCTTTGTTTCAGGTAGAACCCCCCCATAGGAAAATAGATGTCAGAGAAAGTCTCCAGCCCAGTCAGAGGTCAGAGGGTTACAGCAGGCCCCTGAGTATCCCAACTACTGGCCCGAGGCCTCCCAGGGAATGTCCGAAGGAGCCCCTAAAGGGAACCAGGACCTGGGACCACAGATGAAAACTCCCGGAAAAGGCAGCCGGGGAGGGGAAGGCCCAGCACGGTCAGGGGCCTTGTGAAGGGGAAGGACCCTCGGCTGCCGGGTGGCCTCTCTGCAAGGCCAGCAGGGTCCAGCCATCGGAAGCTGTGTGAACCACTCCTGAGCCTGGGCTTAGCCCCGAAGCCAGGTCAAGAGCCCCACAACTGCTCAGCTCCAGTTTCAGGACGGGGAGGCCATGAAGTAGTACCTGGGGGTTGCAGTGGGTGCTGCATGGGTAGAGGAGGGGCAGAGATGGAGCAGGTGAGGGGCACACGGGGGCGGGGGGTGCCTGTGTGTGTGGGAATGCATGGTGAATGTGTGCAGAGGTGTTAATCCGTGTGTGTGTGGGGGTGTGGTTAACAGGTTGAATAGTGGCCCCCAAAGTTCATGCTCACCCAGAACCTGTGAATGTGACCTTATCTGGAAACAGGGTCTTTGCAGATGTAATCAAGCTACGATGAAGTCATACTGGAGTTGAGTGTCCTGATAAGAAGAGGAACATTCGGACAGAGAGACACAGACGCAGGGAGAAGGTCATGAGAAGATGGAGACAGAAACTGGCGTGATGCTGCTACAAGCCCAGGAGCAGAAAGGGACTCCTGGAGCCACCAGGAGCTGGAAGAGGCAGGAAGGACCCTCCCAGAGCCTCCAGAGGGAGTGTGGCCCTGCGACTCCTGGATTTGGGGTGTCTGACCCCCATGGGTGGAGGGGCTGGGGGTCCAGGCTGCTTAGGGCTGGGAAGACCCCCTGGGACAGAGGCGGGCTTGTGGCAGGGGTGGTGGCCTGTGACAGGCCGAGGTAGGTGGCCTGGGATGCCCAGCTCACTCCTTTATTTTGTTGCTGAACCCAAGTCCCTGTGCCGGGCACACAGTGAGGCCAGACAAACCGAAATGTAGGAGTTTGGATCAGAGAAAGGTTAATCACAGGGCTGAGCAAGGAGAATGGGTGGCTCGTGCTTAAAAGACCCAAACACCGATGGCTTTCAGAGAGGGGATTTTACAGGCAACATTTGGGGTGAGGGCTGCAGGGTGTGTGGCTTTCTTCTGATTGGTTAGTGGTGAGGTCACAGGGTGGTCTCCCAGGAATCTCAGTCATCGCCTTCTGGTTCTGACCAGTCTGGGGGCTGTGTGCTCATGGCCATCATGCAGTTAACTTCTTCCATCTGGTGGGGATTTTAGTATCTGCAAAACTATTCAGGAATGTACGTCAGACACTGTTATCTAGGTACTTCAGAGAAGAACTAAAGATTCTGTGACTGCCATATGGCTGATGTATTATTTAAATTGTCACCAGTTCTTCTGACCCAACTGCTATTTTTTGTTACTACATGTTCACATCCGTTCAAGCATTAATTCTTGAGCCAGGATTTTGTGACTCAGGGGAGGCCTGGGAGACTACAGCTTTTCTTTTCAGACAAGAGGCAGGCAGAGGACATGGGGAGTGGGGTCTGTCCCGGGAAGGCCCCAGAGGGTGTTGCTTGGTTACAACATCACTGTCCCGGAGGAACACCCTGGGGACCACGAGCCCCCGCCCCCGTCACAGGGCTGCGGCCGGGAGGTTGCTCCACGTCGGGGACGAGCAAACCCAGGAGGTGGGGGAGAAGCTGTCCTGCGGTGGGGATGGGACCATCCTGAGGCCCCATCACCCCAGCAGGCAGGGCGGACCCCACCCCAGACGTGCTCGGCTGCAGAAGAGGGAACGTGGGGGAACAGTCAGGCGTCCCCATCGCGGGGGAGGGGACTGTCCTTCCAGAAAGACAGGAGACGGAGGTAAAGAGGGAGGGGGCATGTGGGCATCCCAGGAAGTTCAAGTGTGAGAGCCTGAGGGGGTGCTCGCAGATGAGACACGGTGGGGACAAGGTCAGCGAGTTGGGTGCCTCCCAGCCCTACCCCCGCCCCCGCCCAGACGCAGAGGAAAGTAAACGCCGTGAAAGTTCTTAGAGACACAATCCCACACGAGTAAGGACTGTAGACACTTGTGAAGAATAAACAGAAACAATGTAGGTGGAAGAGAAAATAAGCAAAGACCTGCTGGGAAGATTTTCCCTGGGCTGAGAAAGGCCCTGTTCACGCAGATGGAATGTGAACCGTGTTGCTTTAAAGAATCAAAGCAGAGAAAGACAGACCTGCGCTGGGAACGTGCAGATCACAGGAGCTCCCAAAACCGCCTACACGGGTCCAGGGAAGGAGAACAAGACCGGAGAAGGGAAACAGCTCATTAACAGATGCCGGAGTCCGCCCGGCGGCCCTCCCCCCACGTGTGTGCCATGCAGGGCTTGTGGGGGGGCTGGGTGTGGCCCCGGCTGGGGGCCCAGCAGGCGGCCCAGTATCTCCTCCAGGCCTGTCTCCCCCTCTGCAGGCGAAGGGGGTTACAGCTCCTACTCGTGACGTTGCTGGAGCACGAAGCGAATTCCTCCCCGTGAGGATTTGGCAGGTGCCCATCACACGGTAGATGCTCCCCTGCAGGGCCAGTCCTGGGTTATTGCATTATTGTTCTTTGTATGAATGAACCGGCACAAGGTCAGCTTCAGTGGCCTGAGAGTTCAACCAGCTCTGATTCTAGAAAACACACTTCCCAGCCGGTGTCAGATGTGACCCTCTAAGTTTCAAGAAACAGGATGCCCAACTCAAACTGGTCTCAACATGAACCAGCTAATAAATCCTGCCTCCTGTGGCAGGACAATCCAGAGTAGATCAGGCTTCAGGTGTGATGTGGTCAGGTCTCCAGACCCATCCCTGCCAATATCTGTTTACGCAGCCCTCCACCTGTCGGTCTTATCCTCCGGGTGGCTGCCCTCATGGTGTCAAAGTAGCTGCTAGTTCCAGTCTTCACACCCACATCCAGGGCCTGAGGGTGGGGTGGGGTCTACCTCTTCCCGCTCTTCATCCTCAGACCCAGGAGACCAGGAGCTGTTCTCAAACTGCATCCCTTACCCCTGAGTCCAGGTTAAAATCTCCTGTCTCTGCTGAAAACAGCCCCTGGTGCTGTTGTGTCCTGGCGTGTTCCCAAAAGCCTGACCTTTGACTTTTGACCCAGCTGCACAGTTCCCACTAGGAGAGATTTTGCTTCTTCTCCCTGGAAGCAAAGCCGCAGGGACCCACGTAAGGCTTCCAAGCTTGCTGGTGTCTTCGCCGACACTTAAGTACTTTTACATCATAGCAAACAAACGTCCTTTCTTTTTCTAAACTTTATGAAAGCACCAAATCAGGGTCCAAAGAGCCCTAGAATGTTCGACTGGAGGGGAATCCTCAGTGCAAAGAAGAGAAGGTTGGGCCCAGAGAATAAACTGTGTCCTCAAGGTCAGGGCGGCAGGAATAGAAGAGGATCTTGCCCCAAACGAGCTCATTCACAGGGACCTGTGGGCACGAGCCATTTCATGAGTCAGAGGCACCTGCACCCTCCCTGCTTCTCACACTGAAAGGAGGAAGAAAGCCCGGGCTTTACGGAGGGCACACTGGGGGTGTTGCATGCTCATCCCTGCAGGAACAAGGCAGGCACCTAGCTCCGATGAGCACGCCACGGGGACCCCATCCCCCTCAGACTCCCGCGGGTCCAGGTCCTGGTCCTGGACGGGGTGGCGGGGCCACATGGGTGGAAGAGGGTCTGGTCTGACTCCGAGATCGAAACTCCTCCCTGGCATGCTGGCCAGCTCTTGCCTTGGCAGCTGTGTGAACCTGGCAACAGGAGCGAGAGAGGCCCATTTGACAAATTAAAGACGTGACGAAGGAAATACATCTCTGGAAATTTCCACCCAGGCGCAGGGGACCAAATCTGGTCAGCCTCATCAGGGCGGCAAGCAGGTGGCCACGTGTTGCCAAGAAGATCAGCGGGGTGCGTTTCCACTCGGAGAGCTGGGGGAAGCCAGCGCTTAGCAGGCTTATTTTTTAAACACAAGACATGTTCAAAGACACAACTCAGAAGACATGTTTGTCTTAAAAATTATGACTCACTCTCTCTGAGCTCTTTGCTGTGCAAAGAGGTTGGATGGAATTGAATCAATGACACAGTTTCCCTCAGTGTGTGCCACGTTAAGTTATTATTTGTGTTTGCAGATTTGGGCATTTTCAAAGTCCATTTATCATTTTAAAGCTCAGAAAGAAATTTGACAGACTTTGGGGGTAAAAGCAAGAGGCAGCACTGTGGTCTAAGGCTCCTCCATCCCTGTTCCCATGCCTGTCACACTGACAATTCACAGATTTTACCAAAAAGCCAGAATTCCAACTTCTTGGATTGCTTGTGCTTCTGCCCGCAGCTTTATCGAGAACACAAATAAGCCGCCCACTTTTAAAGTGTGGGATGTGATATGTCCAGGCTTGTGAGTCACCACTGGAGCCAGGATCATGGACACAGTCACCCCAGAGTGTCTCCCTGCCCCTTGAAGCCTCCCGTCCCCAGGCGACCACCTACCCACTTCCTGTCACCACGGTTACCCTGTATTTCCCAGAATTTCACATAAATGGAGTCATCAGCACGTTCACCTTTGGGTCTGGCGTCGTCACACGACTCAGCACAGGCACTCCAAGGCCCCCGCTGAGGGTCAGCCGTCTCTTCCCTTATGGCGGCTCGGCCTCCCCCCCTACAGCCGCCCCCACGTTCAGGGTCACATAGGGATGGACACCAGGCTGAGGTCGGGTTTGGGGCGATTACAAACAAAGCTGTAAAGAACGCAAGCTTTTGTTTGGACGCCCGGGTCCCATGGAAGGTGTACCTTGAAAGTTAATTTGAAGGAAGAGCCGTGTGCTTCCCAGAACAGCTGTGCTGCCACGTCCCCGCCAGCAGCTGGCGCAGTCGGCTTCTTTGACTTTAGCCTCCTTGTGGGGTGTAGCGTTATCTTACTGAGCTTTTAATTTGCTTTTCCCAAATGAATGACAACACCTTTCCATGCGTTTATTTGCCATAGGTACAATGCTTGTTTTTTCCCCTAGTATACTTTGTTCTTTTTTTAAAAATAGAAATTTTATTTTTGTAACAGTTTAAGATTTATAAACTGTAAAGATAATACAGCGATTTCCCACATACACACTGCATTTCCCCCTATTATTAACATCTTACATTAGTATGCTGTATTTGTTACATTTAATGAACCAATATTAATAAACTATTATCAAGGAAACTAATAAGTCGTAGTTTATTCAGACTTCCTCAGTTTTCCTTAGTGTCCTTCTGCTGTCCCAGGACCCCATCCAGGTCCCCACGTGACATGTAGTCATGTGTCCCCTCAGAGCTCCTCTGGGCTCTGACAGTCTCTCAGACCTTCTTGTCTTTAACGACTTTGACGGTTTTGAGGATCAGTCAGGCGTTTTTCAGGACGTCCCTCAGTGAAGCCCACAGAGGGGAAGGGCCCTTCTCATCACGTCCCGTCCGGGGTGCGTGCTGTCACGTGACCTGCACCGTGGACGCTGACCTTGGTCACCTGGCGCAAGTGTGTCTGTCAGGTCTCTCCGCTGTGCAGCTGCTCCCCCCTTCCCCACTGTCCTCTGGAAGGAGGTCGCCGTGCACACCCTGCACCCAAGGAGGGGGGACGCTCCCCTCCCCTCCCCGAGGACGGAGTGTCTGCAGAACCACGTGGATTCTCCCGCAGAGCAGATTCCCTCTTCTCCCCGTTTCCTTATCAATCACTTAGTTACGTCCGTTTGGACCCATGGGTGTTTGCTTTATACTTCGGGCCATGATCCAGTACGACTGTGTTCCGTTGCTGAACCGGCTCCAGCTCTGGCCCTTGGCAGCTCCCTCAGTTGGCTCTGCTGTCCACCCGACAGACCCATCCGTGGGGGCTGTAGTGTTTTGTTTCCGAGCACTTTCCTTCCTCTCTGGCACAAGGTGCTCCAGGCTTATCCCGGGCATTTCCTGCTCCTGTCCGAGAGTCGGCGTTTCTCCAGGGAGCCCGGGTCCCTTCCGTTGGAAGTGGTGTAGGAAACCAAGATATGGGCGCTGGTGTGCTGACCGCGGCTGGGGTGTGCTTGCTTCTAGGTCCTCTCAGCTGACAAAGAAGGAAGTATATGTGTGTCTATTAACCCATGTGTATACAAACACACCTCGTTTTATTGTGCTTTGCAGACATTGTGTGTTTTACAAATTGAAAGTTTATGGCAACCCTGTGTCAAGCCATTCTCTTGCCACAATTTTTCCAACATTTGCTCACTTTGTGTTTCTGTGTTACATTTTTCAAACCTTTTCATCATTATTGTATTTGTTATGGTGATCTGTGATCAGTGATCTTTGACATTACTACTACAGCTCTCTGAAGGCTCAGATGATGATTAGCAATTTTTATCAATAAAGCATTTTTAAGTTATGTACATTGGTTTTTATATACATAAAGCTATTGCACACTTAATAGACTACAGTAGAGTGTAAACATAACTTTTATATGCACTGGGAAACCAAAAGATTTGAGTCACTTAATTTTGATGATCACTTTATTGTGGGTGCCTGGAACCAAACCTGCATTATTTTCAAGGTATGCCTGTACACGTACCTAACATTCTTTGTATGCAGCCGTCTGCATCCTCATTGAGCTAAACATGAGTTCATACTGATGGCTCTAACTCTAATCCACCACCACGTGGATCATTTTCGCCTTCTCCCCTTCCTTAGGTGTGACCTCCCCCTCAAACAATGAGACACCTGGCTCCCACCATCTCATCCACTTAATTGTTTAATTCCAATATTGAAACCAAGCAGGATCCTGCAGGGCATTCCCAGGAACAGACCCCTGTGTTCCCTGTTTCTTGTTTATAGAAAAGCCTTAGCCACCTAAGCCTCCCCTGACTTCCAAAGAGCAAATTTAATCAGAAAATTGAGAGGGACTTCACTGGCAGTCCAGTGGTTAAGACTCTGTGTTTCCACTGCAGGGGGCACGGGTTTGATCCCTGGTCAGGGAACTAAGATCCCACGTGCTGTGTGGCACGGCCAAAAAAAAAAAAAGAAAGAAAAGAAAAGTGAGAAAATGCAGAAACAAAGGAAAGCAGTCAAGCAAAACAAAATAATAACACTTTAGCCATAAAACAAAGTCAAGGACACTTCCTCCCTCCTCAAGCGCTGTAGATAATATCCTGATGAATATCCTTGGGCTGTTTTGCAGAAACTAATCTCCACCAGGTGGAGGAGGTTGACTGCAGGCTGACCACCAGCATGTAGACTCCAGACATGATGGAGCCAGAAAATCGATAGTTGAGGTCCCTGAAATATCACCCTGTTACCTCACCACCAACCAGTCAGAAGAATGTCCCTGAGCTGACCATGCCCCCTGTGACCCTCACCCCTAATGTTGCCTTTAAAAACCCTTCTCTAAGAGCCATTGGGGAATTCGGGTCTTTTGAGCAAGAGCTGCCTATTCTTCTTGCTTGGTGTCCTGCAAATAAATGCTGTACTTTTCTTCACCACAACCTGGTGTCAGTAGATTGGCTTTGCTGCGCGTCAGGTGAGTGGACCCAAGCTCGATTTGGTAACAGTATACACAGATAGCAGTACCAGAATTATTAACCCATGCCCCCAGGAAACAACTTTATCAACCTATGCATAGTTTCTTTGGCCTTTGGACTTACAGATTCCACTTGTCTACAACATTGGTCATTCCTAAGGAGGTCAGTGCCCCACCCTCCTCAGTGAGGATGCTTTATACATTTGTGATACAGTTAGATTGTTTCATCACATTCTGGATTCCATCCTGAGATCCCCCAACCTCCTAAATGATCTTTTAACTTGCACACAATAAGGTGTAGTCTTTGTGCTGTAAAGTTCTATGGGATTTGACAAATGCATAATGTCGTATATCCACCATTACAGTTTCATACAGAATAATGTAACCATGCTAAAAAAAAATCCCCTTTGTTTCACCTATCCAATCCCTAATCCCTCCTAACAAATTCCTGGCGATCACAGATATTTTTACCATCACAAAAGTTTCACCTTTCCCAGAACGTCATACAATCATAATTATGTAGTGTGTAGCTTTTTCAGACTAACTTCTTTCACTGAGCATTATGCATTTAAGATTCATCTGGAATGCTTCTCTATATCTATTGAGATGACCTTATGGTATTTCTTAATTTCTGTCTGTTATTGTGTTGAATTACATTGATTGATTTTCAAATGTTAAACCAAGCTTGCATTCCTGGGATAAACCTCACTACATCATGATGTATTTTCCTTTTTACATACTGTTGGGCTTGATTTTCTAACATTCAGCTGAGAATTTGTGCATCTACATTCAGCCAAGGAGAGAGTGAAGTGAATATTTAAAGTGTTGAAAGAAAACCTCCACCAACCTAGAATTCTATGTCTGGTGAAATTATCCTTCAAGAGTGAGGGAGAAATAAAGACTTTCTCAGACAAACAAAAACTGAGGGAATTCATTGTCAGCAGACATGCTCCACAAGAAATTTTTTCTTTTTTAAACTTCTTCAGGGAGAAGGGAATGATATAGGTCAGAAACTTGGATCTACATAAAGAAATGAGTGTTTAAGAAGGAATAAAGGTAAATTAAATCCTTTTCACACTTAATCTTAATTGATCTAAAATATAACTGTTTAAAGTAGTAATAATAACAATGTTTTGGGTGACTCAATATATGGATAAGTAAAACAAACGACAGCGGTGGCATAGGGGATGGGAGTGAAATTTGGGAACACTCTGCTATAAGGTACCGCCACTGTACATGAAGCGGTACAGTGTTAACTAAAAGTGGGCTTAGGTTAACCTTAGATAAACCTCACTAGGTCATGTTTTAATGTACACTGCAAACTCTAGGGCTAACACTTAAAAATTTTTTTAAATCAGAAAAATTGATATGCTAAGAGAGGACATAAATGGAATTATGTAAGATGTTCAATTAAAGCAGAAAAAGTAGAAAAAGAAAGCCTCACATTTTGATAAGCTGTGTATTCATCTTCATCCTGGTTAAAATACTCTCTAATTTCCCTATATATTTTTTTCTGACTTGTGGGTCACTTAGATATCTGTTTTTAGTTTCTGGATATTTGGAGATTATCAAGTTTTGTTATTGATTCTTAATTGATTTCCACTGTGGTTGGAGAACATACTTTGAATGACTTGGATCCTTTAAATTTATTGAGAATTGTTTTATGGCCCAGAATATGGTCTATTTTTAGAAATTATCTATGTGCGGCAAAAAGATTGTGTATTCTGCTGGTGTTGGGTGACATATTCTATAAATATTAATTTGGTCGATAGTATCATTCAAGTCTTCTATGCATTTATAAGTTCTTTGTCCATTTGTTCTTTCAGTTTTTGAGACAGGGTGTTGAAATCTCCAACCATAACGGTTGATTTGTCCACTTTTCCTTCTGGTTCTATCAGTTCTTTCTTCCTGTGTTTTGACACTTTGTTATTAGGTACATAAATGCTTAGGGTGTTAAGTCTTCTTAATGAATTGATCCTTTTCTTATTACAGAATAACCCTTTTTATTTCTTTCAATGTTCCTTGCTCTGATATCTACTTTGTCTGATGTTATGAGTCAGTCCAACTATCTTTTAAATAGTATTATCATGGTATGTATTCTTCCATCCTTTTATTTCTAACCTATTTGTATCTTTACATTTAAAGTGTTTTTCCTGTTGTCAGTATATTGTTTAGTCTTGCTTTTTTATCCAGTCTTACAATTTCTGTTCCAATTGGAATGTTTTGGTCATTAGAGCATCAATGTGATTATTAATATGGTTAAGTTTAAATCTATCATCTTACTATTTATCTTACATTTGTCTCATCTGTTATTTTTTGCTTTTTTGCTTTCTTTGAGATTAATAGAGTTTTTAAATTTCATATATCTTTTATGTTGGCTTATTAGCCATAATTCTTGTTTTTTTTTTCTTTTATGTGTGGCTCTAGGGTTCATAGCACACATCCTTAATTTAACATGGTAATATTATGTTACAAGAGTACATTTCCATTTCCCCCTCCCAGCCTTTGTGCGATTGTTGTTATGCATTTTGCTTCTATGCTTGTGATAAACCCCATAATACACCACTTTTTTCTTTAAGAAGTCAGTTATATTTTAAGAGATTTTAAAAATACATCTTTTCTATTTATCCATATATTTTCCATTTCTGATGCTTTTCATTCCTTTGTACTGATTCAGATTTTCCTTCTTCTCAAAGGACTTCCTTTAATATTTCTTAAGATGTATGTCCACTGTTGTGAAGTCTTTCAGTCTTTGCATGTCTGAAAAAGTCTATTTCACCTCCATTTTTGGAAGACACTTTTCTTGGGTGTAGAATTCTTGGCCGAGTTATATTTTGGTACTTTAAAGATATTGCTCCACTGTGTTCTTATTTACACTGTTTCTATGAGAAGCCTGCTGTCATTCTTTTCTTTGTTCATCTATGTGAAAGTGTTTTTCCTCCCTCTGGCTGGTTTTAAGATTTTTCTCTTTGTCACTAGATTTGAGCACTTTGTTCATGATGTGCCTTGGTGTTATTTTCTTAATATTTCTTGTGCTTGGGGTTTACTGAGATTCTGGGTTCTGTGCATTCATGTTCAGATATTTGTCCTTATACCTTTGGGGACTTTGGTGACAATATTAGAGGACTTTAACTTGTCACATAAAGTTAAAGTTTTCTTTCACTGTTTTCTATTCATTTTTTAGAATATTTTTCTGTGTTTCATTTTGTATAGTTTCTAGCACTGTATCTTCCAGTTCACTAATCTTTCCTTCTGCAATGTCTAACCTGCTGCTCTTCCCCTTCAGTGTATTTTTCACCTGAGACATTTTAGTTTTCATCTCTCGAAGTCTGACTTGGGTCTTTTATATCTTCCGTGTCTCTCTTTATCACGCTTCCTCTTTTCTCCTACCTTCTTGAATATAAAAATATAGTTATAATAATAGTTTTAATGCCCTTCTCTACTAAATCTATCTTCTTTGTCATTTCTGGATCTGTTTCTATCGATTGATTTTTATCCTCATTTTCAGTCATATTTTCCTGCTTTTTTTGCATGCCTAGTAATCTTCTATTGGATGCCAGATATCATGTTTTCCCTGTATTGGATGTTTTTGTGTTCCTATTAGCATGCTTGAGCTTGTCCTGGAATGCAATTAAGTGACTTGGAAACAATTTGTTTCTCTCAAGACTTGCTTTCAACTTTTAATGCAAGATCAGAGCAGCCTTTAGCCTAAGGGTTGTTTTTCTCCTTTACGGAGGCAAACCCTCTGGATGCCCCATGAACCCTGCTCAGTGCCCCATGAATTATGAGGTTTTCCACTCTGACTGGAGGAAGCAGGCACCATTCCTTGCGCTGTGTGTGCTCTGAGGGTTGCCCCCTCTTCTCTTTTGGCGGTTCTCTCCCTGGCCTCGGGTACTGTCCTCGCACACACACTGATCTGTACCCACCTGAATTCTGGATGGGAATCCTCTGCAGATTTCTGGAATTTCCTCTGTGCAGTTCGTTTCAAAGCAGGACCCTGTGCTGTGGTTCCTACCCACCTTCACCTCTTGGACTCCCAGATTTTTCCTTGATGGGGAAACCTGTGGGCTCTGCCTGGACTTCCTTTCCCTGTGCTGCAGCAGGAACTCTCCTGCCCTGACCTTGGGCACCTCTGGGTCACACCTCTTTTGTTTCTCATCTCAGGGAACACTTATGCTTCCTGTTTTCCAGTGTCTGAAAACTGTTGCTTCCTGGATTTGTCTGTTTTTTCCATTGTTTCATGGGGGACAGTAAGTCTAGGCTCGGTTAGTCCATCTGAACTGGAATTGGAAGTTGTCAGAGCTGGTCTCTTGAAAAACTTCCCAGAGGCCATCCTAAGTCTTACACAGTTATGGGACTTCCCTTTAGCATGCGTGTGTGGTACGTGTGGTGAGAATGTGTGTGGGGGGTGTGGGATGTGCGTCTGTGTGGAGTGTGTGTGACGAGGGCTGACTGGATGTCATTTTCCACAAAAATGGCTTTTGGTTCAGGCCTGATAATTTGTCTTAGAATCAGAGGGAAAGGCTGCTGATTTAGTGCACATTTCTGGAAGCTTTGTCTTCCTTGGCTGCACAGGGGCTCCCACCCCTGTCCTAGCGCAGGGCCCAGCGGGGTAGCTCATACCCACTGGGCAGAGTGGGGACAAGGGAGGTGGTCCATGTTCCAGACACACCATGTGCAATCCTGGTCAAAGGGACCCTATAAAATCAACGTGCCAGGGTCATGAGGAAGGACAAATGTGACACCAACAGAAATTGCTTTTACTACAAATGGATGGCAAGCTATTAAAACAGAATACCTACGTTTTTATTTTATTCTTTGTTATTTTCAGCACATAAAGAAGGTCATTAATTGTTCCTTCTTTTTACCTCAACCATGATTATCCGAAGCCATTTGCCCAAAGCTGTGTGTTATCCAGATCTCATTCTTCGGCTGGCAGACAAACGCCACGTGGCTCATGTGGCCATCCACACTGCGGGGCTGATTAACCACTGCAGGGGCACCACCGTGAGCACCTGGCACGTCTGCCACTTCCTTCTCCAGGTGGTGGCATGAGCCCATCCCTCGCCTGGGGCCCCACTGTGTTGCGGTCTGTGTCCGGAGTGGCTCTGGAGGAGGAGGCCACTGGGGAATGACCCTGGAGAGGGACGAGGGGGCCATAGTGTCCCCAGGGCTTCATCTGACCATCAGCGCCAGGCCCCTCTGCAGGACGGCTGCCCACTTCACACTCCACCACCCCCGAGGTGTCCCAGCAGCCCACATCCCGGCCAGTTTCCCACACTTTGCCGGTCAGCCAGGTGAAAGGCGCTGTTCAACCTGCACCCTGATCCTCCAGGCCCCCCCTACTGCTCTGTTCACACACATCCCTGACCACTGGGGCTGCGCCCTCCCTGCTGACGTGTGGGTGTTCTCACACCTGCAGCACTCTTCGCCCTCACTGTCACCAGAGCTGGGCGTCATGGTTAAAACAAACCTCTCCAGGCACCCCCAGCCCCACCTCTACTAGGGCCACTTGGACAGCAAATTTTATTTCCTTGAAAGGATTTTATAAATATCCTTGTGCACCAGTGAAATGGTGAATGTTCAAGGTGATTAGTTCTTCACTGCTGTTCAGAAAAGAACTCGAAGCTCCTGTGTGTGGGTTCGGAGCTGTCTCCCAAGCTTTACCCAGGGAAGGGGGAGGTGGACACAGTCCGCCAGCAGCTACGCAGAAGAGGAGGGGCCGTGGGCGCGTGTGCCACCTTGCACATGTGGGGTGGATTCTCCCCCCGGACCCAGGCTGCCTGTCAGGGGCGGGGCTGGGACGGTGGGACCCGGGCAGAGAGGGGGCAGGTGGGGGGGAGACATTCACCGCATCACCTTTTATACTTTTCGACATTTGAATTATGCAAATATACTACCTATTCAATAAAAGAAAGACAAAAAAAAAAAAAAAAAAACCAAACCCTGAAAAAATAAGTTAAACTTTTAAAAAATCTTTGCAAGTTGGATTGTCAAAACACGGCCTTCTCATGACTTTAACGTGACTCTTCTTAGTTCTTGTTTTGAGCCGTCGCCATCTCCATCCCGCGCCCGTGTTTCAGCATGTGTGCTCCTCTTTTCCTCGTTGGTCCAACAACGCTCATCAAACACAGGAATGCGCAAATACGTGCAGACACACCCACTGCCTGAGGACAGCAGCCCCGCCTGGCGGCTCCACGCAGACCTGTTCCCAGTGAGCCTCGGGGCTGCAGTCCCTTGAGATGCTCTTTGACCTAAAGATGTTTTCAGTTGAATGTAGGCATGCCCGACAGTCTTTTCCCTTGTGATTTCTCCCTTCGGCCTCCCCAGATCTATGCGGTTATTGATGTTTATGTTAAAATTCGACTTACCTGGAGTTGTTTTCTGTGTGCTGTGAAGTTTGAGTCTGCCTTCCTCTTCTTCCCAAGGGCTGAGTGTCCCAGCGCGGCCCCTTCCCCTGGAGGTGTGTAAGCCACCTCCACCCAGCCCATCCCGCCTCCTCACATCAGCTCCACTCCCTTCCCTGCAGCTGCTCTTCTGCAAACAAAAAGTAGTTACATTATACACATTTGTTCGTAGACATGAGCTTTAGAGACAACTTTCCAAGTTGAAAAAAACATGTTCCTTGTACCCTGATGGGCCTTGTACTGATTTTACAGATCCGTCCTTGGGGAAAGGCAACTCGGCACCACGAGCCTTGCCCTGGGCTCCGGGTACATCTTCTACTCACTTAAATGTCCGTCCGAAAGCTTTATTGTTTCCCCATATATGTTCTGTACATTTCTTGTTAAGTTTATTTCTAAATATCTTATACTTTATTCTAGATATGTCCATACATATACATATTTTTTTAACAAGTTACTTTACTTAATTCTCTTATGATTCTAACATTTTTCCAAGAGTCACACTTGGCTCTCGCGGGTGGTCTAAATCTGCAGCCAATGGCAGGGGAGTAGCTCCAGTGTGGGCCACGGGACTTTCAGTCCCTTCCCGGAGTTCCCGCCCGGTCACACGTCAGGGGTCCCGTCACGCCCTCTGCTTGCCACCCTGCCACCCCGGGAGAAGCCACAGCCCAGGGATGGGGCAGAGGCAGGACCGGCAGACACTGACCTCTGGGCTAACGGCTGCACCTTGAAGGCCAGGGCCCAACTCCTTGATCTTTTTCGCCCCAGGTCCCTGTGGTCACCTCCTGCACGGTGTCCATTCTTGCCCTTTCTGCTGCACGAAGCTGGGTGGGGACAGGTCAGATCTGTGGCAGGGGGAGGGCTGGTATGGCTCAAGCCTCGAGGGAGTGTGTCTGGGCAGCTGAGGAGGGGGGCTCTGGCCAGCGCTGCCCGCAGATCTGTCTGCGGTGATGGAAACGGCCCACATCTGCACTGCCATTTACATGTGACCGAGGGCCTGAAACACAGGAACTGGGCTTCAAATTCTGCTGAATGCATTTGACAGGACGCACAGAGCTAGTGGCCTCTGTGGCGGACAGAGCAGGTCTGGAGATGACAGGAAACCTTAGACCCCCGGCTGGCCCAGGCAGCACCCCAGTCGACGGAGCCCCAGCTGGGTTTGGGCTGAAGGAAGAACATCTGGGTGCAGAATCCCCCATGAGGAGGGCGGAGGGGACCACAGTGGGAGCTGGCAGAGAGCACTGTACGCTGCTCCTCTGTCTCGGGCCATGTCTGGGGCCCCCAGGGGACCGTGACAGGCCAGCCTCGTAGGTGCCACGGCTTGTCCTCAGGTTCCCCTCCGTGATCTTGGGGTGTCTGGATGGCCCCTGTCACAGCCCTCATGTGAAGTGTGGATTTGGGGACCACGATGGGACAGGGCGGGTTCTGTATCGGAGCTGATGGGGAGGCCGTGTCACCCACCAGGGTTGACAGTGGGGTCCCCGGGGCACAAGGCCTGGGGTAGGAGGAGGGGGACACATCCCCAGCTGCTGGTCCGTCCTCTGCTTCTCTGCACTATTTGAAGAGGTGAGAGTCATTTTTCCAAGTTGAAAATGCGGCTGTTCCCTTGATAAATGTGCACAAGAGGCTCAAGAGAGACAGGACAGCACCGTGAGGGACGTGGCTTAATCCTCTGGTCCGAGGGCAAGCTGGCTGGTGTGCCCCACGTGGAGGTGGACAGTGGGGCTGGGTGGCCACCCCCGCCTGTTCTCGCCCCCGGACCCGCTTGCCTGCTTCTAGCCAGACAGAGCCCGGGAGCAGAGGCAGAGAGATAGTGGCACCCTCCCCTGGCTCCGCGGCTGGCCCCTCTGGCTCCCTCTCGGACCAGGGCAGGGCGAGCAGAGCACGGCCACGGCCAGATCCCCTCGGAAGGAAGCCGCGTGGACCACACGGGCCGTTCCATGCTGTGTTTCAACTGCTTAGCGAGGTCTTTGTACCTGAGAGCTGCCACCCCAACTGGGTCTCAGGAGGAATCGAGTGATGTCACGCTCCACCCGGATGGGCCCCTGACCCGCCGCCAGGCTTGCAGGTCGCTTTTCACTGATGCCCGGCAGCCTCAGTGGTCCCGTCCGGTGCAGGGTGCCCAGAGACAGCCCCCCAGCTTCCCCCGGGGGCAGCCTAGCCGGGCAGGGCATAGCCCGCACCCCAGCAGGACAGTCGTGCCCACAGCTGCCCCAAGAGAGCGAGAGAACTCGGGGCTGGGCCTGGCCCTCTGTGTGCCCAGGCCCGAGGAAATAGCCAGCGCCTCCCTGCACCGGGTCCCTGGAGAGGAGAGGCCCAGGGAGGTCCGAGCACCTGAAGAGGAGGCTGGGCCGGCCTGGAGCCGTCTGCAGTGGCCACGTTATGCCTCCAACTAGCCCAGTCGGCCTCCGGCCCCATCACCGCGTGTGGGCCTCGTGCTGCCTGTGCAGGAACCCCCTGTCGCCCTGGGGCTCTCGGGGCCCCCAGTGCGGTGAAGCAGCTGCAGTGAGTCCTTCCCGCCCTCTGGACTCAGCTCAGGATTTCTCAGCGGCTGGGCCTGCAGGCCGGGGGCTTGCAGAGCGGAGCCGGCAGCACCTGAGTCCCAGGGTCACCCGGCTGAGGTCCTGCCCGCCCTGCCCACCTGGGTTTGGAGAGACCAGCTTGTGAGCCATCAACCTCCCCGACAGCAAGGAGGCCCTGGACTCTCTCATTGGAGCAAGGGCGAGGCAGCTGTTTAACTATCGATCTGCCTCATTTTGAAAGCAAGGCTCTAAAAATATCCTGAATAGGTGTGCCCAGGGTGCACCTTCCAAGGGTGGAGCTGGTGTTGAAAGAGTAATGAGCCAGACACCGGAGGCCGGAGGCCGTTCCCCGCCCACACCCTGTCTCACCGCCTTGCCCTCAGGGAACCAAGGCCCAGGGCAGCGGGGTGCGGTCACTAATGCACCGGTTTTCCCTTGGCGGCATTTTCTGCTCATGCTGAGGGTCTGTGTTGTCAACTAAGCCGCCAGCGCCTCGTCTGAGCTGGACGAGCTCGCCCCTCTTGCCACCCGTGGACCATCAGATTCTCCCAGGACAGCAGGGCAGAGGGCAGTGAAGACGGCAATCACAGGGCCCTGGCACCTTCCAGGGTGAGTGTCGCCATCCTGTATCTGGTGGCCCACCCCGTGCCAGCCTATCCCCACCTGCCGTCCACCTGCCCCAGGTGAGTCAGGATTGAGTCACCTGAGGGGCAAGGGCACTCACACAGCTCCATCCGCATCCGTGGCCTCCACTGGCCCGAGGGGCCACACCGGGCGGTCAGCCTGGAGACCCAACCCCAGGTCAGCTCAGGACACAGAATGAGTCCCCACCCCTGCCCCGGCGCCGAGCATCCCTCTGCCTGCTTCCGTGAGCGACCTCGGGATGGGTCTCCGCACCTTAACCCCTCTCAGCTCCTCTGCTGTGGCCACACCCCTCTTGGGGACCAAGGCCAGAGCTGGTCACTCTCGGGCAGACGGTCATGTGCCAGTGGCCCCCCGCCCCCCCCTTATGCTTGTTGCCTTCCCTCCCCTGTGAGTGAGCAGAGACCGAAAGGTCCCCCCTGTTCCTGGTGGGGGGCACGGGGTTTGGGACCAGGTAGGGACAACAAAGCTGCCAGCCGGCACCTGGATTCACCCCATGTGGACCAGAGGCCTGGGAAGTGTGGCAGGGGTGACAAGGTAGAGCCATGGGGGGAGGGGCAGGGGACCAGGGGCACAGAGGGAGGCGGGGCGCGGCATGGAGGGGGCGGGGGGCACTCGCTGGGCAGCGCTCCCGGGACCAGGCAGCGGCAGGCCGGCTGACCCCCAGGAGCCTGCGTGGAGGGGTCTGGCCTTGCTCCCATCCACCAGCAACTCCAGAAGGCCCCCGTTTCCTGTCCAAGCAGGACTGGGGGAAACCGGCCGTGAGGCACCTTTTAAATCCTTGGCAACGTGGAGAGACAGATGGGTAGCGGCTGAACCCAGATCGTTTCTCTTGTACCCTCCGGGCTCAGGCCCTTTCCGCTGGCACCGCCGCCCACCCTCCAGTAGACAGTGAGTCCGTGTGTCTGGTGCTTTAGTCAGCTCCGTGCTTTGAACGGAATTCAATTAGTTTTAATTAGTACAAATTTAATCAATTTTCATCAGTTTTAACTAATTAAAAATTTTTATTAGTTAAAAATCAGGACTTTCACATACAAATGTCAGATAGCAGAGCCTTGGCCCCTCTGCCCGCATCTCTGTGCTCCCCCTGCACCAGCTTCCTCCTGCTTCGAGGCTCTGACCCACGACCCGGCTGCCCTTGGGCACCGGGCTCCTGCCCACAGAGAGCAGAAGGGCCAGAGAGCCCACCAGGTCTCTCTGCTGCACCCCGTCCCCTCCGCCCCCAAAACAGTCGAAAACCAGCTGGAGAGGCGGCAACCCCGCATGAGGCTGGCCAAGCTCTGCGGCCTCTCCCTGGGGAGAGGCGAGGAGCCACCCGGGGCAGGCGAGGCGAGGGCGCCCCTGGAAGCACGGGGTCCCTGCTGGGTTCCCTTCCCCTCCCTGTCCTGCTCCCCTCCCCCCGGCCTGGTCTTGCCAGCTCGCGGGACGCAGTGACTGCTCAGAGTCAGCAGAAAGAGTTGGTCTCAGGAGTCAGTGCGCAGCCTGGCCCCAGGTGGGGTGCCCTCACCCTCAGGCCACCACACAGCCCAGCCCACCCACAATCAGCTCTCAGGGCCCCCGGGGGAGGAGCCTGGTCAATGAGGGTCCCAGAGCCAGGAGGGCAGTGAGGGCCAGTCAGGACAGGTGAGAGGCACTGAGGACAGGTGAGGGCCAGTGAAAGCAGGTGAGGGCAGGGGAGAACTAGTGAGCACAGGTAGGGGCAGGTGTGGGCAGCTGAGGGCAAGGTAAGGGCCAGTGAGGACAGGTGTAGGCAGGTGACGGTGGGTGTGGGCACGTAAGGGCAGGTGAGGGCAGATGAGGGCCCGTGACAGCAAGTATGGGCAGGTGAGGGCAAGGTGAGGGCCAGTGAGGGCAGGTATGAGCAGGTGAGAACAGGTATGGGCAGGCGAGGACTGACGAGGGCCAGTGAGGGCAGGTATGAGCAGGTGAGGGTGAATGAGGGCCAGTGAGGGCAGGGATGGGCAAGTGAGGGTAGGTGAAGGTTAGGTGAGGGCCAGAGAGGATGGGTATTGGCAGGTGAGGGCAGGTGAGGGCAGGTGTGGGCCTGCGAGAGCAGGTGAGGTGGGGTGAGTACAGGTATGGGCAGGTGGGGGTAGATTAGGGCCAGTGAGCACAGGTATGGGCAGGTGAGGGCCTCTGAGAGTAGGTGAGGTGGGGGAGGGCAGGTATGGGCAAGTGAGGGCCATTGCGGGCAGGTGAGGACAAGTATGGGCCGGTGAGGACAAGTACGGGCCGGTTAAGGGTCCGTTTGGACTCCCAGCCTGCGCTCCTCCACGCCCACGTCTTCCTGCAAACCCCGCTCCCAAGGTTCTAATGACGCTCCTGCTCGTGGCCATTTCTGGTGGGTGTCATCTTGTATCTCTGAGCACTGTTTACCCACTGACCCCTCTGCCGACAGACTGTCCCACCGGTGTCCTGTCTGTGACTCCCAGGGCAAGCCTCCCTCTTGGGCGGCATCACCATATGCAGAGCCCATGACAAGCAGCAGCCCAGCATGGTGGGGTGGGTCAGTCCACCCTCCTTCCTAGAGGCGGGGGTCAGCACCTCGCTGGGCCCCTCGGCTTGAGGAGAATTCCCACTTGGCTACTGCCTTGAGCAGAGCCCCCCGAAAGGCAGGCACGTGGTAAGCCTGACCCATTGACGCGCTGCACCCCACCTGGCGGCCACAGGTGTCCCTGCAGCTGCCTTTCATGGGGCCACTGCTGCTTGTGAAGCGGGTGGTGTCTGCACCCCATCCCCTCCCCACTTCCCACTGCTACGCCCCTCCCCTCCTGACCCACCCCCACCGCCTCTCCCCACCTGCCTGCTGCTTGCTGGTTCCAGGATCCAGGGCCCTCACGGTGGGCCTGCCTGGCACTCCATCCAGCCCAACCCTTAGGCTCCCAAGCGTGGCTGTCCCTATGAATCTGGCTCCTCCAGGGACCTCATGTAAGTGGATCAGATAGTATTTGTCCTTACTGCCTGCGAAGCGGGGCCCCCGAGGCCAGGAGCCACCTGCCACCTGGTGGTCATGTCCCAGACAGGGCACGTCTCAGCCACCTTGCTTTCAGAAACGGTAATAGAAGAGAAGCCAGTTCCAGAGCCATTTACTTAAACATTTAAAATGGGTCAAATAACAGGGTACCAAGTTTTGGAAACATAAACCATAGACTAGCCCTATAAATCCGGAATTCGTGACAGGGCCCTTCAGGGAAGAAGAGCGGGCTGAGACTAGGGAGTGCTGACCCCCTGGATTTTCTATCGAAAATGATAGGAAGGTGCCATGTTAGGATTTGGTAAATCTGGATGGTAGGTTAAAAGTAAAATAAAATAAAGTAGGGAAAACCACAAACACTAACAAAAAGGTTCACCTATCAATTTGTCAGTAACAATAATAAGAGTAAAAATAACAGCAGCACAGCAGCCAAAAGTGGAAGCTACCCCAGTGTTCACGGACAGATGGACAGATAAACAAAACATGGTCCATCCACACAACGGAATATTATGCAGCCTCAAAAAGGAAGGACACTCTGACACCTGCTATGACATGGATGAACCTCGAGGTCATTATGCTCAGTGACGTAAGCCCGTCACAGAAGGACAAATACTATCTGATCCACTTACATGAGGTCCCTGGAGGAGCCAGATTCATAGGGACAGACAGCAGGACGGTGGGGGCCAGGGGCTGGGGGAGGGGATGGGGAGTGAGTGTTTTATGGGGACGCTTCAGTCTGAGGAGATGGAAATTCTGGAGATGGATGGTGGTGATAGTTGCACAATAATGTGAATCTAGTTAGTGACCCTGAGCTGTGCACTTAAAAATGGTTAAAATGGTACATTTCATGTTACGCATATTTTACCACAATAAAAAAGTAATAATAATAGCCAGGCCCAGGGGTGTTGGTGCGACGGGGACCCAGCCCCACTGGCGGGGTGGGTGGAAACAGTAGGTGTGAAGGGGCAGCCCTGCAACCGTTAACTCCTCTGGGACTCCGTCCTGGTGGGTTGGCAGGGGGATGTGGCCTCAGGTATGGCCATTACAACCTGATGCAGGACCTGTCACTCAGACGAAGCTTAAACGTGCGGCGCCTCTGGTTCCCTTGGCCGGGCTGAGCAGAGGGCGCCCGCCCTACGATCCCAGGGTGCGCAGGGCCCGCTCCCGCCCCTCCTGTGGGGACCAGCACCCCACTGCCCTCCAGCCACGAGGCACCGAGGGCCCGTGCCTGGTCCGGGGCTGGGGCTGGTCACCCGCCCAAGGCAGACACCGCCGGCCTCACAGCACAGAGCGTCAGGGTTTATCCCCAAGGTCGGGTGGGCTCCTTCCCTGGGGCAAAGGGAGACAGCGGAGACTTCCGGTGCCGGGAATACGCATGTTTCCAACGTGGGAGAGTCTGTTGGCTCAGCTCCGCTGGGAGGAAAAGCTTCTTGTGCCCCAGGTCTTGTGTAAAAACCAACAAAGCAGTGGTACATGTCGTGACCCGTCCCGCCATCACCTGGGCGCTGGCGCAGGGCGGGTGGACGGGCAGGCCCTGTGTCGGGCAGAGCCCCGAGGGGGGGACGAGCTCAGGCCAGGCCTGAGGGGCGCAGCGGGGGGACCCACTTGGGGCTCGGCTCAGGCAGCCAAGGAACGGCTCGGGGCTCGGGGCTGCTCTGGGCAAGGCGCCTCCTCCTGTCCTGGGGACGACGGCGACATGCTTGTCCCCCCACCCAGGATCCTCCGGAGGTCTGCGCCCCGGGGCCGGCTCTCTGCTCGCTCGGACACTGCCGGGCGCTGGCCCTGGGCCGCACTCCAAGTGCGCGGCCTGCCCTTCCAGCAGCGCCCCTGGGCAGCGGTGCCAGCCTGGTCCCCCCGAGTCCCCTAAGTGTCCGCAGGACAGACACAACACACAGCGGCGGGCAGAGCCGCACTGCCTGCGGTGGCCGCCCGCTCGCCTGAGGCTCTTCCGGAGGTGGGTTCGTCTGGCTCCTCGCAGCACAGCCCAGCCAATGACACTCACTCTGCCTGGGGGCCCGGCCTTGGGGCGGCGCCTGCTCTCTTGTGCCGCATGCCCCCTCTTCTGGGTCCCGGGACATGGAGGGGGGGCAGTCCCTGCCTCCTGGGGCTGCAAGAGGGGCCGGGAGTGGGGGGGACCAGCAGGTGACAGAGACACAGATCCACAGGGGAGAGCACCTGGGTGTGCACCTGGGAGCAGGGGGCTGGGACGGCCGCAGGGGGAGGGGCAGGAACGGGGAGGGAAGGGGGAGGGGAGGAAGCACGACTGACCCTGGAGTCTCTGTGGGCTGGACCTGAGGTCTCGAGCTCTCTCAGTTTCTTTACGCACTCACACTCACGCACGTGCGTTTACACGCACCCTGCACACAGGAAGGTATGAACACAGCGGCCCGTGTGTGATCCCGAGTTTGCTCTCTGCCTCTTCCAGACACAGCAGTTCCTGTGTCAGGATGTGGTTTTAGCAGCCTCGTGGTGTCTCCTGCAGCCCTGCCCCCACCCCCTCAACCCCCCCCCCCACCCCCGTTTGTGCAGCCCAGCCGAGGTCCCGCTGACGTCTCAGGGTTTGCTTTCTAAACAGCGCAATCCTTCTGTCCGATCACAACTTTACGGAGGTGTGGTTTACCCCAGCGGCAAGGTCTCTCATCGTTAGCATGAGCCGGCCGTGGACTTCATGCTTGTTTGCCCTCAGCCTGGAGAAGGGCCTCCTTCCTCATCTCGTTGCCCCCGCCCGGCCCACAGGCTGAGCCCAGACCCCCAGCTCCGCAGAGGCGATGCCCGGGTCTCAGGGGACCCCTAAGTAGCCCTCTGTCTCCCGAGGGTTTGGATGCTTTGAACACAGCGGAGAGAGCAGCAGAGGGGCTGTGCCGGCCCCCAAGCAGACCTGAAACATCCAGCAGGAGGGTGGGCGGCAGCGAGCCCCAAAGGTCTGGGGTGGGGGAGGGGAGCACTGATGCCGCAGAGCAAATCCCCCTCCCCACCCCGGGCTTCCAGTCTCACCAGGCCCCGCCCCCACCCCACCCTCATGGAACCTGGGGAGGTTGGGCCAGCTTCTGGCTGCCTTCCCACCTCCCCATGAAGCCCTGAAGGCAAGGTGGTGGCTGAGCTGGTCATCCGTCTTCCCAGGGAGCCCGGGAGCTGAGGGCCACGCTCGTCCCCTCTCTACCTGGCTTGTCCCCCCTCCCTGGCCTATCCCCTAACCCTCCCAGAGCAGGGCCCACTGAAGCACTCTTATAGCAGCACCCCGGCTGGGGCAGCCCCTGGGCAGCCACAGCACAGCGTCGGGTGGACCCCAGGCTCCTCACACTGACCCTGTCCTCCAAGTCTCCCGACAGTCACTGCTGCAAACTGATGGCCGAATAGCCTGTCTAACGAGAGATGAGGGACATTTAGATCCCCTACAGAATCACAACGAAGCTGTTTAGAATAATAATAATAATAATAATATCAAGTAATAATAGGAAAGTGCTCAGAAGACATTAAAATAACCAGTGGGAAAAGAGCCAGTACAAGGTAGAATTTGAATGTGACCATTTCAGAGACTGCCCTGCCCGGTTCTCATTTCCAGAACACAGAATAACCCTCTCACCCTCCAGAAGCACTGGTGTCCTTAGCCTTCTCTCCCACATGGAGGACACCCTCGCTATGTGAAACATCTGGGGGTAAGAGGGGTTTCCATCCAGCCCAGAAATCACTGGCAGTGGACGCTGGCTGCAAACAAGCTATTTTTAAAACTTCCACATAACATTATTCTTAGTGACCAGAGACTAGATGCTTTGCCTCTGAGGTTGGGAACAAGGCAAGGATGTTGGTTCTCACATGAGAATCAAAGTGATAAGGCAAGGAAAAGAAATAGAGGCATAACAATTGGAAAGGAAGACGTGAAAGTCTCTATACACAGATGGCATGATTGTAAGTACAGGAAAGTCTAAGAAAGCGATCCAGAAATACTAGGATCAATAAGTGAACTTAGCAAGGTTACAGGATACAAAGTTCATACAAAAATAAACTATATTTCTATATTCTAGGAACAAATAATAGGTAGATAAAAATTTAAAAACACCATTTACAGTACCATTAAAATCATAAAATATCTAAGAATTAATTTAATGAAAAAGTGCATGTTCTTTACACTGAAAATTACAAAACATTGCTGAGAGAAATTAAAGAGTATCTAAAAATGGAGCAATGTACCATGTTCATGGATTGGGAGGCTCATTGCTTGGGTGAAAATTCTCTCAAAGTTGGTCTATAGATTCAATGCAATCCAATCAAAATCTCAACAGGCTTTTTATTTTGTAGAAGTTGAGAAGCTGATTCAAAATTTATATGACAATGTAAGGAACATTCAATAGCCAAAACAATTTTGAGAAAGAAGAGGAAAGTGGGAGGGCTCAGACACACAGAAAATCAAAGGGAATGAATAGAGTCCAGAAAAAGACCCACACATATACAGACAACTGACTTTCAATAAAAGTGTCAATATAATTCAGTTGGGGAAAGAATAGTCTTTGGACCAAATAGTGCAAGAACAGCTGGGTACCCACTGGGTACCCATTTTCACAACACTCGTTTGAAATGGGCGATGAACCTGATGAGTAAAAAGTCATTCTCCATCTGGTTCTATGAGAATTAGGCCACTGGCCACTGCAGTCCTGACCTTTAACACAGCCTGAAAGGTGTTCAGGGCAGAGCTCAGGAATGAGGCGCTCTGGGTGAAGGGGTCTGGGAAAACTGGAAGAACAGGATGTCAGATGGTTAGATATTTTCAGGAGAAAATTTTATGAACCCAATTCTTGCATCTTCTGATACCTAGAAAAGCAATAAATCCATTAACACAGGCATCTGCTCCTCGTGACCAGCAGCAACCTTCTACCGAGATATGTGCTTGATTGCACATACTGCCTTCACCAAAATCACGTATATACTGACCTCCCCTCTTTACCTCTTCAGAGCAGTTCCTCAGAGCTACTGAGAGGCTGTCTCCTGGGCTATAGTCCTCAGTAAGTCCCCAAATAAAACTGAACTCACGGCTCTCATGTTGTGCTTTTTTTTTTTTTCAGTTGACAAACCTCAGTTTAAAAGCTAAATCTGTAAAACTTCTAGACCTGTGTTGTCCATCTGGGGAGCCATTAGCTATACGTCATATTTATATTTAAATTAATTGAAGTTAAGTTAAAAATTCAATTCCTAGGCATGCTTCTAGCGCCCACACATATCTGGTGGCTGCCTGTCGGATGGCACAGACATGGGACATTTCTGTCACCACAGGGACGTCTACGGGACTGGGCTGTTATACATGAAAACACAGCAGAAGATTTTCCCAAACTTGGGATGGGCAAATATTTCTCAGGATACAGCAAGCAATATTCATGAAAGGAAGATGGATGGACTGGACTTCATCAAAATTATATCTTCTGCTCCTTAAAGGATACTTAAGCAAACAAAAAGACAAGCCACACCTGGGGGAGAATATTAATAGCCCATGTATCTAACACAGAAGTGGTATCCAGATACATAATAATCACTACAACTCACCAAAGAGAAGACAAATATCCCGTTTTTAAAATATGCAAAAGATTTGAATGGCCCTTAAAGATACACAAACTACTAATGAACACATGGGAACGTGCTGCATATCATGACAGTTTGTTAGAAAGGCTGACGTTTAAAGAGATGACATCACTCAGTGTTGACAGGGCTGTGGACGGGGCAAGGGTACAGCCTCGGAACACAGTCAGGCAGTTTCTCACAAAGTTAAATGTGCACCTACAATAAGACCCTACAGTCCACTCTTAGGCATCTACTCAGAAGGGGTGAAAACATACATTCACCAGAAAAACTCGTGCACGGATGTTTGTAGCATTTTTATCTATAACCCTTAAAACTGGCAACAACCCAAACATCCATCAGGGAATGAAGGATGAACACGTGAGCTGGATCCATATAATGAAAGCTGCTCAGAATAACAAGAAAGAACAGTTGAGTGAATCCCAGAAGCGCTGCTGAGTGCACAGCCCACCCTGAGTAAACCCTCTGCCCTTAAAACCCTGTCCTGAGGGAAGCAGCCCAGCGCTTGCCTGTGGCTGGGGAGGGGCTGTGGGCTCTCCGGGTGGATGGACGTGCTCTGTATCCGGGTGGGTATAGAGGTGGGCGGGGTGCTGTCAGAATGCATTGAACTGCACACTTCAATTTATTTCACCGCAACTTATAGCACGTGAATTGCACCTTAATAAACTTGACTCTTTAGACCTGGCACTGCCCTAAGTGGGTGAAAGGCCGTGGGACCCCCATCTCCCTCCCTCGTCTCCTGGGGGTGCAGCCCCAGCTTCTTTTGACAGGGAAACCGGCATCGGGAGAAGAGGGTAGTGAACACAAGGGAGTCCGAGTGAACAAGAGGCTGGGGCAGCCATGGGTGATGCAGAGGGCTACTGCCTGGACCCTCCCCAGCCAGGAGCACGGGCTGCCAAGTGGACGGGGCTCTGGCACCCTGGCCCTCGGTCGCAGGTCAGTCCGGTGCCCTTGGAGCCTTGAGGTGCGTTGGGGGGAAGGTCAGGTGCACTCCATGTGACTTACACACATCTCCCACGGAGACCATCCCCCCCCCCGCCCCTTCTCAGCCCCAGGGCCGCCCTCCCAGGCCGCAGACCCCCGAATCTCTCCTGCACTTTGGAGTCAATCTCTCCCCAGAACCCAGGCTGATGCGCTCGGATTTCCAGGGGTGGCCACGAGTGTTCGGGGCAGAACACTGACCAGCACCTGGCCCGACCTCGCCGCCCTCCCTGTCCCCGTCTCCCCAGCATTCTGACAGTGTCCCCCAGTTGCCCTCCTGCCCACCTGGCCCAGGGGATGCCTCCTGCTGGTCTGAGACACCCTCCTGGTTTGGGGCCTCCCACCTCCCGGCGTGCCCCAGGGGGCACGTGGGCCTGGCTCTGGGGACCCCCTACCTGAGCCACAGCCGGGGGTCCTCTCCTGCCCCCTCCACGTGCTGGATCCACTGCTGGCACCACTGCCGTGTGGAAGTGAGTTATGAAGGGCTCTTCTCCTTGGAGTTTCCTGGGCTATTTTGTCTTATTTAGTCTTAGAAATGAACTTAAATTTTATTTGCCAAGTTTCATAAAACAGACAGCTCCTCCTGAGATCTGGAGCAGAACTGCATTAAATGAAGAGGCAGTGTGTCTGCAGACTGAGGTTTTGCCAGACGTCGTGGTCTCCCTCAGTTGTCACACTCAGGGGGAGGGGCTGTGCACAGACCCCCACCTGTGAGCACCGTCCTCCAGCCCAGTGGGGACATTTGTTTTTACTGTGTTTCTTGGTCAGATTGACAAGCATTTGACAAGCATTCCCTACGCCATGTTATTTTAATTTTTTGAGGAACTCTCTTTTGGATTTTTAAAGAATCAAGTTTTATTTGCTTTCCAGTTAATGAATTTCTGTTTTCCTCCCTATTTCATTCTTTTTTTACTTTCTTTTGTTCATTTTGTTCCGTGTTTGTTCTAGCTTCTGAGTTAACTGCTATGTTTCTTTCATTTTAATAGTACAGCCAGGAAGCGACGAACATGATCTAACAGGGAATTCTCCTGGGGCCCTTTGTCCGGGCCTCACCCACGTTGGTGATGGGTGTTTACCCACAGGAGCCTGATTTCCTCTTCGACCTGTGGCTCACTTGGAAGAACGATTGAAAATTTTCAACCAGTCAGATCTGATTGCTTTTTCGGTATCATTAATATTTAGTTTTATGAAGTTAAGATCTGAGAATATGGCCTAAGCGAGTTTTCATTTTTTGGTATGAGCTTTGATTTGCAGCTTGATTTTGGGTCATCTTTTAAACTTTTCCATGGGATTTTGGGGCAAAAATGTCTATTCTCTCTATGCATACTGTACTTTATATAAAAAATAGTATCAAAATTGCTCATAGTGGGACTTAAATCTTCTACACACTCACTATGCATGTTCCATGGGGATCTCTTGAGTTTGGCCACAAGAGCCAGCGTCCCCTCCATGGCTGGATGTGGCCACATCCTCCCTGCATATTCCTGTACCCGGTGCAATACCATGTGACTCTTAGAACTTCTGCACCAGGTGGGGTCTGGGTGAGAGGCAGGAGTGGGCAGGGCAAGTCCCACCTCAGTGCATAGTTCAGACCTCCGCCTGTTATCGCCTGTCATCCACGGGTCAAAGCCAAGGGGCGATGACTACTCCACCTCCCCCGGGCCACGCGCACCTTCAAAGAGACCTCTGTTCCCAACAGCCCGGCACCCACCTCGGCTGACACGTCTCAGCTTGTTTGCTCCTGTCCTGACACAACCCCGCCAGCCAGAGGCTCCGTGACCCTGGAGTGGAGCCGAGGGCGCTCATTACTCCCCTGGGGGAGGACAAGGCCCCTTCCCTGACGTCCTGAACCCCCAGTGCGGACATTCCTGGCCTCCATCTGAAAGCAATGCTGCCCAGTGGGCCCTAAGCCTCAGAGGCGCCCTGACTCCCAAGTCCCTCTTCCTGTGCGTGCCCGCCATCCTCCTGAAGTCCTCATCCAAGTTCTCTGGGCACCAGAGGCCGCAGTACACACTTCGTTGGTGAGGGCTGAACAGATGTTCAGGATGCGAGGCAGCAGGACGCTCGGGGCCGATCCGTCGTGCAGACCGGTGCCTCAGGGAGAGAGCCTGGGCCCCTGGCCTGACCCTGCGGTGGATGCGTCCTTGGGTGCCTCTGAGGGAATCTTTCCAGAAGGTGCTTGTTGGGGTGCCTGTGGCATGCGTGTGTGCCCATGTGTGCATGTCCCTATGTGTGCTGGCATCTGGTCTCAGCCTTGCTTCCAGAGGTGACACATGATACCGAGGCCGAGGCTTGGGGGAAGGCACGGTCCATCCCACTCGCCGACTAGGCCAGAGGCCACAGGCTCCCCAAGGGGCCCTGAGCCTGGGGCGGCCCAGGTGTGCTGGGCGGGTCCAGGGCCCTGTGTCCCTCCCGCGCTGAGCACCGCCGGTATGTCCTGGTCCCCACCCCCGGTCTCTCTGTGTCTCTCCATCTCTCTCCCTCCCTCCTCCTTCTCTCCCCCTCCCTCCTCCTTCTCTCCATGCTCCCACACCTCTCAGTCTGCTCTCACTTAGCCCGGGTCGCCTTGGCTCCTGTCTCCTTTCTGTCCCCCCTTGTTGGGCATTTTGCAGTCGAGGACAGTCAGCTCCTCCGGTTTGTGAAGATCCCATTCCTTCCCCACTCTCTCCTCGGCTCAGCTCAAGGCCACCCCCACAGCCCATCCCTGGGCCCTCCTTTCAGGGATGGACCATTTCCCTGGGTTAGGCCAGGGTGTCCCCGCAGAGCCCGAGGGGCCTGGGTAGGAGCTGGCAGCGGGGAGAAGTCCACCATCCGCCCCCCGAAGCCTGGGAGAAGCCCTTTGGGAGACTGGACGCCACGGACCCCCAAAGATGAGCCTCCCTTGAAGTCCTCCCAGGGGGAGTCGTGCCGGGATTGGGACCCCGGCAGGCTGGCCTAGACGGCAGTAAGCAACCTGGACTTGGGGTGTGGGGCTCTACCCGGTGGTGGAGGGGGAGGGGATGGAAGGGGGATGGGATACACTCTTGGGGGGGGGTCCCAGGAGGTGGTGAGATGGGGACGCCTGGAGCTGACAGGCTGGGGCACCCCGTCGCGGGGAGACAGGGCTGGGTGGGCCAGGTACGGGCTGGGGGCTGTCATTCACGACAACTGCTGAGCGCGCCTGAGCTCCCCTTTGAGAGGGGAGGGGTCTTGCGGGGCAGTAGACCCTGGACATCTCTGTGAGCACGTGTGACTGGAGCCTGCAGGCTGGTGAGGCTGAGGTTCAGCGCTGCCGGGCCCATCCTGACCCCTCCCGACCATGGGTCCACCCAGGGACCAACTGTCGCTCCCTCCGCGACCCCCGCGGCAGCTCCCCAATCCTGCGAGGAGCCGGCGCGTGAACATCTGACGAATAGACTGTTAAAGCCAAGACAGCCACTTAAAGCTACGATGACTGAAGCACAAGATCCATCCCCCAAAATGACCGCTCGCCCCCAAGCCACTTGTTTCTGCACGTCTCTCTGCTTGGCAATCCCACTTTCCAGCCAGCTGCACCTGCGGGGCCTCGGGGACCCTGTGCCCTGGCGTCCAGGCTGCTCCTGGCAGCAGGATCACATCCTGGACTCTGGAAGCCCTTCCCTCTTCCCACGGAGGAGCGGCCTCCTGGTGACAATGCCCATGGGGTGCTGTTGGGCACCGTGGCCCAGCCGGACACTGCAGCCCCAGCCGGGCTGAGCCCGCCTGAGCCCCCCTTCGGGCCAGTGACCCCTCCACCCCGCCCCGGGCCCAGCTAATGCAGGATCCCTGAGCTCTGTGTGGCCAGGCATCAGGGTGAGGCTTGGGCTCTGTTACTCGGGCTCAATGCAGGCCCACATGCCCGAGAGAGGCCACCGGGTGAGGGACTTGGGGGACGGAGCTCCGATCCTCACTGTGGGCCTGCTCAGGGGCAGCTGCTCTCTGCACACCTGTGCACACCTGTGTGTGCCACGGGGGCCCACCCTTCCTGTCCCGGTCCCAGGGTGCTGTCCGTCCTGCTCCCCAAGGGGCCGCACTGCTGGTCTGGGCCAGTTCCCAGGCTTGGCCAATGGCAATGGCCCAGCAACCAACTGTTGCTGGGTGCCCCGTGGCCATGCTCCTTTGTGCCATCCTTTAGGGCGGCAGGAGGGCGTAGCCACTTTCTGAGGTTGTGAGGCCAGCCTCCAGGTTCTCCCCCTCCCAGTAGTGAGGAGTGGGGAGCAGTGGGGCTGCCACAGAGGCTGCTTCCCACTGCTCCAGCCTGAGGGTCACAGCCTGGGCACCGCAACTTCCCTGCCATGACTCAGAGGCCGGCATCCCTCACTGTCACGGGCCTCACTGCACCAGACAGGTCAAGTCTGGGGGGGGCGGTCCTGCCGTGAGGAGTGGGGAGAGACATTGGCCTGTTCCCTCCCTGGGATCCCTCCAGGGGACCTTCTGCTAGGTCCAAACAGACCTCTGGTCCATCCCTTTGTCTTTGTGCCCGTCTCCCAATTTACGCTTCGTCCCTCGGGAAGGCTGCGCCTGTGCCTTGTTGGAGTTCCCAGTCAACCACCAGAGCGAGCGTGGGTCAGGGTGATCCGCACAGGCGCCTGCGTGGGGGGAGGGGGCCCCTTCCAACGCCACAGTCCTGTCCTGCCTGGCTCAGGGACCCACCCCCCTGGCTTGAGTTTGCGGGCTGGCTAGGAAAGGAGCATCTCAGAATGGATGAACCGAAAAGAAAAGGCACAGGGTGGCGGCGGGACAGGCTGTGCATAATTCAAGGGGTCTGCACTCGTCGAGGGGCGGTCACAGCTTGCGGGGCGCGGGGGGACGCGTCTCTGTCCAGGTCCGTTCCCGGAGGCCTCCAGCACAACCCCGAGCTGTGATCAGTATGACCAGAGCCAGGCGCTGGGGGGATAGGCGCCAGGGGCGCGCGAGGAGCTCGGGAGGGGGCTCCGGAGGGTGCGGCCGGGCGTGTGGACGCACGGGGAGTCGCCCGCGCTGGGCGGCCAGGGGCGCGCGATCGGGGGCGGCGACGCGGTGGGCTGGGGTGGGGACTGAGTCCCAGGGCGCGGGGCGTGCGCGCGGGGCTGCTGCGCCCGTCCCGCGGGGACCTCGGGTGCCACGGTGGGGCGCGCGTCAGAGACCGTGCAACTGCTGTCGGCGGTGACGTGCGGCGGGGGCGGGACCAGGTGCGCCCCCTCCCCCAGCCTCCCGGAAGCGCGCCGCCGCGGGGCATTGTGGGCAGTGTGGTCCCTTCTAGCGCCAAGCAGCGGAGGCCGCGAGCGCTCAGGTAGCGGGGCTCCCCTGTCTGCAGGAGCTCCGGGGCCGAGGACCGGGGGCTGCGGGAGGAGCGCGGGGGTGCACGCGCTCCGAGTGTCGGGTGGACGGGGGCCGGGGGCTTTGGGGCCCGGGGAGAGCACAGGGGGCATGGGCCCCTGGCGCGGGCTGGGCGCGGGGGCGCTGGCGCTGAGTGAAGGGGCGGTGAGTCCCACGTGCAGCCTCGCCCCATGTGGGAACCCAGGCGCACGCTCCAAGCGTCTGTCACGTTCGGTCTCCGCGCGGGCCTGTGGAGAAGCCCCCGGTGCGCTTCTGGTCTCCAGCCAAGCCACTGTTGTTTCCTGCACCCGGAGTCTGTAGTTGTGAACAACTTCCCCTTGGAGCAGCTCCTGGCGCGGTTGGAGGCCAGCGCTGGAGACGGTCCAGAGCAGTGGGACGCTCTACACGTCTGCGGGAGGAAAGCTATCCCCCGGGTCCTATCCGAAACACTTGTCCTGAGTGTCCAGGTATCCGCCAGGCACACACATGTGTTCATGGGGTTCCTCGCCATGTGGGGATCCCCGGCCGCAGGTCTCAGAATACAGGTTGGAATCTGGGCCAGCTCAGAACTCCGGAATGCATCTAGAAGCAGCAGCTGTCTCCCAGGCTGCCCACGGTGCCAGAGCCCTAGTCCTCGGAGCTCCCTGCTGGGGGCCCAATCTCGCTAGGGGAGAACCCGGCTCGGCGTCCGCCCTTTCCTCCGCACCCCCATCCCAGGCCCCAGTACAGGTGGCCTCTCCTCCCGGGGGCCCTGCTGCTCCTGTGTGGCAGCCCGTGCTCCCGGGATGGGGCCAAGCAACTCCCCGTGACCCTGCAGTCCAGCCACGGGCCCATGAGCTGGCAGCCCTCCGCCTGTTTTGGAAGCTTTGGGAAGCGCGTCCGGTGGTGCGGAGCCAAGTGTGGGAGGGACGCACCTTCCAAAGTGGGCCCGGCCTGGTGTGGCGGGTGTCCCTTTAGTTCGGATCAGTGCCACCGATCACGGCCCCGGGGGGTGGTCCCGCAGCGGCCGCAGTGCCGGCTCCTTGAGGCCTGGCCCTTCTCTCTTCAGTGAGGCCTGTAGGGGCATTTCCGCCTGTGACGGGTGACAGAGGTCAGCGCTGCCTTGCGGCCCCCTCCCCGCAGTTCTGCCCTGGGTGCCCCTGCAGGGGCCTTCTCACCGTGGGGAGCCAGGGGTGCTGGTGAAGGGCAGGCCCAGGACTGTGCCCCCCACAAGAAGTTGGAGGAGGGCCTTATGTGGGTGGAAGGGACAGATTTTAAAGCAACGCTCAGGAAAAAACGTCAAGCAGGAATGAAAGTGGCCATTTCTGAAGGGAACCCTGCAGGGTCTGGTACCTTCTGTGCGTCTCGGCATCCTCACTGCCGTTTCTGCTTCCCTGGCACGGGGCAGGGGGAGGCTGGGCTCCAGGGGTCACTGGGCCGCCAAGGGGCGGTAGAGGTTTCCTAGGGTAGGCGGCTGCCTTTGTCCAGGGTGGGCATCTTCACTCACGTCCTTGGAGAGCGGGTCCCTGGCACCCGGGCTGAGTGAGAAGCACAGAGGTAGTTGGAGGCCCTCTTTCTGGCGCGCGTGACGGCCCTTCCCAGCCCCGGTGAGAAGGCTGCCTTCCTTCGGCCACCCCTGCTGGGTGGCAGGCCTGAGGCTCAGGGGCTCCTTGAGCAGATGTTTTTGGAGACAGCAGGTAAAAGGCTCCCTGTGCAGCCTGGAAGACCCGCCAGCCAATGGGCTGCAGCCCAGAGGCGAGACAGTGCGCACGTGAGCCCAACGTGAGCCCTTGGCCTTTTGCTTCCTGTGATCCAAGAGCAGAGGAGGCCTGGGTTTCTCCCTGCTGGCTGGGGGGAGGCCCCTCCTTCCTTCCAGCTGTCCCGTAACTCAGGAGGAAGGTGAGGGACTCCAGCACTGAGCACAGCGTCCCCAGATGGTAGGGGTGGGGCTGGGAGGGAGGGGGCGCAGCTCGTGGGACACTCCCTGAGACCCCATGTAAACCCCGTCCCTTCAGCCCTGCTCCCCGGGTGTCAGCAGACACTGCCCCCTACCTGCCCCCCACCAGCTCCCTGGCCATTGCAGGGTGTGGACCCTTGCATGTCCTTGCTTCTGGGGATGGCGGTGGTCCACCACTGTGTTGTGACCCTGGAGGACTCCTGGGACCCTCAGGGCTGGGTGCCGGGGCCCTGGGGCCCATCTGCGTGTTGGTGGAGGTGGGATTGTGGTGTTGGCCTGAGATACTGGAGGCGGAGCTCTTACCGGTGACCAGCTGGAAATCCTGAGGCAGCAGCTCCCTGCGTGCTCGGTCACCTGTTTGGGCATGTCCGGGGGCCGTGTCAGGGTGCAGAGTCCTGGGGTGTGTCTGAGACCTTCAGACAAACTTCTGACAAGCTCTCACTGGAGTCTCAGAAGCACCGCCTTGGGGTTTCAGAAGCCATGGGAGTCCAGGAAGTAGAAAGAAGAAGCTGGTGAGCTTGCTGGGTTCTGGTGTCTGAGACTTCCGCCCCGGGATTCGGGGGACGCCAGGTAAGGAAGCCTCTGTCATCTCCTTCAGAACAGGGGGGCCAGGAGCAGGGGCCCCCAAGCCCCTGGGGGACAGGGAAGGTGGGGCCCCACTCCTGGGGACCCTGGGGTTTGTAAATTCTTGGCTGTTCACCCCACGCTGGGTGCTTAGCTGGCTGCAAGTGTGCATTTTTCTGGCACCCAGGGGGCAGCGCCCCGGGAGTGGGAGAGTGAACTTGGCGGACTCCTGGGGCTGGAGTGGGGGGCCATGTGTGCACCCCCCCGCCCCAAACATCAGAGTCTTTCTGCTGGAGCCATTTGGCCTGTGTGCTCTTGGTGGGCCACACCTCCCAGGGGGAGGGGTGCCGGGGGGAGGGGCCGGGTTCCAGCCCCCGTCCTAGCTGGTGTTTCGCTTGGCCCTCGAGAACATTGGGACCTAGGACCCTGTAACTCCTGGGCCACTGTTGCCCCCCTCACCCCTACCCTGCCCCTCATTGTAGCTTCACAAACAAACCTGCCAGCCGCAGCTTCTTCAGGGGGTTTACTGCTGTCACACAGCAGCCCCCCATTTTCCCGCAGTCACAGAAATAAACACAGGAGGAAAGAAGAACAGCCGGGCGCATCTGACTGTAGTAGTTCCCCTTGCTGAGCGAGGCCCAGGCCTGTGTTGAAATCACGGTACTGGGGTGAAGTCTTACTCTGCCCTCGGTGGCCCCTGGGAGTTCTCTGCCCCCGTCACTGACCCCTGTACTGTGGTCTGGTGTGTGCCTGGCCCGGCAGGTCCTCCTCTGCCACGTCCTCTGGGCCATCGCGGGCGTGACTGCTCCTCCTCTGGGTCTGGCACTTGGACACGCCAGGTGCTGTGGCACCGTGAGAAGCAGGCCGTCAGACCTTGCGGGGGAGGTGCACGCAGCGCAGCAATCGCAGCCGGCGCCGTGAGCATGTGAGAGGAGCCCAGTGTCCCCGGGGACCTGGCTCTTAAATTGCATTTAGTTTTCGTTACTTAACATTTATGGGCCCCACGTGGTTGGCAGCCACACTATGGGAGCTGCAGCCCTGGAGCCCCCAGAAGTGGTGACAGCGTGGCCTGGCTGGGCCTGGCTCCTGGATCGCCACAAGCTCCAGGTTGGACCACGGGGCTGGGACTGGGGCTGGGGCTGGGGCTGGGGCTGGGGCTGGAGCTGGGGCCTCTCCACCGTGTGAGGTAGAGCCCGATTGAATGACGGGGGGAGGAGCCCTTTGCAGCCAAGTTTCCGGAGGCGGGAGACGGCTGCGAGCTGTCTGCTGAGCCGCCCTGACTCTGGCTCTCCTTCCCAGGTACAGCGTCCCCTTCGGTCTCCTGCAGGGCCGTCGGGGGCCTGGGCAGCATGGCGCTCTCCGGCCCGGAGGTGGAGAAGCAGGTGCCGGAGGATCCCAGGCCGGGCCGCAAGCTGCAGTCCTGGTGGAGCCTGGCGTTCTGCCTCTGCTTCTACGGCTTCATGTCCCAGATGCGGCCCGGGGAGAGCTTCATCACGCCCTACCTCCTGGGCCCCGACAAGAACTTCACGCAGAAGCAGGCACGTGGGCGCGCGTGTGGGCGGGCCGGGCTGGAGTGCGGGGGCTGCTCGGGCTGCGGGCGCTGGCGGCTGCCAGGTCCCCGCGGTTAGAGGGACGGCGGGTCCGGCAGAGGGGTCCATGCCTGCCGTGGGCCTCTGAGGGGAGAGCGCAAGGGGGCCCCCGCCCGCCCGCTGGGCCCTTGCTTCCAGCAGAGACCTGTTTGCCCAAAGGGATTACGGAAGGGATTTGACTTTTGCTCAGAACAAGGACAAAGGATCTCATTGGAACCTGACTAATAAGCTTATACCCGGCGGGTCTCTGGGGTCAAACGTGGCGTAGAAGCAGCAACAGGCAGCTAGTGTCCCTCCCGGTTTCTGTCTCCATAAAGTAAAACAAATCAGAAGGGCGCAGAGGCCGTTGGTTGATGAAGCTCACGGTCAGGGCTGTGGTCACCACCCCTGCTCGTCCTGCCTGAGGGCCGCCCGCCGCCCCAGAGCCTGGCCCCGGACCGCCAGCCCTGTCTGTCCCCTCCAGGGTGGCCGCCGGCCTCCACACCCCCTGTCACTGTCGCTGGCCCCCGTTGGGTCCCACCGGGATTTCCCACTTGATTTCTTCAGGGAGCCCCTGCCTCTCCCTGGCCCAGAGCTCGGCCCCAACCCCTCACCGACCCCGGAATTAAGTCACGTGGAGTCGCCGTGCAGATGAGGCCTGTCCCCTCAAAGTAGCCCTCTTGGAAAATGGACACAGCGGGGTGCCTGGGCCGCGTGCACAGGCTCAAAGCTGTGTGTGTGTGACTGTCTGACCACACGGCCAGCACTGCAGCCAGAGGGGTCACTTCCCGGGTGAATCCGGGGTGGGGGCTTGCCTCCCTTGAGCAGCCGGTCTGGCACATCCCTCGCTCGCTGATTGGCCAGTTCCCTGGACACCACTCTGTTCTGCGAGGGGCCGTCTTCCACTGCGGAGATGACGTAGGAGTGAGTGGGAAGCTCCGTGAAAGTAACAAGAAGGAAAACCTGTCATGAGCTCCCCCCACCTGCCCTCTTAGCTCACTCGGTAACCGATTAAACAGTAGGTTGCAGAAGTTAAGCCACCCACCAGGTGTTGGACGTGACCAGAGGACGGCAGAGGCCTGTCTGGGAAGAGCCCGGCGGGTCTGTGGCCCTCCCACAGAGATTCGGGCTGGTGCTGCCCAACTTGCACCCAGGACCTCAAACCACAGAGGGCCTGCCCTCCCCTGCTCCAGGGGTCTCCGGGGTCACCAGCTCGTCCCTGGGGGAAACGCTGCTGCCGGTGGCTTCCTGCCGTGACCCCCTGCAGCGTGAGGCTGCTTCCAGCTCCTCGGGCCAGCACCCGTGAGGCGCTGTTGAGTTTCTGCCCATCTGATAGACGGAAGAGCTTGTTGCCGGGTTTGCATTTCCTCGATTTCTGCCGCGGTCCCGTGTTCCTGGCTGTCCCTGGAGTGAGGCCTCGGCCAGTCTCCCCCTCCCTGCGGGCGCCTGCATTCCTGTGCCTGGCGGACTCCTGGCGCTGGCGGGATCCACCGCCTGTGGGCAGCGGCTTCTCCTGTCTGCGCGGGCCTCCTCCCTGCTTGCCGTGTCCTTTTATGCCGCAGCTTCACCTTTTAATTCTGCCGGATTTTCCTTTTGGTTTGTGCTGAGTGTTGCCCCACATGCCGCCACCCCCGGTTCGTGGAGCACCTCCCGGAGGGTCCGAGCTTTGCTTTGCGCCTTTGGGCCTGTGATTCCTCGGCATCTGAGCTGCCTGGGTTGGGCCATGCCCCCACCCCCCTCCATGATGACCCGTGCCCTTCACATCACGACCCCTGCTGTGTGAAGGGCGCTTCACACAGCAGTCCTTCCAAGCCCATGGCTGACGCCGCCCGTTCTGGCGGGATCCGCCGTGGTGGCCCCTGTCCTGTCCTCGCTCCCCTATCAGGCAGGACTCAGCGCCCCTCTGGGTGCTGCCAGGTGTTGGCTCTTGGGGCTGCTCGTGGAATTCAGGGCCCCTCTGGCCTGGCCCTGCCCTGCTCCCCTGGTCCTGCCGGTCCTCAGGGCCCATGGTGCCCCGTCCTGGTCCTGGCTGCTGTGGGGCCCCAGCCAGACCTCCTGACTTCAGAGCAGCTGCTGCCCTGAAGCCACCTGGGTCGTGACCTGGGCCCAGCTCCCGCATCCTGCCCCTCAGCCTGGACCCGGCCCGTCCAAACCGAGGTGTTGGGAACATGGCCCAGCGATGCTGGACCGAGGCCAGTAGGAGGCCGTCCTCGTGCCACCTGCCCCAGGGACTTTGTGGGTGCCTGTGCTCCCAGCGCTTCACAGGTGTGGCACGAGTCAGCCTCTCGCCTGGCCTGTGTGCTTGCCCAGCCTGAGAAGTGTGGGCAGCGGCAGCGGGAGGGAAAGCCCAGCTGGTCTCCCTCAGCTCTGACCCCGTGGCCCTTGCAGCTGTGCAAGCCATCTGCCAAGAGGTTTCGTCAGCTAACTGAGAGATGGTTTGATGTTCCAGGAATTTTCCATAAACAAGGCTCTGACCCCTGCAGCCGGCCCCCGTGGCTCTGGGACCAGCGCTGGTTACTCATCCTGCCTCGGGGACGGACTTGCACCAATACTGTCTTGGACTGTCCTGGGGCCATTAGTGCTCGGTGTTTGGGGGACCACAGCCTTTGGGGTCAGCCATGGCTTCTGGTGGGCATGTGGTGCAGGAGGCCACCAGGCAGGGGAGCCCTGGAGGTGGTGGGTGTGCGTGCCAGCCTGGGGTCCTGGGCACACACTGGGAAGCACTGCCCTGGGGCTGGCTGGTCAGGTGGCATATCGTGGGTGGACAGATTCGAGGGCTGCAGAAACCCACAGGTGAGCTGGCCGCTAAGCGGTGGGCTTGGCTGGGCCCCACGTGCTGGCCTGGGCTTGGCTCTGGGTCTTTGGTAGCATCTGTAAAGTGGGCCTTGGTGCCTGCTGGCCTTGCAGGGCTGAGGGCCCCCTGGGCTGGCGCAGGGAGCGCCCCATGGTGTTAGCAGGTGGTCAGGCCTGAGTCAAGGTTAGCGCCCTGAGTCAGGTAGGACCCAAGGGAGGCCAAAGCCTCTGAGAGCCCAACAAGGCCCGAGGCTCACCTGGTGCTGCCCTGGCTGATCTGAGCCATGGCTGGGCCCTGGGCAGGGTCAGGTGGAATCCCTGGGTGGGGTCAGTTGGAGCCCCTGGGAGGTGTCAGATGGGGTCTGGTGCAGCCCCTGTGAGGGGCCACCTGCTGAAAACCCACCTGGGCCTTTGGAGAGGCTCTGAGCACAAGGTGCGTCCCGTGTCCATCCCCCAGGGAGGGCCTGAGGCCAGGGACCTGGGCCTCTTGTGAGCTGGGACCTCTTGCTGGGGGCTGGGCCCAGGTGGGTCCAGGATGGCCCTTCCTGGGCAGCCGGGGCACATCTGGCTGTCGTCCCAAGTGGGTCTGTGGCTCTGGCCTCTGCCCTGTGTGCCCAGGAGGGAGCGTCCTGCTGGGCCAGCCCTCTTTGAGTGGAGAGCTGAATGGCCGAGGCTGCGGGCAGCTCCCTTGGTGGAGCCGGGAGCCCTGGCTCCTGTGGACGCATGCCCCTAGTCTTGCCTGACAAAGGGGGATTGAGGGCCCAGTCCTCTCCTGCATCCCCTGTGCCCTGGGACCGAGTGGGACCGGCCACTGAAGGCCTTCATTGGCGGCCAGCATGAGTATAGATTGGTCACAGCTCTGTTTTCTGTATCGGTAGACTTAAGGGGAAATCATATCATGTTTTTATTTCGTTAGAAACAAACAAGCCTGGATCAGCATGGCTTAGCATGTAGTTACTGATTATTTTCAGCGTACCTACCAGCTCTCTGCGTGTGTCAGCACCGAGCTGCTGTCTGAGAAGCACGCCCGTGGGGGATGAGGTCAGGGTAGAGCACGGTCTGGAGGTCGGGCTGTGCTTTTCTCCATTTCCCTGGCTGCCCTGGACAGTCTTAACGGGCTGCACGTCTTTGGAGGACGGCGCTCCCCACGTAGTCCTGGTGGGGCGCCATGGTAAAGGGGTGCGTGGGGTCCGGGTGGGGCTCCCAGGCACCTGGCCAAGTCCGGTAGACGTGATGGGCGACTGGCGCTCCAGGGGCTTGGGGTCACATGCCTGCTGTCCTGCAGGTCACCAACGAGATCACGCCGGTGCTGTCCTACTCCTACCTGGCAGTGCTGGTGCCCGTCTTCCTGCTGACCGACTACCTGCGCTACAAGCCGGTGCTGCTGCTGCAGGGCCTGAGCTACGTGTCCGTGTGGCTCCTGCTGCTGTTCGGCTCGTCCGTGCTGCACATGCAGTTCATGGAGTTCTTCTTCAGCATCACCATGGCGGCCCGCATCGCCTACTCCTCCTACATCTTCTCACTGGTGCCCCCCGCCTGCTACCAGCGCATGGCCGGCTACTCGCGGGCCTCCGTGCTGCTGGGCGTCTTCACCAGCTCGGTGCTGGGCCAGCTGCTGGTCACGGTGGGCAGGATCCCCTTCTCCACGCTCAACTACATCTCGCTGGCTTTCCTCGCCTTCAGCCTGATCCTCACGCTCTTCCTGAAGCGCCCCAAGCGCAGCCTCTTCTTCAACCGCGGAGCGCCCGCCTGTGCCGGGGCCTCGCCCTCCGAGCTGGACCGGATGAACCTGGGCCAAGTTCAGCCCATGGGTGGGAAGCCGGGCCAGCTGCCGGCCTCCTGGCGGGACTCGGCGCTCGCGCACATGCTCCGCGAGCTGGGCCACACCGCGCGGCTGCCGCAGCTGCGCCTCTGGTCCCTCTGGTGGGTCTTCAACTCCGCCGGCTACTACCTGATCGTCTACTACGTGCACATCCTGTGGAACGTGGTCAACCCCACCACGGACACCACAAGGGTCTACAACGGCGGGGCGGATGCCGCCTCCACTCTGCTCGGTACGCCCCGCCTGCCTCACCCGGACGGTGGTGACCGTGAGGACGAGGATGGCGCTGACGCGTCTTGTCTCCCCAGGTGCCATCACCTCCTTTGCCGCCGGCTTCGTGAGGATCCGTTGGGCGCTGTGGGCTAAGCTGATCATCGCGGTGGTGACGGTGCTGCAGGCTGGGCTCATCTTCCTCATGTACAAGACTAGCAACATCTGGCTGTGCTACTCGGCCTTCGTGCTCTTCCGTGGCTCCCACCAGCTCCTGGTGCCCATCGCCACGTGAGTCGGGCTGGTGCGGGGTGGCCATGCGGGACTGCTGGCAGGAGACTCCCGAAAGACTGGAGCCGAGGGTGGGCAGCTGGAGGGTCGTGCACTGTGTGTATCGAGAGACCTCCTTCCAGAAGGTTCCATGGGGAGCAGCAGGGGTATGTGCCGGGCAGCGCGGAGCAGGTGTGCTGGCACGTCATTCACATCACGAGGCGTGTGAGCCCTGGGTGCCTTTAGCCAGGGCCCCACTTGTCCACAGCATGCCCCGTCCTGGCCACCAGGATCGCAAGGCTGGGCAAGGAGCCATGTGGGCGTCCCCTTTGCTCCCCCCTCGAGCCACGGTGTCCACAGGGACCGGACCTCGGGAAGTCCTTTCTTCCAGTCTCCTGGCCCTGCTGTCCCATCTTGGGTCATTCCCATCCCCTCCCACTCCCACTGGTGGGCACGGTGGCTCACAGCCCAAGAGTGGCTGGGTGACCCAGATCGCCTCCTGCCTGGGGGAGCCCTTCCCCTGATGCCCTTGTGTTCCTCACGCTCCTGGGGATGCTCCAGCACTGGCCCAGGGACGTCCCGGGAGCTGCCTGCCGACCACCCGTGCCTTCCAGAACCTTCCTCAGCCCGCATCTTGCTGGCTTCTGACACCCTCGTACACCCTTTGAACTGGACCTCTCACGAAGCTGCACACGCACACCATGTGTTCACCCCAGACACATGCTCACACCATATGGGTTCACACCATAACATGCCCTCATGCCACACACAGCACACGTGCTCAGGACACATGCTTACACCTCCTGCACCTGGCAGGTGGCCTGTTATTGTCCCCAGCTGTGTGGCCCTAGCTCCCCTCCGAGCCCCGTCTCCCTGGGGGCACCTCCCTCCCCACTTGGACTGTCCGCTCCGGTCACGCCCAGCGAGATCTGTCCCTGCCTGGTGTTGAGCTCAGAGCGTGTCCTCGGAGTCCTGACCCTCTGCAGCCATCGCCCCGCAGTGTGGTGGCCTGATTCCCCTGAGCCGTCTCACAGGAGCGCCCGGCACCCAGCGTCCCTCGCCTTCCCTGGGCTGCGTCCTTCCTTTCCTCCCCCTCAGGGCCAGTGCTGCCCAGACACCCCGACTACCCTGGCCCTGCTCTCTTGATTTCTGCTCCTAATGCCCCCCTGCCCCCGTGGCCATGGCTGTGGCCTGGACTTCCACGCAGACTGGACGCTGTGTCCTCCCCTCCTGACGCTCAGCCTGTAAACGTCCCACCTGTCCTGTCACTGTCAGCGTTTCGGAACGGGCGCCAGAGCTGTGGGTGTCTTTCCCTCACTTCTCCCAGGACCACTTAGTGTCTCGCGTGTTCTTGTTAATTGTAAAAGCCATAGGTGTTCGTGCCAAAAAGATCTGATACAATGCAGAAAAGGTCAAATGTGAGGCAGAAAGGCGTGAAGGAGACAGCAGACCCCCTCAGACCCCAGCCCCCGTGGCTGACATGGGTGTTGTGCTGCCTGGAGCGAGCCGGGGTCACTCTGCACCCCTGCCCCATGTAACCGCGTGGCTCCATGTCAGAGGGCATTGTCCTCGGTCCTCCTGGTGATAAGGCCCCTGTCTCCGATATCTTCCTGTGACAGACGACATGGGAGCCACGCCCTCTCACCTACATTTTTCTTCCCAAATTCTGATAATGGCCTCAGGTGGGTCCTGGAAGGGAGCCGCCAGCTCAGGGGACACGTGCTTTGGAAGGGGGTGTCAGAGATGTTGCAGGCGCTGTCCAGGCAGGCACACAGCCCCTGCGGGTGGTGGAGGGCGGCCCGCGGGCCACTTGCCTTTCCCTGGCGTCCTGCCCAGTTTATACCTGTGGCTTCTTTTTCTGCTAGGATTTCTTTTTTCCTGATTATCTGCAGTGCGCTTACATCTACCACACGTGATAGGAGCCTTTTATTATGTGTTGCCGTGTTACCGTTTTCTTTAATCCGACTCTCGGAGTTCGTGCAGCACTACCTGAGTCAGTTGTGTGTGTGGTGTGGCGTTCTGCCTGTGCCGGCGGGACCTGGCCCAGCTCCCGCTTCCCAGGACTTAATCTGTCGTCAGGGACCTTTGATCCACCTCCTGTCTCAGTTAGTGCGCCGTTTGTCACATGACTGCTCATCCTGGCACTTCGTGTACTGTCCCCTCCCCCTGAGCCCCCCAGCAGAAGCTCCTCGGTCATTCTCTTTAGAGGCTTCTTGGGTATTATTTGTTCATTTTTTCTTCAGAACTTCAGGACACTTCTTGATCAGTTTTTTCTTTTTTTTTTTAAAGGCACTTTGGGGCTTTTAATTGGAAGTACGTTCAAATGTTAATTTCTTTGCAGAGCACTGCAGGCTCTGATCGTACTAATTCCTCCTACCTTCTTTATTTGTTTTACGGTTCTTCCTATAATTTACTGAATCGTTTAACGACAAAGGACTTTAATTCCGGACTTTTCCTCGTGCCCTCTCCGTGCAGTGCCCTGTCTGTTAATGCCCTGCTCTCATGAGGCTGATTTTCTGGGAACCCTGTAGTGATTATGACTTACTCTGTACTGGAGTTACCAGGAGACTTTAAGCATCTCCCGAGGTTGCCTTCTGCACCTGGTTTTGCACTCGCTTTGTGAGTCATTGCGGGAGGATTTGCCGGCTCAGGACGCAGCCCCGGAGCGGTGGGCAGCCTGGGCACTGGGCGGGTCTCACCTGTCCCCCGCGGCTGTTCCTGGTGGCCCAGGGGCGCTGCCCCGCCCCTGGGCCCTCTGCGCCTGTGCGTGCCTCTCGCCCCCAGCTGAGTCTGAGTCGGCCGCTTCTCCGTTAAGTTTTCAGATCGCGTCTTCTCTTTCTCAAGAGCTCCGCGCCCTCGTCTTTGGAGTCAACACGTTCCTCGCCACTGTTCTCAAGACCATCATCACCCTCGTTGTCTCCGACAAGCGGGGCCTGGGCCTCCCAGTCCGCTCTCAGGTGAGCCCCCGTTTTGGGCTCACTTCCTTGAGGAGGGAAGGCTCTGGGGCGTGTCCTGGCCAGGCCTCCTGGTGGCCACCCAGCCAGTGGCGTTGCCTTTCCCGGGACCCAGACCACAGACCCGCTGAGGGTGGGGCGTCTCCATCCAGACCCTCTGGACTGAGCGGGAGCAGGAAGGGAAGGGTCAGAGGGCCAGGTGGCAGGGGCCCACCATCCAGCCCGTGCGGCTCCCTGCCAGGGCTGAGTTGGGGGTGTAAATGCCGCCCGCATCTGGGCAGTGCGGTGGGCATGCGCAGTCGAGTGTGGTGAGACCTCTGGGGCCTCCAGGGCCATCCTGGGTGCAGGTCGCTCTGGAGGCGCTCGCACCGGCCCTGGGCGCCCCCTGCACTGGCTGAGGTCCCAGGAGGGACAGAGGCGTGGCCGAGCATTCCCTGTGCCCTCGTTCAGGTCCCTGCCTGTGATGGGTCCTGGCTCACGTGACAGCCGTCTGTCTCCTCTGTGGAGGGCAGCGGAGAGTGGAGCTCGTGGGCTTGACATTGGCGCGTGCTGGCCCCTTTCCCATCCCCTCCCTCCATCCAGTCCTAGGCGGGTCCTCGGTCTTCCAAGAAGAACTTGAGAATTCCTGTTTGCTGTGAGACTGGGGGCCGCTTGGGCATGTGACTCCCGGTGGCCTCACCCAGGGCGGGACCACTCTTGAGTGAGCGGGAATTAGCCAGAGGATGGTCCCGTGGGAAGGATTGTCACCGGGCTCCCCGGGGATCCTGCCCCACCCTCTGCCTGTGGGATGCAGCCTCCATCTGCTGGGAGCCCAGACCTCCCTGGGGCTTGGTCGGCTCCATGGAGAAGTCCCAGCCCTCTGTCCGAGGTGCCTTGGTGATCCCAAAGCTGGCCAGGAAGAAGTTCCGGGCATGAGAGACCCTCTTGTTCAGAAACTGGCTTTTTGGATGGGGTTTGGAAATCCATTTGGGTGAAGGACATCAGAGCCTCTGGCCCTTCGTGTCCACATGGGCAGGCAGGTCTTGGCCCTTGGTCACCAGTGGGGCCCTCCAGGGACACTGCCCCATCCGCCCCAGGCTGAACACTGGGCACTGTGGCTGAACAGGGTGGCCAGGCCGGACTCAGGTCCACAGGTGCACATGCAGCTGCACCTACGGGGCGGGCGGGAGGGGTTGTCCGGAGAGCACAAGGCCTGTCGTCCAGAGGTGGCGGGCTGGGGCCTCCTTCACCGGGGACCCTCCAGGGGAGGCCTCTCCCCCAGAGCGGTGGCCTCCGCAGGGGAGCATGTTGTCCCCTGGCCTTTCCATGGGGCCTTGCCTGGCAGCCGTCCAGCTGGCCTGGGAGGGGCCCCAGCACCTGGGGGAGCCTCTCTCTCCCTGGAGCCCTGGGTGTCCCGGCTCTGGGCAGCGGGGCTTCCGAGGGGCCCAGGGGCTGGGCCTTCCTCGCCTGACCTGGCCCCAGCCCCTTCCACGTGACAGCTTCTGGCCACATTGGGTCAAGCTGACAACAATATATTGATTTTTTTCCTGCTGGATTAATTTCCTGGTTAAAAGGTAACTCTAGAGGTTTGTTCGTAGTTAGAAATCCTGGTGGCGTCCAGAAGGAAAGTCACCCCAGCTCAGCCTACTCACCTGTCCCGCGTGCGGTGCTCCGGGTGCCCTTTCCCTCCGCCCTGGGTGGTGAGAGTGGGGCGGAGCCGGTGGTGAGAACCAGCACGGAGCATGCAGGGAGCTGGCCTGGGCTGGCTTGTCTTTTAAGTTGAACTCTACTTCTGGGTCACCACACACTCACCTGTGGGGTAACAGGTGATGCAAAGACCCACGTACCTGGTGCGGGCCCAGCCTCCCCACCGGTCACGTCCTGCAGGTCTGCGGTGCGGGCACTCTCGGGGTGCGGACCACACACAGTCGAGACGGGCGCATCCCTCCCTGCCCCCCGCGGCCACACCGGGCCCCCACCCTGCCTCCTCCCCGACCCCTGGCCACCGCGGTCTGCCCCCCATTTCTATAGCGTTGTCATCGCGAGAGTGGGACCCTGCAGCTGAGAGTCGGGATTGCCTTCCCCACTCAGCCCAAGTGCTGGAGATGCGTGGCTACTTCGCTCCGGTCCTTTGCTGCATGGGGCTCCGCGGTGGCTGGACCATGGCTCATTTACCCACTCTCCGCCAAGAGCCCTGGCTTTATCCAGTTGGGGGCTGCTCCAAACATTTGTTTATAGCTTTTTGTGTGAACCCAGATTTCCATCTCTCTGGATAAATGCCCTGAAGTACGGTTGTTGGGTCACGCGGTCGCTGCACCATGTTACGTTCCCACTGGCCATGCCTGAGGGACCCGGCTTCTCCGCATTCTCATCAGCTTTCGGGGGGTCACCATTTCTGTTCGGCCATTCCGAACGGTGTGGAGGGCTGATGACCCCTGGGGTTTTCATTTGCTTTTCCCTGGTGGCTGTGATGCTCTTCTCCCCACGTGCAGCTGCCATCTGTACATCCTCTTCGGTGAAGTGTTCCCTCACTTTTCTGCCCATTTCCTAATTGGCTCCTTTGTTTTTTCACTTGAGTTTTGAGAATGTCTGTTTATTCTAGGCAGTAGTCCTTTGTTGGATGTGTGCTTTGCAAAGTCTTCTCCCTGCTCGTAGCTCACCATCTCATCTTCCTAATAGGGTTGTTTGCAACATAAGTTTTTAATTTTGATGAGGTCTGACTTATTCATTTGTCCTTTTGTGGATCTTAGTTTTGGTGTCACATATAATAACTCTTTGGCCCTGGGTCCCAAAGATTTTCCCCAACATCTAAGTCTGTGACCTGTTTTGAGTTAATTTTTGTGTAAGGTGTGAAGCTTACAACATTTCATTCCTTTGTCTGTGGATGTCTGGTTGCTCTAGCACCGTTTGTTGAAAAGACTGAATTGCTTTCCACCACTTGTGTGAGTCTGTTTCTGGGCTCTCTGTTCCGTTGAGCTATGTGCCTACCCTCCCTCCATCACCATGCTGTCCTGCTTGTGTAGCTAGGTGGTAAGTTTTTGAAATTTGGTACACTGATTCCTCCAACTTTGAAATTAAAAAAAAATTATTTTAGCTATTATAGTTTCTTTGCCTTTCCCTATAAATTTTAGAGTAATCATGTGTATATCTACAAAAATTTTTGCTGGGCTTTTGCTAGGAATTGCATTAAGCCTGTTTATCAATATTGGGAGAATTGACATCTTTTATTATGTTGAATCTTCCAACCTGTGAACATGGTATGTCTCTCCATTTATTTAGAACTTTGATTTCTTTCAGCATTTTGTAGTTTTCAACATGCAAGTACTGTAGTGCTGTGCATGTTTTGTTAGATTTATTCCTAAGGATTTCAGTGTTTTTTTTGAGCAATTGTAAATGATACTGTATTTATAATTTTGGTGTCTGCATTAGTCTTCTAGGGCTGCCATAACAAAATATCACAGACTGGGTAGTTTATGCAGCAGAAATTTATTCTCTAACAGTCTGGAGGCTGGAAGTCTGAGATCAAGGTGTCAGCAGGTTTGGTTTCTCCTGAGGCCTCTCTCCTCAGCATGCAGACAGCTGTCTTCTCCTTGTGTCCTCATGTGATCTTTCCTCGGTGGGTGTGCACTCCTGGTGTCTCTCTCTCTCTCATAAGGAGTCCTACTGGATTTGTGTCCCACCCTCATGACCTCATTTAACCTTAATCATTCCTGAAAGGCCCCATCTCTAAATGCAGTCACACTGGGGCTTAGGGCTTCAACAAATGAATTTTGCAGGGATACAGTTCAGTTCATAACAGTGTCCAGGTGTCCACTGCTAGTACAGGCAGACCTCATTTTATTGCACTTCACTTTATTGTGCTTCACAGATATTGACTTTTTTACAAGTTGAAGGTTTGTGGCAACCCTGCATCGTCAGATGATAGTTAGCATTTTTTAGCAATAAAGTATTTTTATTAAGGTATGCACATTGTTTTTTTTAGACATAATGCTATTGCACACTTAATAGACTATAGTATAGCATACACATAATTATTATATGCACTGGGAAACCAAAAAATTTGTGTGACTTGCTTTATTGCAATATTTACTTTATTGCGGTGGTTCGGAACTGAACAATATCTCTGAGGTCTGCCTGTATAAGAAATACACTGATATTTGTGAGTTAACCTTGTATAGTCTTGCTGAGGTCACTTATTAGTTCTGGGAGGTCTTTTTTTTTAATGCTTTTTATTTTTCTTGCCTTACTGTTACTGGCTAGAACTTTTATCCTTATTATTTCCTTCTTTCTACTTGCTTTGGATTTATTTTGCTCATCTTTTTCTAGGTTCTTTAGATGGGAGCTTAGATAAATCATATGAGATTTTCTTTTCTAATATTTCCATTTATTGCTATACATTTCCTTCTCAGCCTGCTTTAGCTACACCCCACAGATTTTGATATGTTGTATTTTCTTTTTCATTCATTTTTATGTATTTCTATCTCCTTTCATACTTTCTAGTTGACCTATGATTATTTCAAAATGTGCTGTTTATTTTCCAAGTGTTTTGATATTTTCCTGTTATCTTTCTGTTATTGATTTCTATTTTGATTATGTTCTATTGTGATCAGAGAACACAATCTGTATTATTTCAATTCTTATAATTTGTTGAGGTTTGTTTTAGGGGCCAGGACATGGTCTATCTTGTTATAAGCTTCATGTACACTTGAAAAGAATGTGAATTCTGCTGTTTTGGGGTGGAGTGTTCCATAAATATCAATTAGGTCCTATAGTCGATGGTGCTATTGCTTTCTTCTCTATCCTTATGGATTTTTTTGTCTGGCCTGTTGTTGAGAAGGGGTGTTGAGGTTTCCATTTATAATTGTGACTTTGTCTATTTCTCCTTTCAATTCTGTCATGTTTTTGCGTCATGTTTTTGCAGCTCTCTGTTGCATACACATACACTGGATGTCTTGGTGGATCGAGCCTTTTATCATTATATAATGTTCTTCTCTGCCTGTGGTCGTTTTCTTTTCTCTGAAGTCTACTTTACCTGATATTAATATAGCCATTCTGCTTTCCTTTGGTTAATGTTTACATGACATATTATCTTCCATCTTTTTACTTTTAACTTGACTATATTGTTATACCTGAGTTTCTTGTAGATAGCATATGGTTGTCATGTTTTTTTAATCCACTCTGCCAATATCTGTCTTTAATTGGTTTAGTTAGACCAATTATATTTAGTGTAATTGTTGATCTGTTAGTCCTTATGTCTGCCATTTCATTTTTTGTTTTCTTTTTATTCTCTCTGCCTTTTGTTTCTGTTTTCTTTTTTTGTGGCTTCTCATAGATTATTTACAGATTCTTCAGAATTTCATTTTGGTTTATCTGTTGTATTTTTGAGTGTATCTTTCATGGTAACTTTTTTGATGGTTGCTTTGTGTATTAAATGGCCAGTTGTAGTGAAGTATTGAAATCTCACCTCCTTTAGGTCGCCTTTCTCTCTACTGTTTAAGTACAAGTGTCTTACTTATTTCTTCTATATACCATTAGAGCCACCTAAGATAGGATATTAAGTTTTGCCCCAGCTGTCAAACATTTAGGAAACTGAAGAGAAGGAAAGTCTATTTACCCACAATTTTGATCACTGTGTTCTTTCTCCTTCCTGATGTTCCAAGTTTCTTATCATTTACTTTCTGTTTAGAGAACCTCCTTTAAGCATTCTTCTAAGGCAGGTCTGCCGGTGACAAATTGTTCTTTTAGTTTTTCTTTATCTGAGAATGTCTTGATTTATTTTTCATTCCTGAATTTTTCAAGTATGAGAAAAATTTGTCATTTCCTTGTGGCCTTCCTGGTGTCTGATGAAAAATCCACTGTCGTTCTAATTATTTTTCCCTTAAGGTGTCATTTTTTTTCTGGCTGCTTTCAAGATATTTCCTTTTTCTTTGTCTTTAGCTTTCAAAAATTTGAATATGGTGTGTGTTGGTCTGATTTGGGGGGTGTTGTCTTGTTTGGGGTTCTCTCAGCTTCTTGAATCTATAGGTTTATGTCCCTTGCCAGACTTGGGAAGTTTTCCCAGTCATTATTTCCTCAAGTACTTTTTCAGCCCCATTCTTTTTCTTTCTTCTTGTTTTACACCCATGACACAGTGTTACATTTTGTCCCCTGGAGAATGAGGCTCTGCTTTTTTCGCCATCTGTTTTCTCTTTGTTGTTCAGATTTGGTGATTTCTATTGTTCCATCTTCCAGTTCACTGATTCTTTTCTCTGTGCCCTCCATTCTGTTGTTGAGACCATTTGCTGAGTATTTATTTTGGTTATTATATTTTTCAATTGTAACTTTTCTTCTCTATATCTTCTGTTTCTTTTCTGAGACTTTTTTCATTTGTCTCAAGCATGTTTGTTATTGCTTGTTGAAGCATTTTTATGATGGCTACTTTAAAATCCTTCTCGGATAACTTTAACACCTCTGTCATCTTGGTGTGGGTGTCTGTTGATTGTATTTCATTCATTCAGAGATCTTTGTGGTTCTAAGTATGCTGAGTGATTTTTTTTTTTAATGAAGCCTGTACATTTTGGCTATTATGTTATGAGACTCTGGCTCTTATTTAATCCTTCTGTTTTAGCTAGCTTCTCCTGACACCAGCCTAGAAGAGGACTAGGGGCATGCACCTCGTTATAGCCAGGTGGGGTGGAATTCTAGGCTCCCCACTCAGCCCTCCTCACACTGAGGGGTGGGGTGGGGCTTCTCCTTACTGCTGGGCAAGGAAGGGAGTGCCAGCTCCCCACATGGCCTGCAGTGGTCAGGAGGGCCACGGGTGCCTCATTACTGCTCCCCACGTGGCCTCCAGTGACACTGGTGGGGGAGGGGCATTCTCACTGCTGCTGGGTGGGGTAAAAGTCCTGACTCTTCAGGGAGAGGGGGGGCACCACCTGGTGGGAGTGAAAGTCCAGCCTTTCCATGTGGGCCCTGTGGGGGTGAACATTCCAGCTCCCCACTGGGCCCTGACCAACCCCACCCGACGGGGGTGGGAGTTTTTACAGCCTGGGTCACGAGGGTGGGGTCTGGCTGGAGGAGAGTGGTTCCCATTCATCAGTGTCCTGTCCTGCTGGGTGGGGTGGTGGTCCCTCTCCTGATCCTTTGGTCGGAGCAGCTTTTGTTGAGTGTTTTCTTCTGTGTTTCCTGGCATTTCTTGTTTGTGGGCTTCTTTGGTTCCTTTAAAAATACTTGCAGCAGAAAGAAAAAAAGCCCAGGGAGCACATTGCCGTGGGGCTCCTTGGATTCCAAGGTCCCAGCTAGTCTGCCCCCATCCACTTTCCAGAGTCACCTTCTGCGTGTTGTCTGTGCAGTGTCCAGGGTTTTAATCGTACTTGCGAGGAACAGGCAAGTCATGCCAGCTCCATCTTCCCGGAAGCCAAGTCCCCAACGTTTCATTTCCTGGTTTTGCTTCTGAAAATGAGCTTTCCTAGAAGGGCTGAGCATGCAGTGCTGAGGGGTTCTCGGGGAGACCACCTGGGGCAGCTGAGCTCCGGGGCCGTGGGTGGGACTCACGCTCGTCTGGCCCACACACGAAGGAGACCACCCTGGACCCCCTGCCCCCTGTGGTCTGAGAATCGGGGGGAGTTTCCCGTGTGCTGGGCGCTCCTCCCTGTGTGTCACCGCTCTGCAGCTTCACTGGTCCTGGGGTGCAGGGTTGCCCTGCCCTGGGGCCATGGGGGCTGCGGGGGCCGGGAGACCTGGGTGGCCTGTTCTCCACCAGCCTCCGCCCGCACAGGTGTCCTCCGTGAGGACTTGGCCCCAGAGCCAAGTGTGCATTTGCTGTCACACGAGGTGATCAAAGTGCTACGGGGCAGATGGCGGAGGCGCAGAAGTGCTGGGTTTGCAGAAGCTCCGCTGGGTGGGTGAAGGCTGGGCCCTGCTGCCGCCTCCATGACCCCTGGGTGCCCACCCCCTTTGCCGTGCGTGCTCCCCTGGCCTCTGAGCAGGAGGGCCGTGAGGTGGGGGTGCCCCCGCCCGCCTCACCTGCACCCTCTCTGTTCCAGTTCCTCATCTACTTTGTGTACTTCCTGGTGCTGTTTGTCGCCTATGTCCTTGCGGCCTTGCTGTCGGGCCTGCGCCACTTCCGACAGGGCCGCCACCAGCCCCTGCCGCCGGCCCAGGAGCTGATGAGCCCGGTGCAGGAGCAGGCCGTGCAGGACGGGCCCGCCCCAGAGGACGGCGTGTGGGCCGTGGGGGAGCAGCCCGAGGCCAAGGCCTGACCCTGCCCGGCCTGCTCTCCTGGCCGGTGGGCGGCCAGATTCCTGACGCCAGAGGCAGCCGAGCCTGGGCCTTGACCTTGACCTCAGAGCTGACACGTCCCCAGCAGCTGCCTGTCTTCTGGGTGTCAGCAGATGGGTTTCCAGCATCGTCCACATCGTCAGATTGTGGCGCTGGTGACTGACGGGACCCCGGTGCTCTGTCCCTGAGACCCATGCCTCAGGGGTCTCCAGCCTCCGCAGGGGTCCTTGGCTCACCCCGAGCAGGGCACCCCTCAGCCCTGCTTCACGCCCTGGCCATGACCGGCCTCCCGGGGACGCCCAGGCAGCTGCCCGGCCACCGGGGGCTGGTTTGCTGTCCCTGCCTACACGTGGCCGGTGGGGGGGTCCACGTGCCCGCCAGACCTCTCTGCTTTCACCCCCTTGTCCCGGGGAAATGGCAAGGTGGTCCCAGACGCAAGCCCGGGGGACCCGGTGCCCACGGGGTGTCCCGGGCCCTGGGGGTGGGGGCCGTGTTCCGGAGCCTGTGGCTGAACTGTGACGTCTGCAGTTGTCCAGGTACTTTCGTTGTAAACGATGCTCTGTTCCTTTTTTAAAAAAACTGACAAAAACGAGGACCCTCGTCTGGCTTGTTTCTGGGGGAGAAGCGGGGTGCTGGGGGTGGCAGTTCCGTCGGGTGAAAGCCCGGGAGCACCGGCTCCTCTGTTCTGGGCTTCACCCCAGGGCCTCTCTGTCCTTCAATCCGGAGCTGGGTTGATGCTGACCCCCTCCCGGTGATGGGGGCCACTCACGCGCCAGCCCCCGGGGGACTCGCCCACGTTACCCGGGCACTGCTGCCGGGCCCGAGAGCCGGTCGTGCCTCCTCTGAGACGTGACACCGTCCGCTTGGCCCAGGCACGTGGAGCAGACGCACAGCCCGAGTGAGGGGACCCCTGACTCCACGCGTCCACCCGGTCGAGAGGGTCCCAGCCCTGCCGCCCAGCAGGCGAGGCCCCAACCCCGTCCTGAGCTGCGCCCGGCGCCTCCCATGGCCTCCGGCCCTCATCCAGGGTCTTCGGGAAAGGCCGCTGCTGCGAGTTCAGAGCAGGACGCCTGGTGGAGGAGGGGCCGGAGCTGGCTGCCCCCTGGGATCCCCGAGGTCGGGTTGGGTGAGCAGGGCGTCTCGGGGCACCCTGAGGGTTCAGGAAGAGGCTGTACACGCAGCTTAACTCACGGCCGTCGGTGTGGGTCAGATAGGGCAGGTGGTCCCCAGGCGCATCCGCACAAGACACCACAGCCGACCCCAGGACGCTGCTGGGAAGGCGCAGCACCCGCTCCGTGCTCAGGGAGCTGGTGGGGCTTGACGGGTGGAGGGGGCTCGCCTCTGGCTCCTGACCCAGGAGGCAGCGCTCTGCTCTGTGCCCCCCATGAGCGCGACCGGCGCCCTGGTCTCCCGCCTCCCCCTGCAGCCTCCCCACTCGGCCTCTACCACCCCCAGTCCCGAGCTCCTGGGGCACCACTGAGCCCCTGCTCCGGGCAGTGTGCACGGCCCCTCGGGCTCAGACATCTGCCGCAGCGGTGGGGGACACGGGCGCCGGGGCACCTACCCGGCTCTGAAGATCTCGTGAGGCTGCTGGCCCCCCGGGAGACCCTGAGAGAGGAGAAAGGTGCAGGGCACCTGTGGCCTCCATGGACAGCCGTGGACATGCATGTGTATCTGTATCTCTCATCCGTGTACATCTGTGTACCCCTGCGTGCATCTCACACCCATGTATATCACTCACATGTGTGCCTCTGCGTTTATCCATGTACACCCATGCACAGATGTGCATATGCACACGTGTGTATATCCATGTACACCAGCACACACCCATGGTGGCCCTTCATATCCGTGCATTCCACATCTGAGGATTCAACCAACTGTGGATTGAAAATATATTTTTTTAAATTCCAGAAAGTTTCAAAAAGCAAAACTTGAATTGGCCATGTGCCAGCCACTATTTACATGGAATTTACATTGTATTTACAACTATTTATGTAGCGTTTTTCTTGTATTAGGTATGAGAAGTAACCTGAGATAAACTAAAGCATACAGGAGGCTGTGCATGGGTTATGTGCAAGCATTACACCATTTTATATAAGGGTCCTCAACATCCGCAGGTTTGGTATCTGAGGGGGTCCTGGAACCGATCCCCCACGGGTACTGAAGGACGACCATGCCTCTGGGAACCCACGTGTATTCATGTGCATCCGTGTACATCTGCACACCTGTGTATACCTGTGCACACCTGTGTATACCTGTGCACACCTGCGTATACCTGTGCACACCTGTGCTCCTTGAGCAGGATTGGCCAGCGGGGCCGTCCAGGACAGAGGTTCCCGAGGACTCAAGACAGTGAAAGCTGCTTGCAAACCAAGTGTCAGTGTAAAGGGTCATTTTTATTTGGCGCCTGTTTGGGAACCACAGACACGGTTCACAGGACCAGCCCCTCTGGTTTACAGTCACACTGCCTGGGCAGCAGACCCTGGGGCAGCTGGGCTCCGGGCCACCCCGCCAGCTCCCCTGGAGATGCCCGCACGCACCCCAAAATGTCCCCTTCACTCCTCCCACAAGGAGGGCAGTGACGTGGGTTTTCCCCGAGACGTGCTGCTACAGGCAGTGGTGAGCAGGGTCCAAGCACACGTGGCCCGCCTGTGGACACGGCCCAGTCCTGTCCTGGGCCGGCCCAACCCCTCCATGCAGCCTCGCCCGTCCCGGGGCTCGGCTGGGCAGCCTGTGGGCTCTGTCCTGGCGGGGGGCACGTGTGGCCTTTTGCCTCCGAGGGCTTCTGCCTCTGTGTCCTGCAAAGGTGAACCTGGCGCCTTGGTGCCAAGCTCAGCAGGAGGCAGGTCTGACCCAGGGCTTGAGGCAGCCTGGGTTTGGGCCCAGTTGGGTCCCCAGACATGCTGCTGGGCAGAGCTGGTCAGGCATTGGAGTCAGGGAAGGAGCGCCCGGTGTGAGGTCTGGGCCCAGGGACCCGGTGCTGGTTTATGGACCCCTCAAAGCTCTCCCAGTAGTCAGGGCTGGGCCAGGCTCTGTGCCGGTGGGACCTCAGGGGACACGGGAAGCCAGTGTGGGACAGAGGAGCGCAGACGGGCCCACGTGGCGGGGCTGGCTGCACACAGCAGCAGCACCAGGAACCCCAGGGGTGTGCGGGGGGTTTGAGCTTGGAACCTTGCAGCCAGGGGAGTTGCTGCCAGAGGCTGAGAGAAGGTGGTCTCCCCTGGCACCGCACGTGGCCCAAGAGAGGGCCCGCCAGCTGGAGAGAGGGCAGGAGGGAGGCCCCAGCGCCTCCTCGCGGCTGCCCTGCAGACAGGCCTGGCGTTGGCGCCACAAGGCTTTCTGGGCAGGAAACGGAGCCACCAGTACATGCCCGGGCAGTTGGGGGCCCCATTCAGCACCCGGGAGGCCTCCCCAGGCAGAAGGTTCCAAGTCGGCCTCTTGCCTAAACGGGCCGGGTCCACCCCCTGGTCTGATTCGGGCCAAGAGGGCAGCACAGGCACCGAGGCTCTGGGGGAGAGGTGGGAGGGAGGAAGAGTCTGAGCACCAGGCTGTCTTAAACTTTTTAAAAAATACACTCTTTGGCTTCTTTTTATTTCTGGAGGATTACATGAAACGTGAACCGTACAGGAAAGTGTCCCAGCCAGGTCACCAGCCTGGGGGCCAGCAGAGGCTCCCTGCCCGGGCCGGGGGCGCGTCCGCTCCCCTGCCCGCCGCCTGGCTCTTCTCCGGCCCTCTGTCCGTGCGTCCATCTGTCCATGGAGCCAGCAGAGGCCCTACTTGGAGGAGGAGGTCATGAAGCTGTTCTCAATGCAGAGGACGATGAAGGCGTTGTAGCAGCCCGCCGCTTTCTGCTCCAGCAGCCGGCCCGCCAGCAGCGAGGAGGCCTGGCCCGTGGCCGCCCTGGCCTCAGTCCGCCACGTCTCGCAGTAGCTCTCCGTCAGCCGGCGCCCACTGGGGTCCGAGCCGTGCCACAAGCTCTTCTGGGGCCTGCAAGAGGCACCGGCCATCAGTCTCACCGGCGGCCACCCCTGCCCCACGCTGGAAGCCACCCCAGGCAGGACGGGGTGTCTCCCAAAGGCTGAGGTTTGGCGGGATGCGGGGGCCGCTGGGAGGGCAGGGACTCGGGTGGCCGGGAGTCAGGCCAACCTCGTCCTGGGCGCTCGGCCTCCCAGATCACACCCCGTCCTGCTGCTGCTTTTGGGGGCACAGCCTGGCCAGCAGCGCCTGGTGACCTCGAGGGCTGACCCTTCGGGGCCTGGGTGGACCTGGCTTCGAGTGCCCATGCTTCGTAAGGGCCATCTCGGTGCGGCCTCCTCGCTGGGAACGAGGCGCAGGCCTGGGGTTCTGGCCTCGGACCAGCCCCTGGGCCGGTGGAGCCCACAGCCCTGCCCGAGGCTCCCACACGGCCGGCCCTGGGCGGTGCTCCTCGGTGAAGGCAGGGACACGGGCTCGTCCAAGACCCTGAGCCCCAGAGCGGTGGGGAACAGGGCCTCACACCTGCAAGCAGGGGCACGACGGGCGTGAAGCCGACCTGAGGGCAAGCTAGCGACTTGTGCCAGCGTGTCAGGTAGACACGCGTGTTCTCCGACCCAGAGACTCCAGGTTGAGGAATTTACAGAAGTAATTTGCTGTGATGTTTATGTGACAGACAGAGGAGGCTGGAGCCTGTCTTCCCAGCAGGAAGTTGGGGGCACTTGCCCGGGGAAGCAGGCCAGGTGAGGGTGTTTCACGTAACACCGCAAACGACGCTCTCTACCCTTCCTCCTGTGCTTCTGGATTTGGGGGGTTTTAAGCCGCGAGCGTGTTCCAGGATTGGGTCAGCCTGGAGGCTCAGAGCCGGGAGCGCCGCCCCTTTGCTCAGGGCTCTTGGATCCAGAGAGGCCCCGAGCTGCTGCGCCCACACAGCGGACCTACCAGGCGGGGTGCTGTAGGACGTCTCTGCCATCGAAAGAGAAGATGCGGGCACCGGGCTTCAGCTGGCCCTCGGAGCCCGAGAACAAGGCCTCCCAGCTGGGAGACAGCACCTCATCCTGCGGGGGGAAGCGGGGTCACCCCGTCTCTGGTCACCTCGTGCCAGAGGGCCGAGCGGCCCAGGGATCTCAGCAACGCCCACGCCCGCCCAAGGGTGGGCTGGCCCCAGGCCTCCCGCCCTCTCCCAGGAACGCAGGGCACCCGCCCCCAGCCCTGGACCCGGGGCCAGAGTGAGTCCACCGCCTTTGGTCCCGAGGAACACCGGCACTCGACGCATCCAGAAAGCACGTGGCTCCGTTCGCGGAAGGGGCCGCGGAACACGTCCCGTGAAGAGCACCGGGGCAGGGACGCCCAGCCCTGGGCTGACACCCGAGTGGTGAGGGGACCAGGCCACCTCTGGAAGCTGGTGACGCACCAGCGCGCCTGGCAGGCGGGGGCAGGGGTCGGGGGCCACGTGGAGGCTCCATGGGGTGCCCGGTGATCCTCAGGGGCGAGACCCGCCCAGCGCCCACCCGACGCCCAGGCCCGGCCCAGGTTGGGGCGTGCACGCACTCTGAGGTTGACGATGGGCAGAGCGGCGCGGTCTGCGCGGCGCACGATGCTGTAGAGGTCCTGCAGCCGCGAGGAGAGGAAGGCACGGAAGGTGCCCGCCAGCCCCGCGGCGCGCGCCTGCTGGAAGCACTGGAAGTCGGCGCCGCGGATGCCGCGAAGCCCCCCCGACTGCGGGCTGTTGAGCGCCACCAGGTGGAGCTGCGGGTGGAGCCGCGTGTCAGCCCCGACGGCCCAGGTCTCCGCGCCCCGCCCCCCGACCCCGGTGGGTCTCTGGGATGCGAGCGGGGTGGACCCCGGGGCAGCGGCGGGGGGAGGGGGTGGGGGAGGGGATGGGGGCAGGGGATGGGGATGAGGGGGAGGGGATGGGGAGGGCGGGTCCCAGACCCAGCACCAGCACCCTCCCCGGCTGCTCTGGGCTCCGGACTCTCCACCCCCAGCGCTGCCCGGGGTGGTCACTCACCACCGGCTGGAAGTCGTGGTGAGTGTGGGCGGGTGAGGCCGTGGGGGTTGCCGGCCGGAGGTGCGCATAGGCGCCGGGGTGCGGGGCCCTGGGGTAGGGCTGGGCGTATGTCAAGCGCGGGGGGCCGGCCAGGATGTCGTCAGCCCGCCAGGACCGCGCTGTGGGGAGCGGGGGCTCCCGGCGGGGGTACGGGTTGCCCTCGTGCAGCTGTACCACGGGGGGCTGCAAAGCGGCCACCTCGTTGTCCTGCAGGCGGAGAGGCAGACAGTGCCGTGGGGCCGGGCCTCCTGCACCTGCGGGTCCCGCTGCCCGGCCCTGCACGCCCTTCGTCTGCACCCGGCTGTGCTCTTGGGCCGGCGACGCTGGACTGGAGGTGGCGAGCTGGACCCCGGGGCGCCCGGCGTGTCAGGCCAGAGCCGGCCCGGTGACACCTCAGTCGGGCTGGGTGGCCCTCTGCTCAAGCCCCCGGGTCCATCACCCTCAGGAGCCAGCTCCTCCCCGTGGCCCTGGGCACCCTTGGGCCGACCACCTCCCCCTGACCTCCCCCTGCTGCAGCCGTGGTACCAGCAGCCCCTTAAGCCTCTGCCCAGTTCCTACCTCCGGCGGTGACCTCGACCTCCAAATGCCAGCCCCTGTGCCCCACCCACTTCCCAATTCCGTCCCTTTCCCACAGCACCCAGCACCTTCGGACACCCGTTACCTGTATACCTGTTACCTGGTACCTATTACCTGGTAGTAACGTCTAATGCAATCATAAGTTATAGAATGAATTCATGTATCTAGCTGAAATGTTTATATTTATATAATTATATGCTATTGCCTAGTCACCTACTGCCCTTACTGCCCATCTCCCCACCATGATGTCGCCTCCGCGGGGCGGGGGCTTTGCCTGCTTCAGGCACAGCTGTGCCCGCGCCTAGAACAGCGCCCAGGACTAGGTGCTGCGAGAGAGAAGGGACCCCCCGAGCCTGGCGGCGGGGCAGACCAGCCCACGCTGGACCCGGACACCCGAGACCTAGCACGGAGCCCTGCTCTTGAGCCGTCTGAGAGGCGTGACTTCTATTCAGAGGAGCACCGCCTGGGGGACGCGACCCCTACTTAGGGAGACTGGAATATCCTGGGCCCCCTCCCGCCTGCCCCCCTCCTTCCTCCTCCCCCCACACCCTGAAGGGTCTGTCCCCGTGCCCAGCCCTCTGGACGAGGGCAGACAGACAAGGACTCAAAGGAGCCCCTCGCCTGGGGAGGGTGATGAGCACGGTCTGCACACCCCCTCCCCGGCAGGGGGGCCCCACCCAGGCTGCACCCCTGCCCACCGGTCCCCCGAGATAGTCGTGGGAAGAAGGGACGCTCCTTACCGTCCCGCGGGGGAGGGGCGTGCGGGCCTCCAGCTGGAAGAAAACAGGGGGTCACCCCGGGACCTCCGACCCAGCCAGCGCCACTCGCCCTGGCCGCCCCCCACACCGGTGAAGGCCGGCACGGCTGCGTCCCAGTGCCCCCCACCCGGTGCCCGGCACACAATAAGCACATCTGTTAGTTTAAAAACTGAGAGTCACTTCTCGGTGAACCTAAAACTGCCATAGAACAGCTTCTAATAAAGAGAGAAGTGGAGGGAAGCAGGTGAGGATGGAGAACCGCTGGCCGCATGCCCGCGGGCCCCGCCCGGCTGGTCCTTGCCGCTCGCCAGGCGCCGGGGGCCCCCTGCAACGCAGGTCCTCCGCCTCCCGGCTTCTCTGTACCCTTCACCCCAAGAGCAAAGCGGGAAGGCGCCCCACCACGTGCAGGGATCACCCTGTCCAGAACTCACCAGAACCTTCCGGAACCCGTTCCGGACCCGGACGTACAGCTCCTCCCTGTCGGCCACATAGACGAGCCAGCCCTCTGGCACTTCGGGCACCTGGTCCAGCAGGGTCTGGTACGTGGCCCAGACCCTCACCTGCTGGAAGCCCAGCCCAATGGGGTCCCCTGCGCACAGGAGACCTCTGGGCTCATGGGGAGGGTTGGGGGCTGCAACAGTCTGAAGACCTACGTGGCCGCCTCCTTGCCAGGCTGGCCCCATGAGCGCCACGGGGAGACCTCAGCCCCCAAGTGCCTGGGCCACCGCAGCCTCTGCACAGCAGACCCGCCCTCAGGGACCTTCTCAATGCCCCTCCTTCGTCCTCCTCCCCTGCCCATCTCAGACCCCAGCCACACCTGGGTCCCCCACTTCTGCTTTGGAAACCTCGTCTCAGGGCTCTTGGCACTGGTATACCCACCCACACGCCTCCAAAGGGAAGGGCAGCCGGGCAGTGAGGGTCCGACAGGTCAGGAACAGGGCGGTGCTTACCCCTGAGGAGGTGCCCATGGATCCGGGCGGTCCTGGGGGCCCAGGTGGGCCTGGGGGGCCAGGAACACTGATAGCTACAAGAGAGAAGCCAGAGGTGGGAACAGTGGCCCTTCCTGGACGAGGCTGGAGCCCAGGGCCCACTCTCCACCCGACTTACTCTGCCTGTAAGGGCCAGGAAAGGATGGGGGTCCCGGGGGCCCTGGAGGTCCGGGGGGCCCAGGAGGCCCCTGGTGTCCCTCGTAGCCGATGCCAGGGGGTCCCTGAGGTCCAGGAGGGCCAGGCTGGCCCTGGATGCTCTCTCCCTTGGGCCCCTAGCGTGGAAGGCAAAACACAGGGCGCTGTCACCTATGTCCCCAGGCTGGGGACGAGCAAGCTTGAAGGTCCTGGCTGCATCTGCCACAAGCCCCTGCAGGGAGCACGGGCCACGACCCCCTGCAGGGAGCATGGCCCCCAAGCCCCCGTCCCCGCACTGCCCACACGGGGCCTGGGAAACCCAGCCTTCCCACCCCATGTGCCCCCCACTGGGACAGGACCCTGGGACGTAGACGAGGACAGCCGCCCACAGAGGTGCAGCCTCGAGGGCCCCCACCCCTCCTCCACTCCCGGACGGAAGCTGGGGCCCACGGTCCCCCAGACGCTTTCAGGACAGAGGGTCTCCCTGAGGGGGTTTGGTGGAGAACAGCGCCAGCAGGAGAATGGAGGAGCCCCCAGGTCAGGTGCCCAATCCGGGAGGGCAGCCACTATGCACCCACCAGGCTCCCCACGTGGGTGCCCTGCGCTCGGGCAAGGAGCCGCGAGGCGGACGCTCGGGGCCCAGCCCGCAGGGTGGACCTGCCCTTGGCTCCTGGCCCCAGGGACCCCGGGGACGCGAGCTCTGGCACAGAATGGGCCTGGGCCTGTGTGTGGTACCCACAGGCGGCTGGGGTCAGACTCACCGGAATCCCAGGGTAGCCTGGCGGGCCGGGGGGGCCAGGCATGCTGGAGCTGAAGAACCCGCCGCCCCCGGGCTCGCCCCTTTCTCCTTTCTGCCCGGCGGCCCCTTGGTCACCTTTCTCACCCTGTGGATGGAAAAGCTTGTCGGGACAGCCCCGTTCCCGGTGCCGTGTGGGGAGGGGCGGGCGCCGACCCCCAGAGGCCCACGGTGAAGCTTCTGCGGCCCAGGCCTGGCCAGCCCGACAGGAAGGGGCTCGGCCTCCCAGCTTCCCATTGCGTCAACCGAATTCCCGAAAAACGGAGCCAGGGGTGCGCGTCCCGGGTGCCCTCTGGGGCCCCGTGTGGGGGGCAGCGTGATGACCCGGGGTCACCCACCTTCATCTCAGCGCCCAGGTGCAGGAGGTCGAACGGGAACTGCCCTACGGGGGGGAGAGTTTGGGAGGTCCTCAGTGAGACGCTGTCTTCCTGCCTGGTCCACCCGTCCCCCCGCCCCCGAATTTACCTAAGTCCCCTCTTTCTCTAATTTCTGTATTTCTGTGTAGAGATCCCCTGCATGTTTTGTTACACTTATTCCCAATCACTTGATATTTTTTTGTGTTTTTGTTCATGGTGCCTTTTTCCCTTCAGTTTTTATCACTGACACACAGCGCTGCAGACGGTCAAGGGGGACTGCTAAACGACCGACTTAACGTCTGCGAACTGCACACCATAGGACGTTTAGTTAACAGCTACCACCTCGCAGAGACACACACACAGGAAAAAACATGGTTTTCCCTCGTGACAAGAGCTGTTCTCGCTTTGCACCTTCAAGGACACTGGGCAGAGGTGTCGGCTACAGCTGCGTGCCCCCGGGTGCTGTGTCCTGTAACTGGACGTTGGTACCTTCGACCCCCTTCACCCCCCACCCTGCATCCCACCTCTGGCAACCAACCTGATCTTTTTCTAAACGGTGCCTTTTAAAGATTTCATTTAGTCTATGACTGGCCATCGATTTTTGTGAACTGCCCCTGTGACTTTGGTAAATTTACTCATTAATTCTGACGGTTTATCTGCACATCCCTTTGGGTTGTTGACATTCACAAACGTTGTCCTCTGTGAAAACAGCAGGTTTGTTTCTTCCAGAGTCACACCCTGCGTTTGTTTCTCTTCCCTGCCCCGCACCCTGGCTGGGCCCCGCGCCGGCAGCAATGACCGGCCACCCCCCACGGCCCCGACCCGCCACTGCGGATGGCGGAGAGAGGGTGTCCGCTCTTTCCAGAGCACGGGGGTGCCGTCTTCAATGTCTCTTGCTGTCTCTTTCCTTCATCAGTCCCTCGAGGGGAGTATTATTAGTCTTTTCAAAGAACTAACATCTGACTTCTTTGCTTTCTTGATACTTCCTGTTTTGTACATTTTTTTTTTTTTTCCATTCACTGCATCTCCCATCTGCTTTCTGGGAGTTAAATCTATTTGTTTTCTAACTTCCTGAGCTGCATGCTTGAAGCGCAGGCAACTTAAGGCTGTGACCTTGTAGACAAGGAGCTGACAAGACCCTCGCTCCTTCTGGGTGGGAAAGTGACCTTGGCTTACCCTTCTCCCATGGCCTTTCCCCTGGAAACCTGATAAAGGTGGGGGTCAGACCCCCAGGGTGAAGTGATGCCTGCTGAGTGAACCATGGGCCCAGGGGGCTGGGGGAGCCCCTGATCTGGGCTCCACCAGGGCTGCTCCGGGAAACCCACGCCTGCCCAGGGCCACCCGGCTCATGTTCACGGCCCGGAGCTCCTGTCCTGGGTCCTTCCTCAGAGCGGGGTGACCCCACTGCCACCGTGGGCCACGGAGTGAGGGCCGAGAATCCCAACCCCGGCCCTGGCTGCACCTTTGCCCCTCAGACACAGCCTTGTCCTTCAGCTCCAGGGTTTCCAGTTCCCACTGTGGCCTCTCCTCCCCGCAGGCACCCTGCTCGGTGGGCCCGTCCCGGTTGTGTCTTCGATGCTCCCTCGAGGGCACACAGGCCTGAGGGACTTGCTGTGTGCCCGGCGTGGGCCTGTGGCCTGCCATGTTGGTGCTGGGACTGGGGGCCAGGTTGTCACCTGCCGTTCATATCTTCCACCTCCCAACTGACCCGGTCTTTTGTCTGCTGCTTCCCTCGCTTACAGATTTCCCCCTGTACTGAGTGACTTGTGTGTTTTTCCTTTTATTTCTGTCAATTTTTGCTTTTCATATCTTGAGGCTATGTTGTTGTTACTGGCGTAGAAATTTAGAATCGCTGTACTTTCCTGGCGGGTTTACCCCTTTATCATTATGGAGTTAAAAAAAATTTTTGGCAGTATTTCCTGCTTTAAAATACACTTGTCTGATTTCTCACGAGCACACACACACACGGCTCCCTTCTCACCAGACTACCACCCCTTCCCCCTCAGCTCTCATGTCCTTACACTTGGGGGTGTCTCTCGTAAGCAGCACGGCTCTGGTTCTGTCCCGTTGACGATGCTCGTCTTTAAACAGGAGAGTGGACCCGCTCACTGAACATACGCGCCAACGGATCTGAGTTTAATCAATCTTCACCCCGTTTCCCGCTCCTCCACCTGTTCCGAGTTCCTCTTCTCTCCTTTCCTGCCATCTTCGGTCGGGTTTTTCCTACGCTGTTCTTCCTTCCTGCTCGGTTATCAGGGGCACGTTCCCTCCTGTTCTCGGCTGGTCCCTGAGGTGACAGGTGCGTCCTTCACTTGGGTCTGATGTAACGGGGTTTCGGCCTCCTCGGGGCCAGGCTGGGGTCTCGGGGATGCGACCTCTCTGCGGCGGGGCCGAGCGGGGACGCGTGGTCTCACCGCCCCCCTGCTGCTCCTCCTCCGTCCCCGTGTCATCAGCACCGCTTCCTTCTCCGCAGCGGCCCTCGCGTCCCCACTGAGGATGGTGTCCTGAGAGGCCTCGCTGCCCACTTCCTCTTCCTGTAGAAGACGACGTCTTTACCGGCTGCAGAATTCTAGGTGAGCAGTTACCTTCTTCCGACCTTTGGGACCCTTTATGGCCTCTGGCTCCTCTCAACCCCGTGAGGAATCAGCTTGTGGCTCGTGTTGACCCTTCGTGTGAAGGGCTCCTTGAACCTTTCCCTGGTTTGGAAGCTCGGCCGTGACGCCTTCAAATGCTCTTCTGCCCCAGCCCCAGCCGCATGTCCTCACCCGCACGCGTCTGACCTCCCTCAGCGTGTCCGACTGCCCAGCGCGTCGCCCGGACTCCGGGCTGACCCCTTCCCTCCTCGGCTGTGTCCCGTCTGCCTGAAGTCGCACAGAATCCTCACATCCAGTGGCTGCGGGTTTTCAGTCCCAGAACTACACCCGACTCTTGCCCGCGGGCTCCAGCTCTGTGCTGCCATCTCCTCTTCTCCACGTCGGGGCATCACCGTCACGGTCAAGGCCAAGCCTGGAAACTCCTGTAGTGCTGGCTGGTCGCTTGCCCGCTTGGGAATCCCAGGCCCTCAATGAGCTCACCTTCCTCAAGGGGAGGGTTTGCTTCTGCTTCTGGCAGCTCACAGGGGAACCCCGAGCTTACGCAGACGCTGGCAGTGCCCGGGGGTCCAGCTCTCCTGGCTTTTGCCTGGCCTGTGCCCGACATCACACTTGTTCTCCTGCTTCGTCGGCTGCAGAAGCAGAGGATTCAGCAGGGGATTCCTGCCATCCCAGGGCACATCCGAGGCGCCGGGAGTTCATCCCCTGGACGATGCAGGCCGACGAGGCCCCCGCGACGCGCTGGGGGTGCCGGGTCTCCCCTGGGAGGTGCACACTGGGGCCCAGCCCTGCTCCTCAGCGAGTGGGGGGCTGGGACATCCTGCCTGGCCACCACCTCAGGCCCCTGTCCTTTTAGCCCCCAGCCCTGCCCCGAGGCCACGGGGCCAGCCAGGCGTCCCTTCAGAGCCCCCTGAGCCCCGAGGGCTTCCTTCCTCTGGGAGCCGGGTGGGCGGGTGACCACACACAGCCCAAGGCCCCCAGAGAACTCTCACCTGGTGGCCCGGGTGGGCCCACTTCTCCTTTGTCACCTTTCGGTCCAGAAGGCCCCTGGTTCCCTGGAGGGACAGAGACCCCAGTGCCTGTTACTAAACATGTGACAGAGGCGCCTGGGACAGGCCCTCCTGCCCACGCGTGGCCCAGCCCTGGTGGGCACTGTGTGCGCTGCAGGCCTGGACCAGGGAGGGGGCAGCGTGTGAACCCAGGGACAGTCAGAGTAAGAGCTCGTGACTGGCGGAAGTGCCCGGTGGTCGCGCCCCAGGGGCTGCAGCCTCTGCTCCCGGAGGCCACGCCACTCCTGCAGGGAGGGGCTCGAACAAACAGCAGGCTTGGACGAAGAGCTGGAGCTGGACAGTGGGCGGCCCGTGGGTGGCCGCTCGGTGCCCACTCCCATCCACGGCTGGGCCGCCTGGAAGGCTGTGCTGGGAGGACCCAGCAGCCCAGCAAAGGGGGCCGTGATCAACTGGGACCGGGGGGCCTGGCTCACCCAGCACCCCTGTGAGGGCCGCCCACACCCTGCTCTGAGCTGCGGCTGGAGGGGTGACTTGCCCTCCCCGAGGCCCCAGGACCCTCACCTGGCAATCCCGGGGGTCCAGGGCGGCCAGACTCCACAAACGCCTGCGAAGAACAGGCCAAAGATGGCCGTTGAGAGACGCTCTGGAAGTTGAGGCCACCACCTGCCCAAGGGTCTGCGAGGCCACACCCCCAAGCACCCCTGCCCCCCAAGACAGAGAAGTAGGGAGGGGGAGGGAGAGGACACAGGATTTGGAGTCGGGAGCCCCGGTCACGACATGACTGCCCCAGGTGGTCACTTCATGTCACTGAGCCTTGTGAGGTAGGGGGTGTTCCCCCCCAGGACCCCAGGGCTCGTGCTCAGGAGCCCAGATCCAGAGAGCCCTCCCCCAACCTCACTTCCCCTGGGGGCTTGTCTTCTAGCCAGCGGCCCACCAGGTGCGGCCTACAAGGCAGGTGGACCTGGGTCCCACCACCACACCCTTCCCAGAAGCCCCCCCCCCCCGCCAGGGTCTCAGAGGTCGTGGCTCCGGCTGCCCTGCCTGGGGTTCAGCCCTCCCCAGGTCAGCGGAGGGGAAAGGAAGCCAGTGCAGGGAAGAGTGTGGGGACGCAGTGGGAACAGCAGGTGTCGCAGTGACTTACGTTGCTGTCATAGACAGGAGTCCCGGGAAGGCCCGGGGGCCCTGGGGGCCCAGGTGGGCCGGGCGGACCCTGCGTGGGGGAAGAGAAAGCCTGGTCAGTCAACACTGGCCAGCGACACTGTCCAGAACAGCAGATGTGGGCAGGAGCAGTTCTGAGAATCACGGTGAAGTCAGAAAACATCAGACGGACAATGCGTCCAGTTTACTCTGTGGTCGTGGGTTCCCTGAGGACAGAGCTGCCCCCTTCCCGTTCCCAGACTGGAGTCCTGCTCCAATCCTCCCACGGGAGACGTGCGGGTGGCGTCTGGGCCGGACACGACCTCGGACACGGCTCGTGTTGTTACTAACTGCCAGCTGGGTGAAGGTCGGCTCCGTTCGTTCACCCGCTCGCAGGAAAAGGACAAACGGCCGATTCAGGCAGTGTCAGAAGAGCCGTTCTGAAAATAGCGGCTCGCTCACCAAAGGGCTGGCCTGAGTGATGACGGTGCCTGGGGACAGGGTCCCGGGACCGCACGGCCACCTGCTCTCGGGCCCCTGGGCCCCTTTGCCCCGACCCTGCGACCGAGGAGAGAGGCTGGCAGCGGAACAGAGGCGCAAGCTCAGGCCCATGAGGAAGCCGGACGCGCTGGACACCCTGACCGGGGCGCGCGCACAGCGGCGGGCGCTCCGTCTCTACAACTCAGAACCGTGGGGGGAATTCAAGAGCCCCCCGTCCTCCTCGACGGAAGTGGCCTGGTCCACCTCCATCTCAGAACTCTGCAAGACGCCGCCTCGTGTTCTGAGTTTTCATGAAACCACTGCAAGGAGGAGGGAGCCCGAATGAAGACACACAGTGACGGAAAAACCAGAAGAGCCGCAGCCTGAGCCACTGCCCTCGGGACCCCGCGTCGCGCGGCCAGGCCAGGTGGGACGGGGTCCAGGAGAAAAGGCACTGGGTGCAGCCGGCGGGCCCACTGGGTGCCCAGCGGGGTCAGAGGTGAGTCCTGCATCTCGATGGCACCGTTTCAGGTAGAGGTGACGACAGGGCCTCACCCGGGGACTTTACCGAACCCTCGGCTCACGAGGCGGCAGCAACTGCAGCGTGAAGGCGGTCGGAGCGAGAGCCCCACGGGCCAGAGGCGCCCCCCCCAGAGCCCACGCGGCCTACAGGCCCTTCTGAGAAAACCACGCCGGGGCACTGTCCGGTGGCCTTGGCGCGTGTGTGTGCACGCACGTGTGTTTGTGTGCATTGGGGTCTGCGTGTCCGAGGGCCACGAGGCTGCTCAGAAGCCTCCCGCAGGTGAGCTCTGGGACCCGAGCCGCTGCGGCCAGGCCTCCTACCCCCGCCCGCCCCGCAGGACACTCACCCTCGCGCTGAATCCCACGCTGGTATCTCCCGGCTCCCCCTTCTCCCCTTTCAGTCCGTTCATCCCGGGGCGCCCCTGTGGCAGAGCACAGTGGGTGGCAGCTGTGAGGGCTGGCCCAGCAGCCTGTCCCCACCCAGGGCCTCCTCGGGGTGCCCGTCCCTCTGCAGCCCAAGCTGCCCGCGGGCGGGGCTGGAGAGAGTCACGCTCTGGCGGGGGGTCCCCAGGAGGAGGACAGCAGAGAGACTGCAGCCCACTCCCATCCGGGCCCACTGTCCCCGTGGGCCTGGGCTGCTGTCCACACCCGGCACGAGACCCGGACACTCACCGGCCGTCCAGGGAAGCCAATCTCTCCCTTGTGCCCGGGCCGCCCGTAGGGACCCTGTGGGGGGAGCCAGGTTTTAGGTGAGCCGTGACCGGCCCCCCGCCCCGCGGTGTCCCTCCCGACACCTGCCCCCGCATTTAGAGGCGCAGCTGGGATAGAAGCTGGGCTGCCACGCCCGCCCAGCGGCCAGGCAGGCAACGGTGCCCTCTGCAGCACGCGCATGTGCGCTGTGGGGAAGCCTGGGTCTACTCACCGGGGGTCCTCGGAAGCCAGGCTCACCCTGAACAGAAAACCAGAAGGCACCGTTAGGTGGCCGTAGGTCACGCCCCCCAGCGGGCAGCCGCCGAGGGGTCCCTGTGTCCATCTGGATGCCCCTGGCGGTGCCCGAGGCACTGACAACACCCAGGAAGAGAAGGAAACAGCAACAGGGAGAAAGCTCTGGACCGGGGTTTGTGTCCCGGGGCCCACCCTGGGGGCCCTGAGACCCAGGGGTTGGCTCCGCAGCGCCCGGGCTGGAGGGGTCTGTGGGCCCCGACCCCAGCTGTGACACACGGTGGGGGCCGGCAGAGTTCTCTCTGCCCCGTGGTCCCTCGGCCCATCCCCTGACAATCCTGGGGGCCTTTGGGGACCCCCTGCAGGCCTGTCCCCAACAGCCTCCTGATCCAGACCCAGCTCTCCCCAGGGCTGGGGGTCCCCTGCTGGGGGGTAGGGGACCCAGGGCACAGGCCCCCATGGAGCCCATTCCCGAGCCCAGCCATGCTTGGCCCCCTCCTGAGGAAGGCAGGCCAGGATCCCTGCCCCCAGCAGCGGTGCCCCCAGAGGGCCAGTCGGGCACCACAGGGGTGCAGCTCCCACAGGTGAGGCCCAGGCCGGGGCCCCCAAGAGCCCCTGGCCCCTCTGCGGTGTGGCCTCCGCTGACGGGCAGCGGAGAACGAGGGGCCAGCCAGGCTGAGGCTGACCTGAGGTGCAGGCTCCGAGGGGCCCCGAGGACCCTCCCACCAGGGTGGTGGAAGAGGAACAGACGGACGGGCGAGAGGCCCAGGCTGCAGAAGCTTCCAGAGCCCGATCAGCAGAGGCTCCCACGCACGGGCAGGAGCTGGCCCCTCTCAGGAGGACAAACCCCTCTGTGCCGTCTCCACGGCCCCCAAGCCCCGCTGCCCCAGCCAGGCAGGACAGAGGGTGCAAGCTGGGCCCAGACGTCCCCTCACCTTGGCTCCTTTCTGGGCGGAGGTCAGCGCTCTGCCGTCAGGGCTGAAGACCATGCCCGGCTCACCCTTCTCGCCCTGGAACAGGGGGGCGGGTAAGGGAGGCCGGCTCGGGCAAGAGCAGGCCTTGCACCCCCCCAGCCCTGCAGTGAACCCCCCTCGGCACCGACGCAACAGCCCAGGACACAGAGCCGTGAGCGGGGCCTCTGCAGGTCCAGGGAAAAGACCAGAGGGGAGTCCGCCCCAGGTTCCCGGGCACGGCCCCCCTCCCCCTGAGCAGTCACCCGGTGACCCTGGACGGCCCCTCACCTTGGGTCCCGGGAGGCCCTGCTGGCCTCTGGAGCCCAGGTCTCCCTTCGGCCCGGCTGGTCCCTGCAGGAGACACAGAGCGCTGCCCAGAAGGCCCCTGCCTCAGGGCCGTGACCCCCCACCCCGCCGTAGACGCCCGCCCGACACCCCTATCCGGATGGGGTCTCCGGCTCCGGTTCCTCGGCCTCACGGGGGCCCACCCGGCCCCCTGCCTGCGAAGCAGAGGCCCCGCGCCCGCTGGGGAGGTACTCACGGGGAGGCCTGCGAGCCCTGCCCGGCCCTGTGGGGAGAGAGACAGCGACGGTCAGGACCTGCCGCGGGGAGGTGCACGGCACCCAGCCTGTCCCGGGGCCGCACGTACCTCGGGGCCCAGCACGCTCGCCAGTGCCCTCTGTCCGTGAGTCAGCAGAGCCAGTGTCCCAGAGGAGGAAGGAAAAGGACCACGTTTACCATGAACACTCAACTCCCGTGACATTACCCACACAAGACCCACCAAGAACACCAGGAGGTCAATGTGAAAGGCATCTTCCTGGCTTTGGCCTCAAGGTCCCTGAGACGAGAAATGAAGCACCCCCGGGAGTCCGCTCCCGCGCCACAGAACCAGCCCGGGACCCTGGGACCGGGGGGACACTGCCCCCCACTCCCCTGGGTGCTGTGCATGGGGGCCGGAGGGGGCCTGTCACAGCTGGAGCGGGTGACACGCGGGCAAACAGCATGACCAAAGGGCAGCTCTGGAAGGGCCAGCTTTGACGCCAAGAAGCCCCATGGAACCAACAGACTGGAACCCCGGGGTCTCTGGAGGTCACCCTATGGGGGGAGGGCTGGGGGCCCTGGGCAGAGCATGTGTCCACCCATGCACGGTTCTTACGTCCTGCTCCGACACGTAGACGACAGGCCCTGGGGGTCCGGGGGGTCCCGGGAGGCCTGGCTGCCCCACTCCGTCCTTCCCTGGGTCGCCCTGGAAGAGAGTTTCCCCTGGGGGTTGAACTGCAGCCCAGCCCGGACTTGGAGGGGCTTCCGGTGCCCACGGGGTGTGAGGAGACGCCTGAGGGCTGAGCACAGTGGCCCACAAGCCCCCACCCCAGGCAGGGCAGGCTCTGAGCCCGGATCCCGCCCAAGTCTCTGCGCCACATGGGCGGGCCCGGGGCAGAGGGCAGCACCCCCGGCCCTGCCGTGCACCTACCACCCGTCCACAGACACCCGCCAACCCCTGCAAACTCACTTTCTCTCCCTGGGGCCCTTTTTCTCCTTTTGGTCCCTGTGGAGACAGGAAGAAAATCGTTCATCATAAACAGCACACGAGCCCTGCTTCCTGGAGACCCCAAGCCACTGGGACTGGCCCTGAGTGAAGATGCGGAGTTTCCCTGCACTGACCAAATGGGGCCTGGGGGGTGGGGGGGTCAGCCACGCAGGAAGCCCCCTAAGGCAGCCTGGACCGCCGACTCACGTCCCACGGAGCTGGGGTCTCCGGGCCCTGTGGGGACCCTGAGATACACACCGGGCGCCAGCTCTCACCCAGGCGTGGCTACTTTGGGGGAGTCAGCCGCAGCAGCCCCGGGTGGCCACTCACCTGGAGTCCGGCTGCACCCTCCCTGCCTGGAAGGCCGGGGGCCCCAGGAGCTCCGTCTGCTCCGACCTCTCCCTGCAGTGGACATGAGGAGAGCACGTGCGTCAGCCGCGGCACCCGGGGGCCACGGTGTCCCGGAGCTGGCCACCAGCTCACACCCGATTCAACCTGGTCTGTCGACCAGGTTGAGGGAGATCCAACCTGCTCGGCCTCCTGGGGAGCGCCGTGGGGCAGAGGAGGGGCAGGGGTCAGAGAACTCCGCTGCGGAGCTGGCATGGGAGGAAAGCTGTCCTATGGGAAAACCCGGGGGACGCGGGGGGACAGGGGACAGTGGGAGAAGGACGCCGGGCCTGGCATGGACTCACCCCTGTTTACTGAGGCCCCAGGCGATGAGGACCAGCCAAGCTCCTGGTCTCAGCCCGGGGACCCCGCCCTGCACCCCAGACCAGGGCTGCTAACGACTGTGGAGTTCCTGAACCCGAGGTACTGCTCTTACCTTGGTCCCTGGTGGCCCCATGACTCCAGGATCCCCCTAAAGTGGACAAAGGGTTCTGTGGAGCTGCGAGCGCTGGCCCAGCCCCCAGGCAGCGCCCACCCCTCCTCAGGTAACCAGGTGGCCCCCACGCCGCACCCCGCAGCTCAGAGCTGAGGGCCCCGGGCCCTGCGCCCACCCACGCGCTGAGCGCACACGGCCTGGACTGTTCTGGAGGCCAGGCCACCGTTTCCCGCAGAAGCACTCAGGTGACTTCACCTTGAACAGTTCAAGAAAGCTAAGACGGACGTCCTTCTAAAAAAGCCATCTTTCCAAGTGTCTCAAAGGTTTGCAAATCAAAGCAGACGCTCTAAGGGGCTGGGCGGCACAGCTGGCGCGCGGGGGGCCCTGCACCTCCGGGACGCACGGGTGCCTGAGGAGCAGGGTGGGGCTGCTCCTGCCCTCGCCACCCGCCCCCTCCCAGGGGTGGGAGCTGCTGTCCCCCAGGGGTGGGGAGGGGGCAGGGCCAAGCAGGGAGGCGGGGCCAGCGGCGGCGAGAGAAGCACCCAGGTCCTGCCGGGCGCCAGCCACTGTCCCCCGGGCTGGGGGCTCCTTCCCTGAGCCCCTCGCTCTCCCCAAGTCAGCACACACCTGGCACGTGTGGAGCCAGAGATCTCGACTCACGGGGTTAGAAAGATGGGACGGCGCCACCCCCTGAACCGAGCTCTGGGGACCGTCTCCCCGTTAGGCTTTTCTGTATTTTGCAAATTTCCCACGAGGAACTCGGGGCCACTGAGCAGTAGCTCCTGGCGGGAGGGGGTGAGCGGCGGGCGCCCCCCCGGCTAACAAACCTCTCACTGACCTTGACTACAGGCGGGCCAGGCGGTCCCTGGGGGGGCAGAGAAGGAAGCGGGCCAGGTCGGTGCTGCTTCCGCCCCTCGGGGGACAGCCTTTCCCAGCAAGAAAACTAGCCCCTCTTATAAAACACGGAAAAAAGGGCGTTCGTGTCAACAGGGGCCCGCACAGCCCGAAACCCCACCAGACGTGGCCTGTCCTCGGCACCACCTGGTGTCCCACAGATGGCACACAAACCGGCCGCGGGGAGGGCATGAGCAAGTCACCCCAACGCAAAGAAACCTGCACTTTATCAACTAGAAACAAATGCATTTGAACGGGTGGGATGCTGCCTTTTGGCTCCCCAGGGAGGAAGAGGGTTTAACCCCACCCGAGGGTCTCCATCACCCTGAGGCCACGGAACAGCCCACAGACCCCTCCAGGGGTCAAGCGGCACTGGAGCTGTGCCCTTGGACCTGGAGGAGGGGACCCTGCCCTGCCGCCTTGGCTCAGATCTCACCTGATGCCGAGGCAGCTGACTGCTACTGCCCCAGACTAAGCCTTTCTAACGCAGAAAGGGAAAGGCGCTGACTCAAAGGGGCCGCTCTATTTCACCAGAGTTAGCTTCTGCCCGAGTGAAAATCCTCAGCAGTGGTGCTCAGAACAGGAGGCCCGTCCCACCACCCTCTCGCTGGGCTGAGACTCCAGGGGCCCAGCTGGACACTGGTTCCAGGTCCCCTAAGGACCCCCAGTGGGGTCTGTGTTGGCCCCGCGGGCTCCTGGGGGAGGGAACCCTCTCTCTGCCCGCCCCAGGCATCCTGCCCCCAGGATGGCCCCTCGTGTGTCTGTCCGGTGTAAGCTCGGTTACCTCTGGATGCCAGGAGCTCCAGCTGGACCTAACCCTGACCAGTGCACATATCAATGGCACAACAAGGTGGGATTTCATAGGAATCCATCCATTTTTCATAGGAAAAGTGTCCCCATTTTTCTTTAACTAAAGTTCTGCTCAGGTCAAAACTGTGTAACTTCCCCAAAGTTAGAGCCATAAAGAGAACTGGGCTAGTATTTCCCAGGAAGACCTGTCTTTGGGGCCCATCCTGCCCCGTGCTCATTCAGCTCGACCACCAGCGGCATTCCCCACACTGGAGACTGGACTCTCTCCCCAGCGGCCGCGAGGTAGACAGTGTCCCGGAGGCAGATGGCTCGCTGGCTCTGCAGGGCTGCTCCTGGTCCCCCTGGAGGCCAGTCCCACAGACACCCCCGGACCCCCCCAGGCGGCCCCGCCCCCAAGCCGACCAAGCCCAGCTCTGGGGCAGTACCTGCGGCCCACTGGCACCTCGGGCTGTCGACCAGAAGGGGCCCCCGGAGCCTTCCATGTCGTCCTGGGGGAGAACACACGGGGACGCCAGGGTCTGTGTGTCTTCTCACAGGAAGAGACCTGCCCCAGGCTGGGCGGGGCCCAGACGCCCGCGCGGGTGGGTTCCGAGGGTGGGGCTCCCCGGTTGCAGGGCCCCTGCCGGATGGGTCACGGGGACAGCAAGGCAGACACGCGGGGCTGCCAACGCCGCCCATTCAGCACTCACATGTGGGGACTCCGTCACCAGCCAGGAGGAGCCCAGGCAGGGGTGGCACCAGTCTGGCTGCTGCCGGGCTGCGCCGGTCAGTGTGGGTGCCCGAGGGCGCCTGGGGCCGCAGAGCCGCGCTTTCTGGGGGCCAGGGGCAGCGGGTACTCACAAACCCCGCAGCGAGCCCGGGGCCTGGGGGCCCGGGGGGGCCCGGGGGCCCTGGTGGTCCTGCGGGTCCTGCTGGTCCGGGGCGTCCTGCCAGGCCGTGCTCCCCAGGCGTGCCGATGGGGCCGGGGTCTCCCTTGCTTCCCTGCGCAGGTGGGAGAGAAGGTCATCACCTCGGCCCTCGGGGTGTCCCTAAACCCCAGGCGCCACCGCACTGCCGGTGCACCTGTGTTTTCTCGCGAGCATTTTACATCTGAAGAGCCAGGGGGTGAACGACCAGCCAGGAGCTACGCTAACCCCACAGCACCGCTTCCTTCTGGCCTCGTCCGACTTTATCCACTTAGCACGAGACCACCGAGCAAGACCCCCAGGCGGGGGCCCGAGACGCTCCTTCCAGGAGGGGGGGGACTCCGCCGGAGGAAGCGGGGCGGGGGCCCAGGACCCCATTGCCACTGGGATGAGGGAACCCTGAGAGCGTCTGTGACTGGGGCCGGCCCAGGCCTCTCAGTCAAGATGCTCGAGAGCCCTCTCTCAGGTCTGAGTGGCCCTGGTAGCTGAGCATCTAGCTCTGGTGTCCAGGATCTCCAACTACAAGTGGAGTCTGGCCTCACCTGTGCTGAATTTCACCCCCAGCTGTAGCCTTTTCCCTCACTGTAAATCTCACCAGCTTTCCCCGTTTATCCCTGAAGCCCGTGCCCGTGTGTGCACGCACGGGTTGTGTGTGTGCGCGTGTTTACACACCTGAGTCTCTACTCTGACCCTCGTCCCTCCCTCCAGGCCCCTCCAGTCCCACTGTCATCCTCCCCCTTCTCTCCCATGTCACCCTCCCCCTTCTCTCCTCCCCCTTCTCCCCCTTCTCCCCATGGGTTTTCCCGGCGGACGAGTCTGGAGCTGCACCCCCTCGGCGGCCTCCCCAGTGACGGGCCCTCTCTCCCGGGAAGGCTGCCAGTTTGGCTCATGGAGGGGCTGGGGTGGCCTCCCCAGGACCAGGCCTGTGTGACGGTGCTAGGGACCCACTCGGACCACACTGGGGCCCCAGCAGCCCACCCCCCCGCTGCAGCCCCCGGGACCCCAGGGCTGCCTGCTTCCGAGCACATCTGCTCTCCTTTCGTCCCCGAACCAGAACTCGGGTGGAAACGGTCTTGCAGGACAAACGTGGTGCCTGCTGCCAGGGCGGTTCCTGGCCGGACCCCACGATCAGTGCCCGGGGACTCGATCTCTCGGCCGCCATGCCCTCACCCCCACCCCCTCGGCTGGCGGGCCCATTCCGTCCAGGAAGAGCGGCGGCACTGGGGCTTTGTCTGTACCTTGGGTCCTGGGGCGCCTGCCTCGCCCTGCGGGAGGAGAGAGCAGTTACTACACAATCGGACCAGGGCGCAGGCAGCAAGAGAGAGGGACAGGGTCTCACTTGCTTTATCCCAGCCCATGAGGTCAAGTCTTCCCCTTGTACCAACTATCTCTAAAACTCCAAGTGTCTCCTCTTGGCCCTGGTGCATCCCTGGCTGTTCCCGCCGTCACCCCTGTTTCAGGTGGGGATGGAGGCTCCTGGGAGGCTCAGCCGTGGAGGGGGCAGGGCTGACCTCGCTGCTGAGCGGCAACCCTCGCCCCCCGCCTTCCCCGGAACCAGGAGGAGAGTCCTTCTAGCTCAACGGCTGCAAAGCAGCAAGCTTGGAGCAGCGGGTTCCCTTAAAACTGGCCTCCTCTGCTAAGCCCCAAACAGCCAGGTTCTCGCTGAGAGATCACAGGGAAGTGTTATCTCCAGATGACTGTGTGGGCATCTCCCGTGGTCCATCCCCGAAAAACCACACGGAAACCTCGGGCCCCGGTTACAGGTTTGTCCAGCCTTGAAAGTTTCTCCATTATCAATGCAACCAAAATGGAAACTAGAAATAAAATGTCCAAATCAAGTAAAGCGTCGATATTCTTCAAAACCACTAGGCCAATTGTCATCATGGAGAAACAGCATTATGTAGTGAAGTCCTGGAATTTTACAGGAGCCCCAGCAGCCAGTTCTGAGCCAGCGTGGGAAGCCCAGGGTTCCCCAGACGGTGGCTCCCTGTTGGATTAAAGCCGTCACCGCCCTGCCCTGTGGCATTTCTCCTCTGTTGACCCGGGGCCGCACCACCCAAATACCCACACGCCGTGGCGCTAGGTCAGGTCCACCCTGGACGCCGGGGGGAGTGACTTACAAGGCTGCCTTTCTGGCCGGTCTGTCCTGGTTGCCCATCTTTCCCTGGAGGACCTGGGGGTCCCTGGGGAGAGAAGAGCAGAGTGTGAGGCCAGATGGAGAATGATTTGGGTTAGCAGGAGACCATCTGCGCATCCCGCACCCGAAACACTCCCGGGACACGGCCCAGAGTCCCACGGCTCACGGGAGACCCGCCCACGTAAACGGTCAAGGGCGTCGACAGCTCTGTTCGGGTTTTTCTTCCTTTCTTCCCCCTTTTTAGTTTAATTTGAGTCGCCAATCAAACTAGGGAGGATGAGAAGGGCCGCCAGCCCCGCAGGGAGGGGGTGGCCTCGTGTGCAGAGGTTGGGGCTGGTGACCGGCCGTGGACACTCAGTAAAGGGTCATCACGCCTTCAGCAGGAAACCGCATGGCCCATGGACTCTATCCCGAGCACGTTGCTGGGTGAAAACCAGGTGTACACCCCTGGCTCCTGGGACCCAATCTCAACAGCGACACCTCCAGGCACCTGCCAGGCCACGGTGTGGTGTCCCCAGTGCCAGGAGGGGGGCCCCTCTCGGCCTCCCATCCTCCGGGCATCAGGGCCAACCCCGCCCGAGTCACCCCCGAGACGGCCTCTGCAAGGGCAGGGAGGCGAGCAGCTGTCATGTGGGCACCGGCGGCTCGGCAGCCAGAACCACGGGGCTGCCCACCCAGGTCCCTCCCACCCTGGGGGGCCCAAAGATGGGTGCCCCCCCGAAAGGATTTGAGGGGTGGGGAGGACGGAGGTGGTGAGGGGGGCTTTCACCCGGACGGGGGAAGGCCCCACGCTCCCTGTCCCCCTCACCCGGATGCGGACACGGGCAGGTGAGGGGAGGTGGGCCTTACTGGGGGCCCAGGAAGCCCAGGGGGCCCATCCCGCCCAGGCACTCCGGGAAGGCCTGCGGGTCCGGGGACGTCTGAGCTGTTCATCCCGAAGCGGCCTGGCTCTCCGGGCAGGCCTGGGACGCCAGGGGGCCCAGGGGGGCCGGGGACGCCTCGAGGGCCCTGGACACGGAAAACAGAACCGTCACTGCATGCGGCACTGGCCGAAGGACGCCCACTGCCCACCCCCAACCCCGCCAGGCCTCGTCGCCGCCCAGCGGGCTCCGCTGGTGCTTGGGGTCGTCAGGGCAGCGGCCACCCCGGCCAAGGGTCACTCACGCGGAGGCTCTCCAGGTCGCCACCAAACCCGGACCCCTCCATGTCGATGAAGGTCTGAGGGGAGAGGCCGAGTCACCGGAAGCCCCGACGGCCCACCTGCGGTCAGCCGGCGAGGCCGCAGCCCTGCCCCGAGCTCCCCCCCGAGCACCGGCCCTTGGTGCTAACTGTGCAGGACTGTCACAGTGACCTCGAGCCCCCCGACCCCCGAATGAAAACATCCGAGGCAGGGTAGGAGCCAAGTGCCCGGGGACTGCACACGCCCCGGGGAGGCCGGTTCCGGACCCGAGCAGTGCGGCATCGGAAGCCGAGCACAACCAGAGGCCCCTTTGCTGGGACCGGGGTGGGAGATGGAGGACTCACCAGCCTGTCACGTCTGAAGGAGGGTCCGGGTGGCCCCGGAGGCCCTTGGGGTCCTGGGGGTCCCCTCGGCCCGATCCCAGGATCCCCCTGGGAACAGAAGACCCCTGTCACACCAGGGTTCACAGCCCCACCTCGGGTCGCGCCCGCCCCACGCCCGGCCGGTTACCTCTCACCTTCTCGCCCTTGGGGCCCACGTCTCCCGGGGTTCCTGGGAAGCCCTGTGGCCCGGTGTCCCCCTGGAAGACAGAAGCCAGGAGGTTCGGTCAGGAGAAGGCCCTGTGCCCATCACCAGCCAAGCCACCACCGACACGCAGCTCTGTGCCTATGGACCAAATGGGGCTGTCATGGGGGCCGCAGGGGTGCACCGCCAACCTCGGAGATGCGAGGCCGCCACTAGGGAGCAGCAGCCCGCAGAGGTGACCTCGGCGTCCCGGGGACACCAGGCCGGAGGGTGGCACCCTGCCCGTCGCGTGTGTGCGTGCTCGCGTGTGCTGCGGGGGCACTGAGGACAGGAGTGCCTCCGTGGGTGCTGTCCGGGTGAGTGGGTGGAGGCCGCGCGGCCGAAACGGCCCTCTCTGTGTTTGCGCGTCCGCACGCAGGGCGCGTCCGACTCGAGGCCCCAGCGCACCCCGACCCAGGCGCTGGCTGATCCAGTCACCGGACCCTGGATTCCACACGTGCACACACGCACCCCGCTCTGCAGAGGCTCCCCGCGACGACTGAGCCACGCTTTGTCCTCAGGCGCAAAGAGGCCGATGAAGGACAGGCTGAGTCCACGTGGCACGTCCCCGCGTCCTTGCTGACGCCCCCCGGGCGTCTGCCGTGTCTCCGCTCAGTCCTGCGAGCCCCCCTCCCTGCCTTCCCGGCACCATTTGTGGGTCTGTCGTTTCCCAAATCTTTATTTGAACCTTCTTGTGTCATTTTATTTTATTCTGTTATTATCAACGAATAGCATTTGTTGATTTTTAAAAATCCAAACTGTCTTGAGAGAGAAGCTGTCTTATCCACCGTGACAGCTGACAAGCCTGTGGTTTCTCCTGCGAGCGTCTCTCTTCTTCTCTACGTGCTGTGTCCCCGCTCCACTGCCCACCCCCAACTTCAGGCTGTTTCTCTCTCACCTCTAAGAATCTGGAAGCTTTACCTTTTACTTCTTTCCTTTTCTTTGTTTCCTAGTAGCCTAAACGTCTCAATACACACGCATAACTTTATATTTCTCTATCAACCGTTAGACTTATACTTTCTTAACAAAAGTTGCATTTTGAAAATGGCTTCACTTCGAAATCTCTTCAGTTTGTCGAGCTTAAAAACAGTCACTGGGTGGGGGAGCGGGGGAGCCCGGGGACTCAGGCAAACATCACAGATGACACAGGCTCTGAAAGAAGAGGCAACTTACAGGTTTCCCATCTTCGCCAGGATCACCCTGGAAAGCGGGAGAGAAACCATTAGTGACAGAAAATCGCACCTGACCCCACCCCGAGCTGAACATGGAAATGGACCCCTGTGCCCCCAGCCCCTCTGCTCCCACGAGAGGGTGGCTCTCTGCACGGGGCTGGAGAACCTTCCGTCCAGGGCACTGCGGCCGCGAACCCCGCCCGCGGCCCTGGGCTGGCTCTGCCTGCCCCACAGCCACCCTCCCGCTGCACCCAGGGAAGGAAGCGGCCGTCCGGAGCCCCAGGACCCTGCTGCCCTCTCCCCTCTGGCCAAGCCCCTACCCCCGGCTGGACGAAGCGGAGACAGTACTCACGGGCTCGCCGTCCCTTCCGGGGGCGCCATCCTTCCCCGGGGGCCCCGGGGGTCCCTGCGGCCCAGGAACAGGCTGTGCATCGGGGCTCTGCACGGCCGGGCCTGCGGGACCCTGGGGACCAACGGGGCCAGGGGGGCCCTGAGCGCCTGGTTCTCCTTTCTGGCCCTTCAGGCCTCCCTGGGGACGAAGAGGAGAGGGTACAGGCTGGGGCGGGGGCACACACGCTCGCCTGCGTCCTGGGCCAGGCCTGGGATCACACAGCGGGGGGGCGCAGACAAGACAGGCACAGGGGCAGGCAAGGGGACATGCTTGTGGACGCACACGGGGCCGGCATGGTGGTGCCAGCGCCAACAGGGGGCTGCCTGCCCGGCGTCCCCTACACTCGCCCTGGTGCTCTGGCTGGGGAGCGGCCCCAGCCGTGGACACCCAGTGCCGCTGGCGCCCACGAGGACGGGGGGCACAGAGGACGGCCGGGAGCCCCAGAGCTCTGTCAGGGTTCCCAGTGAGCAGAGCAGGGGCTCCGACTGCTCTGGGGTCCCCGTGGTGACCTCACCTCTTTCAGGCCGCGCCCAGGGCTCCACTCGCTCCCGGCCCACGTGGTGACTGTGCTCAAGCTGGGGAGGGTCTGAGCTGTAGGAGACAGAGGTGGCCGTCAGACCGTCCCCAGGCTGCCCCCTGCCTGGCGCTCAGTCCTGGCCGGGCACCGAGCCCGGGCTCCAGCTCCGTCCCCGCACACTCCCATTTCTCCTCCCGATGAACCGTCGTCTGAGGGTCTGCGGCATCCTCACGACCCCAAGACCCTTCTCTCCTGAGTGCCAGGCGTCGCCTGGGAGCGAGGGCCTCCAAGAATCTGGCTCACGTGTGGGAAGCGCAGCGCTGTTCTGTGCAGTGACCTAACCCAAGTCTCCCCTCGCGCCCAACCGCGTCCCTGTGGCTTCCTTTTGGGGGATGGTGATGGTTCCATCACCATCGGTTCCAGGACCCGTGGAGGGTCGGCCCACCCGCCAAATCCGGCCAAAGCCAGCCTCAGCCCAAGCTAAGGACGGTTCCCACAGAGTTGGGAAAGCAACAAAACGGCCCAGAGAAGAGTGCCTGCGGCATGGACGCCTGGCCCCAACACATCATCCTGCGCGTCCCCCCTCCCCCGTCTGCGGGTTTTCCCTCCACTGGGTGCAAGATGGCGCCTCCCCTTTGTGATGGACAGGAATTTGGGGGTGGACTTTGAGACTGTTCCCCCAAAGCTTTCCAACAGTGTCAGCACCACTGAGTCAATTACAAAACGGGATTCAAGCTTCTTGGCAACGTCCCACTTCCTGAGGGGTCCGTGCCCTTGCGAGGTCCTGACCTCACTCTGATGGTGCCGGGCGCTGAGCTTGGGCGCTGGACAGGACCTAGGTTTCCAGGGTCGCACAGCTCTGGGGGACGTCCGTGCCCGTTTCCAGGAGAATTCGGGGCCACAACCCCCCATGCCCACCTGCAGCCGCCCCTGGGCTCGCCCTGCTCGGTACGCAAGCCAGCCGGCGCCTGCTGGGGGCACTGTCGCCTCAACCAGCCCCATCCCACCCCCGCAGACCCGCCAAGTCACAAGTCAGCCACCAGAGGGCACCCCATCCTGCCCCACGCTGGCCTGGGAGGACACCTCCCAGGTCTCTTCCCGCGTTAGCATGATTTAAGGCAAAACTAAAATTCCTGCCTCAGAAACATTTAAAACTGCAAAAATGCCACTCAGAGAAAGCAAAGGCCTAAATAAGCCACAGGAGACAGATCCTGAGTCCGGGGTCGGAAGACTCAACATGAGCTGGACGCCCAGGCCGGTCCCCACGCTGACCTGCAGCGTCAAAACCCCGGCAGCCCTCCTCGGAGAAACTGACATACGGATCGAAAATTCACACGAGACGGCGAGGCACGCGGAACGCCAAAGCGGCTTCGTAAAGGAAGAGCAAAGCTGGAGGCCGCACACCACCCGAGCCCAGGCGTATCATGAAGCCAAGCCATCAGGACCGTGCGGAAGAGCGGTGAAGACGGTGAGACGGGGTCCGGACGGAGCAGGGTCCAGACAGACTGGCACGTACGCACAGCTGTTCTCAGCCAAGGCCCAGGGCAACGCAGAGGCGAAGCACACTCCTTCCAACAAACGTGCCGGAAGCACATACGAGACCCACGTCCTGGGGACCACAGGCCCGAGTGAACACCCGAGACCGGGCCGGCTTCTCAGACGTGACACCAACACTGAGACCCATAAAGACCAAACCGATAACCTCATTTCATCCAAGTTAAAACCCTGTGCTCTTCTAAGTCACCGTTAACAAAATGCAAAGATAAGCCGCAGACTGAGAGGATATCTGACAAAGGAGTCGTGTACAGAAGATAAAAACTCTCAGAAGTCGATACCAGGCCTTGTTAAAAAACGGGCATGAGACTGGAACAGATCTTTATTAAAGAAGATACAGGAATAGCAACTGAAGGGAGATGTGGGCCCTGCAGCAAGCAGCAACCTTTGTGGGCACCTGCACGCGGCGATGGGCAACCGTGCACGAAGACACGGTCCGCTTCCCAGGGTGGCCCGGGCATCCGAGCCTGTGCACCCTCTGGGCCGGGCGTGGGGGGAGTCCCTGAGCCCCCAAATGCTGCCCTACTTCGCAGAGGGCCCGAGCAGAGGCACCTTTGCACCTCTTCCCTGAAAACCAGCTCTCACATCCTCCTGGTGACCCCGCTGTCCCCAGGCTGGGAAGTAGCAGCACCCTTGGGACGGTCCCACAAATCCCTCAGGAGCAGCAGAAAGTGAGAAACAAAACACAGGAGAGACCACGTCCAAGGAGCCGCGGAGGACCCGCAGCCGGGGCAGCGAGAGGGGGGGGCAGGCATGGGCCCTCCCCCTCGGGGCGTGCGTGTGACGGACGGGAGCCCCTCCTCTGCCACACAGACACAGACACGCGCTGGGCGCACACACTGCATGCACACACACACACCACTGACAAACACTCACACCACCCCAGCAAAGCTTTACCTCCTAACGAAGACACCGTGGTCTCCTCCTCAGTCTCCTCAGTTCTGAAATCCTCCTGGTTGCCCACTCCAGCCAAGGGTGGAGAAGTGACTGGAGGAGCCTCGGGGAGCCGGGGTCCCAGGGGTGCGCCCTGGGGTGAGAGTGGGAAGCAGCTCTGTTATCAGTGAGGCGTGTGGCCCGTGAGCGCTGGCAAAGCTGTCAGGTTTACATGCGTTTGGTTGTAAAATGAGATGTTTACGGACTTCAGGGAAGTTAAGAAGGAGCCACCAGAGACTCCGTCACAGACAGGAAGGAGCTCTAGGCCCCTCCAGAGCCATTTTCTTCTGAACAGCTCAGGGGATGGGGGTCTCCTCGCCCTGCAAGTCGGCAAGTCCCCCAACCCCCCACACCTGGAGGGATGGCTGAGCGCCGGGCCTCCCCCTCCCCCTGCAGGGCCCAGGAAGGCCCCTCGGAGACTCAGGGAGCCCCAGGTCCTGCCCGTGGTCTGGACGGTGACGGGCACGTAGCCATCACCATGGTGGACGCCCGCACAGGGGGGGAGCCTCTGCGTTCACTGCACAAGGGGAGGGGTGGCCGCCACGTGTCCTTGGCGAGGGTCATGACCCGGCACCCACGGCCCGGCGATTCCACCCACCGCCCCACCCGAGGGGACGAGGTGGCCCTGCTCTATAAGCCCACTTCCCTGTCCCCAGAGGCACACGGAGCGGCGAGGACGTGGGCACAGGCGCAGGGAAGATGCTTCCCGTGACCAGCCGTCCGCACTTGGCATGAGCTCCCTGGCTACAGTGCTCGGGAGACGGTGCTGGTCCAGGTGCCCGGGACGGCATGCCTGTGAGGCCCGTCCAAGGGCTCCCCCACCGCCCGGTGGGCAAGCGGCACCCGGCGCTGGACACCAGGCCTCCCCGCTACAGCCACAACCCTCCAATGTGGGGAAGGTCCCCAGGGACCCGGAGCTGGTCAGCCACTGACACCCCAGACCCTGTGGGCGGGGGAGGGCGTGCAGGGGGCGCTGAGAGGCCGAGGGTGCCCTGGACCAGGCTGGGCCCCGCACAGAGGCTTCCGCACAGCCCCTCCTCCCTCCCTCACTGCGACCTCGGCCAGATTTTCTGAAGCAGGAGCTGGCAGGGACGGCCTCCTAGTTAGCACACTGCAGGCCGGATGACTCTTTCCATCCCTGACTGCCCCCCGCCTCCAGTCTATTAAGAGAGGCCCCGTGGCTGCAGCACGTCACGCCTTGGCACCGGTACAGCGGGGACACCGCTGTCTCCGCAGTTTGTGCCCAGGGCCCCTGGGTGGAGATGGTTGAGGAGTGGACGGGCCACATGACCCCCGGCAGGGCCATCGTGGGCACCACCCTCTGACACCCTCCAGGGGGCGGCCGGGCGCCAGAGCCAGCGCGGCTCCCAGAGAGCTGCTCTGGCCAGCGCAGGGAGCCCCGGTGTCCCTGGCGTGCGGGGGGCCGCCAACCGTCCACCCCAGGGCAGCTCAGCACTCTGCCCCATCACGGCCCCTCAACACCCAAGCCCTAGGTGGAGGCAGTGCTGGGGATGGGGTGCGGGGTCAACACGATTCGTCCAAACAGGAGACGGCGATGTCCCTGTCACTCCCGAGACACCCCCAGCCCTGTGTGTGGCTTTGGGCCGTGTGGGCTACGGAGCAAGGTTGGCCCCTTAGTCCCTTACAGCCCCACAAGCTGATAGGAGACGCAAACAGATGCCAAGGTCACTCAGACAATTGCACGAGGTCTGGACCAGACACCAGATTCGAGAGAACACTCCCCCCCCCCGAGGAGGCTCAGCCGGAAGGCACGCCGCCCACTCAGCCAGAGTCCCGGTCCCCCGTCTCCGGTGGGAATTGGTCTTGGCGACCCAGGGAGCCCTTAGAATTCGCACATGCGTGTGCACACATGCCCCCGACACCCCACCCTGAGGGCCCAGCACTCACCAACTCCTCCCCGATATGCTCCCAGGTCTCCGCCAGCCCGCTGCCCAGGTCTCCTGACGCCTGCAGGGTTGACAGGAAACAAGCCGGTGACCGGAGCCCCCCAGCCCCCCAGGAGCTCGGGGTGGGGGGAGAGGGCGGGCTGGGTGGGGGGGTCAGGGTGGTCCTCGACAGGGCACGTGTCCATCAGACCACTTAGAAAGAAAGGCCCGCGGGAAACGAGCTCAGCGACTGGCCGGACACACAGACCCGCACGAACGCATTCCTTCCTCTCGAGGGGTCATCCTCTCCCACGGCTGAGAGGGGAGGCCCCGCCCAGGGACCCTCGGGCTCGGACTCAGCGTGAAGGTCGTGCCCCCTCTCGCCTGCCCTGCTCCCTGCACACGGCTGAGACCTGGGTTTGCCCTGGGGACACAGGTCTCCTGCCCGTCTGTCCTTCACACACCAGAGGTGGTGTGCCTTCTGCCTTAGGTCCTATGGGACAGTGTGCACACACGCGCACACACACACACACTACTGCACACGCACACACACTCTCACACACACACATTTTTTGCTCTGGCAACTACTAGTGACTCTATCGCCAACTGGCTATTCTAGGGGTGATTTTTAACCTTTAGATTCTGTGTTTCTATGTGGAAAGTTCTAGGCAAGGGAGGTTCTTTCTCAGGTTACAGGTAGATAGAAACGTAATCCCAGGTAACATCGACCCAAAGTGGCATCTTTCAAAAGAGACCTTCCTGGTCCCATTACTTTGGGTTTCCAGGCAAGGCCACCCCACTCCCGGCCTTGAGTCCCTCGTCCCACAAGGTGGGGGAGGGGAGGGAGCCCCCTGCCTGAGCCCGGGCAGCAGCCACTCACCCTATCGTCATCGTCCTCCTCGTCCTCATCCAGGCAATGCAGGGGGCTCACCTGGGGGTCCTCACGCAGCCTCAGATCTGAGATCAGGCCCTGAACACGGAGGGGAAGATCACCAGGGGTCCCAAGGCAGGAGGCCCAGGGCGCAGGGAGACCCCGACTCAAGCTGCAGCCAGCTCGGAGCCCGGCACGTCTGAGGCCGATTCCAGGGGTGACACCACAGCGGGTGATACCACAGCAGGGGACACCACAGAGGGTGGCATCACTCCCTCCCTCCCTCCCTCCCTCTTCACCATGAACACTCATCACCCTCTCACGGGCTCCCCGCTCCCTCCGTGGTCCCAGCCCCACACTAGGTGCCAGGACACAGCACAAACACATCTCTCGGGTCCCAGTGCAGCGAACAGGTCAGCAGTGTGCGGTATCCTTGGAGGTGGTGTCCCCTCGGGGCACGAGGTAGACGGCACCGGCCGGGGGGAGGTCGGGGCAGCAGGCACGGAGAAGATGCGGGACCCCCGCTCCTACAGAAAGCCCAATGCTAGGGCAGGGCCACCACCAGCTGGGACGGCACGATGGCCGAGCACCTCAGCCTGGCTGCACCGGGGCCTTTGCCATGAGGTCTCCTGTTCCCCAGAGGGTGACACAACCACAGGTTCTGAATCGCGGCCGAGATCTCGGAGCCACGTGCGTGAGGCCGCTGGACCCCAGGCCTTTGGTGTCCTTTCTAGAAGGCTTCCCTGCCTGGGAGTTATGAGTATTCACACATGCTTTCCTGGTATTTCTTTTGTTTTCATTTTAATCCACGGGATTTATCAGCGCATCTTCTCCTGAATAGAGACCACATTTCATCGAGTCTAAGATGCACATTTTCAGAGCTCTTAATACAGACCAGTTTAGGTCAGGAGCTGGCAACCTTTCTCAGTCAAGGACCAGATGGTGCATATTTCCAGGTCTTTGTTGACGCTGCTCTGCAGCTGTGTTGGGAAGCTGACCACAGACGGTTGGTGGACGCTGGACGCAGCTGCTCCCACCAGACCGTACAGGACACTGAAACATTCACACCTCACAAAATATTCTTCTTCTTTTGGTTTTTGCAACCACTTAAACATGCAAAAGCCTTTCTAGTCGTGGGCTGTATAAAAATAGGCGGCAGACGGGATGTCCTCGGGCCGTGTGCCGACCCGGTCAGGTTACTGTTTATCCCCTAAGTGCCCTTCACCTCCCTTTATCACTGATCCTCCGTCTCATGGCCATCCTGCTCCACACGTGACCACAAGCCGACAAACACCCCCGCGTGTCCCCATGAGCCCTCGCCTGAGGGCTCCACTCCTCTCTCCAGGCCCAGCTCAGGCCACCTCCTCCAGGAAGCCCCACAGACTCCCTCCCAAGGATCAGCACCTCCGGGGGCCAGTTCTGCCCGGCTCCATACTCCCCCTTGCACCTCCACTCCCACTGACAGTGAGGCCTACGGGGTGGGACACCCCGCCTCCCTGTGTGTGTGTTCGTGTGTACACATCACGTGTGTCACGTGCACGTGGATGTGCACGTGTATTCATGAGTGTATAAGTGTGTCATGCAGGTACGTGCATCGTTGTGTGTGAGCGTGCACCTGCATCCACGTGCTTGTGTGTATGTGCACACATGGGTGTGTATGTGCACAGGTGTGTGTGCATGTTCAGGCACACACACCTGATCCTGGGAGGCGAATGAGGTCAGCTGGCCCAGGTGGGGGGCTGAGGGAGAACCCCACAGCCCCCAGTTACATGAGGTCCTCATGTCCCCAACACAACTCCCAGCCAGGCCTGCGAGGGGAGGAAGGGGCCAAGGACACGGGTGGGGAGGAGATGCAGGCGGGGGGTTTCAGCTCTGCAGTGCACATGTGACCCCCCCCCCCCTTTCTCAAGTGAGCACGGGAGCTGGCCTCAGGGGCGGTGGGCCCTGCTCGGGGCTCCCAAAACTGCCGCGGCCTCACCAGCCGACGGGGGCACCAAGTCGCCGACAATGGCGTCCTGTCGCTGGTCGATCTCCGAAGGTGGCGAGAACAGCGTCCATTGGTGGGAACACGGGCCATCTTCACTGTTTTCCCCACCTGACCACAGCTCATTTCAGAAGCTCTAAGGCAGAAGCGCCCGTGGCTTCATGGCCAAGGCCCATCCTGCGTGGTGAGCCCCCCCTGGAGCTCCGACCCTCACACCATGGCAGGAGGCTGCACGCTTCTCACACTCAGGATGACCAGCGGTTCCAGAAGGTTCTGCAGGACGGCCTGGCGAGGACCAGCACCGGCCTCGTGACGTCTGGGCCTCCAGGGGAAGCTGACAGACCACAGGGCTGGGGGGCGGGGTCACGGTCAGCACTGCCGTCCCGGAGCCTGTCCCCTGGCTGGCGGGAGGGAGGTGGCAGCGTCTTCCCGGAAGTGACCAGGCGTGTGGAGCGCCGTCTCCCTCAGTTTGAGGTTAGTCCATGGTTTCAGCTGAACCAGCGCAGACACCTATGTCCAAAGCTGAGTCCAGCTGCTTCTGCCCTTCACGTCCAGCTCCATCCTTGCCTCCCCTGGGTCCCCCATCACTGCCCCCCGCAGAGCAGAAAGCCGCCGTCTTCTTCGGAGCCTTGAATCAGCCTGCAGCAGCCCCGCAAGGCCCACAGTCGGAGTGGAGCTGGCCCCTTCTCATGGCGGCCGCTGGGGAGCTGAGGCTGTGTCCAGGGCTGGAGATCACCGGCGGGACACAGGATGGCCTGACTGACCGCGGGACTGTGCAGGCATTGGGGTCCCTGGGCCCCGTGTGGTACGTGGATCCTACGGGCAGAAAGCTGGTTGCGGGTAGAGGAGAGGCTGTGGGGCTGGCGGCCTGCAGACCACCCAGGGCTGGAGCTCTGGTCTGAAGAGGGACAGTCCACCCGGCCGTGATGAGGGTATTCGGCCGTGGGCAGTGGTTGGTCTATTCCCCCCTGGAATCCTGAGATGCTCCACCCACCAGGGAGGGCAGCGAGCTGCCGGGAGGGGCATGTGGAGGGTCTGTGTGCGGGAGGGCACACGTGTGTGCATGCACGGGGGTTGGCCACTGGGCTCGGGTCAGTGGCAGCAGCGTGTGGGGGATGGAAATTCTCGGCCCACCTAGCCCTGCTGGAGGAGGGACAGGGGGTCTCCAGGTGACAGAGAGTCATGCCAGGGGCGGCACGAGGGGCCAGACGTTCAATTTCTAGAAAGCCACACTCTGAACGGCGCTGGGGGCACTTCGTGTGTGACAGCGATGCGGGGAGGGCACGAGGCTCCCGGCAGGTGGAGGGCATCTGGGCATGACCGTCCCCACACGGACATTGTCCCCTGAGGCGAGGGTCCCCACACCAGCCGGCATCAGGCCAGCCGCTCAGCAACAGGCTGCCGGACGCCGGGAGGCATGAGGAGCAGAGGAGAAGGACACGCCCGAGGCCACGCTCAGCTGGGAAGACGTCAGTAGCACAAAGGCCACGAGACCCGCGGCACGCACCGGACGGACTTGGAAGCAGAGGTTATGAAATCCAGACTGTTTGAAATCTGTCCTGTTGCTGCCTCGCTAGGGCCACTGGGCTTAGAGTTGTGTGCAGACGACCAGAGCCCCACGCTGTGAAAGCGCATCCCTAGTCACTGGTGCCGGGTCTATCTCCCTGGGACCCCAACTCCGGGCGCCCCAGCGTTCTCCAGGGGGCCTCCCACACTGAGGGGTATCAGGGGTGTCTGCTCCATCTGGAAGGGCTGCGTCCCGGCCCAGGGCAGTGGAGCTGAACAAGCCTGGACAGGGGGTGGGTGGGCCGCAGCCCTCCTGGGCCTGCTTTGCCCCTCCTCACCCCCGGCCCCTCCCTCCTCTGCTGGCTGACCCCCCAGGTTGCCTGGTCCCTTGTCACCTACCCCGGCTGTCTCTGTGATTGGCCCACACCACCACCGTCCCATTTCCCATATGTCCTGAACTGAGTGGCTTCTGACCAGCTTCCCGTATCAAGCCCCAACTCAACTATCTGCGTCAAATTCTATTACAAGCAACTCTCTCCCTATTTCTCCGTTTCACGAAGTCAGGAAATTGCGTGACTGCTGCAGGACCGTGACCAGTTACACTACGGGTCCAGGTCACTTCAGATGACTGACAGGAGTATTGGGAGAAGCTGGTGACAGTGACCTCTGGTGCCCCGAGCTGCCCCTCAGTCAGGAGCAGCAGGTCTGGTGTGGCTGGACTTGGGGGCCACAGCGAGAGGACTGAGGGGTGTCAGAGGATGCCGGCACTTTCCCTGCCCACTGTGCTCCATCCTTGGGGCCAAGCCTGCCCAAACCTAGCATGGCTGGTGGGCACCCTCTTGGTTTCAGTGGACCAATCACTTATTTCTTATATAACGTGGCCAACAAAGCCGCCTGCTGAGGAAAATTCACAGCCTCCAGTGCCCTCATCATAGAACAAGAGCAGTGAATGTTCAACATGAGGCGCACAGCTGGAGCGCAGCCCGGGAAGCTGGGCCGCGTCTCTTGTTCCCAAGCACAGTCTTGCCCTGGCCCAGTACCGGTTTCAGACGAGGGTCCCAGGAGGTCTGAATAAACAGATGACTAAACCTCAACAGAAACCTGGGTAAAGAGGAAGGTGGTTTCATAAAGAGAAAAGCCAACAAGAATGAGAAAACAGGAACACTTTCGACAAAGAGAAATTAAGTCAAGAAAATTCAACTACATAGTATTTGAAATAGTTAAAAAAAAAAAAGAATGGGGTCAATAACCACTGAAAAAGAGTTGGAAGTAACATTTTAAGCAGAATGTTGCAACAACTGGGTGGAATTAGGGATTTCCCAAGAAATATTTATTACCAAATAAGCTCAAGAATAAGAAGGAACATGAAAGACCAAGGACGTTCATAATTTTTGTGACGGGAGAAAACAGCAAAGGGTCTGCACTGACCGTCAGGAGGGGAGCCGGGCTGAGCGCTGGGTGGTCGGCGAGGGGCTGAGCACGCTGCCCCGGAGACCATCGGTGGGGACACCTGGCTCATTCCGCACCCCAAGCTCTGTGCTCATCTGGACCAAGTCTTAGCAGTCACACGTGTGTGATTCTTTCCCAAGAGTCTGAATTCAGAAAGGCTGACAAACCCTGTCCTAAACCCATCTTGTCTACTCCTCCCCCCAGGCAACACGCTTCACCTCTCACTTGGCTGGAGTCTGATCAAACTCCCAGAGAGAGATTCCTGGAACCGGAGTCCGAGGGGACAGAGGAGCCACACCGCACTGGACTCAGCTGGAAGTGGCACGTTACGGCAGGGGGAGGGGCAGCACCCTAACCCTGCTAAGCAGGGCTCCAGACAGAGCCGGACAGTCTCCTCTGCTTCTGTCTCTCTAATCTTCAAAGATTTTTCTGGGTGTCTATTCCAGGCCAGATTTAACCCCAGAAACACTTTAAATATCCCAATGGTTGAAAAGAATGACTAGGTGAAAAGGCAAATGAAAAACTGGGAAATAAAATCTGCAGTGTATAAAATAAAGATCAGTGTCTTACATACATAAAGAGTTCATATAAACCAATAAGAAACAACTGAAGCCATTAAAGCAAAAATGCAAAGGACATAAACAGGCTAGTCACAAGAAGAAATACAAATAGCCAGTAAACACGTGAAATATTAAAGTTTGTTTTCACTCACAACTAAGAAATGCAAATTAAAACACCCAGACACCGTTTGCCTATGTATCTAACTGGCAAGTGTGTTTTGCACAGATGACCCCAGCCTGGTGAGACCCTCTGGCTGTCCTCGATGCAGGAAGGTGGTGACCTCTGTTAGCACCGTGAGACAAGCAACCCCTGTTCCCACCAGCACACAAGCAACTTTTGTTTTAAAGTGTTAAAGAAACATGGACCTTATGGGGGAGATTTCCATCTAGAAAAGCCTGGGAAATCTCAGAACAACTCGCCAGTCCACACAGGCCCTCCCTAGATAGAACAGCTCTCTCCAACTTCTCTCCAGTTAAACAAGTTTGAGTATCAAAATGAAAACACGAAGAGGCCCAGTTTGGTATCAAAGTCCTGCTGGCTCCCAGACCCCATGGGTGAAAGTTCCTGCCAAAGGTGAAAGGTCAGCTTTCAGAACCGAGTCACCAGGACTTGTAGAACAACTTTAACCAAGCAGCCTTTGTCTGGGCAATAATTAACTTTCTGTCCCCTGGGGACACATCCCCCATTAGCACACACAGGGACCCCTGTCTGGACCGCCGGGCGGGGCGTGCCAGCTGCAGAGTGGCTGCAATGTTAGAATTCAGGGACTTGTAGATCAGTGCCTGCTGGGGGTGCCCACGCACTGTTTCCAGGAGGCAGGCTCCAGCTAAAGGTTCCAAGAAGTGTGAGGGTCAAGGGCCCAGGAGAAAGACCCCGCTAGGATCTGGGATCTACCTCCCCCCAAAAGTGAACGCCAGGGCCAGGCCTGGGGTAAGGGGCTTCCCTGGGGACATGGTGGAGACCGCCACATGCCGGTCACCGCAGGGGAAATTCTGCCCACGCTGCTCTGAAGTGGAGGCCTGCCCTGGGCTCACCGGCCATGGGGCCACTGCACAATTTGGCAAAAATAATAACCAGCACAATGAATGCTGGTGCGTGGCATGAACCCCCTGGCCCAGCCCAGCTGGTGTGCGGCCAGCCCCCAAAAAGGCCCACACTCAGCGCTCCACTGCCGTCTTGAAATTCTTAATTTTCACTGAGCATGGTCTGCTGCTGGGCCTGGACAAAGCCCCCTGCTCACTGATGGGGGGGCAGCACACCCACGTGCAGACACACATATGCACACGGGGGGTGGGGCCCCTGACGGTGGCAGAGGTAGGTATCCAGTGAAGAAGGCGGTCCCAGAGCAGCAGGGGAATAAAGCCCAGGGGGGAGCTGGGTGGACCAAGGGCCTGCTCCCCCCGGGGTTTTCCTGTCCCCGGAGCCCCCGCCGCAGCAGGTGGGAGCAACCATCGTCCCCATCCCCAGCCCGCCCCCTGCCCCGGGCGCTGGCAGCCATCGCGATTACCTGGAACTTGTCAGGGTCTGCTCGGCCGGCCTGGGCCACGAAGAGGCGGGCGTCGGGCTCCAGCTGCAGGCCGCGTGGGGAGCGCGCCAGGGGCTGGCGCTGGACCTCCTTGCAGTCCACGAAGAGCGCGGCGTGCGTGCCGTCCACGGTGAGGGCCAGGCGCGTCCAGCGACCGTCCAGCGCGGGCAGCGTGAAGCTGGCGGCCGTGTGTGTGCGGGCGGCACCGGGCTCGGTGTAGAGCAGCTGCACCTGCTGCCACGCCCCGCGCGCCGCCGCCAGCTTCACGCCCACCAAGACCACCGCCTGCGCCGCGTCCGTGACCGCGAAGAGCACGCCCGCGCGCGCCGACGCCGGCCGCACGCGCACCAGCAGGGAGAAGCGGCGGAAGAACGTGCTGGGCAGGAGGCTCCGGGCCGCCCAGCCGTCACCACCCACGTCCGCGCCGAACTCGTAGGCGGGCCCCACGTCGGGGTCGTGCACCAGAGCCACCTGCCGCGGCAGGGGCTCCCCGAGCAGCAGCTGGAGCCCCACCTCCATGACCTGGCTGTCTGTGGAGAGAAAGACAGCAGTGAGGCCGCGCACGCCCAGGGAAACCGAGGCCCGGCCGCCCTCCCGCCCTCCCCGGCGGGGACACGACAGCCACCTGCCCGTCCAGGCGCCGCGCCCGCCCCCACAGGCTCGCTGCTTCCAAGTGGGGCGCAGAGACCCTCCCAAATCAGCGTGGTGGGAGGGGCAGGGGCACAGCCCGCTGGGGACCCCGTCCCCCGTGAGCACAAGGAGCCACCGCCGGGTGCCGAGGGCTCGAGCCCGCCGCCGTTCCCACACTGGAACCACAGGAGGAACGCACCAGACACTGGTCAAGGTACCCTCACCCACCCCGGACACTGCTGTAACTTAAAGACATCGAAACGTTACAAAAAAGAGAGAGATGCACACAGGGGGTGCCCTGAGCTGCGTCTACACTAGGAACGTCCCGGAAACGAATTACACTCCTAGGAAGGGAGACCGTAAAAGGGGCCGCGCTTCTTGGGGGGCCCTTCTTAGCTGTGGTCTCCATGTCTGCTCACACTCGGTACCGCAAACTCCACCCCTGCCTCCCAGGTGGCTGGGGTTCACCAGCTGGTGGGTGCTTCACGAGGCTCCTCACTGCCCAGTGTCCACACCAGGCGCCACACGCAACCGCCCGACCTGGACGGGGCTGCCTGATGGACGACCTCGGCCTCCTCCCCCTCCGACCGTTCACCCTCGCGGCCCCACGCCGCTCCACCCATCCTCTCAGTTACCCCGTGGCTTTCGTCCCTCCTCCTCCTCGTGTGGTCAGCGACCCCCCCCCCCAAACAGAGCCCCCTCGGCAGCATGGGCCCAGGCTGGGACACAGCCACGGTGCCTGGACCCACCCGAGCCGTGGGTACAGCATGAGTGCTGCTTCCCGGGCGTGTAGGGGCCACTAGTGGCCTGGACTAATGATCGCTGGGACCGGGGGTGTCCAGGGCTGGGGGCGGCAGGGCCTACCTCTCTGTACAGGGGACGTGGTCACTGGCCGCCACAGGAGGGGGAAACACCACCGCGGGGAGAGGTGGGTTCACCAGTGGCTTCCCTGAACTCCCACACTGCCAGGCAGAGTGGGGACTTGGGGGCCGTGGTCTGGCCAAGGGCCCCCCCAAGGCCTTTTCTCTCAAGACCCCCCGTAATCTGGGCGCCGTCTGCCTCCAAAATGAGGTCCACCGGAAGACGCTCTCCTGGGGAGCGGCTGCTGGCGTGTGGGTGTCCTGACCAAGGCGCGGATGAGCCCGCCAGTGTGCACGTGACTGTGTGTGCAGGTGACAGCGTGGCTGTGTCCGTGCGTCAGTGTGCGGTGGGCGCCTGGAGTCTGGCCCCCAAGCGCAGGGTCAGGCCGACCCGGGACTTCCTGGGACAAAGCAGAGGGAAGAAAAGCTGGACCCCAACTTCCTAAGACAGGACGTGCCTTTCAAAGAGCCCCCTGAGGACAAAATATGAAAAGAGAAGAGACAAGAGGTGCCCACATGAGGACCAGGGCTTTGGGTACCCGCCAGGCTGGTCCTTCCCAGATAGCGGCGTCTCTGCGTGGTCCCGACGTCCCACAGTGTGGGCTCCCCCTCGGCCTCACCCTGCCCCTTGCAGGTAAGACCCCGACGCAGATGAGAAGCGGGGAACAGACAGGGCGGTGCAGACAGCAGCATCCGCGCAACAGTGGCCTGGCCTCAGCGTCTGCCCAGGGTAAGTGGCCCCTCACAGGGGCAGGGGATCTTCACCAGCACCCTGGGCTCTGGGGGGCCCGCAGTCACTTCCTGCTCAGAGACAGACACTGCCGTCCACCCAGATGGCGGCTGCTGTACGGTCCCTTTGTATCAGAAGTGCCCGGGGCTCAAGTGTCCACTTGCGGAGATGCTCTAAGATTAGGAAACAGGACCCTCACCAGCCTGAGTGCCAGTGGCCCCAGTGTCCCAACTCAGCTGCCCCCAAAGTTAAACATGGATGTGCCCCAGCAGTGCCCTTCCTCCCAGGCAGCCAGAACTTTTGCAGATTAATTGAGAAAACAAGATGCAGCAGCCGCTGACGTCCTGGGCTGGAAGACAATAGCGTGTTATAGGGACAGCCCAGGGACCCCAGAGACGCAGGAGCAGTTCCTTTCCAAAGTTCTCCCATTTCCTCTCCATGAAATTCTCCATGGTTCCCATCGGGAGTAGGCCTCCGAATGCCACAGCCCTAAGATCACTGCTCCATTCTCCAGTTACAGGCGCCTTGAGCAGGGGATGTGGCCACACCTCCCTGCAGATCTGACAGCTGCTGTGCTGGAGGTGCTGGCCCGAGGCGCTGGCCCAGCTGTCTCGGGAAGGGAACCAGTACCTCTCCAGAGAGCGAGTGCCCAAGCCAAGCTCTGGGAGCTCAGAGTTACGCCTTCCTGGGAACACAGTGGGTGGCACCTACATACGCCAGGGCCCTCTGGTCTGCCACACTCGCTTCAGATCAAGGAATCGGGGACTTGCTAGTTGAACACAGTTTCCCTTTCAGCAAACAGGCCAGCCAGGACCAAGTGGGATTTAGCCCAGGTACTTGAGGTTGGTTCAACATTTGAAGATCAATTAATGGAGTCCATCACATCAACAGACTTAAGAAAAATCACATCGTCCTATCATTAGATGCAGAAAAAGCATTTTATAAAATCCAATGCACATTATGATAAAAACTCTTAGTAAACTAGGAATAAAAGTGAACTTCCTCACGTTGATAAAGACTATCTACTAAAAAACTACAGTGAACATCATACTTAATGGTACACTTAACGGTGAGAAACTTGCAGCTTCCCCACTAAAAGCAGGTATAAGGCAAGGATGCCCCCTCGCACCACTCCTTTTCACCGTAAGAGCTAATGCCATAAGACCAGAAAAGGAAATGGAAGCACACAGACTGGAAAGGAAGAAATAAAACTATCAATCTGCAGATGACATGAAAATCAAAATGTAGAAAACCCAAAACAATTATCCAAAAAATACTCTTGGAACTAGTGATAACGGCAAGTTTGTAGGATATAAGATTAATGTACAACAGTCAACCATTTTCTATATACCAGCAATGAACAAGTGGAATTTGAAATTAAAAACACAGTACCATTTACATTAGCACCCCCAAGATGAAATACTTATTTATATTTATACCAGGTATAAATACGACATATATGTGTACAAGATCTACATGAGAAAAGCTACAAAACTCTGACAAAAGAAATCAAAGAAGAACTAAGTGAATGCAGAGATAGTCCATGTTCATGGATAGGAAGACTCAATGATGTCAAGATATCAGTTCTTCCCAATTTGATCTATAGATTCAGTGCAATCCTAATAAAAATCCCAGCAAGTTATTTTGGGGCTATAAACAAGTCAGTTCTGAAGTATACAGAGAGGGAAAAGACCAACACACTGCTGAAGGAGAAGAACAAATTTGGAGGACTGATAGTATCTGACTTTAAGACTTATTATAAGCTACGGGAACCAAGACACTGTGGTATTGGTGCAAGAGAGACAAACAGATCAATGGAACAGAACAGAAAGCCCAGAAATAGACCCACATAAATACAGTCAACTCATCTTTAATAAAAAAATCAAAGGCAATACAATGGGGAAAAGATAGTCTTTTCAACAAATGGTGCTAGAACAACTGGACATCACATGCAAAAAAAAAAAAAAAGAATCTAGACACAGACCTTACACCCTTCACAAAAATTAACTCACGATGGATCACAGACCTAAATGTAAAATGCAAAACTCCTAGAAGATAACATGGGAGAAACTCTTGATGACCTTGGGTTTGGCAATGACTTTTTAGATACAACACCAAAGGCACAATTCATGAAAGAACTGACAAGCTGGGCTTCTGTGCTCCAAAAGACACAGTTACGACAACGAGAAGACAAGCCATAGACTGGGAGAAAAAATTGAAAAACACTCATCAGATAAAGGACTGTTATTCAAAATATATAAAGAACACTTGAAACTCAACAATGAGAAAATGAACAGCCTGATTAAAAAATGGACAAAAGATCTGAACAGACGCCTCACCAAAGAAGATATACAGATGGCAGTTAAGGACTTGAAAAGATGCTCCAAATCAGCTGTCATCAGGAAAATGCAAATTAAAACAAGGGAATTCCCTGACGGTCCAGTGGTTAGGACTCGGTGCTTTCACTGCCGAGGGCACAGGTTCAATCCCTGGTTGGGGAACTAAGATCCCACAAGCCGCGTGGCTCGGCCAAAAAATAAAATAAAATAAAAAAACAATGAGATATCACTATACACCTATCAGAATGGCCAAAATCTGGAATATAGACAACACCAAATGCTGGAGAGGATGTGGAGGAACAGGAACTCTCATTCACTGCTGGTGGGATGCAGAATGGTGCAGCCAGTTTGGAAGACAGTTTGGCGGTTTCTTACAAAACTAAACGTACTCTCTCTATAGGAACCAGCAATCATGCTCCTGGGAGTCAAAAGCTTATGTCCACACAAAAAGCAGCACATGGAAGTTTCTAGGAACTTTATTCATAATTGACAAAACCTGGAAGCAACCAAGATGTCCTTCCGTAGGTGAACAAATAAATAAACTGTGGCCCATCCAGACAATGGAATAGTATTCACAGCTAAAAAGAAATGAGCTATCAAGTCAAGAAAAGACATGCAGGAAACTTGAATGCATATTCCTAAGTGAAAGCAGCCAATCTGAAAAGGCTACAGGCTGTATGATTCCAACCACATGACATTCTGGAAAAGGCACAACTATGGAGACAGTAAAAAGATCACTGGCCGCCAGGAGTCGGGGAGGAGGGACGAACAGGTGGGGTGCAGAAGATTTGTAGGGCAGTGAAAATACCCCTCGTGACACTATAATGGTGGATACATGTCATTTACATTTGTCAAACGCACGACGGAACATATAACACTAAGAGTGAACCCTGAACTTTGGACTCGGGTGATTGCGATGTGCCAGGGCAGGTTCATCAATAACAACAAATGTACCACTGGGTGGGGGTGTTGACAGTGGGGAACTCTCTGGACCTTCCTCTCAAGTTTGCTGTGAGCCTAAAACTGCTCTAAAAAAAGTCTTTTAAAAAAATTAGGCAAATGATAACAAAAAGTAAGCAAATATTGCAACCCTATTATCAGATAAAACAGAATTTAAGATGAAAGGCATTAAGTGGGACAAAGGGGATGGTAATTTTGACAATCCACCGAGATGTGATGAGCCCGGTACCACCCCGTGCACCCAGGATGCATGGCAAAAAGGGGAGAAAGTCCTCATTCACGATGCAGACCCTGGGTCTCTCTCCTGCGCTACTTTCCCATTAAGATGGGACATGACCACCTCAGTAAGACAACCTGATCACGTGTCTAAAGAAAGTCTATCCTGTCCCTTCCTCACACATGGCAGTGGTCACCAAGTCCAGACAGCTGCGGGGCTGGGGAACCTCATCTCAGCATCACAGAGCAAACCAACAGAGAAAAAACATCTCAGAAACATGCAGGACTGGGAAGCATCCTAAACAAATGGAGAGGTGACCCAAGTCCCTGCGGACGTGCCGACATGTTTATAACGTTCAGATCTGCACACACGTCCACCATGACCAATCACAGCCTCGGGGAATGTTTCTGATGATCTAGGAGAGAAAGTGCCCAAGGGCATCCGAGGAGTCTTTGAAGAAGGCCACGCATTCCAAGTGGGGCGTGTTACCCAGCACCCAAAGCTGGGATGCACAGGGGCTCTCGGGCCGCCAGTCATTAACACAGATGTGAACAATCGAGGAACAAAGAAATCGGGAGGCTGAGCGGGGCCACTGGCCCTCCAGCGACACAGGGAGGCTTCCCAGACTCTGTGCAGGAAGAGGAGACTTTCAGGTGCACAGAACGTGATCCCACGTCCACAAAGCAGGACTCACAAGTATGTGTGGGTGCACACACGTGCACGCACACGCTATGGCAGCAGAATAATGGGCCCCAAAGATGTCTGTCCCGCAACGCCTGGAACCTGTTGAGTTGTCACTACACTCGGCAAAGGGGACTTTGCAGATGTGATTACGGTGACGGCCCTTGGGATGAGACCATCCAATCTAACCAAGAGCTGAGCAGAGAACCTCTCCCAGCCAGGGCAGAGAGCCAGAGAGACGCAGCCTGAGAAGGGCTGGCGGCACCACTGGCTTTGAAGGTGGAGGGGGGCCGTGAGACAAGGAACGCGGGCCGCCTCCAGAAGCTGGAGAAGACAGAAGCCGAATCTTCCCTGGAGCCCCAGAAGGAGCGCAGCACTGCAGACACCTTGCTTCTGGCCCAGAGCAACGGATTTCAGACTCCTGACCCCAAACGTGACACACTTGTGTTGACTTGAGCCCCTGAGTTTGCGGTCATTTGTCTCGGTGGCCACAGGGCACTCACACACCACATGTGTGCAAATCCACAGAGACGCCCCCCACAGGGAGCCGTGTCCGGCCCTCCCTTGTGAGGCCCGCACCTTGACGACTGTGTTCACGACTGGGTCTGGGATGAAAATCTAACACAGGGGAGAAGCAGCGGAGGACGCCATGAGAGCAGGGGGCCCTCAGGGGCGAGGAAAGCAGGTGCAGGCGGTCCCGCGTCCAGCACGTGCACGGTGGCAGGAGGAAGGCCCGCTCTGAGCAACGGCCACGCTGCACTCTCCCTCCTCGGGACTGAGGCCGCTCACCTGCAGAACCTGCCCCTTCCAGTGGGGCCTCCCCCGACACCCCGGGCGCCCTCTCCCCGACCCCAGCTCCGTCATCGCTCCCAGGGGTCAGCCCCCCCGCTGCCCACCCAGCAGGGACCCGGGAGGACCTGGGATGGACGCTGGCCCACCCGCCCCTGTGTGGAGGCCTCACTCCCCAATCTCTGGGGCCTGGGGGGCCAGAGACCCTCCCGAACAGTGCACTCTCCCCACGGCACCACAGGGAGGGGAGGGGAGGGGGCCGCGACATGCACGGCCCACCAGGGACCGGCCAGGCCCGCCAGGCAGGGAGCGGGCACGGCTCAGGGGCCCAGCCTGACCGCAGACACCGACGGAGCTGCCGGGGCCTCGGCGGCGGCAGCCGCCCTACCCTCCCCTCCTGGCCACACGGTGCTGGGGGCCCCGCACGGGGGTCCTTCCGACCACCTCCCCGAGCCCCACACTGGTGGCCGCGAGCCGGCGCCAGGGAGGAAGCCGGTCCAGGGGGAGGCGCTGTGATGGGCTGTACAGGGCCGCGGCCTCGGGCTGCTGTGCACCCGTCCACGCCCCACCGGCCACAGAGAGGTGAGGGGGCCTGTCTCTGTCCCGGGGTCTGCCACCGCCCTGCAGGACACACTTGAGAGGAGGGACGCAAGTGGTGATACCGCGGGCGTGCGGGGCCCCTGCGGGCAGCTCTGCTGGGGCCTGGGAAGGAGGCAGCACCCGCGGCTCGGGCCTCCGCCCAACCGGCCCCACGGCCAGCACAAGCAGCCCCAGGACCTCCCTCGGCCAGAGCCAGTTTCATCCCAGGGCCGCCCTCCCCGGCCAGGCCTCCCCCCTCCGCCTGCCCCTCCCCCACTGCACACAGGCCTGGCCCAAGGGACTGGCAGTGGGCAGGAGGGGCAGGGCACTCCAGCCCCAGCCCCGTGGGACACCCCCGGCCAGGCCACAGCCAGCAGGGCCCCTGGGGGGGTGGACGTCCGAGCGGCTGACAGCAGAACCCCGCAGGCTCCTGCTCTGAACGCGGCCCTGCCAATGTCTGCCCACGCCCAGTGAGAAGTCCCCTTGAGGCCGCTCCACAGACCGGGCCAGCTGCAGTCAAGGAAATTCCACACCCCGCACGGCCCTGCCTGGGCCCTGCCGGCACGAGGCCCATCCTGCACCAGCCCCCGGCCCCAGGCCCACTGAGGCTGAACCCCCAACCCAAAGGGGACCTGGGCCCAGCAGCGGGATGTGTGTGCCCAGGGCTCTGAGCGGGCAGGCCTGGCCCTTCCCTGCTCCCTGCCCCTGCCCCGTGGAGGTGGGCCTTTGTGTGGCACCGGGGGCCCTCCTGGCAGGACACCTCCCCGCGGGGCTGCCCCCGCCCCACGCGCTTGGTGGAGACAGGGCAAGGCTGGCTGGGGGACGCGGCACAGAGGCTGCAGGGCCCGGGCTGGCCCAGCGTTCGGGTGTACCGGGCACCGACTGTGTGGAGGGTGAGGGAGCACGCAGCTCGCTGCAGCCCCCGCCCTCGGCGTGAGATCAACGCCCTCCGTGCCAACAGCCCGGGCAGGCCCCTGCCTCCGCCCTCGGTCCCGCTCTCAGGGACCGCCACAGGGCCCGTGGGCTCCTCACGCGCCCGGCCCTCCCGGACAGGACCCCGCCCGGGCTGTTCCCAGCCACCCTCCTGGCCATCCTGCTCACACGCAGGCCTCAGCCGCCGTCGCCCCTCAAGCAGCGTCCCCACCCGTCTGTCTGCAGGGGCCACGGCCCCGCCCCCCTCTCCTTCCCAGCCCTTGCTTTGCTTCCTCCTCGGAGCGGGCACCACCCGTCGGGGGCGCTTGCTCCTGCCCCGCCGCGGCCTGGGCACCGGCAGCCACCTCCTCGCTGCATCCCAGGCCTGGCCAGGGAATCGCCCATGCACATCCCTCAGGGGCCCAGCAGAGTGACACCCCCTCTCGGGGTCCAGTGCAGGCGGCCCACCCCCACTGGCCCAGCTCCAAAGCCCAATGACTTCGGAGACCAATGAGTGGATCGAGGCTGCTCCCCACGGCACCACGGTCGGGGCGTTAGCAGTACACACACAGCAGGGCTCGGACGGGCCCGCAAGTGCAAACGGGGAGTGGGCTCCACTCAGGGGCCCGGCCGCACCAAGGGCGCAGAGGGAGCTGGTGGGCCCTAGGAGGCTGCGGCGGCCCGGCCCTCTCCCCTACCAGCCATGTGGTGACGGGGCGACGTCCATGTGGGGGGACGTGGCCCTTTCGCTGCCCCGGGGTGGAGAGGGTCTGGAGCTCACGGACCGGCTGGGGGGGCCCCCGTGAGCCCCTCAGACTCACTGACCGCTAGATGGTCAAGACCTCTCGACCTTAAGAGCAGCAAGCCCCCCGTCCCTTCCGCCCCCTCGGCCGTGCAGGCTGGGCACAGTGGCTGGGAGCAGCAGGATGAATTCGGTGGGAAGTCCCGTCGCCGTCCTGTGCCTTGGTTCCCCCTCCGCGACAGGCGTGTGGCAGGCGACCTCGGAGCGTGGGGGACCTGCCGTCACGCACAGAACCTCTGGCCGCGAGCACGCCTCTCGGCCTCCGCAGACCTCAGCCTGCCCCCCAAAGGAAGCAGCGCACGCCGTCCAGCCTCCCGAGGGCGCTCGCCCGGCCGGACTGACGGGAAGGCGGGTGGCGGGCCGGCCGTTACCTGCAGGCGGCCCAATGAACACGCAGCGCCCGTCCTCACGGGCCGGGAGCGAGGCGCAGGGGAACGGCAGCCCGCGCCCGTCCAGGCGGCTCCAGCACGCGTCCTCCAGGGCCTCGCAGAACTGGCGGCAGGGCGGCGGGCCGGGCAGGGCGCCGGGGCCACAGGCGGGGGCCAGCAGCAGGCAGAAGAACCAGGCCAGGAAGCGGTGGCAGTGGGTCTGGAGGAGCGCCCCCCAGGCCCGGACCGCGGCCTGCACCTCCTCGCCGCTCGCGTGGTGGAGGTGGTTGGGCAGCCAGAAGCGCCCGATGCCCAGGTGGCCACAGAGCGCCAGGGAGGGCAGTAGGGGCAGGCAGCGGCCGGCAGCCCCCAGCAGTGCGGAGTTGTCAGCGAGACCAGGCCCCGCAGGATTAGCCACGTGGGGAACCCAAGCACCCCTGTCCCCAGTTAGAGCCAAAAGTGCGGCATGAGACAGCTTGGCAGAGGGGTCAGAGGAGAGAGCCCAGGGGCCAGCGCGTGCTCCCGGGGAGCCCATCACCAGGGCAAGCGGAGGAGGCGTGCGCGTGCGGTCATCAGGGTGTCGGTGCTGCTGGCCGGGACGGGCTGCCGCGGGCGAGAGTCCCTCGCTGTCCAGCTCCTGGGGCCACCCCGGGGGCGGCTGGCTTCCCTGGGGAGGGGCCCCGGCCCGCGCGGAGAACAGAGAAGGTCTACCTGGGGATGGCGGTGGCACCGCAGGCTCCCTGAGCAGGGCCCGGGGCCTGTCCGGGGAGGGCGGCGGCTGGGTGGGCGCAGGCAGGGTGCCGGCCTCGGTCCTCTGGGCATCCGGAGAGCTCGGGGCCCCAGTGCTCAGCCAGACGGTGGTCCCGCCGTCCTGGGGGCCGCTGGAGGGTCCCGGGGTGGTGAGGGGGTCCGTGGGGTTCCCGGGGCCTGGCGTTCCCGCTGTGGCGGAGCTCTCGGTGGGGGTGGTGTCGTCCCACAGCTGGACGAAACTCCGGATGCCCAGAGCCACGTTCAGGATCTTGGCTCCGACGCCGGCAATGTTCTCCTCCTTCGTGTCCGGGCTCGCACTGGAGGCCGCCGAGGGGACAGCGGGGGCCTGGCCCTGGCCCACCTCCGGCCTCTCCAGAGGCGGCTCAGGGCTGGCAAGGGCTTTCCACTGCTGGGTGGGGTCATCCTGGGGGGCCACGTGCGTGGTGGTGTCCTCTGTGGGCCGCACAGGTGAGCTGCCCGGGGGCGTAGAGGCCGGTGCGACCGTGGACCCGGCAGCGTTACCGGGCCACAGCCAGGACATCAGGTCAGCCCGGGCGGGCGCGAGGCAGTAGGCCAGCAGCAGCAGCAGGCCGCAGTGGCCGCGGCGGCCGCTGGGGTCCGGAGCCATCAGGCTGTGTGCACCACAGGGCAGCGGGCGGCCTCTGCTGTCCAGAGGCGGGGCCAGCCCGCCCCCGCCTCCCGCCCCTGGGCCCGCGGCCAGCTCCCCATTCATGCATCCAGGCGGCTCCTCCTTCTACCTTCCCCTTCCCGCTCTCAAGGAGGAAAACAGACACGAGCCTCTACCCAAGGTGACAGGTGACAGGCCCCCTCGAAAACGTCTCACACCTCCTTAAAGCAGCCGCAGACGCTCCCTCCACCAGAGACCAAGGGGCACTGACAGAGCAGTCACAGGACTTCCCAGCTCCCTCCCCGGGCCCCCCCAGACTGCCGCCGAGTCCCTGCCCTGGAGCGTGGGCATGGGTGGGCTCCGGGCCAGCACCCCGCGGCCCCCTCCAGGGCGGGGGCGCTCCTGGGTGCTCTGGAGCTTTGGGAAGGACCCTCCTCCTTGCCCTGCAGCCTGCAGAGCCCAGACCCAGGAGAAAGCGCCTGGCACAGGTCCTCGGGGCGCCCGTCCTGCGCGTGGCTGGGAGCCTCAGGACACCGGGGTACAGCCCCTGGTCCCCCGTGCCCACCATGCTCTGCCCTTGGAGCTTCTCTGACTGAGAACAGCCCGGAAGCCTGGCCTCCAGCCACGGCTCTGGGGCAAAGCTGGAGCTTAAAAACCCCTGGATTCGCTGTGAGTCCGTCCTTCTGTTGCAGCTGCTGCCCTGAGACGGTAGCTTCCCGTCCCTGGGGGCTGCTCAGAGTCACCTGTTCCGCAGCCTGCCCAGCTCTGTCCCCCCGCAGACGCCCGGCCGCCCTCCCTCCATCTCGCCAGAGAGCACGCCTCTTTTCAGCTTTCGCTCCTAAAACCTGCTCAAATGCACCGGCCTCTGTCTCACGGGCTGGTACCGCACTCCCCGGCTGACCTGGCCAGTGTCCGAGTTATCATCAGCGCTTAGCTGAGGCCTGCGGGGGCTGCTGATGAACTCCTGAGAATTGCTCCAAAGGGACAGAGCACAGCAGTTGGGAAGCGACAAAAGGCAGAGGAAGATTAGGGACTCGGTGAGACCAACGGTAAACAGACAGACAGACAGACAGAGGTCCCCCCTGCCACTCCCACATCTCAGAGCTCAGCCCGTGTGCAGGGTGGGTGGCTGGGGGATAAGCCCTTCACGCAGCCCCCGGGCGCCAGCCTCCTCCAGACATCACCGGGCGCCCCTTCCGGGGGTGTCCCACTCTGCGGACCGCTCCGGAGACCGGGTTAGCCAGGCCGGCCTGCAGCTGGACTCTTCCCACCGAGCCCCGACTCCTTCCCTTCATAAAACTTCAGACAACACAACCCCTCTGTCCAAAACACTATCGGATGCTGCCCCGTGGCCTGAAGCCCCGCCAGCGCCGGCCTCGGGGTTTGGGGAGAAGGCCTGGGCCTGAAGCCCCGCCAGCGCCGGCCTCGGGGTTTGGGGAGAAGGCCCGGGCCTGAAGCCCCGCCAGCGCCTGCCTCGGGGTTTGGGGAGAAGGCCCGGGCTCCGGGAGCAGCCTTGCCTGGGACTCAGCCTGTGCGGGTGTCGGACCTGGATGACAGCTGCTCCCTCCCCACCCGGCGCCTGCCCGCCAGGCGGGGACCGTCACTGTGGCAGGCACACCGCGTGGTGAGGAAACCTCGGCCCGGAGACCAGAGGCTCTGGGTCCCAGCCCAGGAGGGGGGGATCCCAAGTGGAATCCAGGCGGCCTCTACACGCGCCAGCACACGCCTGCACACGCCCGCACGCGCCCACACACGCCCGCACGCGCCCACACACGCCCACACACGCCCGCACGCGCCCGCACACGCCCACACACGCGCCCGCACACGCCCACACACGCGCCCGCACACGCCCGCATGCGCCCACACACGCCCACACACGTGCCCGCACGCACGCCCGCACGCGCCCGCACGCGCCCACACACGCGCCCGCACACGCCCGCACGCGCCCGCACACGCGCCCGCACACGCACACACACACCCGCACACGCCCGCACGCGCCCACACACGCCCGCACACGCCCGCGCACGCCCGCACGCGCCCAACACTCGCTCATGCAAACACACGTGTTCCCTCCCGCAGGCTCGCGTCATCACACGCACCCTCACACATCCACACACACACGCACGGGTCTCACCGCACGTTCCACGCCAGACCCCACGTGCGCCCTGCGTGCCAGCCACCCCTCTGTCTGAGTCCCCTCGGAACCCTGTCCTCTCCAGGCTGTGGCGGGGCCCCCGCTCAGGATGCCGAGGACGCCGCCGGGGAGCGCTGGCCGAGGGCGGAGCTGGGCCGTCTGGGATCCGAACCCACGTGTCAGGACAGCTGAACAGCGGGCCCCCTCTCAAAAGGCGGGGGGCACCCTGTAAGCCGAATCTGGGTCCCACCGTCCATTCCGGAATTCTGAGAAACGCCTAGAGAACAGTTTCTTGCTAGTCACTGCCGCTAATGTGATTTTATGCCTAGAAGTCTCTGGAAAATCTCAGGACAGATATTCCAAAGGCCCTTCCCCTTCTCCAAGCACGTTCTGGAGAGGGACTCTGGGCCCTTTTGAGGCAGAGCCCCTGAGCCCATCAGGGTGGGGATGCCCTTGTCCCCCCCCGATGGCCCCGTGCCCTCGGTTACTCCCTGGGGGCCACTCGCCAGCCCCCAGCCCTGCATTCACTCGCTCAACTCACGCTTTCCGGGAGAGCCAGGAATGCGGAACCGCGGGGGAAAGGGGGATGGTAGCTGTGACCCCACTGCACTGAGCGACACACCACCATCCAGTGGGCAGCCCCTGCCCTCCCCGCTCCAGACCTCACCCTTCCTGCCCACCTTCTGGAGGCCGCGGTCACCCCCCGGCACTCCTAGAACGGCACATGTCCACCTTCTCTGGAAAACGTCAGCACAGCTCTGCCCCAGGACTCGGCTCCCATCATGAAGCAACCTGCCGAGGTGCTGGTCCGTGAGGCCCCCTGCACACACGTGCCCACACGTGCACATGCACGCATACACGTGCGTAGCCCCACATGTGCACACGCTCACATGCACACTCACACGGACACTGCAGCATTCGGAAAGCCTCAGGTGTAGACCAGGCTCCCCCAGCAGGCTGTGGCTGCAGCAGGCCCCACCCGGGCTCAGCCCCTCAGGGACACACAGGGCTCCAGTCCATCCGTGCGCAGGGTCCCGTCAGCACTGGTCCCTATGGAGTCTGTGCTCATTGTGGAGGTTGGATAATCTGCCTGTCACTCGTGGGGATGGAGAAGGAGGGGAAAATGGGTTTCGAGGGAAACCATCTGAAATGACTGAAACACAAATACCTCTGGGTCAGGTGCCACGTTTCTGAAAGCACTTTGTTCTCCAAGGCCGGGCCCAGAGAGCCCTCAGCCCTCCTCAGAATCGTCACAAACGCTGTGCTGAGGAACGACCCCAGGCCCCCCGGGTAAGGTGGCCCCGGCGGATGTGCCCCCCCCCCCATCGTGTACAGAGTGGTCCCTCGGCCACTCCCCCACCCATTCATCCTCATGCCCTAGAGGGGGAGGGATCAGACGAGACGCTGAGGGGTGCACAGGCAGGGGCACGTCTAGGCCAACATCCCCTCACCCACCCCCCAGCGGTGACCTGGCCTTTCCTCCCTCTGCCCACCGCTCGGGGTATCACAGAGGCATTTCCGTGCAATCTGAGAAGTTTCGTGGTGCCTCAGCTCTGCCCAATCAGAACTCGGGAGCACAGCCTCCTCTGGCCTGCCCAGCCCCCCACCCGGAGCAGCCCGGGGGCCCTGTTTCCAGGGTCCCAGCCTCCTTCCCGGCGGGGACTTGGCCAGCTTCCCTGCGGCTCCTCAGCCCAGATTAGAGAGCAGAGGCTCAGGTCTTAAGGGCACTCGCCCCATCGCCTGGGGTCTGAAGTGGACCACCCACCCACCCACCCTGTGTGCCCTGCCCAGGGTTCCCAGCCACTCCCGACAAGGAGCACGGAGGCCGGGTCCTCAGTTACTTCATGGGGAGCTCAGGAAATAAACCAGCCCCTAATCACACACCCCCAGCAAGCACGTGCAGACGGGTGGGCCCCGTGGAGCCCAGAGCAGCCTGGGACCCCGTGGGCCCCGTGTAGCCCCTTCCTCGCCCTCAAGGGTCTGTGGTCTCCCTTCGGGTTTCACTTATGAGAACAGCCAGCAAAGGGCTGTCCAGCTGACCATGGGCTGCCCAGCAACATCTAAAGCCTTCCTGGGCTCCTATGACCTTGGGTGACTCTCTAGTCATCCCCTGGTAACCCGGGCACTGGTGTCGGTGGGGACAGTGGCGCCTGAGAGGTCAGCCCCTTGGAAGCCATCGCGGGGGCTCCCTGCACACAGTGACTCCGTGCTGGGCAGGCCCCTCGTGGGACCCTGGCCGAGAAGCCACCTCGCGAGGGACCTGAGGCTAAAGGTCCCTCTGCCCTGAGGACTGGCCCTCCCCCGCAGGAGCTGAGCTCTGTCCCGGGCCCTCCAGCCAAGTTTGGCCACGAGGGTTCCAGGAGTCTGAGCAGCTACCTGGCCCTGGAGGACCCTGAGGGCACTGCCCCACCAAGGAGTGGCCTCGATGTCCATAGACCCATGCGTGGGTTCGCCACTGCCTGCCACCAGCCAGCTGGGCTCAAAACTCAGAAGCAGGCAACAGCTCAGCGCCCAGGTGGGATGGCCTCTGGGGAAGCCTGAGATGCATCTGAGAAGACGCATGCATTGATCTAAGCTCCCCGAGCGGCCCCTGGAGGACCCTCTGACCACATACAGGTGCCCAGAAGGGAGAAAGCCCACGGCTGCCCAGAGGGCCGTCCTCTGAGAACCCACAGCAAGTCCTGCCCGTGCAAGGAGCCCTGGGCCCGCAGCACCAGTTCAGGAACGACCGGGATCCAGGAATTCCTGGTGAGCTGGGAATTCACCAGGTCCAGGTCCATTGTCAAAAGCCAATGACAGCACAAATGCTGCTGTGGTCTCCATCTGACAAACTCTTACACATCCCTCAAGACCCCCATCCCCTATGCTTGCTGTCCTGCAGCTCCCAGACAGGTCTCGCTGTTCCTGCCTTGGATCCTGCCTTGGTAACGATGCCCCACTCCTCGATGGTGTGGTAGTTTCTGTTCTTTGTTAACCTGGTGTCCACCTGTACTCACATTTCATGCTGTGTCCTGACTTAAGGCAAATTCTCCTGCGTGGTGGGGTTCCTCCTCCCACCCAGCCCTCCCCGTGCCTGCAGAACTGTCTCTGGTGGCTGAAAACTCCCCTGGAGAACATCGGATTTCTGTCTGAAGGCTCCTGGATACTATCCAACACAACAAGGGTAATTTAAATTATAGAAGAGAATTCTGGACCCAGAGGAGACATGCGGGTGGCACTGGTAATAACAAGGAGGCTTTCTCTTTCTTGGGAATGAACTGGCCAAAACTCCTGTAGATGCCTTGTAGGTGCCAGGTGGCCCCTAGCAAAGCTTTGGGTGGATTCCCGATGCCCCTTCTCCCCTCACGCCCTCAGTCCTCCCACGCCGCCTTCCTGAAAGGCCCCCCTCTCTCCTCCACCCACGACACACACAGCGGCTCGTGGCCCAAACCAGCGAACACTTTCACCCCTGTTAATTCACCCCAGGGCTTGCCAGGTGCACGGGTGCATGTGCATCTATAGGTGTGTGTTTGTGTCTCTCTGATGGGCGTGTGATTACGTCTCTGTGTGCGTGCATGTGCATGTCTGTGTACACACATGTGTGTACACGTCTTGGGTCTGTGCCCACATGCGCCCACTCACTCCCGTGCACACAACTGTCTCTGGGCTCCTGGACGCCAGGGAGGCTGCAGGAAAGTCCCGCCAAGCCGGGGTTTGCCGGTCACCCCCTGGGGTCTGCACTACCCGGGGACGGGGGTTAGGACTTGCTAATTCGTTAGCCAATGTTTGCACATTCTCGTTGGAATGACGTCCCGAAGCCGCAAATGTCTAAGCCGCTCCCTCAAACGCCTGCCTCGGCCTCCCCACGGGCACCAGGCGCCGGCCTCATCAGACGGGTCTCTCTGGCTCAGGATCACTCCCCCTACAAGCACTGTGGGGGGGGGGGGGCGAGGGGCCGGCCACCTCTTCCGAGAGGACCCAGCACCCAAAACTTCCAGAAGGTTCTGCCCTCCTGCTGCTGGGAGACCCGCCAGCCTCCGGCCCCGCCTCCGGCCCCACCCTACACTGTGCCAGGGTTTGTTCTGTCTTGGCCCTTCTGGTTTGGATTCCTGAATAATGTGGTCTTTTATTTTCATTTTTTCAAAAGCACAAAACACCCACATGTGAGCAGAGCAAATCCCAGGAACAAAGCGGAGAGCGTGTCCAGGACTGAGGCTTCAGGCTGTGAGCTCAGAGGACGGCCTTGTCTGCCCGGTCTCAGGGGTGCTGCCGCTGGGCCCACGGCGGGGTCTCTCCTGGGCCCCTCCGGGTGGTCTGCCTGCGCCTGCCCACACATGGCCCAAAGGCTGGCCCTGATTCCTCTGTTCGGCCCATCCCTCAGGCCATCCCCGCCCCCATGCTCCCCAGGCCAGCAGTGTCCTGCAGGGACCCCTCCTCAGGTCGCCCAGGGTCACCTCTCCTGCTCCTCCCTCGAGGACCAGACACTAGAGACCATTCAAGACGCGTGGGCCTGTGAGGAGCTGGCCAGCCCAGGCAGGTGTCCCCGGCCCCAAGGAGCAGGCCTGGGAAACCACAGTCCCAGCATCCAATGCCGGGGACAGCCCCCAGGGCGGCAGCACGTCCAGTAAAGACCCGTACATTGTGGGGACTTCCCTGGTGGCGCAGTGGTTAAGAATCCGCCTGCCAATGCAGGGGACACGGGTTCGAGCCCTAGTCTGGGAAGACCCCACGTGCCATGGAGCAACTAAGCCCGTGCTCCACAACTACTGAGCCCGCATGCCACAACTACTGAAGCCCGTGCGCCTAGAGCCTGTGCTCCGCAACAAGAGAAGCCACCGCAATGAGAAGCCCACGCACCACAAGGAACAGTTGCCCCCGCTCATCACAACTAGAGAAAGCCCACGTGCAGCAACGAAGACCCAATGCAGCCAAAAATAAATAAATAAAGTTTTAAAAATTAAAAAGAAAAAGACCCGTACATTGTGGACACGTTTACAGCCCTTCCAGAATGGAACACACCTTCTCATCTTTCTGTTTATAACTGTCCAAAGTGTCCAAACGTTCTGCCCCAAACCCTGTGTTTCATGGTGACTTTTTTGAGCCACAGTGATAAAGGCCACAGCTCTTGAGATGCCCACTGAAGGCCCTGCTGCTGGGCCTGCTGACGACAAGCTCTGTGCCAAGCGCTGGCCAGGTTCCTGCGCTGGCCGGGCCTCTCCTTGTGGCCACTGCCCGCCCTCAGGTTGCTGTGAAGATTAAGTGGCATGAGGTGGCCGGGCAGCCGGGGCTACAGGTCAAGGCCCATAGGTGCCTCCCCTCCCCTTGGGTGTCGGTCACCCGAGGACCCGCCTGGCCACACCACCAGTGAGAGCCGAGCACACAGACATGAGGACCGTGGGCAGCGGGGACGTTGCGACACCGTCTAATCTTTAACCACCAGGCTGTCCAGCCCTCCCCCTCCGCCCTCAGATGTCCTTTAACCCACTTCATCCCAGTGTGGAGAGTGGAGACCCGGGTTCAGGTCGCCAGGTGCACCCCCTCAGCTGAGCCCTCAGCTCCCGCGAGGGCCGAGACCCCGCTGCCTGGGCAGAGCGGGCAGGGGAGGTGCTGCCTGGTGGGAAGGAGGCTGTCCCAGCCCAGACCCAGATTCCTCCACGGTAACAGCGGAGCCCAGGGGAACCCTCTGGTTCCCAGATCAACACCAAGCGTCGCCCCGCACTCAGCTGGGTGGGCTGTTCCCACAACCCCACCACTGGTCTGGGGTGACAGAACACAGGGGACCCTCCGACCCCCACGGAGCCGGCCCTTGGGGAGGTGAGCGTGGCAGGTGGAGACCCCCGGTTGGAGGGGTCGGCAGTGGAGGTGAAAGGTGGCTGGGAGCAGAGATTCTCAAGACGTCGACACATCTCGGGGAAAAGCCACCTCCCCGGGGCCACCCAACGACCGCCAGACACCGCGCCCTCCCACCTCCCGAGGGAGGGCCACGCGGCGCACACGCGGTTGCCTGTCCAGGCTGCGCACCCGAAGCCTTAATCCGAACACGAGGAGACAGCTGGGCAAGTCAGACAGGGCGTTTCACGGGACAGCGGCCGGACTCTCCAAAAACGCCCACGTCAGGAAAGATGAGGAGGAAGGGGCGGCTCTAAACTCAGAGGCAGAGGAGCCACGGCCGCCAAGTGCCACGTGGTTCCTCGATGCCCCCAGGGCCACCGGGCAGAGACGGGGCCAGCTTCATAAAGGACGTTACTGGGACCTGGAGGACCCTTGAACGTGGCCTGTATGAGAGAGGACAGGTGGACAGGGGGCGCACGTGCACGAGCAGGACACGGGTCAGGACGCAGCGCTCAGGTCCCCAAGGAGCGCGTGCACCTGCCCGGGGCTGTGAGTGTGGATGCACACGTGGACACGGTGTGCGGGTGTGCACGCCCCTGGGTACAGACAGGGACAGACCTGGAGGCCAAGGGCAACCACGGTGAAGGAAGTATGTGAGCAAACCCCACACTGTCCTTCCGACTTTTCTGCAGGTTTGAAATGTTCCCATGAGAGAAGTTCATGGGGAAAGTAAAGCTCTCCTCCTGTGTCCGCCTGGAACACTCTCTCCACCAGCTTCGTCTCTGGAAAGGCAGGTGACGCAGCAGAGGGTGGTAAGAACTGCTTTCCAGGCACGTCCCATCCCCGGGGCCACACGTGGGTGTTATCCCTGCCGAGCCTTCAAAAGCCCCTGGCAGGTCGCCACAGGGCTGGGAGTGGCTCCCGCCTTCCCTGAGCGCCCAGCGGGCAGCAAAGTCGCCGATTTCTCTTACTTGGTGTCATTTAGGTTCACTTTCACAAAACAAAGATCTAAACGTGTTTCTCTCAGTCAGGTTTTAGACTCTACAGGAATCATCCAACCTACACCCCAAGGCAAAGCAGATACATTTACAGGCTCTAAAAACTCCTTTAAGAACCAAGGGGTTATTCTACTTTGTTCTTTTTTCAAGAGTGTTATTCTGGGTGCCTTGAAATTCCATATGGATATTAGGATCGGTTTGCCAATTCCTACAAAGACATCAGCTGGGATCGGGTAGGAGCTGTACTGGCCGGAGGTTGTTTGCAGGAGTGATGCCGTCTTAACGATGTTAAGTCTTCCAATTTGTGAACATGGGATGTTTTTCCTTAATTTCTTTCTATGTTGTTTTTTTAAGTTTTCAGAGTATACATTTTGCACTTCTTTGTTAAATTTATTCCTAAATATTTTACTCTTGTTGATGCTTTTGTAAATGTAATTTTTTCTCAATTTCATTTTTGGATTGTTCATTGCAAGTTATCGAGAAATACAATTGGTTTTTTAATATTGATCTCGTATCCTACAACCTTGCTGAATTTGTTAGTTGTAACAGTTTTTTAGCAGATTCCTTAAGACTTTACGTATATAAGATCACGTCATCTGTGAACAGAGTACAACACTGAATAGAAGTGGTGAGAGGGGGTGTCCTTGTCTTGTTCCCAATCTTCGGGGGAGCGTCCAGCCTCTCACCAGTAAGTTCGATGTTAGGTATGGGTTTTTCGAGATGCCTTTTATTGGCTTGAGGAAGTTCCCTTCTTTTCCTAGTTTTTTTAATGTTCTTATCACGAAAGGGTGCTGGATTCTCTCTAATGCCTTTTCTGTGTCTATTGAGATGATCATGTGATTTTTATTTTTTATTCTGTTGATTTGATGTATTACATTAATTTTCAGACATTAAACCAAACTTGCATTCCTGGGATAAAGCCCACTGGGTCATGATGTATAATTCTTCTTCTATGTGGCTGAATTTGGTTTGCTAGTATTTTAAGGATTTTTGTGTTGTAAGAAACGTTGGACTGTAGTTTTTTGTGTTTGTGATATCTGTATGGTTTTGGTATCCAGGTAATACTGGCCTCATAAAATGAGCTGGGAAATGTTCCCCCCTCTCATATCGTTTGAAAGAGTTTGTGAAGAACTGGTTTTAATTCTTCTTTAAATGTTTGGTAAAATTCAGCAGTGAAGCTGGTCTTTTCTTTATGGGAAGTTTTGGGATTACTAATTCAATCTCTTCATTTGTTATAGATATATTCAAATAGTCTATTTCTTATTGAATTTCAGTAGTTTGTGTCTTTCTAGGAATTTGTTCATTTCATCTAAGTTACATAATTTGTTAAAATACAGTTGTTCACAGTATTGGGTTAGAACATTGTGTAGGGTTAGAACAAAACTGGAGGAATCACGTTTCCCTACTTCAAACCTTTTATAATGCTAAGTAACCAAGACAGCAGGGTACTGGAACAAAGACAGGCAGATAGATGAGTGAAACAGAATTGAGAGCTCTGAAATAAACTCACACATCTATGGTCAACTGACTTTTGACAAGGTTGCCGAAACTATTCAGTGGGGAAAGAATAGTATTTTCAACAAATGATGCTGGGACAATTGGACAGCCACAGGCAAAAGAATGCAGTTAAACCCTTACCTCACACCATATACAAAAATTAGCTTAAAATGGATCAAAGACCTAAATATAAGAACTAAAACTATAAAACTCTTAGTAGAAAACATAGAATAAGTCTTCATGACCTAGGATTTGGCAAAGGATTCTTAGATATGACACCAAAAGTCTGAGCAACAAGAGAAAAAAAATAGCTAAATTGGACTTCATCAAAATTGAAAACTTTTGTGCTTCAAAGGACACAAGAAAGTGAAAAGACAACCCACAGAATGGAAGAAAATATCTGCACATCACATATCCAACAAGAGATGTGTATCTAGAATATAAAAAGAACTCCTACAACCCAACAATAGGAAGACAATCCAATTTTTTTAAATTGGCAAAGAATCTGAATAGACATTTCTCCACTGAAGACATACAAATGGGGACTTCCCTGGCGGTCCAGTGGTCAAGACTTCGCCTTCCAATGCAGGGGGTGCAGGTTCGATCCCTGGTCGGGGAACTAAGATCCCACATGCCTCGAGGCCAAAAAACCAAAACAAAAAACAGAAGCAGTACTGTTAACAAGTTCAATAAAGACTTTAAAAGTAGTCCACATCCAAAAAAAAAGACATACAAATGGCCAACAGGCACATGAAAAGATGCTTAATAACACCAGTCATCTGGGAAATGCCAATGGAAACCACAATGAGATACACTTCACACCCACTAAGATGGCTAGAATCAAAAACGTAATCACAAGTGCTGACAAGATGTGGGGAAATCACAACCCTCATCCTCTCCTGGCCGGAGTGTAAGATGCGGCAGATGCTTTGGAAAATAGTCTGGCAGTTCCTTGAGTGATTAAGCAGAGTTACCTTATGCCCCAGAAATTCCACTCTAGATACATACCAAGAGAAATGAAAGCATACGTCCACACAAAATCTTGTACACGAATGTTTACAACAGCACTATTCACAATACAAGTGTTCCCCAGCTGGCGAACAGATGCACAAGGGGGTCCATCCACACTTCGGAGTATGACTCAGCCACCAAAAGGAGTGAGGTCCTGACACGCGCCACAACATGGATGAAGCTTGAACACATGACGTTCAAGTGAAAGAAGTCACCCACAAAAGGTCACATATAGGGGATTCCATTTACATGAAATAGACAGAATAGGGAAATCTATAGAAAGTAGATTAGTGATTGGTTAGGGCTGGAAGTGGTAACAGCTAAAAGGTTTCTTTTTTTTTTAACTGAAGTATAGTTGATGTGTAGTATCATATAAGTTACAGGTGTACAATACAGTGATTCATAGTTTTAAAGATTATACTCCATTTAGAGTTACAAACTATTGGCTATACCCCTGTGTTGTACAATATATCCTTATGGCTTATTTTATACCTAATAGTTTGCACCTCTTAATCCTCTATCCCTATCTTGCCCCTCCTCCCTTCCCTCTCTCCACTGGTGACCACTACTTTGTTCTCTATATCTGTGGGTCTGCTTCTTTTTTTGTTATATTCACTAGTTTGTCACATTTTTTAAATCCCACATGTAAGTTATATCACACAGTATTTGTCTTTCTCTGTCTGACTTATTTCACTCAGCATAACGCCCTCCAAGTCCATCCATGTTGTTGCACGTGGCAAAATTAAAGGCTTCTTTCTGAAGTGATAGAGATGTTCTAAAATTGACTGTGGTGATGGTTGCACACATCTTTGAACACGCTAAAAACTGCTGAATTGTACACTTTAAGTTCGTGAATTTATGGCATGTGAATTATGGCTAAATAAAGCTGTTTAAAAAAAGAACGAAGGGAGACTGTGTTACCTTTTTCAAACCACACAACCCTAAACGCTACTTAATTTGCATTTATTTGACTGTTCCTGAGATTGAGGTTTTGAATATATCAATGAAAATATCTCTTTCCTTTATAAATTCCTATGAACTTTTACTCATTTTCTAAGGGAGTACTTGCCATTTTTTAAAAAACCAGGGATATGGTCACTGGTCATCTTTGCTGCTAGTATTGTTCTTCAAGCTTATCACAAAGCCTCTTTCACAAAACCCAGGTTCTTACTTTTAATGAGCTTAAGGTTCCCCTCCCACTCTTTCTGTGCCCGGAGGCCTCTCTGGGCCTGGACACCTGGCTCATCCACAGAGCTGCCCGTGCTCAGCTCCGCGGGCTCGAGGCTGACACTCACGGGGCGCTCGTTCTGCACAAGGCACGTCGGACCACACTCCTGCCCTGGTGGGCATCAACCTCACTACCATCCTCCATCACATCAGGAGCCCAGGGAAGGAAAGGAGGTGGGCCGGCCCCCAGCGGGGGCGGCGAGCAAAGACCCTCCGGCTCAGGGCCCAAAGTGTAGCCACAACCCTAATTTTTCACCTCGTGGGACATCGTCCCTTCCTTCATTCAACAAACACGCACTGAGCTCCTACTGTGTGCCCAGCCCTGCTCTGGGCGCTGAAGATGGGTCAGCCTCAGGGCAGGAAGAGTCCACCACAAAGAGGATGTGAAGGAACAGAACCAGCTGGGAGAGCAAGGGACACACGGGGTGAGCGCCCAGACCAGGACGCAGGGCAGAGGGAGGGCGCCTCTCGGAAGATGATAAACGCAGCAGCGTCCCCGAAGCCCCCGGGGAAGCGGGCTCCCCACACGCGGGCACCAAAGTCCTGGGCAGTGACGTGGCCTTCCCCGTGGAAAGGCCAGACACCTGCTTGGCCACCCAGGAGGGGACAGGCAGCCCCTGATGGCCAGCGGGGAGGACGGTCCCCTTTCCAGGAGTCTTGAGGTCAACCAAAGCCGATGTCACCGTGAGACCTGGGTCCCTTAGCAGCTGCAGAGTCCTCTAGTGTCTGCAGCTTCAGTGTCGTGTCCGTGACACATAGGACGGGGCACAAGGGGGCCAGCGTTTCAAATGAAGGCTCTTGACCCAGGAAATTAATATTTGACTAGTGTTTCCACCAAGTGTCCCAGGGACTCGGAGCTGCAGAGCGTCACGTCACTGCTCCGTTCTTCAGTGACACGTCCCCACCGCCCCCTCATAGAGGCACAGGGCAGCCCCAAGCCCCCGTGACCTTCTAGAACCCATGAGAACACGCTGGGGGGGCAGGAGGCCCCGGCCAGGGGCTCCCAGCATCTCGAGGGCCCCCCAACACCTGGGAGCTGGGCTCCTGCAGGCGCGGGCCAAGGGGGGAGCAGAGAGGACGCAAAGGACCCGAGGGGACCTTTAAAGCAGCGAGCAGCCTGATTAGTTTTTAAGGGCCTGGCGGCTGCTCATTAACTAGATTTCTCACGGAAGGCTGGAGGGCAGGCTCCGCGGCCAGCTTCCCACGGGAGGGGCGGGGAGGCGGTGGCCTGCTTGGCCCCCACCTGTGCCCACCCCGGTTAGGGTCACGCTCCCTGCAGGCGCCACGCTCTGGGACTCAAGGCCCGGCCAGTCAAGGCGGGAGCCCGACGCCCCGGGGGCTGCACAGCTGCCCTACCGATTTCACGTCCACAAGCACTTCCTCGATGGCGGGACCCTCACTCATCTCACAGAGCCGCGCCCTCGGGGAAGAGGGCCCAGGCGTGCGTGTCCACCGGAGGGCCGGCCAAGACGCTGCTGCCCGATGCAGGAGGACCCCAAACCACAGAGGACGTGTAGGGGCCAGGGAGGAGGGCCGAGGACCCGGCCAGGCTGGAGGGTGCCAGGCAAGGACGGGGCATCCCCGCGGTGACCGTGACAACATAAACGGGGTGCAGCACGGCCACGGGTTACCTGATCTTTGCTCTTGGTTTATGTTTTTGAAAATTATGAACACAAAACTCACAGACAATGAAGAATAAGGAGAAAGAGGAAGGTGCAGGGACTGGGAAAGCTGATGGTTTGCTTCACATGGGCGCCGTGCGGTCGAGTGTGTGGGCAGTGTCCAGTGGCGTCCAGACTCAGGGTGGTGGCCCAAGGTGGCCGGGCTGGGTGCCTGGGCAGGACCGGCCCACGCGAGAGCACTGCACGGATTTATTTTAAGGACAGGGGTGGGCGCGCCTCTGTGGGACGGCTCCTGTGTTCTGGTGCTACACGTGCGCTGGGCCCTCCCCTGCCTGGACTGTCCTCCGGGTCAGCCCTGGCTTAGCCATCTCCCACCCAGACCCTGTTGCTTTAGCCACTACAGTGTGTGGTTATTTGTGATGACCACCCCAGGAGACCCCCAGGGTGGGAACAGTGGGGGCGGGCAAGGGACGGGGGTCAGCAAGCCCACCCAGAGCACCACGGCTTTCCCCTGCAGTTGGGCTGCCGCCCTGTGACCTGCCTGCCCACAGCGCTGGTCCCACATCCGTGGTGGAAACGGTCCCTGGTCGGGCGCCTGTGCACTGGGTCACGATCACCCACAGGACGCCAAGGCCCAGGGGGGCAGAGCGAAGGCTGGGGGTCACCACTGCCCGCTCTGTCCCCTCCCCAGGTGAACCCTCGGCTGGGCACGAGACGAGGACGTGGTCTGGTTACAGCCGCCTATGTAGGTTGCCCAGGCCCCTGGCGAAGGTCGAGGCGCCACGGTGGCCTCTCCCAGAGGCGGCCTCTGGTCACCGTCCATCTGTGTCGCAAGAACGCGACCTCACCTACAGGGGCCTCAGCTGTCCCCTGGGGTCAAGGCAATAGGGTCGCCTTGCTCTGGCCTCAGGTGGGGAAGCAGAGAGAGCGCGTGCCCGGCTACCCATTGGGCTCCAGGCCCCGCCAGGGAGGGCTCCATGCAGATAAGACCCCAGCGGAAGAGTCGGCCCTGGTCGGAGCACGGGGACCCCATGCCGCCCCTTGCACGGGCCACCCACTCAGGGGTCCACTCCACGAGCTGAGAAGCCAAAGGGAGGGACATCTCAGCCCCTGACCCCCATGGCTTCTGATCCTTTGCTAACCACCCTCCCCCTGCCCGCCATGCCCCACCATCGAATGGCACTTGCTTGGAGGATGCAATCAAGTCCACCCAGGATCCAGAAAACGTCACTGGTAAGTTGGTGCCAGAACAGTTACGAAACAGACAGCTGGTTTGGGCCATGATCTCCTTCTCTGCCGCCTGAGATGTCCCAAGAACCAGGGGCAGGAGACCCGCCAGCCCACCCGCGGGCCCTGCTTCCTGCCCTTTCAGGGCCGCCGGCCACATGGACGGGTGGCAGGATCAGCTCGGGGCTCCACTCTCACGGGCAGGCGTCCCGACACCACGGTCCACCAGGCTCCCCGTCTCCCTTCCGGCTGAACTCCTAGCCGGAGCCTGTAAATCCCGCTCAGGCTCATTCGTCCTGAGCGCCCTTCAAACGCCAGGCTCTGTGCAGATAAACTGCCTCCCAAGCCCCTAGCTGAGCTCCCCCCGTGCGTCCAGGACTGTCCCGTGCTCTGCTGTCAACACGCTTTGTGCGTGGAAGACGCCCCAGGTCCCGCGGGCGCAGGGCTGTCATGAGGGGGACCGGCCGCTGGGGGGAGCCACAGACCCAGGGATGGGAGACCCAGTGGCGATGGAACCAAAAAGTTCACTTTGTGGGGTCCTTTCAAAGAATAAAAGTATCGTACATGCTGTGATGCACAAAGGCCCAGGAAGCAGCCACTCCCGCCCACAGCTCGGTGACACCCACTCCTCTGTCCCCACCCTCGGACCCCCGGTGACTCTGAACCTTGGGACCCTCCAGGCCAGCCTGAGGGGACCCAGCTCCAGCCGGCTCACCGGCCCACCGGGAGGCACAGGCGCTGGGTCCCAGTGGGTCTCGTCTGGTCTGGCTGCTCTAATGCTGCTGAACTGACGTCCTGACAGGAAGTGCTTCCCAAAAATGGGGTCATGGGGTCAAAGACGTAAGCTCCCAGAATGTAGGTAACAGAAAGGGTCGAGACCTTCCGATGAAGACACGGGATCCACATGCCCCTGGCACTGCCAACCCTGCAGTGGGGATGGCGTGTTTCGTGTTTCCTCCACGCAGGGTGCAGGGCAGGAGATGAACGTATTCTGCACGTGGGCCAGAGGGCGGGGCAGACAGAATCAGAATCACCAAGACACGCACATGCTGTTCCCGGGGTCTGTGAACACTGCAGGGAATTCAGGTGCCGGTGGATTAAGGCTGCTGGTCAGCTGGCCTTAAAATAAAGAGATGATCCTGGATTATCTGGACAGGCCACTGGACTCACAAGCGTCCTTAAGTAGGGAAGAGGGAGGCGGACGAGTCACAACCAAAGAGATGGCATCATGAGAAAGACTGAACTGGTGTCACTGGCTTTGAAGGCGGAGGGGCCCAGAGAGCCAAGGACGTGGGCACCTCTAGAAGCCGGAAAAGGCAGGAAACGGATTCTCCCCTGGAGCCTCGGGAAGGATCAGCCCTGCCCACATCTTGATTTTAACCTAACGAGTCCCACGTCAGACTTCTGGTCTCCAGAGCTCTGAGGGAATAAATCTGCGTAGTTTTAAGGCACTGACTTTGTGGTCATTGGTCACAGTGGCCGCTGGACCCTCATCCGCTCTGCATCTCCTGCCTGCTCTGAGGTGGGCCCTTCACCTGCGACCAGCAGCACCTGCATCTCCACGTTCGGGGGTCCCTCCTCCATCCAGCCCTGTTCTTCCACGTTTGGGGTACGGGTTGCCGGCCCCCTTTGTTATGGGGCACAGGCTTCCTTCTGACTAGCTCCCCCCGCCCCCACACTGTGATGCCACCGACCTTGTCTTGAATGACAGCCTGATGTTTGCAGTTTCCTTCTTAACATGGGGACCTTCAGACCATTGCTTCTCAACCCGCCGGCCAGGACCCGCTTCCCTCGACCTGTCGCGGTCAATACTTTATAAAATACAGTAAAAATGTCACAGTGATGCAAGATGACACAAGCGTTTCCACATGGGGACTGTCTCTTTCTGTGCTCAGTGCCCTCACCCCAAACTGCACAGGAGCCCTGGGTCACCACGTACGGAGGCATCTGAGTCGTTTTTTTCCAGCTGCAGGGGCAGACCTGCCCACGCAGGTCAGCAAGCAAACCGCCGCTTCCAGAGAACAACCACCGAGGCGCGCTGCGCGGGGCCAGCGGAAGGCCGAGCACAGAGGGGCCGCGGTCAGGCTCAAGCCCCGCGGCCCTCCCCTCCTGTCCTGGGGAAGAGCTGCCCGCAAGCCAGACACACCAGCCCCACAGGAGAGCAGAGCCCTAGGCTGGGGCTGGCGGGGCCGTGAGAAGCTGGAGGAGGGAAAGGAGGGGTTTGCCGGAAGGGCAGGATGGACCGCCGGCGCACCCACTCCCACGGCTGCCGCACCCGTGAGCCGGCTCTGGGAGTCCCCACCCGGGGCGTGTGCGTGTGCATCTGTGTGTGCGCGTGTGCGTGTGTGTGTGAGACACACATCCCACCTCCAGACCTCGGGCAGCTAGGCTGGCCCAAACCTGGGAGGGGACAGTCCCTCTCGGCCTGGAGCTGCCGCGGATGGACGCTCGGGGACACACCATCAGCTCTAACGGCCACTTCCCGGCTGCAGCCTGGGCGTGGGCTGCGTCCAACAAAGGCGACCTTGTCCCCTAATTAACAGCCTCTCTCGTTCCAGAGGAAAGTTGAAAATGGGTATTCCATTAAGCTTTAAAATCACGAGAAATGTGGTCTGCGGGAAGTTATAAAAGTGAAAGTGGATTCATCTGAAGACGGTTTGTTTCACTGGGGCGCCAGGCACAGCCCCCTTCACAGCCCACCCTGCGTCACGCGGGCCGTTCCCCCTCCACGCGGCTGGACGGGGTCCAGGACGGAGAGCGGCTGCTTCCGTGCCGCATTCCACTGGAGGATGAAGGGGCCCCCCCTTCCTGAGAGGTCGCTTCTCAAACCAGGTCCCCACCCACGTGGCCCAAGGAAATCAACGAAAGGTTAAAATCAGTGTCACCACCAAGATGACAGAGTACATGGGAGCACTGCAGGTCAGATTGGAGATGAATTCCCTCTGAAAACGTTCCTTCTCAGAGGACGTTGTCTGCAAGGGCCCCGAATCATCCTGGCTTTACAGGGCACCCCCAGAAGGAAAGCCGGGGCCCCAGTACATCCCCCACTGGCCCTCGACCAGGCCACCCGTCCCGCTCCTCCCCCGAGAAGGGCTGCCAGGAGGGGCTCCTATGGGTGATGGAAGGGAAGTGTGTTCACAGAAGTTCCGATTCACACCCACACACCCACGCGAGGGGGACCACGTGTCGTCATGACCCCCACGGAGCCCCTGCCCTGGGCCACACCCGACCCCTTGGCCCCGTGGGAACCTCCTCAGTGGTGTCAGCCCCCCTCGTCTGCCCCAGCGAGGGGGCCACGCTCCCCACCCCGCCCCCAGCAGACCCCGCAGATGTCCCTCGCTGAGCCGGCCTGTCTGTCCCACGGCCATGGATCTGGGCAGGGCTTCAGGGCTCGGCCCGTACCTGCCGGCCGCTCAAGCCATGCTGGGGATCACCCTGGCCCCCCGTGCTCCCCAAGCACAGGGCTGCCATTTCCGGATGGTTCTGTGGCCACCGCTGAGCGCCAGACGCTGGGCCTCCACACCCACCCTGACCGCCTGCCCTCCAACCAAACCACTCCTTCTGGGGGCCAGGGTGGGGGGCCCACAGCACCGAGGAGGTGTGTCCCCTCCTGTCCCCCTCCTGCCCCACCCTGCTCCCTGGGGCCCTCACCTGCGCCTGCACCCCCCGCAGGGGCCTCACCCCACCCACACCTTCTCATGGCCCCCACCTGGGTGTGCACGAGCTCCTCTCCCACCTCGTGCCATCAGGGAAGGGGGCAGGGCTGCAGACAGGGGTCAGACACTGCCTCCCCGATTTACCCCCTAACCCATGCCCTGACAGGGTTCCCACGCCTGGGTTCTTCTTAAACTACAGCCTGTCTGTGTAACACGGACCGCAGAGCTCCCATCTGCCTAGAACAGGCTGTTCAAAGGCCCTGGGGTCGTTCCACACCCAGAGCCATCCCAGCACCACCCAACGAAGATAAGCGTCTGCAGGAAGCCGGGCTCCAGCGGCTGCGACCCTCCAGGAGCCCTGGCTGGGATGAGGGGTAGCCTCCGGACCCTGCAGGACGCCCCCTATCTCCGCCCTAGCTGCCAGCCTGCCCCCGCAGACACACCCCAAACCACCTGCATTGACAACCCCTTGGTAGGAAGGAGGCTGAGGAAGAAGATTCGCGCTGCAAATCCATCTGCCACACCCTCTGGGGCCCGTCGCGGTGCGGGCTGAGCAGGACAGACAGATCCTCCCACTTGGACGTGTCACCCTCGACCTGGGGTCAGACGGTCTCTGAGCTGAGAGCAGCGGTTTCAGGAGCCCCCACACCTGTGCCCACGTGGGGTCACCTGCGTCCTGCTCCCCGAGGCCGGGGTCAAAGGGCAGAAAGGCTGCTGCACCCCCCGCCGGGGGGCCACGCCCCCTGGGTGCCGTGCACGCGACCGTGTGGCTGGGGCTCCTGGAGAGGCCGGAGCCCGTCCCCTAGACGCCCACTTCTCAGCGCCCGCACGATGGCCTCCCAGCCCCTTCGCGGCCGGAGGTGCAGGGCAGGCACGCGGCCGGTCGCCGTGTCAAGAAACATCCAGAGAATGGGACCTGCTGGGGCCCCTCAGAGGCTCCCCCAGACCTGCTCCCCGACGAGCAGGACGAGCTCCCCTCTTCCCAGGACCCGTGAGGAGGCCACGGAGGCCTTGGGGAAGGGGCCTGTGAACCCGAATCCAGCCGCGAAGACCACCAAGGCCGGGGCGCGTCTGGGCCGTCCGAGGCCCTCCCAGCCCCCGGAGTAGCCCAGCCCGGGAGTGCCCGGGGGGGCGTCCACTGAGTCTCCCTCTCCCTCGGGAACCAGATGGTCCCGTCTGCACACCTGGCAAGTAGTGACAACCTAGTACCTTAAAGTCTGTTCAGAATGTACCTATTAAAAATGAAGCATTTTTTAAATTTTAAAAGATTGAACCAAAACGTTCCATCTCATCAGCCAGGCTTCCTACCGACATCTGAACAAATTCAACATGTTTCTGTCTCCGTGTTCTGCTACAAGACTCAGAAGGTCAAAAGAAATCAAACATTAAGAAGAGTCTGTGACCCCTTTCAAAACGAAACCGCTGTTGTTATTTTCTTTGGCTACGCCGTTAAGTCAAGTTTCAAAGAGGATTAACATCTGTGCAAGCTGCTGTTTTTCTTTAGAACCTTTCTGGCGTTTTCTCACGCAGTCATTACAGGAAGGGGGCCGGGGTGCCCTGTAGGGGGCGTTTCTCGGGGGCCCTCAACGGCACATTTGACATCACTCTGGAAGTCGGGCGGGCAGTCAAGGGGTCAGTCTGATTTGTGCAGCTTCCGTCCACGGAGAGGTGAGCAAGCCTCGGGCAGGAGGGGACGAGACCGCGCCCTCCCCAGGGGCACCTCAAGTGGGTCCCATGTCACGTCTTCACAGCGCGGAGCCACCAGGGATGTGAGGGAGGGGTCCGGCCCTGGGTGACCTGCTCCAGGCCCTTCAAGGAGCGTGAGGCACAGGAGCCTGGAGACAGGTGCAGCAGAACCTCCGGGGCTGCCTCGGGGGAGCCCACCTGGGGAGCCCATGGGCAGGCTGGTCCTTGGCCAAGCTCACGAGAGGCACCTCTGGGGGTCGCTCCCTCTGTCCCTGGGGTTCCTCCCCGGGGTCCCAGGGTCAGGTTGGCCTGCCCATCCCCGGGGCTCCAGGCCCTGCAGGATGCCCTCCCCCTCCAAGGCCGAGTCCCTCAGCTTCCCTCAGAAGCAGGCACCTGGGCCCTTGGTAGGCATCTGTTCCATTTAAACCTGACAACAACTTGACTGGACCAAGTCTTCAAAGACAAGAAGGGTGGGGTCCCCGAGGCCTTCCATCAACGCCTCCTGCCAGGGACCCACAGGGCCAGCCGAGCACCACTTGGGCGGCCCTCCCTTCTCACCTTCCTCCAAGGTCCACCTCTGTCCACCTCGGGCCTCGTCCAGCCCCGCCGGCTGCCTGGCCCTTATCTGCCTCTGCATTAGTCCTGGGCCTGCGTCCAAAACTGTCTCAAGTAACAGACACTGAAAGCTCAGAGAGCGGCCGGGGGGCTCCCCAAGACCTCGGGGAGAATTCTGTTGGGTTCAGAAGCGTACCCAGCACAACTACTGGGGCCTTGAGAACACTGCCATCCTCTGGGGGCGGCAGGAACCCCCATCAGATCCATCCCCCTGCCCCACTCTGGGCCATCAGGGCCTGGCTTCCCCCTGGCCCCCACGGCCACTGAGTGGGGGGGTCCGGGCGGGGAGCAATGCGAGGCGGGGCTGCACGCGGTCCCTGTACACAGCAGGCGCTCACTGAAGGTGCCTGGAGATGCCCGCCGCCCTCGGCCCCCGCGAGAGCTCTGCTCTGTCTCAGGTCGCCTCCCAGGCTGCCTGACAGCCCAGATAAGCTGCTGTGCATGGAATGTGACCTCCCCGGGGACGTCAGGCCCCAGCTTGGCAAAGAAACCACCTGGAAGACAAATGACAACAGTCCCCGCAGGTCACAGACAGTGGAGCCGGCAGCCGTGGCCTCCCCACTCGTTTGTGTCGGTCCCTTCCGATCCCCTGCCGCGGTGCCCACTCTGCCCGGCAGGCCCGCCGTGCAGGGTGACTGGGTTAGGGTGACTGTGCCGCAGAGCCTGGTGACCCTAGCTTCTCGGCTGGTCAGTCCCCGCTGACCTGACGGCCTGCGCCATGAAAAGGGCCAGGCCTGGGGCCTCTGCCAGAAGGGTCTGCGGCCCTAAAAGTTCTCTCCGTGTGGCCTCTGCCTAGACATGAAAGCAAATTCACCCGCCGCACCATGAGGCCCGAGGCCCGGGCCAGCCGCCTGCACATTCCTGGGCTTCCATCTGCCTTGGAACCGGACCCAGGGTCACCGGGAACGACCCCCGAGCCTGCCCTGCACAGGCGCAGCCCCCTTCTGCAGCTCCGACAGGCCAGGTGGGGCAGGAGCCTGGGGCACCCCACCTGGAACCCCCTCCCAGGCACCCAGGCAGGTGGCTGAGGCCCCCAGAGCGGTGGGGAGGCCCCCCCATTCCTGCCACTTTGATAGCTTCAAGCCGCCTGCCCTAAGCGGGGGCAAAGTGACTGGAGCTGAGGAGGGACCTTCCACCGCTCGGACTACAGCTGGGAGCCCCCGCGGAGGGTCCTTGAACGTGGAGGGATGCAACCGGGACCGCCTGGGCCCACATCCCCACTTCACGGTCACGACGCTCCCCGGCCCCCAGCATCAGAGTAGAAGCGACAAGCAGGGCAGCAGGAGCCCTTGCGGGGGGACAGGGGGCGGCCGTCAGGGGGGATCAGACGCAGCCACCCGGGGAGCCAGGCCCAGGTGCGGATGGGCCCCAGGGAGGTGGAGAGGGGGCGCCGGCAGCCCAGGTCCCATAGCGGCGGTCACGGTCACGCAGCTCACAAGGGATGCTGAGACAGTGCCTCCGAGATGCTGGGGATGGGGAACCAGACACCCAGCAGTGTCCCTGGCTGCACAGAAGGACCCCCAACACAGACAGCGGCCTGGGCCCAAGAGGCGCTGCGCTCCCCGCCCCACCCGCCCCTTCCTCCTCTCAGGGGCTTCATCACGGCTGTGGGGCCTGGCTGCCTGCTCGTAGCCTGTTCATCGGCTCAGAGCTTAAAGCTGGAAGACGCCGCCTCCAGCCCCACCAGGGACCACGGGCGGGGGGACCCGGCACTGAGGCCCCCGGATGCAGCTCCAGCCACGCTGCGCACACGGGTGGACGAACGAGTGGACGGAGGATCGTGAAGGAAGACACCCCTGGGCCAGCCACGCGTGCCGGCGGGAAGCCTCCACCTAACCTGCTCTGCCGCTCCCCGCAGCGACCATCCTTCCACCTGCCCGCGCCTTGCGAGCCCCGCGCTGGTGAGCAGAAAACACCCCTCCATCCTTGAGGGTCCTCAGGAGGCCGTCGCCGGGGTGCTGTGCACACACGCCCCCGCGGGACTCGCAAGAGAAGGACCCTCAGACACAACCTGGGTGCTTTTAGGGAAAGCCAGTCGCGAGTCCAGAGTCCCAAGTCCAGAGACAGTTCAGATACACAAGAAAATGTTTTAAAAGTGAAAGGACCTACACCGGAGTATCATTTAGCCATTAAAACAAAACGAACAGAAAACCCCACAAAGCACTGACACTCTCCAACGTGGATAAGCCTGGAAACATGATGCTCAGCGAGAGAAGCCAGACGCAAAAGGACAAACGCTGTAGGATTCCATCCACGTGAAATGTCAAGAGAAGGCGAATCCAGAGACAGGAAGCAGATAAGGGGGAGCTGGGCGGGGAGAGTGACCGGCAGGGGGTACGGGGTTTCCACGGCAAGAATGTTCTCCAACTGCAGGGCCGATGGTTGTATGACATGGTGAATGTACTAAATGTCTCCAAATTGTTCACTTTAAATGGTTACTTTCAATGCTATGTGAATAAATAAACAAAAGTTAAAAAAAGTTAAGGAATCTAGTTGGTCCCAAGACTAAAGAAGAGAGAGCATATGACACCCGTGTCGTGAAGTCTCCTGATCTCAAGTCCCAGCCCTGGCCACGCCCAGCCGGGCACCGCCTGCACCCGGTGGGTGAGGGTGGCCCACCTCTCCCAGTCTCCTCAGCCCCTGTCTGGGGAGGCCACCCCATCACGCAGCACATCCACGGCCCCCAGCCGCGCTCACCCACATGCTCCTGAAGCCCTGAGGGGCACCGCGCGGTGAGATGCACCCTCAGAGCTCCTGGGGGGACCAGAGGGGGCATTCAGAAGGGCTGCGTGAGGGAGGTGGTGTGGGCACATCCGCCCACCTCGGCTCCGACCCAGGAGCCCTGCGATCCTCTGGCTCCCGGGACGACGGCAGGAAGCAGCCTTCGCCACAAAGGGGCCAGAGCCCCTGGGGGCCCCCGGGGCCATGAGTCACTACGCCTCATTGCTCAGCCATGAGCTCATCGCCCAGGTGCCAGCCTGCACCCCAAGGCCGTGCCCTCTCTGCTTCCCCGTCAGCCCTGGGGTGCCCGGCCCCGAGCCCCGAGCTGAGCGCAGACAAGTCAGGGCCCACGTGTCTGGAGGCAGAAATGAGAACCCAGATGCTAGCGGGACTCGGGCCACTCAGACCCCACCGTCCAGCAAAGGGGCCAGTGCAACGTGGTTAGCTCCACCTGGACATGCCCGGCTCGGCCGGCGGGGTCCCGACACGCAAGCAGGCAGGTGAGATCACGCTGGGTGGGGGCAGGGCAAGCGGGGGCCTGCCCAGAGGGTGCGGCGCCCTCACCAAGCAGCGTCCCAGCGGCACGGGCGCAGTGGGCTCTGGGCTCTGACTGGGGCAGAGGCCAGGGGAGCCAGGTGCCTTGGGCTGCCGTGAGCGAGGGGCACCTGCCTCCTGGGGTCCAGCCCAGAAGGCGCGGGCGGGAGGGGGCTCTGGGCCCCGAGTCTCTGGGAACGTGTGCATACATGGGAAGGAGAGGGACGGGGACGGCGGGTGGGGGTGGGGGACGTTCTGAAGTGAAAGCTCCAGTGAGATGGAAGCAGACGGGAGGAAACATCAGACGACAAGCCTGGCCGTTCCCCACTCGGGGCACCACATGGTCACACAGCATCCAGGAGGTTCAGCAGACCCGGCCCTACGAATGCTCCATCCAGAGAAGCCTCGTTTAACACACACACGTGTGCACACATGCACTTGCACACACACACACACACACCCATGCACCTGCGCTCACACACATGCACATCCATGCACCTGCATGCACACATGCACGTGCGTTCACACACATGCACACGTATACATGCACACGTGCACGTGCCTTCACACATATGCACACGCATACAAGCACACACTCACGGTCTTTAAAAAGAGATCTCATGAAGCAAGGGGCACTCTCTTCCTCAGGGACTGTCTGGCAGCAGGACGGGAGACGCCCACTTGCTCAGGAACACCTGTGTTCAGAGACCGTCACACCCTCCTACCTCTGCTCAGCCCCGAGCTCCCTGCACGGCCCTCGGCAGCTCCTTCCACCACCAGGGACTGTGGGTGAGACTCTGCAACTCCCAGGGTCTGCGGTCCTCCCCCCGCAGCGAGCAGCCCTGGGGCCACTGGCCACGGTGAGGAGGCAGGCAGAGAGTCGGCCTGAGCAGCGCATGTCTGCTGGGGGACAGGACAAGCCAGGAAAGAAGACAATGGAACCCACAAATCTGAAGCCTAGCCTTAAATCCAGGGATGCCGGAGTTATCACCCAAGGGACATCACCTCTGTGGCCAGCAGACAGGCAGGGGCTCCCATGCGGCTCACCAGGAGCCCGGAGCCTTGGCTGCTGCAGAAACGGTAGGGACTGTTCGTGGAGGCATGTGGGCCCCTGAAATCCAGCAGGGAACACGCCGGGCCCCGTGCACAGTCGGTGCACAGAAAAGGCGGGAAAAGCGCGCCCTCCAGGCCAAGCCCCCCCGCCCCCGCCATCTCAGACGCTGACCCCCACGGCCAGGGACACCGCGGGCCATCCGGCTGCGGATGCCTCTGCCCGGACACCCCTACCCTAAAGGCTGCAGGCAGCCCTGAGCCCAAGCTGCAGGGCCCTCGCCGGCTGCCTCGAGGCCAGCCCCCAGCTGGGACGGAGGGCACAAGGCCACGTCCTCAGAGGCACGCACCTCGGTCCACAGGGTGCAGCCAACACCCCTGCTGCTCCCGGGGCACCTGCAGGCTCCTCGGGGTCTGGGGGGAACGAAAGCCACCAGCTGCCCCCGCTGCCCTTCCTGACACAGTCACTGGGCCTGACCTGGGCAGGGCCCTAAGAGGCTGAGGGCTTTGGAAAGATGCAGACAAAGACAAGCGGCTTAAGAACACTCGCCGTCATTTACGCCGGGCAGGGCGCCTGCAGAAAGGCGGGAAAATCAAAGGGACTCGCGCTCAGCCCCTCCCGATTCTCGTCCAGGTTAAAGAGGCGAACAGAACCACAGACGATGCTCCACGACGTTCAGGCAAGACGGACGTCACTGAGTCAGGAGCAGGTGCTTCACCCACGCGGGAGTCGCAGGTGGCTCTGATGTTTGCGTTTCTGCGTCGACGAACAGGAATCCTAGGGCCTGGAGCTGGATGCTCAGGCTCCTCTCTCTCTCTCTCTCTCTCTCTCTCTCTCTCTCTCTGTCTCTCTCCCCCTCTCTGTCCCTCTCCGTCTGTCTCTCGCTCTCTAATTTATCAGCGTTTAAAGTCAGACAGAACTAGGTTCACAGCAGCGCGCAGCCACGTCCTTCGGGCCCTGGGAGGAGCCCTCCTGGATGCCGTGGGGAGCAGGCGTTCCCCAGAGGCCCCCAGTCACCCCACGCCAAGTCCTCAGGCGGGGGCGTTTCCTTCCTGGCACCCCACGTCTGGAGCCCCAGCTCTGCACGCCCCCCGGACCAGGGCCACAGCTGGGGAAGGCAGGGATGCAGGACACACCCGGGGGACCTTCGCCCCTGCAGGAGGCCCCTGGGGGCAGCCGAGCTCCCACACATGCCGACCAGTCCTGCCCGGGCCCCTCAGGGCCGTCAGGCAGTAGAGCACAGGGGGATCCTGACAGCAGAAAAATGAGGTTTAGAAAATGAGAAACCACAGGCAGGGACGGGATCACGCGGGATGAAGATCAATAGGCCAACAGTCACAGTTTAAATTCCTTCCCAAAGTGACAGTAAAACTGAAAGCAGCCAGCTGCAGCCTCTGGCATCTGGGAAGTTTCGGGTTTGTTGCTGTCATTGTTTTCATCAGCACGGGTTCTACCGGCGCCCACCCGACGGCCCAGCCCAGGCCACCACCGGGGGCCGCAGGCCCTGCCCGTGGCCCTCAGGGACGCCCGTGAACTGGGCAGTGTCCCAGGCCTGGGCTGGCGCCAGCCACCTCCTGGAGATACTGCTGTGACACCAGGGTTTTCAGGGGGCTTTAGAGGGAGGGCCAGTAACCTGAGACCCTCCGGGGGCTGCCCGGGGCAATCTGAACCAGGTCACCCGGCGGGAAGGGGGACAGACAGCCTCGGGCCTCGTCAGACCTGTGGGAGACTGGGGGGGTCCGTGAGCAGTGGGCCCCACAGAGAGAGCTGTGGGTGGAGGACGGTGCCCTGCCCTTCCAAAGTGCAGGGCGGAAACCACAGGCATCCAGCCACAAGCCCCGTGCCCCCTGAACTGAGGGGCTCGAGCCACACCTTGGACCGGGTCCTGGGGGCCGACATTAGCGATGGGCCCCAGCTCTGCCACAGCAACATCCTGAGCCCTCTCAACCAGAGCAGCACGAGACACGGGGACATTCTGAAGTGAGAGTGGGAGCAGAGTGTCCCTTCCGTCCGGTGACACTCTGCGGGGAACTCCAGGCCAGCGCGGGGCCGGCCCCGGGCGGTCACCATGCTGCGGCGTCCCCTGAACACGCACCCGGGCCCCGCAGCTGACACACGGCGGAGCTGGGCACCAGGCGTGATGACCGGCAGCCTGCCCACCTCCCCGCCCACTCCAGGGCCTCCCAGCGAGAGGGCTCTCGTGTCCACTCCCAGAGACTGACAGGCCCGCCACGGGCAGCACCGAGTGTGCTCCGCCCAGCAACGGCCAGGACCCCGCTGTACAGAGGCGCTCAGTGGGTGTGGGCGCGCTCTTCAGCTGCTGGGTGACTCGACATCCCCTGCCCCGTAAGGTGCTGGCTGTGCTACTGCGGGGGTCGCGTCGGGCGCTCAGACAAGGAGGTGGCCCACCGGGGTCCTCGGGCGGCAGACCCTCTCCCGACCCCACGGCACCAGCGCCGGGCCCTCAGGGCTGCCCCACCAGGGTGGCAGGGCCAGCCCAGCTCCCCCAGGCCCAGTGCAGTTTGCCTGGCGGTTCCGACCAGAAGGCCGCTGAACGGCTGGCTGGACATGGGCTCCCCAGGCACTCAGACCCCGGCGGGGAGGGGCGCCTCCTCCGTCCACCCTCTCAAGCCTCACGCGCGTTCTCCACCTTAGACTCCAAATCAGACGGGCGGCAGGAACGTCTGGGTTGGGGACGCTGGGCGCACCCGGCCGCTGCCCGCAGGGACGGCGCTGCAGAGCCTGGTCCTCAGACGGCTCCTAGGAGCTGGCTCAACCTGGGGACCACGGGGCCGGAGGGAAGGTGCCACCGCAGCTGCCGACCATACATCTGGGGTGAGAAGAAGTCATTCTTACAAAAACGGGGAGGAGCTCAGCGCTGACTGGGTCCCACAGCAGGGCCGGGACAAGGTGCCCACACGGCAGTGAGGGCGGCCCCAGGTTGCCCCTGGGAGACCAGGACTCAGAGGAGGCGACCGGCAGTCACCCAGCGAGGCAGGGTGCCCAGGCCGGTCTGTGACCTTGGCCTCCCGTGCTCCGTCCCGCCCGGGGCCACCCAGGACAGACGGAAGCTCTCGAAGGTGCCCACCCCCAGCAAGACTTCATCGTCAGACCCCGAGGCTCAGTGACCCCATCTCCCAGCTCGATTTGCCCTGAGGACGAGGAAGAGGTAGCAGTGATGGCTGGCCACAAGTCAGGGCCCCTAAAATCTCTCGAACCTCCTAGAAACTGCCCTCTAGACTGGAGGGGTCTCCCCCGCAGACCCCCATCTCCCTGTGGGGACGGCGGCCCTTCGGCCAGGGAGAGCCCGTGAGCCTCACGACCCCGAGACAGCCATCCGAGCTCCTCCCGGTGCTGCGTGGCCTCCTGCAGCAGGACCCACTCGTCTGCTCCGTGTCTGCTGACACCCAGCATCCAGCGCGGTGGCCGGCCGGTGAGGGGAGCCAGGCCAGACCGCGGGCTTCAGCGTCTCTCTCTCCCATTCCTGCAGCTCCACGGCTACCAGCGTCCGCACACCTTCAAAGCCCGCACAGGAGCGGGCAAACCCCCTGGTGACCCGTGGGTGCAGGAACGCCTCTGCATCCCCGGTAACTGCGCACCTAAGCCAGGCCCTCGCCCTGAGAAACTGCACCGCCAAGACCTCAGGCAGGGCGGCCATGCGCTCTGGCCAAATTCATGAGCCATCATTCTCTTGAAGCCCTCAAAAGTCCATCCATGCATCTGGGAAGCATTTACGAGCCCCAGCTGTGCGCCAGGCATGACGTTAGGTGCTGGGGGCCTCGGATCCCCGCGCTGGGGGAGGATGGCAGCCAGACACCGATGCCCAGGGCACTGGGCAGGGGAAAGGTCAGCGGCCACAGTGGAGGTACAGGTGTCAGGTCCAGGGGGTAGATGAGGTCCACCAGACAGGGAAGGGGTAGAAGGAGAAGCAGGTGGAAACTCAAAGGAGGGTGTCAAACAGGAGGGTGTCCCCTGGGGGTGGCCGTCCCAGTGCCCCTTGGGCCACGACCCACCATCTCCTTCCCAGGCCACAGAGAGGCTGGCATGGAGAGGGGAGTGGGGGGCCCGGAGGGGCCTGTAGCCGCTTCCCTCCAGGTGGACGCAGGGCTGGGGAGAGGGGGCCGGGCCGGACCAGTGGCCAGCCAAGGAACCCCTGCCCGGGCTCCGCAGGACGAGGGGCAGGATGGCGGCTGGACAGCTCGGGAGGAAGCTGCATGTGGGGGGTGGGGATGGGGGCGGCGAGCCTGCAAGGAGCTGACCTGGGGTGCGGGTGCCACTCAGCTAAACCTCAGGGTGAGCCTGTGAGCGTGTACTGTCCGGGTGGAAGGAAAGGAGGCGTGGGCCGAGTCGAGTGTGGGGTGGGCTCGGGCCCCCCCCACCGTGGGCGTGAGGGTCACAGCTGCCCGGAAGTCCCACGGACCGGTGACCCAGGGCCCTCGGAGCCGAGGACATTTGCGCGGAGCTCTCGCTCCTCCAGTACAAGCAGGTGCCCGGCGTCCGGTGCCCAGAAGATCTTGACGGCCCTTCCAGCCCCAGCGCCCGCCGGTCGCTGCCCAGTACCTGGGGCTTCGTGTCAGGAAGGCACCCCCCGCACGTGGCCAAACTTAAAATGACATGAGCCTCGGTCAGCTAGGAGCAAAGTCGCCACCTGTCACTCCCTGCCATGCGCCCACCCCTTTCAACCCCGTGGGAGGCACCTGCAGGAATCGCCAGGTGGAAGGGACTGTTGCTAATCAAATGAAAGCATAATAAGCCGCATGTGGAGACTCTAGCTTCTCATTGTGAGCGGTTCTGGAATCTGCTAACTGCAAACTAGTCTCACCACCAGGAGGGGAGGGATCTGGTGCCCACAGACGGGAGCTGCGCTCAAATCTCCACCCACGGCCTTGTGGTCGGGAAGGAGGGTGTGCTCGGGACCCTGTACCCCCCACCCCCTCCCCCCGTCCCGGGCTGTGTCGGGGCCATGTGACAGAGCGGGAGGAGGGAGCATCCCCTGACCGAGGCCCCAGAAGGACAGTGAGATGGAGGAAGGTCCTGCCGGCGCGTGGAACTCTGCTCCGAGGTAAAGTCGTCGGGACCCTCCCTCACTCAGCACAGCCTTGCTGCTCTGTGCACACTGGACCTCAGCCCCCCATTCACCGGGCTCACCTCCTTCCTCCTCCCGTCCGACTACTGCTGACCCTGCGATGGGACCATTCCTACTGCTCAGCCCACCCACTGTCACTCCTGGGGTCAGATGCACAGGTGGTCCTTGTACATGGGCCACGGGTCTCCTCGCAAGGGGCACTAAGCGCATGGCACAGGATTGTAAATTTCAGTAAGGATGAAACGGGGCTGCCAACACTTCCGGGGACAAAGTCCAGTCTCGCCCAGAGGCCCTCCGTCTGCCCGTCTGTCCTCAAGGAGCCTAGAGTGTGCTGAGTGGGACCCACACAGGCACCAGCTAACCTAACACAGAAAAGGCGCCAGTGCAGACGCCGCTGGGGAACCCGTCGGGAGCCACAGAGGGGGGCCAGCCTGCCAGCTTGGTGAGTGGGGGGCACGCTGAGAAGCACAGGCGGGCCATCAGCAGCCCTGCTCCTCCTGGTAAAAGGCAGGAGTGTGCAGCAGGACCACGGAACTCGCCACGCTCAGCTCCCCACGGAGGCCCCTGGGTCCGGAGCCACAGCTCCTTCTCGCTGGAGTCCTGCAGCGCTAACTCTTGGTAGCCTGAGGGCAGCTGGGTCCAAGCGCCTTCCCTGCCCACACCCACCGCTGGCCCCAGAAGGTTCCTGAGAGTGGGCGGACTGGGAACCCGCTCTCTCCGGGCTACAGGAATGCCATCCCGCCAGCCGTGATCCTGTTGCTGGGATACGAGCGAGGAGGAGCCGCAACCGTGCTGGACGAGCGTCTAGACGGCACGACCTTCTCCAGATATAACTGGACCCAAATCGCACGTCATGAGCTGACAGCACGAATAAAGGAGGAAGCTGTTCGCGGGGCCTCGTGGGGACATTCCTGTGGTGAGAGGGCCATCGCACCTGCTCAGGCCGTGAGCGCCAGCCCAGGGCGGAGCCAGCTGCAGGCTGCGCACAAAGGGGCTTTCATCTGAGGGGCCTCACGTCCTCGATGAGCGATGAGAGAGCTCAGAGGTGGAGGGGATGTGAATCGTGAGAGGGAAAACTCCTGTGCTTGGTGCAGAATGAAGTCAGGGCAACCTGCACCTGTGCACCCACCTGGGGCCCAAGCAGGTGTGAGCAGCCATCCCCAACCCCGGAAGCCGAGCCCCACCCCCCATCACGCGCGTCCCCCCACCTCACAGTCAGCCACCGGCCCGGGAACGGCACAGGCCGCAAAGCGGCACCTCGGCCTGGCCTCGGGTGTGACGCAGGCCGGGGTGGAGGTGGTGTGGCTTCACCTGGGCCGACGCAACCACAACTTACAGAGGCACAGCTTTACCTGACAGCGGGTTACACCACGGCCTGCGCGGCGTCTTCCTGCCCAGGTCCCGGGTGAGCCGGGGCTCACGAAACGGCAGGGTCGGCATGTTGACCACTAAGAAGGAGCAGAGGGACGGCGGGGGGCAGGATGCACAGCCCAGACCCCTTGGCACAGGGGGGCGGCCGGGCCAGGGCCCGGAGCCGTGAACCATGGGGAAGAGCAAGGACACCCAAGAATGAGGTCGCAGGGACCCCAGGACCTGGCACACGGAAGGGCGCGTGGGGGGCATCCAGGAGGGCTGGTTAACAGGCACAGGGAGAGAGAACGGGGCGCCCCGAAGCTCAGGCAGTCACAGCGAGCGACCGTCACCGCTGATAGGACGAAGTCCGCTCGGGACACCGCGGCACAAGGAAGGGGTCTCCGCGGATCCCACCCCCGTCTCCGTGACCCGGGTCTCCCAGAAGCTCAGGCCCAGGGCTGCCCTTTAAGAAGTGGCTCCCCAGACATGCATGTCCTGAGCCAGGAAAACAGGAGACACTCCTCATCACTCAAAAAGGCCCTTTAGTAAAAGCACATTAAGGCACGAGGGTTGCTTCTGTAGAAGAGAAAAGCAAAGGTCAAATCAGATGCTTCCACACACCTGAGACTCAGAGTGAGCCGGCGCCCCTGGAAGCGTCGATCCTGGATCGTTCCCAAGGGATGCTCGCGTGTAACTGGGGAAACGCAGAGAAAGGAGGATGGGGGGCGGGGCTGATGTCCAATCCAGTGGGCAGGTGAGGGCTGCGGCTTTAGAATCCAACTCCCCATGGTCTACTAGCTAGTTAGGATTCAAAACCCAGTACAACCTGCACTGAGACCTGGTGAGCAGGGTCTTCGGCTGGGACTGAACAGACCAGGGTGACCAGCCATGATGGACGACGCTGCCGCCAAAGGCCCTGCATTTCTGAATCCGAGCAGAGACATGTGCCCTGCCCCTCCTCTGTCCCATGACCCTGGGGGGGAGGGGCACAGCCTCCCCGCAGAGTCCCCTGAGGAAGTGACCTTTGGGTTGGGCCAACCCTGGCCACTCCTGAGATGGCCTACAGAGGGCCTGAGGCGGGGGGCCCGTCCACTTCTGGGAGTCGGGGGACGGGAACAAGAGCAAACTGCACCCAAGGGTCCCGGGCACAGCCCCCAACCCCTCCCAGCTGCCCGCCACCCCGGGCTCCGTCTCTGGCCGCCCAGAAGGTACAAAGCCAGGCCTGCGGGAGCCAGGCTGAGCTCTCAGCCACACGCCCTGCCCGGACATCCCGGCTCTCCCTGAGTGCGTGAGATCTGAGAAAGGTCCCTGTGCCGGAGGAGAGGTGACAACACGCAGTACGTGACGGCAAATGAAGATGTAGTTTGCACGTCAGGAGCCACCTCACAGATGGGCCAGTCTGGCCGTTTTCATAAGCGAAGCAAGTCTGGCCACCAGTTCCCACCGGCCATCAAGTCTCTTGGCACAGATAACTGAAGGTCCACCTCGGATAACTGAAGGTCCACCCGGCACCTGGATAACTGAAGGTCCACCCAGCACCAGCTAACTTGAAGGTCCACCCGGCATACGGATAACTGAAGGTCCACCTCGGATAACTGAAGGTCCGCCCAGCACCGGATAACTGAAGGTCCACCTCGGATAACTGAAGGTCCACCCAGCACCTGGATAACTGAAGGTCCATCTTGGATAACTGAAGGTCTACCCAGCATCCGGATAACTGAAGGTCCACCCAGCATCCAGATAACTGAAGGTTCACCCAGTACCTGGATAACTGAAGGTCCACCCAGCACCAGCTAACTTGAAGGTCCACCCGGCATATGGATAACTGAAGGTCCACCTCGGATAACTGAAGGTCCACCCGGCACCTGGATAACTGAAGGTCCACCTCGGATAACTGAAGGTCCGCCCAGCACCGGATAACTGAAGGTCCACCTCGGATAACTGAAGGTCCGCCCAGCACCGGATAACTGAAGGTCCATCTCGGATAACTGAAGGTCCACCCGGCACCTGGATAACTGAAGGTCCACCTCAGATAACTGAAGGTCCGCCCAGCACCGGATAACTGAAGGTCCACCTCGGATAACTGAAGGTCCACCCAGCACCTGGATAACTGAAGGTCCATCTCGGATAACTGAAGGTCTACCCAGCATCCGGATAACTGAAGGTCCACCCAGCATCCGGATAACTGAAGGTTCACCCAGCACCTGGATAACTGAAGGTCCACCCAGCACCAGCTAACTTGAAGGTCCACCCGGCATATGGATAACTGAAGGTCCACCTCGGATAACTGAAGGTCCACACGGCATCCGGATAACTGAAGGTCCACCCAGCACCCAGATAACTGAAGGTCCAGCCAGCACCCAAGATGGTTGGAGGCTGACAAGCACTGGTCCATTCCACGAGTACTGAGTACTGTCCACCTGCTCGGCAACTGGTCAGCTTTACTTTATAAACCCTTTCTGCAACACGCCAGGACACTGGGCAGAACTGGCACTTTCTGGGAATGTGCCTTTGTGCCACTTGCCTCATTCTCCAAAAACAGAACAGAGCGGGTTGCTGTCCGACCTAGTGGACAATAACACCCGCCCCTGCCCTGCGAGGGCCCTGCCGGAGAGAGTCCCAGGACAGACCCCACACACACACAGTCCCCTTGCCCACAGGCCCGTCCAGGCACTCTCGGGCATCCCGACGTCTGCCCTGGCCCCGCTCACCTGCCCTCTGTCCGCCCGCCTCCCTCCCCCGTTCAAGCTTCCATCAGCCCGTCGGAGCCCAGAGCCAGCACGTCGGAGCCCCTGGTGCCACCCGGGGACACGCGGAGGTCATTCTGGGGCCTGAGAATGGGGTCCCGCTGAGCCCTAAGAGGTTCCTAGGATGGGGCCCCTCTAACCTCTCCACAGAGAGTCCCCAGCCCAGGGTGCTGGGTGCACAGGACGGGGAGTCGACCCTCGGGACTTGGGGGTCCGGAAGGGCACTCAGGGGCCCTGTACAGGGCGTGGGGGTCCCAAGGCCTTCGAACGCATCAGAGGTTTCACACTGTCAAGAAGCAGCACTTTACCAACGAGGGGATCTGCGTCACCATGACTCCACCCCTGCCGCTGACCTAGCCACACGCTGCACAGTCTCCTGCAGCTGCTGGAGCAAATGACCCCAAAGTCAGGGGCTGGAAACCACACGAGCTGCGCGCCACAGTTCTGGAGGCCAGAGGCCCAAAACCCAGGTGTCGGCACGAGAGGCCCCGGGGAGGACCCAGTCCCTGGTTCCAGCATCTAGAAGCCGCCTGTGTTCCTCGGCTCGTAGCCCCTTCCTGCATCTTCCAATCTCTCCCTCAACCTTTGCTTCCATCGCCACGTCTCCTTGTTCTGACCCGACCCTCTGGCCTCCCCCATCCCTTCTTAGGACCCTAGGATTACACGTAGGCCCACCCGGATAATCCAGGGTAATCTCCGCAGCTCAAGAGCCTAATCCCACCCAAAGTCTTTTTTACCACGTAAAGCAGCGTTCGCGGGTCCTGTGGATCAGGATGGGGAGGTCTTTGGGGGCTGACATTCAGCAGACCATACGCCATGGGAAGAAAAAGTTTAAACGCTGGGAGGTGGGGTTGTTTAGGTTCTTAAATGTGGGGAAGTTAGGTGCTTGGGAGGCCAGCTCGCCGTCCAGGAGTGGGCGGTGGGGTGGGGATGTTTTCCCATCTGGGAAGCAGACCAGCTTGCGGCCGGCTCTCCGGGGGGCCCTGAGGCTTCTGCACCCAGAGGGGCTGTCCACACAGGCCGGGAGTGGAGTCAGCAGGGAGGGCAGCCCAGGTCCGTTTAAGATGTCCCATTTCCCCGACACTGACAGTAAAGACTGTGTTGGAATGGGTGGGTTTTCTTTCTGGTTTCCAAACCTCCGCGGCATTCGTAACTATTGCCACAATATAAGGTTATGAAGGAACAGCAGAGCATGGCAGATTCTGAGTCAGCGCCGGCTGGGCCCGAGTCCCCTGGGGATGGAGGCTCATGTTAGCCAGAAAACAGGAAGGTCCTGGCTGCCCCAAGGACACCGGTGACCTGGACCAAGATGGGTCTCCCGGTGCCACGGGGGGACAAGGCCAAGATGTGAGGACCCAAGAGAAGCAGAGGTCACTGCCAACACTACCCGCCGGTGCGGAAGCATGGTAAGCCCGCAACCCTGGGTCAGCCTTGGGACCCACAGAAGTGAGCAAAGTCACAGTCGGAACCTTGAAGTGGGGCAGGAGGGCCGGGCCCTGCAGGGGCACCTGGGCTCAGAAAGGGCCGTCCTCCCCTCCAGGGGCAAGAGGATGAGAAGCAGAGGTGGCCCAGGGCCAGGTGTGGACACGCCCAGGGCGGCAGAAGGAAAGCTGTCTAGTTGAAATAATCATTTATGGTAGAAAAAGCCTCTCCCACCTCCACCAATGGGCTAGCTGCGCCCTCTCCTGAGGGGCCTGCCTTTCAAAGCCCTCAGGCCTCGTGTGAGGGGAAGGAGGGTCTGAGCTGGGCCTGTGGGCGGTGCCTGGCGGCCTGGGGTAGAGCCTCTGGAGAGGGAGCGGGTCTACCCCAGGTGGGGAGACCCCAAAGGTGAGCGTGGACGGGATCAAGGGTGGCTTCCCTTCGTTCTGGTTGGAAGGCTGGGGTGACAGAGGACAGAAAGGACGCCGTCCTGTCTGCTGTCCTCTGAGCAAGCGCTGCCCGGACGACACCCCATCAGGCTGAGCTCAGATTCCCAGCACAGACAGGGCCTCAATCCAGGAACCCCAGGAACCGGCCTGGCTCGCAGAGAACAAGAGGCTCCGTGGAATCTCAGCGGGAGAGTTTTTCAAAATACAGCAGCCTCGTGACAAGATCCAACAGGCAGAGGCAGGTCTGCGATCCCTGGATCACCCCCACGGGACACGTGCGTGGGCGAGACGACGCGGGCACCCGGGCCCAGAACACTTGCAGGACTTCGGAGCTGCGGGCGTGAGTGGGCTGCTTTGTCTAAAACACATGATCGTCTTAGCAGGCGCAGCCCATGGCCAAGTAAGAAGCACAAAAACTGTGTTCCGGTCACGAGGACCCACTTCCTGTTCTTGGTGCTCACCAGGCCCTCCTTCCAGGCCTCGCCCTGACGGGTGGCTTAGGCCATCCCCGATGGTGTTCCCCAGAGCCCAAGGAGGAGTTGTCGGGACACATCCCAGGAAGCTCCCTGCAGGAATGCCCTATTCAGTCCCACAGAGCCCCACTGCCCTCCCCAATTTACAGACCAGAGGCACAGAGACGGTGAGGAATCTGCCAAAGGTCACACAGCGCTCAGAAGCAAAGCTGGAATTAAAACCTGGAGCCTGGGCTCTCAACCCACATAGCAGATGGTGTCCCATCCACAAACACAAAGTGGCCAGCCAGGTTGCCCGCCAGCTGTAATAGACCACGATTTAGTGACTCCATGCTTGTTTTCTGCAAGGACTAGCTCTAACTCCACGCCCACCAAAGCCGAGTAAAGAAAATAAGAGCCACATGCAGCACGTGGCCCCCCAGCACTCTGCCTGCTGGCGCGCGCAGTTTTCCTCTCTGAATTCTCCCGACCCCCACATCACCCCTGCGATGCAGATGAGCCCAGGCCGCTGTCCCTGAGCCGCGATCGTCACGCGTGTCCTACCTCTACAGGAAAAGGCCATAAAAATAAGGGAAAAAAACAACACCCTGCTTTAAGAAATTACACGTTCCCAATTAAAGCCTGCCCACAAACTAGAAAATATGCCAAATATGCCCCCCAGGAGGTGACACCACAGGCAGGCATGACAAGGCGGAAGACAGCGCAGAGACAGAGGATGGATGTCAGAGCAAGGAGAGATGCGGAGGCCAAATAACACTCCAGAACCTGCACCCTCACTGGACGGAAACTCACAAAATAGAGCACAGAAGTGGCATTTCTCCATTTATCAGATTAGCAGGATTTTCAAAGTGACAGTGCCCAGCCCTGGCGGTTTGGGCTGAAAAGCTGCACGGAACTAATATCCATCTGGAGGGATGTCCACCCACCTCCCGAAGGTCCCAACCACAGTCCCCCCTGCACTCAGCCCCAGCACTGCCATGGGGCCTCCCCAGATAGGCAGCCCAGACCCCAGAGTGGATGCTCTCGGCCTGCTGGGGACATAACGGTCTACCCTGCCCTCGGGGACAGGGACAGACCCCAGGGACACTGCTGTTTACCTTCCTGTTTGGGGCAGGCAGGGCGCAAACAGAGGTGCTCAAAAATGACTCAGGAAAGAGGAAGTCAATGGACCAAGGGGCCAGGTGGCTGGGTTCACCACTCACCACCTCCCAGCCTCGGACCAGCCGGGGCGAAAGGAACGCCTTCCCAAGTTCTCCTCTAATGCGAACCCCGACCCCCGGCCCCAGATGCGTGAGCCCCAGCTTGGAAGAGACCCTGGCTCCGTGGGCCAACTGGCTGGTCCAGGGGAGCTCAGGGGCAGGCAGGGCCACCTCAGGGGCTCAGGCCCACCCTGCATCAGGCGCTCGGTCGGCCTGCGGAACATTACCCCCTCTTCCCGTGGCCCTGCCCTCCCGACTGCAAGGGGTGGGGGAGAATCTTCCCGCCTCACACTGTCAAAGCAGCAGCACCCACGTAAATCACGGTTTCCCTTCCAGGATGAAGTCCCCTGGTTGCCTAAATGGAAACGGGGAAGAAAGGTGTCCCTTCGCCCTAGAGGCCATGGGGGCTGTGGATTCAGGCCCCAGCAGAGATGCATTCGGCCTCCAGCTCCCAGCAGCTGGGTCGGTGCTCTTCCCCGGGCCCTCCCCGTTTCCAGGATGAGAGAAGCTTACATTTTTTGCACGGTGGGCACCAAGATGCGGTTCAACCGCTGCTGGGATGTGCCCTCCAGGCACTGCTTTCACATCGGCTCAAGTCTCCCCAAAGCAGAAGGGCGCCTCTCATGCTCACTGAGAACAGCCTGTGCCAGCAGGTTCTGTGCAAACAGGAGACCCAGCTGCCGGAGCCTGGTACCGTCTCCAAGATTTCTGAGCTTGGATGCAAAACAAGGAGGCCTGACCGTGCCTAATTCTGAATCTACTCAAGGAACAGTGCAAAAAGTAGAAACGAGTACTTCGGACCAAAATTAAATGAATGACTGAATGAATAAAAAAATAAATCAGTAACATGCAATATCTGCAGATGTTCCATCCGGGCTCCACGAAAACCACCAACACCAATCCATCAAAAGCACGTACATGGTCTCTGCAGTTTCCATTCAGGCCCTGCCACTGTAACCCACCACCAAGATCTGGTCACACAGGCTCCATCCCCTCGCCCTGCAGCCTCATCCCCGAGCCTTTGGCTCTGGTCTCATGTCCTTTGTGGGGAAACACCCTGTAAAGGTCAACCTTGACCCGTGGCCAGTGCCTGGGCCAGCTGGACCCACCACAGAGCCTCTTGGTCTTGCAGAAACCAGGGGTGGCCAAGAGCCCCGCCCATCACCCCAGCTCAGCGCTGGGTGCCCCTGCCCTGTGCCACCGGCCTCGTCACGGTGCATCAGCCCGGGAGGGTCCCCGTCTGCCAGCACGGAATTCCAGAAAGGTGTACCGGCCTGTGAACAAGTCCTCCTTCCTGGGCACTCGCTGAAGACAGCCAGGAGGCCGTGCCGGGGCTTGTCTCTGCCAGAGGAGCTGGGGTGGGGGTAGGATGCGCCCCTGCAGGCCGGCAGGCGGAGCACAGACACTGCCCTGCGGCCCCCAAGTTTCGTCTGACTCAGCGCATCCGTGATCTAAAGCTCCTTCTGACAGCCGTTCTGCACGGCCCAGACCCGCCAATCGAACACATGACCCCAAGGGCCAGCCCACGTCACCCAGCCACACCCTGCCGGCACCGGGCAGTGCTGGGGAGTGGGACAGAGAAAGCTCCCTGTCTCCACCAAGCATCCCCGAGGGATGCAGGGGACGGTGCGAGGTCCCGGACACGTGTGGAGATACCACGAGCAGCATCCAACACAAGGCACGTCATACACAGGTGCTGTGAGGAGCTTCACAAGGCAACCACCTGCTGCTCAGGGCACCCAGAAGGGGGGGAGGGGCTGTTCCCGCCCCGGATTAGAGCAGGAAACCAAGGCAGCGCCCACGGCCCCAATGCTCCTCCCAAGACTGGCAGGAGGGCAGGGAGGGGCTCAGAGGCCCAGTCCTTCTTGGGAAGGAGCCGGGCCTGGCAGAGAGCTCATCCCAGACCCTAAGCCATCAGCGATGGGAGGTGCGGGGTCCAGAGAAGCCACGTGACCTGGCAAGGGAGCAGAGCTGTGGGGACCCAGGGCACACTGCAGGCACCTCCCACAAAGTTCTCACTGTTCTTCTGGGCCCCTGCCGTCAAAATGTATCAAATGCAATCATCTTATGAGCGTGCCAAACATATATTTTAATTTTCCCAATAATTTATCCCTCCCTCCCGCCAACAGCATCAAGTTTCGGGTAGTTTCACATGTCACATCCTGCAATGTCCACCTTCTACCCAGACATCAGACAGCTGGTGCTTGGCCAGCTGTGTTCTGGGGAGAGGGGCCGCCGTTTCGGGGTTCTCTCTCAGATGACAGCTAACCCAGAGCCTCCAAGCCTCCGAGCAGAGAGCTGAGATTAGAGTGTGCCACCTGTGGTCCGACCCTCGCTGGCATGGGGGTGGCCACGCCTCGACCAGGACTGCAGACGGGCATGTGCCGTGGGGCATAGGCCAGCCACTGCAGACAGAGCCGGGCCTGGGGGCTGCTCGTCAGCCACGGCTGCAGCAAGACCCGCTTGCCCCTCACCCACCCCTCCACTGACCGGCCCTTCCCCGCAGTGCTCAGGCCATGAGAGAGGGAAGTCCGCTGGCCATCGTGTCAGAAGACGGGTCTTGTCCCATTCCGTCACCCACGGAGCGCCAGGACGTTTTCAACAGCCCAGCTGAAGAGAGACCAGGCACTCTGGTGGGGAGAGAGCGAGTGTGTGCACGGATGTGCACGTGTGTACATCTGTATGTGCACATGTGTGTGCGCATTCATTGAGTGCATGCGCAGCTGTATTTTCAGGGTGAAGCAGGGCGGGTGGGGCAGGCTCTCTAGGCCCCGCGAGCTCTGGACAGCTCAGGAGTCAGTTTCTCTCCTTCAAGGTTTCCTTGCAAGGAACTTCCCCCTCCTCCTTCTTTTAAAGGAAAACAAGAGTGCCTTGAAAAACAAGTTTTGCTGAAATTCAAGACTACCTTAGAGGTCTTATTGCTGAACCCTGAAGACTCCCCATCTGTGCTGCCCCTCCAAACGACCCTGCCTCGACAGAAGTTCCTACCCTCTGCTTAGATCACTTACCAGGTGCCTGTGAACCCCAGGATGACAGGCACCCCCGGACACGGGGACCCACAGGGTCTTGGCCGTGTCCTGTTCAAGCCTAAACCCTGCAGGCCCACCGAGGGAGTTGGGGGGAGGCAGGACCACGGCCATCAGCGGAGACCGGGACCCACTGATGGACCCTAGTAGTGAGAAAGGGTGGGACACGCAGGTCTGGGGGTGGGGGTGTGCGGGGAGCTGACGGAGCCTGAGCCCGAAGTCACGTGTGGGAGGGGCCAGAGACAAGACGACTCAAAGCCTAGGGCTCTGGCGTGGCCACAGGCATACTGCAAATGTCCACAGGGCGAGGTCGTTCTTCCTCAGCCCTGAAGGAATGACCCATGGGCAGATGCCACCTTAGCACACGTGACTCCGGTACTTCCTCCGGGAGAGGGGACCGCAGGTAGCACTGAGCCTCCAGGCTCGTAAGCCCGCCCAGCCAAGGTCCCACCAGGTCTCTGGCTATGGGGGAAAGCACACGATGCCATTCAAGAGCGTCAGAATGACAGCGGCCAAGCTTAAACAAAACAGCAGAAGTCGTTATTTATTTATTTTTTTGGTCAAGTACAGCCCAGAGACAGACTCGGGAAAATGCATCATTTGGGGTCAGAAAAAAATGTTCAAATCAGCAAACGGGGCTAAAGTTTTTGACTCCCAAGGGTAATTTTGAAGCGTTTCTAGAACAAATTGAGCCCCTGCTAAGTCAGGCGTTCACATACTTTTGCTCTTCTCCAACATCTAGAGAGGCAATTATTATCCCATTCCAAGGGGACTTGGTCCCAGCAGGGAAAGGAGCCTGTGTTCTCCCAGCACGGGGGAGGGGCGGGCGGCACACAAGCCCTGCTGAGCGTGCTTCCTGCTTTATGCTCCGGGGAACAAAAAGAGCACATTCTGTTAGGCACCTTGCAAGGGAAGGGGCTCCCTTCCTTCTTGGGGACCTGAGACTACGGCAAACCCCCACTGCAGCCACGTGGCGGGACAGACGATAAAGCGCACCATTTCTAGGGCTTCCCTGGTGGCGCAGTGGTTAAGAATCCGCCTGCCAATGCAGGGGACATGGGTTCGAGCCCTGGTCCGGGAAGATTCCACATGCCACGGAGCAGCTAAGCCCATGCGCCACAACTACTGAGCCTGCGCTCTAGAGACCGCGAGCCACGGCTACTGAGCCCGCATGCGACAACTACTGAAGCCCGCACGCCTAGAGCCCATGCTCCGCAACAAGAGAAGCCACTGCAGTGAGAAGCCCGTGCACCACAAGGAAGAGTAGCCCCTGCTCGCCACAACTAGAGAAAGCCTGCGCACAGCAACAAAGACCCAGCGCAGCCAAAAATAAATAAATAAAATAAATAAATTAAAAAAAAAAAACCACCATTTCTTGAACTGTCACTCCACCATCCACCACCCCCCAGAGTCTGCATTAACTTGAACACCTAGAGATCTCATCTCACCCAAGCTCCGGAACACAACATTTGATTTTTTCTTCTCTGTGAGGCTCAAAGTCAACACCCTTGACTTCCTCTCCTTGATTACAAAGTTTCGTAAGCCGGGGTGTGGATGCTTCAGTGTCTTTCCTTTTCCCGACTAGACATAATTATAAAAGAGCCTTCAGGCTTACGCATTCCTGCACATGTCTGAGGGGATGGCCCCTGAAGCCACGATGTGGTCCCGGGCAGTCATAAGAACCCCAGGAACCCCGGGGACCACAGAACCCTATAAGGACAAACACTCCCTAAATGCCCCACCCCCAGAGTTAACGCAAATACCTGAGGAGTTATCTGCTACACTACAAACAGGTGCTTTCCGCACATCTATTTATGAGGTGGTTACTTTTTTAAAAGGTCTGTGCTGCCGTTTAACGATGACCAAGCCGACTGGAAACAATGAAACAAATTATTATGGCTCTCTCCCCAGAACACTTCCCTCCAGCGACACCCCCCAGCTGTGGCAGCAGGTGTGCGACTGCTGTGCTGACCACAGCGAGCAGTCACTCTGGCCGCGGGGAGCCGGCTGCCCGGGACGGATGTCAGGGCAGGCAGTCTATTTCCACCTGCGATAAAGCACCTATGCTTTGCGGGCGGGGGCTCCCCTCGGGTCTGGCACCTCCACCGGCTCCTCCCGGGCCCTTGCTGGGCAGGTTGGGAAGAGGACGTGGGCCGCCGCGTGTTTGGCAATGGGGTCCCAGGAGCTGGGGGCAGAGGAAGTTTCAGCGCGGTCAGAACGGCCTTGCGGACCCCAGTTTGCGGTCCACGCAGGAGCAGCGGCGGGCGGGCGCCGCCAAACAACGGACCCCTGCGCATTGTTCTCTCGGCGGCTGCTCGGCGCTCGGCCGCATCAAAGGGACCGCGCGCAACCCGACACCGCGGCGGGCGCGGGGGCAGAGGCCTGGCGGCCGGGGCGGCGCACAAAGGCTGGCCCTGGGGAAACCTGGGCAGTTTTGCCTCAACAGGTTGGAAACAACACGGCTGCGCCCCGCCCCGCACCGTCCTCCCCGAGACCTGCTGGACTCCGCGCGCCGTTACGCTGGGGCCCAGAGGCGCTGGGAGGCACCAGGCCGGTGAGGGCGACACAGGCCCGCGGTCAGGCTTCGGATGCCCGGGCGCCTCCGAGCCACCGCGCGTGTAACGGCCGTCACCACGACCTCGGCTCCGGGACCTCACTGGCCCTCGGCCCGCAGCGCTGTCCGTCGAGCGCACCAACTTCCCCGCAGAGTCGCCGAAGTTTGGTCACGAGGGTCTCAGGACGCAGCTGGCCCGCACCATCCCCAGCCCGGCCCGCTCCCCGAGTCCCGGGCGCGCCCAGGTGGCGCGAACCCCCGCAGTCGAGGAATGAATGGCCGTCGCAGGACGCTCGGGCACACGGCCCCGGCCCGACCCCGTCCACCCTCCGACCGCCCCCCGCGTGCCACCTGCGCGCGTGGGTAGAGCCGGGCCGCCTCCGGGACCGAAGCCGAGATGGGCTGGGGTGAGGACGTCGCCGCCTGGGACCTGCCAGAGACCCGCACAAAGTGCGGCCGGAGGCGGGCGGGCCAGGTGCGAGCACTCTCGCGTCCCCGCTGGTCTTACCTGGCTCTGCGGACGCCGCGCTGACCCCGAGCAGCAGGACCAGGGGGGCGAGCAAGTCCAGGAGGCGCCGCCGCCGCGGCCGCAGCCAGGGCCACCTGCGGGCACAGGCCACAGGTTAGGGTACCGCGCGCGCCCCCGTCCCCCGCCCGTGAGCCCCCGCTGCCCCCGCCCGTCCCCGACACCGCGCGGCCCGCACCTCGGCGCCATGCTCGGCGGGCCGGACCGTCTGTGCCGCGGGATGTTGCGCCTCCGCCGCGGTGCGCCGGCTCGGCCGGCCGCGCTCTGACCGCCGCGGGGACCAGGCGGAGGGCGGGCGGGGGCGGAGCTGGTCAGGGGGTAGGACGGGCCAGGGCAGTGGGCGGGAAGGGGGCCGGGCAGGGGGCAGGGCCTGGCGCGGAGTAAACCCTGCGCGGAGCGGGGTGCGGACCCGGAACCCGACCATGGGCCGCTCCCCGGGTCCTAGCACCGCTGCGCTGCAGCCGCAGTGTTTCTCCCCCGACCCCCAGTCCCCAGGCAGCGTGGCCGGCCCGAGCCCCGGCCTCAGGAAGAGCTGCCCCTGCCGCTGCCCAAGGCGGCACCTGGGGTCTCGGGCTGCAAACCGGGGCAAGGTCCAGGGACACGCAGTGTGTCCAGCCCGGCGTCTCTTCGGGAAGGTGACCGTAACCAGGGGATTCGTCCTCAGGCCCTGAGTCCGATGGGGCAGCAGGAAGGCGGGCGATTTAAACAAAGACGTTCCTCGCCAGGGGGCGACGGATGGAGGAAAGGGGAGCCGGGCTTCTCCTGCCCAGCCTCGTGGGAGCCGAGGCCGCGTCATGGCAGCCCATCCGGCCTCGCTGCTTCCACGGACTTGGGGCCCAGAAGGGTCACGTTCCCCACGGCCCACTCCCACGTTGCGCGCACTCCAGAAACCCCCCAGGGGATGGGCCCTGCGCCCCACGAGGTGTCTGCTCTGGCGCTCCTGCCTCCAAGACCTGGCCCAGGAGGCCCCTCCCCCTGCTGGAGGTCCAGCTGCCCCCCCCGCCCCCCGCAGCTCTGGGAGTTCGGTCTGGCCCTTTCCATTTACGCAGGCCACTGCTCCCCAACCCCCAGCTGACCGCCTGACCTCAGGACCCAGATCCTTCCTCCAGGCAGCTGCGAAAGGGGTCCACTCCTCAGACCACCCACAGGCCTCTCCAGGCAACCAGAGCCCCTCACATCGACCTCTTAAAGTAAACTCACATTTCCCTGGATCTGGTCCCCTCATGGTTTGCAGAAAACAGGGGCCCCAGTGCCGTCAAAACCAAGGGTCCCAGTGCCATCGCCCTTGGCTTAGTATCTCTGCTAAGCCCTATGGATTCACCCCCCTCCTTCCCCACTGCCACCTCCTGATCCGGGTTCATCTCCTGCCTGACCCCTGAGCAGTGTCTGCAGCGTAGACTCTCTGGGCCTCTCCACACCCCTCTCCTACCACCCACACCCCAAGGCATGCTGCTGGGTACTCCCTGTGGCACTGACAGCACCGGCCTCACCCTCTCCTGGCCTAGAGGCCAAGCCCCTGGCCTGGTCCAAGCCGGGCGCCCTCCAGGCACCTCTCGTATCTACCCATCCTCCACCACCACCTCCCCAGGCCCCGGCCAGCGGGCTTCTCCTGGACCCTCCTGACAGTGGCTCGCAGCCCCTCCCTCTGCCCCTGCTGGCTCTCCAGCCTAAGCAGAGGGCCTGCTGGAATTCCAATCCCATCGCGTCATCCTGCCTCCCCTGTCTGCTTTAGTCCTCAGAGGCGGATGGATACTGCCCTGCACCCCAGGCCCTGCCCACCCCGCACCCCGGGCCCTGCCCGCCCCGCACCCCAGGCCCTGCCTGCCCCACCTTGCTGTGCCTGTCCACCTGCTTGCTCCTCCGTCCTCACCTGACTTCGAACCTCCAGGTCCAGAGAAAAGTGTGCTCATGGTCCATGGCGAGGAGAGAAAGCAGCTTAGAGGATTGTGACCTCATTTTTTTAAAATGAAGAAGAACAGCATTGAATAGAAATGCAAAACTTTTGTTGTATATGTGGATGGAGGGGTGGGGTGGGGTCCATGTGCTCTGTGTGTCTGCCGACAGGTATGTGTGAAGGGGATGCATGAGTCTGTGATGGAGCTGTTTCTGTGACTGTGTGTGGTGTGTGCATGTGTGTCTGTTCGTGTTGTTACCGAACCAAACTTGGGTCTGCTCTCCCAGTTGCAGCAAAGCCAACTGACTGACACTGGGCTGTGGTGAAGAACAGTACGGCATTTATTATTGCAGGCGCCAAGCAAGGAGACCGGTCAGCTCATGTTCAAAAGACCCAAACTCACTGATGGCTTTCAGGGAAGGCAGCGTTAGGGGTGAGGGTTGCAGCTCATGGACTTTCTTCTGATTGGTTGGTGGTGAGGTAACCAGGAGTCAGTATCATCGACCTTCTGGTTCCTACCAGTCTGGGGTCTGCATGCTTGTGGTCAGCATGTGGTCACCATCCTCCTCCTGGGTGAGCGTCTTAGTTTCTGCAGAACAGCTCAGAGATCTGCGTCGGGTTGCTGTGTGTATCCCTTGAGGAGGAGCTAGGACTCTGTTTCACCGCTGACTATGGTTGAAGCTGTCATTGCTGCTCTGGACTGACTGCTACTCCTTTGTTTCTGGTTCCCTTACTTCTCTAATTAGTAACTGCTTGAGTCTGCTCTTTGGAACTCAGGGGAGGCCTAGGAGACTAAAGCTTCTTTTACAAACAAGAAATGGGGGACACGGAGGCGCTTTTGTACCCAGGAGGGCCCTGCAGGGTCCTGCTCGGTTTCAGTGTGTCATGCCCCTGTGTGTGTGCTGTGTTCATGTGTGTGGTGGGCATGTCCTGGGTCCTGATGGTGTCCCTTCCTGTGCCTTGTGGCCCATCTGTCCATCTGTCCATGGGCTGTGGCCCTGCTCCAGGGTGAGGAAGCTGAAGGGCAGGGCTCTTCAACCTCTTCCCTCTCCCCTGCCCTCCCAAACCAACCCACTGGGCCTGACTGTGGGTTTGGGAAGGAGAAGCTGGACCAGGGGGGGCAGTGCTGTGTCCCTGCCCACACTGGGGCCTGGGATTTACCATCTCTCTCCTCTCTCAGGTTGGGAGCCCCACAGCAGGGGTGAGCCCACCTTTCTGGGCTTTGGGGGGAGGGCCAGCTTCAAGGGGCATTCTGTGTCATGAAAAGTGCTACAACAACAAAAAATACAAAAGTAAGACTTTTTACCGTGAAACACTTATGATTGCTGAACTTATAGCTGTGAAAGTACGTATCTTGTGCTCATTTTTTTCACTGAATGTCTTATTGCAGACTCACTGCTATGTGTCTCCACAGTTCCCACGGCTTTCTCATCTTTTTCTTATTAGAGTTTTATTTTTTCTTTTATATCCACAAGTAATATGTTATCACTGTAGAAAAATACAAACTGTATGCACACACAAAGAAAAGAAGACCCCCAAGCAGCACTAAGCACCACTGGGCGTGTGTCCTCCCGCCCTCCTCCACAAGGACCCCACCCTCCGGGGGGACAGACCCAAATCAACTCGCCCCAGAGAAGGACCCCAGCCGTGCTCAGTGCTGTGCAGGGTCCTCGGGGCTCAATCTGGGCAGCAGGGGTGGCCCAGGCCTGTGGGTGCCCCACAAGGGGCTTGGGGGGTGCCGGCGACATCCAGGAGCAAAGGCCTGGGGGCGGAGCGCGTCCGGGGGAGGGCCAGCCCAAGCGCAGTACAGTTCTGGGACACGTGGTGCATCTGGTGAGGAGGCTGGAGCTTAGAGAGAAGTGCTGACCCGCCTGAACTCAGGTGCAGGCCTCTCTCCTCTGTGCCTCGTGCTGTTTCCCATCCCTCTCCACTGCAGGGGGTCTCGCGGCTCCTTCCGCAGGGAGAAATGACAAATGACAGATGCCACAGAAGTGCTGTGCTCGTCCCAGCTCATCCTGGTGACACGCAGGGTTGGGGACTCCCAGACACCCATCCAGCAGGGACCCGCAAGCCCAGGATGCTTGATTGACGTCGCCCACCCACAGAAGGCTCTGGGTTGGTTTGTGATTTAAATCGACACAGGGTTTTCCAAAACCACAGTGGACTTGCTGAAGTCTGGGGCCTGTGCAGCGGGCGCCCGCCTGCTCCGTGGGCGCGTCCTGGGTGGGGACTGTGGGTTGGTGCAGGGAGAGAGGGGGTGTACAGGGAAGGGGCCGCGGGGCCAGCGGCACAGAGCAAGGCCAGGGACGAGGAAAGGGCAGGACCTCTGACCTCAGCCCAGGCTGTCCGGTCTCCTTGTGTCCAAAGAGACACCATGGGGCTTGCTGTGCTACAAAAGTAACTTTTCATCAGGAGAGGAAGAAAAGTTACATGGTAGGCAGAGCCCGCTGTGAAAAACACAAAGCCTATCCAAAAAGTGTATCTAGTCACACGTCAGTTCTCAGGCCCTAATGGCCGGTCCACTGGATCTGAGACGCAGTTGTGGCCTGACAGTGAATGGACCGGCTGACCCTGGCCCTGGGCTCTGACCTCTGTTGGACTCTGCCCCCCACACTTCCTCCATTGCCCAGTTTCTTCTCTCCGCCTCACTCGTCACCATGTGAGTGAGAGTGTATATTTATTGGTTTCCATGCTTGCTGCCCTCAAGGCCAGCCCCCTACCTTGTGCCCAGGCATCACACCTTTTGTCTTTGCACCTGCAGCTCCTGGGGTGACACCTGCCTCTGGTGGATGTCGGATAATTACCTGCCAAATGAAAGATGGGAATTGCCACTGCCTTTTGCAGCCTGTGGATCTCAGCCCTTCCCCTCAGCTTCACCTGGACTTCAGTCTCTGACCGGCGAAACCCTGGGCACCGGGCAGGGCAGCTGATGAAGCCGGTTTTCATGGGGGGATTTGTCAGAGCAGAATTTGGAAACAGCAAGTGAATGGTGAGACATACATGAAATAGACTACTACATCCCCATGAAAAATCTAATTAAATGAGAAATGTTTATGTGGAAAAGCCACGTCCCACGCCATGGATGCCACGTGGTGCCGTGATAGGAAACACGCATGTGAGGAGGTGACGAGCCAGCTGTGAGAAGTGACTGTCAAAGGTTCATAACACACATTTCTATTAATTTTGGACCATGCCACTTCCTCATTTCACTGTTGCACGGAAATGCCTCAGCTCCCGTTGAGTCACGGGGGAAGGGGAGGGGTCCCCGAATTCTCAAGTGCATCATCTAATGGCCCAGGATGGTCTGTTTCTCGAGAACTGCCTCCTCTCCACTGAGGCTCATCAATACAAAGGAAACGCATGTTGCCAACTCCCTCAGATGGAAGGAAGGTGTCTGGGTGACTCTCCCGCCCCCCATTTCCTGCCCACATGGCAGCCTTCCAGCACAAACAGCACCCCCGGCCCCTTCCCTTCCCTGGGGCGTGACCACGACAAAGCCACTTCGTTCAGACAAGTTAATCGGAGGGTTGCTTTCCCCCTCCACGTGAGTTAGGGTGACTGCTGAGTGCAAACCAACCCCCAACTAAACACCACACACACACAGCCTGGGTCTGCTCACACTCAGGATCAGCGTTAGAACATCTCCAGCCCTGACTCCGCCAGGGATTCGGCCTTTGTCCTCCCTGCCACCCCCCCACCCTCAGTGTCCGCGGATCTCAGCCTGACCGCCTGGCCCTCAAAGCAGTCCCAGCCAGCAGCGCGTCAGGCTGGCTGACTTCCCTGCAGAGCGCTTATCACTAATATTCTTGTTCCTTTATTTGTTCACTTGTCCGTTTATTTGCTTGTGGTTTTCCCACTTCCTTCCAGTAGAATTCCGCCTTGCCCCCGGCCCCCATAAGGGATGGTGTCTTTGCTTTGTGCACCACAGACCAGAAGGAAGGAAGGAAGGGAGGGAGGGAGGGAGGAAGGAACGCAGGTATATTTCAGCTGAGAAGGGCAGTTCCAAGTGCTCCTTCTCACGAGTGACACGAGAGCCCCAGGATGGAGCCTCCAGGGTGGGACCGGTTTGTACCTAACACAGCCTCCAACCTCCTTCCCCCGCACAACCTGCTGGGGCACCCCTCCTCCACCTGCCCTCACCCCCAATCAGAGTGAGAGCCCATTGAATTGACTCGATTATAGCTCACTAAAAACCCCAAATGTTACAAATAAAGCTAAGGTCGCCCTGACCCACCTCCGCACCTCAGCCTCCTGCCAAGTTAGTCCTTGTCACTATCTTTCTGCTGGCTTTTAAACATACATTGTATAGATATTTGTTACTTTAGAAATGTAGAAAGTTGTTTTGTGAAAATTTAAAAACATACATGGGATAATGCTCGTGGTTCTAAACCTTGCTTTAGGGACTTCCCTGGTGGCACAGTGGTTAAGAATCCGCCTGCCAATGCAGGGGATACGGGTTCGATCCCTGGTCCGGGAAGATCCCACGTGCCGCGGAGCAACTAAGCCCATGTGCCACAACTACTGAGCCTGAGCTCTAGAACCCGAGAGCCACAACTACTGAGCCCACGTGCCACAACTACTGAAGCCCGTGCACCCAGAGCCTGTGCCCTGCAGCAAGAGAAGCCACCGCAATGAGAAGCCCATGCACTGCAATGAAGAGTAGCCCCTGCTCACCACAACTAGAGAAAGCCCGCGCACAGCAACAAAGACCCAACGCAGCCAAAAATAAATTAATTAATTAAAAAATAAATAAACCTTGCTTCATTAACACAATAACTCTTGACACATCAGTATATACAAATTTATTTGTTTATTTATTTTTAAAATATTTATTTATTTGGCTGTGCTGGGTCTTAGTTGCAACATGCAGGATCTAGTTCCCTGAACGGGACTGAACCCGGGCCCCCTGCACTGGGAGTGCAGAGTCTTAACCACTGGACCACCAGGAAAATCCCCATATACAAGTTTATTTAAACGACTGCACACATATTCCATGGAAATAGCATACTGAGTGATCCCACCTTAATGAGATTTAAGTTGTTTTCAATCATTTGCTTAAAATAATGTACTTCCTTGAAAAGGGATAGAAACAGTGAGACAGAATGAAACGAGTAATACCGAAAACAGAAAGCACAGTAAACAGATGGAGAATGGTTTTGACAGGCTGATCAGTAACCTCAACTTGGCCAAGGAAAGAATCCGTGAATCTGAAAGTAGCTCTACAGAAGTTATCCCAACTGAAAAACAAAGAGAAAACAGAATGAAAAAAGAACAGAGCAATGCATCCAAGGGCTGTGGGACAATGGCAGTCTAATGTCCATAAAATTGGAATCAAATTTTATGGAGAAAGGAGACAGTGGGAGGAATAGAGGAAATATCTGGAGGAAAATGGCTGAATGTTTTCCAAGGGCAACAACAGACCCCAAACCATAGATCAAAGAAGCCCAGAGCGGATGCATCAGGATAAATGCCCCACCCCCAAGTCAAACAAACAAAAAAAACCCAAAAAAACCCATATGCATAACATATTCAAGCTGCTGAGAAAAAAAAGACATAGAAAAAAATCTCTAAGGAAACCAGAGAAAAAAATAGATACATTACATGCAGAGAAATAAAGATAAGAGTTATAGCAGAATTCTCTTCAGAAACCATGCAAGCTAGATGACAGTGAAGGGATATCTTTATAACCCTGAAAGAAAAAAAAGTGTTAGGTCAGAATTCTGTACCAGTGAAAATATCTTTTAAAAATTAAGGATTAAAAAAAAAAAAAAGACCATCTCAGATAAACAAGAACTATGGGAATTTACTGCTGGCATTCCTGCTCTACAAGACATGATAAATGACGTTCCTCAGTCAGAAAGAATATGGTATCTGTCTGCCAACTGGATCTTCACCAAAAAATGAAGGGTACCAAAAATGTAAGAAATGAAGATAAGACAAAGTTTTTTTCCCTTATTTTTAATTGCTATAAATTATAGCTGCCATCAAGAGGAAAAACAGTAACATTGTATTGCACTGATAGCATACATGAAAGTAAAATGTATGATAGTAACCTCAGGAAGGGTGGGAGGGAGGAATTAGGAAAATATTGTATTTGAAATGTATGTGAAATGGCTAATGCTATTTGAATGTAAACTCTGATTAATTTAAGATTTATATTGTAAACCCTAGGACAACCACTAAAGTTTTTTTTAAGAGGTAAAAGTAGTAAGTCAAGAGGACATAAAACAGAATGATAAAAAAAAATGTTCAATTAACCAAAAGAAGGCAGAAAAAGAGTAAAAGAGAAACAAAAAAACAAGTAGAAGACAGCTAGCAAAATTACAATTTTAATCCAATCATCAATGATCATATTAAAAGTGAACGGTCTAAACACACCAGGTAAAAGGTAGAGATGGTCAGATGGGATTTAAAAAAAAGTACGTCATGTCTACAAGAAATCCATGTTAAATATAAAGACACATGCAAGTTTCAGGTATAAGGATGAAAAAAATACGCCAATCACTAGCCAAAATAAAGTCAGAGTAGCTGTCTTGACATCAACGGACTTGAGAAGAAGCAATATTATCACAGATAAAGCAGGACATTCAGTAATGGTGAAGGAGTCAGGTCTCTAAGAGGACATCACAGTCATAGATGAGTGTGTACCTGAACAGCAGGCTTCAAATATATGAAGCAAAACCTGATAGGGCTGGAAGGAGAAATAAAGTCCCAACTGTAGTTACGTCAACACGCTACTCTCAGTGGTTGTTAGAACAAGTAGACAGGAAAGTCACTAAAGGCGCAGAAGACGTGAACAATGCTGTCAACTACCTAGACTTCACTGATATTTACTGAACCCTCCACCCAGCAGTACTTTTTGAGAAGAAGAATATAGGCAAGGGGAGCGAGGGCCGACAGAGAGAGATGGCTACGGAGCCGGGGGAGCACGGGAGATGCCCCACATCGTCGTTGTTGGGGAGATTTGTGCTGAGGCCCAGGGAGATGCCCACACCCCTATTGGAAGGGCCAGGATTTAAAGACAACTGGGCCATGTGTCCACCAAGGGTGTGGAGGCACCGGAACTCTTGCCACTAATCTTGGGTATAAAGTGGAACAAACACTTTGGAAACCAGTTTGGCAGATTCCTAAAAAGTTAAACATGCACCTACCTACGATCCAACCACGCACTCCTCGGTTTCTGTCCACACAGAGACCCTACCCAAAAGTGCACAATAGCCCCAAAGTGGAAACAAGCAAGTGTCCACCAGGAGGTGAGCAGATAAACAGGAGGGAGGAACTTCTGCGGAAGTTCTGCGGAACTTCTCTGCAGAGGAGCGCCATTCAGCAATAAAATGGAATTAGTTACTGATCTGCACTAAAAGCAGTAAACGTCAAAATATCGTGCCAAGTGAAAGAAGCCAGACAGAATGTACACACGATGGCTCCGTCCTTGTGAGGTCCTGGGAGCACCAGAGGGGGACCAGTGCCCGGGCTGGGCTGGGCGGGTACAGGGAGCACAGATGACAGATGGCCAGGACACCCTGCGAATCACACACTGATGTATTTGTTCACCATGTGGACGGTGCTGACGGGTTCCCAGGTGTACACAGATGCCACCCACATCAAATGCACACTGTACCTCCAGCTGATCTTATGTCAATTACATGTCAATAAAGCTATTAAAAACACTTCACTAGAGACAGGTGCACCCTGGTTGGGAGCACATGGTAAATAGCCGTTAGCTGAGATATAACTAAACGCCACCCTGTGTCATTGATGGTGGTGGTCAAAATTAGTAAACTTTATTTAAGCTTCAAAAAGTAAAATAACAGGTAAAAGGCAACCTTAGCTTTGCTCCTACTGAGGCTCAGGCGGAAGGACCCTGAGCAGGAATCAGCCTAAGAACTTCAAGTCGCCCCCCCGCCCCCGTCAAGCCGCAGGCCAGGAGGGGACACCGGGGTGGGGTGGGAGGGAGCCGCCCACAGCTGGGCCGAGGGCTCTGACATGGCACATGTGGGACCACAACAGAAAGCCCATCGGAAATGGACCCAGAACTTCACGGGGAACTTTGTCGCAGAGGGCTTTGTGACACCTGTGACGTTTGGGCCTGGCACAGAGCTTCTTCTAGAACCCGTGGAATTCCCTGAGTGGGGTAGAGAGGGGTCTTTTGCTCTTCATAACAAGCCCTTGCATCCACACCTGAGCTCAGGCTAACGAGGTGCCCCTGGGAGGATGGGGCTGTCGCCGAGGAACCAGCCGCAGGATCAGAGGTCGGACCTCTCAGCCCAGGGAAGGGAGAGGGGCTGGAGACTGTATCAGTCAGCAACGGCCGGTACTTTAACCAGTCGTGCCTGCGTGCTGGAGCTTCCATAAGAGCCCTACGCGAAAGGGTTCGGAGCTCGGAGAGCTCCTGGCTTGGAGAACACACCCGCCTGCCAAGGGTGTGATACCCCCCACGCCTTGGGGACAGAGCTCGCGTGCTCGGGATCCTGCTGGACCTCGCCCTATGACCCCGTCATCTGCTGTTCATTTACACCCATTATAATAAACCAGTTATAGTAAATAAAGTGCTTTCCTGGGTTCTGTGAGCCGCTCTAGCAAATTATTGAAACCGAAGAGGGGTTCGTGGGAACCTCTGCTTTGTCGCCAAGTTGGACAGAGGTGTGGGCACCCAGGGACCCCATCCTGGCAACTGGTGTCTGGGGGGGGGCAGTCCTGCGGGGCTGAGCCCTCACCCCGTGGGGTCTGCACTCCCTCTGGGTGGTTGGTGTCAGCGTTGCCTGGTGGGGGAACCCACATGTTTGGTGTCAGAATTGCTGTGCATGGAGGAATGGTTTTCCTTCAATGCCTTGCCAGGGGGTGGGAGGCCCGTGGAGGCTGCCCTTGCCCCGGCCAGCGGCCGCTGTGTCTGCCCACCCTCGAATCCGCCTCACTGTCATTGGCTGATGGCTGGGCTGGTAGGCGAGAAGACTTGGGGGAGGGTGGGGAGTATTTTGAGGTGGTGGGTGACCGGGTGGGGCTGGTAGGAGACTGTGTAGGGAGGGGGGTTGCTCCCCTGAGCTGGGGCCGCAGGAAGGAAAGGGTGGGCTGTACTTTGGCAAAGGGGGGCTTAGCCTGGGGAGCCTGGGGCGTGGGCTGGAAGGGGAGGAGCTTGGAGAGGCTGGGAGTGGCTGGGAGGTTGGGCTGTCAGTAGGGCCGGTCAGCGTGTGGTTAGAACGAGTGGAGCAGCTGAGAGACCCGGGGCTACACGGGGAGGTTGGTGCATAGGATGGAGAATAGGGAGCAGGAGGGCAGGTGGGGAAAAAGAGGGACCCTGGGGCGTAGAGACCCCAGGGCAGCAGGGTTTGTGGGCACGTGTTGGTGAGGGGCTGGGGGATGTGGTACCACCTGGTAAGGGGCTGTACGGACTCGGGGGCAGCGGGCCCAGGGAACCTGTGGGAGGCCCGGCCTGAAAGCGACCGGGCTGAAGCCACTGGTTCTGAAGCGGCACCAGGAGGGAAGCCAGCAGCTCCTGGGTCCTCCCTTCCCGACACTGAGCACGAGGTGCCACGGCTGGCCTGCACCGGCTTCCAGGCGTCGCGGCAGGAGGAGCTGAGGAGCATGCCGGTGGGTCCAGCAGCCGCCCGCCGGCACGTGGCTGGGGTCCCCATGCCACGCTGGCCCATCTGTGCCACGGGCAGGAGGTCAGTGCAGCCAGCGCAGGGGAGCCGGTGGCCAGCACAATGCACTCAGACGCCCTCCGGGGCTCACTCTCCCCAACTGGTGTCCCCCAGACTCCAGTTGCCAGGATGGGGTCCCTGGGTGCCCACACCTCTGTAAGCACAGCCACTGTCACCCCAAAGGGACATGTCTTGAGGGGTCCAGTGTCCTGGTGTCCTGAGGGGTCCAGTGTCCTGGAGTTGACTCCATGTCGCGTGACGACCATCGAGTGGCCAGCATAGGTCTTGGTGTCACACAAGAGAGCCGAGTGCCACTCACTGATGTGGGCACCGTCAGAGGGGCCGGGTGGGGGACAGCTCCCACCCCATGGCTCTCCCTGTGGCCCCCGGGAGGAGCTGGGATGCTGGCCGCCGCCTCACCCCCACCCCAGAATTTCTGGCCTTCCAGAGCAATCGTGACCCACACTGGGACACTGATGACAGGACCATGGCCTGGGGGTGGCCCTGGCAGGGCTGGTTCCCTCTGAGGCTGTGAGGGAGAGTCCTTCCAGGCCTCCCTTCCGGGATCCTTGGAGTCCGTTGGCTTTAGAGCCATCACTCCAATCCCCACCTCTGTCTTTACGAGGTGTCTCCTCCCTGTGTGTCTCTCAGTGTCTCTTTCTCTCTTCGTACAAGGACACCTGTCATATTGGATTAGTGGCCTCACCACTCCAGTGCGACCTCATCTTAATTAATTATACCAGCAAAGACCCTACTTCACAGTAAGGCCGCGTACTGAGATACTGGAAGGACATGAATTTTGTGGGGACACTATTCAACTCAATACACCAAGCACTGGCGAGGCACAGCAGTATTGGGGCAAATAAGACTACTGTTTTCTAGAAGGTCAATTCGAGAATATGACAAATGAAATGTTTGATTTGCATCCGTATGTGGAAAAATAAAAAGCTCGTAGCAAATGAGTGGGCTTGGAACAAGTGGATTTTTCTTGCAGTTACAGGAACTCATTCTTTAAAATCCTGTTCCTCGCAGGTAGCAGATGCTGTGACGCCCCTGTTTGCCCTGGAGGCTGAGCACAGGCCGCTAAAATGCAACGCCAGCACCTGTGTCTCTTGGCCTGAGGCTTCTTCTGGAAGTGCTGAGCAATTAGCACACCCTCATACCCACCCTACAAGCTGTTTAATAAATACAACAGATCCCTTTCCCCTGGAAATTCATTAAAGAGGACATTCGTAAATGGAGAGAAATACCCTGTTCATGAATAGGAAGACCAAATCTTCATAAAGATGTCCAGTGTCTCTAAAGATGTTCAGGCTCAATGCAATGCAAATAAAGTACCAGAGTTTTTGGAACTTCACAAATTGAATCAAGATTTGTATGAAAGAACCAATGTCCACGAATTGTTAAGTTATCTAGAAGAACCAGGTGGGGAATTTGCCCTGCTAGGTATCAAGATGTATTAAAAGATACAGTAATTAAGGCAGTGTAGTATCAGCAGGGGGATAGACAAAGAGATTAACCAAACAGGGTAAAAAGCCCCAAAGCCCACCCTCACAGATATGGAAACATATGCAGTTAACGCACTTACAGCTCAGCGGGAAAGGATCGACCTTACAAAGGGTGCAGGAATGTTAGTACATACGTAGTTAAGAAGGAAACTGAATCCTGCTCTCAGAATGTGATTCAAAAATAGTAATAAATTCCAAATACATTAAAGGAATGCAAATGGAAAAGTATTTTAAACTGAATATATAGAAGAATATTTAATGATCACAAGGGGAGGAAGGATTTCTTAAAACACAAAACATTCATCCATAAATAACAAGATTGATACATACGACTACATTAAAGAACTGTTCATAAAAAGACACAAGTATGAAAGTGGAAAGACAAGCTGAAAACTGAGATAAGACATTTGCCACAAAAGATTAGTATCCTGAGTACATAAAGAACATCTACACATTTTAAAAGGAGAAAATCAAATAACATAAAAGAAACACAAAAACAAATGTCACAGAAAAGATGTAGGAATGGCTCATAAAGAAATGAAAAATTGCTCTTCCCCATTAGTAAACAATGCAAATTAAACCTACTAAGAAATTCCACTGTGTACTCACCCCATGTTGGTAAGAATGGGGAGCGATTGGAACTCTCCTGCACTGCCGATGGGCGTGTGGGGTGGTACTGCTTTGGAAAACTATTTGACATCTCCCAGTAGAATTAAAGATACACTTGCCACATCATGCTGCAATGCCATTCTTAGACACGTAGTCTGGACCAGTGTTTTTCAAACTGTACACCCATTAGTGAGTGATGAAGTCAATTTCATAAGATGATGAAAGCAGTGATGATGATGATGTTGGTGGTGATGATGGTGGTCATGATGATGGTGGTCATGGTGATGGTTGTGATGGTGACGATGGTGGTGGTGGTGATGATGATGATGGTGGTGGTGATGATGGTAGTCATGATGATGGTGGTCATGGTGATGGTTGTGATGGTGATGATGGCGGTGGTGGTGATGATGGTGATGGTAGTCATGGTGATGATGATGGTGGTGGTGATGATGGTAGTCATGATGATGGTGGTCATGGTGATGATGATGATGGTGGTGGTGATGATGGTGGTCATGATGATGGTGGTCATGGTGATGATGGTGATGGTGGTGGTGATGATGGTGGTCATGATGATGGTGGTCATGGTGATGATGATGATGGTGGTGGTGATGATGGTGGTCATGATGATGGTTGTCATGGTGATGATGGCGATGGTGCTGGTGATGATGGTAAGAACAACGACAACAATAAGAGAAAATAGGGCAGTAAATGTCAGCAAACATTGCACAGTCTAGGGTAACTATTCCTTCATAACCATTGGTTTCAGTCATGTGGGTGTGCCCTGTGTCACCATGAAAATATTGTGGTCAGAAAGTTTGGAATACACTGTCTAGAGAAACACTTTCACCTGGTACGTGTGTATTGGGTGACACGCACAAGAAGGCTTATAGGAGAAAAAACTGGAACCAACCAAAGTCCCCCGGCAGGGAGTACTCTGCAGACGTGCATGTGAACTCAGACAAGTGCTTGCTCTTGCTGAGACACGTCCCCACCCTCCCCTCTGCTCTGTACCTGAAAACCACACTTCCCGGGCTCCCTTATCAAGGGGCTACAGTTGAGCTTCAGCCCATGGGAGGTGCTGGCTGAGATGGGAGGGTGGGAGGAGGGGAAAGCCAGGGCTTCTTCCATCTTTCTCGCTTCAAGGGGCCGGTAGGTGGGCAGTTGCAGCCCCTCCATGGTCAGGACCCCTGCCCAGCTGGCTCCCGCTCTGGTGACAACCCCCTCCCTTGCTCATCTCTGGCAGCCCGGAGTTGCCTGCTTGAGGTTTCAGCCCTCTGCCCTTCACATCCAGCTCCCCTCATTAAATTCTGCCAATAACCGAGTGGGGAAAGCGAGCAGACGACATGCAGTACGATTCTTTATAAAGCTCTGAAAGTGAAACCAAGTGATTTGCGAGTCTCCGTGCACATGGTGTTCATTATAAAGAGTGATGGGGAGAGGCTCGTGGGGGACGGGACTGTCCCTCTTCTCAAGGTGGGAGGGCAGCAGACACCTCTGGACCCCCCACATCCTGGGGCCTTGCCAGTTCAGGGCACCCCGTTGGGAATTCAAGAGCGGCACCTCACCTGCCCGAGGGCTTTCTCAGACGCACACAGCGAGTCAGGGTGCCGGCTCCCTCGCCATCGTGGGGCGCGTCCCTGAGCCTCGGGGTCCACAGGTGTCTCCAGGGCCCAGGCTGGCTTGGTCACCAGCCCTTCGATGGCTGCTTCCCTCCCGTCCTCCTGCCCCACTGCCCACCTGCCTGTGTCTCCTGGGGTCATCTCCTTGGCTGGAATCCTCATCTCAGAGTGGCTTCTGGAGCCACCGGAAGAGACAGTGGTGAATTTGGGTGCAGTTTTTAAGTTATTATTCTTTAAACTCCATGTATGTATTATAAACATACTTCTGGGAGTATGATGTCTTTTACAACAAGAAAAGTAAATAAAAATGTGTAAGACCAGAATTACAAATGGGGATGAATTTTTGTGATACAACGTGGACTCTCCAGGAAAGTTCTTGGTTGAAGAGGGGCTTCCCGACCAGTTCCCGTCCTGTGCCACCGGACCCGTGGCGGGACACATGAGCACTCCTGAGTCATGCAGGGAGACCTGGGGGGGCTGGCCCAGGACGGAGCCCAGGAGGGGGTGGACCCAGATGCCCCTGCCTGCCCCCGCCCTGCCCAGTCCCCTCTGTCCCCTCCCCCCCCATTGTCCCCCTTCCTCTGAGCTCACACCCACTTCCCCATCTGCTTCCCCTTTTCCTGTTTTCTGTGGGGCCCTTCTCTCTGCCTCAGCCTCCCTCTGGGTTTTCTGCGGATGAAGGAGGAGGAAAGGGCGGGTGCAGGGCCTGGCGGGCAGAGAGGACACCAACGGCCAGCTGTGCCCTCTTTCCAAGGCCTGCAGGATGCCAGGCTCGGCCCTTCCCTCTGGCCAACTTGGCTTTGGACTCCGCCTGTGCGGGAAGGAGGCTCTGGAGGGTCCCATTCCGCTCGCTCGCTGCAGGGCCCTTGTCTGCACCCTGACAAGCCTGTACAAAGACCCTGGAGAGACGCCCTCAGCTCGTCTTGATCTTATTTATGGCAAAAGGAAAAGGAAACCAGGCCGGGAAGCCAGCCAACCCTGAGTCACAGGCTGCGGGCTACAGAAATGCCGTGACAGGGAGCCGCCTGGGCCCCGGGCAGGTGTGAGCTCCTTCCTGGCTGTGCGGGCCCCACCCCTTGTGCTGGTGGCAGAGGTGCTGCGCCCCTTGAGGAGGCCTGGAGAGGAAGGCCCAGTGATGGTGAAGGTTCCCAGGGTGCCCAGTGGGGACAGGCCAGGGAGAACGCCCTCTGACCGCGCAGGTGGCACTGGAGGTGGAGAGATGGGTGCCTGGGATCCCCAAACACACGGTGGACCCCTTCCCTCAGGGACAGCTGGGCCTCAACCCTCCCACTCACCCAGCACCTCCAGAGGGACCACCGTCAGTTCACCTACAAACGAGCACGCCCAACCCCTGAGCTCAGGGGATATCTGTGGCTAGCACTGCCCAGGGCCCCGTGGGGACAGGGGACATGGCCGTGGTGCTTGCCCGGGTTCTGGGGGCTGCGAGGGACCACGCCTGGTAATCAAATGGGCATGCGTGTGCACATGTGCATGTGTGTGGGTATGTGAATGTTTTCTGGTTTTCTTATAGTAACTCCGAGCTCTACCACCCTTTTTACGGCATGAAGTCTCTTCTCACACCCAGAAACCCAACAGCCATGTAACCTGGTTCCTTTTCCATCCCTCCTCCCCCCTCCCTCCCTCCCTTCCTTCCTTTCCTTCTTTCTCTTTACTTCCTTCCTTCCTTCTTTCTTTATGTTGAGAGCACATTTTGTCAACATAAATTAAGAGTCATACAAATGTTCAGATTCTCTAACGCCGTGTCGTTCCTGGGCTGAATCGTGAGGAAGTGATTCAGGTGACTCTCAAGACACATTCAGAGAGAGGTTCAGAGGGATGTTATGTACCCCTACAAAATGCAATGCGAACGACCAACGATTGGAAATGACTTGGGTGAGTTAGGGCGCATCGACAATGGAACATGATGCAAGGTTGAAAATTACTGCAATAAAGTCTATAAAATATGTGGATCACACCTTACTATTAAATAAAAAAGAACAAAAAAGTGAGCCCACAGTATGTCTAGTACTATAGCAACATGTGGACACAGAAAAACTAGCGGAGGGCAGAGACAACCACACACGCACTGCGGGTGTGAGGCAGGGGGGATACCCCTATGCTCCCCTCCGTGCTCCCCTCCCCCACCTTCTCGCACGAAGGGGGAGTGGGGATACACCTGAGAACTATAAATATTTATTGATTCCACTGTGTGTGCACCACTATGGTCCAGAGTAAAACAATGGAAAATGACACCCCGTCTCCAGGAACTTACAGTCGGTTAGAAGAGACTCATATGCAATTTCAAAAATGACAAGTGTCGTGACAAAGTCCTAATCAGGTAAGGTGACTATGGAATTCACTGTCTAAACCGAGACAGCTGGGAGAGTGAAGGGGTCACTATTAAAAGCTACACCAGAAAAATGCGCACGACCTGTCCCTGGAAATCCACACCGACGGGCAGCATCTCACATGATGGAGGCCCGGGAAGGCTCGACCCAAGAGGTCACGCTTGACCTGGGCTTGGAGAGCACACAGGTGGACGCCAGGTGGACGGGGTGAGGGAGGGGGACAGGACCTTCCAGATGAAGAAGGGGGCCTCTGTGAAGCACAGAAGCAGGGACACCGGGACGGGATATTAAGCTTCATGGAGCTCAGGCCAAAGCTGATGTTAAATTCCCTGCACCTGATCGGTCCAGTGAAAGGGCCCCGAGAGGGGAAAGTCCATGAGGAGGCATGATGTCCTGGTGTGCATGTGTGCTGAGCATGCCTTTTATTTTCTGTCAGATGCTTTGAAATCGGAGCTCTGCTGCCCATGGAGGGCCTGCCCCTCCCAGATTAGCTAATCCTAGAGACAGAAAACATTTCTTTCAAATGCAAAGGCACCAATCAGAGCCCACACCGCAACCCCCTCCTCTGCAGGGCCCTCTCACTCTGGGCCAGTGTCCACCTGCCCTAATCACCCAGGGCAGGTGCCTGATACCTGGGGACGCCCCTGCGCCCAGCACCTGCTGGAATGATTCAGACCAGCCAGTCCCAGGCCTGCTGACCCTGCCTCACCCGTCCTTCCCGTGGAAACCACCATCTAACACTTGCCCACATTTCCCTCTCACTCCCTCTGCTTCCTGACCGACCCCGGTGCTTCCCCATGTGGCACTGAGTGGTGTGACGTGTCTCCTGATTCTTGGGGTCTGTGTGTATAAACTTCTTCCTTCGTGACATCATTTCTGTGTCTGCATATTGTACCACATGGGATTAGAACAAGTCCCGATGCCCTTAAAACAGCACGTGTACTGGGTATCTGCCAAGGGCCCTGCTGGCCTGGGGTGAGGCAGTAGGTGGAGCCAGGCTGCAGACCAAGCAGAGCCTAGGTTTTTCGGGATTTCATGTCTCTGCTGAGAAGTTGGGGTTTTATCCTGACAGGGACCTGCTGAAGGACTTCAAACACCAGCCTGATTGGCATTGGCTGTTTTTACCTCTTCAGCCCTGACTTCCCTTCCCTTCCCTTCAGCCGAGCCCTCCATCACTAGATGAGACGTGCACCCCAGGGCTCAGTACCTTTACTGGGGACACTATCACTCTTCTCTCTCCTCTCCAGCCCGTGGACTGAACCCTGCCCTAAGCCCCTCCTCCTGCCTGCCTGGGACCCTCTCCCAGGTCTCCAGAAACCTCCTCATAGGCAAGGGTGGACCACACTAAGATAAGAACTTCTCAGTTCAGATAAGAACCTTTCATTAGGTGCAGTCTGTGGGTGGGAAGTCCATTGGAGCTGGTCAGTTCACCATGGGTGGTCCCACAGGATGGCCACGGGGTGGTCCCTACCAGGGGCTGCGTCCTGGTTGTCAGAATTACCCAAGTGTTACTTCTGCAAGTACAGATTCTAAGGCTCTGCCCAAGACCCTGTAACATGAGAATTTGCAGAGAGAGGCCTGGCTGGGTGTCCCATGGGGCCCTGAGTGGTTCTGATGAAGGGCAGCCTGGGGAACTGCTGCTGGGCAGTGTTCCAGCAGCAGAGTGCCCTGAGTGTCCGGCCTCCATGCTGAGGGTGCAGGATGGCAGGGAGGCGTGAATGCCACAGCCCGGGGGGAGTGTGCCTCCGGCTGGGCCACTGGGCTCAGGGTGTGGCAGGACTTCAGAGCCTTCTGCACCCCCTGCTCTTTGGGCAGACAGGGAACTTGTGAACCAGACATTAGGCAGCTGCCCCAAGCACTTCTGGTTTCTGGATACTGGACTTGAGAACCACTGCCAATGCCCCCTGGGGGAAGGAAGTGAACCAGGACCTCAAAAAGCGGTGGGGGGCAGTGGTTGGAAGGCACTTAAGCACCACCTACACCTGCCTTACCTTTGCACCAGACTCCTTCCTGCTTTCTGAGGAATGGAATCCTCCAACCTCACTTGTGCTCCCTTCACAAAGAAAACAACTGACGTCAGCAGGCCCCCCTGTTCTGTGCTGCTTTATTGCTAGAAAGCTCCTTCTTGTATGAATTTTCAATCTGCCACCCTGTAACTTCTACCTCCTCTAACATTCAGTGTGACACCATCAAGGATTGAAAAGGAGGAAGTAAAGCTGTTGTTTTCAGGTGCTATGGTTGTGTATTTTAAAACCTGAGTCTACAAACATATTATTAGAAATAAGAGAGCGTAATGAAGTCACTATATAGAAGGTTAATGTACAAAAGTCAGCTGGATTCCTGTACATGAGTAGCAAACAATTACCCAGAAAAGGAATAAATAGAAAACATATTTACAATAGAATCACAGAATATCAAGTATTTAAGGATAAATCTAACAAAGTATAAGTCTTCTGCAGTAGAAATTATAAAATTTCATCAAGATAAAAATTTCAAAGACATTCATGGAATGGCATACCATATTCATGGATAGGGGCACATGTTATAAAGATGACAATTCTCCCCAAATTGATGCATAAATTCAATGCATTTCCAATCAAAATTCCAACAGGGTATTTCATGGGACATGCTGGGATCAGGCTAAAATGTACACAGACGAATAAAGGACCAGGAATATCCAGGGCATTTCTGAAAGGGAAGTGGGGATTTCCCCACCACATGTCAGGATCACCATGAAATTACAGTAATTGAGGTGATTCAAGGTTATTGTGAGGGTAGACAACTGGGCACCGGGATTGGATAGAGACCCCAGAAGCAGACATACATGTGAGTAGAAGAGAGAGCAAGGTGGGGAGGGGGAAGGAGATACCCTCAGTCAACAGAGCGAGAAAAAAAGGCCTACTCACATCAAAAAACATATAACTAACTCCACATGGGTTAAGGACATAAATGTTAAAGACAAAGCAGTAAATTCTAAGTGGAAAGCATGCATTACTCTCTTTTAGACATTGAGGTTGGAAAAGATTTCACAAGCATGGCACACAGGTTTGGACTATTGTACCAGTCAGTGCCCTGGCAAGAAACAGGGCACACTCAGAACAAATCATTTGTGGAGAATTTTAGGAAGAGATCATTGACAAGGATGTGGGCAGCGTGTAAGGAACCCAATGTAGGATGCAGGGCACAATGGGCGGTAACACCAGGGAAAGGGAGGGACTTTGCAGGAACCCAGAGGGAGCTGTGGGGAGCGGGTCCTGAAGAAGCCGTGGCCCCTGGTGGAGGGACTCGCTGACCCTCAGTGAGTGGTGGGGGGACCTGTGGAGTCCGTCCCTGACCTCACCCAGCTCCCAGTCTTGACTCCTGCTGGCGCCTCCCAGGGAGGAACCCACCAGAAGCCAAAGTGCAGCTGCCAGGGTGCAGGCCACCGTCACGCCTCACCTCAGGTGTGAGGGGCTGCAGAGGAGAGCAGGAGCCAGAAGTGACCCGCACACCTGGGAGGGAGCGGTCAGCTGGCCGCACTGGGTTACAGGAAGAACCGCTAGTAAAGACACCCCGGAGAAAGCTGAAAGAGGCTGTAACGGGAGAAGAGGCTGACAACACACACAACTGAATACGGGCGGGGTCACGGGGGCACGGTGACTGCCCAGGAACCAGGATCACAGTCACTCCAATAAAAAAGGGCAAACCCTGTTACCTCGGGTGGACACTTGTTCTGAGGCTTAAGACAAATTAACACACGCCCACCGAGCCGCTGCCGCGTGAGGACCAGCGAGGGGAGAGTCTGAGGTCAAGGACCCCCACGAACCAGCTCTGCGCTGCAGCCTGGAGGTGGGTGGGCAGGGGTGGCTTCTCCAATGTTCTCACTTCCTGAGCGGTTCCCAGGCTAAGTGCCCCCTCCGTTCCCCACTGCTATAGGCAGGATTACAAGACCACGGCCTCTTCCTGTCCTGGAACAATCCTGCCTGTCAGCCTCTGCCCTGGGAAGGATCCCGAATGCCTCAGAGCTGGAGAAAGCCGTGACCTCAGCGGAGAAGATCTCTGGGGACAGGACGGATGCGCCCAGGCCCTGGATTCCTGCCTCCAACTCCAGCTTGGGATTCCCAACATAAGGGTCCCCGGGGGAAGCTCCTTTTAAGGACAGTGGTGCCGTGGGGCCAGCTGGGCCATTCTTGGAGGAGGGGGGGCGCTCTGATGGGGACAGGGCCGGCCCAGCTGGTCCAGGAGCGGGAAGCTGGGAGTCTGCACACGGCCCCGACTCCCCCTTCCCCAGGGACCAGGGACAGTGTCCGGAAGATACAATGAGGCTAGAAGTGGGCAGAAGTGGTCACCAGCCCTGGCACTGCTCGTAGCCTGGACCCCGTCACCATCCTCAGGCGAGTCACATCAGCTCAGAGGCCTGAGGTTTTCAGGAAACATTCTGCATCCCCAGAGCCATGATTTGATGTGTAGACTCTTCCTTCTGGCCCAGAAAGAGGGGTAAAGTGCTCATCTTTGATTTCTCTTCGAGCTCAGTTTGATTTGGTGAGCACAGCAGATCTTTATTCCAGAAGCTTCCGGCACAGATGGGGAGTCCGCGTGTGCCCAGAGGTGCCCACCGGGGGGTGTCTGTGCCGCGATGAGCACTGGCCCACACGCACTCACCCACACGTCCGCACACACTCATCCCCCGAGGGCCCTGCCGGAGCTGCCTCCATAGGACCTGCACCCTGAGCCCAGAAGGCCGGCCCCGGTCAGCCCTCTGGCTTCACACACCTTGGGGTTAAAGGTGAAATAGAACAGGAAATAGTTAAGTCTGATGGAAGACTGAAAGCTGTGAGGTTTCAGAAGTCCTCGGTGGGGTGGATTCAGAGTTGGTAGCGTTGTGTTCTAGAAAGTGGCCTCAAACAGTGAATCAGCTGTCACTGAACCTCAGCTCTGGGGGAAACAGTCACACTTTTATCAACCAGCCAACAGATGACCTACTTTCTGCCTGTCGCTATGGAAAGCCTCCTCATTAATGTACGGTTGGTGTGGTGACATGCACGCCGGCTGCAGGAAGCCTGTTCTAACGCGGGTTTTCCCCGTGAGGTGCACCCTTGAGCCCAGAGTCCAGCGCTTGAGCCCTGCCCCCGCTCGGGAGGGGGGCGGATTGTTTAAAATGAAACCACCAGCGAATGCAGAAGGCGGGCGCCACCTAGACCTTGAAGAGGACACCCCACAGTCGGGGCTGGACCGGGAAGGCAGAGCTGGCCGCTCCCCCCCAGCTGGGAACGGGCGCTGGGGCTCGAGCTGACCAGCGCTCCCTGCGACGACCGTGGCCAGTGACCACGGAAGCACACAGTACCGATCTGTGGCTACAATAAGTCTCAGGGAGTAGGCGAATTTACAAGAGCAGAATTTGTGAACCATGGAACTGAGAGTATTTCCTTTGAAGGAAAACTTAGAGATTAGAAGCAGTATGGCAACAGCTTTATGGAAAGGCGTGTTTCCCCTGCACTTACACCCATCAGAAACCCAGGCCTGGTGGGCCTGGCGGGCGGGGGGCGGCGGGCCCCACCCCAAGGTCTTCAGTGGCTGAGAGGCGCCGAGTTCTAAGAGCTCTAACTAAACAAAGGCTTCGGGGAGGTTCCCCAGGAAACAGGCTCTGGGGCTCCGTCCACCAGCAGGAGTCAGTGGGGGCCCGGACACAGCCGTGCGGGCAGACGGGGACGGGCCCGGCTGGGACACCCTTCCTGTGCAACTTACGAAGCGGGTTTCCCCCCGTGTGAAAGCCAGCGTGTGGTGCTGGGTTCAAACACCATCAGGCTGCGCATCAGCTGTGTATCTCTGGAAGGGGTGGGGGGTGGGTTTCAAAGGAACATAAAGGAAAGATTTGTTACCGATGAGTCATCTGCCGCAGTCCCCCGAGACGCTGATGCAAAAATAGTCGGGACTTTTTCAAGGTCACAGTGCTTCTCCAGGTCTATTTTAGGGCGAAGTGAGGTCTGAGATACACGAGCACATGGGACTCTGCAGAGGAGACCTGGGTGCTTCCCAGCTCTTCGCCTGGGCTGAGCTGATACTTAGATTTGGTTTCAGAACATCTTTTATCTGCACAGCACCTTATGGAGCTGCTGTGGGGAAACAGGATTGAAAGCTTGAAGGTTAAGGGCTTCCTGTAAAAGCACTTCCGGTAAAAGGACAGCCCAGGTGTGTCCCCCCACCTGGCACCACAGACCTGACGCTGCAGCCGCAGACGCAGCTGTGAGCCCAGCAGGTGAGGGCCAGCTCAGCTGGCCGCCCCAGGCCGCCTGCCCACCTGCCTGGAAGCCCCGACTTGCTGGCTGGGGAATTCCTTCTGAAAGGATGCGCCTGACCCCACAGTGCCCGTTCCCAGGGACAACCTCGCTGGTGCGTGCAGGGGGTGCTGCCCCGGGCCGGATTCCTCCCATAGCTTAGGATCCCCAGGAGGGTGGGAGCCCAGAGCAGGGGCGGTGCTTGGAATCTGCCTCCTGGGACTAACGGCTCCTTGGAGGACACATCTGTGCATTTTAAACGTGCTCCTGTTCCCGGACCTCGGGCCCCTCCCCACATCAGGGTCAGCAGTCACGGGCCACAGCCATTGAGATGCAGAAATTGATAAAATCTGTGTAGGAAATAGTCTCTCAGCTTTTGTTTCCATTCTTTTAAAACAGAATTGTCCCGTTCCATGGAAAGAGAAAGCAGAGACACATCTGTCTGCATGAGTCAGCAGGGATGCGCGTGCCAGGTCAGCCTCTGACGCGCCAGGGAACAATCTGGCACATCTACCACCCTCGGCAAGGCACGGTGGTGCGTCCACAGCATATCTTGAGAAGTATATGGCTTCTGTAGAGGTACCCCACCCCGTGTGACACATCTGACTGGGGGCCCTCGAGAGCACAGTCTGATTGGCCTGCACCCTCACTGGGCCTTAAAGCAGCTACTGAAGTGGGAGGACAAAGCCTGCTCCCTTCCAGACTGGATGGCTCCTGCCTAGAGACGCCTGCCTGAAAGCATCCCTCACTCACAAGGAGGGGGTCTGCCTTGGGCAGGACAGAGGCAGGATCTCACCTCCACTCCTCCCAGCCTTCCCCACTGGGACATCCACAGTCTTCAGGGGCAGGCACTGCTCAGCTGATTGGATCTTCTCCCAAGTCTACCCTACCACAAACCCTGTATCTCTCCACCTCTATCCTCTTCTCTGCCCCTACACCTATCCCTATCCCTACCTCCACCTCTGTCTCTCTCTAACTCCATCCCCATCTCCATCCCCATCCCCACCTCCACCTCCAACTCCATCCCCATCCCCACCACCATCTCCATCCCCATCCCTGTCCCCATCTCCGCCTCCACCTCCATCCCCATCCCCAACCCCACCTCCACCTCCACCCCCACCTCCATCCCCATCCCCATCCCCATCTCTCTCCATCTCAACTTCCTTCTCCATCTCATCTCTGGCTTCATCTCCATCTCCATCTCTATCCCTATTTCTAGCTCTATCTTTAGTTCTTTCCATCTATCTTAATCAAGCAATAAGTGTCCTCAGATGTGGTCACAAATGCTTTGGGGTTGGCAGACCCTGGAAATGGTCTACGATGGCTAAGCCCAGGCTGTGACTTGGCCACAGTCACCCCTGTGGCTACATCCTTGGCTCTGGTGGTAGAGAGTAGGGGGCAAGGGAATTGGTAGGTGGGTGTGGTGAAAGCCTTTGGTGAGGAAGGAGGGAGTGTGGAGCCAGAGTGTCCTGTAGGAGTTGGAAACACCGACGGCTGGGATGGCATGCGTGCCAGCCACGGCAGTTTTGGTCTGACCCCAGCGCGTCACTCCTCGGGCCCAGCTGAAGGAGCCCCCGGAAGATAAAGGTCACTTTCTTCTCCTCCTTCTTGGAGGCATCTGTGCGTCAGAACATAAGTTTGCTTTTGTCTTTACTGAGAAAGTACATTTTGTGCTTCCTGAAAAATGAAACCAGAGAACTTGTTCCACCAAGAGCTGAGGGCAGATAAACAGAACAGCATGCAGCAGGTCCTGGGGCAACAAGGCAGCCACTCAGGTCCCCGAATGCTCCTCACCAGCTGTGCCCGTACCTGCATCTGCCATTTACCCAAGGTGACCAGCACCCCCAGGCAACCACTGCCAAAGTAAGGTGGGGCCCCCAAGCACACTTCCTCCATCATTCACCGTTTCCAGACTTTCTCATAGTTGCAGCATTAACCGTGTTTCTATTGGCACTGTTTTTAACTGAATTAGAGAAATCAGACACCTCTATTTCAGTGATAGAGATTTCCGATCCCTATCTGGTTTTGTTGTTTTATTTCATCTAAGAATTTACCTCTTAGGCAGGAAAAAAGCCACTCTGGTTCCTGGAACCTCCATCACACGCCCTTGCTGACCCTCGCGGGAACTCTGAGAGGGATTATCTGCCTTCTCAGAGGAAGAGGCAGAGGGAGGGCGCGGTGGCACAGCGGGCAGTCACCTGGGAGCTGAAAGCCCACCGAAGTCGGGCCACCTACAGGAGTGGAATCATGGGTGGGGGGGCCTTAGTGGTTTCACAAGAGCCCGGCGAAGGTGCTGTGCAGCCTGGGCTGAGGACCCTGGACCAAAGGGAGTGTGACCTCAGGATGACACAGGGCAAGCGAAGGGCCTCTCATGGAGACTGTGTCGTCACCACCCACTGGAGGCCAGCTGGAGGTGGGGAAGGACTCCCTCGAGCTTCACCCTGCCGTCATCCTCGGTTAACGCAGTCCCCACATGGGGCTCATTGCCTCTGTCTCAGTGGCCGACTGGATTCCTTAAGGGTCCAGCTTGGGGGCGCTGGATGCCCGGCCTCGGTGCCATCGCAGGGAATAGCCTGTGTTTACCTCCATGGAGAGACCAGTGACCAGCCAGCATTTCAGCCAAGTCTACCACAGGGGCCTGGGTGTTGTGGGTCAGAGGAGTGGGTCCCGAGGGAGGGACAGAGGGACAGAGGCCAGCGCACCTCTGCACCTTGATTCCTGCAAAGTGCAGGTCAAGCCAGGCCTGGCCCAGCAGGGACAGGGCTCGGCCAGCTGGGAGCAGCGCGCAAGCTTGTGGCCCGTGGATCCCTCCTGGGGGGTGGGGCCTGAGGCGGGAAACAGGCGGCTGGAGAGATGTGCCGAGGCTCCTCAGCCAGCCTCCCATCCACGGGGCGGGAGGCAGGGTACGTCCCCTCACGGTCACAGAAGCTGCGGCCCCTCCCCCCAGCTCCCTCCTCTGCCCCCCTAGCACCCGCTCCACCCCCAACGGCTCTGCCGAGACCCTCCTCTTTCAGCCTCTCTGTCCTGTGAGCGTCCTGGGGCTGCAGCAAATTACTACAAACCAGGTGACTTGGAATGACAGAAATTTATCGTCTCACTGTTTGGAGGCCCCAGGTCCAGAATCAAGGTGTCACAGGGCTGCGCTCCCCTGAGGCTCCGGGGAGGGTCCTTCCTGTGTCTCCAGCCCCCGGCGGCTCCGGCCGGCACAGGCAGGTCCTCACCTGTCTCCCCCCCACCGCGGACCCGCAGCCCTGCCCCTTCCATCTGTCACGTCTCCCTCTGCGCCCCTCTTCGCAGTCACTTGTGATGGTCTTCAGGGCCCACCCGGACAGTCCAGGGTGGTCTCCCCTCTCAAGACCCTTCACTTAATCCCATCTGCAAAGACCCCTTTTCCAAATAAGTTCACACTCGTGTCCAGGGGGTTACGACTTGGTGTCTTTGGAGCCATTTTCCACTGAGCGGCCCCTGGCAGTTCAACAGGACTCCCGGGCGCTCTCATCGGGACAGAGGGCCATCCTGCAGGGCGGCCGCTCCCTGTCCTCTGCCGGGGCAGATGGGCGCTCCTGCGGGACCTTCCTGCAGGGAGCTCACAGGTCGCACAGAGGCCGGGCTCCCGCCCCTGGCTCTCTGCGGGGCCCATGGCACCCGGGGGGGCGGCTCTTTCGGAGGGTGGTTGGTGGCTGAGACCCCAGCTGTGGCCGCCGTGCGCTTCCTCAGGCTCTGGGCTTCTCTCTAGAAGCCAAGCGCGTGTCCGCTGAAACTTTAGTGTCACGCAGGTTTCCCTGCACCCGGCCCCGGGTTCTGTGTCTCCACCAAGGACTCTGGTTCCTCGCCACCGCAGCGGGTCTCACCGCCTGGCTGAGCTGCGCCCTCCTCTGCACTCCCCCTCCGTGCCCCTGTAGCCCTGCCCCCCATTCTGTCTTCAATCTGCGGCTCACGCTTCAGCAGCAGCTGTCTGTGTGACGAGGCATGCTGTGAGGGTGACCGGCACAGGGGCCAAGAACAGGGACCTTCCCTGTCTGGGCCCCGTGGAGCCCCGGGCGCATCCTGTCCTGGGGGCTGCGGGCTCTGTCGTGAGTTGAGTCTCCCCGGCATCAAGACCATGAGTGACGCATCTGGAGACCAGGGTGAAGCCGAGGCTTGGACCAGGCCACGTGGGGCCACGTGCTGTGAGAGGGGGGTGGGCTGCACGTGCAGGTGGGGAATGTCAGCTGTGCTCCGAGGCCCGGATCAGACACGGAGGTTACTGGCTAAAAGGAGAAGTCGGGGAAGACAGACGGGAAATGAAGCTGTGCTTTCCCCGGGAGGCGGTGAGATCGGGGGTCTGGGGCAAGCCAGACTGCCCCCGATCCCACTCCGCGTCCCCGCATCCTCGCCCCCCTGGTGGGGCCGCTGGCGGGAGCCGCATCCACAGCTGTGCGGTCGGGTGGCCGTCGGGTGGGCAGATGCCGGGCTCGGGGCAGAGGGGAGGGTGTGTTGGGGTCTGTGGGGTCTGAGGGGCTTGGGGAGGTGTGGGCGAGGAAATCGAGACAGCAGCTGGACAGAGGGTCCCAGAGGGGCCCCGAGACGTGGGCGTAGAGGCGGGGTCGAGGCCAAGGGGCCAACAGGAGTCCTCGGTGGGGAGGCTGCAGGTCACGGCCCTCACGCTGCGGAAGTCAGAGCGGACTCTGTCATGGGTGACCCAGGATGGGGACATTCGTGGAGGTCTGCGGAGCGGGTGGGAGGTCTCGTGGTGACCTGAGTGCCGGGGGCTCCCTCACCTGGACCCCGGGGAGGGTGGGGCTGGGTGGGCTGGGAGAGGATCTGGGGGATCTGGGGGAGTCGGGCTTGGACCCTCTCTGGGAGCTGGTTTGTGAGCCCGGCGGGGTCTCAGGCCACAGCCCTTTGTCGTGCGCAGTTGGGGCCTGGAGGGCCCAGGCAGCCCCTTTCCTGATGTCCATGGCGGGTACTGGGGTGAAAACAGCAGGGAACTCTCCCCCTGCAGCCCCAAGTGTCCAGGACTGGCCCGAGGGCTTGTGCACTTGATTGACTCAAGGTCCTCCGTGGGGCTGGTTTAAATTTTCTGTACGAGTGCAGCTCCAGTGACGAGTTTGTTAATGAAGATCGTTTTCTCCTCCAGGTCTTTAAGGGAGAAAAAAGGAGAGTGCGGGGCTGGCTGGAGCCTCTTTCTTCTGTCCAGTCAGGGAGGCTGTGCTCACAGCGAGGGGGTCACTTTCACAGCCCTCTTGGTGGGTAAAGGCCTTTGTATGCTTCCTGGAATGTGGCTTTTATTTTGTAACAAAGCAAATATTTTAATGTTTGTTTTCCTTTAACAAATAAACATTGGCTCCAGCAAATGTCAGAGAAAATACAACAATAAACCCAAGTGTTCATGATTAATGGAGGGAGAAGAATGGCCCCCCCCACCCCTCCCCCAGATCGGTCCCCAAGTGGGTTTTTCCAGGGAGAGTCTCCTCCACGAGCCCTTCAGAACCCGGGTCAGTTTCCGTTCTTTCAAGTGAGAGCTTTCTCCTGGCCTGGGGGACCCTGTCCTGAAGCCCCCTAAGCTCCAGGGAGGGCCCTGCAGGCAGCCAGTGCCTGACGTCACATCTGTGTCTACAAAAGCATAAGAATTTTTTGGACATAAAAAAGCATACGCGAGTTAATCCCCAGCCCCCGGGCTGCTGGGGGGGCCGAAGGTCTTTCCAAGTCACCCCCATCAGAACAGGGGGCCCGGGCCTTCAGATGTATCTCCCCACTGACCTGGGGGACCCCACTGAGCGGCAGCCCCCCACGAAGACCTCCTAGGTTGTCTGAGGGGCCTTGGCCTCAGCCTGGGGGTATGCCCCCAAATGGCCTGTGTGTCTGCTGATCTGGGTCACCATCTGGAGGTTTCCTCAGGGAAAACCAGGCCCGAACAAGAGTGAAGGATTGTGTGGAAAGAAGCGTGGGCGTCTGGTCTAATCACACCCATTCACACGTGTACGCACACAGGTATGCACACACACACACACACATCCTCACACCCACCCACACGTGCACATGCACACACCAGCAGCCTGGCCACTTGCCTTGGCTGGCGTTCCCGGCTTTCCCAGCTCCCGGCCGCTGTCACAGGAGTCTGGGGTCGCTGTGAGGACACTGCAGCCCCCAGACCCGTGAGCACGTCCCCCTTTAAGGTGGCCTCAAACAATTCCAGGAGATGGCCCCTCCCCTCCCCTCCCCAATCCCTTGCTCCCCTCCCCTCCCCCCCTGAGCTAAGACAACGAGAGAAAGAGACATTCCAAGCTCCAGGGTGACACCACCACCACTGACAAAGGGACACAGGACTATCCAGCAGGCGCAGGGTTTGACGTGCACACAGCAGCAGCAGGGTGGGCAGCCAACTCTCCCCTCCTTGGAGGAAACACAACAGGAACACCTGTGTTGTCAGCCCCTGTGCTGCCCCTGGGCCCATCCCCAGGGGCACTGCTGGCCTCCCAGCCTCTCCCGGGGCCTGTGGTCAGCGAGTCAAAACAATCCAGAGCTTGAGTTTCTTTCTCAGGAGCTGAAGCTCACACTTGGGGTGGGCAGAAACCACAGCCCTCCCGATGACCCGCGGGCCCCGTGGAGTCATCCCTCCACCGTCAGAGGCTGAGACCCCACAGGACGCCCTCATCCTCGTCCAGGGTCGGGTGTTGGGAGTCTGCTGAGTGACCGCCTCCCTTTTTTCTTCTGTAACTTGAAGAGGGGTAAAGTGTGGGGAAGAGTTGTCCCACTGTGATGTTAAGCTCCATGGTGTGACCCCCATCTCCCGTGTGGGGTCTTGGGCCCTGGAACCTGGAAGGAGCTGAGCAGCTGTCTGGGCTCCACGTGGGAGTGAGAGGGGTGACATCACGCGGAACACGGACACTCGGGGTCAGGGTCACCGCTCCATCTCCCTCTCCCTCCTGCAGAGCTCCTGTGTGGGCGCGAGAGCCCTCTGGACAGTGCCCCCCTCCAGGTCTCCTTCTGCTCCGGGCAATGCTGGGAGCCTCACGGTGGCCCCGTGTGTGTTCTCCGGGCCCCATCCCAGGCTGGGGTCCAGTCCTGAGGAAGTGCCCCCCTCCTGGATTCTTCAGATTTCCCAAAGCCCAATCCCACCCCTTTCCCTGCCTCAGCCTGACTTGACTTGGTGACCAAGGAACTGGACCCTCTCATGAGGGCCAGGAGCCTGGAGCAGGCAGGGGCAGAGGACGGGGTGATCCAGGGCTGCAGATGCCCTGTCCCATGGGAGGCTCTGGGGCACCTGCTGTGGACTGCCGGCCTGCATCCCAGAACTTCTGGGGCTTCTGGGGCTTCAGCTCCCAGGGCTCTGGCCACTGTCTCTCCACATGGCCTGCCAGGCCCCTTCCCAAGTTCCTCCTGTGGGAGAGGTCCACAGCTAAACCCAGCTCCGAGGGTCCTGTTGGCCCAGGCCAGGTGGGGAGCAGTGACCACAGACCTTGGTGGGGGTTGAGAGGAGCCTCGTCCTTTCTTACACCTGCTGACCTGACCTCAGGCCAAGAGGACTGCAGGCCCGTGGACTCGTGGCCAGCTGAGTGGGCAGCTCCCTGGGGGAGACCACCCAGAGCTTCTGCACATTACCGCAGTGTCTGGATTTGAAAAAGGATGACGGAAGTGGGGGGAGTGTGGGTATCACCCCTGGACTTGGATGAAACTGGGGTGGCCCTTCTCAATTGGCTAGCTTGGGTGTGACCCTCACAGAGGACCACGGGGTGGGGGCAGCCATCTGCTAAGAGCCTGGCTGAATGTGGTGGCTGAGGGAGCAGCTCTGGGGCCGGACAGTGGGGTCCCGGTCCTGCTCCAGCTGGTGTGTGCCGTGGGTGGCCACCTGACAAACAGGAGTGCTTGATAACACCTGCCCTAAGGGCTGCTCCGAGGAAGAAGTGGGTAGATTGAAGTGATGGACCACACTCCCCACCCTGGGTCCCCACCTTTGCTGTGTGACTCGAGGTCCCTCATGCTCTGACACTGGCCCAGCCACGGGACTCCCTGGCCACTGAGGTGTCAGCAAAGGTGATGCGAGCAGAGGCTGTAGGGGCACACGTGCAGCTGGGCGTGTTCGTCTGGTGTCTCTGCCACCACCATTAGACCATGCCCGTGCCGGTCTGATGGAGGAGGGGGAGCCTTACAGCAGTGCTGAGTCCTCAGCCAGCCACCCCTTGCGTGCGAGCAAACCCAGGCAAGACCAGGTAAATGTGAGGAAAAACACACCCACACACCTCAGAGCCAGACTACCGAAAACTAAGACAAAGAGAAAATCTTAAAAGCAGGAACAAAGGCAACTTCTGTCAAAGGAAACCAAGATCACAGCTAACTTTCCTAAGGAAACAATGGAAATCAGAAGACAATGGAAGAGATCTTTGAAGAAAATCAGTTCCACCCAAGAATTTTTTGAGGTCTTACTTAATTTATTTAATTTTTATTTTGAGATAACTTTAGATTCTAGTCTTTAGCAGAGTTACAAAAATAGTACCAAGGGTCCTCATAGATCCTTCACTGGGCATCCCCTAATGTTAACATGTTACATGACCTTGGCTCAGTGGTCAAAGCTAAGATGTGATCATTGATGCAATGCTGTGAACTAAACAGCAGAGTCTCAGAGGATTTCACCAGTTTTTCACTAATGTCCTCTCTGTTCTGGGATCCCATCCCCTCTTTATTATCACATCTCCTTAGTGTCCTCCAATCTGGTCAGTCTCTCAGCCTTTCCTGCCTTCCACGACCTTGACACTCTTGAAAAGTACTGGTTAGGCATTTCATACAATGACCCTCAATTGGTGTTTGTCTGATGTTTTCTCATGGGTTTTGGAAAGACCACACCACAGCACATCGTATCAGGGGACAAGGCCATCAGGATGCCTTGTTACTGGTGATTAAACTTGGTCACTTGTCTTTGGGGCGTCTGCCTGGAGTCTCCAACACAAATTCACTTATTTCCCCTTTTGTGTTCTGTCCATCGGAAGCCAGTCACAGAGTCGAGCTCACGCTCCAGGAAAGGGGAGTTCATCTCTGTCTCCTGGAGAGAGGATAAACTGGTTAGCGATTCGTGCCAAACCATTGCAGAGCTTAGTATTTTGAGCTATGCAAATGTCCTGCTTTCCTTTAAAGTTTTGCCCACTGACTTTAGCATTTATCAGTGCATCTTGCCTACAGCAATCATTTCTGTAGTATCATAATGATGATTTTCTATTTCCCTTATTTCTTCTACATACATAAAAGATAGTTGATAAAATTAAAAACAGGATAATTAAGGAATTTAAGGAGAGGAGACAGAACACAGGACAGATGGGAATAAGAGGAAATGAACTGTAAGACACTGGTTATGACCCCAAATATCTTACAAATTACATTAATGGCAGCTGAACAAAATACTGTCAAAGATTGTCAGACTAGATTAAAAAAGCAACAAAATCTAATTATATCCTGCTTATAGGGAATACATCTTAAAAAACACAGAAAGGATGAAAGTAAAGAGATGCAAAAATAAACCATTCAATCGCTAATTGAAAGAAAGCTGGTGCAGTTACACAAATAGCAGGGCTGTGTCACCAAAATGACCCTGCAACACAGTTAGGAGGGTGGTCTTGTCAACAAACGGTGCTGAGCTGATTGATGTCTGTCCGGGACTTTGTCTCACATCACATTGACACGTCAATTACGGATGGATTGCTGCTCTAAAGGTGAAAGGTAAACAACAAAGATCTGGGGATATGACATAAGGAAATGTATAATCATGGTATCCTAAATAGACCAGAAAAAGTGTGTGTTATAAAGACATGTGGAAAATGTGACCTTCTGAGTGAGAGGAGTTACTGTACATATCCTGTCATTGAACTAACAAAGGATTTGTGTAGAGAACCCGTAAAGTGCTCTTGCAAATCAAGAGGAATCATGTGCACAGCCCAGTAGACACACGGGCATGGGCTTAGTCCCTTCACAACGGGGGAGACCCGTAAGCATGTGGAGCGGTGTTTAGCCTCATGACGCATCAAGGAAATGCAAGTTAGACCATGAGACACTGTCCTACCAGAATGGTTAAAATGGAAAGATGGACAAACCCAAGTGTTGACAAGGACATGGGAAACCAGAGCCCTCACACAGTGCTGGTAGATGGGCAGATTGCTACAGCCACTCCAGGAAACCGGTGGTCACACTCCTCTAAGGTGTGATCAGCAATTCCACTCCCTGGTAGGTGCCCTACTGAAGCACCCACTCAAGTTCACCCAAAGATTATTAATAGCAGCATGACCCATGATCCCCTAAGTTGGAGACAACTCAAATGTCCACAGTGGGCTGGTTGCAGTATGTCCATCTGACGGAATTTCGTGCAGGACTGAGAGGCAACTGCATACGGTTGGACACCAATGTGTGCACCTCGCACGTATACAGTTGGGCAACAGCAGCCATTCACAAGGAGCAGGATGTAAGGAGGCTCCCCTCAGGTGGTGCAGGTGGGGGCTGGAGCCTGAGAGGGTGCCCTCTTCCATTTCGCGCAGGCGCCTGGCCACGCCCCTCCTTGTGCCGGCCCTGCCCTCACTGCAGCTGGACTCAGGTGATACCAGCCGGCTTCTTCCCTCGCTAGACCACCAGCTCCTGGGAATGAGGACTTTCTGAGCCACTCCACACGGTGTCTGGCACGTCGCAGCTGCTTGGCGACGATTTCACGAGTGAATTAAGAGAGGAATGTTGAGCCAGAAGTGTCACAGCCAGATTTACTCAATGCTGGTGAGTAACTCCTGGGGATTCTGCTGAATCATAACTTCCTTTGGGCTTGGATGTGTTTTACATGGTATGTTCTGAACAGATGGAAGTTTCTTGGCCTCTGGGACTGAAACAGTGGATGTTTGGTAGATGCATCCAGAAGGAAGTGGCTGGAATGTGACTCACGCGGCCCATCTGAGTGCAGATGGGGTAAACAGGCTCCAACGACTTCTGCTCATTTAGAACCAGAGGAAGTTGGGAGCTGAAGCGTGAACAGAAGGGTGGAGGCTGGCCAAAGTCTGGATGGCCCGATTCTAGCTTTTTTCTCATTACACGGGGAGCCCGTGACAACGTCCCTGGAGTGTCTCAGGCTGACAAAATCACCCCATCAGCATTTTCACTGGCAATCAATTAGGTGTGTCCTGGGCAATCCATTCGCGGGGAGGAGAGCCAGGCCTGATCTTCTGCAGAGGGACGGCGGGGCGGTGGGGCGGCGGTGGCCCACGGCCCAGCGACAGTGGGTTGGGGCCAGGGGAGGCACAAAGGCCTGGTTGGGACAGCTTGGGGTTTGCACCGGGGCTGCCTAGGCCAGCACAAGGGTGTTTGAGACGAGAGCAAGGATCCGACCCCCATAACGTTCTTCAGGGCTCACAGTGAAGTTGGGATTCTCTCTGCAGCCAAACTGTGCTCCCAAGGGCATGCCTGAGGCTGGCCACATGGGGCCACGTTGACTGCGGCACTGACGGACACGACGGACAGGACGTGGGGCAGCTGTCTGCTACAACCAGCCTTGCTCTCCTCCTGCGGGACCCAGGCAGCCCCTCCACCAGCTCAGTCCAGCCAACGATGGGAGGGGACAGGCAGAGCTGCCACAAGCCACCGCCACCCACTCGGTTGTCACAGCCGGTCACTCTGTCCTCGCACCCTCTGGGTTCACAGGAGAGCAGCCCACGATATTCCAAAGTATTCCCCAGTATGTGCTCCATTCCTGCCTGTTCTTGCTGTCTGCAGCCCCTCTTTTCATGGGAGCTGAGGCCCCACAGTCTTGGAGTTGGGTTGAGCCCCGACTTGAAGAGGGGGAGATGCCAGCCTTTCACAACTCCGAGAAACCCAGGCTGGGACGTCTGTGGAAGGAGGAAGGACTTCTGGGTTCTGAGTCCTGGGGGAGCTCACAGTGTCGCACCACGCCCCGGGAGGGGGACGCCAGGGCCGCAGGACACCCTGCCCCCGACCCCGCCCGCCCACCCTGGAGCGGAGACCCTGAGAGAGGAGAAACCCAGAATCACCAGGGAGGGTGTGTGAACCCAAGAGAGACCAAGCATTAACCCAGAGGAGACTCGATTGCCCTGAGAGGGCCTGTGAGGGAGCTGAGGGCAGGAATAGAAAATAAAGACCCCCTGATGCACATGTGACCTCTGCGCGGAGCTATCAAAGCCACCTCGGGGAACCGACCCGACGTCCGGGCCCACGAAGCGCCTTTGACCGTGAGCTCCTTGGTTCGGGTGACAAGAGTCTCCACTGTCTGCTGCCATTTAATCAGCTTCCGTTTATGCCCTGAGGCTCAGGGTCTGTGACAGACAAATTAGGGACCGGAAGAGGGGCTGTCTTTTCAGTCCCTTTAAGCTTGAGTGCTTTGGGGGAGTTCCCATGGGATCCCCAGCGTTCAGAGCCCCAGGAGATCTGGAAGAAAACCCTCCTCCGTCAAGTCGAAGCCACTTCTGCATTCCGTTCACTTGTACCTTTCGTGACATTTGGGTGTTTTATCCTCCACGTGAAAATTGAAAGTTCTGTGCCCGTGGGTTTGCCTTTCAGCTTTCTTCTGTCTCTGACTTGAGTAAATAAGAGAAACTCAAGGTGCGGTTGCTGGGGACCAGCGGGCCAAGCGTCGTTTGGCTCTGGGTCCTGTGTCTGCTTCACGTCTGCCGCCCAGAAGTTCCCCGTGGACTCAGCGATGGGGAGAGGCCGGCTGGCCAGCCTCCCAGTTTGTCCCCTTTGAGACTCGAGACCCGCAGCCAGGGGCACACGGCTGGGGGCCTGGATGGGCGCTTTGGGGGAAGAGGCTCCCGCTGGCCCTTGGGGAGATGGAGAGGTAGGGGCAGGAGGGACTGGCCCCGCTGCCCAGCCTCCTTCCTGCCGATTCAGGCGACTCCCTCAGGCCCGTGGCCTCGGAAGTGTTAGCCACACACAGACAGAAGGGAGGAGGGAAAGGCAGCCTCTCTCCTCCGGGGATTCGGGTCCTTTACGACGGTGGGCCAGGGAGAGCCCGCGGGGTAGGGAGGGCAGAAGGTCCCGGCCGCAGGGCTGGGCCGGGGGAGGAAGGTCGCAGCGCTCGGCAGGCCTCCAGGCTCAGAGCAGCTGGGCTGGGCAGGTCAGGGGGCCTGGGAACCAGAGCGGCCCTGGGGGCTGGGCTGGCCTGGCGGGGGAGGGCACGCTCGGGCCCTTCCTGCCCTGGACGGTGGGGCTGTGGCCCAGAGGGTAGCGCCGCGCCGCCCCAGCCTTGGAGACTGAGGCCCCTCCGGCTCCCTGCCCATAGTGCAGGCCCGTGGGAGTCCCGGGCCCACCAGGGGCTTCTGTTGTCACTGTCGCTTCCGGCCGAGGGCAGTGGTGGTGCCCTCCTCCCAGGGCCGGGCTCCTCCCGGGCTTCTGCGCCAGCTCCCAGGCGGGCACGCTGCCCAGCGCTCCTTCCAGATCCACGTGCATGGGCGTGCATGTGCGTGCGTGCGCGGGCACGCGTGTACGTGCGTGTGTGTGCGTGCGTGTGCACGTGCACGCGTGCCGGGTGTGAGGCCGGCTACACCTCCCGAGGGGGTCTGTGGGGGCCCTTCTGCTGCGGGCGCTCGTCCCCGCCTTCTGCTTCACAACCAGAGACCCAAGGAAGTAAGGGGGGCCCGGGAGAGCATTTCTGGGAGCCCCCGAGGCGGGAGGGTGGCCAGGCTGAGTGCAGGGCTTGAGGAGGCGGAGAGGCAGCCGGCCGGCTTCGTGTGGGGCTCTGGCTGGTGAGCGGGATGGCGGGGTTCACCTGGGACCGTCCACGGCGCGGACAGCCGGTCTAAATTGCTGACCCTCCAAGGCTGTGCAAGGGCACTTGCACAGAAAAGGAAAGGTTCACGCCCTTAATGACGGAAAGGCATGGCAGAGTCCTGGCCCCGGGGGTCCAGGCGTGGGAGTGAGCAGGCAGGGATGTGGCCCATTGCGAGGCCCAGCCTCGCAGAGCATGTGCGGGTGTAGGGGCAGAGGAGGGGGAGGAGGAAGAAGTGCGGCTGCCCTCCAGGCCTTGGAACCCCTGACACTCTGTGTGGCCTCCCATCTGCCGGGACGTTCCTGACCCCCAGGACCAAACGCAGCCGACACGATGGCCACCTCGGCAAAGGTGGGCCCTAGGTTGTGGGGCATGGGTGCCCGGCAGAGGGAAACACGCCCAGGAGGGGAGGAGAGTTTGGCAAAGGCTGTTTACAAGGACTGGTGCAGTAGCCAGGGTTTGCAGTGGGAGCGTCTCTGCCTGGGCCTGCAGGCGAGGGAGTGACCAGGGAGGGGGATGCCTTGACCCCTCTCTCCTCCCACTGCCAGGGCTCCATGGGGGACAGAATTAAAACCAAGTCTCTTTCCAGCCCAGGAAACCTCTCCATAAGGGTAAGAGAGAAGGACACGAGTCTACGTTGAGCTGGCGTTAAACCGGAACGGGACGTACCGCACGGCCGCTGCTGAAGCCACTGCAAAGGCAGAAGGAAACCAGACTCTTTGCAATAAGCAGGCTCTGCAGTTGGAGTCCGTGACTCGTTCAGCCCATTCCCCACGCCCCCCGCCCCCCAGGAAACGGGTGTCGGGGAGGCACCTTCCTTGAAGATCACAGTTCAAATAGCTGGCTCCCAGGCCTTGAGGAGACATTCCTGAGTGGTGAGACAGCCCATTAAAAAGATTTACAAACATTTGGAAAGGACAGAGAAAGACATTCTGGAAAGGGAGGGAAGGAGGAGTCTCATCTCTCGTTTTCAGCGGGGAGGGGTTCGCATCTGCCCTGGCAGCTCCCACCGCCAGCCCTCGGGTGGCCCCTGGGCAGGCGAGGGTGTGGGCGGCTGGGAAGTTCTGCACCAGGGGCAGAGGGCAGGGCCCAGGCTCCGCTCAGGATGTGGGGCGCAGCCGGCTGCAGCAGGGACCCCAGCCCTGAGGGCATTAAGCCGCGTGGCTGCAGGACTTTGTGAGAGGTCAGTAGGGACCCGTCTGGGGCTACTGCCCAGCTGCTCGCCCCAGCCCACATTCTCTCGCAGGAAAAAGACTAAGGCGTGTTCCTTGTAACAGACCAACATCCAACAAAAACTGCCTCCCCAAATCCCAGGCCTGGGTGTGGAGGCCCAGCAGGCCGTGACTCAGGCCCGGAGCTGGGATGGAGACCTGCACCGTCGGCTGCAGGATGTGGGGAAGGAGCGTCCACCCACACACTGCATGGCCAGTTGTGTTGTATCTTTTCCTGTAAAAGTTGGAAGTGAACTCCCTGACACGGGACATGATGTACTTTGGGATAATGAAGCAGCCTCTAATACTCGAGAAGCGGGTTCTGTGGGTCAGGACAACCTTGCAGAACATCTATGGGGACAGTGGGCCAACGTCGGACTTTCTTGCTACCCCATCAGCTAATGGGACACCCTGCCATTTGGCCTGGGGGGCTGTTACAATTTTAAAAAGAAAAGATTTTTGAGGGTTTCTCAAAGTTTAAAAACAATGAGAACTCTATGTGTGTACCTAAACATACTGTAGGAGAGCAACAAGAGCCTTTCTTCTACCCTCTTAAGTTTTTTCCCGGAGGCCTGCGAATTAAACTGAGAAAAGCCAGATTAACAGAGGAAAAGGTTTATTTCACATGCACATGGGGGTGGGGTTGCATCACAGAAAAGAAAACTCCAAAGAGGCAGGGTGCAGGGGCGGGGGGTGGTGGTTACACAATCATTTTAACAAAGGGCAGCCCTCATGGAGAAGAGACGGGGGCGGGGGGGTGGGGTTGTGGGCTAGGCGGGTAAGTTGTGGGAAGGTGACTAGGAAACTATGGAAACATGGTTGTTTAGTGAGGTCTGTTATACAGACTCAAGCCCAAGAATGATCTCCTGAAGACACCTTTGCACATGGAAATTATCTTTATAAAAGGGAAGAAAGGAGGGCAGAGATCCCTCCTGTGCTTGTTGTTTCTTAACCACCTTCAGCTCAAAATAATCTTCATGCCAAAGTGGCATATTTTGGGGTGGCATGTTCTGATTTCCCTCAGTCCAAAATCAGATCAGAGTTTTTAAGGAAAATAAGTTCAAGGAAACTTTGAGGAAGAAAAATCTATAGATTTACCCACAGGCAGCTCTGTGACTTAGCGGGACTTGTTCTCTCTGTGATCATCGCCCTCCAGCTGCCCCGGGCCTGTGCTCTGGCCCTGGCGGTGCCGGAGGCAATTCCTGTGACCTCTGGTCCTGGGCGCTGTCACCCCAGCTTTCCCTCCCCCCACTCTGCCTCTCAGAGAGCCCGGCCCAGGGTGTTTCTGCAGCTCCCCCCACGAAATGCGTGAGGATACCTGGGGGGCCCACACACTGGGGCGTCACACGAATCCCTCCGAGCAGCACCCGATAACCAGCCCACCACCCTCACACCCACCGGGCTGCACCTGTCCGGGGCAGGTAGGGATGCCTGGTGGTCACCTCGCGCCTCCTGAAGCCTGCCCGGTGGGGGCCTGTCAGGAGCGCAGGACGGGGTGTCCCAGGGGTGGCTACTGAAACCCAGCGGGACCCTGCAGGGCCCTCCTGGGTATAAAAGTCCCTCTGTGTCCCCCATTTCTTGTTTGTAAAAAAAGCTTTAGTCTCCTAGGCCTTCCCCAAGTTCCAAAGAGCAGACTCAAGCAGTTACTAATTAGAGAAGTAAGGGAACCAGAAACAAAGGAGAAGCAGTCAGTCCAGAGCAGCAATGACAGCTTCAACCATAGTCAGCGGTGAAACAGAGTCCTAGCTCCTCCTCAAGGGATACACACAGCAACCTGACGCAGATCTCTGAGCTGTTCTGCAGAAACTAAGACCCCCCACGCCCGACCCAGAGACACAGTTTCCCCTCTCGCTGCCCCCACCTGCCTCTCTGTTCAAATGGCCAAGAGCCTGGGCTACGCCTTCAGGCTCCTGCAGGGTGGGAGGGGCCCCCTGCTCCAGGAGCAGCGGGTGGGCCCCTCAGCTGGGGCGGTGGTCGGGGGCTTCCCCCAAAAGGGGCTCTGGTGCCGCCCAACTCCTCACCCTGCTCCCAAGGGGCAGCAGACCCATCCTGCTCTCCAGCCCCCGTCGGGGGTGGACACAGCATTGGATGAGTCAAGGTTCAAGGGTGACGGTGGGGTAAATGCCAGTACCAGGGGCAGTGGGCGAGCAGGCAGGGCGGCTTCAGGGAGGAGGTGGCCCAGGACCTGTGACCCACCCTGCTGGGCCAGGAGTCACCAAGGCCAAGGCTGGGAGGGCTCGGGCAGAGGCAGGCCTGTGTCACCTCCTGCCATGGCCCCAAATCTCACTGTGCCCCCTCGCCATCCGCATGCCCTGCACCAGGGCCCCTCCAGTGTGACCTGGATGTCGAGCCACTCGGCCGGATTCCCTGTGGGTGACCGGGGCCGCACAGGCTGCTGCGGGGTAGCTGAGATGGCAGCAGCGGGGCCAGGGCCAGGCATGGGCCTCCCAGTCCCCGGCACACGCCGGCTGGAGCTCCTGCTGAGGTCCTCCTCGGGTGGCAGGCACAGCAGGAGGCATCTCTGTTAAAGGAAGAATGTGGGGCTGGAAGCTGAGAGCGTCAGGGGCCCGCACCACCTGACTCAGACACCCATCACGGGGCCCTGAGTGCGAGCATGGGGTCCCCAGGCTCCTCCGTGGTCGCCGGGTCTCTGCAGCACTGAACTCTGGCCTCCTGCTGCCCCCAAGTTCCTGCCTGAGCAGAGAGGGAGACTCTGCCAAGACTGGCCGTGGGCGTCAGCCACCAGAAGGCTGCAACTCCCAGGCCCCTCGCCCTGGGCACACCGGGAACCTAGTCGGGGACCCTGTTGGGAGGTCCCCAGCGCCACCCGCCCTGTGCTCCCACCCCGAACCTGGAAATCCTGACTGGATCCTGAGTCTCCGGATCTGTGGCCCACCTCCACCCTATCTTACAGATGTTAAGGTTTTATTTACCTATCTGGGCGATGTTCATTGAATTAAAACATTTTGCTTGTGATAGTTTTCCCTTTGTAACTTCTTTGCAATTTCCCCCAGATGAGTTGCTTTCAAATCTGTCTGAGTTTCCCTCGGCTGCCGTGACAAAAGACCACACACTTAGCGGCTTAAACAGCACAGGTATCTGACAGTCTCCCGGGCCACGGTCCTGGAGGCTCCCGGGAGAGGCTGCTGCGGCCACCCCGCCCCAGCCTGCATTCTGCTGTCTGATTGCCTTCTCCTCTGTGAGGACCCTCGTGGTCACGTGAGGTTAACCTACGATGATGTCCCGTCCCACCGTCCCCAGCCTTGATGGCGTCTGCAAAGTCGCTTTGCTGAACGATGGCACTTGCTCACAGTTCCAGGGACTCGGGCCAGGGTCTCTTTAGGGGACTTATTCTGCTGACCCCCCGGTTCTAACAGAACTCCGTCACGTCTTACAGAAGCTTTCTGCGGGGGGATGGCTCTGTCTCTCCGGTGACTTATGCTCCCCGGCCATCGGCCTCCCTGAGCTTCTCTCTGGTTTGAGATGCTCACTTTTCCCTCAAGGCTGGAGGGGGGCGGGGGGGCGCTGCACCCGGGGCTCCCAGCACACGGGGAGGGGGGGAGAGCTTGGCTGAGTTAACCCCGTAAAGCCCCCGACGCTGCGTGCTCCAACGTGGTCCCATCGCTCTGGAAGCCCCCTGCTCCCACCCCGGAAGGGATGAGGGGATGGCTGATGGCTGGTCCAAGGGGATGAGGCTTACGGCCATCCCAGGACCGCGCGGCCAGCTCCCGTCTGCAAGGCCGCCCTCCTCCACACTGGGCTTCAGGTGCTCTCCACCTGAGGAGGCTAGCCTGCCCTCAGTGTCCTTGTCATTAAAACATTCTTTATAATCTCCAGCTGTCAGGTATAAAATAGGTTTCAAAGTCACTTTCAGCTCATAAAGGATTCCTTTGGGGATTGTCTTCATTTCAAAGGGACTCCTTGGTTTCCACCATCCCGTCTGTAGGGGAAGTCGGTGCTGGGTCATCGGAGGCCCCAGGGCTCTGTCCCTCTGGGTCTTCTGGAAATGTCCCCTCCCCAGAGGGGCCTCTGACCCCATCCGAAGTGGCCCCCGTTCACCTCCTTCTATCCCAAGCAGGACCGTCGCTCCATTCTTGTCTCTTTGTCACTCACGAGGATGTAGCCATGGGGGCCCTGGAAGCCGGGCAGGGCCGACCCGTGTCCCAGGTCTCCCCGGGCCGCCCCACCCCCCTCAGGGGCTCCATAAACGCGGCTGAAGCCGGTGAACTTTCCAGCATCACCCACCCCCAAGTGGGACAAAGGCTCCACGGCTGAAATCTTGTAAAGCTCATAGTACAGTTAAAAAGTCCCCTTTTATCGGACCCCACACACTGTGGATTGCCTGTTCCTAACGGCCTGGTGAGGAGGGTCTGTTTGTTCCTGTACCTTTTCTGGCTAGTGTGAGGGCAGGTGGGGTGCGACCTCTGCAGAACTCGGGGCAGAGCAGGCGCGGCGGGGGGGACAGACCAGGCTTGACCGCAGCTGAGGAAGGCCTTCCCCTGGGGCGTGCAACGTCTGCGGGTTTGGCCCCGGCTGCCAGGCCACCTCCGAGCACAGCCCCTGCCATCTTCACCCAGACTGGCACGCCTTCCCAGTGTCTGCAGAGCTGGCCCCGTCCCCTCAGGGCCTTTGCACACACAGACCCTGCTGCAGGACCCACTAGCCCTTCTCCAGATGCTCATTCCTGCGCTGCCCCAGGTCCCGATGGTCGGGAGCCCTGACATACTCTCCTAGACAGGTCCTAGGGCAGCTGGACGCCTGGTGAATCAGGGCTTCAAATCCAGGCTCTGAGCTTCCTAGCCGAGTGGCCTCCTCGTGCCTCGGTTTCCTCCCCCATCTGACGGGAATGATGGCGGCGCCTATGATGGGGTCGCTGTGAGCAATGCATTAGCACCTGCACCTACTGGAATTACATACAGGCTAGTGCTGAGCTGACCCACTCCCTCCCCCGCCATGAAGCTCTCGTCCGGCTCTGTGCCCACGGCCAGTCCAGCCCTGTCTTGCACTGAGGAGTCCGGTGAATGGAGAAATGGCAGGACCCGGGGACTCTGGCTCTGATCCAAGCGCCCATCTCCGTCCTGGAAATGGATGTGAATCAGGTCCTTGCCTTGCTCAGGAGTGGTGTGGAAGTGGCCCCGGGACAGTTTTGGTCACCCCTGGTCAGATCTGCTGGCAGGAGGGGCCTACTGGTACCCACGACACCCACAGCAGGGAGACGGGCTGGACGAGAAGCAGGCCTCGGCGGGTCTGCGTACTGACCCTCAGCGAAGGCCGTCTCCCTGCTCTGGAGCCTCAGCCGTCCGGTGACATTTGTTGGCGGAACCCCTCCTGGGGTCCTGGGCCGGTCCTCGGCTGCCACGGGGGCCCTCCCGCCTGGGGACAGGGCTCGGGAGAGCGGCCACAGAACCACGAGGAGCTCAGGCCAGCTCCCCAACTCAGCCGGGATGGTCTGTGTTTGTGACTGTTACATATGGGCTTCATTTACACCCATGCTGTTGTTTACATGATGGATTGAAAAATTTGAAAACTGCAAGACACCAGGCGATTTGACTATTCTTTCCATATTTGACAGGAGATAAGCTAGGACTCTCTACCCACCGCCCATAGCTGCCACAAGGATGGAGAGCTCACCCATGTCTCCCATGACACCCCCTGTGCCCGGCAAGTGCCCGGCACCTGCGTCCGTGGGCGAGAGATCTGAACTCTCTGTAGAGAAGTGTGTGTGCACCCGGAAAGCATCATTAACAGGGAGACCAAACGCGAGGAACTGGACATTCTTTCTCTGTGAAAGAACATCTGATTGGAAAAAAATGCAGCTCCAGGGACCTAAGGTCAGCTTTGAAATGTGCAGCTTCAGCTCGTTCGACAGCAAAACAGCCTCATAAGCATGGAGCCGGGGCCTTGCTTGCTGTGCTTGTGAGCATATGGCCACCTCCTTGAGAGAGACAGAGTTTGTCCCTGATTTAACTGCTCTTCTTCTTTTTTTTAGTGTTTATTTTGAAATAATTTCAAACAAAGAAAATTCAAGAAAAGTTGCAAGAATAAAGAGGGGACTTTCTGTGTAGCTTAACTCTGACTTACTGATTTCTTACATTTTATCCCATTTCCTTCAACACTCACACTCTCTCTGAAGTGCCTTTAGAACCAACGGAAAGTAAGAGGGAGACCCCATGTCCCTTCACCTGTGAGTACCTCAGTGTGCGTCTCCTGGGAGCATGGACTTTCCCCTACAAATCCTCAGGGCAACAGTCAGATAATATAACACAATCATATGACCAAACATCCCTGTTCAGCTTTTGCCAAAGTTCCAACAGTGTTCCTTCCCATCGCGGGTAATGTCTGGCAGCTCATACTAAACTTGGTTGTCACCTCTCCTCCAGGTGCTGGGCCCTTCCTGCCTCTCTCTAGCATCTGCTGCTGGCTGAATGTAAGGTGAGAGCCGGTGCGCAAAGGGGAATTGTTGTTTGCAGAGTCTCAGCCTGGCAACCCCAAGGTGAGAGCGGTGGGGGGGTTGGGTGGAAGATGGTCCCTTAGTAACAGACACACTTTCCTAATTGTGTGCCTCTGATTTCTCAGCCTCCCTTATTGCATTGGCTGTAATTTCCAGTACAATGTTGAATAGCATGGTCAGAGCACTCAGCCTTGCCTGTTCCCAGACTTCTGGGGTCAACATTCTGTACTTCACCAAGAAATGGGATTTTAGCTGTAGGTATTTCATGGAGGGGCCATATCAGGTGAGAAGGTTCCACTTTATTCTTAGTCTATATAGAGCTTTTATCATAAATAGGTGTTAAATTTTTTTAAAAATTTAATTATTTTATTAATTTATTTTTGGCTGTGTTGGGTCTTTGTTGCTGTGCACAGGCTTTCTCTCTAGTTGAGGCAAGGGTGCGCTACTCTTCATTGTGGTGCATGGGCTTCTCATTGCAGTGGCTTCTCTTGTTGTAGTTCACAGGCTCTAGGCATGCGGGCTTCAGTAGTTGTGGCTCATGGGCTCAGTAGTTGTGGCTCGCGGGCTCTAGAGCACAGGCTCAGTAGTTGTGGCGCACGGGCTTAGTTGCTCCGTGGCATGTGGGATCTTCCCAGACCAGGGCTCGAACCCGTGTTCCCTGCATTGGCAGGTGGATTCTTAACCACTGCACCACCAGGGAAGCCAAGTGTTAAATTTTTGTTGAGTGACTTTTCTGCATTTATTGATGATTATATATTTCATTTTTTTATTCTACTCATATGGCGAATTACATTGATTGATTTTTAAGTATTAAACAAATCTTGCAAATTTGGGCTAAACTATGCTTGATCACACTATGTGGTTTCATTTTACATGTATCACTGAATTTAATTTACTAATATTTTGTTAGGTATTGTATTTTGTATCTATGTTCATGAATGTTATTAATCTCTAAGTTTCTTTTCTTACAATGTTTTTTGTCAGGTGTGGGATCAGGGTTATGCCAGCCTCATGAAATGAGTTGGGAATTGTTTCCTCTTCTATTTTCTGAATGATTCTGTGTAAGATTCATAATATTTCCTCCCTAAATCTTTGATAAAACTCACAGTGAAACCATCTGGGCATACGGTTTTCTTTGTAGAAACAGTTTTGATGATGAATTCAATTTTTAGAGATAATCATAGGTCTATTCAGATTTTCTATTTCATTTTGTGTTAGTTTTCGTAAGTTGTATTTTTCCAGAATTTGTGTCACCTAAGTTGAATTTATTGACATAAAGTTGTTCATAACATTTATTCATTCTCTTTTTATTATTTGAAGGATCTGTATTGATATCCCTCCTCTAACTCTTGATTTCTGTCTCTTCTGTTTTTTTAAAAGTCTTGCTGTAGAGTTATCAATTTTTATAATTTTCAAAAAATCAATTTTTGCTTTGTTAATTTTTTCTGTTTGTTTTCTAGTTCATTACTTTCTGTTATTATTTTTATTATTCTTTTACTTTTTTGTATTTAATTTGCTTGTCTTTTTCTAGCTCCTTATGGTGAAAAGTTAGATAATTAATCTTTTTTGTTTGTTTATATCTAATGTAAACATTTAAAGCTATGAATTTCCCTCGAAGCACTTCTTCGGCTGCTTTCTATAAGTTCTGACATGTGTACCTGTGTGTATGCACATGTGTGTACCTATATGTATATGCATACCTGTGCATGTGTACCTGTGCACCTGCACGTGTGCGTATGTGTACCTGTGCACATGTGCATGTATGTGCTCATGTTTGTGTATCAGTTTGCTAGAGCTGCTGTAACAAAGTACTACAAATGACAGCTTTAATGACAGAAATTTATTATGCCACAGTTCTGGAGGCCAGAAGTCTAAGATCAAGGTGTCAGCAGGGTTGCTTCCTTCTGGGGTCTCTGAGGGAGAATCTGTTCCAGGCCTCTCTTGTAGCTTCTAGAAAATCCTTGGGTTTCCTTGGCTTGTGGAAACATCACCTTGGTCTCTGCCTTCATCTTTACATGGCATTCTCCCAGTTGCATGTCTCTGTCCAAATTTCCCCTTTTTATAAGGACACAGTCATATTGGTTTAGGGTCCACCCTCATGATCTCATCTTAAATTGATTATCTGTGTTATGGGCTGAATTTTGCCCACCTCCAATTCATATGTGGAAGTCCTGACCCCTTAGCACCTCAGAATGTGAACTTATTTGGAGACAGGGTCTTTAAGGAGGTAATTAAGGTAAAATAAGTTCACTGGGGGTGGGTCCTGATCCCGTATGAATGGCATCCTTATGAGAAGAGGAGATGAGGACACAGACACACACAGAGAGACGACCATGTGAGAACACAAGGAGGAGACGGCCGTCTACACACCCAGGAGGGAGGTCTCGGCAGAAACCTGCCGCGTGACACCTAGATCTCAGAGTTTAGTCTCCAGGACTGTGAGAGAATAAATATGTGTTGTTTAAGCCCCCCATTTGTGGTGTTTGTTACAGCTGCCCAAGCTAAGACACCCTATAAAGACCCTATTTCAAAATAAGGTCACATTCTGAGATATTGGGGGCCAGGAATTTAATATGTAAACTGGCGGGGGACACAATTCAGCCCATGACAGCATGTATATGTGTGTACATGTATACATGTGTGTATGTCTATGTGGGGAAACCACATGACTCTGTGTATACAGGACACAGGTGAAGAAACTGGGTCCAGTGCAGTGATGGGACCTGCTGGGGAAACCCAGGAGGCTGGGCAAGTGGCCTTCCCCTTATGGTGCCGCCACCCCACCCTGAGGCCTCAGCTGCCACTGCCTGGCCCCCACCCGTCCTGGAGGTGACTTTCCCACGGACTGCTGAGGTCAGGTGATGGGTCCCTGCCGCCCTGGCTGTGGGCACCTGGACAGGCAGTGGGTCACCCACTGCAGCTGGGGATGGGCCCCACGGGCAGGAGTGTGATGATGCAATAGAGGTGACTTCTGGGCACCAGGACAGAGCTGTGAAGCTGAGAGCCAGAGGAAGCCAGTGAGAGGGGCTGGTGGGAGAGCCCAGCCGAGGGCAGAGCCTGAGGGGACCGAGGGCAGGACGGCAGGGCCAGGGTGTTGGGTCGGGACGGCTGGTCCTGCTCTGGGGTCTGGCCTCCTCTCCCCCGGTTTCTGACATTTTTATTTCTGGCGTATCCTCCGCAAGGCCCACAGACCCCCAGCACGCGTATGGCCGCTTCGGAGAGAAGGCAGGGCCTGGCCTCAGGTGGTGTCCGTGCAGAGGGCGCGGGGCTGACTGATGGCCGGGGGCTGCCCCAGGCCCGCCAGCTGGCCACGGCCCAGGCCACGCCACGTGGGACCAGGAGGAAATGGGTCCCAGATGCTGCTGAGTGGGCTGGGTGTGAGCCCCCCGATGTATGGAAAGAGGAGGTTGGCTGCGGTCAGCTGGTCAGCGTTCCAGGGCTGTGCCCCCGGGGTCACCTTGTGGGAGGAAGGAAGCGGTCCTGGGAGGGGCAGATAAGCCCTCCTGCCCCCGCAGGAAGGGTGGGCCACGCACGCTCCATCTGGACCCTCCTTTCCCCAGAAACCATGGGCCCAGGTTCGTCCCAGGGCACATGTGGGGGTGGGCGCAGAGGTCAGCTGGCTGGCATGGCTGCACACAGACCCAGTGCACCCCCGAGGCAGGGCTCCCCACTCAGCCTCCTGGGCCAGGGAAGGGAGTAGGATCCCCTCCCGTGCCCCCAGCACTGCAGGCAGGCAGGTGGCAGACGGGGAGGCCTGGTCTCTGCTGGCCGCACGTCCAAACTGCTCAGGAGGCCCCAAGTGTGAGCTGATCGCTGGCCCAGCATGAGCTTCAGGACCCCACACGCCAGGCTGAGGGTCTTTCACCATCACTCAGAGAAGTTTGCTGGGTTTCTCTTATTTCTCAGCAGCTGCCTTCCTGGGGTGGAGGGAGACCTTGTCTGGACCCCCACCTGCTGCTGCCGAGCCCTGGTCCTCACAACTCCCAGAGTCTGGAAGCCCCTTTCTCACCTCTCCGGGGTCCTCTGGGCTCCCCAGTTCGTCCTGGCAGGTTCTTGTCCACCGGAGCCCAGAGTTCGTGCAGCCAGAGAAGAGCCACAGATGCCCGGGGGGAGGATGGCCCTTCCGGGACAAATCGTCCATCCAGTCTCACCGCCTCCAGGCAGTCCTCCACCTTGAGGCTGTCTGTGTGCCCTTCCTCTGTGCCAGCTCACCCCTTGTGTCTGCCCAGCCACCAGCCCCTTACGACACTGGGCTCTGCACCCGAGGTCCCTACTCTGGCTCCTGACTTCCAGTCTCCTGTTGTCTGATAAAACGCTGCTCTTCAATCCCGTGAGTTTTCTAGCAAAGTTCCCTGTTTATTGGTACCCAGGCGAGGTTCTTTCCAGCTGGTGCTTTGATCAGTGTCCTGGGAGGTGTGAGGCGGGAGGGTGGATGGCAACTTTTTCCCCACCGGGACCTTGCTGTGTGTCTCTCCCCATGGGATGAGGGCCTGGGGACCTCCAGCCTGAGGTCTCCCGTAACATCCATCTGCATACAGCAGGCACTCAGCACTGCTCCACTGAGCTGTCACAGGGTGAGTCACCGCCCCACAAGGTGCACCTTGGCCTGATTCTAGAGGTCCTGCCTGGGGGATCCGAGTGTCCCCAGACCCGGGAAGTGGGCACCAGTCGATGATGGCATCTGGGGATGGGGGTGTGGTATGGAGCTCTGCTGTGGGTGTCGAGGTTCGGATTGTGACCTGGAAATCCTTGGGACCAACTTTTCTTTTGCCTGGAAGGGTGCAGAGTGGCCAGAGCCTTCGAGAACTGGGGGACTGGCCAGGCCCCCAGTTCGTGCTCTCTGGCTGCTCCCCCGAATTTCCCGGGATGACACCCCCTTCACCTCTGCTCTCTGGCACCCCTTCCCCAACCTCACACCCACAATCCCAGGCTTGTTGCTCCCCAAACACAGCAGAGCTTCTGCCCTAGCAGGGCCACCCGGGTGAAGCCACCGGGGATTGAGGGAAGCACCACTTCCACCTGGAGGGGAGCCCCCTGCCCGCTGCAAGGCAGGGCCCTCCCTGGAGGGACACAGGTCAGGACCAGGAGGGAGTGGGAGTGGCCCCACTGGATCCGATGTGGCAGAAACCTGCCTGCTTGTCCTGAGCCCGGGGAGCGTGCAGGAGGGTCGAGGGCTCCGGCTCCCGAGGACACGCTTCCAGCCCAGTGCAGGTGGGCAGGCCGGCGTCGGGTCCCGGGCTGTGTATGTGAATGCACATGTACGCATGTACAGTATGTGCAGGTGTGCGTGTGAGCATGTATGTGGTATGTGCACATGTACATGTGTATAGTATAAGGTATGAGCATGTGTTCATGTACGTTTAAAATTCAGGGCCACTCACTTCAGTGATGTGGAAATGAGCATAGACAGAGCCTCCGGAGTTTTCCTCAAGCGGGTTGTGTCCCCCTCACTGGCCCAGAGAGACAGGAAAGCCCCCCGTCCTCCCTTCTCCAGGGCTGCATGTGCCCCGGGCTCGTTAGAGGAGATGCTGAGTCCTGGCAACTTGGAGGGTTCCAGAGTGATGTGCACACACACACACCAGCACATGCACACATGTACACACCACACACACATGCACACATACGCCGCGGATCCCACTGCTAACAGCCGCACAGAACGCTGCCCCGTAAGCCCCCAGGAGGTGCAGAAAGGCACTTCCTCTGCAGAGTGGGGTGTGCAATGGGATGGGGGATGCAGCCCAAACCACAGCCTGCCCTGCACCCAGAGGGCGGGAGGGGACTTCTGGCCCGAGAACCTCCGAGGATTGTGAGCCGGTCCTGCTGCTGGTGCTAAGACCTGGTCAGTCTCACTGATCGGTGGTCCCTGACACTCGGGGATGCGGGACCCCAGACCCCTCCCAGCCCCCGTCAGAGCAGACATGGGGATCAGCCCAGGGCCGTTCGGGGTACCCATCTCCCCCATGTTCACAGTACATGGCGTGGAAACCTGGGTGTGGGACGGGCAGGGCTGACTCCAGGGCTTGCTGGTGACCCGGGCAGTCTGTCTGTCTGAGACACGTGGTCCTGGCTGCTGGACCCCAGGTTCACACGGCAGAGTCCATGGAATTGGGCTCAAGCGACCATAGACCAGGTGCTGTGTGCCGGGCAAAACCCTGGCTCACTCCTCAAACCCCCCTGCTGTGAGGAGTGTCTCATTTTACAGACGAGGACTTTGAGGCCCAGCAAGGTCGCGATCTTGCCCAAGGTCACACAGCGGAGGGGAGGTAAGCGGTTTGGAGCGTGACCCTGTGGTCCTGCACGCGGGGCCTTCACCTCCGCGCTGCCTTGCTCCTGCCCCAAGCCTCCCAGGAGGCTGACGCCGTGGTGTCTCGGGTCTGAAGATGCTGGCGCTCCTGCAGGGGCCCCTGGACACCCCACCCCTCAACGGGCGACCCCTCCAGAAGGGAGTTTGTGACCACCCAGGGCCCCGGGGTCTGTGCCCTCCACACCCCCTTCGGCTCTTGACCCACACATCGTGGGGAAACATGATTTATAACCTGGACTGATGGCAGACCACCACCGAGTTTGATCAGTAAGTCCTATTTCCTTCCACTTCTTTTGTTTAACGTCCTTCTTTTATCCACTCTTTCATAGCTCTTAAAGCTTTTATTAAGAAAATGAACCCCACGTGTGTCCCCCTGTGGCACATTTTCAGTCAAATTGGGGACGCCACGTCACTTGCAGCCGTGACTACTGTGTGTCCTGGGAACGACTGTTCCGTGAACAACTGGGCCTGTGTCCCATGGGAGCCCCGTCTGGATTCGGTCGCTGTGGCCACCTCGTGTGGTTTCAAAACTTGCTCTGTCCCCGCACTTCCCGAAAACCGGGGCTGGGTCTAGAGTCCCGATCAGATTGGGGTCAACAGGCAGTGGGGACCCCCTCCTGCTGCGTCTCTCGGGGGCCGCGATGCGGGTGGGGTCAGCCTGATCCACGCGGCAGCCCCCCAACCCGGAGCTTTCGGCGCCGCTCACGGCACGTTGGCCTCCCCCATACTCCACGGCGGGAGCAAAGGGTAAGTTTCTCTTCCCGCCATTCCTTCTGAACGTATCAGCTGGAAATCCTCTAAGCAGCTTTGTCCTGGAGCCAGGCAGCTCCTGCAGGAAACCAGGGCAAACTACTGGTTTGTTCTTTCCTTGCCTTTTCTTTATTTGCTGGTCTTCAGAATCTCCGCGCCCTGACAGCTTGCGAGGGCCACGGGAGATTTTAAAGTTTTAAAAACGTTTGATATTTTGCAGCCCATTGCTGCCATTGGTCTATTTGATGCCAAATGCCCCAGTTTTGGCCAGGGTGGGGGCCTTTCCGGCTGGCGCCTCGTCCGTCTAGCGGGACCCCGGGTGCTGAGAACACCCTGCTTGCAGGTGAAGAGCATTCAGGGCGCTTCCTGTCCCGCCCAGCCCCGCGCTTGGTCACGTCTCCAGAAAGCCCTGGTTCTTATAGCAGGAAGAGGTGCGTGGAGGGCACAATCTGGGTGCTGGGGTCCTCAGCCCCCAAACTGTCCTCGCTTACCCACCATCCAGGGGCAGAAAGGAAAAGACCTATTCTTTTTTTTCTTTTTAAAGATTTATTTATTATTTATTTATTTTATTTATTTTTGGTTGCGTCAGGTCTTAGTTGCAGCACGTGGGATCGTTGTTGGGGTATGCGGACCCCTCGTTGCGGCGGGCAGGCTCCTGTGGCGTGCGGGCTTCTCTCTAGTTGTGGCATGCAGGCTCCAGGGCGTGTGGCTCTGTAGTTTGCAGCACGCAGGCTCTCTAGCTGAGCCGCGTGAGCTCAGTAGTTGTGGCTCATGGGCTCAGCTGTCCCTCGGCACGTGGGATCCCAGTTCCCAGACCAGGGATCGAACCTGGGTCCCCTGAATTGTAAGGCAGATTCTCTACCACTGGGCCACCAGGGAAGTCCCAAGACTTATTCTTATAAGAGAAAAATACACTGTGAGTCCAAGAGTTTATACTGACACCTCCGATTCGAATGCAAGAGTTTTCTCAACTTCTTTGATTTTATATTTGTATCTATTTTTCTCTAATCCTGAAATCTTGGTTCCTAATGGCATTAACATAATATTTTTTCTTTTCATCCTTACATGCTTTATTTGAAACTGTATTTTTGTAGTTTAAAGTTAATAAAAGCAGTATTCTTGCCAAAGATTGGATTATGAACGCAGTTTAATATTTCTGTATGATTCCTTTTATCCTTATGACATGTGCCATTAGGGGTGTATACTCCAGTTCCTTGTATTTAAAATTCAGATGAAACTATTCTCTGTGTGATTAAGCCACCAATGTGATATAAAATTGGTTCATTTGTTTTGGATTTTTAGGGATTGCTTTGTGTTTCATTTTTGTTTACTTTTATAACTGAATTATATATTTACATGATTCCCAAGGCAAAACTAGCAACTAAGGCTTCCTCAGTCTAACCTGGCTTTTTGGCCAGAAGGCAAGTTCGGCCAGCAGGGACCACGGCCTCATGAGCCCATGTAGGACATCTGAGAGGTCCCTGCTCTGGGGATGGCTGGACTGTCACCTCAGCCTCTAACTGTCATCATGGTCGTTTGGTGCCTCTGCTGGGACTTGGTTCCCTGTGTTATTCTATTTAACAAGCACACAGTGACTGCTGTGCTGGGCCTGTGAGGGGTCACGGAAGCCCAGAATCAAGTGAGATACAGAGCCTGAGTGATAACCCCAGACAAGCAGGTGGATTCCAAAAGGGGAGCTCGGGTCCCCATCACCCTGCCTCTCCCAGCCGCCAGCGTGGTGCAGGGCATGGGCAGGGCCAGAGGCTGGACCAGCTGAGCCAATGGCTGACCACAAGGAGCCTGAGTTTGCTCTGCTATGAGCCCGACTTTCCTCATCAGCCTCTAAATCCAATCTCCCTCCAGCTGACCACCGATGAGCTGGACATTCCACAGGCCACTTTGTAGACACCAGAGAAACCCCCCAGAGCTTCTGCCATTGGCTGAACCTGGATGTGGGTAGATGGGGCAGATACTTAAGTGTACACGCGCAAAGGCCACCAGGCCACCAGCATCGTCACGGAGGGCTCTTGCACCCCACCGCAGCTCCCGTTCTCATCCTTGTGGCTGAATTAGAACAGCTCTGCCGTGGAGTGCGGAGCCCGGAGTGGGTTCAGGGGATGGTTGTGCCGACCCAGGGGTGCACCTGCTGACCACCAAGCCCCCTGCCTCCTTCACCTCCTCGGAGGGCATGGGGCCCTCTCAGCCCCACCCGAGGCACCCAACACCGTCCAGATGTGGGGTCCTTCCACAGTCCAGGAGATGTAGACCTGTTTTTATTCCGTTATCGGGCTATGGCAATGTTCATCGATTAACATTGGGCTTGTTGCCACTCTTTGCTCTGCTACTGACGTTGTAATTAAAGTCCTTGCACCCACCTACATCCATCCCCACCATAAGCTTCCACACTCTCTGTTCTGTCATCGGCTTGGTTTGGGCTGGTTCCGTGTCCTTCCCACCCGTGAAGGATGGAGACTTTGTCCTGTATACTGACGGACCTCAGGGTCCAGCCCGGGGGATGTCCCCACCACTGCAGACGCCTGGAAGCATCATTGTTTTAGCTCTCATGTTCACACCCACAACCCACCTGGGAATTGATTTCATTTTTCCATGTGGATATTTAATTAACCTGGAACTATTTATTAAAGAGGTCTTCCTTGTCTCTTGCTCTGTAATCTCAGTTTATTATAAATCAAGTGTCCAACATGTGTGTGTGTCTTTATGTGGACACTTCATTTCATCTCATTGATCTATTTTTCACCTATTTTCCATCTTAACTTCTGGAGCTTTGTATTGAGTCTTGGTATCTGGTGGTGGACTCCCTAAGTTTGGTTTTCTGCAAGATTGTCTTGGCTATTCTGGTCCCTTTGCATTTCTACGTAAACTTCAGAATCAGCTTTTCAGTAGCCCCACCCACACATGCACACACACACACCCCTGCTGGGATTTTAATTGGGATTATAAAGAAATCGATAAGTACATTTTTATATCTTTATAACATTTGTCTTTTAATCTATGAATATGTCATAAACCTTCATTTATTTAGGTCTTCCTTAATACCTTAATAACTGTTTTAGTTTTCAGAATATTTTGTTAGGTTTATTACTAGATATTTGATGTTTTTGAATGCTATTGAAATGGTTTCGTTCAGAAATTCTCATTTTCTAATTGTTTGTTGAAGGTCTATATAAATACAATTGACTTTTGTATATTTATCTTGTATCCAGTGTCCTTCCTAAATTCACTTTAAAAATACAGCTTTATTGAGATATAATTCACATGCCATATAATCCAGCTATTTCAAGTGTAAATTTTTAGCATATTCACAGAATTATGCACTCAACACTGCAATCATTTTAGAATAGTTTTATTACCCTCTCCTCAAAGAAACCTCATACCTTTGCTAAATTCACTTTTAATCAAAGCATTTATCTATAGATTCTTTCGGGTTTTCTATGGACACAATCAAACTGCTGTGCTTGTGGTCGTGAAGCCTGCAAGGACCTGTAGAAGTAAAGGTTTAATAAAAACACGCATCTGCTAGTGATGGAAACAAACTGTGCTTAAGAAGAGCCGGAGTTTGCATATGTGCTGACGTGAACAAGGCAGCCAGAACAAAGTGGGCGGCACAGCGCACGCTCGTGTGTTTGTGTGTGTGTGTGTGTGCGTGCGCACGCTCACGCACTTCTAATCTTAGGTGTGGATTGAGAATCAGTCAGGTATGAACAGCATCAAGAGGTTTGAGTGATTCCAGTACAAGCTCCCAAGGGCCTCTCCTGCAAAGATGTCTCTGGATACACCCCCTCCCTCCCCAAAGAAGATTAAACCTGTCAGGTCGCAGGAGACTGATGGAGAGGTGGGATGAGTGTGGCCAAGCCTGGCCCCTCACCTGTGCTGCCGGCAGGTGAGGGGCCTGAGCAACCCCAGCATCTGATGGCCGGGGCAGTGCCGATAGGGTTCGTCCATCTGGAGGAACCAGGGGGCCTTCCAGCCTCGTTCCCCGTGGTCCTCAGCAGACGGGCTGCTTCACAACCCCCAGGTGCCTTCAACAACTAAGAGATAAAAGTTCTCTCTGCCTCAACTATTTTTTCTGCACCAACCTCAGGTACGTTGGGAATGAAAGACACTCTGTTTAAGAAAATTTCTGCTGGAGTAAGGAGCACATGGTATCACAAAGCTTGTGCTTTTCAGGGGAAAATCACATTGATAGCAACACAGGAATTTTCATTTGGACAAGTTCGCATGGTTTACAGCTGTGATGTTCACACTGGTATAAAGCGTCAGGTTTTAAGAGCTGAGTGTCCACGGACACCTGGGCAATTCCCTCCAGTGCGGGGAAATCCCCCACTCGCCAAGTCCTTCCTTCCTGCCCTCCCTCCTCCTCTCCGGTCCCCTGTCCTGGAACTTCCCACGGGAGGTGAGCGGAGGCCGCGATTCTGGCTCCAGCCTGGCCCAGAGCTCAGCTTTCCTTTGTTTCGACAGAGCTTGCGCTTTCTAAGAGGAAGAAACGGTGTTGAAACCTCAGTTTGAAAGATGTTGGACTCCTGGACTCCTGGACGCTCGCACAAGTAAACGAGTGAGAAAATGAAGAAATGGGTGGACAAATGTTTACAAGGAAGAGACTAAGTTTCATCTGTTTCCATGTGAATTCCAACCAGTAAAACTAAAACGCTCTTATGAAACAAAACTGTGTTTTGAATCGAAGGTCCTGCTTTGAGTATAAGCTTACACTCAGAAGAAAAAAACAGCTCCTGAGCTACTCGTCTGTAAATTGGCACACACCACGAGAGATAAGATAACGTGCTTCTGGACGTGTGCCCGAGATGCAGAACAGTGGCTGGTTGTGAAAACATTTCCTTCCAAGGCTAATGTTTTCAGAAGGAAAAACATGGCAAAATTTATTACTGTGACGTTTAAATCTCTGTTAGGCCTGATTTAATTTTTAACCTAATAAAAAGGACCCAAACTAGTGGACAGGTCATTATACATTTTTCAAAACCCAAAGAATGTCTGTCACAAAGAGTGAGCCCCAAAGTAAACTATGGATTTTAGTATGATTTTAGTTTATAATAATGTGTCAATATCACTCTCGGTTGTATCAAACGCAGCACATGGACGTCACTGAGCAGGAGGGGAGCTTCCCTGCCTGCAGGGCCGGGACCCGTGGGAACTCTGCTCTTTCTACACGCTTTATCTGTAGACCTAAAGCTCCTCCAAAAATAACCTTTACTCATTTAAAAAAATTTAAAGGCGCCAAACCGCAGTCCACGTCTCTAATAAACCCTATATATTTTCTGTAATAATAATATTAATCATTTTAAATGTCAAATTTGGAGTCTTTCATGTCAACTTTTGGAAACACATGGTCTAAGAAGCCTGGCATTTTAACAATTCCCTGTTTGGTCATTTTCCGACCCAATGCTGCTAATTAAACATTTTGTAAATGACTGTAACATACAAAGATGCTCCCTTTTCTTTAGTTTATAAATAGGAATTTATAGGCACACAGATGATATTATGATATTATAATATTATAAAGACCTAAGAACAGCTCTACTTGAATTATCTTTGCCTGTTCAGGCTGCTGTAACAAAATACTGCAGCCTGGGCGCTTATAAACGATGGAAACAAATTTCTCACATTCTGATGGTCACGGTTGTGGAGGCTGAGGCCAGGTGCTGGTGGGGTCGAGGTCGGGGTCAGGGTCCCAGATGGCTCCCTGGGCGTCCACGTGGGGAAGGAGCGGGCGCTAATCCCACCCTGAGGCTCCCCCTTCACACCCAGACCACCTCCTAACACCATCACACAGGGTCTGGATCCCAACACGTGGATTTGGGTGACACGGAGCCTCTGATCACAGCACAGACGTTCGGGGTAGAGCTTGAAGGTGAACATCACCAGGGATGTTGGTGTGAACCATCGCTTTTTGATCTGATTTCATCACAGTTTCTGACATTCTCAACGGCCTCTGCACTTTGCACAAATGCAACATTAGGGAATTAGCACCTGAGTTCCTTTTAAAAATTAGAATTCAAACGCAAACTGTGGGTTATTTTTTAAAAATCAGAAATTCCAGACAAGTCTCCCAGGCCCGCGTGTGTCTGGCCCTTTTGTTGATCCCTCCACGTTCTGTGGCCACACTGGGGATCCATCCAGGCCTTTTGGAAGGTAAAGACGTCTTTCTCTCTCTCCTCCGGACAGTATTGATTTAAAACACCCGCGGGGATGACCGCCCACAGCCGTCCGCTGTGACTCCGATCCCACGACATCAGGACAAAACGAAGGGAAGGGGCTCTCAGCGTCGGCGTGGCAGCCTCACGGCTCCTTCTGAAGCAGACCTAGGAGGCAGTGAGACCAGTGCGTGCGGGGCCATGTGTGTAATGCGTTACAATGTAAACTGAGGCCCCGACCACTTTACCAGTGTCATCTAAACAGACTGTTCGCTGTGACCCTATATGTGTAAGGTGTCGTATGACCATTAATAAGAAAGCAGTAAAATGGGACCGCAAAGGAAAAGGCTGATTAATCAGAAAAGTGGGAGCAATAAATGTAAGGACTTTTATTAAAACAAAATGAGGAAAGAATCGACACACTTCCTTTGCCCCGTCTTGCCGCCCATTGTAACCATGTATGGCGCCTCCCTTTCTAAAAATGTGTACTTTTCCATGATTCTACTAGACACTCAAGTCCTGTGAACAGAAAAACATAGAGTGGGCTTGTCTAGTGGACCGTGTACCCATGGAGCCATCCCAGGTGGCCCCCAGGGCCTGAGAATCCCACCCATGACTCTGAGTGAGGCTTCCCGTGTGACAGAGGGTGGAGACAGACCGCCCCCAGGAACTAACTGCCATGGCCCAGGCATGAGCTCTAGGTATTCAAATGCCAACGCCTTCAAAGGACACATTTATAACTGGACAGAGGCATAATCCGCAGAAGGGCTTACACGTCATAATCACACAAAAATATCATGCATGCTGGCTTGAAACAGCAGACGTTTATCCTCTCACAGTTCTGGAGGCCACAGGCCTGAAATAAAGGGGGATGCGGTTTTGCTTGCCCCTTCCAGCTCCAGGTGGCCCCAGGCATTCTTGGCTCGCGGCCGCATCACTCGGTCTCCACCTCCGTTGTCAGGTGGCCTCCTCTGTGTGTTGTGTGTGTGTGTGTGTGTGTGTGTGTGGTGTGTGCGTGCACCTCCGTGTGCAAATTTCCCTTTTTTCTAAGGACACAGTCATACCGGATGACGGCCCAACCTCATGACCTCATCTCAATTGATTAAATCTGCAGAGACCCCATGTCCAGGTGAGGCCACTGTCACAGGCACGTGGCGTTAGGACGTTAACACATCTTTGGGGGGGGACACAATTCAACCTACGACAAACATACCCGTGTGCAGGGCCGACCCAGTCCCTGTGAGCAAAACTCTGGAGGGACTTTTTCCCCAGGTTTGGGGAGACCTCCCACCAGCGGTGTGTCAGTCACCTCTTGCTGTGTGACAAGCTGTTCCCCGCCCGTCACCTTGATTATCCTCGCAGCAGCTGAGCTGTGGGTCCTGGCTCAGACCTCTCCGCACTGCAGCAGGTGGTCCCTGGGGCGCGTCACCCCAGGGCTAACTGGGGAGACGGGCTCCCATGGCGGCAGGTGGGGCCCTTCCGCTGTCCTCTGGGAAGAGGACCAGGCCTCACCCCTCCTCTGCTGTCCCAGGACCAGGGAGGATGACATTCCAGGCTAATTCCACAGGAAAGTTTGTGCAGACGGCCCGGTTTCCAGACATTCCTGCGGCCAGGGATCTCTCCTTTTTTGGAACAATGAAAACACCTGGGAGAGTTCCCTTTTTTCCTGCCAGGTGTGAAAAACCACAGAAGCTTCTAGTCTTTGTGGCTCAGAGGTAGGCAAGAGGCCTCACTGCGCTGAGGGCACCTTGTCCAGAGACCATGGTGATGGGCGCCGATTTTAAGGCTGACCACAGGGCACTTGACACCTGTGGGGGGCTCTTAGATGAAGTGCCAGGTTCTTGCTCCTTTGGGGGACAGATGGGCCAAGGCGGAGCCTGGACCACACCCCTGGGAACAGGCCTGCCTAGTGGACGCCCACCAAGACCCATCTCACTGGAACCGAGGGGCTGGAGCGCTGGGGACCTTCCTGGGCCTCGCCCGCTGGGGCGGCCGGGTCTGGCACTCCTCACGCACGTCTGGGTCCCCTCCCCACCTGGGTGACCCAGCAGTCTCGAAGTCCTGGATCTCCAAGGCCCGGACCCATCTCTGGGGAAAAACTGGCCCAGAGAGGGGGCAAAGGCCCAGCTGCACAGGCAGCTGGAGGCCGGTGGGACCGCAGGCCCCGTGGCTGGAGAGTCTTTCCCACTGGAGTGCTGGGCCGGGGTTGCAGGTGGCCCCCCGGCGGGGGAGTCTCCAAAGGCTCTCACCTTCAACCACTCGCTTTCGGATGTGCCACAGAAATGGGGAGAAAGACCCTACGTGGGGCAGGCAGAAAGGATCATGAACTAAGCCGTCACCTCTCTCAGGGCTGACACCTCGGGGACGGCGCAGGAGCAGAGGGGCCAGGGTCTCGGTACCATCAGCAGTGGCCCCTCTCCACCCAGCACCCTTGGCCCTGAATAAACGTGCAGACAGACAAGCACAGGCCTCAGGTTGCGGCTTACAAGGCTGTTTTACAGACTCGTCTTTCTTGCCTGTCGCCAGCACACCTGAGCCCCTCTGAGCTGCCGGCTGAGATCCTGTGGCATCAGGTGTCAGGAAGGCAGCAGCTCTGACTCCAAACCCAAGGCCTTCCCAGAGGCTGCCTCATCCTGGTGACATTCTGACCCCAATGGATTGGGGTGGGGAAGCCACAGCGTTTTCAAGGACACACGACGTGTGTCATCAGCTCCCGGGGAGGTCGGTCCAGCAGCCCTGCCTGCCGTGTGGCCCCCAGACCCATCTTGCAGAGTGGCCTCAGGGAAGAGCCTGCTTTGCCTTGAGAACCCTGCCCTGCTTGTCCTGGGCCCTGAACCTGGGCCGTGAGGGTGTCCGCTCACGGGGTCTGCGGAGATTCACGGGTAGGACGGGTACAGACCCTCAGCCCCTCCTGACACACGTCGGCCCCGCTGACCCCTCTGCGGCTGCATCTCTCTGTCCCCTGCAAACAGGCTTCACCTGCCGTGGACGGCGCCCTGCCCAGGGCTCCCCAGGGCCCAGCCCCCCACACCCCTGGGGCCACTCTCCTTTCTGCAACCCCCTCCCCAGGGTCCCCACACACCCTCGGACCCCCAGGCCTCGTCATCCCTCAGAGCCCGCCCCACATCCCACCGCAAGATGGGCCAGGCTTCCTGAGTGACTTCATTTCCTGTGCACTGGGGGTGGAGGGGGCGGAGCAGGGACTCGGGCAGTGGAAGGCTCAGAATCCGTTCTCTCAAAAGGCCAGAACTCCTGAGGGTGCTGGACGTCGTGGTAACAAACGGGCAGGATGTGACGTGGTGAGATGGTCGCTGATGCCCGCCCTGGGTGGGGAACAGGCCAGCTGGGCCTCCGCCTCCAGGCAGCCCTCCAGGGGCCACTGGTTTCCAGGTTTCTGTCATGTCTTTATCCTACCAGCTAGAGGGGCCCCCAGGGACAACTTGGGTCCCTGCACACCGCGTCCACTGGCCAACTTGTCATGTGGCCACACCTGGCTTCCAAGAGGATGAGATGCCCCATGGGCCCGGGAAGGAGAGGGCTGGGATTTGGGGAAGGCTGGGGGCTGCCACAGACAGCGCTGCTGCTTATTTGTCCAAGCTCTGCTGATTCTGGGAACAGCCTTGATGCGAAAGGAGCTTCCATTCCTGGGATCCTGGAAATCCCTGTCCCTGGAGAGTGGCTCCTTGGTGTGCCCCCCCACATGCTTACCTGCCAACCTCCCGGTGGTGGCTCCCCCCGGCGAGCTGGGGGCCACGGGGTGAGGGCCCCTGCCCAGGAGAGCCGAGGGCCAGAATGTGTCAAACCAGATCACAACTGGAAACCCCGTGGGAGCAGGAGTCCCGTAGCTGCATTTCTGAGAGCCGTGTGGCTGCAGCTAATTAAAAGTAGCCAAGAAATCCTGGGGTCACAGCACGCGGCCTGGGCTGAGGGAGGAGAGAAAACCGGGGGTGTCAGGTGGCAGAATCGGGCCCACAGCATGGGCAGGGTGGGTGCTGCCACCCAGGGTCTGAGTGGAGGGAGTGGCCAGGACCCCACGTGCCCGGGGACAGGCATGGAGACACCGCACTAGGAGGTCTGGGGAGGGTCTGGAGGACAACTGGGCAAAGGGCGCATCTGTGATCAACTACTGACGTGGCCCCCGGTGGGGGCTGCCCCGGGGCTGCAGGTGGGTTCAGGGGCTGGAGCCGCATAAGACCTGGGCACGACCGAGGTTCCGTGGGGCTTTTGATTAGTGGCCCCAGCGCGGCTCTCAGTCCCGCCCGCTGAGGGACGCCTGCATGCCCACCTGTGGTTTCCTCGGCCCTGCCCACCGGCTGCTGGGGGTCCTCTCGGCCATCGGGCCTGACGTCCACCTCGGGCAGGGAGGGCAGGGGTCACGGTGCCCACCGTCACTGCCCCTGAATCACTGCTCCCCTATGGGCCGTGGAGGGCGGGAGGGACACAGCTGGCGCTTCCCCACCTTGGGGGGGTGGGGACACAGTGCTGGCACCTGCCGCCCCACTGTTCTCACGGCCACTCGGGATCCTGGATCCCTCACCCCCCTCCCTTCTCTGAGGTCCTGACACTGTGCCCTGTGGCCGGGCAGGGGAGGGCAGGGGGCTCAGAGGCGCAGGCCGGCTCCTTCAGCCCCTCCAGAATCATTCACCCAAGATCGGAGCCAGCGGCTGACCTCGGGCTGGCCTGCAGTCCCTCAAAACTTGGGAGAGGGACCCCAAGGGAGCTCTTCCCACCTGGTTCCTTCGATTCCCCTCTGTCAGAAAGAGGATCTGAGGGGAGGTGATTCGGGCCTGGAATCCCACGTCCAGGCAGACCCAGCGCTGGGTGGATGCGAAGCCGCGGCCTTTCACACAAGCCCGCCCTGCGCTCCTGCGGCCGGGCGGCGACCTGCTGGCAGAACCCGTGCAGACGGCAGAGCTGACAGCTGAGTCTACACGGCGGCGGTGTATCACCAACCGCCGCTCTCCACGGGGACGGGGCCTGGCCTGGTCTCACCGGGGAGGACCTGGGCTCTGGACTCGATGGGGACACGGGGATAAATGCGTGCACTGAAGTCCACGTGTGACCAGAATGGAGGGTGTGGCTCCAGGCCCACAGCGGGAAAAGCACTGTTCCCAGTGGATTCTGTAGGATTCAGTTAACACCAGGGGCCTCAGCGTGTCTCATTAGAAATCAAGGAAGATAGGAATTAAATAAGCCAGGCACGTAATTGAAGGATGTGGGGGAAGAGTAACAAAATGAACCCCGGGGCAGAGGAAGGGAAGCCCTAGCGAGGGAAGAGCGGGGTCGGGGCACAGGAAGCAGGACGGGGCCTCGGTGAGCAGACCCACAGCTTTAAAACCACCTCCCCCTTTCCTGTGGCCCATCACCTGCTGCGTCCGCAGGGGCCCTGGAACCCACCGCGTCCAGTGGTTGGTGCCGAGGTCGGCTGTCCCGAGAAGAAGACAAAGGTGGCAGCTCCGAGCGGTAAGAGCAGCAGGTCCGACGGTGGCCCCTCCACCGCCTCTGCTTGCGCTCGAACTTTCTCTGCCTCACACCCAGCTTCAGACTCAATGTACTTAGGTCTGTTTTGTGGGGTCACGTGGGCGGGGTGAGCAGAGGACCCAGCCTGCCTCCGAGGGGGAGAGAGGACCCGTGTGAAGGTTGGAGCAGTCACCCCGATGTTGCTAAGTTAGACCCAAGCAGTCGAGGACTTGATGTTGTTGTTCACTTGGTTTCGGTTCCTCTGCGCCCTGGTGGGGAGAGGCTCACAAGAGAAATCGGCCCAGTTTTAGACAAAATCACCTTCTCTTGCCATGGTGCAGTCTGGGTAAATTCGACTTTACACGGGTGTCACCCAGGAAAGCCGGAGCCCCGGGTGGCGGTCTCTGCCCGGCTCCAGTCCTGCATCTTTCCCTCCAAGCAAGGCGAAGGCAGAGTCGGCGTCAGGGCTCCCAGGCCACGGCCGGGCGCAGGGTCGGCCCAGGCGGGGGAGGGGGATGTGAGAGCTGGGGGCTGGCTCAGCTGCGGGCACCGAGCGCTGGCCTGACGGAGGCCGAGGCCCAGCCCCGGCCCAGGGACGGTTCAGGCCAGAGAACTCGGGCTCGGCCCCTCCGGGTTCCTTCCCCTCCGGGACGACGAAGAAAACATCCGTCCACGTGCTGGCTCTGGTCTGGCTGACGACACACTCGGCCCAGCCCAGGCTGGAGCTGTCTCCTGGGACCCGTGGCTGCTCCCTTCCCAGCTGGACCTGCGGGGTTGACCTCAGTTTGCCCAGCAGAAGCCGGCCAGAAAGCTCTGCCCTGCGAGGAAGGACCTGACAGCTGGGCAGGGAGCGCTCCCCATGCTTCCCCTGCCACGTCCACAGGGACACCGAGGCCCAGTGTCTAAGGCCCGCCCCGTCCACAGTGGCCGGAAAGCGCAGACTCAGGGTCAGGGCCCACGACACCCAATCCCAGCCCAGAGCCGCCTGCCCGGGGCCACCTACCACCACCTGTCTCAGGGCTTGGGCTGCTAGGTGTTTGCAGCCACTTCGCCCAGAACTTGCCTGGCCCCCAGGGCTGCGTCCACACCTCGGGCCTCACCGTGGATGGCAGCACGTCTATGGGTGCCATCGCCAGGGGCTGGGGAGGGAGAGGGCGAATCCCAAAGCCGATGGCCCACTGCGCAGCTGGTAGCACGCAGTAGGGCAGCCTGTCAGTCCTGTCGGGGCCTGAATGTGGAGGAAGCCCACCTTTCCTGCCCCAGGCCTTGAGCTGTGGGGCCCCTGGGTCACCCCACTGCATTGTCCACGGAGAGGCAGACGGCTGAGGCCCACAGAGGCCATGACCGGCCCCGGCCCCTGCTCACCTGCAACAGGTGAGAGGCCCCAGCTCCAGCTCCAGGCTCACGGCCCCCGGCTGCGCCCCACCTCCCAGCAGGGCAGGGGATGGACACACACACACACACACGCAGAGGCATACACGTGTGCACACTTGCCTACACGTATGCCCCACACCTGCTCGGGGCAAATTTCAGGGAGAAGATACCAAGAAACTCGGTCATCAAAATTTGCATCAAATTAATGCAAAAACTTCCATGATAAAAAAGAAAGAGAAGAAGAAAGACATTCTTCTTTCTAAAAGACAAATTGCTTTTTCCGAAGTCCAAGGCCACGTCTTGCTTGCTGTCGGTCATTCCCCTCCTCTTTGCTCCTGGCCTTTGTCACCTGGGTGTCCAGGGAGGAGAAGAGGAGCCAGGTCCTCAGTCTGTGCGTTCAGACAGCATCCAGAGCAACATCCCCTGTGGGCAGCGGTGGCCACGGCTCCAGTGACGCCACAGTGGTGACCACACAGGACCCCCCCCCAGGGCGTGTCCACCTCCTCCTGCGCCCCCAGCCCCCTCCCTCGCTGCTCTTTCCTTCTGGGTTGTGACGCATGCAGCCTTACTGGACGCTGAGCCACCAAAGAGGCCCTGGGCCTCTGTCCCGCTTCCAGGCCAGACCCCTTGGGGTGAGCCCTTCCTGAGAACCACGGGCGCTGCCAGGGTCCTTTGCCCAGGACGATACTGGGGAGAAGGTGGAGCTGTGTCCTCCGGAGCCTGGAAGGAGCCCCCAGCCGTTTGGACATTAGACCAGCATCTCTGACCACCCGAAGGGGGCCCCGCCTGCACTGGGGCAGGAGACCTGGGCCAGGACTCTGAAGAGAGGCCCAGTGGCTGCGGCCGTGTCTGCGGACGGAAGCCTGGCACCAAATGAAGGCTTTGCTTTATCTGGAGGCCGGGGCCTCCCCTCTACTGCCTAGTGCGGGTTCCACCTTCGGAAGCCCTGCTGCCCCTTCTGGGGAACGGCCTCCCCCGACGCTTGGAGACCCCGCACCTCCGAGGGAAGCCTTCCCAGTCCCCCACCAGCACCTCCCAGCTTCTTCAGGAAGCAGTGCCCCTGTGGCTGCCCTTCGTGTCAGCTGAGCCCAAAGTCCCCGTGCTGGGAGAGTCCTTCCCCGCTGTGGCTAGGAAGGTGGGGACACAGGGGGACCGCAGCCACTGGACTGCTGGAGTCATGGACTTCCTTCATGGACCTTTTTGTTGTTGTTGGACGAAAAGAAGGAAAATGTGATGGAAAGCCCACCAGCCGTGTGCGAGCCCCTGGGCCCCCCTGCCCTGAGGTCCTGCACCCTCTGGCCTGGTCAGGTCAGCCCGTGGCAGCCCTGGCCAGAGAGCAGACGACAGGCGGAGTGAGTGAGGGCCCCAGGTTGGCTGCGTTACTGATGAAGGCCAGTGGTCACACCATCTGGCCTCTCCAGCACGCTCAGCTTCTGGTTCTGGAAACTGACCTCTGACCATGAAGGCGTGATGTTGTGGGTCCACCCTACACCCCGCAGGCCCCTCAGCCAAGGCTCCTCCTCGAATTACATGCATGTGAAGGTGCCAGGCGAATCCCTGACCAGCGCGCGGTCCCTGAGGGCTCAGATCAGCGCCCATCACAAGCGTGAGGCACCCAGCCCGGGCCACAGCCCAGAGCCGCCTTTGCAGCAGAACCTGGGCAGTTGGGGTCATTAAACAACCCTTCATCTCCCTGTTTCAAGACCTCCTTGTCCAAACCCACCCTGACTTGTCTAGGGCTGACTACCCAGGGCCCAGTGGAGGCATTTGAAGAAGCGTCAGCTGGAAACACCAGGGCAGGGCAGCCTGCGAGGCTCATCCACTTTGGGGGTGGGTGGGGTGAAGGAAACCGTCCCCACCAGAAGGCAAATGTGTCTCCTCAGGGGACCTCGGTCCAGACAACGTGCCTCTTAGGTTCCGGGTCACATTTGGTTTTGGGACCAGATGAATGCGTGACTCCAATGGGAATATGGCATCAAGCTCACTGAAGTCTGATTTCCAGACTCCCAGGTCCAGCTGCGGGAGCTCCACTCCTGCCTGTGCAACAAGAACAAAGCTGGACAAACTGCACACTAAAAACCTCTCGAGCCCATCAGGGAACCTGAAATCTGGTCAGAGTCAAGCTTCCCCCAGGTGGGACCAGAGCAGCTGCCTCTCAGAGCAGGTGCCGTGGATGCCACATAAGGTGGTCAGCAGAGTCATGCCGAGATCAGGGTGGGCCGGGGAGGTGTGCAGACCTCGGGACAAGATGGGAAGAGCCCTCAAGAGCTTTCCCCATATGCTGGCAGCGCGGGTCCCCCAGCCCCCCTCCCCATGGCCCCCTTAGAGCCTGCTGGGGCAGGGGAGGGAAGCAGGGGGCAAGGACACCTGGCAGAGGTGAGAGCCTCCAACAAGGCCACACCTGAGCCCAGGTTTCCCATGCCCAGGGCTGAGGTGGGGTCAGAACTTCAGACCATGTTCCTTCCTGCCCCCAGCTGGTATGGCTGTGAGACACAGACTCTCTCTCAGGAAGCGAGACCCCAAAGCTAAGGGGGGACCAACACGCATATGGATGGAGAAGGGGGGGACGTGTTCCACCACAGGTGTGAGATTTGTGTACCCCCAAGCCTGGCTGCCTTCTGCATCCTGGTGGGGATGTGACATGGCGCAGCCACTCTGGGAAATGCTTTTGCAGTTTCTTGTAAAACTAAATGCGCAACTACCATACGACCTCACAGCTGCACTCCTGGGCATTTATCCCAGAGAGATGAAGACCATTCACACGAAATATGTCTGTACACTAACCTGTGTGGGGATGTTCATAGCAGCTTTCTTTGTGATAACCCCAGACTGGAAACAGCCCAGATGTTCTTCAACAGTGAGTGGGTAAATAGACCGTGGTCCATCCACACCACGGAAGATTACTCGGCGACAAGAAAGAACAAACTACTGACACACAGCCACCTGGAAGGCTCTCCAGGGCACCAGGCTCAGTGAAGAAGACAGAACTGCACACCATGTGATTCCAATTACAGTCACCCTTGGAAGACACATTTGCAGTGAGGAAGATGGGTCAGTGGTCCCCAGGGGTTATGAGTTGGGGCAGGAGGTTATATGAAGGGATACCGTGAGGAGTGTTTTGGGGTGACAAAACCGCTCTGTACCCTGATTGCGGTCGTGATCATACAAATCTATACATGTGTTACATTCATAGAACCGTACCCATATGAAAAACGGTAAAGCTATGTATAAGTTCAAACAAACAAGCAAGTATTGGGTGGTAACAAAGAATAAAATAAACATTCTTCAGTACACACTGATAATAATGATGAAATAAACAAACAGGGGAGAAAGAACAAATTCTCCTTCCTTGTAGAAACGCTCCAAGTATAAATGCAGAAGGAGCGGGGAAATAGAAAATCAGCACCAAAACCTCTCCGCCGTCGGTGGGCTCAGAAATTAGTGGAGGGAAATTTTAGCAGCAAGAAGATCATTGCAAAGACTTAAAGTATCTCCCCAAAATATTTATTAATGACGCTTGTGGTTTTAATCTGTGCCCATAGTTTCTCTGATGCTCGTCCTTTCCCAAGGTGCAGCCTAGCGTCCCCCCCGTGAGCGTGGTCTGGGTTAGTGACCGGCTTCCAGTGAGTAAAGTGGGGAAAGGGAAAAATAGCAACTTTACTGTGGAGAAGCCAGCAGACGCCACGTTAATGAGTGATCAGGGTCAACAGCCCCTGTGATAGGATGATGCCAGGAACCCCTGATGAGATGTGACGAGAAGGGCACCCCACCTCTGCGGGGTGCTTGCCAAACACCCCTGACTCTGGTCCAACGGTGAGAAGACCATCAGACAAGGCTGAAGCGAGGGACGGTCCACAAGCCCCAGGCCAGCGCCCAGGTGCTGGAACACATGGAGAGCTGAGGCGTTGGGCTCAGGGTGGAGGTGCCCCCAGCGGGGGACCTACAGCAAGTGGGCTGCGGGACCCTGGACCGGAAAGGGCAGGAGAGAGAGCTGCTGAAACTCTATAATGGAGTCTGTGGCTTATTCACAGTGATGACCGGTGGTGACTTCCTGGCGTCTACCTGTGGGCTGTGGTCCTGTGCAACTCCCCCCGCAATCCCCCAGCAGGGAGGTTGCAGAGGGTCCCTGGAGCGCCCCTGGATGGCTAAAGTCATCTCAAAATAAAAAGTTCCTAAAAATCTTTCAGACAACAGGTGTTTAGGGAAACAATCTCTTTTTGTAGTGAGTTAGCTTCTTCTTGCTAATTTTGAAGCAAATCCCACGTTTCATCTGTGGTTTGAGACAATTTAAACCAAATCCAAGAGGATTTCGTGTTTCACAGGGCAGCAAGCCGTAATTTGGGCAATCGTACCTGAAAATATTTCCTACTCCCTGGCATTTCGTAACAATGAGATGATTATTCTTCCCCAGAAAAGGCCCCGGGGCCTGAGCGATTTTTCTCTAAAACCAGGAATGTCCTTCTAGGAGCAAAGCGCCTCCCCCAGCCCACATGTTAGCCAGATTCTTTATGTCAAAGGGGGCTCTGTGTTTTGGCAAGACCTGGTTTTCTTGATTTCTTGTTACCTGAAGATGCCCCATCTCCCTAAATATGACCCCCCTCGACCCTGGCCGCCCCCAGCGGTCTGCACTGCTGGCCCCATCTGAGCAGCCAGCGGTCAACCGAGTGCCCCCCATGCAGGGAGCCTTGCTGAGGCTGGCGTCCCAGAGATGCACGGGCGGGCGCAGCCTCGAGGGACTCCTGGGCTCCAGGCCACGCAGACAGGACCTGCTGTGGCCTGTGGGCGAGGTAGGAAAGCGCTAACGTAGGCTGAGCTTGTGTTATGAGCCACAGGCCGCGGGGCTTTCAGAAGCTGTAATCGCCCCATCCCTAGACAAAGTCAGCAAGTCCAGAATTATTACTTCATTTCACAGATGAAGAACCTGAGATTCTGAGCCGTGGGCTTCCTGTGCATCTGGGAGTGGGTGCTGCTTCCCCCCTCTCCTGGGGGTCGAGGGCTTCCCCTGGATCTCTCCCCAACCCAGACCCCTCAGAGTCCCAGGAAAGGAGGGCATCTCGGCCCAGACACCACAATGGACGTGCACAGAATGAACGCCCCCCTCTTTCCGCAGATCCTTGTCCCCGAGGGTCCTGAACTTCCACATGGCCAAAGCCAGAGCCGCCAAGTATGCCAGACGCCCCTCCCCCTCCCTTGTCCAGTTCCGTCCAATGAGCTCAGCCTCCAAGCAGGTCCGTCCACCGTGCGGTCTTCAAAACCACCTGGTCCAAGACCCGCTCACCTGGGCGTCGGCCGCTCCCCCACCTGGACCCTCCCACCCCCCCATCCCATGCGATCTCCACCAGCATCCCAGTACTCAGGACCTTCCACTGGCTCCCCGCCCTGAGGACACCTCCCGGGGTCTCTGGGCCCCTGGCCTCTCCACCAGGGTCCCCGTGCTGCTCCCCGTTTCTGCTTCACGGACCTCTTTCCTCCCACAGACCCTCCTTCCTGCCACAGGACATTTGCACGTGCTCTTTCCTCCTCTATTCCTCCCACTCTGCCCTGGGCCTCACCTAAACGTTCTCACACTGACCCATCACCCCTCCCCCCCCAATGCCCTGCACTGCTCCCAGGTAGCACCCCGCATGGTTCTCATTAAGTAACACTGGGTCCCGCCCTTGGGTGGCATCTGCCCTCTACAGCGTGTTCTGCAGAGGGCAGCTCCATGTGCCCCGCCCCTGGTCTGGACCCCAGCCATCCTCAGCACCTAGGACAGAACTAGCCACTGAGTGGGTGCTTCACAAATCCTCATGGAATGTCGGGCAAAAATGGTACAGCAGGCCTTGAACCTGGTTGTTTGACTCCCAGATCTGAGCTCTTCATTACATCTAGATGGGGAGGATTAATTTCTCCCAGACAGTCGTGGAGGGAGGGCTTCCTGGAAGAGGTGACATGGTGACATGTGAACTGGGCTTTGAAGGCTGAACTTACTGCCAGGGAGCAAAGAGTAAGGAAGCAGCCTGTGGACAGAGTCAGCAGCAGTGATGCTTGTGGAATGCAGCTGTGGTCACTATAGCCAGGGGACAGGGCAGGGGTGGGGGGAAGACAAGAGAGGAAGGACCTCGGTGCCCAGCACATAGCGTGGGACTGCAGTGGGCGTCATCAGAGGTGACTAAGAGAGGACATGACCCAAGTCTGGAGGGAACGGTTTCTGAATAATGCAGCACAGTGTGGGGGGAAGACCAGGGGCCGGGGGGGCGTGGGTCCCAGAGGTCCAGGGGCCATGAATGCCGTAGCTGTAGCATTACTGAGCAGAACAGACAGAACCAGGGGGTGAGGCAGGGGCAGCAGATGCTGGGTAACCTGGGGGTCGGACCCGATGAACAAGGCACGGTGTGCATCTTGAAGAAAAATTAGAAAATACTGACAGCTGAAGTAAGAGAAGCGCAAGAGAGAGAAATGGGGGCCCCATTCTCCCCGCAGGGTGTCCCAGGCAGCCTCCCAGCCTGTTCTTCCAGCGGGTCCTGAGTTGTCCGAGCGCGGGCTCCGTGCAGTGCCCCGTCCTGGTGCGCCGCGCCCTGCCCGGGGCGGTGGGTCCCACCTGCAGTGTGTCAGACAGGCAGGGCCCACGGCTGGGGCTCCGGGGAAGGGGCGACGCAGGTGGACTCCCAGGCAGTGACTCTGGGAAGGGCCTGTCGGCCTGGGCTCTGGCTTGGAGAGACACGTCACCTCCTGCCAGACGTCCCTGCGGGCCCCGGCTGGAGGAGGGGTCCTCCGGGGTTTGGCTGGAGAACAAAGCCCCTGTGTGCTGCTTGGGGCCGAGGCCCCGGGGAGGACAGAGCCCCTTTCAATGCCAGCCCTGACCCCTCCGTGCCCAAGGCCGGCTCAGCCCTCTGGCTCCCGGGGCAAGCGGCGTGGGTGACGCAACTGAGTCAGAAATAGCCACACGACGGGCCATGGCCAGCGAGCATTCCTGGGAATGGGCTCAGCTCCGTCCAATCAGCTCTGTCTCCAGTCAAGATCAGAGCAGGCCCTCTGATGGGCAGGGCTGCTCAGAGACCCCAGAGGGCGATGGCCTCGTCAGCTAGGTGAGAAGCTAGGTGAGAAGTTGCCTCCAGCAGGGTCTGCTCTGCGGGGGCCAGGGCTGCGGGCTGAAGAACCACGGGACATGGCGGTCCAGACCAAGCCCCTCGGAGGGCATGAGGGACCACGGCCCCTAGGGAACCAGAGCCCTCCACGGAGGACCACAGCCCACAGGACCACAGCCACGGGGGAGAGGTGGCATCACGCAGCCAGGTACAGGCAGGACGGAAACCCAGGGGCACTGTCTGCCTCGAGCCTGGGACGAGGTCAGCAGCTGCAAGTACAGGGTCAGTGCTACGGCCCCTGTGGTGCTGGGCAGGAGGGTCCTTGCTGAGTCAGGTCAGGAATACAAATGTCTGAACAAGCGGTGGGGACACAGGCATCTTGCCCAGGACGCGCCCTTGTGCAGGTTGGAAGGGCCCTGTGTGAAGGCTCTGCGTCGGCAGCCACCCCCAGCCCCAGCCCTGCGCAGCCCCAATGGCCCAGGCGTCGGCCACGCGGCACCAGCCTCCCCGTGGAGGTGAAGCTGGACGCCCCCCGCAGGCGGTGGACGGTGGCCTGATCGTAGGGACAAGTTGGGATGTGACAGTGGTGGGGCCGGGACGGGGTTCCCAGGCAAGGGGGCGTTTAGTCTGAGGGAGAGAAGGCGCTGGCCCTGCCCGGCCTGCAGCCCTGCCTCCTCGGGCACACGACCCTCTCTAACTGCCCCCGGGGCCTGTCCCTCCACCCTCGGGAGGACCTTCCCTGTGGCCCGGCTGCCCGGAGCCCCGCCCTGCTCTGGCCCTTCGCAGTCGCAGGTCTCACACAACTTGGAAATGTGTGTCATTAACTTCTTCATCCCACCCCGCCCCCCCCGGTCCTCCGTGATGGATCTCGGTCACAGCTTAGGGGCTGGCTTGATGGGTCTGTGGCAGGTGGTGGACAGGCCAGACTGGGGCACTGCGGTTAGGGGGAGGGGCATCAGGGGAGGGGGCCTGCGGGGCAGGACTGCGGCTTCAGGCGGGAGGGCAGGAGGACGGCGGGAGTGAGGGGGCCTCGGGGAACGAGATGGCAGCCAGAGCGGATCTTGGGGCAGAGCTAGAAGAAGCCCGCACATCCCCTGCTCCTGGGTCCACTGACCTCACCCACACCACGCCGCGAACCAGTCCTGCCCCAGGCCTCAGTGCCCCCTCCCCGCCCCCCCGGGGGGCCCTAGGGCCCATCCCTGAGTCTGTCCAGGGAGGCTCTGTCTCCTGCCCACCCCTACCCATCCATCAGCAAGCCCCGATGCTGCACCTCCCAAACCCTTCCAGAATCTGGCTGCCCCGCGCCCGGCCCCCAGCACCTTTCTCCCCCTACAAGTCTCCCTGTCTCCCCCCACATCCCCCCACCTTCTCCTCCCAAAGGCAGCCAGGTGTTTAAATAGGTGAGGTCTCGACTCCTCTCAAGCCCTCTGCAGGGTCCCTTTCTTCAGAGGAAACCGCAAAGCCCTCTCGGGGTCGGCTGCCAGCCCCTGTGCCTCTGACACAGCCCACGCCCAGAGGGCCAGGCTTGGGGGTCTGAGCCTTTCCCCTCCCCATTCCCGAGCCAAGTGTCCCGATGTCTGCCAGGACGGTCCCTCACTCGTCGGCGTCTGCGCCGTGTCCCCTGTGCGCTGGCTCTGCCGTCTCCCTGCTTGAGCCCTCACTGGACTCCTTTGTTGCCTGGGACGGTCTGGCTCCCCGCCACCCCCTCCCCGAGCGCAGGCGCCCGTTCACTGCCCTCCCCCACAACCCTGCTGCCCCTGGGGCGGGGCGGGCCTGTGGTCGGTGGAGCTCAATGGTGTCTGAACGAACAGGCCAGGGAACAGCAGGTTTGGAAAGGGGAAGGGGGAGGGGGCTTCTTCTGGATGAGCCCTGCGAGGCGGCCCAGGGGTGGGTGGTGCCCTGGAGGCTGACCAGCTGGGGCCGGAGACCTTCCGGCCCAGCACGGCAGCACCCAACCTGTCGTGGGAAAGAACGTGTGCAGTGTTCCCACAGAGAGCGGGTGAGAAGGGGCTGGTGACCCTGGTGACCCCAGCCTGCGGTCCAGCAAGAAGAGGTGATCCCAGTACCCCTGAGAGGCCCAGGGCCCAGCCCACATGGCCCTGCCAGGACCCCTTTGGGTGGCTGGGATGGGAGTGAGGGTCCTCCGGGGCGATAACTCAGGACCTCGGCCCGGCGGGCAACCTCCCCGCAGGTGGGCCGGCGTCTGCCAGACACTCAGGGACTTCTCATCCTGAGGTTCCCCCAGAACGAGAGGGACACGCGAGGCCAGCTTCCCACCAAGGGCTGCCCCTATTTGGCTGAAATCCTTTCTGAGCACCTACTTAGCGCCTCAAGCGCCTCAGGAGTCTGTGGGCTACAGCAGGGCGGTTCACATCATAAGGACAACACGGCAGTGGTGTGCAAAGGTCAAAAGGGCATCTCATAGGAGCAGCACCTTCTAGACCATAATCATCAAGCTGGGGATTTTGACACCATGAAAGCCCAGGCACCTCGGTTAGCCGCTGGCTGGTGAGGGAGGGGCAGGGTGGACACGCCCTAGCCAGTGCTGAGCCCACACAGGCCAGCCAGGTCTGGAGGGGGCACAGCATTCAGAGCGCCTTGATTGTGAAAGGCCTGGAGAGTGGTCTGTGGCTCGGGGGCGGGGGAGGGAGGGCAGCAGGATCCCTGAGTCCCCAGAGCCTGGCCCAGGCGCTCAGCGCCCAGCCAGTCAGTGGTCAGCCAGGTGAGTTGAGCGTTTGCAATCGCACCGAAGAAGTAGCCCCGGGGTTCATACTCATGGTGTAATGTCTGCTGGCTGCACGTGGCCTTGGATCAGTCCCTCCGTGGGCAGGGGATGCTCTGGCACCGGGGCCGCAGCCGCCAGCGAAGCAGACACAGATCCGCAACCACCCAGGAGCGAGGGGAGAGCCACGAGCCCTAGGCCTCACACACAGGTAGCGCGCGTCCTGTATTACAGGTGATGTGTGCTGCAGAGAAGGGGGACTGGGGAACCGGCTCCGAACGTGGGGGGACCGAGGGGGGTGGGGATGGCCTGCTGGAGAGGGTACAGCTGAGCAGGACGGGAGGTGGTGTGCAGGGGGCTGGGGGCTCCCAAGCTCACACCATGAGGAGTCGTGGGCGCCCACCTGGGTCTCCTAGAACACCAGCTCTGAGGCCCAGCCACGTGCTGGGAGAAGCAGGAATCATGTGGAGTGGCCACGTGTGGGTGCGTCGGCCCTGCAGCCTGGGCCGAGCCCACACCTGACAGCCTCCATGGCCTGAGTCCCTGCGAGGGAGCCGTCTCAGAGCCCGGCCTCCGGGGCACCCCGCCCGGCCGAGCCAGTCAGCTGGCAGAGCCCAGAGAGCAGGTGCTGCCAGGGCTGAGCCGCGTCTCTAAGGGGCTCCTGGTGATGCCAGGGGCCACCTGGCGGGGTCCAGAGGGCTCAGCCTAAAACTGGGGACGAGAGGAGGGGCCAACCCGTCCCTGTCACCTACTGTTCCTGGGGACTTCCTAGCAAGGCCGGCCCCGTTCATCCTGTGAAAACACTTGGGAAGCACCTTGCGTGCTTTCCTTACCCTGTGTCCCGGGCCTGACACACACAGGTGGTCATGCCACATGCCTGGGCAGCTGCCACCGCGGGACCATGCTGGGCATGGCTGCACGGCCGCCTGGGCACTGCTGGTGTGAGAGCCAGCTCTGCCCGCCATGCGGGGCCCCGACGACAACCCGCTGCTCACTCGCGCTTTCCTTGTGTTGTTTGCACATTGAACACCCAGCGCCAGCAGAGCGCCACGGGTGCCAGGCTCAAGGCCAGGGCCGGGGTCCAGCCATAAACCCTCTCTGGGAAGACGTTACAATCTGGTCCTGGTCTCACGTTTCTAGCGCCATGTTTTTCCCGACCCCCTTTGGAAAGAAGAGCAGAAATGATGGGGTGACCCGGTTCCGCATGTCCTCCTGGGGACACATCCAGACAAGCCGGGCCCCGGCCCTGCACAGCGGGCGAGGGGAATGCACACATCTCAGGAAACACCTCGCCAGGCTCACTCACTGGGCATTGTCTCCCCGGTGAATGAGTGGCCATCAAGTTATGTTTATGAACCACTGAGATACGTGTATTATTTGGGCCCAACCCAGGTGTTCCGGTAAAAAGACTCTAAAAATAAGCCGGAACCAGTGGCTTCTACGGCTGAGTCTGCAAATGCCGGTGACTCAGCTAGGGCCAGGCGCTTCATCATATAAGGATGTGGAGGGCCAGCATGGCCAGCTGGGAGCTCTGCTCCCCACTTCTCTCCCGAGGCCCCCCAAGGCGCAGATGTTGGTTAAATTTCACTTAAATCTCAGAAGAGCGTCATTGGAGACAAGAGGGAATTTGGAACACCGGGTCAAGTGGGTAAGGGCAGTGAGAACTCTGCAGCCGTCAGGCCCGGACGCAGGCGGGGTGGCAGAGCAGACCTCGGGTTCAGACGGCACCAGGCTGCTGGAGAGAGCCTTATAAGGAGCTCCCGGGCCCTCCTCACAAGCTCCCAGAATAGCCTCCTGGCTTGGCCTTTGGACGGGCTGGCGCCAGGGTCCCAAGGAGAGTGCTGGGGAGGCCAGACCAGAGGCTGGTCCGGCCCACACTCAGATTGGCTTCTTTCCTCCTGGGGGCCGCGGGGAGGGAGGGAAGAGAGGGGCAGGCCCGCAGATGCAGACGTGGGCTATTGTCCCGGCCCCATCTGGGCTGGTCGCTGCCCACCGGGCACTGCTCGGTGCAGACGGGGCCAGACCAGGGCCTCTGAGCCTCTTCCAAGCCATGGTCCCTCTGGCCGTCTGGAGAAGCCTGTTTGCTCTCAGAACGCTGTTTTAAAATGCATAAAACCAAACACAAAGGATTATAAACAAGTCGTGTTGACACACAGCCGCGACACATCTTGCGGTGTGTATCGGATACGTGTGCTTCCCCACCGGGGCACTAGATAGCAGTGTCCAGCTGAGTCCAGAAGCCACCGCCACGTTCGCGCGTCCAGCGCGAACACACACACACTCCCCGAATCCCACCCAGGAACCCTGGTGAGGGACCCCCGGCGGGCTGGGGTCTCGAGTTTTCAGACCTGACACCTCAGAGGTCTTTGTCACATGAAAGACTCAAACCCACTTCCTGTCTGTCTACCTGTTTCCACCTGCACACATGCTCACATTCACATTTACACCAACACGGGCTTGAACATGCTGGCGTTCACTCACACACACTCACACCCTCCCCCTGCCCTGACACCACCCCTCCCACTCAAGGCCTGGTGCTCCTTCCTGTCTTCTGTGCCCATGAAAGGCCAGCCGTATGGTGCCCTCTGACCCTGGCCTGACTCAGAAAAGAGTCATCGACAGCCCCGCCATCCAGACAAGAGACCCCTCCTGCCCTCCCACCCAAGGAAGGCCGCCCAGTGCCCGGGATCTGCAGGACGTTGGGCCATTGGCCATTCAGGACGGGGGGCAGTGACTCCACCTCAGGATAGGAGGGACCCCAAATCCCGGATCCCAGCCTCGGGGAAGTATCAGGGTGCACACAGACCCTGAGGGGGTCCCAGAGCACAGGTTATGCTGAATAGGTGCAGGAGCAGGGGGTGGGCAAAGGTGAGGCTTGAGGGGGCACTGGGGTGAGGGTAGGAGGGGCTGGGGTGGGGCTGGAGGGGACCCTCCTCCTCTCCTCTGAAACCCCCAAGGCAGACCCAGGCCTCAAGCCAGAACCCAGAAGGGGCCTCTCCTCCCGTCCATGCCGTCCAGATCCTGTGCTCACTTCTGCCCTGGGGCAGGGCTCCCTCTGAGAGCTCAGGCCCTGCCTGCCGTTGGTGGAGGTCAGCGGCTGGTGGCCACTTGGAGGCCACGGTGACCGAGGGAGGGGCTGAGAGGCTCCCTGGGCCCCAGGGCTCTGGCATCCCTGACCGAGACCCAAGGGCACGCACTGTTTCTGGGCAGGCGTGTGGTGGAGGGGGTCCCCGCATTAAATAGCAGTGGCCTCCGGGGAGGGGCGGCAGCTGCGCACCCCTGCGCCTGCCCCCAGCTTGGTCCCCCTCCAGACCCGGCCCCGCACTCTTCTGCTGGGGGCCTGGGCCAGCTGTGAGTCAGGGAGGATGGCTGGGGTCCAGGTCGGGGGGAACGGAGGCGCCCACCAGGTGGTGCCCCAGCAGGGGGCTCTGGAGGTGGTGCAGGGGCTGCACAGCGCAACCCAACCCCTGAGTGGGCCAGAAGGTGGCCCGGGCCCCTCTGTGGGACGTGCCTTGGGTGGGGGCACCTGGGGACCAGCGTCTCCAGGCAGAGCCCGCCGGGACTTCACTGTGGGCAGGGATCCGGGTGAGGGGCTGGGCCACGTGGGGGCCAGCTGGGGGGCACGGGGGCCCAGTGTCCTGGGAACTGGTGTAAGAGCTGGTCGCAGGCTGGTGCCGGCCACTCAGAGATGCCATCCCGCATCCCCGAGAGCCCAGGGCAACCCGGATGACACCCAGCCCAGGCCAGAGGCCACTGCAGGGGGCAGAAAGCTTGCTCCAGATAGAGGCGGGCAGCCTGGACTTGGGAAGGGGCTCGGGGTGTGGGTTATGGGAGGTTATGGGCAGCGGGGGGCGGGCGGCCCCTGGAGAGGAGGCCTGAAGCCCGGCGGTCGCCACCCAAACCTGGGAAATGTTCTGCTTCATGCAAGGACCTGGGAGCTTCTGAAGCAGGAAGGGGCACTGTGGCCCCCAGGGTACTGTCCGCGGGGGCCCCGCCCTGGGCGCCGAGCCTCCAGAACCCCTGGCAGCACCTACAGGCAGTGGGCTACCTCGGAGGCTGTGGGGAGCCCCCTGGCCCCCACCGGGACATGCTCCCTCTGGTGGGTTTCTCTCCGGGCCAGCCTGAAACGAGGGTCTGGTGACCATGGCCCCAGCCCCACCCTGGGTGCCCTCAGCCTGATCTGAAGGGCCGGGCTTGGCCTCCGTCTCAATGCGTCCATTTCCTCCGCACCTGGGGGACCCGAGAGATGGGGGTGGGGACACAGCGGCCACCCCAGGTCCCATCCGGAGGCGGCGAGTGCTATCAAAGGCGCAGGGTGGCAGCGTCCGGGCTAAAGCAGGTCCCCTTGAACTGAAGCAAATCCACACGAGTGGGACAGGTGGGCTTTCGGGACAAGAACTGCTTTTTCACGACGTGACCAGTGGGGAGGGGGACCTGTCCTCCCACCCTCTCCCCGGGATGCTTTCCCACTCTTCCTCCTGCTCAAAACTAGGTTCTCAGATGCCAAGTAGGAGAAGAGGGGTTCTCCCGGCGAGCCCAGGCACCCACCCCGACATTTCGTCCTCTGCGCTCCCCTCTGGTGGTGGGTATTTACAAGGCAGCAGCAAGAACGGCGGGGGGGTCCCCTTGAGGGAGCCTGGGCCTCCCTGGGGCTGGGTAGAAACGCAGCACCTGGGGTCCCACCCCGACCTGCTGAGTCAGAATCTGCACCTGACAGAGAGCTGGGGCCCGAGCGCCCAAGGACGGACACCCGGGAAGTGTCCGGTGGCACTGCTGCCTCAGTGCAGGGACGCCCACGCACGCCCATGCCGGCTCCTTCCCCGGCCTGACTTCTCAGAGCTTGGCAGACCTGAGGGCGCATCCCAGAGGGAGTGCCAGCCCCGCCTGCTCCCTGTGGGTGGGGCCCGTGTCTGCATTTCTAGCTGCACCCAGGGGTGCGGAGGCCTCTCAGTGCAGCCCGAGGGCGTGGATACAGGAGCTCCATTTCTGCGTCTGGAGCCAAGAACAGCTGGCTTTACACTGAGCATCAAAGAACAGGGCAGGGCAGAGTGGCTGCATGGAGAATGTGGGCACAAAGATGGACATCTTTACTGCCCCCGTGGCTCCGGATACCGAGATAGAGGAGGCCCCAAGGCCGCAGTCAGGGCTGGAAACCACAGGGCCACCCGACCGCCAGCTACCCGCTCTTGCCAAAGCTTCAGGTGGTCACACTTTCCCTCTTTGCTGACATTTCCCCTTGTTTCCATGAGGTTGAGGCGTCCTTAGTGTTGACAATCATCCCGTGTGTCACCTACCTTTTACTTCGTTTACGGGGTCTTTTTTCATAAAAATTTAACCTCTGCTGTCCTCCGATTCACCCATCTGCTCCTTCCTGACCCGTGTGGGTGTGTCCCGGCTTCGGAAAGCTGTTCCTACTCCAGGGTCAAAACCCGGGTCTTCCCAGATCCCTTCCGCTGCTCACGTCATTTGTTTTACATATTTTTTGAGTGATGTGAGGAATGGTCTGACTCCACATGTAATTATTCCATTCTTCCATCCTCTCTCCTTATTTGAGATGCCCCTCCCCCCGTGTACAGAATTCCCACAGATGCAGGAAACTTTTTCAGCCTTCTCGATTCTGTCCCATTGAGTTATTTCTTTATTCCTGTAACCAAAAAACCCTGTTTATTTACTCTGGTTTTCTTATGTGTCCAGATGTCTATTAAGACACCTTCTTCTTAGTTGGTATTTTGTTGTTGTTGTTGTTTTTGGTTTTTTTCTTTAATAGGCTTTCAGGGAAGTTTTAGGTTCACAGCAAAATTGAGCAGAAGCTATGGAGATTCTCCATAGACTTCGTGCTCCCACACCTGCATAGTTCACCAAATTATCAACGCCCCCCACCAGGGTGCAATGTTTACAGTCAATGAACTTATATTGACACATCGTAATCACTCAGAGTCCTTAGTTTACATCAGGTTCACTCTCTTTTTTTATGGCAATGACTTTTTATTTTATTTTATTTTATACATCTTTATTGGAGTATAATTGCTTCACAATGCTGTGTTAGTTTCTGCTGTATAACAAAGTGAATCAGCTCTACATATACATATATCCCCATATCTCCTCCCTCTTGGGTCTCCCTCCCACCCTCTCCATCCCACCCCTCTAGGTGGTCGCAAAGCACCGAGCTGATCTCCCTGTGCTATGCAGCTGCTTCCCACTAGCTATCTATTTTACATTTGATAGTATATATGTCGATGCTACTCTCACTTCACTCCTGCTTCCCCTTCCCCCGCCCCCTGTGTCCTCAAGTCCATTCTCTATGTCTATGTCTGTATTCCTGTCCTGCCACTAGGTTCATCAGTACCTTTTTTTTTTTTCTTTTTTAGATTCCATATATATGTGTTAGCATACGGTATTTGTTTTTCTCTTTCTGACTTAACTTCACTCTGTATGACAGACTCTAGGCCCATCCACCTCACTACAAATAACTCAATTTTGTTTCTTTTTATGGCTGAGTGATATTCCATTGTATATATGTGCCACATCTTCTTTATCCATTCGTCTGTCGATGGACATTTAGGTTGGTCCTATGTCCTGGCTATTGTAAATAGAGCTGCAATGAACATTGTGGTACATGACTCTTTTTGAATTATAGTTTTCTCAGGGTATATGCCCAGTAGTGGGATTGCTGGGTCATATGGTAGTTTTATTTTTAGTTTTTTAAGGAACCTCCATACTGTTCTCCATAGTGGCTGTAGCAATTTACATTCCCACCAACAGTGCAGGGTGTTGTATATTCTGTGGGTTTTGACAAGTGTACAATGACATGTATCTACCCTTATAGTATCCCACAGGACAGTTTCACTGCCCTAAAAATACCCTGCACTCCACCTGTTCATCCCTCCCTCCCCCCAACCCTGTGGCAGCCACTGATCTTTTTACTCTCTCATAGATACGCCTTTTCCAGAATGTCATAGAATGAAATCATATAGTATGTAACCTATTCAGATTGGCTTCTTTCACTTAATAATATACATTCAAGTTTTCTCCACGTCTTTTCATGGCCTGATAGCTCATTTCTTTTTAACACTGAATAATATTTCATTGTTGGGATGGACCACAGTTTATTTATCCATTTACCTACTGAAAGACATCTTGGTTGCCTCCTAGCTTTGAGAATTGTGAATAAAGCTGCTATAAATATCCTTGTGTATGAACATGGTTTTCGACTCTTTTGGATAAATACCATGGGGCGTGATTGCTGAATTCTATATTAAGAGTGTGTTTAGGTTTATAAGAAACTGCCAAACTGTTTTCCAACGTGGCTGCACCGTTCTGCATTCCCATCAGCAGTGATGAGAGTTCCTGTTCCTCCACATCCTCACCAGCATTTGATGTTGTCTGTGTTCTGGATTTTGGACGTCCTAATACGTGTGTAGTGATAACTCATCATTGTTATGTAATTTAATTTAATTTAATTTAATTTAATTTAGTTTCCCTGATGACAGCTGATGTGGGGCATCTTTCCATATGCTGATTGGACATGTGTATATCTTCTTTGGTGATTGTCTGTTCAGGTCTTTTGTCTATTTTTTTAATCTCATTGTTGAGTTTCAAGTGTTCTTAGTATATTTTGGATAACAGTCCTGTATCTGATACATGTTTTGCAAATTTATTCTCCCAGTCTGTGGCTTGTCTTCTCATTCTCTTAACATTGTCTTTTGGAGAACAGAAGTTTTTCATTTTAAGGAGGTCCCACTTGTCAATTCTTTCATTAATTATGCCTATGGTGTTGTATCTAAAAAGTCATTGCCAAATCCAAGGTCATCAAGAGTTTCTCCCATGTTATCTTCTAGGAGAGTCACAGTTTTGCATTTTACGTTTAGGTCTGTGATCCATTGTGAGTTAATTTTTGTGAAGGGTGTAAGGTGTGAGTGTAGATATATTTATTTTTTATGTGACTTCTGGTTGTTCCAGCGCCATTTTTTGAAAAGTCTGTCTTTGCTTCGTGGTTTTGCCTTTGCTCCTTTGTCAAGGATCAGGTGACTCTATCTGTGCAGGGCTGTTTCTGGGCTCTCTGTTCTGCTACACTGATCTATTTGTCTGTCTCTCCCCCAATACCACACTGTCTTGATTACCATAGCTTTGGAGTAGGTCTTGAAGTCAGATACTGTCACTCCTCCAACTTTGTTCTTCCCCTTCAGTATTGAGTTGCCTCCTTGGTTATTTTTCAGAACTGTCCTTGTTCTTCTTATATATACACTTAGTGTTTCCAATCGTCAGGTTCCATCAAAAACTGGGGGGGATTTGGCTAAGGTATGGGGGAATTATTGCTTTTAATGTATGAATCAGCATGGGGAGAGCTGATAGCTCTGTAGTTGGAGTCCTGGGCTGTGGAGCAAAGTCCTCTGCTGTCCTGACCGCCACCTTCCCTGAAGGGAACAAGCCACCAAGGGGACCTTGCAGAGTGGTCTTTGGAGGCAGTATTGGGGCGAGTGCTCTGAGCTGACAGGGGGAAGCCCCCAATCTGGACGAGACCCAGAGCTACAGATCAGTTAGGAATGCCAGCATCCTTGAGGGGCAGGGACCCTTGCTCTGTTCCAGGTCCCACCGGGGGTTGGAGGAGTGGGTGGGCAGGGCCTCTGATAGGGTCTGGACCCTGAGGCTGGGCTTGTTCAGATGGGCTGGTGCAAAGCCTTCCCGCCAAGTTTCCTGGAGACTCTAAGCCTCCTGGGGCACCTTGCAGCCCCGGAAGGAACCCCTCTGCTTGATCTGATGCTTCTTGCCTCCAGGGCTTGGGGAGCCGACTCCTACCTGCTCCACGGTCAGAAGCAAGTCTCAGGAGCCGCGGCCCGTGAGGTGCCACCCTGCTCTTCCATCGTTTCGTTGTTTGCCTCTGTCTCTGGGGTGGACCAGGGCTTCTGTGGCTGACTGAGCAGCTGATAGACATCTATTTATTTTGGCATAAAGGATTTTTCAGGAAATGAGAAGTGGACGAGGTTGTTTAGTCTTGTCCTTCTGTTGGCTCTGTGAAAGGCCAGGGTGCCGGGCCACAAAGTGGGGGTCAGGAGCTGCCGGGAAGGGAGCTCCCCGGTGTGGGGGTCCTCAGCCTACTCGGGACCCCGTCTCTCTCCCCAGGACACTCAGCCAGCTCCACCTGCGCCGATGCACCCCGGAAGCCAGCGGTCTGGCCACTTTCAGCATCTGAAGCAGGTGGAGCACGGGCTGCCCCGCCTGCCCGGCTGTGCCCTGCACACCTGTGCTCTGTCATCCAGCCTGGAACGTCCCCTCACCCACCTCCTCCTGCGGACATGCTGAAGGTGTGTGCGTGTGCAGATGCGTGCAGGTGTTCACATCTGTGCAGGCTTGTGCGATTGTGTGTCAGCGTGAGAACGTGTGTGTGATTGCATGTGAGCATGTGTGCAGGTGCATGCAGGTGTGTATATGTGTGTGTGTGTTCACGTGCTCAGGCGTGGTCCTGGAGCAGCTCCATCACCAGGACAGAGCTCAGCATCTCCAGCCAAGGCAATGATGGAGGCCCGGACCTTCCTGGAAGAGGCTGGTTTCCCTTGAGCAGCCCTTTGGCTCAGCCAGCTTGCTGTCCCCTTTCAGGACCCTACTCTCCCCACCTGAGGACAAGCAAGGGCAGGATGTGAGGCCGGCTGCGATCAGGGACACAGATGCCCACTTGAGTTTACAGCCGGGCGGGTCTCCTGAGCCCAGCCCCCCGGGTCAGGGAGGAAGCTGGTCCACGGGGGTCAGGGGGTGTCGCGAGGTCGGTCCTGGCGCCACCCGGCTCTCCTCTGGCGCTGGCCTGACCAAAAGAGGGCAGCAATTAATTTTCTCACAGAAGAGTCAGGTGGACCTTTCTCTGAGCAGCCTGACCGTCCCCTCGTCCTGTCACCCTTAGTTTAGAAGAATTCGAGCAAAACGGGTGTCTCCGGTCCAGAGGGGAGAGGCGCTCAGTGACCCACGGTCACCCCAATGAAGACTACAAACTGGGGCTCAAACCACAGAAGTGGATCCCTGGCAGCCTTCTGTCTGGGTGTGGCGAGGCCTCTCCAGCTCCTGGGTCCTGGGCTGGGGCGTCCTCCTTTCTCCTGAGGACCCTGGTGACAGCGTTTAGCGCCCCCTGGATAATCCCAGATGAACGCAGCTCGAGGGCCTTCGCTTAGCCAGGACTCTATAAGGTCACGGTCACGGGTTCCAGGGATTGAAGGTGGATACTGGGGGGCGGGGGGCAGTTTTCGGCCCACCGCAGGTTGAGGACCAGAAAGCTTTCTCCTAAGCACCCTGCTGCCCGCAGATCACAGGCCCCTTTGCAGAGGGAGGGGTGAGGCTGCCTGGAGGAGGGGGCTCGGCTAGAGGGGCGCTGGGGCTGCTCAGCCCTCCCTCAAGGGCCAGACCCCTGCCAGCTGTGCTTCATCCCCTTTCACCAGCCCAGCCGCACGAGGCAGGCGGGTTTATCCCCAGGTGACGTCAGCCCGGCCCAGGGTCCTGAGGGCGCCCACTCACCGGCCTGCAGAGAGGCTGCCCTCTGAAAGCGCAGGCCCCCGGGGCCCTCGCTCCCCATGGAAGGCCCCCCCGACATTTGGATGCTGGAAAGCTCGATTTTGCAATTTTCCTGCAATGTTTACAAGAGCCTCTTCCCGTTGCCCCCGCGTGCTGTAAACACACAGGCCCGGCTCTCCGCTGCGGAATTGCGGTTTGGTGGCCGGTTCCAACAATGCGCTCCCAGCCCCGTGGTTATCCGCCTCTCCGGGAAGGCGTTGGGTCCGCATGGAGGGGAGCGTGGCAGCTCGCAGGACCCCCCTTCCGGCCCGCCCGCCCCTCCCGCCGTGCCCCGGTGGCTGGGGGACGTTCCGTCCTGCTGGTCTGGCAGCATCTCGGGTCGCACTCGGGTCCCGCTCCTGAGAGCAGGGATGGAGCCCGGCCCCTCCAAGCCCCAGCCCAGGGCAGGGCCGTGCGGCGGGCAGCAGGCGGGGACGGGGCACAGCAAGCCTGATTTCACCGAGACTGAAGCTCTGCTGGGGCTCGTGGGGCCGTGCGTGCACGTGTGCGTGCACATGTGTGTGCACGTGTGTGTGCACGTGTGCGTGTACGTGTGTGTGCACGTGTGCGTGCACGTGTGCGTGCACGTGTGTGTGCGCACCAATGTCCTTAAGGAGTGGATTCTGCACCCGCCAGTGTGCACAGAACGTCCATCTTTTTGTGTATTTGTGCATGCACGTGTTCTCGGTGTGTGTGTGCAGGTGAGTGCCTGTGTATTCCTGCTGTGCGTGTGCGTGTGTGCACAGCTCCATCTGCCTCTGGTGCCCTGAGGGGAAGCTGACGACGGGGAGGTGCCTGGGGGGTTAGCTGGGCGTCAGGAAGCCCTGCAGGGAGCCAGTGCTGGGGAGGCCGCCCAGGGCCCCTTTGTCCAGAATGAACGTCAAACGTCAAACACAGCCCCAAGGGAAATGGTTCCCACACCTGATCCTGTGCCGAGAGAGAGGATGGAGTGGGGCCTGGGAGCCGTGACGGGAAGGAACAAGGCCCCTCTGTGCGCGTGGGGCAGCTGTGGCCACGCCAGGAGCCGAGTGGACCGGCTGTCTGGCCACCCGGCTCTCCTACTTGTCACCTCAGAGTCTGAGGTCCCCCGTCATGCCAGGCCCTGCCCCTGGACCCGCTCAGGAGCCGTGACGCTGGCTGCGGGCACGGGCCACTCCCTCCCCAGGGGAGCATTTCCAGGCCAAGATGGTCACAGATATGATGATTTCTGGTGGTTGCTCAGAGTGGCCAGAACGATTAGAAGTGGATGATTTAAATTAGCTTTGGCTGAGGCCAAGTCCAGGGTCTGCAGACCAGTCTGGATCTGTTCTCCCCAACGGCCTCACGGAGATCGGGGCACAGTGAGGACGTGGCCCTGCCCCTGCCCTACACCTGCCATCCCCCTGCGGCCCCCAGAGTCTCCCCTCCTCAATTGCCGGCCTGACCATGGGCTGCCCTGGGACCAGCAGAGCCCCTCACCCCCAGGGGTGGTGTAGAGCTAGCGTCCCCTCTTCCGCACGAGGACCTCTGCCCTCGGGTCCCCAGGTTTCTCCTTGCTGCTGAGAAGCGGGCAGGGAGGGAGTCCAGTGGGGGTCAGGCCCCCATCGGGCGGGGAGGGACGGGGCAGGGAGGAACCTGCAGGGGAGGGGGCCACACAGACAGGGCAAAGTCAGGAGCCTGGCTACACACAGGTTGAGTGGGGTGGGGACGCTGAGCAAAGAGCACACGTGTGGAGGCTTCTGGGACCCGGCTTCTCTCTGGTAGAGGGAAGAGGCCAGTGCAAAGGAGGGGGTCTGGGCGAGCTGTGGGTTCGAACCTGGGAAGAAAATGCTACAGACACGGGCACATATTGAAAAGACAGAGAGACCAGCCTGAAGGGACTCCCACTGGGACAAATTCGAGCATCAAAAAAACAAAGACAGTAACAGATGAGAGCCCATTACATGAAATGAGACTGTAGTGGTGTAAATAGATTTAATTATTAATAAATGGGGAAAAGAGAAAGCTCTTCCCTACAGTAGAATTCCAGCTGACGAACGATGGGACTAGAAATTCACTGTTTGGTTTATTTCGCACTTATAGTGACGAGTTCAGGCTGTGAGAGCATCGGAAGATGCTGACCAGCCATGGAAGTGAACTGAACCCACCCCGCGTGTTCCCGCAAAACCTGCACGAATTACAGAGAGGAGCCACCTTTCCAGGGCCATGGTCCCCAGATGGCCAGGGCTGCCGCCCCAGGAGTGACGTGGGGACGCATCCACAGCCCATGGACAGGACAGGACACACCCAGATGAGGTGCTACCCCAGGGTCAGCCCGGGTCTAGTCTGGGAAGTGTCAGAAAACCCAAACTGGGGACTTTTCACTCTTCAGCAACGTCAAGGTCATGGCAGCCCAGGGAGGACTGGGGACGTTCCTGACTGAGGGAGGACAGAGACACGGCCGCTGGGCACACCGCGTGAACCTAGGGTGGGTTGTTATGCTGCAAACGACGCTACCAGTACAACTGACAAAACGGAACTGGGTCTCTGGGTGAAGGAGAGTTTGGTACTATTCTTGCAACTTTTCAATATGTTTGACATTGTTTCAAAATAAAAATAAAAATTTGAAGAAAAGGCAGTCGCTCTGGCGTCCGGGTTCCAGGGCCTGGAACCGTCTGATCCTGCCTGCACCTGCCCGGCCCTCGGAAAGCAGGTCCACAGGGTCCGGAGGGCGGCAGAGCCGGGACCCCCTCCCCGGGCCTCTGCAGGAAGAGGGAGGGGGGGAGCAGCTCCGGCGGCAGGGACGCAGCAGGGGACTCGGAGCCCATGGGGTGGCCAGGTGGGGGGCCAACTCCGGTGCCCACTGCCCCTCCGCAGCCCAGATGGAGGGCGGGTGGCAGTGACCGCGTGCCCTAGCCCCGGGCCTCCTCTGCTCCTGCCCCACCACCACGAAAGCCCACCGTGGACACCCACCCACCTGGGGTCCTGCTCTCACACACACACGTAAACATACACACGAACTCACAGGCACACACATGCACAAACACACACACACACGCATTTCCCTTGCAGGTAAATCTGATCGCGTCCATGCTTTTTCACAGCAGTGTTTCCCAACCTGAATGGAGGGCTGCGGAGCTGGCCTGGGACGGGACGCTGCAGACAGGCAGGAAGGCCTGAGGTCCGGCTGGCACAGGGGGTCAGAGGGCACGGGGGCACACACGGCTAGAAAGGCCGCGGGACCGAGTTTGGACTTGATCCCGCGCGTGGAGCGCAGCGCTGAGCCGCCTCTGCTTTGGTTCTGGGCTGTTTGGGAGCGACGGAGGCGGAAACCCACAGTGAGAAGCTGGTGCGCCGGCGCCTGGGATGCGCCATGGAGGCAGGACGGGCACACAGGCCGCTCACTGTGGCAGCAGCCGCAGGGAGCCCACGCTGAGGCTGGCGCCGGCCTGTGGAGGGCGCACCCGGCCCCGGCTCTGCAGAGCCCGGGGGGTGAGCGTGACGGCCCTTCGTTCCAGGCGACCTTCTCACGGCTGTCACAGGGCAGGGCAGCCTGCGCGCTGCCCCCGGCAGTCGGGTCCCTGATCCCGGCGCCTCTCCTGTAACAGACACGCGTATGGTGTCGCCTGGCCCACGTCGCGTCACCCTGTGGGGACTGGGCTCGGAGGACAACACAGAAACCATGACCCCCTGGCTGCCATCCTGGCTGTGAGGCACGACTGTCCTTGCCCCGGCCCAGCCACCGCGAGCCCGGGGCAGCGTGACCTGGCGTCTGATAGCCGTTGCGCGGCCCTCGGACGCCGCTCACCTCTGGGCACAGCAGACGCTTCAGACGGCGCAGACAGGGTTGGGGTCCAGGAGTGCACGGGGCGACTCGGCACCGCACGTCTAGGAGGGAGAGTGAAAGGCGCTCGGTCGAGCACGGCGGCTGGGGTTGGGGACGCGAGCTGTGGTCCAGAGGGGCCGGCCCGGCTGGAACCTCCAGCCCTTCCTTCCGCAGACTACACGGACGGTCCGAAAAGAGCAGCCGGACGCCGTTGGACGTGAGCACATTCGGGGGACACGCCAAGCTCACGGGAACGGAAGGAAAATCCATTCGGCCTGCAGACTCTCCACCGCGGACACTGTTGGATTCTCCGTGCTCCTCGGGACCCCAGGGACGCATCGGGCCACCCGCCTCTGATTAGGGAGACAACTGTTTCCCTCGGGACGGCGGAGGGCCTGTCCACGCTCCAGGGTGTGAGGCCAGTCCCCGGGGCCACATCACAGCACCGGGCGAGGCTGGGGGACACTTCCGTGGCCAAGGGCAGAGGCACTTCCTCTGAGTGGGAGGGTGGCTGCTCTGCCTCATATTTTGGGGATAAAAGTACCCAGGACTGCTTCCCAGCCCCTCCTCCTGCCCCTGCGTCGGGCTGTGGTGAGGCCGAGCTTTATTTTTTTTAACATCTTTATCGGAGTATAATTGCTTTACAATGGTGTGTTAGTTTCTGCTTTATAACAAAGTGAATCAGCTCTACATATACATATGTCCCCATATCTCCTCCGTCTTGCGTCTCCCTCCTACCCTCCCTATCCCCCCACTCTAGGTGGTCACAAAGCACCGAGATGATCTCCCTGTGCTACACGGCTGCTTCCCACTAGCTAACAATTTTACATTTGGTAGTGTGTATATGTCCATGCCACTCTCACTTCATCCCAGCTTACCCTTCCCGCTCCCCGTGTCCTCAAGTCCATTCTCTACATCTGTGTCTTAAATCCTGTCCTGCCCCTAGGTTCTTCAGTACCATTTTTATTTTTAGATTCCATATATATGTGTTCATATACGGTATTTGTTTTTCTCTTTCTGACTTACTTCACTCTGTATGACAGACTCTAGGCCCATCCACCTCACTACAAATAACTCAGTTTCATTTCTTTTTATGGCTGAGTAATATTCCATTGTATATATGTGCCACATCTTCTTTCTCCATTCATCTGTCGATGGACACTTAGGTTGCTTCCATGTCCTGGCTATTGTAAATAGTGCTGCAATGAACACTGTGGTACATGACTCTTTTTGAACTATGGTTTTCTCAGGGTATATGCCCAGTAGTGAGATTGCTGGGTTGTATGGTAGTTCTATTTTTAGTTTTTTAAGGAACATCCATACTGTTCTCCATAGTGGCTGTAGCAATTTACATTCCCACCAACAGTGCAAGAGGGTTCCCTTTTCTCCACACCCTCTCCAGCATTTATTGTTTGTAGATTTTTTGATGATGGCCATTCTGACTGGTGTGAGGTGATACCTCATTGTAGTTTCGATTTGCATTTCTCTAATAATCAGTGATGTTGAGCAGCTTTTCATGTGCTTCTTGGCCATCTGTATGTCTTCTTTGGAGAAATGTCTATGTAGGTCTTCTGCTCATTTTTGGATTGGGTTGTTTGTTTTTTTGATATTGAGCTGCATTAGCTGTTTATATATTTTGGAGATTAATCCTTTGTCCATTGATTCATTTGCAAATATTTTCTCCCATTCTGAGGATTGTCTTTTCATCTTGTTTATGGTTTCCTTTGCTGTGCAAAAGCTTTTAAGTTTCATGAGGTCCCATTTGTTTATTTTTGTTTTTATTTCCATTCCTCTAGGGGCTGGGTCAAAAAGTATCTTGCTATGTTTTATGTCATAGAGTGTTCTTCCTATGTTTTCCTCTAAGAGTTTTATAGTGTCTGGCCTTACATTTAGGTCTTTAATCCATTTTGAGTTTACTTTTGTGTATGGTATTAGGGAGTGTTCTAATTTCATTCTTTTACATGTAGCTGTCCAGTTTTCCCAGCACCACTTATTGAAGAGGCTGTCTTTTCTCCATTGTATATTCCTACCTCTTTTATCAAAAATAAGGTGCCCATAGGTGTGTGGGTTTATCTCTGGGCTTTCTATCCTGTTCCATTGATCTATATTTCTGTTTTTGTGCCAGTACCATACTGTCTTGATTACTATAGCTTTGTAGTATAGTCTGAAGTCTGGGAGCCAGATTCCTCCAGCTCCATTTCTCTTTCTCAAGATTGCTTTGGCTCTTCGGGGTCTTTTGTGTTTCCATACAAATTGCAAAAGTTTTTGTTCTAGTTCTGTGAAAAATGCCATTGGTAGTTTGATAAGGATTGCATTGAATCTGTAGATTGCTTTGGGTAGTATAGTCATTTTCACAATGGTGATTCTTCCAATCCAAGAATGTGGTATATCTCTGCATCTATTTGTATCATCTTTAATTTCTTTCATCAGTATCTTATAGTTTTCTGCATACAGGTCTTTTGTCTCCCTAGGTAGGTTTATTCCTAGGTATTTTATTCTTTCTGTTGCAATGGTAAATGGGAGTGTTTCCTTAATTTCTCTTTCAGATTTTTCATCATTAGTGTATAGGTATGCAAGAGATTTCTGTGCATTAATTTTGTATCCTGCAACTTTACCAAATTCATTGATTAACTCTAGTAGTTTTCTGGTGGCATCTTTAGGATTCTCTATGTATAGTATCACATCATCTGCAAACAGTGACAACTTTACTTCTTCTTTTCCAATTTGGATTCCTTTTATTTCTTTTTCTTCTCTGATTTCTGTGGCTAAAACTTCCAAAACTATGTTGAATAATAGTGGTGAGAGTGGACAACCTTGTCTTGTTCCTGATCTTAGTGTAAATGGTTTCAGTTTTTCACCATTGAGAACGATGTTGGCTGTGGGTTTGTCCTATGTGGCCTTTATTACGTTGAGGTAAGTTCACTCTATGCCCACTTTCTGGAGGGTTTTTATCATAAATTGGTGTTGAATTTTGTCAAAAGCTTTTTCTGCATCTATTGAGATGATCATATGGTTTTTCTCCTTCAATTTGTTAATATGGTTTATCACATTGATTAATTTGCATATACTGAAGAATCCTTGCATTCCTGGGATAAATCCCACTTGATCATAGTGTATGATGCTTTTAATGTGCTGTTGGATTCTGTTTGCTAGTATTTTGTTGAGGATTTTTGCATCTATGTTCATCAGTGATCTTGGCCTGTAGTTTTCTTTCTTTGTGACATCTTTGTCTGCTTTTGTTATCAGGGTGATGGTGGCCTCATTGAATGAGTTTGGGAGCGTTCCTCCCTCTGCTATATTTTGGAAGAGTTTGAGAAGGATAGATGTTAGCTCTTCTCTAAATGTTTGATAGATTTCACCTGTGAAGCCATATGGTCCTGGGCTTTTATTTGTTGGAAGATTTTTAATCACAGTCTCAATTTCCTTACTTGTGATTGGTCTGTTTATATTTTCTATTTCTTCCTGGTTCAGTCTCGAAACATTGGGCTTTTCTAAGAATTTGTCCATTTCTTCCAGGTTGTCCATTTTATTGGCATATAGTTGCTTGTATTAACCTCTCATGATCCTTTGTATTTCTGCAGTGTCAGTTGTTACTTCGCCTTTTTCATTTCTAATTGTATTGATTTGAGTATTCTCCCTTTTTTTCTTAATGAGTCTGGCTAATGGTTTATCAATTTTGTTTATCTTCTCAAAGAATCAGCTTTTAATTTTATTGATCTTTGCTATTGTTTCCTTCATTTCTTTTTCATTTATTTCTGATATGACCTTTATGATTTCTTTCCTTCTGCTAACTTTGGGGTTTTTTTGTTCTTCTTTCTCCGATTGCTTTAGGTGTAAGGTTAAGTTTTTTGTTTGAGATGTTTCTTGTTTCTTGAGGTAGGATTGTATTGCTATAAACTTCCCTCTTAGAACTGCTTTTGCTGCATCCCATAGGTTTTGGGTCATCATGTTTTCATTGTCATTTTTTTCTAGGTATTTTTTGATTTCCTCTTTGATTTCTTCAGTGATCTCTTGGTTATTAAGTAGTGTATTGTTTAGCCTCCATGTGTTTGTATTTTTTACAGATTTTTTTCCTGTAATTGATATCTAGTCTCATAGCATTGTGGTCAGAAAAGATACTTGATATGATTTCAATTTTCTTAAATTTACCAAGGCTTGATTTGTGACCCAAGATATGATCTATCCTAGAGAATGTTCCATAAGCACTTGAGAAGAAAGTGTATTCTGTTATTTTTGGATGGAATATTCTATAAATATCAATTAAGTCCATCTTGTTTAATGTATCATTTAAAGCTTGTGTTTCCTTATTTATTTTCATTTTGGATGATCTGTCCATTGGTGAAAATGGGTTGTTAAGTCCCCTACTATGATTGTGTTACTGTCGATTTCCCCTTTTATGGCTGTTAGCATTTGCCTTATGTATTGAGGTGCGCCTATGTTGGGTGCATAAATATTACAGTTGTTATATCTTCTTCTTGGATTGATCCCTTGATCATTATGTAATGTCCTTCTTTGTCTCTTATAATAGTCTTTATTTTAAAGCCTATTTTGTCTGATATGAGAATTGCCATTCCAGCTTTCTTTTGATTTCCATTTGCATGGAATATCTTTTTCCATCCCCTCACTTTCAGTCTGTATGTGTCCCTAAGTCTGAAGTGGGTCTCTTGTAGACAGCATATATATGGGTCTTGTTTTTGTATCCATTCAGCCAGTCTGTGTCTTTTGGTGGGAGCATTTAATCCATTTACATTTAAGGTAATTATTGATATATATGTTCCTATTACCATTTTCTTAATTGTTTTGGGTTTGTTATTGGAGGTCTTTTCCTTCTCTTGTTTTTCCTGCCTAGAGAAGTTCCTTTAGCATTTGTGGTAAAGCTGGTTTGGTGGTGCTGAATTCTCTTAGCTTTTGCTTATCTGTAAAGGTTTTAATTTCTCCATCGAATCTGAATGAGATCCTTGCTGGGTAGAGTAATCTTGGTTGTAGGTTTTTCCCTTTCATCACTTTAAATATGTCCTTCCACTCCCTTCTGGCTTGCAGAGTCTCTTCTGAAATATCAGCTGTTAACCTTATGGGGATTCCCTTGTATGTTATTTGTTGTTTTTCCCTTGCTGCTTTTAATATTTTTTCTTCGTATTTAATTTTTGGTAGTTTGATTAATATGTGTCTTGGCGTGTTTCTCCTCGGATTTATCCTGTATGGGACTCTCTGTGTTTCCTGGACTTGATTGACTATTTCTTTTCCCATATTAGGGAAGTTTTCAACTATAATCCTTTCAAATAGTTTCTCAGTCCCTTTCTTCTTCTCTTCTTCTTCTGGCACCCCTATAATTCAAATGTTGGTGCGTTTAATGTTGTTCCAGGGGTCTCTAAGACTGTCCTCAATTCTTTTCATTCTTTTTTCTTTATTCTGTTCTGCAGTAGTCATTTCCACTATTTTATCTTCCAGATCACTAATCCATTCTTCTGCCTCAGTTATTCTGCTATTGATTCCTTCTAGAGAATTTTTAATTTCATTTATTGGGTTGTTCATCACTGTTTGTTTGCTCTTTAGTTCTTCTAGGTCCTTGTTAAATATTTCTTGTATTTTCTCCATTCTATTTCCAAGATTTTGGATCATCTTTACTATCATTACTCTGAATTATTTTTCAAGTAGACTTCCTATTTCCTCTTCATTTGTTTGGCCTGGTGGGTTTTTACCTTGCCCCTTCATCTGCTGTGTGCTTCTCTATCTTCTTGTTTTGCTTAACTTACTGTGTTTGGGGTCTCCTTTTCACAGGCTGCAGGTTCGTAGTTACTGTTGTTTTTGGTGTCTGCCCTCAGTGGCTACGGTTGGTTCAGTGGGTTGTGTAGGCTTCCTGGTGGAGGGGACTGGTGCCTGTGTTCTGGTGGATGAGGCTGGATCTCGTCTTTCTGGTGGGCAGGACCACGTCCGGTGGTGTGTTTTGCGGTGTCTGTGACCTTCTTAAGATTTTAGGCAGCCTCTCTCCTAATGGGTAGGGTTGTGTTCCTGTCTTGCTAGTTGTTTGGCATAGGGTGTCCAGCACTGTAGCTTGCTGGTCGTTGAGTGGAGCTGGGTCTTAGTGTTGAGATGGAGATCTCTGGGAGAGCTTTTGCTGTTTGATATTATGTGGAGCCGGGAGGTCTCTGGTGGACCAGTGTCCTAAACTTGACTCTCCAACTTCAGAGGCACAGGCCTGACACCCGGCCGGAGCACCAAGACCCTGTCAGCCACACAGCTCAGAAGAAAAGGGAGGAAAGAAAGAAAGAAAGAGAGAAAGAAAGAAAGAAAAGAAAGAAAGGAAGAAAGAAAGAAAGAAAGGGAGAGAAAGAAAGGAAAATAAAGTTTTTAAAATAAAAACTAATCATTAAAAATAAAAAAGAATTTTAAGTAATAAAAAGAAGAAAAAAAGAAAGAAAGAAGAGAGCAACCAAATGAAAAAACAAATCCACCAATGATCACAAGTGCTAAAAACTATACTAAAACAAACAAAGAACAAAAAAAAATAGACAGACATAACCCTAGGACAAATGGTAAAAACAAAGCTATACAGACAAAATCACACAAAGAAGCATACACATACACACTCACAAAAAGAGAAAAAGGAAAAATATATCTATATATTTTTTAAAAAGGAGGAAGAGAGCAACCAAATCAATAAAGAAATCTACCAGTGATAATAAAACTAAATACTAAACTAAGATAAACATAAAACCAGAAAAAAATTAGATGCAGAAAGCAAACCCCAAGTCTACAGTTGTTCCCAAAGTCCACTGCCTCAATTTTGGGATGATTCGTTGTCTATTCAGGTATTCCACAGATGCTGGGTACATCAAGTTGTTTGAGGAGCTTTAATCCGCTGTTTCTGAGGCTGCTGGGAGAGATTTCCATTTCTCTTCTTTGTTCGCACAGCTCCCGGGGTTCAGCTTTGGATGTGGCCCCGCCTCTGCGTGTAGGTCGCCTGAGGGCATCTGTTCTTCGCTCAGACACGACGGGGTTAAAGGAGCAGCTGCTTCGGGGGCTCTGGCTCACTCAGGCCGCGGGGAGGGAGGGGTACGGAGGAGGCGGGGCGAGCCTGCGGCGTCAGAGGCGTCGTGACGTTGCAGCAGCCCGAGGCGCGCCGTGCGTTCTCCCGGGGAAGTTGTCCCCGGATCACGGGAGCCTGGCCGTGTCAGACTGCACCGGCTCCCGGGAGGGGCAGTGTGGAGAGTGACCTGTGGTCGCACACAGGCTTCTTGGTGGCGGCAGCAGCAGCCTTAGCGTCTCATGCCCGTCTTTGGGGTCCGCGCTGATCGCCACGGCTCGCGCCCGTCTCTGGAGCTCGTTTAAGCGGCGCTCTGAATCCCCTCTCCTCGCGCACCAGGAAACAAAGAGGGAAGAAAAAGTCTCTTGCCTCTTCCGCAGCTGCAGACTTTTTCCCGGACTCCCTCCCGGCTAGCTGTGGTGCGCTAACCCCTTCAGGCTGTGTTCACGCAGCCAACCCCAGTCCTCTCCCTGCGATCCGACCGCAGCCTGAGCCTCAGCTCCCAGCCCCGCCCGCCCCGGCGGGGGAGCAGACAAGCCTCTCGGGCTGGTGAGTGCTGCTCGGCGCCGAGCCTCCGTGCGGGAATCTCTCCGCTTTGCCCTCCGCACCCCTGTGGCTGCGCTCTCCTCCGTGGCTCCGAAGCTTCCCCCCTCCGCCACCCGCAGTCTCCGCCCGCGAAGGGGCTCTTAGTGTGTGGACACCTTTCCTCCTTCACGGCTCCCTCCCACTGGGGCATGTCCCGTCCCTATTCTTCTGTCTCTGTTTTTTCTTTTTTCTTTTGCCCTACCCAGGTGCGTGGGGAGTTTCTTGCCTTTTGGGAGGTCTGAGGTCTTCTGCCAGCGTTCAGTGGGTGTTCTGCAGGGGTTGTTCCACATGTAGATGTAGTTCTGATATTTCTGTGGGGAGGAAGGTGATCTGCACGTCTCACTTCTCCCCCATCTTGAAGGTCTTGGGAGGCTGAGCTTTAAAACGTCAGCATCTCCAAGCAAATATTTTAACTGCTAAGTGCAGGCGGCACGGCCAGGATTATTAGAATTCACGTCGAAACCCCAAATTCCCACCCCTCCCCCACCGTCCGTCTTCCATCCCCTTCCCCCCAACCCCCCAAGACACATCCGCCCCTTCCCCTTGGCGACACCAATGCCTTGGACGGGCCTTGGTTGCGTCCACAAGGCAGGACGGGAAGCGCCAGGCACCCACTGGGTTCACGGTGCCGGCACTGCTTGGCTGCGGCTTCTCCCGCAGGTCCCAGCCGGGGGGGTCACGGCCCCTGGGCTCTGGGCTGACACTGACCCGAGAGCATCTGCGGCAGCAGCAGGCAGCACCCACGGCAGGTCCCGGCTGAGCTAAAGGCTGCTCGGGGCCAGCCGGGCCCAGAGGACGGTAGACAGAGCCTGTCCCCAGCCTCGGGCAGACGGGGACCTGGGCGCCCTCTGACCCACCACAGGGCTCGAGCCCCAGCCCCAGCCCCATGCTGGAACCTGCTGGTGGGCCTCCCTGGGGGGAAGTGAGGCACCAGACAGAGAGGGAGGGCCCTGCAGGAGGGGCTGATGGATGGACGGATGGGGCCTCGGGGGGTCTGTTCTGGGGGGACAGGGGCAAGCTAGATGCCTGGGGGTGAATCCGGGCAGAGGAGATTCCCAGGGCGCTGGCCGCCCTCAGCTGCAGGCACAGCTCCTGCTAGCTTTCAAAGGAATTTTCCGGACATTCTCATGATCTAGGCTTTCCCAGTTTCATGAGATGAAGATAGAAAGTTGTGGTTTGCTGTAAGTCGTCTGGTTAGACAATGGAAATTCCACCCCTGTGGTCTCTGGTGGGATAATTCTCAAATGTCTCCAGGGGTTCAGATGGACCAGCTAGCTCTGGGAAATTCTCCCAGACCCAGACTCTCATCATTCTGGGGGGTTTGGGGGTGCCAGGAAGCTCAGTGGGGTGGTGACGGTGTGAGTATAAATGCTGGACCCACACCTCCCAGGAGTCCAGGCCCAGACCTCTGTCTCCAAAAACTTCTTATGTTCAGGAGCCTGGTGCTTACTTTACACTTTTCTGTATCTGCAAAACCAGGCGGCTTCTGAAGGCCACCGAATTCTGGCATCTCCGCCTCCTGTACGTCTGGCTCCCAGGGGTTCCGTGGGGCCTCTCTACTCAGTGCTCACCCCATCCTTCTACAAGTGTGTTCTGCCAGCTTACGTGGCTGAGCCGTGAGTGCCCCCACGGGGAGAGGAGAGAGACACGGAGAGATGGAGAGAGAGGAGGAAAGAGAGAAAGTGAGGCGGGGTTGGGGGAGAAGACGGGAACGGGGGAAGGGGAGGGAGACGGGGAGGCAGGCACACAGAGGCCTGGGAGCACCAGAGGGGCCCCCAGACTTCGTTCCTCTCTCCCACTCTGCCTGTTTGCTCTAGACCCCAGGACATTCTTCTCTTTTTTTTTTTTTTTTTCCTTCTCTTTTTTTAAAATTGAAGTAGAGTTGATTTACAATATTGTGTTAGTTTCAGGTGTACAGCAAAGTGATTCAGTTATGTGTACATATATATATATTTTTTTCCAGATTATTTTCCATTATAGGTTATTACATGATATTGAATATTGTTCCCTGTGTTATATAGTAAATCCTTGTTGTTATATATAGTAGTGTGTATCTGTTAATCCCAAGCTCCTAATTTATCCCTCCCCCCACGCTTTGGTAACCATAAATTTGTTTTCTGTCTGTGAGTCTCTTTCTGTTTTGTATATAGATTCATTTGTATCATTTGTATTTGTCTTTCTCTTTCTGACTTACTTCACTTAGTATGATATTGATAATTTCTAGGTCCATCCATGTTGCTGCAAATGGCATTATTTCATTCTTTTTTATGGCTGAGTAATATTCCATTGTATATATGTACCACATCTTCTTTATCCTTTCATCTGTTGATGGACATTTAGGTTGTTTCCATGTCTTGGCTACTGTGAATAATGCTGCTATGAACATAGGGGTACATATATCTTTCTGAATTAGAGTTTTGTCTGGGTATATAGCCAGGAGAGGGATTGCTGGACCATACGGTAGCTCTATTTTTAGTTTTTTAAGGAAGCTCCATACTGTTTTTCCACAGTGGCTGCACCAATTTACCTTCCCACCAACGCTGGAGGAGGGTTCCCTTTTCTCCAGCATTTATCATTTGTAGACTTTTAAATGACGGCCATTCTGAAATGTGTGAGGTAGTACCTCACTGTGATTCTGGTTTGCATTTCTCTAATAATTAGCAATGTTGAGCATCTTTCCATGTTCCTGTTGGCCATTTGTATGTCTTCTTTGGAGAAATGTCTGTTTAGATCTTCTAACTGATATTGAGTTGTAGGAATTGTTTGTATATTTTGGAAATTAACCCCTTGTCAGTCACATCGTTTGCAAATATTTTCTCCCATTCTCTAGGTTGTCCTTTTGTATTGTTGAGGGTTTCCTTTGCTGTGCAAAAGCTTTTAAGTTTGATTAGGCAGGACATTCTTCCTTAACCTCGAGTCCCTGGGAGTTCAGGTCTGTCTTTGCAGCCAAGAGGCCTCACCAACACATGGAGGCTCAAAGAGCCATTGCCTGTGAACACCAGCCCCGCCAGGCATTTGACAAGCCTTTAGCATGTGTTGGCTTTAATTACTGTCTTCTAATATTTGATATTTGGTACAAATTCTATTTGATGGTGAAGTCGCCCCAGCACCCTGTGTCTCCCGGTCCTGTCTGGGGCTCTGGCTCTAAGCCCCTTTGGAGATATTGGCCCAGATATGACTCTCTGTTCCAGAAGGTTCCCACAGACAAGGACTGCGATAAGAGCCTGGCCTGCTTTCTCCAGCTCTGGCTCTGCTCCGGCGGCTCCTGCCAGAAGCACGCCATCTTCCCCAAAGGAAACAGCTCAGGCCACATGGTCTGCAGACCTGCCTTACCCCAGGCACTGACCACAGCTAACTGCATGCTCACACTGCCATCTCTTTCATCTTCTGAGACCTTGTTTGTATCAGGGTTTTGCAGGGTGTTAACATCACTCAGTTACCCAGATGCTGCCCAGGTTTTGAACTGGTTTTGGTAGACATAACCTGTTATATCCTTCTTAAAAGCACCATTCTCAGCACATTTCCATCAATTAACAAAATTCAGAGAAAGAAACTTTTCAAGTAATTTTACACAGGTTATTATTAAAAACACATCTGTATCATCTTTTTAAAATGTTCAGTAACTTCACGTTGACAATTTTTTTCCTCTGTGCCATCAGACACATTCTCTGCTGGATGTATAAGCTGAACTCTGGAATAAAGGTAACTTGGATAAATGTTGAAAACCAAAGCGACTCGGTAATTATAGCAATTTTCCTTTCAAGTTCTGCTGGGCGGAACAGGCACTAATATGAGAGCATCCACAGAGCCCACTGGCTGCAGTTCACAATCAACCGCTGTCCCTGTTACCAAATCTCACTCAGGGGACCTCGGGGGTGACGGGGGCCACACCTGGGACACACAAACTATCCCCAGAATGAAGGGAGAAAGGAGAAAAGAGAATGGGGGATTTAAAGACTATGAAACTATCATGTTCCAGTTTGTAGTGATAAATTTTAAAATCTAGACTAAGTGAATAATTTTCTTGGAAAATATAAAGCACAAAATTGACTCAAGTAGAAATAGGAGATCTGGTCATTCCAATGGTGGGGGGGGGGGCACAGAAAAAAAAAAGTAGCCACAATTTTACCCTTAAAAAGGCACCGGGCACAGGCAGTTTTATGTGTTTCCAAAACCTTTAAAGTATAATCTCTCTGCAAAGGAGGGACAGAATTTAGGAATGTAAGCCCTGGAGACCAGCTGCCGAGTTCTAATTCCATCTCCACCTCCTACCAGCAAGGTGACCTTGGGATGGCCACTGGAACACTCTGTGCCTCAGTTTCCCCATCTGTCAAATGGACGTGAAAATAGTGCCTAATTCATAGGGTTGACCTGAAGGTTATTAACTCATGTAAAATATATAGAAATGCCCCTATTGCAGAGTAAGAGCTCGATACAGATGAATTGTTATGAAGAGTTAACATTATTCCGAGGCACAGAAAAGACAAAAGCATCACAGTTTATTCTATGTAGCTAGTCAAAACCCTGAAAAACCAATGGTGGGGATCACACACACACACACAGACACACACTTGTCAATAGGGACACATGATTTATAAAGGGACAGAATTACTCTAAATACATCGACAGAATCCAATACAATCCAATACAGGAGCAAGTAAAGCTTATCTCAGGATTGCAAGGATAAGTCGACATTATAAAATCTGTTAGTTCAATTTGCTACATTAAGAGATGAAAAAGAAGAAAATCCTCCATCATCTCAAAAGAGAGTCAGTCCCCGCAAAAGCATTTGGTACCAGTTAACATTCTTTACCGAATTTCAAGCATACACAACTGCAAGATCTTCAGGAAGCCAAGAATGGGAGGAAAATTCCTCGACCTCTAACAAACATTGTGCTTAATACATTAGAACAGGGGTCAGAAAACTTCTATAAAGGGTCAGATAGCAAACATTTTAGGTTTAGGGGGCCACATGGTCACTGTCCCAACTATGTGACATCACTGTTACAGCACAAAGCATTAGACAATATGCAAATGAGTGCAAGTGGCTCTGTGCCAATAAAACTTTATTGAGAAAGAGAAACTACCAACCGTGGGCTGGGTTTGGCCTTTTGGCCACAGTTTACAGACCCGTGCATTAGAGCCATTCACGTTACAGTCAGAAACGAAAGAAAGATACTCGATTTCATGTTAGAGTCCTAGTGAATATAATAATACCAGAATATATATGTGAAGTACAAGTACTAGAAAGGCAGAGATAAAAATATAATTATTTGCATAATGATATGACTATTTGTCTAGAAAGTCCAAAACAATCAACTGGCAAACCATCAGAATCAAAAATGGCCAATTTTAAGGTTAACTTACAAAAACAATAGCATTTATTAAAACGGCAGTATATAATTATAACCTTTCATGAGAAAAAGGGTCCCATTTGTAATAGCAACAAAACCCAGAAATAAACCAAGAAATGAGCAATTCTAACTTAAAAGAAAACTAGAAACATTACTGAAGTTCTAAACAAGCCGCCAGACAGACCCCTTCCTGAGCAGGGCTCCCTGTCACACCAATGTCAGTTTTCTAAATTGTGCCCACACACTCAGTGTGATCCCAATAAAACTACCAACAGGGTTGGTTTGAAACAGCTAATTCTAAACTTCACGTGGAAGAGAAAATGTGCAAGGTCCATTGAGACTTATTTTTAAAAGGACATGAGAAGGAACTTGCTGTAAAAACCATCGTAATTCACGCTCTGTCATTGTGCAGAAATTGACACATTGGTCAGCATTGAAAGACCAGAGACTGAACCACGTTTGTGGGAAGTTAGCTCACGATGAAGGTAGCGGTTCACGTCGGTGAAGAAAGGATACCTTTTTCAGTGAATGATGACAGACAATTGTCGGTTCGTCTGAAAAAAGAAAATTATAAACCCCAGCAGCACACAGGGCCCAAGCCGAAGGTGCCCTTCCTCACAGCCCCTGGCAGCTTCTCTACTTCTTGCTCAAGCTCGGAACCTAAGGTGAGCCTGGACCTCCAGCACCTGTAGAGACAAGGCTGAGCAGGGGTGGGGACACGACCTGATGGAGAAGGGAGATTGATGGGGGGACACGGGGACGCGATGGGGGGTTACCATGACACCAGACAGCGACAGCCACTCCATCTGGGGTGAGGAGGGAACAGAGGGAAGGAATGGGGACCACAGTGGGGGTCACCTGGGGCGTCTGGGGGGGATTGTGTCTCAGCTGCAATGATTAGGCCGGGGGGTCTCGGGACAAAGGCCCCTCCACCCCCTGTCCAAGTTCTCAAGGGCTGGTCTAAAAGCCACCCCCCAAAGTCCACCCTCTGAGTTTCTGGAACTCAGCTGAAGAATGTGCAATCCAGGCCAGACGGACAGCACAAGCCAAACAGGGCAGGGGTCACGTGGAGCTGTCACCCCATGCTCTGCGGTAGGGCCTCCTCGAAAATCCGCAGAAGTCCCCGTTCTGCCTCATTCCAAGGAGGAGCCCCAGGCCCCCCTCTCGGCTCTGCCTGTGCTTCTGTTGACACAATCATCGGAGAGAACCCCGCCCCCCCAACATAAATAAGCAGCCCGTTTGATAAAACAAATTACGCACTTTTTGACATTTGCTGGTGTTTTTATCCCAGAAAGGCAGTAGGACAAATTCTCACAGTCCCCTGTCCCCCATGACCTGGTAGCCCTCTGCTTGGGGGAGACACGGTTTCCCACCACTGCAGCCCACCTCCCAGCTGGGCCGGAAGGGAGGCTCCCATGGAGACACAGATGTTTTCGGGGTCCTGCCCCCCAGCAGAAAACCCACTCCTGAGGACTGGACAGGGATCCGGCATCCAGAGCCAGAACTGGGGACCCAGAATGTGACTAAATAACTTTCTGAGTCACCTGTGTTGGGGGTGACCAATTTTTGTTTCCATGAACTGACACAGCACAGCCTCTGTTTTGGGGGGATGTGACAGGCTGACTTTCACGCTGGGTCTAGCTTCCCCCGACTGCACCCCAAGAAGGAGAGGCCCTTCCATCCCATGGAAAGGCCAGGTGGGGAACCCGGCCCAGCCGGGGGGCTTCTGAGGCTGCAGCATCACCCCCAGGCGCAGCAGCCCTGCAGAGCGGCCAGCGGGACAGCACCTCGTCACGCTCTCACTGTGGACCCCCGGGAAGCCCCGGGGCACCCTTCCTGCACGTGCTGTGAGCTGCCACCCTGGAGGGCAGGCCCCTCCGTGGGCAGGCCACCCAGGGATGCTGGGCCCACGTGCTGACCACAGGAACCCACACGCCCCCAGGAAACCCCCGGCAGCCTCACAACTTGGTCACTTGGTGGCCTGGGTCACGCGGGCACCTCGGCTGTCCCACTAGGGAGGTCCTGGCAGGCGACCCCCAGGTGCTCCTGTTAAGAAATGCTTCTGGCACGTGGCTTATGGCCACAGAGCCCAACCCAGAAGTTCCCTGCCCAGAAGTGACTCCGACAGCAGTCAGCTCCCCTGTGCCTGTCCAGGGACAAACGCCAGGACTTTGTTTCCAGGAATCCTGATGAGCAAGGGGGGCAGGATTCCACACCAAGTCCTGAAGCTCTTGTGGCCAAGAAGCTCGTAACACGTGGATCTGGTAACTCACTCTGTGCCTTGGAAAGCGTCAGTGAGAAATGTGTGTATTGGGGTGTCTGCGACCCCAGGAGAGCTGCTCCTCGGGATCTCAGGACCCTCCACCAACCCTCAGGCTTCTCAGGGGCTGGGCCCAAACGTCCAGTCTCCCTCCGCGGGTGGAGGCTGCCTGTGTCCCGTGGTCCAGGTTCACTTTACTGCAACCTTGGCACGTTCTCATCACTGGCTGCCCATCTTGCTCCCCGGCGCCTGGCCCCGCCCTGTTCTCACTGACCCTCGGCGCCCCTACCCCGTGCAGGGCCAGGCAGCCCTGAGGCTGCCCTTCCCCTGTCACCTTCTGCCCCCACTCCTGGGCTGCCCCCAGGTGGGCTGGGGGTGTTTGTGAATGTGGTCAAACTGCGGACACGACTAGACAAAGCTGGGGGGCGGTGCAGGGCACTGGGCTCCCCCCAAAGCACCATCTGCCCCCGTCTCTGAAAAGGGACCTCCCCCCACCGTTGCCGTCTGCTCGGAGCAGGGTCCCCAGCTCTGGGCAGGGACTCGCCCTGGAATCTGGTTTCCAGAAGAATCTCTCCAACCCCCTTTGGAGATTCCCAGTTCGGAGTTGCTCTTGTGTCTTCCCCACCAGTGCCGGGACCCAGGGTGCCCAGGACTGACCCTTCTGAGACCTGGGGAAACGAGGCCCTGGGGCCCAGCAGGGGTCGAAGCACCGGCTTGAACAGGTGTGGCCCCAGAACTCACAGGACACACCTGCCTGGACCCCACGCCAAGGGCCTTCCTTCTCCCACCTCAGGTGTGGATCCTGGGCTCCTCTTTGCGGTCCGCTGGACTGGGCCGTGGGGCCTGGAGTAGCTCTTGGGTGCGCTGGGCAGGGAAGACTTGGGCCAAATGGACTCACCTGGGTTCCCCTGCTGGGCCCAGCTCCAAACCCGGCTCCTTCCTCTGTGTCTGGAGGCTCCCACGAGCCCAGGGCGGGGCCCTTCCTCTAACTGCCTCCAGGCCCTCCGATGGCCTTGGGGAAGGGCTCTCTTGCCCTCTTGTGGCCAAGCCGCTGTGGGCGGACAGGCTGCCGGTGGAAGGGTGCACGCCCCTGGGGAGGAGCGAGAGGGAGCTCGTTCTCAGCGGTGAGGGGCTCGGAAACTTGACACCCAGTTAACAAACCTGAACCGCTGGAAGGAATATGGCGCAGGGGGAAGGAGGAACCTACTTTCAGTTATTTGTATAAAGATTTCTTTTTTTCTCTTAAAGACTCATAAAACCTCTCCTGGGTCATTCCTGGTAAAGCCCATAATCCAGGGATCGACCAGGAGATACAGGAGGAGAGAGGAGAGGAGAGAAGGAGAGGGGAGGGGAGGGGAGGGGAGGGGAGGGGAGGGGAGGGGGCCCATGGAGAGGAGGCGCCCCTCCCTCAGATAACGAACTGGGCAGCGGATGCCTGGCACCGGGAGCCCCAAGGCACCCCGCGGGGCTCTCTTGTCCCCAGGACTCTTTCACCAGGGGGTGTTTCCAGAAGAAACAATGGTGCAGGGGCCAAAGAGGGCACCTAGACCTCCGTGAATGAACAGCGGGGCAGTCACCATGCTGGCCCCAGTGTCTGCAGCAGGGCCAGGACCTGCACTGGAAATCACAGGTCTTCCGGCAGCTCCGTCCCAGCTGGAGCTCCAGCTCCCAACGTCTAGTGGGAGGGGCGGGGGCTGCCCTGGTCTTGTGGCCCTTGCTGGGGAGCGTTGATCTTTGGTTGCCGGGTGTTTTGTGACTCTCTCTAAAACTGGCTTTGGCTTCAGTTTGGGTCCAGAGCAACAGAAAAAGTGCATCCTTCATCCCTTTGCATTCAAATCTTTTCAAAAGAACAAATATTTGCCCACAAAAATACCTGTTGCTCTTCCGACGTGGACCAAATGCCCAGCAGTGTGGGCAGTGCACTCCTGGGCAGCGATGGAGGAGAGGGGCCAGCTGCCATTGGCCACTTGTGGCCTGGTGTGGCTGCAGCGCTCTGGGCACCCGGCGAGGAGGGCCGGGCAGGGAATCCCACCTTGCAGGGCTCTGTGCTCTCAGGGGTGAGGGAAAGGCCCTCCCTTTCCCGGGGGGTTGCATACAGGCCACCCATCCTGGAGAGAACGTGTAGGTCTGTAAGGGGGTATCTTCAGTCTTGTCCAAGGGAGGAATGCGGGTTTTGTTTGTGTCCCTGGAGAGGGGAACTCAGGGGGTTGGGGGGTTGCACACTGGAGGCTTCTGGACTTCCCAGAGCCCCCGTGGTGGTCTTTCCCGGGCCAGGGGGCTGTAGGGGCCTTGGGGCCAGGCCTGGTCTGTGGCGAGGGAGCAGGTGTGAAAGCTGGTTCCGGTCTGCATATGGCCCCCCAGGGCCCCCATCAGAGAGTGAAGCCCTGACAGGCAAGGTGGCTGCACTGGCTGGAGTCGCTGGGACCCATCCGTTGGGCGGGCCTGCCGGATCTGCGGCTCAGGTACCCCACCTGGCCAGCCGTGCGGGCCTGGGGTCAGTCCTCTGGCTTGCCCTTCCGCAGCCCGCACGCTGACCCTGTGCGCGTCCGGCGCGAGGGGAAGCAGCGGACCCCAGGCGGAGGGCCGCGCGACCCGCAGCTCAGGATATCTGCGCCCCACGCCGCATGGCCCCGCCCTCGGCGCCAGCCCCGCCCCGGCCTGTACCCAGCGCGGCCCGCAGGTGAGGACTTCCGCGCTTCTGAACGCGTGACCCCGCCCCGGATCCGCCCCCAGGCGCCAGCCCCGCCCCAGCCTGTACCCGGCGCGGCCCGCGGGAGGAGACGTCCGCGCGGCCCCGCCCACACCCCGGCCCAGTCCACCCGTCCATCAGTCCCGCCCCCGCCCCTCGGCCCGGCCCGCCTTCGGCCCCCAGCAGCTCCGCCCGTTCTGCCGCAGGAACTTCCCGACTCGGGATCAAGCAGGACTCATGCCCTAGGTGGGCCCCGTGGCGTTGCCGTGGTACAGGCGAAGCTCTCCACGAGGGCGGGCTGCACTTCCGGGGCGGGGCACGGCCACCGGAAGTGCGTGGCCGCCCGGGGCCATGGCGGCGCTCGGCGTCTTCTGCGTGCTACTCGGGGCGGTATCCTGGCCGCCGGCCTCGGCCTCGGGCGAGGAGTTCTGGCCCGGCCAGTCGGCAGCCGACATCTTGTCGGGGGCGGCGTCCCGCAGACGGTAAACGTCCTCGGCTGGGCCGGTGGGCAGGGACCCGGCGAACCGGGAGGCGGGGCTCGGAGGGCCGGGAAACGGAGCGGTGGAGCCTCGGTCTCCCCTCGCCTCTCGGGACCCCTGGCCTGGGGCCGCGAGCCCCCCGGAAGGGCAGGCTGCAGGTCCGCGTTAGGGGGCAGGCTGGGGGCCCCTGTCACATGATGCAGGCCCTCCCTGGAGTTCGAGGAGCCGCCGAATCAGATGTTCGAATGGGGTGGTTCTTAAGAAAGCCCAGCTTTGTTTACCTGCAGAATATCCGTCCCATCCAGGTGTTGGTTGTTTCATAGATAAGTCTCAGGAATAAGAGACAAACGTCAGTGCCATTCAGCAGTTACTGAGGGCTTGACCGAAAACAGACTGCTGGGTGCGGGACGTCAGGATGGTAGATGGGCCTCTTCCTGGCAGGCTTGGGGGATTGGAGGCTCACGCCAGGGACCACAGCATGGCCTCGTTTGCAGCAACGGAGATGCAGAGAAGGGAGCTGTGAGGACATAGTAGAAGCTGAGGTCTCCTGCCTGCGGCTTGTGTAGAGAAGTCTTGCTTTACATAGGGCAGCCGTCCTCAAAGTGTGTCCAGGGATCCCAGAGGTGCCAGGCCGTTTTCTTAGAAAGGCCAGGATATCATCTGCCTTTTGCACACACTCTCTCGAGAGTTTACTGTGGAGTTCTTCCAGAGACCACCTGGCCTGTGATACCATAACACAGGGAATGAAGAAGCAGACAGGAGAATCCAGCAATCACCAGACCAAAAAGAGATTTGCAAAAATTAAAAACAGTGCCGTTCTTGTCCCTCATGATTTTTGTCTTGAAAAATATACTTATTTTTCATTTGGAAATTTGGAAATGCTAATGATAAAGGTAATACGTTTATTTTTGTTATTTTTAAGGGAATTCATAAATACTTTTCTAAAGTTCTTGCTCTAAATTCTAAATCAGGAATTATCGATAGATTTAATCCACATAAACAGTAGCCTTTGGGGTCCTCGGTAATCATTAAGAGTGTGCGGGGGTCTGTAGACCAAGAAGTTTGAGAACCCCTGGAGGGTGAGTGCTCAGATTCTGGCTGCGAGACTCTGCTGGTCTCAGCTGTGAATTATTGCTGGTGGTTAAACAGGTGCTGAGATGTCTTCTGCTCCTACTTGCGGGCTCTTTAAGTGGCTGGTCCCCTAGAAACGGGTGGGCCGCTGCCTCTATGTTACAGACCAGAAGCTACTGACCGTGCCTGGAGTCGGGCGCTAGGCCGTGGACGTGGGGTGTTGGGTTTTCTGTGCAGAGCCCTGGCCCTGAAGAACCACTCTCCTGCCCTCCCTGCCAGGTATCTTCTGTACGACGTCAACCCCCCGGAGGGCTTCAACCTCCGCAGGGACGTCTACATCCGAGTCGCCTCCCTCCTGAAGACTCTGCTGAAGACTGAGGAGTGGGTGCTGGTGCTACCCCCCTGGGGCCGTCTCTACCACTGGAAGAGCCCCGACATTCACCAGGTCCGGATTCCCTGGTCCGACTTTTTTGACCTTCCAAGTCTCAGTAGAAACATCCCCGTCATTGAGTATGAGCAGTTCATTGCAGGTGAGGCGGGCGGCGGTCCTGTAACTGTGGCCGGGCGGGCGTTGGTCTGGGCGTGAACGTCAGGCCAGGCCCGAGACCTCGGCCAGCTGGGTCGTCTCCCCTTGGGCCTTTGCTCCGCCTAGGGGCCCTGCTTCCATTTCCCCCACTACCAGCGATTTTGACCTTTCCATAGTTTTTCTAGGGAAATAGATCTGAAGCATGTGAGCTATGTGTCCCCTCGCCTCTGAAAACCCCGGCCGCCTGGTGAGCTGGAGCTGTGATCGGGGGGCAGGACCACAGGGCTCCCCCTACGCAGGCCAGGCTGTTCTTACCTGAAGGAAAACATGTTGTGTGTGTGGCGTTGGCTGGGTGCTGGTGGAGACATGTGACCACACGTCCTGTCTCATTTGGTTCTGGTCAATCTTCTCATTTTAGTGTTTTTAAGAGGAAAGAGTTGAAGATTTCTTAGAATGAAGGTTCTTAGAGCTCACCGTTGCTTTATTGAGAAGACATAAACGGTCAGGGACACCTCTGCCCCGATCCCTGGAGCGGCCCGGAAGAGCGAGTCACAGATCCCGAGTGGCGGTCTTAGCGCTTCTGTGCGAGGGCCTGGCGGCCAGAGCGTCGCTGCTCCCGCCGAGGCCGGGCCCACACGTCCTCCTTGTCAGGTTCTGTTCTCACCGCACTGCAGACAGACCCTGCCCCGCGGGGATGTTCTCCATGTGGGGCTCTGCTGTGGCTGCAGGGCCACCGGGCGACCTGCTGCCGTCTGCGCTCCGGCTGGGGAGCAGCCTGCCTGACCCGACTCAGCCCAGGAAGCAGGCTCAGCCTCGTCTGCGCAGGCCCTGGCACCCAGGGGACCGGCCCCTGACCTGCCAGCACGGTGGCGCCTTGGCCACGAGGGGTGCTTAGTGACTGCAGACAGGTGTCGTCCCTGCCGCTCTGCAGGCCGTGTCCCTCGGGCCAGGCAGTGGGGGTGGGGACCGAGCCCCCGGGTGACACTGTGGCGGTGGCAGACCGGTCTTGACCAGCTCAGGTTTCCCGCTGCAGAGGGGACAGGCATGGGGCGTCACGCCCGGAAGGCCTCCAGGCCAGCGTCTCAGCCCCGGTGTCGCATCCCCTCGCCCCGCCGTAGGAGGAGCCCCAGAGCCCGGGCCTTGTGCCCAAGCCAGAGAGAGTGTGGACGAGACACCGGGTCACTCACTGTGGCTCTCTCGTCAGTGCGCTCCATCGTCGCACCTGTGAGCACATCTTCACTTGTCGCCGAGTCGTGGCTGGGAGGCTCCAGGTGTGGGAGAGCAGTGGGTGAGGGGGACACAGGCCCCTGCTCTCCGGGGCCTCCTGTTGGGGGCGGGGGCAGAGCATGAGTAAGTGGCGGGGACCCGCAGCACTTGTGGCAGTGACCAGAGCCACAGGACGAGAAAGCAGGCAGGGGTGCGGAGTGCTGGGCGGTGGCCGTGGACTGGGAAGGCATCCTTTTCGGGGAGAGGCAGATTGAGTGGCGAACTCAAACTGTTCGTTCGAGAACGAGCCTCGGAGGGGACGGTGCAGGCGGGTCAGCTATTCAGGCGTCCCGGGGAAGGAGCCACCCCCATGGGCTCCAGGCACCACAGGCGGGCAGCTGCGGGAGAGGAGAGGGGCAGAGCGAGGGCAGCCTGCGGCCGTCGTGGGGACTGGCCCCGCCCACGGCGAAGTGGGGGTGTGGCTGGAAAGAGACGGGGGGCCCAGGCAAGGCCGGATGCTGTAAGAGGTCGGGGCGCTGAGCGGCCCAGAGGAGCTGCTGGCTCCTGGACAGCCCCCCCCAGGCAGCCCTCCCGTCCCCTGAGGGACCCCCATGTCCCGAGGTCACTTGTTCCATCATCTCTGCTTTTGTGAGCTTCCTCCAGTCCTGTTTGGGAAGGCAGTGGCGTTAAATACGGTACTTCTCTGTATCGCCGCAGTGTGTGCTGTGGTCACCGTTCCTGTCGGTCCTTGTCTCCTGCAGAGTCTGGTGGGCCCTTCATTGACCAGGTCTATGTCCTGCAAGGTTATGCAGAGGGCTGGAAGGAGGGGGCCTGGGAGGAGAAGATCGACAGCCGGCCCTGCATCGAGCCGCCCCTTTACTCTCAGGACAAGCACGAGTATTACAGGTACCACCGCGTTCGGGGACTCAGGCCGGTTTAGAAATACCTGTCTGAGACACACTTACCTTTTCCCGTGCTGTTCAACGCACTTGAACGTGGTCGTGGCGGTGTTGTCACCCCAGACTGAGCTGCCATCAGAAGAGCTGCCTGTGGACGTGCTGCTGTGTCCTCCCCAACCCGCCCAAAGCACCCCCCGCACGGGGGACCAGAGTAATCCGGTTCTAGACCTGGAGCAGCTCAGAAGCTGCTGAGAGCACAGCTGCTTTAAGGACAGTTACCGTCAAAATTGGCCCTGGCCCGTAAGCGCTCGTTCCGCCGGGCTCCTTCCGGGCCGCCCCTGCTTTCCTGTCATCGTACCGTCCAGATTCCTGAAGAGGGCTTCCGTGGTCTCATCAGATCAGATGAAATTTGTGGTTTCTTTAAAGATTTCCACAAGGTCACTGCCTGTGATCACGACCAATAAGTTGTGAAAACTTACTGGTGAACTAAGAACCAGCTGAGTTTATCCGGATCAGGCCGTGCGTGTAGACTTTACTTACTGCCCGCGGAAAAAGAAACCACACTAACCGGGTGCCGTGGGTCTTGTTTTCCAGAGGATGGTTTTGGGGTTATGAAGAGACGCGGGGTTTAAACGTTTCCTGTCTGTCTGTTCAGGGATCGGCTTCCATCATCGCCCCTGTGCTTTTGGGAAACACGTCCGCACGGTGAGTGTGTGGTCTCTGGGTGATGGCTGGTGCGAGGGCACGTGTGTGAGTGTGTCTGCGTGTGCCTGTGCTCTGTCCTGCTGGCTGGCCCGCGGGCGTCGCCGGAGGGTCAGACCTCATCCCCTCTCCCACCCCCTCGAGCCAGGGGGCCGGCAGTTGGGATCCAGGGGAGCCCCCAGGTGGGGCGGCCACGGCTGTTCTCCTCCCGGTGCTGCTCGGAGCGGCTGTGCTTTTGAGCCTCACCATGGGGGTCTCTGGTCCCACCCCTGGTGGGTGGTGCAGTTGGATTTACACCCGGATCCTGCCCTGGGGTCCTGTCGGAGGTGGTGGGGCGAGCGGGGGCCTGCTGGACGTAGCAGGGCGTGAGGATGGACGTAGGGGCAGGGGGGCGGGCAGTAAGAGGGGGCGGGGATGAGGGCCGTGGGGTCGTGAGGCTGCGGCAGGGGGACGGCCAGGACAAGAGCGGGCCCAGCGGGGCCAGGAGGGTTTTGAAGGGACTACTGAGTGACCGGGGCTGGGGCGGCAGCCCAGAGCTGGCCTTGGAGGTTCCGCATGGGCGAGGAGTGCTTCCCCTCGGGGCCACCCCTGAAATCAGGCTCTCTCGCCGGCCTCCTCGAAGCCTGAGCTGTGAGTGGTCAGAGGAACAGCTCAGGCCTTTCCTGGACACACCGCCCTGGCGGCTGCTCCTGGCCTCGCGTGTTGGGAGTGTGTCTGCGTGACCGGTTCCTCCTGGAAGCAGAAGACCAGCCACGCGGGCCCCGCCCGCCCGCCCTGCCACCAGAGGGTCAGCGGGGAGGGCTGGGGTTCCGGGCGAGCTCCTCAGGAGGGGCTCATGCTTGGTTTCTAGGCAGGTGTCCTAGGAGTCCCTGCAGGTGTGAGTTGCTGGGGACATGGGGACCCTGAAAGGGCTCCTCCTCTTCGCCACCTTCAGTGTCCCTGAGCCTGCGCACGCACAGGGCAGGCCTCCTGTGCTCTCCGGGGCCCGGGAAGGTGCAGACTGTCCCAGCACGGCCCCGGTGTGCCAGAACGCCAGGCCGGGTCCCCCCCGGGCCTGTGTCAGCAAAACGCAAGCGGGTCCACGGAGGCAGCAGACGCCTGCTCTGCGCGGTGGGTCCCAGCTCCACGTGAGAGACGAGGTTGCTGAGGGTACCGCTTGCTGGGGCCCCGCGTTACTCGTCTTACAATTGTTCGCATTTCAAAAGCAGATCTGGCTGAAGCTTTGGGCTGTGGGACCGTTTCTTCTGAGTCCCATTTGTGAGTAAGGGGAGCTGAGCCCAGGACAGACTTGTGCCCGGAGGCCCCTCTGTTTAAGAGAGACGCAGGGGGCTTGACAGCGGGGAGATGGCGGCGCTGAGACCCACGAGGCTCGACGGGGGTTGGGGGGACCCCCACCATGCAGAAAACTCACGATATGAAAAGCACTGACCAGAGAGGGAAGGTTGATACGTTCAGTTACCTTAAAATTAGTAAGTCTTGTCCGTCAATAGAGGGCGTTAACAAGATGGAAAGGCAAACCACAGAGAGGGGGGCTTGTAGCACGTCAGTCACGTCAGTCCGTACAGGGCTGGGTCAGGTACAGGCAGAGCTTCTAAAGGTCAGCGAGGAAAGGGCAGGCGGCCTGGTAGCAAATTCAGCAGCAGACGCTGTCAGGGATGCCGCCGGGGCCACGCTGCTCCTAGACCCCAGCGGAGACGCAGGCTGCCGCCTCGCACTCGTGGCCTGTGTCTGGAGGGTCCTTTCCACGTGTGCTGACTCTTCAGGTTGCTGGATTAGCTCAGGCAGACCACCTTTCCTGCCCCTCGCTTTGCAAGGAGGGAGTTGAGCCTTCCCTGGAGAAGAGGCTGGCTTTTGGCTGGAGAAATACAACCGTGATAAGGACTCTTTCATTAACGTGGTTTTTAAAAATAAGAGTAAATACTGAGTTTTGTTCCTTTGGGGTAGCCATCATTATATGGTTTTGCCCTTTATCCAGTAACGTGATGAGTTAAGCCATAGATGTTCTAATACTGAACCATTTTTGCATTCCTGGTGTGAATTGAACTCCATTTGTCACGTGTGTCATCCTTTTAATATATTGCTGGGTTCCGTTTGCTAATTTTATGTTTTGTTTACTTGTGGGTTTTTTTGCGTTGAGAGTCACAAGCGAGCTTGGTAGCTCAGCCAGTTCAGTGGCTGGGACAGGAGAGAGAGTCCGTCAGTGTTTAGAGCCAGTTAGGAATCAGAAGCTTCTGCAGGCAGCTGCCTGTGAGAGGCTCAGCAGAGATTTGCCCAGACGCACCCAGGCGACCCAGCAAGGTTTGACCGTCTCAGACTTCGTCCCTGATTGTTCCCTGGCCCAGGGCCTCCCCCATGACCGTGCTCTCTGGAGCGTGTGAACATGAAAACCTTCTTTTCCTGTTGTTTAAAAATAGGTCCGTGATGTTAGACCGAGCCGAAAACCTCCTTCACGACCACTACGGAGGGAAGGAGTACTGGGACGTGAGTGTTGCGTGGCGAGCATCTCTGTACGTGTGTTTAGTCTTGGAAAACCCAAGGCCCTCAGCAGCTCTTGTTTTCCGCCTTGCTGACTAACCCGACGAGGCGCTTAGCAGGCGTGGGGGAGGGCCCGCCGGTGAGCGTTGCCCCTGCCCAAGGAGGTGCTCCAGGGCACGGGCTGGGGCGTCCCGGGCCCCGCCTCCTGCACTGCATCGGCTGTCCTTTCCTGCTGACGCGCTCAGAACCTGGAATTAGAGCTCCGGCCGTGTGTCCTCAGCGTTGCAAGGTGGGGCGTTCTGTGCCCCGAGTCCTTAATAGCGGAGTCGGGCTCTGCTTTGACGGGGAAGCGCTGGCTCTGGGTGCACAGACAGTGACAGTGACAGTGAGGCGGGTGGGCGAGAGGCTTCTCCCGTCCTCCTGGGGGTGGGGACGGCTTAATCGTCAGGCGTCTGGTTTGGAAAAGAGGCGCAGTTCTGCCGACGGGGGCCGGTGCAACAGTTTGGCAAAAGCGTCAGACATTCCCTGGGAAGAGCCTTTGGCTGCAAGGTGGGGACCCAGGTGAAGTCGGCCTGGCCTGTCGGGGGCTCTGCCGGGCGAAGGAGCCTCCAGGGGCATCAGGGTGGGTGGGCTGCAGGGGACACGGGGCCTGCCCCACTCGGCTCCCATGCTCCCCCAGGTCCTGGGACCTGTGCAGACACTGATCTTCGAAGGGGCATTTGTGTATTGTTGAAGTGAAGTAGAAGTTTTTAGGCAAATTACAGCTTTCTTAAATTAGAAATGAGTGCTGAGCTCCCTCAAGGCAGATACTTTGCAGCCTGGTTTCTCCCCTCCCCGCGGGGATTTGCGCCCCCCTCGTCTGGGGCTCCCGGTGGATGTGTCGCTTCTCCCGAGGCCCCTGTGCGGGAACCGGTTTCCCCGGATCTCTGCACCTTGGCACTGCCGACGGTGTGGACAGAGCCCCGTGGCCATGCCCCCCACCCCCGTTTCCACATGGTGGGCATGGTATTTTCTGCTGCAGGGGCTCCCAGGTCTGTTAATTGAGGTGCACGTTTATTATTTATGGCAGGTAATATTTGAAAAAGAAAAACATGGTATTTGCTGTCAAAAAAATGCAGTTGGTATTCTGTAATCTCCACACCTAATTCACGATGAAGGGCAGCCCCGCATGTGGCGAGGTCCATCCCTGGACCACGTCCTGTCCTGTCCCTGCAGGGCGTTGGTCAGTAATCAGTCCCTAGATGGACCCCGTCAGGCCCCCCAAGTCCCGCCCAGTCGTCACCAGCCTCAGCCTGTCTGGTCCTTCCTCCATCTGGGGAAGTGGGTGTCATGCCCCCTCTGCAGCCCCTGACCCCCAGCTCTCAGGGTCTGCCCTGTCTAGGGGCCGTTGATGCCTCCTGCGGGCAGGCTGGGCAGGCAGAGGCCCCCAGGTGGGACCCTGCTCCCTGGACCCGCGACCTGGGTGCCTCCTGGGCGGGTTGTTGCAGAAGCGCAGAGGTGTCAACACGTGGACACGGTGGTTCTGTGCCTTATGACAGCACTGTGGTCCCCGCCGGCCCTGAAGGGTGGTGACCTCCCTCGGCACCTGCGGGGGGAGGGGTGACAGGCGGGGACCCTGGGGTGGTGGGGGAGGGGTGACGGGCGGGGACCCCGGGGCGGGGGGGGAGGGGTGACGGGCAGGGACCCCGGCACGGGGGGGAGGGGTGACGGGCGGGGACCCCGGGGCAGGGGCTCACGGCCCGTTGCACCCGCAGACCCGGCGCAGCATGGTGTTCGCCAAGCACCTGCGGGCCGTGGGGGACGAGTTCCGGAGCAGGTACCTCAATTCCACGGACGCGGCCGACAGGATCCCCTTCGAGGAGGACTGGACCAAGATGAAGGTAGCCCCCACCTCTGTAATCCTTGGTGGGGGGCATGCTTTTATCTCTTTAGACACCTGACAACTAATCCCCTCATTCAGGAAAGGGCAGAACGGGGCACCTTGTCTGTCACGGGGCTGCCCGGCCCCACTGCCCCAGTCGCCAGAGGCGCTGCTCGTCAGCAGCGAGCCCCCTGTCCTGGTGCAGGTGTAGGGACATTGGCCAGCAATCCGTCCCTAGAGGGACCCGATCAGGCCCCCCACGTCCCGCCCGATCGTCACCAGCCTGTCGGCTCCTCCTCCACCAGGTCAAGCTGGGCTCTTCGCTGGGGGGCCCATACCTGGGCGTCCACCTGAGGAGGAAGGACTTCATCTGGGGGCACAGGGAGGACGTGCCCAGCCTGGAGGGGGCCGTGAGGAGGATCCGCAGCCTCATGAAGGCCCACCAGCTGGACAAGGTGTTCGTGGCCACGGATGCCGCCAGGAAGGGTACATGGCTTCCATCCGTCTGTTTCTCCCACAGTTAATGGGAGGGGGTCGTGTTTCTGTCCTCCTCGTCCCCCTCTCCGTGGTCCTGCAGTGTGAGCGCATGCACACGCATGTCTCCTGCGGCCCCGTCACCTCCCATGATGCACCTGCAGAGCTGGATGGGCTCCGGAGGCTGCTGCCCGAGATGGTGCGGTTCGAACCCACGTGGGAGGAGCTGGAGCTCTACAAGGACGGGGGCGTCGCCATCGTGGACCAGTGGGTCTGCGCACACGCCCGGTGAGCAGCCCCTCCCGCCGCGTACATGCCTAGCCCGTGTCCGAGGCTGAGTCCTCACGTGCAGACCCCCAGCTCGGCCCTCCTTGCCTCACCCGGGGTCTCTCCTCTGTCGCGTCTTGTCTCGGGGGAGGGGCCGTGCCCGCTCCGCCCGCCCCTGAGTCCTGGTCCCCAGGTACATCTCGGGCACCCGCGGGGCACCCTGCCCAGTGTCCCGTCCTTGTCATGGGAGGCAAGCTGCCCACAGGGACTTGGGCCCGGGCCTCGGGGGTTCTTCTGGGGCTCATCTGCCCACCGGCGCTGGGAGGGCAGGGCTGGGGTGAGTCGGGCACTTGGAGTAAAGTGGAAAATCAGAGCAGAGTAGGTGATTTTCCCTCTCCTTCCAGAATTCTCAGACATGCTGGGTGCAGGGGCGTGTGTGGTTTCCCAGGTAGACGTGTGCCCTGTCCTGTTCCAGGGGACACCTCCTCCAGGCTGAGCAGAGGGGTGAGGGCGGGCTCAGCCCCACCAGGGGTGCAGGGAGCAGCCCCAGCCCAGCCCTGTGCTCTGGGCCCTGCCCCTCGGCCCCGAGGTTCTGCTGGTGGGGGACGGGGGAATGGGGTTCGGGGCTTCGCTCTTCCCCGCCCGCCTTGGGCTCAAACCTGGCGGTGACAGGGAGCAGACCTCCGGCACGTGTGTTCCAAGATGCCGTCCCTGGAGGGGGGTTTCTTCCTTCTCCGGCTGCAGCTCCGCCCCTCAGCAGGGAGGCCTGCCTGGCAGGTTGAGCTTGGCCCTGAGCCCCTGCCCCAAGCAGCCGAGGTCTAGCAGTGGCCCGAGCCTGCCCCCAGTGCGGGGCCTGTCACCCGAGCCCCTGCAGCTGCCGCAGCCTGGCCTCTGGGCTCCTCCAGCCCAGGCCGCGTGGTGGCGATTGGCCACAGGGAGCCCCGGCTGAGGAGTCTGGGGTGGGGGGCCGGGCGGGCACCTGGGGTCGGGGGTGGGCGTGGCTGGCAGGTTTGCTCCACAGCCCCGGTGACCTCACATTTCTCAGCAGGTTTTTTATCGGCACTTCGGTCTCCACGTTCTCCTTTCGAATTCATGAGGAGAGAGAAATCCTGGGGTTGGACCCCAAGACGACATACAACCGGTTCTGTGGGGACGAGGAGAAGGCGTGCGAGCAGCCCACGCACTGGAGGATCGCGTACTGAGCCGGCCCGCGGGCGCCCCACACGCGGGCTCACAGCTGCCCTTAGGACAGGTGTCGCCGCCGGGGCAGGGACCCCCCGGCTGGGCAGCAGGCTGGCCCCTCTCCGGTCTCAGGCCCGGGAGCCCTGCGGAGCCACGCTGCGTCTGCCCTGCCTTCCCCAGGCCCACCTGTCTGCCGTGACCCGGAGCCACCGCTTCCCCGGGATGCAGGTTGTTGGCTCCGGATCCGGAACCGTGTCTCCGCGGCCAGCGAGGCCCCCATGATGCCTCGGAGGTGCCGGCTTGTCCTCGTTGACCTTGGTCAGGAGCGTTTCCCGCGGCGTCGGGCAGGCCCGGCGCCTGGGCTGCTCCTGTCCCGGGCAGCGGACACAGTGCTGACCCCCCGTGTGCCACAGGGCAGGGCCCTTGGTCCTGCGCTTCTCCCCGTGGGACCGTGTGCCAGCTGGACGGCGGGCGAAGCGCCACATCACGGGGCCGGTCTGAGGCCTCTGGGGGCCTGTGATGCCCTTGCCCCATCCGTCCCCACTGCCTGGGCCAGAGCGTTGGAACATTCCCTGGCGAGTCCCGGTGCCTTGTGTGCTCACGGGGACGGGGGCCCCTCCCCCGGGCCCCCCCCCCCCCCCGGTTGTCTGCAGGGTCCATCCAGCTGTCCAGGCCGTCTGGTGTGTGACGGCCACAGCAGTACGAGGGGTGGCCGGATGCTCATCCTCGATCCCCGCGCGAGGGCAGGGGTGCGGCCGAGAGGAGCGGGGTCACTCCAGCCTCGGAAGGCACCTTGGGGAGCAGCTGCTGCACGCGGGGCGGAGGCCGGTCTGCAGAGCCCTGTGCTGGGACTTCAGCACGGCCGCCACGAGGGAGCTACCGTGAGGGCACTGCTGGGGCCCCACCCCGTTCCCTACGAGTAGGCACCCAACTTCCCACAACACCTGGGATGACTGGCGACGTGGGCGCCGGGAGCCCTGCGGAACCCATGAGTCTGGGCCCCGGCCACCCGGCATCTCCTTCCTGAGCTCTAGAGAGGCCCTGATCACACGGCGGGGTCCTGCGGTGTCACAGCCATGCCGGGTGAAACGGTGAGATATTTATTCTCTGTCTGTTTGTACATCAAGTATTAATAAAATACGTTTTCTAGAAACGGTGCTTTTTCCCACCCTGCGTTCTCTTTCGGCTGAGCGCTGGTCCAAGCATTTGGACTTGGCCGTTACCTTCCTTTTTAAGAAAAGCTGTGTTGTCGTCATCTGTGTTTACGGCTGTGAGCATTGTGGAGGCACCAGCCTGGCACCGCCTGCCCCGCCGGCTCTTTGTTCTTTGCACGTTGGCTGCCAGGCTTGTTTGCAAAGAGCGCGCAGTTCTACAGGTTTGAGAACTGCTGTTGTCTAGGTGCCGAGGGGGCAGCAGTAGAGCCTCCCTGGGGTCTGCATCCTGCTGGGAAAGACCAGCCAGCGAAACCCCACCCTAGAGAGCAGGGCACGTGGTGGGAAGGCAGGGAGCTCCGGGAGTGGGTGCGGGCCACGCAGCGGAGGGGGCAGGGGTGAGTCTCAAGGGGCAGTGAGGGTGGGGGCCGCTGGGGGTCTGTGGAGAAGCGGGGGACAGCCTGGAAGCCGGGCTCCAGGTGGTGCTGTCAGGGCCACCGGCCACAGGGTGGGTGGTCGGGAGGTGGCGTCTCAGCTGCTGGAAGGACGTGGGGCCGGGGCCTGTGGTCTTGGCCACGTGGAAGGGCCGAGGGGGAGGGGCAGCCGGTGGGCACCCTGACCGCGGGCGGGGCTGGAGGAGGAGGCGGCCTCCGGGCATCGCACCCCCGTCCTGACGGAGGAGACGGGAGGGGCCGTGGCCTCATGGGCCTCCCCGGCCCCAGGCCTGCCCGCGCTCTCGGCTCTGCCGTGTCTGACGGGGCACCGGGCAGGCCGCAGGAGGGCATCGTCAGAGCCTGTCTGGAGCGTGTCGTGCCATCGTCAGAATTTCAGAAACACATCGAGGGTGAAGGCAGGCGAGCCGGAGGGGGTGGGGTGGGGTCGCTGTCCGCCTCAGCGGGGGCACGCGTGGTGAGTGTCCCCCGAGGGCCCCGGAGGCCCCCCCAGGGACGGCAGCCGCCCTCTGCAGGCCGGGGGTTCCCGGACGCGGAGCCACCTCCCTACATCTGGGGCCGCCCCACCCTGCGCCCTGATTTCATGCCCGACTCTGAGGTCACAGGGTCGGCGCTGCACCGGGGCTTATAAATAAACCGCCTGGTCACAGAGCGCATCCCTGCATCGCTGGCCTGGACAGTCCCGCTAGATCAGGGCATCAGGTCCAGGGGACAGCGGGGGAGCCTTGCCACTGTGGCTCCCTGGGGACCCCAGCCGTGCGGGGCCGGTTCCCCTGCACCACGGGCCAGGCTCGGGGCTCCGAGGGGAATTTCTGCGAGGTGGCACCTTTGTCCCTATCCCTGGGCGAGGAGTGAGTGTGTCGTGGGAGATTGTTTTCTTATGATGACCAGTCTGTGCTCTCAGAGCCCAGGGGCCTCCAGAGACCCCATTTCAGCAGAGAACCTTCCCTGTGAGCTGAAGGAGAACGGAAGCCTCCCTCTGTGGAATGATGACCCTTAATTGTCTTTCGCTTCCTGCGGGCAGCAGGCGCTCGTCGGCGGGGTCTGTTGTGAGTCCAGCTGCCGGGGGGTCGGGGCGGCGCTCCTCCGCTCGCAGGACAGCCTGGACGGGGACGGGGACGTGGATGGGGGAGGGCAAGCCTGGCTGTCTGACCTTGAGCCAGAAGGACCACGCGGGCCCTGCGTCTCGGCCCGGCCCTCCCAGGACGGAGGGTGGTGCAGTGGACGCGGACAGCCTGCGGCCTGGGGGCCGGGCCTTCCAGCACAAGGCCCTTCACCCATCCAGGCTGGGGGCGCCACCACGACGCAGTCTAGGTTAGGAAAGCGGTCGCAGAACATGCCCAGCTTCACCTGGGGACTGATTCTCTGGGTGATGGTGGTGCTGTCATCCTGCTTTTCTACTTCACAGAGGGGTCACTGGTGTAAGACCACCCACGTGATCCCGAGGTGCCCTCTGGGCCGCAGGCGGACCCCTCATTCACCACCTGGGCACTGAGCAACCCCCAACCCCCCGCCCCGGGCCTGGGTGTCCTGATGGAGTCGGGAGAGTGGGCGCTGGGGAGGCCTCTGCTCGAGGGAGGACCAGGGCCTTAGGTGATGGTCAGGGAGCACGTCCAGCACACAGGGCCAGCCGGTGCCTGGCCTGGCGGGAGAGCCTCGGAGGAGGTCGGCAGTGCTAGGCCTGGAGTTTGGAGGGGCACCCGCCTAGCTTGTTGGAGAAGCAGGGGCAGGTCCCAGCCCAACGTGGTGGGAGCCCCAAGGTCTCGGAGCCCTGAGGCCATCAGCAAAGGTTCCTGCTGTGGAGTGGGCTTGGGCGGCTGTGTGTGGGTGGGGGCAGGAAGGACCCCCCGCATGGGCCGGGCCAGGCTGGGTGCCCCGAGACAGACCTTTACAGGTGGAGGGCGAGGGAGACCCAGATGCCAGAGGTGCCTGGTCAGAAGGTGGGGAGGGACAGATGGGAGATGACCAGGGCTGACGGCCGCCCTGAGCTGCTCCAGCCCACGGCCCGCTCTCCTGGAGGGACTTGGGGGCTGTCACATGGTGAGGCGGAGCCTCAGCAAAGCCCCTCCCAGCTCTCCTCTGGACCCCTCAGGCCTGCTCCAGCTGACGTCTGACAAACCCACTCATCACTCATCGTTAACCTTTTAAAAACAAAGGGGAAGTGTCGAACCCGGACGTTTGAACTTTCAGGGATTCGTCTCATCTGTGGAGAAGGTCAGGGAGGCAGGCACGTGGGCAGGAGACAGCGGCTGATGCTCTAAAATTGTTCCCCTGACCTCGAAGGCAGGCGGCAGCTCAACCAAGCAGCGAGGCCGGCCTGAGATAAATATTCACGTCCCTCCCCGCCTGCCTGTCATCTCTGTGATTAAGCCAGGTCCTTGTTCAGTGAGGCGATGACACAGCCAATTAACTCTTGCAACACCGTCACCAGCGCTCAGAGAAACCCAGGACAGTCACGTGGTCCTTTCCAACCAAGCAAGGAAGGTAAGGGACTGGAAAATTCAAAGATGTTATTTAAAGACTGACTTCCAAAGGAGATTGGCTCAAGATGGCGGAGTAGAAGGACGTGACCTCACTCCCTCTTGCGAGAGCATCAGAATCACAACTAACTAACTGCTGAACAATCATCAACAGGAAGACACTGGAACTCACCAAAGAAGATACCCCACATCCAAAGACAAAAGAGAAGCCACAATGAGATGGTAGGAGGGGCGCAATCACAATAAAATCAAATCCCGTAACTACTGGGTGGGTGACTCACAGACTGGAGAACACTAATACCACAGAAGTCCACCCACTGGAGTGAAGGTTCTGAGACCCAGGTCAGGCTTCCCAACCTGGGGGCCCGGTAACGGGAGGAGGAATTCCTAGAGAATCAGACTTTGAAGGCTAACAGGATTTGATTGCAGGACTTTGACAGGACTGGGGGAAACAGAGACTCCACTCTTGGAGGGCACACACAAAGTAGTGTGTGCATCAGGACCCAGGGGAAGGAGCAGTGACCCCATAGGAGACTGAACCAGGCCTACCTGCTAATGTTGGAGGGTCTCCTGCAGAAGTGGGGGGTGGCTGTGGCTCAGCGTGGGGAAAAGGACACTGGCAGCAGAAGTTCTGGGAAGTACTCCTTGGTGTGAGCCATCCCAGAGTCCACCATTAGCCCCACCAAACAGCCTGGGTAGGCTCCAGTATTGGGTCGCCTCAGGCCAAGCAACCAACAGGGAGGGAACCCATTCCCACCCATCAGCAGACAAGCGGATTAAAGTTTTACTGAGCTCTGCCCACCAGAGCAACAGCCAGCTCTACCCACCACCAGTTCCTCCCATCAGGAACCTTGCACAAGCCTCTTAGATAGCCTCATCCACCAGAGGGCAGACAGCAGAAGCAAGAAGAACTACAATCCTGCAGCCTGTGGAACTAAAACCACGTTCACAGGAAGATAGATGATATGAAAAGGCAGAGGGCTATGTACCCGATGAAGGAACAAGATTAAACCCCAGAAGAACAACTAAATGAAGAGGAGATAGGCAACCTTCCAGAAAAAGAATTCAGAATAATGACAGTGAAGATGATCCAGGACCTCGGAAAAAGAATGGAGGCAAAGATAGAGAAGATGGAATAAATGTTTAACAAAGACCTAGAAGAATTAAAGAACAAACAAACAGAGATGACCAATACAATAACTGAAATGAAAACTACATTAGAAGGAATCAATAGCAGAATAACTGAGGCAGAAGAACGGATAAATGACCTGGAAGACAGAATGGAGGAATTCACTACTGCAGAACAGAATAAAGAAAAAAGAATGAAAAGAAATGAAGACAGCCTAAGAGACCTCTGAGACAACGTTAAACACAACAACATTCACATTATAGGGGTCCCAGAAGGAGAAGAGAGAGAGAAAGGACCCGAGAAAATATTCTAAGAGATTACAGTTGAAAACTTCCCTAACATGGGAAAGGAAACAGCCACCCAAGTCCAGGAAGCACAGAGAGTCCCATACAGGATAAACCCAAGGAGAAACACGCCGAGACACATAGTAATCAAATTGGCCAAAATTAAAGACAAAGAAAAATTATTGAAAGCAGCAAGGGAAAAATGACAAATAACATACATGGGAACTCCCATAAAGTTAACAGCTGATTTCTTGGCAGAAACTCTACAAGCCAGAACGGAGTGGCATGACATATTTAAAGTGATGAAAGGGAAGAACCTACAACCAAGATTACTCTACCCGGCAAGGATCTCATTCAGATTCGATGGAGAAATCAAAAGCTTTACAGACAAGCAAAAGCTAAGAGAATTCAGCACCACCAAACCAGCTCTACAGCAAATGCTAAAGGAACTTCTCTAAGTGGGAAACACAAGAGAAGAAAAGGACCTACAAAAACAAACCCAAAACAATTAAGGAAATGGTAATAGGAACATACATATCAATAATTGCCTTAAACGTGAATGGATTAAATGTTCCAACCAAAAGACACAGGCTCACTGAATGGATACAAAAACAAGACCCATATATATGCTGTCTACAGGAGACCCACTTCAGACCTAGGGACACATACAGACTGAAAGTGAGGGGATGGAAAAAGATATACCATGCAAATGGAAATCAAAAGAAAGCTGGAGCAGCAATTCTCATATCAGATAAAATAGACTTTAAAATAAAGAATGTTACAAGAGACAAAGAAGGATACTACATAATGATCAATGGATCAATCCAAGAAAAAGATATAACAATTATAAATATATATGCACCCAACATAGGAGCACCTCAATACATAAGGCAACTGCTAACAGCTCTAAAAGAGGAAATCGACAGTAACACAATAATAATGGGGGACTTTAACATCCCACTAACACCAATGGACAGATCATCCAAACAGAAAATTAATAAGGAAACACAAGAATTAAATGACACAATAGACCAGATAGATTTAATTGATATTTATAGGACATTCCATCCAAAAACAGCAGATTACACTTTCTTCTCAAGTGCACACGGAACATTCTCCAGGATAGATCACATCTTGGGTCACAAATCAAGCCTCAGTAAATTTAAGGAAATTGAAATCATATCAAGTATCTTTTCTGACCACAACGCTATGAGATTAGAAATCAATTACAGGGAAAAAAACATAAAAAACACAAACACATGGAGGCTAAACAATATGCTACTAAATAACCAAGAGATCACTGAAGAAATCAAAGAGGAAATCAAAAAATACCTAGACACAAATGACAATGAAAACACGACTATCCAAAACCTATGGGATGCAGCAAAAGCAGTTCTAAGAGGGGAGTTTATAGCAATACAATCCTACCTCAAGAAACAACAAATATCTCAAATAAACAATCTAACCTTACACCTAAAGGAAGTAGAGAAAGAAAAACAAACAAAACCTGAAGTTAGTAGAAGGAAAGAAATCATAAAGATCAGAGCAGAAATAAATGAAATAGAAACAAAGAAAACAATAGCAAAGATCAATAAAACTAAAAGCTTGTTCTTTGAGAAGATAAACAAAATTGATAAACCATTAGCCAGACTCATCAAGAAAAAGGAGAGAGGGCTTCCCTGGTGGCGCAGTGGTTGAGAGTCTGCCTGCTAATGCAGGGGACACGGGTTCGAGCCCTGGTCTGGGAGGATCCCGCGTGCCGCGGAGCGGCTGGGCCTGTGAGCCATAGTTGCTGAGCCTGCGCGTCTGGAGCCTGTGCTCCGCAACAAGAGAGGCCGCGATGGTGAGAGGCCCGCGCACAGCGATGAGGAGTGGCCCCCACTTGCCGCGGCTGGTGAGGGCCCTCGCACAGGAACGAAGACCCAACATAGCCATAAATTAAAAAAAATAAATAAATAAATAAAAATTAAAAAAAAAAAAAAAAAAAAAAGTGGTGCCTCACTTCAAAGGGGCTTTTAAAAAAAAAAAAAAAAAAAAAGAAAAAGGAGAGGACTCAAATCAATAAAATTAGAAATGAAAAAGGAGAAGTTACAACAGACACCGCAGAAATACAAAGCATCCTAAGATACTACTACAAGAAACTCTATGCCAATAAAATGGACAACCTGGAAGAAATGGGCAAATTCTTAGAAAGGTATAATAACCTCCCAAGTCTGAACCAGGATGAAATAGAAAATATGAACAGACCAATCACAAGTAATGAAATTGAAACTGTGATTAAAAATCTTCCAACAAACAAAAGTCCAGGACCAGATGGCTTCACAGGTGAATTCTATCAGACATTTAGAGAAGAGCTAACACCCATCCTTCTCAAACTCTTCCAAAAAATTGCAGTGGAAGGAACACTCCCAAACTCATTCTATGAGGCCACCATCACCCTGATACCAAAACCAGACAAAGATACTACAATAAAAGAAAATTACAGACCAATATCACTTATGAATATTGATGCAAAAATCCTCAACAAAATACTAGCAAACAGAATCCAACAACACATTAAAAGGATCATACACCATGGTCAAGTGGGATTTATCCCAGAGATGCAAGGATTCTTCAATATATGCAAATCAATCAATGTGATACACCATATTAACAAATTGAAGCAGAAAAACCATATGATCATCTCAATAGATGCAGAAAAAGCTTTTGACAAAATTCAACACCCATTTATGATAAAAAAAACTCTCCAGAAAGTGGGCATAGAGGGAACCTTCCTCAACATAGTAAAGGCCGTATACGACAAACCCACAGCAAACATCATTCTCAATGGTGAAAAACTGAATGCATTTCCTCTAAGATCAGGAAAAAGACAAGGATGTCCACTCTCGCAACTATTATTCAACATAGTTTTGGAAATCCTAGCCACAGCAATGAGAGAAGAAAAAGAAATCAAAGGAATACAAATTGGAAAAGAAGAAGTAAAACTATCACTGTTTGCAGATGACATGATACTATACATAGAAAATCCTAAAGATGCCACCAGAAAACTACTAGAGCTAATCAATGAATTTGGTAAAGTTGCAGGATACAAAATTAATGCACAGAAATCTCTTGCATTCCTATACACTAATGATGAAAAATCTGAAAGAGAAATTAAGGAAACACTCCCATTTACCACTGCAACAAAAAGAATAAAATACCTAGGAATAAACCTACCTAGGGAGACAAAAGTTTTCTGTTCGCAGAAAACTATAAGACACTGATGAAAGAAATTAAAGATGATACAGACAGATGGGGAGATATACCATGTTCTTGGATTGGAAAAATCAATATTGTGAAAATGACTATACTACCCAAAGCAATCTACAGATTCAATGCAATCCCTATCAAATTAACAATGGCATTTTTTACAGAACTAGAACAAAAAATCTTAAAATTTGTATGGAGACACAAAAGACCCCGAATAGCCAAAGCGGTCTTGAGGGAAAAAAACAGAGCTGGAGGAATCAGGCGTCCTGACTTCAGACTATACTACAAAGCTACAGTAATCAAGACAATATGGTACTGGCACAAAAACAGAAATATAGATCAATGGAACAGGATAGAAAGCCCAGAGATAAACCCACGCACCTATGGTCAACTAATCTATGACACAGGAGGCAAGGATATACAATGGAGAAAAGACAGCCTCTTCAATAAGTGGTGCTGGGAAAACTGGACAGCTACATGTAAAAGAATGAAATTAGAGCACTCCCTAACACCATACACAAAAATAAACTCAAAATGGATTCGAGACCTAAATGTAAGACCGGACACTATAAAACTCTTAGAGGAAAACATAGGAAGAGCACTCTTTGACATAAATCACAGCAAGATCTTTTTTGATCCACCTCCTAGAGTAATGGAAATAAAAACAAAAATAAATAAATGGGACCTAATGAAACTTAAAAGCTTTTGCACAGCAAAGGAAACTACAAACAAGACAAAAAGACACCCTCAGATTGGGAGAAAATATTTGCAAACAAATCAACAGACAAAGGATTAATCTCCAAAATATATAAACAGCTCATGCAGCTCAATATTAAAAAAACAAACAACCCAATCCACAAATGGGCAGAAGACCTAAATAGACATTTCTCCAAAGAAGACATACAGATGGCCAAGAAGCACATGAAAAGCTGCTCAACATCACGAATTATTAGAGAAATGCAAATCAAAACTACAATGAGGTATCACCTCACACCAGTTAGAATGGGCATCATCAGAAAATCTACAAACAACAAATGCTGGAGAGGATGTGGAGAAAAGGGAACCCTCTTGCACTGTTGGTGGGAATGTAAATTGATACAGCCACTATGGAGAACAGTATGGAGGTTCCTTAAAAAACTAAAAATAGAATTACCATATGACCCAGCAATCCTACTACTGGGCATATACCCAGAGCATACCATAATTCAAAAAGACACATGCACCCCAGTGTTCATTGCAGCACTATTTACAATAACCAGGACATGGAAGCAACCTAAATGCCCACCGACAGAGGAATGGATAAAGAAGTTGTGGTACATATATACAATGGAATATTACTCGGCCATAAAAAGGAATGAAATTGGGTCATTTGAAGAGACGTGGTTGGATCTAGAGACTGTCATACAGAGTGAAGTAAGTCAGAAAGAGAAAAACAAATATCGTATATTAACGCATATGTGAGGAACCTAGAAAAATGGTACAGATGAACCAGTTTGCAGGGCAGAAATTGAGACACAGATGTAGAGAACAAACGTATGGACACCAAGGGGGGGAAATGGCGGGGGTGGGGGGTGGTGGTGTGATGAATTGGGAGATTGGGATTGACATGTATACACTAATTTGTATAAAATAGACAAATAATGAGAACCTGCTGTATAAAAATAATAATAATAATAATAAATTAAAAAAAAATAGACTGACTTCCAGAAATTCTTCTGTCTCAGCTCGTGTACCTCCTTCCGGCCATGGATGCCCTGGATGTCAACACTGATAATGCTGTGGTGTGGATTTGGGGAGAGCAGGAGCCCCTCTGTGGACCGAGAGCTGGAGACAGGGGACTCCCATCCAGGCATCCCACCCTGGGTGACATATTTGGGAGAAAGAACAAGGGGCTGAGCTTGTCCCGGAGGGAACAGATCTCTGCTGAAGGGGCGTGTCTCTTGGCCCTGAAGACGTCCCAGGGGAGGGGTAGCAGACAGCTGTGCCTGGGCCCTCTCCAGATGGGATTCTCTTCTCAAGGCCGGGCATCAATCAAGAGAACAGAAACCCAGCCAGACTTCTTAAACACTTCGAGTACATACAAGTCCCACCACTCAAAAGGCCAGGGGTGACTGCCATCAGGCACAGCTGGATCCAGGGGCCTGAGCAGCCTTGCTGGGCTCTGGTCCATTCCTGCTCCCCATTCTGCTGTCTGCTGGTGACCCCAGTCTCCGCAGGGCCCCCATCACAGCGACAAGATGGACAATGTCTCATGTCCCATTTCCACATCCAGCGGGTGAGAGTGTTACCTTCTGGATGCCCCGCAAGCATCCGTCACACCTGACCCCAAACATGGCCTGTGTGTGGGGGCCAGCCCAGCCCCCACAGGTGGGTGGAGCCCCTCCCAGGCCAGCTAGGAGTGGGGAGGGGAGGCCAGCCCCCTCTACCTGAGCAGGTGGGCTCTGCACCTCGGGACTCGGCACTTAGTCCTGCAAATGGTCCCGGGCGATAATCTGGGAAGCCCTTTTCATGCCCCCCAATGCCACACATACGCACACGCACACACACACGTACACACACGCACATGCACGCACACACACGCACACGCTCGGGCAGGAGTCCTCAGGACACAAGCTGCTCCCTCCACCCTGGGCACCTGGGGTGGGGGCCTCAGGTGTTCCCCTGGGTCCAGCACCCTCCCTGCCCAGGCACCCAGTCTGGGTGTGGCCAGCCTGTGCTGTGGAAGAGGCAGCTGTGCAGGGTGTGACCTCCCGGCTGGAGAAGGAGACTCGGCTGCTGAAGCAGAAGCTGCAGGTGCTGCCGAGGCTGCACGGGCGTCACTTGGCGTGGCTGCAGGAGACGTGCTGCAGGAGGAGAGGGACCGCTTAGAGCTGGAGAGGAGGCTGCCCGCCGCACGTGGAGACCCGGCCTCCGCGCAGCAGACCCGCAGCCTCTCCCGGGAGATGGCCGAGCACCTGGGCCGGGAGATGGAGGCCTAACGCCTCCTTCCGTCGGAAGGAGACCCTCTTCCAGGAGACGAGGGTCCGGGAGAGCTGGATGGCGGCCGTGCTGACGGAGGGGGAGCGCCAGGAGCTCAGGAGAGAAAACGCCGGCCGCAGGCAGGTGCTGGCCGGTGACCCAGCCCCCTCCCGGCCCTGCGCATCCCCCCCCCCCCGCCCCGCCCCGCCCCGGAGCCCCCGCCACTCCGCCCACGGCTCCCCCCGGCTCCTCGGGCCCCCCGGGGAAGGAGGAGGCTCGGGGGTCCCGGGTGACCTGCAGGGGTGACTCGGCTCCCAGCAGTCAGGCCCAACCCCCCACCACCACGCACAGCACCCGCGTGTGGGTCTGTTTAGGAAACGTGCATCGCTCCCTCTGTGGAGCTCCTGGGACCGAGTCGACGCCACAGTGACTCCGGCTAGTGTAGCGTGATAAGTCGAGGGTAGTGGGATTGAGGTATGCGTTCGTTCACAGAGTTCTCGTGATGACGTAATTTCCCCGCTGAGACCTCTAGAGATGATGTATTCTAGAGTCTTGTTTTTTGGTTTAAATGAGATGCCCGCTCTGAGTTAAGAGTTCTCTAAGTTTGGCCTGAATAGAGAGAGATGTTTCAGACGATGTGAACTCTTCTGTGCACTATGGCTGGTACTAAGATTGACCTGAATAAATTTTGGTGGCTTTTAAAACCAAAGCAAAAAACAAAAAAACAAACTTAAGGGAAACAAACCCCATGCAAACTACTTAATATTTGCATGAGTGTAGTCTTAATTCATAGTTTAGTCCTAGATTTATAGACTAGAGAAAGTTAGGGCTTTGCAACCACCATTTCATGGTTTGTAATTTTTTGTTAACCTTTGTTGTTTTGTTTAAGATACTGTTTTTGTTTAGTTTTTCTGAAGATATGCAGTCAAAATTAAAGTCTTCTTTTGATGCCAAACACACACACACACACATACACCCCACCCGGCAGATATTAGACCCTTTAAGTTGTTTCGTTTACCTGAAAAATGAAAAATACGAGTTGCAAGTTTCAAAGAAATTTTAAAATAAATACGTGTATGGGAAGAAACAATTGTGTGCATGTAATTTTATAGAGATAAGTCTCCTCTCTGATATGTAGAGGGGGAGGGTTCCCTGTGACAGTGACCTGATACCAAGTGGAAACACTTCCCCCCAAATGGTGCAGACGGAGACATTGCACGGAAGGCCCTGTCCTGAGCAGTGTCAGGAAGAAGGGAAGGACCAAGGACGGGGCCCCAGGTGCCAGCAACAGGGGGGCTGTCCCCTTCCCTGGGCCTGGAGGGAGGAGGGGACGAGGTGTCCTCTGAGCCACGGAGGGGCTTCTCAGGAGCAGGGGAAGTGCCCCCACCCTGGGTGCTGTCCCCGCGTTGACGCAGGACCAGCGGGCAGCCCCCGAGGCCTGGGTAGTGCCGGCAGAGGGAGCCTTGGGGAGAGAGCTGGCCCGAAAAGGACCCCTACATGATGCGGGGCATGACCAGCACACTTGACTCTCTTGGATCCAAAGTGTGTTTGTGTGTGCGTGTGTGTGTGTGTGTGTGTGTGTGTGTGTGTGTGTGCGCGCTTGTGTGGTTTGTGGCCTTTGTTTCCATCCATTTGTTTAGTTAACATCTATGGGCTCCTACGATGTCCTCAGCACTGTTCTGGATGTTTGGATCCAGAGATGGAAACATCACCCAAGCTGAATAGTCCTGGGGACCCAGAGGTCACGCTCCAGTGAAGGACAAGGTCAGGTAATAGGACCTTTACAAGGGGTAAAGACGGTCAAATCTGCTCTGCACACAATTGCAGCAGGGTGACGGCTGGGGTGACAGGCTCACACCAGGAGGGACATGTGTGCTGCTGTCTGAGGTCGGAGGAGTTTGCCTGGAAAGTCAGGGCACAGTATGCCAGGCAAGAGAGCACAGGCAGTAGGAATTCCTGGGATCCAGTGTCGGGGGCAGGGAAATGGGGCAAAGATGACCCGGAGGGAGGGGGGCGGGGCAGGGCCTCTGCACTGATGTTCCTCTATTGCGGTGACCGACACCATGGAGGGTGCAGACCCAGAGGGAGGGGGTTGGGGGGAGGGGGGGTGATGGGTGTTCTTTGCAGGTCCCCCTGGCTGTGGGCAGAGTGGAATGTGGGGGGGAGGGGCAGGACTGGAGGAGGGGCCGCTCAGGGGTCTTCGGGGAGCTCTGGGGTGGCCCTGGGGTGGCCGTCTGGATGGAGGAAGAGGAAGGATGTGCTGTGTGGGGCGGCTGTGGGGTCAGAGAAGAGGGGAAATGGCTCAGAGCTTTCAATGACCCTCTTGTCATCGGGCCCTAAGTAACCTGCGGTGACATCTCTGCAGGAGGGCCGGGGAAGCCCAGGGAGCAGGAGCGTGACCCCGCGAGAGCTGCTCCCCTGGGGCAGATGTGGAGCAGGACGCGTCCATCTGGACTCCACGTGGCTCCTCCCGCCCTGCATCCTTGGCATCAGGGTCTCCCCTCCCAGGAGCTCCCACCACAGGGGCCTCCCAGGGCAGGAAGGAGGGGCTGGGGTGCAGGGTGAGGACTCCCGCGGTGACGCCCTTGCCCCCGGAGCGTAGCGGGTGACGCTCCCCGCGGGACACAAGATGGGCCAGGTGTCCTCCAGCATGTGCACAGCCGTGGGAGAGACAGACTCAGGGAGCACAGGTGCCCACGAGCGGGGCCTGCACCCTCATTGCTGGGCCTGCCCGTCTCTCCCCCTGTCCCTGCAGCAGGCTGGGCCGAGCAGGAGGTCAGGGAGGGCTCCCTGGAGGAGGTGGCCCTGAGCTGAGCACTGAAGGAGAAGCAGGAGTTCTCTGCAGGGCTTTTCATCCCTTAGGGGCACAGGGATCGCCTGGAGAACTTGCTACCAAGCAGCTCCTGATTCACAGGTTCTGGGCTGGGTCTGACCCTGCACTGCTCCCTGCTGACGCCCAGGCTGGGACCAAGCAGGAGTGACAAGGGTCTTAGGGGATGATGGGCCGGGAGGGGGGAAGTGGAGGGGCTGGGAGATTTCTGTCCGAGGGCAGCCCAGGCACAGACTCGAGGCAGGGGGAGCCTGGCAGAGCAGGTGTGTAACGTGTGCAGGTCAGGTCCTCCCAGAAGCTCCCCTCTACCCTGGACCAACATGGTCCTGAGGACATGGCCTGTCTCAGAGCAGCTCAGTGAACCTCAGACCCCTGGTCACCCTTGGGGAACTTGGCCATGGATGCCCACTTCCCTCCAGATCCCCGTGGTCAGCAGATGGACCAGGTCCACTGGCTCGCTCGGCCCAGTCCCCCAGGACCCCTCCTGACCTGTCCTGGTCCCTCCCCCTCCATCCGACCCATCACCCAGTGCATAGATTATCCTTCAAACTCCCCGTTTTCTCTCATCTCAGCCGCCAGCCTCCAGGGCAGACCATCCCCTCTGTCCCCTGGGTCCCTGTCCCTCTGGTGACCGACTCTCCTACTGACCCCACATCACCAGGCTTCCTCCCATCCATCTCCTCCTGGCAGCCAGAGAGGACACTGTGTCCCATGACCCGAGAAGGAAACCTGGGCCTGGGCACGCCTGGGGTGAAGGTCAGCTGACCCCTGCCCTCAGCCATGGTGTCCTGGCTCTGGGTCAGCAACAGCAAGAGTTAACATCGCCCCTGTGGGCCCGGGACACTCCGGAGGTGCCTGGTGCGAGCCTGCCTGTTACTGATGGTCCCTTTTCACTCAAAAAATTGTTCAAGTTAGGGCAATATATTATATGGTCACAAAATTAATGGGCCACCTGTGTTCACAATTCCCAGAGAAAACGCAGCATTAAAAATATATATATACTCTCCTAATAAGAAAGAAAACACGAGGTATTGAACCGTAAGTGCAGCCTCGGACAGTGGAAGACACACCTCACTTTTGCCAATTTAACCAACGTGAGGACAGTACTTTTTTGGTTGAGATGCTCCACATTCTTGAAGGTCAAATAGAAGCCACCTTAGACTTGAGAAGATCCCATAAAATCCGAGTAACCCATGGGATAAACGTAACTCCAGTGTCCTTGGGTTAAAGACAAGCCCCCTCCGGTGACTGCAGACCTGGAAAACATTAAACCTGAAAATCTTTCCACCAGAGCCCCTCTGATGCCAAGTTCCTGGGATGCAACGTTCCGGGGAACCATGGACAATAGATTCATCTGTTCGCTCAGGTCAAGGGCGTTTGTGATGAAGAAGACATGGAGTCTCCAGACAGAGTGTGAGACACGCAGTTGCTGTGCGTGGGAAGCGCCCGGAATCAGCAACTCCAGGAGGACGAGGCAGTGGGAACGGCCCTTCCACCACACCACCCGCCCCACCCCCCATCCCCCCCCCAACCCCCGGGTGAGCTCCGGCCTCACCGGGAGACTCTCCAACACCAGCAGGGGGCTCCGACCCAGGCTCCTATGAATTTCCATATACATTTTTTGATAAGTTTGTTAGGGGGTTTAGATTGGGATTGCATTTCTTCTATACGTAAATTGGAAGAGAGCTGACCTCATAACAATGTTTTCCTCCAATCCTACCATCCCCTGCCTTCTACCCTTAGTCTTCACTTTCCCCCTCCCACCTTCCATTACTACCGTCCACCATTCACTTTTCACCGTCCACTGTCCTCCATCCTCCAACCACCTTCCATCTCCCACCACCCACATTTCACCACTCACTGCCCCCTGTGCACCATCCCCCACTCACCATCCGACACTCAGTGTACACCATCCACCATCTTCTATCCACCTGGTACCATCCACCTTCCACCAAACACCATTTATCTTACATCATCCAGCCCAACCGTCCACCATCCACTTCCTACCACACACCATCCATCATGTACCTATTACATTCCATCCACCATCTACTTCCCACCATTCACCAGCCGCCATCACCATCCATTATCCATTTCCACCTTCCACCCTCCTCCATCCTCCATCCTCCTTGACCACCCACCACCCACCCTCCACCCGCCACCTTCTACTTTCCACCTTCCAGCATCTTTTATCCTCCTTCACTTATCCTTCCTTTTCATTCCCTCTGTGACCAACAGACTTTACTTGTTAATAATATCTCCTGGATTGTTATTTTTTTCAAATACTCTCAGTTCACAATTATTCGAACAACATAAATATATAACAACATTGACAGGTAACTATTACACACGAAAGCAACATTTTAGTGAAAATGCTTCTCCTAATGAGATGAGGAAGCCTGTTCTTCCAACTAGATGGTTCCCATATGCAAGGATCAGGGACAGTCTGCTGCAACGAGACCAGCTTCATCTTAGTTCTGTTTCTAGTCTTTTTAAAATAGAGGTACATCCAGGACACGTTGTTTGCAGAATACATAGGTAAGGAGGTATATTACAGCAATGTCCCCCAATTGTTTATTGAACTCCTACATAACACCCTTTAATCAGAAGGTGATCTGTAATAAAAATTATAAAAATTTTAAAATGTTTTATCAACTGTCAACAATATTACACTTTCATTCAAATTTTTCTGAAAGCAAAGGGTTAGAAACGATGTCCTTGGAGGAGGACGTGTTATCCTGTTGGGACGTTACTGGAGAGGCCTCACATCGACTTATCAAGGGACTATGGTTCATCCCCGCTTCTCCGTCACCTAGCGGTACCTTGTTTAACCTGATATATTCTGAGAGGGTTGGGAACGTTGAAATGTTCATTTCATTGCTTCTTAGCCCCTTCAATATTTTTCAATAAAATGCTCTTGTCATACTGTTTTTTTAAATATATTTTCATCAAAGCTTGGAGTTGCAGATTTAGTTCATTCCACTTATGGCCCGTGTCCTCCATGTAGTCTGACCCTCCTTGTCAAACCAGTGAACCAAATTAGACTTATTTTCTGTCAGACAAGGTCTGACCCACTTTTCCATTGAAATAGAAGTGTTAACATGATTTTCCATGGATTTTCAGAAAGAAAATCGTGAGAAATAAAATTATAGGACACACCTTTATAAGATAAATGGCTGAAGACAGTGAAGTCAAGATTTGAAACATACAGATATAACTAACTGACCCACTTTATAATATGCCTTTAAAAGAAAATGAGTCTATACACTGCTTTTCTAACTTAATTTGTAACAATTTAATGAAGTATGTAGGCAAATGTTCAGGTTATATACTGAGTGAGGAGAATGATGATAAAAAATATGTGTATATGCATGTCATGATCATTATTCCCAGGAGCTAAAGACTAAATAAGAATTAAGTATAAAAGTCATTTGAAAAAGCCCTTCCTCACTAATTCTGGTAAGCGTCATGATCAAAGCCTCCTTTGTGTTTAATGAAAAAGAAAGGTAGGAAAGGTATGAAGGCTTAATGAAAAGGCAAAAAACGAAATCAGTCTCATAGCTGGCACTTTGCAATGTGTGTTTGCAGTATTTAAGAATATTCAATTCCTCCATATAAAACAAGAAATGAGTAGAGAAGCAAGTGGTCTATTTGACTCGTGAAACCGTTTACAGGTCAGCCGGACGTGGGGAGGTACCGGTATTCACAAGACACTCATCTTCACGAGGCCAGACATTACCCACCCATAGCTGACTTCCAGTTCAGCCCCAGGGTTTCCTGCCCGAGGCAAGGAGATAAAAGGCCGAAGGCATTTAATCTAGCAGCATAACTCAAACTCCCAGTGGAATCGGGTTTAACATCTTATTAGTCTTGTCATTAACTAGAGTTAACTAAAACCTTCCTCGTGTGTCCATATAAAGATAACGGATGCTCGAGTTCCACCCCAGTAAGACAAAGACCTAAATGTATTCTCACACCCCCTAGCCTTCCCATCACTGCAGGCTTTGCCACGTTGACACAGCCCAGACCTTAAACTCTGGGTTTTCAGGGGTATGCGTTCTCTTACTTTCAGCTTAGCTTTTACAACCACCATAGACTTACCACTGTACTGATAATTTTTACATTGTAGACCTCTTGCAAGATTTCTTAAATGTTGTTTCTCCATTTAAGCATTTCATCAAAACTGCTTTCAATGCCTATTTTTCTGTGTCAAAGCTCTGAGGCACCATTTTTAACAATTAATCATTTGCTTTTGTTAATTCAGTGGGTGTTTATTAATTGTCTGCAGCATGGCAGGGCTGTCCTAAGTGACGGGGAACAGCTGTGAACTGGTGCCTCCGACCTACAGTGTTTAGGTTTTGTTGGGGACAAATAAACAAACCCAAGTTATGTCAGAGCAGTAAGTGTCAGGAAGAAAAATCAGGCAGGGTGAGCGGCGACAGAAGATTCAGCGGATGCATAAAGTCCTTATTTCCATGAAGATACCCTTAAAATGGCTCTCCAAGGAAGTAAATGATTGTGATTTAAAAACCGTTTTATGCCCCGCCTCCATTTTTAAAACTTGGAAAATTCACATTTTACAGTGGTAAAATTTTTTGTGTGTGCATTACCTGCTTTTGTGTAAAAACTCCCAGAGCACTTAGAGTACCATAAAATGGTAGTTTTAAAAGTCTATGTTTGAACTTTTAAAATTCCTTATGAAAAATTTTAAAGACATAAAAGTAGAGAGAAGAGTATACTGCATTCCTATGTGCTGGCTCCAACAATTTCCTACACTCGGCCAATATTGTTTCAACTAGACCTTTTCTCCATTTACAGTCCTTTTTGTTTGTTTTCGTTTTTTCTTTTAAGGAAGCCCCAGACTTACCATTTCATCTGCAAGGGCTTCACTGTGCATCCTAACGGCGCCCTTGTGAGGGTAACAAATGGCACGGACGCCCCATTTGCCAGATGTGACACTTTACTGCTAGTGTCCAGATATTTTAGTTTTTCTTTTTGTCTCTTCCTCTTTCCATCTGGTTTTCTGATTGTAAATTCCTTCTATCATTTAGCTTGTCTATTGTGTTCACTATTTCAAATTCTGCTTGGCTCTCTTGGTTTCTTTTTTATCTCTTTTAGAATGTTCATTAAAGCTAATTTTAAATTCTTGGGCTCTCTGTTCTAAAATATTAGCACATATTCTGACGGAATCACTAATTCAATATTCTAATTGTCAAATAGTTGTACTCTTCAGATGTCTTCTTTCTCCTCAGGAGGTCATTTTCGGCGGGGTGTTGGCTACTTGGTCAGCTGGGCTCAGAGGCCTCAGCCCCAGGGAGCTGAGGGGCGGGGAGAGGTGGGGAGCCCCGGTCCCTGCAGCCCTGCCGCTCTGGGCTGTGGCAGACGCTCCGAGAGCAGGGCCTTTGCACCGCCCGGAGCTGCCCTACGGACCCAGGCCAGCGGTGCCGGTCGATGCTTAGCCATGCACCCCCTCCCTGTCCTGTGTGCACATGTGTCCATGAGCTGACGGTCAACTTTATGGCTGTGAGGACTGCAGCCCACGCTGCGTATAATAGATAATAATAAAACACACGATACTCTGGCAAGTCCCAGGGCCCGCTGCCCCCGCGGACGCCCGGTGGGTTCTCGCTGCGCCCTCGCACCCAGGGCCAGCCCAGAGCGGGGTCGCTGTCACCCGTGTGTCTGGCGCGGGAAGCAATGGCGACGCCTCTCGTCACAGGCGTGACAGTTCTCAGAGGCGAAACCGACACGTTCTCAACTTCCGGCGCCCTCACAACCTGGCAGGCGCGTTCCAGGTGCCATCTGCACAGTCTGCGCCCCTTTCTCGGGCCTGGGGACAGCAGGGCAGCGGAGGGGGCCCGAGCGGGGGCGTCCAGCGTACACAACTCCCCCGCAGGCCGACGCCAGGGCCCAGCACAACAATGTGACACGGCGAGTGAGGGGCTCCGGGGGTCCAGCACCTTGATCTCGATGACTGGGAGCTCACACGGTGTGATTTTAAGTAACGGCTGGGTTCAACCTCTCCCCAAATTCCTGCACCTTCGCTGCTGGGCCAGCGCCCCAACTCGCCAGGTTCACTCGGCTGGTCCCCCTACCTTTACTAAAGAAATTATTAATACCATGACTAACTAAATGTTAATTAACAATTAAATGACTGCAATTTATGAAGTAGCTGCTCCCCCCGCCCCCGTCCCCCGCCTGGACCCTCCCCTCCTCCTCTCCCCACCACGACACCCCCCCGACCCCCGTCCCCCGCCTGCCCCCTCCCTTCCTCCTCTCTCCACCACGACACCCCCCCGCCCCCGTCCCCCGCCTGCCCCCTCCCCTCCTCCTCTCTCCACCACGACACCCCCCCGACCCCCGTCCCACCCCAGGAATGCATCTGTAGTCTTTCCTGCAGGAGAACAAGAGCTCCGTGTCACGTCAGCCCCGACACAGAACACGGGGTCTTGCCCGCCCCCTCGATGGAGCCACAGGAAGACCCCTCGAGGAAAAGCCCTTCTACAGACCCAACTCGTAAGGAGGCTGCTCCCAACCTTTTCTCTGAAGCTTAATCTGCCCTTTTTGATGACACGTATTTTCATTTGAATGTTGCTTTTATTGTGGGGAAAGAAATGAAAACGTAATCAAAATGGGTGCAAAAGACAGTAAATCACTTGTCTACAACAGTGCTGCTTTTTATTTGTACGGGACTTTTGACTTTTCAAAAGGTTTTCCTGTTTGTTTTTCATGTGGATATAGAAATGTTGGACAAAGAGATAAAATTTTTAAAAAGGAAAATAAAATTAAAATGACTCCCAATCCCATCATTCACACACGGTGACCAGACGCGGCCTCTTCCAGATTGTTCCGTGTGTGCTTGTACCCTTCTTACATAAAGCATCCGAATTTCTCTACAACCGCAAACTTCAATACTGCTTTGCAGCCAGGTTTCCACTGTACTGTCAACGGCCCTCCAGAACGCCAGCCCTGAACACTGCCGCTCTACCCTGTCACCAGGTAGCTGCCTCACCGTGGCCGACACCCTGGGAGACAGTCTGGCCAGCGACGAGCTGGGGTGGGCTCCCCCTCTGCTGTCCCGTCCACGGCCCTCCACACGCCTCACGCCACGTGGGCTCACGCCATCCTCCCTCTCTATAGCCGGGCAGGAGCAGGGCCAGCTGTGCAAGTTCCACTCCTCCGCCTAACATGTGGGAGTGGCCGGTGTGTGCCAGGAACCCACGTGTGGGGGGGTGGGAATCAGAGGGCCCAAGCCCCAGGGGAGGTGCTCAGAGCCACGCACAGATGACAGGAGTGGAGCGTCGGCCCAGTGCCCTCGGCTGGCGCCCATCCACACCTTCCCAAACCCTGCTCCGGACCAAGGAGGGAAACAACCAGGGAGGAGAGAGAATCTCAGCGAGGCTGCGGTAGTGAAACATGGTTTTATTGAGAACATCTCAAGTCCTCTGTCTGAGTGACAGGGTCTCATGCTCGGTTCTGGCTGGCCTTGGTGCAGGAGGAAGCTCATGCAGGGGGTCACGTGTGGCCTGTACATCACTGGACACACAGGGGACACCGAGGAGTGTGCCTTAGTGACAGCGTTCTCGGCTCAATTACATTCATATGAAGTGTCCGAATTCTAGGATAAAATTAAAAGCATATAACCCAAAGTTGGAGAAGCAAACAGCTTTTGGGGCTCATTCCACGAACATTCCACAGACCGCCTTTAACTGTTCACGACTGGGTCCGTGATGCAACACCAGCCCAAGCCGTGGCCAAAATGAAAGTTCTCGGGGCTGGGGGCGTGTACCCCCAAACCCTGAACGAGGACGCGCAGACGCGCTGCCAGAAACAGGAGCTCAGAGTCAGATCAAGTCAGAGCTGCTCCCTCCCAGCCATGTGGACACAGAACCCCAGTGCCCCGGGCCGGCCTCTGGCCAGGGAGAGACGGTCACAGGACACGCCGGGGACGAGGACACGCAAAGCCAGACTCACACGATCACAAACACTCCGCTCTTTCCATTCGTACAGTTTTGATAAAAAGAAAACCTTTTGAGAGATTCACTAATTTCACAGAATTTAGAGATGGGAATGCCAGCTGATTTTACTTCTCGTGCTGGATCAAATTTCTGGTTGGAGCAGACCTTACATTTTGGTGTAAAATATTTTGGAAATGGAAAAAACTCATCTGTCCTTTTTGTCTGTTTCTGGAGAAAAGGGGCAGGGCGTGCTCCCCCCTCCCAGCACCCACCAATTCCATTCTGGGACCTGCCTACCCCAGGAGACTGGGAGGCTCGGCCACGTGAAATTACAAGGAAAGCAGGGATTCTATAGCCTGGAAAGCAACAAAATTATTCAACAAAAAAAAAATTCCAGAGTAGTTAATACCTTGTGAAATGTGGGCTTGTACATTTTAAAATAAAATAACTGTTTTTGATTATAATAAAAATCTCCAAATAGAAAAAGATGATGAAAAGCCCCATTAAGACTCAGAGTCAAACTGCAGGGAGGAGGTGAGGCCACCCGACCCCAAGCAGGGGTGAGGGCTGAGGAACCAGCGATCACGGCCCCCACCTTGGCCACCCTCTCCACAAGCCCTGGCTCGGGTCACAAAATGAGACTTCTCTGTGGCGGACCTTCCTGCCAGCAGGACAGCTGCCCAGTGGGCCCAGGCACCGCAGCAGGGCCACTGTCTTTGCAGCATACATACTACAGGCTCAGCCGACGAGACAGAACAGAAACCCTCCCAAACCCCACCGGTCAAAATGTCCTCAAAGTTTAAGAATTTTCTCAAAAGATCAAGGGCTTGGTTGTGTCAGATTTCCAAAGTTTCTAAAACCAAGATTAAGGACCCTGGGTGCAAAACGACACCCCAAGGAAATGCCCACGTGGTGACGCACGGCGGGCTGTGCTCCCTGATTGTCTTTTGCGGGGTGTGCGTTTCCTCCTTTTTCCTGCTTACAGAGGCATGTGCCAGTTGCCCTGTCCCGGGAGCAGGGGCTGTGCAGGCCTCCTGCCCCAGCCCGACTCCCCGCAGCCCCGCCTGGTCCTGCCGCCCAGGGGTCCCCAAGCCCCCCTTGCCCGCGACCCTTGGCTGCCTTCCTCCCCAGCACCCTCCTCAGGCCCGGGCGCTCTCGGGGCAGGAGCCCCGCGTCAGGTCCGTCCTGGACGGTCGCACACGTGTGAGCCGGGAGAGGCAGCAGGGCACAGCCACGCGGCACAGACCCACACAGGAAGGCATTCGTTTACCTGGGCTGGGGGCATGGCGGGGGGATCGTGCTCAGGTCCACAGTCGGCTGACAGAGGGGGGGCCGGGCGTCCTGGATTGCTTGTGTGCACGTGCAGTATCATTCCTCTGGACTTTGTAACCAAAATCCACATATTTTTTAAAAACTAAGTCCATCTCCCAATCCCCATTAGAAAAAATACCATTTATAGAGATAAGAATAAAAATGCAGGGACTCACAGATGTCTTTTCTGAGTGTGCAGGAGACTGCTGTGGTCGGGGGGGCGCCACCAGACACCTTTCTTTTCTCGGGTAAAACCACAGCAGGCCCCGCCGGGCCACGCGGGCCCGAGCCCTGTGCCGACAGGGTCAGGACAAGAAAACGCCGTGCAGAGATGGTGGTGTGGGCAACCCTCGTCCTCTGACCCGGCCAGGCCCCGGCAGTGTGGCCCCCTGCCCCCTGCCCTGCACGCGCCCACGGGGCGCAGCACCTCAAGTCTCCGTGCGGACACGAGGAGACACCTGGAGACATGACCTTCTGAGACCACGTCTCCCACTCTGAGCGCCCGGGGTCTGGGCCAAAGTGCCAGCGGCCGTCCTGCTCCTGCTCTGAGTTTTCTGAGCCCATAAAGGACACGGGACACCCAGGCACACAGCTTGATGCCTGGACTTGGCTGGAGGGCCCTCTCTGCCTATAGCACCCCCAAGACCCCCCAGAACCAGGAACTGGTGCTGACTCAGCAAAGGGCACGAAGCTCCTCTCCGATCCTGAATGGAAGTGGGAGGAGCGTGGTGTGGACCTTTGTGTCAGGGTGGGGCGGCCTCCCAGGGTCCCCGCCTGCCCGCCTGCCCTGACCCCCGGCTCGCTCAGCCCACCTGGGACTGGCCTGTGTGCTGTGGGGTGCTGAGCAGGGTCTCGGGCACCCCCGACTCCAGACCACCCCCTTCCCTGCCGTGACATCAACACCCCAACCTGGTCGAGACCCCACCAGCAACACGCTGTCTCGCCAGCTCTCAGCCTGAACACTTACACTTCAAACATGTCCTTGATAAAGCTGGAAAGAATAATTAGAAAATACGCCTTAAGTGGCATTTTCCAAGAATGAATACCTACTTACTTAGCTCTATTTCCATCCTGTGAAGATCTTGGGACAGTCATTCACATCCAGGAGGTTCAGAGGAAGGCCCAGAGGGAATTCGAGGTTATCTATTGTGCAACAGCCCCCGTGGACCCCGTCTAGTCCCTAAAAACTAAATACTGCTTAAAAAACCCAAATGAATGGCCAGGCTTACTGACCATGTTTGACCTCTGATTATTTAGAAGTCAACCGAGAGACGATTTTCCATGATATGGTCCTACGAGGAGCACAGAAACTTCTAGAGGACGCTGGAGGCTGCAGGGACCCGGCCGCGACCCCATGCGCCACACCACGGGTCACTGCGCCGTGGACTTGGGCTCCGTGCGGAGAGGCCTCTCCCGGGGAGGCGCCTACGGGGAACAGGGACCTACGTGTGGACAGGGGTACAGTCTCTTTAGGTTGCTGCTTCCTAGCTATTTCCTCACTCCCTCCGTATATAAATGCTTCTTTGCAATTAAAAGAATGTGGCATAAGAGTGACCTGACATAGTTATTTCTTATTTTATAAACCATATTCCTAGTTCTGAATAAATTAATTATTCAAGAATTTCACACAAAGTAATTTCTATTTTTCCTAAACTTCAGGAAGCCCTACTCAGTAGAACTCAACTTCTAAATGTAAACTGAGGTTGAAAGCAGTCACTGGATGACTCAAAAGGGGGAACGCTGCTGTAGAGAGATGCCAGGTGGTGACACGGGACCCTGACGCCAGACCCCGCGCCCCGCGCCCCGTGCGCCTGCCCCTGGGGACGGTGCCGCGTGCCCAGCTCCCACACATCCCACACCTGCCCCGCTTCAGCTGCGAGGTTTGGGGCCGCGCTGCACGCCCGTCAGGGTGTGAGTGAGAACTGGTCCTGTTCCGTGGGCTTCTCCACCCAGGCGCCCAGCCCGGCCTTGATGAAGGCTCTGAACAGACAGGCCTTGGCGGCCTGGTACTCCTTGGCCACCAGCTTGGACTCGTGGTACACGCTGGGTTTAGTGATCTTGGAGCGCAGTAAGTTGGAGGGAACCTGTAAAAAGATTTAAAAAAAACAAGTGCAACTGTTTAAGCAATAACGGTAGAAAATGAAACTCAGTATGATGTTCAAAAAACGGCGTTTCAAACGGCACTGCTTCTGGGGGGAACCAAGGGACAGTGCCATCCCCGGGGACCTTGTCACACAGAGCCACGCTGGACACCCCCTGAGGGCCTGCATCCTCAGCCCCAAGTGGCAGCTTCCAGGTTAAACAGACAGGAGCTGCTGGCCAGCAGCGGACTCCAAGGTCGGGTTTCACACCTGCAGGTCTGTAACAAACAACACCTCTGCCGTTTGGTCACGGGCAGAGCTCGAGGCCCCCCCACCTCCCCCCACCCATTTTTGTGCAGATCTTAGGATCAGCAGGGCAGCTACCCAAGGCCCCCCGCGCGGGTGAGGGTCCCGCCACGGGGACGCAGCAACCTCTGCCCATCACAAACAAAAGCTACTGACCAGACTTACAAGTAAATGGAAACCGGTAACATTCTGACTCGCTAGAGGAGAGTTTATGTGGGGAAGAAGGGTCGCGCCGCTGCAAAACCCCCAGCCCCCAACCAGAGCCCTCTAAACACACAGGTCTGAGCCCAGGGCGCCCCGGAGCTGCGGGCCCCGAGGCGGACTCCGCGGGGGCGCCGAGTCCCGGGTTCCGGCGGGGGTGGGTGGGAGTCTGGGGGGAGGGGGGCTGAGCCTGCTCTGAATCTGAGGAGCCAGGGCCACACTGTCAGCCAAGAGCACCCGGAAGAGACAAGGAGTGGGGCGGCCGCCCGGGCAGGCTGGCGGGGGAGGGCGCCTCAGTACCTTGCCGTGCACACGCATCCAGCGACAGTACAACGCGTGCTTACACAGGCGAGAGGCGCGGCCCAGCTCGTCCTTCCCTGTGGTGGCGTTGATGACCTCGATGGCCGAGTCGCCCACCGTCCAGTTGACACTGAAGTTGGGGGCCTTCCCCGGCTGCCGCGCCTCCGCGTTGCTGATGCCTGCAACGAGACGGGGGCGGGTGACGCGGGGCCCGGCGTGGGTGCTGCGGGGACACGGCCCGCCAGTGGCCGGCCGGGCGCGTCTGCCCTCCCAGCAGCTCACCCAGTCCCTGCCGCCCAGGAGCACACCCGTCTGTGCAGGGAGGCGGGTGGGCCCGCAGAAACCCCTAACCCCGAGACTTCACGCACGCCCGAGCTCGCTCGGGGCCAAATCTCTAGACGCCTGGGCGTAGAGGGGCCCCACTTCCGGGAGTGATTCAGGGTCCCACACGACCGTGCTCCTTGTTAGCGTGCCTGGCGCTCAGACGCCGCCCGCCGGGGCCAGGCGCGTTCAGGCCCCCGCCTCACACGCCAGACGCGAACGATCCAGGAGACCCGACTCTCAAGGAGCATGTACAAGCGTGCTGGTGCTTTCTCAGCAGGCTTCAACCCTCCTGTCTTGACCAACTGAGGCTCATGTCCTGGGGCTGAAAGTTGGACACACTCAGGTCGCCGCCGGGGACTGAATGCACACGTCCCCGCCTCCCCTTGCGTGTAGAGCCCGGTCATTCAACCCCGCAGACGGCAGACACACGGCCACGGCGCCTACGACAGCAGCTGGCCCGCACCTGGACCCTCCCGGGGGCTTCAGCCCGGCCCTCGCTCTTGGTGACCATCTACTCCTCCCTCGCACAGAACGTTAAAGCCGGGACAGCAGGTCCAGGCAGCCCACACTTGGCGCCCAGGCCTTGCTCAGAAGCCTCACTTCTTCAGGGCAAAACAGCAGCTCATCTGAAAGCAGCATGAAAAGACAATAAAGAAAATTCATGTTTACAGGCCACCAACCTCGGGGAAATTCACTTAAAGGGACGATACACGCTTAATGGGATGTCCATGCTCCCCTCCCCCCAGGGCGTGCGGGGGAGGGAGTGGGCACCCGCTCTGTCCGGCCGCCCCTTTACCCCTTCACTGGCTGGTCGCAGGAGGAGGGGGTGGTTGGTTCTGAACTAACATCCGGACGTGATGGAGAAGCTTCTCGTTAGCAGCGCTGGCCGGGGCTTCTTAAAGGGCCCTGGCATTCAACACAGACCCAACCCCCACGGACACGGCGGGGAGCTGCTGCCCCACGGGGGGACCCGCGGATGGTCGCCCAGGGCTTCTCCCAGGGGCAGGCGGAGGTGGGGGGCTCCCACGCGGGGGACAAGCCTCGGGCACAGAGCGGAGCTCGCTCGGGCCGGGAGGACCACACCCTGGATCCCCTGCTCTACAACACACCTGCTTCACCTGCTTCTGATGTGAATCGCAGGGTGACTTCGGGTCACTAAATGGACACTTAAAAAATGATGATTTGTCCACAGGAGGAGTGCAGATTAAGAGGTGCACTCTTCCCTGGTGTCGCGGTGGTTAAGAATCCGTCTGCCAATGCAGGGGACACGGGTTCGAGCCCTGGTCCGGGAAGATCCCACATGCCGCGGAGCAACTAAGCCTGTGCACCACAACTACTGAGCCCACGCGTTGCATCTACTGAAGCCCACACGCTCTAGAGCCCACGCTCGCAACAAGAGAAGCCACTGCAACAAGAAGCCCGTGCACCACAACGAAGAGGAGACCCCGCTCGCCGCAACTAGAGAAAGCCCGCGCGCAGCAACGAAGACCCAACACAGGCAAAAATAATAAACAAAAATAAAATAAATTTATATATAAAAAAGAGGTGCACTGCCCTCTATTCATTCAACCACAGAACTGCCTAGTCCCTACTAATCTTTTGTTCGGACACCTAAGTCCTCCTGGCCACAGCGGCCACCTCTGAGGTCTTGAGCGCCATGGAGGCGGTCCAGCTGGCAAAGCCAGCTACCGACTGGCTTCACACCATCCCCCGAAAGACAGAGAAGAGTATGAACGTGGAAGGGGTCAGAGTTCCCCCCCGCAGTGAGGCCGGGTGGAGCGCACACCCCGTGGACAGAGCAGGGAGTGCAGGTCCCCCCGCCAGTCCCGACCTCTGGCTGGCCTCTCCTCCTGACTGCAGGCCCGGCTATTCGCCTGCCTTCTCAGATGTACACGACGCCCGCCCACGGGAATCCTCCTCAGAGCAAAGCCAGCACCGGGCGCAGCCCCTCTATCCGTGCCCCAGGGCTGCCCCTTCCCCAGCAGCCAGCCTCGGGGCTCAGCGCAGGGACTTGCTAGCTGGCTGACAATTTAGAAACTACCCCCTAGGGAGACAGACCCAGTCCTGAGAAAAGCTTCAGGGTTCCTTCAAGGTTTCTGCCTTTTCCATTAAACTGCTGAATCATTTTTTCATTCCAAGACGTGAGTGCTGAGTTATTTCACCTTCCATGAATGTTTTACCTGAAGTATAACAAAGTGTGCAACTTTTCACAGAGTGAGCAACCCGTAATCAGCATCTGCTCAGTAAACTGAGCCTCTGGCCCCAGAGGGGCCCCCCCGCGCCCTCTCCTTGTCACCGCCCCTCCCCCGTGGCAGCCACCGTGCCGACCCCCCACCCCCCACAGCACTGACCGGTGCTGCCTGCCTCGATATTCATTACATGAGTATTTCCCAGACCTTCAAATTAATATTTGAGTTCTATACTTACTAAATACTCTCCACAAATTAGTAAGGTTTATTCTTTCTATCCTCTTCTGTTCTCGGAGTCACTTCCTCTTAGTTGTTCTGTTTTCTTACATAGATCACCTCTTTTGTGTTTACTTTCCTCAAAAGTTTGACAGCGGCTGTTCATTCGTGTTTGTGAGTAAACATCTTGGCTGATTAATAGAGGCAGTCGGCATGGCCTCTTGTGCCTCTTTCTGGGATGGGCCTCCAATTGCAGCGAGAGCCTGGAGGAAAAGCCAGGACCCAAGGCCCTTCTGACCAAGAGCCCAGAGTGCAGCCTGGCCCTTGCCTGGAAGCCTCACCGCGGGCAGGACCCCAGTGGAGGAAGCTCTGGCCTCCTCCTAGATGTCCCCAGGGCATGGGACAGCCAGCCTGTTAGGAGTTAGATGCAGTCCTGATTTCAGCATCTCCTCGTTTCACTCTGCTGCCAGGATACTCCTGCCCTGAGCTCTGCGGTTTTCCACCGGCAGTTCTGTCAGGTGTCTGGGTCTTGCGCGGCTGTCACTAGCACACCTGCCTGGCGTGCAGTCAGTTCCTGCAGGTCACCGAGCTGCCGCTGAGCTTATTCAAGGCCACAGCCTTTCAAGTACGGAGTCAGGGAGGGGTTTGGGGGGAAAGGGGGGGAATCTGTTTAGGTACAATTGGTGGGGGAATCTGTGACCATAAGGGAATTGAATCTTTCATGAATAAATGGATAATGCTTATATTATTTTCCTTTGCAATTCCATTATTTTTCTACAACAAGGTCAAAATCAAGGGTTACTATTGAATGATACTTAAACCTTAGAATTACAACATTTTGCATTAAAACTAGAAATGGTCAATTAACTAATTGTTCAAATTTTCTTTTTTTATTTTAAGCTGAGTAAACTACCATCTTTAGCAAGAATGGAGAAAATAAGGCAAAAAGAAAATAGCTAGCCCAAGGTTCCAACACTAACCACACACTTTTTCTGGAGCAGAGAGCCCCAAATGGGCCCAAGAGCTTATTTCTCTGAGTCTCTGGGGCCAACATTGCTGTAGGACGGACACCAAGAAGGAGCTTATCTTCCTGGGGCTGCAAAGCAAGAACCAGGGTAATGAGTTAATCACAGACCACGGTGCAGAAAACAATAAAAGAACAACTTTGTCTGGTAATGAGAGTCCCTCTGTTGCTGTTAATTAAGTGTGCTGAATCAGAACTTTTAGAGCAAAAGTACAGAGAAACTGTGAATTGGCCTAATAACTGATACAAGTAAAAACTTAGAAAACTCAGCTGGCACTGATATTTTTCTTACTTCCCTTGTAAAGATACTTCCTACATTCCTCACATAGTAACATGTAATCAAATGCATTACATATATAAGGAAGAGTAACAGATATCCAGGGTGACTATGGGTTCCCGTTACAGAAACTGCCAGTCACTCGCTAGATGGTCAGGAAAATGTGTAGTTACAACCTGGACTGAAAGTGGTCTTTGTTCTGCACATACACAAAGACCTGAGTCGAGCTGAAGTGGAAGGAAACTGAGTACACAGCACCCGACAGTGATGGTGACACGGGCCATGTAGCTGGGGCCGTGAGCCCCGAGCCTGCAGCCCCTGGAGCAGAGCACCTTCGAGACTTCCATTCTGATTTTCGTTTAAAAAGGCCCCCTGAGCTGACGGAGCGGGGGTGGAAGCAGCGGGCAGCGCGAGTCTGTGAGGGCGAGGTGGCCACACACACCTGTCCTGCTGGCCTCCTGCTCCCCAATCCCACATGGGCCACGGCTCTGCGCAGAGGACCTCGGGCCGAATCAGACTCCCTTCTTACACGAGCCCAGGGTGGGGTGGCAAAAACACCCACTCTGGAAAGGAACCCAGGCGCTCTGGTCCAGAAGGTGACGTGTGTGCTGCTGGCGAGCTGGCCGGAAAGCGGGCCCATCACACGGACAGGGGGTCAAGCCGGCCTCGCCCCGAGAACCGCACAGGGCTGGTGCGCGAAAGGGAAAGCCCCTTCCCCACCAATGTGCCTGGGGGAGCCAGAGGGGGACTCCAACTGCTGGTGCAGACGTAGGGAAAAGGGGGACACCTGGGAAGGGTGGGGGCGGCAGACGCCCGGAGGGACACGCGGCGCTTGCGTCCTGCGGGCGGCACTATGGGCCAGGTTCATGTTCTGAGCAGCGCATGACCTTCCGGGGGCCCTGCTGCAGCAGCACCTGGAAGGGGGTGGGCAGGGGTGACAGGGACCACACCGCACGGGGTGGGGAGGATCCAAGGGCAGATGTGAGGGGTCGGGTTCCGTGACAGGAAGGAGGATGTGTCTGCCCTGAGATACGATTTGAAGACGATGCTCAGTGAAGCCAACAATTATTTCTGAAAAATCCTCAAAAGTGTCATCAATAAAATAGGTAAAGAGACACCCACACAGAGAGAATTTTAAAAAGCAACAGGCCAATCACATCCCATAGGCTCTCAAGTGTTCAGAACACACTTTGAGGTCACGTGCATCCACAACAGGCAGTGGCCGTCCACTCCACCTGGGACACCTCGTCCCTCTCAGGAAGCGTCCCTAGACAGTGCAGTCACCGGAAGGTTTCTCTCTTTGGCCACAAACTGAAAACCCAATTGGAGACGTGGCGCCTTCTCCCAGAACGGGGATCAGAGCCAGGAGAAGGCGACCGTGAGCGAACAGCTGTGACAACGCCCGGTGGGTCCCGGGGCACCGGCCTCCACGCAGTCTCGACAGCGACCCCCATCAAAGGCTGGTCCCTCAGAGCACGAGGCCCCTGGCACGGCCGTGAGCGAGCAAATCGGGGGGTCTCTAGCAGGGCAGACCAAAGGACACAGTGAAGCAGGAGGCTCGGGACGAGACCTGTGAGCTCTGCCCCAGGAGAGGATGGAGACAACGGCAAAGGATAAAATGGAAGAAAATCTCTCTGACCTGAAGACTTCATTACCCAGATCAAAGCGTTCACAGTCGTCAGCAGGAAAAAGGAAAACCGGCCACACACCTAGGCTTTATCTGTTGAAACCTGTGAATTTTAGGGGAAAGTGATAAATTTAATGCTCCAAGGGTAAAACAAAAGGGGGTCCCAGGAAGGAAAGAAAATCGAGGTGGCTCAGTGACACAGGAGACAGGAGGACGGCTGGGGGTCTCAGGGCAGGGCCAGGCTCGAGATGTCTGCGGTCCTCAGACAAGCGGATGAAGGTGCGACCCGACGCAGAGCACCGCCCGCGCAGGCATTTTCCCAAAAATCAAACAGGAAGCAATCAACAAACAACTCTACTCTGTCCACTAAATTAAGGACATATTTCAGCAAAATGAAAAATAAACCTGAGTGTGGAATTAAAGAGAGGGGAGCCCACAGGTACAGGAAACAGTGATTAGAGGAGGACGTGTATCCCCTTCTCTTTCTGTCCAAACAACTGTTGATAATAGGTCTGGGGGGCTTATTAAGAAGGGCTTTTTGAAAGTTTCTAAAATTCAAGATGACATCAGAATCTAGAAGGATGAGGGTGAGAAGGACGTGGAGTGAAAACAACCCTGAGGTTGTAGTTCTTCTCCAGCTGTGACCTTTACAAATACTGATTAATTCTTCATGCTAAATTTTAATCAAATATATTTAAACCACTTTTAAAAATTTAAGAGTGGGCTTCCCTGGTGGTGCAGTGGTTAAGAATCCTCCTGCCAATGCAGGGGACACGGGTTCTAGCCCTGGTCCGGGAAGATCCCACATGCCGCGGAGCAACTAAGTCTGTGCACCACAACTACTGAGCCCACGCACCTAGAGCCCGTGAGCCACAACTACTGAGCCCGCGTGCCTAGAGCCCGTGCTCAGCAACAAGAGAAGCCACTGCAATGAGAAGCACCACAAGGAAGAGTAGCCCCCCGCTCGCCGCAACTAGAGAAAGCCCGCGCGCAGCAACGAAGACCCAACGCAGCCAAAAATAAATAAAATAAATAAATTAAAATAAATAAATAAAAATTTAAGGGTAATCACTGGGGAAAACAAAATAAGATTTAAAACTTCCAAACCACAAGCACAAAAAAAGAGAAAAAGACAATTTAATCAACTCAGCAAAAGTCAGGGGAAGAAAATAATAATGAGAAGGTATAATGGCCAGAAAGTATATGAGACAAAAGGAAGAATGAAGAATTCATAGCCCGGGTCCAAACCTGGTCCCTCCTGTTTCCTCGGGGGGTCCTTCTGTCCTAGAAGGATGTGTACATAGCATGGAGACCCCTATTCTAGACACCGGGGCAAGGAGAAAAACATCCACACCTATTCCTGCCTGGAAAACACATACACACTCATTCTTATTCGTATTTATATTCTCTCTCTCATTTAAGGCTTCACTGTCTTGACACAAAATCAGCTCTTTTCACCAATTATCATAAATAGTCACGTGCTTTCCCCTGGCAGGCGGTGCAGCTTTCTGTCCTGGTCTGACAGCACCACGCCCCGCAACCCTACTCCCATACCGTCTCCCCAGAGACCCTCGGAACTCAGACCAGATCCATCAGGATTCGCTCCCCGACGCTGCCTTGTTTGTTACTGTTTTTTTAAAAACATGTATTTGGTTTATTTAAGAAAGATGTTAGCTCTTATTTTTAACTCTAAAAAATTTTTTATAGATTACTTTTATTTATTTATTTAATTGAAGCATAGTTGATTTACAATATTATGTTAGTTTCAGGTGTACAGCATAGTGATTTGGTATTTTTGTAGATTATACTACATTATAGGTTACTACAAGATATTGGGTATAATTTCCTGTGCTATACAGTAAATCCTTGTTGTTCATCTATTTAATACATAGTAGTGTGTATCTGTTAATCCCATACTCCTAATTTATCTCCCCATCCCTTTCCCCTTTGGTAACCATAAGTTTGTTAGCTATGTCTGTGAGTCTATTTCTGTTTGTGTACAGATCCATTTGTATTATTTTTTAGAGTTCACATATAAGTGATCTCATATAATATTTGTCTTTGTCTGACTTACTTCACTTAGTGTGATAATCTCTAGGTCCATCCATGTTGCTGCAAGTGGCATTATTTCATTCTTTTTTATGGCTGAGTAATATTACATTGTGTGTGTGTGTGTATAGACATATATATGTATATATAGCACATCTTGTTTATCCAGTCATCTGTCGATGGACATTTAGGTTGCTTCCAAGTCTTGGCTACTGTAAATAGTGCCACTATGAACACTGGGGTGCATATATCTTTTTGAATTAGTGTTTTGGGTTTTTTTATATATACCCAGGAGTGGAATTGCTGGATCGTATGGTAGTTCTATTTCTTTTAGTTTTTGAGGAACCTCCGTACTGTTCTCCATAGTGGCTGCACCAATTTACATTCCCACCAGCAGTGTAGGAGGGTTCCCTTTTCTCCACATCCTTGCCATCATTCGGTATGTGTAGACTTCGATAACAGCCATTCTGACAGGTGCGAGGTAATACCTCATTATGGTTTTGATTTGCATTTCTCTAAAAACTAGTGATGCTGAGCATCTTTTCCTGTTAGCCATCTGTATGTCTTCTTTGGAAAAATGTCTATTCAGGTCTTCTGCCCATTTTTTGATTGGGTTGTTTGTTTTTTTGATATTGAGTTGTATGAGCTGTTTATATATTTTGGCTATTAGCCCCTTGTCAGTCATATCATTTCCAAATACTTTCTCCCAGTCCGTAGGTTGTCTTTTCACTTTGTTGATGGTTTCCTTTGCTATGCAAAAGCTGTTAAGTTTAATTAGGTACCATTATGTATTTTTGCATTTATTTCTTTTGCCTTAGAAGACTGATTCAAGAAAATACCATATAATTTATGTCAAAGAGTGTTCCACTGGGCTTCCCTGGTGGCGCAGTGGTTAAGAATCTGCCTGCCAATGCAGGGGACACGGGTTCAAGCCCTGGTCCGGGAAGATCCCACATGCCACGGAGCAACTAAGCCCGTGCACCACAACTACTGAGCCTGCGCTCTACAGCCCGCGAGCCACAACTACTGAGCCCGTGTGCTGTAACTACTGAAGCCCGCGTGCCTAGAGCCCATGCTCCACAGCAAAAGAAGCCACCACGAGAAGCCTGCGCACTGCAATGAAGAGTAGTCCCCACTCACCACAACCAGAGAAAGCCCGCGCACAGCAATGAAGACCCAACACAGCTACAAATAAATAAAATAAATACATTTATTAAAAAAAAAAAAAGTGTTCCACCTATGTTCTCTTCCAGGAGTTTTATGGTTTCAGGCCTTACATTTAGGTGCTTAAACCATTTTGAGTTTATTCTTGTGTGTGGTGTGAGGGTGTGTTCTAACTTCATTGATTTACATGTGGCTGTCCAGCTTTTCCAACACCACTTGCTGTAGAGACTGTCTTTTCTCCATTGTATATTCTTGCCTCCTTTGTTGAAGATTAATTAACTGTAGGTGTGTGGGTTAATTTCTGGGCTCTCTATTCTGTTCCACTGATCTATGTGTCTGTTTTTGCACCAATACCACACTGTTTTGATTGCTGTAGCTTTGTAATATAGTCTGAAGTCAGGGCACGTGATTCCTCCAGCTTTGTTCTTTTTTCTCAGGATTGCTTTGGCAATTCAGGGTCTTTTGTGGTTCCATAAGAATTTTAGGACTATTTGATCTAGTTCTGTGAAAAAATGTCATTGGTATTTTGATAGAGATTGCATTATATCTGTAGATTTCTTTGGGAAGAATGGCCATTTTAACAATATTAATTCTTCCAGTCCAAAAGCATGGGATAGCTTTCCATTTCTTTGTATCACCTTCAATTTCCTTCATCAATATTTTATAGTTTTCAGGTCTTTCACCTCATTGGTTAAGTATATTCCTAGGTATTTTATTCTTTTTTGATGCGATTTTAAATGGGATTATTTTTTTAAATTTTCTCTTTCTGATATTTCATTATTAGTGTACAGAAACACAAATGATTTTGGTATAGTAATCTTGTATCCTGCAACCTTGCTGAATTCACTTATTAGTTCTAATACTATTTGGGTGGAGACTTTAGGGTTCTCTATAAAAATTATCACGTCATCTGCAAACAGTGACAGTTTTACCTCTTCCCTTCCAATCTGGATACCTTTTATTCCTTTTTCTTGTCTGATTGCTGTGGCTAGGACTTCCAATACTATATTAAATAGAAATGGCAAGAGTGGGCATAATTGTCTTGTTTCTGCATTTAGCAGGACGGTTTTTAGCTTTTCACCACTGAGTATTATGTTGGCTGTGGGCTTGTCATAAATGGCCTTTATTATGTTGAAGTATATTCCCTCTATACCTACTTTAATGAGAGTTTTTGTCATGATGGATGGTGAATTTTGTCAAATGCTTTTCCTGCATCTATTGAGATGATCATGTGATTTTTAGCCTTCATTTTTTTTGATGTGGTGTGTGGTGTATTGCACTGATTGACTTGTGACCTTTAAACCATCCTTGTGACCCTGGAATAAATCCAACTTGATCATGGTACATGATCCTTTTTATGTATTGTTGGATTTGGTTTGCTAATATTTTGTTGAGTATATTTGCATCTATATTCATCAAAGATATTGGCCCATAATTTTCTTTTTTTGTGGTATCTTGTCTGTTTTGGTATCAGGTAATGGTGGCCTCATAGAATGAATTTGGGGATGTTCCATCCTCTTCAATTTTTAGGAATAGTTTAAGAAGGATAGGTGTATGTTCTTTGTATGTTTGGTAGAATTCCCCTGTGAAGCTGTCCAGTCTTAGACTTTTGTTTTCTGGGAGTTTTTTTTTTTTTTTTAATTACAAATTCAATTTCACTTCTAGTGATTGCTCTGCTCAAATTATCTGTTTCTTCTTGACTCCGTCTTGCCAGGCTGTATGTTTCTAGAAATTTGTCCATTTCTCACTATTGTCCAATTTGTTGGCATACCATTTCTCACTAGATTGTCCAATTTTTTGGCATATAATTATTCACAGTACTCTCTTATGATTTTTTTTGTATTTCTGTGGTATCGGTTGGTATTTCTCTTTCATTTCTTAATTTATTTGGATCCTCTTTTTTTTTTCTTGATAAGCCTAGCTAAAGGTTTATCAATTTTGTTTATCTGCACAAAAAAACAGCTCTTGGTTTCATTTATCTTTTCAATTGTTTTTTTTTAAATCTTTTTATTTCTTCTCTGATCTTTATTATTTCCTTCCTTCTGCTGACTTTGGGCTTTGTTTGTTCTTCTTTTTGTAATTTTTTTAGATGGTAGCCTAGGTTGTTTACTTGAAATTTTTCTTGTTACCTGAGGAAAGCCTGTATTGCCATGAACTTCCCTCTCGAATCACTTTTGCTGCATTCCATAGGTTTTGGGAAGTTGTGTTTCCATCTTCATCTGTCTTGAAGTATTTTCTGATTTCCTCATTGACCCACTGGTTTTTTAGTAGCATGTTGTTTAGTCTCCACGTGTTTCTTCTTTTCCTGTTTTTCTTTCAACAGTTATTTCAGAAACAACACTGTGGTCAGAAACAACACTTGGTATAATTTCTATCCTCTTAAATTAGTTAAGGCTTTTCTTGTGACCTAGTATGTAATCTATCCTGGAGAACATTCCATGTGCACTTGAGAAGAATGTGTATTCTGCTAGTTTTGGATGTAGTGTCCTCTAGATATCAGTCAAGTCCAAGACCAAGTCTGGTCTATTGTGTCATTTAAGACCACTGTTGCCTTACTGATTTCCGTCTGATCTGTCCATTGATGTGAGGGGAGTGTTAAAGCCCCCTACTGTTATTGTATTATTGTCAATTTGTCCCTTTATGTCTGTTAGTATTTCCTCTATACATTTAGGTGCTCCTGTATTGGGTGTGTATATGTTAAGGAACAGTATATCCTTTTCTTGTATTGATTCCCTTTATCACTATATAATGCCCTTCTCTGTCTTTGTTATAGCTTTTGTTCTAGTCTATTTTGTCTGATATGAGTATTGCTATCTCCTCTTTCTTGTCGTTTCTGTTTGCATGGAATATCTTTTTCCATCTCCTCACTTTCAGTCTGTGTCTTTTACCCTGAAGTGAGTCTCTTATTGGCAGCATATTGAAGGGTCTTGTTTAGTATCCAATCAGCCACCCTATGTCCTTTGATCAGAGCATTCAGTCCATTGACATTTAAACTATAAATATTGATAGGTATGTACTTATTGCCATTTTATTACTTGTTTTCCAGTTGTTTTTGTAGTTCTTCTCTGTTCATTTCTTCTTTTCATTTCCCTTGTGTGGTTTGATTTTCTTTAGTAGTATGCTTGGGTTCCTTTCTTTTTGGTTTTTGTGTACCTACTGTAGGTTTTAGATTTATGGTTACCTTGGGGTTCCTATATGTTGACCCATAATCGTATCTACTTGATTTAAACTGAGTCATTTAAGTTCAAATGCATTCTAAAAGAGCTACATTTTTTACTCTCCTCCCCCACATTTTGTATTTTTGATACATTTCACATCTTCATGTTTATCCCTTTACTGTTTATTGTAGTCACAGCTGCTTTTACATTTGTCTTTTAATTACATACTGGATTATTTAAGTGATCTTCAATCCTTACTATATATTTGCCTTTCCTATTGGGATCTTCTCTTTCCTATATATTCTTACTTCTTTTCCATTTAGAGAAGACCCATCAACATTTCTTTTAGGGTAAGTTTAGTAGTGTTGAATTCTTTTAGTTTTGGCTTGTCTAAGAAATCCTTTATCTCTTCTTCTATTCTAAATGATAACCTTGCTGGTTAGAGTATCCCAGGTTTCAGCACTTTGAATATATCATGCCACTCTCTTCTGGCCTGCAAAGGTTCCGCAGAGAAATCAGCTGACAGACCTATCAGGGTTCCCATGTAACTGACTCCTTGTTTTTCTCTTGCTGCCTTTAGAATTCATTATCTTGAACTTTTGCCACTTTAATTATATATCTTGGTGTGGGTCTGATTGGGTTCATCTTGTTTGGGACCCTCTGTACTTCCTGTACCTGGATATCTGTTTCCTTCCTTAGGTTTGGGAAGTTTCAGCCATAATTTCGATACCCTTCTCTCTCCTCCTTCTAGAACCCCTAAAATGCGAGTGTTGGCATGTTTGATGTTATCCCAGAGATCTTGTATGTTCCTCGTTTTTTGGTTTTGTTTTGTTTTGATTTGTCTTTCTGTCTACTGTTCTGATTGGGTGATTTCCATTATTCTATCTTCCAGATCACTTATGTGTTCTTCTGTGGCATTTAGTCTATTACTCGTGGCTTCTAGAGTGCTTTTTAATCTCAGATATTGAATTATCTATTTTTGACTGGGTCTTTGTTATATTTTCTAGTTCCTTATTAGGAAGATCTGTGTTTAGAGCAATCCTCTTCCCTAACTCAGTTAGGATTTTTGTTACCAATGTTTTGAATTCTTTGGTAAATTGCTTATTTCTGTTACATTATTTATTTTTCCTGGGGTTTTTTCTTTTTTCCAATGGAGAGTAGTTCCTCTGCCTGTTCATTTTATTTAACTTTCCCTGTCTCTATGCATTTACCTGAAGCAGTTACCTATGGTGGTCCTCAAGGGATGATCCCATGTGGGGGCATCACTATGCAGACTGTTTGCCCAGTGTCTTTGCTGTGAGGGCTGGATTTGATGTGGACACCGGTCACATCTTTCCTCAGGGTATGCTGGCCACTGTCACCTTGGTAGGGGATGTGGCTGGAGATGGAGGGGCTAGAGCCTGTGTGGGGCGGGGTATGAGGTGGGACCTCCTCTCTGCTCAGTGGCCATCGCCACACTGTCAGGGGTGAGGTCAGCAACCAGGCTGCTGGAGCGGAAGCCCTGAGGGTTGGGCTCGAGTTGGCTCTGTGCCCTTGAAGTGTGTGTTTTTCTGTCTCCTGCCCTGAGTACTTTGCCCCAAGGGAGGGGAGTGCTGAAGCCAAAGGGGCTCGTGTGCTTACAGAGGTCTGATGCACTGCCTGTGTAGGCGTCTGCAGCTCTGCTCAGACGCAGCCCATGGTCACATCTTTTCCCCTGTCTAGTGCTGTGCTGTGGAGTGGGCAGGGCCGGGGTGTTCACTCAGCTTGGGCTGCGGCCTGTGCCGAGGTGGTCATGGGAATTCAGGTGGTCACCTGAGTAAGCACCAACAGTGGCTGACATCACCCCACCCAGACCACACCCCAGGCCTCTGGGTCACCTCTGCATCCTCAGATCAAGTCTTTTCCCAGGTCCTGGCCGCCCTAGGTCCAGTGCCGAGGTGTGGTGTGGAGTGGGCAGGGCCAGAGTGGTTGCTCAGCTCAGGCTGGGGAGCGCAGAACAGAAGCAGACGCTAAGGAAGACCTCTCCCCTCCCTGCCTGGGGTCAGCCAGCACCCGTGCTCCTCACCAGCGGGGAGTCCAGGCTTCTCCAGCCTTTCCATCTGTCCCAGCGGCTCTCCAAGGAACAAGAGGCTTGTCTCCTACACGCAGGACCCCAGGACTAGGACGCCCTGTCTGTGGCTCTCACGACTCACTCCCCAAGGCTGGTGTCGGCCCCGCGATCTCCCTTTTCCTCTGAGTCCCGTCCCGGGGGCACAGGTCCCGACCCGCTGCTCTTCTTCCCGTCCCACCCAATTGCGTGTGTCTCCTTCTTGCAGCCTTGGTTGTACAGCCATCCTCCTGCCAGTTTCCAGCTAGTGTTCAGTGAGGACTGCTCCATGTGTGGAGGTTTCTTTGTGGAGCTCACGGGGAGGTGAGCTCACACCCTTGCTTCCCCATCTTGGCCTCTTCCTCTGTGTGCTCCTGTTTTGTGACATCGCTGGCAGTAAGGCCAGCACTGTGGGGGGTCTCACCCCGTGACCCCGTGACCCCGGGCAGCCTGGCTGTGACCACGGCCCCTGGAGCTGGCGCACCGGGCCAGTCCAGCACCTTGGTCTTTCTTCTTGAGTTCTCCCAGTGCACCTGGACAGCAAACTGGGCCAGTCGAGAAGCTCAGACTCAGGGGTCCAGTGGGGAAGCCAGAACTGTCCTGAAACGTGCAGGTGCTGGATTTGAAACTAATCTGAAAAGGAGAAACGAGAGAGCTCAGGAGGCCAGGGAAGAGCATCACGTGAGCGTCCAAGGCAAAGGCTCACCACCAAGAAATTCTTTCTGAAAGTAAACGCACGCTGTTTATGCTGAAATTAAAATAAAATTCTCATTTTAACCTCGACAGCATCTTCAAAAACAGCCCACTGCTAAACCTTTAAATAAGTCTACCTAGATTTGCTCTGGTCTCCAGGAAACCTTGTTTAGTTACGTCAGCCTCTCTGCACGGCGTTCAGGTCCATTTTCCTTGCTCCCTTCCGACACTATGGTTCTCTCGCTGCAGTCACGGACCGTTCTCTTTTCAGCGTGGGAATGATCCGCGATGAACCGCGACGCGGAAAGGAACGGCAAACGCGAGCGGACTGCTGAACACGCAGACGCGCAGCACGTGTGCGCAGCCGGAGGACCAGGATGGGGCCGCCCGCACGTGCTGGGTGTTCCCCTGTCCCGGGCACTCACCAACCGCGGGACCCGCTGGGAGAAGCCTTGAGGGCTTTGCTGTGGGGCCCACTTCAAAGGAGTGTGGCCTCCCAAGACCTTAAGACGCTGACACCCGCCCCGCCCCCCGCTGCAGACTTCCGCTGTTCGAATCCTTTCGTCTGTGACGACACCCGCCGTGGTGCCTGTGGGCCCCAGGCTTTGGGGTCAGAGATGATACCGGGGAGGAAGAAGGAAGAGCAGATCCTTTCCTTATTTATAATTTCACGTTTTTAACAAATATATGTGGAGCAGCGCCGACTGAAACACTATTTTTCCACATGTTTTCACAGATACAGATGCACTTCATATACCTATGATGTGATAAAACACATTTGACATTCACAGGTGAGCTATCCTTTCAACACCTTGGACTATTCCCTTAGCGAAATGGTCCTGTCTGTTTAGGCTGCAGTGGTGGAGCGACACTGCTTAGTAAGTACCACGCAACGGGGGCCCTGGTCAGCAACTATTTCTGAGCACCTCCTGCACGCCGCATGTTTCACACACGATGTTTTCAGTGGCTATGAACGTTAAGAGACAAGTGACGGCTGTAATGAAACAAAGCACTCTCTCCTCAAATGTAGAACACAGACTAAGCAGGGAAAATTATTTTCTGACTCGTGAGAAATTTACACGCCAACACACACCAAAGTACACTTACGTCGTATCTACCAGTGGAAGTTCAATGGGTGTGGGTGCTACAATTTCAACCGTCAAATTTTATCAGTCTGGTTTTTTTTTTCTTAAAAGATAACGGTTAAAGTTAGAGAGCTGTAAAATTTGATCCAAAACAACTTTTGTTTTTCTCCGTTCCTGTGTAATTCATGTGCTCTAAGAGATATGCTTTCAAATAAAGTTCCACGTTGCTCTGCTTAGTTAGAGATGGGCTAGTAGCAAGACCACAGACCACGGCAAAACACACGCACACCAAGAGGCATTCTAGTTCAGGGTTACGGTTTTAGTTCTAGCTTAAAAAAGTAGGTAAAGCGATATTTCCAAAAGGATAAAAATACCTTAACTGTGTCCTTTTAAATAAAGGTGACCTGAGAAGTTAGGACCCTTGAATTCAAAAGCTCTTGTTCACTTTACTGTTAGCCACTGACACTCTAAAAGAGAAACAACAAACAACTGGTAGCACAGGGCACGCTGGGCAGGGGCAAGTCCCCACTGAGAGACACCACCGCTCGTCACGGGCACACACGCCCCACCGCCAACCTCTGCGAGCAGGCCCGGGAGTGCAGCGCTGGCCGCCTGCAGGTCTCATCGCTGTGCTGACGTACCCCACGGGGCCCGGCCCAGCTTCACCTCGGGCGGCCACTGCCTGCGGGACCTTCACAGCATCTGTGAGCCTCTGCTACCGACACAGGACTTGAACACGCCAGTACGGGTGAAAGGAAAGCACGCAGGTGCCGAGCCTGGGCTCTAGTTTCCCCACAAACGGCAAGGTTTTCAATCAGCTAGAGAGAGTAATCTCGAGGGACTCACTCAAATGACCCATCGCCTTCCGCTCCGGCCCGGCCTCCCCCATAGCCTCAGGGCAGCCTCTCTCTGGTGCTTCCCTCCTAAGACTCAGAGGCTGCAAGATCGGTGCGTGGGACAGAGGAAGGAGGCCGCCCCGGAGATACTTGCCGCTGAGCAGAGGCTTGTTGAGGGTGTACAGGGCGGGCAGGTCCTCTATGTTGGAGATGCGCTGGTACATGGCCCTGGAGAGGTGGTCCCCGTGGTAGAGGCTGCCCAGGATGATGCTGGAGAAGTAGATCGGCTCCACAAAGACGCTGAGCAGGGAGCCCTGGACGCCCACCACGTTCCACCTGAAGGCAGAGGGACAGGCCCCTGAGTGCGGCGCCCCGGCCCGCGCCCTCCACAGCGGCGTGCCACGCGGCCCGCTCACTCTGTGCAAGTGTCAGCCAACCGCAAGGGGGCAGCGGTTAAAAATAACCCACTTCGCAGTTTGAAATTTTTAAAAATCTGCTTAAAAATTATCTTCTGCAGGCACGATCTTTGCCTTTATGTTTCCCATGATGACACATTTACTGAAGATTAGCTCTGAAAAGGTATCAACGAGCCACGTTTCTGGTGAGAAAAATCAAAAGGAAAAATAAATCTTTATTACTTCTAATAAATACAGAGGTAGCTGTAGAGGAGCCCCCGGAGGCCGGGAACTGATTCTTTCCTGCTCCCTGGCGGTGGGGCCGACCGCCCTGACCCTGCGTTTGGCTGGCGTGTGTGAGGTCCCCCACCCCCGTCACACCACCAACCCTCCAGGGCTTCGCTCTGATGCCACCTCGCAGACACGCCGCCGCCCGAGTCCCTCCACACAGCAGGAGGGCCGCGCTCCCGGCCGTGGCAGTCCACGTCCAAGCACCCGCGCTGCCGGGCGCTGAGTCCGGGCAGCTGAGGGGCGCAGCCCACGCGCCCCTGGAGCCAGCGGGCCGTCCTACGGGGACAAGCAGCAAGAAGGCAAACAGGCGAACCAAGAATTAAAAACTGAGGGAAATCAACGTGAGGGAAGGCAGAGTCCCCGAGGAGGAGGGTGGGTGCCGACTTCAGGGAGGGTCCCGGAGGGGACGCGGCCAGGCAGGGAGCAAGTGACGGGGAGGCCAGATGGTCCTGGGGGAGGGGCAGCGGGGGCTCTTGCATCTCAGGCGGGGAGCCCAGCACAGGGCCCACCGGGTCCGCACCCCAGACCGCAGGGGAGCTGCCCCCGCACGGCACGTGTCGGCAGTACGTGGGGACGGCGCTGAGGCCTGGGGGCCGGCAGACCCTGACAGGACTCGGGGCGTGAAGGCAAGGCCCAGGCTGCGCCCTCAGAGCCCCGGCCGGCCCTGCCCGGGTCCACTCTCACCAGCTGCACCGCGGTGCCCGGTGGATCCGCGCCAGTAAGCGGGGCGGACGGCCCAGACTCCTGAGCTGCCCAGCCCGTGCTCCGCGGCTCAGGCCAAACCTGTCACCGGCCTGCGGCCAGCAAACCTGCGGGACCTCCTCTCGGAACAGATCAGGGGCCGCCGTCACGGCCGCAGCTGGACCCGGGTCAGGTCACCTCCCTGCCCACCTCACCGCCCCCTCCCACGGGGAGCCCAGCAAACACGGCCCCCACCCCCGGGGCCCCTCCCGGACAGTCGCGCGTGACCCTGTGGAAACCCAGGCCAGGCCACTCCTCAGTACAAACCCTCCCACCCACCCCATCTTCTCCCCAGGAAGTGCCACCTTTCCGGTGCCCGCCAGCCTGTCTGGCCTGGTACCTCCCCCCACCACTCCCCGTGCTAGGCTGTGCGGCCGCAGTGCCCCCACCTCGGTCTCTGCAGAGTCCCTCTCGTGGCGGCCCTCCCTCAGCGGCCACCGGAGCCCACCTGCCCCCCCCCCCTCAGCGGCCACCGGAGCCCACCTGGCCCCCCCCCCAAACTTCCTGCAGCACTTACCGTGCGCCGCCACCCGCCCTCCCGTGCATGCACTCCACGTGGCGGGGGACTGGTCTGTTTAGTTCACTGGAAATACCCCAGCACTTAACCTACGCGCCTGGCATACACAGATCAATACGTGCTGAATGGACAAATCCTCAGATTCCTACATCCCAGCCCTCCCACCCTCTAAAGAGGAAATGAAAACACAGGTTTTCCTATCTAGGGAGGAAAAGCATGAAAGATTCGGTGCTTACAAAAACCACAGGGCACCCTTTCTTATGTAAATCAGAAGCTTCTTTGTGGGTTTAGGCCGTACTAAGCTGAATTCAGACCCCTGGGGCAAACTTGAAAACAGCTATCCTGCGGAAACCTATACTCGTTACAAGCCATTAGCTCTGAACACATGCTTCGCGGAGAACTCTGGGTGCGCGATTGCTCTGCGGAGGCCCTGGTGGGCAATGGTCTGGCTGGTGGGCAATGGCCTGGCACACTGGCCACTCCGCTGCAGCTCTCGCCAGTGAGCCTCCCAGGGAACAGCGAGGACGTGCACGCGTAGGGTGTGCGCCCTGCAGCCCGCCGCCCCAGGGCAGCCCCCTGTGAAGCCTGGAAACGGGCCCCACCCCACGACCCCGCCTCACAGGGGCTGCAGTGCTGGCGCCCCTGCACACAGGCGTCTGCACACGGGCGATCCCTCCTGCTCTGTCACTTCTCGGAGGACGGGCTTCAGAGCACGGTCGTGCTGTCACGTCCCCCGATCCCGGGGGGCACAGCCAAAACCCCCCTTCGCCCTCCTGGCCCACTTCTGAGTCTGCGCCCACACAGTGAAGGTGGCGGACCCCCAGCGCTCTGAACAGTCGAGCTGCTGCCCTCGGGCAGATGGTCTCTGCTCCCCCCACCTCCGGGCTCAGCAGTGCCGAGAACTCCCTCTCTCCCTCCCTCCCACGCCCGGCCCAGCCGACAGAACTCACCCAGAGGCGGGGAGCCCCCCGCGGGCCCCTCCCACCCCGCGCCCCACGCTGCTCCCGGGACTGCCCTCCAGATGGACCCCGGCAGCAGGGCTCACCTCCCCTACCCCAGCCCACCGTGGCCTCACTCCAAAGCCCGCCCACTGCCCTGTCCCCATCTGGAACCATCTGTGGGAGGTGGCCCTGCCCCTCTGCAAGACCCAGGTCAGCCCTCCCAGCACCTGCTGTGGGACTTCCGTAGGGACAGGACGGCCCAGGGGACTCTTCACTCCCCCATGGCAGGGACGGGAGGGGCTTGTGAGGAGCTGGCCGCCTCGTGGCGCCATCCAGCCATTTGTTGGTGAGATACTGAGCAACTAGCCACTTTCAACCACGTTGGATTCATGCTGACCAGGTGACTCTGGAGGAAGGGGCTGGTGGCCAGGGGAACCAACCACAAGATTAGAGGGTGGTTCCGGGAGGGGAGAGGGGCTGGGGTTGAGTTAATCACCAAGGACCAAGGATTCAATCCGTCTGCATAGAGACCCCTGAGGACAGGGCTGGAAGCTCCCCAGGCTGAGGGGTGGGCCCCTCCTCCCACACACCCCTTCCATCTGGCTGATCGGTGAGCCTTCCTAGCAACCTACTGAACCCATGGACGGTCGATCTGGGACCCTCGGTTTGCAGCCAAGTCAGGTGTGTGTGGGAACCTGCCACCCAATCCCAGCCCCGTGTCTGAGCGGGGGCAGCTCCACAGGCCTGCCGAGCGCTAACCCTGGGTGGTGGAGCCACAGGGTCGGGAAGGGGGCAGGCCAGGGCACTTGTCCCCACGCTGTCCCTTTCCTCCTGCCTTGCGTCTGCTTATTCTTCAAGATGACGACCATCGTACACAGTGAAAGGCACAGATCTTAAGGGTTCGGGTCCCCCAGTTTTGACTTTTATGTGCATGGGTGGAACCCCCATTTCAGTAAGATGGAATGTTCACAGCCCCCCAGCAAAGGCCCTTCCAGTCTATGCCTCTGACTTGCTGAGCTGTGGGAATTATCTTTGTAAACCTTTTGCTGGTTACGTGAGTCAGATCTCTTTTCCCAGCGTGTGGCTTTTCTTTCCAATATATCTATGGGGGTTTTGGTAAATAAGTTTTAAAATTTCAATATGGTCAAATTGAGTCATGTTTTTCTTTCTCATTTGGGCTTTCTGTGCCCTGTTGAAGAAGCCCGCTGAGGCGGAGGCCCGCCAGCAATGCCGGGCATCACGGTGCAGCCCCGGGTCTTTATCTGTCAGCAGGTGCCTCTGTGCACATGGCCCTGGCTCAGGATGGACGCCAGCCAGGTCACCTCGTCCACGAGTCCCCCACGTGGCACAGACCACAGCTGCAGCCCCGCGTCCCTTCCCTTCTGAGCAACAGGGCCTCCATCCCCCTCCAGACGGCAGCTAACCCAGGCTCCTCTGCAAGGAGACGCGGCCGCACGCCAGGTCCTCGGTGGTGAAACGCAGCTGCCCTGCCATCCTGAGCCGCTGGAGGCCTGCCCATCTGGCCCTCCTGCTGCTGGGGATTTGGCCAGCTCTGGGCACCGGGGAGACCCTGAGGACAGGCGACACAGTGGCGGTGCAGGAGGACGGAACCTGGCCTGGGGGTGACCAGCCGACCACAGCAGCTCTGGGTGACCTGTTCCCAAACTTGATTTCCATGAGATCAATAAACTTCTATCCAGTTACATTTCCTCCTCAGTGTAGGCGAACCTGCTCACCACTGGGGCACCATGTACCCAGATGTCCCTCTCCAGGTCTGTGCTCTATGACACCTCCCTGCTGCCTTTACCACTCAGCTTGACGCGGTTACTTTTCCACTTGAGTGTCAAGTGCTATGAAAAACGACGAGATTTTGATTGAAGTTATAGATTTGGAAAAAACCGATCAAACTATTAGAAGTACGATTGGATTCGGTGTAAATGTGAGTGTGTTTATAATTGAGGATGGCTTGTCATTTTGTTTTCCTTCCTGGTCTGGTCTGGGGATACAGGTGGTAGGAAGCCCACAAAATGAGCTGGGGTTCTTTCCCTGCTTTCCTAATCTGTAGAAATGATTATATAAACAGGGATTGCTCCCCCCCGCCACCCTCCAAATGCAGAGCCTCTCACAGAAAAGCCTCCTGGGAGACCTGCGTCCTCTTTCTCCACAGCCACCTCTTTGACTTGCTTCAATTTATCTACTTCTTGGGAGTGGGGGGGTGACTGGTTTAATTAATGGCTAGAATTCCATTCAAATTTTCTACCTATGCTTGAGTCAATTTTACGAATGTACACTTTTCTAAAAAGTTTTTATTTCATCTCAGTTGTAAAAGATATTGGTAACGCAGTGTCCGTAATTCTCACTGTAACTACCTGAGCACATTTCCGTTCCTGCTGAATCCCTGACCACCCGCTTTTCTTCCCCTAATCTGGCTTGGCTGGGCCTTGTATCTTGGTCACACTTGCCCAAGTTCTGTCGATTTCACTATCTTTTTCAAAGAAGCAGCACTGGGTTTCGTTGCTCCTCGCTGCTCATCTCTGTTGCATCTAATAATAATTTCTGGTCTTTATCGTTTTCTTTTTTCTACTTATTTGGATTTGTTCATTGTTCTCTTTCTGACTCAGTAGCTGTGGGGCTTTCTGTCACTTACTTACAACCATTTCCTAACTTCCACTGCGACCTCCTCTTCCGTGAGCTGCTGAGGGGTAGCTGACACACAGTGCCCTGCACGTGGTTAAAGCACAGGATTTGGGGAGTCCTGATGTTTATACACGCCTGAGACCACCCCAAGAGTCTCCTCGCACCTTGCTCTAGGCCTTCCTCCTGCCCCCTCCGGCTCTGGCCCCCTATCCCTGGGCAACCACTGATCTGCTTTCGGTCACTGTGAGGTAGTTTGCACTTTCTAGAAATTTACAGACAGGGAATCACAGAGTAAGCACTCCTTTGGTTTCCCGTACTCTACAGAGCTATTTTGTGATGTGCCCACGTTGCACTGACCGTACATCATGGTTTATGCTGTCCCTCGCCTGAGCAGTGCCGCGTGGCACAGACACACCCCCTGCTTACCCCTGTTTATAGACTGACAGCAGTTCGGGCTGCTTCCAGCTTTTGACTTGTACAGGGAAGCTGCTGGGTGCACTCCTGTGTGAGTCTCTGTGGACACTGCTTCCCTTTCTCTCGGGAGGCAGGAGTAGAGTGGCTGGGGCACACGGCTGCCAAGCTGTCCTCAGAAGTGGCTGCAGCATCGGCCCCCAGCCTGGGGGGATGGTGCTCCAGCTCCTGGGGTCCCCGCCGTGCCGGGCAGGGGTCTAGCCTTAGAGTCAAGCGTGTGCCTTCACAGCCCTCCTGCACTCCCCGTGATTAACGACGTGGAGCGTCTTCTCATGTGCTAATTTGACATCTTTTTTGGTGAAGTGCCCATTAAAATATTTTGCCCATTTTAAAAATTGTTTTTTCCCCTTGTTGGGTTTAGAGGGTCTTTATATATTGTGGATACAGGTCCTTTATCAGATATATGATTTGTAAATATTTTCTTCCAATTGGTGACTTTATTTCTCATTCTTTTAACAGTGTCTTTCAAAGAAGTAATTTTTAATTTGATGAGGTCCAACTTATCACTTTTTCCTTTCATGGAGAGTGCTTCTGGTATTGTGTCTAGGAAATTGCCTATCCCAGTTGCCAGGATTTTCTCTTGTTTTCTTCTAGAACTTTTACACATTTAGGTCTATGACACATTTTCAGTTAATTTTTGTATATGGTGCAAAATATCAGGTTCATTTTTTTTGTTTTTACATAGGGATGTCCAATTGTCCCAGCACCATTTGTTAAAAAGACTGTTCTTTCTCTACTGAATTGGCTTTGAACCTTGGTCAAAAATCATTTGTGACCGACAATGAACATGTAGAACTTGGAATTAAAAACACAATACCATTTACATTAACACCTCCCAAAATTAAATATTTAGGTACAAATCTAACAAAATATATTCAAGACCTATATGAGGAAAACTATAAAACTGACCAAAAAATCAAAGAACTAAGTAAATGGAGAGATATTCCATGTTCATGGATAGGAAGACTCAATAGTGTCAAGATGTCAGTTCTTCCCAACCTGATCTATACATTCAACACAAACCCAATCAATATCCCAGCACAGTATTTTGTGGATGTTGACAAACTGATTCTAAAGTTTATATGAAGGAGCAAAAGACCCAGAACAGCCAATATAACACTGGAGAACAAAGTTGCAGAACTGAGACTATCTGACCTCAAGACTTACTATGAAGCTACAGTAATTGTGATATTGTGATTCATCAGAAAAGTATATTTGGTCATTCAGATGACCAAAAATATATTTTTCTTATACGTATTTGGTCTTCTTCTGGGGTTCCTGGTTCATAGCTCCCAAACCCTTGGAATCTCCTAAGTGATGAGAGCCATGAAGGTGTCTTATGTTAATAAGGTGAATTCTGTCACCCACCTAAGGATGGGGGCTGGTTGTCTGTGGAGCCAACTACATGATTATAGAAGGTGGGAACTTTCAGTCCTGCCCCCTTGATCTCCTGGGAGGGGAGGGGGCTGGAGGTTGAGTTCAAACTCATGATTTTAATCAACAGTGCCTTTGTAGTGAAACCTCCATAAAAACCCAAAAGGACAGGGCTCAAGAGCCTCTGCCCACAGAGACCCCACCTTTATCCCCTCAAGGTGGCCCCCGAAGCACCTGTTTAGAACCTTAGTCCTTCAGAGAATCTGTGGAACACATGAGGTAGGAAATGGGGGCGAAATACAGGTGTTTCTGGAAATGGCAGCACGCACCCCAGGTACTCGGCAGGGTGGGGGGGTGCTTACCGCGCCATCTTGTCACTGCAGGACATGGTGAGCAGCCGCTCCCCTTGCAGCACCCCGTCCCACGTCTGGATGCTGGCATTCGAGCGGACTGGGATCGTCCCCTCACCAGACTCTATTTTCGTCCGCAGCTGTCCTCGGGCTTTACGATTCGGATGTCTGTCTGCTGGTTCTAAGACAGAAACATAAGATCCTCTTGAGAGGGTCCACCTCTCAAGGTGGTTAAGTTGACCATATACTTAACTCACTGAAAAGCACGTCTAACAACACCTTATCAATTCAAAATACACTTTACACTTATGTGTGCATATGTTTATTCTATATACACATAAGATATGTGTGTACAATGTAAGTACATAAAATTAGACAGGAGGATATACTACAAACCAAATTCATGAAGGTGGTCTCCTTAGTGGCTGGGAGAAAAGAAGGCTTCCATTTTAATCAAAATGATTTATTTCTATCATTAGAAACGAGCTGAAGCAGACAGGACAAAATGTTAATATGTGCTAATTCTAGGTGATGGATATTTGGGTATTTGCTATATTTCTTTGCTGTATATTTAAATTTTCAAAAATAAATCTATAACGATGCAGAAATAAATTCATAGGAAGCATTCACAAACATCCAGAGTGATTATCTCCAGGTTATATGAATATGGAGTGATTTAAATTTTCTTTTCTATGTTTTAAAAATATTTAGCAACTTTCTACAGTGGGTATAGGTTGCTTTTAGAATCAAGAAAAATAATGTAATCAAATGTTCTATTTGGAATAAATAACGCTTAAGCTTGTGAGAAGGGATGTGGGTACAAACTCCTATGAAACAAGAGCACTAACAAAAGTGAGCACAAGGGAGGACGGAGGGCGCGTGGTGGCCACCAGCCTGCACCTGCTTTTCTAATTCGATTACACACTTATTAAACTACGGCTCCCCAGAAACACGGACGATGACGTACACTTCCCATTCAGACACAGGTATCACCCAAATTTAAAAACTGAAAACAATTTTGATCTAATATCCTCACTTTATTCTAATTTCTCATGAGAATCCACATTTTCATTCATTAAAATGTCAACTTACTGAGAAGAAAAACCTCATGTTTTTATATATTCCTACCAGGTCCACATCCAAGGTTGAAATTTTTAAAGAAGAAAGGATATTAATGCAGGTTTATCCTTTTCTCTGTTATAGCACAGTCATGAATTTTCTTGAGACACTGTGGCCGTGGACGAGCCCGGTGCCATACCTTCCAGGACGGGCTCGTGTGGCGAGAAGATCCTGGCATCTCCACAGGGGGAGGTGCTGATGTACAGATGGAACCGGACGTTCTCCTTCAGCTTAAATCCTCCCCGCTCGGATTTCTCAAAGATGGATCTTTTTTGATCATCTTTGCTACTGAAAGGAAACAAGTTGCAAAGATAAACTTTAAAGCTGAACACAATCAAAATTTAGTCTGTCACAGCTTACGATGATTTTCAAAGGCCAGTGTTTTCAACGGGGTAAGATAAGCTTGGACTGGGGTATTTATTTTATATGTTAATGATAATTAGCACAGTTCCTGTCTGCTCACCAATGGGACAAGCCATCAATACGCAAGTAACCTCTCCTCCTCATTCATGACCTCAGAACAGAAAGGAAGCATGTCAGACGTGGCCTGTGGCGAGAGGCAGTCAGGTCCACGGTCAGCCGTTCCGGGCACAGTGGCTGGGGCAGCACTGCCCACTTCCCCGGCACTTACTTCTGCATAAAACGAAAGCTCGGGGTCTGAAACACAGACATGGCCCCTCTGAGTACACGTGTGGCGTGTATGTACATGCGAGTGTGTGTGTTATAATTCAGCTTCACGGGGAAATGGGATCCAACCTCACTGTTACCCAGAAAGTTACTAGGTTGAGAATTTTTCAGTGCTTACAGAAGCAGTGGAAAGTTTTGCAATACATTCTGATGAGAGGACAATTAAAAACAAAAAACAAAAAACAGCTTCCTTTACTTATTTACTTGCTAAACTTACTTTAAGTAAAGCTCAAGTTGTGTGTAAAGAAATCTAAGCAAGGATCTTCGAGATATGATTTCTGCGTGGCAGTCGTTCAGCGCAAGGCCGCGATCACTCATGTACTCGCCGTTAATACATTTTGTTCCTGTGGAAACACTGATCACCTTGGCATCCTTCACATCTGTGCCTGAAAAACAGAAGAGAAATCGTTCCTCGCTATTCCTTGCCACGCCCGGGCTGGACCCGCATTCCCAGGGACTGACCTGGGAGACGTCAGCTCATTTTCACACCCTGCCACTGACCCTCACCTGGGCGCTGCTAACGGGCCCCCCGAGCTTTGCTTTGCACATTCTGGGAGGGTAGCCCTCCCCACTCTTGCGTGTAAAGATTCTACTTGGAAAGTTACTTCCCCTGGAACGCACTAGTCTTTTCTTGAACATTCCCCAGTGGACACGGGGGAGCCCTGTGTAGAGGTAGACAGACTGGCCTGGTAATGAATCCTGGAAGTAACATCAAAGCACTGCAGAGGCTGGGAGGACTGCCTGACACTCACCCCGGGGGCCCAGGAGTCATGCAGGGGGCTGTCTAGCGGTCTGGCACCGTTTAACTGCACGGGGAGTGAGTGCAGCCATCAGCACTGGGGAAACCTCGGGAGCCATCACTCTGATATGCAGGTGTCGACAGACAGACCACATACGACAGGGGCAGGCCCTGCGCGCAGCCTGTCGGGGAAGGTACCTCACTTCCCTCCCATGTCCTCCGAGGCCCATCCTACCATTGTCTCCATTTGCAGATGAGGGGACTGAGGCACAGGGCCATCAAAGTCGGCCTGGGGATTTGAACCAGGTCTCCTGACGTCAGGACCACATGCCACGTGCAGTGTGGTGCTGCCTTCAGGCGTAAACTGTGGCTTCGAGCGGAGGGTCCCAAGTGCAACACACACTATGGGGCAAAATGCCCCCACGAGGTAATGCGCCCCTTCTGAGGCGGTTAAAACACCTGGATGAAAAACCACAGGCTCGCTCACTCCCGTCACCGGGAAGGGCAGCGCCTTGCTTAGGAAACTAAGTCATCCAGCAGCATACGCGTTCACCTTTACGTGCGTACAAGATGACAGCAAGGAGATGGAGGGAGAAGAGGGAGAAAACACAGGCAGCACACATCAGAATAAACACTGAAACCCAAGTTACTGTTCAGAGCATTCCTCCTACCCGTCAGACAGCTCTCAGCTGTGCCAAGGTAAAGACACAGCAAGGAAATGAGATCCTGTCCTCTAGGGCACGGAGGGCAATCAGCGCTGAGGGTCACAGAATCAGGTCCTGTCCGTAATCAGAGGTGAACCACGCCTCAGGAGAAAGGGACGGGCAGTCGCCCTATGGGAACTGGGGTTACCCCTGCCCGCCGGGTATAGACAGACCAACCACCCCCCGCCGCCCCCCTCTCTGGCCTCTTGGTGGCTTCCTGCACGCAGCAGGCCAGGCTTGGCCAGCTGGGCAGAGCAGATGCTCCGAGAAGAAAGGGCCCCCCCCCATGACAGCCCCAGACTCAGCCCCAAGGAGCAGAGTGTCCTCCCGGCCACCCCAGGGATGCAGGCACTGGCCGAGGCCGTGCTTTCCTGTTCCCAGGAGGGATCCACGGAGACGGTGCCTGGCGGGCTCACTCCTGGGATGTGGGAAGAGAACTCAGGGGGGGTTCCCTTCGCTGCTGGGAACTTAGACACAAATTTAATAGGGTTTCTTCTGCTATCCCAAAGCGTGCTTTACCCCCACAGATTTTCTACTCTTGCTAGGGCTTCCTCTCTCCCCCGTAAAAGTCACACAGAAACTTATCTGGCAGCATTAACATTAACTGATAAATCAGATTATGTCCTACTTTCAAGTGAAGTAAGAACTAACAGCTCTCCTGCAGGTTTCCAGAGTCGATCAAGACCATTCACATAAGATTATAGGAATCAAATATTAATACAGGACTCTTTCTCCCAATGAAAAACTTAGGTTAAAAAGATGAACCTGTAGGGGAAAAATATAAGCGCAGTTCCTCTATTTGCACATGGTAAACATTTTGAAGGAGAATGAAAAAGTGACCTCCTGCTGGTGTCACAGAGATTTTTCTAGGCTGAAAGCATTTCACCTTCATTAAGCATGAAAACAGGCAGGGGGACACACCGCCAACACGGTTACCTGTTGTCATGACGATTCCAGCAAGAACTTTCCTGCGCGCGTGGGGGGCGGCGAAGTTGTCCGTCAGGTCCCCAAACTTCTCCAGAACCAGGCGAGCCACGGCATCGGCTAAGACCTGCGGACCAAGCAGGGGGTTAGCGCTCCCCTCGGGGCCATGTTCTGGGGCCTCTCCTCTGGAACCACACAGGTAAGTCTGGCAAACGAGTGTGTGTGTGTGTCTGTGTGTGTGTGTGTGTGCGCGTGCATGCACATTTTGTCCTCCCAGACATTCCTTGGAAACAGACGCCCAAGGGGCATGCGAGGGTCTCTGCAGGAGGACAGTCTGGGGCCCGGCCGCGCGGAGCCAGCACCTGAGCAGGTGAGGTCTCCTCACACCAGCCCTGCCCCGGGGGAGGGACCCAGGCCCGGAGGCGAGGGCGCCTGCCTGCTCACCGCCCTCCCCCTCTGCAGCTCCGAGCCAGGGCTCCGAGTCCTGCAGCCACAGCCCCCGAGCGGCAGGGCTTCTGGAAGAAGTGACACCACAGGAGGTGCGGCCCAGTCAGCTCAGGGCTGGCGAGGCCCCATGGGGGACACGTGGGAAGAGAAAGGGGAGGTCTGAAGGGCGGTCACATTGCAGGATCACTAAGCTCACAGCACCTCCCTCCCAAAGGCGCCCGGTCCGTGTGTGTCTCAGTGATTTCAACATCTAAAAGTAATTACTGTGGCCCAGTCACTCAGAAACCAGCACCGCTTAGAGCCTGTAAGGGCATTTGTCACTTAGACCGAATGACACCAGAATGCACCGGAGGCTACACCTGTGCAGGGCGAGTGTAATGTGATTTCAGAAGACTTCCAGTGGTGCGTTTCCAGGTCAGGGAGCCGCTGGACTGCAGGGAGTGCTTCCCAGAAGCAAACGCACCGGTGAGATTTTGGACATGGTCCTACTTTCACAGCTTATGATTCATCTTGGATAGAACGCACTCTCGGTGTTTTGGGAAACGATGCCTGATGGGAGGTGTGTGCCAGGAGCCACGCAGGACCCACGTCCCACCAGCTCACACTGGTCTGGAGTCCCCAGCTGGGCCCTCAATAAAATACTCCCAAATGAACAGAAAAGCCACCTGTCCTAAATGGTGGCTTCTCTGGGAAGAAGCGTCATCAGGATGTTTCCACCGGCCACTGCACCAGCAACGAGCCCCAGAAGGCGGTGCTCAAGGCCAAAGGCACGGAGTGTGGCCAGAAGAGCAGGAGACAGGGCCCTACTCTGCACCCTAGACAGAGGCACCGAGGGCGGAGGTGTGTGGGCAGGAAAGGTAGCGAGGCCACGGACAGAAAGGCAGGATGTGCAATCACACGATGGCAACGATGCCCTCCAGTGGGAAGAGAAGAACAGCAGGAGAGGAAGGGGAAGCCAGAGGAAACAAAGGCCCGCTCCATGCAAGGTGAGGCGGGGCTCCGAACTCTCAGAGAAAAGCGGAAAAGCGTGGAGTCGGGCACCTGCACGGACAGCCTCTGCCCAGGCCAGCCCTCCCGTCCCCCGAAGAGACTGGGCGTGAAGCAATCTCCCTCTAGATTCGGGGCAGATGTGATAACAAAGGGTACATGCTCTCAAAGTCAGCTCGAGGTTGCGCCCCGCGGGACGGCTCGGTCCGGCCACGTCCACCAAGTTCACTGACAGACCGCCCTGCACACACCACGTGGGCAACGCTGTCTGATTTTAAACCCTCTGATGCCGCCATGAACGCCATGGAGGCAAAAAGTCCTGAGACCAGGGATGGCCAACCCACGTCCTTCAAGGGTTCCACCCGCAAGACAGTAGGACATTTCACCCCCTCTAGACCGTACGTCTGGAAATTCCCAGGGGAAAGAGTGTAAGGACTGACCCTCTGGAGGCTGGCACAGGTCCCGCGAGGAGGACACGACTACTTCCTGAGGTACCACTCGGGGGCTGGGAGCCACCCTGGGGGCCCTGTGAGCGGGGCGGGCTCGGGCGGCGGGAGAGACAGCTCCACTTTCCCAGCCTGGCTGGCCTGGGCCACAGAGGCCACCTGGGCAGGGCGGAGACGGCCCCTCCCGAGCAAGGCTCCACCAGCCAGGGGCTCTGGTCACTGCTCCCCACTAACATCACAGCCAGGGCAGAGGCAGGCTGCCAGCGCACACGCACACACCCACACCCACACACACGCAGACCTCCGCCCGCGTCCCCGCCCCCCCACCGAGGTGTCACCCACGCAGAACCAAGCACCGGGGGTCACGGCATTTGATGAGCCCAGCCTCTTCACATGACTGCCAGCGCTAAGGGAAGACAGGGCCACCGCAGCTCAGGCTGAAACACTCTATCAAACAGTAAGCCTGAAAATAACAAATCCCTTGGGAAGTAGTGCCACCGACGTGTAAAATGATAAATGGACTAATGGCGCTTATGAATAATATTAACAAGAAGTTAATACACGGGAAGCGGTTACTTGGCTCATAAAAAATCAGCGAAATACTCTGAATATGTTACTTTATACTGATGCTGTATTTGGTGGCTTTAAGCGAAAGAAAATAAATTTCCTTTTTTAAAACTGAGAACTACTGGTCCTCTCGGGTGACAACTGCACAGAGGTCACAGAAAGGCAAGACGGAAGCCGAGTTTCCCGAGGGAATGTGGGCTGCCCCGTCAATTTGGAGTCCTTCATTTTTTCTCCTCAGATCAGTGTGTATTTTATCTTCAAAGTGAATAATATTTTGACAGAAAGGAATAGAGAAGAGGGTCAGACTTCCTCCCTGAAAGAAACATTTTTACAATAGACCAGAATAATTTTGGATTTCCAGGAAAAGAAGCAATAAATAACCGAAGAGTTCTAGGGTGTTGAGATGACAACTAAACGTCACTTCCTCCTTCCCTCTCCTTAGAGCCCACCCTGAAATGTCCCCTCTCTTCACCCTGAAAATTCACCCTGATATTCCCCCTTCTCGCCCTGTCCAAGGCCAAACTAAGAGGGGTGCCCACCTCCGGCTGAGCAGGGGAGCCACAGGGACCCCTCGGGGAACTGCAGGTGCCGAGGCCCCCAGGCAGCCGGGCGAGGGGCTCTGGAGCGCTCGCAGAGGCCCCGACGCCCCGGCCCTTCTGACGCGTGCTCGCCAGCGCTGCGGCTCGGCCTCGGCCTGGACAGGATCCGCGGGGCGCTGGCACTTGACCCAGACTTGGGTTTCAGCTGCTGACCAGCCAGCCCCACCTGTCCTGTACCTGGGTCCCAGGTGAGACACGGAGGGGGGACCCCACTGCGCTGGGGCAAGGTGCCAGGGCTCCGGCCCTCCCCTCCCCTCCCGTCTCCTCTGCGACAGGCCGCCGTGGGCTGTGGTCGCCACAGGGGCAGGCAGCACAGGGAGGGCACCTCGGCCCACCCGCCGTGGGCGGCACTGACCACGCTGCACCTGACGGCCCTGGCCGGGCTTCGCGGCGGCCCCACAACCGGCACAGTCACGGGAAGGCCGGCAGCCGGACTTACCAGGACCTCCCCGTGCTGAGGACAGAGCGGCGAGAAGACACCAGTGACCATGGCAACCGCACCCCGTCTAAAAGCATGAGCAAGACGCGGCCGCGCTCGGGCGGCTGTCCTCACCTGTGGCGAGTGCAGCTGGAGGCCCTCGCTGGGGACGGGCTGGCGAGACGGGGTCTGGTCCAGGCGCAAGTTAAAGACAGTGGCCAGGGCGGACTGCGCGGCCCGGGCCTTGGCGAGCTTTTTGCTCCTCCCCGAGCCTTCAAAGAACTGCCCGTCCACGACCACGGACAGGACGAAGTTTTTGGCGTGGCTCTCCCCGCTCTCCGAGAGGAAGTCGTACTTCAGTCCCGGGCGCAGCTCGTTCAGGACCATCACGGGGTTCTTCCCGCTCGGGGGTGGGAACGGCGGGGGCACGGGGAGGGGCAGCTGGGCCAGGCTGGCGGGCATGGGAGACGCGGCCAGGCTGAGGTCCCCACTCGAGCTGAAGGAGTCGTCGCCATTGGCGCCCAGGTAGAAGGGCATGTCCGGCCTGTCCGGGGTCTCGAAGCCATTGAAGAGCGCGTCGGGGAAGTCAGCCTGGTCGGACGTGAAGTCTGCGTTGGCGGACAGGCTCCGGCCCATGGCCAGGTGGGCCTCGGAGGCGTTGGGAAATTGGACGAAGGAGCGCAAGGCCTTCTCGGCCGCGTGCAGCTTGGCCTTCTTCTTCGTGGGGCCGGAGCCCTCGAAGACCTGCCCGTTGACCTCGACGGACATGACGAAGAGGGGCGCGTGCACGGGTCCCGTCTGCGACAGCAGCGTGTACTGCAGGCCGGGCTTGATCTCGTTGAGCTGCATCAGCGCGTTTTTGGGCAGCGCGGGCCCCGGCGCCCTCCTCCGCTTCTTCAGGCGGAACTTGGAGTGGCCATTGCTGCTCTCGTCCAGGGCCCGCTTCCTGCCGGCGCCCCCGCCGCCCCCGTTGGAGAGCGGGGCGCCCTCGCCAGGCCCCGGGGCGCTGCCGTCCTTGGGGGGCGCGCCGTCCATACCGCAGTTTTCCTTAACATCTGTGCTGCTCGAACCTGCGGTGCCCAGAAAGAGTAACTTACAACGCCTTCGTTGCAGGATCTTGTAAATGCAAAATTTATAGATTCCTTTATCGCCCTTTGTAACTGGTTAAGTGATGTGTGCTTATACATTTTGTTCCTGGCTGCAGACGTGTGGAGCTGTGCATTTAACCATAGAGCTATCTATCCACCTAAGTTGGAATAATTGGAGTAATTTGACGTTCTGAGAAACAATCACTAATCCTGTTTCTATTTAGTATCACGGACTGCTTTTGCATTGAAAGGTGAATTTTTAAATCATCTTTTTCTACGAGAATATTCCGAAGCATCTAGAGGAATTTTATTGAAGTTTATCAAAATGTGGGATGATAAACTAACCCAGAAAGACCTTACATTAATAAATCTAATATCAGTATTGACAAATGTACACTTTATTTTAGCATTTTCCTCCTTTTCAATGCCATCTACTCTCATACTATACTCATGTTGGGCTTTCAATTGCAGCCTTTCCCAGAAAAGAAGACATTATTTAAAACATGCATTCACAAGTTACTTAGTTTTTCTGGTTTAAAATATGCAATTAATATGTGCAGTTATTTGGTTTGGTTCATGGATATTAGAAAACTGCTTATGCAAAGTATTCTGGCCTTTTAGAAATTATTTTGAAGGATATAGCTTCACTTCTAGTATTCATTTAACATTGTTTCATTATGTATGGGGACTGATTTGCCTCTGAATCCTTAATACATCCCATGATAGAAAAAAATATATAAGGCAAGATAGGAAGACTGACACTGCAGACGGCCACAGCTCCCTAACTTCCCAACTGAAGGTGGCATCTTTGTCTTTTTTAGAAAAACAAATATTTGATGGATTTACAGAATAATTTAGTTATCCTACCTTTTAAAGGTAGTTTATTTTTACAATTAATAAAGATAATTTTAGAACTCTAAAAGTTCATGGCAAAATAAATATGATTTTAATTTCAAAAAGGGGAATAAAAAAGCATTCACTCTCCCCTTTAAGTTTATCAGATAAAGCTTTTTTAAAAAGAAAAAGAAGTAACTCCTTGTTTTCCTGGTTAGTTTGCACACGTTGTTGGCCGCAGGAAGCTCAGGGGTAACTATCACAGGGCTTTACAATACTGTTGACATGAATGTACTTGAAGACCTACCACTAGTTTTTGAGAATCCACGTAAGTCTTTTAAGCAATGGAAATATTTTTCACAATTGTAAGCCAGTTTACAAGTACCCGAATACGGTGGCCCTCGGTCCGTTTCTACTACATAACGTGAAAGTAGATTCTGACTATGCTAAGGAAACTGAGAAGCACAGTGAAAACGCTCATCGGCCCTACCCACGGGAGGGGGCTTAACGTGGCAGCAAGTCTGGGTCACCGGCTGGCAGTCCCCACAGTTCAAGCTCTCAGATTCCCAGGGCTGTCACCACTCAGCTGAGATGTGAGAACAGCCCTGGTTTAAACACAGGCCACGGGAAGACTGCCACCACACCGTGGCAGAGATTGGGAGATGGCCAAGCTTTCCCTACAGACTTCATGCCTCCTACGTACTCCTGACACACACCACTTCTCCCAGTTGACAAAGCTGACGGAATGGACACTAAATTTTCATTTATAACATCCTCCAGCAAAAGCTCAATAGGTTACTCCTTTCGGTGCTCCAGGGAAACAAAAGGTTAGAAAGGGTGGGGCAGGACAGAATTGAGATTAACAAACGAGCAAGAATATCACACGCGACATGACGGCTTACGTTCTGACGTTACCGCTGAACAGAATTATCACTACAGAAGTCAGATCATGAGAAATGTATCCTGACATGTATTTAATCCAATGTTTATAATCTCTGGAACAAACAAATGCTTTCTTTTAAAAAATAAAAATAATCAGTATTGATTATAGAAAAATACACTTTCTATAAGATAGTTCACATAGATTCTGAGCTCTTATTTGCTTCAGAAGCATGGAAATACTGCTCATGTTCTACTTTACTGAAAATGCTACTATGTAAAGGAAAATAAAACACTAAAATTGGAGAAAGACCTCCCACTATCATAACTCTTCTTAAATAGATGCTTTCTCTTTCCATGTCATGCTACTTTATTTCATAAATGTGAATATTAACCATGATAAAAATTCTTCATCACTTTCAAAATGATAGAAAATACAGGACTGGCATTTCAAAGTTTCAGCGCTAGAACCAACAGTTTATCTTTCCAGAAAATGAATTCAGAAGGATTCTTTATCTCGGTAAGAGACTACCGGATCAGTCTGGGATAGTTATATCCCTACACACACTGGGACGTTTCCTCCCATACCTGATGACCAGCGCCATGGGTGACAGTGGGAGTGGGGAGTGGGCTGACCCCTGAGAACACAGGCTGGGTTCCAAAGACCCCGAGAGCAGCTGTGCTGGGGGCAGCACCACGGGCAGCCAGAGGCCGCAGGAGGAGGTGCCGCCACATAGACTGAAACCGCGCCTGGTCACGTCTTCTCACGCTTGCGTCCCGGGAATGGCCTCCAGCCTGAGGGCACACGACTGCGGGGTCACCCAGCAAAGACCCAGCAACTCCATGGCGCCCACTGCACTCGTGGAGCAGAACCCCTGGCTTCTGCGTGCAGACAAGCCAACTCCGAGGCCTCGGCTGTGGGTTCTGGGTGAGGCCGAGGGAAAGCGGTGGACTGTATCCTCATCCGCGGTGACCGTTCGTCACTCACGCCTGCGGGTTCTTCCTGGGACCTCTCAACATGGACAAGTAACAATGCACATTACACACATACCAGAACACTGATGTCTCTGTTGTTATTTCCCTACTGAAAGCTCCCAACTTCTGTGGGAGCATTTAACCTTATGCAAAGGCTCTGCTCTCCGGGATTAAAGACAAAACAGAATAGAGAAGTATATTCACTGAACTCTTCATCTATGAACATCTATGAACAATGTCGAGAGCGGGAAAGCTGAGGCTCTCTGCCCCTCCGTCCCCTCCGTCCCAGAGGGCAGTGTGGAAAGGGGTTTCAGGCCACGGCAGCCCGAAGGCCCATCAAAGTCTTTGGAAACAAGATCAACAGACTCACGCGAGTCCCCTTCCTTCAAAACGCACGGACAACCCACCGTATTTGAAGGGAAGATTTTATACACTGTCACCTCAAATGACCAATCTCAAAGGTTATCTCAGATTTACACAGATGGAAATTGAACCATGATCATGAGAACCACGCAGTGACAGAGCACGAAGCCATGCGGCTTTATGACACGTGCACCTGGAGGCAGGCCTCTCCCTTCCAGGCATGTGCATCAGGACCCCAGGACGACAGCAAGGAATGAAAATCCAGACAAACAGCTGTAAGGAAATGCCCACAGTAGACACCGATACCTACTGTAGAGATTATATAAAAATTAAACACATGCCACCGTTAGCAGTCTGTATCAAAGGAAAACAATCACCTTCCCCAAGTTGGTCCCATTCAATACATTTACAACACTAAGATTTTCATAGAAAATTAGCCACTTGACACTACGTGATAGGCCTAGATCTTACTCATGTTTTCTTCATCTTCTACATCCATGGCAAAATACTTTTGAGGGTTTCTTGACTGGCGGAGACTGTTTCTGTCTGAAAGACAGCAAGAAAATGACATTGAGTGTACCAGTCATATGAGGTAAAGTCTCCTCTGTGGAAAAAGTCGCAGAACAAGGACGGTTAGGTCTGCCCTCTGGACAGAACATTCTGATGCTCCAGCCTCTTCAGCATGGTCCAGGACCCCCAGCGTCCCCCCACCCCAGGATCCTGGCCAGGACTCTGCTGTTGGGCAGGGGGCGGGTACCATGGCAGGGAAGATTTCGGGCCACGCTGCGGAGGACCGCCTGGATTCCAGGGGTCAGGACCATGGAGAGCTCCGAACCAAGGGAAGGGTGACACGTTTAAATCTCAGAAAGACGCCTCGTCAAGACAAACCCCAAACAGAACTCCAGCCCATCTGCCACTTGACCTCTGTTCTGGGGGGACTTTGGTTTGGGTTATAAAATAAAGCTGTGGAGCAAGAACATGCCGCAGCGTTCACCCTACTCCTCCCCTCCACCTTGACTGAGAAGCATCGCACGGACGGAACTAAAAAGCACATAACTGTTCGAATCTGATCTAATTTCTTAGCCATGTATAACTTATTATTCTGTTGTCAGGAGAAACCACAAGAAATCCTCAAAGAACAATTATTCCAATTATATAATTATTAACAAATTTAAGAGTTTCCTCTTCCTAAATACCTTGGCTGTACTTTGCAGGACTGTACTAACATACAATCTGTAATAAAGAATCCCATCAAATTGCCACTGAGGAAAAAGATCTGCAAATTTTGTAGTCACATTTTTTATACAAATTAAATTTATATTATAAATCAGTTAAGAGGCAAATTTATTGCTTTTAAGGAAATAGTGACTAAAATGTGCTAAATCATGCTTATACCTTATACATCTCTCTCATGTAACATATATGTAAAATAGTTTCCATGACAACCATTTGTTAATGACATTAACTCTCACTGTATATCTGGTAAACATACAGTTAAATGAGTTAAAAGTTAAATGAGTTTTTATTTAGACTCCTTTATTCAAGAAAGTGTTCCAGATAGATTTTAAAGCATTAACATTTTATACTCATGAATTACTTCAGCATAAATTTCTGAAAGTTTATTATATGAAAAGCACAGTACTGGATATTACAAGAACCTAAAATGAATCAGACAGACTCTGCAATTGAGAAATTTAAATAAAAATATTGTCTGGATAGCTGATTGTATTAAGGAATAACTTTCAGTCATTTTAGGTGTGGAAATAGTGCTTGTCTTTTAGTGATATATACTGAAATATTTACAGACGAAATGATACCTGGGATTTATTATTATAAAATGATCCCACGTGGTGGGAAAAGGTAGATACGGATGAACCTGAGGGGCCACGGCTGGTGATGCCGGTGCTGCCTGACGGGCACTCGGGCTCGCCACACCATTCTGTATCGGTGTGTGTGTTAATATTTCCACTATGGAATAGTTTCAGTGGAAGTAATTTCTTTGAGGTCTGGAATGGGCACGAGTGCCAGACCGCCCATGCCCTCAGTGAGATGCAGGTGCTCCAAGGGTCCTCTCGGCCACGGTCAGGGCGTGTGGTGGTTAAGCTGATCCTGGAGGAGAGGGCGGTGGGACACAACGTGAAGGCTATGAACAGGTAGCATGCGGGAAGCACAGAGGTTGTGTGAGAAAGGCCCTTAGAAAGCGCTTCTGAGAAACTCAGTTATCAGTTCTGGAAGCAACCACACAAGCTGTCCAGACCACTCTGTTCTTACTGGCTGAGAGCTGGACTCAAAGCAGGCACAGGGGCTCGTGTGGTGGGACGACGGAGGGCACGTCCCCCGTTTAGCCCAACTGAAAACCCTGGACGGCACAGACGCAGCAAGCACGAGGAGGCTCGGGAGGGCGGAGGGGACGGCAGAGCAGCAGGGGACCCGGGGACGGTGTGGCGGCGAGTCCCTTACATCTTCTTTTTGCATCATTATCCCAGGCTTGGAGCTGAAGAAGCCGGCAACCTGGAAACACCAATGAGCAGACCAAAACACCCAACGAAAACTGTCTCTCTGGCCAAGGGACCAGGAGAAGACCTCCCAGCAGGACAGGAACCTGACAGACCGAACCGCCCTATTCAGCCAGACCCCAGCCTCCCACCCGCAACGACGTGGGGTAGGGGAGCCTCGCGTCTCATTCCCTCTGGGCTGTGACGACACCCTCCCCCCTCCCCCCCGGCGATGCAGAGTCAGGGAGAACAGGCGGGGAGCCTGGACTTCCACCCCCCCTGGCGGTACCCAGGCACCTGCCCCCTCCCCACTGCAGGTGTCACAGGAGGCCGCCACCCAGCAGTGCCAGTGGAGGCCAGGGAACCTGGACGTGCACCCCCGTCCGGCAGCGATGAGGCGGCGTCTCCCCTCCCCAACAGAGGGCTGGGAGAGAAAGCCAGCTGAAGCAGAGGTCCAAGTAAGACTCAGGTTCTTGTAACATAGTATGTCCAGGTTTCAATCAAAGATCACTCATCACACTGAGAGCCAGGAAGATCTCAAAGCGAATGGAAAAAGACAATCGATGCCGACCCAGAGACATCAGCGTTATCTGAGAAAATTTTAAAGCAGCCATCATAAAAATGAAGTGGGAGGAATCAGTAACTGATCTCAACACTGCCTATACAGTCCGAGTCATCAAGACAGACAGGCAGACCACACGGAACAAAACAGAGGACCCAGAGACAGGCCCCTACAAAACACCCGCTCATTGTTGACAAAGGCGCACAAGCAATGCAAAGAAGGAAGGACAGCCTTGTCAACAGACAGTGCTGGGCAGCCGGGCACCTAGAGCTCACATCCCACACACACACATTCACCTGGAATGGACCATGGGCTTATTAAACGTAAAGCATGAAACTACAAGACGTTTACAGAAATCACAGGAGAACATCCGTGGGATCTAGGACTCGGCAGAGAGTGTGCAGATCAGCCACTGAAAGCACGATTCATAAAAGGAACAAATGATGAACTGGAGCCCATCGAAATTAAAAAACGTTCGCTCTGCTAAAGACCCTGTTGAGAAGGTGGAAAGACAAGCTATAGACTGTGAGCAAGTATCTGAAAACCACACACCAACACACAAAATACACAAGAGGCTCTCAACAATGAAACACACGCTCCCATTACAGAGACACTTCACCGAAGAACGCACACGATGGATGTTCACACGGGAAATGATGTTCGTCATCATTAGCACGAGGGAAATGGGACTTAAAACCACGTGAGATTCCACAACACACTTACGAGAAGGGCTAAAATAATGACAACCCAAGGGCCGGCGAGGAAGGGGAGAAACTGGATCACTCACACGCTGCTGGTGGGGATGTAACATGGTACAGCCACTCTGGGAACCAGTCTGGTGGTTTCTTAAAACTACACGTGGGCATTTATTCCAGAGAAATGAAGACTTACGTTCACATAAAAAACGTGTACAGGAACGTTTATAGCAACTTTATTCATAACAGCCCCAAACCAGAGACAAGCCCGTGCCCTTCAGCAGGTGACCGGCTGAACACACTGTGGACCATCCGCACCACGCAGCACCATGCGACAGTGAAAAGCAACAAACTACTGACACACGCGACTACCTGGAGGAACCTCCAGAGAATGAGTCTGAGTGAAAAAGCCAGTCCCAAAGGTTACATACATTACAGCCCGTTTATACAAAGGCGATCCTTGAGCAGCACGGGTTTGAACTGCATGGGTCACTGAGACACAGATTTGTTTTCACTAAGCACGACCCACCCCACTGCACGGCCTAAGGTTGGCTGAGTCCAAGGATGAGTATACAGAGGGCCGACTATCAGTTACACGGGTTTCCGACTGCACCTCGGGTCGGCACCCCAACCCCTGTGCTGGTCAAGGGTCAACTGTATAACATTCTTGAAACGAGAAAACTGTAGAAATGGAGAGCAGAGTAGAGGCTGCGGGTGGGGAGGGCGTGGGTGTGGCTATAAGAGCACAACGGGGGGGGCGGGGGCGACAGATGCTCCGGATCTTGACTGTCCTGAGGTCGGCACCCCGGCTGTGACAGTGCGCTGTGTAAAGGGAACACCGTCCTCCCCGTATTGTTTCTTACAGCTACACGTGAATGTACGTTCTCTCAAAATAAGACCGTCAATTTAAAGCAGGCAGAAGGCACACAGTATAGTGGCCGGTGCGCTGGGAGGCTGGCTTCTCTGGAGGTCCCGGACGAGGAGGCCACGCCTGCCGCGACGGTGACGGGCAGTCGGAGCACAGGAGAACCCTGCGCCGCCAGAGCTCACCTCGTTTGGAGGACGTGCCTCGTTTTCCTGCTCTTTCATATTAAAGTTCTAAAAAAGGACAGGGAAAATGTCTCACAGTAGAAAATAATCAGGCTGTGCACAGTGTGGGTGGGTACGTGTAAATTAAAAGTGGAAGCCAGAAATCTCTTGCAGAGCAGAAGCCAGTATTTTCAGCTTCTACAAATGCCAACTCTCGTACTGAAGGTTATAAAACAAAGCAAAATAGCAAATGCAAGCACTTTAGAGCATTTTGCGTAACATTTTTCTTTCATTCTGAAAAGCACCTCATATGGCCTGGACTACAAACACGTAAGAATTAAAACCCATCAAAATCCCACATGGAACAAAATTCCAGGAATGGCCAGGTAAAGGAAAGCTTTACTTGACAGCAGTATTCGAATGCCTTCTTCATTTTTCAGGGTCCCCTAAGCATTAAGAAGTAAGCAGGGCTTCCCTGGTGGCGCAGTGGTTGAGAGTCTGCCTGCCAATGCAGGGGACACGGGTTCGCGCCCTGGTCTGGGAAGATCCCACATGCCGCGGAGCAACTGGGCCCGTGAGCCACAACTACTGAGCCTGCGCGTCTGGAGCCTATGCTCCGCAACAAGAGAGGCCACGATGGTGAGAGGCCCGCGCACCGCGATGAAGAGTGGCCCCCACTTGCCGCAACTGGAGAAGGCCCTCGCACAGAAACGAAGACCCAACATAGCAATCAATCAATCAATAAATAAATCTTTAAAAAAAAAAAAAAAAAAAAAGAAGTAAGCGGAACTCGGGGGGGGGGCAGGGAGGCATGAAAAGACCATTAAACTTGGCATCGAAAGACCTGGGACTTAAGTTTAACTTGATTCCAGTTATAATTTCAAATTTTCTTTTTTTAAATAGAACTAGAAAAGCTGATCTTATGTGGAAAAATAATCAGGTTTGAATAGTCAGGAAAACTCTGAACTAAGGAGCAGTTAGGTGGGGCTGGTCCTCTCAGACTGGAAAGGATGGGGCGCCAGCATCCAAAGCATGCCCGCGGCTCATGGACTGTGGAGCAGGGAGACGGACTCAGGACAGAGCAGCTTTCCACACCACTGACCAATGCGCTTTCTAACACGTGGGCCTGGAAACGGGGTAAGCCCGGGAGGAAGAGGAAGCTGGACCCAACAGGGCCACTCGGTCAGTGTTGGTTTCGGTTCCCCATGGGTTCGCGTCTGACTTCCAATAATATGATCCGACAGGCAATGCTTTATTTTCTAAGTGGGTGGTGGGTAAATGGTCATCTGTTGTGTGATTCCTCATACACTGTAGATGTTCATGATGGAAGCCAAGGTGTACATATATATGTAAAATACAACATTCCTATCTGCTTCTGACAGCACCCTCATCTTCACCGTGGAAACGTCAGCCTGCACAAATTCCTCCCCTTCCCTTGGTGACAAAAAGGTTTTCCGGAATCAAATACACAGAACATAACTTATTAATATTCAGGATGCATCAGAACATGAATTCTCTATTGTGCTGGTGAAAAATGCTATCTTTAGGAATTCACTAAAAATTTATAGATTAAAAAATGTTTAAGACAAGCAGTAACTTGACAAAAATTACTAGCCATTATTACTGGGTTTTATCCATGTTACTCTCCGAACAGGATGATTTTGAGAAAAGTTTTACATATTCTTAATGACTGTTAAGGGTTTCAGTTTTAATAGCCATACACTACAAATTTTTAAAGAGCGAAGTGTTAAAATGAAGATTCTTCATGTTAATTCTCTGCTATAAATCAAGCAACTTGCTAAAGGCTAGACTAATTTCGCAGCTATAGCAAAAAACTGAATGATGATTTTATTATTTATTTAACAAAGATAACTGAAGTATAGAATTCTTACATAATTTGAAGAAAAATAATCTGAAATTCAACAACTTAATCATGCATGTTTAGAGAATGCATTCATGATCTGTATTTTGCTTCCAATATTTTGCTTTCTAAACAAATATCATTAAAATATTCAAACCACTCAATTTATAATATTTTACAAAGAAATAGTTTCATTCCTAGGAAACCATCCAAATAATAGATGTTCCGTTATCCTTTAGAGATTTTGTACACATTGAACTAGATACAGCAGACTATGCATAGCAAATAAGGTTCAAGCATTACTTTTAAAACACATGCTTTTTTCTAGTGAAATGCAACATGGAATAATTAAAATAACCATAGCAATCGACAAAAAAACTCTTGGAACTAATAAGCAATTATAGAAAGGTTGCAGAATACAAGGTTAATATACAAAAGTCAATTGCTTTCCTACATGCAAGCAGTGAACTGGAATCTGACGTAAAAAACACAATACCATTTACGTTAGTACCCCCCCAAGTGAAATACTTGGGTATAAATTTAACAGAATATGTACAAGATCTATATGAGGAAAAGTGCAGAACTCTGACGAACGAAATCAGAGAACTAAATAAATGGAGAGAAAATCCATATACATGGATAGAAAGACTCAATAATGCTGACTTTGGCTCTTCCCAAGTCGATCTACAGATTCAGTGCAATCCCAATCAAAATCCCAGCAAGGTATTTTGTGGAAATCAACTAACTGATTCCAATGTTTATATGAAGAGGCAAAGACCCAGAGTAGCCAACACAATATTGAAGGAGAAGAACAAATCTGGAGGACTGACAGTATCTGACTTCAAGACTTACTATAAAGCTATGGTAATCAGGACAGTGTGGTATTGGTGAAAGAAGAGCCAAATAGATCGATGGAACAGGATAGAGAGCCCAGAAGCACACCCACATAAATACTGTCAACTGTTCCTTGACAAAGGAGCTAAGGCAATACAATAGGGCAAAGATAGTCTCTTCAACAAATGGTGCTGGAACAACTGGTCATCCACATGCAAAAAAATGAATCTAGACACAGATCTTACAAGCTACATAAAAATTAACTCAAAATGGATCACAGACCTAAATGTAAAATGTAAAACTCCTGGAAGATAACATAGGAGAAGACCTAGATGACCTTGGGTTTGGCAATGACTTTTTAGATACAACATCATAGGCATGAGCCACGAAAAAAAGAATCGCTAAGCTGGACTTCATTAAAATTAAAAACTTCTCTTCTATGAAAAACAATGTCAAGAGAACAAGAAGACAAGCCACAGACAGGGAGAAAATTTTTGCAAAAGAAATAGCTGATAAAGGACTGTTATCCAAAATATACAAAGAACTCTTAAAACTCAACAATGAGAAGACAACAACCTGATTAAAAAATAGGCCAAAGACCTGAACAGACACCACACCAAAGAAGACATACACATGGCAAATAAGTAAAGCTGTCATCAGGGAAATGAAAATTAAAACAACAATCAGATGTCCCTACACACCTATTAAAATGGTGAAAATCTAGAACACAGACAACAGCAAACACTGGCAAGATTGCAGAGAAACGGGAACTCTCATTCACTGCTGGTGGGAATGCAGAATGGTGTGGCTGCTTTGGAAGACAGTCTGGTGGTTTCTTACAAAACTAAACAGACTCTTACCACAGGATCCAGCAATCGCTTTCCTTGGTATTTACCTAAAGGAGCTGAAAACTTATGTCCACACAAAAGCCTGCATGTGGATATTTATAGCAGCTTTATCCACAGTTGACAAAACCTGGAAGCAAACAAGTTGTCCTTCAGTAGGTGAACAAATAAACTGTGGCCCATCCAGACAATGGAACAGTATTCAGAGCTAAAGAGAAATGAGCTATCAAGTCAAGAAAAGATATGCAGGAAACTTGAATGCATATTCCTAAGTGAAAGCAGCCAATCTGAAAAGGCTACAGACTGTATGATTCCAACCATATGACATTCTGGAAAAGGCACAACTATGGAGACAGTAAAAAGATCAGTGGCTGCCATGGGGTGGGAAGAGGGGAGGGATACACAGGTGGGGCGCAGACATTGTTTAGAGCAGTGAAACTACTCTGTAGGACACTATGGTGAAGATTAATAAACAGAAACTCCATTATTTTTATAACCACACTCTGTCCTTCGAGATGAATGAAGAGTAACAACACATTTGAAATACTGTCCATGCTTGCTCTGTTCATCACGGCCTAATTAAAATCCCGTTTATCTGAAAATTACACTTTATTTTCTGGAATGAAAGGGAGAAAAGAGAATACTGTGAGCTGTATTTTCAATATGAACACTAATAATTACATTAAGAATAGGCACTGTTAAGATTTGATCCAGTTCCCATAGTATTTCAAGTACATTCCACAAATCTAACTCCACACATTTGCTTTAGAATCTCAACTGTCAAACCAGGGTGACTCTGCCCATCCCTGGAACACACCCCCAGCTGAAGGAGCTCCTTCCCAGGGAGCACGGCCCCCACTTGTGCTGGGAAGCCCATCTGTACAAGTGCAATGAAATGTACCCATACATCTGTCACAAGAGATTCTGGGAGCCCTGGGCCTTCCATCCGTAACTGCTGTCCTCCAGGGGTCTGCAACTTCCCTTACTTGCGCCCCTCTCCTGGCAGACACAGTGTCTCCCACTCTTGCCAGAGACTGGCTAAGATCCCTTCCTCCCTGATATACACAGCACAGCAGCAATGCATCACAGAAATCCCCCTCCTCACCCACCGAATGGTACTTCAGGTGGCCCATTCCAGAGCGAACTCCAGGCCTGAAAGCTGAAGCTATCCCTCTGCCACTGCCATCCTGTCACCCACACCTGTCCCATGGGTGCCCAAATCCCTGGTGCTGGCACACGGAAGGCTCTAGTGGCTACTTGTTGCATGAATGGATGGATGGATGGGTGGGTGGGTGGGTGGATTGGATGAACGGGTGGGTGGGTGGGTGGATGAGTGGGTGGATTGGATGAATGAGTGAATGGGTGAGTGATGAATGGATGAATAGATGGGTGGATGAATGGATGGATGGGTGGATGAACAGATGAATGGGTGGGTGGGTGAATGGCTAGGGGGATGGATGGGTGCGTGGGTAGATGGGTGGGTGGGTGGATGAACAGATGGATGGGTGGGTGGATGAACAGCTAGGTGGGTGGATGGGTGGACGGGTGGGTGGGTGGGTGGGTGGACAAATGCCCTCCCGCCCTAAGCCTCCAGCTGCCACAGCACTCTGCCCCTCACAAAGAGGCAGTCTCTCAGCCAGGTGGAAGCAGGGAAGAAGCCTGGCATGACAGCTGCCTGCTCCCTCAGGTACTGTCTGCATCTCCTCGATGGCACAGAGTGTCCATGCCCCGTCCTCCAGCACTATCAGAGGTGGCTCACCTATGCAGGTCTGGGCCTCCATTTCTATAAAAGGCCCCCACCCCCCATTCACTTCTCCATCCTGGAAACGCGGGGAGCCCAGCTGGACTGCAGCACAAGCACGGTGACAGTGGCCGTCACAGGGTGTGCAGAATGACGGGGCACAGACAAGGGTGCTGCCACCCTCAGGACAAAGTACTCGCTGAGAACGCCCTGCGTCGCAGAATACAGGCGGGCATTCATAAGGTGGGGGGCGGGGGGGGTGAAGGAGCCCTCTGGGTTCTCCACCCCGCCCCTCCCACTGCCGTGAGTGGAGAGAAGGCGACAGCGTCTGCACTGGTCCGGCCCGGGGAGGGCTGGTCTAACAGTCCCCGGGAGTGTGACCTGGGCTCCAGACCCACCTCGGGCCTCAGGGGGCAGCACCTACCAAGACAGCAGTGTCTGCTGTATGGGGGTCCTGGTCAGTATTTAAATTGCACATTGTCCTCTTCTAACCATAATTTTTTGACAACTAAGCTAAGCCATGTGCCTCTCATCCAGAGTAAACAGCCAATACCCTGCCTTGTGGAAGGGAGTGACCCTTCCACAGGAGCAGTGAAAAATCACTGAAATCGCATTGCTACTGAAACCAAGGAACCTGCTGCTACACTGTACTGACAAATAACTAAATTCGAAGAGGCACACGTTATACCAGTCTTCACACAGGATTTGGAGCACTTTAAAATTATACAATACTAAAAGACTACATTTCACATCTTGTAAAACTTTCCCAGTTTGGTATAAATGGGATGGCCAGTCCTAATAATACTCATGCTTTTTAAAGGCATCATTATTAGTTTCAAATATAGGGCATGTTATAAATAGGAACAGGTATTAACACATGCCTAATGCTGTTTAGCAGGTGTTCACAATGAATCTGCACACACGGGAATGTCCAGCGAGCACGACTCACTTAATACCCTGCATTGCTACATCTTGTAACACCCAATTTCTCAAGATGCTGGTCTGAAACCGCAACGTACTTGGGAATGGTTTTCCCACTGAAGAATAAGATTCTAGAATGTGTGAAGACATTTAGAATTTGTATACAGTGGGACTAATACAAACCATGTGAATTACAATAAGTTCCAAAAGAATGATGACAGAATTGTTCTTACACGTCTCAAAATTTTCCCGAATTTATATGTTTAGTGATGAGGGGCCATGGAGAAAAAATAGTGGCAAGTGTAAATTTAGGGTATGTGGATGAAAATTTCTTGCAGTTTTGGCTTTTGCCTTTGTCTTAATTTCCTACTGCTTGTCTTAATGCCATCTTGCTCTTTCACGCCTGACCGAGGAGAGCAAACACACCGACGCTGTAACCAGGTGCAGGTCGGGAGCAGCAGGGACACGCCGAGAAGGCTACACCCGCGTGCCCTGGGGACGGTGCCTCTGTCCTGGACACACACGGTGGGCATGGTGCCCGCAGAGGTCACACATCACAAGGCCCCGCCGCTCCTAGACACAGAGCTCCGTTAGTACAAGCGTCTGTGTTACAGTGAGCAAGATGGTCTTATCACAGATTGCTGACTCCAAAATGAATTTCTTCTTCCTCTTCTTGGGAAGCCACACTGAAGAACCGTGGCTCATTTTATTTCCTGGAGAGATGACTGTCTCCTGCTGCAGAAGACCCCAAAGATGCGGTGCTGGAGAAAGACCCCGCTCCAGCCCTATCAGCTGCTGGGTAACGAGGTGGCGCCCGGAAGACAACTGGCTATTGCCTCAGCAGGAGTATCTCTGCACCTCAGACATTTTCTGTTAGTTAGCGCATAGTACGTGGAGACAGCAAACGCTCAACACCTCTTAAAGCAACAATTCACCCCAAAGCCAGTAGTTTGTGATTTTTATGGTCACAGGCAACTTTTAAATCTGGTGTTAAGAAAAGAATATTGATCTTAACATATCAAGTTGAATTAAAGACTGAAATTATCTGGAGTGTTGAATGGAAGGAATTTGCTCTCCGTGTTTTTAGAAGGAAAACACTGTAACAGCGGCAGCCAGTCTTACCACAGCATGAAGAGTAGTTTTGACGTTAGAAAAGTCAGTCAGTAAGGAAGAGTGGCAGCAAAGGAGAAATTACAAAGCATCTGTCTCTAGAGGGAAAATCTCCTGGGACTCAAAGCTACACACTTCAAAGATTTCATAAATGTCTTCCTAAAAAATACTTTAAACCTTGAAGCTAACGTGATTCCTAGACACGTTTAGAGACATGTTTTTAAAATCTACCTTTGTAAGCGAGTCCCTAGCTAAAACTCTACGAAATGCCAACAGAAGAAAAGAGGGGCATTCTAGAGGGAAAGCAGAAGTAACCGGCATCAACAAGATAAACTCACAGGCAGGTCAGAACACGTTGCCGGAAGCCCGGTATTTGCACTTCAGGATGAAAGACAAAGGAGTTACCTTTCCTCTCAGAGCGTCTCCTGCGCCTCCTTTTACACCGGCGGATGCTGAGGACAGTCCCCATGGCCAGGGTCCCCGCGATGAGCGGGGCCAGCTCTGGCCAGCCCGGCCCCGTCCCAGCCCCCGGCCACTGGGGTGGGCGCTCAGCCAACCATCCGAGCCGCGTGCCTGCGACGGCCCTTGTGGACACGTGGGAAGGCGGCTCCTCCCCCGCCCCAGGCTCACTCTTCAAAGCGCAGATGGAGGGGCCCTCAGCCCTTCAAAGTGGGCAGGGACATGACTCCGGGGGCGGCGGGGGGGACGACACCATCTCCCCAGCAAACAGAGTCCTGCCTAAAAAACCCCAACATCTCCAGAATATACACAATTCCTCAAATAATGAAGTAGAACCACCAAGACTCCAGTTCACAAAATAACACTACCCAAAGTAACGCTCCCACGCAGCACTGCTCAGGGGCCCAGGGCCCCATGGCCTGGGGACATCGCTGGCCCCACCTGCACGTGGGCACCTGGGGCCAGGCAGGCACGACCCTCCCCTTCCCACCCAGCCTGGCTCGCTGGGGGGTGCAGAGCAGGACGCACACACACATGCGTGCACAGACATGCGCACACACACATGCACGCGCATATGCACACACACGCATACGCACACAGACACGCGCACGCACACAGACATGCGCACACACGCACACAGACACATGCACGCACGCACACACACACGCACACACACACACACACACACATCTCAGGGCGCGGGACCTGCACTTGGACTGGCCCAGCACAACCCACAGCCCTCAGCCCCCCTCGTCCAGACACGCTGCGTAGATGCTCTCCCACATCTTGGGGGCCCTGTCCTTGGAACAAAAGGTAACTGCATCCGAGAGCCCTGAGGACGGGGGTGTCTCGCGGGGGAGTCAGTGTGCAGGGAGGATGTGAGTAGCAGAGCCCTTCAGCAAAAGAAAAGTTAATCAACACGTCAAAATCTTTCTCTCCACACAACTGACCGTGTCTTGCATAAAAAGTGTTCCTTTCCTGGTAATGCCAGCATTGCTTTTCCAACTTATTATTCCAAAGGTGCACACGAATTAACGCCGGCTTCACCACGATTGCACGTGGAGCCTGAGCCATGTTTTGTCACATCAAGCAGCTCCTGTTACTCTTAGATTTGTGTGTGTGCCCGTCCGGACATGCTCCACAGAAGACCTGGCCCTGCAGAACCCCCCTCCCAGGGCTCCAGGCAGTGGGCACTGGTGGGACAGAACCCACCGCTCGCCCTGGGGAGGGACCAGAGTGCAACCCTGAGAGCGTGCCCTCCGACCCCGTCCCCAGCTGCAGGTGCAGCTCAGCTCTTACCGGCAGTCGTTCTGACTCTGCTTTCCTGGGTTCTGTACAGTAGTTGTCTGTGTGGCATCCCCACATCACACTGCAAATTATTTTAACTATATTTTCTTTTTGTTGATGCTCTGGCATTTGGGGGCCTTGCAGACCCTGGGAAGGAGAGACTGCCCCTCCCGGATGGGCTGATTTGCAGAGACAGCAGAGGGCTCGGCCAGGAGCAATGCAAACCCCAGCCCACACTGCGATCTAACTTCCCACCAGGCCCCTGCTGCCCCGCCCCTGCCCCAGATCACTCAGGCAGGGACCAGGCAACCAGAAACCACCGCTACAGCCCAGAGCCTGCCAGGGTGACTCAAACTGGCCAATCCTAAGTGGTTTACTCTGCCCTGCCTTGCTGTTCTCATGGAAACCCCCCAAAAGGCCTCCTCACTCCCTTCTCCCTCCTGACCCAGACACACGCTCCATGTCCTGCGGGGTGGGGGTGGGGCATGTGGCGCGGCGTCTCCACGGCACCTGCGGCACCTCCGCTCACGACGACCCCGCGGGTGCAGGACGGTTCTCGAGACGCCTGGTTTGACAACATCGAGTCTATTTAGGTTCCTTCTAACTAAAGGGCACCGAACAGTCTATGAAACACAAGGACAAGCTGGCTTCCTGCTATCACATCGTACAACCCAATTTCACATTCGCTCTACATTCGTATATAAAGTCAGGTAAAAGTGGCAGTTACGTGCATATAGCCTTCACTTCATAAAGTGATAATTTGCTTTTTCTCATCAAATGACACGACCGAACGCACAGTTAATCTTCCTCACGTAATAAATGCCATGTTTTCCGCTTTCTTGAAAATCAGAGTGAGTCAGAACCCACCGGAATGACAAGGCAAGTGGTGCCCTGATGCAGTGTCTGTGGCCGCGGACGGGAGGGGCCCTAACGGAGCACCACCTTTCTCAGCGCGTCTTAACTTACAGCCATTCCACGAGAAGTTCCCAAAGGTGAAGTAACTTCCTCTCTCTGCATCTATCATGCTCTTCTTTTTTCTTCCCATTTCTTTCTGCTACCTTTAGGATTATTTAAGAGGAACATAAAAATAGAATACCTGTATTCATGGGAATCAAGAAATTCACAGCAGAATGGCAATGATTTGCTGCATCAGATATGGTTTCTAGAACGATTAAATTGACAGTTAATAATCTAAAAAAACACTTTAAAGCTTTTTCCAATTTTAAAAGTACACCAATTTCGGACTTCAGCTAATAACTACTGAATTCTAGGAGAATGTCAGAAATAGTTGTACACCATTTAGCATCTGACATTCCTGGTACCTAATTAATTTTATTTATCTATGTCCTAGAGTAAAGACTCCAACATTTAATGTTCCTGGACTATTAATTTAGGATAAGACTCTTGAAAACTGTTTTTCTACTCTTTCAAGAAGGAAACAAGGAGTTTATTCCATTAGAATTCTACAGTCTCTAAATGAGCCAGTTCCTCATTAGTTATTCACATACAATCAACACACAGGAAACTGTAATGGTACTTGATTTAATACCATGGTGCCTCAGAAATATCTCTTAATAAGAAACACAGCAAACATTCACTCACTCATCCAACTGGGAGCAAGCACCTACTATGTGCCGGGACCATCCTCGGGGCCAGGGCTCTGTCGGTGAACAGAGGACATTCACAGGCTCGCATGGGGCTCACGTCCAACAGGAAAAGAAACCCAGTCAGCACTGAGCGTCACCAGCAGTTAAAGGACTCGCGTGTCAGAGGACGGTGCACGGCTCCAGGAAGACGGTAATGAAGCCAAGACTAAGGCGCTGAGGAGGCTGACGTGAGGCCCCGGGGAAGAGCGTTCCAAGAAGACAGAGGGCGAAGACCCCGAGGCAGAGCCCGCGTGGCCCAGGAACAGCCAGGAGGCTGGAAGTACTGGAGGGTCGGCTCACTCTGCCTGGCCTCTGGCCTCTGGGGAAGGACGGGTGTGGGGCAGGGCTGACGCGGGGGGACAGGTTAGGAGACCAGTGCAAGCAGATCCGATGGTCACAGCCTGACGGCCGTGGACAAGGTGAGAAATAACCAGACTCGATGCAACCTAGTGGCACAGTAGGCAGGCTCTCCTGATAGCTTGGATCTGGGGCAGAAGGGAAAGGACGGCCCCGGCTTTTGGCCTGAGAGCCTGGAAGGACAGAGCTGCTGAGATTGGAGGCCTGTGGATGGGGGGGGCCACCGGGAGGTCAATCTGATGTCCCAAGTTGGAGATGAGGTGATTCCCCAGAAGATGCTGGGGGACCCGGGGTCTGAGCCTGGAGAGCAGGAGAAAGGTCTGGGCTGGAGACTCAGGTGTGGGACTCACCTGCACAGAGGTGAGAGCGGGTGAGTCCTGAGAATTGAGTGTAGACGGAGCCGGGAAAGGCAGTGCGGCTGGGCGGTTGGGGGAGGGAACAGCCACTGAGGCGGTGTGCACAGGACGAGTGTACTGAGTGACCATCACCTGCCGGTCACTCCAGTTAAATGTCACCAAATCCTAGTAAAGGAGACTCTGCAATGAGCACACGAGGGGCGGGCTGGACACAGCCACCACTTGTTTTACAACCGGCAGGGATGCCATTCAAGCGTTTGTGAGTGGAGCTGTGCAGCGTAAAACCTGCACGACCGTACAGCATGGCCACGGTTACAGCACAGGGGTCATCAGCACAAAGCCCAGAGCAGGTCTCCCCGCTGAAGCCCTGCTCTACCTCCTTCTAGCCTGGGGCCACGGCAAGTTCTCACCCTCTTGGCTCTGAGGTGACAGCGATGGTTCCCCCCAGGCTTGCTGGGGAGATCAAGAGAGGACGGTGTGCAGGACACAGTAGGGGCCACCTTGGCTTCAGCTGCTGCCGTATCATCAGGACCACCACCTTCTGAAGAGGAGCAGCCAGCTGGAGAGGCTAGGTGACGTGTCCGAGGTCACAACTGGGCAGGCGGCAGGACACTGTCAGAAACCAGGACACTCCCAGCTCGGGACCCAAGCTCTTCACCCTCCGCTATGCCGCCATCGCAGCAAAAGCACGGCCACTCAAGTTTACTTTTTCAATATGTTAAGATTCCTCACAATATTAGGTCAAAGTAACACGCATGTATTTCTTCAACTAAGCACATTGCTACTTTCTAAGGCAAGACAGTTCCGAGCAGATTAGGGAGAGTGTAGTTTGCATTGCACCTGCAAGTTTCCTCCACTGAATTAAGATCACGAACTAAAGTAAGCTTTTTCCATTTTCTTTTGAAGTGACTTTACCATGGAACTTTGGATTAAAATAAAAATTTACATTGATCAGATAAGTAGAGCAGGTGTTGGATTTGAAAAAAAGGGGGGGAGACACTTGAAGGCCCTAAAATTAGTTCCAATAGCCTAAAGCCACCCAAAACAAGGAAGCAGCCACAGACGATGGCACGCAGATGGCTCGGGTGGCCCACGATGACTAGAGGTGGCCCACGGAGGCCTAAGGTGACCCACAGATGGCTTGGGTGGCCCACAATGACTAGAGGTGGCCCACGGAGGCCTAAGGTGACCCACAGATGGCTCAGGTGGCCCACGATGACTAGAGGTGGCCCATGGAGGCCTAAGGTGACCCACAGATGGCTCAGGTGGCCCACGTATGACTAAGGTGGCCCACGGAGGCCTAAGGTGACCCACAGATGGCTCAGGTGGCCCACGTATGACTAGGTGGCCCACGAACGGCTGGGGTGACCCACGGATGACAAAATAGCCCCAGATGGCTGAGGTGGCCCATGGAGTAATGCCGGCAGCAGAGGCCATCTCAAACCTGAGAGGCCTGGGCTGCGCACAGAGAGCTCTGATTCCTAGTTACAGACTGAAGGAAAGTTTGAAACAAACAGTGTCATCAAGTCTGAACGTAAATTTGAAACTGAACTGGGTATACAATTGATAGCCATGGTTTAGACAGGTATTTCTTTAAAGATTATTTTTGAACCGCCCTTTAAAAACAATGTTTTCTACTACTGACTATTAAAAACAAATTAGAACATACACTTTATGAAGTATAAAGTAAATCTGGTTGGGCCTTCAAAGAAGACAGACTGATTTTGCTCAGCCTAGAGTAGAAAAACTTCTGACCCAGTTAACCTATGTATACTTGATTCCAGGGTTGGTTTTTTTTTTTAAACCGGGTATGTGTAGATGAAAGAACCAACATAAACATGCATATGTACAAGCAATGTACAAAAGGACAGAAATGGTCAGATCTGACTAAAAACTCAAACAAGACTGAATGGAAAAGAAAAAACTTAAAAAGAGATCAGAGGCATCACAGCCTGGACCTGCAGGGTGGAGAGCCAAAGGCACAGGACTCGTGGGTCTAAGGACCAGACACATGACCAGGGAACACACCAGAGCTGTGAGAGAACTCCCCAGAAATGAAGGTCTGAATCTGCCACCAAGCGGACACCGTGTGCACCAAGAAGGTAATAAAAAGCAACGAAAACTCACATTTTTCTCAGCAATATCACTGAAATTCATGACTAGAAAATTCGAAGGAAGTCTAGCCCAGAGCAATCTGGTTACTGACGCGATGAAGCCGGGCCGGAGGGCGGCGACGGGATATCCCCCAGTCTGAGAGGGGGGTACGATCCCAGCTCGGGTCCCATCAAGCTGGTCAACTACGAAGGTAGGGGGCCTATAAAATCTCGAGTCCCGGTGCAGGGCAGCCCCCAGGCCTCACCTCCACAGACCCGAGGGCACAGGGGCTGGAGGGTACACCCCCACCCCAGATCTGTATCCCCAAACTGCTGGGAGGCTCCCAGGAGAGGTGGGTGCTGTCCTGGGCGGATGCTCAGAGGGACGTGTGGGGACAGGTCCCTCACTCTACCCGGGCCGCAGAGAACCCTGCTGGCCAAGGTCTACCTTCACTCTAAAAGTCTAGCTCTCTGGTGCCTTGCGGGCAGAGTCTGAGCCGGGCTTTCAGCCCCTGGATTCCATCACTGATCCCGACTGCCGCCTGGCCAGACCCACCCCCGCCCTGGGACCCTGTCCCAGCGCACACTGCTGCACAGTCAGCCTGGGGAGAGCAAGTGGCGGCAGGGCCGGGACACTAGAGTGGGCATGTGGGTCAACATGGCCGTAGGGCTGAGCAGCTGCAAGACAAGGGTTCATGGAAGAGAAATTTTAAACCCCAAATATTCACATTATTTCTTCACTTTATGTTGGCCACTCTTCACTAACGATCAAACACACATATACAAATTTGGGTTAATTTAGTCTTATTAAAATTAGCAATCTGTCACCACACATTCAGAACTTGATAGTATAGACTATTTGGGGTTTTTTTGCTTGTGTATTTTATATTAATTATAAAACCTATTTGAAATATTAAGCTAAAATAATGAAACTGTATAATTGTATTACACATAAATAAGCAAAGCAATAATTTTTTAAAGACTGGAACACATGTATGAAACTGTGCTTTCCAATTCCATAACAGGAACTCAACTTATTAGAATTAAGTTTATAAATTATTTGATAAAATTTAATTTACAAATCAGGTCACTCACTGAACTAAACCAGCTGTAAGTATTCCACACCACTGCCTCACGGGTCCTTTAAAATGGCTAAAGCAGAGCCAGTGAACAGAAGCTTTTCTGCGGGAAGTTGCTATCTGGGCTCGGGGTAGGAGCGCAGGACAACTGTCCTCAGGGTGTGAGACGGGCTTTTTCTTGCCGTCTCAGCGTGACCTCACAGCGCTACCTACCGCCTGAAGGCGTCCGCCCGAGGCTCGCGGCACGCTGGCCGTGTGGGCGCCTGATGGCGTGGGCGCGCCGTGGCCTGCCCTCACCCCTCACCGCTGCGTCCTGGTGTCCTGTACAAAGTAGGCAATGACACAGAACGCCAACGCCGGACAAGGCCACTCTGGGGTCAGGATGGATCAGGACAGCAGAGTGGGCAAGAGGGAACCTTTGGGACGAAGGACACGCGGGTGGTGCTGTGCTAACTGCACACACTGTCAGAGCACATCTAACTGAACACATACAAAGGGTGATTTTTATTGCATGTAAACTGTACTTCAATAAAGGCAGCTTTAAAAAAATCCCAGAAAAAAAAAACAAATAGAAGAAAGTCATAGTCTCAATTTGAAATAAAATGGAAAATACGTAGATTTCAAGAAGAAGGAATGAATGGATTCCAAACACAGAATGAATCAGTTGGAAAAGACGAGAAAGCACACGGGTCTCTCAACAGGACTGCAGAGGAAGGCTTACAGCAGCTCTTGCTGCCACCGGCTGACTCATGAGGAGACCGGAGGGGGGAAGCGAGCAAACTGCCCCAAACTCAGGCTGCAGCCACGTCTCACCACCCCGCTCTACCACCCCCCAGGCAATGCAAGAATGCAGGAAAAAGGCAGCATTGAGCAAAAAAGATACAACCCAACTATAAAGCAAGTTAAAATGTGGCATGACTTTTGGCAATTAGTGTAGTGTCCTAAAAGAGAAATCACTTAAAAATTTTCCTTTGTACGCACAAGCGTGACGGAGGAGGAACTATCACCTGCATCTTACCTGGCTCTGTAGTGAACACCGTTTGCTAATCATAATAACGTAAATGCCATGTACGGATTTGAAACTGAGTGAACCATGGTTACAAAACAGAAAATAAAATTTTCTGCTTTGATAACATTAAAAAACCCAGAAAACCAAACCTGACAGAAGCTGAACAGTGGAGAGTGAGGAGGAGGTGATGGGCAGGGTAGGGTAAGTGGCCAGGTACACCTGACACGGTGGGGAGCCAGGAGACGGTCCAAGGTCCAAGAAGCTGGCTAAGAATCCGCAGTTCCTAAGACAACCAGCAGGGAACATGGCTGCCAACCTGGCTGGCTGACCCAATGCTCCTCCCCAAGCCCCCTTTCTCCTGCCCCCTTTTGCAGAGATGTTACAAGAGTTAAATACTCATTTTCTCAGTCTCCTTTGTGACTACAGCTGGCCACACAACACAGTTCTGGCCAATGAGATATAAATGAAAATATGCAGAGGCTTCTGGAATGCCCCGGATGAAAACGACAGAAATGGCCTGCACTGCTTGCTCCTTCCTTCCCAGTTGTTATTGCCTTGAATATAGATGTGATGGCTGGAGCTGCAGCAGCCACACTGCAAACATGAATGGTTAGGAGAACTGCAGAGACACTGAACCAGACTCCTGATGTGGTTGTGCTCTGAGCCAACTCTAGCAAAAACCTACCTTTGCTTTACTTACGAAATAAGTAAATGAATAAATCCCCAGTTGTTTAAGATACCATAGGTCATGTTTTCTGTTACTTTCAGCCAAAAGCACTCCTAAATGACACAGGAAAAGAAGGGAAGGCAGAGGTGTAAGTGAGCTAAATCCTCCTGTATCTAAACTGAAAGTCAATAGATATTGTCCAAAATTAACAAATCAAATAATTGCAAGTGTATTACTAAGAAACAGGAAGCATGGCAGTGACTGCCATCTGCGCCAACCGCAGAGCACCCGCCCAGCCAGCCACGGAGAACGACCTCTCCAGCCCTCTTGCCATTGGTCATGGTCACGTGACGGCAGCTCTACCCACTGGGATGCAAACAGAAGCGTCACGTGGCAGCTTCTGGGAACCTCCCCAAGAGACAGCACACAGGTGCCCTTTATCACACCCCCTCCAGCACCTGCCCCAACTATGGGTGGGTTCACACACAGCAGACCGAACACCAGGACAGACGGTCTGGGCCTGGACGGGCCCGTCTGCCTGGACAGGCGCTGCTGCTTCACCTTCCTCCCGGTGAAGCTCCTCACGCTGTGCCTCTGTCCCCGCAGCGTGTCCCCTCACACTGGCCAATCCAGAAACACAAGTATCTACAACTCTTTAGAACAATCAGGGCTGCCTCTGGGGAGGGCGAGGACTGTGGACCGCTGCTTTCCACCAAAAGCCCTTCTAAATTACGTGACTTGTCTGACTTTGAAGACATCGCTGGTAAAAACTGAAAAACAGGGCTTCCCTGGTGGCGCAGTGGTTGAGAATCCGCCTGCCAATGCAGGGGACACGGGTTCGAGCCCTGGTCTGGGAGGATCCCGCGTGCCGCCGAGCGGCTGGGCCCGTGAGCCACAATTGCTGAGCCTGCGCGTCTGGAGCCTGTGCTCCGCAACGGGAGAGGCCACGATAGTGAGAGGCCCACGCACCGCGATGAAGAGTGGCCCCCACTTACCGCAACTAGAGAAAGCCCTCACACAGAAACGAAGACCCAACACAGCCATAAATAAATAAATAAATAAATAATTAATTAAAAAAAAAAAAAACAAAAAAAACTGAAAAACAAAACCCAAGCAGGCCTGGTCTCCTCTCCCGCACCCCCACGTGCCTCCGCCCAGCTGGCCTCGGCCCTGCCCCTGCATGCCCCCACCCACCACAGGCGCAGCCCCTCTTGGGCCCACCAGGCTGCTGGGGTCCTCTCCTGCCCCTGCCCCCCTGCCCCCTGCCCACCTCCCCATGCCATCTGCCTGGGAAATACACACCCTTCAAGACTCCTCCCGCCCCCACGAAGCCTGCGACCCCTACCGCAGGGGGGAGAACAGGCCACCTGCCTCTGGCCCCTACTTCTGTCACAGCAGCAGTAGACACCACTGTTGTCACCTGCTCACTTCCCTTCCCCCCAGCCATGTCCCCACCCCAGTGCCCGCCTGGGCAGCGCTGCAGAGGCCTGAGTTCCACCATGATTAAAGAGACCCACCCCTTCCTCTAAGCAGCTCTGGGCTTTGCTCTTCCAGAACGGGCCCCACGGAGCTCTCATCGCCGCTGCCAGCTGCTGCCCCACAAACTTGAGGGAGTGATGGAGAGACCACATCGAATGCCCTAGCCCGCATCCAAAATGTCATCCGTAGACCGTAAGACCAGCAACGGCCCACAGCATCCTGGTAATAAGGCGGTCAGGAGACATAAGCCTTCCAGAATTCTCCATCTGCACAGGAGGGGCAGGGGTTCTCTGATAAATTCAGCATTTCGAATTTTACAGAGGGGTGACTACACAACGAATCTGTCCACAAGAGGGCACTGCTGTATTTCTACAAGTCCCCCCATGAGGAAACAAGGAAAGAATACCAGATTTTTCCTGTATCTGTAAATGAATCTCCCATTTTTCTTTTACACATTAGTCTTAAGTATCTGGATCCATTATTTTGTATTTAGTCATGACCAGAGCACTAAACAGCTACAAGAAAATCAGCAACCTACTACTAAGAACAACAGATCCTACTCTGCATCCAACACTGCAAAGGCAATTGAATTTTTATCCACTAGAGTCATACTTTTGAGGTTAACCGTGCACTATTTTGCTTGCAGCCACCCTCGGGCAGGGGCGTGGAGAGAAGCCGTGTGAGGGTCCCTCCTGGGTCCTCTCAGCGACACCACCCCCGGGAGAGGTCCCTACTCCTGTCCTGAGGGCCCCCTCACGGCCGACGCTGCCCGGAGCGACAATGACTCTTCTCCGCTCCCACCAGCATCAGCGGGTGCTGTCCGTCCCGTCCCACCCCGGTCCCGAGGGCCTCGGTCAGTGCCTGCCCACACATGCAAGGCACCTATTTGCTGGGTGAATCAAAGAGTGGGGGACGCAATACACATCTTTCTTGATCACTGCTGCAGACCCGTGACCTCACAACCAGGGGCGCTTCTTCCTGGACGCGCTCTGTGGAGCTGACGCCGATGAGTCAGTCCGGATGACACAAGGACACTTTCTCAGTGGCAGTGACTCATGCCAGAAACTCACTGAGAATCACTCTTCGTTCTCAGCCAAATTTTGTTTTATTTCGCTGACCTTCAGGAACGTTTATAAACTGAAGTGTCATCTGTGTTAAATAGGTTGTTAGCCAGTAAATCACATTAAAGGGGAAAAATGTCAAGTTTTTGCCCCCGTGTAAGGATTCAGCCCCTGCATAAGCACTGGGTGTCCCTGCAGCGACGCCTCTCCCCACCTGGGGCACTAGGAGCCCTGGAGCCGCTTGCACTCGCGGGGGCCCATGCCTGACGCCGCGGGAGCTCCTCCCCGGCCCACGGCGGCTCCAGCCTTCAGGACACCCTGCAGGCCTGTGAGGACCTCGACGCCACTCTGTCCCCGACAGCCCCTCCCTGCCACATCCTCCTCTCGGCCGAGCCTTCTGTCAGTGGCCGCGGGGGGTGGCGGTGGTGGCCACGTGTGGACATGGCCTGGTCGTCGCAGGTCTGGGGCACTCTGGCACCGTGCAGGGAGAGGGAGTGTGTGGGACAGCAGGACTGTCCCAGAAACAAAGAACTGTCCTGCCTGAAGGACTAACATGCAGGCGACAAAGAGGTTCATGGTTACCCAAGACCCCTGTTTCATATATAATCACAACTTTCAACACACCCAACCATCCAGAAGTGTAACTGCCAAGCGAAAAGCAGGGAGAACTGCGTCGCGCTTCTCCACGAGTGAATCCATGAGCTGAACACCATTCCACTCAGGTCTACACCCTCGGTCTGTGTCACCCTCGCAGCGCCTGCATCTCTGCATTTACAGGCGTGCGTGCACAAGGTCCTCCTGGGAGCGGCGGTGCCCGGCGTTCACATGTCAACACGAGAACTATTTCGTGGTACATTCTTAATTTCTCTTTTATTACATTTAAATACGGTTATAATTATGTAAAGTGGTACCTTCTATGATTTCATTTCGGAATAAAAAGGGGAGTTAATCAACATTTGCTCTAAGCAGAATGCTGGGGTTGGTGGCAGTGGGACACACCAAGGAAAAGCCTCGGCATCTGAGCACACTCAGGGCTTCCCTGGGCCTCCCTCAAATGTGTGCAGCTGAGTAAATGCTGCAGAGGTTCCACAGCGCGAGCCCCGAGATGCCCCAACCTCGGAAGATGTTCTCACCTGTAAGACACAAGAAGCAACTTCAATCTTTTTAAGGAGCAAGAGAGGCAAAAGCGGCAACTGTGCCTGAAACTAAAAATACAGGCTCCCTCCAGCGTCACCGTCAGATGGCAAACGAGGCTACTGACAGGAGCGCTTCCACCCGTAGAGACTTTTTCTGGCCACTTCCATGGTTTTTTTTTTCTTTTTCAAACCACTCTGAAAAAAAGACTAATACATCAGATTATTGTTGCCAGAATTAGCTCTCATTTTATGAAACAAATACAAAATGTCTATTCTGCAACTAACATCTATCAGTAGGAGACATGATTCACGACGTTGTGGTATTTGATCGTTCCCAGCCCTCCGTTCTGCTTCAGATGCCACCTTTTGTCCTTGCTTATTTTTTCTGTGCCTTCAAGGACAATTTACTTGTGCAAAGGATCACAAATAACTCGCTTCTCCGGTGCATGCTTACATTACATAAAAAAACACTTTCTATTTCACTTAAACAGTATAATTAATGAGGCAGTTTAGGTCTATGGCACCTTGGATGTAGGTGGCCGTAAATCACACTTCACTTGCAGCACTAAAGCACGTCTCACTCTGGGATTCTCGCCGTCTCTCAATAAACTCCAGCTACAGAGACACTGATTTAAGGTCGCTAACCGAGCTGAAAGATGAGCTGGGGCTGAACATAAAACTCCACCCCTCTGGCACAAGCAGCGGTGAAAGTAACCTTGGTTTTGCCCTCCCCATGTGCAAAAAAAAAAAGAAAGAAAAGAAGCATCGGTCGAAGAGTAAGCAAAACCTCTTTTAAAGGTCTCCCTGGGAACCAGGTGCCTGACATCCTTGACGTTTACAGACACAGAAATGGCACGTGGGGCCTTTCCAGGCACACCTCTCCTCCCCCACCCGACCCCGTGGGCTCCACGTCTGCCCTGTCCAACGTCCCCCAGGCCCAGAGGGTGCTGTGATGTGGCAGACACTCCTCAGCCCCCACCGGGGGAGTGAACGTACACAGAACACGCTCTTGCTGCACTCAGCAGCCTCTGGCGGCCACTTCCGTATACTTCTTCCCCGTGAAAAGACCTCCTTGAAAGTTCAACGCTAGACCTTCTGCAGGCCGCAAATTAACCTTACATCACACTACCGGGATTTTAACACTTGTCTCAACTCCTCTCAAAAGCAGACGCTGAATCATGTAATAGTCACAAAAATAAGTACTAACGAAATTTTCTTTTAATCACCTCAAGGAAAATAATCTGCAGCAAAGGCTTTACAGCAAGTCCAGCGTGGCGTCCCCTCTGCAGGGACCGCGCCGGCCGCTGGGGGGCAGCAGAGCACCGGCCGAGAGACCGCGGGGACAGTAAAAAAACGGTCTCTGCTGGAAGCCAGCCCATCACACGCATTTTAAACGGCAAGCCATGGGGCTTCCCTGGTGGCGCAGTGGTTGAGAATCTGCCTGCCAATGCAGGGGACACGGGTTCGAGCCCTGGTCTGGGAAGATCCCACATGCCGTGGAGCGACTAGGCCCGTGAGCCACAACTACTGAGCCTGCGCGTCTGGAGCCTGTGCTCCCCAACAAGAGAGGCCGCAATAGTGAGAGGCCCGCGCACCGCGATGAAGAGTGGACCCCACTTGCCACAACTAGAGGAAGCCCTCGCACAGACCCAACACAACCATTAATTAATTAATTAATTTAAAAAAAAAAAACAAAGAATAAACGGGAAGCCAAAGGCTTAACTAATCAGTTTACGGCAAGCCAGAGGCACTCTTATTAGTCAAATGTTAGCAGAGATGTACAGGTGTTTGCTCTTACCTCGCACTCAACGTGTTTCTGTTTCCTCGGCCCTTCGGTGCAGGCGGGGCTGAGAAGATCTAAGTGTGGCGTCCGGTTGGCGAGCTTCCTTCAGGCCCCTCTCCAGCTCTCTGTGCCCAACCTGAAAGCCTTCCCTCTGTAACAGAAGCATTCCATTACTTTGCATTAATTTAACTCAATAGTAAAGCTTTTTCACCAGTGCAGGAGCTAACTCTAATAATAAATATTGTTAATTAAAAGTTCTCTCCTTGGGAGGTGATCCTGCAGGCCACACAGCACAGGCAAAAAAAAAAAAAAAAAATCCCTCTCCTAAACATGTTTCACTTACTTTTACTGTACTCTTACGATATTTAAAGCAGATACCCAATGATCAATCACGCCTTCACCCCCGCGACGATAGGCAGACGCGCACGTGACACGCACCACCGGATCTCTGCTGGCGGACGTGCCAACGCAAACGAGCACCGACCCACGCGCTAAGGAGTGGGGCCCCAGGCAAAGTCCTGTATGGACCTATCTTCCGAAAAAGGGAACGGCACATGCACGGGCCCGCGCACGCGCGTGAGTGCAGACAGACCCAGAGCTGCACATCCAGCATCCTCCCCGCCCCCTCCCGCCCCCTCCCGCCCAGGCGCAGGAGCTGAGGCCAGCCCTGCGTCCGCACCTCCATGTTATCTCCCCGCCGACCAGCAGCACGACCGCAACGCGCTAAAACACCTACAGAACCTGAACATGGGACATCTCTATTTTCCTTTCGAAAAACAAACTGATATCCAAATGACGTCTGTGCTGGGCTCCTCCTGTCACCCACCCACAGCGCCACCCACCCCATCACCACCCGGCGGCCCACCTCCACGCCTGGGCGAAGCGAGTAAAGGGGCGCTGCCTCGGTGCCCACTTCCGCGGCAGGTGGGAGTGGGTCGCAGCGGCCGGGACACGACCCCCCGGCACTCCAAGGAGAAAGAGGAAGGACCAAGTGCGAACCACGAAGGGGTGAAGTGCCATTCCAGGAGCTTCACAAAGCGAAAGTCCACAGACTAAACACAGCAAGGAAAACACGGCAGGAGCAGCACAAGAGGTGCAGAGCTGCACTCGGACACACAGAGGAGTTTGTAAACTGAGACCTTTAAATACAAAGTACTGGAATGGGTTGATGGAGACTGCCATGCTCCCAGGGGGACTGCAGGGCCGTACGGACGGGCTTTGGAGCAGGGCCCTGGGCGGACACCCTGGCTCTGCGAGCGGTGACTCGGCCTCTCCAGGTCCCCGGACAACACGCTGCAGACCCACGGCCCCCTCCAGCCATTTGGGTGACCCCAGCTGAGGTCCCAGTCACCGTGGAGCACAGACAGGCCATTCCCTCACACCCCGCCAAATCCCTGACCCACGACATCACGAGCATAACAAAACTGTGGCTGTTCTCAGCCCCCAAGTTTTGGGGTGGGTAAGTCAGGCAGCAAGAGACCACCGAAATGGAACTATCTCTGCAAACCCTGACAGCACTAACATAGAGTAAGAGGGTACTAGGAACTTTATTCCAAAAATCTGGTAAACTGAGGCAAAATGAGCAAATTCCAAGAAAAATGCAACTCATCAGAGCTGACTCAGGAAGAAACAGAAAATCTGACTAAACTACCAACGTTGAAGAATTAGAATCAAGAAAGAAAAATCAGTGTACAAAGAACACTCCACGCCTAGATGGCTTCTCCAGAAAGTCCCACCCAGCGTTCAACAGGAACACATCTGTGAAGAACATGAAGAAAAAGTAGGGGCCACTCACTCCTGAAGACAGATGTAAAAATCCTCAACAAAACGTCAGCAAACGCAATCCAACAATATTTTTAAAGGCTGATACAGCATGATCAAGTTGGCACGAAAATGACTGCGTGCGTGAAAATCAAGTGATGTAATCCACCACGTTAATAAGTCAAGAGGGACGTAAGAGGATACACCCACGACTCCGTACGTGACGCCCAATCACAGGCACGGCTAAGCTGGACTCTGAGGGGTGCACGCTCCGTGGTAAACTAAAAAGAACGGCAAGGACAGCATTACTCTGAAACACAGGACAGCGGCCATATGGACAGGGAGGGAGGGGCCGTGGTCAAGGAGACGGAGACACAGCGTCTGTTTTTACCCCGGGGGACGGCTGCATGGACGTGTCATGAGAACTACTCTCTTGCACCCGCACTCTTCTGCAGGAACCACACGGCTCACAACACGGATGCTTGAGACAACCAGGCACTGAGAACAAAACACGCCTGCAGTGCCCACGGTGTCCAGGGGCATCGTCGATAATGACGGAGCCCAGCACGGCCGACCCGGGAACCACGCGGGCGAGCGGCACCGACCGCCCGCAGTCAGGCTGGGCTGCCACATCCGCGCGTGGCCCCTCAGTACCCGCGGGGCCTCTGCGTCCGCAGGTCGCGCAGCGCTGTAGAGCGGACTGCTGATGGAAGTCCGAGCGGTTCACACCCACGCTGTTCCGGGGCCAACTGCAGCTGCCATACAACGAACCAGATGAAGCCAGTGGCAGCGGCAACCGGCCAACCACCTGCACTAGCAAAGAGGGCTATGGTGGCAAGACCGTGAGAAAAGTCAGGAGAGGCAGCTAGAGGTTTCCTATTTCCTGCAGAAGAGAAGAAGAAAGACCCCGTGGGGAAAGGAGAGGGAGCTTGGGGAGCCGGGCTCTGCGGAGAAGAGGCCAGTTGGTGAAGCAGGGCTGAGTCAGAATCCTGCCCCGTCTCGTTTGCCTGGATGCACCGTAGGAAACGGGCAGGGCACGGGACACCCTAAAACCCCCGAACGGGTGGAGGTGGGGTGGGGCACACAGAGGAGCCCCGCCAGCTGGTGGCTCCGTGGCCTCCGGCCCTGACACGTTCAGGCACCCCCGCCTTCTGGAGCCTTCTCCTGGTGACAGCGCCTGGCTCGGGACACCCTCCTCTGACAGTGGCGTGACCCCAAATTAGTTAGGCTGGAGGGGTTTCTACGGCAGGTTCCAGCCGCCTCTCTGCTGACAAGAGGAGTCCAGATGCCACAGCAATGATGATAAAACAGGGGTCACGTAAGATTTAGCACACCTAGTACCAACTGCAAGTCCAGAACTAGTTGTATTGAGATAAATGCCTCACTCAGCACTTGATGGGATTGCTGTGCCCCTGAGAATCACATTGATTAAATGAAGCAATTGCATTTCCTTTTAAAGTGATATTTATCGTTATAATTTAATGAGACTGGAAATTAGGGCTTAACTCTGCCACAAAATAAGTGCTCTCATTTTCTACCTTGTAGGTGTGTAAACCTGTTACATGAGCGTGCAGTTAAACAAAGCAGATTCTCCGATGTTTAGAGACACCGATTATTCAAGATACAAGGCTTGCTATGCTCAAGGCAAGAGAACAGGTAAACGATCACCTGAGGGATGCTGAGACAAGGAGCGCTCTTCCTCGTTCACTGACAGCGGTCACGGTTTTAAGTGCTTAACTAGCCCTACGAACAGGTACCCACCAGAGAAGGATGGCGAGCGGACGGGCACCGGGAAGAGAGGCTGCAGGTGGGGCCCGAGTCACGGAGCCAGGGCAGGGAGGGCACCGACGCCCCTCAGCTGAGACAGAAAGCAGGAGGAGTCCATCAAGATGCTTTTGGTGAGAGGGAGAGGGGAGGCCTCTCAGGAGAAGCTGCAGGAGAAAGAGTCCAGGCTGTGTTTTCAGAAAGATCATGCTGACAGCTCTGTGGGCAAAGGCCGGAGGGTGAGGCTGGGACAGTGAGGGGACAGAGGGATTACAGAGATGGAAAACATCAGAGGTATCTCATCTCACAGGTGCCATGGACAGGCCTTGGGAATGAGGCCTACGGGTGGAGGAACGAAACGAAGCCGGAGTGACTCCCAGGACCCCGGTTCCTTCAAAGGGGCAGAGAGGCTTTTCAGTAACCAGTGTGAGAAAGTCAAAGGAAGACAGGACATTTTAGAAGATAGGTGTTTTTCAATTGTTCTGAACTATTAAAACCTCTGAAGTACATTAACTGTGGTCATTGATATTTCAGCTTCAACAGAGACAAAACCTTTCCTGGCTGAGATTTCATAAGAAGAAAGTCAATTCTAGTATGTGAACTACTATGGAGAGAAGTGAAAGCTTCACGTGGTAAAACTGCAATGAACACTTAAATACAAGAACGTTCAAATAATCGGTACAAATCCCAAGGAAGGGGAACCGCCATTGGACAAATATCACGCAGTCAGGGCTTGATAAATGGGGGGGGGGGGGAGCACTCAGTTCCTCTGATACTTCTATGAAGAAGGAAATGCCCAAGGAAATGGTAGTCTAGTCCAGAGGTCTTGGTTTGATTTAATCTTTTTTTAAAATGTATTTATTTATTTTTGGCTGCGTTTGGTCTTCGTTGCGGTGCGCGGGCGTCTCACTGCGGTGGCTTCTCTTGCTGCGGAGCACAGGCTCTAGGCGTGCGGGCTTCAGTAGTTGTGGCTCGCAGGCTCAGTAGTTGTGACGCATGGGCTTAGGTGCTCCATAGCATGTGGGATCTTTCTGGACCAGGGCTCGAACCCGCGTCGCCTGCATTGGCAAGGCGGATTCTTAACCATGGCGCCACCAGGGAAGCCCCTGATTTAATCTTTTTTGTATGATTTAAACTCCATTTGGAATTCCCTGGCGGGCCAGTGCGTTCACTGCCAGGGCCCTGGTTCACATCCTGGTTGGGGAACTAAGATCCTGCAAGCCACGCAGCGCAGCCTAAATAAATAAAGTCCATTTAGGAAATGCTCCACACGGCACATTTTGTTCCATGACATCCGAGAACCACACTTGTCACTGCTCCCACGCAGGGCCCACTTTGGTCTGAGTCAATGGGACTGGGTCCAGGTCGAGAACACTGGATCCACCTCGTCCTGAAGGCTCAACCAAACGCATGTTTCTCACATGACCTTGGTACCTCCCAATAGGGCCTCAGTTTACCAACCTTTTATTTCCCCTGCATTTTGGGCTTAACAGACCAACCAAAATGGACTTTGTCATTTGTTCTACTTAGTGAATTAAATACATTCCAGGTTCTGAGCAAATAAGAATAACGTACTTTCTCTCGTAAGCAAGATTCCTTTGGAATGAAGCACTGCAACAATGTGGCTGGGTCTCTGAGTCATCACGCCGAGTGAAACAAGCCAGACCAAAAAGGGACGAGCTGCCTGACCCATCCACGTCAACTCCAGAAGGTGCAAAGGATCCACTGTGGCAGGAAGTGGGCAGGTGGGGTCGTGTTCATGACCTTCACAGGGCGGCGCTCCCACAGGGTCTCGAGACTCATCCATTTGTACACGTTACAGGGTACAGGGTACAGGGTCTGGGCACGTGTCAACTGCACCTCAAAAAAAGCTGTTTCTAAAAGAGACTACTTTGGGAGATCAGCTGCGTGCTTTGTGTCCACCTAGAGGGGTGGGATGGGGAGGGAGGGAGGGAGACGCAAGAGGGAGGGGATGTGGGGATATATGTATATGTAGAGCTGATTCACTTTGTTATACAGCAGAAACTAACACACCATTGTAAAGCAATTATAATCCAATAAAGATGTTAAATAAATAAATAAATAAATAAAATAAAAAAGACTACTTTGTTCTGAATTTTAAAACCCCTCTTCCTATTTTTTGAAGTGAATTGGTAACATTACTGGAAATATTTTTATGACCTGAAGGAAATGTTATTTTTTCAAACTTTCAACAAATACTTCATGGGAAATTAAAGCGTGTTGCAAACATTAAAACAATTTATTAAATAGGTGGGAGACTTCTCCCTATCTCTATATATTTTATTGTTTTATGATGGTTTTTAGAGAAACCCAATGTTCCCACCAGTAGGAATGAGCCCTGCGTCTCCACAGGAAGAAAGCAGGGATGGAGTGGGGAGGAGAGAGACAGAGACAGACAAAGAGAGAGGGAGAAACACAGAGAGACACACAGAGAGAGGGACAGAGAGTCACAGAGAGAAGGGGAGAGAGGAACAGAGACAGAGGCGGGAACAGAGCGGGCGAGCAGGGCGCTGTCACCGCAGGGCCCAGAGCACAGCCTCCCCCTGCCTCTCCCGCGCTCAGGCCCAGGACGATGCAGACACACAATGAAGGCAGCACCGGCATCACCCAGCACAGAAAAGGAGCGATTCAGTCCCGGGCACAGCGGGGACTGCCTGAGTCTCCAGGACGGCAGGTGCGGCAGGTGGGGAGAGACAGGCGCTCTGAGCCCTCCCTGTCCTCGGCTCCTGTTCCCTTCAGGACAAACCAGCAAGGCCAGTGGGTGAGCAGAAGAGGGGTCTTTGCCAAGGGGAGCCCAAAGGCATGCCGGCCTAGACGCCCCCATCCCAGCCGACAAAGCACATGACCAAGAGAAACGTGAGGGGGACCCAGAGCAGCGGACGAGGGGGGCCTGGCCCAGAGGATGCCCGCCCGCCCCAGGGCCGCAGCCGCTGCCCGCAGATGCCAGGAAACCCACCAAGACGGCCCCGCCCACCTCCCCCCAGAAACCTGGACTGGATCATGAAGAGAACAGCTGGAGAAAACGAAAAACCCTCCAGACTGAAATGCACGAGCCCAGTACACAGAGGAGAGTGAAAGGAAGAATTAAATGCAAAGGAACACTCAGGAGGCTTCCCGTAACCGAAAGAACAAGGACCCGAGACCCACACAGGCCAGAGCAGGTGAGGAGAGATGTTAGGGGCAGCGGCCCGGGGCCGGGGAGAGCTGAGACCGACCATACACTTCAAGGTCTAAAAATACCAATAACGCGGAAACTTCCCTAGGGACTCGTGTCCCTGGGTGACAACAGCGCCAGCTTCTACCGTCACATCCCTGCGTTACATAAACTTGGGACATCCACCAGCCACACTTCGATCAGGTTCATGTCAAACTAACACGTTCTCAGAAGCTCTTAACTAAAATCCAAACAAATGTGATCTCTGTATTTCTTAAGTAATGTTATAATTTTAAAAGTATTCGGTCAGGTTATTTATCAAATACTGAAAATTAATATATTCTATTATCCATTGCAAGGAGATGAGCTGCCTAAATAGGAAAAAGCCTTTAATCATTTCTGATAGAAAGTTCTCAAATCTGTCTCCTTGCTCTTACATAAGATGAACTAAATATAAGTTTTTAACCAGAAAATGCCCTTTGGTTAGGGAACAGAGAGGAGAAAAGGGCAGGTCCCTAGAAGGAAAGAAGCTCCCTTGGTGGGGAGACCAGCCTCCCCGGGCAAATAAAATGAAAGTAACTATTATAAACTTAGCCCCCAGAGAGCAGGAGGCCCGGGGCCCGGGAGGGATGGTAAGACCCCCGCCAGTGGGAGGGGAGGGGGCAGATCCCCTTCCACGGTGAGAAAAGCCAAGACGTCTCGAACGGCACCTCGGGCCTCTGCCAGCAGCGCCACACGAGGGTCCATCTCAGAAGGAGGAGGAGGGGGTCGCGGAGAGTAGCGGGAAAGAAGAAAGGTGGGAACAGGCGGCCGTGAACCTCACAGACCCTCAGAGGAGGGAAAGGAGGCCACGCTTCCTGACTCTCCTCACAGCCGCTGTGACCTTGCCTGGAAACCCATCAAGGACACTGCAGGAATTAAAAACTACTGCCAACTTCTCTTACAAACAGAGACACAAAAACCGTAACCAAAATACAAGCAAATTCAAACCCACGCACGTATGGAAAAGAGCACATCACAACCAAGTTGGACGTGTCCATACCAAGAAAGGGCGGTTGGCTGAATTTTGAAAATAAATCAATATTCCACATCGCCAGTGACATTTCTACTAAAGAGCGCTTTCACACGGACTCCTCAGTAACCCAAACTGGCATTTCCCTCAACGTCCATTAGTGTGATGAACTCCACTGTGGAAGAGAACTGAAAACAAGGAGAGAAGAAATAAAGAAGCTGAGAGGATGAAAAACAGTATTTCTGCCAATCATGAAAATAAAGACCAAGCACATAAAAGCCCCCGCCCCCCGCTTTCTCCCCTGGGGAGGAGGAAGGGCGACAGGGCTCGGCGTCCTCGGAAGATCCCAGCGCGTCCGTCAGGAAGTTGTGAGAAGAGCCACAGGGTGAGGCGGGGGGACAGGCAGCCGGCCATGCAGCCCCTGTCCTCTGTTTTCCACACGTGGCACGGCCTCCGCTGGGCGCCTGTTCCTAGAGCAGGGGTGCAGAGGGTTCCCCAAGTCCGTGGCAAGAGTGAAATCAGACACAAAACGGTGTGCCTGTGTGTCCAGGTGCATCTTCCCCGTGAAAACGGACAGGGCTTCAGTCAGACGCCCAAAGAGCCCCGGCCTGCATCCCGTTTCGGGCGAGGATCTAACCACTGGCTGTGCCTGAACCCAAACCCGGTCCTCTCTTTGGCACTGAACCAACAAAACATCAGAGCCTCTCTTTTTTCAGTACTAGTTGATGGTAACCTATAAAGTGAATCATTAAGGAGCACTCAAATTTGTAAATCCTAACCCACACCTGGGGTGTCCCTGAGTTTGCAGACAGAAGTGCGGTCCCCACACCCAGCACAGGCGCCCACAGAGGGCCACGCGCCCCACGTTCAGAAAGAACACTTCTTTTTCGACGATAGCTTTAATTTACTATGGATTTCAATGGCTACTATTGTTATTTTTATCGTTATGACTTTAGCTTTCTTTTATCATTTCACATTAGTTTAATATGGGTTGTTTGTATACACAGGGATGAAAATTTTGTCAGCTTTTTGGAACGATAATTTTTCAAAAACTAAACTTACCAGTATCATAAATCAACTCCAACTTTACTGCAAAACACATGCATAGAACCCCTCCGAATTGTAGGGGTACAATGAGGTAGAGATGTTTCATTTACTGGCAATGTGCTGACTCCCAGTATACGAAATTTAACTAACTTGCAACACACTATCAAGGTAAGTGTAACAAAATTACCCAGCTATTTTTTTTTTTTTTTTTACCCAGCTATTTTTAAGTTTATGGGGCACTCTTACATAATACAAAATGACAAGTGAAAGTACAACACGTTTCTTAAAAGATTTATATATGCTGCTGACAAATTTACTGGAACTGGCTCATTTAATTTCTTCCCAATTCTTTGATAATGTTGAGCAATTTTTCCAGGGGAAAGAAAAAACCCCCCCGTTCAAGATGTTCAAAGGTACAGAACCTTGCCACTAACGGTGATCTAAAGACTTTTCATTGTAAATAGTGACAAAGTCCACATCTTCCTTCCTTTCTTCCCAAGGCCCTGTTGAAAGGTCAGAAGAGGTACTTTCTGGCCGTGAAGGAGCCGTAATAGTGCTGAAAAATGACAAAGGGGGCTCGCAGCCCAGGAAGCTGGGACGGTCGCTCACGGCAGAAAGTAGATGGACCCAGGCTGACTCGCTGGAGTGGAAGGAGCTGTTGCAAGACAGCAGCGCAGGGCTTCCCAAGAGCAAGGAGCCAAGGGCAGGAGTATGACCCCCGGGCCACAGCTTGACAATACTCTCCAAAGACAGTCTGAGGTTTCCAAGGCGGCGGGGGTGGGGGGTGGTCCAAGTATGGTCACTTGGACCTGGAAGAGAAGTGGATCAGGGCAAAGAGCAATTCTGAGTCAAATAATCAGCACTGGAGGCCACGGGCAGGGAGAGAAGGAGAGAGCAGGAGAGATCTACCTGCAAAAGAACGAGCATCGAGCTGCCATCTGACTTCTCACCAGCAACACCAGACTCTGGAAAACACTAGAGCATACTTTCTGAGTTCCAAGGGAAAACTGTATAAACCGAGAATTCTAGACCCAGCCAAATTACCAATCAAGTATGGGAACAAATATACCACATGTTTGAACACTGCATGCAGCAACCCAAGAAGTCTCTCAGCCATGCGTTCCATAAAGAAGTGGATTAAGCTGGGGTGAAGTGAGAGAGTAGCTCTGACATACATACACTACCAAACGTAAAATAGTCGGCTGGTGGGAAGCAGCCGCATAGCACAGGGAGATCGGCTCGCTGCTTTGCGATGACCCAGAGGGGTGGGATAGGGAGGGTGGGAGGGAGGCTCACGAGGGAGGGGATGTGGGGACATGTGTGTGCATATGGCTGATTCGCTTTGTTGTGCAACAGAAACTAACACGGTATTGTGCAGCAATTATACTCCAATAAAGATCTATTTTTTTTTTAAAAGAAGTGGATTAAGGAGGTGCTCCAGCAAAACAAAAACGGAATTTAAGAAACGAACATCATGGGATGTGAGAAACCACAGCAGCTGAAGGCAGCCAGAGGCAGCACCACAGCCCGAAAAGAAATCAGGAGGCTCCGTCTGCACATCCTCTTTCCTGGGCAACAGCTTTGTGATGCAGAATTACGTTTTCTGCCTTCTCCAGTCAAGCTATTTGGCTCTGCAGTAAAATATATTTATATTATCACAATACTATATACTTTGCTTTCCTTACGTTAACATTTCTGGACTAAAGCTGTAGAAAAAGCACAGAAAGCCTAATGACAGGTGAGAAACAGACTACAAATGTTTTAAGTTTTGTCAATATAAATCTAAAAATATAACCCATAAAAGCCAAGAACTAGAGAGGCACTGCTTGCTGGCTCCCCACGTGAACAGACGCGAGACAAAGTGACAGGGGTAAAGATGAGAAGGACATGAAAGTAGAGGGAGAAGACACACACCATCAACTGTTCACCTCTGGGGAGAGCACAGAGGAAGAGGGAACGTGTAACTTCATTCTCGCTCAAAGGCTGCGCTGCATGTAAGAAGATTAATATTTAGTTAAAAATACCTTTAAACACCTGTTAAAGCACCAGAGTTCTTTTATAAATTGAGTACACTCTTATACCACGTGCAGATATCACTTCAGGTTTTTTTTTAAACAGTTAAACTGAAAGGACACCCTTATCCATCAGCGTGTATTAAACAACTGCAGTGCATCTGTAGGACAGAATAATAAGCTCTCCTTGTAACAAGTGAAGTAGTTATGAGCACTATATTAGTTACATAAAATTGAATGCTTTTAAAACTATTTTTTACCGTGAAAGCAAAAAGATAAAATGTGTCAGTCCTAAGAAGAGGGAGGTACCTCTGTACTAACACGTCCATGGTGTAATGACGAAGGTATATGACAGAATGGTGCAGAGACTAAACCAGGATTTCACAGAGAACCTCCACATACGCATCGCACGTATATGGTAAGTATGTACATATATCTCAGAAATCCCATGTATGCAGCAGAAGTCCCGTGCATATCACGGAAATGCCACATGCATAACACAAATCCCCATGTCTACGATGGAAGAGCCACACACAGCACAGAAGTCGGTGCTGACAAGCGCTGTTCAGTTGCCTCCTTCTGCATTTCTCCTGCGTGTCCCCGCCACACACACTTTCACACGCCCGACACGCCGGCCCGGAGGGAGAGCAGCTGTGGCGGGGAGACGCCACGGCGCTTGGAGACGACCTCCCTGGAAACTCAAAAGGGCAGCGGGCAAAGCGTCCTGGGAGAAGAACGTGGCCAGGAGCAGCGCTGCATCGAGGCCGCGTCCTCTCTGCTGTGCCCCCGTCCTTAGAGGAAGAAATCCCAGAAGCATAATGCTGTCCATTCCACGTGGGATCAAAAGAGCAGGGACAGAAAACATCTTCAGTAAAGTCCTTACTAAATGTTGTTATACCCTGAAAACGAAAATATAAACCACTTCTCCAGTTGTTGCTGTTAATTTGTACCACATCTTGCTCCAGTGATCTAAGAGGCCCGCAGACATACGTAGAGGAGCAACAGCCTATCAACTGTGTTTAGGGAAAAAATAAAACACATACGAAAGAAGCTCAAAGGACACAGACAAATGTTAGTAGCAACAGCTGCTGTTGGGCAATGGGATTAATGCGTCTCCTTCTTCCTAGTTTTGCATCTCTGCAAAGTACACAGAGTCCACAATGAGCACATTTTGTTTTTGAATAAAATATAAAATCTTACGTAAAAGAAACTCAGAAATCCAAGAAGTGTTCTTCAAAGACAGCAGCTGAGGCAAAGGGACAGTGGCTGAGTGAGAGCACAGACACCGGTCCCGCCAGCCCCCGCCCTCGGACAAGGCCAAGTCTCAGTCTGACCCTGTTTATATGACAAAACTGGCTCAAACAAGCAGCTGTTCCTGTGCTGAACTGGGAGAAGCCTCATCCTGGGGACACCCTCACCAGCATCTCTCCCCCCAGTAGCCACCCTCACGCAAAAGGGCTGAGTCTCCACAGTAAAAATGCAGAGCACGGGTCCTCACATAAAGAGGTGACAATGGACAAGTCATTTAGTTAACAGATACCTATCTCCTCAGCTTTTGGCTTTGCAGAAAATGACAAAATAAATTCCCTTAATGGATAAGTCTGCATCCCTAATACTTAGGTCAGGGGATGCCCTTGCCCTGGAGTTCAGGTGAGGCACTAGACACCCCAGACAAGGCCACGGCTCTGGGCTCAGCCCCAAGACATATGTGTTACACAACAGCACTGCAGACCAACACTGGAGTTTCAGAGCAAATGAACTGTCTTCACCTACCAGACAAAGCTGATGACTTCTGCAAGAATCCTTGGGTTTAACTGACACAAAAAAAGAAAGATGTCTCAACTCTTAAACATGTGAAGTTCAAAACCCAAGGCTTCAGGAGAAGGGGGGTCGTGCTGAAGTCAAAGGCGCGCAGGCACAGCAAGTCAGCACCCTCATAACAACGGAACTCAGAAAACGCACACGTGGGAACGCCCACTGCCCAACCGTGAGCTCCAGCGAGGGCACCGCTGCTACTCCGTTTTCACACTCGATAACGGGCCCACCTGTCACTCACTCTGTGACCGGCCAGAGGACGAGAGCGGGTGCCCTCCCCCTGAGCACCAACACATGAGATCGAATATCCAAAAACATGTATTTTTGCATTTCTGGGATGAAGAAATGGAACTCAGTTCAAAATGTTGTTTGTCACCAGATGGCCGGTCACTTTACTTTTCTCCCGAGCCTGCACAGCTGGGTAAGCGACCTGGGAGCTGGAAGAAGCAAACCTCCCCAAGATCCTGCTTTGCTGTGGCTGGACCCTCTCCCCAGCGAGCCAGCACAGGGCCTCCGTGCAGATCGGTGTGCCCCGCGTGCCGGGTTAGGAACAGAGCTGGCGTCGTGCCTGCTGGAAAATCTAGCTCCCCAGGCCTAGAGGCTCCAGGCTTTCCCTCCTGGATGCCCACCTCCCGGGGCTGCACAGGGAGTGAACACGACAATCCAGGCAGAGGACTCCGCAGGGTTCACGCACTGCGGACGGAGTGGGGGACGAGGATGACCAGGTGAGGACGGAAACCACCTGTTAACAAACCCCGACATGCTCGTAATCTACAAAAATTAAGTGATGTTGAACAGTTTTAATATTTGATTCAGTACAATCAAACCCCAAAAGAATGTTCCGCTCAAGTACTACCTCCTCCGTGAAGACCCGGCAACTGCGAAGCCCTCCCGCCGCCCAGAGGCCCCTCTGCCCCACGAGGGTGGAAGGCCTCCCCGCTCCAAGCCCCTGAGACGCATCCTGGGGGTGATCTGTGGTCTCATGGGAAAGCATGCCACATGGATCTCCAACACCTGCCGTACCTGGTGAACCCTGCCTGCCTCCTGTTCCGATCCATGTTTTATCTGTGTGCCATCTAACAGGCCGGAGCCTTTGAGGGCAGGAACCAAGAAAACCTCCAGGTATTCTCAGGCCCAAGCCACTGCCTAGTAAGAATGTGCTCAGTATTTTTTACTGAGTGTGGTAACCTCTGATTGATACACAGGCGATGTCTACTAATCCTGGGATTCATTAAAAGAAAACTTTATGCCACTAACCGTGTTAGATCACATGGTTTTCCTCAATTTATAAAAGAATTCTGGTGCTTTAACAGGTGTTTGAAGGTATTTTTAACTAAATATTAATCTTCATACATGTGATACGTATATATGACTAATCTTAACAGTAAAGATTAAGCTCACAAAAGTAAAAGCCAATTGTGACTTCCAACTTGAAATCTCTGAGAAAGTTATAAAGTGGCTAAGCTAAACTGACCTTTGCACTTGTCAAGGAAGGGGTGACTGGGATATAACTGTGTCAGTCGTAAGGAGTTATTTCAACAGTGGCTAATATTAAAGAACTCTCAGTAGTCCAGAGGCACCTCCAGGCAGGACCCTCTGAGGTGTCACCCACGGACCACGTTTCAGACGCTCCGTTAGATAAATTCCACTGTCCCAGGCCATTTCCTGGTAGTTTTAAGAGAGGAAGTTCTCCAAGCACTTCCTTTCAGTGCCCATCAAAAGTAAACAAGAAGAGTTGAGAGCAAGGTGAACAATTAACATCTCATAAAATATTTTTAAATTTTATTTGCACATCTTGTCCCCCCAAATAGCCCTGGGAAGCATTCAAGCGAGGCGAGTAGGTTTCCCTCTTCACGGATGTAAACTACGCAGAGTCCAAGGGCGTGCGGCACTCAGACATCCCGGCCTCCAGCCCCGGCGACCTTCCCACGGCCCCTCTGGCCCCCACGACTCCCGTGCACCCTTCATCCTCCGGCAACCCCCTCGGCCTTGCTCTGGGATCTGACCCCATCTGCCCAGGACGCCCACTCCCCATGCCATCTTCCAGGAGTTACGAACCGCAGGTGTCCCCGTTCTGGCGGTCACTGCCCGGTCACCGTTCTTAGCGCAAGCCCCCGTCCCCAGCCGGGAGGTGAGAGGGAGGTCTGCAGACGCCTGCCGGCTGCTCCTCGCTCCCACCTCGCCCAGAGAGATGGGCCACGAGGGGGCCGTGTCTCGCTGCGCAGCTCCTCACGATGACCAGGGAGAGCGGCTCCCCTCCCCGCAGGCGTCCCGGCAGGTCCCGGGCCGCCCAAAGCCTCCATGTGGCTCCTGGGCACCTGCCTCACTTACGGTAAAGTGATGACCTGCTTACGCCTTTGAAAAACTAAATAAAACAGGCAACTCTGGAAAAGACACCCAAGACAGAACTGGAAAATGATGGGCCAATTTCTACAACTTCCACAGGAAAAAAAAAGTGGTTTTTGTTTTTTAGAGCAAAGGGGAAGGTGTGCCACGAGCGGTGTCGGAGCACTGCCCCTCTCCACCACCTCCCCGGGCACACACGCCTAGCGGAGCGGGAAAGTGTAACAAGGCGGGAACAGGAGAGGAGCCAGGCCCGGGAAGCGCGGGGACAGGAGAGCCGCCCGGGGCCGCGGGTCAGACGTCCACCGGCCTCAGAACAGCCACAGCAGTTTTACTCGTAACTGCCCCCAAATGCCTGACGATCCATCGTCAGTAGAATGATGGTCAAACGGTGGAATGTTACACATGGCAACAAACTCCAACAGCACAGGGAGCCTCGCATATAAGGCTGAACAGAAGGAAACAGACACAAAAACGCGTGCTTTGATTGCATTTGTATAAGACAAGCAAGCAAGGAAGCAGACTTACAGCCCAGAGCCGCGGCAGACGCACCCACGGGGGCCCGGGGGCTCCACCTGGGGCGGGGCTGCCTGAGGCGGGGGGCCGGGGGAGGCTGCGGGGGGGCAGGGCTCCGTTTCCAGCGCTCAGGGTCTTGGCCTGGGTGGAAGTCTGCTCTGTGATAACACCCTGAGCTGAGTATCCATGGCCTGTGCACGTTCCCGTGTGCGATGCTTCTCAACAACAGTTCAAACACAAATCATTTTAAAAGTCACTGCTGATGAGGTGGAAGAGGAAGGAGAGTGAGAGCACAAAGGCTCCTGAGGAGACGGGAGCGCCCTCATCTCACACGAGAGTGCGGACAGCAGGCGGAGAGCGGAGGTGTCAGCAGGGCACGGCGGGTGTCCTCCGGGACAGAGAGGGACAGAGGCGCGTGCCTTGCTTCTGTGAAGCAGGACAGGAATCTCTGTTTTCATAACACATACCATGAGATTCAACGTGTTTGTTTATTACCTTTTTTTAACAATGGTGAAAATTTTGTCACCTATTCAAAATAAAATGAATCCTGACAGCAACTGTAAATAGAAATATCAAAGGTGCAATAAATGCTAGCAACTCCTTGACTGTTAGAATTTCCAAAGGGATGGCTGAGTGCTTAAACAGATTAGGGTGACCCCTCAAAGTGCTATAGGTGAGGACTTGAATTAAAATAGATTCTTGCCAGTGACAAGTATTTAGTTCAATTCCTGAAGAACAAATAAATAAAAACCAAATAGTAAACAAATCCCACGCACTCTCGCCTCATTTGGCTCTTTGACAAAATGGTCCTCACGAGCAACCACCCCACGTCCCTCTGTCTTGGAAACCTGCCGGACTGTGTGGAAAACACCAGCGCTACTCGGGATGCAAGTGTGCTGTTTTCCAATTTACTGAAAAAAGAATTAATAATTACTTCATAAAGTAAACAGATCGACATTTTAAAGTTTGTTTCCTGAACGGAAAATGCACACGTCACCCTGAGGTTAATTCCACCACTTTCAGAGAGTCTACTGCTCAAAGTGCCTTCTCATCAAGGAAGAAAATTATGCAGAGAAAAGACTCTCACATTTTCTTCTCAAAATCTGGAAGTGAAAAGGCCAAGTAAAAATAAATACAAAGCAAACTGACTAATTTGAGCTTCTTTTCTCCCTGCACTAGCTAATAGAGCAGAAAGCTAGAGTTGGAAAGAAAAGCGTCTGAGCTTTTTGGAGAAAGGCTGAGGATATAAATACACGCTCACATCTGACTCCGGGCTGGGCCGTGAGCCTCGCGTTTGCACTGCGCAGCTCGAAGGAGAAACTCCTCACTGTGCGGCTGGCGAGCGGCTCTGGAATGATCTGCTATAGGACTCTCAGGGAAGCCTCAGGAGTAAACTGACTATTTGTGCTGAAACTCAGATTGAGTCGGCTTTTCTATACTTACAGCCGAAAGCACACTAAGAGCTACAGCAAAACACTGGTCTGAACAGCAAACCCGGAAACAAGCAAAAGGCGCACGATTGGGTTAAAATACTGTGGCCACCTCCGCACTCTTCAACAACCGGAGGGCCCCGTCCCAGGAGGCCAGGTGCTAGGAGGGTGCGAGGAAGGAGCACAAACCAGCACCCAGAGGGAGGGGCGAGGAGGAACACCACCCACCCGGCCAAGAGAGCGGCTCACGACACGGAAACGGCGCTCGACAGGCCAGCGGCGCCACCGTCCTCACGAGTGAGCGTGCTCGGAAGCACACACACGCGGTCAGGCGTGGCTGTGCAGACAGTGGCACACACGTGAGCCCGGGGCCCAGACTCTGCCCCGGAGCCGTGCCCCCGGCAGCCGCTTAGTCCCCCTCAGCTCCCTGATCTGTCACGAGAGCAGAGCAGCCGCGCCACGTGTGCCCCACGGCCGTGCACACACCAGCCGGGTCTCAGGTACAAGGCACGCCCGTCCGTGAGCCCACGTGAGCCCGCGAGGAGGCACCGCCCCAGAAGATCACTGCGGTCTCCTCGGGATGGCAAGATGACTTCTTTTGTTTTCTTCTGCTCGTCTCTATGGTCTGGATTTTCTACAGCGAAGCACAGGATTCTCACAGGAGAAGAAGCCTGTGGGTGACGGGGGCAACGCCCCACAGGAGAGGGAGGCTGAGCAGCCAGGCCCGCCACTGCGCCCGGGACCTACGCGCCAGGCTCTGCGCCTTCACCCCCGCCAGCTGCCGCCTGCTGCCCCCTGCTGCCCCCAGCTGCCCCCTGCTGCCCCCAGCTGCCCCCTGCTGTCCCCTGCTGTCCCCTGCTGCCCCCACTCCACCCCTCCCTGGCCAGTGCCAGTGCACCTGAGCCGACCAACTTTTGTTTCTATTTAACTTAAATGTAAACAGCCACGTGTGGCTAGTGGTGCTGCTTTAAACGTCCCTTTAATTCTTAGAGCCACTTGGGGAGGTGGCTCCAGGGATGAGGCACCTCTCCACGATGAGGCATCCCTCTTCCCCTCCAGACGGTCCCCAAAATGAAACGAAGCTGCAAGGCCTGGCACGCAGAGCTGCAAGACGCCAGGGATGGGAGCTTCTGACGGGCGGTGCCACGCAGCCTGTAAAGGACGTCAGGCTGCCCTGCACTGCAGCAGGGAGGACGAGGGGGACGGAGGGGGCACATGCACACCTGCCAGGCCCCTCATCCACCCAAATCACCGCTTTCTCCCCTGCAAATGCATCGTCCGGGGTCCGGGCTGGGCTGTGGCCAACAGGGGAGGGCTGAGACTGCCCGGTGCCAGGGGGGAGGAAGGGAGCAAACGTCCAGCAGCTGTCCGTGCGGCGTCTCTGCAGGGTGGGCCCTGTCACCCTCTCCCACTGCTGACCCCTGGTATGGTCTCACCGCGTGGGGCGAGGAGGCTGCTGTCCCACTGCTGGAAGCTGCCCAGGGCCACGCTGGACCCCCAGTGAGAAGCAGGCCTCAGCCCCACGGGCGGCTGGCAGGACGGACACTGCCCCCCACGTCCCCCGTAAGGAGAGGGGCGCGGCTCCCGGCCTGGAAGGGGCCTTGGCCCGGGACCTGCTCTCTGCACCGTCACCGCCCACTGGGCACAGGAGGGCTGGAAGCAGCACCGGTGCAGCTCAGCGTCATGGGGCCCCGCCAGACCGCGTGAAAAGGCCGTGTGTTCTTAGGTCCACACTTGGAACACAAAATCAGCTTTTAAATCAAAACAAGTCGGCCTTTAACCAAAACCCAGGAGCAGAGAAGGCAGTCCACTGCCAGCAGCGGGGGTCTGCGGTGAGACGGCGGCTGGAGGGCCGGGCCTGTGGCTCAGGACGCAAGGTTCCAGCCCAGCCCGAGACGAGGTTCTGACCTGCAGACGGGCCTCTCCTCCTCTCCGTCTGACTTCTTCAGGTCAAGTTCCTGAGACAGACCAACGCTCTCCGCACTGGCCACCTGAGCGGGCGGGCCCCCTAGGGTGACCCGGCTCGTGGACGGCCAGGGGGCCGCACTGCACAGACAGGGCACCGCCCTGCCGCCGAATCTGCGCACCCATGGCGGATGCCTGCCTGCCAAGCAGAGTGTGAAATCCACAACGAACACAGAGCCACGCGAAGGCAAAGGGCAGCAGAGCAGCAGCTGCTAAGCTGCAGGACTCCCGAGTGTGGGGATGAGGGAAGGACAAACGGCCTGGAGCGACCGACGGCGCCCGTGAGGGGGCCCGGGGGCCCAGCAGCTCGTGCACACAGCTTCCCAAACGCCCACTCTGTGGTCAGCACCTAACAACGATGAAATCTAGGGGCAGAGTTGTCACTTTCATCATAAGGTCCATTTCAAAGCCAACCGCGGGTTAGCTCAGAATCAACCACCGTGAACTTCAACGCTCTCTGTGGAGCCGAAGAGGCCCCTTCACCACCACTAAGCACGTACATTGTGACAGCTTTCAAAAGGGCTTTGGAATTTCTGCTAATCTGATGTGTGAGAAACGGTACCTCAGTGAAGCTGAAGGGCCATTTTTACACGTGTGTGTGTGTGTGTGTGTGTGTGTGTCTTGTCTGTTCATGCCTTTTGACTATTTTCCTACAGGATTTTGGCCTTTCACTTCCCACAATTTTAAAATATTAATGACATGTTGTGTAGATTTTTCTCACAAATGACCTTTTGTCATCTGACCTTACTGACAGTGTTGTTGTTTTGGTCAGGCAGAGGCTTTTCATCGCTCTAGTATTTTAATGTCATCAGTTTCGCCATCGTTTCTTTTGTGGACCCTAAACTCTGAGTTATACTTTTAACAGCCTTTCCCACACTTAGGTTATACTAACGAATGTTTCTTACACTCGAATAGTTTCCTCTTCACATTCAGCTCTCGGATCCATTGGTACATGGTCTAAGGCATAAATCTAATGTTGTCTTTTACAAAATGGTGTCCAGTTGTCCCCAAATCACTTTTTCAGAAGTTCATCCCGACCCAGCACTCTTAATCACACACTAGATCTCCATCTGTTCTTGGGCTTCTGGTCCACTGGTCTGTCTGTTCTATTTGTGTCTGTCCTGCACCATCACCACATTACCTCTCTTAGAGAGGCTTTACAGGACACGTTAATGCCCTTTTCTTAGCCCTTTCTGTTCTGAGTTTTCTAGGTATTCGTGCATGCTTCTTTTTCTGTCAATTTTAGAATCAACGTGTCCAGCCCAAGGGAAAAAAACGACTCTGGAGTTTGTATTTTTATTGGAATCACATTAAATTTGTAAACTTACTTAGCACCGCCACCTCAGTGATACTGCGACGTCCAAACCAAGAATAAGGTATGTCCTTCCGTCTGCTCAAGGCTACTTTTGTGACTTGGAGGATCTGTGGAATGTTTTCCACTCAGGTTTCGAGCAGTGCTTATTCCGTTTACTCCTAAGTATTCTGCTGTGGTACAGGGGCTGTCCCCTCCCCAGTAACTTCTAAGCGGTTAGCTCTGTGTATGTGAACGGCACCACTCACGTCTGCGCGGTAGCTCTGTGTTCCTGCTACCCTGGCAGGTTCCTTTGTTATGTGACTTGCTCTCCTCACTGATCCTCTGGGCCATTCTCTCCGCGTGGTGGCCTCCGCACAAACAGTGCTGGGGTGAGGACGGAGCCCACCCCAGCGCTGCAGAAGGTTCTGCTGGACAGTACCGCCCGGGTTTGCTGGGGGAGCTGCAAACAGGGACCGCTAACGTCCTCTCGTCCAAACTCCACGCCTCTGTGTCCTCCTGTTCTTTTCGCAGCCTGGCCGGTAGGAACACTGTGATTAGCAGTCACACTGCACACCCGTGCTTCCTGCAGCTTCCGCCTCCCGCCCTCCCTGTGGTCCACCACCAGCCCCACTCCGCTGTGGGGAGCACAAGTGGAGGGGGGAGGGCCAATGAGCACCTAGAATTCATTTTCAATAAAACCTTCTTTACTTTTCTGGCTCTTATTTAAACCTTTGCTAAGACTTTTTCATAGAGAAAAACAAAACTGCCATGTGGGACAAACTGAATGACTGATATTTGTGGACCCTGAAAAAGAGATTTTTTTAGATTTCTAAATGTTACTTTTATTAGAATTTGAAATAAAGAGAAAACACATTTCTGACTCCCATTCCACGACTGTAGTATTCCAGCAATTCTACACCTCACCAACCCTACACTGAGCCACGGCACCACGCTCACTCTCGGGGGACGTGGGATTCCTTCGTCCTGCTGCTCCCTGGCTCGGGGCACCTTCCCCTGGGAGGACCCAAGTCCACCGCAGACGCAGTAACCCGGTCTGTAAAGGGGAAGTGGGCTAAACTTTTTTATGTTGCTGGGAAAATTCATTTTTTATTAATTTGTTGTTCTAATTCCCAAGTCACTCATTATTAGAAGAATAAGAGAAAAGGGGTCAGCAAACACGCCAAAGGTCCACGGCCTCCCGGGTGCTCTCTGGGGGTTACCATGGAGACCACACCCAGGAAACTTAATCTAGGCCCCGCATCGGTCAGGCCTGTGCGAGTTCACGCATCAGGATGGCTGTAGAGAAATGATCGTGAAAACACTTAGAATGATGAGTTAACTGACAGACTACATGTGTGCTTAATATACTAGTCTAGGCTGCAACATGAAACAGGCCCAAAACCCGCCCTGAACACAGAGAGCTTTGTTAAACCCCAGAAAAGGGCTTTAAACTCAGCAGGCATCATAGGCAAGTGGAGAAAGGGACCTATAAAAAAAAAACCTCCCAAGGAATTTAATAAGCCTGTTTTTACAGGATACAATTGCAATTAAGACAAAGAAAGGAATTAATACTGCTGTGAAAAAGAAAAAAAAAAGCAACCAGCTTTGAAAGCTTGAAACACTATTGACAACGGCTGAAAATCTAAGAACAACTCTGTCAGCAAGCTGAGAAGTAAAGAACCTTAAAACGTGAAATGGCACGTAGCTTTCTCCTCAGGAAAGAATGGACACCAGACTGTTGATGTTCCCCCGCAGCTGTTTTACAGAACAAAAGCAACAGTATCACTAGCAAAACAGACTGAAAAAGCAAAGAAGCTGATTTCAACCAAAATTTCTAGACAGGGCCTACTGTGAAAAGAGAACGCACCCGACAGGTCCAGAAAGCCTGGCCAGGGCAAGGGTCTCAGCACTTCCGAGGCTGGTCGGTCCCGCGTCCTCCCACAGGCCCCAGGGGGTCTTCATAAAGGTGGTCAGTTACTGAAATACACCCACTTACACAGGTTCCTGTAAAGCTGGTGTACCAGAGAGCACAGAACCAACACAACGTTCGGGTGCTTTATTCTGCACAACGTTCAAAATACTTCCCTGTTTCCTTAGGGCTAACTCTCAGGGGTTCTCTCGTTTAGAATGTATTCGGTTAATTGTCCTCTGAGAGCCTCGAGGTGACCAGCATGAGAGACTTGGCCTTCCACCTTAGGTTATCACACCCAAAGGGCCAAAATGAAACCGAACGTTCCTCGAAAAACACAAATGACACAAACGACACAGTCAGAAGTTGAAAATCGCAGGCTCAATGATGCACCTGAGGCAGCAGAAGAACCACACAGGAGGTGACCCAGCAAGCTCACAGACATCGCCCGCCCCGGCACCTCACCCTGAGCTGGGAGGCGAGTTTCTCCCACTCCACCCTGCCCGCCGACCCTACACTCGGAATTCGTGCCCTTCATTTGGGAGGATGTCCCCCTGGGGGAAATGCAGCCTGCGTGTTAAGGTCATCAAACCCGAGACCCCTCGCGGCCGGCAGTCACCCCAGAAAGCCTCTCGGGGGAGCGTGTGTGGAGGCGAAGCTCCGAGCAGAGCTCCTGGGCCGCTGTCAGGATGCTCGCCAGGGCCGCGTGTGGCATCTGCGCCCCACGGGCTGCCCGCCCGGCGAGGCAGAGCCCCCTTGTCCCTCCGACACTCCTGTGCTTCCAGCCCCTCACAGCGTCCCACTTGGCAAAACGGACACCTCGCCTTTGCTGGAGGCCACTGCCGGCAAGCAGGACAGGGTTTCAGCTCCCAGCTCCGGGACCCTGTCCTCCAACACCTCCCCCTCCTGCCCCACCCTCCACGCTCCCGCCCTCTCCAAGCCGCAGTCAAGCGGTCCCTGTCCAGACCCCAGCTGGGCCTCCACTGCCCCCATCTGTCCTCTCCTTTCTGGGGTCCTGAGGTCACTGGGTGCAGCGGACACCTGCCCCTTCCACTGGCCCTGGTCCTTCACACCCCGAGCTGCACAGAACGACTCCAACATCCAAGCTGACGGCACCTGGACGCCCTTAACTCCTCACAGAAGCCACCAGCCCCACACACCTGTGTCCCATTAAATCCAACTACACGCACCCCCACTGCGGCTTCCTCTGGGCAGATTCGCAACAGATGTCCAAGGCCATCCAAGGCCTCCCAGCGCAGGAGGGGGGAGGGGGGGAGGGGGGAGCCAGTGGAAGGGGCTGGCCGCAGTCCTAACTGACTAAAAGTCTCACTTTTGAAAAATGTGTAAACCTGTGTGACTCAGCGAAGACACTGCCGGAGGGACGCCTGCAAGTGAAGTCCCTGGAAACCCACCGTCACTAAGACCCTGGCCTCGCCCAGGAGTCCTCGCTGGCGATCTGACCCTTCCCTGCTGAGCGCAGTTTGCAATGGCAAAACCACGAGATACACGGTCCAGGGCAACAAACAGAGGTGATGAATCTACGAGAAAACCAAGCGGACAGTTGCCACGGAAGTCGGGCTGAGGGACTTCCCTGGTGGTCCAGTGGTAAAGAATCCGCCTTCCAACGCAGGGGATACGGGTTCGAGCCCTGGTCGGGGAACTAAGATCCCACATGCCGCGGGGCAACTAAGCTCGCACCCCTCAACTAGAGAGAAGCCCCCATGCCGCAACAAAGACCCAACGCAGCCAAAAAGAAAAAAAAAAAAAGTTGGGCTGATACTTAGGGCAGAGGGTGAGGACACAAAAGGAGTTTCTACAGAATTATTATCTTTTTTAAAAAACACTTTTTAAAGACTATTTTTGAGAACAATTTTAAAGAAAAGCTAAGATGACAACACAGCGATTTCCCACATACCCGCCGCATTTCCCCCATTATTAACATCTTACATTAGTATGCTGTATTTGTTACACTTAATGAACCAATATTAATAAACTATTATCGAGGAAACTAATAAGTCGTAGTTTATTCAGACTTGCTCAGTTTTCCTTAGTGTCCTTCTGCTGTCCCAGGACCCCACCCAGGTCCCCACGTGACATGGAGTCATCGTGTCCCCTCAGAGCTCCTCTGGGCTCTGACAGTCTCTCAGACCTCTTACCTTTAATGACCTTGACAGTTTTGAGGGCCAGTCAGACATTTTTCAGGGCATCCCTCAGTGAAGCCCACAGAGGGGAAGGGCCTTTCTCATCACGTCCCGTCCGGGGTGCGTGCTGTCACGTGACCTGCACTGTGGACGCTGACCTTGGTCACCTGGCGCAGGTGTGTCTGTCAGGTCTCTCCGCTGTGCAGCTGCTCCCCCCTTCCCCACTGTCCTCTGGAAGGAGGTCGCCGTGCACACCCTGCACCCAAGGAGGGGGGACGCTCCCCTCCCCTCCCCGAGGACGGAGTGTCTGCAGAACCACGTGGATTCTCCCGCAGAGCAGATTCCCTCTTCCCCCGTTTCCTTATCAATCACTTAGTTATGTCCGTTTGGACCCGTGGGTGTTTGCTTTATACTTCGGGCCACGATCCAATACGACTGTGTTCTGTTGCTGAACCGGCTCCAGCTCTGGCCCTTGGCAGCTCCCTCAGTTGGCTCCACTGTCCCCCTGCTACACCCATCCATGGGGGCTGGTATTCTTTTGCACTTCCATACTTCCTGGCACTATCAGGGGCTCCAGGATCATGTTGGGTGTTTCCTGCACAGTCTTAGAAAGGAACCCTCACTATTTTTTATACGCTCGTTTATGGAGCATGCAGTTACACATTAAAAAATACACTTGTGGCAGACAGCTAGCTGAGCCTACCTTGAATCCATCTTCCTCCTTGTGGTAACAGCACCCCAACTCTGTTCTGGGGGACTGGCTTCCCCCCACTGGACACTGACTGGGTGGTCCTGCAGAAAGGGTTGCCTGCAGGGAGCGAGATGCGGGAGGAAGCCTCAGCTTTTCATTTTAAACTGCCTGCATAATTATTTCCAAGGGTGTGTATTATTTCCATAATTTTTAAAAATGTAAAAAAATTTAAACCCTTGTGTTGTCAACAAGTAGAGACCAAATCTAAGTAAGAAAAAGAATACTAACAATTCTGATTTAAACTAAAAATAAACACAACGCATGCTCGCTTTAGAGTGGACCGAGTCTGGCAAAGGACATTCCACTGCGTCTACTCTTTTTCTCTTACACAATTTTAAGTTGCTCTTTTTCCCATTTAACAATCAGCAGAGACTCTGGTCTACTAACATGACGAGCACCCAAAATATTCAAATGTTTTTGTGGAGTACGCAGTATTTGGAGAGTTGCACAACACGCTTTGCTTGGGGAGAGAAGTTTTACAGCTGGAAAGATGGTGGGGCCCACCATAACTCCCCAAAGCGAAAGGATCCCTGATTTACTTGAGAAATGAGTTACCCCTTAAACTCCAGGGCAGGAAGTAAATGTTATACATTAGCAAAACCAAAGCATTAGCCAAAAAATGTTTTAGTTATATCACAGGCATACTTAAGAAAAAGTATAATTTCAAGGTTTTTAAAACCAAAACGCTGTGTGTATACTTTAGGAGGTAAGGTTTTCCGGTATCCCCTAAAATATCTGAAGCGGGGTTTCTGAGGAAACGGGCGGAGGCGGCGCGGGTGGGAGGGGCCTGGCGCGGGCGGCTTGATAAGCCCCTGACCCAGGGCCGGGCGCGCGGGGCACAGTGCGGTGCGCGCACGGCGGTTCCGGAACGCAAGGGCGAGGGCGCGCAGCCGGCGCGGGGCACGCCGTTAACAGCAGCCAGCGCGAGTTCGCCAGGTGAAGCGGCCCAGACCTCGCCCGACAGGACCCCCAGAAGGTCTCAGCCGAGCAGACTCACCCAGCGCCGGCCGCGACCGCCCCACCGGACCAGACCGGGGACGCGCCAAAGAGCACGGCCATGGCAGCGCCGCCCACGCCGGTGCTGCTGCTGCTGGTGGCCCTGCTCCTGCCCGCGCAGACCTGCACGGAGCCCACGGACAGTGCAACCACCCCGACCCCGACCCCGGAGGGCAACACCTCGGAGAGCCGGGCCCTGCCCGGCATCAAGCTCAAAGCCCGCGGCCCGAGCCCTGTGCCTGGCCCGCTCGCCCTGCTGGCCCCGCTGGGCCCACTCGCTCTGCGGCTGGTCCTCGGGTAGGGGCGCCACGTCAGGGCCTGCCCAGCGTGGACACAGCGCCCGCGCCTCGCCGGCTTCCACGCCTCGACCTCACGGACAGAAACGGACCCAGAAAGCAGAACCCCACGGACACCAGTGTGCAGCACATGGACGCCAAGGTCACACCTCCCACCACTCCATGAACAGACTGAAAGGGGATGGGACAATCCCAGCAAACTGAAGATGTGGCTCAGGAAATCTGGGCACCTGGGAATCAAAAGATATTTTACCTTTACTTTGGTTCATTAAATTATAAAGTCAAAAAACAACTGGGTGGTGTGCAAAACCTTTCTCTGTACTGTGGGTGATGGGTAGTGGCCAGGTCTCCCACCAACAGATCTCTTGTAACTTGCAAGTTCTCTTAAGAGCTGGTGGCTACATTTGACTTGGGGACAGTAAGTGACAGGGGCCAACACAGTGACGGCAGATCATCCCCAAATCCAGGCCCAGTGAGTAAGCCCACTTGTGCACTCTGCTTTCCTACACACCCCACAAATGACCCAGAGATCAGACATACATGGTCTCATAGAACCTTCAAATACTGCTGCTTTATTTCTGTATGTTGAATAATTTTTACAATTTAAAGGTGAGTTTTTTAACATATATTTTAAAACCCTGAACATAAGGTTTGGGAAAAAAGGTAAATTAAGTGTTTCTAGCAACTGAGGGTGTTGTGATATTCACTGGGAGGAAAAAGGGTAGAAAATTTAGGAAAATAAAATGATTGGTTCCAAATGTTCAGTTTGGGCCGCCTGTGAAACGTCGGCCTGGAGAGGGAGGTGCAAAATGCTGCCTGGCAGGCCAGGGGCCCAGAGCACCGGTGGGGAGCTGGAGGTGGAAAAGCAAAACCGCCTGAGCATCCAAGCTGCGTGTCCAGAACAGATCTGCTGCTCCGGCCCTCCCGCCGCCAAAGCTGGCTTCCTGCAAGCTCTGTCCAGGCAAAGGCACCCCCCTTTCACCCTGCGCAGCCCCAAACGTGCCCAAGCTCTCCACCTGCCCTAATCCATCACCTCCCTCCGGGCAGGCCACCTCCTCGCCCCACCCACACTGGTTCTCCAGCCTGCACCATCGAAACTTCCACACCGCAACTCTGGGTGCAGACCCCCGCCACAGTGGCTCACCCACTTCTCAGAACAGACACCACTACCCGTGGTGGCCCACACACCCTCCGCCGGCCTCCTCTTCTGCACCCCAGACTTCCAGCAAAGCTCCCACGCCCACCTCCACTTTTCCAGCAAAGCTATGCTCTTTCGCTATCAACTAACAAAGAGAAGGTACTGGGACCACCTGGCGGTGAACAACACTCTCTCCGAAGAACTGAAGGGGCCTGTCCCCCGGCTCTCGCCCACCTCGGGGCTGCGGAGGAAACCCAGTCCTCCAGCCCCTTCCCCGCAGGAAACACAGTGGGGGGGACTCCTCCCAAATCCCAGACGAGGGTCCCCAGAGGCTCCCCTCGGCTCTCATGACTGTCCTGGAATCGACCCTGGGTGGGCTTCTCCTCAGAAGCCGAGAGAGAGGCAGCAAGAAGGGGGCGAGGGTCAGCAGGTCCCCCGGGGGGGCTCGCAGAGGTACAAGGGGGGCTGCCTCGGGGGCTGCGCGAGGACAGGGCCGGGGCCACCGTCCCCAAGGTCGCCCCACATCCAGGCTTCCCCCACGGGAGACGGCAAAGCCCACGGGGGACAAGGGGGCCGCATTCCTGCTCCCATCACCCTGTGGGGAGACGCCAGCTCGTCCCCGAGGAGGGAGGCGTGGGCAACAAGGGTCTGGAGGGAGGCGGCCCACCCCAGGGACTGTGTCCTCGGGTCGCTGCGCAGAAGGGGCTCGCCCCTGCCGAGGGCACCTGCACTTGCCCCCACCATGCTCGCCACCAGGTGGGTCTGTCTGTCTAATCTGAGATGAAAGATGAGTGCCCCACCCTCTATTTCCCATAAAGTCGGCCCATCTATGGGGTGTGGGGCTCTCTCCTGGCCGGAACCTGCGCCAGGAAGTGATGGGTGCGGACGACAGGAGCTCACACTCTAAAGCCCCTGCCAGGCAGGCCCTGGCCTCCCCCGCACCATCTCACCCCTCCTCGCAGAGCCTGATTCTGGGGAGTACGGTCTGTGCCCCGCGTGATACCCTCCCTGCCGGCGAGGTGGCGGCAGGGCTCCTGAAATGCTCCCCTGAAAGAGACCCCGTCCCCCTGCTTCCCCTCAGAACAGCCACCTCAAGGCCAAGGAGCCACACGTGACGATGGAACAGCAGAGTGGCGAGCCGGAGGGTCCCAGCCCTGACGGGAGGCCCAGAAGTCGGAAGCCACAGCAGCCAGGTGGTCTGCTACCTGCTGCCAAACCAACCATGAGCCAAACCCGGGCCCGGGACCAGTGGCCTGCTACACCAGTGGCCAGGACCGCCTCTGGCTTCCAGAAGCTCACATTCCAGGGCAGGAGACAGACAGCACACGTGCAAACAAACAAACAGGGCCTGTCGAGTGCTCACCCACGGGGCACAGACAAGAACGGCACAGGGGGAGGCCAGGGAGCGACTAGGGGACGGCTGAACGGGGAGCACCTGGGGAGGAACTGTCGCCCGCGGGAGGAACAGCAGACACCCGGGCCCTGGGGTGGGGCTGGGTTCGCCCGGAGCAGCGAACAGGGAAAATGGAGGGGAACAGGCAGGGGAGCAGACTGTGAACTCCTTCCTAAGGGAGCGCCCTTCCCCCGGTGTGATGGGAAGTCACAGGAAGGGGGCCAGCGGGGGTTCCTGACGGGATGTGCCCCCAGAAAGATGCCTACAGGGACCAGATGAAGGGTGGGCTGCGTGAGAGCAAACCCTGACCCGGCGAAGTCGAGGAGGAGCACCTGTGGCTCCAAGCAGGGGCTCTAGCACGAAGATGGAGACAGCGTTGGGAGGAGAGGCTGGCAGGCCTGGCTGAGGGCAGCAGGGCTCTAGCAGGAAGATGGAGACAGCGTTGGGAGGAGAGGCTGGCAGGCCTGGCTGAGGGCAGCAGGGCTCTAGCAGGAAGATGGAGACAGCGTTGGGAGGAGAGGCTGGCAGGCCTGGCTGAGGGCAGCAGGGCTCTAGCAGGAAGATGGAGACAGCGTTGGGAGGAGAGGCTGGCAGGCCTGGCTGAGGGCAGCAGGGCTCTAGCAGGAAGATGGAGACAGCGTTGGGAGGAGAGGCTGGCAGGCCTGGCTGAGGGCAGCAGGGCTCTAGCAGGAAGATGGAAACAGCGTTGGGAGGAGAGGCTGGCAGGCCTGGCTGAGGGCAGCAGGCCTGTGGGCAGCAGGGGTGGGGCGGGGGAGGCACCGGCACCCAGAGCAGGAGGGAGTGTAGCCTCGGGCTGAGGGCGGGAGGGGCAGGAGGGAAGCCAGGCTGGCACGGCCTGAGCAAGACAGGAACAGGATACTGGCCGCTGCCCTTGACAAAGACAGGTCACTGGGGGCTGGAAGAGCCACGTGGAGGGATGGCGAGCCCACATGACCACAACAGACGAGGAGATGGTGACAGTGGGGCCAGGAGGCGGGAGGCGCCGAGCGCACAGAGAACCCGCCAGGCTGGCGCCCGAGGACCGTGAGCTCACCTGTGCCCCAGGCGGGAACAGGGCCCACCGAGGCAGACATGGGTGCCTGGGGGCTGCTTCTCCGGGCAGAGGGGGTGTCCCGACTGGCGACCACACCAGCCCAGACAGCAGTGAGGGCACCTGGTGGTGGTGGTGCCGACACATCCAAAGGACATCTTCCACCAGATCCACCTCAAAAGCACCCTAGGGGGGCTTCCCTGGTGGCGCAGTGGTTGAGAATCCGCCTGCCAATGCAGGGGACACGGGTTCGAGCCCTGGTCTGGGAAGATCCCACATGCCATGGAGCAACAAGGCCCGTGAGCCACAACTACTGAGCCTGCGCATCTGGAGCTTGTGCTCCGCAACAAGACAGGCCGCGACAGTGAGAGGCCCGCGCACTGTGATGAAGAGTGGCCCCCGCTTGCCACAACTAGAGAAAGCCCTCGCACAGAAACAAAGACCCAACACAGCCAAAAATAAATAAATAAATAAATAAATTTATATATATATAGCTTTAAAAAAAAGCACCCTAGGGAATGAATCCAAAACTTTGCAGATTTTACTTAAAGATTTCCCAATGCAAAGGTAATTTCGGACAACAAACTATCAATAGCATTAGGTCCAAAGTGGGCTCACAGCACTTGGGAAGCCCTGCCCTCAATAAAAAGACAGGCAAGCAGCCTGACATTAGCTGATCTTCTGGGTCTTTAATGAGACTCGAAATACACATTAAAGACTGTGCTTTAATCCCAGCTGTTCACAGAGCTGTGAAATCTACTTCTGGACGTTTCTGAACAAATAATTTGATTTATTCTATATCTGAAAAGAGCCTCACTTTTCATACACAAAATCACTAGAAACCCATCTTATCAAAGAGGACATTATACATAACATGAAAAACAAGAAACCACCTCTTAAAACGCTTTGAATAAAAAGGTTACAATCACCTAGGGCCATACAAATAATCAGATGACTCACAAGTTGAGAAGGCAACTAAACAAATCACCCTGAATATGAAACGCCTGAAGCAAGTTATTCGATTAGATTTTACTGAACCTCTTCTGAGCTTCCCATTTGTGGGGACATGAAGCCCAGCCCTAAGGTGTTTAGCGGTGGGCGGGGGGGGGGACGGGAGGGGGACGCGGAGGAAGGGGGTTCTGGACTCTGAGAAATCCAGGAGGCCCGCCGGCAGCGCCCGCACCCCCAGCCCTCCAGCCCCCCAGCGCGGCCTGTGCCTCCCCAGGCCTCCTCCCAGGAGAGGCTCCTCTCAGACACAGCCGTGCACCCACAGCGACAGACCGCAGCCTCAGTCGTGCACACCACAGCCTCACCGAGGAGGACGAGGTGGTTCCAGGGGCACGGAGTCAGAGGACAGCGGCAGGGAGGCTCCGAGGGCGGCGCCCACAGAATCCCCGCTTCTCTCTTCCGATGATCATCGATGATCGCCACGGATGCCGGCGGGCGCTTCTGGAAAGCGGCCAACGGGAGTGTAAGCTAAGCTGGGACAGCGGTGCCCAGGGCATGAGAGGGACCCCGTGGCCCGGATCCAGTTCCGGAGCCGGCCGGGAAGTGCGAAGGACGCCAGCACCCAGCAGCTACTCTGCACCTCGGGGCCCAGTGCCTGCTGGCCGGAGTCACGTGCAGGCGGGTGTGACCCCACAGTGTGTCAGTAGCCAAGCTGCTTCCGTCCTCCCAAGACTCTGCTTATCTCAGAGCCTGGGTTTCCTGGTTTTCACTGTGCTGACTGAGTAAATGTGGGGGGGAGGGGATGACCTGAGACTCCCCAAAAGGGGTTCAATGGCCTAGTAACAGATTACCTTGCTGGCTCCAGAAAACAGGTTAAAGATTTCCTTGGCTTTAGAAAACCAGATGTGATACTAGTTTTGGTATCTTTAGGACCCAGGATCTATCTTCAAGACAAAGAACTAAAAATACAAACGTGTGATGATGAATTACTCCTATTTCATAGGACTGAGAGGCTTTACTTACTAAAAGTTTTAAAATAATTACTCAAGAGTTAGATTTAAGCCATTAAGAGCTTCACTGATTTCCTCCACATCATCTACTGTGTTTTTGTACAATCCCTAATTTGCTCATTACTTTAATATTTATAGAAAGATGTTTTGTTTTTCCTATTCTGTGATACGATTAGTATCAGTCTGACATACATTTAAGTACAAATAAATAAGATGTATCCATTTTTAAAAATCCAGTAGGAGCACAACAATGGAAAATTACTTTTGACGAGGGTTCCTGAATTCTGATTCTAAGATTTAAAGGTAACCTATGAGGATTCAACCTTCACATTAAGACTTGATCCCCATAATTGTTATTTTCAAAGACTAAATTCCAAGGTATAACTATACCCCCCCAAATAGGTATTTATTCCCATGAAAAATGTTTTCTTTGACATCCATTTTTAAATCCCCCTCATAAGCCAGTTGCAAAACGGTCGAAAGAGAAAGGAGGGCCAGCCCGGTCAGCATCCCCGAGAGGTCACAAGTCACCCCAGAGTTTCTGTCCATCCTCAACGGAGACCCCAGAGGGCGAAGGTGTCAAGCGGGAAGGGGCGAGGAACGAGAACGGGTGCTGGCTTTGGATCTCGACCGAGGGCCAGGCCACACCTTCTGCACCAGCGGCCCCAGCAGCGCAGTGACCCGTCCTTCCTCGGAAGGTTCTTCTCCGCAGGTGGCTGCGCGAGGGCCAGGCGCAACAGCCACCCGTGCTGTGCTTTCACACGCTCGACTGCTCCTCAGCCTCTCCAGAGGAAGGAGGGAAGCTGATCTCTGAGGTGTTGGTGTTCGAAGTTGCTTGAATAAATAAACTAGAGTATTTTTTCTTATCAAAATAAAATACTGACTTTTAAATTAAAAACAAACTAATTTTGCAAAGGATTAAAAAGGCAGAACTCCCAATCAGTTTGGCAGAACTACGGGCAGGTGAACTTCTCAGGCCCAGCGGCCTGCCTCCCGATTCCCCAGCCTGCCCTCCACACCAGTTACCCCAGGTCGAGGCCCTCAAGCTCTTCCTCCCCAGGGAAGCCTGCCACTCTCCCTGGACTGCAGCCCACAGGGGCACAGGGTTCCCCCCCCCCTCCACCCCACATGGTTCCAAGGCATGCGGCAAACACGGAAGAGCACTCGGTGACCAGGCTCCCACCCCTCGGAGCGCCCAGCTGCCAGAAGCACAGCCCCACACACCCTAACGCCATCGGGAGCTAGAAGAGACCATGCTGGTGGGGAGCAGCCCTCGGACCCCCCAGAACTGCAGCGGAAGATGTCAGCTCGTCCCTGGCTCCTCCTCGGATGACAGGCCACACACCATAAAGCGTGTCACTTCACTAAACTTCTCCAGTTAGTCTACTGTCGCAACCCTTTTAAAACACTGACCTTTCCTAATGTCAAAATCACCTTTGCCTTTTCATTGTGAAAATTTGGTAAAAGCAGAAATAATTATATAAGTAGTTAAGCTAAACGTCAACTAGCATCGAAGCAGGGAGTTTCAAAACTGAAGCAGTGGAAGAAATCAGATGAATTCAGGGTTGATTTAAGGTAACACCAGGGGCAAAGACAAGCAGATGTCTGAGCAAGGAGAAAACGGGCAAGGATGGTAAGATTAGAAAGACGCACAACTTCAAGGTGTGTCAGAACCTGTGCTCCGTGAGGAAGGAGACGGGTTCTTTACCCACTGCTACACCTTTGGAATCCAAATGACGACACATAGTAGACGCTCAAAAAATGCCTGCTGACTGACTGCACAAATAAATGAATGAAAAAAGCCTTAATTTATACTAAGGAAGATGAAAAGTTACATGATTATAATGATGCTAGCAGCCCCTCAGATTTAAGGAAAGTTACTATCACAGAACCCACACTGTTTTCTAATAAAGTTAGCGCCACAATAGTAATCACGAGTCAGATGCTCTGTTTTCCAATAAAACTCACTGTGAGCTCGATATGTTACCATCTTTAAACAAGGTGGCCGAGGCGGTTCTCGGGGGGAATGAGGTGCTAGGAACGCACAGGACAGAACGCTAGGTCTAAAGACAGAGCGAGGACGCAGCGTGACCAAGGTGAGGACCCAGGGTGACCAAGGGCAGACCCCTGGGAGGTGCGGCATTGATGCGGGTGGGCAGGGGGGGCCACGGAGGACATCCGGGATGGTCACGTGAGCCACACAGGCACGGCCATCCCCAGGCTGCCCACCGGGCTCTCAGCAGCTGGGCCAGCTCCTAGCACCCAAGAGAGGACGGTTCCATCTCAGGGATTCTGTGGGCCACCAGCCAACAGCTAGCTCATCAGCAGCTTGACACAGGTAATGGTGAGAACACTTATGCCACGGAAACTGGCAAATGCTACAAATCAGGGCTTTTTACAGTTCCCCCCCCGCCAAAAAAGCCATTTGTTAAGCATTTATCAGCACACCACTGAAGTGACTTATAGTACGTAAACTATGTCTCAAAAAAAGCACGTGGGATGAGGGGGAGAGGAGGGACTCATTCTAAAAAAGAAAAAACATTAAAATAAATAGCAAATTTAATTGTCAGTGTTAAGAGTAAAGTAAGGTTTTTCCTGCAAATGAAAGAATATTTAACATCAGGAAATCTATGAATGAAATTTACTATATTAACAGATAGGAGGGGAAACCATACAACCATCTCAACAGATGCAGAAAAAGCAACCAATAAAATTCTATTGCTGTAAATGATAAAGTTTATTTTTAATAAAACTCTCAGCAAAGTGGGACGGCGACTTGCTTAACTACGTGAAGGGCATGTACAAAACGACTACAGTAAACGTCACCCTCAGTGAGGAAGCATGGGAGGTGTCCACAGTGAAGCTGGAACCAGAGAAGCGACTGCTGGTCGCCACCACTGTCCCAATACCCCACTCGGCCTGGCACCACGAGTTCCAGCCAGTGAATAAGGGGAAGGTGCAAAAATTAGAAAGGAAGAGGCATTGCTTGCACAACGTGATCCTCTCCCCAGGATGAGTTGGGGACACAATCCACATGCAAAACTCCACAGCTGGTACCCAACAATGACAAGCAAGAGGAAACGACACCTTCTGAAGCAGGAATTTAGGCTAGGATACAAGTGGCATTTCTGGTCGCTGAGCAAAGGGCAGACCATGCAGTGACCGAGGCAACTGTCTAGCCAACAGGAAAAAATATTAGATCCTGGCCTCAAACTGAATAGAAACAGACTTCACACAGATTAATAGGCTAAATGTGGAAAACAGAATATAAAACTGCTGAAAGAAATTAAGGAGGAATGACTCCCGACATAGGAAAGTGTTCTTAGGACTCAAAACCCAAGTTGTAAAGGAAAAGACTGATAAATCTGAATATATAAAAATTTTTAATTTCTCTTTGGAAAAAAATAATAACATCAAAAGACCAAGGACACCAAGGAAAGCCCCTGTAGCCATGTGCGAGGTCCCCAACCTGCGCCTCTGGTCACAGCGCCTCTTCCCACCGGGTCCAGGAGATTCCGGTGCCCTCTTTGGAAGAAGCATGCCCCTCTGCGCCACGGGTACGGGACGCATGTCTCCAGAATGCTCCGCATCAGGGCTCGAGGTGGCCAGAATTCCCAGTAAGAAGGCAAGAGAGTGTTTCTCCCTGGGACGGCGCTGAACCCTTCCTCCCGAGGCAGAGTCGAGGAGAGCTCAGACGGCGGTGGCGGGGGTGGGGACAGTGGACAGCGGCGCAGAGTTCCCACGTAGCCCCCACCCAGCTTCTCCTAAGGGTCATATCCTATGGCATCACTGAACAATGATCAAAGTCAGGACAGTACCGTGAGCTCCACTACCGCAGTCTCACCAGTTTTCCCACTAACATCCTCTCTGCCCCAGGACCCCCTCGAAAGCCCATACTGCATTTCGCTGGCGTGTCTCCTTAGGCCCCTCCAAGCCCGTCTCTCGGGACGTGGACGGTGAAGAGCCCTGGCCAGGTGTTTTCGGGACACCCTCTCCTGGGGCCTGCCTGCCACTTCCTCGTGCCTACGCTGTGCCCATGCCCATGTGGGGGAGAGGCTATGACTGCGACCTGTCTTATCACATCGATCTCCTGGGTGAGGTGGTGTCTGCTGGCTTTCTCCACTCTAAAGTTACTACTTTTCCCTTTTCAATAAATAAGTAACGTGGGGAAGAGATAACTTTGAGACTAGAAAAATATCCTGTTTCTCCTCAAACTTTCATTCACTAATTTAGCGCCAGTCCTGGGTCCCGTCTAAAGTAACTATTGCCCTGGGGTCCGCCTCAGGGTGACCGTCTATTTCCTCCTTCCTTCCCCGCTGATTAACTGGAATTCTTCGGCTCCCCTTCTCCCTGCTTACTGACTGTTATTCATGTGTATCAGCAGAGTGATGGACGCTTCCTTTACTCTACGGGTTATAAGCCAACACCATCGTCACCCATGCCCTTGCTCAGAGCCACCAGCTCTGACCCTCTCCCCGCCCACATGGCCCCGTCCTTTCTGAGCTCTTCCCTGTACCACGAGGGGGTCCAGTCGCATCTTCTTGGAGGATCCCTTCTTCTTTGCTCGGAGAAAGCACCTGGGTGTCCTCGGGGGACTGGATAAGGAGCTGTGCGACTGAGCACCAACATCTGTGTCTCTGCACCGTCTGGCACATGGACAAACACTCAAAACTGCGGTGCACACTGACACCTGGCTCCAGCCCAGTGCCCTCTGTCCTCTGTCCTCTGTCCCCTCCCCTCGTCTGCAACTTCTTCCCACCACACACCCACTGTTCCATCCTTATGAACACGTCCCCACCGCAACCTTACCCCCCGGAGAAACAGACAGTTTCTGGGCAGTACTGTGTGCAGCCCTTTCTGTCTGTGGCTTTACAGAATCTAGAAAAGTACTGTTTTCCAAAATCCAGCTGATTCTTTTCTTCCCCACCCCACCCCTGCTGTAGCTCTGTTATTGTTTTGTGCTACACTGAGCTTTGGTTCTGTCTGTATCCCATTATGGGTCCCCCCAGTCCTGGTTGAGGTTCATGTATTTTGTTCTGGGGTCCACGGTTCCCAGAGTCGGGCTGTACTGAGACGTCCACTCAGAGAAGCCCCACGCCCACCCCTCCAGCCACCTGTGCCCCCCCTCCTTTCCAGCCCCCCACCCCAGCCCCTGCAGGGCCCAATCCCTTTCGTCCTTGATTTTCCTTCCTGTTTTCCTTTTGCGCGGAGGCGCAGATACGCATGTTTTCTCATGAGAAGGGAGCTCACTCGATACCCTCTGGCACTCAGCCCTGCTCCCTTCCTGCATGTTCTGGAAATCGCCAGAGACCCACCCCTCCACACGGCTCGTTGTAACGTGGTCACCCAGAGTCGATCCGCCCGCCCCTGACTGGACATTTAGGTCACTTCCATCTGTGTTTTCATCTTGTTGGAGGCGTGTCCTCGGGCTGAATCCCTAGAAGGGGACTGCAGGGGCAAAGCATTGAGCACATGGAGTTTGCAGGCTGAGTGTGGTTTTTAACACGCCTAATAGTTCTTCGTTGATTTCCTCTGATGAGTGAAAGGAAAAACCAAATACTGGGGAAGAGTTCCTCTGTCCCACACTGAGCACAGAGGGTGTCACCACAAGAAACCCTGGTCGCCTGTGCTGGATCTGATCCACGGTATTTCATCCCGGAAGTAACAGGTCCACACTATTCAAGACATGCAGGGCACATCGTGGAGACAGACCTGAGAGCGCGCCCAGGGGTCCCACGGGCAGCTGTGCTGTCAGCGTCACACGTGCCGTCATTCTAAGCCCCACTCCAAGCTCCTGTGCACACAGAGATGTGCTCGCTCACACGCAGAGCAGCACTATGCACAGAGGCAGAAAGCAGAAACGATCCAAACGCCCATCCCTGGTGAAGAGCTAAAAAAGGTGTGTGACCCCCACACAACAGAGCCCTAGTCAGCCGCTGAAAGGAACAAACTGATAGGGACAGAAGAGGATAATCAAATCGCTCAGAAATGCCATTAGGGGATTGCAGACAGACAGGGAACTTTAGGGGGCTTTGGGAGACAACAGTAAGTTAATGATCACTCAAGAAAGCAGGTTTGCTTAACCACAAAACCATGTAACAGAAGCATGAGCCGTGCCTCAAAACAATAAAACAATGTTGGCATGAGACCCACATGCTGCCCAATGAGCTCAGTAAGTTAATGACCCCTAAGACATGCTCTCTGCACACGTAAAAAACAGTAATTTATGGAAAGGTGACATTTCAGACCCTCACTGTACTGAGATCTGAAATAATTTTTCCATTGCACCGTGACAGTCCTGGCTTGACCACATAGAGACAAGAAAACTCCCCAGTGCAACCAGGAGGAGGAGCTGATGATGGAAGCACGGCATCTACTCAAGAATGAGGAAGATAGTGGTCTCTTCCCCCTCCCACTTTTCCTTTGATTATAAAACTGTAGCCCACTAAGTTCTCGGGTCACGGCACCCTCTCGCCCAACCGCCTGTAAGACTCACAAGTGTCCTTTTCTAATAAATCACTTCTTATCTATCACTTTGCCTCTCGCTGAATTCTTTCTGCGCTGAGACATGAAGAACTGAAGCTCCTCGGAGCCTCCCCCAAAAACACCACCTAGCGGTTCCATAACTACTGATCCATTGTACAGCATGGGTGAACCCCAAAAACATTATGTGAGCTGAAAGAAGCCTGACTCAAAAGCCTGCATATTTTTTTAAATAAGATATCTTTTTTATTTTTTTAATTTTTATTTATTTATTTATGGCTGTGTTGGGTCTTCGTTTCTGTGCGAGGGCTTTCTCCAGTTGTGGCGAGTGGGGGCCACTCTTCATCGCGATGCACGGGCCTCTCATTATCGCGGCCCCTCTTGTTGCGGAGCACAGGCTCCAGACGCGCAGGCTCAGTAATTATGGCTCACGGGCCCAGCCGCTCCGCGGCCTGTGGGATCTTCCCAGACCAGGGTTCGAACCCGTGTCCCCTGCATTGGCAGGTGGACTCTCAACCACTGCGCCACCAGGGAAGCCGAAGACTGCATATTGCATGATTCCATTTACATGAAATGCCTAGAAAAGGCAACTTCAGAGAAACAGAAAGCAGATCGGTGGTTGCCAGTGGCTGGAGGCGGGAATGGGAATTTACCACAAACACACACAAGGAGCATTTTGGGGTGATGGAAACATTTAAACCTGGACTGTGGTAACAGTTGCACAGCTTAGAAATTCATGGAAATCGCTGACTTCTCTACTTACTGAGGGTGAATCTCATGGTAGCTTCTCAAGCAAGAGGAAACAAAGCTTCCCCCAGGGCCTGCCCCAGCTGTACTTCCTACCCACATCTTCCCATCACTCAAAGATGGACGCTCGGACCGCAGGCTGGCCGTCGCACCATCTGTACAGTCTCTCTCCACCACCAGTGAGGCTGGGCAGGCACCTGGGCGGGGGGGTCTCCCTGTGAAAAGCACACGCCTGCCGTGGACAGGGCCGCAGGCACGTAGCACGGCTCCCTCACAGCAGAGCTCTGCCCCACGAATCCAAATCCAGCACACCTTTCCCGGGCTACGGCATGGCTCAAAGTCTTGACTAACTATAGGGAAAGGCCTCCAGTTCCTATAGCAAGGCTTCCAGTGAGAAACACTGTAATTCATCAAGTTCGGCTCCTTCCTACCTGTGCCGCGCACGCCCAGGGCAGATCGCTCAGGGGGAATGTAAGGGGCGCTGGGCTGGTTTACACAATACCTGCTCTTCCTTTGGAAATATCATCAATACCCTCGGTTTCATTAGAGGATTAAAATTAAAGAATAGAAAGCGTCACTGTGCAATGATCAAATATGTCTCTCATTCATGTGCACGTGGGTGAAAACCATCTCCTACGTGACACCAAAAAAATACAAAGAGGAAAAAACCCCAGAGTAGGCGTCAGAAGATGTAGATTTAAGCCTGGTCTGCATGTGGCTGACACTGGACCACTTGTTCAGAAGGACCACAAGCCAGCAGTCCTGACACAGAGGTGGTCATCTCATCACTTCTAAAAACCAGCTGACACTTGATGGAAAAGGTTTTTTTCCATAGCATTTCACTGATGGTCAAATTTAAGCTGAACTCTGTGGCCCTAAATTCTTGCAGCTCTGACATCCTACAATTCATTCCTACAAACTCCACATCTTCCTGGATTAGGGTTTCAGCCTCAACCCCCTCACCAGTTTCTACCTGCAGCAAGTGAGTCTTCACTATTTACTGCTTGTGCTGCTACTTCCCTGGAACCGTTAATTTAAAAAATCACTACATGAGGAACTTTAAACGTTTAGATAGCTTTTTAATGAAGATGAAGTTTTAATATATTAAGAAAGAAAGGATAATCCTCCAAAGTATCCCGCCAAAAGAACACTATATCAAAACAGGCATATGGTAAAACCTAACACAGATGACCAACTCAGAACAGTAATTCCTTTTGACTACTATTTTGGGTAGATTCCTATTCTGAAAAGGAATCAAATTCAAAATGATCAAGATGAATAAATGTGCATTTGATGTAATTAATTTCATTCATACCTAGAAGAGAGCAGACATGACAGGCCACACCATTGCTATTTAAACTGTGGCCCGAGCACCTAAGCCTCTGGAACTACACCTCCATAGACGGACTTCAAGCTGTTCGTGCTCAGGCTACACCAGGTGAGTGTCTGCGTGAACTATGCTTTCCAGCCTCCTTCATGTAGCGCTCAGGGGTTGCATTTGTGGGGGCCCAGCAGCCACCCACCCCTTCTTGGGCATATCTCCCTGGGTGAGTTCCCCTTCCTAAGGCAGAAGCCAGAAATCCAGTCCCCTGTCCTCGCACTGCCACAGCACGCAGACAAGGCAGGCTGTGCCCACCTGACACCTACAAAACCTCACCCCCAAGCAAAGCAGCCTGAGCAGGTGCCAGGACGGCGCTGACAGAAGGGGAGCTGGGCATCGGGAGGCGACAGCGGCCCACCAGGAACTGCGAACCGTGCCATCTCTCGGCCTCACGCGGGTGATGAGAAGCTGCCTTACGTCCTTGAGCAAACTCCTTCTTCAAGGAGATCACTCACCCTAAGCGAGGGAACACTTGGAGCAGCAGGGAACTTGGGCTGTTGGCAACCAAAACGAGAAAAGAAACTGGACTTGTGAGCACAGCCCGTGAGAAGAGGCGCAAACACAAAGCAACTTTGAACCGTACTCTCCAACCTGCCCAATGCATGTGTTAATGCCCTCAGTTTCTAACGCTTCCCGGATACAAGAGGACTGATGAAATATTACCTACTACCGCGTTACCTTTACTCATTTCTGACAAGCTCGAGACCTGCAAACCTGAAAAACCAATCCTCGCCCAATTTAATTCAACATTTAACACAGTCTCGTCCCCTAAGAGTGAGAAACCAGAGAAAGGGATCAGGGATCAGTCGGGCTCCCTGGGGTCTGGTGTTTCCTCACTAAGCCAGAGCCCATTACTCTACCCCCTGGCCCCGCCTGCTGGCCCACCTTGCTCCCCTCTTCCGAGAAAGCTGCGGGTCCAGAGGGAGGTGACAGGACACCTTGTGCCAAGGCCAGCCTCTTGTGCACCCAAAGCCGCCGCAGTGACCAGCACTGCGTGCTTTTCACACAGGGCTGCTCAGAGGTTAAATATTTGTTGACATCTGACTGAATGACCCTCGAAGCGCTTAGAATTTGTTTTTCGACTCCTACGTACAACAGTCCTCTAGAAATGGAGTGACCTTGGACATCACCAACTAGACCACCCCCTTCACACTCAAGGAACCTGCGGCGGACAGCCCACCAGGTCAGAGCTGGGCTGGGACGAAGGGCCCAGTGTCCCAATTTCCAGTCAACTCTTCTGTTGGCTCCCCTACCAAACAGCTGTGAAGCTACATTTCTTCCAATTTTTAAATCCTCTGAGCCTCCATGGTGAATTAAGTATTTTTTATTTTATTTGGCTGCTTTTCTGAAACCTTCTGGAATTATTCAAAGTATTCTCACTTTCACCAAGATGTAGTTATGAATATTACTTCTCTACAACAGGTACTGTTATTTCTTAAGACAATGCATTTCAATTACATGTCACCTAAAAGCAGTTAACAGAACAAGAGCTATTTCTTTTTTCAACTTGAGGACTCTCTGTTTTTAACAGATTAATTTGCTATATTACACTTTATAGTTTTAGAACAATTTTGAATGTTTTATAAATGTTTCTGTTCTACAAAGAAAAGCACAGAAATCTGGAGATAACACAGACATATGGGGCATAAATATATGACTGATTCACCAAGTACAATAGGAGCGGGGGGAGGGGTACAGTATGCTCAGGCAGAAAAAACACATTTTCAGAGGCAAGCAGCCTCAGTTCAGATTCTACTACCTACATTAAAAGTAAGAAAAAGTTATTCATTCATTCAACAAACAGTGGTAAGTGCCTTCTATCTGCCAGTCATTGTTCTGGGCCCTGAGGATAAAGACAGAACAAGACCCCTGCCTTCCTGAGGCTTCCACTCTGCCAGGCAGGCTGACGAAAGGGAGGGAGTGGTGGGTACAGAGGGCAGATGAACAGAACGGACAACAGGGCACTCAGTGGGGAGGAGGTGAGGCTATGGAGGAGCGAAGCCCACCAGAAAGCCGGAGGCAAGGCCCCAAGGGCCTGGCTGGAGGGGGTGGCCAGAGGGGCAGCGGGAGAGGACACCTCTGAGATGAGGGCAGGTACAGGGCTCTGATCTATGCTCCAGTTAAGGCTTGGATCTGAACAGACAGGAGCAGGGAGGGGCTGTGAGGCAGCTACTCAGGTAAGCCAGGTAAGAGGGGATGAGGATGGTTCCACAAGACGGATAATCCTAAGATTATCATCAGGAGTAAACTAGATTAAACTGATTCCACCATGGCTGACACATAGTAAGAGCTTAATAAATGTCAGCTAAATTATCATCCCACTTTCCCAGGAAGTTACTGAACCTCTTCCGTCAGTTCCTGATCTGAAAAATAGGCGCAATGAAACGTCTATTGTGAGGACTGTGAGGAACGACGGATAGAAGCGAAGTCCTACCCAACAGAAGTTTAAGCACACGTGTGCCTGTGTTTCACAAACAATACATGATATATCTGACAGATCACACATAAGTATGTATCAAAATAAATACTCTGCACGCCACACGCCAGGGGATAAGAATCCCCACCTCAGATCCCTCTGGTCTCAGCATCCACAGCTCGAAGAGCCCTTCTTAACCCTCCAGGCCCCCCCCCCTCCTGGACCCCACCCGTCAGCCGACACCTCTGCTCGCTCCTCCCAGCCGCCCTGCACAGCTCCCACCAGGCCTCTGTCCTCCGCCAGGGCCTCCCATCTCACTCCGGGGCCCCCCGTCCCCTCGCTGCCAGCCCTTCCTGGGCTCAGGAGAGCCCGCACAGCTGGCATCCCCACGGATGCCCTGACAGAGGCCACTCCAATAAGCAGCCTTCACGTTGGCTCAGTACGTGGGCGCCCCACCTGGCCGGGTCGCCCTGAGGGAAGGCTGGCTCCCAGGGGCAGAGACCTCTCCCGTCTCCCGCATCCGGCCGGGGAAGGCCCTCAGCCAAACCTGTCCACATCCACGCAGGGCAGGGGGACGTGATCAGGCAGAGCAGTGGGAAGCAGCTCCCCCCAGGCCACCCCGCGGCTGGAGCGCAAGGGGTCTGGGGCCTCGTGCGTTTCATCCTGCTGATTCAACTACAGAGAAGGTTGATGGTTTGAAACTCCAAACCCGAAAAAAAAAAAAAAACAAATAACCACAAGCAGTACAAACTGACATGCAGGGAAGATGTTTTACCATTTTACCAGGCAACTAGAAGCCAGTGCTGCTGCCCCAGTGGGGCTTAAGCCTACGGGGGCCCAAAGCAACACCACCCACCTCCCAGGAGGCGGGGGCAGCCGTCCTGGATGCAAAACTGGCATTTCCCTCCAGAGCTTTAAGACAAATGCAGCACGAATCAGGAGCCAAGTCTGCTGAGTCCTCTGAGTAGTACTAAATTTGGTGAATAAAGGTGCCAACTTCTAGTGAAGCTGATGATACTTCTAGAGACGAGTGAGTTTTTTTTAATAAAGAAAAACGCTATTTCCACATGAATCCTTCTGTAAGGATGCCCCACGGTGTGTTTAGCACCAGAAGCTAATAAGAAACTAGATCCTAAGTCCTACAGCACAATTCCCAAGTTTCCTGGACTGAGCACAAAATTATATTTTATTTTATGCCCTCCTTTCAAAGGGGCAGCATGTCTCTTAGAAATATTTTCGAAGTGCGTCAAGGCTCCCATGCACAGAAGTCCTGCCTCGCTCCGGGGGCTGAACTGGCCCTGCTCCTCCCTCCGGCCACCCCCTCTCACCGGCCCAAGGACCGTGCCCCTGCAACTGTCCCTGCCCAACGCACTAGAACTCTGTCCTCCTCCACTGGATCAGCCCTGTCAGCCCAAAACACATGACAATCACTCTCACTTAAAAAACAAAAATAAAAACTCCCTTGAGCCCACAACCCTCCGGCTTCTGTCCCGTTACCCCGTCCTCCTCCAGAGGATCCTCCACACTCGATGCGCTCCACCCCTCCCTCCACACAGCCCTCCCCACTGCAAGGCCGTCCGCCTCTTATCAAATCCAGGACCCTCCCCCTCTTGTGGACCCCTTGCGCAAAGCCCCCAGGCTCAGTCTGCACCCTCCTGCTCTTCTGTGTGGACACCCACAGCCCGGCCTACGGTTTCAAACGTCAGCAGTACACAGATGACCCCCACATTCACATATCTGGCCCCAACCTCTTCTTGAGCCAAAGTAAGCCCTCTTAAGCACCGTTAGTGAAGTACTATTTTAGGCCCTTTGCATTAGCTCAGCTATCGACCCACCGACCCCAGAAGACCACGTGCTGCTCTTCCTCCTAATTTACGGGAGAGAAAACTGAAGCACAGGAGGATCAAAGCGCGCAAGCTCACACACCTGGTGCGCGTGGGACAGAGACCCACCCGTGGGCCCACCTCCCCACCTCACAGCCTCGCCAGCCTGCTCCTCAGCCAACGACCTGGGGGTCGCTCTGGGCTGTTCCGTCTTGCAGAGACTACTGGCAATCCCGATGGGCCGCCTGCAAAACACACCACAGTGCCTCAGTTCTAAGACCCGCGTTTTCCCACATCTTCACGACTCTGAAATCGGGCAGGAACTCTGAGTAATCACTCAAACTCAGCCGTCCCTCTAGGACGCATGACTGACAGGGCAATGTGACCCATCAACAGGTCAGTCCACAAATCCTTTAAGGACCGGAAACCTCTCCTTAACACCTGCCGGTAGGATCAAGAAAGCGTCCAAACTCGCGGATCGTATATCCGCAGCTTGGACGCGTCCCAGAGACAGCAGTGGTGCAGTCGTGAGAAATGCCACCTCGGCAAGAGACGGTGACAGCACAGCGGACCATGCCGTGGGGCTGATTTGGAGGAACCAAATACTAAAGGGGAAGACATTTTATAATTACTTTATTTCACTCACATCTTCCTTTTTCATGAAAGCACAAGACTGGCATGATTTTAAAAGTCTATGCTTAAAGTCTAAGAGCTCTTTCAATACATGACACCTAAGTGAGAGGAAAGCATTGTGTCACAGGCAAACTGGCAACATTTTCCTGTTAACAGTACAAAACATACTGCCGCAACTTACAAACGAAGCCGGACTTGATCTCCCCACCCCTGCCCTGGTGCCAGGCCCCAGCGGATCACCGTGGGCCCCCGATGCTCCCCTCCTGCGTAGGGCAGGGGAGGGGGAGAGTCCCTGCAGCGGACACTCAGGGCAGTACAACCTCCGCCACTTATCTGTGGCCTCTCTGCACCTAGCTTTACCCACATGTAAGGCAGGAGACTGAGTCATGCTTGCCTTGCAGACAGTCCTGAGATTTTAATTAATATATGTGAAGCGCTTAAACGGCCTGGCACACCACAAGCTCCCGATAAACAGTAGCTGCGTAACAGCTGGAGTGATTCTTCTCAAAGAGGAATCAGATCATGTCCTTCTGTTGTCCAAAACTCTGAAGTCAACTAGGCAGGCAGGCAGGCAGGCAGGCAGGCAGCCCTGTAAGGCTGCGATCACCGTCTAAATTCCATACCCCAGCAGAGTGCTCCCACAAGCTGCAGCCCTCCAGCCTCCGGGCTCACTCCCCGCCACCCTGCCTCCCACCCCTAGGCCACACCGGGCTCCGGCCTATTATCAGCCCAGGACAGGAAGCTTGGACCCTGGGCCTGAGGCTGTGACTCCAGAGTTCCCTGTGCCAGCACCCAGCCAGGTGGCGCCCAGCTCCCTCAGACCTCCCGACCTGCTAGATCGATTTGCCCCTCTTGGGACTTAGGACTTTTTTTTAATTTTTACTTTATATTGGAGTATAGATGAGTACAGCAAAGTGATTCATTCATACATATACATATATCTATTCTTTTTTAGATTCTTTTCCCATACAGGTTATTGCAGAATATTGAGTAGAGTTCCCTGTGCTATACAGTAGGTCCTTGTTGGTTATATATTTTATACATAGTAGTGTGTATACATTAATCCCCAAATCCTAATTTATCCCTCCCCACCACCTTTCCCCTTCGGTATCCATAAGTTTGTTTTCTATGTCTATGGGTCTATTTCTGTTTTAGAAATAAGCTCATTTGTATTTTTTTTTTTTTTAGATTCCGCATACAAGCAATATCATATGATATTTGTCTTTCTTTGACTTACTTCACTTAGTGTGATAATCTCTAGGTCCATCCATGTTGCTGCAAATGGCATTATTTCATTCTTTTTATGGCTGAGTAGTATTCCATTGTGTATATGTACCACATCTACTTTATCCATTCATCTGTCAATGGACATTGGGGTACATCTATCTTTTCAAATTATGGTTTTCTCTGGCCAGCACTTAGGACTTTAGCTGGGGTTTATGATCCTCATCTCCCCCATAATGTGAACCCCCAGAGGGTAGGAACTACCCTTGCTGTGTTCACTCCCGTCTCCAGCACCTAGAACAGTACCTGGCACATGGTAAATACCAATACCTGTGGGGCGACCACATGAGCGAAACAAGTCTGCCCTAGATGCAAGCAGTGTCACTGCACTTCCCATAAAAATACCAGGCCCCTCCGACCTACTTCCCCTCCGAGCTACTTCCCCCCCAATCTCTGCCCCGTCTTCACATTTTAAATCCACCACAAAGACAAACTGAAAACCAAAGTCGTTTTTTGGCACACTCCTAGAACACTGTACACACATACAGGAGGAGAGCAGCCGGCAGTACTAATGAGACCACCAAAAAAATGTGATAATTTGGTACTAATGGCCTGGGACCAACTGTTGTCAAGCAAGGCAGCAAGGCCAGGGGAATACCTCAGTCCACACTCCAAACAAAGCATAACTCCAAAGAAAGGCACTCAAGGAACAAGGACATCGTAATGACTTTAACGTACAATTTTTAAACGAAAGTCTCACTGTTTGCCTTTCCTACCTCACGTATTATGAACATACTTTCTAAAAGTTTTTTTGTTTTGTTTTGTTTTGTTTTTAAACAGCAGCATTTCTATCACACCAAATTGTAGGTTTGGAAATCTGTGGTTTAGAAAATTGACACAAAAAAATCAAGTTTTCCAATAAAATGGGACCTCTTTAAGCTCTTCAGTTTCATACTGAGATTGACTCTTTTTTTTTTTTTTTGGCGCACCACGCAGCTTATAGGATCTTAGTTCCCGAACCAGGGATCGAACCCAGGGCCCCGGTAGTGAAAGCACCAAGTCCCAGCCACTGGACCACCAGGGAATACCCCTGACAATTTTTCTTAAACAAGTTTTTTATAAGCTGGTAAATGTATAACTTCACCTATTAATCTCCAAAATGCACTTTCTAACTATCTCCAACCTATTTAAATAAATTCCTTGGTACTAAGTACTTACATAGCTCAGCAGAGCATTCAAGAGAATAAAACCCAGCACTTAAATAAAGCTTACAGCTAATGAATTTTGATGATTAATAAAAAATGATTAGTGGGTTTTGCTTGCACCCATGTATAAAAAAAATTCACTGCAGCACTGTTTCTTATAGCAAATATTAAAAACTATATTAAAACATATATATAACAGTGTATATATTTTGACTACTGCTGGGACAATACATAGTCAACTGGTCACAGCAGTTACAGGGAACTGATCAGCTAGGGATGGAGTGAAACGAGGTTTTCTTACGTGTTTGTACCTTTTGAGTGTACAGTGTGCACGCTTATACTTTCAAATCTATAAATAAAAATTTCAGTGGTATACATTTTTAAATTTTATAACTGAAAGTATAAATTTTATTTTTAAAATGTAATGCTATAACAGTGTTTAATAAAACAAACTGCCAGCTTTTGAACTTTTTTGAACTCTGCCTAATTTGTTCAGCACTGTATCCCAGGAGCCAAAAACAGGGAGGGCCCAGCACAGCACGACATGGATTCAGTACTTGCCAAACGAATTAGTTTGCTTTGTTCATTCACCAGACAAATATAAATTTTGAAAATTTTCTTATTCCAATCTAAAAGCAGTTGAAATGCTTTTAAGACATGTAAATTCACAGAGGACTAAAGTAGCCTACAAGCCAAGAAGTTTTTTGTGGAAGCTGTTATTCGCTAATTATCCTTTCTTCACCTCCCAGGACTGACCTCGTGAGCACGCAGCATCTCGAGATACATGTGTCATCAATTTCTCAGAGCTGGACCAATTTTCTTTTCACCACTGCCCCCTGCAGAAAGGCCTTTTTTTTTTTCCAACTACAGCTTCAAATTTTGTTGAAGGTGTAGCTGGATATATTCAGTCCCAGGAACCTTCAGACATCAAACGGGGCACTGCTCACAGACAATGCTTTCCTTGCAGAGCCCGAGTGAGTCCCTGCCTTCACCTGGGCAGGGCAGGATCGCCAGACAGCTCAGTGAGTCTCAGCGATACTTATGAGCCCTGCTGGGGGTGACCCTGCGGAGGGGACCCTGTCCCTGGAGGGACCCTGCAAGGAGGGCAGCTAAGTCTCACACCCAGGAGGAAGGGTATCAGCCAACCTCTGCCTTTTCCTTCTCCCTTTCCCCTCAGGGAAACCCTCAGCAAAAAGGTAAAAGAATCTCAGCCTCAAAGAAAAGCTGGCAATCAAAAGACACTGCCCAGGACTGCTCTTACCACAGCCCAGTGTCTTCGGAAAATGCAGCTCTAGATGGCACCTTTCAGAGGAATAAAACATACGGCAAATTTAAGAGAGAACAAAGAGGATTAATTAAATATTTCTAATCTCAAAACTTACTGATCATCAATTGATTAGGGCACTAAGAGCAGAGAAGCAAGTCTGACACCAAGCCACTTTTCCTCATACTTCGAGGGCTGAAAGCTAACCACTATCAGAAAGTAACCTTATCAGAAGTAACAACCCAAACCAGCTGGCCAAAAATACGAAGCGCGAACCAAACACGGCGCTGCGGGTCTCCGACATATAAATAGGAATGCGAACATATTTTAGGTTCCCCAGCTTGTCAACTGGGACTCCAACCCGTTTTAGCGTCCACAGCCCACTCTGACACCTTCCTCCAGACCCATTCACTACCCGGTAATTTTCCTACCGCAGATCTGAACACGTCAGAATTCACCTCGAGCCCCCAGTCGCCCCAGACTGTTCCGGATCGCTCCAGACGGCCGGCACCCGCGGGAACTTCCCCGCCCCGGGACGCCCGCGGCGAAGAGCATCCCACGCTGACACTGCGCCCTCGGGAAGGGACGCGGGGCCGTGCCTGGCGCAGCCTCACCGTGGGCGCAGCCTCCCCCCGGGGGTGCACTCTCCGCAGAGGAGGGCACCCCGCGCGGACACGGTGCCCTCCCGAAGGGGACGGGGGCGGGGGGGCCGTCCCGGGGGCAGCCTCGTGCCGGGGCGCAGCCTTCCCCCCCTAGGGCGCAGCGCATCCGGAGCAAAAGCGGCACTCCCGGGGAGGGGACAGGGCTGTCCCCAGCGCAGGCTCCCCTGCCGGGGGCGCAGCTTCATCCCGAGGGGCAGTGTCCCCTCCCGGGGCGCAGCCTCTCCTTCATCCCCGGACTCCCCGTCCGCGCCCCGGGGCGCAGCTTCATCCCGGGGCGCAGCCTCGCTCTCCCGCGGCGCAGAGCATCCCGCGCAGATGCGGCGCCCGGGGAGCAGACGCGGGGCCGTCCCGGGCGCAACCGCCCCTCGCCAGGCGGCCCGCAGCCCCTCCGGACAGCCCCTCCGGACAGCGCTCCGGGCAGCACTGGTCCCGCTCGAGCCGCGCGCCCGGCGCGGCCTCACCACCTGCCCGGCGGCGCTTACATAAACGCGGCCACGGCGCTGCGCGGCGCTGCCCCGCGCTGCTGGGCGGCGTGGTCGGGCCGCGGTGTCAGAGCCTCGCCGCCCCCGCCGCCCCCGCCGCGCCGCCTCACCTCAGCCGCGGGCCGCTCCGCGCCGCGCCGCACCGAGATTCGGACCGCGAGTCTGCGGAGCTTCGCTCGGCCGCCCGGGGCTGCGGCGCGCTGGCCGTGGCCTGGCGCGGCCCCGAGCGCGCCCCCGAGCGCGGCCCCGAGCGCGGCCCGACCGGCCGCCGCCTCAGCCACCGCCTCAGCCTCCACCCTCCGCCCTCGGTGTCGGCTCCGCCCTCCCCGCACCCCCCGCCGCCGGCCGCGCGCACGCCGGGGAGCGACGCCGCGACGCAGCACGGGCGCGCGCGCGCACGCTGCGCCGGGCTCTTTCTACGGCCCGCGGGGGACGGGGAGCGGGGACGGGGACGGGGAGCGGGGACGGGGAGCGGGGACGGGGAGCGGGGACGGGGAGCGGGGACGGGGACGGGGTGCGGGGACGGAGAGTCGGGGCGCAGAGAGCGATAGGGCAGGGGGTGTACCCGGCGGGGACCGCCCACGAGACCCCCGCCCGCCGCCTGCTGCGTGGGGCCCGCACAGTTCCCGCGCTGGAGGGCGCGCCGGGAGCGGGACGCGAAGGTGCGTCCGGCCTGTGCGGGGCCAGCTCGGGGCGTGTTGGGAGGAGAGGGTGGGGTCACGCCCCCCAGGCCCCGAGGGGCGCCCTGGGTGAGAGCAGAAGCGAGTCCAGATGACCGGTTACGGTGGTGGCGGGTCGGTGGGTTTGGTGGTGCAAGCATTCAAAGCCTCTTGCAGCCGTGCAGTAAGCGGACTCCTCTGTCTGTATTCACTGGCTCTTCAGCGGTTGCACCGAGAACATCTACACACAGGATGATAAGCGTCTGTGGAAATGCAACATCGAAGACCAGAAAAAGCAACTCGAGGCTGCAGTTCTACTCAGGACAGAAAATGGTTGGATAGGGAAAACTAGTTCTTGAATGCAGTTGGGGCGCTGGTGGTCCACCAGGCGGACTCAAGGGCGCAGATAGGGGTGACGGGCAGGCCCGGGGGCTCCACCTGCTCAGGGCCGGTGCCCGGAGACTGCTCTCCAAGGTCAAGTGTGGCTGCCGCCCTTCTCAGCTGTGGGGCCTGAGGCCGTCTCTCTGGACCGCTTCCTGTTTGCTCCAGTTTAAAATGGGGAAGAGAAGTCAAATACAGGGGAAGACCCCAGCCCAGCACTCCTTAATTGTTAGCTACTGCTGTTATTCCCAGAGTCATCGGACAGAACTGAGCATCCCTGAGAGTTCAGTGGCCTGCAGCATAAATAAACCACAGGGGAAAGTGCTGCAGCTGGCCAGTTACCTGCTTCAGGTTGCTATCTGATGGAAAGGAAAAACCTGCCTTTGGGGCCTGCCAGCTACCAGGCAAGCCCAGTGCCCTCCCTGAGGGCTGAATGCCAGTACAGGGTCCAAAGGGGGGGCTTGTTGACAACACGGAAAAATCAAAGACTCCTGGGATGCCTTCTAGGGATTAATCCTATTTTTGTTAATAAACAAAAAGTGCATGAGAACTTTATTTCTGTGTAGCAAACCACCCCAAAACTAAGTGGCTTGAAGTAATCGTTTATTTGCTCATGATCCAGAAGGCCAGCAGCTGGGACGGCTCAACTCTGCTAACGGGGTGTGGCCCATATTAGCTGGGACTGGCAGGAGCCACTCCCACAGGCTGTGGCCAGGGCTGCTGCTTGTGCTGGCGTGGCTCAGTCAGCAGCAAGAGGGAAGGCAAAGCTCGGCGCACAGGGATTTTCCAGCCTCTGAACCGTGTTTGTTTACTAATGTCCTGTGGGCCAAAGCAAGGCAGAGGGCCCAGCCCTGAGTCGGTGGAGAGGCCTTGGCCCAGCCCGGTGACCTGCAGGGAAACACATGCCTGCCCTCCAGTTGGAGTGGGCTGTGTGAATCTCAGCAGCAGTGGAGAGAGCAGTGCCGCCATGACCATGGCCTTCACGCTGCTCCAGGTGGCTGGCTGGCTGGCCTCTTGGCAGCTTTGGAGATGTCCAGGAGCCTGGGATTGCCCCTGGCTCTTGTACTCCACCTCCTCAGATGCCATCATCTCCAGGGACAGGTTTATCGTGGAGTTCTCCCTGACCACTCCTCTGTGCGCCACAGGAATGGCTCACAGAGCGTGCCTCTTCATACTGATGCGCGAGCGATTTCCAGGCACCCGGGGCCGAGACGTGGGATGTACCAGACAGGGAGGGTCATGGAGGTACCTGAGAGCTCAAGGTCCTTGATGCGGGATCCTGCAGCCTACTGAGGAAAGCCCATCCTTCCCCCTGTTCACCATCAGTGTCAGACCCGTGGACGCCCAGAAGGGGCCCCGGGGCTCCACAGAGGTGCTGGCAGCTGTGAGCACACGGTCTTCAGTGCAAGGAGCAGCAACCAGGCCTGAGCCCCCGCCCCGCCCCCCAGACCCCGTTCTGTTGTTTACCTCACTCGTGCAAACTGTGAAAATGAAATAGCGCTTCGGTGTCCAGGAAAAGATGATGCCCTAAAGCTCACCTGTAGGGATCTAGCTGGTCCCCTCTCTGCCCCAGGGATGGGGAGATAGAATCTACATGAGTGTGTGGAACTTCACCTGCTGGGAGCCCTGGCCACACAGCACCGATCCACCTCTCCCCTTTTTCCTGCAGCTGAACCAGATGGCATGACCACGTAGCTGTAGCCCACGGGCAGAAGGAGGACTTACGACAGGCACTGCGTCCGGGACAGAATGGTGCAGGAGGACGTGTAATGGTCTGAGGACAAAGACCTCGCGCACTCAGGAGCGGGGGTGTGAACTGCTTTCAGCCTGTAGCTCCCGCCGTTCGGGAATGGCTGGACGGAGGGGTGAGGTGCCCAGCCCGACGGCCGGGGAGCCGCTCTGTGCGCGTTCACACCCTGGCTCTCAGGAAGGCCTTACATGGACGGACGTGCCCAAGGCATGCAGGTGTAGATCCACTCTTTTGTCCAACAACCCAGCGGAGTGTGGCAGCCATGCAGCCCTGAGCAGGAGCAGGCGTCCCGGCCTGGCTTTCTGGCCCTCCGTTCCAGGCCTGGGGAGCTGCCGCTTCTGCTCACACGGGGTGACCCGGCCCAAGTGGTCCCACCCCTTCCTCTGCCGGCCACACACGGTCCTGGCCAGTCTGCTGAGACTGCTCCCAGGCCACAGTCATGGTTTACTCAGGCCTATGATGGTACCCCGCGGAGTGTGGATTTCAGTCATTTAATCCTGAGGAGGGACTACCTTTTTCTTGTTCTTCTGGAGCCCCTTTCACTGTAGTCCCTGTGTGCAACCAAAAATGTGTCTGAAAAAGAAATATGTAGTGCTCTGTTTTCCTTCGTTCTGCCCAGTCTGTTTGAGAGGGGACTGGAACTTTTAGATTATCGTCTAAAAGTCGGTTATTGACTTCTTGGTTTCTAAAACAGTCAGGAAGCTACACCTGCTGGTGAGTGGTAACCAGTATACTGTGATACATTTATCTGAGACATATTTTTTGCCCTATGTTTTTAAAAAACATGAAACCGGAGTGATAGAAACCAGATGCGACTAAACCTTCAGTCATTTGCTCCTGGGAGCGGACTGCTGGCTTGGGCTCTGTTCAGCTCGGGACAAGTCTCCTCCTCCGGGTCTCCCAGACCCCACAGTGAAGCCCCCAGTCAGGAGATGGGCCCGGAGCAGCCCCGTTTGTGCCCGGGAACACGCACCCACCTCCACTCCCAGCTCCAGGACTGAGGGGGAGTTCTGACTCAGGGGGATTCCGCTGGGAACCCGGGGCCGGCACTGACTGGGCCTGAAGCCCCTCTGTGCGCCTTGGACCTGAAACGTGTAAACCCAGAGGCGGTCAGGACGGTCTTCATCGCCGGCCTTGTGTACTTACCGGGAAGCCAGCCTGAAGTGAGAGCTGTGGCGCGTCAGGCAGAGCCAGGACACTGAGAACCTTCTGATGGCTTTTTAATGCCTCAGGCGGTGTGGCCTGTGTGTGGGCGAGCACACGATTAAGACGATGAACTTGCTTTGGAGCTGTTCATAGTCCGGAGGTGGGGGGGGGGGGGCAGGGGCAGGGCGTGGATAACTGGGGGCCAACCTGGTGTGAGGAGCACAGGCTGGGGTCGGACGGGGTTCACACCCGCTCTGCCCCTCGTTAGCGTGTGGCTGGGATGTCGTCTGGCCTCTCTGAGCCTCTTCTTCATCCATAAAAGGAGAGCGTGACACCCACGTCCCAGGCCCGCCCAACGCCCCAGTATGGAGAGGCTCAAGGTCGAGAGCGTGGGCGCTGCGTGCAGAGGTGTGTGCGTCCGAGGAGCTGCAGCTCGCCGCTCTCGGGAGCGATCACAGCAAGGCTCCCCGTGCAGACGGGCCTTCGGGCTGAGCCGCTGAGGATGAGGAGGCCTTGGCGGGGAGGGCGCCCCGGCGGAGGGGGTTCCCTTTCAGCATGCGATCAGAGGAGTCATCCTGATGGGGCCCCGTGGATGCTCTGCCCTCCCCAGACCGCCAGCAAAATGGGATGTGCCAAGTGGTCAAAGCAGAGGCTGCGAACCACAGCTGGGAGGCGCGGCCTGTGGCCTGTGTCTGTACCGTCCACAAGCCCCGGCCGAGTTGAACATTCATAAAGCGTTGGGGAAAGGAATAGGCGACAGACACAGGCAGGCGCGGCCTGTGGCCTGTGTCTGTACCGTCCACAAGCCCCGGCCGAGTTGAACATTCATAAAGCGTTGGGGAAAGGAATAGGCGACAGACACACGTGTGGCCCGAAAAAGCCTGAACTAGTTACCATCTGGCTTTTTAAAGAAAACGCGTGCCACCCCTGGATTAAGCCAAGTAGGGACTCCCCCTGATCTGGGAGCTAGACCGGGTCCATCAGAGCACAGAAACTGCCTGGGGAGAAAGGAGATGCGAACCCAAATCAGGGCCCCGTTAGGAAGGGGAAGGGTGGCTTGTAAGACACCCAGTGGTGTCTGCTCTAAAGCCAGTGCCTGTACCCAGGTGAATTCTGGCAGCTTAGGTCAGCAGGTAACAGTGGGAGTAGAAAGAGTTCAGACATGTTTGGAAATGCACTTGGTATGTTTGGTGCAAACAGACTTGGTGGGAAGTTGTGTAAAGGGTGTGAACAGGGAAGGATCACATCTCGCACCCAGGCTTCTGGCCTGTGTGTGTTGGAGTGGGTCACCTGGGTGATGGTGCTTTGTGCTGAGATGGGAAGACTGAAGGAAGTGCCTGGGAAGAGCCAGAGGTCCTCTTGGCTGTGCTGAGTTTGCAGTCCCGAGAAGATGTCCAGGTGGATGTCTGTGTTCAGAAGATATAAAAGATTAGGGTCCAGAGAAGAGGACTACGCTGGGGACACACAACTGGGAGCCTGGAAGGTGGAAGCAATCGCCCAGGGAGAGAGGAGAGAGAAGAGAACCTGGGCCAGACCTGAAGAGCTTCAGCCGTCAGCGTGGGATACGGGGGAGCAGGGGGGGCTGAGAACCCAGAGAGGGGAAGCCCAACAGGGGACGGTGCTTCAAGAAGAAAAGATAGGTCGGCAAAATGATGAGTCCAAATAAAGCAAGGACGGAAAACCTATTGAAGGTCATGGTGACTTTGAAAACTTCAGTGGAGTGTTGGGGACAGAACTCACTAGAAAGAGGGAACACTCCTCCCATATGAGGCTCGTCTAACCTTGACCTCAAAACCTGAAAAGGATGACTGAGGGGGAAAATGTATGAACCGCCCTCACTCATAAACAAAGCCTAAGCAAGTTATCATAGCATCCTAAACAGAACACTTAGCAAACCAAAATACAGTAATATGTAAAACGAGAACAACGACATCATGACCAACTTGGGTTTACGCAAGAATGTAACTGATTTAACACTTGAAAATCTATTACTTTAAATCACTGCATCAAGACAACAGAGGAGAATCCCCATATGATCACCACAACAGGTGTAGAAAAGGCACTTAATAAAACCCAGCATCACTCATGCTGAGAGAAACAAACTCTTAGAAAAGTAGGACTGGAAGGGAACTTCCTTAATCTGATAAAGGAAGCTACAAACACCTGAAACAAACCAGTGGTGAAGTGTGAGGAGCTTTCTCTCTAAACCAGGGACAAAGCAAGGGTGATGGTTCTTCCCACTGCTGTTCAGCATTATAATGGCGCATAAACAACAGAGGGAGACATGGCCGTGGAATGAAATGGATAAAGAAAGAAACCAGTCACGGTTAATATGATTGCATATGCACAGAAGTAAAAATAATCTAAATTATTATACTTAATAAAATCCAGCAAGATTATTGGATTTAGAATCAACACACACCCCAAAAAAGTTTCTGTACATCAGCAATGAGCAACCTATAATTTAGAAAAATGATCCTGTTTGTAATAGCAACAAAAGTATGAATTACAAGTAAATCTAACAAAAGAAGTATATGATCTTTAAGGAGAAAAAATGTTTTAAAAAATTATTGGAAGAGCAAGTGAATGTAGAGAGATTTTAATACATAAGGAGATCTCAGAATCATAAAAATGTCTCTTCTCCCCCAAATCACCTATAGAGTCAATGGAATTCTGATAAATATCCCAACATGGATCTTCATGCATCTGGACTGATTCTAAAGTATGTAACAGGAAGGCAAAGGATCCAGAATAGCCAAGACACCCTAAAGAAGAAGGCAGAGGGTTTGCACCAGCAAATATCAAGATGTACTAATAAGTTATAATAAATCAAGCCACGTTATTGGCCCACAGATGGACGAATTGACCACTGAAACAAAATAGAAAGTCCAGAAACAAACCCACACATATTTTGACGTATGACTGAAGAGGCATTGCAGATCAGTGGGAAAGGCAGTGACTTCAATAAATGATGCTTGGACATTTGTTTGTCCATTTGGGTAATAATTGGAATTAGGTATGTACCTTACACCTTACCCAAAACTCAGTTCCAGACAGATTAAGGAAAATAAAACTTTTAAACTTCTAAAATATAGGCAAATGTCTTTATGACCTTGAAGAAGGAAGAATTTTGTAAGGTACAAAAAGGGCTAACCATAAAGGTAAGATTGATCAATTTGATCATACTAAAGAACATCTGCTCATCAAAAGACGCAATGAAGTAAACAGAAATACAGCAAGTAGGGAGAAAATGTTTGCAACTATCGGAGGATTTGTATCCAGGACATATAAAGAACTAAATGTCCAATAAGCAAAGGCACACAACCTAATTAAAAATGGACAAAAGATGTGAACAGAAGAGGAAATGTGTGGCCAAAAAGCACATAAAAAGATGCTCAGCCTCATCAGTAACACGGAAATGCAGGTTCCAGTCAAAATAGTACACGTTTAGAGCCACCATATTGACAAACATTTAAAAGGCTAACAACAAATATCAAGTGTTGGAGAGGACGTGGATCACCAGAATTCTGGACCATTGCTAGTGGGAGGATAATTTGCAACCATTTTGGAAAATACTTGTCTCATAAAATTGAATATTTGTGTACCCCACTAGCCAACGACCTGACTCCTAAGTGTGCACCAGAAAGAATCCTTCCACGCGTGGTCAGGAGACAGGCAGCAGGCCGTGTTCACTCTGGCCAACTGTCCATTTCCTGGGGAAGATGAGCTGCACTGGGGTTGATCCACACGTGGAACTCACGTGGTGAAGTGGTCGTGCAGCCGTTCAGTGATCAGCGACAGCAGCACCCAACATGGGCGAATCTTGGAAATTAAACGCTGGCTGAAAAGCACGCCATTTTATAGAGCCTAAAAACGAGGAAAACTAAGCATCCGAGGGCTTAGGCATGCATACACGTGCAACGTGTGTGTGTATAGTGCTGTGTATACGTATATAACTTAGGCATACACGTGTGTGTGTGTACACACGCATACATGTGCACACATGATACATTGACTAGCAAGGCCTTGGCATGCACAAAGCCTCCAGCAAGCAGCAAGATGACAGGGAGTAGGTTAGGGGAAGAGCACGTGGATGGGGGCTCCTGGAAGTAGGCTTGGTCTTGGGTCGCGTGGTGGATGAGAGGCCAGATACGATGCTTTGTAACTTATGTATGTGCTGCATACAACCTTTTGGTAAATCAAAGAGCATATTAAGAATATTCTAAGACATGGAAGCAACCTAAATGTCCATCGACAGATGAATGGATAAAGAAGATGTGGTATATTTATACAATGGAATATTAGCCATAGAAAAGAATGAAATAATGCCATTTGCAGCAACATGGGTGAACCTAGAGATTATCATACTAAGTGAAGTAAGTCAGATGGAGAAAGACAAATATATGATATCACTTATGTGTGGAATCTAAGAAAAAGATACAAATGAATTTATTTACAAAACGGAAAGAGACCCACAGACATAGAAAACAAATTTATGGTTACCAAAGGGGAAGGGGTGGGAGGGATAAACTAGGAGTTTGGGATTAACATATACACACTATTATATATAAAATAGATAACTGACAAGGACCTACTGTATAGCACAGGGAATTCTACTCAGTATCTTATAATAACCTATAAGGGAAAAGAATCCGAAAAAGTATCTATGTAGAAAGACACATATATATGTATATATAACTGAATCACTGTGCTGTATACATGAAACTAACACAACATTGTAAATCAACTCTACTTCAATTTTTAAAAAAAAATTTAAGAATGTTTTAAACTGTAAATTTTAAAAGAAGAACAGAGTGATAAAACACTTTGGAAACCAACTTGGAATTTTCATGCAAAGAGATGTAGGTCCCCTAAGAATCTTCAGTCCCTCTCCTAAGCACACTCTCTAAAGAAGCTTGCACCTGTTTCCCAGAAGACATGTCGCAGCAGCGCTTGTAATATCAAAACCGTGGCAGACGTGACACGCTCTCCACGAAGGTTGGGCTTGGGTGAGAATCCCCTAGGACGGCGCGTGGGAAGATGTGGTTCTCCATGGTGAGATCGGGGCAGTAACACCACACGTGATTGTGAGGATTAAATGTGACAAACTACTTTGTAAATGCGAAGGGACCATAAACGTTAGGGATTAGTATTGCCAAACACCTCAAATTCTTTGTGGGACAAGATGGGTACGAACAAATACATAATTCAAACAAAATTAGCACCTGCACCCACTTCTTTTGCATGGTAGTAGGTTATTTGGGGTTTTTTTGTTATTGTTGTTGTTGTTTAGAAATCAGATGCAAAAACAGCATGGCTCCTGGTACAACGATTCTAAAATAATGGGCTAGTACCAGTAAAGGAGCTTTTCTTTTTTTCTTTCTTGCTGAGTTATCTCTTAATTATTATGTCAGCTGAAAGGCAATTGAGAACCGAAGCCGAGCAAGGGGGTGAGGAGGTAGGGGGCCGTGGGAGGGACCCACGCTCCCTCCTCCCTTCCTCTGGGGCCCTTCTAGGGATGGCTGGAGGCTGAGCCTGTGCCTGAGGAAGGTGTGGCTAATGACAGCTTAGATGGCTCGTGTGGTTATTGAAAGCCTTCTCTCCGGGGGATTTCAACTACCATAGAGTCAGTTCTTGTAGTTTACAGTTTTCAACTTGAATGCTAGGGGCTCCAGCCAACTGTCACACAAGTTACTTGGGAATGCAGCGGCTGTGAATGGCACCACGAAAAGGGACCATCACATGTGTATTTCTAAACGTTTTCGTTGCGCGATAATACAGTATAGAAAAGTACCTGTATTACTAGTGTGCAGCTTGATGAATTAACCCAAAGAGGACGCTCTGTGAAACCTGCGCCCAAGGCAAGAACTAGACCCTGGCCACCACCCAGACTCCCCTTCAAGCTCCCAAAGTAACCTCTGCCCTGACATCTAGCACCATAGGCTGGCTATGCCTGTTGTTTACTTGGCATGAGTGAAATCATACAGCACAAAATCATACAGCAAGGGTCTTGCTTCTTCTGCTGGATGCCACATTTGGGAGAGCCATCATGCTGTACCTGAGCATAGTAGTCTGGAGTATTATCATTCCACGATATATTTATTCATTCTACTGTTGATGGAGTTTTGGGTTGTTTCCTATTTTTTGCTCTATGCATAATGCTCCAATGAACATTCTCATACCTGCCTTTCAGTACACACGTGTACATGTTTCTGTTGGGTGTGTACCACATCACAGGGGACGCATATGTCCCACTTTAGTAGGTGACACCAGTTTTCCAAAGTGTTGAACCACTTTCCGCTCCCACCAGCATCTGTGAGAGCTCCAACTGCCCCTCGTCCTCACCAACACTTGGTGCTGGCGGTCCTCTTCATTCCTGCCATTCTGGAGGGTGTGTGATTCTCACCAACGGCAGGTGGGGCTGAGCATCTTTGCGTGTGCTGGTTATGCCTGTGCACGTCCTTTTGCTGAAGAAGCTACTCAAGTGTTTTCTTATTTACTTACAGAAATTCTTTGTATATTCTGGACACAAACTCTTTGGTCATTTGTATGTATTACAGATATTTTCTCACACTCAGCAGCGTGCCTTTCCACAAACTTAATGGTGTCCTTTAATAAACAGGAGTTCTTAATTTCAATGTGATCCAATTTGTCAACATTTTCCTATGGTTAGTGCTTTCTGTGCCCTGTTTAGAAAACCGTGACTACTCCCTGCTTATGAAGACATGCCCCTGTTATCTTCTATAAGGTTTATTGTTCTGATTTTCAAATTTAGAGCAACAATCCAGCTGGAATTGTTTTTTTCTGTACAGTGTGAGGTAGGGGTCTGGATTCATTTTGTTGTTGTTGTTGTTTGTATTTGGTATCCAGTTGACCCAGAACTATTGATGGGGAAGATTGCCCTTTGCCCTGCTGTTCTCTAGTGCTACCTTTGTCATAAATCCAGTCCCCACAGGAGCATGTGTCGTGTTTATAGGGAACTCACTATTTTGTTAGGTAACATGCCTGTCCTGACACCAACACTTACTGTCTCAATCGCTGGAGTTGATCACAGTCTTTTTATCTGGTTGTGTTTTTTCAGTTGTGTTCTTCCTCAGAATTTTCTGGCTATACTTGTTACTTTATACTTCCATATAACTTTTTGAATTGGCTTTTCAGTTTCCCCCAAAATCCTGCCAAAATTATTAGAATTGCAGTGAAGCTATAGATCACTTTGGTGAGAATGAATGTTCTCACAATATTGATGCCCCATTAATGTTTATCGTTACATTTATTTAAGGATTCTTCAATTTCCCTCATTAACTTAGAGTCTTCTGTGTAGATATTTCACACATATTTTGTTAGGTTCATTCCTAGGTATTTGGTGCTTTGGATGATATTTTTAAATGTTCTTTACTTTTATTTTGTAACCACTGGTTTCTGGTTACAAAGAATACAGTTGATTTTTGTATATTGACCTTGTATCCAGCCATCTTACCAGATTCACTTAATAATTTTAAGAGTTATCTGTAGTTTCTATTGGATTTTCTATACACACACAATCATTTTGTCCATGAATACTGACTTTTTAATTTCTTCCTTTCCAAACATTTTTCCTTCTTTGCTTGTTTCTTGGCTCACTCCACTTTTGGTGTGTCAGTAGCGAACATCCTTATCTTATTCCTGACCTCAGAGTGAAAACATTCTATATTTCACCAGTGAGTGTGATATTCGTTGTAGGGACATTGTTTGTATAGATGCCTTCTATCAGATTAAGGAAATTTCCTCCTATTCCTACTTTGCTAAGGGTTTCTTTTCATGAATGCATGTTGAGTTTTATCAAATGTTTTCTTCTGCGCCTATTGAGATGATAGCATGATTTTTCTGATTTGTTCTATTAACATGAGGAACTAAATGGATTGAAGCGCAAATGTTAAACCAATCTTGCATTTCTGGAATAAGCCCAGTTTGGTCACAATGTGTTATCTTTTTTATATATCAGTAGATTTTGTTCTCTCATGTATTGGTTAGGACTTTTGTATCTATGCTTTTGAGGGAAATAGGCTATAATTTTTCTTTCTCATAATGTCCTGATCAGGCTTTAGTATCAGAGTTTATACTAGACTTCATAAAATGCATTAAGAAGTGTTCCCTTTTTTGCTCTTCTCTGGAAGAGTTTAATATAAGATGGATGCTAATCCTTTCTTAACCTTCGTTGAATTCAGAAGCCTTCTAAGCCTGGAGCTTACTTTGTGAGATAGTTTATAATTATGGATTCCAATTCTTTTCTGGCCGTAGGACTATCAAGATATTCTATTTCTTCTCATTTGCGCAAGAGTCAGATTCTGGTCTTGCCAAACCCGATCTCCGCTGCCCTGGAGAGGATGGCTGAGCGGGAGGGACAGCTGAGCTGGTTGCCTTCCTGGCGTGATGTTGCCTTTGGAAGATATGCTGGCCTCACACACGAAAAGAATTGAAAAGTGACTTAAATCTGCATGTCAGCCGATCAGAGGGTGCCGAAGGGTGGAGGGGTTGCGTTCCTACACGCAGGGCAACCTACTGCAGACCTTCCTCTTGGCTGTCTCCCCTGGGAAGCCCGGCTCCCCCTAAACTCCAGACCTCACCCCTGCCCAGCCGCCTTGGCTTCTGTGGTTTTCTCTTCAGGGAGTCTCTGTCTTGCCCCTTCGTTGTGAGTCATTAAGCCCACCTCGTCTCTTCATTTCCCTGTTTGTTCCCATTTCTCAGTGGAATCCAGCCAGCAGGCGGGGATGGCAGATGGCAGCTCTGAATATTTCGGCTTGATGACTGATTGTGGTTGGATGAGTTACATGAGTTTTCCTCCAGGTGTGGCCTCCAGACTGGCCACCTTACGGTCACCTGGGCTGCTCCTCCCCGGTTGGCCCACGACCCGTCGAGAACAGGTGGGGAGCTCGGGGACGCAGCTTATGATGGCAGGACCCCCCAGAGTGATGGCGCCCGAGCCGCTGCCCGAGACCTGGTGCCACCTGCTCCCTGTGCCTCTGAGGAGCGTGTGCCCAGCACTTCCAGGGTTCCTGTGACACCCCAGCGTCCTTCCAGGAGCCCCTCTGCCCTACCCCTCACCCCCAGTCTCAGGGCAAGCGCCACTGTTCAAGGACGATGCCTGGGGAAGCTCGGGCCTCGGGCCTCCTGCCAGCCCTGCCGAGCCCTGCCTGCCCGGCAGCTGCGTCCTAACCCCGGACTGTGCCTGGAGGAGGGGACGCCCTCGGGAGAAGGCAGCCTGGCCGCTGGAGGACGGGTCACTCCTGCCGGTGGACGGGTCACCCCTCGGCGGGCTGCTGGCCTCTCTGGCCCTCTCTGTCCTCAGTGGGGTTGTCCTAAACCATCACCAAGGTAAGTAGGCGATATCATAACAGAGTATGTAGAAACAGCATGTAAGCTAAACATAATAAACATTAGGTAAAGCGTACATTTAGATGTAAGTCATTGTTTCTGCCTTCGGGGGCGGGGTGTTCAGAGACCCTCCACCACCACCAGGCGGACGTGGCTCTCAGCATTTTTATCCACCCAGAGTCCTAATGGGAAAATGTCACTGCCTGTCCAACGCCAGCCACCACGGGGACTTGTGATGGCGTGACCAGCCGGTAACGCCGGCCTGTGAGCAGTGCAGGGCCCCTGCAGCCCCGCGTGGTCCCGGGCCAGGCCTGCAGAGCAGGGGGGCCGGGAGGCGAAGAAACCAGTGCCTGGAGAGGGTCCAGGGTGGCCGAGCTGGTACGACCCCAGCGCAGGTCCCAGACTCCGCCGGCTGGTCCACGGCCTGGTGGAAACACAGGCACACATTCCAGAAAGATGAGAGCACCGTCGGCTGTGCAGACTCGTTAGAATTGCATACATGGATGAGCCCACCTATTTTTGCTTTCTAGAATTCCACTTCTATTTTTGGTGGAATAGAAAAGCTTTGACTATTTCCCAAAGTGGAAAAACACATTTCTTTTCCTTGACTGTCTTACAGATCACAGTTGCTGTTAAATAAGTGCCCTCAGTCTGGATGGGCTTGGCGGCCCCCTCCCAATCCCCTGAGGGGGAGCCGGCTGTGTGCACCCTGCCTTTACCTTATTTAGCTCAGTTTTTAAAGCTTCGGTTTTTAACACGGACCCCAGTAGGTGGATTTGGATGAGGGCATTAGCCGTGCCCACCATTCTGTAACTGAGGGCTACAGAGAAGCGCCTTCACAGGGATTCCAGGCCTCAGGTCCCAGGCCTGCCCCCCACCTCCCCCGGGAGGGGAAGGGAGGAAGAGGAGGGGGAGAGGGGGCAGTGAGGGGGCAGTCTGCCCTCTCGTTGCACTGCCCCAATGATGTGCTCTTGCTATGAACCGGCTATTTCAGGAAACCCTCAGCCCCCGTCGTGCTGGTGCGAAGAGAACGTGACCAGCCCGGCTCACTCCCACTCACCGTCAGCCTCCATCACAACCGGTTAATTGTCAGGAGGATTTCAGCTTCATTATCAGACATTTCTAGAAAGTAACACATTCATTAAAACAGCAATCACTCCACTTTCCCCACCCCCACCCCCGCCCGAAAAAGAGCCTGTAGTGGGTTTACCAGAAAAAACGAGCCCCTCTCTCCCTCCCAGCGATGCCTGGCAGGGGTCCTGCCCCGGCACCAGCACCAACGCCCTGCACGGAGACACGGTTCACACGGTCAAGGGTCAGCCTCACAGCAGGATGACCTTCAACAGAGCCCCAGTCACATTAGAGCAACTGTGCCCCGGAAAGTCCCTTTCAAGTCAAGCCGTCCTTTCCTCTCTGACCCTGAGCGGGTCTGTTTCTGGACTCTGTCCTATTCCGCTGATCTGAGTGTTGTCACCGCCACCAGCTGCCGTGATTCCTGTAGCTTTGCCCCAGGTGGAGCTGCATCCACCCCCCAGACCCCGTCAGGACTGCTGGGGCCACTCGAGTCCTCGGCGTCTCCAGTTGCGCTGGCGGGGTTCACTAGCTCATCAGTTTCTACGAAGAAGCCTGCTGGGGTTTGGTGAGGATGGTGTGGCTCGGTCATTCCGGGGAGCGTGGACCTTCGTGCTGAGTCTTCCGTCTGTGGTCATGGTCAGTACCCTGTTCATTTAGCTGCTCTCTCTGGGCACTGTTTTGGAGTTTTCAGGGTAAAGTCTCACACACCTATTTGTTAAATTCATTTCTAAGCTCTTTACGGTTTTTTGTTGCTGCTGTAAAAGGCATAGAAAATCTAATGTTCCTGTTCTCTCTTGCTAGCATATAGAAATGCAACTGATTTACTATGCTACTTTGTATCCTTTGGCCTTGCTGTGTTCACTAATTCCAATCTTTTTAGTAGGTTCTTTAGGATTTTCTACATCTACATCTAAGTCGTGTTGCCTAGAAGTAGACACATTTATTCTATTTCTTTTTCTTGCCTTGTTGCACTGGACAGAGCTGAGATGCAGTGATGCTGGCATCGCTCGCTGGGCCCACAACTGAGCTACTGAGAGACACGGGGGTCTCAGGTCCCAGGAAACCACAAGAGGAGGAAACCCCGGCAGGACAGCTCATATTTGTGGGATGCTTGATAGCCGGGCCGACTATGTAATTTGCAGGGCCCACTGAAAAATGGAAATGTGGGGCCCTTGTTCAAGAAGCAGGGAGAAAGCTTTCTTTTCTTTCAAAGTCTGTGTCTGGTTCTCTTTGTCTGTGCCTGTCACTCTCCCTCTCCTCCCCCTCTCTCTGTCTGTCTCTCTGTCTCTGTCTCTCTCTGTCTCTCTCCTGGTCACGGTGTTCATTATTTGCTACTGAATGTCATGCCCCCTCAGGTGTGGGAAGAGTTGCAGGACAAACACAGACCATCACAGGCACCAGGGGCCTCACCCGACAGCTCGGTACTCTGGGCACATGTGCCCATCTGCACCCCTTCCCACGCCAGTGCCCAGGTCCCCAACAGAGCAGAGGTGGCAGTGGCACTGGCTGGGGGCAGGCAGGTGGTGGAAGGGGTGCCCGCAGGTGAACCCAGGCTCCAGCCCTGCACATGCTTCAATTTCAAAACACAAATTCAACAATACAATTATTAAAATTCAAGATGGCAGCGACAAAACATTAAAACTGCAAACAGGGTCCTCGTGGTGGGACACCCCAAGCATGGCGCCCAGCTTAAGTTCCCCATGGCATGGAGCCCCGAGCACGGAGCCCCTGAGCTGGGTGCTGTGCGACACGTCAGGCACTGAGAGCCCTTTGAGATTCACCCACTTGATGGTGGATTCTGGGCATCGTGTAAAGGGGTCCTTGTTAAATTTCTAGTGCATTTCCCTCTTCAGTGACAGGAATCTAGGGCTGTGAAATTCATTTTGGGGAACATTCATCAAGGGCCACCATATGAGGGACACCATATAAGTCACTTCACTGGCAACAGAGATGAATGCAATATCTACCCACTCCCCGCGGATGACACAGGCCACCGTGTCAATATAAATATATTTATATTGGAGTGTGACAAGTGACCCTTAGGTTGTCTCTAAATATCTCTTGTTACACGCTTGTCCTTGTCTTCTCTTACATGGAGGAAAATTGGACCGTGTGACTTCCAAAGAAGTTTTCCGAGAAAGACTTTTCTTTCTTCTGGGAAGCTTGGCTGTATTTCTTTCTTTCTTCATTTTTTTTCCTTTACCTTTTAACCTCCCTCACCTGTTTCTTCCACCACCAGCGCCCCGCCCCGGGGGTGGACTTACTTTACTCTCTCCCAAAGGCTATCCCATGCTCCCCACCGTTCATTAAAATCCACTTTGACCCAGGGATACGAGAGGTCTCCTTTGCCATATACTAACTTGCTGATGTACATGGGCCTTTTTCCGATTTCTCCTCTATCCTGGGTCTGGCTTTCTACTCACACACCTGACAGGGGTGCTGTGTGGTAGGGAAAGCTGGTCCCAACCTGGAGTCTTTTTATTTGGGGCTTTTCTGGTTCTCTTTGGAGGATATTTCAGAGATGATCTCTTGTGACAAAGATTCATTTATGTGAAGTTTAGCAGTCTTCGATTTCACTCGATTTCTCTTTCTTCTGTTAAAACCAGCGAAGGTCCTTGCGCTCTTTCCCTCTGCCTATCCACCTGTGTAACCCAGCGGCCAGTCTGTCGGTGGTCTGCACGGGGCCTGCTTCCCCCGACGAGAACGAGGGGCATTTCTGGCCATGGGGTTGGCAGTAAATTTTTCGTTTGTTATTGCTCTCTCTCGTAACTTTTGGAATTGTTTGACTCTTTACAATGTGCATGCATCCCTCCTATAAAAAACAACCAAGTCGCTATTCTCAAAAAGAATTTTAAAAGGTCACCCAGATGACCTTGGGTGGAGGAGGGGGAAGAAGCTGTCTGCAAACTAGTGCTTGGTGCACTGATATTTCCTAAAACTGTCTCTCATTTGCATCTCTGACAAGCAGATGTTTCATGGGAAACCATTTTTCTTTCAGGATTTCTGGAGCAGCTGCTGGCCCCGCTCTGCCGAGAACGCCTGCAGTCCTGCGTTTCCTTTCATTCTGCTGCAGCTCAGTCCTGGCCTTCCACGAATAGAGGAAGCCGAAAGGTGCAGGAAGAGAGATAAACGTCGACAAACGGAGCCGTCTCTGCCCCACAGGTCAGCTTTGGGGTTTTGTCTTCATGTCTACAATAAAGAAATGGGTTTTTGTTTTGTTTTTCTCATGGCTCATTTGAGATTCAAGGAGCCCAGAGTTGGAAGCGGGTGACTCAAGTCTGGGTTGGAGAGGGGTTTCCGTAGCAGACCTCTCAGTGCGTGGGAGCGTGGCACCAGCCTTACTGTTTGCAGGGCGGGCTTCCCGTGCTGGGTGTGCCACCCCAGCTCAGGGCACTCGGCAGAAAGGAGAGTTTAATGAGACTGTTCTTGTCCCAGCAGCTCTAGTTCAGTAAAACCAGCAGAGCCTTCGGTTGACAGCATCTGGCTAAGGCAGGCTGGGCACTGCCACCGCCATGAGGTGAAGGCACTGGGCCCGTAGCATAAGACGCTGGACACGCCTGTGCAGCGGGGCAGCAGCTGCTCCTGCCCTTGCAGCTTGTGCCCAGAAGTCGCCCTCGCACTGCCCTCTGTCCCTGGGATTCTTCTTCAATGTTGTCTCAGCTCTGCAGCCACCTCCTTTTCCGGAGCCACAGCACTGCCACCCTGGGCTGTCCCCACGCTGTGCCTCCCTGCATCTCCAGGGGGCTCAGGGCGCCCACAGGCATGAGAAGAACACTCTGGGGCAGTCCTGACAGGTGCACTTTCCTGCCCAACCTGATGGCAGACTTGGGCTCACAGGTCTCACCTTGGCCATGACCCACCGACAGGGTGGATGAGGAAGGGGGCAGCGTGGCCCTTCCCTTCCTGCACCGCTGCTCCGGCCGGCCTCCTTGGCAACCCCTCCCTTCAGAGTTGGCCCTCCTCCCCGCCCTCACAGCCACCCATTCCTGCGCCCCACCCAAGGCCGCCGGCACCGCATGCAGGCTCTGCTGGCCGCATCCCCTGGGCTCGCCTGGAGCGGTGGTCTGCTCCTGGGAGGGGAGGACCTCTGCAAGCACACGAACTGGGGGGGGGGGGGCGGGGGAGGATGAAAGGGGCTTCCAGCCCCTCCCCTTGGCCCAGACCCTCCCTGAGGACCACCCTGAGCTCAAACACTCCAGGGCCCCCACCCTGGGCTCCCCATCAGCATAGCTCTCTAGGGCTCTGTTTCTGAGGATGCCGTATGTTTTGGTCACAAAGGTTTGCAGAGACGGCTCAGGTCAACCTGTCCTTGGGCCTCTCCCCTCCCCCCACCGCAGTCCGGGGCATCGCAGGGTCTCCAGTTTCTCGGGGATGGCTGTCCTTCCTTGTCTGACCCTTGTCTGACCCCAACCTTGAGAATCATTGTTTCATGTATTTTGTCTCTCCTGGGTTGTTCAGTTGTTCCAAGCAAGAGGGCAAATTTGGTCCCTATTCCTCCATCATGGCTGGAAGTGAATTCCCTTGTTTGAATTGTCGTTATCTCCCCATTCTTTATTATGGAGAGATCTCCTCAAACCCAGGAATTTGCAAGAGCTGAGTCTGTGGGTGTCCTTGGCTCCCTCTGTGTCCACGTGGATCCTGCTGGGATGTCCTTCTCTGACCTAAAGCAGGGGAGGCGTGGCCTGGCATGCTCCACACGGAGCCCAACCTCTCCTGGACCACGTGAGCCCGGCCTGGCCCCACTCCCTGCCTTTCGGACTCTGTGCCAGTGGAGGCTCCGTGCTCTGAAGATTCTGAAGATTTCACGCTCTGATGGCTTTTGCTGTTTTTTTAAAAAGATTTTTTTTTTTTGATGTAGACCATTTTTAAAGTCTTTATTGAATTTGTTACAATATTGCTTCTGTTTTATGCTTTGACTTTTTTGTCCCCAAGGCATGTGGGATCTTAGCTCCCCGACCAGGGATCGAACCCACACCCCCTTCATTGGAAGGTGAAGTCTTAACCACTGGACCGCAGGGAAGTCCCTCTGATGGCTTTTGGTTTCGATGGCTTCTTGCTAACAGCTTCCCCCCAGGCCAGGAAGACCCTCCCCTCTGCCCTCCCAAACCACCAGGCGGGGATGCATCACCATCCTGCCCAGGAGCTGTTCCTCCCCCGCCCCACTCACCCCCAGCTCCCCGCCTGGCACCTCCTTGGGCCTCCAGGGTGGTCCTGCTCACGATTGGCTGTGCTGAAACTCCCCGGGGAATCGGGGGTGCCGGGGCATTTCTAGGAAATGTCTACTCCAGACCTTTGGAATGTCGATTCATCCTATTTTTAATTTAAAAAATAAATTTGATTTTCTGAATAGGCTGGTGGTTCAAACGTGGAAAGTATCAAGTGACAAGTGTCCCTCCCACTCCCACACCTCCTCCCGCTCACCGACCCTCCTGCGTTGCTGTTACTTTCTTATCCTCCCAGAGTCAAATGCGTGTGCAAACGGCAACTTGGAATGATTTCCTTGTCCTTTGCGAAGTAGTAGCAGTTTGTACACACAGCTCGTCACCTTGCTTTCTCACCCAGTAATACATTCCTGCGCTCGTGGCGGGGGATGGAGGGGCTGGAGGTTCGGTCCTTTCCTCGAGGAGAGACAGACACAAACACGGAGCCCGCACACCGGCTGTCACTGGTGAGGTTGCCGCACAGATGCTTGAAGTGGGGAAGCAAAGCACGGAGCTGCGGGAGGGCTTCTGGGTTAATGTGTGACCGGGCGCTTCAGGGAGGAGGTGGCATTTGAGCAAAAGTAGAAGGCAGGAGGGCGCCTGCGGGCACAAAGGGGGGCCGGGAGCCTGGGGGGCCGGCCTGAGGCAGGTGATCCCCACGAACCTGAGGAGGCCAGCGTCAAGGTCAGGCTGTGACACTGATGCGGAGGGTGGGGGGATGGGGGGTGTGGGGACGACTGACGACCTGCCCGCTCAGGTAGTCCCGGCTGCAGTAGACACACTCGGGCTGGGACGGCGCGCGCTCCGCGCAGCCATTCGGGATCCCAGGCTGCTGGGGTGTGCAGGGCCAGGACTCCCCTGGGTGCCTCCACTGTCCGATGGGGAGGGGTGGGCCAGGCCTGGAGTGGGCATCCCCCTGCTGCCCACTTCCCGTGGGGCCATCGGGTGCAGGGGCCTGGGAGGCGGCGCTCTGGTGGGGGGGCAGCTGCAGTGCGCTCTAGCAGAGGCTGGGAACGTGGCTCCCAGCGCAGGGCTCACCATCTGTGCCACGAGGTGAGGGGGCGGGGCAGGGGGACGCCAAGGAGAGGCCCGATTCTGGGTGCGTTTCGGGGGTAGAACCAGCATGTGTTGACAGCTTGGACGCTGGGCGAGCAAGAAGGAGGCGTGGAGAGTGGGTCCCAGGCTCCCGCATGAGTGAGGGGCCAGTGGGACAGCGGCTCCTTCCGGTGGGCTTGGGCAGGGGGGCAGATGCTCATCTTGGACTTGTTGGCTTGGAGGTGCCTGTTAGCGTCTAGATGCAGAGGTCTCGATGGCAGTTGGGTGCTGTGATGGTTAATTTTATGTGTCAACTTGACTGGGTCATGGGGTGCCCAGGTCTTTGGTCCAACGTTATTCTGGGTGTTTCTGGATGAGATTAACATTTAAATCTGTGGACTGAGATTGTCCTCCTCGATGTGGGTGGGCCTCGTCCCATCAGACTGACCTCCCCCAAGTTAGAAAGAATTCTCCTGCTGGACGTCCTTTGAAACAGGATATCGACCCTTCTCCACCCTTAACGGGAACTAAAGCATCCACTCTCTTGAGTCCCAGCCCGCCGACTCACCCCACAGGTCTTGGGACTTGTCAGCCTCCCCGGTCACGTGGGCCGATCCTTGTAATACCTCTTTCTCTGTATACACAGCCTGTTGTTCCTGAGGAGCCCTGACCAACACAGGTGCACCTGCAGGAGTCCAGGGAGAGGTGTAGGCGGCAAACCTCGAGTTGGTTAATCACCCCCAACAAGGTGGGTCCCCGGGAGGCACTACAGGCAAGTGAAGAAAGGAGAGCTCGGCCGAGGCCGGGCAGACCAGGGACAGGAGCGCGGCCAGATGGGCAAGCTGTGCTGGGAGATGCTGGCCTCGCGGCGGCCACCCAGCAGTGCTGTCCCCGTCCTGGTCATGGCGTGGCCATTGTTCCCGTTCTCCTTCTGCAGACAGCACAACAGTTGCCCAGGACCTCATGCCATTTCTTCTGTCTCGGCCCGAAGCAGGTCTGCGGTTTGGAAGGATTCGCCTATTCGTCATCCGGCGGTGCGTGGACTCGCTCCAGCCGGCTCCGAGTGAGGGTCAGCTCATCGTCTTAAGATGATAAACTGAGCAAAGTCTTACGACCCAATAACTCCTAGGACCTCCCGCGTCCACCCCGATCGAGCTGCGGCTGCATTAAAGTTCCTGGACGCCCGCCCGTTTGGTTACTAGGCTTTTGTCTGTTACCATCCAGGCTGCGGAGCCAAGTTGGCGTCTGAAGGATGTTTGTCTGTTTAATGGACAGTCTCTGGAGGGCTCCAATCTTCCTTCTAGGCTTCCCCTCCCTGGGGCACTTTCTTTGCCAATCGTTTTCCTGCCATGAGGTCCTCAGGGTCCCCAGGCACCTGCAGCTCAGAACATCTTGTCTTTTGTTTTGTTTTGGTTTTTTTTTTTTGCACAGGTGGAAAATGCTTTATACTTCCCCTGAGCTGATGAAATTCCACATATGGAGGAAATTATTTTGGAATATGAACAAAAAAATACCCAAAAAAAAGGGCCACCACCCAGCAGGACGGCTGCAAAATACATCACTATGTTATTAAGAAAGGTGTCAGAACAGCCAAGTTGGATCATCTGATTGAGTTCACAGAAAAAGTGGGGGATTTCAAAGTTTGTGCAGAAGGACAGTCGTCATGTTGTTAGGCTTTGTAACAAGGAATTCAGGACACTCATGATGCAGGACATCAGTACCAGCGGTCCACAGTACCAGGGGTTCATGATGACTGTGTAGTGCAGGGGGTGACAGATGGCCACAAAGTGGTCACAGGCCATCACTGTGAGGCGAAAGATGTCCAACACTGCAAAGAATGTGAGAAAATAAATCTGTGTGATGCATTCTTCATAGCTAATAACTTTGCTCTGTGTCTGGGTAAAACATCCTCTCTTCAACGACCCACAGCCGGGGTCCAGGGTCTCGCCCTTGGAGGAATGGAATTAATTTGAGATTGTACGTAATGAAACAGTTATATATCTACATAAACTTAAGGCTAAGCTCCACAACAGCATTTCTAATACAATCTCCACTTATGGCTGGGTGGATTTACCTACCGAGAGGGAGGGTCTCTCCTGGGGTCACACGGCCCAGGGGGGCACGAGCAGCCTCTGGTCCCATCACCACGGCACCAGCATGCACGCCTGCCTTGTGGGCAGGAGGGGTGGGGCCTCCCTGAAGTCTACCAGCTTCTGAGGATCCCTCATGTATTCCATGGGCAGGGAATTCACCTTGCACCGTGAACCAGAAAAGCGTCCAAGATTTAAAGAGCTGAAGGTAAAAATCAAACACAGACGTAAACACAGAGTAACTTACACCCTTATGGTAACTACTGAGGGTAAAGGCATAAATCAGGGTGGGAAGAAAAACTGACACATTGAAACAAACAACAACAAAAACCCAAACAAAGTTAAAAGGCATATGACAAACTGGGAGAAATACTTGCGGTAAGTAGAGCAAACAAAGGGTTAACGTCTTGCTATTTAAAGGACGTCCATATATCAATTTTAAAAAGACAAACTAAGAAAAAACAGATGATAAGGCAACAGGCAATTAACAAGAAGAACAGCAAGTGGTCAATTATGTGAAAATAGCTCAACGCCATAGATAAAACTGTAAATTAGAAGAATGACAATATCCTGTGTTTCAGTGAGCAGATTAGCAGGCGTTAAAAAGGATGTCATTCCTGGTGTGGAGGGAACGTGGGGGACATTGGAGCTTTTGTCCCTTGTTTCTGTGGGATACATTGATAAAATCCACCAAAAAATCTGTATGACTTCTTAGAATTTATCCTGAGGATATAATGAGAGATGTGCCCCCAAATATATGCCCAACAGTGTTTTCACAGCATTCTTATTATAGCTAAAATCAGAACAAATAACTGCTCAACAATAAAGGATCAATCTACAAATTTTATTTATTCAAAACAATGTCATTCTCAACACTATTACAATGACCCAGTAGATCTACATTATTGATCTTGAAAACTGCTAGTGATATAGTTATTCCATGAAAAATTGTATAGGATAGACCACATATGGCATCCCCAGACTTCTACAGGACAGTGTGCATAGTTTTGTGTGTTCGTGCAGATACAGATAATGTCAGTCGTTTTTCTGTGTGATGGAGCTGTGTCTTTTTCTACTTTTTGTTTATTAATTGTATGTTTCTATGCAATTAATAGGTAGAGCTTGTATAGCAAAAGTGGCAATGTTTCCCGTATTCCACGTGCTAGGTCTCAGTTCTCTGGAAGCATGGTTCGGACAGCCGGCCTCTGCAGTCTGCCATCCCATCACCTGCTCTGAGTGGAGCCTCCCGGAGGGACAGAGCCGGCGAGCTCCCTGGGCTGGAGGACCTGCAGCCGAGTAAAGGCTCCGCTCCGAGCACGTCCAACTGGAGTCTGAGCACCTGCTGTGTGCTCAGACACCCCCGGGACGGAATGTTCTGGAGCGGCTGCAGCAGGTCAGAGCGGGAGCTCTGGCAGACACCTACCGTCCAGATCCCAGGATGGAGAGGGACCGTGGCGAGTGTGACAGAGCCTCCGCGAAGCAGAGGTAATCCATCGCTGCTGGGAAACCACCACAATGACAGGGTGTTTGGAACAAAAACTCGGTGTCCGGGAAGAACGTTTCTAAACCTGCTCCCATTACGGAACAGAAGCTAACATCAGGAGGTGAACAGAAAACAGGGATCCTGAGCGATATTTCAGGATGAAGGTGTGAGAGGAAACCTAACCGCTCGCTGGGTGCACTGGGGCAGGCTGACCGCGGAAACAGACCCCAAAATGTTCAAAGGCACAAACACAGAGAAGTGTATTTACTGCCTGAGTAAACAGTGGGAAGAGGCTCTAGCTGATGGGGCGGGCGGGGCGGGGGGTGGATGTCTGAGCAGAGGGGCAGAGGATCCCTCCTCCACGCAGGCGTTCAGGGACCAGCTCCTAGAGGCTCGTCTGTCTCCCCAGGGCCACCGGGCTGCTGCGGGGAAGAGGGGCGGGAGCGGCCTCTGCAAGTGCTGCATCCCTGCTGCTCGGCTGTCAGCTGGAACTCAGCAGAGCCCACCGGCCCCAAGGAGGCTGGGTGACTACCCAGACGGTGGGCCAGGAGGAGGGCGGCTGGGTCTGTGAAGCGGCGCCTGCATGCGTAGTTGACAGATGACTATTTATACACTTGAGAGGTTTCAGTGCTTTCTAGAATAAAAATGATTAAGACGAGTTTGGATTTGACAATGACACAGGTACAAATTCATACAGACGCAGTGGGTCACTTTACCTCTGCCACTGACAGCAAGAAACAAGGGAATTTCTAGACACACATTTGGCACTTATGAACTATTTTTTTTCCTTTAAATCAGCAAATACAGGTAGTCTTGTTATTTTATGAGCATACAGAGAAACATAATTATTTTAGACTCAGAATTACTGAAAGTATTATCTATGTGGTTCTTTTCAACCAAAATTAATGCAAATACCGTAAAAACGTTGAATTGAAGATGTGGTTTGTAAAAAGAACTTCTGTGGCTAACATTGCATTTCTTTGAACGACTTTTAGTTTTTTTAAACAAGTTTTCCTGTTTTTCTTCCAATGTGCTTTCCTGGTATTATTATTATTATTATTATTATTATTATTATTATTTTGATCCCTGCACAGCTTTGCTCTAATCACACTTATTTTTCTAAATTCTTTTGTAATCGAACACTGCATTTTCAGTTTGTACAAAAACTATGTGAAAGTTACCTCAACCAGCGAGTCTAAATGTTCACCAGATGGGCCGATGTCTGGCGTTCTCTGCAGAGAGCGTCCGAATCCTGCCCAGATGGTCGTGATATTTCCTGACAACGGGCTGCATCCCGGGGGCAAGGTGGGCGGGTCATCTGTCTCATAGTTGCCAACATCGAGAAATGAAGAGAATTTCAAAGCAAGGAGGAGAAACCAGCGCTCTTATCTAAGTTGCTCTCAATTTGAAGGACATTCGGTGGGAAAGCCTGATCAGAAGAAGATAAATCTAGTTTGTAAGCATAATAATTACCTTATTATTAATCGGTGACAATTTCCACTCAACATGCTTTTAATATGGAGAACCCAAAATAAAAGTTAAAACTGCAGCCATCGAATATGGAATTTTCCTTGCAAGTTATTTCTTACCAAAGGAATATATCATCTAGTGATGGGAACTTATTTTAAGGGTTTGCTTTCTTTTCACAGTGGAATGCTTGGGGTCCACAACCAGCTTGAGAAAGGCATCTCATGGTTTTAGTGTAGTAGACAGCCAGTTCTTCAGTCTTAGGGATTTTTAGATGTTGAAATGTATTCTGCAGAAAAACCTTGAAAGTTAACCATCCAACCTCATGTTGGCCTAAGAAATGTAATCTTTAGTGAAAAGATAAAAACAACTCTGAAATCCTATTTTATCGAGCGCCTCTGATTGTAAAACTATATAATCACAAAATGGAAGTGTCTTTTTTGCTATTGCTTCTGGCTACCCAGCCTTCACCACCATCGGGTTTGGATAGAAAATAAAAAAGATCAGCCTGAAAGGGGTGACACACACAGACAATATTTCTTACTCTCATCACATTTTGGGTAAAATAAACACCTAATATTTTGAGAACAATTTTGGAGGTATTAATTTTATTTTTACATTTTAAGTAATTAGCTTTTGCGTTTGCTGCTAGTGTATTCTCCTATCTCTAAGCAATATGTACCAAGCACCACCGTGAGCAGAGCACTGAGTGACACAGCGGTTCCTTGCTCGTCCTGCCCCTCCGTCACCCATCGCCTTGCTTAGTGCTTACCACTCGCTGTTAAACACACCTGCGTCTCTATCATTTGCTCTATCAATTGTAAATAATGTCTTTTAGCTCCTGGCTGTAAAGATGAGGAAATCAGCACACTTTTCCTATTTCCCAGTTCCTTGCTCCTTTTCACTCCACACCATTGTTAGCATTACACTTTCTCTGTGGTCAGAAATTTATGACCTTACATTCTTACAAACTTGTCCTAGCCATATTTGGTAATGTTTTAAAGTTCGTATCTTAGTTGGCTGCAGTTTACATTCTAGCTCGTAGGAATAACATCTCCTGAGCTTTTGCACTGAAAAATGGTTAGTTGGCTTTCACTTATGACAATTTAGCTGGATATAAAACTGCGTTCACACTGTCTTTCCCTGAGGATCTCAGGGGTGTCACTCTGTTATCATTTGGTGTCAGTTACTGTTGTGAAGAAGTCTGAGGGCAGACTGATTTTTTTTTCTCCTTATAACTAACTTCATATTCTTACTGGGCTGCTGAGCAAAGATTTGTTTTTTAATTATTAAGTAAATTCCCAGGTATCTTAGTATTGACAATGCCGTGGGGTGTTCATTTTTCTTGAGATCTAATGTGACTTCTTTAATCCATAAATTTAAGTCTTCTTTTATTATGAAGAGTATTCTTGAATTATATGCCTCAACATTTGTTCTGTCCCACTGGTGTAATTTTCCTCCTCCGGGGCTCCAATTGTGCACACATTGAATCTCTTTTGACTGTCTTCACATTGAGCATTTTCTCTTCAATTGCTTTTTTAAAGAATACATTATGTTATGGAAGAGTTCAAACATGTTACACAGAATTATATAATACACTTCTGTGTACCCGACACTGCAATACTCATTAACTTTCTCCCATTCCTGATGATCTATTCTTTCACTTATGTCTCATCCTCACTCAATTATTATTACTATTTTAGCCTTTTAGGTATGTTTATGTACATTGAAATTCACAAATCTTAGCTGTACAAATTTTAATAGACATTTTTAGAGCAGTTTTAGTTTCATAGCAAAATTGAGTGAAAAATACAGATAGTTCATATACTCCCTGCCCCCACACATGTACAGCCTCCGCCATCATCAATATCTCCCACCAGATGGTACATTTGTTATTATTGATGACCCTGCATTGACACATCATTATCACCCAAAGTCCATAGTTTACATTAGGGTTCACTCTTGGTGTTGTACATTCTATTGGTTTTGACAGATGAATAATGACATGTAGCCACCACTACAATATCATACAGCGTAGTTTCTCTGCCCAAAAAATACTCTGTGCTCCACCTATACATCCCTCCCCAATCTCAATCCCTGGCAACCACTGATCTTTTTACTGTCTTCATAGTTTTATCCTTTCTAGGATGTCATATGGTTGGAATTACACAGTATGTAGCCTTCTCAGATTGGCTTCTTTTACTTAGTAATATGCAGTTAGGGTTCCCTCGTGCCTTTTCACGGTTTGATAGCTCATTTCTTTTTAGTGCTGAATAATATTCCATTGTCTGGATGGACCACAGTTTATCTATCCATTAACTTACTGAAGGACATCTTGATTGCTTCCAAGTTTGGGCAATTATGAATAAAGCTGCTATAAACATCCACATGCAGGTTTTTTATGGACATAAGTTGTTAATTTCTTTGTGTAAATATCAAGGAGCATGATTGCTGGATTGTACGGTAAGACTATATTTCGTTTTATAAGAAACCACCAAACTGTCTTCCAAAGTGGCTGCACCATTCTGCACTCCCATCAGCAGTGAGGAGAGTTCCTATTGATCCACATCCTCACCAGCATTTGGTGTTGCCAGTGTTCTGGATTTTGACCATTCTGATAGGTGTGTAGTGATATTTCATTGTTGTTTTCATTTGCATTTCCCTGATGACATAAGATGTGGGACATCTTTAAATATGTTTATTTACCATCTGTATATCTTATATGGTGAAGTGTCGGTTAAGGTCTTTGGCTTATTTTTAAATCAGGTTGTTCATTTTCTTATTTTTAAATTTTAAGGGTTCTTTGTATATTGTGGATAACAGTCCTTTATCAGATATGTGTTTTGCAAATATTCTCTCCCAATCTTTGGGTTGTCTTTCTATTCTTGACAGTGTCTTTTGCAGAGCAGAAATTTTTAATTTTAATGAAGTCCACCAATTCTTTCTTTTGTGGATATGTCTTTGGTGTTTATCTAAAAAGTCATTGCCAAACCCAAGGCCATCCAGGTTTTCTCCTATGTTATCTTCTAGGGGTTTTATAGTTTTGCATTTTATATTTGGGTCTGTCCTCCATTGTAAGTTAATTTTTGTGAAGGGTATAAGGTCTGTGTCTAGATTCATTTTTTGTGTGTGTGATATCCATTTGTTCCAGCATCATTTGTTGAAAAGACTATCTTTGCCCCATTTCATTGCATTTGCTTCTTTATTAAAGGGGAGTTGACTGTATTTATGTGGGTCTATTTCTGGGCTCTCTATTCTGTTCCATTGATCTATTTGTCTATTCTTTCACTGTAGCTTAGTAAGTCTTGAAGTACAGTAAGTCTTGAAGTTGGATAGTGTCAGTCCTCTGAATTTGTCCTTCTACTTCAATATTGTATTGGCTGTTCTGGGTCTTTTTTCCTCTCTTATGTAAACTTTAGAACCAGTTTGTTGATAGTGCCAAAATAACTTGCTGGGATTTTTATTGGGATTGCACTGAGTCTATAGATCAAGTTGGGAAGAACTGATATCTTGACAATATTGAATCTTCCTATCCATGAACATGGACTATATTGGCATTTCTTTAATTCTTTGATTTCTTTCATCAGAACTTTGTAGTTTTCTTCATATAGATCTTTGTATATATTTTGTTAGATTTATACCTAAATATTTTGTTTTGGGGGGTGTTTTTAATTTCACTTCACTTGTTCATTGCTGGTATATAGGAAAACAGTTGACATTTGTACGTTAATCTTGTAAGCTGCAAACTTCCTATAATCACTTATTAGTTCCAGGGTTCTTTTTTTGGTCAATTCTTTTTAATTTTCTACCTAGACACTCAGGTCATCTGGTAATAGCTTTATTTCTTCTTTCCCAGTCTCTATACCTTTTATTTCCTTTTCTTATCTTACCACATTAGGTGAGACTTCTGGTCTGATGTTGAAAGGAGGTGAGACATCCACCCTTGCCTTGTACCTGATCTTAGTAGGAAAGCTTCAAGTTTCCCACCATGAAGTATGATGTTAGCTGTAGGATTTTTGTAGATGTTCTTTATCCTGTTGAGGAAGTTCTCCTCTACTGAGAGTTTACTGAGTGTTTATCATGAATAGATATTGGATTTTGTCAAATACTTTTTCTGCATCTATTGGCATGATCATGTGATTTTTCTTCCTGTTGGTGTGATAGATTACATTAATTGATTTTAGAATACTGAACCAGCCCACTTTGGATCACTACCTAGCACCTTCATGGACTTGCTTTCATGTATCATTCAGAGTTTATAGTTGTCATCTATGAAAGGACAGTCTGATTAGGAGCTACCTGGCCATGACTGGAAGCAGAACAAGTTATATCTCATTCTTCTGTTCACAAGGAGGAAATATTTTAAAATATTAAGGCAAGGGGCTTCCCTGGTGGCACAGTGGTTAAGAATCTTCCTGCCAATGCAGGGTACATGGGTTCGATCCCTGGTCTGGGAAGATCCCACATGCCACAGAGCAACTAAGCCCATGCGCCACAACTACTGAGCCCATGTGCTGCAACTACTGAAGCCCACGCTCCTAGAGCCTGTGCTCTGCAACTAGAGAAGCCACTGCAATGAGAAGCCCGTGCACTGCAACGAAGAGTAACCCCCACTCGCTGCAGCTAGAGAAAGCCCGCGCGCAGCAACAAAGACCCAACACAGCCAAAAATAAAATTAATTAATTAATTTTTAAAAATATATTAAGGCAAAAACAGCAGGGGAATAATCAGACATATCCCGAAATCCCTGAGAAGAATCATATTCCCTGATCAAATTTTTATAAGTCCACATTAAAATTTCTTCAGATGAAAACAAGCAGCGCACATTTTATTTTTAATGTTGAAAACAGTTCACTGATTTATACTTAGACTGGCAACTAAATCATCTTCTTGCAAACAACAGGAAAGACCTTCCTGTAGCTGTAGTGCGGGCGTGGGCAATTTCCCTCGGGCTCTGTCACATCCACTCAGGGCTTGGCCTTCCCTGGGAGGCCGTGGCTGTGAGGGGAATGAGCATTTGGTGGTGACCTGGCTTTGTGGTCTCTGGTAGGTTGCATGGAATTAGTCATGTTATTTCCCACTTTCCTTTGGCTGAGCATTAAATTCACTGAAAAAAGAGAAAAGAGTCCAAAGTCGACTGTCTTCCCTTGCAGCGTGGCCGTGCTTACCCCAGAGCCATGGCTCTGTCGCTCACATTCTGGGCCCGCGGCAGCGCCCCACCGCGGCAGCGCCCCACCACGGCAGCGCCCCACTGTCTCTCCTCTGTCCTCTGCTGAGTCTCACCTCCTCTCTAAGCCAAAGAGATGGTGCCTCCTTCAGACGACCGCAGCCTCACTTTGTGTCTGGGGACGCAGAGAAGGATTTCGGACCCGGCTTTGGGTTGTAAGGCGGGGTCCCTGACTTCTAAACCGGGAGAGGAGCATTTAAATAGGCGATTTTACATTAACTGCTACGCCAGCTTCACACGCGTTACACAGCTGCGCGGTCACATCAACAAAGGGCCTCCCGGCTGCTCACAGAGTGGTGAAATGTGAAAGGCCACGAGCCGCTAACGGTTCAGGGCCAGATGGTACCGAGGCACCTTACCCGCCCTCGGGCCACCCGTTAAATTGCTCAGATGGGGCTTCTGGGGTTGGCAGGAGGGGAGCCTGGAGGAGGAGGTGGTAAGAAGGAAAAGCACAGCCCTGTGGTTGTGAACGCGAGGTGTCCCGGCCAACCCGCATCCCGCGGTGCATTAAACTCAACGCACGCACAGCAGGGGTGGGCGCTGGCGGGGCAGGTGGGGAGATGTGGGTGGGGCGGCGTATGAGTGGGAGGGGGGCATCTGGAGGGGGTGCTGGGCAGTGGCTACTCTGCAGGAATCCTTGCTCTCAGAAGGAGCACTTAGGAGGGGAGTGTCACAAGGTCTGCATCTTACCTTGAAACGGTTTACCAAAAAGTAAAAAGGTGTGTGTGTGTACGCATGTGTGTGTATGTAGAGAGAGGAAGAGAAAGCAAAATATGCAAAAATGTTTAAAATTGGTGAACCTAGGCGCAGAGTATACAGTTGTTCATTGTATGTACTATTTTTCAACTTTTCTGTGAGTTTGAAATTTTTTGAAGTAAAAAACTGAATAAAAGGAAAAACAATTCAACTAAATTAAACCATATTTTTACTTATGTGATTCTAATATTTGCTAATTTAAAAAGAAAGGAAAGTTTCGCATCCCTGACTTAGGAATCCCCGTGACCCACCCATGAGCTTCTCCACGCACGGCCAAGTGTAACCTGCTCTCGGTGGGAAGGCCCTTCTCTCACTTGGTGACGTCAGAACTGCCCTGCCTCTGGGACCCGGGACACCGGCTGCAAAGGCAGAACAGCCCAGTGGCTTTGAGCTTCGTATTTTCCCACAGGTCACCTGTTGACTCTGGGATCCGGGACAAATCATCCTCCTTCTTGACCACTCATTTTCTCATCTGGTTTTTGAAAGTGGGAACATTATTACTTGCTTTGCCTATGTCACAGGTATTTTGTAGAACCACCAAAATTATATAATATATATAATGTTTTTATATACAGTGCTAAACAAATGTATGGTCAAATTTTATGATTATCATTATTTTATGTAGTTAGCATATGTTTATTATTCTGAAGTGTCGAGCGTTAAAAAAAAAGATGATTTGTTTTTAAAAGGAAATAGAGTCAATAATAAACACCTACTTTGTGTGTTAATGCCTAAAAATAGATGTAGTTGGCATTTTCACTTTTATTCAGTGTTATTATTATTTGAAAGTGTTTCTGTTCATATCATAGTGGTCTGGGGCAATAAACAAAAGGAGTAACCCCCCAGCCCTCCTGAGCCTTCGCCATCACTCATCCCTAGGTGACAGGATGTTCCCAAGACAGTCCCTGGGGGCTGCTCGGGACGGGGGGCCAGAATCCTGGCAGGGCCCAGGGCCTGGCTGAATTCTCCTCATTTCTCTCTCCTGAAGTGGATTTGGGGAAAAAGGCAAGAGAAGGGTGTGAGGGTGGAGCTCCCGGGTTATCCCCCCATCACCCCAGTAGACCAGTCCAAACGGGTGGGGGGCCACCCAGAAGGAGAGAGACCAAGCAGCTACCCCAGAACCTCTGGGCACAAACGGCTCTAAACATTGGTGAGGTTCCGAAGCAATGGCCAAGTGATTTTTCACTTACTTAATTTTGTTAGTTTTTCTTTTTCTTCCCAGAATCACCCAGGGACCAGGGGTTACTCTCAGAGGGCAGACAAAGGAAACATTTCAACTCTTAACGTCTCCGCTGCTTTAGATTTATCTGTGGGCGACATAACAAAACCCTTGAAGATGCTTTTAAAATGGCAAGGAAGGAATTAATCACTGTATGTAAATTCAAAAATGAATGAAAGTAATTCAGTTAAACTGTAAACTGTGAATTTAGACAGAAAATTTCAGGCTGAAAATAAACATTTGTAGAGCCTTAAACTAACAGCCACTGTGGTGAAGGCTGATTTCCACCTTAATCACCACTTTCACATCCATAAATAGAGAGACTTTTGTGCTGGGCGCAGAGCATGAAGCCCAGCTCCCACTCTCAGTGCCTTCACCATAAAAATAGAAATCAAGGAACTCTCCAGACTCCACCACTGGCCACTTGTGCCAAGTTCGTCAGCCGACCTGAGCACCTGTATGTGGGCCTTGCACATGGTGGTTTTTCACCCTTGTTACATTTAGTGGCAGAAACTTTTTCCCAAATAAAGTCTAACCCCATCATGTAAATCAGACAAAAGGGAGCTTCTTGGGCCAGCCTCCCCACCACCTGCAGGGCCCCTGGGTCACTTGTCCCCTCTGGGCACCCCCTGGTGAAGGCCGTGGGCCCCCGGTTCTCCTATTAACCAACAGTGTATCTCAAATACTGGTCCTAAACCTCTGTTTTCTGATGAAACTTGATTTCCGCTTCATTTAGTTCTCCCCATTTACTTTTTGAAATCACAAACATAAGAGCCAAAATGGCACTTTAAAACAAATGATAAAAGTAATCGTAAATACGCAAACCATGAAATCAAAGCACACAAACGGGAAAGCCATCCCCTGCCTCATCCTGCGCCCCCGGCTGCCCTTCCCAGGGGGACGCACATGGCTGGCTCTGCTCCCTTCCTCGGGGGGTGGCCACCTAACCCGAAACAAGAGCTTTACACTCTGGGTTCTTTAAAAAAAAAAAACAGTAATTTCACTTTAGTATAGATAATACATGTACAGGGTTCAAATTATAGGAACATGGGTGTCCCCTCCCTGCCCCCAGCCCACGTCCAGCTGGCAATGTCAGGATCAGGGACATCACACCCTGGTCCCTCTGCCCACGGTCTTGCCCATGCTCTGCCTGAACCAGGAACCGGGACATCTGGGCGACCCCCTTGGACAGAAAGAGTGTCCCCCGGCTCCGTGTCTGTGCACCATCCGCTGTGTGAACCACGCAGGGCAGGCCCCAGCCGGAGGGCGGAGGGTGGTTTCTTTGGGTCTGAGCGATGGTGCACGCACATGCAGTGCATCTGCAAGAAAACTCCTAGGCGTGGACACGTGAGGTCCACGGGTCTGTGTGCAGAACGATGCTCGTGTGACAGGCCCCCTGTCAAGGCCACGGCACAGCGCCAGCAAACTGGGTCCCTGGCCAGTCCAGTCGGTCAAACGGGGCCCCAGGTAGGGCTAAGGGCACTTTTCTCATGGGTTTAGAACACTTGCTTTCTCTTTATGTGGGCCAATTCTCTGACGTTTTCTTTCTCACTTTTTGTATTGTTAGTCTTTTTCTTCTTGATTCCTAGGAGCTCTTTATATATTAGAGCTCTTTGTCTGTGGGATGAGACGAGGTGCACAACCCACTGTGTCTTTTGACTTTGGTTACAACAGCTTAGGATGTGCAGAAATTGTTTTATTTTTTTATACACAAATTTATCAGCTGTTCATAGTTTCTGATTTTCGTGTCACAGTTTAAAAAGCCTTTTCCCTTCTGAATTTTTAAAGAATTCTCCCATTTAAAAAAAAAACACTTTTAAGATTTTATTTTTTAACTATTAAATATTTGAGCCAATTGGAATTTATCCTGCTGCACTGGGTAATGTATAAATGCAACTAACTTTTTCTCTAGGTAGCTACCAGGTGTCCCCACCAACCTACTAATTTCCCCGAGGATGTGAGTTTCGGTCTCGGTGCAGACCACACCCCCGTGTGCATGGGGGTCTACTTCTTCTATTCAGTTACACCCACTGGCGCTACCATACACACTGAGGCTTTATAACTTGTGTTTGTTTGTTTGTTTTTTGGCCGCACCACACAGCATGAGGGATCCTAGTTCCCTAACCAGGGATTGAACCCCCACAGTGAAAGTGCCAAGTCCTAACCACTGGGCGTCCAGGGAAGTCCCTATAACTTGTCTTAAATACTCTTCTTTTTAGAAAGTGTCCTGGCTTCTCCTGCACGCTGGTTTCTCCCAATGCTGCGGGAATGCAGCTTCTTTCCTCATCCCTACCTTGCTCGGTGCAGCCCGTCTCCTGCACACGGGTCCTCTTTCCAGCCGCCTTCCCCTTCCCGCCTGATGCCTCAGCCTCCAGACGTGCTGTGAGGCCCCCTCTGTCCCCTCCAGCTCCTCAGTTTTCTCTCCCTCCTGCTCATCACAGGACTCCGGGAGCCCTCACTTCACCTGTCGGAAGGTCTGGGCAATCCCCTGTTCCTCGGTTTCCAGAAAATGGAGTTTGCACATTTATTTCTCCTCTTTGTTGCTTTTGGGTGATTTCTAGGAAAAGGGACATGCTGGCTTTACCAGCCCTGTGGGACCTGGGTCTTGAGATCTGGGCCACCTATGGGCAACCTCTCGGCTCCTCGGCACACTGCACTGCCTTCCTCCTCCCCCTCCCCCTCCTCCCCCTCCCCCTCTCCCCCACCTCTCTTGTCTCCCTCCCCTGTCTCTCCCTCTTCCCTCCCCCTCCTCTCTCCCCCTCCTCCCTCCCTTTTTCTCTCCCCCTCTTCCCTCCCTTTTCCTCTCCCTTCCCCTTCCCCTTCCCCCTCCCCTCCTCCTCTCCCCCTCCCCTCCTCTCCCCCTCCCCCTCCTCTCCCCCTCCTCCTCCTCTCCCCCCTCCCTTCCTCCTCTCCCCCTCCCCCCTCCTCTCCCCCTCCCCTCCCTCTCCCCCTCCCCCTCCTCTCCCCCCTCCCCCCTCCCCCCACCTCTCTTCTCTCCCCCACCTCTCTTCTCTCCCTCTTCCCTTCCCCTTCCCCCTCCCCCCTCCTCTCCCCCTCCCCCCTCTTCTCCTCTCTCCCTCCCCTCTCCATCAGCTACAGCACTACTTTTACATTTTCAAGGTTTACACTGCGTACACCCCCTTTTATGTCAAGGAGCACAAACCTCTGCTTTGCATTTCAGGTTTGGGCACTGCCAGCAGCACCCTCAGTGCCCTAAGCTTGGTGCAAACATCTGCGGCACCGAGGAGACACGAAGCAGCCCCGTCCTGGGCCACAAACGTGCTGGTGCTTGATAGCAAGCGTAGCATCAAGGCCAGGAGGGAGGGCGGGCGGATGGAGGTGCAAATGGTCCCTTCTTATCTTTCCCCCTGAGTGGCTCTGTGTGTGACCCTGCGGCCCCAGAGTCTCCCACACACACGGAGGCCTCTGCAGCGGAGCGTGGGCTGGGGTGGGGTCTGACGCTGACCCCAGGGAATGAGAGCAGAGCATGCGTCACATTTATTTCACACCCTGTTTAGAGCCTCACCCAGCCCGACCACCTCCCTGGACCAAAAGTGATACTTAACCTCCAGCTTTGCTCATCAGCATAGAAAAGGGATTTACAACTTAATAATGAAATAAAGTACCATCAGGCCAAATGTCCATTCCAAGTTTCTCTTTAATTTTAATTTTATTTTTTCTTCAGTTAGAGCGTCTGTCTTCTGCAAGTGGGTTTCCGGCGTCCTGTTTCCCGCGTCAGAGAGACGCCTTGCTCCGTGCTTCCTGCCAGCTGTGGCCAGGGGCAGCGCACTCCCTTCGTGCCATGGTTGGGTCTGCAGAGCAGGGATGGGGTCCCGTGGACAAGCGGTGCCACCAGGGCGATGCGACAGGTGGGAGCCCTCCCCCCACACGTCCTCTGCTGCCCTCACCCCTGCCCCGTCGGCTTCCGGCACAGCCAGACGTCCGTTCTCTCGTGCACATTGTGTTTATCTGGGAGTTTCCAATTGCCTTCCTTCTTCTTGATGATGGAAATATGTGTCTTCACCCCAGCTCATCTGCTCCTTAATGATTCTGTGGCTGAAAGGACTCCACCTGTGCTGGAGAACTCGCTCCAAGGGGCTCTGACCCTGCCTGACTAGGACGGTGCCATCTGGACCTGGGCCGGTTGTCAGACACTCTCTCTGTGTTCTTGGGTGGGGGGGAAGCAGGGGAGCACTTTCCCTCAGTCGCATATCTTCCTCTTCCTTCCAAGCCTCGTTTCAGGTCAGATGGGAAATGCATGTTTGGAGCTCTTGCAGGCCCCAAGGTGGCTCTGCTTCTCCATCAGCCTTGATGGACTGTTTGGCTGGGTATAGAATTCCAGGTTCCAAACCATCGTTTACCAGAAGTCCCAAGGCCCTACATGGAAATCTAACACCCGCAACGCTGATCGCACATGATTCTGTTCCCTTGCAAGGAGCTCCATCTTCCTCTTGCTGAGCTCTTAGAACCTTCTCTCTGCGCCAACATTCCCAAAGCTCAGCAGGCACATCAGGGGCCGATGTTCTGTCCTTCCTCCTGTTCAGGACACTGTGGCCTTTAAGTCTGATTGACTTTCTTCAACTCTGGGAACTTTTCTTCTATTAATTCTTTTAGTATTTCCTCTCACAGTTTTCTGCTTTCTCATTCTGGAAATCCGAACAGGTGGTTCTAGGAGCACCCAGATTAACCTCCGTACTTAATTTGTCCTGAACTCATCCACATCTTTGTCTACATTTCTCTACATTTTAGAAAATTTTCTAAATTTTCATTCTTCCTCTTTCTCTTCCAGCCCTCCACTGAATTTTTACTTTGAAAATCACATTTCAAATTCTAAGAACTCTGGCTTATTCTCCAGTTGTTTCTTTTTTTGTTTTCTTCAAAGAATCCTGTTCTTGCTATGGGTGTGGTGTCACCATGGACCCTTTCCAATAGTAACTATGGTTTCCAAAGGTTCTTCCAGCTCTGAAACATTAAGTATCTATGAGAACCTGGGCCCCATTCCCAACTGCGGTGCCTGAGGGGCAATTTGGAACAGCTGAGAAGAAAGAGCTTGCTTTAACCCTGACTCTGCCAGTAAGTAGCCTCAAGCACTCTCCGTGCCCAGCTCTGGGTGTCGGTTTATCTTGTAAACCTCAAGGGGCTATAATAGGTTGATTTTAAGGAATTCAGTTCCAAAGATAATGTACTGAGGCCTCTCATGTGCCCATCTCTGTGCTGGGTGCTGGGGACACAAAAAGATGACACCTCACGGAGGAGAAGGCCCGGGGGCTGTCGTCGGGGCAGTTGCTAGAGAAGCTGAGCTCCCTGATCAGTCCATGTCTCCTCCCTGAGTCACTTCTCCCCCGTGTTCCTGGCTCAGCTCTGGGCCGCTCCACCCTTCCTGTAACTCAGGCCCAAATCCTTGGGGTCCTTCTCGGCCCCCTCTTCCCCTCACACTGCATCTAATCTCTGCAAACCTTCCCACTTCTACCTTCAAAGCACCTCCAGGACCCACGTCTGTCTCACCACCTGCTCCACGGCCACCTGGGTGGGGTCGTCTCCCACCTGGACCCCTGTGATGCCCCCCTGCCCCCTGCTTCTCCCGGAGCCTGTGCTCCTCACAGCAGGAGACATGGGGCCCCACGCATTCCCCTCGGCCCACCCCCTGCAGCTGTTGGACCGCTGTCCCCTCTGTCCCCCGGGCCGGCCCTGTGGTGCTCTCCTGGCCAGGCACACCTACTCACCTCCCTCGGGGCTCCGCCCGGGCCACAGCCCCCTCACGTCTCTCCTGGCTCCATCCCCGGCCAGCCTGCTTCATGTACACAATTGGCTATGTTGTCCCCTGTCCCTGACTGCGGGCCCCATGGTTTCCCTGATGTATCCCCGGCACCTAGATCTTCACCCCGCCCAGCTGAACTTCTACGGACAGTCATCAAATGGCCCAAATGCAATGAAGGGTGCAGCCTGAGAAGCAGGGTCTGCTGGGCTGGACCACAAGGAGTGCTGGCGGAGAAAACGCAGAAGCTCACCTTTTATAGACGGTGTTGGAGGGAGAGAGGCCCAGGGGTCACCAACGAGTGAGTGAAGGGACAAAGGGATGGGAATGCTCTTCATCCCCCAGGAATCAGGTCACAAGTTATTAAAGACTCTCCTGAGTTGCCTGGTGTGGACGCACCCAGCAGACCCAGTGGCTGGGAGGAGATCCAGCCTCCATGGTACCCCAGTCGAGGTCACGGGCCCACCCAGGCCTGGCCCAGAGGTACCTCTTGGGTGCTCTGTCCAGTCGCCAAGGCCAGCCCCAGTGGCCCTCTGGGTCCCTTCTGAGCCGGGGTTGGCACCCGCTTTGCCTTCTGCAGCTCCAGCAGCTGCTTCGGGTCCAAGTTGATCAGACAGGGCTGCACACTTGTGTCCCAAATTCTGTTCTCCACAGGGAGACCCTGACCCACACGTGCGTCTGGACTGGGCAGTCAGCTGAAGGCCGCCTTCCCGAATAATGCAGGGGCCTTGGGCCCAGAGCAGCCACAGCCTGGGCCTCCCTGCTGAGGACGGAGGATTCCTGGTGGGCTTGGAGTGTAGATCAGACACTGTAAAATTGGGATAAATTTCAGAGGTTGCATGAAGTTGAGCCTGCAGACGTTAGAGCCCCAAGCGCTGGGAGGGAAGGAAAGTCGCTGTTGGCAGGGTCTGGGCAGCTGTGGGGCAGACCCAAAGGGCGACAGCTCTGCACTCGCAGGGGACAGCAGGAGAGACCCCGGAAACTGTTGGAAATGAGGATAGGACTTCTCAGCGCCTAGCTGGAAGGGTCCCCAGGATGGGTTTTTATGTGGAAGAAGAGGACAGCTACCTTTGGTGTAAGAAAAGGGCAATTCTGAAAGTTTTTTCTACTTACATCTTCAAAAAGAAACAATGGAAGGTAAACCAAAAGCCATCAGGTAAACGTTTGCCTGGTGGGTGAGGAGGGGGAGGGATGAAAGTGAAGCTTCTAGAATGTGCTTGGTCATAGAGTTTTGACTGGGGGACCATATGATGGTCTTTTACAACTTTCTAAAGAAAATCAATCCCTACAAAATATTTTAAAACTAGAAACAAATTTGTGGTTAGTAAATGACTTCAAAATATATTATTTCAAGAGATTTTAAAATACAGCATTTTGACTGTGCATTCCCAGGGGGACATATTCTAAGAACTCAGAGAATCACACAGAAGCCTTAATGTGCATCTGGTACTCATAAGGTTAGTATTATCAGTGCTGTTATTTTGAAACTATTTAGATAGACTGTAGGAGTGAATAAATGAGGAATTAAGTTACTGCTGGCAACAACCAAAATTTTTATGTTAAGACAAGAGAGATTCTCAGAGATCCCCGTGTAAAGTCAACGGAGCAAAGTAAAAGCTCGTTAGTAATAAATCTGAATAAATAGTAGTCAGAGCTCCTGCTTTTTCTCCTCTTAAAAATATGTATATTTCCTAAATCTGTCCACTGGAAAAGCTTGGAAACAATGGCGCTGTACCAGCAATGAGCACACCTAGCACAGAACTGTGGTTTCTAAAGACCGTTTCTCACTCTGAGAAGCCGGGACTTCTTGGAGAAATGGCCGTCTCAGGTTCGGGACAGAAAATGCACAGGATGAGCCTGGTAGAGAGCAGGGGAAGGACTCGGGTAGACGTGAAGAGGGGCACGCGGCCATAGTGGGACGTTCATCCCCCGACAGGCGGGTGGCCCGCTGCTCAGACCGAGCACGTCCCCCAGTGGTCCTGGGAGTGAAGGGGGGGCATCGTAGAGCCTTCAGGAGCAAGGCTGGAAACGAGGATACATAGAAATGCTGTTTTCAAAATTACTGCAGACATTTAAAAATTAGCTTTCTAAATTATGAAAATGTTGTGGAAAATGTGGGAAACTCAGGGAAGTAGGAAGAAGAGGGGGGAACCTCCCAAACCCAAACCTGGTCTCACCCCCAAAAGCCCCAGCTGGCTTTTGAAGCACCATGAGACTGAGATGGGCTGCTGACCCCGGAGCCGAGGCACAGACAGACAGACACACACACACCTCACACACACCCCCCAACCAGCGCCGGCTCGACCACATTCTGCCAGGGAGGAGAAGCACGTCTGAGGCCCTCAAAACCATCCCGTCCCGAGGCATCAGGCCCCGCTGCTCCCGCCTCCACAGCAGTCAGCCAAGGAATCCAGAGACTCTGAGGACCCTCTTCAGTGTGTTCAGAGCCCACGCGGCTGCGTCCTGCCCCACAGAGCCCTCAGGGTCCTTAGCTCGTCGCATACCTGATGTATCAGCACTTAGGAGACTGTGCCAGGCGTGGGCACTCGGGGACGAGTGAGTGACATCCTGGCAGGGATGGTGCTCCCTGAACAAGAAGCTGGAGTCACAGCGAGGCCGTTGCCTCTGCAGGCCGGGCGGGCGGTGGCCGTGCTGTGCTCCAGGGGCTGGGCCGGGTCAGCTGTTCTCTGTGAGCCCCGCGTGACACACGCTCCACTTAATATTGGAAAAGCCTTTGCTTCCCATTAAAAAACCCCCTGCAAAATGGAAAGAATGAAGCTGTTTTAGAGAAAAATGCTCAGCGACTCGGGGACTCGATTCAGGATGTGAAGGAGATGCACAGGCTCCAACTTCGCAGAGAACCGTCCCCCTCCCAACCCCGAAGAGGCGCCGAGCCCGGCCTGAGGAAGAAGGCCGGCCGCCTCCAACCGCCTTTTTGTCTGGGAGACAAGAGTATGTGCATGCAGGCCTGGTCGTGTCCAGCTGTCCAGGCAGGCGTGAGGGGCGATGTGGGTCGTGGGGGCAGAGCATTTGCACCATCTCATCCTCGCGGGGCTATTCCCGCCTCAGCGGCGCTGGGCACCGGGCCTGTGCGTGGCTCACTCAGGACAGTCATTGGTGCAGAACCAAGACTCAGACCAAGGTCTTCACATCCAGGCCCGTGTCTCCCCTGCAGGCTCTGCTCCGAAGGGCAAAGGCTGAAGTGCAGACCTCGAGGCTGGGGTGAATGGAGACCACCTGGGCCGCTTGGACGGAGGTGTGTGGGCAGCTGAGGGCGGGGGTTTGGGCGTGACTCCCTAACACCCTGATCCCAGCTTAAGGGCCATTCATTACAATGGGACGCCCGGCACCGCTATGGAAGGTACTGAGGCCAAGGCCCCCTCCAGGGCTATAATTCCGCCCTCAGGGGCTCTGTACACCTGGTCATCCCGGGGAAGACTCAAGGGTTGCCCGGAGTTCGCGGGCTGCGTGCTCAGCCGGCTCAAGGGAAAGACAGCTTCCTGGGTCTGCAGCCCATCGTCCTGGGGTGGGGGGTCATCACGCACAGAGAGGCCCCCCAGTGGGGATATCTGTCCCCTGGCCTGAGAACCCAGCTCCCACACCAGCCTGGAGACCAGTTTGCTTTCTGACCCGCCAGAGCCCAGTTCCTCCTGGCTGGTGGCGTAGACTCGGGGCACATGGGGGGAACTCGGGCAGAAGCCTCCCCAGAAACAGAGCACAGGGCAGCTTGCTTTCTCCAGCATAGAACTGAGACCCTCCCTTTCAGACGGGAAGGTTCCAGGACTGGCGTGGGGTCAAGGGACATAGTTCTCATCTTAAAGTTGGCCCATCTTAAACAACCCAAATAATATCAAGTGTCACATTCCTGAAGCTAAAAATAAAAGTGCAACCCAACATTTCCTAAGACACAAATGTCCTGGCCAAGAACTTTCGTGGCTGCAAATCCCACTGCAAAGCAAGGCTCAGACAGGAAAATAAATCACTGCACTCCCAAACAGACATGCGGGAATGGCTCTCCGCCGCCGGTGACCCCTGGTAAACTCTGCCTCTCCCCTTCACATGCGCTTCTGCCAGCAAGCACAGCCCTCTCCGGCTCGGGCCTCAGGCGGCCCAGGTCCAGCCTGGTCTGGACCCGAGTCCCCCCTCGTCCACAGGGACCTCGGCAGCCACCCTGAGCCCTAGAACACACATGTCCCTACACACGGGGTGATGGCGTCTGCCAACCTCATGGCGGAAGCATGAAAATAGCCGGGGCTCCCAGTTCACGGCGGGGATGCGAGCATAGCCTCCACCCCGACACCGGCTCTTATTGAAACCACCCGAAGGAACGGACCCGGGTCCCTGGAGGGAGCAGGAAGTGCCTGCCCATGGGAGAAATTACTCGGCATTTCCAGAATATACACACAGCCCAGAGTGATGGAGGGAGCGTGACCACCCCATAGTTCTCGCACGCGGGGATGCAGGGGGGTTCAGTGGAGGCCCCCAGGTTCACCGTCTGGTTAGGGGTTCCCAGGGGGAAGTCACCCCACAGAAGGGCCAGCGTCGACCCTGACCACCGCCTTCAGACACAGAATCTTCTGGGAAGCTCCCACCCTGCCCCTGGGATTGGGTTGACGGGAAGCTGGGTCCCCCCGTGTGGCAGGGTCATCTGACAACCAGGCTGAAGGATCTGATCCCCCAACTCCCGAGCCAGGACGGACTCCGCTCGAGCCGGGCCAGCCCCTCCAGAAAGGGAGGAGGGCAGGGGGACGCTCCGCCACCCCTCCCCCTTGTGGAAGAGCCTGAGGGGGCAGGACTCGATCCTTTGGCCCAGGGGGGCTGAGCTCCGAAAGCCCACCTGTGCACCCAACTCATCTCAAAGGGACCTGGTGCCTACGGCCATGAGTGGGAATCGCTCTGAGAAGAGGACAGGGTCTTGAGAGAAATGTGGGCTTGTTGACTCTGAAAGCAAAGGGCAGCTCGCCCCCTCCCCCAGAGAAACAAGCCCAGGAATTCGAAGGGAAGTTCAGAAATCCTCCCAGGACTGGAAAGACAGAGGTAGGGGTGAATGTGGCCAGAGCGGCTGAGAGACAGAGCCAGGACGGGGACACACACCCGACGTGTGCAAAGGGGACAGAGAGGAAAAACAGACACAGAGCAAGACCTTCCCTCTGAGTCAGAGAGAGACACGTCTTCAGATAGGAAGGGCTTGTGAGAACAGAAAAACTGATTATTGAAAAACCAGAGAGAGAGAGAAGGACAAGCATGAATGAATCCCAAGATGAACTTCTCATGGGAGATGGGAGCGGGGGGCCGGCGAAGACCCCTCCCCAGCAGACGGAGCGAGGTGCCCCGGGAGAGGAGCCCCCCCAAACCCACCAGCAGCTCCTTCGTAGGACTGGGGCGAAGCCCATCTCCCCAGCCTGACATTATCCTTCGTAGGACTGGGGCGAAGCCCATCTCCCCGGCCTGACATTATCCTTCGTAGGACTGGGGCGAAGCCCATCTCCCCGGCCTGACATTATCCTTCGTAGGACTGGGGCGAAGCCCATCTCCCCAGCCTATTATCCTTCGTAGGACTGGGGCGAAGCCCATCTCCCCAGCCTATTATCCTTCGTAGGACTGGGGCGAAGCCCATCTCCCCAGCCTATTATCCTTCGTAGGACTGGGGCGAAGCCCATCTCCCCAGCCTATTATCCTTCGTAGGACTGGGGCGAAGCCCATCTCCCCAGCCTGACATTATCCTTCGCAGGACTGGGGCGAAGCCCATCTCCCCAGCCTGACATTATCCTTCGTAGGACTGGGGCGAAGCCCATCTCCCCGGCCTGACATTATCCTTCGTAGGACTGGGGCGAAGCCCATCTCCCCAGCCTGACATTACAGTACAGCTGTGTTCATTAACTCTCGCTCTAGAGAAATTTCAAATTCTTAGAAAATCAAAAAGATCCCACTAGCCTTACAGTTTGGGCCTTGGGTCGTGCTAAAATTCCTCACCGCTGCTCGACCCTCAGACCATTATCCTAGTTTTCTAATACTTCAGTGGTTTCAGCAGTGCATATAGACATTTAGGTATAAAGTTCACTTGGGTGATCATGAGTTGTTCTAACCTTTTGAGGGGTGCACGTGAAACTGCGAGAACGTTTCTCCACAGGTCAGGACCTTTGCAGCAGCCCCAGGTGACAGCTCCACAGAGGGGGCTCCCCTGAAATGCACGTGGGAGGAGGGGGCACCGCCAGGATGCAGGGTCCACGGGCCAGAGTGAGTCAGCCCTGGAGGGGGACAGTTGGCCCCGGGCAGGGACCGAGGGCCTGCAGCCAGGCCACTCCCGGGACTGCAGGCCAGGCACACTCAGGGGCACTGGGAGCCCCCAAGGCACAAAGAGGGGTGGGCACGGGGACCCTGTGGGTGAAGGAAAGTGTCACGAGCAGCCCAGACCTGGGGCCGCCACCAGGAGGTGGGAGGCGCCCCACGAGGGGACGGGCAGTGGGGGGTCTCCCCCAGGTAAGGCCGGGGGGCCGGAGCCATCGCCAGCCTCTTGGTGGGTGCGGCCACTTCTGTGGGCCCCGGACCTAGACAGGGAGGAGGGCAGGCTGGCGGGGTGCTGGTGAGGCCAGGCCTGAGGTGATGTCCACTCTTCCTCCTCTCAGACCCCTGGGGCCTCTGCAGGGGTCCCTGCGCCCCGAGCTCAGGCTTCTGCGGACACGTTCCCACCCAACGACCGCGGGGTGGCCTGTGTGAGTCTAGGGTCGTCTCCTGGCCTCACTAAACTCTGACCCCAACCGTGCCAAGCCGCTGTCCCGAGACAGGACCCAGCTCTCTGAGCCTGGATGCAAATTCCCCAAGAACAGGGCACTTTAACCCGTTCTTTCAGACTTTAGGGTTTTTCATTTCTCCCGGGGCCTTCCAGAGGGGGGTTCAGAGACATGAGACAGGCATGTGGGCGGGGTCTCAGGCATCATCTGTCACCACAGCACCGCCCCCTCCCAGAGAGGCCATGCCGGAGCCCGCGTAGGACGGAAGGATGAGGGTGTGAGCTGGCCTTGGAGGAGTGGGCGAGGAGGGGGACTCAGGGCCGTCCTGACCGGAGGCAGGTGCCTGGCTGACCCCGGGCTTAACGGGGTGACGACCAGCAGCTGGGGGGTTCAGTGCCTCTCCGGCAGCTCCTTCTCGGTGGCAGGACATAGGCGGGTGGGTCCTGGCCTCTCTGGAGGGGGCGCCGTGGAGGGGACGCAGAGCCAAGGCCTCTGGGACAGGACACCCTTCCTGCTCTCACCCCCACTGCCCTGTGCTACGAGGCCGGGCAGTCCTGGGCCTTCCTCTCGTCTGCCGTCTCTTTGCTCCTTGTGTGCAACTGGGCAGAGCCCAGGGGTGGGGGAGAAGCTGGCACCTCGCTGCCCCGACAGTCTGGGTGACACCTGGCACTCGTGCCACACCTGTGCCTGATCCCTGGGGACACCAGCCATTCCCTCCTCTGGCTGTTTTATTTGCAATAACCCTGCACGTTTAGGGCCGAAGCCCAGAAGAGCCCTTCCCAGGGGTGCCCAGGCCCGCCCTCCCCAGCACAGATGCAGCCTTTGTCACCGAGTCCCCCGGGCCCACTGGACACAAGGTGACCGGCACAAGTGGGGCTGCAGCTCCCGCCCCGGGGGCTCTGCGGGGGGAGCCCTGATGCAGACATGCGGCCTCCCTGGTGTCTCCACCGTGTCCAGGCTGCCAGCGTCTGGGCACGGATCTGCCCCCTTTGGGGTTGGCATCTTCTCGCGACCGCGATGGGCAAATGTGCCGCGTCCGGAACGGGCGGCAGGAGACCGCAGTAGGTGCCCTTCATCGGTGGCCGCCAGACGCCGGGCAGCCGAGGGTCAGACGGGCTGAGGCCTGTGCAGAGATTTAATCTCCCCCGGCTCCCGTCTCAGGAGCTTGGAGCATCTCTCTTCTGCTATAAATACTTATGTGAGTCAGAAGAGAAACCGCGTCCAGCCGGGCAGCCGGCCTCTCCCAGCGGTGGCTCCACGCGGCCCGATGAGGGTCCAGGCTCCCCCCACCCCTGCCCCCGCTGGCCCGGCCGCGGCCTACTTTCCAGGCCAGCACGAAGTTTGACGGAGCGTGATTAACAAAGGGAGGCTTTCTGCTTCTCGGCAGCTGCGCCCCCTGCCGGCGGCCGTGTGAACCGGTGCTGCGGGCACTGTCTGGCGGGGGAGGGGGCCCGGTGTCTGCCTTCCTCCGGACGCAAGTTTTTCAAGGAAAACCGACGGAGTCCTTATGTGTCTCAGAATAACATGGAAGTGCGGGACGCCCATTGCAGGGCAGGCCTGGGGCCAAGACCCCAACGGGGGCCTGGTGAGCTGGCCCTGGCCCCCACCCCGTCCCACCAGGGCCCTTCCTCCCTGTCCCTTCCTCCTTCCTCCCAGCTCCAGAAAACACGGAGCATCCAGATGTCCAGGAACAAGGATTGGGTCCAGTGAGACCCTGATGACCGACCTCTGACCCCTGACATCCGAGGCAGCTGATAAATGAGAGGTGGGTGGAGCCTGCTTTTCAGGTCCCACAACCTTCAGGGTGTCGGGGCAGCAGGGACCCCAGAGTCCATATGAGCTTCTTGGAGCCTGGAGGACGCTGGAGGAGCCCCACCTGTGGGCCCGTGTCGAGCGGGTTCAGAGAAACAGCTGTTTTCCCGTCTACCCCTCTCCCGGGGTCCCCTCAAGGGACGCTCAGCCCCACCCCAGCCCCTGCAGGTGCACCAACCTAGGAGGGACCCCCGACTCCTAGACAGGGTTTTAAATAAAGTGGGGATGTGTTTACAACATCATAAGTACACGCTGTGGGCTTACCATGGGAGAAGCAGCAGACCAAAATAACATAAAGATAAAAAAAGGCTGCTGAGTGCACTCGTGACTTCTCCTGTTGAGATTTTCGTGGATTTCCCGTATTTTCTACATCGAGCAGCACTATGTACAATCTGAAAAGGAGCACAGCCTTCTCCCACGGTGCCCTGTCACCTCTGCCAGGTCCTCACCTCCAGACACGGCCACCTGCCCGTCAGGCAGCGTAGGGCTCCTCCAGCCCCACCCCTTCCTCCCTGCTCCAGACGACGCCCTCAGAGCCTGTCGGGGCGGAAGCTGCCCCCAGATCCCTGGACGGGGGCCCCGCTGCTCCCAGGAAGCCGCTCAGAAATGCAGCCCCCGACCCCGGCCCAGACAGGGCTCACTCGCGCACGAGAACTGTTAGCAATTCAAGTCTCAAGACGCCAGAAACCGTTAACTGTCATGGGAAGTGTTATGAACGTTAGGGAGAAGCAGAGATGCCTTCGGTGTTTCGGGACACCCTGTGTAATTCCAAAATAGCTTTGCTAGTTTCTGAACCTCAAGTTTTATCACGCACACTCTGGTTTACTCATGTACTAAACTGGAAAGTGTATTTTATTTGTACACTGATTGCAATTTTACCCTCTTTTGCTCTTTGCTCATTTAAACTGTTTCAAATGGGGCCACAGCTGCCAAACCCGCAGAAACCCACCACTGGTGAGATTTTGCCAGTTTACAAGGAAGACCAGACGAAGAGGCAGAACTGCTGTCAGACAGGAAGCCCCGTGGGTAAAGCCAGGTTGGGGCTCTGGCAGCCCCACGGGAACAGGGGCTCTGGCCAAGACGGGGTCCAGAGGTGGCCGCACACGGGAGCCGCTCGTTAAACTCAGGCTTGCGGGGTGGAGGGGGCGCCCTCAGAAAGCTGGGGATCCAGGACCGCCTGCCGCCAAAGGGCCGGGAGGGACCTGCTGTCCCAGGACGCGCTGAATGCCACCTTTGTCCCGCAGCCCCTCTCATTAGAGCCATTTTCTGAGCTGTCACACACCGCACTTCCTGCCCATCTGGGCCTCATTACACTTGTGGGGACAGAGGGAGGCCGACGGAGAGCTCCCGTCCCCGGCACGCCCTCCATTCAGGGAAGAGGGGGCTGGGACAGGAACCTCATGGCCGGTGACACTTGACAACACCTGTTCTTGGAGACGAGAACTGTGTCCCCCAGCGGGGACCAGACGCAGGCTGGCGTCAGCCAGGCAGGGGGCAGGCAGGGTGTCGTGATCTTGTGCCGGTCGGTCGTGGACCCTGTTTGCGATATTAAGTCCTGATGGCCCCAACAACACTCGGCAGTGCCCCCGAGCTGCCCCTGGGTGATGCCGGGGCCGCTTCCTCCAGACCCTGGACTGGCCAGGGGACCAAGCTCTCTGAGGTCGAGGGTCAGAGACAAGGTCCCCCGCCATGGTGGGCTCTGATGGAAGGCGGGGGTGGGACGTCCAGGGGCCACAGGGCCTCCCCGAAGGAGGCAGCGTCCCGAGGGCTACAGGGGGCTGAATGTCCTGTCCCAGGTGGCGGTGGGGCAGCCAGCCGTGGCCCCCCGTGGAAGCCCCTGCAGCCCTCCCCTCCCCTCCCCAGGACGCTCCCCCCCCCCACAAGGCCTCCAGGGCATTCGGTGTCCGGGGTGAACTCCACCTTGCTTAGGGGGTTCGCCCGCAGAGAGGGCTGGAGCGGGGCGCCCCAGGGAGGGGGTCCGGACCCAGACAGCATGCAGGGACTGAAGGAGGCTCGGCCTAGATCGTGGGAGGGGGGCACCGGCCTTTCCCTCCCCCTCAGGGAACCCACACTGCGGGCCAAGGCGGGGACGCTGCACCAGGATGACACAAGGTACTGGCCTGTCCTCAGGGACACGTTTCTTAAAGGATAAGGACTCCAGGAAAGTTTGTAGACTAGGAGCTCTCATCCATGAGTAACTCTTAACCCGGGGCTTGGACAAAGCCCTGCCCCTCCTCTAATACGCCCTGCTGGCGGGGGGGACCCTCGAGTTGAAGGGGTGCCCGGGGTGCCCGGCAAACCTGCGGCCCTGGTTGCTGCGCCATCCTGCTGATGGTCCCCAGTGGACTCTGGTCTCGTTGGCCAATGTGTCGGGCTTGACCCAGGCCCACTGGGAGGCCGAGGGCCGGGGTACCGGGCAGACGCCAGGGACGAGGGTCCTGCTCTGGGCGGGGCCGGCCCAGCCCTCTTGCCTCCCCTCAGCCTCACGTGCGCCCCGAGTGGCCTGACTGCCTTTCTGCTCTTGTCGTCGCACCCTGGGTTCAGCCTTTACGTGTGCACCCTGCGCACTGGTCAGGCTGGGGGTGCCCAGGGCCCCTTCCAGAAGGACCAGGAGGGGCAACCCGGTCGGGGGGGGAGGGGTGTCTTCACCACCCAGTTCCTCACCACTGGACCTAGGCTAGAGGGGCGTTCACACCCCGCTCAGACCCGACCTGCAGGAGAGATTTAAACCCGGTCGCTTTGAGGCCTTGCTGACACAGCCCCCCTCTCCTCTAGGGCACAGTGCCTGCTTATCACGTCGGCTCCATCTTTGACAAATGCCCCGCCCGTCCTCCCGGCTACTCCGTTCTGAGAATGACCTCGATGGGAATCTGCAAGGCTGCACCTCTGGGCTCCCCTGTCACCTGTCACAGAAGCCCTTCCTGCTGGCCCTGCGGTGGGGACAGAGGATTCCATGACAAGGTGACGGAAGCTGGGGCCCTGCAGCTCCCAGACCCTGCCCCTCCGCATGCATCGTGGGGTCCCCGCTGTGCACCTCGGGTCCTCTCTGCTCGGCTGCGGCCCCCACGGCCCCCATGTGCTCACTGCTAAATGCAACACCGGCACTGCAGCTGGTCCTTTGTCTGGCAGGTGTTTTAAACATTCTGGAGTGTGTGACCCACAAGACCTTTGCTTTGGTCCTCCTGACAGGTTACTGTCTGGACTGGGGGGGGGACCAGCTGCCTCTGCCCTGGCTCTGATGGCACCTTTAGGCTCTGGGGCTGCATAGTCAGGTCACTCCGGAGTCTTTAAGCTAAAAACACGCTTGCTGAAATTATGACAAAGGCAACCGTGCTCTGCACATTTGCTAAAAGCCCTCCTGCCAATACATGGATCCAGGCAGCAAAATAGCTGCTCGAAGCGTCTTCCCTCTTGTGGCACTGAAACGAGCAAGGTCATGCGGCGTCTTGCAAACCAGGCCAGAGTCCTGCCCACATTGCTCCAGGTGCCATAGAAGACCAACGGCCATCCCACTGCCTCCTCCCCTCTTCCCCCAAAGGGGCTGGAGGCTGGGTGGGCACAGCTGGAGGATGTCAGTGGCATGGCACAACTCCCAGCAGGGGATGACCTCTGGTCTTGGCTTGGGCCTTCAGTCTGCCCACTGCCTGAGCTCTCCCCTCAGTTCTGAGTGTTTGTCCCTGTGTCCCTGTCCCATTCTCCATTTGTTCTCCACCAGTGGCCACCCAGAATCAAGGTGACAGCTGAGTCCAATAATGTCCTCTGGCCAGCGGGGTAGAAGTAGAAGTGGTAGATAGGCCTCTCAAGTAACGTCCAAGCAGAGAGCAGTCATACTTCCTTCTCATTTACTTTCTCCACTTGGCTGGAATACAAACATGATGGCCAGCACTTGGGCAGCCATCTTGGACTATGAGTTAACAACCAAGTGTTGAGGATGACTGTGCAGCAGGACAAGCTGAGAATGGAGCCCCAGTCCCAGCCCTGGGACACCTACATTTACACGAGAAAATGAAAATTCTAACGGTTTAAGCTGCCTTTTACTCCTTTTCTTGTCTTCCCTATGAACCTTTCCTAGGACTTATACAGTGTTGACTAGAATGGTGACAGTGGTCACCTCTGCCTTGTTCCTGATCTTAAAGGGAACACTTTAAAGAGTTTACCATTAAGATACGATATATGACATAGACTTTTAGAAAAATGTCCTTTTCATATACTCTGAAATAATTTTTTTTAGATTAGAATCCTTTCTTTCTTAAATGTTGGTAAAACTTGCCAGTTAAAACTATCTAGGCCTGATTTGCTTTGAAAGATTTTATCCACTGGTTCAATTTTACTAATGTTTATAGGTCTATTCAGGTCATTTATTTCTTCTTGGCTTGCTTTTATTAAGTTTTATTTTTCCAGAATTCTATCCACTTCATCCAAGAGGATAGAGTTATTCATAACAACCCCCATGTAATTGGTGGAGCGTCTGTGGTTATGTCTTCTGTTCTCATCTCTAACACTAGGCATTTGTGCCTCCTTCTTCGTGGTCAGGATGGCCAGGGGTTTGTCCATCTGACCAGCCATCTTCAAAGAATCGACTTTTGGCATTGTTGATGCCTCACCGCATGTTTGTCTTAACCTTGATATTTGTCTCCCTTTCCCTATGTTTCTTGTTCTCTCCTTTCTTGCTCTGCTGCCCCTTCCCCTTAAAAGTCAAGAAGCTGTGTGCTCTGCATCCGGCATCTCATCAGTCATGTAACTTGCCCGCTTGAGCTCCCACAGCCTGAAGTGAGCCCACACTGCTCTTCGAGCTCTTGTCCTGTTTTATTTTATCTAGGTGGGTAGACAACATGTGGTGTCTTAGATCATCTGCTCATTACATTTAACTGTGCACATTTGCCACTTTCTTTGCTCTTAATCATGTACTCTTCACGTTTTCCATGGTTTTGTGTCTGCTGAATTAGAGATAATTTCTTCAGCTCTATCTTCCATTTCACTAGTTCTTTAACTACATTTAACTGCAATTAAATCAATCCCTTGATTACTGAATCTTTATTTTTAATTTTATTTATTTCTTAATCCACTGAGTTTTATCTCCATTTATTATACTTTTCATTCCTAGAAATTCTATTTGGTCATTTTCAATTTAGCTTGATACATTTTTGATGGTCACATGCCCTTTATTCATATGTTAAGTCCCCTTTTATTGACCTAAGCACACCTAACTTACTGGGTATTCTGCCCTGACAACCCCACCATCGGAGTATTTGTGCGTCCTGTTTTGCTGCCTGTGGTTTTTTGGCTCACTTGTGGTGCCTTCTGGCCTGTGTGCTTTGTGATTTTTTTACTATGATTTCCTGTGTCTTGGACTTTTACCTGTGGGAGCTCCTTGAGGTCAGGTTGAGCTTGGGTTCTCCCAGAGGCACTGCCAGCCTGAAACCACGTCAGCTGAAATTCTGGGCCTTGGGCCCCTCAGGTGGTGTGAATTTGGTATGCCAGCCTCCTGAGGGTCCGCTAGCAGTCACCAATCCCAAGGGAGAGGTTTCCTCCTCCTCTCAATGCCAAAATTAGGGGCTGGCAGTCCCCTGGGTGGTGGGGTTGAGGCGCTATCCTGGTTCATCCTTGTGAGGAGAGGGCGGGCCCTCGTGTGGGTAGGGGTTCCCCACGAGACTGCGCTGGTCCGGCCGGCTCTGAACCTCCTCCACCTGGGCCTCCCTGGCCTCCCACACACTCCAGCTCCAGCCTCTGCGTATTCGCTCCTCACCTGCCAGATCCCTCGAGTGTCTGAGGAATACTGCTCATGGTTTATTCAGCACTTTTGCTTCCAGTGGGAGTGACAGGCAGGGAACCAAGTCTCTGTATCTGCCAGAACTAGAAGTCTTCTCTGTGTGTGTGTAAGATCCTGGTGCTGAGGGCTTCCCTGCCTGGACCTGGGGTGTGGGTGCAGGAAGTCAGGGGATGGCCCTGGCTGCCCGCAAGTGACCTCTGCACCAATGCCCAGGGTGGGGCCGGGGGAGTCAAGGATGTTCTGGGAGAAACACTGTGACCGCTGTTACTGCTGCATGGGTCACATGGCGCGTGTGTGGCACAAAGCCAGCTTTGCTCTAAAAGATGCATGAACTGTAGCCGTGTCTCTACTTCTGCTGTGCGGAAAGGTTCTTGCCATTGTGACACTTCACAGCACTGGGGCGGCCTGGATCTGGGTCCCTGCACGCCCGCTGCTAGGATCCCACATGGCCAGGACAGATGCTCATCCGGTCCTGGCCACTCTGTTCCCAAAACAGCCCAGTGAGTAATGAAATGGCCTCGTGTCATCAGCAAGGACACCGAGACCAAGGGGCCGGCCATACTGGGCTGAGGCGGGGCGAGGCCATCGTTAGCTGAGCAGTCAGTGGGTGAGCAGGGGGTCTCGTGATCCAGGGAGGGGCCTCCCTACCTGAGAGGGGTGTGAAAAGTGCAGGCACAAAACGCAGAGGCGTGCGGCCAGCACAGCAGGACACGCGGCTAGTTGTCTCCAGGGCACTTTCACACGCACTGTTGGCTCATCCTTCATCACCTTCTGCAGCGACGATTCACATCCTGCTCCCGTTGCAGTCTCCCCATGGCTCCACTCTCCCAGGGTCGTGTCCCCCAGGTAGGCAGTCCCAGAGGAGAGCCTCTTTCCTCCTGTGGTCCCGGGGGGATGCTCCTTGGCCGGGTCTGGACCCACAGAGGTGGCGTGAGTCTGGGCCGTCCTGGAGTTGGGCTGCCTGCCAGGTCCAGTCCACATTCTCAGTGTCCTACGTGTCCCCGGTCACCGTGTCCAGGGTGGTGCAGGCTGTTGGCCATGGCTTTGTAATTTTCAGACACTTTTCTGTTGCCCCCAGTGGAGTTGGCTGGGTTCAGGTGGGAGCAGGAGATCCCCGGGCTGGCTGGCCTGGGGAGGGGTGTGGGGAGTGGGGGTTCTGGGGCTCCCCTGGTACTGACCTCCCAATGTCCCCTTGGCTCTTCTCCTGTGTCGGCGGGACATCCATGCCGTCCCTGCCCCAGCGCTACCACTTGACCTTGGTGCTCCAGGGGCATCAGCCAGGCTCCTCGGGACCTGGGCCAAGGGTCCTCACCTTCCCCTCAGCCCGCTCCCCAGCCAAGCCTGACCATGGCCGAGGGGTTCCCAGACACTGCTGCCCAGAGCCTCCCTCTCCTGCCTTTGGCCTGGCCCAGGGTCCAGGTCCAAGGCCCATCACCCGGCCAGGGCTCAGCTCTGCCCCTCCTGGGTGTCACCTGCCCTCCCAGGGCTGGGACCAGCAGCAGCCCCTCACAGTGGGCTGTGTGAGGACAAGCATCTCTGCACACTTGGTGGGGTCAGCACGGAGTAGGACCTTCCCTTGGTGTGGGCACCCAGCAAGTGTGGTGGGTACATCCATGCCCCTCCTGTGAGTCCCTCAGTCACCCCAGTCTCTCCTTAGGTGGTTCTCTTGGGCTGAACCCGCCTCCTCCACTCCAGGGATGGGCAGGGTCTCGGCTGGCCGATCAGTGCACTCCACCCCTGGCCCCACCATCATGATTGGCTCAGGATGAACGTGTGACTCAATCCTGGCCAATGAGCATCTTCCCTGGGACTTTAGCTGGAACTAGGAGGAAAAACACTGTTGGCTGTGCCCACCTGGAAGACACGACCCAGGGGCTGGCCAAGGACATGGACAGTGGGACCAACAGGGAGTCACCAGAGCCAAGGGGAGAAGCAGATGACCCCTCCCCAAGCTGAAGGCACAGTTATCCCTGGGGAGAGTAGCCCCCCACATGGGTCTAGCTGGTTAGAGCAGGACCAACCTCAGGCGTGAGCGTCTGGGGATCTTGTGCTCCTGCCTTGACGGGTCTGAGTGGTGGTGTGGAGACAACGCCTCTGGATTTGGTGCACACACCAAACATCGGCTAGTGCAGGTGCGAACAGCATGTAAACTTTCAGAGCATTCGGCAACCCGCAACTGTTCTCTGGCAGGAGCAGGTGCCAGCTTTTTTCAAACCACATAACTAATGCATATTTATTATGGAAAAGTGAGAAAACAGATAGGCAAAAACAAAATGATCTACGCCACCCACCATTCCAAAGTAACAGCAGTTGGAATGGTAGCTGCTCTCCCCTTTCCTAGACATTCTCCAGTGCAGAAATTACACCTGTCAGCGTCTGCATATAAAGTGGGTGCCACTCTACACACTGTTTCATAATCCCACCTTCTGCACCTCGTGTATCCTGAGTATTTTTCTATGACAACAAATAGATAATGCAGTCATCTTTTTTAATGGTTACGTGGTATTTCACTGTGGGAATCAATGATACTTTCAGTAAACTGTCCGTTGTTACTGGGCATTTAAGTGTGCTGCTTTTCTTTGTTTTTGCTTTAAACATCTTGTGCATACCTGGGGCTCTTTGAACACTTATCCAATTAGTTTCTTAGAGTAAACGACAGAGTGGAATTGCACCGTGTGTGTTTAACGATTGCGTGAATGTGGCCCAAAATACGTCTTGAAGGGTGTGGGGATGACAGGTCCCAGGCTCTTATGTTCTGGTTCTGCTTTATCACCCTCTGGAGACTGCACTTCTCCCATTGGAATCTGTAATTTAGATTCCTAAACATTTTCACATAGTTACTGGCTGTTTGTGTTTCCCTTTTGGTGGCCCTTTTTCCCCACTTTTAATTGGGGGACTATCTTGGTTTGATTCCCTCAGGACTAGATCCCGAGTCCGGGAGTTGCCTCTAAGCAGCTTATCTGGGAGGTGGTCCCACCTAGGGAGGGGGAAGGGAGCAGGAAAGAGAAAGCAGTCAGTGAGGGGGTCCTATAAGCCACTTGCCGCTGTCCCACTGGGCTGGCGCCCCCCCTCCCAAGGGTGAGAAAGCTGAGTGATTGACCCCCGGCCCCGTCAGGCATTGTCGAGGCTGCTGGTGGAGTGGGTGCGGGGCCTAAATTCCCCAGGACTCCAGGCCAGCACCGTGCAGAGCCTGAGAAGAGGTACGGGGGATGCGGGCGGCAAGTGGGCGGGGCCGGGCACCTGCCAGGTCAGCCGGGCACCTGCCTTTCTCTTGGCCTCTGCGTATTTCAAAGCGCTGACGACATCATCACATACTGTGCCATAAAGGCTGAAATTCCTGTCTCCTCCAAAGCCATTTGCCTTTCTATTTTGTTCCTGGGATATTTGCAGTCATGCAGAAGAGTTCAATCCTTAATTTCATTCCGAATCCTTATAGCCTCTGCCTCTATGATGCGCTGAGAGAGTGTTTCTTCACATACAAATATTGTGCTCGTTTATGCCTCGTATTTTAATCACTTTGTTTTAAAAATAAGGGTTTTATCCATCTGGAACTTGGTTGCTTTGAGTCTTCACTGGTGTTTTGGTGAGAAGTCGGGAAGGGACGCCTGGAGGGCTGTGACGCAGGGGGTATCTTGGACCCCGAACAGCCCAATTTTGAGTTTGTATCTGTATCAGAAAATGGCATAAATCTAGACAAAGATCAACGAAATAAGCGAAGTCCCTTTTGCAAATAATAGTAGCAAACATTCACACTGCAACTCGCTTCCTGACGCGGTCCCTCCCCTGCTGGCCACCCGCATGGACATGGGCAGGGGGAGGCCTCCAGGTTCAGGGGAGGGTCGGGGCCCAGCTCTGCCACCTGCCCAGCCGGCCGCGGTGAGGAAGGACACGGGCACGGCTGGCGCTGCCCACGCGGTTCCGGCCCTTCTGAGGCAAGACCAGGGACGATGCCCGCAGAGGGACCCGAAGCTGTCCCCGCCCGGAGCTGCTCTGCAAACGGTGCGGGGCTGTGCTCACTCCTTCCACTTGGGCCTGGAGACTTTTCCTCTAAGAGGCAGAAAGTCAGTCTGTGAGGCTCTGTGGGCCCTGCGGGCTCTTGAAGCTTCTCAACTGCACGATTGCAGCCCAGGCGGCACATAAATGATATGCAAATGAACACGCGCTGTGTGTAAACTGAGGACCCCGACATTTGAATTTCACTTAACCTACACGGGACCCTGTCCTGAGTCAGCATCTGTGGGGCCTCCCATCCTGTCTCATGTGGAGCCCCATGCCTGCCTTTCCTCTGCTCCTTTCCAGGGACAGAGATCCCCTGAACCGGGGACCCGGGACCATCTGGAAAGGCAGAACAGCAGGAGGGCTGCCGTGCTCCAGACGCGTGGAGAGACCCCTGGGGGCCTGTCCCGCCTCCCCCTCCCCTCTCCTGTCTCCTTCCACCTTCCGGTGGAGGCTTCCGTGCCCGCAGGCTGACGGCGGGGTGGACGCCATGCAGAGCCGTGTCCCCTCGGCACGCAGATGGCAGACGTCACAGGGGCTCAGACACCTGTGTGACTCTGTCCGTCCTCCTCCACGTGCTGCCTCCGGAACCCAGCCTCACCTCTCCCCAGAGGTCAGGTGACAAGCTGCCAGCTCCGCCCCGTGACAGTCATGCCTGCGTGTGAGAAACACTGCAAGTGTTTGCCCTGCTGGACGCGGCAGAAGCCACGGGCTTCCGCCGTTCTGTTTTGATGAAGTGGGCTTAGCTGCATGCACTTTCCCCTGGGGCTCATCCAGATAGGTCTCAGGGGGCCCCAGCAGCATCTGGCCTTTCTGTGCACAGGTGAGAACAGATTTTCCCACAGGAGAGGGTGGAAGCAGAGGCCTGAGTCCAGGGGCGTCTGCACAGACACGGGGGCACCAGCACAGGCCGGCAGACCCCACGACCCATTTCTCCAGTTTGTGTATTTTTGCTTCAATTGCCTGTGCCTTTGGTGTCAGACCCAAGAAATCATTGCCGAGTTCAATATCATGGAGCTTTTGCCCTATGTTTTCTTCTAAGAGTTTTATTGTTTTAGGTCTTACATTTAGGTCTTTGGTCCATTTTGAGTTTATTCTTTATATGGTGTTAGGGGAGGGTCCAACTTCATTCTTTCGCATGTGGAGGTCCAGTTTTTTCAGCGCCATTTGTTGAAAAGACTGTCTTCCCAGCTGAACGGTCTTAGTGCCCTTGTCAAAACCATTTGGCCACACGTGTGAGGGTTTGTCTCTGGGCTCCCAGTCTGGTCAATTGGTCTACGTGTCTGTCCTTGGCCGGCACCCCACTGTTTTGGCCCCTGTGGCTTGGTAGTAAGTTTTGAAATCGGTAACAGTGAGTCCTCCACGAGCCTTCTAAGTTTGCCCCCAGAAATCTGCACCCACGTGGCACACAGTGAGGCGGTACCGACCCAGCATGTGGCCTGGTCCGCAGGATGCTCGGCCGCTCAGGCCGGTCCCCGACTCTGCCCTCTCACCACGGGAGCCGAGTTGCACCACAGCGGCCGCCCACGTGACCCGTCACATAGTGCCGTCCACCCATCCCTCCTCCCGGGACACGGCTGTGTGTCCGGTGCCCAGCCAGCCCCTCGCCGCTCCCTTGGCATACGCGTGTGCCCATGAGCCATCGGTCTGTGCGGGGTGGGCATCTGGGCGGATGTCACAGCCCACCAGCGTCCCCTCTTGTCACCTGTCCCAACTGCATGAGCCACTCCGGCCAGCGCTTTGGCTCCTGGACTCTTCCTCTCCGGAAGTGTTTTCCACGGCTCTCCACTCACTTGTCCGTCAGGCATCTGTCGCTTACCAGGCACCTTCCGGGTGCCAAGATGGAGCAGGGAGCCCAGCTGCCGGAGACAGGGGACGAGCAGCAGACAGGTCCCTGGGGGAAAGTACTCGGCGAAAACTGGAGCGGCTGGGAGGACAGGTGATGCCGGTGGGGGTGGAGTGTACGTTATACGTGGGGCGGGGAGGAACCCCCCTTAAGTCACATTCGGGCAGACAGCTGAAGGAACGCCGGGCCGCCGGGCCGTGACCAGGTGCTGCAGGGGTGCGGTGGGGTGGACGTGTGAGGTCAGAGGGGTGGCCAGTGCCGTGGGGCTGGGTTCTCCGGGGACGTGGGAGCCCCAGGAACGGGCCCTCCGGCTGTTGAATCCAGGATGGGAGTGGGGGCCAGGGCAGAGCAGGGAGCGGCTTGGCCTTGGACGGGTGCCGGGGGCAGGGTTCCGATTTGTTTCTGAAGGTGGAGCCAGGGTCTGATTGATCTGTCGTTAGGTTGTTTCCGAGGCCCTGCCGGCGCCGCCGTGGACAGCGTCCTGGTCCGTCTCTGGAGCGGCACCCAGAGGGGAACCGCTGGCGTGTGACGTGCAGCTCGGTGCGTCCTTGTCTCCCCAAGGCCCGGCCCCCTGCTGTGGCCTGCTGTGCTGGCCAGGCTGGGCCAAGTGTCCGGTGTGCTCTCGAGGCAGACCTTGGCCTGGCCGTCCTGTGCTACCTCCCTGACCTCTGTCCCCTGATACTCACAGGGAGGTTTCCGGGCAGCACTGCCCGCATCTGGCCACGCCAACCCGCTGCCCCAGACCCGCACCGTCCCCGGGAGACCGGGAGTTACACTTGAGAAGCCCCGCTCCACAGTGCTGCCCTCCTGACGCTAAGAATCACCATCGTGGTGGACCGGGACCCTGGTGACTGCCCCAGGTGCGGACCCCCCAGAGGAACAGGTGCAGCCCTGTGGGCTCTCGTTAAGCCGCTCCCCTTGCCCACCACCCAGGAGCCCACAGGCGAGGTCCCAGCCTCTCCTGATGGCCAGCGCCCTTTGCCAGGCCCCAAGGCAGGCCCCTCCGTCCCAGTGCAGTGCCAGAGCCCCAGTGACGGTGGTCGGCAGAATAGTGGTTCCAGGGACACCACGTCTGAATCCCTGGAGCCAGTGACCCTGTGAGCCTACATGGCGAGGGTTGCCATCCGCTGAACTTGGAGGGCGGATTCTCCTGGCTGAGGGGGGTGCCCAACACAATCGCCAGGGCCCTTGACACGGAGGAGGGAGGAAGGAGAGAGGGACAGAGTGGGGGGATGAGGAGGACTGGCCCCCAGGTGGCCTGGAGACGGAGGAGGGACCGCAAGTCAGGGAACGCTCAGCCTCTAGGAGCAGGAAAAGGCAGGACGTGGTTCTGCCCTGGAGCTGCCCACACCGTCTGGATGCCCGGTGTGGTTCACTCGTTACGGCGGCAACAGGCAACCAGAGGGTCAGGTCTGTGCCCCCCTGTGGGGAGTCTGGGGCTCCCTTCTCTCCCGGGACCCCTCCCTCTGCCGGGGCCACTCTCCGCATCTCCCCGTGTCCTCCCCCTCCTGCCCATCACACCCGCCCGGAGCCGTGGCCCAGGGCGAAAGCAGGCTGCCCCAGCACCGGGCCTGGACCCCCTAGGCTTTTGGTCACTGACCCACAGACGGGGCTGCAGGAATGACCTGCTCTGAAGACAGGGACTGGCGGGGACAGTGGCACCTGAAGCCGTGGGTGTCCCTCCCCCAGCAACTGGCAGGCCTCAGGAAAGGTTACACCCAGTGCAGGACCCACTGAAAACCCTCGGTGGCCTCATAAACTACGCCGCCGTGTCCCTCCCACAGGGAGCCCGGCCCTGACCTGACGGCGGACTTCCAAGACCCTCCGTGCCCCGCCAGCTCCACAGCCCCACGCAGGCGTTGCAGGCCCAGTGTCCACGGCCTGGCTGGCCCGGGGGTCACCGCCGGCTGTGTAGATGCGAGGCTGGAAGCTGGGGTCCCCGCCTGGAGGCCCCACAGGGAGCGCCTGCCGCTGATGCCCTGGGATCGTCCCGTAGAGCAGGACACCGGCCCGCCCAGGGCAGTGGCCGGACTGCTCACCGCTGGGGCTAAGACTCTGGTTTGCTGAGTCTTCTCGCCCAGAGCACGTGCATGGCCTGTTTGTTCCGACGTCGTCCTGGGACCTCAGACCACTGGTCACACGGGCACCTCAGGGCGCAGGCGGCCGCCGGCCGCTGCCTCCACACCGGCGCCCGGAAGCCTCGGTCTTCCTCTGTGGGGTGGGGGCCTTGTGGGAACGGGTTAGCCACCGCACCCCGTCTGTCCACGGCACAGTGGCTGGAACGGGCGGCCCGGGGGCGGCGTGGGAACCGAGCCCCTGGGGGTCCTGCCCACAAAAACAGCGCGGTGACCACGGCCTCTCCGGAGCCCCAGCCGCGACAGAGCTGGCGTGTGGGAGCCGGAGCTGGACCACTTCCCAGCGCCGCCCGCCAGGATGCCAGGGGCCCAGGGGCCCGAAGAATGTCTGGGAATGTTGGACGGCAGGCGGGGGTGAGAGTGTGCAGCCAGCGGGGTGCGGCCAGCCTCAAGGAAAACAGTGCGACAGATAAGGCTGCTGACTTTGGCACCAGCGGTACCCGCACGGGGACCCGGCGCCAGGGGACAGGAGGGGATGGGAGGGGACGGGCTGGGGGGCTTGAACTTTCCACATCCAGATCCGGCTTCCAGGGAGGACATGGGGCCAGTGGGGCCGGAGCAACTCCACGTCCCTCTGCCCCCTGGCATCCTGTCACTGGTGCTTATCTGGCAATAAAGGGCTTCTGACGAGTGTCGGGCTGAGCAGTGGCAGGACAGGGCCCGGGGGCTCGTCTGGAGCCGGGGACCCTCGGCGGGCTTAGGCTGAGCGTGAGCTCGACTGCCTTGGCTTTTCCTTTTGTTTCATCTTTATCTTGCTGAGCCTCACCTGCGCCAGGGGTGAAGGTCGAGCGACGCTAACAGAAAGCCCGGCCGGCCAGCCGGCCCAGCCAGGCTGCAGCCACGGCCCTTCCAGGCCATCAACACCACCCCGGTGGCCCTCGGCCCCTGGCTGTCCCCCCGGCGGTCAGCCTGACGCGGGGCCGTGCAAGGGGCCCTCAGCCCAACACCCCGGCTGTCTTCCTTCTTTTCTGTGCACTACCTCCCCGCCGTGGGAAGAGCTTCCAGTGTTAACTTTCTCACGGCTGTCTTTGCACCATCTCCCCATCCCTCCCCACGCCTGGCCAGAGGCTCTGGGACCATCGCAGGTCGCACTCCCTCCGCCTCTCCCTGGGGCCCCTCTGCCTCCCCCGGCTGGATCCCTGTCCCTGACCCAGGTCGTCCTCGTGGCTCACGCGTGGGCTGCAGGGAGCATCCTTCAAGGTTTCACTTGGATCACAGGTGCACTGACTGCGGAGGGCGGTCCCGTCCCACCACGCAAAGGAAGGTCGGGCGTCCCCCACCCAGCCACGCAGAGGCCACCACATGCGGTCCCCGCCGACCTGCGCCCCCGCAGGTGGTCAGGACGGGGCAACTCAGGCCCCGTGTGAACAGCTGGGCCACGAAAACAGCGGACCAGGCAGTGCTGAGGGGAAGCAGGCCCCAGGCCACAGCCTGGACAGCCCAGCCGGATGGTGGAGGAGGGGCCGTGTCCAGTCGATCTGGGTCCCCCAACATTTCCCCTTCCTCTCCCCGGTGGGCACACGCCGGGTGGGACAGAGGAGCTGGGGGAGATGGGAGGCGGCAGGTACCCACAGAGGGCAGGGAGGCCCAAGGCCGCCCAGGTTGGAGCACGCATGACCTTGTCTGCAGAGCCTGGGATTTCTGTGGGTTCATTGCTTTCACTCACTTATGGGGGCGGGATGAGGGAGCAGTAAGCAAAAGGAGGAAACAGTGTTTGACCAAGACCTGGCCTGGAGTGTCCGTCTCTCAGCACCTGCCCTGAAGCCCTGCCCAGGCCAATGGCCCAGAAGGGAGGGGGTCACATGCTGGGAGGAGAGGCCCACGTCTCACTCCCCAGGCTGCCACCAGAGGACGCTCATGACAGCAAACCGTAGGGAGCGGAAGGCAGGGGTGCGAGGAGTGGGCCTCACAGCAACATGGCTCTGGGCTAGGGCTCCCGCCACCCCCGCCCCCGGCCTCGGTCTGGGGAAGAGCATCTGCTCTCCCACCTCGAGGGGCACACGGCCCTCCTGCCTTCCTCCGCGGGGACCCTGCTGCACGGGGCCGAGGAGCCCTCCTCCCGCCCCAACCTGCACCCGCCCGCCCTCCCCACCCCGGCACTGCCACATACAACACCCAGGCCTGGTACCACTTTTGCATCTGTCCAGATGCTCTGGTTGCAAACCCAGGTCCGTCCTCTGGTGTGTCTCCCGCTCAGACAAGCAGATAGCACCCACGGCTGATGCAACGGACACATGTAAGGGGACCACGATTTGGGCCCAGCTAAGCCAGGAGCCCAGGTGAGTCTCCAGGCCGCTGTCTCTCTCACACCCGGAGTCTGTTTCTCTCTCCAGGGTGGCCCACAGGTGACCCCCATGGCTAGCAAGCTCCAGGAGCAGAGGGGGCCCTTTCCCCGGGGGGTTCTGCTGGCTCAGCCCAGGCCACGCGACCATCCCCGACCCAGTCTCTGGCCAGGGTGATGGGTCAAGCCTGCCTCACTCACCCACGTCCGGAGCCGGAAGAGCGGGCAGCTCCACCCAGACCACGTGGTCTGAGAAGGGGGGTTCCCGCTGGACGTCAGGCGGATAAAAGGCGTAAGGCCGACGACAGGTGTTCACCGCTGTGTTATTCACAGAGTGAAAATCTGGAAATAAGCGAGCGTCTGACCACGGGGCTGGGTTAAACCAACTCAGGTCTACACACCTGGCGGGATGTGGAACAGCCTGTACACGGTGAGGCTTGCAGTCACCCGGACAGACACAATGTGACGTGGAGAAACAGGCTGCCAGGCGACATAAATAGTGGGGTCCCACACATGTCTGAAAGGCCACACGATGAAGTAAATACCAACGTGGATTTTATCAGAGTGGGTGGGATGCCAGCAAGTTTTATTGCCCTCCTTTTGACAATCTGCATTTTCTCAAGTTTCTCAAAGGAACACACATTAATTTTGTAATAAAAGGAAAAGCTATTAATAGCATGTCAGAGGGTGTCCCAGCCCCCGCCCCGGCCCTACCAGAGGCTGTGGGAACGGGGTTCCTTCCTGGTGAGGAGCCCGGGTCCGCTCTCGGCGGTAACTTGTGGGCTGCGCCGTGTGCCCACTAACAGGTCGCCCTCCAAGAGGAAGGGGGGAGGTCTCCAACCAGCCCAAGGGTCCACACGAAGGCCCTCCTCCCCAGCCGTAGGCCCAGGGCCTCATGCAGGCTCCCCCCCCGGCCGGGCCATCAGTCCCACTTTAGCTGAGAGCAGGTCCCCAATGACGCCCCGCCCCCGTCACCCACCAGCTGCTGAGCTGTGTCAGCAGGACCCCCCCACCCTGACCCAGACGCCCCCAACGGTGAGAGGTCTGGTTGTATCAGCAGAAACACACGCACCCCCTCCACCCGGGGCCCACAACTCAGGGGGCACGTCACCCCGAAACCTAGCTGGCCGTGGGCTCCCACTCAAAGCCCCTCCCCAAGACCCCCTCCCAGGCTCCCTGCTGTACCCCCGCCAGCGTTAAGCGATCCTTCTAGAAAAATAAAACAGGAGTCCAAGTATGGATCTCATGGGATGCCTTGTCTGTTTCTAATGAATAATTCACTTTGAAGCAGACCCACTGCTGACATTTAAGTTCTGAATTCCTCTGGTCAAGCATCCATCAAGCAAATGGACAGAATTAGTTAATTTGACAGAGAACACGTGCTACCTGCTCGTTCTGCTTCTCTGCCTTCTGGACGGAGAGACTCTTGGAGGGAGGGGCCTCCCCACGGAGCCGCGGGGCTGGGAACGGGCTGGGCTTGAGGAGGGCTGTTGGGTGAATGAGGCCACGTCTGCGGGCGGGCGATGCCCTGAACATCTGGCCTGCCAGCCTCGAGGAGGCTGGGGCTTTGCTGAGTCTGGAAGACAGGCTGTCTCTGGCCGGCCGGCAAAGAGGAAAAGGGTGGAGGCTTGTAGCTTCAAGCTCCCAAACAAGCGCAACCTCACCGCGCTGCAGGGGGACACGACCCCAGGGCTGGAGACCCTCGCAGGGGGGCTGCGATCTGCTCCCACGGCTTCGCAGGTGGCGGCTCCCAGCCTCACTCTTCCTTCCCATAGAGTGGGCACAAGAGCAGTTAATAAATTATCGTGCTGGATCTGCCCCTCCCAGCTAGAACCTTCCGGGGGCCTCTGGTCACATCCAGAGTCCAACCCAAACCTCCCCAGCGGCCCAGGGACCCGACGGCCCGTTTCCTGCCCCTCCCCCTCCCCTCCCCTCCCCCTCCCCCTCCCCCTTGCGCACGCAGCTCCTCAGCCTGGCCTCTGGTGGTCCCACTGCTCCCACGGGGACATCCTCCCCCCCGGACCCCAATGGTTCCTCGCCGGCCAGGGCTCCGCTGCTGTAGCTCCGGCCGCCATCTCTCCACCCTCCGCAGTGAGGGGGCTCAGGGGACCAGGGGCGGCGTGGCCCGGCCGAGCGGCGGTGGGGGGGCCCGTCCTCAGAGGACAATGTGGGGCGTTGGGTGGACTCTGCTTCCCCTCGGCCACTGGAGCCCAGACACGGCTTCCCCACCTGCAGACTGAAAGTTGTTTGTTTTTTTTTTTTAATTTATTTATTTATTTTTTGGCTGTGTTGGGTCTTCGTTTCTGTGCGAGGGCTTTCTCTAGTTGTGGCAAGCGGGGGCCACTCTTCATCGCGGTGTGCGGGCCTCTCACTATCGCGGCCTCTCTTGTTGCGGAGCACAGGCTCCAGACACGCAGGCTCAGTAGTTGTGGCCCACGGGCCTAGTTGCTCCGTGGCCTGTGGGATCTTCCCAGACCAGGGCTCGAACCCATGTCCCCTGCATTGGCAGGCAGATTCCCAACCACTGCGCCACCAGGGAAGCCCCGGACTGAAAGTTTTAAATTCCCATTTTAAGACAAGACAAGAAAAATTTAAACACAAAGCTTTTTTCTGCCGTTTGGCCTCCAGTGTGCCCTGTGCATCTGTGTTAACCAGACCTCCCCAAGCTGAAATACCTGCTCAACCACAAAGATTGATTTTTCTCCTTCTGACATCAGCCATGTAACTCCTTAGAAGACAGTGTTCCTGTAAGGGGTCACAATGACCCGCCACTCGCCTTGTACGTACAGACATCTTTGGTGAACTTTATGTTAAATGCCAATATATCATTTCCCTTAAAGGCAGTGATTAGAATAGACTGCTCAGACGACCTGGGGAGATACTGGGCCACACTTCATGGAAGTTCCGAGCTTAAATACTTACTCATGACCTTATTAATGTTACTAGCTGTATTACTTGTATTCTGTCTATTTTACAAGATTATTGTTTCTTGCATCACCAAATGTGTGACTGAGCCTCAGATAAAAATAATGATGACAAGGTGACCTGAAACAATTGACCAAACATGTAGTTCTATAAGATCACTGACTGTAATAGTGTAACTCTAGGCATGGGAAGAAGCAACAAGAGGGAAACGTTTCCTAGACCATAACAGACTAGTAGGACCAGAGGCCCAGAGGCCTTGGGCTACCGTTAACAGGGCCTGGTCCAGTAACAGCGCACTGAGTGGTCTATCAAGGAAGTCCTCGCCTGACCTGGGAATGAGCATTCCTAGCACCGTGGGATAAATTGGTCATGAAATGCCTCCCAAACTTGGGTTGAAATTAAGACCGAAAGGGAGGGGTTTGTAAAATAAAGAACGTTGCCCACGCTCCAGTTCTACAAGAATCAAGCCCTCAGCCACTGCAGTCGCGGACCTACAAGGAATTCGGGGTGAAGATCAGGGTGAGGCCCTCTGTGCTCTGGGAAAACGGGCAGAACCCGCCCTCAGATGATATCTTCAGGAGGAAATTTTTATGATGCTGGATTCTTGCGTCTTCCCATACTTAGAAAAGCACCCAAACCATTAACTGAGTTGTCTGTTCCTGGTGACCAGCAGCAGCCTTCTACCGACACGTGTGCTTGGTTGCACGTACCCCTTCCCCCAAATCACACATACGCTGACCCCCCATCTCCTCGGAACAGATCTCAGAGCTCCTGAAAGACTGTTTCCCGGCTGCAGTCCTCAATTTCGCTCAAATACAATTCTCCATTTCTTTCTTAGATTGAATATTGATTAAGGTTTTTCTGGACAGGATGAAGCCGCTGAAAGCACCCCCTCCACGAAGGTGGTGTTAGGACAAACTGACCTTCCAGAGCTTGGTGCCCTGTGCCCCCCGGGCCCCAGGCCTCTCCCATCCTCGTGGTCCCTCAGGGAGGCTGCTTCCTGTTGAGTCACGCCCCCAGCCAACTTCAGCCCATCCAGCCCATGCCTGAGCCCGGGGGATGGTGTTGGGGTGCCCTGGGCTCCAGGTAAGTGTTTATATGCTGCATCAATGTCCGTGTCAGGGCTGGGGCTGGGACAAAGTATCCTCCCTGGGAGAGCCCGTGACACGCCCACCCTCGTGATCCGAGGTATGCCACGGGACCCTCCCCCGGCATCCCTGGCCCCCGCCACCAAGTCCTCCCTGACAACTGTGGACACAGAGAGGGGCTGGCCAGGAGGGGCCGGGGCCCAAGGGAGGAGGGAGGGTTTCCAGCTTCAACCTGACTCGGAGGGGGTTGCCGAGGACTGCGGCCCCCGTGACAGGAAACGGGTGCCCACCAGCCCGCAGGGGACCAGACAACACCCGGAGTACCATCTCCGGGCCTGACAGGTTCAGACGGCCGGAAAACTGTGTGGCCTCTGGGTTCCTGTGCCTGCACTGTTGTCTGGGTGTAAATAGCCTCTCAGTGAGTGGGGCCACCATCGTGCAGGGAGCTTTGGCCGAATGTCAGGGCCCGCTCTGCTCACACACCTTGACCCAGAAATTCCATTTTTGGGATCTGCTCTAAGGAAATGCCACACCAAGACCCTTCTGCACACAAGGGAAGGGGCCTAACGCCTACCCATCTGAGATTCAAGACACTGCTCCCCAGATTCTGCAGACCCGGCGGGGGTGCCATCCCAGCCTTTCTGCGGGGTTTCCCACACTGCTGGGGCCGCTTTCCAGATGCCAAGCACCAGGGCCTGGGCAGGGCCAAGGTCTCTGACAGGTGCTGGGGACTCCGGAGCTGGAGGGGCAGTGGGCAGCAGTGGGTTGCTCCTCGGCCTTGCAGCCCCGGACACACCTGGTTTCTCCGAGTCCAGCACTGGCCTGGCAGGGCCAGGAGGCTGGAGGTGGGGCACCCCTTTGCTGAGGTGGGCACAGCAGACTAGGACACACCGTACCATTAAGTCAAACATGTTAGCTGCCAGTGAGATTATCTGTGATTCCTACTTTTTTCTTCCTACATCTCTGCATTTTCTAGATTTCCTACAATAAACATATTACTTTCTTTTTTTTAATATATAAATTTATTTGTTTATTTATTTTTGGCTGCGTTGGGTCTTCATTCCTGTGCACGGGCTTTCTCTAGTTGCGGCGAGCGGGGGCTACTCTTCGTTGTGGTGCACGGGCTTCTCATTGCGGTGGTTTCTCTCGTTGCAGAGCATGGGCTGTAGGCGCACAGGCTTCAGTAGTTGTGGTTCACAGGCCCCAGAGCGCAGCCTCAGTAGTTGTGGCGCACGGGCTCAGTAGTTGTGGCTCGCGGGCTCTAGAGCACAGGCTCAGTAGTTGTGGCGCACGGGCTTAGTTGCTCCATAGCATGTGGGATCTTCCCGGACCAGGGCTCGAACCCGTGTCCCTTGCACTGGCAGGCGGATTCCCAACCACTGAGCCACCAGGGAAGTTCCTTACTTTCTTTTTTTTTAAATTTTTATTGGAGAATAGTTGATTTACAATGTTTTGTTACTTTCTGCTGTACAGCGAAGTGATTCAGTTATACATATACATATATCCACTCTTTTTTAGTTTCTTTTCCATATAGGTCAGTACAGAGTACTGAGTAGAGTTCCCTGTGCTCTACAGTAGGTCCAAAGTATTACTTTCCAATAAAAGGAAAAAAGATGGAAAACTTCCACTTCCAACCAAGATGGAATGAGAGGGATTGGATTACTTTCCTACCTGAAACCACCAAAACACAGACAAAACATATGACACCAGGGTTTTCAAGGCACTGGACATCAGGCCACAAAGAGCCACGAAGCCAGAGAGATGGGAAAAGAGGAGGTGAGCCCGATGGGAACCCTGGCCAGCTGCCTGCACAGAGCTTCCAGGCCACAGTGCAGGGGTGACCCAGCAGAGCCTGGTGGCCATCCTGAATGGAGCATCTTAAGAATCCAGGGAGACCAAGGCAGTGACAGTTTGCAGCCAGGTACCAGAGAGGAGAGAGCTGCATAGAGAGCCCAGGGAGATGCAGAGTCCCGTGAGTACACAGCAGAGCACAGATTTGCAAAGTGAATTTGTGCTTAGAAACCTTCTCACAAAGAAAAGTCCGGGCCTACATGGTGGCCCGGAAGATTCTCTCCAAAAGTTAAGGCAGAATTCATAGCAATTCTACACAAACTCTTTCAAAAAATTGAAAAGAAAAGAATTATTCCCAAGTCATTCTATGAAGCCAGCAGTATCCTGACACAAAAATCAGACAAGAAGTTACCAGAAAAAAATGCAGAAAATATCTCTCACACACATAGATGCAAAATTCTAAACAAGTCTACTCAATTGAATCCAACAATATATACAAAACGTAATACATCACAGTTTAGCCCAAGAATTCAGGGTTGATTTAACATTCAAAATTTAATCAATTCAATTCACCATACCAACAAACTAAAAGAAAAACAATTATGATTATCTCAGTAGACACAGAAAAAACACTTGACAAAATCCAACATCCATTCTGATAAAAACTCTCAGCAAACCAGAAATAGCCGGGAACTTCCTCTACTTGATAAAGAGCGTTTACAAAAAAATCTACAGCTGACATCATACTTACGGGTGAGACTGGATGCTTTTCCCCCCAGATCAGGACCAGGGAGGAGGTCTGCTCTCACACTCCATCCCAGCCAGGGCAAGAAAAAAGAAACGGAAGGCTGAGGTCACGCCTGGAAAGGAAGAAGTGAAACTGTCTTTTTTTGGCAGATGACGAGCTCATCTATGAAGAAAACCTAATGGAATCTACAAAAAAGTGACTGGAGCTGAGGGAGTTCACCAAGTCACAGGATCAAGGTCAACATGTATTTCTATAGTGAGCAATGAGCAATCAAAAACTGAAACGAAAAGAACGACCCCATTTATACTCAAGTGAATATGAAATATTTAAGGATAAATCTGGCAAAAGATGTGAAAGACATGTATACACAAAACAACAAGACGTTGCTGAGAAAAATTACAGAGGACCTAAAGAAATGGGAAGTTATTCTGCGTCATAGTTGGAAGACCTGAAGTTCTTAAGATATCAACCCCCAAATTGATCTATAGATTCAACAGACTCCTCACCAGCATCCCAGAAGGCTCTTTTTTTTTTTCATTAGAATTTGACAAACATACTCTAAAATCCATAAGGAAATGCAAAGAACCTATAATATCCAGAATAATTTTGAAAGAGAAGAATGAAGTTGGAGGACTTCTACCACCTGACTTCAAGACTTTATAAAGATAGCAGCCAAGATAAGATGCTTATATAAAGTCCAGACATAGATCCACACACATATAGAACGAGTGATTTTTGACAAAAAATGCAAAGGCAGTTCAGTCGAGAAAGGAGAATCTTTTTAACAAATGTTCTAGGAACAATTGGCTAGCCATATGGATAAAAAATGAATGTTTATCTATGCCCTGCACCATATACAGAAATTAACTCAAAATGGATCATAGATCTAAATGTAAAACCTAAAACTATAAAACTTCTAGAAGAACACATAGGAGAAAATCTTTGTGACTTTGGGTTAGGCAAAGATTTCTTAGCTTCAACACCAAAAGCATGATCCATAAAAGAACAAATTGATAAACTAGATTTCATCAAAATTTTAAATTTCTGCTCTTCAAAAGACACTATTAAGAGAATGAAAAGACCAGCCACAAAATGAGACAAAATATTTGCAAACTATATGTCTGATAAAACTTGAATCCAGAGTACTCATTAATAAGAAAACTAATAACCCTTTTTAAAACTGGGCAAAGGATTTGAACAACTGATTCATCAAAGAAGATATACAAAGAGCAAATTAATACAAAAAAATGCTCAATATCATTAGCCATCAGGGAAATTAAAACTGCAGTAAGATGCCACAATCCACCTATTAGAAGGGCTACAAATAAAAGGACCAACAGCATCGAGCGTTGATGAGGATACGGATCAATTCACACATTGCTGGTGGGAATGTAAAATGGTACAACTGCTTTTGAAAACAGTTGCACAGTTTCTTAAAAAGTTAAACATATTCCTCCCAAGTGATCCAGTCATTTTACTCCCCAAGAGTAATGAGAAGCATATGTCCCCACAAAGACTTGTACATAAGTGTCCATAGCAGTTTTATTTGTAATAGCCCAAAACAAGAAGCAACCCACACGTCCATCAACAAGGGAAGGGATATGCAAACTGTAACGTTTCCAAACAATGGGATTCTGTTCAGCTTTAAGTAGGAATGAAAGTCTGGTTCACAAAGCAACATAGATGAGTCTCAAAATGTTGATGCTGAGTGACAGAATGATTCCACTTACGTAAGACTGTAGAAAATACAAACTAATCTACAGTGACAGAAAGCAGATCAGTGGTTGCCTGGAGACAAAGGCAGTGCAGAGAGTAGGAGGGAGGGACCCCAGAGGGCGTGAGGAGTCTTGGGGAGGTGGGTGGCTGGACGGTTCATCAGCTCAACTGTGGTGATGGTTCATAGGTGCACACGTAGGTCAAAACTTGTCAACTGGGCTTTAAGTCTGTGTAGTTTAATATATGTCAACTTTAACTCTATAAGACTGTTTTTAAAATTCAGAGTAATGGCATCGGTAAATGGCAGAATGAGGACATCCAGAAACCTCTTATCCATAAACGCGACAGGAACATTGGCAAAAATGATCAGAATCAACTTTTTCAGACCTCTGGAAATTAACCAAAGACTTGCAATGAGGAATGTTTATTCAAGAAAAACAGCTGAATCTTGGTAAGAACAGTGAGCTCTGTGGCATTTTAACTTGCCCTACTCCCATCTACCCTCCCCTCCCCATCTCCACAGTAGCCTTGAAAACCAACAGGCTGGCAGCTGACAGAGGGGGCAGAATGGAGGTGGTGCCCCCTGATGGCCCATCCCCAGAGAAGCGTCACTATCTGAAGACCACACTTGCAAGGCTGTCTTCATCTGACTTGACCTGGAGCTCACCCAACAGGAACAGCCATTTCCCCAAGGGCATTTGTTTTGTTAAAAAAAGCAGAAGCAAGTGGTAAGGATTCTGGGCTTTCAGTGCCGTGGCCTGGGTTCAATCCCTGGTCAGGGAACTGAGATCCCAAAAGCCCTGCAACATGACCAAAAAAGAAAAAAAAAAAAAATCAGAGGCAATCATTTAACATTGCAGCTTCCCAAAGCAGTGCATAACAGCTGGGGCCAAAAAAAAAAAGACAAACAAACAAGCTTAAAAGGAGACACTGGGGAATGTGATGTCCGTGGGGGAGATTTGGGAAGCTCCCACCTATTCCTAGGAGCCTGGAAGGCCACGCACACGCCCAGGGCTGTGCACCTGCTTGGTAAGGAGCTGAGGAGGCCCTGCATTCTCACCTCTGGCCAATCTTCAGGGAGGAAGTGAAGGCTAAAGCAGAGTTGCCAACTGCCGGGCTGAGTGTTGGAGGTGCCCAGCACACACTCAGAGCCCCTCAGCAAAGACTGAGATGCACTGGCTCAGGGATTTAAGGGGGTCTCTGTCCAGTCCTTAGCTGACCACCAAGGTAGCTGAGGAGACACTTCAGTAGCTACACAGGACAAAGAGTACAGACTTTATACAATTAACTCAGAAAATCACTAGCAACAACAACCAAACTACAAATACCAACAACAACAAACCTTGGGGAGGGGAAAGACTCTGATTTTCAGAGTTACCCCGTTATGTTATTTTAAATGTCCAGTTTTTAATTTTATTTATTTATTTATTTTTGGCTGCATTGGGTCTTCATTGCTACACACAGGCTTTCTCTAGTTGCAGTGAGCAAGGGCTACTCTTGGCTGCAGTGCACGGGCTTCTCACTGTGGCGGCTTCTCTTGCTGTGGAGCATGGGCTCTAGGCATGTGGCCTTCAGTAGTCTGGCACGAGGGCTCTAGAGCACAGGCTAAGTAGTTGTGATGCACGGGCTTAGTTGCTCCATGGCATGTGGGATCTTCCCGGACCAGGGTTCAAACCCGTGTCCCCTGCATTGGCAGGCAGATTCTCAACCACTGCACCACCAGGGAAGTCCCAAATGTCCAGTTTTTTAAAAAATAGAGACATGCAAAGAAACAGGAAAGTATGTCCCATACACAGGGGAAAAAGCAGTCAATGGAAAGTGTCCCTGAAGCAGCCCAGACACTAAATTTACCAAAGACTTCAAATCAGCTGTTTTAAATATGTTCAAAGAACTGAAGGAAACCAAATAAAAAAAACTAAAAGGAAGTATGAGAACAATGTATCACCAAATAAGGAATATCAACAAAGAGACATAAAAAGAACCAAATAGGAATTCTGGAGTTGAAAATACGGTAATTGAAATTAAAAATTCACTGGGGGCTCACTAGCAGATTTGAGCAGCAGAAGAAAGAATCAGAAAACTTGAAGATAGGTCAGCCTATCTAGTCTGAGGAACAGAACAACAGAGGAAAAAAGAAAGAAAAATGAACAGAGACACAGAGACCTGTAGGACACCACTAGGCACCCCAAAATACACCGAATAGGGTCCCAGAAATAGAGGAGAGAAAAGAGCAGAGAGAATATTTGGAAAAATAATGGCCTAAAACTTATCAAATTTGATGAAAAACATTAATCTACACATTGTAGAAGCCCAACAAACTCTAACTAGGATAAACTTAAAGAGATCCACACCTGGACACATCATAATTAAACTGTAAAAGTCAGACAAAGAGAGATCTTTTTTTTTTTTTGGCCACCCTGTGGCACGCAGGATCTTAGTTCTCCGACCAGGAATCGAACCCATGCTCCCTGCAGTGGAAGCACAGAGTCTTACCCACTGGACCGCCAGGGAAGTCAAAGAGAGATCCTAAAAGGAGCAATAGAGAAGCAATGTGGTACATACGAGGGATCCTGAGTAAGATCGAAGGCTGATTTCTCATCAGAAACCATGGAGACCATATTCAAAGTGATGAAAGGTAAAGGCAGTCAACCAAGAATTCTATGGACAGTAAAACTCCCCTGCAAGATGAAACAGAAATTAAGACACATAAACAAAATAAATAACAAAATAAAGTGATAAAAATATAAATACTAAAAATTTATAAATATAGATACATTTTTAATTTTAACAAAATGAACAAAAGTAAATAAAATCTGAGAGAATCCATCAGTAGCAAGCCTGCCTTACAAGAAACACTAAAGAGAGGGCTTTGGGTGGAACAGAAAAGGCACTAGATGGTAACTTGAACTGATTCGAAAAAGTAAAGAACATTGGGAAAGGTAAATATAAAAGACAATACAAACGTATTTTTCCGTTTGTAACCTCAAACAGCTAAACACAGAGTTTCCATATGACCCAGAAATTCCACTTCTAGGTACATGCCTGAGAGAATGGAAACATACAACCACACAAAACCTTGTACAGGAATGTTCATTGCAATATTATTCATAATAGTCAAAAGGTGGAAACAACCCAAACGTCCATCAATGATGAAGGGGCACATACAATGTGCTCCATCCAGACAATGGAATATCACTCAGCCATGAGAAGGAATGCCCCAACATGCTACAGCTGGCAGGAGCTTTGACACTTTACGCTCAGGCAAGGAAGCCAGACTCAGAAGATCCCACACTGTGTGATTCCATGTGTAGGAAACGTCCAGAACAGGGAAACCCACAGAGACAAATAGCTGAGCAGTGGCGGTGAGGCTGGCAGGAGAGGAGAATGGGGAGGGATCGCTAGTGGGCACAGGGTTTGTGTTTGGGGTCATGGAAAAGTTCTGGAACTAGAGAGAGGCGGCAGTGCCCTGCATACAACAGTGTGCACGTACTAAATGGCGCTGAAGGACAATTTTAAAGGATGAATTGCGAGGTATGTGAATTACATCTCAAGTTTTTCAAATTCTGTAAGAGATGAATCTTCTGAAAGATGGTAACTATGGTTAAGGGGGCACCATGCTAGTCCACCTCCACTGTGCTCCTGGGCCGGCGGTGGTGCTGTGCCCGCCCTCGGGGGAGCACACGCCCAGGGGCACGAGGGCCCACGGAGCCGCTCTCCCGCTGTGGCTCTAAGGAGCAGCCTGGCCCTGTCCTGACGTGGATGCCCTCGTGCCGAGAGTGCCCTGGCATCTTGCTGCAGCAGCGGCAGTTTCTTCTGGCTTTGGCCGGCCTCCAGCCCCTCCCCTGCCTGTCACTCCGAGGCCTAATCTGGTTGCATCTGCCGTTGATTTCTAATTCGAAGGGTGCTGTGTTTACTGTGTGGTGAGAGGAACGTGTTTCTGCGGCAGATTCTAGGAGCCGACCCTCGGGGCCGGGGAGGTGGCCAGCCAGGTGTGCCCTGGCCCTCGGCGACTGGGCCTATGCCCGGGCAGCCTGACCTCGGTCCCGGGCCTGGCATCAGGGGCTGAGGAGGGACAGAGGCGGGAGGAGGGAGCCCAGCCAGGCTCCCACCACGGGGCAGAGGCGGCCTTGAATCGCCTTGAATCCAGGCTCCCAGCTCCCGCTCACAGGACATTGGGCAAGAAGCCACTGCAGATTCCCGCATTTAAAAATCATCTTTATGACTCGTAAATACTGGGGCCGCACGGCTCCCTGGTGCACCCATCCACCCAGAAGGCGTGTGGCTGGGGAGACCTAAGACGGTTTTGGTTCTGTGACCCTTGCTCTCCCCTCCCAGGAGGCGCTCGGGCAGGCGGGGGTCTGTCCATAACCCCGCCTGGGCACAGACATCGGGATGGACAGACACGACTCCTGCTCGTGTTCCGACATCTCCCAGGTCCCCAAGTGCACCACCTCCCAGGCCGGGCTTGCTGAGACCCACCAGGACTCGCTGATCTGCCTGTCAAGCTCGGAGCCAGAGACCAAGGTCTGGGGTACAGAGCAGCGGCCGTGGGTCCTGACCCCCCAGTTCAGCACCGGCCAGAACTGCCAGCTCCTGCATGGGCTCCTGCTTGTTCCTGAGGTGTCTGCAGGAGGCCAGCCCTCTAGGCCCCCACCTCTAGGAGCCCCCCCCATGCTGTCAGCTGCATCTGGGGCCTCCCCCTCTGCAGAAACTGTGGGGCGGGGGTGGGACCTCAGGAGACCTGGGTTCCGGGCCCGGCTCGGCCACGTGCCAGCTGCATCCCGGCAAGTCTTGTCCCCTCTGCCGGGACACGTGGACAGGAATGACCTTAGAGGCACGTCCGGCTCCGAGTGTCCCGGCCCTGACCCACTCGCTCTGGGCTTCCCGCCGCCATCTCCGGTGCCAGCCACCCGGCAGAGCTACCGAATCAGGCATCACGAGGTCCCCAAGCCCCGGAGCTTGTGCCGGCTTCCCCTCCTTAAGAGGCTGACTCAGAAAGGTGGCTTCTAGAAAGAAGAGCCTGGGGCTGGGACGGTGAGCCCAGGTGCGGAGCCCGCAGGGCTGGCCGCTCATGCACGAGCCCAGGACGAGTGGACGGCGCCCAGGGGTTGCACTCGGGCTCTGAGCTGTGGTCACGGGATCTCTGGTCACAGGAACGTCTGCAGCTCCAGGTTCCAGCTCACTCGGGGTTGGGCTGTCACAGGACCAACCAGCAGACGTGAGCCCCCATCGCTCCACGGGATGTCACAGAAACGGGATCTGACAGGAAGTGGCCTCTTGGCTCCGGCTTCTTCCACTTGGAGAAACGCACTTAAGGTTCGTCTGTGTTGTGTGAAGACCAGCGTGTCCCTTCCCATCCTGCGAATGGTCCCACTGCGCGGACCTGCCACCGTCTGCTTATCCACTCACCTGCCGAACACACCCGAGTTCTGTCCAGGTTTTGGTCCTTGCAAAGCAGCTGTGAGCACAAGCTCTCAGTTCACCTGGGCACATACAGGGCCCCTCTGGCTGGAGGGGCTGCAGGGGGGCGCAGAGGGAGGGCTAGGGGGTAGCCGTGCCGGGAGCTTCTGAACAGCCCTGAACAAAGACACCCGGGCAGCTTCGAGGGGCACGGTCACCAGGACACTCCCCTTCAGCCTGCAAAGGCAGCCCACCCTGGAAACCAGGCCCCTCACACACACCTGCTGAACTGAGACCCAGAGGAACAGGGAGGGAGGGCCCATAGCCCCCAGCACGTGGCGACAACAGTGGCGGCTCCTTGGGCCTTTCTGGTGCGACGTGGTCACCCTGCCTGTTCTCAGTCCCTGGAAGTCGGGAGACGAAGCCCTGAGCCCTCCTCTGCAGAAGGGGGGCCGGCCCTGAGTCCCCCTCCCTGGCCTCGCTCCCTTTACTCCTCCTGGGGTGGCCTGAGCAGAGCTCCCAAGAGTGGGGTGCAGGTGGGACGTCCCACCACCCAACAGAGTGCTCGGGGAGCCTGGAAGTGTCCCTGCGGACCAGGGAGACAGGGGAGCCCTGGGAAAGGCACGCGGGCTGCTCCGGGCAGAGGCCTGGTCCCGCTCCTGGTCTGCTATTCCGTGATGTGAGTACAGGTAAGTACAACCAATGAAGTCAAAATCTTCATCCGTCCTAGGCACCAGCCATCACTAAGAAGCCTTTCCAGCAGGAGAAACCTCAGGATAGAGGCTCAGGATGTATGAGCACAGGACGTCCCTGTGGTCACGGCAACAGACAAACTTGCTGCCTTAAAACAACAGAAATTTGTTCTCTCAGAGTTTTGAGGCCAGAAGCCCAGTCGGGGTGTGGAAGGGGCCACGCCGTCTTCCAAGGTTCCAGGGGAGGATCCTTCCTGCCTCTTTCAGCTTCTGGCCCCTGCCAGCACTCCAGGGCTTGTGGCCGCCGCCCTCCAGCCTTCAAGAGCGGCATCTCCGAATCTCTCTCCATCCCGACGTCACACGGCCTTCTCCTCCATGTGTCACCAAATCCCTGCCTCTCTCATATAAGGACGCTTGTGATGGCATTTAGGGACTGCCCAGATAATCCAGGATAGCCCCTTTATTTTAAAATCCTTAATTCAATCACATGTTTTGCCATATAAGGTAATATTCACAGATTCCAGAAATTAGAGAGTGCATATATCTCTGGGGGGGGGGTCATTTTTTAGCCTAATACACAGGCTTTTCTATTTTCTAAATGGATTACTTCTGTTCTATAGGAAAGACAGAGATGCTTAAAACTTTTGTGATGAGACATCTCACTGATCTTTTGTATGTTATGTTTTTCCAGGTAATTTTCTTGGGCATCTGAAGGAAGCAACGGTCTGGCCTGCAGTCAGGACCCGTCTGTTGTTGCTTGCTCATTGCACCGCTAGAACTCCTGGTCTTGTGTCTGACCTTGATGGGGTCACCACGGCTGTTTTACTGCTGGATGTGATGTGGGCTAATGGTTCATGGTGGATTTTCATACTACCTTGAAGGGTGTCTCTCAATGCCTAATTCTCTAAGATTTTTTTTTTTTAAACAGGATTATATTATCAGAACAGGAAGTCTCTTTATTTGGAGAAGATCGTCAGAATGAGCCCTTCACTTGCATAAATGTGAAATTGACACCCACTGAGTTTTTCCTGGAGAAAACTGTAAAATCACCATCAGCTTGCCTGTGGATGCTGTACGCCAGTGGGGCCTAAAGACTGTCTTATATTTGGAGGACCACAAACCCGGAAGCCGGTCATCTCATGAGCGACAGCTCCTGCCGAGGTAGATGGGGTGGCTCCTGGGGCGTGGGCGTCAGCCTGGAGGAGTATCACGTGGCCACGGAGCCCACGTGGGGTCACCTGGAGGGGGCAAGGAGGTAGGCGCCGGGCCAAAACGGACGGTCCAGCTGGTCGGCCACGAGCCACCTTGACATGACCGTACAGGTGGATTGTGCTGAGGCCGTATCTGAGCTTTTGGCTCTGCTTTTCCACAAAGAACGCGGAGAAGGATGGGTACACGTTCCCAGAACCAGGGCCCATGACGTCTGCTGTGGCCACGCTGCACTCGGCCGCCCTCTTACCCCGCTACCCACAGGACTGGTGCCGGATGAGCAGGCAGACGGAGGGCCCCCTGTTCCCCCTGCAGCATTGAAGAAAGCAGTTAGGGCTGGTTGGGGAGATTAGATTTCTTGGAAAACATCACAGCAGAGATCTGCTTGCTCTTGCAGAGTTTGCAAATATCACAGAATAATTGGAAATTACCCTTGCCTGGAAAAAATTTCACACAATCAACCCTCTAGCCAAGAACTTTTGGAGAAGAAGGAAGGAGGGAAAGTCCAGGTCGTGTACATCCGAAGATCCTCAGGCCCGTGACGGAGCTCTGGTTTCATTTCGGTACAGCTTTGAAAACACTGGTGACTCTGGGCCACGGTCCCCCAAGGTGGGAGCCATGCCTGGCCACCTTCCCAGCTCCTGCGTGTGTCCTGGAGTCGAAGTGGGATGGGCCACGTTGCGTCACCAGCAGGCCGCAGATCTCATGACAGCTCCCCTCTCGCACGCTCCCTGCCTGTGCGGATCAGCTGGGGAGTCTCTCTAGGGCCAGAGCCGGACAGAGCAGGACCCTGGTGGGCCACATGAGGGCCTGAATGCCTCTGCGCAGAGGTGACACGCTTTCCCTCGCCGGCCAAAGCGGGCTGGTGGCCACGCCAGAGCAGACAGGAAATGCAGCCCTGGAAGGAGGGATCGCCGGGTGTCTGTGACAGCCCTAATCACTCCCTGCTGAGACCTCTGGGACCCCCTGCTACCCCCAGAGAGGCGAGCGCAGCAGGGGGTCTGGACCCTGCCCACCAGGACCAGACAGAGTACAGGGGGCCGGGGCTGGGGGTGGCGTGGTCCTGGGATCAGAGCAGCTCAGTTTGAAAGAGCTGGACCACCAGCTGGAGAACTGTCCAGAGGGTCAGGGGGCCGTGGCGGACCCAGGGGAGAGGCGGGGTTCGAGGCTGGGTGGCACCTGGCGGGCGGAGGTGGGGTCTCAGGGAGCACGCACCTCCTTCCCCCCGCTGGTGGTCACTTCCCACGCGAAGGATGCTTCTGACCGCTGAGCGGCAGGGGCCTGGTTGACTCAGGAGGAGCCCACGTGGCCAGGGCCAACCCAGAACTGGAACCTGGCCCCCAGGGCTGCGCTCCCAACCCAGTCCTCCCTTCTTCATGAAAGTCCTCTATGACGACCTCCTCTGGGTGTCACACGTGGGGAGTACACGCAACCAACATGCAGCTCTGCAGGTACCTGCCATTCACAGGGCCCACTGCCAGCTGCAAAGTGTAACCGTGAGTGAAAAAGAGAGAGCACTGCCGAACTTCCAACGAGTCAATGGGAAATTAACTTATCAACATGCAACTTAGCTGCAGCTTTGCAGAAACACAGCTCAGAACTCACTGGACTGTTGCTTCTTCTTGGTTACGTTTGTTCAGTCACCCAAAAGACTCCTCACGGCACCTCCCGGCCAGCACAGCGCCAGGCTCAGACCCACCACCTCCAGGCTCCTGATGGGCGTGAGGGCCACAGGCCGGGAGACGGGGCATCGCCATTCGTCCCGGGGTCCCCCTCTGCCAACCACTGTCCCGGCCTCACCCCACCACCCGCACGGTGGGGCGTCTTGAAAGAGAGGTCAGCGTGGACCGGAGCAACGGGGCTGCCCTCTCTGCCCGTCCTTTACCTCTCACTGTCCCCAGCTTCAATGGCAAATGGAGACAAGCCCCCCACCACGGGGACAAGAACAGTGGCGCCTGTCAGAGGGCTTCCCACGGGGCTGAGGTCAGCATCGCCTCTCATCAGCTGCCTCGGCACGGCCGAGCCTTGAAGCTGGCACTGGCCGGCAGCCCAGAGACCCTCCCGGTCCACCAGCCTGCAGGGTCCCCCACGGTTACTCTGTCAGTGGGTGCCGGGAAACTCCAGGATGCGAAGACAGAATCAGAAAGCCGCGCACAATGAGGGTCGAGGAGACGGGGTCCCTGCCGTGCAGCTGGGGACGTGCACGAGCTCCCATCACCCGCCTGGATCACGCAGGAGAAAGCGGCTGGATGCTGCGGCGTCCTCACACCCGCATTCCAACATGTAAGGAAACTGGTTAAAGTCCAACAATCCTGTATTTGTAACATTTTAGAAGAAAAGAGCGTTTGGGGTCCTTGAAGTCAAGGGAACATCGAGGGCGTCCTCAGGGGCTAAGAAACCCAGCCTGATGAGAATCCAGTTGAAGCGAGGAGGTAACTAACACGGGACCTGTGCGCCAGGGAGCCGGCTCTTCCTGGGCGGGATGGGGCCCTGCCCAGAGGCCCCCACGTCTGCAGGAGAGAGGCAGGTGAGGCGGGAGGATGGACTGAGAAGGTCCTTCTCAGATTTTAAACAATAAGAAGAAAGTGAGGAAGAGTTAAGGTTTAGTTTTTTAAAAATCTCTGCCCTATATTTTCTGTTGTTGGCTGTTCTGAAGCAGCATTCTCAAAATATGTTCCTAAGACACTGACCCTGTGAGAATTTCCATGAAAATTAAAACACCAATTAGTTTGAGAATCCTGCTGACCCCCAATCCCCAGAGGGTCAGGGTTCACATTAGCCCGTTAAAGGCACTGATAAGTTCTGCAGCAGGGCCTGTTTTCAACCTTGCCCAACTCTGCATCCCCCAAACAATTTTGGCCAAAGAGCCCCCTTTTTCATGTAGTAGCTGATACCGACCCAGAACTCCTAAAACTGACCTTGGGTAAAGTTGCATCAGAGTAACAGCATAGAGGGTGAGTCAGGCAGGATCTGGCCTCCTGATGACGGCTCCCTTCTGAGCGGAAGGACTGTGAAACCGGGCGATGCCTCTCGGCTCCTCTCGGCTCCAGGCTGGACGGCACCCTTCCTCCCAGTGGAGAGCAGCGAACCCCGGGCCTGGAAGCAGGAGCGGGAGGGACAGTCAGAGGCGGGGAGTCACCCAAACAGCACGAAGTGCAGCTGCGGGAGGGCAGGGCCGGCGGTGGACGGACGGGCGGAGGTGACAGGACGCGTGGCCCTGCCCCAGGCTGAGGGGGCCTGGTGACACCACAGCATGGGGACCACGGGGACAGGCCAGCCTCCGCTGGGCTCTGTCCTGGGCTGGTGGGCTCAGCCCGCCCACCTGTGTGTGAACCCTCCCTTGCCTGGGCTGGGCTCACTGAGCTGCCCGACAGTGGACATGGCTCTCCTGACACAGGGGAGGGCTGCGGGCACCGACAGGGGTGGGGCGTGTGGACCCAGCCCAGGACAGGCCCACAGTCAGGACGCCCCCTCACCACAGCCCAGCCCCTCCTCAGATCAGATGCTCGGCCTCTGCGACCCCCAAACACCCCTGGAGCCCAGAGATGCCAGCGGCCAGATGGGTGGGTGAGCAGCCAGTGCACCCCAAACCCAAGGCTGCCAGTGCCCCTATTATGGGCTGAGCTGTGTCCCCAAAAGCATATGTTGAAGCCCTGACCCCCAGGGCCTCAGAATGGGACTGTATTTGGAAACAGGGCCTTAAAGAGGTAATTAGGTTAAAGTGAGGTCACTAGGGTGGCACCCACTCCGATAAGAGACTGGTGTCCTTGTAAGAGGCGGAGATGAGGACACAGACACACACAGAGGGATGACCGCCTGGGGACACGGGGAGGAGACGGCGTCCACACGCCCAGGAGAGAGGCCTCGGGAGGGACAGCCCTGAGACCCCTGGACCTCAGACCTCCAGCCTCCAGGATTGGGAGAAAACAATTTCAGTTGTTTAAGCTGCCTGAGCTGACTAATACACACAGCCTTGAACCCTAACCGGCAAGAGACAAAGAGAGCCAAGGGACCTGATTTTCATCATAATAAACACGAAGGACCCCCTGAGTTGCTGTTTGTTGCACCATTTAGCCATTTGGGGTTTCTGCGGGGCGGGGCGGGGTGGGGGGCCCGCGGACCCTGGCCCCCGCTATGCGGCCCCCGCGCCCTCAGCTGCTCCCCCAGCCACGTTCTAGTCGCTCCCTCGTTCTGTCTTGGGCAAGGCAAACGCTTTCTCCGAGATGCACCTGACTCGGTACACCAGCCACTCGCCCCGTTCCAGGGGCGTCCCTCCTCGGCAGCAGGAGAGGAGGCGGCTGCCACCTCACCAGGCCCCTCACCGTGGTGTCAGTGACGGCGTGGAGACCGCAAGGCCCTCGGGAACATCGTAGCCGGGGGCGGGGGGAGGGCGCTGGGGAGGCTTCAGGGCTGTGTGGTCCAGCCCTGGCAGATCAGGGAAACTGAGGCCGAGGGGGGACATCGCCTTTGGGGTGAGCGCACCCCTCCTGAACCCCATCCGCCCCTACAGCTCCCACCCCGGGGAAGCTGAGCGGCACATAGTGGGGCAGCAGTGGGGCGGCAGCCCCACATCCCAGAGCCTCAGGACCAGCTCAGGCCCAGCCCTGGGTCAGCGGGTCCCTGCACCACCACCAGCCTGCTGGCCTGTGCAGGGCAGCTCCGCGTGGGGGCAGGGGAAGGTGTGCACGAGGGTGGTCAGGTGTCTCCCACAGCTGCCACCGCTGCCCAGAGGCACGCCTCTCATGCACTGGCTCACGCCCATGGGGGGCTGTAGTAGGGGAGAGCCAGGTGCCAGCCCAGCCAGGCCTCTGGAGCTCACAGCCCTGGCTTCGGGACAGCAGGGCCGTCCACCTCAGAGCAGCTGTGTGGGAACTGCCCAGGGGCCTGGCCTCCATTCAAGGTGTTGAGACACAGGTGGCAGACCCACCGGGCAGACACGGACTCTGCCCGGCCAGCCGACCCTCGGGCACACGTGGGGCTGAGAGGTGGGTTCAGCCTCTGCGGCTGGGCAGCCCCACTGCCGGCCCAAGAACAAGGCAGGGTAGCCCCCCGGGGGAAGGGTCCTGTCTGCAGACCCCCTGAGTCTGTCTTATTTTTGTCTGTCTTATTTTTTTTAATAAGTTTTATTTTTTTAATTAAAAAAAAATTTATATAATTTTTAAAGGTTTCCATTTACAGTTACTACAAAATATTGGCTATATTCCTCATGTTGTACAATAAATCCTTATAGCTTGAACAAAAACAAAAACAAAAAATACTTATACACGAACATTCACAGCACCATCATTCATCATAGCTAAAAAGTGAAAACAACCCAAATGTCCATTAACTCAGGAATAGATAAATAAAATATGGTATATCTATACAATGGAATATTATTCACCAATAAAAAGAAAGAAGTTCTGTTACATGCTCCAAAATGGATGAACCTTAAAAATATTATGCTAAGTGAAAGCCAAACACTAAAGGCCATAATGTTGATTCCATTTATATGAAATGTTCATATACAGGCAAATATAATAGGCAAATACATAGAGACAAAAACTAAATAAGTGATTGTCAGGTGCTGCAGGAGAAGAGTGACAATTAACTGGTACAGGGTTTCTTTTTGGACTGATAAAAATATTCTGAAATTAGATAAAAATATTCTGAAATTAGATAAAAATATTCTGAAATTAGATAAAAATATTCTGAAATTAGATAGTGGTGACAGTTGTTGCTGTCCGGGGCAGTGCCTCTTCTGGAATCCTCCGGAACAGACCAGAGTGAAGATGCACTGACAGCTAAGCCAGCGAAGGGAGCCACACAACTGTTCTTTCTGGAAACGTCCAGATTCACAGGCAAACTCCTGCCCACGGGATGTGTGCAGGGAAGAGTGGGGTGACCCTAGAACGTGGGCCCGGGAGCCGGGGGAGCTGCCCCAAGAGCATGGGAGCGTGGGGTGGGGGGCACCGCAGCGAGGCCCTGCTCCGAGACCAGACAGCGTTACCCACTGCCCAGGACTCACGTGGGTGGTCAGGGCTGGGCACCGCCCGGGGGGCCAGGAGGCAGACGTAGCCCCATCTGCGGGGGCTGCAGGGGAGCAGGGCCTATATCGGCACCCGGAGCTGCGCTTCCTTCTGCTGCGCCGGCAGCACCCAGAGCGCCGGATGCTGGGGCCTTCCAGCAGCCAGGAGAGGCCAGGGTCCTGCTGCCCACCCAGAGCCGGGGCTTCTGCTGCCTTGGCCTCCCCCCCACGCCAGCTTCTAGGGCTTGGCTGGCCTCAGCCCCTCCCCTGCAGGCCCCAGGGGGGCCGTGGGTTCGGGGCACCGGGAGGGAGGTGCCCAAGGCTGGCAGAGATCGGCAGACCCACTGCTGCAATTCCCTGGTGTCCCCGCCCCGGGCAGGGAATGAGGGGCTCTGGTGTGTCCTGGGGAACCTCCCCACCCCCTCCAGACACAGACGCTGAGCCAGGGGCCGCAGGACCAGGCCCGCAGGGGTTCTGTCTGTCTGGTCACACTGCTCACCCAGGGCTCACGGCACGTCCCTTGAGCAGATGACTCCGGGCGGGGAGGCAGGTGCACGGGGAGGGTGCCCCAGCTTCCCGCTCGGAGGCGAGATGCAGTTACAGCAGCACCTCGTCCTCGGCTGCCGGCAAGGCTGGAACCCCCAGGGTAGGAATCAAAGGTGTTTCTCCTGGAGGGCCAGCGCTGAGCCTGTGACGCTGCCCTCACCGCAGCGAGCTCCTGAGCTCCTTCCCGGGTCTCAGAGGGGCCGCCAGAGAGAACTCACCGCCAGCCCCCCTGCACTGGAGGCTGTGAACCTCGGCCCCCGACAGCCCAGCGGCTCCTGGCCTCGCCCCGCACCCCTGGAGCCCACTGTCCGGCCTCGCCGGGATCACCACTGGGTGCGGGGGCTTCCCTCCCCTGCATCCCAGCCAAGGGGTCTCACACCCACATGCATGTGAGAATCACTCGGGAAGAGTGGCTGGGATCTGGATTTCTGTGCCCAGCCCAGCGCTGAGGAATCTAGACCTCAGGGTGGGGCAGCATGCACGCAGCTGGGAGCCGCGGCCTTGCACAGACTCCAGGGGCCTGAAATTCCCTCCTTCCCCGTGAGTGTGGGCTCAGCAGAGAGCAAGGGAGCCGGCCGATGCCCAGGGATCACCCACCCCCAGGCAGGGCAGCCCCTCGCTCATGCCCTCCCCTGCCAGGAGACCCTCTCAGAGACCCGGCCCTGGGAACTCAGCATGTGCAGAGCACCTCCGGGTTTGCAGGCCCGCCCGGCCCCTCGCTCACCCCTCCCCATCTCTGTGTGGTGGGCGGAGCCGACGGTGCCACCTGAGTCCCCACACGGGCGCCCTCCCCTCGGCTGCTTCAACCTGCCGAGGGCTGCGGCCTCAGCAGACGGCCTGGAGCTGGACGGTGCGGTCTGTCAGACCAGTGGCTCACATGCAAAATGGGAAAAGATCCAATTCCAATAAGCAGAGAGCGTTGCGTGGGCACGGGCCTCCTCTTGGCTCTCCAGCAGGACTGAGGTTTAGAAGGAAAACTGTGGTTTTCTGAAGAATGTCCTACGTGAGTCCTACAAGGCTCAGGCCAGGACCCCCTGCTGCCTGCAGGACATCGTCTTCCTCCGAGAGCCCACCTGCCCTCCTCCCTGCAGGGCGGGGTCCAGGGAAGAGGCCACAGACCCACCTCTGAGGGCAAGGCCCCTCACCCCGCATCAGGGCCTGGAGGGATGATGGAGACGGAGGCACCTCTAATGAGCTGGTCTGGGGAGCAGGTAGGTACCTGAGGCAGAGGCCGCGGCCTCTGGGCAGGGGGAGCTCTGTCCCCACCAGAGCCTCCAGGCCCCCGTGCTTCAGCGGCCCCGGTCCCGCCCAGAAGGCCCCAGGTCACAGAAGCAGCGCCTCGTGAAGCCCTCTCTTCCCAAGTGTCCTCACGGGTCCCTGCTCTTCCGTCCTCTGGCCCCAGGGGATGGGCTGGCAGAGCCCCCATCCCTGCTGCTCTGGGCCTGGCTGTGGGGTTGCACCCCCGGCGCCCAGACAGCAGCCCCAAGTCTGCAGGCTGCCGTGTGCAGGGCCTTTGCACATGCAGAGCTGTCTCCCATGTGCCAGCTGGCAAGCCCAGGCCCTGGCCGCCGTCCCGGGTGTGGCCACCAGCAGGTTCTTGTTTTCCTTCCTCTCCTGGGAGATGGGCTATTCCTGCTGTTTCCAGAAAGTGTGTTTGTTATCTGGTTCCTGGAAACACCATCCGATTAAACAGGCTCTGTCCAGGCTTGCCAGTCAGAGGCTGTGGTGCCCGTGGCCCCCCATGAGGCTGAGGGAGGGGCCGCCACGCTCTGCCCTCCAGGCTGGGACCAGGCTCTAAACGGGGAGATGGAAGAACTTGGGGGATCCCCCCTCAGAGCAAATAACGGCGTGGCTTCTCGGGCATCAACTGGCTGCAGAATCTTCCTCTGCAGGCCATCACCCCTCAAGCAAATGGACGCCTGGGCCCAGGAGTTCAAGTTCAAGAACAAGCACACGCACAGGCACACAGGCATACACATGCACACATGCAAGGTGCACACATGTGAGCCCACACACACGTGAACACACCATGCACCCATGTTTGGACACACACACATACAAATAAACGTATGCACGTGTGCACACAGGCACACACACAGAGGCCCCAGTCTCAGCACCAGGATGCAGTTGTAGGAATATCAGCTTAACACCTAATAAATAATTAAGCAGAAATGTAAATCATTAATAAAGTCTCATAAACAAAAGTCAAGTGGGAATTCTGTTTACAACAAGAAGGAATGCAGAATTACTGCCAAAACATCTCCTCCATCACCCAGCCTCCCGTGGCTCACAGCTGCCCCCATTCATCCCCCTTCCTCTCCCCAGATGCCCTGAGCCTTCACACCCCAAAGCCCGCAGCCTTGGGGACACATGCCAAGACCAGGCCCCTGCGCTCGGGCAGACAGGGACACTTAGGGAGAGAGCGGGTCTCCCCTGGGCCAGTCACTGGCCGGCCAAGTCTCCCGCCACGGTGCCTCAGGACCCCCAAGACTCTTCGTCTAAGGCTGGGAAACCGCGTCCCAGCCCCGGGGTCCTCGGGAGGCATGGCCGTGGGCAGAGTCCAGTGCTCGGGCCTCATGACAACTCGCCGCTTCACACCTCTTCGTAGGACATGACCAACAGGGGCTGCACGCTTCACTCCACTGCACCTCGGGTCCTGACGCCCGTTGGCGTCCTGTGGAGGCTGATGATTGGGTTTTGTAACCTAAGTAGTAGCTGCCAGGGGTGGGTATTTGACACGCTCACTGGGGCTGGGACACGTGTGGGGGACAGGACAGGTGTGAGGGAGGGGACACGTGTGAGGGACAGGACAGGTGTGGGGGATGGAACAGGTGTGAGGCATGGGACAGATGTGGGGATGGGACAGGTGGGGGATGGGACAGGTGTGAGGGATGGGACAGGTGTGAGGGATGAAACAGGTGTGAGGGATGGAACAGGTGTGAGGGACGGGACAGGTGGGGGATGGGACAGGTGTGAGGGATGAAACAGGTGTGGGGACGGGTTAGGTGTGGGGACGGGACAGGTGTGGGGATGGGACAGGTGTGAGGGATGAAACAGGTGTGAGGGACGGGACAGGTGGGGGACGGTACAGGTGTGGGATGGGACAGGTGTGGGGACGGGACAGGGGTGGGGACGGGACAGGTGGGGAATGGGACAGGTGTGGGGACGGGACAGGTGTGGGGATGGGACAGGTGTGGGATGGGACAGGTGGGGGATGGGACAGGTGTGGGTGGGACAGGTGGGGGGTCGGGACAGGTGGGGGTGGGACAGGTCCCGTCCCCGCACCCCCTACTGTCCCATCCCCCACCTGTCCCGTCCCACCACCTGTCCCGTCCCCACACCTGTCCCATCCCCACACCTGTCCCTTCCCTACACCTGTCCCGTCCCCCACCTGTCCCGTCCCCCACCTGTCCCATCCCACACCTGTCCGCCCAAGCAGAACCCCGGTGTATGAGTTACTTGTCACTGCCTCACAAATTACCCCAAACGCAGCGGCTTCACTCGGCCAGCTCGCCGGGTCTCCGCGGTTTCTGGCTGCACCCTCGGGCTGCACCGCCCGACGGTTGGAGGCCGGAGGGTCCGTTTCCAGGAGAGACATTGGCTGCGGCCTCACGGTGCACCTGCCCAGGGCTGCCCATCTCCTCCGTTGTGCAGGGGCCGCGCGGCCTCCCAGACCCCGGGCGTGGACAGGGCTGCGTGGCCGTCAGTCCCGAGGACTTCCGTGCTGCCGGGCCACGCCAGCAGGCTCTGGTGAGCTAGTACCTGGGCCTCAGGCTCCACTCGGTGCCCGAGGGGCCCCAGCCTCCCTGAGCCTCGGCGCCCTCACCTGTCACACAGGACAACAGTGGCACCTACGTCGTGGGGTTGGCAGGATTCCAGGAGACAACGTGTGGACGACACTCAGCCCAGAGCTAGCCACCACTGAGGGTGGAGAATGCCCTGCTGCCACTTGTACTAACACCCATCAGCCGTGGTCCCAGGGACTGGCTGTGGAAAACGCCCGACGGTAGTTCAACCCCTTTCAGCCACGGTGAGCGGGGGCGCTGCAGTGGCCTTTGGACTTGGGGGCCGCGGAGTCTTTAACAGCAGCCGAAGTGCTCGCGAGGGCTCGGAGTGTGACCACCCCCGGGCTGAGGTCACATTTTTCAGGATGCGCATAGGGCAAACAAAACCAAAATATTATTACAAGGCTAAGTCCTGTTTTACAGCTGCCTTTAATATATGACGGCCTTGTTTTAGTTTTGTCCAAACAACTTTCCCTTCGCCCCGAGCAGCTGCGTCTTTCTGCTCGCAGCCCTGGAGCCAGGCGGAAGCGAAGGGCAGCGGTGTGAGAGGAGCCACAGCAGGGACGCGGGGTGCCTCGGCCACGGTGTCGCACCACGACGCTCCAGAGCTCCAGAGAGACCCCTGCTTTCTCTGGAGGGGGGTGGGGGGATCAGCCAGGTGAGCTCGGTTCTGGGGGTCGGGGGGGAGGAGAGTGGCGCCTGGTTTCCTTCAGGGCTGGCGGCCCTCTGTTTGGGGGCTGCTGTGTTGCCATGAACACCTGATGTCTGTGGTCGGCTGTCCTGGACAGGCCGGGGAAGGGGGGCCCGGGACTCGCCCTGGCGTGGCTATGGCGGGGCCTCTTGGGCACCAGCCCTCGGCTCAGGCCCCCGGCCCAGCGGGCCCTGGACAAGGTGCAAGTGGCCCTTCCCGGCCCTCAGGCCCCGCTGTGGCTCTTCAGGCCTCCAGACACCCGGACATCGGGGACTCTGGCTCTCTTCCCAAAGCGCTGGGGGATCACTTGGCCGTGGGAAACAACCGACCCCTTTGGGGCCGCCAGGGCCCGTGACCCCTGCTCCATCCTGGGAGCCCAGCTCCCTGCGCCTTGGTCGAATATTTCTCCTTCATAGAAAGGGCAGGACAAGCCAAGAACCCGCACCCCACTGTCTGCCCCCCGACCCCAGCATCTGGGAGAGCAGAGCAGAGAGCTCCCGGCCGACGCAGGGGTCCCGGGGGAGCAAGCGGGGGGCCACTTTCCTGACAGCCGCCCTGAGGGGGACCCCAGGTCATCCAGACGCCTCCACAAGCAACTCCCAGGGGACATTTAAGGCTTATTGATTCTATTGTTTCTCTGTTTGCCAAACCAGCCACTTCTTTCCTCTTTTTTCACGTATTCCTGCTGCTTTCTTGGGCTTCGGGCTTTGTCTTATTTTTCTTCTCCACAGTCTGGAACTGAATGCTTAGTTCATGTATTTTTTATTCTCTCTTGTGTATAATGAAAACACTTACAGTGGAAAGTTCTCCACCGAGTGGATTTCTGGCCACCTTCTAGAAGCTGCACTGGGGAGCGTCTTCTGTGCTAGGCTTTTCCAGACCTCCCGTCGGGCCACATGGCTTCCTCTGGGGCCCGAGTCACTCTGGAGAGCATGTGCTTCTTTTCCAGGTTGTTACACTCACCTCACTGTGACTTAGAGGTTAATTTTGGCTCCACTGCGTGTGTCGGAGAACTCGTCACGTGTCCAGCAGAGTTTATTGAGTGTCCCACGCCCCAGGCAGCTCCAGAGGGGAAATGAAAAGGAACAGCTGGTACCATGTCAGTGTGAAAACCACCACGGGAGACTCTTCTTCTTTTGTTGTTATTCCCTGGAAGCACATCTGATTTGCTGTTTCTTTCCTGCAGAAAATTCTTATTTCTCAGTATTTCTGGCCGACTTGCTGATGGCACCCTGCCCTGACCTCAGCACAGACAGGGCGACTTGTTTCTACTCCTCGATCTCCTGGGGGGGAGGGGGGGAACAGGAAGGAGGCGTATCAGTCACAAGGCGCCGGGTCTGCTGCTGTGACAAACACTCTCAAAAGTCAGCGGCCCCACAATCACGGCTCATCTCTTGTGGGCACAGCAAGTCACCTGAGTCAGCGGGGCTCTGCCCCGTGTTGTCCTCATGCAGGACCAGGCCGGGGGACAGGCCACCGTCTGCAGCACTGCTGGTCACCACGCAGCCTGGCGCATGGGGTGCATGGGGCCCTGACTCTGGAAGCTGCCCCCAAAGTGGTGCATGTTATGTGCACTCACTGTTGTGTCCAGATCAGGCTGGGGGCCGTGCCCAACCCCAGAGAAGCAGAGGGCGCAGGCCCACAGCAAGGCGGGGGAGGACAGGCTCTGCGCTCGGCCTTGGGACTGGCCACAGGGGGTCTCCACCACAGAGACACGGACAGGAAGGGGGCGGGCGCCTTACCTGCACCCCGGTCACTAGGAGCTGCTTCTGGACGGTCCATGGAGGCAGGGTTTGAGGCCCCATCATGCTGGGAGGAGGTGGTGATTGATTAGTAATGTCTGTCCCGGTGGGGGCGGGGCGCCGGTGCCTGCTTTGTACTGGACATGGAAACAGTCCTTGTGAAGCAGGTTTTGTCACATGATGACAAGGAGACACCAGCAGGCTCCAGAGGCCAGGCAGGAGGGGAGGGCCCGTCTGGTCAGGGGCCTCGGGGACCCCAGAGCAGGTGGAGGTCCCGGCCCAGCTACCTGCTCCTTCTGGGATGTGGGGACCAGGACACCAGCCGGACAACAGGACATCCGAGGGGCCGGCGAGGGTGCAGCACTGCTGGAGCCAACGTGGCCTGTGCAGGACCCCACCCCAGGAGGCGTTCAGGGTGTGGGCTGGACGGGACGAGCACCAGGACAAAGCCGCGCCTGGGATTCCAGGGCGTCCTGCAGCAGAAGGGGCCTGGGGCCCGGCCTCCTCCCTCTGGGGTGCGTGGGAGCAGGGTGCAGTCCAGCCTTGGGGTTGGAAACACCCCCTCCCCCCTCCAGCAGGAGGAAGCTCGTGGACACCGTGGACCTTCCTGGGGACCTGAAGGGAAGTCTCCAGGAAAGGCTGCAGGCCCCTCATTTGTGAGCAGAGTGGACACAGCACGGCCAGGGACCCCTGAGCCAGGCTGTGACCCCAGGAATGCAAAGCCGTGCAGCACGTGGAAAACTAATCACACCATCTGCCCCCACAGCAGGAAAAGTAATAACAAAACACATGACTCTGAACAGGAGCCAAGAAGGAATTCAAGAAAACTCAGCATCTCCCCTCAGTAGAAGCACTCAAGGGTCAGGAACTATAGGTGTCCTTCCTATTCTGAGAGGGCCATGCCGGAGAGCCAACACCTGCCTTGTACCTACGGACTTTGCTCCTAAAAGCACACTCGCATGCACATACACGTATGTACGCATGCACACACGCAGGCATGAGCACACGTGTACACACAGGCGTGCATGCACACACGCTCACACTCGCACATTCACCCCACGGCCGGCAGGTCGGCATCACAGGGCGTGACGCCCCACCCCGTCGGAGCCGGTGGTCTCTGGGTGCAGGAGTCGGGGTGGGGGCTGTCCGCCCAGCCCCACGGGAGCTGCCCTTTCCAGGGTGCTGCCTTTCTTCCCTGTTCTCCTTCGTTTAATCCCAGTCGTAATAAGAACCCCAATCATTCTCGTTATTCGGGCTGCACGGCCCACGGCTCCAGGACTCCCACTGGGCTGGTGTAAGGGGATGAGGTTGGCCTGTCCTGAGCGCGGGGCCCCCAGGGACCAGGAGGGTGGGGACGTGGCGCTGGACGTGGCAGGGTGTCCAGACGGAATCACTCACCCGAGTCTCGCATCCACTTGTGGGCTTATTTTTTCCCATCTACACAGACCGAGGACCCAGGGCCTGAGTGACAGCCGGGACGCCCAGCCCCTGGCCCCGGCCGTCCTGTCCGGTGTGAGTGTGGCCCCCAGTCTTTACGGACAAACTCAATCATCTGCTGTAGATGCAACACAGGTGCCTGCTTTTAAACACGTTCTCCACCAGAAAAGGAGCAAACCCACCCCCCCAATTGTCAAGCACTGTTAAAGAAAAGAGGGTTAAATTTTATATTGCAGACTTGACCCTTACGATGTAGCTTAAGTTCACATATTATGAAACAAAATTAAATATTTAAGAAGCAGCCCCTAAAAATCAAAGGAAGTAGGTGAAGCTGGCTGTGTATCCAGCTGACAGCAGTCTGAGCGAGGAGGTGTCCCAAGTGACTTCAGAGCCCAGTGAAGCAACTCCAGCAAACCACGGAGGAAACAGGACATTCACGGGGCCCGGGAGGTGGGACCCCCGAGGGATGACGGTTAATGACACCCAGACGTGTGGCCCCAGGGCAGGAAGAGCTGCGGGGTGGGCAGGAATCCGCTGGGTCAAGTCTCTAAGCTCCTCCGGGAAGGGCCTGGGACCAGGGGCAGGTAGGCCCCGAAAGGATCTCTGACCTGGCTCTGGGAAAGGGGCGCCAGAGCCCACCCAGGGGACAGGAGGAGGCCGGCCACAAGAGGGAAGGAGGACAGGTCCGCCCGGGGGGCAGCGGGCAGTCTCCACGGAAGAGGTGGCCTTGCAGGGGCTCGGGAGGCCAGCCCAGCAGGCAGACATTCCTGTGGCCAGACACGAAAGCCCAATGGCACCATCGCAGTGACCAGTGCCCAGTGCCCAGAGGGCCTGTGGGTGAGCAGAGGCCTGGGCCACGGGCTGGGGTTGGGACAGGGCCTTTGGGAAGACAGCCGGGCTGCCGAGTGGGGCTGGGCAAGGACAGGGCAGTGCCCGGCTCTTGCCCAGGACGTGGCCCCGGCCAGCAGCAGCAGGGGTGTCTGCAGGCCCCCAGCAGAATGTCCCAGACCTGCCCGGTGTCCAAACCTGAACTCACCTCGCAGCGCAAAACTGAGCGGGGAGTTTGGGGCACATGGCCCTGGAGCAGGAACAGCCAAGGGTCACAGCAGTTATTGCCTCACGCTCCCCGCCAACATCACCCACCAGTCGGGACCTTGTCCAAGCAGGGCTGGGGGCCCGCGGGGCCCAGCTGCCCACCTGGCCTGCAGCATCCTCCAGTTGCCTCTGGCCAAGCAGCACGCGACATCTAAAATCAGGAGCCCTGTAGCAGAGCAGCCCCCTAAGTGGGGCCCCCTGAGCAGCCCCCCGAGCGCTTCCATCACCCCCGAAGGGCCCCCCATCACCCCCCTGCTCTTTTCCAGAAAATGGGGACCCCGCCTACTCCCAGGGCTGGGTCCGCCCATGACAGGCGGCCCTTGCCCAGCCCCAGCGCTTGGGGTCTCCCCACTCCCGCCTGGCATCCCGCACCCTTGCTGCACCAGGACCCATCATGGCTCTGCAGGGCCGGGGCTCAAAGCACACCCTCCGCCGCCTTCTCATCCCCGAGCATCTCGCCCTTGGACATCTGACCTTCACCTGGTCCAGGGGTCAGGCTCCTAGTGGGGAGCCCTCCTGCCCGCCCAGCTGACAGCTGCCGCCCTGCTGACCACTTTCCCCAGCCACTTCCACGCGCTCAGCACATGTTATAAAGAAAGCACCTGCTGCCCCTGCTGGGCCTGCGGGCAGCTCGCAGACACCCTGGCAACAAGGGCCTGGCGAGGGGACACAGGCTGCTCCTTGATGTCCAGAGAGAGGCACCAGCCACCTGCCCAACGCACCCTGACAGGAAGACGTGCCCAAACGGCATGGAGGACTCCGGTGTGGACGGCCCTGCTTCCCTGAGGCCTCCAGGCGGGTGTGGGACGCGCAGGGGCTGGCCTGGCCCCCAACCCGCCAAGTGCCCCCAGAGCAGCCTGGGCCACAGCCCTGGGACGGCCCCCTCCTGAGAGCTGCTTCTTGATGGGAGGCCACCTCCGCTCTGAGGACCCCTCCCGGGCCTGGAGAGGGACACCATGGGCACCCTGCCTTGTCCAGCCTGGGCTGTGGAACGGGCACTTCCACACAAGTGCCCCCGTGCAGTCCCGTGCCTGGCCATCACCGCCCCTGGGATGGGCAACTTCCCTCCCGGACGCTGGTGACAAATCCCGCAGAGAGGCTGCAGGATTTGGCGCTGAGGCCAAAGGCAGGGGCACATGGTCAGGGACTGGCGGCCTCCCCAAGGGCCAGAGGGCAGGAGGCCTGCTCTCCACAGCAGAGGCTGTCCCTGCCTGCCCAGCCTCCCTGGAACCTGGGGAGGGGACGTAACCCAGCCCTGGCCGATGAGCTGGGACGGGACATCCCTGGGTGGGCCTCTGAGGAGGACTTAAAACGGGAGCAGGGCAGGTTTCCCCGTCCCTCTTGCTGTTCGCCCTCTGCCCCTCCCCCTTTTCCTGGCTGGAATGTGATGTGACGGTTGGGGCGCTGGCAGTTGTTTTAGCACAAAGATGAGGAAAGACAGTGGAGCCTGGGCTGCTGATGGCACCCTGAAGACCTGGACTGCCTGCTCCCAGACCCTTGCCGTGCAAGGGACAACTCTCTCCCATTTTAAACACAATCGGCCACGATGACTTGGGCTTTCTGTTACAAGCAGCCTGCGGTAGAGACTAGCAGATGACCACGGCACCCCTCTCCTCCTCCCGGGCCTCAGCTAGACAGCATCCCCAGCCTGCTCTGCAGTCACCCGGGGGCCAGTGCAAACCGCCCTTGCGGGCTGCCACCCAGCCTGACGCCGCCAGGACCCCATCCATGCAGATGCAGAGCCAGGAGGGGCCCGTCTGCCCTTGGGGTGTGAGTTCAGCTGGCACGGAGCTGACGCCCCCGTCGCTCACACCTGCCACTGTCCCCCTGCCTCCTCCTCTGGTGGGCCCCAGGCAAGCCCGGACTCGGCTTACGGGACAGTTGTTCCTGCCCCACCGGACACAGCTCCCCGTGTGGAAGGTCTCCTCTCCCTTTGGTGGGGTGACTCAGGCCGGCCACAGATTAGGCCAGAAAGGGTTGGCTGAATGAGACGGAGCTGGAGGTGGGCCCTGCCAGTGGACAGGGACGAGGACGAGGGCACATCAGGGAGGCAGAGGGAGGGCTGGCCCCCTCGTCCCCGCAGGAGCCCTGCAGCCAGAGGGCCAACCTGCGCCTGGTTCTCTAATTAAACATCGCTAGCGATTAGACTCTGCTCCCAACCCAGGAGGGACACTGACTTGGGAATAACTACCGCTGTGCTGAAAACCAGATGCCGAGGCAGGAGGAGGGCGCTGGCGGGGGCAGCGTCCTGGGTCCCGTTCCTCCCGGGGCACCCGAGCCCTGTGCTGTGGCTCGCCTGGTGCTGACCTGAATTCAGGGCGAGGTCAAGGTGCAAGTGGGGGTCACGGGGCAGCCAGAAGCTCTGGGTTCCCGAGAGCCCAGCGCCGGCCGTCGGGAGGCTCCCATCTCCGGGCCTCAGTTTCCCTCTGCAGAGAAAGTCCCAGGACCTCCTCTTCAGGGGGCGGGACCAGGGGCACAGGAGGCACAAGGCTCCAGGCCCAGCAGGAGGCCCTACAACCCAGCAGCCTCGGTGGCACCAGAAGAAACATTTGGATTCAGAAACATCAATACAAGTAATCACAGACTCTCCCTAGCATCTTGAAATTAAGATTTCTTAAGCTTAAGGAAGACTCAAGAAGCACAAGCCAACGTCAGGAATGCGCCTGTCATCACCATCCAACCTACGTTATTTGAACAGCTTTAGAAGAGGCATCACAGGGCGTGGAAGCCGCTGCCGTGCAGCCCCGCCTGCCCCCCGCTCCCAACCCTGGGAACCCTGAGGGCCTCTCAGCACCATGACCTCGGCCAGGATGCGTCACCAGTGTTATCGCTGCACGAGGAACATGCCAGAAGCAGCACATCTGGAGTCTGGGCAAGCCTGGCTGCGAGCGCCACAGGACCCGACTCCCCGGGAGCCGCATCTGTGCCTTGTCCCCCCCTCCCTGCCCCACCCAGCGGACGCCCACTCAAGACAAATCTGGTGACACCCAACGCCAGGCACAAACAGGGTCGGGCCCGCCGACGACTGGGTGCGGGTGGGCGGCCACGGGGAGCCCCACGCGGGACCCTCTGGACAAAGCCAGGAGCAGACGCACAGGGTCCTCCGTCAATAATCCCGACGTCCGAGGGCATGGCCCCCAAGCAAGCCACTCTCCAGTCCCCTGGGCTCCTAGGCCTTCCACCTCCCACCCGCTGGGCCCTTCCTCCCCTCGCCCGCCCTGAACCCCGCCCAGCACGGCGGCAGCAGAGGGACTTGCTGGGGGCCCCAGAGCGACCCTGACCCTCTACCCAGACCACCACCACCCACGTCCTCCCTCTCCCAGGGCTCTGCTGTCCCCAGCCTCAAGTCCCCTCTCCCAGCCGCTCACATCCTGCCCCCCAGCCTCCAGGCAAGCAGCAGGCACCCCCTGCTGCGTGTGGACCAATGTCGCCTCTTCCCTGGGGACCCCGCCCCACCCGCTTCCCCAGAGGGCGGTGCGCGACTCTCCCCGGCCATCTCGACCCCCCTGCGTGGAGCCCCTGGCTCCCTGAGCCTGGCACCTGCTGCTCCTCCCGCCGGATGGCACCCCTGCCCCGGCCACCCTGCCCTTCCCCGCGGCCCCTCAGGGGCTCCTCCCCCAGCCCCCCACCCCCTCCCGCGGGCCCGGCCCAGAGCCCCTCAAAGGCCCTGCCGGGCGGGTACCACAGCCCAGGCCCACGAGCCCCGCGAGCCTTCTCCTGCTGTTTGCATTTAAAATGCACACAAAAACCATGGAACCGTCTGTCACTTAATTTTATTACCAGATAGTCCAAGTTCATTCTGCAAAGATTAAAACCACAGGGCTGTGAACGTGGAAGTCCCTCCGGCTCCAAGACCACAGCCAGCAGGCTCCCAGGCTGGCGGGGTCTCTCCCACCCGCCCTCCTGCTTTCACCGCCCCACCTGCACCTGCCTGACGTCAGGGCTCTCTGCTGGGGGGAGGGCGGCGTCCCCACACGCTTGCAACTTCTCAGGCCACTTTCCGGGACGGGGCCCGAGTCCGCCGCGGTGGACGGCGGCGCCAGGCTGGCACCGCGCCTCGCCGTCCTCCCTCCCTCCATGCCCCCCGGCACAGCCGAGGGGAAGCCCCTGGCGCCTGGGCAGAGGTCGGGGGCCCTGACGGAGGGCATCTGGCTGGAGAAGGGCACAGAGCCACGTCCAGCCATGGTCAGCCTGGAGCCACGGGAGCACCAGGAAGCCAGAAGGTTTTTCTCTTAAAGTAACACATAACGTGCAGTCACTGTTGACAAACTCAGACAAAACAGAAAAGCGTGAAGAACGCCAGCCGAGTGGCCACACCACCTCCTGGGTGGCCGGCACCGAGCTCCACGGACATCCTGGATCCTTCTAGCACCTTTTTTATTGCAAAAATAAATGGGTAGTCACAATACTACCGTGTCAACTGCCTGTCTCACTTCAGTAGACCCGCCTGTGCCGAGGACAGCAGCCCCGTCGCTTAGGGGCTGGTGGAGCAGGGCGACAATGGCAGAGTTGGCCCCCCGGGCACCTCCTCGTGGGCGTCCCCGGAGCTCAGGCGCGCCTGCGCCGCGTCAGGACTGCCCGCCGCCCTCCAGCCGCATCTGCTGGGCCAGCTGCCGCCCGATGGCCTGCAGGGGGCTGGCTCTGTAGGCCGGGCTGGCCAGCAGCTCCCGAAACCGCGTCCTTTCCTCCTCGCTGAAAGAATGGAGAGCAGAAGTCAGCAAACCCCATGCCCTCGGTGGGGGGCTGGGGATGAGCCGTCAGCACCCCCAGGACCAGCCTCGGCTCGGCCAGCCTGCAGGGACACCGGCAAAGGGTGGTCCAGGACCAGGATGAGGGGTGGGGAGTGGGGAAGGCTGTGCGCTGTGAAGTTCTGCTTGGAGCGTCTGGGGGGGGCGGGTGGGCCAAGGGGGTCTGAGGCCCGACAGGGGCTTTGGGCAGGACAGGAGTGGCTGCCCGGGGGCCTCCTCATGGTCACAAAGGCCCCTCATCCCCGACTGTGACAGGGAGCGGCTATCAAAGGCAGCAGATGGCAGGCGCCCTGCACACACGAGGCTCACGTAAGCGGCACCTCCAGCAGCAAGCGGGCGCAGGAGCTCCGGGCCCCAGGGGGGCCATGGCGATGGGGGTGCTGCAGTGGGCCCGCCCCTCCGCAGCAGAGTCCGCTGCGGGGCTGCCACCCTGTGCCTGTCCCTACAGCCAGCCGGCCCCCGTCTGGAACCGCACGGGCCCACAGCCCAGCATGGCCACGGGTGGCCTGGCCAGAACCTCAGGGCAGCAGCTCCAGCACAAGCCCACATGAGCCCATCGTGGCACCACGGTGGGGATGGCCCTGGCCTTGGGCGGGCAAGACGGGGTGGAGGGCCCAGCCGTGTTCTGCCCCCACAGGTACGTGACCGAAGGCAAGGCCAAACCACACTGGGCCCCAGCTCTCTTTGCTGCTAATGGGGAGACTCTGGAACCCACTGGATGACTGACCGCCCGGCCAGATGTCCACACATGCAAGACGCCTAGGATCTGGGCCCTGAGGGCGGCCCCCCAAGAGCCAGCAGCTGCTCCCCTCACTGCCCTGGGGGAAGGGGCTTCCTGGCCCCTGGAGACAGGCTGGGCCCAGAGCTGGCCCTGGCCGAGCTGTCCCCAGCACCCGAGGGACTGGGGTCAGGGGACGCGGCCCGACGCCGGACAGTCCCGGGGGTGGGCTGTGCGGAGGCGGGGCTGTACTCACAGGAGCTGGAACCTCTGCGCCGCGCTCATCCGGCTCCGCTGGGCTGCCCGGGGCCTGACGGCCGCCCTGCTGGGGACACGGAGGCGAGAGTCAGGAGAGCACGCGCCCACCTGGAACCTCCGCCAGAGCACCCGACTCAGGCCACGGTCCACGGTGCACACAGGGCTCTCCTCCGGCGCGAGCCTGGGGGCACGTGCGGCCTCACGGCACCACACGGCGGGAGGGACCCGGCCGGGGCGGAGGGCCCAGAAAACCCGGGAGTCCTGGGCCGACACCTAAATTTAGCCTCCAGACCAGGAGCCCTCATCGCGCATTCAAGTTTCTTCGTAAGTTATGAATGAAAGGTGTTTCTTGTCTCCGCTCCCCGGGTCCCGGCCGCTCTGGGGGCGCTCCGTCCCACTCCAGGCCAGCCTCGGTCCCAGGACACTGCAGCCCTGTTCCTCCAACCACTGACACTCTCTGTGTCCACCCGGGAGCAGGTCCCCCACCGACCACCCAGAGCTCCCGGGAGGCCCCAGCCTTGCCGAACCGGTGGGCCCGGGCTCCCTTCCTCCAGCCAGCGCCCCCAGGAGGCGGCCACGTGCTGGGGGATCAGGAGGCCTTGGGCCTGCACCCCCGTCTAGCACAAGGTAAGAAGGCTTCCCACGGCCGGCCGAGGGCACCAAGGTGTGAACACACACCCAAGAGTCTCCTCGGGGCCCAAGGGCCAGGTGTGGCCAAGCATAGCGGGTGGAGGCACCATGGGGGGGCGAGGAGGGGCAGGACCCTCGCCCGAGCCTCAGGGCACGTCCAGGGCCTGTCAGGCCACTCACAGGGGGAGGCAGGACCCTCCCCAGTGGCGTTTTCCACTGTGGACGGACGCAGGCGGGGTGGATTCCCCGAGGCTTGAAGGGAACTGACCCCCAGCGCTCACCCCAGCGGCCCGGGGCAGGGGCTTTCACACCCGACGCCGGCCCCGGTCCCGCCTGCCCGCTCTGAAGTCCCCCCGGGGAGGGCCCCAGCTCACTCATGGCAGCCAGGCCTGGCTCTGGCCGCACGGCCGAGTCGGGGGGACAGCGGGCAGCGACCTTCCTGCCAGGCCCAACTGCAGCTCTGAGCACACTGCCCGCTGCCCACATGTCCGCAGAGGTGCCTGGGCTGGAAGAGGACCCCAGCCCTGGCTGCCTGGGGAGGAACCTCAGGGGAGCTGCTCCATCTCGAAGCCTGTTTCCCCAACTGTAAGACAGGCCAGTGCGTTCCTGACAGGCGCCCTTCGGCCAGCACTGAGCGCCCAGGTGCGCCCAGGTGGCTCCCAGCTTTGGGGCTCTTGTGCCACCCCCTGCCCCTCCCCCTCTGACATGAATGAGCCCACGTAGCACACCCAGCCCAAGGGGACAGGGGCCCAAAACCAAGCACCAGCGGGCAAACCCCGGAGGTCCCAGGGGCTGAGTGAGCCCTGCTGACGTCAGGTCCAGGCTCCATGCGTGAGGCCCTCCACCTTCGTCCGCTACGACCTTCAGGCCGTGGAGGATCCACTTCCTGGGGAGTCTAATCTTCCCTGATGAGCGCGGCCCACTGGCAACGGCACTGTCCACTCACTGGCTCTGGCCTCAGGGGCCCCGCGGGCTCTCCAGGGGGCCTTGGTGCCCGGTCAGTGCTGGGCGGCGCCCACCCGACCGAGTGTGGGGAACACCTGGACCCGCTGGGCCCACTCAGAGCCTCGGGCTCTCCCACCACCACCCTGCAGCGCCACCCAGGTTTGGGACAGGCTGGGAGCAGCCCAGGGCCTCAGTCAGGGTGTCCCAGCTGGTGACTGGGGACGGAGGCCTTGCACTCGGGGTCTGGGCTCCCAGGCACAAGGCTGCCCCCCAACACATTCCACCCAACTCGGATGCCTGGGGGCATGTCTTGAAGTCACCTGTCAGCTGGACCATTCGTGCAACCTACTGCTTTTAACAGGCACCCCTGGCGTGAACTGCCCTGAAGGGCACCGCCTTCTCCCAGCTCCAGGAAACCCTGCCCTTGTGAAGGCACAGAACAGGCCAAACACCCCATGCAGCAAACATCCCAGGGCTGGGCCTGCTCTAAGAGCTGAAAGACTGAGGGCTGATGACATGGGGACCCCAACCTTGTGAATGGGGCTGGGGGCTCCCAGCCAGGCATCACTTGGCCAGAAGGCCACAGGAATGGAGTGAAGGGACCACAGGCAAAGCCTGCAGGCCTGCTCGCCCACGCCCCCCAGGGCTGGAGACTGGTGGGCGTCCCCACACGTCCTGGGCAAGACCTCTGTGCCGCCCCCACAGGGAGGGAAGACTGGACACTCCCGGGCCCTCCCCACGGTCTCCCCACCTGGCTGATTTTAATCTGTATTCCTTCTCCGTAATAAACTTTAACTGAGTGTAATGGCCTTCTGTGAGAATCATCAAACCTAAGAGTGGTCTTGGGGACCCCAGACTTGCGGTCGGCATGAGAAGTGAGGATGGACTTGCAGACCGTTCCCCGAATTTCACAGGAACACACCTGGGTCAGGACACACACGTATGTCCCTGCTGTCAGCTGAGAGGACCTAGAAGCAACCACACCCCAGCCACAGTCAGCACACCAGCGCCCAGATCTTGGTTTCCTACACCACTTCCAACGGAAGGGACCCGGGCTCCCTGGAGAAACGCCGACTCTCGGACAGGAGCAGGAAAGGCCCGGGATAAGCCTGGAGCACCTTGTGCCGGAGAGGAAGGAAAGTGCTCGGAAACAAAACACAACAGCCCCCACGGATGGGTGTGTCGGGTGGACAGCGGAGCCAACCGAAGGAGCTGCCAAGGGCCAGAGCTGGAGCCGGTTCAGCAACGGAACACAGTCGTATTGGATCGTGGCCCGAAGTATAAAGCAAACACCCACGGGTCCAAACGGACATAAATAAGTGATTGATAAGGAAACGGGGGAAGAGGGAATCTGCTCTGCGGGAGAATCCACGTGGTTCTGCAGACACTCCGTCCTCGGGGAGGGGAGGGGAGCGTCCCCCCTCCTTGGGTGCGGGGTGTGCACGGCGACCTCCTTCCAGAGGACAGTGGGGAAGGGGGGAGCAGCTGCACAGCGGAGAGACCTGACAGACTCACCTGCGCCAGGTGACCAAGGTCAGCGTCCACGGTGCAGGTCACGTGACAGCACGCACCCCGGACGGGACGTGATGAGAAAGGCCCTTCCCCGCTGTGGGCTTCACTGAGGGATGCCCTGAAAAATGTCTGACTGGCCCTCAAACCTGTCAAGGTCATTAAAGGCAAGAAGGTTGGGACTTCCCATGTGGCACAGTGGTTAAGAATCCGCCTGCCAATGCAGGGGACACGGGTTCGAGCCCTGGTCTGGGAAGATCCCACATGCCTCAGAGCAACTAAGCCAGTGCACCACAACTACTGAGCCCGTGTGCTGCAAATACTGAGGCCCATATGCCTAGAGCCCGTGCTCCGCAACAAGAGAAGCCACCTCACTGAGAAGCCCGCGCACCACAACTAGAGAAAGCCCGCACAGCAACAAAGACCCAACACAGCCATAAATAAATAAATAAATAAATCTATTTAAAAAAAAAAAAAAAGACAAGAAGGTCTGAGAGACTGTCACAGCCCAGAGGAGCTCTGAGGGGACACATGACTACATGTCACGTGGGGTCCTGGATGCAGTCCTGGACAGCAGGACACCAAGGAAAACTGAGAAAGTCTGAATAAACTGTGAGCTTTTAATCGATTATTATTTTAAGCTTATTATTTATAAATCAGTGTTGGTTCCTTAATTGTGACAAATGCACACGCTGATGTAAGACGTCACAGAGAGGAAGCCGTGTGTGAGTTACACTGGGACTGTCGCTATTATCTCCATCATTTTTCTATTTATATTCAAACACTGTTCTAAAATAATGTTTACTTAAACGAACAGCTCTCCAGTGCCAAGAGGCACTAGAGGGGGTAACGGTGACCCCGGTCGACCGGAGGCTGGGGCTGGGAGAGCAGCTGGGCCCCCGCAGCCCCACGCGGTCCTCCTCGGGCTGCCGGCCGCGGTGTTTACACAGCTCTCTCCCCTCGGGGAGCCCCGAGCACATTTTTCAGATGAGAAAACTAAAAGCAGGGAGAGGATGCTTGACCGGGTCACATTTTTGTTCAAGAACCAGGAATGGAATGTGCATTTTGGGTTCTGCTTCCGTTGCCAAATCTCAGCTCTGGTGGCCACTCCTCATCTGGACCTGATGTTCTGGGCGCTTCCATCCCGGAACCGGCCTGGACCGACCATCTGGCTCTGCAGCCAAGGGGCCCTGAGCGTGTCCCCTGCCAACCCCAGATCCTTCCTCCTCAGAGGGGAATTCGGTAGGAGAAGGAATTATTTCAAAAAGGCAAAATTAGAGATAACACAGTAAACGATGGTGGTCCGGCAACTGTGACAGAACAGAAAGGCCCTCCAGTTGCTGCCTGTTTGTCCTAAAGCCGAGGCCGTGGTCACACCTGCGCTGGCGCCTCCCGGCCAGGCCAGGCAGCCTCACCCTTGCTCGGAAACGGCAGCCCGGGCACAGCAGAGGGGCGCGCTCTCCTAAAGCACACAGGTCCCAGGGAGGCAGGAAGGGCCCCAGGAGGACGGCCAGTCCTGGGAGGGAGGCGGCAAAGGCAGCAGCTGCGGCTCCCAGAAGACGAGCAGGGAGCACGGAGCCCGGCGGCGGCCCGGCTGAGCGGCTCTGGCCACGCGGCGGGAGAGCAACTGTGCTGCCCGCGTGCCGCCGGGCACCCGCTCCCGAGGAGGCCCCAGGGCCCCCGGCTCGTGGCTGGGCCTGGGACAAGGGTGTCCAAGTCAAGACGGGCCTCTGCGGGGTCAGTGCCCGGCCCGGCCCCCCGCCTGCTCGCCCTCCCGCCCTGGACAAGGCGGCAGCCCCGTGGCCAGGACACTCACCGCTGGCCAGCCGTCTGCAGCTCCAGCAGCTCGGGCAGGGCGTCCCTCAGGGGCTGCAGGTCCCCCACCACCACCGTGGCCCTGCGCCTCCGCTCCGCCTTGAGCTTCTGCTCTGCCAGCCTCGTGGCTTCGATCTCTGAGGAAGGGGGATAAGGGGTCAGCGAGAGGGGACCCAGGAGGACAAGCGCCCGGCCGCTGCCCTCAGCGACAGAGGGTCCCGACTCCCAGCCCGCAGAGCCTGAGCTCGGCCGGGACCCCGGGGGCGGGCTGGCTCCGAGCGGTCTGCTCCCCTTTATCCCGGAGGTGGCTGTCGAATTACAGGCTGATGAGGAGACGGGCTGCAGGCGGGGGAGCTGCCCGAGAAGGCCGGGCCCGGCCGCGGGAGTGGGGTGGGCGGAGGGAGGGGCCGCACAGTCAGAGCAGCCGGCCCCCTTCCCCTCTGCTTCCCTTGTGCCTCCTAGGGGCACGCCAGGAGGGAGAAAGAGGTCCCCACGGGAGACGTCAGCAGGCAGGAGGGTCTCCAACAAGGGAACAGGGTGAGAGTGGCCAGGTCCAAAGCGAGAGGGAACACGCACCGCGGGGTCTCGAGGGGACTCCTGCACTGGTGGGGGGGGGCCTGGGAAGAGGGGTATGGGTACTGGGACAGACCCTGGGGAGGGGGCGGCGGGGCCCGGGGGTCCAGGGTGCCGAGCAGAGGGCAGGGCGCGGACGAGCCGGGGTGAGGCTGCCCGACCGGCAGGACTGCGGCCTCTACAGAGAAGGGGTTCGGCAGGGCTTGGACGGGGACATGGCCTCAGGATCTGACTTTCATTTTAAAATATATGTATTTCAAAATTGCTAATAAAACACGTACTCAAATGTGTTATTTCCACAGTGTGGCTCGTGGAAAACGCCAGCTCACTAGCTTCTGTGCAGACCTTGCTCCAGGGAAACTGCCTGAATCTGTGATAATTGATTTGTTGATTGTTCTGCATTAGATTCCTTAAAAAAAAAAAAAAAAAAAAGGCTCTGCTACTAAAAAGCTTGGAAATGAGGCTGTGATGTGATGGATTTGGGACAATCAGACTGGAGCCTGAGAGGCTCTCCTGCCTCCCAACTGCACGAGGTTTATTGGGCTATAAATAACCAGGCTGCAGACTGAATCACATCTAAAAAGGGAACTGAGAGCACCTTCCTGACACGCAGCCGACAGACTCACAGCCCAGCCGACAGAGGCCTGGAGACGCCAGCAGAGAAGCGTCAGCCAGCGGGCCAGGCGGGCCCGACGCAGGGCGTCTCCCTCCCGCGGGGCTGTGAGTCTGCAACCAGTCCTTCAGGCACTGTGGCCGCCCGGTCACCCCTCGGGGCAGGTGCAGGAGGCGATGGCGGTGGGCACGGCACCCAGAAGGGCGGTGATGACACCAGGCACGGGGCAGGCCAGGGGGAGGGGGACCTGGACGGGGGCCCCACGAGTGAGGACAGACTCAGGACAGCCCACCGATTATTAGTGCAAAGAACATGTGTGCGCTCGGCTCGGCCCCGGTCCGCCCAAGCCCCAGGAGGTGTATGTGACAGGCGAGGGACGTGTGGTGGCCCTTAACGGGCATCCCCAAAAGAGAAGACTTTGTGGAAACAGAAGCTATTGGGAGGCCTGGCAGGGGCGCCTCCTCCCCAGGCTGGCAGTTCACCCTCGCAGGCCCTCGCGGCCCGAGAAGCTCGGAAAGGCCCACCCGGACAAGCCAAGTCAGGGACACACCCACCCCGGTTGCATCCAGACCGGGAGAGCCCAGGGGACCCTCAACTCACCCCAAAGAGCTGAGCTCTGGGGACAAAGACTGCCCATCCTCCCGGGTCCTCCTGCCCTGGGCCCCGGGCCACCCCTCCATGCCAGGGATGTTAGGATGTACAGGGTGACAATTCAGTCCTCTCCATGCTGACAGGATACACAATTTACTTGGCACCTCATCAAGCCGGGTGCCTCTTTCCAGAGAGCCCTGGTTCCCAGGAGGGCCGAGGCAGCAGCGGGGGTCGGGGGTGGGGGGTGGGGGGTGGGGGGCGTGGTTCAGGCAGGGGAAGGGAAGGGACAGGACAGGGTGGGGCTCCCTCCCCGGCTGGCCGGCCCAGCGCCCAAGCTGGGGGACCAGACGTGCAAAGCAGGCCCAGCTCATAGGAGGACGGAGGTGAATGCCAGCAAATCAAAGCCAGAGCATTTTAGGTTAAAAACGCATGGGGTCCACCTAGGACGCATCCAAAGCATGCAAGGACAGCACAACACAGGGACAGGTGCCGGGTGGTCACTGCAGCTGCTGCTTCAAAGGGAAAGACGACAGTCACCACACGAAGTGCCCAAAGAGTCCGACGGAATTCACCGTCCACTCAGGATAAAGATTACAATGAAACCAAGAACAGAAGGAACTTCCTTAATTTGAGAGAGATTATCCACCAGAAATTCCACATCTTGTGTACATCAGACAGACTCTCTGATGAAGCAGGCCACAGAAGGGATGGCGGAGACCCCCGCCAACCTGGCCAGGCGGCTCCGAGCCCAGGGAAGGCGCGAGCGCGGCTCCCACACCAGCCTCAAGTCTGACGCAGCTCCAACTCCAACAGGGCCTGTGACTGAACCTGGGATCTAATTCCAAACCTTATTTTTTAAAAAGACTAAATGTGTAAGAATAGCCAAAGCATTTTTGAAAAAGAACAAGAAACAAGAGAGCTGGCCTACTGGATATTAGAGCAAATTATGAAACGAGGGAAATTCCAACAAGGAGGCGTCAGGGAGGTGGGAACTCGAAGAGCAGGCTTTGCGACCGGCCATCCTGGGTAAGGGGGGGGGGTCCCTCCCTCCCGCTACTCCTAAAAATTACTTATGCAAGAATTAAACACTACAAATAAGACAATTTCACTGGCGTGTGGGATGCTGAACGTGGGAAATTTTTATGGGCTGAAACCCGTGTTTCTCTGTGGTGCCCAGGAGGGCAGGCACCAGCTCCCTGAAGGCCCATCCATCCTGGTCATTCTCTCCTTGCTTCCTTGCCCACATTTGCTAACCTGTAAGAAACTGAAGGCAAGTTCCTTATAAATAGGGTCTGAAACAGAGCTCGCGTGAGGACCACTAGCTTTGTGCACCATCACGGCCTGGGGTTACTGACCCTGAGCAAAGCAGGCTCACGGGACACTGACCATGGTCCAGTCCTCAGCCCCTGGAGACTGGGACCAATTCTCACCCCTTCTAGCAACACTGCAAAGGTTCCAGCCACTGCAGTAGGATGAGAAGACGACATAAAACAGGGTTTGGAAAGAAAGTGGTAAAACTGTCTCTATTTTAAGTAGCATGATCATTTATGTAGAAAATTCTAAGGAATCTACAGGATAACTACCAGAACTAACACACAATTTTAGCAAGACCAGAGGATACAAAATTAATAATGATTAATAATATAATAAATAGAAGAAATCTGGAAAATGAAGCTTTTGTGAATTTCATTTATAATAGCTTCAAAAACTGTAAAACAGCAATAAGCTTATCCAAAAAAAAAAAAAAATCTAAGACCTCTACTCTTCAGACCACATGACACTGATGACAGAAATTAAGGAAAATGTAAATAAAACGGGAGAGATACCACGTTCATGGATGAAGACCTAATGTTGTTAAAATGGCAATTCTCCTCAACTAACTGATCTACAGATTCAAAGCAATCCCTGTCATTGCTATAAAAGGTTTTGTTGGTGGTGGTGACGTTCAAGAAATTGACAAGCCTGTGATAAAATTCATATGGAAATGCTACGAACCTGGACCATCCAAAGCAGTCTTGAAACAGAGGACCTGGGACACAGGACTTCCCTTATCTGACCCCAAGACCTGCTTCACAGCTGCAGCAATTGAGACAGCCTGGTACTGAGAGGCTATCTGACTTTTCACAAAGACACAAAGACAACTGGATGAGGAAAGAAAAGTCTTTACAACAAATTGTGCTGGAACTGAAAAAAAAAAAAAAGAACCTGAACCAGGACTTCACACCACAGACAAACATTAATTCAAGATGGATTAGAAACCTAAACGAAAAAGCCAAAACCGTAAAGTTTTTAGAAGAGTAGAATTTATCCGCCTGACTTGGGACTGGGCCATTTTCTTAAACAAGACGCACACGCACACTAACCCCGTAAGGAAAAAAGACAAATCAGCCTCCTCAAAATTAAACTTCTGTTCATCAAAAAAAAAAAACTGTTAAGAAATTAAATAGACAAGTCACAGTCTGGGAGAAAATTATTTGCAAAACACACCTGACAAGACTGGTCTCCAGGACGGAGGAACTCCTTGAGCTCAGTAATAAAGAGCCCAGCAAGAGCCTCATGAAACAGACCCTGGGCCTCAGAGGGCGCCTCAATGGGCAGCAGCACGTGAAAATGCCCATTCACCATGACAACGGGCACCTGACGCTCAGCAGCTAGGACTGCAGGGACAGACGTGCCGGCACAGCCGTGGAGCAACCACAACTCTCCCACGTTGCTGGGGGGGCGCTAAACGTACAAACACAGTAGAGAAACGTCTGGCAGTTGCTTATAAAACTAAACATACACCTGCCCTATGACCCAGCATTCCATTCCAAGTATTTACCCAAGAGAAATGAAAACATATGTCCACAAAAAGACCTGTAGAGAATGTGCATAGCAGCCTTATTCACAGCAGCTAAAAAGAGAAGACAGACCAGGTGTCCATCCATAGGAAAGTGGACACCAAACGGTACGTCCACATAAGGAAACACTTCTCAGCAACAGAAGGGCACAGACTACGGCTACACAAAGCACGGATGAGCCCAATGCCAAGCTGAGCAGAACAGCCCAGACACAAAAAGAACACATCCTACATGACTCCTTTTAGACGATGCCTGGAGCAGTAAAACCTAAATTCTGACCTGAAAAAGATCAGACGGGGGCTACCTCTGGGGGAGTCGGGACTGGGAAGGGGCACGGGGCATTTCTGGGTGATGGTGATGGTCTGCACCTTGAAGGGGATTCTGGTTGTACAGGTGTAGGCATTTGTCATACATCACTGAACAGCACACTTAAGATTTGCATTTCACTGCATGTAAATTTTACCTCAAAATAAAAACTAAAAAGAACCATAAACAAATATTGAACTCTAGCGGAATTATTTGGGAGAAAGTGTGCTGAAGTCTGTAATTTACTTTGGAACACGTAGCTAAAACATGGGTTGGTGTTTGTACAGACAGATGGGATGGACAGAGGAACAGGCATGTGATAAAGAAGTGAGGTGCTCACTGTAAAATGTGGATGGTGGGCATAAGGACGCCCACTGTAAAATTCTTCCTACTTTTCTGTACAGAACTTTTCATAATGAAATACTAAGTAAAATCAACTTGGGAGATGTAGCTAAAGCTATATTCAGAGGCTGACATACAGCCTTTCATTCCTAAACAAAACATACAAAAATAAATACGTCACTAAAACAAACCTAAAGAAACCAAGAATGGGGTACAAAAAAAACCCAGAAACTAACAATTTGGAAAACAGAAAAGTAGAAGTGACAACTAAATACAAGAACTCTTGGCATGGAAGAGACAAAATTAACCAGAAATTAGAGAGGGGGATACAAATAAAGAATGATAAACAGGATATTAAATAATGAGAAGCCAACAACTCTCCTAATAAATGTTGAAATCTGATTAGATTAGATGTTTTTATAGGAAAATGAGTGACCAAGATTAACTCAAGTAGTTAAAAAAAGACCAACCGTCATGGAAGAAAACTTAAACGTCATCAAAAAATTGTAGCCCAGGAACGTTCAGGGCCCCAGTGCTCCCGGCCTATTAACTTTTCCAAATCCATTTTACAAAGAATATTTTGCACAACTCCATGCTAGGGACTGTGAAAAAGAAGATGGATGAATGAATCATTTCCTTAAGAAACATCCAAAAAGTGAAAGAAAACTTAAAATTAACAATTGTGGAAGAAATTGATAAATTTCTCTAAAAAATTAAAAGCATACAGTTTCTTTAAAACTTTCAAGGAAAAACTAATGCAGATCATGTTTTAACTGCGTGAGAACATAAAGAAAAAAACATTTCAAATTAATTTTAGAAGTCAGCAAAACACTAAAAAGACAACTGTAAGAAAAAAATTTCACAACAATCTTCACAACAAAATCTTTAGAAAAAATCAGCAGATATTCAGCATCATAAAATATAAGTATCTTTTCCAAGCAAAATTAATAAGAAGAAATCCACCCCACAGACAGGCGCTCGGAAAGGAGGGAGCCACCAACCCCCGCAGAGCGGAGGCCCGGGGTCCCCGACCCCACCAGGTGGGTGAAGAGCCACCTCTGCTGGGGACCCTGTACTGTCACACGCCCGGAGGAGGGCCTGGAGGGACACACGCAGACCCAAAAGTGGGAAATTTTGTAGGTATCACAAAACACCCAACCCGCACGTGCTCCCTTTGCGATGCTTTCCACGGGAGAAGCAGCTTCCTGCGACGTGCCCGATGTGGGGGGTCGGGGGTCGAGGCAAGGCCGTGCGGACCCTTGCACGGGTGACAGGGCCAGCCCCTCCCCCGCGGGGCCGCCTGCTCGTCACATCGCAGGCCCCCTCCTCCAGGGCCCCAGACCACCCAAAGTGGGCTCCGAGCCAGCCCGGGACAAGGCCCCAGCAGGGACAGGGCCTCAGCAGGGACAGGGCCCCAGCAGGGACAGGGGGAGCTTACTCTGCAGCCACCTCTCGCGCCTCAGCTTCAGCTTCTCCTTCTTGGGCAAAACAGCCTTGGCCTTGGCACCTGCGGACAGAGAACACGGGGTGAGCAGGACAAAGCCAGGAGCCCACGGTGCGCACACAGGTGTAGCTATTCAGGGTGCCCGGCCATCGCGCCTGGCCGCGGCTGCGGGACACCAGGCCCCCCAGGCAGGGCCGCAGCACACCGGGCAGAGCGACTCCAGCCTGCCCCGCTCGCTGGGCCTTAGCTGGTTTCCCCAGAGGTAACACGGCTTAAGCCCAGGCCACGTTCCACCCGGGGCGCATTCTGTACAGGATCCGACTGTCCCGCAGATTCCCGAGCCGGTAAAACACACCCACGGCGTCTAAGGAGAAGCAGCGCAGAGACGAGCTCCGTCAGGGCGGCGCTCCTGGTCAGCTGGACTTGTCAGTTCAGGATCCCCTGTAAACGGCCATAACCCGTGACTCCCACGGGGATCTAATCCCTTTCCCGAGTCAGATCCCACACGCGGCGGCCGTGCCTGGAGCTGGCCTGCTTTCCTCCCCACTCACCCCGACCTCTGAGGCCAGCAGGAAAAGGAGGCGCAGGGCCGTCAGTCACCCTGGGCCAGGTCGGCGGGCTGCTCGGGATGTGGGCGGCTGTGCACGAGGATGACGGGAAGGAGGGGCTGCGTGGCGGGCACCCCGCAGGCGTCAGCGGCCGTGGGGCTGTGGGTGAGGGCGGCGATGCCCCCGGGCCGGCGCGGGGCCCGACCGCCAGTGGGGTGAGGGCGGTACGCCTGGGGCGGGAGCCTGAACAAGGACAGCAGAGGCGCCTCGCACGGGAGCCTCGGACCCACCCTCAGAGGTCCAGGGAGAAGTCTTCTCTGCCTTACTCCTGATTCTGAAATAATTTCAAAAGAAAAAAGAGTCTACGACCCGCAGAGACAGAACCGTAAGCGCACGCAGCATCCAAACGAGGGGCAGGCTGGCATGCGTGTCGGGACCCTCCCCGCGCCACCCAGGACCCCTGCCCAGCAGTCCGGGAAATGGGACCCGGCACGCCGACCCTGTGAGGCCCAGGGGCTTGGGGAAGCTTCAGTCTCGCGGAGGCTGCAGGCCCGAGAACAGGGGAGCCTCCGGCCCAGGGCGGCCAACAGACGCCGCCCCCAGGGGCACGGGAGGGAACAGGCGGGAACGGGCACTGCGGGGCCAAGGCGCCTCGGGTCTGCTCACCTCAGCGTCCCACCAGGGACCCCGAGGGCATCTGGAGGCTCCAAAAGCCCAACAAGCCCAACCCCGAAGGACTGGCACAGCCCTTCACTAGGACAGTGAGAGGCCAGCGGGCCAGGTGGACCAGCCTTAAGAAGAAGGCGGTATCTGGGCAGGGCCGCCACGTCCCCAGGGCTGCGGTCAGGGCGGAGTGAGCGGTGCTCTATCCTGTCTCTGGACATCTCCAGGGCTGTAGAAAGACATGTAGGTCCAGCCAAAGGAAGAGGGCCTGGCTCCAGAGTGGCTTTAATGGACGTTTTCAAACTCACAGGAGAGAGGGCCCTGTGAAGAACCCTTGAGTGTCCCTGACCGCATCCACCCGACCCTGGTACTTCAAGCCAACCCTAGATGGGCCAGCGCCCATCCTCCGGACTCTGGGACAGCAGCCACATGTAAGTTCCCCAGGTGTCTGAGCCAGCCCTGTGAAAGGGTCCCGCCTGCGGACATGTTGCCAAGCGCCAAGTGCAAGTGCCCGACACACAGTGAGGCCAAACAAGTGAAACATCAGAGCTTGGAGCAGAGAAAAGTGTCTTGCAGGGCCGAGCAAGGAGACGGGTGCTTTGTGCTCAAAAAACCCCAAACTGCCCGAAGGCTTCAGCAAAGCGTTTTTAAAGGCCAGGTGACGGAGGCGGGTGGCAGGGTATGTGATCATCTCGTGCACAGTTCTCTACCTGGTTGACGGTGAGGTAACCGGATGCTCAACATCAGGCTCCAGAAGGTCTGGGGGCTACGTGCTCAGGATCATCAAGTGGTTAATTTCTTCCACTTAGTGGTGGTTTTTAGCATCTGAAAAACTCAGGAAATATGCTCAAGATACTATTATCTGGGCACTTCAGACAGGAGCTACAGCAGAGGATGTGCGAGAGGGGCCTGCCCGCCCCCCCTCCAAGGCCCCAAGGGGTCCCGCTCGATTACAGACACACCCCGTGAGAACGGGCCATCCAGGCTGGACGGGGGACACTCAGGGGGACACTGGCCAGCACCAAGAGGGCAGCGGTACCACGTCGAGCCTGTCCCGTCCGCTCCCTCCTGAAGCCTGCGTATCACTTCTCTCCATCCCAGCACCAAGCCTCCTCGGGCTCAGCCCTGGACAGGCCAAAGACCACAGGTCCCCCTCAGAGGAAGGTTCTGGAACGGCAGGAGAGGAGAGGACAGGGAAGGTGCTCAGGCCACCCCACCTGGTAACAGAGGAGGAGCACCTGCCGGTGACCAGGCCCGGCTTCACTGACCTGAGAACACAATTCCAGAAATCGCCACCCCCATGTAGGCGGCTCCGGGAGGAGCACTTGTCCCTCCTCGGGGCCAGGAGGGCCTCCCGGTCATTGTGTGGAGCACAGGACAGAGGCGCTCCATGAGCCTCGTGGGAGACAACCAGGGCTAATACCAGGCCAACGTCCCCCCAGCGGGGCCCCAGCTTCACTGAGCTGCCCACACGAGGGGCCCCGTCTAGACAAAGAGCAGCCTGCGGCCCCTTCCCGGGTAGCATCAGCGCCCCCCAGGTCAGGGGGCATCTGCGCGCTGGGACGGGTCACAGACACACAGTCCACGTGGGGGACACAGGGACAGCTTTTACTTGTAATGTCGATTCTCTCTTTCCTACAACGTGCACATCCTGCTTTTTCAACTATGAAATGTTGTTTTTTACAAAAGTAACTTTAGCAGGAGGCTGGTCCCTAACTTTCAAGTCTCTGCCAGGGGCACGCTGCGCTGCAAAGGGAGGCCCCGCGGCCATTCAGTGTGGACAACTCGGCATCCACCCAGGCACTGGCTCAGCTGCCATGGAGCCAAGAGCTCGGCCAGGAGGGGGCACAGGGGCCCCGTCCACAGCCAGGCCCCTCCTACCGCCTCCAAGACCCCAGGGCAGCCCTGTTCCACTTTCTCCACCGCGGAGCCCGCTGGAGGCCAACACTTGCGTGCCACCTCTCAGGGCCTCCTGTCCCGTGTGTGCGGCTGTCCCCGTGCAGTGAGATGCTGGCCCTCAGGTGGCTGCGCGCCCCACTGCTGCCACCATGCTGGGACCCTCCTCTGCCCAGGTGGCAGCCAGACGTGACATCTCCACAAGCGAGTGAACGGGACCACATCCCGTCAGCGGGCAGCAGGCAGGAGGGACAGGCAGCGTTTCTGCACTGCAGGGCGTCGTGTCCTGCTGCCTTTATGCCCCCTCCCATTTTTTTTTGGCTGCGTTGGGTCTTCCTTGCCGCGCGTGGGCTTTCTCTAGTTGCGGCGAGCGGGGGCTGCTCTTCAGTGTGGTGCGTGGGCTTCTCATTGCAGTGGCTTCTCTTTTTGCGGAGCACAGGCTCTAGGCACGCGGGCTTCAGTAGTTGTGGCACACGGGCTCAGTAGTTGTGGCTCGTGGGCTCTAGAGCACAGGCTCAGTAGTTGTGGTGCACAGGCTTAGTTGCCCCACGGCATGTGGGATCTTCCCTGACCAGGGCTCGAACCCGTGTCCCCTGAACTGGCAGGTGGATTCTTAACCACTGCGCCACCAGGGAAGCCCCCTTTATGCCATTTTGAAGACATTTAGATCCCACAGGCAACCTTACGCCACGGACACTCAGCCCGCCATGCTGCCGTGAGCATGTCGGCACCACACGTTCCCAGACAGGGGAGGAGGTCGCCACAATCCTCCTCGTCTTCCACTTGGGCTGCACTCTGCACTCAGCGCTCTGCAAGGACAAACTCACAGGGTCCCCTGACACCCCATCTTGCAGAGAAAGAAGCTGATCACAGAAAGCCTCAGGCCGCCAGCAGGGAAGGGGGGGCAGGATGTGCCCCAACAGGTTGGCTTCACAACTGGCTCCTGACCCCCTGCCAAGACGGGAGAGGGAATAACTGAAGCACGGATCGCCCGGGACAAATCCATCAGCACTGCAGATATGCAACTGTGTGAGAGAAAACCCAAAACGCCACCAGGAGGCCATGTGGCAACACCTATGGGTCCTGGTTTGCCCACCCCCAGTCCAGCGTCTCAACGTGTCAGGATGCCAGGCTCAAGAAACAGCAACCCACTGGCTTCCCAAGCAAAAAAGCTTGGCCCCCAGGGAAGTCGGCAGAGCCTCCTCCAACAAGTGGACCCTCACACCAGTCCTGCTCGCTACCACAGGCCAGCGGGTCCCGGAGGGAGAGATGCCCAGAGCTATCGCAGAGCACAGGCCAGTAGAGTGCCTGCCCTGCCAGCACCGCACGCAAGCACTCCCAGGGTCAGGACACTGGCCCAGACCAAGATCTGGGGCCCTGGCCCACCTGAGGCCTCCTGCACCCATAACCCGAATGCCAGCAGCACAGCACAGCTGGGACGGGGGTACACAACACACCTATCATGTCACAGCTCCAAGGGTCAGTGTGAGCCACAGCAGGGTACAGGCCCCACCTGTCATGCTGTCACTGGCCAGTGCCCAGGGTAGACTCAGGTGGGTCAGTCTGCACCCGTGTCTGCCCTCAGGAGAATGAAGGGGGACCACCAGGGCGGGCCAGGCAGCTACTCTGCGGGACTGAGGGCCCAAGGTCCCACCTGTCAGTGGGAGGAGGACCACAGCCCACTCTATAGCCAGGCCACTGGGGTGCCACGCAAAGGGGGATGGTAACACAGGGAGCAGAGGCCAGGCTGAGGCTCTGAGAGGGAAGCACCGAGAGAGGTCCTGGAGCTGGGCAGGGAGACCCCTTGTCTGCAGGGATGCTCCAGCCACTCCCATCGCCCACCCTGAGCCCAACATCCTGGCGGGCATGGGCACTTAGCAAACGTTCACCACACTACATGGACTTCGCTTTTGCCCGCAAATACACCTCCTAAGGCCACCTGGCCGCCCCCGACGCACGAATTCAGCCACCCCTGCACCGGCACTGCCGGGACGGGCACGGGGGCTCTCACTGCTCGGCCGAGCACAGGGAAGTGGGGCCGCGGGCGGAGGGCGAGTGTTATGATGTGATTTCTTTTGTGCTATAATTCCTACTCATCCCGTGTGACACACACGAGTTGGGAAGACACGTTAGGTGGTTCAAAATGCAGCCACAGTGGCCAATGTGAACCTCCGCGTCAGCTGTTTTGAAACGTCCGCTGCAGGACCGTGAGTGTCTTAGTGATGAACTGAGAGCATTACCTTAGATGAGAGGTTTGATGGGGCACGTACGTCACTGAAACAGAAGAAACAACTGATGCAGCCCAGACCCCCTTCCCAGGACAAACGATGTTCCTTAAAGAGACCCCTGAGCCCAGCGACTGGAAGCGACTCCGCGCTGCCGAGAGCTGTTCCAGAGACGCTGCCCGAGGCCCTCCCGCTCAGCCGCCGGGGACCTGCTGTCAGCTAAGATGCCGCCTCCTGCCCGAAGACTCCGGCAGTGGTCCGGCACCTCTCCTCTCTGACTACCTGTGTCCCGTGCTGTGTGCCGTAAGCCGAGTGACCGTCCACCTCCAGCCCCGCGATTCTGACCCGCCCTTCCTGCTGGGCCCTGCAACACAACAGCGCAAGAACTGGGGTGCAGGGCGCGCTGCGGGGCACCAGGGTCGCTGTGCACCCAGCTCCTCGGCACCTTGGGCCCATCCACACACGCCTCCTCACAAAGCCACGCTGCGGCCGAATCCCCTGCACTTCCCGCCAGCCGAGAGCCCGCCCAGAGCCGGGAAGAAGGTGCTGGGAAAGACCCCGTCCTGCGAGGAGGAGCCGGCCCGAGGGCCCCAACCCCTCCCTCTCTGAACCCTGCGGGCAGGATCCTCTGTGCCCTTCCCTGCTTCCGTCTGTCCAAAAGAACGGGCTCAACGCAGGCAGAGCAAGGCGAGAAGAGCCCAGCAGTGGGGCCCTTCCTGTCCCCCGGCTGCCAGCAGGCCCAGAGCAGCGGCCCATGCCTTCCATCCTCTGCTCGAGCACACAGAGCTCAGGCCCTGCTAGTGCAGGCAGCCCTGGACACAGTGGGCACCCCTCCCAGGGCCTCCCGCCACGGCCAGGAGGCAAGCGCCCGGGCAGCACGCGGAGTGCTCAGAGCCTGCGGCCATAGAGGACGGCGGGCGCCACGCACCGCGGCCAAGCCCAGGAGGGCTTCCTCCAGCTCCCAGACCCGCAAGTGCCGCTGCCCACCAGAGACCTCCAGGGCTCCCCTCAGCGGCCTCAGGAGGCCAGGGAGGCCAAGGGGAGAGCGAGCCACCCCTGGCCAACGCGGGTCTCCACAGAGCAGCGGCTCCCTCCAGGCCTGACTCTCACTGTTCCTGTTACACTCGGGCTGGGTGGAGAGGAGTAGAGCTTAGTAAAGCTCTAAGTGGATTATTCTGTCACAGCCCTGGCGTCACAGCCCTGGGGTCACAGCCCTGGGGCCACAGCCTTGGCATCACAGCCCTGACTTGAAAGGCAGGGAAAGTCCCTCGATGGGGAGCTGCATCCAAAGTCCCTAAAGACAGCCTCTGGGAAGCGCGGGTCCCATCTGTGCCCCAAGGTCAGCCCTCCCAAGCCTCCTCTCCTCCTCCAGGCAGGACCCGCTCCAGGTCTGGGCTCAGCCTGAAGACGAGACGCAGCTCTGCTGCCCTCTGCTGAGCACCTGCCTCGGAGGAAACCGAGTTCCGGAGGAAACCGCAGCGGTCGGCCAGCGGTGGGGGGGGGGGGGTGGGGTGGGGGGGGGGGTGGGGGTGGGAAGCTCAGGCCGCAGGGAAAGGGAAGGTCAGGGCAGAGCTCTCTGCTTGGGTGGGGGAAGGGGGCGTCTCGGCAGCACAGCCCCAGGTGATGAAGGCGGGTGACCCCAAGGCCAAGTCCCTCCACCAGGGCCTCGAGGCCTCCGTGTCCACTCACCACCGTCACTTCCCCACCTCTTCCACCCAGAGCCCCTGCAGACGCGCTGCCACCGCCACCTCCTCCCTCCTGCCTTCCTGCTCCCACGTCCCTCACCAAGCCGGTCCTCCACCCACTCACGCCCCTGTTTGAGTCCAGGGGCCGGGACTGCCCAGGCCAGGGCACAGGCGGGGGACTGGCAACAGCGCAGGCGCTTATCTGAGCACCGAGTGGCTTGCTTCCCACAACAGCACAGCACAAAGAGCACAGAACTGGAAGGAAGGCGGTGCCCTGTGCAGGGCAGGATGCTGCAGCCCGGGGCCGCCGACCTCCACCCGCCCTCCAGCCCGGATGCAGAGGAGCTGAGAGGCCGCTCCGTGCAGGTGCGGATCCGTGGGCCGCAGGCCCGACCCTCAGGGTGAAGCTGAGCTCTGCCGCTGATGGCGGGCGGGGAGGCCCATCACGGCAGAGCCCAGTGGTCCCCCCACAGGAAGCTCAGAGCCCCTGTCTGGAATCAGAAGGAAAACTGGGGGGAGACGCGGCTCCTAGGCCGGCAGGGCTCCCAAAGGCTCCCCGTGGAAGCTAAAGAGGTGCCGCCAGCAAGGCCCCCCGGGGTCGACCGGGCCCCACTGCGCCCAGGCTGCAGGGCAGGGTGTGAGCGCAGGTCTGCGCTGGGAGGGGAGTGCAGCAGACACGCGTCCACCCCGGGGCGGGGCGGGGGGACCCACAACCAGGCTCCTCGGGGACCACATGGACCACACGGGCACAGTGGCCAGGGACGCGGGGAGCAGTGCTATTTGCACCTCAGCCAGGGCAAGGATGTGCTCATCCAGGCAGACAGGCGCCCTCGCCGTCACGGCCCAGCAGGTCACTGAGCAGAGCTGAGTCACCGGATGCCACTTTCCACATGACCTGCCTCTGCCCCGGGCCACCGGTCCCAGCTCAAACCCAGGGGAGCCATGAGGCCCATCGCCCAAGAGATCCAGGGCGCTGGCCAATCAGGAGGCAGGCCTGAGGAACCCCAAAACGCAAGAGCAGCTGGAGAGGGAGGTGTGGGTAGGGTGAAAGACACCTGCCACGGGGAACCAGGGCACCTCAGCCAGCAGAGGGCCTCGCTCAACGGGACACGTGGCCGATCACTCCTCCAGCATCACCGGGCACTTACGGAAGCCAGGCCCAGGTGCCGTTCCCCACTTCCCACGTTTACTGGCTCATCTGAACCCCAAAGCAGGCAGCACTGAGGAGGCAAGGACCAGTATTACCCCTGTTACAGGTGAGCAGCCAAGGGCCACAGAGCCAAGTGGCCGGCCCAAGCCCCCAGCTGCGAGGCTCCGGAGCACACGCCCCACAACCGCCGTCAGCGCTGGGCCTCAGGCGACCCACCCACTTCCTCCAGTCCCCCGGGACCTGAGGCTCTCACAGCTCTGCCAGCCGCGAGGCCGCAGAGCTCTCAGAAGCCAGCGCCCTGAGCTCTGCACCCCAGAGCCCGGGCCCTCTCCTTCTGTATATTTTCTTTAATTTTCTGTATATTATGACACTGTGACATCCTTAATAAAAACAAAACAAAACAAAACAAAACAAAACACCTATCTGGCTGGACAGAGACTGCTTTCTGGGGGTTGGCCAGCCCCCATCTTCTGCCTCCTGGCCACCCTGCTGCTTTCCCGTGGGGCCCTGAGTGCCGTGCCCTGGTCGCTAGGACCTGTGAGCGTAACAAACCTCTTCCTCAGCTGCCCCTTCTCCTCCATGGTCACACCCCACAGACCACCTCGTGAAAGAAAATAAACACCGCCTTCCTTCTCTCCCTGTCCCCCCTCCACACCCCTGTGGTTTTCAGGCCACACCACCCAGATTTTAAGTGTCCCCTCTGCTGGGAGGTGACATCTGCTCTTTCTGGTTGGCCATGCTCTCCGGGCAGCCAATGCTGTCTGTGGCGGCCTGGAATTTTCTACAAGCCCTCCGATTTAGTACCAAGGCTCAGGGGTAACTGAGTTCCGCCTGCCGCACACTGAGACAGCCCCGCAGATCAGGACCGAGAGGAGACGGGGGCTTCTGTGCTCCTGCAGCCGCGAGGCAGGACCCGCCAGGCCCTGGGCCAGTGTCCTGAACCTGGCAACATCGGAGACCCCTGGAGCGGTGTGAAAACAAGGTTCCGCAGGTCTGGGATGGGACCCCAGGGATGCCGGTGCTGGCCAGAAAAGCCATCAAAACTGCCCGGTACACAAACCGTAAAAGAACCAGTGAACACACAGAAAGCTGTCTGATCATGTGGGTCACCAAAGGGACCTGAGCGGCCATGGCTCCAGCCCTCCCAGGCACACCCTGCCCGCCCTAACGAAGGCAAGTCCCTGCGGCACCCCCCCATGGGAAAGCACTCAGGCAGGTCACGCAGCCAGAGCTGCCATGTGCTCTGCGGAATCCATCCCAAGAAACAGCAGGAGAGTCTGACGGCCGAGAATATGGTACCCACAAACACACCACTTTGGAGGTCAGGATTACTTTGGGCTGGAGGCAAACAGAATCAGCAGGTGCAGAAAGAAGCCGTCCAGAACTTCCCTTATCTGACTAAGAACAGAAAATTCTGAAATGAGGACTGCCATGCATCCCCCCTTCCGAGGAAGTCTCATGGCCATGAGGACACCAGAGCCGGCACCACATGGACCTGCATGAACCTTCCTCCACGTACTCACCCCCCCCAGTTTGCCCTGGGAAGCCCACAGCATCACTGCTCTGGGCTAAGATGCTGCAGAGGCCCAAGTTCTCACCACCGCTTTGAGTTACTCATCACTGAGGTTTCTCTCACGTGATGTGACCTGCACTCAGCAGTAATTTGTTTTTCTCTTGTTAATCTGTCTTTGTTAGTCTAACTTGCAGGGTCCTAGCCAAGAACCGAGGAGGGTAGAGGGGAGGCGGCTTCCCTCCCTACAGCTTCAACATACAAGGAATGGCAAGGAGATTCGGATAATCTCCCCAGTGAAATAAAAAAAAATCCAAAGCAATGATGCAAACAACATGACCTCATGGGAGATGCTTGATATAAGCCATACCTATGAAATAACTACAGCGTACAACCGCAACAGCTGTTTACAAACTGTAGACGCAAACCCAGAAAAATTATGCCAAAAACCTAGAAGCCCTGCCCTGGAGGCCAGAGTGCTCCCAACAGGGCTACAGACGCTTTTATTCTCAATGGCTCAGCTGTAAATGTGCAGCTCACATACGCAGCATGAAGCTTCTCCAGAAAGTGGTGGCAGTGTGGCCACCCAGGGCAGGAGAGCCGCTCCTCTCCTCCAGGAGCAGCCCAGACGGGACGCTGGAGCCAGAAACACCACAAAGCCCCAAGTGGGGTAGGTGCAGTAGGAAAAAAGACCTCCCCCACATGATAAACACGTGAAGGAAAGGGGAGCGGGGCCTGCAACGCGCCCTTGTTCCCACCTGGTTTTGACTGAGGCAATCATGAAGATGGGAGCTTCTTTTACTTCGTTTATCTGAAATAAGGAATTACCACTGATCTGTTTAGGTGTGATGATGGCCTTGTAGGCGCGTTTATGTCTTTTTTTCTAAGAGCTCTTAAAAATACTTACTAAAGAATTCTTGAGGGAAATGCTGTTTGTTTCAAAATAACCCAGTACTGTGTGTGCTGAAAACAGAGGATGGGCACGTGGACTGTCTTTATACCAGCTTCTGCTTAGCACATCCTTAAAATTTTCCACTAATAAAAAAAACCTCTTAGAAGTGTACAGGCGAACCCGAAATCTGCTCTGGCCCATGCCTGTGAGCACGTGGAAGCTGGCCAGGCGCCCGCCCCTGAGGTCCGTCCTGCTCGCTCTCACCTCTCCTGACGGAGGCGAGGCTCCTCGCGTCCACGTCCAGCTTCTGCACCAAGGCGCCGGGGTCTATCGTGGTCCCGGCAAACACACTGGCATTCGCGAAAGCCCACTCCTGAAATGGAAACAGAGGAGACCTAAGACCTGCTCTGTGGCTTCAGAGACCCCTCGGCGAGGGCCGGACCCCCGCTTTTCCAGAGCGGGAGCCAGAGAGGAGCCCGAGGCCACCCCAGCTCAGACCCCAGAGCTCTCAAGCCACATCCTTTCTGCAGCCTCGTTCACCACCCAGCCCTGGATCCTGGTTGCGGGACCCTCTGAGACCAGATGCAGGATCAGTAATGATTACGAATTACACCCTCAACACTCAGGAGCCCTTGTGAGAGGAACCAGGGTCCCCCCACACCTCCCACCTTCCCACTGTCCCTCCCGTCTCACAGCCACTGCTCCCTCTCAGCAATCTCCCTGTTTCCCACCCCCATTCATCCCACATCAAGATTTCCAAATCCTCCAGGTCACTCTGCCCGTCATACTGTGCTAACCCAGACCCCGCCTCCCAGGCCTGGCCAGCTCATTCGGGTCCAAGCTCCAGGACAGGGGCCTTGGAAGGGGCGCCAATAACACGGGGGCTTAGGCACAACCTCTGAGCAGACGCTGGCCAGGCAGCAAGCCGCCCTGGCCCGGGGGCAGCTTCCAGGAAGCGGCGTCACGGCAGGCTGGAGGTGGTGTGAGCTCAAGGCTGCACTGGCTCAGGAGTGGCCGGACAGAATGGCAAAGCCACTAGTCCCTGTGAAGGCGGGTCAAAACATCAGCTCCCTGAACTATGACAGCAGCCTCCCAGCCACACACACGTATCCAGCGGTAAAGGGCAAGGATCTCTGTGGCCATGGGGGCTTAAGCACAGTCTGACCAGTAAGGGGCTTGTGCTGACCCAGGCTGCCAGGCTGAAAGATAAAGACAAGAAAAAACAGGAGCAGGGAGATGGGAGGCCGCGCACTGGCGGAGAGTGGACCCAGAGTCACACGGCAGCCCGGAGCCAGGCCAGCGAGCATGTAAACGACCAGGTGAACAGCATCAAGCCCCCACAGTGCCACCATGCACTGCCTAAGACATCCGGTTTTCAACAACAACAGAGCAGGACGTGTGCAAAGAAACTGGGAAGCAAGACCTAGGCAGCAGAAGCTGCTTCTGAGGGGCCCACGTGTTGGACTTGGCAACAGCCTCATAGCGGCCACTGTAAATATGCTCAGGACTAAAAGAGACCCTGTCTAAAGGACTACAGGAAAGTATGGTGACAACATCTCATCAAACAGAGAACATCAGTAAAGAGACAGAAATCATTTAAAAATAAAATTCTTAAATATGCTATAAGGACATACTGCACAACACAGGAAATATTGCCAATGTTTTATAGTAACTATAAATGGAATATAACCTTTAAAAATTGTGAATCACTATGTTGTACACCTGTAACTTATATAACTGTATGTCAACTATATCTCAATTTTTTAAAAACAGAAAAAAATAAATAAAATTACAGCAATCAATTCAGTGTGGCATTGGCGTTAAGGATATATAAACAGATCAACAGAACATATTAGAGTCCATAAATAGACCCACACATATATGGTCAATTGATTTTTGACAAAAGCTCCAAGATAATTTAATGGAGAACTCCAATAAATTATGTGGAAACAAAATGATATTTATATGGGGAAAAAAAGGATTCTCAACCCCTACTGCATACCATAACAAAATATATATATGTTTTTTATAATATATATTTTTATAATATATATAAGTAAATAAAATTCTGGAGTAAAAAAGTACGTTAATCAAAACGAAGAATTTCACTACAGAGATTCAAAAGTAAATCTAAGCTGGCAGAGGAAAAAAATTAGTGAATATGAAGAAAGATCAATAGAAATTGTACCATATGAAGAAAAGACGGAAAAAGAACAGAGCTTCACAGAAAAAAATGAATAGAAATAACCTTACACAACAGCCTTGCAGAAAAACAAATAGAGCCTCAGAGCACCATTCAGCATGCCAACCTATGTACATGTAACAGAAGTACCAGAAGAAGAGAGACAGAACAGGGCAGAAAAAGTATTCAAAGAAATTATGTCTGAACGCTTGCCAAAGTTGATGGAAAACCCTAACCTATACATCCAAACTCAATGAACTCCAAGTAGGATAAACAAACTCCAAACAGAACAAGCACAGAGATCTACACCAAGACACATCATAGTCAAAACGTTTAAAGGCAAAGAGAAAATCTTGAAAGCAGCAAAAAATGACTCATCACATACAAGGGAACCCCAATAAGATTAACAGCTGACCTCTCATGAGAAACAATGGAGGCCAGAAGGCAGTGAGATAACATAAAAGTGGCGAAAGACTATAGTCAACCAAGAATCTTATATCCAGCAAAACTATCCTTCAAAGATGAAGGTAAAATAAACACAGTCCCAGATAAACTAAAGCTGAGAGAATCTGTTGCTAGTAGACCTGCCTTATAAGAAATATTAATAAAGTTTTTTAGGCTAAAAGCAAATGATACCAGACAGTAATTCAAATACACAAAAACAAAACAAGAGGCCTGGAAAAGGTAAACATGTAACTAGCTATGAAAGGATAATTGTAACAACTTACAGTTGGGTTGTAACATATTTGGACACAACTTGCATACATAACAATAACAGCACAACAAGGGGATAAGAGGGAATGGAGTTAAACAGTAGTGAAGGTTCCATCTTTCACTTGAATTAAGATGTAAATACTGATGTACATCATGGGCCCTATGTCAACCAGCAAAGGACATCCACTGACAAAAAGTCTCTCCATGACCAAACTCTGCTCAGACTCCCCTGAGCTTTTCAACTAAACCTTGACTTTTCACAACACCAAAAGCACAAACAACAACAAGAGAAAACAAGATAAACTGGACCTCATCAAAATTAAAAACTGCTTCCAAGGACAATATCAAGAAAGTAAAAAGACAACCCACAGAAGTGAAAAAAATATTTGCAAACCATATATATCTGATAAGGGTTTACTATCCAGAATATATAAAGAACTCTGACAATTCAACAAAAAGATAATCAACATAATTTTTAAATGGGCAAAGGACTTGAATAGACATTTCTCCAAAGATACACAATCAACAAGCCCATGAAAAAAATCCTCAACATTATTCATTAGCCCTTAGGGAAATGCAAATCAAAACAATGAAATACCACCTCACATCCAGTAGGATGGCTATAATCAAAAAGACAGACGATAACAAGTGCTGGTGAGGATGTGGAGAAATTGGAACCCTCATTTATTGCTGGTGGGACTCTAAAATGGCACAGCCATTGTGGAAAGTAATCTGGCAATTCCTCAAAAAGTTCAACATAGAGTTCCATACATCCTAGCAATTCCACTCCATGCATCCACAGAAAAATTTGTACACAGCAGTATTATCATGATGGCCAAAATTTGGAACAACCTAACTATCCAACTTATGAATGGATAAATAAAATGTGACATGGTCTGGTATACCCATACAATGGAATATTTTTCAGCCATAAAAAGAATAAAGACAACAAAGAAAAGGATGCTACAAAAATAGTACTATAAGGATGAACTGCAAAAGCATGCCCAGTGAAAGAACCCTGACACAAAAGGCCACGTATCGTATAATTCCATTTGTATGAAACATCCAGAAGAGGCATATATGTACAGAAGGCAGATTCATGGTTGCCAGAATGACTGAATGACTGATAATAAGTATGGGGTTTCCTTTTAGGGTGATGAAAATGTTCTGAAATCTGTAGTGATGATTGTGCAAATCTGTGAATATACTAAAAAAAAAAAAAAAACCCATTAAATTGTACACTTTAAATGGGTGAATTTTATGACATGAATTCTACCCCAATAAAGTTTTTATGAAAACCAGGGCACTGATGCCAGACCCTGGCTTCAAACATCGGCTCCTCCATCAGCAGCTGAATGTCCTTGGTAATTTATTTAAACTCTCAGTTTTTTCCTCATTTCAGCAAAATGAGGGTTGGGGCTGTTATGAAGAAGTAAAGTGCCTGGCACACAGCAAGTGCTTAACAAACATGGCTGTTCTCTTTAGCATTACTGATCCAAAGCCACGGTCCCCACAAGCCAGCAAGATTTTGTCCACTGTCCGGGTGCTAGCCCCTTGGTTACAAACACCAGTAAATGCTTCCAGGAAGCTCCAGGGTCAGCACCTGGATAAACAAAACATGGTCTAACCAAACAGTGGAACATTGTTCCACCACAAAAAGGAATGAAGCATTGATACACATCATACAACCTGCATGAGCGCTGAAAACGCTATGCTAAGTCCAAGAAGCCAAACGCAAAGGCCACAGCCTACACGCAAAGGCCACGGCTCCATCCATAGGAAATGTACCGAACAGCGGCAGAAAGATCAGTGGCTGCTTAGGGCTAGGTAAGATGGGGGGACGGGGGGGACTGCTACAGGGTACAGGGTCTCTTCAGTTTGCTCTTCGTTTTCTTCGTTAATCCTGGGAATTCCCTTTCCTTTCCTCGGAGCACAGCTACGATGCACAGAAATTTTTGCCATTTTCGCGCAGCATTTCTACACGTGGGGATGGGAGGTTCCTGGTCCTCCCTCGCAGAACTCCAAACGCGGAGCAAGTCAACGCCTCCCAGGCCGTCGCGCACGTGAGCAGCCGAGCCTCGGGGTCCACGGAGGCCACGACACTTCGCGGACTAGGAAGGCCCGCAGGCCGCGCGGTAAACTCCGCCGAGGCCCAGGGCGGTCCCGGGGTTGCGGGGACCCTTCGGGGGCGACAGGGGGGCGCCCACAAAGCACGCGGGGCCGGAGCCGGCCCGGGACCCCCGAGGCCGCAAAGTGTGGCGCCCCGACCCGCAGCCCTTCCCCACGCCTACGGCCCGCGGTGTCCCCAGCTTACCTTCCCCCCGACTCCGCCAGCCGAGGCCTGCAGAGAGGCCGCCTCCCGGGCGGGGGGCGCGGGGCCGAGCGCGGCCTCCCCCGTGGGCCTCACGGCAGCCTTGTGCACCCGGGACCGCAAGCTCCTCACTTTCCCCATGTCCGCGGCGGAGACCCACAACCGGCCGGAAGCCGAGCAGCACAAGCGGCACAGGCTGACGGAAGCTGGTCCGCCGCCTGGCGGCCCGGCGGAAACAAGAGCCGCTGTGGCTGGAATCCGCGATCCTTCCCGCGCAGGCCGCGAAGCGCCAGAGAGGAGTGGGGCGGGGCCGAAGAGGGGCGGGGCTGCGGTGTGGGGGCGGGGCCTCGCTCCTCGTCCCGCCTTTGGCTCCGCCCCGCCTCCCGGGGCAGGTGTGGCTAATTGCTGGAATCACGCAGCCTCCCTGTGATCTGGAGAATGATGGTTACAGCGCTGGAGGGGATCAAGTTTGTTGAAACACACGAGTGTGTTTGCTTGTGCCTGTCAAAAACGCCCTGCGGGGAGGAAGAGAATCGGAGGACTGGGGAACCCCTAAAGGAAACCCCATACTTATTAAAACACCTCAGAGGCATCAGGCCAGGATTTATAGGGGCGACTTCACAGAACGGATCTGGGCTGGAGCCAGAGGAAATGTCCCTGGAAGAAACCCCAGAAGCCAGCTCTCAGGCTCAGCAACCCGACTCTGTCAGTGGCCCTGCTATCACCACCACCTGCCCAGGGCCAGGTTGGGTGTCTGACCAGCGCCTGCCAGACCAGCTTCCTTTGGCTAGAAACTGTTTCCTGGCTGTGACCCAGAGTAGTGGAACTTCTGGGGAGGCTTTCTGGAGCACGGACAAGGCCAAGCCCACCACCCACTCGTGTCCCCACTCGTCTGGGGGCACCTACAACTTCTTTAAGGGGTGTCACGAGTCATTCTCTGGTTCCGCCAGACCTAAGGAGAACACAGAGGTAATGACTGCTGGGTACACGTGCTGCCAGGGTGCATGCAGACACAGCACTAACTCAGCTGGCATCCAGGGACGACCTCCTGGAAGCAGGCGCAGAGGCACTAGGCAGCATTCCAGAAGCAGCTCTGTTCTGTCGGCTCCAGCATCACTGGGCCTGATCTTCGACACGCTTGCATACTCCGCATCCAGCTAACCTCACTTCCTGAGCCGTCTGCGGCAGGGAGGCCTGGACTTGCCTCCTGACCTGGGGGCCTGCTCCCTTGCCTGACCCCCAGTGAGCTGGCCCCTGGCCAGCTCCAAAGGCCTGCAGGGAAGCCACCATTTCAGGGTTTGCTTTTTGCTTTTTCTGTACAGCCCATGCTTTCTCAATAGAAGGAAAAGAATGTCCAACTGCTGCAAAATGGATCTGTTATGAGTTTTTTAAATCCCGGGGCCCGTTCCCTCTCTTTCCCTTCATCCCCCTGCATGACCAGGCCACACCCTGCTACCCTGACACTTTCATCTGCAGCCCCGACCTCTCTCTGGGTCTCCACCTGAAATTGAGGGAATCTTAAAGTGGAATTCTTGGTTCCCATCCCAACCTGCCCCCACTACCCGGGCAGTATATTCCTCTCCAGAAGAAATGGCACGGGCGCTCACACAGCCTCCCAAGCCCCAAACCGAGCTGTCACCTTGGCTAGCGTCCCCTCTCCCTGTCACATCCAACCCAAGAGCCCCCTTATCACTCCCTCCAAATTCCACCCCCACCTGGGCTCCTGCCCTGGCCTCCTCACTGGAGGCCCCTACCTCCCCAGAGGGGCCACGGCCATGATCGCCCTGGAAAGGCTACCCCTGGCTTTGGCCTCCAGGGGAGGACCCCTCCCTCAGCCGCTCTGTCCTTCCCAGCGCTCAGCCGTGTCTCTTCTGTCCCATGTGCAGTCCGCCTCCCTGCGGGACCTCGCGGCCTTGGTGGTCTCTGGACAGGCCACGCCCCCCGTGCTGGAGGCGCGAGTTAATTCTTCTGTCGCGCGAGGGCGCCCGCGGCCCGCGTGGGTTTCTCTGGAGGAGCTGGGGCGCCGCGGGCGCAGGCGCGGGCGTGCTGGGGATCCCAGCGCCGGCCCTTCCCCGGACCCCGAGCGCCTTCAGCCTCCGCAGGGCGCGGACCTCCTCGCGGATCCGGGGGTCCCACGAAGTCGTGGAAGGATGGCTTCCGGGAGAGCCTCGGGGCAAACACCCCGCCGCTCATCCCGGTCCACCCGGTGCTTCGGGGCCCTCCGCAAGGACTTCCTGATGACGCCCCAGCTCTCTGCTCTCGGGTTTCCCAAACCCCACCAGGCTGCGCGTTAGAGCGGACGGCAACCTGCGAACAGCGGGGCTGCAGACCCCCGGCTCTGACCCGCTGCTCCTCCCAGCGCCCGTGGCTCCTTGCGTGGGCGCCGCCCTGGCCAGTGGCCGGGCTGGGACGTGGAGCCCCAGGGGCCACTGCATCCCAGCCCTGACTGACCCTGGGCCAATGCCCTGACCCCACGCGTCTCCATGTGCCCCCTGTCAGGACTTCCTTCCTGGGGTGGTCCTGGGGCTGCACCAGCCTCCCACGTACAGCGCCCAGCCCCGTGAACCCGGCTCGGGATAAGCCTTCCTTAGCCCTCCTCAGCCCCGGGAAGGCGTCCTATCGGCCCCCTCCCTGGCCACACTCCTCTCCCCTCAGCCCCTGCCGGGCCTGAGTCTAGGTCTCGGGAGCCCCCGGGCCTCTCCCCGGAGAGGAGGCCCGGTTCACGCGCCCCCAGCGAGGTGGCCAGGCTTGGAGGTGACTTGGGCAAGGTAGGAGCCTCAGTTTCCCCGTCTGTACACTGGGTTGCCGCAGAGGTTCTTTGAGGACTGACAGGTAAAGCGCCAGGAAGCCCCTGCGGGCAGCCGGTGTTTAGATTCCAGTGGCAGCAGGTCGGTAGGGAAGCAAACCCGGCAGAGTCCGGCGGCTCAGGGGCGGGCCGGCGGGGTGTCAGCGCCAGCACCAGGCAGGGTGCCCTGCGGCAGGCAGAGGTTCGGCGCGCGGGCCTTGGGGCGTCTGAGCCGGGCAGAGGCAAAGAAAAGTCCTCCATGTGAGGACCTTCCTGCCGCGTCCTGCTGCCCCGGGGCGATGGGGAGGGGAGGCGGCTCCCCTCCCTCTGCGCTTCTGCGGGCGCGTCCCGAGGACCCCTAAGGAAGCGGCTCCGGGAAGGAGGCGCCAGACTCCAGGGCGTGCGGCTGGGACCTGCCCCAGCCTCGCGGTCGAGTGGGCTCCGTCCACCGGCTACGGATTGGGAGACTGAGGCTGGCGTTGGGGTTAAAAATGATCGGTTTGGGTCTCTGCGGGGCCGTTTGTCGTCTGAGCATCCCCCAAACAGGAGGAATTTCTGGGATTCGGGCACGCGTGCCTCCCTCTTGGCTCTGGGACAGCGCGGCCCGGGCCCAACCTGTGCGCCTCTGCGCGCGGCGACCACGGGGTTAGCGGGTCCCGCCCGTCTGCGCCCAGCAATGCGACAGGAAGGTCTGGTGCAAACTATTTGGGGTTGTGCAGTTGCTGCACTGGGAAACTCTTGGGGTAAAATAATGCGTCCTCAATGTGGTCGCGGGGGCGGGGGTGGGGGGGTGATCGGGCGGAAGTGGTGAGGGAGGGGCGAGAGGATGAGGCCGGGCAGGAGGTTACCCAGCTCGCGATTTCCACTTGACTCCGCAGGCTAAGAGACGCGGTGGCCCTGGCCCGTGGCCCTCCGGGGAGCCCCGCAGCCTGGCGCCCTCCTTCCAGCTCTGCTCCTTTTCCTGCTTTTAACCCTCCCCCATCTAGAGAGAGAGCCCGCTGATAGGGGTGGGTCCCTAGGTTTTTGGTTTGTGGTCTCATTAACCTGATTTATAGTAACATCCTTTTCTGATTACAAAATTAATACGTGGCTATCATAGACAATTTGGAAAATACAGAAATCTAGCTCTGAAGTTAAAATCCCTTTAATCCCGTTGCCCAGAGATGTCACCGCAGTGCACAGTGTCCGCGCCCCTCGAGCCTCTTTTTTCCCTCTCTGGGTGGTGCAGCCTTTGTAACTAGGAAGCTTGATCGTTGCTAAAGTGTGAAAAGGATTAGGTCTCCCTGACACCCACCCAGCACACAGTGCAGGGTCAGCCGGCTTGCAGCTCAGCTCTGACAGCCCGGCCCCACCTCCTACCCATGTGACCTTCAATGGGTCGCTCCCTGCTGGACGGTGCCACACCCAGATTAGGGCACATGTTCCTCCCCAGCGCCACCTCGGCTTCACCCCAAGCTTAGCCAGCCTCTGGGTGCCATGCCCTCCCCTCCTAACCCCCTGCCCTGCCCGCTTCAGCAGCCTTGCTGGGCTGGCCCGGCACTTGGCCCTGACCCCTGCTCCACCTCTGTGTTTCCAGGCTCTGCTGAGCGCTTCCTGTACTTCATCTCAGCATCCTGAGAGGCAGACCCCCGCCCTCATTTTACAGATAGAAAAAGGCGCCTTCCAGGAACTGGCCTAAGGCCTTGCAGCCACCTGCCCGGCTCGCGCCTGGCCTGCACCCCAGCTCTCCCGAGCTCAGCCACTGCCCACCTGCCCTCCTCCTTTGTGCGGCAGCAGCAAGGCTGACCCGTGGGGCCCGCGCCGGAGACGAGCTGCTAGTTCTTGGAGAAAAACAACACAACCTAAGTGCGAGAAGGAGGACAGAAGACCGTCCCCCAAACTGCAGGGGCTTCCCCGGTGAAGGAGGGCGAGACCTTTCTGGAGAGGTCCCTCCAGGCCGAGAGGCTACCTCTGGGCTGGGACCCAGAACCAGACGGGAGGGAGGAAGAAGGAGGAGGAGAGCAGGTGTGCAGAGGGGGCCCCTGGCCCCAGCCGGGTTGCCTGCAAGAGTGCCAGGGGCCCAGGTGGGTCAGGCACTGCAACACCCACCTTCGGGGGTTCAGTGGGAACTGGGGAGCCAGTGAGGTGCTTCAGTGGAGGAGGAGGAGTCGTGAAATGACAGGAAAGGCCGAGAGAGAAAGTTTCTAAGACAGAAATGACCTCTGGGGTCTGCTTCAGCGCTGGGTGGTCTTGGGCTCTGTTCCAGCCTCTGATGTCCTCCTCTCCTTCCTCCCCAGTGCCTAGTGCCTTCCCGTGCAGGCCAGTGTGGCGCGGGACTCAGGGTCCCATCTGGGCTCGTCCCCCCACTGATGACCTGCCACCAGAGTGTGTTAAACGGACACCGGGGCCCTCCCCGAGCTCCGATCCAGTGGGCTGGACGTGGACCAGTGGATCTGCGTTCCCAAGAAGCGCCCAGGTGCTCCCTCCGCCCGCCCCCATCGCCACTGTCCTCACTCCCGGGGAACCCCAACCCATAGGCTGGCCCTCCGTCTGTGTTTAAATGCAATTGCTTATTGAAGGCAGGATGGGCTGGGACTGTCACAGCACAGGTCACACAGCCAGCCAAGCTGTGCTATCTGCTCTTCCCAGGAAAGCTTGCCCCTCCCCGTCCCCAGCAGACCCATCACACTTCCTCTGTGCCAGGCGCTGTCCTGTGTCCGTGTGACTCATAACCCCACGCCTGGTGACAGAGCGCCGTGGTCATCATTCTCATTGGTGGACGAGGGCACTGGCGGCAAGTCTGAGGCCACACACCCAGGCCTTTGCCCTTCACCTCTACACGACCGATGTGACACATTGCGTGTAAAGTGCCACCCTGGGGCCAGAGGAAGGGACAGCTCCTTACCACTTAGGGACACAGCGGGGATGAGGGGTCCACGGGCCAACAGCGTTTAGGTGGGACCCTTCAGGGTGGGGAATGTGTGGGTGGGCAGGGAGGGCTTCAGGGCCAAGCATGCGGGTAGGACAACACAGGCGAACTCAGGGATGAGGCAGGTAATTAGGTTTAGCTGAAGCTTGGGGTCCCCAGTGGGGAGGATCACAAAAGCATGTGGGCTTTTGTGGACCTTCCCAGGGATCCTGGCAAGGGGGCGAGTGAGAAGGAGTTTCTCAGACATTCCTCTGAAATCTCACCATGCCTAAAACCCACCATCTCCTGGGGCTGGGCGGGGGCCAGTGCTCCCACCCCCCACCCCCCAGGAAGGGCTCAGATGCCACGCTTTCCTCTGCATCCTTCTTACTTCATCCTCTCAACTTGGGGAAGCCAGGCTCGAATTTGCACTGCATTTCTGGGAGGGAACGGGGAGAGAATCTGTTTCCTCTCTATTACATGGAAAGAGACCAATGCAGAAAAGATAGATTGTTCCCCCAGGTTCAAAAGTTAGAAGGTAGAAGCAGAAAACTTAAAGGGAAGAAATTTCTCTGTAAATACAGATATAGACCCTCCCCTAAAAAAAAAAAAAAAAAAGTCTGTAATTTTATCAAAAGCTCCATGAGTGCTGGGACCGCATCTCATTTTTCTTTTTATGATTTACATCTTTGCATTTATTGGGCACCTGCTGTGTGCCAGGCCCATTGCAAGATCCTTTCACGCGTCCTCATTTATCCTCCCAACTGGGCAGGGGAGCAGACTGTGGGAAACTAAGGCCCAGAGGAAAAACAAGGCCAAGGGTCCTGAGTTGCCACCATTACTAGTGGGCCCAGCTGTTAGACCTCAAGCGCAAGTGCTATCTCTAGTCTCAGACTCCACTCCCCCCAGCCAGGCCCCTGGGGCAAGAGGAGCTTAGACAGCGCCTCTGGGAACTGGGCCACTCAGTCCGGGGTTGGAAGGTGCCAACTTGCTTTGACAAAGGCAGCCCAGACTTCCTGTGGATGTGCATCCTCAAGCGGCACTGGTGGAAAACACAAATTGAACAGGAAATGGCAATATGACAAGTACCAGGAAGGAGAGGAATGACCCTGGGGACTGGGTTAGGATTAGATGTCCAGCCCCCCGTGCCCCCAACCCCCCCCCCACCCCGCGATGGGTGCCCCACAGATCAGCCTGGCCTTTGTGGTGAAGGGAGGGGTCTGAGAAGGCGTTAGATCTTCCTGTTCCGGTAGAGGAAGGTGTTAGCTCCTCACACCCCCGCCCATTCCTCACCTCTCCGTAGAGCTGTTATCACAGTTTTATTTTTAATCTGGGCTCAGTGCTTTCCTTATTCTAACTGTGTAAATGTGTTCTGCTGAGCCAAGTGGACGTACTGTAATTACATTTTCTTCTTGGTACAATTTTCTGGTTTTCCTCCAGAGTTGGTGATTGCTTAACTTTTTTGCTGGCTCAGTCTCCTTTAAACTTAGAGCCCACTCTTCCTCCCTCCAACAGGGACTCTTCTCAGTGTGACCGTCCACGCTGTCAAGCCTATCAGTTCATCTCTATGCTTTGATGAGAGTCAGGCAACCCCTGCTCAGGCCCCAGCCCCCACCCCAGCCTCCCTGGTGTGCTCAGACACCTTCCTTCCAGGTATGTCAGGGAAATAGGAATGCCACCTCTTCAGCTTCCTCCCACAAACAGAGAAAGCTGCAAGGAGGAAGGCTAAGGAGTAAAGGCCCTCTGCTTGACAATGAGAAGTGGGGCTGGGTGTGCTGTGGCCAGTGTTCAGGACAGTAGGTAGCTAGAAACAGCCCCCAGCCTCTCAAATCTCTTCTCTCCTTTCCACGCTCGCTTGGCTACCCTCCTGCACGTACGTGGCCTGGATCAGAGCAAGGCTCTCCACTGTCCTGGCTGGGTGGCTTTCTGCCTGTTGGTGTGGGTTTGTGTGGGGCCAAGTGAGCAAGAGCTACTAGAGCCCTTGCCATGGCGAGCACTGCTTCCTGCTCTGGTCCCCCAGCCCCCCTGGAGTGTGCTTGCCACCCGCTCTGCAGCTGCCTCTGCCAGCACCTCCCACCTCCCCTGTCTCCCCCCACCCCCTCTTCCCCCATCTCCCCGCCACCCCACCCCCCCCACCCCCCACCTCCCATCCCCACCTCCCCACCCCCGCCTCCCCACAAAAGAGCAACAGCTGAATCAACATTGCAGAAGGAAGCTACTGGCAGGAAGAAATTAAAAAGAGAAAAGCAAAGATGGGTGAAGGGTCTGGAGAAGACAAGGGCTGGGTTGGAGGGGGAATTTGCAGGCCAGGTGGGAGGGCGGTTGGCAGAGGGAGGTGCGATGGTGGAGGCGTGCCGGCCAGGAGCTGGGGGCTGGGAAGGAGCTGCCGGCAGCCTTGCTGCTCCCCTGAACGCCCTCACGTCACGTGGGGCGAGTTCTCAAGGGACTGCGTTCTGCCTTTTGGGTGCTGGGTGCTGGGTTGGTCTTTCTCCGGCTCTCGTGCCTCATCTGTCCCACAGACACAGCATCGTGGGCTTCAGTGTCTGACTGCAGCCTCCCCCCAGTGTCGGCAACAAAACTGCACCCACCCGGGAACCTCTGTATGGTGAGCCTGGAACCCCTTCGCATGTTCTCCACCATTAAATATTTCTTACTCTTCACACTGTCGCACACTGTGCTCTCCGGGCCGTGTGTTGTGGGGACATGGCTGGGCGGGAAGGGGGCTGGGGGTGCCCAGGTCAATGTCCACGACGGCAAGGGGATGGCATCTCTTCCTCTTTTCTACACTCACCTGGCTGCCTCCTGCCCACCCCACCCCCCAGGCCTGGCACACTTTGGGGTATCCCTCCTCATCCTGCTTTATATCACCATGACATGCTTGCCTTCCGAGCCAGGCCATGATGTTCCGGAGGGCACGGCCTTGCACCCTCTGGGCGTCCAGCTCAGTGTCCCGCCCAGGCCCTGGAGTCCTCAATGAACACCTGGTGAAATAAAGTCAATTTTCTGGAAGGTGGAGGTGAAAGTGACTGCACGTGGAATTTCTCGGCTGACTTAGGGGAGAAGATTATTCCCAGAATCCTGCTCCAAAAGCTCACTCCTCCCTGGCTTCAGTTTTCTTCGAGATGCAAAGCCCTGTCCCTCTCGGTCACTCCCCACAAAGGCCTGTGATGTCCTCTGTTTCACGTTCTCATTCCCAGAATTCCCTGTCTGCCTTCTTGCCGCCGGCGTTTCAACTACTTCGTGAGTTCCCAAGAATGGATGCACCAGGGTTTGCCGAGGCCATTTCCCGGGTACTAGATGAGATTTAATGACATTTCATACAAATACTGCCCCATAAAGACACAGACACTTCAGAAGCCCTGGTGGGTATCGTTCCTGGTGGGTGCTGCTGAGCCGAATGGGGTGCACACTATGCGCCTAAATACAGGATGCCACCCCCCCCCATTTCCCCCCACTCTTTAATTCGCCTTGTAGATTTTGTCCCTGTGATGGCTGGGAGAAGGATTCTCATTGCAGTTCCGATGGTAATCTCCCCAGAGGCTGGAGTCTCTGTTTTGTTGGCCTTCTCAGCAGAATGCCTGAGAATCATTCATGTTGTTGGGTCTCTAATGTTTGCATTTAATGCTATAAATTTCCCTCTACACCTTGCTTTAGCTACATCCTGCAAATACGGTATGTTGTGTTTCATTTCAATCCGTCCAAAATATTTTCTAATTTCCCTTGAGGCTCTGTTTGATCCATGGATTATTTAGAAGTACGTTGTTTCTTAGGAGATTTCTTCTATGTCTTTCTGTTGCTTATTTTCTGGTTTAATTCCATTTAATAATTCCATTATGGCTACAGAACATATCGTGCATGATTTCAGTTCTCTTAAATGTGTTCTGGTTTATTTTATGGCCCAGGACACAGTCTTCCTTGGTGACCGTGTTGTGGACACCTTCTGCTGCTGCTGGGGGGAATGTCTTTCGGGTCCAGTTGGTCAGTGGTGCTTTTTAGGTCTTCTGTGTACTTGCTGATCTTGTGTCTAATTTTTTAAAAATTGATTACTGGGAAAGGAGTATTGAAGGCTCCAGCTGTCATTGTCTATTTCTCCTTTTAGTTCTTTCAGATTTTGCTTCATGTATTTTGATGTTCTGTCGTTAGATGTATGCACATTTACAATTGTTGTATCGTCTTGTTGAATAGACCCTTTCATCATTAAGTCAAGCCCCACCATACACCTGGTAATTTGCATTGTTGTGAAGCCTACTTTGCTTGATATTAACACGGTCATTCTATTTTTCTTTTTATTAGTGCTTGTATGGTATATCTTTCCCATCCATCTTCTTTTTACCTACCTATATTATCATATTTAAAGTGTGTTTCTTATAGGCAGCATATAGTTGGGTCATATTTTTAGAAATTCCACCTGCTAGTATCTGTCTTACAGTTGGTGTATTTAGATCATTTACACAATGTAATTATTGAAATTGTTGGATTTAGGTCTATTGTTCAAATTTTTGTTTTCTGTTTGCTCCCTTTGGTTTTCACTTTTCTATTTCCGTTTTCTGCTTTCTTTTGGATTGTATCAGTGTTTTTAGTATTGCATTTTAATTTATCAGTTGTTTTTTTAACTATATCTTTTTATACAGGTTTTTCAGTGGTTGCTGGAGGCATTGCAATATATATACTAAACACCTCATTGTCTACTTAAAATGAACATTTTACCATTTCAAGTGAAATGAAGTGGAACTTTAAAACTGTGTATGTCCCTTCACTGTTCTCCTTTTATGTTGGAGCTGCCACGTATTTTACATCTACATACATTGAAAACCCCACCAGACAATGTTGTCATTTTTACCATCAACATATTGCAAAGACCTTAAGAGGGAAAATAGCGTAGTTACCCGCTATTTTCCATTTCTGTTGTTTTTTCTTCATTTCTAAGTTTCCCAGTTTTCCTCTGGTATCATTTCCCTCTGAAATCTTAAGATTTCTTTTAGAGTTGTCTGCTGGGGACTAATTTTCTTACTGTCCCTTCATCTGCGAGTGTCTTTTTTTTTTTTTTTTTTTTTTTGGCCACACTGCATGGCCAGTGGGATCTTAGTTCCCCAACCAGGGGTTGAACCCTCGCCTCCTGCAGTGGAAGCTCAGAGTCTTAACCACTGGACTGTAAGGGAAGTCCCGAGAATGTTTTTATTTCCCGTTCATTGATGGGAATAATTTTGTGGGAACAGAATTGAGAGCTGGCAGTTCTTTCCTTTGAGCACTTTATACAGGTTGTTCCATTGTCTCCTGACCTCCGTGGATTCTGATGGGAAATTTAATGTTTTTCAAATGCATCTTCCTCTATATGTGATGTGTCATTTTTCTCTGAATGCTTTCATGACATTTTTCTTTATCTTTGGTTTTCAGCAGTCTAAGTATGGTGTGTATAGGCTTGATTTTCTTCAAGTTTATCCTATTTGAGATTCACTGAGATTCTTTAATCTGTAAATTTATATTTTTCATCAAATTTGGGAAGTTTTCAGCCATTATTTTTTCAAATACTTTTTCTGGGTCAACCCATTATGCCTCTCATCCTGGGGCTCCAACGGCAACAAATGTTAGATCTCTTGATGTTATTCCACAGGTCCCCAGGCTCTGTTCATTTTTTGTCAATCTTTTTTTCTCTTTGTCATTAATATTGGATAATTTCTATTGGTCCTCAAGTTCACTCACTCTTTCTTCTGTCTTCACCTCTCCTATTAAGCCCACTCAGTGAATTTTTTATTTCTGTAATCATATTTTTAATTTTAATACTCATTTGGTTCTTTTTTATAGCTTTTATATCTCTGCTGAAAATTTTTACCTTTGCATTTGTTTCAAGGGTGTTTTCCTTACTTAATGGAGCACATTTTAAATAATTGATTTAAATGCTTTATGTGATAATTTCAACATTTGGATCATCTCAGAGTTGGCATCTATTAATTGTTTTTTTCTCTTACAAATTCTTGAGATTTTCTTTGTTGTTATTGTTGTTTGAGTACTTTTGGATTGTGTCTTGGACATTTTAGATATTATTTAATGAGACTCTGGATCCTATCAAAATCTTCTCCAATGTTCTCCAACATTTCTCTCTCTCTCTCTCTTTTTTTTTTTTCTGGCCATCAACCTGGTTGGGTCAGACCACAAGTTCACACCTGCCTCCTGTGGGCTGTGGTTCCAATGTGAGTTTAGTTTTCAAAGTCTCTGCTGTGTTATTTGGATCCATCTTGCACTTGCATCCCCCTGGTCCAGTTTTCAACCTTGGCAGTGGTCTACACCACGATTCAATTCTCAAAGCCTTTGACATGGTATTTGGGTCATTTCCACATATGTCCAGCTCAGGGGTGAGTCTGGAACTTCATATAAAGCTTTATAGGGGACTTCCCTGGTGGCACAGTGGTTAAGAATCCGCCTTCCAATGCAGGGGATGCAGGTTCAATCCCTGGTCAGGGAACTAGATCCCATATGCATGCCCCAACTAAGATTTTGCATGCCGCAACTAGCGAGCCCAAGAGCCGCAACTAAGGAGCGGGCCTGCCACAACTAAGACCTGGCGCGACCAAAATAAATAAAAAAATTTTTTTTTTTAAAGGCTCTGTAGGGTCTCTTTCTTAATCTCCTTCTTATTAATTTCTCTGACGCTCTCTGGCTTCCCGAGTCTTCCTTTCCGGGTCCTCTGGCTATAAAGCAGGAATTTTAGCCTCCTGCACTGTCACATGCTTCCTGTGCCTAGATCCACCTCTGGGTCAAAGTGACTATTACAATAGCTTCTGCCGCTATAGCTGCTGCTACCACCATCTTGGGAGTGCGGCTTTGGGACAGAAATTTGTCTCTGGGGCCAGACCAGGAAGAAGAAAATGAAATAGGGCATTTCTCTCACTCTCTCTGTCTTTCAGGGCATTGCTCCTCCCAGCCCACTGACCAGAAAGGAGGGGTTCTCTTGGCTGCGCTCACTGTGCTGTCCTGGGGTGCAGGCGACCTTGAATCTAACACAGGGGATGTAGGGAGACAAGACATTTGCTACCATATCAGCCTTTCGTCAGGTTTTGATTTCTCACGCCAGTCTGTCTAGAAAGTTGCTTTATTTTATTCTGTGTGATATTTTTAGCTCTGGTCAGTGTAAAGGTGGAGCGCAGTGTGCTTACTCTGTCTTGGCTGGGACTGGAAGATGTTGGTGCTTTTCTTTCTTATTCTTAATTTCAATTCATTTTTTACAGTTTCATTAAGATAGAATTTGAATGCCAATATCCACTCATATTAAGTGTACAATTTAATGATAATGATTTTTAGCTGAATTTACAGATTTGTGCAGTCATCACCACAATCTATTTTTAGAGCATTTCCATCACCCCCAAAAGGTCCTCACACTCATTTGCAGTCACTCCCTGTTAGTCCCTTTTTTTTTTTTGAATTTTATTTTATTTACTTTTCTATACAGCAGGTTCTTATTAGTTACTCATTTTATACATATTAGTGTATATATGTCAATCCCAATCTCCCAACCCATTAGTTCCTTTTCAAAAAAGAAAATAGATTATCTCAAGACTACAGAAAAGGGTGGAGATCAGCATCACCGACACCCTTGTACCCACCATCCAACTTCATCATATCTTGATATCTTGCTTTACTTTGCCCAGAATTTTTTCTTCTTTCTTCCTCATAAAACTTAAAAACATAAAATTGAAGCCCTCTACATACCTCTGCCAGGACCACTACTTTCTCCACCTTCAGAGGTAGCCACTACCCTGAACGCGGGTTGGTGAGTACAGGGGTGTTTTTCCTGTAACCACGGGTGGTATAATAGGAAGCCCCCTTTTGCAACTTGCCTTTAGAAATAACCTCAGTGTTACGGTTTTGGGCGTGTCGTGTGGACACATAGAGCTCCAGATCCATATTTTAATTGCTGCTTTTGTGCATGAAGGCCACAGGGTATCTATTTATGCCATGTTGGGTTTGTTTCCAGTTTCTTGGGTTCCAGTTGCTGGGTTTTTCTTTAATGCTATTCTTTGGTTAGCACCTACTGTTATTACATTGTGTCTGTGAATTTGACCTCCTTATGATTTCTGTGCTTTAGAAGATGCTGAGATTTCCTTTGTGGCTTAATAAATGATCTGTTATTATTGTCCCTCATGTTTTAGCTTTACTGTGTACAAGGTAAGGAGAAAGCGTTATATTCCTCAAATTCTCCATAGGCCTGGTTTTCTATTTGATCTGTTCATTTCTGAGAGAGGTATATTAAAGATGTTTGCTACGTTTGTGGCTGTGCCCGTTTGCTTATGTATTCGTCAGTTTTTGGTTTTTATGTATTGTGGTGATTTTGTTAGTATATAAAGATTCATGACTGCTAAACTTTCTTTGTGGATTGGAACTTTCATTACATACATCTTTCTTTATTCGTTTAATGCTTTTTGCCTTGAATTATATCTTTTAATATTATCTCTATATTATATTTTTAGTATTTTCTAGCATGTGATATGTAAGTTTTCCAATACTTTATTTTCAGTCTTCAGTGTCACTTTTAACAGTTTATCTGATAGGCGGCATTTTTTTCTTTTTAACTGTGGTAAAATACATATAACATAAATTTAACCATTTAAACATCTTTACCATTTTTAAGTGTAAAGTTCAGTATTATTAAGTATATTCACACTGTTGTGCAACTAACCTCTGGAACTTTTTCATCTTGCAAAACTGAAACTTTATCCCCATTAAACAAATTTACATTTCTGTTTAAAGTTAGAAATACATTTTTTTACTACAGAAAATCTCACACCTATACAAAGTAGACGGAAGAGTTTAATGAACCCATGTGTCCTCGACATCTGCTTCAACAATTATCAATTTGTGGCCAATCTTGTTTTATTTATATCCCTACCCAGTCTCCCCTACCCACCCCACCCCTGATTATTTGGAAGCAAATCTGAAACATCCTGTCATGTCCTGTGCAAATATCTTAACGTGAGACGCTAAAAGGTGACGATTCTTTAACATAATCACAAAACCTTTAACACGTCCAAAATGTTAACAGTAATTTGTTAATGTCCTGTGGTCCGCGCGCTGTGACTGGTTGATATTCTCTCCCATCTCTTGTCTCGGGTTCCCACACCTCCTCTCCTCTCTTGCAACCTTCTCTTCACCTTGGGGGCTTCTCTCCAGCCTGGATTTTGCTCACTGCATCCCTGCCAGACCATTAACCCAGTCCTCTGTCCCCATTGCTCCTATGTACTGGGAGGTGAAGTGTTGACCTGATTCGGGTTCAGGAGTAAAAGTTGTGATTTTTATGTTATTTACTTTATGATTCACTTACTTTCTATTGCTGTTTTCTCCAAGGCTTAGGACAGCAAGCGACTTGTGTCTGTGAGTGGAGCGTGTCCTTGTGGTGTCACAGCCAGCGACAGTCAGTGCTCCATCTGGTGCGTCACCAGGGGGCGTGATTCGGGGACATTCTCAACCTCTCCTTCCTTTTTTTGTTGTATTTTCCGGAATAGTTCCATAAAGAGGAAGTTCCCTTGATAGAGAACACGTAATTGGAGTTTTTTCTATTTTTAAAACTCATCAAGACTGTATTTGAGGAAGGTGACCCCTTCACAGGTCCTGTGACCCTGGAACTCTGGATTCTCCGGAACTTCTGAAATCATCGCTGATAACTAATTGTGTGTTTTTAATTCACAATCCTTTCTTGTTTGTTCTGTTTCCCTTGCCTTAGAAAAAGGATTTTTCGTATTTTCTTCTTTTTCAGATGTATACTTCCTATTTCTATTCTTTAGGAGAGTTTTAATTGTTGTCACGTATAAAATTAAATATTTCCTAGCAAAGTGTCCATTGATGGGTATCAGAAACAGCAGCATGCCCCCCTGCTCATCTGTTCTGCTCCTCTAGGATTTTTGTTTCAAATTGTTAATATTTTTACCTCTATTTTAAAATCAACAATTACTTAGGCTTAACAATTTTTCCTTATTTCTTTGGTCACCTTTGCCTCAGCGACCCTTGGATTCCTCTTGGATTTCTTCATCTGTCTGTCTTCATTTCGGGAGTGCATCTTCCAAATAGATTTTAGGGTGGTTATGTATCTGAGCCCTGGTTCATCTGAAGACTCTGCTTTCTGTTTGTTTGTGGATGTAATCAGTGTCTCCTCTTCTGCTTCCCTTCCTCCCCATCCTAACCCTCCCCTTCCCTCATTCTCTCTCTCTGTCTGTCTCTGTGTCTCTCTGAATCTGTCCTGCTTTCTTTCTATCACTAATGTTCTGTGACGGCATCACAATTTAACCGGTTTCGGCACCTTTGTTCTTCCTCCCACGCCATGCAGCAGCCTCTTCATCTGGTTCTCTCTCTCGGAACTTCTCTTCTGTTGTCTGAGTCTCTCCCCTCTCTGTTTACTGTTCTCTCCTGGAATTCCTGTGGGCAGCGCAGGGCAGATGGACTTGCCTCTTCCCTGTCCCATCGTCCTCCCAAGCCGATGCCCTCATCCTGCCCTCCAACCGATTTGCTCTCCAGCTTCGTATTCTGCCCTTTGGTCCGTGTGATGCTTTTTTATTTCCGTGGCCCAAGTTTGCGTCCCCAGTGCCTGTGTGCTTCTTCTTTGGTGGGTGCACGCTCCCCTCCCATGCGCCCAGTCTGCAGGCCGGCTCCCTTCCTGGGGTGAAACTTCCTGGGCACCGCCCTCCGGGGTTTTCTGTCCCCTGCGGGGCACGGCCAGCCCCTCGGCCCGTGGGGGCGTCGCAGGGTGCCGCCGGAGGCCCTGCTCCCACTCCATCCTCCCTGCACGCTGTTCCACCTCCAGCTGTGAGCGTGTGTGACGGATGGTGTGTTCCCACTGTGTGTTGCTCCTCTGACAGCCCTCTGTCGGGGGCCCTGTAGGCAGAGGGACTGCGGTTGGGAGGGACGCGTGTGGTGCAGTCTGCCACATGTAACTACTTCCTCCAGTTCCTGACTTAGAACAGGAAGCATCGTGCCTTCACCAGCGGGGTCTTGGGCGGGCCGGTGTCTTCCCACACCCGCTGCAGCACCAGCCTGGTGAAGAGTGGAGCCGAAGCCCCTGCCAGCCCAGCCAGGACCACCCCTGCTGAGACCTCCAGGGCATCGGCGGGTGAGTGGACAGAGGCCCCTCTGTGTCGGGCTGGTCCCTCTGAAGGGGGCACCTCAGCCCTGAGGCTCTTCCCCCGGCCGTGGCTGCTGCCTTTCCCAAGGCGGGCAGCTCCAAGGGGCCCAGCCTGCAGAGGCCCTGGTGGCCCTGGTCCGTGTCACACACCCTGGGATCGTCCACTCTAGGCCCCCTGAGCTGAGGTCCGGCAAGGGGAAGTGCTGAGCCCACCGTGGACAGAGCTAGTGGCGGGGTGATGGGAGGGATGTAACCAAGGAGGTGGGACCGGCATGGCGGGGGGATGCACTCAGACCCCAGCCGCGGTTCCCCGGGTGAGGGTCCCTCAACAAGCCCCACGCACTTGCTGAGCCCCCAATGCGGGGGTTGCAAGGCCCGGCAGAGCCAGGAGGAGGCTGGGGGACAGGCAAGACCCCCGTCTGGTGGGTACGGGGCCGGCACGGCCAGGCTCTGCAGGAGGGTCCCTGGGCCTCCCCAGCTGCGCCTTCCTCTTCCTGCTTGAGCGGGTCCCGTTCTGTCTTCACAGCTCCGTGGTTGCCGGGGTGGTTCTGTCCTCCAGCAGTGTGTGTGTGTGTGTGCGTGTGTGTGTGTATGTGTGTGTGTGTCTGTCTGTCTGTCTGTGTGTGTATGTGTGTGTATGTGTGTGTGTCTGTGTGTGTGTGTGCATGGTACATTGTCTCGGGGGTGGGTCTGCTGCTTCTCTCGGACTCCCGAAGGTTCACCAGCTCTGGCCTAACGATGTGAAAACGCTGGGTGACACTTAAGCTTTAGGGGGTCAGGCATTGGGTGTGTGACCTAAACCTCCCACAGCCAGGCCCCTGGAGGCCTGTCCCCTTAGGAGTGGGGGGACTGGGGCCCGAGGACCCGGACAAGCGCTGGGAGAGGGGACTCACGGCTGCCCCAGGGCTTTGTCCCAACGGGAGTGAATCGAGACATTTCTTGAGGGGCTCGGCCCGGCAGCCAGACACCGCTCCACCGGCCTCGGGTTTCTCGCTGAAATCTGAGTGGATTTGTCTGCCTGCGGCTGTCAGCTTGCACTGTGCCGGTCACGGTCACCTCCTGGAGATTTCACGAGGGAAGACACCCCAGACAGCCAGGGGCCCTGCAGAAGCTCAGCAGAGGGGCCACCACTGTCCAGGGGAGGGGAGAGGCCTGCCCTGCCTGCACCCTGGCAAGATGGGCAGGAGATAGGCCGGCTGCTGGGCCTCCCACCTGCGAAATGGGCCGGTATTTACACTCCAGCTGACTCTATATCAAATTGTAATTCAAAACTCACTTCCCTGGAGGGGGCGGAGGTGTGGGCCTGCGTCCACAGGGTCCCGCGGGTTCAGCTCAGGCCGAGCTCCGCCGGTTACAGGGCTGTGGAGAGGCGTCCGCCCCACGAATGGGGCAGCACGGAGCCCGCGGTGGCCTCTCCTGACTCAGGCCCCGCCAGCTCTAGGATGGGTCCTGGGTGGCAGGGTCCGGCGGCCTGCACACCTGCCACTGCGAGCGGCCCACGGTCCCGCCTGAGCCCACGTTGTGAGACAGCTGCCGGCGTTAATAACTGTGCCCCCAGCTGAGAAGCCCCATCCGGCGCTCCCAGCCAGCACTAGGCAGTCTCCTGGTGACGCCCCGGTGACACCACCAGGCGGGCAGGGCTGGCATGCTAGTATGGTCACTGTCCGTTCCCCTTTGCGCAAACTGGACCTAAAGTGGGGTGTCGGTTCTGTCGTCACCTCACCCAGACCTGCCCGAGTGGGGAGCTGAGGCCCGACGGGGGCGCTGAGGCCCCCAGGGAGCAAGCGGCTGGCGGGGGAAGGTGCCGAGACCCACCTGTCCCAGCCGTGCTGCCGCGTGTCACCTGCCTGGCCGCTGGGGCCCCGTCCCCCGTCAGGCTGGTGGAGCCCACGTTCAGCTGTAGCAGCGGGCGGGGTCCCCAGGCTGCTCAGAAAGAGGCCCTGCCTTCCCCTCCCGGGCAGGGTAGCCCATGGAGAGGGGATTCCTCGGTGGGCCTGGGGGTTTCCAGTCTCTCCCACCGCTGACGAGCGGGTGTCTTGGTGACATGGCAGGTGCAGTCAAGTCCCCGAGCTGCCCGCCTGTGACCCGGGCAGGCCTTCCTGCCTGGTCCAAGGTCCCCCCCACCAAAAGCCGGGGGTGTCCAGGCGGCTCACCCTCCCAGCAGTCGAGCAGCAGGGCCGGGGGTGCCAGGGAGCCAGCAGACCCTGGCTTCCGCGTGAGCCCTGGCACGGTCCCTGCTCAGCACGGCACCCCACGCAGCCCAGGTCTGAAACCGTGTCACGCAGGCTCAGGGGTGGGGTGCCACCACCGCAGGGCTCTGACGGCGGTGGAGAGAAACAGGAGCCGGGTACCCTCACTGCCTCTGAAACACACGGAGCAGGAAAGCACGGCTCTGCCTGCTCACCTCGAAGTGGTGTTAAAAAACACCTCTAGCAGCTTTCCCTGAACCTGGGGTGCTCATGTTGGGGTCTGTACTAGTGCGGGCTCCCCAGAGGGACAGAACCAATAGGATGTGTACACGTGTGCCTGTGTGTGCGTGTACAGAGGCAGAGATTCATTTCGGGGCCTGTACGATTGTGGAGGCTGGCAAACCCCAAATCTGCAGGGCGGGCTGGAGACCCAGAGGAGAGGCGACATTGCAGCTCAAGCCCAAAGGCCGTCTGGAGGCAGAGGTCTCCCCTTCTTGGGGGACATCAGTCTTTCCTTTAAGGCCTTCGACTGGTCGGATGAGACCCGCCCACATCATGGAGGGCCGTGTGCTTTACTCAGAGCCCACTGATGTCATGTTGAGCTCATCTAAGAAACACCTTTGCAGCAAACATCCAGATCAGGGTTTGAGCAAATATCTGGGTACCACGGCCCAGCAGAGTTGGCACGTGAAATTCACCATCACAGCACCCTTGGCTCTCTGTGACAAGGGAGGAAACTGAGGTCCAGAAGGGGAAGTCACCCGTCCACACTCACTCGGCAGCTGGGCGTAGACTTGAGCGTGTCAGCCCTGGGGTCAGGCTGACGTGGGCCCCGGTCCTGGCGTCTGTCCTGGCTGTGCGGCTGAGGGCCTGACCCTCTCAGAGCCCTCCCTAGGAACAGGGAGCAGGTTTTGTCCACCCGCAGGGCAGCTGTGGGCGAACTGAGGCTGTGAGTGCAGAGTGTAGCCAGGCCAGCAGGGTGGCTGCCGTGGGCAGTGCCCTGCCCTGGTCCTCTGGGATCGGGGGTCCTGAGTGGCTCTCCAGGCAGGGACCGCCACCCACTAGCTGAGGCTCCCTTGAGGACTGACCATGTCTGCCGTGGTCCCCAGCGCTGTGGCCCAACCTTGCACAGCCACTGCCTTCTGCCCAGGAGTCGTCACAGAGCAAGTCGCGGCCCCTTTCCCATTGGCAGATGTGGGGTCAGGCCCCTCGATGCTCAGATCTGGCCAGTCTGAGATGCAGAGGCCTCTGCACCCATGTGGCCTGATTCCGCTGCTCTGGAAGCTTCCGGAGGGAAGGTCGTCTGGGTGTGTCGCACCCTGGCCTGCAGCCAGCAGTAGTTGGAAGGGTTCCCTGCTGGCTGAGGAGCTAAGGTCAGGGATTGAGGGCAGCCTCCTTGACGGACGAGACCTCACCGAGCCAGGGCTCCTGCCTGACGGGCCTCCGTGGGCACGGGGCAGGCCTTCTCTCACAGTACTCCAGGGGCTGGGGGCACACAGAAAGGCAGCCCCTCGGGAGCCGTGCTTCCACCAATTTATTTTTTTTTGTAAACATATTTTATTTGTATATGGTTACAAAAGACAAAACAAATGCTTTATAATTTGTTGCAAGTTGGAAGCATCCGACAGCGGTCTGGAGGCCCGTGCTGAACACCTAGTGATGAAAACCCACCAGTTCATTTTTAAATGGTGTGGGTGTGGCCATGCGTTGGTGTCTGCAGCAGTGGGGCCTTCGGGTGTGATGGGAATCTGGGGGAGGTGTGGGGTGTGGAGGTGCCCTAAGGTCTTGGCAGAGGTCAGAATCCTAGAATCCCGGAGAGCAGTGCCCAGGGGCCACACAGGCAGCACTTGTTCAGTGAATGAATGAGTGAGCAAACGAGCTATGAGCAGATGTCCCAGCAGGGGGCCACTGTCCTCAGAAGTGTCAGCAGTGGGAACAGAGGAACTGACCACTTTAGGAATCTAGAGACGTTTCCAAGCAATTCCTCAACCACCACGATATTCAGATTTTCTTAAATGTATGAATTTTAAAAAAAAATCATTATATGTATTTATTGTAGAAGGTTTGGAAAATACAAACCAGAATAATGAAGAAAATTGAAAATACTTCTAATGCCACCACACAGAAGAAACATGGCCTATTTTGGTTATTTACATTCATTGTTTTCCCACACAGCAACTTTTGATTGTAAAAATTGAGCTGCGAGCAGCCGTTCACACATTTTCATGCCATGTAGGTTCCGCTGGGTGGGCCTCAGGGATGTTAAAAACAGTGTCCAGTTTGACAGCTAGACCAGGAATCTAGATATTTTGATTACAATACCCAATTATCAGCCAGAGCAACCTTTTCAAATGTTTGCTAACAAGCTGCATTTCTTCTTTTGTGAATTATCTGTTCACAAGATCCTTTTCTATGGGGTATTTGCCTTTTTGTTATTATTTCTAAAATCTCCTTGGACACAAAGATTACCATTCACCTTCTGCATGAGACAGATACTAAATATTTTCATCTATTCAATTTTTTATGTACAAAATTTGTTTTTAGAGCGTTTCTTCTTTTTATTTATTTAATTTATTCAAGTGTAGTTGATTTACCATGTTTCAGGTGTACAGCAAAGTGATTCAGTTTCATATATATATATTCTTTTTCAGTTTCTTTTGCATTATAGGTTATTACAGATATCGAATATAGTTCCCTGTGCTATACAGTAGGTCCTTATTGTTTATCTATTTTATACAGAATGGTGTGTATATGTTAATCCCAAACTCCTAATTTATCCCTTCCCCCTTTCCCCTTTTAAACCATCAATTTGTTTTCTACGTCTGTGAGTCTGTTTCTGTTCTGTAAATTAGTTCATTTGTATCAATTTTTAGATTCCAAATATAAGTGATATCATATGCTATTTGTCTTTCTTTGTCTGACTTACTTCACTTCGTATAGTAATTTTGTAGGTCCTTCCATGTTGCTGCAAATGGCATTATTTCATTCCTTTTTTATGGCTGAGTAGTGTTCCACTGTATATATGTACCACATCTTCTTTATCCATTCCTCTGTTGATGGACACTTAGGTTGCTTCCATGTCTTGGCTATTGTGAATAGTGCTGTTATGAACACTGGGGTGCATGTATCTTTTCGAATTAGAGTTTTCATCTTAGAGTCTATCTTCTTCTTTTTTTTTTTTATAATTAATGTGTTTTGTTTTTGTTTTTAAATTTTTATTTATTTATTTATTTATTTATTTATGGCTGTGTTGGGTCTTCGTTTCTGTGCGAGGGCTTTCTCCAGTTGCGGCAAGCGGGGGCCACTCTTCATCACGGTGCGCGGGCCTCTCACTATCACGGCCTCTCTTGTTGTGGAGCACAGGCTCCAGACACGCAGGCTCAGTAATGGTGGCTCACGGGCCTAGTTGCTCCGCGGCATGTGGCATCTTCCCAGACCAGAGCTCGAACCCGTGTCCCCTGCATTGGCAGGCAGACTCTCAACCAGTGCGCCACCAGGGAAGCCCTTCTTCTTTTTTTTGATATTTATTTATTTATTTATTTGGCTGCACTGGGTCTTAGTTGCAGCACGCATGTAGGATCTAGTTCCCTGACCAGGGATCAAACCCAGGCCCCCTCTATTGGGAGCGCAGAGTCTTAACCACTGGACCACCAGGGAAGTCTGAGTCTATCTTCTTGGTATTTTCTCCCTTAGTTTTTACACTCAGTGTCCTTACGCTGAGATACACATTCTTCTATTCCTTTTATCATTTTATTTCCTAAACCTGGGTTTACGGGTCCCATGGTTTGAAGGGGGCACTGCCATGGCACGTGGCTTCCCGGGAACCTGCTGTGCCTGGTGCCTTTGAGGCCGGAGTGCCACTGCTCGCTTCCCTTCCCCCGGCCACCGGCCCGAGGGCCAGGGTCACACCGACTCTGTCCCCGAAGCTTCTGGATGCGTTTTACAGGCCAGTGCACAGCTCACTGCTGCCTTACCTCTTCCTTTCCTAAGCTCCCTGGCGACTGCCATACAAGCTCTCTTCCAGATGACCCATTTTATTGCTTTTTCCAAAGAAATGATTTTCAATGTCTTTATCAATTTTAGCTTTTCTGTTTGTTTTTGGATTCATCGACTTTTTCTGTTGTCTGTGTATTTCCCACCTCCCTTCCCTTATTTCCTGAGCTTTGTGGCTCTTTCTCTCACGTCTGAACTTTCCGTCCTGCACGTTTATCATCATTCCCTTCCGTCAGGCAGAAAAGCATTTAGGGCCTCGGGCTTCTCTCTCCATCGGGGACCCGTTGAACAGAGAAAGTTGTGCTGTCTCTTTTCTGAAGTGTCTGTACATATAAATTTGATTTCCTCTTGGACTTAAGGGATATTGGGCAGAATGTTTTAAAGGTTCTAATTAATATGTGTGTGTTGGGGTGGTATCTCATTTTATTCCATTTGGTCAGAAACTGTGGCCCTTAAAATTTCTGCCATCAGCCTTCACGGGTGGTGAACGGAGCAGTGATGAACATGTGCAGTGGATTCTCCTGGGACCGAGAATGTGTGGGTTCAGAGAATACGGGGGTGGCCTCCTCTTCAATCCCCTCTGCCCTGGTCTTCTGATCTGTCTGGAAACTCCGTGACCTGGGGCGGGGGGGAGGGGTTCCAGCCCCCACTGGAATCCGCTTCTGTCCGATTCTTTTTTGTCTTTACATAAAGCAGAAACGACCACACCCTAACTTTGTCTTTTGGTTTAAAAAGGTTGATGCCTATTTTAGATCCATTGTCAACACAGGCCTTTTTCTACATGAAACAGCCTTGAATCCTCAGCTCCTGGCGTGAATACCGCACCCCTGCCTTCCCCTCTTTTAACCTTTTCCTGACAGCATCTCTGTTCCTTGCCACTTGCTGGCCATGCCTCTTGGAAACCAGCACCAGGTGGTTTATGGTCTGACCTTGAACGGTCAAGGGCAGGCCCTGATGCCAAGTCCTGACGGTCGGTGAGTCCTGGGGCCCCACAGGGCCTTGTCTAAGGGTCTGCACTTTGGCAAACCTTTCACCTTTGACAGCAAGCCTGATCCGACAGCAGCTTACCCTGCCTCCGACGTGGGGCCTCCCTCTGCCTCTGAAACTTTTCTTTCTTTTTTGATGTTTCCTCTTTCTCTTCTTTTACCAAATAGGCACTATGGGCTTTTGTGGAGTGCGTGGGATTTGGAAGGAATATATCCTATTTTTCTTCTGATGTCCCCTGACGGACCCCGACGCTCAGGGCTCTATCCGTCGTGAAGGGTGACCCTCAGGGTGCCCGGGGTCCGCGGGGATGCGCCGCTTCCTGCCGTTGCACTCGGTCGCGCCAGCAACCCCCCCCCCCGGGCAGGGTCAAGCTCAAGGGTAGCTCTGACGCAAAGTCCTCACAGGCCCGTGGGGCCTTGGGTCTCTCAAGCCACCTCGACTTGGGGTTTTGCACCTTGAGCCCTGGGGCGGGGCCGCCCTTAGATCTGGGCAGAGTGCAGCCTGGGGGCCGTCGGAGTGGCAGGGAGGGTGCCGCAGGTCTGGCTTCGGGTGGCCCGGCTGGAGCCCGCGCCCTCCTCCCTGCTCTCGGACCAGCTGTCCCAGCCGAGTCGGGGCCTCACATTCACGAGGGCGGTCCGAGCCTGCCCTCCCCCAGAGCGGGACCAGGCCCGCAAGCCCTTCCAGGCACGCAGAGGGAGCCGAGGCAGAGTATGCCGCTGGGGCAGCCGGGGACCCGGGCACGGGCACTGCCCTGCGCCGTCCAGGGGGCCGGGCCCCGGGACGACACCCAGAGGAGGCCTTGGTCTGTGAGGCCCCGCCATGCTGGTTGCGGCATCGGGGCCTCTGATGGCCAGTCCTGGCTGCCGGGCGCGTCCACTGGGACCCCTGCCCGGGGCCGAGAGGAGGGCTGGCTGCAGGCTCCGCGCTCCGAGCTCCCAGAGCCACCGCGTGTGCGGGCGTCCTGCCCCCGAGGGGCCGTGGGCACTGGGGCTGGGGCGGAGCCGGTCGCGGGGGGAGTCCAGTGCTTAAGGGGGAAGAGAGACCGGCAACGCCCCTCCTGTGGACGGGACCTGTGGCCTGTGGGTCTTCTTGCCATAACCAAGGCGCTCTCCCCACCGCGTGGGCGGGTGCGCCCGCTGTGAGCGGCACCGGGTCCGCATCCTGCTGCCGCCGGGGTCTCGGTTTCCGCAGGCGAGGACCGGGGTTTGCCTGCTGGTGGCTGTGACTGTTTGGGGTCCGTGGCCACAGGAAAGGGCATCGAGCTGCTTTTGGAGGGCCTTCCCCACCCCTGGCAGGACTGGTCCCCCCGCCGGCTACGTGCACAGCTGGGGCGCCTGGGGCGGGGGCTCCCCGACCTCTACTGGGAGCAGCCTCTGCCCCCGAAGTGGGGTGCTGTCCTGAGGCCGACAGGGCCCGGCGGCGCCCAGGTCAGCCGGGGGGGTCAGCGAGCACGCGTGGGTCTCACGGGGCGTCCGGCTGCGGAACGGTAGGGGGCCCAGGGGTCTCTGGGGCAACACGGGGCTTTCACAAGTGGGTGGGCGTGGAGTAAACCGAAAGCACCTTCCCAGCTCCCGCTCTGTGACCCCGGAAGCCAGAGCAGGGCGTAAGTTCTGCTTTTGACCCGAACAGGAAAGAAAAGGGAAGGGGTCTGTTCTGTCTTGACACTTCTAGCTCCTGATTATAATCTTGGTGGGGACCGGGGTGCGGGGTCACCCCCAAAAAGACCGGAGAGTGGGGCTGGGCGGGGCCTCTAAGCACTGGGTCCCCCCATGGGGCCCCCTGGGATCCTCCTCCACCCCAGAGCCCCTGGTACACGTGCAGGGGTTACGGGAGAGCAGAGGCGAGGGCAGGACCCACCTCCAGGTGCACCCGGAGCCCACAGGCCACGGCAGAGGCCGCCACGGCAGGGGCCACATGGTCTTCCGCACAAGTGGCCCTTGGGTTGGAGCATGTGCCGGCCCGGATTTGGGGCCCTGAGTGCACCGTGCTGGCCCAGCGCTGTCAAGCAGTGTGCTGGGGGAGGGGCTGGCGTCTGAAGGCAGTCAGGGTGAGCCTTGATCTCGGTTTCCGATAAAGCACTCCCCTTCCTGCCTCTGGTTTGTTGGCTCCTCAGCACCCGCTCCGCTCTCCTGGCGTCAGATTAAAAGGCAGCAGCCCTACGGGTTCTCAGACGTGGGGGCTCGCGGGCCCACGAAGCTCTGCCACGCCTCCCGGGAGCTGGCCTGGAGGAGGGTTGGGCCCAGCCTGGGTCCCTCGGGGCACTTCCGGGGGAGGGTGGAGCTGCCCTGCCGGTCCCTGCGCAGTGGGTTTGAAGGTGCTGCTTCCACCTCCAAGACCCGGAGCCCCAGCGCCAGGCCTCCAGCCCCGCCCCATGCTCTTGCCTCTGGGAGCATCAGGACCAGCCGGTGATGGCCCAGCGCCCTGTCCACGCCTCACCCCAGACCCAGCAGGTGTGGACTAAGAAGAGCAAAATAATGGTCGCCTAGAGCTCGTGGCCTCGGGCAGCAGGTGACGGCTCTGCGGGCCCTTCTGTGGTCAAACAGCCCAAGTTCGTGTGCCTGACGCACAGTGAGGCCAAACAAACCGAAACATCGGAGTTTGGAGCAGAGAAAGGTTTATTGCAGGGCCGAGCAAGGAGACGGGTGGCTCAGGCCCAGAAAACCCCGAGCTCCCCATAGGGTTTCGGCAAAGCGTTTTTAAAGGCCAGGTGAGGGAGAGGGGTCGCAGGGTATGCGATCAGCTCGTGCACAGTTCTTTGACTGGCTGATGGTGAGGTAACAAGGCGGGGTCACAGAGGTTCACATTATCAATCCTTAGGCTCCAGTAGGTCTGGGGGCTACATGTTCATGGTCATTGTGCAATTAACTTCTTCCATTTGGTAGGGGTTTTAGCATCTGTAAAACAGCTTAGGATATGTGCATCAGATACCGTTATCTAGGTACTTCAAGGAGGAGCTAAAGATTCTGTGACTGCCGTATGGCTGATTTACTGCTTGAATTCTTACCAGTTCTCCTGGCCCAACTGCTACTTTTGTCACAACGTGTTCACATCCTTTCAATCGTTAATTCTCCAGCCAGGCTTTTGTGACTCAGGGGAGGCCTGGGAGACTAAGCTTTTCTACAGACAAGAGGCAGGAAGAGGATATGGGGGGAGGGGTCTGTCCCAGGCAGGCCCCAGATGTCCTGCCCGATTACACTTCCTCGCGCAGCGGGCAGCTGGCACGGTCCTGGCGCCGGTAGGTGCTCAGAGTTGGCTTCTCTTCCAAGTCCTGGTTCAGCCTCCTCCCAGGAGGCCTGGGCCGGCCGAGTCTCTGCTCCAAGCTCAGCTCAATTCACCGAGGACTCGGGGCCACGAAGGCCACGCGGGGCCCTGACCCGGAGCGCGCAGCGCCTTGGGCGCCCGTGTGTGCGCACACGCGTGGTGAGTGTGTACGTGTGCGTGTGAGCACGTGTGCGTGTGTCACTGCCAGGAGGCCCACTCCCTGCTGGTCCTCGGAGGCTGGGGGCTCAGCGGTGCGGGGCGCACGCAGCCCCACTCAGGCCTCCTGCCCGCTGGCCCGCACAGCCCCGCTGAGGGGCTCGGGGAGACTGCCCCGTGCTGGCTGCGCCCCAGCGCAGAGCACCCCTCGGCAGCAGGCACGGCCCGCCCAGCTCTGCAGGCATCTCTACGCCCCAAGTCTGGGGCCCCAGGCCCTGTCACCGCCCCTGTCCCTCCACAGGACATGCTGCACCAGCGCCCCCTGCTGCTGCCCCTGGTGGGCCTGCTTGCCCTCCGGTCCGGTGAGTGCCGCGGGGGGAGCTCCTCATGGGAGGAATGGGACCCGCCCTGGCACCCTCCTGCCCCGGCACCCTCCTGCCCCGAAGTCCCCTGGTGGAGGCTTAGGAAGGGCCCTGCCCTGCCGTCCTCCTCCATTCCCCCGCCCACCGTGGGGCCCACCCTCCTGGAGGCCGCTTCCCCTGGGGCCCTGGTTTCCTCCCTCCCTCCCGCTGCCACTTCTTCTCCACCACCCCCATTCACACCCCCGGTCCCTGGAGGGCCTGCTGCCTCTGTGGGGGTCTACGCCCACCAGCCTGTCTCCTCTCCCCCAGTCCTGTCCCAGGAGTGCACCAAGTACAAGGTCAGCACCTGCCGGGACTGCATCGAGTCAGGGCCCGGCTGCGCCTGGTGCCAGAAGCTGGTAAGAGCCTCACTGAATGCCGTCAGCCACCCTGAGGGTCCTCACGCCTGGCCTGCCCTTCCCCACTTCCCTCCTCCTGGGCTGGACCCCCTTCTCTGCCCCTGCAACTGCTGGCCTCCAGGAGCTTCACCACTCTGCTTTCTAGTGGGGCAGGAGCAGCCCAGGGACACAGTGCTGTCAGAGAGACAGACAGGCAGACACAGCATGTCCCCAGGCAGCCTGGCAGAAGCAGATCTGAGAGTGAAACCGCTGGCTCTGGACAGGTGCAGCCCGAGCCCCAGAGGCAGGAGCCCTGGCCAGAGACAAGGCAGAGGTGCTTGCAGCAGGAAGGCAGCTGCTGCCACCCGCCCGTGTGCCCCGCTGTCCGCTCCCGGAACACGGAGGACTGGGGAAGTTCCCTGCTGGAAACCTAACTCTCTGCTGTCCTTAGTGACTTCATGTTTTACTTGTGAGACCCTCTGGGAAGAAAGGCAAAGGCCCAAGACGGCCAGGACTTGGGGTAGCTCCACCTCCTCCTGGGGAGGACCCCTTCCCTAGGGACCCCCAGATCCTGACCACGCCCTCCTCACGGGGGTCCCTGAGGTTCTGACACCACAGGTCTGTTTGGAAACACACACATGCACACATTTTTTTTTTCTCAGTTGTTTGAGGGTAGGTTGCAGACACAAACCCCTTTGTCCCTTAATATTTCCAGGGACTTTCCCGAGAACAAGGCACTCACAAAACCACAGTGCATTTATCAAAGATTGGAAACTTAACATGGTACTTTACGCTGATCAAGTTTACACACCTTGTGCAAATTTTGCCAGTTGTTCCAATAATGTCTTTGATATCATCCCCCCCTCCCCTCCACTCCGCACCTACCCCACTGATCAATATTATAATCCAGGGCCACACATTGCATTCAAATGTCTCTTTATCTCCTGCAATCTGGAACATTCGTCAGCTTTGTCTTTCACATCCTTGACATTTCTGAGGAGTTCAGGACAGCAGTTTTGCAGAATGCCCATCATATGGGTTTGTCTGGCATGCCCTCTGATTCAGCCCAGGGTGGGCGTTTTGGCAGGAACCCCATGCAGGGCTCCTGTTGTCACTTCGTCCTGATACTGGGGATGCAGCCTGGACCACGCAGCTGAGGTGGCGTCTGCCAGGCTCTCCACCATGACGTCACTATTTCCCTTTTGCAATAGTAAGTAAGTTGTGGAGAGATACTCCGAGGCCAGGAAATACTCTGCTTCCCATCAGGCTTACACCCACTAACTTGAGCATCCGTTGGTGTTGGGTGCCTGAATCAGTTCTCACTGGGATGGTTGCAAAATGGTGACATTCCTGTTCATTACTCCTTCTAATGGCTTCTAATGTAAGGAGGAATTTTTCCTTCCCCCAATCTCCCTCTCTCTGTCTCTCTCATCGGTGTGGACCCATAGATGTTTATTTTATTCAGTAGCTTATAAGCTATCACTTTCATTTTGTCATTTTGAAGCTCAAATTGTTCCCCGTTTGGCCTTTGGGAGCCCCCAGGCTGGCCCTGTGTCCTGTCAGCACGCCCCAGCATCACTTCCTGAGCTCTCTTACTCTTTGGGATCAGCAGAGCTCCAGGCCCGTCTGCACTTTCCTGGCCCCCACTGGGGACTCAGACATTTCTCTGAGGGTTCCTGGTTCCCCTTCATGAGAAGCCAGGCTCCCAACATCCGCAATATATTTCCCCATTTTCTTAATCCTACGAGTCACAGAAAGTGGTTACAGAGCTGCTACCCACACCACTGCAGGGGGGAAATCGGGTGTGGTCTGTGTTGTCTCCTCTTGTTGGGGTGCGGTCATAGTCCCGGCTTAAAAAGTCCCTCCTCAGTTTGAATTTCTCCCTTCCCTTTCCTGAGTTTATCATATGCATTTGAAATGCAGTCAGGTTCAATTGTTTCCGAGTGGATTCCATTTTAGGGGTTTCTTCCGTCTCCATTCCTGTTAATTTTCTTTCCCAAGTACTTAAAGCATTGATAGGGTTCCAAAAGCGAGGACAGTTCAGAGGCAGCTCAGGAAGCACCGCCCCTCGGCTGGCCCCGCCCCTCGGCTGGCCCCGCCCCGGCACTGGGCACGCCCCCTGCACCTGCCTGGTCTCCTACCGCGGTTGCTCTTCCGAGCCTCCTTTTGTCGGAGGAAGCCGAGGGCAGGACCCTCTGAATGCGGCCGCTTCTCTCTCCCTGCCATGTCCACCTCCAGGGGGCCTTCGTGGGGGCACAGTGGTCACGAGGGAAGACCCAGGACCCCCACGCTCCCCTCCGGCCTGTTTCCTTCTGAACTGCCTGGCCCAGAGCCCTGGCCTGTATTCCAGGTCCGCGTGGTGCCTGAGGGCTAACACGTGGGCCAAGAGGGGGCGCTCGCGTCCCCTTGGGAGGGAACCACTCCCTCCTTCGTCGGGTGCTGCTGACGCTGCCCAAGGGTCTGAACACCCTGGGCCAGATGCTCCGCGGGCCGCGGAGAGTCCCCGTGGCTCCACCTGGGGCTGGAGACGTTGGTTCCTGAGTCGCCTCTGCCCGCTCCCGGGCTTTCCTGGGATGCGGAGCCTCGTGAAGAGGCCCTCTGGAGGCCGCCCAGCCCCTGCCTCGTCCCGCTCCCACCGGGACTCCTGACCTGAATCCGGTGCAGATGAGGGGGTCAGCTTCGCACAGCACCCACAGTGTGGGCTCCCATCTTTTCTCTGCCCCTGACCCCTGACCCCTGACCCCTGACTCCCCCAGAACTTCACGGGGCAGGGGGAGCCTGACTCCACTCGCTGTGACACGCGGGAGCAGCTGCTGTCAAAGGGCTGCCCGACGGATGACATCGTGGACCCCAGGAGCCACGCCATGACCCAGGAGGACCAGGTGGGGGGCCAGAAGCAGCTGTCCCCGCAGAAAGTGACGCTCTACCTGAGACCAGGTAGGCTTGGCCTCGGCTGGGGGTGAGCCAGCCCCTGATGGCCGTGTACCCATGTGTCCAGGTCAGACAGCCAGGTGGGTTGGGTGAGGCCCTGGGACTGCTGGGGACCAGTCTGAGCTCTTCTCTCTGCCCTGGGGAGGATGCCCCCAAGAGCCCCGTCCGCGGCTGGCGCCCAGTCTCTCTTTCAGCCCTGAGTTCTGTGTCCTTTTTAAAAGGGAGAACAAGCCATCTGGAAAGCACTCATTTGTCCCACTCTCAGAAGGCCAGGTACTCTTGGCAAAGCAAAGGCTCTGACAAGTCCTGCAGCCAAGGAACCCTAGTAACCAGATAAATCAGTGTTGCCCACCTGACTTGACCACGGACCCAGGTTCAGGACATAGCTCCCTGTTAACGCTCCGAGAAACGCCCTTCAGGAAGGCGGCATGGTGGAGCAGCAAGGGGGTGTGGCGGACGGGCCTGGGCAGGGCTGGGGCGGCCACACGTGGGAGCTGATGCTGGAAGGTGGGCCAGGCAGAGGGGACTCGACTCGGAGCTCGATTTCTCACGTCTTTGTCCAGCGCCAGCTGTGTGCTAGGCACCGTCCTGGGAGCTGGGGACACAGGCTATTCGTATTGACAGATAGACAAGTAATTACAGGTACAGGTGGTGATTAAGATGATGAAGAGCTGAAGCCAGCGGGATGTGATTGAGGAAGGGGGATATCCCCAGGATGGCCAGGGAGCCCTTTCCGGGCAGATGGATTTGCTTGCTGGCTGGTGGTAGAGAAGGCCTTGCCGGGGAGATCGAGGGAGATCCAGGTGGATCTCAATTTCAACAATGCCAGATAAACAACGAACACTTTTCAGTATCTCTGTACCCAAATAGTCTTCTATTTGGGAATGCGCTCTTTATCTGAAATTCGAATCCGAGTAGGCGCCCTGCATCTTACCCGCAGGCCTCAGAGAGTGGGGAAGTCATGAGGGTCCTGAGGCCTGCAGGGGGCACCGGTGCCCCTGAGCCCCGCTAGATGAGGTGGCGTGCCTTCACTCTCCCGCGATTCCCAAATCCTGCAGGTCAGGCGGCTGTGTTCAACGTGACTTTCCAGCGGGCCAAGGGCTACCCCATCGACCTGTACTACCTGATGGACCTCTCCTACTCCATGCTCGACGACCTCATCAACGTCAAGAAGCTGGGGGGCGACCTGCTCCGGGCCCTCAACGAGATCACCGAGTCCGGCCGCATCGGTGAGCTGCCCGCTCCCTCCTCCCCTGAGCCCCGGCCAGCCTGCTGCCTGCACGCCCCCCAGGCCCCCACCCTGGGCACCTCTGTGCCCTTGTGTCCCGAGGGCAGGGCACCAGGGCTCCAGACCTAGTGTCCCTGGGTGCAACCCCCCAAGTGCCACCTTGCTTCCTCCCCCCACCCCGGCATGAGGTGGGGAAGCCGGGGCTCACGGCCCGCCCGACCCCTAGGCTTCGGCTCCTTCGTGGACAAGACGGTGCTCCCCTTCGTCAACACGCACCCCGAGAAGCTGCGGAACCCGTGCCCCAACAAGGAGAAGGAGTGCCAGGCCCCGTTCGCCTTTAGGCACGTGCTGAAACTCACCGACAACTCCAACCAGTTCCAGACAGAGGTCGGGAAGCAGCTGATCTCGGGAAACCTGGACGCCCCCGAGGGCGGGCTGGACGCCATGATGCAGGTCGCCGCGTGCCCGGTGAGGCCCCTGCCTGCCCTGATTTCTCCAGACCTGGGGGCCTCCGTCACGACACCACAGATTCCACTATTAGCTTGCGACCCTGTGCAAATCTTTTGAAGCCTAAATGCAAGGAAATTATCCTGTCAAGCAAGACCCCTGAGCCACCTAACCCTGGCGGGTCCTGCAGTAGAATCACCCCCACTTCCAGTGCCCCTCAAGGAGCAGAGGGTGTCCTGGCCAGGCTCCCCGACAGTTATGTGGCTTTAGTGTCAGTGCCGGCCGTCGCCTGCCCCCTGCTGACCCCTCGCCACGTGGTCCTGTCCGCTGCTGTATTGTGATGGGTTGCAACACATCGACCCGTGTATAGCCGCGCAGTCCTGCCACCTTCACAGAGCGGACCCCAGTCCCCGAGCCTCTCTGGTCCCTGGGTGCACCATCCTGCATCGCAGACACACATTTTCATTTCTGTGTGAGGTCACGGTTCATGACGCGCATGTGCCCTGGCTCTGTCACCCCCTCATCACGGTGTCCGTGGGTTCCTCCCTCTGTGTTTGCAGTGCTTTTCCCTGAGATAAACATTTCTAAGTATTTTTTCTTCTTTGGGAGTATCCCCTTAGGAGGTGGTCCCAGGTGTGAGCTGATTGGGCCACCGAGTATGCAAATGTAAACATGCATTCCTGTCCCTTCGGTGTCCCACACGTTCACCTGGGCATCTGGGAGGTTGTCGCCCCACAGACACTTCTCGGGCTCCCCTGGGCGCTGGGTCCTGTCTCTGGTCCTCCTGCTCCCCAGAAAACCCAGGAGTGGGGGGCACACAGCCCTGAGGCCGACACGGCAAGCCCTGCTTTGGCTCCTCCAGTCTGTGGGTCCCCGCTGGGGAAGCTGAGGCAGGTCACCCTGCCCTCTCCTTGTCAGGAGGAAATCGGCTGGCGCAACGTCACCAGGCTGCTGGTGTTTGCCACAGATGATGGCTTCCACTTTGCGGGAGACGGGAAGTTGGGTGCCATCCTGACTCCCAACGATGGCCGCTGCCACCTGGAGGACAACATGTACAAAAGCAGCAACGAATTCGTGAGTGCGGTGTCTTGGGTGGGGGGAGTGGGGAGGTAGGCTCACTCCCAGCCCGGGGTCCAGAGGGGTGGGGAGGGGCCCTCGCTCTGGGGGAAGCACTTTAATGGCACCAAGAGGTCAGAATTCTCTGGTCCAGGGCTGCTGTGAAATGATGCTCGGCACCCTGGCATCGTAAACCCCAGGCACTGCAGAGGACTTTAGAGATGTGACCCTTGCGGTCCTCCACCTGCAGCCTGCAGACTCGAGGTGGGTGTTGGTGGCAGCTCTCAGGGGCCCACCGACTGGGACAGGACAGATGTGACATCTGAGGCTCCGGTGAGCCTCTGCCTGAAATTGCACACGTCATGCGGTTGTGAAAATAGGTGCCACTGTGCTGGGGGCAGCGTCTGGGATGCCGCCCCCAGGAGAAGTCAGAGGCGCCTCCCCCGCGCCCCACAGTGTGGACACCGCCAAATGCCGCTCACTCTTCTCCACTTTGAGTGTCTGGGAGCGGTTACTTGCCACTGGATTTCTTTTTTAGTGCATTGATCAGGAAGCACTTCGCAGCTTTTAATATTTTCTTGAGGGTATTTCAATATTGTCAGTTTCCCTCCTAATCCCATTATCTTACGCGTTTGCGAACATCATTGGGAGTGGCCCTATCACAGCACGAGGCAGGCGCCCTGGGCCGTCACTTCTGCCGACAGGAGCAGACAGGCAGCCTGGATGGCTTGTCCCCAGCCCTTGGGAGCCATCTGACCGGGGGTCCCCTCTCTAGGACTACCCGTCGGTGGGCCAGCTGGCGCACAAACTGGCAGAAAGCAACATCCAGCCCATCTTTGCTGTGACCAAGAGAATGGTGAAAACGTACGAGGTAAGCGGGCTTGAGCAATCTGGCAGGACAAGGTGTTGCAACTGAATGGTGACAAAATCCAGGGTGACCACAGCCCGAGTTCTGCTTCCGTGCTGGGTGCGTGGGCTGTGACCACGCGGGCGGCCCGAGCTTCGGGGAGTGAGCCCTGCTGCTGAGGGGCTGAGGCCTCGTTAGGCCACATGACGCTGACAAGTCCTTGCACTTCAGTCATCGTGGTTTTGCCTCAACGAAACCCTTTGGGTCTGCAGACCCCATCCGTCATGTCAGGGAAAGTGTCTTGTTTTGTGTCCACATACGTTTGCACGTCAACACTGTTCACGCAGTATAAGGTGTACACAGGAGGGTTCTGGAACCCCCAGAGCACAGCTCAGTGTCGCGAGGAAAACACCCCCATAACCAGCAGGCGCCCGGGCCCCCCAGCAGCTGTGACAGCACCTCCTTCCCGGCTCAGGAGACCGGGGTCTGTCCTGACTTTTCTGAATTGCTGTTCTTACTAAATTTTTCTGTGGCATGGAATTCTCGTGGGGAATTTTCTTTTGTCTTAGAGCGTTTTTCATCCCTCCTCCCTTCTCCCAGTCACTGTGGGGCTGTTTTGCTTGCTGTGCTTTCATCTGCCGGGCTCAGCGTGGTGGCCTCTGGCTGCGATGGGCTGGGAGCGCCTCCTGGCCCCTCTCCTTCCCTGAGTCCCGGTCCCCTGCCTGCTGAGGCCCGTGGCCTGCTGTGCCTGTGTGGGGCGTTTGCCAGCGGGGCCAGCCGCGCCTGCCATCAGCGTTCCCGGACCCCAGACTGGGGACAGGTTGCAGGGGATGCCGAGGGAGGAGGGGCAGGTGTCCGGAAGACCCCCGGGGGCTGGCAGCGGGAGCTGGCCCAGCCACAAGGACAGCAGGGCTGGTGGCCGGGTGCCGCTGAGAGAGCACCCGCCCACGTGAGCCGCCCGAGCGCCGGCAAGTCAGGGCCTCGCAGCCGCCGTGTCCCCAGCCGTGTTACGGGACGTAACATCTCCTCGTCGCCAGGAGGTGGCGGGTCCCAGTAATTTGCTATTAGGAGCAGGAGTCGTGTCCCAGAAGGCAGTGTGCTGATGGGGTAGAAGCTGGAGACGGGAGACTCGGACCCCAGACCCTGCTCCCCGACAGCAAGGACAAGGCCCTGGGCAGGTCACAGGCCTTTCTGAGCCTTAGCTTCCTGACCCCATTCCCGGGGCTCCTAGGGAGGGGGGTCGAGGAGGCCCGCGTCTGTATGGGCAGCTTACGCTGGACCCTCCTCAGTACGTGTTTCTGCACCGAATGGAGAGCAGGTGGCCAGGAGGGCTCTCCGAGCCCTGGCGGGGTCCCGAGGCTGAGGAGGAGGGGAGAGGGGGGCAGAGGCCGGAGGTGGGGTGGCCAGGCTGTGTGTCCTCGTGAGCTTTGTGGAGGAGACTGGACTCCATTCTGGGGCGTCACAGCAGGGCTTTGTGGCAGGGACGTGACCCACCCTTGGTTCTGCAAGATAAAGTGATGGTGCAATTTCCCGTGAAAGATGGGCTAAGCTAAGGGTGGCAGGGGACACAGATGTTCCCTGGAGGCTGCCCCAGGCTTGTCTGCATGACCCCGGGCTCCGGCCTGCCCACCCCAGAGGTGCCGCTGGACCAGCCGGCCCCGCCTGCCAGAGCCAATTGTCACAATGTTGTTTAACACAGCCATTATGAAAGTTAAATTATGTCAACTCACACGCTCAGAACACATCGCTTCCTGATTTTACGCCACATTTCATGATTACCTGTGCCCTTGGGTTGTTTGTACCTATCACATCTGCGTGATGGGGGGGGCATCTTTTTTTTTTTTAATAGACTTATTTATTTATTTATTTTATTTATTTGGCTGCGGCAGATCTTGAGGCATGTGGGATCTTTCGTTGCAGCGTGGGCTCTCTAGTTGTGGCGTGCGGGCTTAGTTGCCCCGCGGCATGTGGGATCTTAGTTCCCCGACCAGGGAGTGAACCCGTGTCCCCTGCATCGGAAAGCGGATTCTTAACCACTGGACCACCAGGGAAGCCCTCGGGGTGGCATCTGACCACGGCGAGGCACATCTTCCCAGCTCTGCCTTCAGTGCTGGGACATCAACCAGGGCGGAGTACTTCTCCCGAGGAAATCGGCAAACGCTGCAATTCAGGGTGTTTTTCTTCCTGAGAGCCAGTGGTTAAACGTTTGCCTGCACAACACTTGACCACGTGCTGTCTTAACTAAATACAGTAAGAAATTGGGTGCAGGGTTGTCTGAGCCATCTCACAAGCAGGAAGGAAACCCTCTGGGATGTTATTACAAAACTAGGTGGATGCTGAGGTGTCCTGGTACCAGGGTTCTGGCCACGCCCACCTGTCTTCTTCCCTGACAGAAGCTCACGGAGATCATCCCCAAGTCTGCAGTCGGGGAGCTGTCAGACGATTCCAGCAACGTAGTCCAGCTTATTAAGAAAGCCTACAACGTAAGTGCCCCCTGGGTAGTCAGCCAAGATGCCGCCCCACTGTGGGCCAACAGGAGGATGGTCTGGAGAGGAGAGCCCCTGCGTTCTTGGGCCGTCCTCAGGCACTTCCCCAGGGCAGCTGTCCTCCTCGTTGATGGTGTGGTAGGTGCCACCCCAGGCCCCGCATGCCTTCCCTGGGGCACGAGCATCAGGCCCTCTTCCAGCCAAAGGGCCTGCTGGCCTCGCGAGCACAGCTCGCTGGGAGCACCTGGTAAGCACTGATGGCACTGCGTTGAGTCAGAGCCCCACCGGGGCAGCTCCGTTTGCTGCTCGTACCCTCTTGGAGCCCTAGGCACCCCCACCCCGAGCAGGCCCTCCCAAACTCCAGATGCTGCCCATGGGGGGCTCTGTCTTTGCACCAATGATGCCAGCTTCAGCGAGGGGCTCATTCACCTCTCTGTGTCTCTCTATCTCTGTTTCTTGGCTCATTCACCTCTCTGTGTCTCTCTATCTCTGTTTCTCTGTCTCTCTTCCTGTCTGACGGTCTGTCTCGCTCTCTCTCGTTCACTTAGGCAGTTTTTCCAGCTCCCACCCTGTGCCAGGCACTGGGGTTTCAGTGGTGGGTGGACGGTCGAGCTCCCGTTCTTGCAGGGCTATGACCTGTCTTCCACTGGCCTGTGTTGGGGGGCGTGGCACGGGTAACCCTGCCACCAGCGGCATGGGGTGCAGGACCCGGCACCCGTGGAGCTCTCAGTGGACACACGGGTGGAGGGAGGGGGATGAGAGGCGTGGCAGCCGTCGGCTGGGAAGGGGCGGGAAGGGCCGGGGACAGCGGGGTGGGCCTGATGGCGATGCTCTTTGCCCACAGAAACTGTCCTCCAGAGTCTTTCTGGATCACAACACCCTCCCTGACACCCTGAAAGTCACCTACGACTCCTTGTGCAGTAACGGGGTATTGAAGGTGGACCAGCCCAGAGGGGACTGCGACGGCGTCCAGATCAACGTGCCGGTGAGGCTCCCTCCCGGCCTCTGGAAGGGGCTCCCCCAGGGACAGCGAGGGAGGGTGCATCCCAGCACACGGCTTCACAGGGACCAGCAAGAGGCGGGGTCCAGTCCACCGCGGGTCCAGTTCCTTCCCTTGAAAATCCACACACACTGTTCGCGGCCTGGTGTACACCGACCGCCACGAGGACGGCAGCGCCCCCTGGGGGCAGATGCTGGGTACAGCGCCACCCGCCTAAGAAGGGCGTTCCTTGTACACGGGGCATCTGCTTTGGTTTGATTTTCTTGATTTTTGTGTTTTTGTTTTTTGACAAAGACATTAAAGCAGGGGCCACACAAATGATTATAAACAGGCACTGAGTTATTTCCCTGATATTTTAAATTTGTCGTGACCAGAACAATTAAACTTTTCCTTTCTCCAGCTGTGAGTTAATATTCAGCAAAATACTTGCTTTTATTTCTAAACGACATCGGAATTCTTTCAACTCTGTGACTTACTAAATGTGTGTGACTTTTTAGTGAAACGTATCCCCCTCATACTGGGTGATCCATACAGGAATTTATTCAGTCTTGTGACTGACTGATTACTTCCCTGATGTTTCTGCTCTGTCTTAACGTACGGGTTGGAGATTCACTTACATTGATTTGCAGTGAGGCTTGCCGTGGACAAGCCAGTGCTCCCTGAAGTTCAGTGCTGGCTGAGCAGCAGTGCTGTGTGAGTGGCAGGGACTTTGCCCTGCCCGCTCGGTTCCCCTTGGGCATTCGGGGTCAGAATACAACCCCACATGCAGAACCTAGGACTTCCTGTGCGATTTTGGCATCTTAGCCTCCAGGCTTCAGGACAAAATACATGGAGAAAATATACATCATTTACAAAGTCACTCTAAAATTCTTTAAAAGGGATGTGAGATTAAAAGTATTCTAAAGACATCCCTGCCCAAGTCCAGGCCACCAGAGGATGGTGGGTGGGGGAGCTGGGGGAGGGGTGGGGGGCATGGTCCAGCATCTCTGACTCTGAGTTTCCAACTCTCATCCTCTCTTCCCTCATCTCCCCTCCCAAGTCCTGGAGCCACCTGGAGTGTCCATATCCTTCCCTCCCCCCCACCGACATGCACTCCCCCGGGGGCCCAGCAGGGGCGGTCCCCTCCATGCTTGGGAGCCCAGGACGCTGGCCCTCACCCTGCTAGGCCATGCCCTTGTCCACGCTGCCCAGGGAGGAGATGGGAGCAGGGTTGTGTGCCCGGTGTCCAGTGTTCACTTGAGCCCTGCTTTCCCACTACAGATCACCTTCCAGGTGAAGGTCACAGCTACAGAGTGCATCCAGGAGCAGTCATTCGTCATCCGGGCGCTGGGCTTCACGGACACGGTGACTGTGCGGGTCCTCCCCCAGTGCAAGTGCCGGTGCCGGGACGCGAGCCGGGACCACAGCCTCTGCGGCGGCAGGGGCTCCATGGAGTGCGGAGTCTGCAGGTGAGGCCGCGGCCCCGCCCCCCGCGCAGGCGCCCCGCAGCAGAGCCGGCGCGGGAGGGCCCTGACCTCACATCCTCCTGCAGGTGCGACGCCGGCTACATGGGGAAGAACTGCGAGTGCCAGACGCAGGGCCGGAGCAGCCAGGAGCTGGAGGGAAGCTGCCGAAAGGACAACAGCTCCATCATCTGCTCGGGGCTGGGGGACTGCATCTGCGGGCAGTGCGTGTGCCACACGAGCGATGTGCCCAACAAGAAGATCTACGGCCAGTTCTGCGAGTGTGACAACGTCAACTGCGAGCGCTACGACGGCCAAGTCTGCGGGGGCGAGAGTGAGCGCGGGAGACAGACCAACCGGCGGAGCCTCAGCCGCCCCTGGGGCGGGGGTGGGGGTGGGAGCTCGGGCGGGGCTGAGTCTGCGGGGGCCCCTGTCTTCCAGAGCGAGGGCTCTGCTTCTGCGGCACCTGCAGGTGCCAGGACGGCCACGAGGGCTCGGCGTGCCAGTGCCTCAAGTCTACGAAGGGCTGCCTCAACCTGGATGGCGTCGAGTGCAGCGGCCGCGGCCGGTGCCGCTGCAACGTGTGCCAGTGCGACCCCGGCTACCAGCCACCCCTGTGCCTCGAGTGCCCGGGCTGCCCCGCGCCCTGCGCCCGCTACGCGTGAGTGTCCCACCGCCCCGCCGGCCTCGCGCCTCCGCGGCCCGGGAGAACCGCCGTCCAGCCGGACCCGGGGCGCGGGGCGCTGGGGACGGCCCTCCCCCGACTGCCCTGCACGGCCCCGCAGCTCCGGGTGGCCCGGGCCCCGCGCCGCGCGGACACCCGGGGCCCCGCGCCCCCGCCCCTCCTGCCCGCGGTCACGCCGCTTCTCGCCCGCAGCAACTGCGCCGAGTGTCTGAAGTTCGACCAGGGCCCCTTCGCCAAGAACTGCAGCGCGGCGTGCGGGGAGACGAACCTGCTGCCCAAGCCACTGCCCGGCCGCACGTGCAAGGAGCGCGACTCCGAGGGCTGCTGGATGACCTACACCCTGTTTCAGCGCGAGGGGCGGGACAGATACGACGTGCACGTGAACGACACGCGCGGTGAGCCCAGGCGGGTGGGCTCAGGACCGGGTCCCCGCGCCGCTCAGCCTGCCCGCCGTGCGCCCTGCTCCGGGGCGGCCGGCTGACCCGCAGGGGCGCTGCCCGGAGCGCTGGCGCTGAGCGCGGCCTGGAGCGCAAGCCCCGAGAGCCGGCCGGGGGGACCATGGGGACCATGGGGGCCGCCGGACCCACATCCGGCCCTGGCCCTGCAGGGGCCCGCGGAGCCGGAGCCGGAGCCGGCTTCCCCAGGTGCCGCTGCCCGCCCGCCGCCCGGCTCGCCGGGGACCCAGAGGCTGACTCTGTCTTCATAGGTTCCCGGGACACGGGGTGGGGACACAGGAACCGGTTCCCAGGGGCCAAGACGCCGGCGGGGCGTGTCTCAGAGGTCAGGAGGTCTCTCTGAGGAGGACACTTGCAGCTGAGACCAGGGGATGAGGGGGTGAGAGGTGCTGGGCTGGGCTCTTACTGGGCCTCTGTGAGTCCGGGGGCGGCGGCGGGGGCGGGGTGGGAGGGGTTGGGCTTATGTCTCTTCCCAGACACACCGGGAGGCTGCCAGCCCGCTTTCAGAGGAGTGAGCTGCGCTTTCACAGGCCGGGCGCAGACCCGGGAAGGGCCACTGCCCAGTCCGGGCACTGAGCAGGGCTGGGTTGGGGTCCTGGGGGCGGCGTGGGCAGAGCCTGCCCTTGGATGCAGCTCTGGGCGGGATCAGCAGGGAGGGCAACAAGTGGGGACGGAGGGTGGGTCAGTGTCGAGGAGGTAGGTTGAGCGTGTGGGACGCGGGGACTTAGAGTAACACACTCACGGGGGGATGGGCTTGAGGGTTACATCAGCAGCACGCCGCGCCGTGTGGACATGCCAGCTCTCGGTACCGCCGCCCCTTTACTGCTCAGAGAGGCTGCGGGGATGGGGCACAGGCTGCGAGGCCGGCCTCTCGGGTGACCGCAGCAGACGCGGGACAGCAGCCCACCCCGGGGTCCTTGCAGGACTGAGACCTGCTCCCAGCTCCCCCTCCCCACGACAGGACCCCCAGGAAGGCAGGTAGGGCCCGAGCCCTTTGTCTGTTACCAGGGCGGCAGAGCCCAGGCTGCTGGTGCAGACAGCTCTCCCCGGGCGTTTTAACAGGCAGGTGTGGGGTCAGGTCTGGTTTTGTGCGGCGCTGGCTAAGTTGTTCCACTTCTGTGAGGACGGGGAGGCCCCCTGGAGAGGCCAGGATGATGCGGTGGGTGGGTGGGGGGTGCCCGCAAACCCCAGTGCCCACAAGCCGGGCACACAGGGGCTCACACTGAACATTGTGTCTTGGTCAGGGGCCGCGCGGGCGTGCTGAGGGGGAGTCCAGAGCCTCCCCTCCCCCAAGCTCAGGAGGAGGCTGGGTGCAGCCCCTCGGGCACTGGGACCCCACCCCCCTCCCTCCCAAGGCTGCTGCCATTGGTTCCCCTGGGAGCGCCTTGACGAGGAGAGTGCCCACCCCTCAGCTCTGATCCAGCGTGGGTTGGGTTAGGTCCCGGTGATTGGGTCATTGGCTGTCCAGGTGGGAGGCCAGTGTCTGGCCCTGGTTCCTCACTGGCCACCTCGGCCCCCTTTCCTTCTCCATGAACAAAGCGCCTCTCAATTTCATTTGGAACCACAGGGCCTGGCCTTGTGCCCAGCTCTGCACCCTCCCTGGCTGGGGGCCGGGGCCGGGGCCGGGGCCGGTTTGCTCACTACCTGTCGCTGAGAGCCAGCAGCGGGACCCCGTCACCGTGCAGGGATGGGGCGGGCCTGACGCCCCCACGTGTGTGCCTCCTTGCCTTAGAGTGCACGAAGGGCCCCAACGTCGCCGCCATCGTGGGGAGCACCGTGGCAGGAGTCGTGCTCGTCGGCATCCTCCTGCTGGGCATCTGGAAGGTCCTGACCCATGTAAGTGACCTCAGGGAGTACAAGCGCTTCGAGAAGGAGAAGCTCAAGTCCCAGTGGAATAACGTGAGTGGCCCCGGGCCCCCGCGAAGGCGCACCTCCCGCCCTCTGCGCCGAGGGCATGCCCACGGGAGTGTGAGCCTGCCTCACCCCACCCTCACGGCTCGTCCCCAGAGCCCAGCGCCTTCCTCCCTGTGCTGACAAGTCACGCTTGCTTTTCTCACCAGGATAACCCCCTTTTCAAGAGCGCCACCACGACAGTCATGAACCCTAAGTTTGCTGAGAGTTAGGGCCGCTTGGTGAAGACAGGGCCTCTTGCACCGCCCAGGTGGGAGCAGCCCACGCCACGTCCCCTCCAGCAGGCCGACCGTGACCCCGTCGCCCGGTGGACTTGGCTGACGACACTTGGCAACTTCACCACTAACTGAAAATCCACCGTTTTTCCTGCCCCTAGAATGACAGCTGCGGCCAGATAATTCTAGGAACTCATCAGAAGGGCCAGCCTCCCCCTTCTGATATGAGTGACTTTTGATAGCAACTTGAAGAAGGAATTGCTCGTATCCTGTAAGGTTAGACATGTGTTGTCCTTTGTAAAAATTAGCACAGCAGTCTGATGAAAGGTGGTACAGATTTATTTATATGTGAACTTCTCAGCGTGTAAAATTACATCCCATTGATCATGCTGCCCCCAATCACGTGTACAGAAAAAATTAATAACCCTTCCGCAGGGGCTTCCCTGGGAGCCGGGCTCTGTGCCCCACCTCCACTGCCCTTCACACACTCCGAGGGTCCGTGTAGACTTTGGGCCGCGGCTCAGGGTTCTCTTTTTCTCCTTCCTCACCTGTTGGCCGTGCAAGCCCCTCTCTGTCCCTGCCCGGCCCCACCTCCTAGGCAGCTTTCAGAAGACAGGGGGCAGCCCCAGCAAAGGGGGTCCCCCTGCAGAGCTTGAATGGGGCCGAGGCAAGATGGGAAAGCGGGCGTCTGTCACGCTCTTGGCTGTCTACACCCGCTCTTGGGTAATGAGTGGAAGAGAGTTTAAATAAGTGTGTTTCTCACGGGCTGTTTCCTGGGGTGACCTGGAGGTCAAGGTGATCCAGTGTGATGGTAGTAGGTGGCAGGTCTCAGCGTGATCACCTAGCCGTGTGTGTGTCCGCCAATCTCTGCAGGCTCCATGTGGGTCAGGGTCCGGGTGTGGCCCGTGAGGGCCCGTCAGGGTGGGGCGGTCCTGGGTCCCCAAGGAAAGGGCTCTATTCCGGTATGTTAACATCCTCTGCAGCCCTGCCAATGCTGGCTCTTTCCTCATGTTACACAGACCTGAGAGAAGCAGATGGATGTGAGTACGGGGTGAATATCTGTGAATATTTATTCACGTGCATAGACATAGTTTCAGGTGATATTTGCCCTTATTTTTTTCCGTAAAATGTATAATTTTTTATTAAAACCCCAGCATAACTCTTTATTAAAAGAACATCAGTTCAGGGACTTCCCTGGCAGTTCAGTGGTTAAGAGTCTGCACTTGCACTTACAGAGTACTGCTCATGCCCTCTCTGTGCAGAGAACAGTGGGCAAAAGCAGAGACCCTCACTGCCCTCCCGGAGGTACACAGAGGGTAGCCTCACAGCCAGTGTAAAATGATAAACGATGCCCGCTGAGACGGAAAAGCACGTGGTCCAGGATTGAGAGCAAGGTTTAAAGAAATAAAAGTGACCACCTCACCCACTACACTCCCGCAGCTGATAACTTTCACTGCTGCTTGTTTCCCTGCAGGGGGGAAGCTCTGCCCTCCCTGCTCGAGCCCACTCACAGCTGCTTGGACGTCAGCACCCTGTCCTGTCTCGTCCTGTGTCGCCTCATCCCTTCCGTCCAAGGAAGTCTGGTGCCCTCCCCCAAACGGCCCCTTCCTCCGGGGTCCCCTGCGTGCAGTCCCCGTGCGCTTCCTGTGCATCCGCGTCCACAGACACCTACTGATCATTTTCCCTCTGTTACAACCGGGGTGCAGTTCCCTCCTGATGCCCCTTGGTCCCCAAAACTCCAGCTAGACGAGTGCCCTTCTTCCTCCGGCAGCACAAGCCCGTGGACCAGAAAAAACGTCCCGAGCCGCGCCCTCCAGCTGAGGCGGTGTCCTCATTCACCTTCTCAATTAGGGTCACAATCCTACGTCACTCATCATGGGCCCATCACCTGATGGGCATTTGTTTCTAGACTGTGGGTGCATTTCAACAGGGTAAAACAAAACCCATTTCGCGGGTTGGTTTTACCCTTTTTTAATGCAACCTCCATCGTGCACCGTCCTGTGCTTCGGCAGTGTCTCCTCCTTAGCCAGGTCCATCCCAGCGCCCACACCACCTGTGTGGGAACCCGGACGCTGCTAAGGCCCCGGGTCAGCTGGGCCCTCCCCCTCCCTCAGCCCTTCCTCCCTGGGGGGTTCGTGCTGTGAACAACTCTGAGCTCCCACACGGGCAGGTTGTGACCTGCGGCAGGTGGCACACACCAGACTGGGGGTGGGGTGGGGCAGGCGGTGGTATCGGAATGACGTGGGAGCACCGTTTACAGCCAGGCCCCAGTGACCAGCTATCCGGGGGTGGCCTGGAATGTCCCTTTTTTTTTGGGGGGGGCCACGCCTGTAGCTTGCAGGATCTTAGTTCCCCAACCAGGGATGAGCCCGTGGAAGCGTGGAGTCCTAACCACTGCACCACCAGGGAGTTCCCAAGGGATGTCATGGTTTTAACCCTCAAAGTCCCTTACCCCAGGAAACCCTGAAGTCTGGGCAAGTTTGGACGGTGGGCCATCTCCCGTATGTGTGTTTTTCCCACACAACCAAGCAATTAACTCAGTTCTCTGAGGACACTGACCAGAGCCCCCCAAATTTAACTCCATTCTGACACTGTCTACCTGGAGATCTCACAGATTAAGGGCTCGGTCCCACAAGACCACCCCCCGTCCCTTGCCCATCCCAGGTTGTCATCTGTGCTTCTGACGGACCACCTATAGATCAGAGATTTGGTTCACTTGCAAGAGGGGCTCACAGAACTGGGAAACAGTTTACTCACTAGATTACCGGTTTATTTTTGTAATAAATGAACAGCCAGATGAAGAGGTGCACAGGGCAGGGGATGGGGAAGGGGCACAGGGCCCCCAAGCCCTCTGAGCCCACTCTCCCCCCAACTGGAAGCTCCCTGAACACCGTGCTTCTGGGTTTCTCTGGAAGTTCCATTATGCAGGCGTAGGCATGGTTGATCAAATCACTCCAGCCCCTCTCCCCTCCCTGAAGGTGGGGATGCAGAGGGGACTGAAAGTTCCCCAGGCAACCAACCCCCGTCCACTGCTGCTTTCCAAAGGTCACCACACGAACAAACTCAGATATGCTTGAAAGGGGATTGATATGAATAACAAAGACACTCCTGTATCACTCATTACTTGGGAAATTCCAAGGGTTTTAGGAGCTCTGTGCCTTGAACAGATGAAGACCAAATATATATTTCTTAACAGTATCACACCACCCTCTGGGCCCCCAGCAGACCTGCGAATGGGCACATCTGGAGGGCATCTGGCTTTGAGTCCCCTACTTTTAAATTCTAACTGCTGAGGGCCTTTTACTGTATGGGACCTGGGACCCTCCACCTGGGCAGGTGACGAACTAGAATAGGGGGTGCCCTATCATTGCCCTTCCAGAGCAGCACTTCCCAGCTCAGGGTCTCAGCAGCCTGTGCCTGGGGAGCTTTAAACAACACCTCGCCCACCAAGTTCTGACTTCCTTGCTGGTGTGTGCATGCGTGTGTGTGTGTGTGTGTGTGTGTGTGTGTGTCTGAGAGCGCTGGCATTGCCACTTTTAAATGGACTTCAGGTGGTGTCCCCTGAGGTTGAGACCCCGCTGGCCCAGAACCATGCTTCTCAAAGGCCGGTTCAGATAGCAGGCTCAGCTTCACCAGGACATTTGTTAGATGCGGATGCTGGGCCTGGCCCCCGACCTGCTGAATGAGAGGCTCTGGGACAGGCTTGAGTTTCACAGTTGAGTTTTGCCAAGTCCTCCAGGTGATTCTGATACACTCTATAGTCTGTGTATAGTTAGGTGAAGCAAGCAGATGGAGGTCTAATTCTGGACATAAGGGTGCCTCTGTGCATGGGGGCTGCAGGTGCTGTGGGTGCAGGGGGTGATGCCCCCTCAGGAGGAGGCTCAGGGGGAGCTCCCCTCCCGCCCCCCTCCGCCCCCGCCCCCCCTGCACAAGTATTGGGCTTCCCAGGAAATCAGAGGCCTGCATGCAGGGAGAGACCAGATACCAACTCCGCCTGCCTTGCACCCTCTTGGGCAGGGCCAGGGCTGGCTGGTACCCCGAGGAGGGCTACAGAAACATGAAGAATAGATTCAGTTGCCCTCAGTCCATTTCCTGTTTTTGTGACATCTTCCGGCTAGTTTTCAAATAATCCTCTTGAAACTTTTCCGCCTTGTCCCAGTGGGACTGAGACCCCAAGAAGGAGAGTGGTCCCCCAGGGTGAACCCCTGTGTTCAAGTCCACCCTGCCTCTCACTGGCTGCATGACCTTGAAAGAGTTACGTTTTCTGTCTTGTCAAAGTGCAGGTGAAGGGGTCACAAGAGCCCCTTTCCCCGTCCCTCAGAGGAAGTGCCTTGAGGACCATGACTGCCCGCGTGGGAGGGGGCAGGTCGCAGAGTTTTCTGTGTCTCATTCCAGGGCAATTCCCTGGGCCCCGAGAGGTCCAACCTGGCAGGGACCAGGGAGCCCTTCCCAATTGCAGCCCCCCCTTGGAGCCATCCTCATACCCTGGGTGCATGCACGGTCCGTCCCATCTCTTAACCCAACCACAGAAAATGGGCTCTGGCCTGTCGGCACAGCCCTCTGCTTCTGTCCATACCTCCCGCTGCCCCAGAGCCCCACTGCCCCCCGGCCTGAGAGCACCCACAGACCTTTCCAGATCCCTCCGAGGCACCTCCAAAGTCTGAGGCCCTCAAGTGCACCCTTTGTCCTCAGCTGAGCTGCAAATGAGCTCTCCGCAGTGTTAATGATCACGGTGGTTAAAATGTGACCGGCCCAGGTAGAAGCTTCGATCTTTTTACACAGCCTTTCTGGAAGTAATTCTTTAACTTACTAAAGAATGTACTAGCGATGATGAAAAAAATCAGATGGCACACTCAACCACCAAATAAAAACAGCTCAGGTGAAAAGGCCCAAACTGTGTGATTCCCATATGCACAGTCAAGGGGCGGGGGCCCTGGAATTCCAGAACCAGCCGGGCCCAGGCCTCAGCCCACCGTGGCCGGTCTACCCCCGGACAGCCCTGTCCATGGTGCTGCCGTTGGGCACTCCTCCTAAGTTAACACCACGAACTGTATCAAATCTCATCCCTTAACCACTGTTCTGGAAAAACCATACATTCTTTTTTAATTCCAGATTGCAAACAGAATAATCATTCTGTTTCTCCGAGAAGTCGCTGTATTTCATATTTCTCATCCTGTGCGGTTTTGGGTCTTTCTTATCAGCTTGAAGCTCTATGACAATCAAATGTGTCAAGTTAAATAATGCTGTCCCGTCCTCCCCCTTTTCAAACAGGGACTTGGGCTCTAGTTACTGAGTATTTTTTGAATTTCCTCATTGTCCCACAGCTCAGTTGTATTTTAAAATGCCATTGCTGATGGTACTGTTGGAGGTGCAGTAGCGTTCAGTGTGTCTTGGCTAATGTTTACAAATGCCCAATGTCCTTCAAATGCCAGTACATTGTTGTTGTGTGGTTGTTAGGATGAAAAAAATGTTGCTTTCTGGGGCCATAGTTCTAAGCCCAGGCTGGTGTTTTTGTTTTTGTTTTAATTCCAAAACTTTCTTTTTAAAAAAAAATTTTTTTTAATTGAAGTCTAGTTGATTTACAATGTTGTACCAATCTCTGCTGTACAGCCAAGTGACTCAGTTATACACATATAGACATTCTTTTTTTATATTATTTTCCATTATGGTTTATCACAGGATATTCAATATAGTTCCCTGTGCTGTACAGTAGGACCTTGTTGTTTATCCCGGGCTGGTGTTTACTCCAGTTCCAATGGCAAATGAGTCTTTAAACATCTTTTTCTATAACAGAAGATCCAAAGCAAAGGGAGATAAGAAGTATTTGAACTGGAAGATGTGGGGCAGACACAGCTTACTGCAGTCAAGGGCCCTTTGCTGCCTCACATGAACAGGAAGGAACTTCGTCCCTCTACAAAGTCCCCCCAAGTTGAAGGCATGCTTGTGAAAACACTGGACATCCACACTGATGTGACGTCACAGACGTGCAGTCACTGTGTGCAGGAGCGCCAGGCTCAGGGACGCTAACACTGGGCCCCCACCTGTGGCCCTCGGGTCCTTTCTGTGAGTGACCCCGTGACCTTGTGATGGTCAGCAGTCCCGTGAGCTGAGCTGTGCCACTGAAGCGCACGGAAGCTGAGGCCATGGAGGTAGGAACTGGCGGGCTTGGGATGCCAGCCTCACAGTCCTGATGCGCTGTTTTCCTGGCCCTATGACCTTCCGCAGGCACCCTGCTGGGCCCAGTTTTCCACATCTGGCAGCGGGGCAGGATGAGGTCACGTTGCCTTTGGCCCCTGCACATCGTAGAGGCACAAATACACTGCAACCAACTGTGTCCTCCTGTCCGAGAAAAGTCTTTCCACACTGACCCTGGGGGTTGAGGGCCAGTTACATTCCAGCCAGTTGGGGCCGTCTCAGGGAGAGCAAGCATGGAAGATTTTAAAGGCCACCCCGCTGAAGCCCAGCACGCTGAGAGGGAGGGACGCTCTGCTCAGTCTGCAGCACACCTACCTCGCCGGGGCCAGCTAGATTCCGTATTAGACTGCAAAGCCCACCGCCCGGATTTCACCGCAGCCCTCAGAGTTGAGGTAGGTGTGAGACAGCAGTGGAACCCGACCCAGTAAGTGACGTTGGGGCCCTGAATTAGGTCAAAGCTGGCAGACACCTCCCCCGTGACGGACGGCCCACCCCTGATCCCAGCACTGCTGCTACTGGGAAGGTGGTCTTACCAGGCTGGTCCAGGAAGCCACAAGCCAGCGACCCCAAGAAGCTTAGGAGACGGATCCCTGACTTCCCTATACAATACCCAAAGCCCCACTGTACTCTGGCTATGGAAACACAATCTTAAAAAGAAAGCAACTGGACTCTCGCAGTATATGTTTTTATCATTCCATGACGCCGTCCGGGGCCGGGGTCCAACAGACCTCCCAGGAGCCGGCCGCCGCCCGCCCGCTCCCGCCCCGCGGCCCGAGCCCCGACTAGGGGGAGGTGAGCCCCGACTCCGGGGAGGTGACCTTCGGGGCGCGGGTCAGGGCCCAGCATGCTGGCTCTGTGAAGCCGGCGAGACCAACCCAGAAACCAACACCTCCCCTCCACTTCCTGAGCGCTCCCCCACCCCTTTAGGGTCAAGGTCGCGTAGCGCCCCTCCCGGCCGCGCAAGCGCACTGAGCCTCATTGGCTCCCCCCCCACCCCCCCCCCCCGCAGCCCGCCGCCTTCCCGCCGCGCAGGCGCTCTGATCCGCGCGCCGGGAGGCGGGACCGCGAGCGGCGAAGGGCGGGGCCCCTGTTGCGCACTGGCCAGTCCACCGCCCCTCCCGCCTCCGGCGCGCGGCCCTTCCGGGCGGAGGCGCCTGGCCGAGGTCCGAGGTGCGGCGCGTCCGGCAGACGAGGACGACGACCGACCAGCGGGGCAGCAGCAGCCATGGCGTCCGGCAGGGTCCGCGGGCCGACGCCGCGCTTGGGACTGGCCCTCGGCGGCGCCGCGCTGTTCCTGCTGTTCCTCCCGGAGGCCGCCGCGCAGGGTGAGGGCAGCCGGCGGGCTCGGGGGCGGGGGTGCGGGGGGGTGGTGCGGGGCGGGGTCGCGGCGGATGGGGAGGGCGGGGGTCGCGGTGTCGGTGTCAAGGGGGGCGGAGGGCCGGGGGTCGCAGCCGCTCTGGGTCGGTGCTCCGGGCCCGCGCGGTCTGCGGCCGCGGGGCCACCCGAGTGTCGGCCCGCGGCCTGGGGCGGCGGGGCTCGGGGACGGCGGCGGGCCGGCTCTTTGTCCTGGCTCAGCAGGCGGGGTGGTCCGGGACCGCGGCGTCGGCCTGGCCGAGCGCAGCGGCGCCACGACCCTCGGAAAGAGCCGTCTCGGGTGTGGACTCGGGGTCGAAAGCAGAGCTGGGGAGCTCGCTTGTCCCACAGCGGGTCGGCGGCCGGAGTCCAGGGGCCGGGCCCTTGTGCGGGCGCGGCTGGTATGTTGGGGGCCCTGCTCGCTTCGAGGAGGCCTGTATGCGGCCCCTACACCCGCCACCGTGCGGAGTAGGCTCCTCCGAGGAGCTCCAGGGATAGCGGCCGGTGCTTGGGCTGAGCCCGCCCTGCCGCTGGTTCCTGGGCTCTCCAGGCCCGCGCTGCGTGGGCAGGTGGGCGGCCTTGCTAGGCGATCCCCTCTGTTCTCAGTAAGTAACTACCTGTGCCAGGTGCCGGGCCCACGGTGGTGACCGGCACGTGGAGGCGACGAGTTCCTGGGGGGCCTGACCAGGAAACGGCAGTTAGAGTTGGGGGTGGTGGTGAGGGGAGTGCATGACCTAAGAGCCCAGCAGTTCCAGAAGCGCTGGTGCTGGAGGGTGGCTTCCTGTAGGTGGTCTGCAGGCTGCTGGGAATCTTGGGAGCGTTTGATCTGGCTGCTGTGTGTGGCATCCCCGCATGGTCACTAGTGTGGGGAATTGAGCCTCGGGCCGGTGGCCTAAGCGACCTGGGTCAGCCTGAGGGGCCAGGGGTTTTCTCAGCGCCAGTTAGTTGCGGCGTCGTCACCTTCTGTTTAGCACAGCAAAGCACCTTTCCTCTTTGTGACCTCATGGGGTGTCGGTTCCAGGGCAGGACTGCTTGAGTGTTTTCTAATTGCCTTCTGAGCGTACTTGTGTGTACGTTTGTGATGTTATTCGTTAATGCAGCAGTCGGGTGGCACAGCATAGGGCACTTTCGGTCCAGATGGATTGTTCAGCACAAATGTGGTGTGAGTGCTTTTTTACCAAACTGGGTGGCTGAGAGCCAAGAGTCCTCAGTCAGCGGAGAACCTCTCCTTGGTGGCCGCGGGTGTGTATTGTTAGAGTGGGTGTGTCAGGAGACGCCCCAGGTGTGTTTGACTGCCAGCTTTTCACCCCTCCCTAGCCCTGGACTTAAGGACAGAGACCCCTGTGGGCTGAGTGGGCATGTCCTGTGACAGTTTGGGAGTGAAACTGGACTCTCACCCTAGTATTTCAGGAGAAAAGTGGCTCTTCTTCTAGCCGCACTGAGCCTGGGCTTGCTGTGAGCTTTTACCGCTTGTCATGCTATAGGAACGTGACTACACTGCTTAAGAGACTGTTTTTCTCGCAAGGATGCTGTGTGTATTAGGAAAAATTACTCTAGAGAAACCGAACCAACAGGATGTACGTAGCCATCGAGAAAGAGTTATTACGAGGGACTGGATCACGTGACCGAGGGGCCAAGGAGCCCCACGAGCTGCCGTCTGCTTTCCCGGAGAGCTGGCGTGTAGTCCAGGCCACACCTCAAGGCCAGGCAGCGGGAGCCAGGGGCATACGGCCCAGTCTAAGGCTCAAGGCCCAAGGGCAGGGGGAGGGGGACGTCTCAGCCCTCACACGAAGAGCAGACTCTCCTTCCTTGCCTTTCTGTTCTGTTCGGGCCCTCGATTGGCTAGGTGATGCCCACCCACCTTGGAGAGGGCCAGGTGCTTTCATCCGTCCACCAACTCATGCTCATCTCTTCTGGAAACACCCTCACGGACACTACCAGAAACAGTGTTTTGGGAATTCCCTGGCAGTCCAGTGGTTAGGACTCTGCGCTTTCATTGCCGGGGGCTCAGGTTCCGTCCTTGGTTGGGGAACTAAGATCCTGCAAGCTGCGCGGCAAGGCCACACACACAAAAAAAAAATCTTAAAAAAAGATAGAAAGAAACAAAGTGTTTTACCAGCTCTCTGGGCATCCCTTAGCCCAGTCAAGTTGAGAGATAAAATTAACCATTACGGGTGTGTGAATTCAGAGACCATCATACCAGTCCAAACCTAGCCATGTCTAACGTCTGTCTTCTCTACTGTGCGCTTGGGTGGGGGGAGACGTTAGGAACCGACAAGGTGTTGAAGACTTTCAGAGGGAAGTTCATTGAATTAAAGAAGCTTCATGGGCTTTGGACCCCACTTTAATTGTGTGTGGGGTCAGACTCCACCCCAGAGTTTCGTCTTTACATCTAGAGGGAAGGCAGCCCCTAAAGGGACCTCAGTCTTGTCCTAAACAGAGGGATCCAGAGGAGCTGGTGGTGGCCAGGGTAGCTGGGGGCGGGGGCTCCTTACAGCGGTCCTGCTGCTGAGAACTGGGGCTTCCAGGCAGGTTTCGGGGCATTGGGTGTGTGCGTGGGTCTGAGCCTTTGCCCTCTGCCCTCCTCACTCCCCCTTTTCTGCTGAGGTGGTAGGACAGCCAGGACTTTTTGTCTAGATGAACTTTCTGCCTCGTTTCTCACATGAAATTGACAGCGCAGGCACTCTCTGTGCCCTGTCACCATGCGGCATGGCCATAGTGCCTGGTTCTGGGGCTTTTCCACTGCTGAGGGCACTGCCGAATGCAGCCCTTTGGCCTGTTGTGTTCCACGGTAAATATACTTAACTCATTTCCTTGTTTTTTAAAAACATACCTCTTTACACGCACTAGTGTGTGTCCTTTTGTGCTTAAGCAGTGACTCACCCGAAACTTTAGGAAAGAACTCAAATATATCATGGGTTAGTGTGTCCTGAGAACCTTTTTTTTTTTAACTTAGTTTCCCAAGAGCATGAGACTTAAGGTTCTCTAGTCACTGGTAAGGAGAGTGCAAGCTGAAGTGTCCCGGCCACGGGCCCTCTGAAGTCAGAACAGTGACATTCAGCGTTAGACCTCGGAAACTCAGGCCAGATGTTTACATGTCTCTGGCTTTCAGCAGTTTTCTGTTTCCGGGATGAGATAAGATCCAGTGAGTGACTGCTGACGCCCAGTCTCTGAAGCAGCTGCAAATGGTTAACGTATTTCCCTGTCTTACTGCGCAAAACACCCTGGTGTTTTCAAGGGCGAGGAGGGAACGACCTTCTCTCGGCTCTGAACTGACTTTGGGAGGGCTGTTTAACATTGGCGTTTCTGGGTTGAGAACCTGCCTGGTTCCGGGTCATGCTGGGAGCAGGAGGAGGGCGAGCCTGTCTTCTTGGCCCTTCCCCTCCCAGGCCTCTCTGTTGACTCATCTGGCCTGTGACCCAGAGACCCCCAGGGTGGACGGGTTTATGGTGTGTATCTTGGAGCCGAGGTCTGCTAGTTCACGCAAGACCAGTTATCACACAGACTTTTAAATTGGAGACGCCTGAGAAAAAATTCCCACGCTTTATCACCTGCTCCCTGGGGCCTCTCTTAACAGTGCTTCAGAAGGACCCAAGAGGGGGTGTGGTAGGCGTCGTGCAGGTCCCCACCATACCTCCCTGCCCGACGCTTTAGCAGAAAAAGTTGAAGGAATAAATGGTACAGTGAACTCCTGAGTCCTTTTCTGTTCTTACAACCTTTGCCATATTTGCTTTACTGCTCCTTGTCTGTATCTGCTTGTTTCTGTTTCTTTTGGCCGTGCCTGGCGGCTTGTGGGATCTTAGTTCCCTGACCAGGGATTGAACCCGGGCCTCCGCGGTGAAAGCGCTGAGTCTTAACCAGTGGACCACCAGGGAGGTCTCTGCCTGTTACTGTTGTCACCAAACCGTTTGAGAGCAAGTTGTGATGTGGCCATTTACCCTAAATTCGCCAGGGTGTATCTCCTAAGAAGGACGTAGCCAGAACGTGACGGTCAAGTCTGCACAGTGACCATTGGTACGATCCCGGACCCTTGATTTAACACACGGCTGTGCACACAGATCACCAGCGACCTCAATAGCGTCCTCCGTCCTCTGACCCCGGGCTGGCGTGTTGCTTTTAGGTGTCATGTCTCTCAACCTCTGTTCCCCTGCAATAGCTCCTCAGCCTGTCCTTGTGCTCAGAGGCCCCTTTGTGGTCCTGTCTGGTTTCCTCTGATTTGATTCGGATGCATTTGGGGAGGATTCAGCCACTGGGTGACTGTCCTTCCTGCACCCGTCAGAGGCACCTGCTGTCACTTTGTGCCGTTGTCTTGTCACAGGTTGTCTTGGTGATCTCTCCAGTCACTTTTCAGGTGCCATTTTCTATCCACAAGTATAATTAAACCGGGGCGGGGGTGCTCTGAGACCGTACATAACATCTTGTCCCTCCGCAAGCGGCGCAGTGGTCTTGGCGTCCCTGTTTACTGCGACGGAGACTCTCGGCTAGTGGTCCTTCTCCGCGTTTATTCTGTGTCCGAGTGAAGTCACGGGCGTTCAGGAGGTGAGAGTCCACTCCTGTCCTTCGCTCTGATGTGAAGTTGTGCCACTTTGGCAAGGAGGACCCCCTCCACGCTGGCTTCTGGGTCCTCGTGCCACTTTCCGGCTCAGCAAGCTGTCCAAGGCTGGTGTTGCCCTTTCTCTGCCCCGGTTCTGGCGTTGCTGTTCTGCCCGTTTCCTTTTAGGGGGGACAGTGGCTGGAGACCAGAGGCCTGGCGACACGTGTGCCGTCCTCTCTCAGCCCCTTGGGGGACACAACTAGGAGTCCGTCTTGTGAGTGAAACCGTCCTCGGGGCTGTTCCCTCCTGCCGGTGCGCAGGGCCCCGGGGCCCCTCTCGGCAGTGCTCGGAGAAGTGGAGGTATTTCGGGGGCCGCCAGCTGGCTCTGCCTTCCTGGGGCCGAGGGAGTAAAGCAGTTTAGGATCAGCTTGAACGCAAAACAAGCAGCACGCCACTAGAGGCCCCGAGGAGGGTACTAGTTAATAATGACTGCCGTAGAATGGTATGTTGTGACAGAATGAGCTTTCATTTCAGATAAAGTAGGATTTTGGTTTTTAAAAATGGAACGTAGAAGACTGTTGAAGAGAAGAACTCTCCGACTCTTTCAAAGTAGCAGTTTGCTGTATGGGTCCTGCTTATTAGCAAACACGAATACAATCGTAACTTAAAGCTAAAGCTCTTTTCCCGTGCATTTTATTAGGCAAGTCTCGGAAAGTAGAGGGAAGCTGAGAGGCCTGGGCAGTGAGCACCTCGCTGCCCACCACCGGGTCTGTCGCATTTTGAAGTTACAGACGCGCACGCCCCACCCCCCCAGCTCCTCCCCGTGCACGTCGTCACAGAGAGCTCAACGTTTGTCTTCTCCTTCTTTTGAGCTCAAGTTTACATACGGCGAAATGCAGGAATCCTGCGCCGCGCGCCATCCAGTGAGTTACACCTGTGAGACCCTGACCTCCTACAAGCCTCAGAACTGGCCTCTCCAGGAGGTTGGGGCCCCACCCAGCCCATCCTCCTCCCCCCCGCCCCCGCCCCCGAAGATGAGCCTCACCCATCCCCGAGCCCTGCGCTGCGGGCCTTTGCGGGAGGCTTCCCCCAGCCCAGGTCATCTGTAGAGTCATCATGTGTGGCGTAGACGGCGCACTTCTTTTTAGGGATGAAGAGTGTCCCACTGTAGGACTGGGCCAGTTTCCCTGTCCATCCTCCAGCGACCTCTGTCCCCTTGCCCCCTGGGTGCAGCGTGTTAGGAGGAGGTGGTCCCGGGGAGGGTCGCATCCTCCGTCCAGGCAGGAGGAGCAGGCCGCGCAGAGGCCCCGGCCAGGAAGCCAGCTGGGGAGGCCGAGGGGCGTGCGGGGCGCCTGGATATCTGGGCCACTTTCAGCTCTCAGGCGTTCCTCTGCGTAAAGTTGCCGTCAGCCCCCCTGTGCAGGTGTCCCTGTGCACGTGTGTTCTGGTTTGTCTTGGGTACGAGACCGAGAGTGGAATTGCCAGGTCTCGGAGGAGCACGTGTTTGTTTTCGAGCCGCTGAGCCCCCGTCCTCACCACCGTTAGCGTGGTCAGTCTTTGTAATGCAGCCGTTCCGGTGGGTGTGAAGTGGGGCCTGACCGCGGTTCTCACGTGCCTTTCCTGCTGGCTGATGGGGTGTGCTCAGGCCTCTTCCAAGCGTGTGCGTGTCTTAAGGGGTGGCGTGGGGTGGAGAGCGGCTGCTTGATGGTGGATTGGAATCCTTTATTCGTGCACCAGCTCTTCACTTCGCTTAGCTTGCGTCCCAGAGCTGTCAGCTGCCCGGGGTTTGAGCCCTTCCCGTAGCGCCTGCGCAGTGAAGAGTGCCCGGAGGTGCGGGGGCTGCTCCGCAGGGTTGGGACCGGCGAGAGGGCCGCGGCCCGGCTTGAGTCTGGCACGGCCTCGCTGTGGCCTCTGGTTCCAGGGTGTCTGCTGATGAGCTGGTCAGTGGTGTGCGACCACGCAGGTGAGAGGCAGGCGGCCGGCCTTGCTGGGCGGCACCGTCTCCTCTCCCAGGAGACCCCTGGGGTCAGGACCACATGTGTGCTGCTTGCGTGTCCTCCCAGGGCCCTGCTGGTAGAGGCTCAGTCTGTGCCTTGAAGGCTTGCGCGGGAGGGGCCGTCCGTCTCCGGGTTCTGAGCGCCACTTGCCCTCCCCCTCCCCACATCGATGCCGCAGGATTCTCAGTGATGTTTGTTCTTTCCCCTGCAGGTTGTTCTCAGAACACAAACAGAACCTGTGAAGAGTGCCTGAAAAACGTCTCTGTAAGTAGCACAGGGTCAGCACGTGATCCAGAAGCAGACCCGCTGTCTCTGACTCCAGGGCCGCTTGTGTGTGTTCAGGGTTCTGTGGTCTGGGGTTTGTGGAGGTATTTTTCATGATGGCTCTTAACAGCCTTTCTCAGGCATATTAAACCGTCTCGTGAAAACTGCACACACCACTTGAGTGTTGTTCACATGCTACTTCGACTCCTGAAATAAAACACGTAAGTTTCACACAGCCCGGAACTTGTGTGAGCTCCCAGGGCCCGCAGGCGTGAGCAGAGGTGCCCGGCAGCAGGGTGGGAGCACATTTAGCCCCTCGTCTGCGACTGTTGACCTGTGCCCAGGGCTTTCCCACGGGGCTCACTCCACCTTGGAGGCCTCGTGTCTTACAGACGGGCCCTGAGACGCGGCGGGTGTGCTCGGAGCCCTCCCGGCCCCCCGCCGGGCTCACGCAGTGCTGAGGGGGCCGCAAGCTGGAGTGCCCGTGCTCTCCCTCGTTGTGTGGGGTTGGGGGGTGCCCAGACCACAGCGGGGTGCACACCTCCTCTGAAGGCCTGACCCCCACTCTGAACCCAGACAGGTGAGGTCAGAAGTGCAGAGGAAAGCCAGGGCCAGGGTAGACCCCGCCACGTGTGAATTCTTAAAGCACACGGGCTTCCGGAAGGATCTGCTGGCGCCCCTGCATTGTTCACCGCGTGCGTGTACCTCATTAATCTAAAAAACAAGAGTGACAAACAGCCACGACACCACCACAAAGAGAACTTATCCTCCTAGTGAGCTCATACGGCTTTCGGTAAAACTGTCATGTAAAAATGGAAAATTAGGTGTTTAAAACTTGAGCTGTTTGAAAATGGTGGATTTCCCAGAAATTGTTAAGCCAGGAAAGAACCACTGGAGTGGAAGGTATTCTGAAACGGCCAAAATGAAGAGGGCCTCCCTGCTGTTTGTCATTTTGAACACAAGACACCAAAGTGGACACTGTGTCAGTGGCACTGGGGCCCCAGGTTTCACTAAAACATTTTTTTGTAATAGATTTTCGCCCTAACTTGGGACCAAAACATACCATGACTTTTCCATCCTGTTAAAACCTCAAAGAAAAAAACTTAGTAAAATCTTTACCTTCAAGCTTGAAAATATCCTGAATGTCCTGACCTGGGCGGGTTGTTAGGTTGACCCAAAGCTCACATCTGTGCCAGTGCCTGCCCGGCTCTGGGCCCCTCGGCTGGTGTGCTGGCCAGGTCTCAGCCGTGCGTTCCAGGGACTCAGGCACACCTGCCAGGTTTTCTCCAGCTCTGCGGTTCTGGACAGATGCCCTTGCACTTTAGTTGCATCATCTTTAAGACAGCCAGCAATAAGACAGACCTCTCGGTCCAGTCCTAGAGATCAAATTAGGATCTTTACAGGGTGATAACCATGGGTGGCCACCACCCCAACCATGCCTGGCTCGGTCCCTCCTGCAGGGGGACGTGGAGAAGGGCGCAAAGGCCTGCCTTCCTGCAGGCGGCTGACGCCTGGGTGCTCTGGGCGTTAGAAGGTGGTGCCTCGGAAGGGAGGGGAGCGTCCAGGCGGGAGGAGCAGGCCACGCAGAGGCCCCGGGCGGGGATCAGCAAGGAGGCTGCGAGGCAGGCAGGGCGCCTGGTGGAAGAGGTTTGAGTGAGGAGGGCCTTGGTGGGTTGGCGGCGTCGAGCCAGTGTTGGGAAGGGGGCCGAGGGGGAACAGCATTGTGGCTGGCGGGGCTGGTGCAGGTCGGACCCTGGCCCGTCTGCCTTTCAGCGTTTACGCGTCTGATGCCCTGTCATCGCCTCTTGCAGTGTCTTTGGTGCAACACTGACAAGGCGTGCTTGGACTACCCGGTGACCAAAATCCTGCCGCCCAGCTCTCTCTGCAAGCTGAGCTCTGCGCGCTGGGGCGTGTGTTGGGGTAAGTCGCTGTTCTCATTGGCTTCTTGCAAAACCAGGGCCGTTTTGAAAAATTCTGGCTGTGCTCAGTTACTGTAAGCTGCCAGAAGCGGGGAGGTGGGGAGGCCGGCGCGAGCGGTGGCGTCTGGGAACGTGGCGGCCCGGGTCTGGAGGCTGCCCTGAAGGCCGCGGCCTTGGCTCTGCTCTGCAGGCGGCTCCCCACGCCCCGGGGCCACGCGGGTGGCGCGTCAGCACCTGTCTCAGTGGTGCTCTTTCTCCGAGGGAAGTGAGCCCTAGGATAGACCCAGGTTGTTTCCTAGGTGGCCTTTTACGTTGGTTTGTGGTGTGTGTTGCCACGTGGAACTCATTTTTATGAGTTGGGCTTATTAATCCTTTCCTTTATGGCTTCAGGTTTGGGGCCATCGAGAGGCCGCCTGGCTACAGGTCATAGGAGCCAGTGCTCTCGCAGAGAATTGTGATGATCTGTTTTATCTGTCTTTTTTCTAATTGATTTCCATCTCAGAATCTGTCAGCCTCCATCTGAAATGACTCACTTCTGATTTCACCAGCTGAAACCCAGGGAACCCAGAAGTTTGTGTCTGTGGGAGTGTGTGTATGGGTGTGTGTACATGTGCAGACACACCCGTCACGTCCTCCCAGCTGGCCGTTCCCTCTGCTGCCCTCACTCCAGAAAGGCTCCTTGGGCCATACGGCCGTCTGCTTCCATGTTAGCGGCTGCCTCCTCCGTGGAACCTTCCCTCCCCATCTGTTCCGCACAGACGGCTCCCGCGCCAGGGAACCAACCATCGGCATATGGGGCCTTAACTGTTAAAATGCTTTTAAACTGAAGCATGACTCTAACGCAGTGCACACGTGAGCCCTCGCTCCCTCTCTCCGGGCCCTAGACTCCAGAGGACACGCACACGTACACACGTGCAAGTACAGACACATGCGTGCATACAAATGCCCGTGTACTCAGTGAATTTTCACGTGAGTCTGCAGGTTATCGCCACTCAGCAAAACACACGGACCACGTCCGGCGCTCGCCTGTCCCTCAGGACACCGTGGGCGACTGCTGCGGTGCACTGGTGGACACCGGGCTGTGTGCGGCTGCCGTGTGCTCCCGCGTGGGCTGGACACAGACGCCCCCCGCCCTGGGCGTGCGCTTAGGAGCAGACTGCTGAGTGGTACCCCTTTCATGTCTAGCCTTAGTCGGTCGGCCACACGTTTCTCAAGAGTGGCTGCCCCAGTTGATGCCGCTCCAGGCAGCATGGGGGCACACGGGCTCACGGGGGGTGAGCAGGGGCGCGGGAGGGCAGGCTTTGTAGTAACGGGAGGGTGCAGTGCCCCCGGTTCCTGAGAGAAGGTGCGTTGGCCTTGTCGGGCTTATTCCTCGAGCCTGCAGGGAGCTGGGACCTCATCCACGGGAGCCGAGCGGGTGGGGCCTTGCGGTCAGGCCACTGGAGACCCTCTTGGTCCACCCCGTCAGGGCAGCACCTCACACTAACTCAGCCCTGTGCCACAGGTGCTTTTATTCTTACAAGTAACTGTAGAATCATCTTAACCAGTTCTAGGCAAAATTGTTTTGGGGTTGTGATTGTAATGACCTTAAATATATATGTTCAGGGGACTTCCATGGTGGTTCAGTGGTTAAGACTGCACTTCTACTGCAGGGGACCTGGGTTCGATCCCTGGTTGGGGAACTAAGATCCCACATGCTGCACAGCTCAGCCAAAAAACAAACAAAAATACATGCGCACACACACACACACACACACACACACACACACACACACACGTTCAGTTGGAGAACAGCAAGATCTTTACCGTTTGAACCCCGGTCTGGGAACGGGTGTCTCTCTCCGTTCAGGTCTAGTAAGTCCTAGAGTAGATTTCTCGGAAAGAAGCCCATAGTTTTGTTTCCCATCATGGTGGGATTTCTGTTTCTGTTTTATAATGGTTTAGCTGCTAATCAGAAAAGCTCTTGTGGGGGTAGGTGTATTTTAGAGCCAGCTGTCTCATTGGTCTCACGGGGTTTTGTTTTTTTTTGTTTTTTTTTTAAATTTTATTTTATTTATTTATTTTGGTGGCACCAGGTCTTAGTTGTGGCAGACGGGCTCCTTAGTTGTGGCACGTGGGCTCCTTAGTTGTGGCTCACAGGCGCCGTAGTTGTGGCACGCAGACTCTTAGTTGCAGCATGTGGGATCTAGTTCCCTGACCAGGAATCAAACCCACGTCCCCTGCATTGGGAGGCGGATTCTTAACCACTGCGCCACCAGGAAAGTCCCTCGCCGGTTTTTAAAGTTGATTGTTCTCGGGACTTCCCTGGTGGCACAGTGGTTAAGAATCCACCTGCCAACACAGGGGACACGGGTTCAGTCCCTGGTCCGGCAAGATCCCACATGCAGCGGAGCAACTAACCCTATGCACCACAACTACTGAGGCTGTGCTCTAGGGCCCTTGAGCCACAACTACTGAGCCTGTGCGCCACAACTACTGAAGCCCATGCGCCTAGATCCCATGCTCCACAACAAGAGAAGCCACCACAGTGAGAAGCCCGCGCACCACAATGAAGAGTAGCCCCCGCTCGCCACAACTAGAGAAAGTCCACGTGTAGCAACGAAGACCCAACTCAGCCAAAAATAAATAAATAAAATAAATTTATTTTAAAAAATAAATAAAAATAAAGTTGATTGTTCTCGAGTTCTCTAGTCAAAAAGTTACGCCATCTGCCTGTGGGGGTCTCCTGTTACTACTGTATCTTGCAATTCTGGCACTTCCAGAACAGGACAGAGGAGGAAAAACCACATGATTCAAAGCTCAGAAGGCAGAGCGAGTGCTGTCACACTGGCAGCCTGAGGGGGGCTGGGGGCAGCGGGGCACTGGTGTCTCCCTCCCCTCCCTGACCCAAGGAAGAGCTCTCACCTTCCGGACCCCAGCCCACCCCCCCCTCCCAACCAAGAAACCAGTGGCACCAGAGCTTACGAGCTGTGTGCGGCAGGGGGCCGTCCTGTGAGGGTCGTGCTGCTGTCCAGGGCGGGGCTGTGCTAACGGGAAGGTGTCAGCCTGTCCTGTGATGGGCTCTGGCTTGAATGGAGTGGAAAAGTACCGACTGACTGGTTTTAATTTGTAAATCCTCAAGAGAAGTTGGAAAGAATTGCAACTTGTTCTGAGTGCGTTTGGTCTGGACGGGAAGTCACAGTCACCGTTTTCCAGCCCGCGGGCGTTGGCCTGGGCCGTGGCTCCAGCTGGTGCTCAGCCCGTGCGGGCAGACGTGTGTCCTGTTGGCAGCAGATGGGAGGCTCTGGGCTTTGACTTAGATAATCACGGAAGCCGCATCGGGCTTAGCATCCGATTCCGCGAGATTGAGTCAAGTGTCGTAGCAGCTGAGTGCACCGCGGAGCTTCTCTTTCTTCCTGGTTTTGTTAACTGTTCTCAGGTTGGAAACAGCCTTTCAGCATCAGGTGATGAGAAAAGCTACCTGTTGCTTCAGGTTGATGGAAATGGTGACGAAGTCACAGCAGCAGGCTGAGGAAGGCGGGGGTGTCGTCGTCCGTCCCCGCCCCCCCCCCGGAGGGGGCGGGGCCTGAGCGGGGCCCTGACTCTGCGCCTTTGCGTTGGCAGTGAACTTCGAGGCCCTGATCATCGCCCTGTCAGTGCTGGGGGGCGCCCTGCTGCTGGGCGTCGCCTGCTGCTGCTGCTGCTGCTGCTATGGGAAGCGGCGGAGCCGGCGGCCGGACAAGAGCGAGGAGAGGGCCGCTCGGGAGCGCGAGGAGCGCCGGGTCCGCCAGGAGGAGCGGTGAGGCCCCGCGACCGGGGCGGTTACTCGGTCCCAGCTTTCTCCACGTGGAAAAGTCAGGACCGTGTCGGGCGTCCGAGGGGGCTTCTCGGTGGTGGCGTGGAGGGTGGGAAGCCGCGTGGCAGGGACCTGGCCGGTGGCCGCCAGCCCGGAGTTCGGGGCCTGTCCGGTTCTGAGCCCGTGGGGGCTCAGCAGGAGGAAGGCTTCTGACCGGGGTCTCCTGTCTGTCCGAGCCCGCACCAGGCCTTTTGTGTGACTAGTGCTCTGGTGACCGTGCGTCCCAGGTTCCGGAGCCCTTTGGCGTGCGCGCGGTGGGGCTGGGGGGCTTGTCAGCCCGCAGCTGCTGGGGCCAAGGCTCCTGCGTGTTCCTAACCATCTTCAGAACCAAGCGTAAGATCTTTGCTGATTGGTTCGTTTTCATGCGGAAAAAAATGTCCTCAATCACAGCACGGGGTATTGGAATTGCTTTTCTTGAAATGAAGGGGTCCGTGCTCAGCACCCTGCCCGTCCCGGTGGGAGCGTGGCCGTGGCCACGTCAGAGCCGCCACCACCTGGCTCTGGCTCCCGGAGGCCACAGGGAGTGAAAGGCACAGCTGTTGGAATTACACTGTGGGGACTTCCCTGGCGGTCCAGTGGTTAGAGCTCTGCGCTTCCACTGCAGGGGGCCCGGCTTTGATCCCTGGTTGGGGAACTAAGATCCCGCAAGCCCCGCAGACACACACACACACACACACACACACAAGAAATTTACACTGTAATTTGCTGCTGAACGAGATTTCTATGTTTTCTAGGAGAGCAGAGATGAAGTCAAGACATGATGAAATCAGAAGGAAATATGGTGAGAATCGCCTGGCTCTCCATTTCCGTTGGCAGGAGCTGGCCTGGCCGTCTTGGCCACGTCCAGCGCCCGGCGGGCTCTGCTGTAGGGTGTGGGCTGCACCGGGAGCGGCTTCTCGTAAGACGAGGCATGCGAGTGTTTCTGCCTCTGCCGGCCTTCCTGGCACCTGTTTGCTGGTGAAGTGCTGTCGCCCTTTCCCACCTTGTGGTCTTGTTTGCCCTACGGTGGGGTGAGTCCCTTACCTGCGGGGCTTTGCCCGCCTTCTCCCTTGTGCTGGAGTTGCTCCTGGCCCGCCTCCTGACCGAGTCGGCAGTAGCCACACTGAGGCCTTGGACCGCTTGTTTCCCGGGAGCTGTGTCGTGGTTCTGTTCTGGGTTTTTGTTTGGTGAGGTTTTCGGTGGGGGGACTATTTTTTCGGTGTTTGAGAGCATTGAACCTGCTCCTGTGTTTAGCTGGCTCTGTACTGATTTTCAAACCACCGATATCATTGGTGTTTTCTGCTCCCTGGCACTTGGTTTCCAACGAAATTTGGAAATCATGGAAAGGAGCTTTTGGGCATCTGATTAACATTAATGTAAATAAAAGACAGGATGGTTGTGTGCTCGTGTGCGTGTACACACACACACACAACACAGCACAGGTAGTGATGGGATCCTGGACCTTGGCTCTGCCCGGCCTGCACGAGGCCTTTTCTGGAACAGTCACGGATTCGCTGTGTTCCTGTCTTGGAGCTGGTCAGTTGCTCTTTAATTGCACTGAAAGAATTATCTTGTGCCCTTTGTGTAAAGCCCTTTGAGTGGCCTGGACTTGGGAAGGAGGAACCCTCAGCTGTGGGGAACCTTCGAGCTCCTGGTGGGAGCGGGAGGGAGGTGCTTGGCCTTATTAACACCAAATGCACCGCAGACGAAACCATCTCTGGAGTTTAGAAGGCCTTTGGTTTCTTTATCACAAAGCAGTTTATGTCTGTTTTTCCCTCTAAACTAGAAGTAGAGCCAGGATCTGGGGGGTTTTTTGGGGTTTTGTTTTCCCAACAGGGCCTTAACAAGACTGCTCATATTTGGTATTTGGCACATGATAATTTTTTACCCAAAACCAGCTGTGTGCTCCGCCCCACCGCCAGGCTGAGCGCTTCCCGGCCCAGGCTGAGCTCTTCCCCACCCCAGGCTAAGCTCGCCCTGTTCCTCTGACAGAAGGGCATTCTCCCCTCTGCCCTTACCTTTCCCCCATTGTCCCCTGCCCCCCAAAACCCTGTGTAAGTAGATGTGTTGCAGTGCCTCCGGATAGTTGCGTGTACAGACCAGATGTTTAAAGAGGGGAGAGGGTGTGTTTCCACGATGCAGAGAGAAAACTCCGAGTCTTTGGGTACTTAGCTCCTTCACAGTTAAACTGACGGTCACCTTCTTTGTGTGGCCTTAATTCTGAAAATCAATCAGCATTTATAAGAACATCTAAAGTAAGGTGGTTTTGTTTTGTTTTCTTCTGTATAATTTAGAGAGAATCAGCAAACAAGTCTTTATTTCTTAGGATCTGCGTTTCTTAGAAATACCGTTTCCAATAAATTCCACTTCAGTTTTAAAGTCACCTGTGGTGCGCCTTTCGCGAAAGGTTAAGGGTAGTGTTTGAGCCTGCTTAGCGTACCCGTCTTCCTTTTCGCCTCAGTAAATCTTCATAGAAGACACCACGTGCTGCTTTCTGACCCTCGTTTCCTGTTGGCTGAGTGCATTTCTAATCAGGCCCGTTTTGTTTTCAGGTTTGTTTAGAGAAGAAAACCCATATGCTAGATTCGAGAACAACTGAGATGCACTTCGTGGCACGGCGAGCGGTCTCCACGCCTTTCCTCGGGCTGTGGGTCAGCAGGGACCCGCTGCCCTGTCCGCCTCCGACCCTGGGGAGGGAAGCTGCCCTCCAGGCCCAGGCCTGGGAGCTTCTGTTCCCTCTTCTCTCATTTCTGTATTTAGTCACTTGAGACATTAAGACTGTCAGGGCTTTTCTGTTGTTCATTTGGGGAGGAAACTGCACATCCCAGGCCTCTGCTCCGTCTGCGAGCCAGTGCAGACCGTCTCCCTGCGTCCGGGCCTGCGCAGCTCCACGCGCAGGAAGTGGGGCGTCTGCAGCCCGCCTTGGGGCCACCCTCCAGCCCCTGTCATTTCCCCAGAAAAGCACAGACGACTTGCTGTTGACCTCGGGGTACAGGATGCAGTCGGACGAGGGTTTGCTTTCTGACCTTGACTATACCGAATAGCATTGAGCGGTAGTTAAACTCACCTTACGTCTTTTTTTTTTTTTTTAAATAATTCTTGGATTTTATTCTCCCACCTAAAAGATTCCACCAAAAAACTTTACTGTCAAAGTTCAGGCCACTTATGGGATGATTTTTTAGTGTGTCTCTTTACTGGAACATCAAGATATTTTTCCAATAAAAGTTTGAATTATAAAACCTCTCTGAAGGGCAGTAGTCGGTCAGGTGCTGGTGTGTGGATGGCAGGGGGGCGTGTCTAAGAGGCTTCGCCTGCCTCCTTTCCCGCCCCGTTGACCACAGGCCTCAGGCCCCAGGGGCGGAGTCTCCTGAATCAGACCTTCCCTGCCATCTGCGATGGTCACCTAGGGCTCGCAGGTGACCGGAGGTCCGCCCTCGGCAGTCAGTGGCCTGCACTAGCCAGGCTCCACGGGGCCGCTGATGGGATCGCCACGCACGACAGATGCTGGCGGTTGTCCTGCTTGGCCGACAACCTGAGCTCCCGGCCTGCTCCTTTGTCTCGGCCGTGTTCTGGGAACTTCCTTCAGTGGCCGCACGTGGTGGTTCCTTTTCTTCCAGATCAAGACGCATGACTGCAGTAAATGGTCTGAGCGCTTCCTGGCAGGGACAGCAGACCGTGGAGTCACCGTGAACAGCCTTTCTTAAATCTGAAAATAGTCCTAGTTGCCAAATTGCTTTGAATGTGAAAACCATTGAGCTTTGGGGAGGCGGGTGAACAAGCACATGAAGTGAGTGAGTTCGTGCGGACCCAGTGATCAAAGGACATGTCGTCAAACGGTTGCACGTGCCTTGTTAGCTACACAGATCTGTTTAACAATTCTACCTTTAAGTTTCACAAACAACCTTTAACAAACTCTTTAGTCTTATTTCTCTGGTTTCTTGGGCATTTGATAGCAGTGAAAGTATTATGAAACATTCCTAAGTATTTTATAACAGTTTGCAAATTTTTACTTTCTACTGTTTGTTCATGAAAGAAACTTTGTGATAGACTTCAGTGAACTTTGTGTTAACACGGTAGTTGGTGTGGATGTAAAATCACTCTCTTGACTTGAGGCTGCCGAGCTGAAAGCAGAGCCGGGTTGTCAGAGCGAGTCATTAGAGCGGGCGCCGTCCTCCCACACAGCCCAGGGCCCGCCCCGGGAGCGTCACTGTAGCCGTGAGCTTCTGAGATGGTACTAAGAGCAGCCAAAACTGTAACCTCAAGGAGACCATGAGCCTGAGTGCCTTAATCTTTAACCAGTTTCCAGCCAGCAGATTAATACACGCTTTTGTTGACTCTGCTTTGCGTTCCTTGTGTTTCATTTCTGGGCGGTGTGGACGTGATTGCTTGGGGAGTGAGGACAGGGGGACTGTCCGGGTAAAGAGGGGCTTCTGCACCCATCGGTGTGAACGAGCAGCCTCCCTCCCAACACGCGGCCGGCGGGGATCGGCCCCGCCGTGTGTCCCTGCTGCAGCGCTGGGATCAGGTACAGAGGGCTGCAGGGGAAGCAGCTGTACCTTTGCGCTTGGAGTCCTTGGCTCTCCTGTTTGAAGCAAGTGACCAGCAACAGACTTCTCCCACGCTAAAGCCCAGGGGTTTTTTGAGCCCGTCTCCTTGCTGGGCCCTTCTCTGCTCCAAACTGCAATGTTTTGGTTGGCTTGGCCTCACTGTGCGTTGGGCACAGGAACTTGCCTTCAGTGACAGGACTGCTGACGGTGACAGGAAGGGGGCGGCGGGCACTGCTGGCCCCTCTGGCCACCCCCGGGAGGAGGAACGACCCACGCCCGGGACCGAGCGGCTCAAAGACACACCCCGGGGCCCGGCTTCTCGCGAGGGGAAACCGTGGTGGGAGCGAAGCTGGATGGCTGCTTGGGGGAGCCGGCCCCTTTCCCCAGAGGGTCCGGGCGCCCCCTGCCCAAGGGACGGAGAGGTTGTGCCAGCTCGTCAGGAGCCCACCCGCTCGGCGGCTCTGACCCCGCGGTCCTGGGCTCCAGAGCGTGGTGGCCGTGGGTCCGGCGTCAGAGCCGGGCCAGCTCCCTCACCCTCTCCCCCTGCTCAGGGTCCCCCAGGCCCCGGTGACCCCGACTCCACGTTCCCGCCCCTCTCCCCGAGCGGGGCACCAGGGTAACGTGCCCTGAGCCGAGGCCGCTTCCTCCCCCACCCTGGGCCCCACCGGCCCTAGCTGAGCATCTGGGCTGCCCCCGCCTCCTGTGCACCAGGCCCACCGCCTCCAGGGATGTCGGAGTGCACTGCGGATGACCGGACCAGGAGGTCGCCCGGCCGAGGTCAGCGTGGAGGCGCTCTGCTCTCCCAACCCGTGCAGGCACCCGCTGGCTGGCGACCTCGGCCGGCGGGGTCGGGAGAAGAGAGCAGGGCCCGGGTGCCAGGAGCTGCGACCCCAGGGCCCTGGCTGTGAGCCACAGCCGTTCTTCAGGACCCGTCTGCTCTGTAACAGCCACAGAGGGGGTTCAGTTGGCCGTGGGGTATCTGCTCAGGTCACCATGACAAGCACCGCAGACTTGGGGCTTAAACAACAGACATGCATCGTCTCACAGTCTGGAGGCTGGGAGTCCGAGGCCCAGGGGTCGCAGGGCTGTCCCTCCCGAGGCCTCCTGGGCATGTGGGCAGCCGTCCCCTCCCCGTGCCCCCGCGTGCTCGTCCCGTGTGTGCCTGTGTCCTCGTCTCTCCTCGTAAGGACCCGGTCAGGTTGGATTAGGACCCACCCAGCGACCTCGTTTTAACGTCATTACCTCATTAAAGGTCCTCTCTCCGCATTCTGCACGTTCTGAGATGCTGGGATTAGGGCTCTGGCTTGTGAACTTGGGGGACACAGTCCAGCTAGTCACAGGCAGGGAGCCTTGCGTCCGAGCCTGGGGGGTGCCCTGACCTGCAGCACTCCCTCTGGGGATGTGGCGCCTCTGGTCCACCTCCCGCAGCAGGGGGTAGGGCTCCGCGGGCTTCCACGGGGCCCTTGTACGGCGTGGCCTCCGCTCCGGCCTGGAGCACAAGTTGGGAGACTCCACGGGGCGCCAAGTGTGCTTGTTCCCGCTACACGTTCTGGGCCTCTGGTTCCCACGGGCCCACGGTGCGCGAGATGGGGTGAGACCTATTCTCATCCGGCCTCCACAAGCCCACTCTGGCCAGTGGACCTCAGTGGCTGACCGGGCCTCTTCAGAGCTGGTGTGTAGTAACCCCTGAGGGTCAGGGGCTTTCCTTTGCTCCAGGACACAGTGACCCTTGAAAATGGTCCTCGGTCCCTCTGAGGAAGCCCTGAGAGCCACTTGCTGGTCTCACCTGTGGCTGAATTGCAGGCTCCTTCCTCACCAGTCCCGGAAGCTGCTGGGACGAGCCAGGCACCCCCGTTACGGTGACGGGTTGGGGCTTGACCAAAAGACCTAGAATTATCCTGCCTGCTAGTTTAGCAGCTGTGCATCAGTTTCATTCCCAGGGTCCCTGCCATCGGTTCAAAAAATTCTGATTCCTCTCCTTCCATGATTATTTGCTCTGTGTCTGTCTCTAGCGTTAAGCACTGACATCTGGTACCACCACGCCAGGACCCCTCATCCCCAGGGAGATCGGGTGACCCTGGCAGCCTCCCCGGTCTGCAGAGGACAGCCGCCGAGGCGCTTTGCCCATGCATTTCTCCATGGCTCTGTGCAGGGAGTGTCCTGAGCTCAGCTGGAGGGGAGGGGCGCAGGCTCACGTAACAGGCCCACCGACACCCCCGTTTCTGGGATCCCAGGCCTTTGCTCCGCAGCAGCGGGCCTGCGCCTCAGCTGCTCACGGCGCTCGCCAGTGCCAGCCCGCACTCCCAGCCACACCCACCTCATGGGTCTCATTTCACAGGTGGGTTTTTCCCAACATCTCCACGTGGTTCTAATGCACAGCCGAGCCTGAGAACCACTGCCCTCGGGGCTTGCTCCTCATGGCGCGGCCCAGGTTTTAGTAGACCGGCATCACCTGGGAGCTCGACAGGCCTGCAGAACGTCAGTCCCTACCCAAGACCTGCCGAGTCAGAACCTGCGTTTCGCCAAGATTCCCTGACGATTTGTCTACAGCGTCCCATCTGAGCAGCACCGCTGTCCACCAGGGGTTCTCAAGCTTGAGCTGCGTCGGAACCCCCTGGAAGGCTCATAAAACCCAGATGGCGGGGCCCCACCCCAGAGTTTCCGATCCAGCGGGTCTGGGAGGGGCCCCAGAGTGTGCACTTGTAATGCGTTTCCAGCAGATGTGGGTGCTGCTGGTCCAGGGACGTCGGGAAGATTGCTGTAGAATGCCAGGGACGTTTGTTATTCTAAGCGGTTGGATGCCGGTGATGCCCACGTTTCCGTTAGCCAGACTGGTGACACCATCCCCGCATCCTGGGGCGGCTGTCACGGAGGTACCTTCAGCCCAGTCAGGCTTGTGCATCATCTCCCTGGCCTGACAGGTGTGAGGTCTGTTTCTAGGATGTTCCCAGACCCTGCCAGTTTAGCTGGTGAGGACCCATGACCTTCGGGTAGTTGTGTGGACCTCTGACCCTTCTTTGGGGCCGGGAGGCCGTCAGTGGAGAGGCCCCGCCTCCCTAGGGGAGGGGCCGGTGGGGTCATGTGACTGGGGCTGCCTGAGGGCCAGGCAGGGAGGGAAGAGGGATAAAATGAAGGATCCCTGACGCTCTCTGGACCACAGGACCCCTTTTCCCGTTTTCTGTGGCCAGAGGGATGGGTTTTCTCCTGAGGTTTGGGGTGCCTGGTCGGCGGCCACAGTGCAGCTCCAGGATCGGGGTCTCTTCAGGACAGGATCCGGTGAGTAAAAAGCACAAAACCAGCCAACCGACCAACCAACCAAAACCTGGGTTCACTCACATGCTTTGGCTCGCAGGGTCTCCTTTCCTCTGGCCAGAGAGGGAGGCTTTCTCTTGGAGGTTTTGACACCTGCACTGGTATGTAATCCCACACTGGGGTCGCGCTCTGGTCGAAGCTGGCCGATGAAAGAGGAGGAACACTAGGAAAGTCACCCCATCAGGTCTCTAAGTTTTGGGTCTGCTCTCAAAGCTGCCTGCTATTCCTGATCTTTCAGAGTCCTCGGAGGGTTGTGTCCTGTCCACACCAGAAGTCTCTCCTTGGCTTCTGCAGGCTGGTTTGCTGAGTATAGAGACCTGAGCGTCGTGTGTGTAGAGGTAGCGTGTCCTCGTCCTCATTGTCTTCGGCTTGCACCGTTTCTGCATCAGGTGTGCTGTGATTCTGATCCTTGTTCCTGTGCACGTAACGTGTCCTTTTTCCCCTCTCTCTGCCTTCGAGGTGTCTTCCTTATCTTTGGTTTTCATCGCTTGAATATGATGTGTCTTGTTGTGCCTTTTGTATGTTTATTATATATATTATTAAATGTATATATTTAAATCCTTCTGAATTTGGATCTGTGCTGTGGTGTCTTTATTTTCAGAAAATGTGTAGCCATTATTTTTTCCAACATTTCTCCTGCCCACTCTCTCCTCTCCTTCTGTGACTCCAATTACACATGTGTTAGACCACTGGAAATTATTACAGGGCTTCCATTTGCTCTGCTCTGTTGGCGGGGTGGGGGTCCACCTTTCCTCTTTGTTTAGTCTGGGTAATTTCCACAGTCTTATCTTGAAGCTCATGATTCTCTCCTCATCCGTGCTGAGTCTACTCGTGAGCCTGTTGAAGGCATTCTTCACCTCTGTTACTCTGTTTTTACTTCCAGCATTTCCACTGGCCTCTTCCTCAGAGTCTCCGTCTCTGTGCTGAAAGTCTCCCCGCCCTTTTCTTCATGTTATCTTTCCCACTAGAGCCTTGACATAAATCCTGTCAGACAATCCCAGCATTTGAGTCACATCTGAGTCTGGTTCTGTTGATTTTCATGTCTTGATTGTGGAGGGTTTTTTCTTCTTTTTTGAGTCTTGTAATTACTTACTGAAAGCCAGATATTGTCTTTAGGGCAGTAGAGACTGAGGTTAGCAGTATTTATATCTGGAAATGGACATTCCTCCTCTTCTTCTGTTTGGCTGCCATTGCAGGGGTCAGGCAGGCTAGGGGCTGACTGGCTCTGGGTTTTGTGGTTGCCGTGGTTACCTTTAGTGTCCACTGACCTCAAATTCCTCTGGCATGGCCTCGTGCTGAGGGTGGAGGATGGTTTGCTGGAGGGTTTTTCTCTGCCTTGAATGCCAGGCCTCCCCTGTGCACCTCGGGAAGAGGCTCTCTCCAGCCTCTTGCTCCTCTCTCCCCTCACTGTGATGGGCCCCTCCAGCTTGCTTCTTGGCGCTGACTGTCCTGGAACGGGGCATGGCTGGTAGGGCTTGCTGTTGCCCTGATCCAGGTCCACATTGATGCAGGCCTCATGTCCTTGGATCTTGGGGTGGGACTTATTCAGTGATCCTGTTTCCTCTCCAGAGACAGAAGACCTCCAAGGGGCTGGGCCCAGGATGTATTCTGACAATAAGGACAGTGAAATGATACCTTTAAAGGCTTTAAGCTCAGATTTCTTTCTTTTTTTTTTTTTAATTTTTAATTTATTTTTGGCTGGGTTGGGTCTTCGTTGCTGCACGCGGGCTTCTCATTGCGGTGGCTTCTCGTTGCGGAGCACGGGCTCTTGGCAGGCGGGCTTCAGTAGTTGCAGCACGTGGGCTCAGTAGCTCTGAGGCATGTGGGATCTTCCCAGACCAGGGATCGAACCCATGTCCCCTGCATTGGCAGGCAGATTCTTAACCACTGCGCCACCAGGGAAGTCCCTAAGCTCAGATTTCTATACTCAGAAAACTAACCTTCAAAAATGGAGAGAGTTCTGGTGTGGACAAGACAAAGTAAACAACTGTCTGAGACTCTGAAAGCTTAATAATAGCAGGCAGATTAGGGAGAGGGCCCAAAACTTAAAGACTAGGAAGCCAAAATCCCAGCTTTCTGATAGATTTAGGAAAAGTTATGATTTTGAGGTTGTCCAGCTTTTCTTGTTTTCAGACGGGGGTAATGATCATTCCAGCTTTCGACATCCTAGGCAGAACTCGCCCTCTGTATGATTTTGCTTCTTACAATTTAATGAGGTTTTCTTAAAGACCTAATATGTGCTCAAACTTTGTAAATATTCCACAGGTGATTAAAAATATTACATAAATTTTTCATTGGTTTCCAAATTCTTTCTCTCTCTATGCATTTTCATGAACTTATTGATTATGTTATTCAGATCTTCTATATGCTTACTTAGTCTTTGTCATTGTGACACCTTTCAGAAAGAAGAGGGACCCTCACCCAAAATTTGGTCCAGTTGTCAAGACTGGTGACAACACACACACACACATCAAGAGGGTATGGAAATGTTCATCCCTCACATAAGGAGGCTTTCTAGGGAGAGCAGTGCAGGCCTCCCAAGCTGGTCTGAAAATGGCTTGAGAGCCAGGAAAGGAGATGCACTTGGGGCTTCTGTTGTGCTAGGGCGGGGCCATGGTGAGGGTTTCTGCATGGGCAGGTGCTTGAGTGGTTTGAATTTCCCACCAGTACCAAAGGAGGCAGCGCTCAGTCTTTATCTGCCTGCTAAGATGTGGGGAAGAAAGAAAAGAGGCAGGGATGAGGCTTTAAAGATGTCAGCTGTTAAACATAAAAAAAAACAGAGTCAGACCCTATTTGCATTTTTCTACCTGCTTCTTGGTGGCATGGACCCATTACTAATGTAATATATCTCTCATTGTCCATTTAATGCTTTGCAGTTTGAAATGTATTTTATCTGATATGAAAACTGTAATAAGCTATAGCATTTTTGCCTTTTATTTTTACCCTTTCTCTACTCTACAGTAGAAGAAAACATAGTTGTATTTTTTTGACCCACGTAGGGAGCCACTGTTTTAAATAGAACAATTTAATCCATACATATCTAGTATGATTGCTGATCTTTACTTATTCTTACTATCTTATTTTGTATGCTCTATTCTACTTTCTTGTTGTAGAGCTGGTATAATTGCCTTTGCTTGAATCCTTGCTCTGCTGCTTTTAGTAACCAGGTAAACTTGGATGTGAAACTTGTGCCTCAGCTTCCATATCTGTGAAATGGTACAATAATGGTACCTACCTCATTCCATTAATGTGTATGAAGGTATGAGAGTGCAAGTCACATAAGTGCTACATAAATGTCTTCTGTTATTTCTATTGTTTCCTTTTATCTGTTTTCATGACGTTGTCAGATTGGTTGAGTTTTGTTGTTGCATTGTTCTTGCAGTGGTTTGAAAGTTATTTCTCCTATCCTTGGGACAATCTTCTCCCTCTGCTTCTATTTTCTTCTGACCTACCTTCCAGTTCATAATAATCTCTTCCACCGTGTCTAATCTGTTGTTAAACCCATCTACTGAATTCATAGTCTCAGTGATTGTATTTGTTTTTCAAATTTCCATTTCTTTATAGATTTCACTAATCTGCTGAAAATTTCCATCTCATAGTCTATTTCCTTGAACATATTAGAGTTATTTAAAAATCTATCTAATAATGCCAATATCCTGTTCTCCTGTGGATTTATTACTAATATATACATACTTTCTCCCTTGGTTTTGGATCATTTGTTTTCTGGTTTTGTGAATTTTTATTCTGTTCTGGATATCGTCTATGAAGATATTTTAGTTAACCTGAGGCCCCAGGTGCTGCTGCTGTCCTCCAGAGATTTCCTTCAGGCTGGCAATGGGCAGGAGAGCAGATCAGCTTGGTGCAATTTGGGAGTGAGCCGTTTGGATGCTGGGTTTCAGTCTGTGAGGATTGATCTACACCTCAGCCTCACTCCTTTGTTGTAGGTTTCAGTGTTCCAGCTGAAGGTCCAGGTTATTATCAGAGCCCCCCGACCAGTTTATCTTGCAGTAGGTCCCGCCCAGTTATTGTCTCCCCCATCCTTTGAGGCTCAAAAGCTGTGCTCAGTGTCTCAACTTCTTGTGTGCCGCACGTATTAGGGACTGCACTGTGTGTCTCCCTCCCTCCCTCCCTCTCCCTCTCCCCCTCCCCTGCACACACAGAGGAAAGCCATGCGAGGACACGGGGAGATGGCGGCCATCTACAAGCCAAGGAGAGAGGCCTCAGGAGATACCCATCCTGCCCACACCTTGATCTTGGACTTCCAGCCTCCAGAACTGTGAGAGACTATTTGTTTAAGCTGCCCAGTCTGTGGTATTTTGTTATGGCTGCTGAGCTGACTAAAACATCATACTAATCGCTAAATATCTCAAAAGGAAAACCACGTCCCTTCTTTCTGGGATCTTCGCTCCTCAAGAAAGTCTTCTCTGTTTTGGCAGTTATCGGGTGTCTTCAAACAGATTTTCAAAATATTTTATACAGATTTTCTTGTCGTTCAAAACCATAATAGTTTTATAATTTGCTTTTAAAAAAACACATAATGTGTGAGCATCTTTTACTGTTATCAACTACTCTTTCTTTTTACACATTCAATAGTGGCATAGCCTTTCATTGTATGAATCAACCATAGTTTAATTCCTTCTTGTAACACATTTAGATACTGTATTTCATCAATTCTAATTGGGGTGTCTTGCATCCATAACCTGTCATAGTTTAACGTGTGTGTTAAATAAAACAATGTTTTATGATTGCTGATGTCTTAGAGTCGATGATGGATGATGGGTCCAAGCTCTGCCCACCTGAAGTTACACCACAGCCAATAATCTTGGGGGGGGTCTGGTTCCCATTGTCCACCCCTGTCCTGGAAGGGGCCAGTTCCTGGAGACTCCCCTCTCCAGGAAGCACAGCTCGAGCTGGCCACTGTGCCTGGGGAGTCCCCTGGTAGAGGCACCACAGTCCAGGGTAAAAGGGACCAAACCCTTGGACCCGGCTGAGATGGAGGTCGGCTCTGACCAGAACTTCCAATGGACAGACTTCGTCAGCCTGTGACATGGCAGCTCCATTCTGGGGGGCCCCCTTTCCCTGTCCTAAATGGTGCCTCTAGCCCAGGAAGTGAATTCTGAAGAGTCAAAACTGGTTTGTGAAATTAAGGACCGTGAAAACTTGGCTCTATGGCCTTTCAGTGTTAACAGGAAATGAGCTGAACCCAGTGGGCTAGGTCACTGTCTCCCAGATGCTCAGCTTCCACTGGCTGGGCTCCGAAGGCCCCAAAGGGGGCTGGACAAGGGGAGACAAAGGAGCCGCAGAGAGTCAGCCTGGCTGAGCGCAGAGTGAGAAGTGGACGGAGTGAGAGAGACTTTCCACCTCCCTGACCCCCTCCTAGAAATGCCCCGTTTAGGCCTCTGTCCACTGGGAGCTCTGGGTGGAAGCAGCTGGACTTGTGTGGCCTCGCCAAATGAACACGTGCCGTATGTGTCCTTAGTGGACGGAGCTGCCCAGTGGGTCAGCCCGGTAGGCCTTCTTCCTTCACCCCCACTTCCTCAGGACCTGACACTCGGCTCCTCTGTGAAGGTGAACCGAGCCTTTCCTAGCCCTGGGGTCGCCTCCCTGGGGTCGTCCCCCGGGCAGCTCTCTCTCACGCACGTCCGCCAGGGCCACTGGAGGTGGTTCACCTGGCTGGCTTTATTGTCCTTGTTTCCCTGTGAGACGCACTCATCACAGAAGCCAGTGGACACACCCGGTCTCAGCTGGTGGAGCTGCGGCAGGTGAGGGGCCAGTTCGGGGGACGGACGGGCCATTCTCAGGCGCCAAGATAATGTGCCAGGCCTGCCCCCGACCCCGCACCTGTAGGGCTGATGGCCTGGCTCTCCGTGCACGCTTGGGGTCCCAGCGCGCCCCACCCACACAGCTGCCCCCTTCCCCCACGACCCTAGCTGCCCTGTGCTCCCCCGGCTCCCAGCGCGCCCCGCGAAGTACGGACGCCGGACCGCGCGGGCCCCGCCGGCTGACGCATTTGAAACCGCCAGGAACCTCGACCGGCCGGGCACGCGCCCGACGCCCGGGAGCGCGCCTCGTGCACGCGCGCCCCACCGCGTGACCCGCGCCGGCCAACCTGCGCGCGGGGATTTGGGGGCAAAGCGCGGCCCCGCGAGCAGCTGCGGCGGGAGAGCGGCGGGCCGAGAGCGTGAGTCGCCCGCTCGGCGCTGCCTGCTGCCCCGCCGCCCGCCGCGCGCAGCCATGTCCGAGGAGAAGCCCAAGGTAAGGCCCGGCGGGCGCGGGCCGGGCCCCGGACTCGGCCCCCCCCCGCCCGCGTCGCCCCCGTGCCCCGGGCCCCGCCGCCCTCCGCCGCCGGCCTCCGGGCCCCAGGCCCGGCGGCGTCGCCAGGCCTCCCCGCCTTCCTCCCCCCTCCCCTCTCCAACCCCCGCCTCCCCCTCCCCGCACCGCCCGGCTCCCCTCCCCCGCACGTCCCGCCCTCCGCCCAGGCCCCGCCCCGCCCTCGAGCTCCGCCCCGGCCCGGGCCCCGCCCCCCGGCTCCCTCCGCCCAGACTCCTCCTCCGCGGTCCGAGCTCCACCCCTCCGGTGGGCCGAGTCCGGGAGAGCGGGCGATTCTAACCCGGGCCGTCCTGGCTGCGACCCTCTCCCTCCGCTGACATCGCGCCCCCGTCCCCAGTTCTTCTCTGGGACCGCCTCTCCCCAGGACCTCTTCCCTCGCCGGGACCCTCCCCCACTACGCCCCTTACGCGGGGACCCACGGTCCGGGCCGGCGTGGGCCCTACTGTCCCGCGTGCGCGGGGCCCCCTCCTTAGTCCTCACTGCGGAGCGCCGAGAGGGCGCAGGCTGGGCAGGGGCTCTGAGAGGCCGGACCTGTCTGGACGCACTGCCGCCCCCAGGGTGTGCGCCCACCTCCCGTCGCTGTCACCCGGTGTGCGCTCCGCACTCTGGTGCCCTGGCCGGCAGTCCTCGCGAAGGCCCGCGGTTGTGCTAACTAGTCTTAAAAACAGGTTTCTGGAGCTCTTCGTCTGCACTCTTGGGGTCTTTTTGAAGTGGACCATCTGCTGCGCATTGAGTGCTTTGCGTGCAGGCTCCCGCTGACCCCGCTGATGCTGGAGGTTGAGCTGAGGTTGGGGCCCCCGGTCACGGAGCCCCTCCCTGGTCGGGATCACACGGTGGGGCTCCGGAAGCTGCCCTCTCCTGTGAGAAAGTCACCCTCCAGGAGCCTCCTCCCTCCAGGTGCAGTTGGAACTGCCTTTGCTTTTCACGCTTGGGGAGGCCAAATGTAAATGCCCTTTCTTTATGATTTCTAGGTGGCCTCCTCTTACTGTAGTTTATAGGCAACGAAATACACACAGTACCATCCCTTCAGTGTGTTTAAACTTAACTCTCCCACGTGGTCAACGTCCAAGGCCCGATTCAGTCGAATAAACTTGTTTTAACTACTTCCAAGGCAACTGGATGGTTGTGCCTCATGCCCCACCAGTGCCCACTGTGCCTGCCGGGCACTGCGCCCTACCTGGAGCCACTCTCTCCTCTGGGCCTGGAGAGGAGAGGGTAGGAGGTGCACTCCCAGGCCACCTTGGCAGAAAGAAAACCTTGTGGATTAGTTGGGAAAGACAGTTTGCCTCCCCTGGAGAGCCCAGGCGGGGGAGTGACGGTGTCAACTGTGGTTCTGGTTTTTAGGCTCCCGTCCCCTCCTCTCTTCTAAGTTCCTTTGTTTATTAGGCATTCACCGGGGGTCTGGGACAGGCCATTTGTTCTTGGTGTCTTTCTCTGCCTGGTCCACCCTCTTTCTGTTTTGTGTTCTGGCCCCTGCGTCTCTTTGTTTTGAACACACCCATATTTTTTCATTAAAAAAGCAAATGCATCCTCTATCCACATGCAAAAGAATGAAGTTGGACCTTTCTTAACGCCATATGCAAAAATTAAGTCAAGATGGTTCGAGGACTTAAATGTAAGACCTAAAACAATAAAACTTTTAGGAGAAAACAGAACAAAAGCTCCATGACGTTGGACTTGGTGATGATTTCTCGGATATGACACCAAGGGCACAGGTAACATGAAAAAAATAAACTAGACTCATGAAAATTAAAAAATTTTGTACATCAAAAGACACTGTGAACAGAGTAAAAAGCCAACCCACAGAAGGGGAGAAGATATTTTCAAATCACTATCAACCAAAAAAAGGACCACAGAAGGCTGCAGATAAGAAAAGAATTTATTTGGGGTGTTAAGAATTGCAATTTGGGAGACACAGATTTGGGTAAAACCGAAAGAGCTTTCGAGGAAGAGAAAGAATCAGGGGCTTTATAATAAAGGCGAAAGCCACGAGGCTGAGCTCTGATGCAAGAAAGGAAATATTTGTCCTTAAGGGATGGCTGTCACGAGTTGTTTTAGGGTCTGGGTCCCACAGGTATCTTGAGTTTCTGGCAGGTGTCCTGGATGCCTTCATCAGGACAGGACGTGGTCACAGGGTCAGATTCCGTCCGGGCTGAGATGAGCGTAAAGTCCGTCCTCAGTGGCCTCCTGGCTCCGTTAGAGAGGCTCTCTGAGCAACACTGACTCCATTTTGATTTTCCTTCCACATCGTATATCTGATAAAGGATCAGTATCCAGAATATATAGAGAACTCCTAAAGCTCAACAACAAGAAATAAGCAACCTGATTCAGAAATGAGCAAAAAAACTTGAATAGACATTTCTCCGAAGAAGACATACAAATGGCCAAGAAGCCCATGCAAAGATGCTCAACATCACTGATTATCAGGGAAATGCAAATCAAAACTACAGTGAGATACCACCTCACCCGTTAGGATTGCTGCTTTCAAAAAACAAAAGAGAAAACAACAAGTGCTGGCGAGGAGAAGTTGGAATTGGTGGTGGGAATGTAGAATGGTGCAGCTGCTGTGGAAGAGAGTATGGGAATTCCTCAGAAAGTTAAAAGTAGAATTACCATATGATCCAGCAGCTCTACTTCTGGGTATAGACCCAAAATGATTGAAAGCAGGGCCTCAAAGAGATATTTGTGCACCGATGTTCATAGCAGTATTACTAACAATAGCTAAAATTGTGGAAGAACCCAAGTGCCAGTTGGTCCATGGATGAATGGATAAGCAAAACTTGGTCTATGCATACAACAGCATATTATTCGGGCCTGAAAAGGAAGGAAATCATTTTTAGGATTTCCTAAACACATGCTACGACAGGGATGAACCTTGAAGACATTATTATGCTGAGTGACATAAGCCAGTCACAAAAGGACAAATACTGTGTGATTCCACTTACAGGAGGTCCCTGGGGGAGTCAGACTCATAGGGGCAGAAGAACGGTGGGGGCCAGGGGCTGGAGGGGGAGGAGTTAGTGTTCGGTGGGGACAGAGTTTCGGTTTTACAAGATGAAAAGAGTTGAGAGGTGGATGGTGGCAATGGTTGTATTTTATACTACTGAACTGTACGCTTGAAAATGGTTAAGGTGGTAAATTTTATGTGCATTTTAACACGATGAATAAATGGAAAAGAAATCTTACCTGTAAATGCAAGGTGGTACCCTGGATTGGATCCTGGAACAGAAAAAGGGTATTAGTGGAAAACCTGGTGAAATACAAAAGAGCTTGCAGTTCCGTTGCCAGCGGTGTGCCAGTGTTGGTTTCTTGGGTGTGATGGGCACTGCCATACGTGAGATGTTAACACGGGCGGGGCTGGTGTAGGAGTGCACTGTGCCTCGGTATTGCAACTTTTCTGGAAATGTAAGATTATTCCAAAATAAAACCTTTATTTGAAAAAAAGGAAAAGCAGCTGCATCCTCAGTCTCTGGGGAGTGATCCTGGGGCCCCAGCTCCATCAGAGGAGGCCCGTTGCTGGAGCCTCGCCTCCTGGGGCCGCTTCTCGGGCCAGCCCGAGCTCCCCTACTGGGGTCTCCAGGGGCCAGAGTGCTGAGTGGCCTCCTTTCCTCTCCCCCTCCGTGAGGCAGGGAGGCGGCAGGGAAGCGGCGGGGAGTGGGTCCCGGGGGAGGAAGGGGAAGCAGCAGGGAAGGAGCAGAGAGCCCACGGCGGCCGGACCTGCCGGAGCCTCAGGAGGAGGACGAGAGCACGTGGCTGGACAGCGTACAAACCTGCTTTGGTCTCCATCCAAGCTCGTCTGCAGGTTGACTCAGGGGTCAGCTTCATCATTTTGTTAAAAAATAAACAACTCCTGTCTTCCCCAGCGGTACTTCAGGCTGAGCCTCTGCTCTGAGCACGAGCTTCTTGCATCAACTTCCAGTAGTTTCCAGGGGCCAGAGACCCCCGCTACGGGGATCATGTCAGGATAGAATATGGCGGTGACCCCGTCCAGGTGGGACTGGTGGCACGGAACGGACTTGAGGGTGGCCCTCCCTGGGTGGCGAGCAGGGAGGCTGCGGGCCATCTGGACCCCAAGCCACTTGCAACCCGCTTTCCCGGCCGGAAACGTCTGTCGTTTGGTCTCATCCACCCGCGTGCGTAAGTATAAATCACCTGTGCATATGTGCGGTTCCTAGTCTCATGAGAGCGATCTTAGAACAAAGATGGATTTTCTCTCCATTGTTTTCTGGATCTATTGAGCAGATTTTCCCCCTTGAATTGACAGTCTGTGGAAACACTAGATTGGCAGGGCATTTCCTGACTCAGCAAGTAGAAGTTAAAAATAAGTTCTGTGTAGAAATCAAACACTCACACGAGTGACTGAATTGCTGGGGAGTTTTAAGAAGTAGCTTGGTTTTAAGACTTAAAGAAAGACCAGCAGCCACGCAAACACTTGCCTTTAAAGTGGTGTTTGTGGGGCGACGGGCTGGAGGCCGAGATTCATGTCTCTTTGCAGGAGGGAGTGAAGACGGAGAATGACCACATCAACCTGAAGGTGGCCGGGCAGGACGGCTCCGTCGTCCAGTTCAAGATCAAGAGGCACACGCCGCTCAGCAAGCTGATGAAGGCCTACTGCGAGCGCCAGGTGTGGGGAGGGGTCCCGGAGTGTGTGCGCGTGCCTGTGTGTCTGTGTGTGTGCACACCTCCCCCGGAGGTGCTCCCCTCCAGGCTGGCCGGTCACTCCCTCTTCAGCCACACGGTTGTCCCCGGTCAGGGGTGGATGTCTGGCGATGTCTTTGTGGCGCTGTTGGAATCAGAGTGGTGACTTCGCCTGGGATTCCATCCCTCCACCTTTGCGTCTGTGGAGCCACTGCCCTTGGCACAGTTCGGTTTCCAGACGATGCTTGGTTCTTGCCCTTTGTTTACTACATTTCAAAATAAGGAGCCGATGCTCGTATGCCCTCCCACAGTGACCAGAGAGACTGACCGCCCGGAGTGTGGCGCGTGTGTTACGTGTGAGCGTGACTGTGCCCTTGGGCCCCTCGGTCCCCTGTGCTCTCTGATGCTCCTGCCGGTCTCTCCCCCCGAGCCCGTCCTTTCAGGTGAGGCAGCTTTTCTCAGGATACTTCGGAAATACTGGACCTTTGTTAGTTTCCGTTCTTGGCTTTGATAAATCCTTGCCTTGGGCTTTCTGTTGTTATTATTAAAAACACCCTACAAAATCTCCATTCCTAACTCTTTTTCTCCCCACTTTTTAGACCTTGTTCCTCAGAGGAGATCACCTTCAACTCCAACTTTTTTTTTCACTTTTCTTTGGTAAATATGCTTGTGCTTCTATTGCTTCACGTTTTTTGATTTTGGAGATTTTTTCGCCTGTGAAAGGTGGGACTTCAGGTCTGGCCCGCCAACCGTACATCCACCACCCGCGCTTGCACACAGCTCCTTCCCTGGACTCCAGACCATCGCTCTGGAATCTCCTGCTTCTGTCCTGACTGGGGCAGCGCCAGCCCTGAGCCACACAGCAGCCTGTGAAGATTTCTGGCTCTTGTCTGAGTCCTGTTTCTCCTGGTCTGGTGGTGGTTGTGTGTGTCATTTTCTGGGGGCCCATTGTTAATTTATGCCCTGAATTTCCCGCCGTGTTGCACCGTCCCCCATGTTCCTGGGTCTTTTGCTTTCCCTTCGTCCCTCCCAGGGCCCCTCCCCCCCTGCCCCACCTGAACTGCTGCTCAGCCATCATCCCAGAGCCGCCTCCTGTGTATGTTCTGGATTAATCTTCTTCCCCTGTTTTGATGGAGCATGTCTTCCAGTATCTTGCTCAGAAAGGGTATGAAAAGTACTGCAAAATACTGCACGTCGGAAAGTGATTTGCTTTATAAACCTTCACGCTTGAATGTTTGAGTGCACATAGGTTGCAGTTTTCTTTTCTTGGAGCTATTGCATCATTTTCGTCTAGTTTCCAACGCTGGTGTGGAAAGTTCAATGGCATTCTGATTCTCTCTCCTCTGTTTGCGGCTTGGTTTATCTCTGATAGCTTTTGGGACCTTGTTTTCGTGATTTGAGGCAGTTTTACCATTTACTCTTCTGGGCACGTTCTGGGCCTTTTCGGTCTAGAAACTCATTTTAGTTCAGGAACTAGACCTTCTGTTAGTTCTTTGGTAATTTGTGTCCCTCTCCACTGGAATTCCCATCCGGCTTGCAGTTACCTGCTCCAGGTGTGTTCAGTTGGATCATTTCCTCCCATCGTGCATTGCGTTTTGTTGCTATTGGTCTCTGTTCTGGGAGGTTTTCTCAACTCCCGTGTTCCCACTTTTTATGGACGGTCTTGTTTCTGTCATGATTTCTGATTTTTAAAAGTTCTTGTTCTTTCCCATTTTCTGAGGCTCCTTTTTCCCCGGGGGAACTTTCTGTTGTTTTTTGTCTCCCTAAGAGCTTCAGGTGTGTGTATGCATCTGTGTGCGCATGTATACGAGTGCGTATGTGTGTGTGCGCGCGCGTGTGTACGCATGTGTGTACGCGCATGTGTACGCGTGGTTATGTGTGCACGTGTTTACACGTGTGTGTGCACGCGCCTGTGTCTGTGCACATCTTTGTGTACGTGTGCGTGTTCACGCGGCTGTGTCTCTGCATGTCTTTGCGTGTGTATGCTTGCGTGTGCACGCGGCTGTGTCTCTGTGCATCTTTGAGTGCGTGTGTGTGCGCGTGCATGTGTACGCGTGCCTGTGCGCGCGGCTGTGTCTCTGTGCACATCTTTGAGTGCGTGTGTGTGCACACGTGTGTACGCGTGCGTGTGTGCGTGACTGTGTCTCTGTGCATCTTTGAGTGCGTGTGTGTGTGTGCGCGGCTGTGTCTCTGTGCGCATCTTTGCGCGTGTGCGCGCGTGTCCCGGCGTCCTCTGATCCTTCCTCCCGCTGTGCCCTCCTCATCCCTTTTTTTCTTCTTTGCTTTGACCCCTCACACATTGGTCTTTCTTTAACTGCTCTCTCTCCCTGGGTGACAGCTCGTATTTAAGCATGAAGCACTAAAAAGCTGGTGGAAAGCTGCACACCTGGTGTGTGGACGGGGCCCGCGTGTTGTCGCGGGGTGGCCTGCCCGGGTGGGTGTTCTGTGGGGGTCCCAGTGTTGCAATCTGTGAGTCTTTAAGTCTCCCCAGAGTGGCCCCCAGGCTCCCGCCTGGGAGCGCGGCGGCCGGGAGGAGCAGCCCGGCGGGGCGCCAGGTGTACTGGCCGTCACTCGCCTGCCTCCGCTGGCCACCTGTCACTGCCCCATTTGTGCCTGTGTCCCCAGCCCAGGGCTCTGAGTCCACCTCTCCACAATGGGGACCTTCTGCCTGTGGGAGGGACAGTGCCCGACCTTGGGGCTGGGGGCCCTGCTTTGGGAGTCGGATATGGACTTTCCAGCAGTCATCCCAAATCAGCTGCATCGCTGCCCCTTACACCTGTGTGCCTGGCCCCTGCCCTTCTCGGGGCTCTTGTTGTCCGCCCTCCTGCCCCCCAGTGCACCGCATCCTGACCTTGGGGTCTAGGGTCCACAGCCCTGTAGCTTCCAGCCCGGAGGTGACGCCCTTTGTCTGCTGGCCTGGCCCCTCTCCTGTTTTCTTTGTCCTTGTTTATGCCTTTTTTTGTTTCTGTATGTCACAGCAGTAGGTTTCAGGAGAGAGCAGAGATGGGTGTTTTAGTCCTGTCTGTCCTGAGGAACTAGCTGTGCCCCCGACCACGTCCAGCTGTTCCCTCGGGAGGCAGAAGGGCCGCTTCCCAGCTTCAGGCAGGCTGCTCGTCACATGCCTCAGGGTCGCCCGACCTATTTCTGAGAATTGTTTAAAGGGGAGGAAGTGATGGTGCCAACGGTGTCAAAATTCTGCTCAGCGCCTGGAGGGAAGCGAGAGGGATGGATGAGGGCGGAGCCCCAGGAGCTAGAAGGTGCTAGAACGGCAATGTCTGAAAGGTTGTTCTGGGGGCATCACATGAGCTAGATTGCAGCCCCACTGGTGAGGCTTCGTAGTCAACTGTGTCGTAAATCTGTATATTCAGAAATCTGGTGTTTCCACATAAATGTGTGATTCTTTTTGAATTAATGTGTTAGCTGAAAATGTTTAATGATGATTGCTTTTTCTTTTCAGGGCTTGTCAATGAGACAGATTCGATTCAGGTTTGATGGACAACCAATTAATGAAACAGACACCCCAGCACAGGTAGGAAAGCCAACCCTGTCTATACTTGAGGGCTTCTTCCGATCTGCATTTCATAACTGCCATTTGGAATACTTGCATTTGAGAGTCACCGATTGCTTCTCACATAGAAAGAATACCTTACATTTTCTTTCTTTCTCTTTTTCTTGGCCGCACCAAGTGGCTTGCGGGATTCTAGTTCCCCAAACCTGGGCCCTCGGCAGTGGAATTGCAGAGTCCTAACCACTGGACCACCAGGGAATACCCACCTTACCTTCTCTTTATTTATTAAAAAAATTTTTTTTTTTGGCTGTGCTCTGCGGCATGTGGGGTCTCAGTTCCCCGACCAGGGATTGAACCTGTGCCCCCTGCAGTGGAAGCGTGGAGTCCTAACCACTGGACCTCCAGGGAAGTCCCTACCTTTTCTTAATGGCTTTACTTATTAGATCATTTGATTTTGTAATTTTGAGGTTCAGTTTTCGAATGAGGAAAACGTCCTTTGTCAGCCTCTTGTGTGTTGGGAGAAGGAGCAGGAGGGCTCGGTGCTCGGCAGAGGTGCTCCAGAGACGGGGACAAGGCCTGGGCCTGGTCATCCCCGCCGCCGTCTCCAGGCTCCGGGCGAGCCGGGCACATGCGGTCACCACCCACTTGCAGCCTGGGCACTGGGTCTGCAACGTTAGCCAGTTTGTACTTTTCAGTATAACTTTACAGACACTTGTTTATTTGTAACAGGACTTAGTGTTTCTATCAGGTCAAGCCCCTAATGTTGACCGTTTCTTTGTTAGGGGAAGCTTGGGGAATAAGCGGGCTTGTTGGAAATTTACAGCTCAGCCTCTGTCCCCGGGTGCCCACCGAGGGCAGCTCGGGGCTCAGGCACCTCAGGGTGGTGTCCCTGGCGTGGGCGGGGGCAGCTCCGAGACCCTGGCGCCCAGCGGGGTGGGAGCCCTTCCTGTGACATGAGGATACTCACCGCCCCCTCTGTGCCTGCAGCTGGAGATGGAGGACGAGGACACCATCGACGTGTTCCAGCAGCAGACGGGGGGGTCCGGGGCGGCCAGCTGCCTCTGCGGTGCAGCCTCTAGAGCCACCGTCCCCTCGTGTCACTGCGCTCGTGTTCGCTATTGAACAGTGAAGGTGTGACCATGCCCACCCCAGGGAGGCTCAGACACCGAGGACATTCCCCAGAAGGACTTTGCTCTCTGACGTACTTGAGTGCGGCCGCGGGGATGTCCACGGCTTCCCCCAGCCCATCACCCCGGTACCTCTGTTTGGGAAAAATGCATGGCGAGGGGTTTTGGTTTTGTTTTTACTTTCATTTTTGTTTTTTCTCCCTCCTGTGACATTTCCCCCGAACTTGTGGCCCGAGTGCCCACTTTCCGTCTAGGTGGGGCTCTTACCCCAGCTATTGGCCCCTACCCATTCCAGTCGTGTAGAGAACTCACATCACTGCTCTGGGGGTGTTTCTTTGGGGTGAGTTTTGGGGACACAGTCGGGATGGGAGACAAACTTTCACTTACTGTTTCTCGCTGGCACAGGTTTTTTTTAATGCTAAATATTACAAGTGTAAGCTTTGTCAGAATATAGTAAAGTTGAAGGGAAAATACTGGAATGTTTCTTAAAAGGTAAGAAGTTCTTCAGTAACGTGGCCCCGTATGGGGCCTGGGGCCTAGGACCCATCACCACCCATGGCCAGTCATGCTGTTTGGGTGCAGTGAAAATTGGCTTTTCCCCTTTCCTTAACAGGGAAGAAGTAATTCCCACATGTCGCACCTGGTAATAGTGCCGGGGCCTCAGATTTCTTCCAGTATTTGCTTCTGATGAATAACGATGGTCTGTATGTAAAAAAGGAAGATTGAGTATTGCTGTTTTGCAGTTAACGTTTTTGTGTAAAAGAGCTGCTTCAAAGTGTGGTTATGGCGGCTCCAGGTTATGTGGTTGTGATGTGAAAGACGGCTCCAGGTTCTCCCCATGGGCTGTGCTCTGCTCCCCAAGTTGGTAAGGAGTTTACGTGTTACGTGTGATTTCAGTTCTGTGAAGCATTTGGGGTCTGTCCCGGTTAAACTCCGATAGTTGTCCTGTTGCCCTTGTGTGTGGACCCACTGCCGCCGGATGGCCCGGCACTGCTTGTTCGGGTCACCTGGGCAGCACGACCACCGTCATCTCTTGTTTGGCTGGCATCTCGCTGAAGATGTCTGCTTTTCCTTTGTATTTTGCTCTTCGGGCACGGGTGGGATGTCTGCTGGCTCTGTTGTGTTTATTCCCGTTTGTACATTATTTGTTGTCCTTTACTACTGTCAACAGTAAATATAGTTTGGTATTCTGTCTCTCGGCTTGTATTCAATACTGCGTTTGGAGCTTGGGCACTGTGTCACATTCAGTATTTGCAGCGACCCTCCAGCGAGGCCACTCAGACTTTGATCTAAAGGCCGGTTCACTGCTGCCCCCCTCCTGCACCCGCGCAGGCTTCCCAGGCGGGTGGCGTCTCCTGCCGAGGCCACCCCCTCACCCTCAGAACTCTCCTCCTTCCTCTCCTGGGCGTCCTGGGTGGAGGGTCGCCGTTACTCCGGGCTTCTGGATATTTTTGGTGTTTGAGTATAAGACTTTTCCTTGGTGCAGTTGACAACCTACTCACTCATCTGTTTGAAACGGAAGTGAGTTGGCACTAATTTGAGAACTTCCCTGCGTGCTACGCTGTGACAGCACCAGGGTGCATCGGGTGAGGTGAGCGCGAGTTGAAAGCTCAAGGGCAGCCGGGCAATGGAGCACTTGATTCGCTTACAGCAGCAGCAGGAGGTGGGTAAAGGCACAGCACAGGGATTGGGTCATTTGCCAGATGCCGCAGCGGGTGGTGAAGCCCAGCAGGGCAGCCCCTGCACTTGAGCCGAGAGGGACACGTCAGGGTGCCGTAGGTTAGGAGCAGCGCTGTTTCCTTGGGAGCCTTAGAGCAGTGCTGCCTGACCGAAGAGCAGGCAATGTCCTGGAGGTTGTCTTTTATCTTAGAAATGTATGCAGATTGTGCATTCGGAATAATCTGTTGATACCAGTGTTTTTAAAATATTGTTACCTAAACCCAACTCCCAGAATCTTTGGGTTAAATTGATGCTTCAGTAGGAGACAGGCCCTATTGATGCTGTTATTGGTGCCCTTGGTCCCAGCTGGCACTTTCTCAGTTTCGGTACCACAAGTCCCACGTCCCAGGACCTCTCAGTTCCAGGCACACGGGCGGTGCCAGCCTGGCTGTGCTGCAGGGCACAGGTGGGGAAGCATGTGTTAATATTGGCTCTGCCACGAGACACAGCTTCATGGAAAGGAACTGCAAAAAGCAGATCCTTTTTGTACCTCAGAACTTCAGTTCCCAAAGAAACTAGTTTATTCTGAACTTGCTGGCCTGTCCAGTGGGCCAAAGCCTCTAAGTATTGATACCACACACCTGCTACTGAGAACCCTGGGGATACCAGGACCGACTGACCGAGCAGAGAGTTGCCAGATTGAGTGAATAAAATACAGGGTGCCCAGTTACACTTGAATCTCAGAGAAGACGTGTGGAGGGGGCCCGCTTCCCTGAAGGCGAGGCCATCCCACCAGCCACAGTGAGGTGAGAGCCTTCTGTTACGTTGAGCACCTCATATTTTGGGTTTTTGTCACTTGAAACTAATCCTGGTACAAGCGGTGAATACACACACTGCTCTACAACAGGAAAATGATGTCACGAAGACAGCAGTGACACAGACGTGGACGCAGTTAAGGAAACACCCTGCATCTGACAGGCGCTGTTGTCTGAGCGTCATAACGTTGATGACAATGCTTTTCATCACCCACACTTCCTTTAGGTGGCCAAGTGGAGTTTTCCTTTCGTCTCCATGGGAACCACACCCTCTGACCCCTGACCGGCTGGGGGGGGTGGGGTGGGGGGTCTGATCGCAGAGAGGGCAACTTCTTGAACAGGAGAAGGAAACCTCATGAGTATTTGTGCAAATCCATTACTCTTTGGAACTGTCTAAAAGTACTGTGTTGTTTCTATAAATCACCATAGTCATTTGAAAAGACAGTGTCAGACTGAATTTTTGTGACACCTCTACCGCAAAATATGCACCATTGTGAGGTTTGTGCGAATTGTTTGATTTTATTGAACTCGACAGATACCTCCTGCCACGTCCAGGTACTGAGGCTGCATCCAGGAACACATGAGACAAGAGCACCCTGCCCTCATGGGACGTGTTTCTGGTTACAGGAGACAGATAAGTTGTGTACTATGCTAGAAAATTATACAGGACATTACGTAGAAATTCTATAGAGGAGTACGTTGGATATGTGTTGTGAAGATAAAAACTTTTCTTTTTTAAAAGGTGCATATATCCTTGCCACAAAGCACTAAAGGTGCTGACTTTCTCTGAAGTAAGAATGGGGTTCTAAGAGGCATAAACAGATCAACAGATCAGTGGGCCAGTCAGTAGAACCACCATGAATGTTACGAAAAAAAAAGACTCGCCCGTCTAGTTATCCGATGCACATTACTCAGTGGAGAAGCCAGAGCAGCAGCGGGGGCGGGGGGTGAGGGGGGATGTATGGCCTGAGGAAGATGACAGCCCCTTGCTAGCCTCCTGAAGCAGTGGCCTGGGGGACTGCCAAGGGGGCCGTGGGGAAGTCTGGACCCGCTGCCTCTGGGAGCTGCTGGTCAGCAGGCTGGCGGTTGGGAGGGGAGCCCATCCACACCTGGGGTTGGGGAGGTCTGGCCGCTGCTCTGCTCCCTCCTCGAGCTCCCAAAGCTCCTCTCTTGGCCGAGTGGAATCCAGAACCACACCGACACGGCATAAAACCGCCACAATCGCCAATCTCACTTTTTCAAACCTAAAGCGTTGTGAGGGTAGCCACCGGGGCACCAAATGTGTTGCGCGTGGATTCTCGCTCTTACTGCAGCTGGGCCTGAAAGTCGCCTCCTCTGAACTGCACGGGTGACAGCGAGGGAGCCCCGACACGGTCCACGGTGTACCTTCAGCAAATAGTCCGAACGACATCTGCTCATCCGGCCCGCGAGTGGCCAGCCCTGCCCACCGCCCCCCTCGGCCGCCCTCCCCGCCGTCTCCATCCTCTGTCCACGATCCTCCATCCCCGTCCCCGCCGTCGGGGCCGCCCTGAGGCCAAGAGGACGGAACAGGCGGTTCACACACACACTGCAGGCACTCGCTGCTCCGGGATCTTCTGCAGAGTTCCCTACCGGAATCCGGATCCCCGGAAGCGGCGTTGACCCCACAAAGCGGCTTAGGGCCCCGCCCCGCCCACAGCGCACGCGCCCCGCCCCGCGCACGCGCCTTGCGTCCCGGAAGGGCTCCTGTGCCCCCGCGGCGACCCGGAAGCGGCCCGGGCGTCGGGCGGGAGGGAGGAGCGCTGAGGAGGCGAGGCCGACGGCGCAGCTGTTGCCCGGAAGATGGCGGGGACGGCGCTCAAGAGGCTGATGGCCGAATACAAACGTGAGTTCGGGGCCGCGCGCCGCCCCTCGGCCCCCCGCCGGGCCCCGCGCCCCCTCCCGCCCGCTGCTGGCGGCCGCCCCGACGTTCGGGTGCGGGGCGTGGACTCGGTCCGCCGCCGAGCCCGGCCCGTCTGTGCGCCGTTGGGGCGGGTTTCGTGCGGTCGCCGGGGGCCGCCCGCGACCCCCGGCGGGGAGAAGCCGGCGCGGCGCTGGTCTGGGGACCCTGAGCTCCGGCTGTGCCAGTAACCGGAGGGCTCCCCGACCCAGCCTCGCGGACGCCGGCGGGCCGGGCGGAGGGACAGCTCACCGGCCTAGTGAGAAGTTGCGGGAAGCGTCCTAGGAGGGGAAGCGCGTACTGATGAGGCGGAGGCGAAAGGTCAGATTTGGGTTTTCTCTTTAACGAGGGAACAGGGTTTTTGGACAGTGCCACCTGCCATTCTTCCCGGGTAGCGTTGCAAAAGCCTCCTTCGTGCTTTCTTAGCCCGCAGAATTTTCTGATGTTTGGGGAAAGCAGAGGGAGAAGCGAGAAGCGTGTTCTCCCTTTTACAGCGGAGGCTCCCTTGGAGGAGTCGCTGTGAGAAGCCGGGGATGGATGCCCTTGTGTTTGCTGGGCGCAGGGTGGGCGGGAGCCTGCTGGGGGTTCACACCTGCCTCTGCTTGTTAGCTGTGGACCTTGACCTCGCACGTCGCCCTCTGCCTTTCCGCGTCTGTGGAGATGGTGCTTAGCCAGGTACCTGACAGCTGGCTCTCCGCAGCGTGAGCTGTTCCTTTTGTCATTACACTGAGGACACTTTCTGAAGAAACTGGAACATAAACTAAAATAACGAATGTCGTAAAGCTAACTGGTAAATACGCACGCAGCTAAGTTTCCTAAACCATCTTGGAGGCACTGCGCAGCGGGTGTCAGTGTTTGGCTAGAGCAAACCACAGAGTTGCAAATGCAGGCTCGTTAAAATAAATGGTTAGATAACGCTCACCATCTAGTGTTCTCTAAGTAAGAATGTATATTTAGGGGAGACTTTGGGGGGCAGAGTGGGGGAAGAGATGGTTCCCCCTGAACAGAGGGTTGGAGATGGGGGCCGTTGCCTCTGTCTCCTCATGGGAAACCTGGCTGGGGGTCAGATGTCTGGGGACACGTGCCATTTCCTGCCATCTTGGTCTGTGTCGCTGCACCTGTTTTAGTTTATTTGGCCCTGTTTCTAGACTGCCAGCAGGTACTACTTTCTTGTTTCTGTAGAGAAGGACTCTGTTAAACCCCTGCATGGGGAATTTAGGTGACTGCTTCAGCCTGGTCTTTGCATTGTTGAACTTGTATTTCCTAATATTTTCCCCTTTTCTGTGCTTACAAAAGTCCCATCCAGTATCTCAACCATGTTGTCAATTTGTAGTAATAAAACGTAAATAGCAGTTGACTTCCAAAGCTGTGTCACAGAAGCGTATCGTGTGTGTTTTTATGTGTAAATATACGACATTTTGGAGTGTGTCGCGGACAGAGCTCTACAGGTGTCTCCCCAAGACTCCCGTCCCCCGGTTACTCAATCAGACACCGACCTGGGCACCGTGTGAAGGGACTTTGGAGATGTTGTTTACAGGTAACTAACGAGCTGACATTAAGATGGGGAGAGTGTCCTGGGTTATGGAGGTGGAGCCCCATTGTCACGTGAGGCCCCCAGACGGGAGAGGAGACAGGAGAGGGGAGGCAGGAGACCCAGCGCAGGGGGAGCATCCCCTGCCGTGGCTGGGCCAGGAGCTGAGGAACACGGTGGCTTCTAGAATCTGAGAATGACCCCGGCTGACAGCGGTGAGGGCCCTGGAGCCTCGGTCCTGCAGCTGCAGGGAGCAGGGTTCTGCCAACCCTCTGAATGAACTTGGGGCGGCAGCCTTGTGAGGCTCTCGGCAGAGAACCAAGTGGCCTGTGCGGTGCCCAGGCTCTGACACACGGAAGCCGCGACATCATCAGTGGGTGTTGTTTTCAGCCACTGAGTTTGTGGTCATCGTCACATCAGCCGTAGAAAATGACTCCATTGTGTTGCTGGGGACGGGGGTTGTTGATGCGGTATCTTAGGAACATGATAAAATCCCACTTAGTGATTCTTGTCTTTTGTGTCTTAGCATCTGGTTTGCCCTCCTACCACATTCTAAGGCGGCACATCCAGTAGAAAGGTAGGCTTTCCAGAAGCAACTTCTGTGCGGAATGGGTTTAGGTAGGTTTGGATGGGGTTCAGGCCCCCTGTCTTGTATTTGGAATAGTCACAGAGCTGCAGAAACTCAGAGGTGGTAGGACCTTGGATATGATTCCATTCAGGCCCCTAATTTTACAAATTTTATAGGAAATTGAATAACAGACAAAATGATTTGCCCAGGTTCTTACAACCAGAAAAAAGGAAAGACAGGAAAAGAAACAAGGTGTCTTAAACCGATATCTTTTCTCCATGTTTTATCTGTTTTATCTTCATGCATTCATCTAGCCTTTTCTAGGAGTATCAGAGATGGACTTAGGTATTAGTTGCCAGGGCTGCCGTAACAGAGTAGCACAACACAACAGAAATGTATCCTCTCACAGCTCTGGAGGCCGGAAGTCCCAAATCAAGGTGTTGGCAGGGCCAGGCTCCCTGCAGAGGCTCTAGGAAGGATCCTTCCTTGCCTCTGCCAGCTTCTGGGCATTGCTGGCAGCCCGCGGTGCTCCTTGGCTAGTGGTAGCAGAACTCCCGTCCCTGCCCCTGTCTTCCCGTGGTCGTCTTCCCTCTTATAAAGACACCAGTCACTGGTTTAGGGCTCATCCTAATCCAGCGTGATCTCGTTTTAACTTGATTACATCTGCACAGCCCCCGTTTCCAAATAAGGTTATTTTCACAGGTTCTGGGGGACACTGTTCAACCCAGTACAGTGTCTAGTAGGAACCCCGAACTTACAGGTGTGGCGCCGAGCCGCTGTGCTCCTGCTTCGTTGTCGTCCCACAGCCTTACCTGTCTCAGTGGCGGCCTCATTCTTCCAGCCGTTTGGGCTCAAAACCTTAGATTGGTCTTTTGAGGACTCACTTTCTTCTGTATCCAAGTGTAACCTGTTGACCTGCCTTCAGACTTTATTCGTTTATCCGGAGTCCAGTGCTGGCTCAGGCCACTCGCCTCCGGCCTGGGTAACTGCAGCCCAGCCCTGACGGCGGTCTGCTTCTCTCTTGCCCCGCTTGGCTCTGTTCTCAGCACAGCAAAGTCAGATCGGGTCGCTCTGTCCAGAAGCCCTTGCAGTGACTTCTCAGGCTCTGTGTGCTCCGGCCCTTCTCTTGCCTCTGACCTCACTGACCCCTGCGCCCCGGCGCGTCTCCCCAGCCCCACTTGGTGGCTGCAGCAGCGCACTCCTCTTGGGGTGTTGGCCCTTCCTCGCCCTGCTCCCCTGGAGACACCTTCTCTGAACCACCAGACTCAGCCTGTCCTTCCCATTACTGTCATCCTTCCCTGTCATTAACCCGTTTTAGTTTTTTAAAGCGTTCTTTATTGTAAAGTATGTTACTACGTATGTAAAGGATACAAAAGGTGTACTTGCAGATGACATAGTGAAATGAACACCTGTACCTGTGACACCAGCCTAAGAAGTAGGACGTTAGCAGGAACTGAGCAGTCTGGTTCGTGCTCCTTCCCACCCCCACCAGGAGTTACCACCACCGAGTTTTGTGTGACTTGTTCTTTTCTTTTTCTTTATAGTTCTATCACTTAATATCCTCCTACACAACGTTTTGTTTACTTTTGCCTGTGTTTGTACTTAGTGGAAATAGGATTGCACAGTATGTATTCTGCAAATTGAATCTCTGCTCAGCACTCTTTCTGAGATTCATTTATGTTGAAACATACAGCTGTGTCTGTTTTCACTGCTGCGTAGTATTTCGTTTTATGAATAAGCCACAGTTTGTCCTTTACTGCTGGGCGTGTAGGTTATTTCCAGCCTTTGCTTATTATACAGATTGGTTGCTGTGGACACTTCTGGTGCCGTGCACGGTGTGACGCAGCCCTGGAGCACACGCGGGTCGGCCTTACGGATGATGCTTCCCTGTGTGCGTGTGCCGCGTGCATCGCGGTGGATGTTCACCGACACCTTGGTGTTGTGCGGGGTCTGTTTCCTCCCATCCGGTGGGTGTGACGTGCTTCCTTGTGGTTTTAATTTGTAGATCATGACGAATGAATGAAGGTGAGCATCCTGTCATGTTTTCCCTTTGTGAAATGTCCGTATCTTTTACCAGATTTCCATAGTGTGGTTTCTTTTTCTTACTGATTGGTAGGAGTTCTTTATAAATTCCCTATCCCTTTTTATATTCCTAATCCTTTGTTGGTTATATGTGTTACAAGTATTTTATCCCAGTGTGTGCTTTGTCTTTTCAACCTTTGTGGTGTCTTTTTTTCTAGCCACCCTTTTAAAAACAGTTTTATTGAGGTATAATGGACATACAGTAAGCTGACGTATTTAAGCGTACATTTGATGAGTTTGGATGTACGTGCACACACCTGTGAAGCCATTGCCACAGTTAGGATGCTGAGTAACCACCGCCCCCCAGTCTCCTCCTGCCTCTTTGTAATCTGGCTTGGCCTTCTCTCTCCTGCACCCCCAGGTCCCAGGCAATGACTGACCTGCCTTCGGTCACTCCTGTAGTTGTTTTGTACTTTCTTTGTCAGAGGTCCTTCACTCAGCATAATCATGTTGCAGTTCATCCAGGTTGTTGCTTGGGTCAGTAGTCCCTTCAAGACCACAGCTTGTTGCTGCAGTCACCTGTTGGTGGACCTTTGGATTGTTTCCAGTTCTTGGCTATTACAAATAAACCTGCTGTGAACGTTTGGCTTAGGGTTAGGGTTAAACCTGTCTTTCCGTGGACATATGCTTTTGTTTCTTTTGAGTAAATTCCTGGGTCATATGTGAGGTGTGTGTTTAATTTTTAAGAAATAGCCAAACTGTTTTCCCAAGTGGTTGTACCGTTTTACATCCCCACCAGCAGTGTATCAAGAGTCCCACTTCGTTGCTGACCCTTGGTGTGGTCAGTTGTGAAGTTTTAGTCGTTCTGTTGGGTGTGCAGTGACATGTCATTGTGGTTTTAGTTCATGTTTGTATATGCCATCCACATATCTTTTCTGATAACGTGTCTTGAATCTTTTCCTCAGTTTTTAATCGAGTTTATTGTTTCCTTATTAAGTTGTAAGAGTTCTTTATATAATGCAGGTACAGGTGTTTTGTTGGATATTTTGTAAACATTTTCACTTAGACTGTAGGTTGCCTTTTAAAAAATTGTGGTAAGAAACACATACCGTTGCGCCGTTGCCATCTGAAGTGTGCAGTGCGTTGTTGTGAGCTGTGTGCACGTGGTTGTGTGGCTCTGCAGCTCCTTCACTAGGCTGGACGGAAGGGCTCTGTCCCTTGAACGACAGCTCCTGTGGTTTGCCTTGTAATTTTCATAACATTGCCTTTAAAAGAGCAAAGGTTTTAAAATTTTCAGTGACATCCAATAGATTGACTTTTAAAACATTTCTTGCTTTCTGTGTTGTGTTTAGAAAATCATTGCCTAACATAAGATCATTAAGGTTTTGTCCTATGATTTCTTTATACTCTCAGCTCTTACGTTTCAATGTCAAGTAAAGTTTTGTATGTGGTATGAGATAAAGGTCAAGGTTTATTTGGAGATGATGTGCAAATGGCCGTCCAGTTGTTTGAGCACTGTATTAGTTTGCTTGGGCTGCTGTAACAAAGTACCACAGGCTAAGGAGCTTAAACCACAGAAACTATTCCCTTACAGTCGGAGATCCAGTTGCAGCAGGGCTGGTCCCTCCTGAAGCCTCTCTCCTGGGAGTGTAGACGGCCACCTCCTCCGTGTGTCCTCACAGCGTTTGTCCCTCTGTCCATGTCTGTGCCCTAATCTCCTTCTTATAAGGACATCTGGTAGATTGGATTAGGGCCCACCCTGATGACCTCATTTAATTACTTCTTTTTTAAAGACCCTAGTTATACACGCTAATGCACTTTTTGTCCTTTACTATGTCCTGGAGTTCATTCTGTACTAGGACACAGAGGTGTTCATCATTCCCATTTACAGCCGCAAAGTGTCCCATCAGTAGACATATCATAATTTGACTGGTCCCCTATTGATAGACATTTGGGTTGTTTCCAGGTTTTTTTTTTGCTATTACGAAAAGTCCTGAAATGAATAACTTTACGCATGTGTCTTTTCTTGCCGAGGGATAGATTCTGAGAAGTAGGACTACTGGTCAAAGTTTATATTTATATTTTATTTTGCGTGGTGTCTATTTTTAAAGCCACTATTTATTTAAAGCAGTGTTTTTATTAACCAATTAACATTCTCAAGGAATCAGTGCCAAAGAATGGTCATTGCAAATTTCTCTGCTATTGTTAAGATTTTGTTTCTCTTTTTGAAGTTGTTTTTATCATTAAACATGAAACTATATGGTTGTGGGTGTGTGTTTTGAAAACAAAAAACAAAACAAGGAAACAATGTAATCTAGAAACATTCCCTCCGTCTGGAAAACTCGGTTGCTGTAATTCTTTGCTGACCGGTAGATGCCGCTGTTGACCAAGGATGCAGGTGGGCAGGCTGCTGGAGGTGGCAGTTGTGACCCTGAAGGGAGGGTGTCACGGAGGGGAGTTCCCAGGGGATCTCCGCAAAGGAGAAATAAGGCCAGCTCTTTTTGGTGTAAGCTCCTCCTCGAGGCTCCAGGTGCCCCGCTCCCTTTCCCACCGACATTCTATCCTCCGCCCCTCTTTAGCACTTTGCAATTCATCCGCCCTAATCTGGCGTGGGGCTTTTTCTTATAGAAGATGAGAAGTGCTGGGGATGCCATGTACAGCATGGGACTGTAGTAAATAAAGCTGTGTTGTGTGTTTGACAGTTGCTAAGAGAGTAGGTCTTAAAAGTTCTCACCACAAGAAAAAAATTTGTAACTCTCTGTGGTGGTGGACGTTAGCTAGACGCATTGTGCTGATCATTTCACAATAGATACAATTATGGAATCGCTTTGTTGTACACCTGAAATTAATATAATGTTCCATATCAATTATACCTCAGTTAAAAAAAAAGAGAGCCCACCTCCAGTACCACCTGCCCAGCAGGCCTCTCCTGACCACCTGGCCATGTCGTGCTGTCACTTCATTGTGTTCTTCACTGCGCTCGTCAGTATCTGAAACACTCTTTGTGTTTATATGTCTCCGTGTTCACTGCCTGTCTTCCGCCACTAGAACTGAAGCTCACTGGAGGCAGGACCTTGTCTGTCTCATTCACCACGACACCCCCGCTGCCTGGAATAGCTTTGCAGAGAGGAAGTGTAGTTGATATCTGTTAGTTGATATGTGATTTGTGGTTGGCTACTTCTGGTCGTACTGGGCAAGTGTGGGTGCTCAAGCCATCGCCCTGCGGCTTGTCTAGCTCCTCAGAGCTTCAGATAGCACCACGAAGCAAGCGTAAAGAGAAAAATACCGCCTGGAATTGAACGAGTCTGTGATTAGGATTGTAACTATAACATTATATAGGGGCTTCCCTGGTGGCACAGTGGTTAAGAATCTGCCTGCCAATGCAGGGGACATGGGTTCGAGCCCTGGTCCGGGAAGATCCCACATGCCGCGGAGCAGCTAAGCTCGAGTGCCACAAGTACTGAGCCCGTGCGCCTAGAGCCCGTGCTCTGCAACGGGAGAGGCCCCTTCAATGAGAAGCCCATGCACCACAACAAAGAGTAGCCCCTGCTCGCTGCAACTAGAGAAAGCCCGCGCGCAGCAACGAAGACCCAACACAGCCAAAAATAAATAAACAAATTAAAAAAACAAAACAAAAAAACATTATGTAGCAAAATAGAGACACATGACCAACTTTTAAACCACCAGTCAACAATATTTTCATGACAATGGAGAAATACTTAGATTGTCCTTTGTCTTACAAGATTTAGATTCATCAAGGCTCTTCAGCAGTGGTACTGGCGAATTCTCCTCCTTACTCTTGCTTAAGCTACTATCCTTGGTCAGAGCCCATTCTCTGTCCCTTTTGGGAGAGTGCCACATGTTACAATATAAAATTCCTTAATCACATCCAGTGACGGACGTTTCACCTGCTATTTCCCCATGTTTTTCCAGAAGTTGACACATATGGGGATTGTTATAATTTGTTTCAAGTTGCTCTGCATGTTGGTTGCTACCTAGATTCTGAAGCTAGTCTTCTAAGTCATGACATCAACAGTAAAAAAAAAAAAAAATTCTTTGACATGTCTCTTGGTGCACATGTGCACATACTTCTGTGAGTTTGCACTCTGGAGAGGAATTTCTAGGTCATAGGAGGTGAGAGCAACTTCATTTTCAAAGTGGTTGTACCAAGTCACACTCCTTCCGGCATTCTCTTTCTGTGGCTCCTTTTCTGTGTGGACACTTCGCAGGGTCAGCCCTCTCAGCTGTGGTCACTGGGTGATTCTGGTTGTGGGCTTAGTTTGCATTTCCCCACAATTAATGAGGTTGAACACCTTGTCTTGGGTTTATCGACCACTTAGGTGTCGTGTGTGTTTGTGTGTGTGTGTGTGTGTGTGTGTGTGTGTGTGTGAAGTGCCTGTTCAAGGCTTGCTTGTGCTTGATTTTCTTTTGGGTTGTTTATGTATTTGTATTGATTTGTAAGGCATTCTTTCAAAGTTCAGATAGTAGCTCTTTGTTGGCTATATCTGTTGCAGGTGTCTTCTTCCTTTCCGGGGCTTACCTTTGCATTCTCTTAAAGGTGTTTTTTTTTTTGTTTTTTGGGTTTTTTTTAGGATAATGAAGCTATTTTAGTATTATTTAAAATAAGAACAGCCTTTAAACTGTATAAAGTGGGCAATAGGGGAGAAGCACGCCTTCCTGACAAGGGTCCTCCGAGAAGGGTCTTCTCGGGGAAGAGGCAGGAAGGGTGGGTGGGCAGGAGGCAGTGAAGGCTTGGACGTCAGCAGTGCTTCCTCAGGGCGGGCTCTGCAGGTAGGAGAGGTGGCTCTGGGGCTTGGCACCCCCTGGCTGGAGTGCAGGGAGCTGGCCTGGCGGTCGGTGCCAGTGACTCAGGCAGGGGTAGAGCAGGGGTCAGCTGGGTTAAAAGAACTGTGGGTTTGAGTGTCAGGAGGAGGTGGTGGCCGGGTCTTGGCTCTCAGGACTCGAGGGGGACATCAGGCTGCCGGAGGCCCAGGCCCGGGAGTGCTGATCCGCTCCCATCTCTCCAGCGAGGCTCTGTGACTGTGCCCTGGGCGGGGGGTGGCCTTGCCTTGTCTCTTTTGAATATTAAAAACAAAGATATCTTTTGATGTCAGACTTTTTGTTTGCTTCTTTTTGTTTTTTTTTTGGCTGCGCTGCTTGGCTTACGGATTTCGGACCAGGGATGGAACCTGTGCCTGCCTCCCTCCCTCCCCCGAGACGGCCAGGGAATTCCCAGAAGTTCTTAATTTTAGTGCTCTTAATTTTATCAGTCTTTTCCTTTATGGTTCGTGCTTTTTGGTTATTAACTTTACAGTTAGTTCTGTTTAAGGAGTCTTTACGCTAAGAGCATGAAGAGATTCTTCTGCATTATCCTCTAGGAGACTTATTGTTTTATATTTCATAAAAAAACATTAATTTGGGGCGGTCAACTTTATTGAGATAAAATTTACACACTATAAAATGTGTCAATTTCAAGTATACCATTTTTTAAAAATTAATTAATTTATTTTTGGCCGCGTTGGGTCTTTGTTGCTGCGTGCGGGCTTTCTCTAGTTGTGGCGAGTGGGGGCTACTCTTTGTTGCGATGCGGTGGCTTCTCTTGTTGTGGAGCACGGGCTGTAGGCGTGCGGGCTCAGCAGTTGTGGCTCACGGGCTCTAGAGTGCAGGCTCCGTAGTTGTGGCACACGGGCTTAGTTGCTCCGCAGCATGTGGGATCTTCCCAGACCAGGGCTCAAACCCGTGTCCCCCGCATTGGCAGGTGGATTCTTAACCACTGCGCCACCAGGGAAGTTCCAAGTATACCATTCTTTGAGCTTTGACACGTGTATGCTGTGTATAGCCGTCAACACAATCGTGAGAGACTGTTTCCATTGCCCTGGAAAGTTCCCTTGTGACTGGCCCCTGGTCTCTGGCAATGTTGGATTTGCTTTCTATTACTATAGCTTTGCTTCTTCTAGAATTTCGTATAAATAGACACAGTGTGTAGCCTCTATGTCAGGTTCCTTCACCCAGCCCAGTGCTTTGAGAGTCACCCTTGTTGTCACGTGTGCCGGTGGTTTGCTCCTGTCTGTTGCTGCCTAGTGTTCCTGGTGTGGATGGATCACCCCTCATTCACTTACCAGTGGATGGATATTTGGGTTGTTTCCAGTGTGGGGCTATTGTGAGGAAAGTTGCTGGGCACATTCACATACAAGTCCTTGGGGACATAAGTTTTAATTTCATTTGTTTGTATTCCATTCCTATTTTCAGGTACCATCTTGTTTCAGGACCCCTGTTTTATGTGTCCAGTCTGGACTACTGTTTAGGGCTCTAGTCTCACGTCCAGTTTCCTCCTTGACTGTCTGCACTTAGATGACTTACAAGCATCCTTAACTTGATGTTTTCAGAACTAGACTATTTTCTTCCCTCTGAAACGTGTTTCTCTGGTGGGGTTTTCCAACTCAGTGGCACGCATTCTCCGTGTGGTTCAAGTTCGACGCGCTACTGCATCCCTGACTCTCCTGGTCCTTAGCTGCCTACAGAGTTCAGCACGCGCTGTCTGTTATGCTGGTTGCAGCCGTGCAGCTGGTATCAAGGCTCCAGGATTTCTTCGGGCTTCGTGCTCGCTGGTTCCGTTGTAGGAGCAGTGTGGAAGGATCTACCTTAGCAGCAGGTGTTGAACACTGGGTCTGCTGCAGCCGGGGGGTCAGCTCCCAGAGAGGAATGCAAGAGATCTCAGGATCCTTAATGCAGTATTACCATTTTGATGATAAAACTATTATTTATATCATTTTTATTAACTGAACGTATACACTTTGTGTTAAGATAAATAATATACATTTCTGTTGGGGAAGGGGAAGGAGGTACTTTGCTTTGTCCACAGTCTTTAATCCCTGAGAATCAAGCATAAGAAAATATTACAGATTTACAGCACCAAAGCAAGCAAATGAAAGTACAATGTAAACCTTTTCTATAAACAACGTAGTCAATCAAGTATTTCCTGAACACCCACTTCATGCCAGGTGCTCTGCTAGGTGCTGAGAAGGGGCTCACTGACCACCAGGACAGGGCTCCTGCGTGTGCACAAGGTAGTCAAGAAAACAGGTTTTCATTTCTCTTGGGTAGGCAGTCCATAGTAGAGTTGCGGGGTCTCAGGGTGAGTACGTGTTTAAACTGTTCGCCAGGGGCAGCCAAAGCATTTTGCATTCCCACTGGTGAAGCGTGAGAGACCCAGCTGCAGAACTTACCCATGCTGGTATTAGCAGTCGTTTGAATTTTAGCTCTTCTGGTCCAAGTGAAGAGACTCTCAGCATTCGGGCTGTAGAGCAGTGTCTGTTAGTGGTCCTCATTCCGTTTCCCTCTGACTCACCGTTGAGCATCTTCCCACATGCTCGTTTGCCTCCGTGCCCGCTTTGGTGATGGGCCGGTTGCACTCTCTTGCCCTGTTTAGAAAACCTCACTTCTCCTGTACTTCTCCTTTACGGTCCTTCAACTGCCGCACTCACAGCACTTCTGACGACAGACGCATGGGGGTCTTCCTGCACCCGGCACTTCTGTGACCCCAGCTGGGTGTCCTGCGATTGCACTCAGTTCTGACACTACCTACCTGGAGTTAGTGTGTCAGATCCCACAGGCTAAGGGCCCAGTCCCACGAGGCTTCTCCCCCTCCCCCGCCCATTGCAAATCCAGGGTATCGCCTGTGCTTCTGACTGATAGGCTATAAATTGGAGGTTTCCGTGACCCCCTCCTCGGGGTTGATTAACCTGCCAGAGCAGCTCACAGAACCCAGAGAAGCATTTTACTTGCGTGGTTTCCAGTATATTGTAGAAGGGTAGAACCCAGGAAGGGCCGGATGGAAGAGAAGCAGAGGGCAGGGGTGGGGAGCCCGGAGCTTCCTGCTCTCTGGGGGCCTCTCCCTGCCAGCCCCGCCACGTGCTCGCCAGCCCGGAAGCTCCCTGCCCTTATGCTGGTGGGATTGTATGGAGGCTTCCCCACGTGGGCCTCACTCACCCGTAACTCCATCTCCAGCCCCTCCACGTGCTCGCCAGCCTGGAAGCTCCCTGCCCTTATGCTAGTGGGATTGTATGGAGGCTTCCCCACGTGGGCCTCACTCACCCGTAACTCCATCTCCAGCCCCTCTCACTCTGGAGAATGGAGGGTGGGCCTGAAACCTTCTAATCATGGCTCGGTCTTGTGACCAGCAGCCACCCACAGTGGGAGATGCACCTGGTGCTCTTGTCACTTGGGAATTTACGAGGGACTTAGGAGCTTTGCTGGGAACTGGGGCAGAGGCCCATGTGTATATTTTCTACTAGTTCTCACGCCCCTTCTCCCCTTTTCCTTATATACTTTGATTTTTGTATGTGGTTTGAGATAGGGAAAAGGGTTTTCTTTTTTCACCTGTGTTCTCCTGTTCTTTCACCTCTTTCCTGTGGGGCGACCTTCCCAGCAGATGGAGGACCTCTCTCTGCATGGCCTGCGCTGGGCGTGCTCGCTTCTGTTCCATCGTCTGCTGAACTTTGTGCCGGTGTCTGCTGCCTGCTTACTGCAGCTCTGTAATGAGTCTTGCTAGCCCATGGGTGGTTCTCAGTTTACCCTTTTTAGAGAATGCCTTGGCTGTTCTGGTCGTTCACGTGTTCACGTGTGTTTACCTAGGCAGAGTCAGACAAGGAAACCTGGTGGGGTTTTGGCTGAGGTTGGCTCGATCAGTAGGTGCAGTTTGAAGAGGATTGATAACTTGACAATGTTGAATGTTTTAGTCTATGAACGTGATATAATCTCCATTTATTAAGGTCTCCATTTATTTTAGTCTATAACTCCATTTATTAAGGTCTCCATTTAGTTTAGTCATAACTCCATTATGTTTTAGTCTATGAACGTGATATAATCTCCATTTATTAAGGTCTCCATTTATTTTAGTCTATAACTCCATTTATTAAGGTCTCCATTTAGTTTAGTCATAACTCCATTATGTTTTAGTCTATGAACGTGATATAATCTCCATTTATTAAGGTCTCCATTTATTTTAGTCTATAACTCCATTTATTAAGGTCTCCATTTAGTTTAGTCATAACTCCATTATGTTTTAGTCTATGAACGTGATATAATCTCCATTTATTAAAATTTTTTGTTAATGATGTTTTCTGTTCTGTTACAGATCTTGCACATTTTTGAAAAGCTAATTTCTGCATGTTTCCCATTATAATTGGTGTCTTTTTTAGACTTTTCTAACTTGCTGATATATAGAAGTACAGTTCAGTTGTATGTATTGATTGACCTTGTATTCAGCAACTTTGACAAAATCACTTTTTATTATAATTTATCTTTTGACTCTTTTGGACTTTATGTAGGTAAGCGGAGCATCTGTGAATAATGATTATTTTTTCTTTTCTGGTCCTTACGCTTTATGTTTACTTGGCAGGGAATTGTTAGTTTTATGTCTCTTCAGAGAACTGGCTCTTGGTTTTGTTGATCTCCTGTGTGTTTCTCACTGTTTTAGTCATGTCCCGGCCCTGCACTCGGCCCAGAGCGGGTGCCCTTGCCACCTGACCCCTCGCTCCCGTGGCCGTCCTTCTTGCCGAGTGCTCCTCCGTCGCCCACTGTTCTCCTTGCCAGATTTGCCACATTTGCCCGCAGGTGTGGTTTCGTTCTGTAGCCTCCCGTATCTCATACAAAGCCAGGAGGCCAGGAGTGGAAAGGACAGCTTCCAGGTTGGCAGAGCCTTAGAACAACTACTGGCCTTCAGTTGCTGAGGAATGCTGCTGCCGATGGTTTCTTCCTGCCTCTCTCTCAGTCTGCTGTTCTGTGGGACCTCACACGTGGGGGGGCTCATGGATTTTGTAGCGTGGTGTCGGAGGTCGACAGCCAGCCTATACGGCGCTGACGGACTTGATAATACCAGGCTTTTGAAACCTTGGCGCGGGCTCATAGCTCTACTTTGTCTCATTCAGAAAGCTTTGTGCCCACTCTCAAAATGACAGGAAATCCCTTCAGTTAGGAAATAATATACCGTGTTTGATTTATGAGCTTTAATCAAAATAACCAGCAGGAGTATTTTGGAAAGAGAGTTAACAACACCTTTTGTTTGTTTCTTCATTGTAAAGTGAAAGTGTTGACAGTTCTAAAATTCTCCTTTTTGCTGGTATAAAGAGCTGTTGACATAGTCTTGATCAGAAATGTAACTGCAGCAGGTGTTCACTTGGGACAAGCAGAATTTTAATTTTCATCTGCTAATATGTATGCCATATAATTTATAGCCTTGTATACGTTTTAATGTTTTTTGTTAAAATGCAACATAATATTCATTCTTTTTCATAATGGTTTTACTTTTTAACCTTATAGAATTAACACTGAATCCTCCGGAAGGAATTGTGGCAGGTAAGGTAGTGTGAAGTTCGCCTCTTTATCATTTACTCCTAATTGCCAAAGTTTCCTTCAAAGTAAAGTTGTGGAATTTCTTCTTTTCCTGCAGGCCCCATGAATGAAGAGAATTTTTTTGAATGGGAGGCATTGATCATGTAAGTTAATCATATGTGTTGTTTGGTTTTAAGCCTTTATTGGAAATTAGAGCCATGAATCACATTCTGCACTGTGAGTGATCAGAGGCGTCAATGGGGAAAAAAGGCCAAGTGCGCCTCTGTCATCGAGCTTTTCTGTGTCTGCGGATCTGAAAGCAGACAACACGTACGTTCATCCAAAAGAAATGAAAGTACTTCCTTAGAACCAGTAAAAGCTTTAGTTGTAAGTATTTATATTTGTAGAGTTTCAAAGTAATGAAGTTTGCGTGTTGGGTTAGCCTCAAACAGAATGGGCTGTGGCTTCAAGGGGTCCCCGTGAGCCTGGGGCTCTGGCGGTGCGGCGGGGTCCTCCGGGTGTGGGTGACGCCCGGGCCTATTGGTGCCGCCTGGGCCCTGCCCGCCTGTGTGCCTGGGTTCGTCCCCCTCCCCCTCCCCCTCCCCCTCCCCTCCCCCTCCCCCTCCCCTCCCCCTCCCCCTCCCCCTCCCCCTCCCTTCCCTTCCCAGTTCTTCAGCTCCTCTGCTGCTCCTCCTTTTCTGTGTTCCTTGTCTGGCCTTCCCTTGTCCCTGACTTAGAGATCTGGCTTAGTTCTAAGGTGAGCAGTGTGGGTCCTGACCTCATTCTAGAAAGATCCTGACTGGATTTCATATCTCACTGACAGTGATGTTGCTTGGAAAGAGCCAAATGGACCCCTGATTCCAGAGTATTCTTTGGCCCTATGACCCAGGCCCTTTTTTTCTCATGTTTCTACCTTAGATGTGCAATTCTTGGCCATTCTCAGACTGTACTTTTAACAAAATGTGGTTAGGTAGACTTTAGGAAGTTGAAATTTATAATCCATTTCAGCAGCCTCATTAGTAAAATGAGAAAGTAGCTAGAAAGTTTTCAGGTGGGATTTCGTTGGGCTGAGGCGTGCTCTAGTGGGGCCGGCCTGGAAGGCGTGTGAGGGGGTGTAGTGTCAGCCTCGCCAGACCTTCTGCGTTTGCCCCGTGCTTGTGTCCCATTTAGTCTGAGAAACAGCTTGCTGCTCAGTGTTGTCTGTGGAGCTTAGAGTAGTACATGAAAATGGGTGTGAAAATGAGTTGTTTTGATAAGCAGATTGTTTTAAAAATAATTAATAAACACTATCCAGAGAAAGTACAGCGCACCTAACATTTCCTGATCATTTGTTATACCCTAATTGTTTGGGCCTGTGATACCCATTTTTTTTCTGTGTTTAAATGTTTCTGGCATGATGATGACTTCACAGTCTGTGTTTGTATCTAATATGGTGTTGTGTCTTTCACCCCTTGAAGCACTTACAAATTGTGTGGTGGGTCTCCTGGTCAGTGGTGTCCTTCGTTTGATGTGACAGGGCATTGTGCACTTGGGTCAGCTATAGCTTTTCATCTTTAGGGAAACAGTACGCCCCAGGGCAGCTGGCCTGGCTGGGGTGCACAGATGATTGGAAGGCCTTTGTGAGTGCACAGCTCAGCGGGCCCCTGACGGTTTTTCCGTCTCTGGAAGACGAGGCTGGTGCGCACCCACGGGAGACTATTGCGAAGCCCTTCCAGGGACACTTGAGCCTCCCAGTATGGTTTTTTTTAAAGTGTTTATTGTTAAGAATCCGTTAGGATAAATATTACTAATTACAGATAAATAACGTAAAATTAAACCAATATTTTGAAAACTTATCTTAAAAAGTAATTAGAACTATTTTTAGGTAGAGCACTTTTATGTTTGAATAATGCTTTTGCGTTAGTATGGAATTCCCCTGCTTCAAGATCTGGTGAGTTTGTGGGTTTTGGTCCTGTTCCAGATCCTTTCACAAACAAGAGGCCGTTTACAAATGTACTTAAAACATCTATTAAGGAATTAACTGTCCTCCTATTGATTTGTCTCACTCCGCTGTTTTGGCAGACAGCTGGCTGAGTTTCACTCCTTAGTGATAGGTTTTCTCTTCTCTCATTTTATTCTTTGATTGTTTCCAGAGTTTCTTCCATACCCTAGTGCTTCTAAAAACCACACTTGCCTCCGTTTCTGCGAGTCTGGTGCTGTTGCAGTAGTGCTTACCTTCGGAGCCTCAGCTGTGCAACGAAGAGAACATCTTTTCAGATGTTCAGGCAACAAATACTGAGTGCCTGTTATATTAGGGCCCTTGTCTGAGGATACAGGCGTGTCCTAGGTGACCCCAAATCTCTACCCTGAAAGAACAAGATTAGGGGACTAGGGTGGGGAACACAACAAATTAACCAACAGCAATAAACTCACCACAGCCTGTTCTCTGATTAAAAGGAGACAAGAACTCTAGTGACTCCGGCCGAGCTTAGGGCGGAGTTTGAGCCTGTGACCCAGTGGGAGAGGCCTGGGGCTTCCGGTCAGTCACACTGACGGCTGCGGGCCCCTGAGCCGTGTGTGGCTGGCCTGGCTTTATGGTCTTAGGCAGTCACTCTGCCTCTCTGACCTTCACTTATTAGGATCAGTACAGAGCCTCGACACCTTTTTAGACCAGTGGCTTCACTTCCACCTCTTCCAGCTGCAGGGTCTCCGGCCTGTGCAACCTCGTTGGCCCTTGGCTGCGGCGTGGCAGCTGTGGAGGGTCGACGCGAGCTTCTGCAGGACAGGAGGAGCCCTGCCGTGCAGGACGGCGGTTTATCTTCCGTGGCTGGAAGAGGCGTGAAGCCCTTGGCGTCTTGCTGCCCCATTTCTGTCCTGCCGCAGGTTTCTTCAAGCAGCCGCATGGTGACCTCCCTGCCTGGTCTGTGGCCGAGCCCCTGTCCCGTCTCCAGATCAGGGCCCCGAGGCTGTGGTGAGATGAGAAGGCCCTTCCCTTCCCCAGCGGTTGGGAGCCCTTGGCTGACCCTATCCCCGCATCTCCGCTGGCGCACTTGGGTCCCAGCTGGTTCACACCTGCGGCGGGGAGGATTCCCCCGGCTGCGGCTCCTCCTAGGCCGTGCTTGGCTCACGCTGGGTGCCCAGGCCACGGTCACGGCACCGCCCTCCGCACCAGCCTTTCCTCTTTACAGAAGCCTGGCTCCTGTCAGGATTGTGCCTGCTCAGATAAGCCTGAGATACTACAATAGATGTTTATAATTTGCACTGTATGTTCTCTGACCCAGTGGTTCCCACCCTGGGAATGTCTTCATCAGACATTCTGTTAGGAAAACCTCTGTGTGAGGAAGTTTATTACAACATTCACTGCAGTCATAAAAGAAAGTGGAAACGTCATTGTCCAGTATAAGTTACGGACATCCAATCAGCAGGATGCCGGCAGCACTGCCATGGTTCTGGCAGACGCTGGACGATGGGTCTAGACCAGTGTTGTCACCAGGTGTGGCCTCGCCCCCAGGGACTTTGGGCAGTGTCTGGAGACATCGTGGCTGTCACACAGGGTAGCAGGGGGAGATCTCTACTGGCCCCGGGTGGGAGAGCGCTGAGCGCCCCGCCGTGCCCAGGACGCCCGAGGTGGCAGTGGTGCTGAGGCTGATCTCTCAGCCTGGTGTGGCCGGGTGCATTCAATAGCTTTATTGAGATAGAAGTTACATGCAGAGTTTCACCTGTATTAAGTGTACAAGTCAATGATTTTTAGTAAATTAAATTTATAGAGTTTTGCAGTCATCACACTTCACTTTTAGAGCATTTCCAAACACGTGCTCATGCCCTTGTGCACTCAGTCCCCCTCAGCCACGGGCACCCTCTGATCTGCTCTCTGACTCTGTCGATTTGCCTTTTCTGGACTTCTGCTGCAAGTGGAATCACACGATACAGCACCTTCGGTGTCTGGCTCCTTTTCCTGGGCGTGGTGTCTTCGAGGTTCCGGCGCAGCCTGTGGGAGCGGCTCTTTTCCGTCACCACCGAGCTGTGTCCACCGGGAATGGACCCGCTCACCCATCGACGGGCATTTGGCTGCTTCCCTCTTCGGCTGTTGTGACGGTGCAGCTGCGAACACGGGACCTAAGTCTGTGCGGACGGGTTTCCCCCTCCCTCGGCTGGATGCGCAGGAGTGGGCCTCCCGGCGTGTCGTGTCACCATTTTACACTCCCACCCGCAGTGCTGAGTTCTCAGCTCTCCACTTCCTCACCCTCTTGGTGGTGTCTGATGCCAGCTGTCCTGTTGGGTGTGAGGTGGGTCTCGTGGGTTTGGACTGCATTGCCCTAATAATCGATGCTGTTGAGCATCTTTTCATGGGCGTATGAGCCATTCACCTATCTTTTTTGGTGAACTTAAGAACTTTTGCCCATTTTTTAATTGGGTTGTCTTCTTATTTAGTCCTAAGAGTTCTTTATATATTTTGGATACAGAGTCCTTTATCAGATGTATCAATATGATTTTCAGATATTTTCTCCCATTCTGCAGCTTTCCTTTTCCTTTTCATTTTTCTTTTTTATGTGTTAGGCCGAGCTGTGTGGAATGCGAGATCTTAGTTCCCTGACCAGGGATCAAACCCATGCCCCCTGCATTGGGAGCATGGAGTCTTAACCACTGGACCGCTAGGGAAGGTCCCTCCTTTTCATTTTCTTAATGGGGTCCTCTGAAACGCAAAGGTTTTCATTTCCAATGAAACGCAGTTCAGCAGTTTTTCCTTGTATAGATTATGCTTTTGGTGTCATATAACCCAAGATTGAAAAGATTTTCTCCTGTGTTTTCTTCTAGAAGTTTTATATTTATAGCTCTTAAATTTAGGTTTTTGGCCCATTTTGGGTAATTTTGGAGTATAGCATTAGGTAGGAGCCAGCTTCATTTTTTGGCATGTGGCTGTCCAATTGTCTTGCACCATTTGTTGAGAAGAAAATCCTTCCTGCATTGAATCGCCTTGGACCTTTGTCGGAATCAGTTGACCCATAATTATATGGAAGGAAGCCTGTATTTGTTACCACTGTGCTTTCCTGAGATGGAAGGCCCTGTCCTTTTCCTCCCTCACAGTTTAACCAGCGCTGGTTCTCTACATCAGGATCGCTAGGGTGCTTAGCACACAACAAAAGAGGAAAGCGGCTCTTGGGTCCATCCCCAGAGACTCGGCGCTGAGTCAGGGCTGGTGCCAGATGGGTGTAGACACATAGTCCGGCTGAGACCACCAGGCTCCCAAGGGGAGAGGCAGCGAGGGCACTGTCGCCGGGACGACAGCTCCCTGCAGCCCGTCCTGGCTTTCCTGCTGGTGTGAAGGTCCTGTGAGCGGGACCTTCCGGTCAGTTTCTGTGCAGCCTTGCTGCTGGCGGGGTGACCCTCACGCAACAGGCGCTCCTTCAGTGACTTGGGGGCTTAGAGGCACAGCAGGGCACCCCGGAGCTGGAGTCGTGGCTTCTAGAGCCCCTGGCCTGGGGGCTGTGCTTGCAGCCCACCTGCACTGGGGAGGTGGGGGCTTTGGCAAGAAGCTTCGGCCGAGCTGCGGAGCCAGGGGCGCAGGAAGGAGGTGGCGCCCCTGCTCTGACGCCAGGCCCCCTCTCGCCACCGCCGGGTGCTCCGTGTGGGTTCTGCAGCGAGAGAGCGAGGGCAGTGACACGCTCGCCTGGGCTGGAGGGTGTTTGTGAAGCAGTGTGCCCTTCTTTTTTATGCTTCAAGTGGTCGTGGCTTTGGAGAATAATTGTCCCTTGGTAATCCAGTTCAAGTGTGCGCTAGTGAATGGGTTTACGGTCTCCATTATTTCAAGCCTCGTATGTATGTTTGAGAATTTTGTCTGTGTGCTGTGACAAACTTGCAAAAGAACAGCGCAAAAACAGCTTCTTCCACACCTGCCACAGCTGGAGTGACGTGCGGGCTGCGGCCCTGGAACGTGCCTGGCGGGCAGATGGCGCACTGACGCCCGGACACACCCAGCTTCCATGGTGGAGCACTCTGGCCTCCCTGCCGCCTTCAGTACGCAGGCCGTGGGCTGCTTTTGTTCTGTCCGTACAGTTTTAGAGATGAAAGGCAAAGCACGGTGCCTCACTCGAGTTTAATGTTGAAAGACTAACCAAGCGTGTCTCCAGTTTTTATTGGCTCTGCAAGTGACCGACCACCAGTGACGGCGCGTGGCTGCGGGTGTTGAACCCGCGCTGCCCTTTGGGAGGAGTGAGCGTTGCTGGGCCCTGGTTGGGCTTAGAGCGTGGGTGCTACTCCCCCAGTGCTGGCTCCCCGGCCTCTCGCTCCCCTGAAGCCGGGAGGTCAGAGTGCACTGTTGCCTCTACAGAGGGGAGCAGGGGCGTTCTGCTTTACTCTTAATACTAGTCTCAGAAAATAAATAAAACACTTGCCTCAGAGCTCTGAAATAATTGAGGCCGTTATTTTAATCAATTAAGATAGAAAATAACTTGCAGGCTTTGAAGAGTTTGTATTTGCCTCAGATAAATTTGATTTCGAGGTGAGGCCTTCTTTGGTGAAAGAGGAGTGAGGCTGTCCTGAGTATGATAGGAAAGCGTGTCCAAAAATAACGCTAATTATATCGCCTGTCTTGGCCCAGGGATTTACTCGATAGTGTTTTCCACAAAGTCAGCGGGCAGGCCCCCGTGCACGGGGGCGCACCTGTGTGCTGGGCCAAGGCACTGGGCATTCTGGAAGAGAAAGAAGCCCCTGTTTCAAACCAGTAGCAAACCAGAGCATTTGAAAATGGCTTTGATGTTTCAGATGTGGGAGCACTTTAGGAAATGTTTGATCTTGCTTCTGAAGCTATGGACGACCTAGTGGGTTTTGTTTTTTTTTTTTTATTTTAAAGAAAGCTCTATTATGAGAAACAAAGACCTGAGCAAATATCAGAGTCTTGAGAAAATACCATTTGGCTCTGTCCAAAAACACTTAACTACCCAGACATTCTTTTCCGTTCTAACTTGGAGGTGCCAGGAATACCGAGGCGCTGCGAGCGTTCCTGGTGTGGCCGCAGCCCTGTTCGCAGGCTCCTGGGTTCGCAGCCTGAGCTGCCCTCTGCTCCCCACTGAGCCACCCGACCCAGGGCCTGGCCTGAGTCAGGTGACCCTCGCTGAGGTGACAGCACTGCTTCCTGGCACCTTCCCTCGGGAGGCCGTGTGAGGGCCAGCACCGTGGTGTTTATCCTCTACTGTGAGTTGTAGGCTGGAAGAGGGCCGGGGGGCGCAGGCTCTCCCCTGCCGTCGGCGCTGACCCCCTTCAGAGCGGAGGGCTTGGAGGGCAGCTGTCGGGGAGCCCCGGCCCCCGAGCTCGCCTCTCCGTGCGGCCGTCCTGTCCCTGCTTCCTGCCGGGGCTCTGGGTGCCGCTGTCCGGGGATGCTCATCCCTCACGACAGAGTAGCTTTCCACTCTTGGTTTCCCCAAAAGTAGCAAGGACACAGTTTTCAGAATCCAGATGTGTGTCTTCAGTTGAAAAAAATGTGGCTCCACCAAACACTTGCTGCCTTGTTCTTGTTTTGGCCATTTTACCGCCCCCCTCCGCACCCCATGATGCAGTCCTGGCCTCCACTGCACTGGTGCCTTCGAAATCCCTGGGCGTTGTCGTCACCGGGTGGAAGTGAAGCTGCCTGCACACTTTGTTTGAGAATTTTTTGTCTGCTTGAACTGCTGCTGCAGCGTGGGGTCTCGACCCCTGTGCTGGTTCGGGGCTCGTGTGTTACACGCTTGGGGCCTTGCCCTCTCCGCGCCCAGAAAGAGAAACGGGATTCTTCTTCGTTGTTGAACTGACCCGTCTTCCCAGAGTGCTTGTCTGGTGTCGCTGTGTGTAGCTGTCATTCAGCAGCTCTGCCTCCTGATAAAAATGTACAGAGGAAGAGTGGTCTTAGATTTTAAACTGCTGTCGTGCATGTTGTATAAAGGACGTTTGTGAGGGGAGGAGGCGTCCCTCTGTCTGTTATGGTGCGAGCTGGGCTGCTGTCCCCCTCGCTCTCCGGCTGGCCTTCGCGTCTTGTCTGTCGGTCAAGATAGTGTTCATTTACACATATAGAGCTTTAAAATTTGACAGGACTTTGGAAGTGGGTTGGCCCGTTTCTGCCATTTTCCACGTGAGGAGGACGTGGCCTCAGGCAGGCAGGCACGTGCCTGGTGACGGTGAGGACTCAGGTGACTGCGTCGTCCCAGGATGTGGCACGAGCCCAGGCCTGCAGGTCAGGGCTTGCGGCTGACGCACGTGCGCGCGAGCGTCACGGTGATCTGTGTGCGCGCTGTACCTGTTTCTCAAAGGTTACAAAACCACTTCTCAGGCGCATTTAAAGATTAAAAATAGCCTTTGAAGTAACAACTCTTAACCCCTCATTCATTTAGTACAATAGAATCCTGCTCTAACATGTACCATGATTTGTATCTTTATCCTAAAATGTAATCGTACCACATAGAAAAACAGAATCCCTGCGATCTTGCAGTGTTGGCTGCAGTTCTTTTCTCTGATCCCGTCATTTTCAGCAGGTGTTGCTGCCCCACTCTCAACCTTATTAATGTGAAAACTGTGCCTGTGATCCGGTCTTTGTGATTTAAACCTGATTGGAACAGAACAATGACACTTTACTTTCCAACCATAAAAAAATACCAATTCATCGTTATTATAATATTTAGATAATCTTTTCATGCACATTTGTAAAGCAGTAGATATTTCCTTAACTCGTTTCTAAAGTGTGGTAGACATTGAAAAAAATCTACCTTGAAGTTCTGTCTCTGTATTTTGTATCTTTTAGGGGCCCAGAAGACACCTGTTTTGAGTTTGGGGTTTTTCCTGCCATCCTGAGTTTCCCACTTGATTACCCGTTAAGTCCTCCAAAGATGAGATTTACCTGTGAGATGTTTCATCCCAACAGTAAGTGCTTTTGAAGTAGTTTCGATGGTTCCGGGAGAGGCCTAGAGATTGTGCACATGTGGGCATTCATGGTATACTGCTGTTTTGCTCTGTGTTTGGAATTTTCCATAATACAAAGTTTAAAAATTCATTATGGTCAGAAGAGTTGATTGAGGAAGTCAACAAGTTCAAGGTGATTAACCATAAAATGCAACTATGAAGAGGATTATGGGTAATTACAAAATAAATGATAAGGGCCTCCTTGGTGATGCAGTGGTTAGGAATCCGCCTGCCAATGCAGGGGACACGGCTTCAAGCCCTGGTCCAGGGAGATCCCACATGCCACGGAGCAGCTAAGCCCGTGTGCCACAACTACTGAGCCCACGTGCCACAACTACTGAAGCTTGAGCGCCTGGAGCCCGTGCTCCGCGACAAGAGAAGCCACCACAATGAGAATCCCGCGCACCGCAACAAAGAGTAGCCCCTCCGCCCCACTCGCCGCAACTAGAGAAAGCCCGCGCGCAGCAACAAAGACCCAATGCAGCTAAAAATAAATAAATAAATAATAAGATTATATTGAAGATAAATACATTCTTTAGAATGATACCTGTGGTGTGGTTTAAAGACAGATACGGCCAATAAACTGATTGAATTATGTGTGTACTAAGAATAGCCTGATAATATTATTTTTGATGTTCAGGTAATCAATGCAAATAGTTTTTAAATTTGGCGTTACTGTAGGTGGGTATGTGTTACTCTTATTTTGTAAAAATTATTTTTGAGAAGAGCTATTCAGTAGGTCTACCAATGTCATAAAAATTGGTCAGTCCATAACTACTTAAAAAAATAATCCAGCAGATTCACTGAGAGTTGCTGGGATGGGGTGGTGAGCAGACCGTCAGAGGTGGGGGGCTGGACGGTCCGGAGCGCCCAGTCTGAGGGCAGCGATGGACGCTGATGAAGGAATCATACAGGGAGATGTGAAACCACATGGGAGGCCAGGGAGGCACCTGCAGGGGTGGTGGTTGAACCCACCACCTGCAGGAGGAGCTGTAGGAGTTGCCCAGGGGTCTGTTTGGGGCGGGGAGGGGGTCTAGCAGGTGCAGAGGCCCGGTGTGGGGGGGGGGGAGGGGGGAGGGCCAAACCGGTTCAGGCCTTTCGGTCAGCATTAAGGACTTTGATGTTTATCCGAGGAGCAGTGGAGACCCGCTGAGGGGCTGGGAGTGAGCGTGAGGGGCGACGTGACCAGCATGGCCTTTGAAGGGTGACTGTGGTGCAGGCTGGAGGTGGAGCAGAGCGCGTGCTGGGCCGCTGCTGTGGCCTGGAGGGGAGACCGCCAGCCTGGCACCAGCGGGAGTTGTTGGCGCTGAAGCGCTGCGGCTGGGCGGGGACTCGGCTGGGCGGGGACTTGGGAGGGTAAGGAAGTGACGCTGATGTGGTGGGGGTGGGTGGCAGGGACACAGCTGCTTTTTGATGTTTCTGGGGTCAGCGGTGTCATCACATGGTGCTGTCACCTTGAGGAAGTGACACTGAAGTTGAGAACTCTGCAACACCTCCTCTCTGTCCGTGGCAGAGAGAACTGTTCAGAGCATTCTGGGCGCCAGGTCCCGTGTGTGTGGACTTCAGACGGACATCCTGGTGTCTGAGACAGATCGTGCGTGGTTTCCTAACCCTTCAGTGAGAGTTTGCGGTACAGTTTCAAAGCGCAGAAACCACTAGAACAAGGGATGCATGAGGAAAACGAGGGACCAGGTGTAAAAGAAAGGCTGTTTATAACGACTCACATTTCTAAATGGTCACGAAATGCTGAGCTCATGAGTGAGGGTGAATTAAATTTATTTAAAATTGTCTGGTATTCTTATTATTATAACTTAATAGCCTTACAGTTTTACAAGTGATTCCTGGATATCTGAGCATATACTGAATCATCTGAGAATTTCCCCGAGTACGTGTAAAAGAAAGATAACAGATGCTTTTGACCTTTTTGACAGGACCAACCCCAGACTTTGAATTGAAAATTTATTTTTCTTGAATCAGATCTTGAGGGTCTTGTTAGGGATGCTGTTGATGGGAGATGCATTTAGATTCAGGCACAGCTGATTTCCAGAGAAGACAGGCGGTCGTTTTTCTGTTACTGTAAGTTACCAAGAGAAATCTTGGTATCTGTCTTTCTCTGGATATTTACGTAATTCCTGTAGCGTTTTTCCCAGCTATGGCAACGTATATTTTACACAGTCCATTTCAGGGATTTAATGGCACAACGAGGGATATCTAAGAAACTTTTTATGAAAAGTGTTGTGAAGAGTCCTAATTACATGAGATATTTTGGTGGAATATCTGGCTGCCAGGTAGCCTTTCATTTATCCCCTTTGGATATAATGCTTTTAAAATCCATAGGAAGGTGGAGTCACCCCATGATACTAGAACTGTTCAGACCGGCCCAGCACCCTGTCCGTGCGTGGGCGGTGCCCTGGGAGCCCGGCCGGGCCCGCGGGGAGCGCGCGGACGCGAGCATGGCCGTGAACGTGGCGCTGGGGCCGCAGGTTGTGCCGCGTGCAGACAGCTCCGTTTCGGTGTCTGCGCCGCTTGCTGCCTTCTGTCTGCGGGCCTGACCGAGCGCCCTGTCACGGGCCCGTCCCCCCGCTCACCGGGTGTGCTCTGAGCCCGCAGTCTACCCCCCGCTCACCGGGTGTGCTCTGAGCCCGCAGTCTACCCCCCGCTCACCGGGTGTGCTCTGACCCCGCAGTCTACCCCGACGGCAGAGTCTGCATCTCCATCCTGCACGCTCCCGGCGACGACCCCATGGGCTACGAGAGCAGCGCCGAGCGGTGGAGCCCCGTGCAGAGCGTGGAGAAGATCCTGCTGTCGGTGGTGAGCATGCTGGCAGGTAACGCCCGCCCCGCCGGCTCCTGACACGCTGCGGGTTCGCGTCCAGGGGGGAGACCCGACGCTCGGTGCTGCTTCTCCTTCCTCGTTAACCCTTGTCTTACAGCTCCCTGTCCGCCGTGAGGAGTCGGTATATACTGTTTTCTTTTCTGCTTTTTCATGTAATGTTATTCGTACACACTTCTCCAAGCGTAAGCTGCTTTTTATAATTACGGGTGTAAAGATGGTCTCGTGCGTATCACATTGTTGGCCATGAGTATCCGTGGGCATTTCATTCATTCAGTCGGCGCTATATTGCAGACGCCGTGTCCTGGGGTGTAAAGCTCAGGTGACACTGACCCCAACCTTAAGGCCCCACATTCTCAGGGAACTTTCACAGCCACCGACTATTGCAGGACACTGTGATAAATCCTGAGATCAGGGTACAGAGGCCACTTCCCGAGGTGAGTTTAGAACATGTGGGAGTTAACAAGGTTGGTGGGGGGCGCGGACCCTCTGGGGGCGTCGCCAGGACTGGTATGGCTGGAGCCCGGCTGGGGGCGGGGCGCCCTGTGGACCTGCACCCGCCCGGAGCTGACGCTCGCTCGTGGGGCTGTTAGACCACGGATCGCCCTTGCAGCCCACGTGCTTGAAACAGGTGGGGTGGGTCCCAGGCCAAGAGGATGGGGGAGGTTGGGGAGGGGGACCTTGGAGACTCCGGCTCTAGGGCTCAGCGTCCTGGGGGCGCTCCTGCTCCTGCCCTCACTGCGGGGTGGAGGGGTGCTGACTGTGGGGACAGGACTCCAGAGGGAGCAGGATTCGGGGGAGACGAGAGTTCGGGGTGTTGTGTGAGTGGCCGCCTTGACGGGGGCTCTCCGAGGACTGGCCGTGGAGGTGAGGGACAGCGTGTGGGGGGAGGGAGCCGAGAGAGGAACGGCCCGGCAGCCCCCGGGGAAGACCGCGCCCGTGAAACGGAGGAGCATCGAACGGAGGGAGCTGGTGGCCAAGCGGGAGGCCCAAGGGGGAGGCCCACAGCGGCCGCTTGATCTGCTCGGCTGGTGCCTCCTGAGTGAGGCCGAGTTGGCTGGTGTGGGCCCTTGGGAGGCGCGGGTGGAGGAGCCCTGAGGGTGGGTCTGTCCGCTGCCCTCTCGCTGCTCAGCCCCGCCCCTCAGGAGAAGGCTCTTGTCTCCACAGAACTGATGTCCTTGCCCGGAGTTCCACATCCCTCGGCGCTTCCGGTTTGTCTCCGGTTACCTCTCTGGGAAGATCAGTGATGTTCTTCCAGGGGGTGGGAGGTCTTGCCAGGTCCTTCTTTCTTGAACCCCTTTCACGTGGAGGTTCTCCTTCTCTTTCAGAGCCCAACGATGAAAGCGGGGCCAACGTGGACGCCTCCAAAATGTGGCGGGATGACCGGGAACAGTTTTACAAGATCGCCAAGCAGATCGTGCAGAAGTCGCTGGGGCTCTGAGCCTTGCCCACGGGTGTGCACAGCCGTGTGCCCGCGCGTGCGTGCAGGCACACCACCGAGCAGATTTTGGAGTTTCTCCTCCAACACACTTAGTGACAGTGACACTCTGTTCTGGTACCAAAAAAGGCAAGCTTGCAGAACCACAGCATCTATTTCTTTTCTACCTTTCCCACCCCAAACAGCCTTCTCTTCTGCAGTGATGGTTTCTGTAGGACGATGACAGCTGGGTGCAGTTGAGGGACCCACCCCTCGTTCTTGCCGAGGTGGCCCAGGGGGATGATGGGAGCTGTCACCACTACCTCTCCAGCGGACGTGCCTGCGGACCCAGCACTTAGTGCGGAGCGGGGCGGGGCGTACGCGCCGGCCCCCAGGACTAGAACCCGCGGCACTCCTTCCGAAGACGCGGGGCCTTGCAGCCCAGGAGGGGGGCGGCGGCCAGCTGTCCCTGGGGGCCCCTCCGGGCTCCCGTGTCCCCCGTGAGGAGGACATGACTTTGTTTCAGTACTTTGTTTTACAAGCAGATGTTTTTCTTGCAATCTAGTCACATTTTTCATTTGTTGTATGTTACAAATAATCACATTTAGAAATACTTTCAGGAAATAAATACTTTTTTAAAACGTGGACTAATGAAAAATGGGGCACATAGAAAAGAAGTTTCCTGCTGGCCATGAAGACCGGTGTTTTCCCTGCTGGTGTTGATCACACTTTACGCTCGTGTCTCAGTTCCTAGTGCATTTACCAGAGCAGGGGCACGTGAGACTGAGATTTTAGTCAGAGTGTCTTCTGGGTGTGTCGGAGCTTTTCTATTCCAATCTGAAAACTGGAAAGTTCTACGCGTTTGTACGTGGTAGCTGCAGCAGGAACTTTAACTGTTGGGACAAAACCGTTCTTCGCAACTTGGGAAGGGCCGCTGCCGTTAGCGCAAAACCGTTCTTCGCCACTTGGGAAGGGCCGCTGCCGTTAGCGCAAAACCGTTCTCGCCACTTGGGAAGGGCCGCTGCCGTTAGCGCAGAGCACGGAGGTGTGCTGCATCCCAGACCTGACCGGCGCTCGTGGGAGCGTGGCACACGGGGTCCCCGGGGTCCCCGGGCCGGTGGGGGGCGCTCAGCTGCGGCTTGTGGTTTTGAGGTCTGGATTCCTCCGGTGTGGGTAGCTCAGCCGCGGGGCCGGGGCTCCGTTTCAAGCAATAACAGATCTGTTGCGTGCAGTCAAATATTTGGCCTGTTTCAAACAGGTTAAATTTAAATAGGAGTTTCTATTTTTGAAATAAGGGACAGTCTACAAGACGTACATTTTACTTTACATTATCCTTTCCCTTTCATAATGTGCCCGTGGGCAGGAGTCTTTTACTGAAACCTCGCTCATTTCTTGGTGTTACGTGGTATTGGCTAAAGGGCTTCTGTGGAAACCAGACTCTCCTTCTCAGAAGGGAATCATTTACAAGTTGAAATGCAGTACGAGGACTTGCATTCGGAAGAGGATGGGGAAAGGAGAGGTAGTGTACCTACGTAGTATCTGCAGGCGTGTTGGATGGGACGTAGCCCTCTCCAGAGAGAGGAAAAGGTGGGTGTGGTGGAGTGTGGGCCTGTGGCCACGGGGGCTCAGGAAATCTGGAGAAGAAAGAGGCAGTCTCTTTGCAAAAGAAAGTATTTTTATTCATTTGTATTTATTAAATGAAACAAAAGAGAAGGAGTCCCATGGTGTCGTTATTCTGTGACGGAGTTTATTAATTCCTATGGTAAAATAAAGCTATATTTTCCCCGTCCCGAGCAGTGTTTTCTCTGTCGTGTTTTAATATAATCGTATGGGAACCCCGTGGCTGGCGGGCGGCAGGAGTGCCCCCCTACAGGTGGCACGGCCGCCAGGACTCCCACTACCACCTCCTTCCCAAGACACGTGAGCTTCGGGAAGTTTTGCTCTTTCCTGTTCGCTCCGCCCGCTGGTCTCCCCTGGAACTCCCGGGTGTCCCTGTCGGGGTCTGCAGACGTTTTCACCAGCCTCCGCTGACCCTCGGCCTTTCCTTGACCTGTGAGTGTTGGCAGCAGACGGCGTCGGGCGAGGAGAGACCAGCAGGCGCGGAGGTGGCGCTTCTGTCCTGCTCTCGAGTCTCCAGTCTCGTCACGGCTGCTGACGTGAGCCTGCTTATGTCCCTCGGCCTCCTCTCCCCCAGCGCCCTCTGCGCCGTGTCCGGGCCAGGGGCTTGGCCCGCCCTCCAGCAGCCTTCATCCTGCCTTTTGCCCAGGGGTTTCCAGCATACTTCTTACTATTGAAGATCTCCGACGTGATCGTGAGTTGGGGTCCCCGATACCACCCCCATGTTCAGTGGTTCCCTGGGAGGCTATTACAGCCAAAGGCCCAGGGACTCGAGCACCACAGGGAACGTGGCGTGGGGAGGGGTTGGGGGGCACCAGGCACAGGCCTCCCGAACACCCTCAGCGGAGCCACACGCGGTGCGCTTGACTCCCCAGCAGGGAGCTCCTGGGGGACCAGCACCCAGGGGTTTTATCGGGGGCTGGTCACGTGGGCACCCTCTGCCTGGCACCAAGACTCCAGCCCCCCGAGGGAGAGCAGGTGTGCAGCGCACGCCATACTGTGGTGCAGATTGTTGAGGCCAGTGAGGCGCTCCTGTCCCACCACGTGGGACCCCCTCCCCAAGCGCACGTCCCCAGCTGCCTGAGGACGCCGTCCCAGGCCAGCTGTGCTCTTTCCCGCACAGGTATCCTGAACTTTTCCCCTTTGGGGATTTTAATTAGATTTAATTGAAAACGTTGGTTTGCTCTGTTAGGTCTCTTTGTGTTTCATTTTTCATGTGTTGTGCTTGGTGCCCCTTCTCCATGGCATTGGTCTTCCGCAAATGTTTGGATATTTGAGGCGAATGCCCACCCTTGTCTTCCTGTTTGCCAATCTGGTTCCGGGCACAGAGAGGGGAGTTCCGGGGTTTTATCTTCTGGGTGTGGGAGCCCCACTGCGTTGTCCTGGGCGTGTTCTGGGGGGAGGGGCGCGTCCCTGCCGGCCCTGTGGCCCCGGATGACTGGAAACACGGAGCCCCCAGGGTCCACTCCACCCTTCCCTCCCATGTGTGGGCTGTGGCTGCTCTCCGTCTGGTTTTTGTACAGGTCAGGTTGCTGATTTTTCAGAGGTCGTGCTGGTGTGACGCATTCGTCCCGTGCGTCAGTCAGGGCTCCTGGGTGGAATACAGAACCCGCCCTGGTTACATGGGGGAGGCTCAGGATCGCCTGCTGCCACTCCCCCCGCCCCCCCCCAAGGCCTGACCGTGGGCCATGTGGCCAGAAGGCCATGCCCCGGCCCTGGAAGTCAGCTCAGAGCACAGCAGGACACTGGACTGGCCTTTGTAGAGGGCACGGAACCACGGTCCAGTCCCTGCAGAGGCAGAAGTGTGCCTTCCCCACCCCTGACCATGTCCCCGAGCCCTGCCCCCGCCGCCCGGGCCCCGCGGCATCTGGCCTGTGTCCTGGGTGTGGCCTCACCCCGGGCCCACCACCTCCCCGCTCGAGCGAAGCCCAGCTCCTGAGGATGCCAGCCCGGCCGGGTCACCGAGGCCGCCCCTCCAGCCTCCCCTCAGCACCATCTGCCTGGGCCCCCAGCCCTGTCACCCTGAGCTTCTCTCCACCAGCACCTGCCCTGCTGGGGGCTGCCACGTGTGCCCTGGGCGCAGACTCCCCGCAGCTGTCTGCGGCGCCCGCAGCCCCGGGGGAGCAGTGCTCTGTCCCCCGCCTGGCTGCGCCCCTCCTTCCGTCCTAGGGTGGGGCCCCGGAGCCCGCCACTGCCTGCGTCCCCGCGGCCCTCGTCAGCCCGGTGAGCTGGCGGGTCCCCGCCGCCCCGGGCTCCTCATCTGAACGCCCGTGGGGCGCGGCGCCCGGGTGGGTTCCGCTGTGGCCCCGCGGACACAGCGTTGCTGGGGCGAGTCGACCTGCCGCCCTTCGGACACGACATGTGGGGCGTCCTCGGCCTCACCTTCTCTGCTGACTACACTTGTCACGTGAAGGACGACGTGTAAAACGCACGGAGCATGGCAGGGAGAGGTCCCCGGGGCGGGGAGTGTCTGCTGTGACACCGGGGGCGCTCGCGGAGCCAGCAGGGGCGCAGCCGCGCCGTGGAGGCCCTCCCTCGAGTCCCAGGGCGGCTTGGTGGTGTCATCTCCTTTCAGGGGCCCTGACAAGGGTGGACGTGTTCATGGGCCCCAGGCCTGGGCATCCAGCCGTGCAAGGAGCTGAGCTCGGCCCCTGGAGAGGCGCAGGCTGCGGGGGACGGGCCGGTGGGGATGGCGGTGGGGGGCGGTGAGACAGCATCACCTCTGTCCCTCCGCGCAGGTCGCTGCGTGGCAGCCGTGGGCTGCCCTGTCCGAGCAGCTCCCACTGGGCCCTGGCAGCAGCACTGTGAGGGCGCCCGGGCCTGCTGAGTGGGGGCCGCGGACGGGGCCTGTCCCCACCCCACACGGCTCAGCGGAGCTGTGTGAGCGGCTGGATGTCCCTGTGACTCGTGCTCGCTCCAGGGAACGGTGGCGACACGTCCCTTTCAAGCGGGTGTGAGCGTGTGCGCGCGTGTGGGCTTACCTTCCCGGCAGAGGACCTGACGCTGGAACCGACTCGGTGGAGATGAGAGACCAAGGATTGTCTTTTGCCGGTGGCTTTTGGAAATCCTGGGTGATGCACTAAACGAGTTGGAACCACAGGAAACACTTGCAGCTTCAGGGCAGAGCAGACGCGGGGATTCTCACCGGGTTCTCCCTGCTGGACTAGTTCCCGCCCGTGAAGCAGCTCCACGGGGCGACGGGTGGCAGGGACGCCCCACCTGCAGCCTGGGCACCACCTCGCCCAGCCCGGCCCTGCCTGCTTCAGGCCGGTGCCCCCACCCCACGTGTGCCAGCACAGGGCTCCTCCGGGGCAAGAAGCCTCTGGGCCTTGAAGACTGGTGGAGGGGGAGCGCCGGCGCCTGCACTGGACCCTTGGTATCCAGGGAGGATGAGACCACTGAGGTCTGGCCATGCGGGGCGGGATGGAGCTTGGCCTTCACGTCCCGCCCCTGCACCCCCTGGGCACCGCCGGGATCCCGGCAGTCTTACAGGGACCCTGAGGCCTGGGCGAGAGACGGAGGGCGTCCTAGCCCTGCTGCGCCGGAGCTGAGGTCACCGGGTTGTGACCGGCCACCAGCCAGGGACCAGCAACGGGGGAGGGTGAGAGTGAATCCTCCATCTGTCCACTCTCCTCCGGGCCACGGGGACATGCTGGAGCTTCCCTCGGCCAAACCTGGCCCAAGGCCTCCCCAGAGCGGGGCCTGAGCCAGGGTAGCAGAGGGAGGAGGGGTGGGCCGGGCCGGGGCTCAGCGCACCCTGCAGGTGGGGCCCGCAGGGGGGCCTCGGGGCCGGCCTTCTTCTGGGCTGGGGCCCGTGGGTGGTCGAGGGAGTGGTCACAATGCGTACTTGAGCCAGGGCCCCTGGGGGTCTCTGGAACGCCTCTGGAGAGAACGGAGCCTGCCCTTCAGCGCAGATCTCTGTGTCTCCTCTTACCCCCGTCGGCCGGGGCCACCCCGTCGCATCAGCGCTCCCCGCTGTGGACGTGCCATCAGGGTGGACGAGCACAGCGAGGTGCCCGCTGGGTGTCATCACGCTGCTGCCCAGGGCCGAGGGCACCACGGAGTGGGGCTGCCAGTCGCCGCAGGGAAGTAGAAGCTCCCCCCAGATCACTCGCCTTTCAGAGCACACGCTGAGTCCTGCGGCCCCTGTGCCATGAAGCCCGAGGGCTCCCGGTCACCGGAGGACAGGACTGCCCAGGAGAGCCTGCCCCCCGACCCCCTCCCCATGCTGAGGGGCAGCCCCTGCTCCGGGTCGTTTTCGGGGCGCTGCTCAGACTTCTCTTGCTCTGATGATGCCTGCCCCGCCCCTGCCGCCCGCCTGCACCCATGAGCACCCTTTTCCTGTTAATCCGTAAAGTGAGTTGCGTTTCCGGATTTTTCTATAATTGCACCATCCTGTGTTTGTGGGGTAATCCGCGGTGTTCTTCCTGAAATTGTCTGTTCCACTTGATCGGCAGCGTTTGGCTGAGGGGTTTCTGGCTACACTCAGGAGGGAGTGGGTTGGCTTCTCCTCTCTGTGTCTTGGTTTTGGCATCAGAGTCAGACTGACCTCAAGGATACTTTGGGGAGTCTCTGTTCTTTTTTCTCACTGGATCACCTGTTTCTTGAAAGTCTGGTAGAACTTACCTGTTAAACTATCTGGACTTGCTGGTTTCTTTGGGGAATTTTTTTTTTTTTTTAACATTTAAGCCATATATAGCATTATATTTAAAGTGGATTTCTTATAGATAGCATGTATTGGGGTCTTGTTTCTTTGCTTTTATTATTTTTATCCGATGTGACAATCTCTCTTTTAATTAGTATATTTTTGTTTAATAAAGTCATTGAAGTGCTTGGATCTGGTCTACAGCTTTATTTGCTTTCTGTCTGCTCCTCTGGTTGGGGTATTTGTACCTGTTTTCCTGCCCTCTTTTAGGTTATTTGAATCTTTTTTAGTATTCTGTTTAGTTTGTTAGCTTTTAAAATATATTTATTTGTATTAATCTTCTAACGATTGCTCTGGGGATTACAGTAGACATACCTATTTTGCACAGTCTATGTTAATAATTTACCACTTTAAGTGACACCCAGAACCCATACAGCCGCGCAGGACCCCCCATTTGTCATCCGTGTCACGTGTGCACATGGGGGGGTGTCACCCAGACGATATGCTGGTTTTTGCTTTCAGGATTTAGTTATTTTAAAGACTTTCAAGGAGACAGATAACGTATTATCCTTGTTGAGATGTTCACTCTTTCTGTTTTCTGCCCCGGCCTCTGGGGCCTCGTCCCCCTGGTGACATTTTCTGCCTTGAGAACGTCCTCCTCGTCTCTTTCCTCCCAGCCTGTTGGTTTTGCCCTGTTCCTGGAGATGCTGCACCCCACGTGGGATTCGGACTGGACTCGCCGTCCCCGCTGCCTCTTGGTCTCCACATCCGGCGAGGAACCCTCGTGGCTGGACTTGCCGTCCCTTGAGCGCTCCGTCCCTCTGACGGCTTCCAGGCCCCGGCCTCCGTCTCTGGTTCTCTTAATGGGATGAGTCTGGCCCTGGGCCCCTTTGAGTTTGTCCTGTTTGGGTGTCATGGAGCTTTGTGAGTGTGTAAGTTTGTGTGTCTGCCAGATTTGAGCAGCTGTCAGCCATCCTTGCTCCGGGGCACGTTGCTGCACCATCTTCTCTCTCACCCTGGACGCCTGGAGGTTACTTTTAAAGTGTGTTTCACATTATTTTTTGGCTTTGACCGAACGTCCTCTGTATGAACCCACACTCTGTTTGGGGGCCTCGCACAGACCTTGGTGTCAGGCCCATCCAAAGACCCAAAGCAGCAAGAACCAGAACCCCCGATGCGGCAAGGCCACCGTGCAGGTGTGCCTGGCCCGGGGACCGTGGCGGGTGTGGTCAGCGACTGGTGCACGGAGGGCACCCAGCGTCCGTGGGGCAGCCCGCCCAGGAGGTACGGGCCATGGGAGCAGGGCAGGGTTTCCCGCCACAGTGATGGAGTGGTGAGCGAGGGGGCGGTTCATGGGGCAGCCTGGGGCAGCGGGGGTACCTTGGCTGCCAGAGGTTCTGCGTTGATGGCAGGAGGAGCCAGCCGTGGCCGGTGCTCTGTCTGGCTGTGTGCAGCCCCCCGAGCTCCCCTGCAGGGTTAACTGGGGGAGCCAGAACATTCCGGAGGGATGGCTGAGCCGGCAGGTGGCCCGGAGCAGGGCTGTGACCAGGGGTGGGGGTCAGGAAGGCTGAAGTCTCAGGGGAGGAGCCAGGCGGGGGGGCCCTGCATCCCACGGTTTCTAGATTGATCTAGGAAGTTCAGTTGTGCTGCTAAATGGAAGAGGGTGGGTGGGACAAGGGGGCCAGGACGGAGGAGCTGGGGTGGGGACCCCACTATGGTGACGGCACCCAGGGGCCCGCTGGTGACCCAGGTCTTGGTGTCCAGGCTTATCGAGGGAGGGGCCGCAGGGCTGGGCAAGCAGGCAGTGCCCGGAGCACACACTCACATCTAAGTGCCTGGACATCCCGCAAAGGGCCCTCAGTCCCCTCCCGGAGCAGGGCAGAGGCCTGGCCTCAGCGCCGTCCCCCGCCCCTGGCACTCCCTGCCGCTGGCATCCCGTCCATCAGATAGCGCCCCGTACCCGGCAGCGCTCCACGTTTGTGGACTGGCTTCAAGTAGTTTCACGTACCCTTGAGAGAATCATTAAAAAATAATTAACCTAATTTAGCTTGATTGTCATAAAGAAATTAGCCACATGAATCACCTGCGATTTGCCAGCCTGCGCACGCCTGGCTCCAGGTGATTGCGGTCTCCGGGGAGACAGCTGCCTGCCGCCGGGGTAGGGGCCCAAGCCTCATCCGGAGGACCGGGACCCGCCAAAGCCCCTGCCCACCGGCTGCATCCCTGCTGACCGTAGGTGGCAGACGAGGTCCCCGGTGCATCGGCACATGCCAGGCCGCCTCGGTGGCCGAGACTGGGGCCCCCGCCCGGAGCCCCATGGGCTTGCCCGGGCACGGGCCGGCCCCTCAGCCCAGCGCTCCAGGGAGGGGCGTCCTCTGACGCAGCAGCCTGCGGGGTCTCCAGATGTGGCCTGGGTGACCACTCGTGCTGCGGCCAGGTGGCTGCGGGGCTCCGGGACGGCCGGGGGGCGGGCCCGCTCCTCGCTGCCCATCCCGGTCCAGGGGGTCTGCAGGGGCTCTCGGCTGGGGCTCCTCCCCTGCACGGCCCCTCCAGGAAGGGAGGGGCTCAGAGCCAGCAGGTGGCGGGGACGGGGGTGTCTGCGCATGGGAAGGACGAAGGGGAGACAATAAACCGTGAAGTAAGACACGTCTGTCCCCATCCCGACCAGGAGGTGTCGACGGCAAGGCACGAAAGCAGTTTATCTGTGGCCGCTTGGGTCTGGGGCCTCTGTTGGTGAGCTGGTGACGTCGGATGTGTAATGAACACAGACACGGTTTATTCCCTCGTTGTTGTGCATTTATCCCATAAAATGTATATTCTTACCCTCGTATCAACAGAATCACTAATCACATCATACTCAAGATTTTCACTAAATTAATATCTATTGACAGTGTTGCTCTAAAATATTCTTAAAAGCTGTGATTATATTCAAAGTGTACAAAACTTGAATACGTTTCCATCAAATAAGTAAAGTTAAATAGAAAGATAAATGACAAGTACTTTTCAGTGTTTTCAAAAAGTTCTCTTCTGAGGTATTCAAAGGTACCTATTAAAAGTGAAAGTGCAAATTATAACGGATGATTTGCAAAATTCAAATATAATTAATGATTATAACATGGAAATCAAAATTATTAAAATTAAGCTTTTGAAAATCTAATTCTTTTGAAAATGCAGTTAAATCTTATTGAAGGTGCTTTAAAGGAACGACTTGCCATCTGAATATTGAGTAGAAGGAGGAGCCAGGTGTCCTTCTGGGCCTGCATCTAGAGGATGCTTCATCACGAGAAAGGTCTCTGGGTCTCAGCAGCAAGGGCTGCAAATCCGCGAAGCCCCGAGGACGCCGAGACCTATCGCCCATCAGAACGGGAGGAAGCGCCGGGCAGCCAGACCCGCACTGCTCTGTGGCCAGGACTGGACAGGTGAACTCACCTGGTCCTCTCACGCCCGGAGTTTCCTCCCGTCATTCCGGGGCCCAGGCCCAGCTCTGCAGCCGTACTAGCCACAGGCCAGCCCTTCCCGGGATGAGGGGCTGAGCCCAGGGCCTGGGTGTGCCGGCTGCACTGGGCAGTGCTGGGTCCCTCGCGGGTGTCCCCTCCCCGTCTTCAGTGAGTGTGACCTGCAGGTGCCTGACACGTGGGCCAGGACCACCCCCGCCACCTACCCTTCTGGGATGCGGTCACCTCGCTCACAGCCCACTGGCCAGAAGCAGTCACCCACAGGGCTCGGGACAAGGATGGGGCCTCCCGGGCCTGGAAGGATTGGGGGGTGGCCGGTCTTAGATCAGGACTCTCCTCTCATCCCCTCCCTCCCCTGCAGCCTCTCCCTGCACTTGACCATGGGCTCACCTGGGGCTTGTGATGTCTGCTGGGGAGGAGCGGACCAGCCAAGATTTCGCTCAGCTGTATGCATATTTTTGAACTCTGTTTCCTTTTAAATTTTGCAAATGCACACGAGTAAGTGTGACTGCCCTGACTCCTGTCCCAGCATTCCGTGCCTGCCACTCCTCCAGGACAGGGTCCCTGGCTCTGCTGCGTTGAGGGCCACCTTCCTAGACTCGCTGCATTCGGGACTGTGGTCACCCAGAGAGTGTAGCCCTTTGCGGGGCGTCCCACCTCTTCTCAGGAGCCCTGCCTTCCAACGTGAGGGCTCAGCCAGGCTGGGCAGCCAACGCCCAGGTTCCCAGGTCCAGCCAAGCCCGGGTTCCCAGGTCCGGGCGCCTTCCTGGTCCCTTCCTCCCCCCGCAACCCCCGCGGGCTCCTGCTGTCACTCGGCCCTGAATGCACTGGGGGGTGTTTTTCATACCCCCACCACTGTCTGCCCCAGCACCCCACCCTTCCCTCTAGCTGCTTGTCTGTCTCTATGGAGACACATGGGGAAGGCATGGCACTGCCACGTGAAATGCACGGGCGGCCGCTTGAACAACGGATGTTCACTTCTCGTGGGTTGGTGCCCGGAGGCCGAGGCCAGGTGCCTGCACGGTCGGGTCTGGTGAGAAGCCTCTTCCTGGCCTGCAGCCTCCTTGCCGTGTCCTCTCAGGGCAGGAGCAGAAGCTCTGGTCTCCCCCTCTTCTCTCAAGGACACGAATCCCGCTGGGGCCCCACCCTCATGACCTCCAAAAACCATCACACTGGGGCTTCAGTGTGTGAATCTGGGGGACATGATGGCCTCCTGCCCTGTACAGAGAGCCGGGCCTGGCTTGGATTCCCTGCCCCGTAAGTGTTCATGGAACGAGCGGTCCCCTTTCCCAGCACTGGCCTGGTGCCTCCTTGATGGCGTGAATGTCCCAGCTTCGGGAGCCTCCCGCACCAGGGGCCCCCAGGGAGGGGCGTCCTTCTCTGCGGCTCCTCCTCTGTTTCCCTCGGCCCAGCTTCAAGTCCAGAGCCTTTATCCTCAAGGCAGAGCCACGTGTGCTGCTGTAGGGCCTCCCGCGTCCCATTCCCCGAGGAGCCACCCTGCTGGCTGTGACGTAGTGATTGAAACTGACCCCAGGAGGGCTCGTCCTGAGGTCAGACCGTGGAGTCCCCATGGAGGGCCTCGCACAGCTGCCCAGGGGTGGCTGAGAACTTAGCTCGGGAGCAGCCAGACCTGGGCTTGGGCCTGGATCCTTCTCGCTGGAGCTAGAGCCTGGCGCTCAGGGGCTCGACGTAAACAGGACCCGTGTCCGTTGTTATTGTCATTTGTCACCGCCGTCGCCCACTGTGGCTCAGGGGGCTGACCTCCCCAGGGTCCTCGAGGGCAGGAGGCCTTGAGTAACGGGCACTTTCTACTACGCTGCCTTCCAGGGTGCCTCCAACGCCACCTCTGCCCAGAGCACCGGCATGGGGAGCCCCACCCTCACCCTCGTGTATGTATGTACTCACACACACACACACACACACACACACACACACACACACAGAGGCGGGCTCACCGCGTGTCCAGACCAGTCGCCAGCCCCTCATTAGCGATGACCCTCCAGGAGTCAGTCGTGCTCGGAACCTGTCCAGCTCCCTCCCTCACCTGCAGCTGCCCTGCGCACCTGGTCTGCTCAGATCCTATCAAAGCTGGGCCTGCCCCCAGCGCTCATCACCTGCGGCTGGAGGAGACGCACAGGCCTCGGAGTCTCGTGGGGCCCTGTCCTTACTGGTTAGACAGCCACACGCGCGTGCAGAGGCACATGCATACACACATGCCCACACGCAAACGTGCACAGAGATGGCTGGGAACGGGGCGCCCCGGTGAGGCTGGACGGAGCGGCCCGGACGTGGCCCCATGGGCGGCGTGTCCAGCGTGGCTCTCCCTCCACAGGTGGTGGGGCCATCGAGGTCCCAGGAGCCACCCGCGTGGAGTGGCGTCTTCAAAGGCCCCTCCTGCTGGCGGGGGACGGGTGGGGCAGGGCGCACGGAAGCCGGGTCAGCTGGAGGCCGTGCTAGGGGGTTGTGGGCGGAGAAGATGGAGACTGGAGGCACTCGAGGCTGGTTTTGGAGAACCCACGGGATTTGCCGATGGATCCGCGGAGGAGCAGAGGCAAGGGACTAAGGCTGCTGGCTGGGGCGGCCGGGGGGACGGGGACAGCTGCGGCGGTGTGACATGTGAGGTGCTTGCTTGGGCCCTGGGCCCCTTCTCCCCTATTTTGGCAATGCCCCACCCCCCAGCGCCCTTTGGGAATTGCCTTCCTCCATGGCTGCCGTCGCTGGGACGGGGAGCCTGCAATCTACGCCTCAGCCACTAGGGCCGAGCCTCGGGGGCTGGAGCCCTGAGCCGAGGGTCCCAGGACAGACGCACCCCAAGCACATCCCCCTCGGGACAGACGTCCTGTGGCCCCGTGACCCCGGAGCCCTCCATCCACTTCCGTCCCCAGGGGCAGATTTTGTTCTTTGCAGCCCGAGGAACCCCGAGAGTGAGTGACACACGTGTCCTGCCTGAGCTCAGGGGCCCACGGCAGGTCAGAGGAACAAATCCCAGGGAGCGAAGCCGCTTGGAGTGTTGGAAGGGCCGGAGCTTCCACGGGGCTGTTCCCGTCTGCGGAGCTCACCGGTAATTGGTCTGCGCATTCTGGTAGATTCTGTGGGGGCACTGCCCTCGCTCCACTTGCGGGTCGTGGACCTGGCTCGACCGTCTGGCACACACGCGCCTGGCGTTTAGTTCTGCCTGTTATACGCCGATACCCGCCACCGGGAGCGAGGGGTTAGCCCTGACTAAAACCACTCTAGTTTCAGAGTGCAAGAAACCAGCGGGGCGTTGTGTTGGTTTGTGAGTAAGAGCATCTGGGCAGATACTCGTCACCTGGACGCGCAGAGAGCAGAGCACAGGGGACACGGCTCAGCCTCTATGTCCACAGCCCAGCGTCTGTGTCCATTGCCAGAAACGTAAGAGCTTCCGGCAGGGCCCCTCCTGCCGTCCAGAGCCAGTGAGAGCCGGCCGGCACCCCAGACCAGGGTCTGAGTCCTAGGCGGAGTGCAGTGGGGCAGCAGGGGGGCTTGGGGGAGCCCCAGGAATCCGCCAGCTCCTCAGTGAGGTGTCAGTGGGGCAGGGACATCATTCACTCATTCATTCGGTACGAACTGTGTTCTGCTCAGCCTGGTGGTGCAGGGGGGATGAACTGCAAGATTGTTGCACAGATCTTGGAAAGATCTGGCCAAGTGCTTCACAGCTTTGGGCAGGGGCTGGGTGGCCCACGTTATCCCTAGACACAGGCTCCAAAGACCCAGCCGCCAGGCCTCTGGACTTTTTCACTCGAGGCTCAGGTGGACTCTGGTTGGTGGAAGGTCCCTGTAAGCACAGACACTGCAGGATGCGGCCCCCAGCGTGGGGCTGGCTCAGGCAGCCTTGCTTCACGTGGGGTCCCTGGCAGGTGACCGGGGGCGGAGCCAGCACGGTGCAGGCTGCCCTGGCCGGGTGGGAGCTCCTGGGACCAGCCTGAGAGGAGCCAGGGGTCGGCTGGGCCAGCGGCGAGCGTCCTGTGTCTGGAGACGCCTGGTCAGGCTCGGCCGCGTGGGGAGAACCAGAGCCACCCACCCTGAAGGGGACTGCAATCACCCTGCTCCCCCAGACCCGCTCGACATCTGAGCCTGAGCGCTGGCGCCTGCCTTTCCTGTTCCTGATGTCCCCGTTTAGGGGCTGCAGGCAGTGATCTGGGACACGGCATCGTGTGACAGCTCTCAGTGGTGATGGCGCCTGGTCCAGAGCCCCGGCCTCTGAGCTAGGCGGCCTCTGAGCTAAGCGCAAACCAGGCGCCCTCGGCCTCAGGGCAGCCCCGTGGGGAAGCTGCACCGTTGCCATCCTGGGGAGTCCCTGGGAAGAGGCAGCCTGAGCACTGGTTCCATCCGGCCCTGGAGTGCCACCCCCCTGCCAAGGCCTTAAGAGGTTCTTCCCGTCTGGGACCCTCCTGGGGCCACAGGGCCGGGCAGAGCCCACCAGCATCACTGACCCGCTGATCAATGAGGCCTTTGGTCTCTGGTACTGGGGCAGCTGTGCTGACGGGAAAGGATCTCTGACCTAAGTGACAATGGAAGTGTGGGCGGGTGACAGACGGAATCACGCTGTGGTCCCCAGCGGGCTTTTTTTTAGAGAAAATGCATATAACATAAAATTACCAGTTTTAAAGTGACCGTTCAACGGCATTTAGCACGTTCACATTACCGTACAGACATCACCTCTGTCTGGTCCCCAAAGGTGAACCATCAGCCGTCACTCCCCTCCCCTCTCCCGCTGGCACCCCCGAATCCGCTCTCTGCTGCTGCAGAGCTGCCCTCTGAGCACTTCACAGAAACGGAGTCGCACACCGTGCTCCTGGGGCCTGGCTGCTTTCCCTGAGCCGGGGGTTTTGAGGTCCGGCCTCGTCGCGTGGCGTGTGGCTTTTACTGAACAGCGGCCTGGAGGGAAATCGTGCCTGGCGCGGCCTCCCGCTGGGGCTGTGGGGGGAGGGCGCGGGGAACCGGGGCTCTGCCTCGTTTCTGACCTTCCCTCCCGCGTCCCGGCGCCCTGGCGCCCTCTGCGGCGCGGCCCGCCCTGCCCCACGCCTCCCCGCACCTGAGGGTCTGCGTTCTCGGCCTTTCTGCCGCAGATACAAAACCCCACTCTTCCTCCTCCCGCCTCCGAGTCCCTCCTCCTCCCCACAGCTGCTCCCCGTCCTTCCGCACCCAGCAGCCGCGTCACCCGGAGGCCTGGGCCCCCAGCTGGGTGGGGCCTGAGAATTTGCATTTCTAAGGGGTACCCAGGTGATGCCCCTGGGGCTGCTCTGGGAGGCCCCGCCCCTGAGCCGCTTCCCGCCTAGGCACCGGGTAGTCCCACCTGCAGGAGAGGTGCTGCCCCGCCCCTGAGCCGCTTCCTGCCTAGGCACCGGGTAGTCCCACCTGCAGGAGAGGTGCTGCCCCGCCCCTGAGCCGCTTCCTGCCTAGGCAGCGGGTAGTCCCACCTGCAGGAGAGGTGCTGCGGGGGGGGGGGGGGGGGGCGGGGGGGCGGCCTGCACGTGGCACGCCGAGAGCAGGCTTGTCTAACTGACACCCAGAGGACAACACGGAGCCGAGCCGGGGGAGCTGGTTTCTCAACGAAGGGCTCCGCGCTACCCACGCTCACAGTTTAACCAGAGTCCCATTGTTTTCCTGGGAAAGGCTTTTGTGGTTCGTCTTATCCCACTTCTCTGCAACAGGAGTCGGTGTGCCAATCGAAACAAGCATTTAAGAAGTTCTGTGAGCATCAGGCTCACAGGGCTCAATAATTTCTTTTGGATTTTTCTGGATTTTCCCTTAAATTAATCTTAGTACAAGATGCATAACCCTGCATAAACATAATATAATTATATATATATATATATTTTGGCTGTGTTGGGTCTTCGTTGCTGCACGTGGGCTTTCTCTAGTTGCGTTGAGCGGGGGCTACTCTTCGTTACGGTGCGCGGGCTTCTCATTGCGGTGGCTTCTCTTGTTGCAGAGCACGGGCTCTAGGCAAGCGGGCTTCAGTAGTTGTGGCGCGCAGGCTCTAGAGCACAGGCTCAGTAGCTGTGGTGCGCAGGCTTAGCTGCTCCGCGGCATGTGGGATCTTCCCGGACCAGGGCTCGAACACGTGTCCCCTGCATTGGCAGGCGGATTCTTAACCACTGCGCCACCAGGGAAGTCCTAATTATATCTTTTGATAAAATATTTAAAACCACAGTAGGCATTTTTTTTGGGAAATGCATCTCTTGCTTAGATGGCTGTTTGGGTTTTTCTGTGGTTCATGTATCATTGATTGATAGGACCAAACAAGCCTCACTGGACATTAACACTGAATTGATGACCACGTCATAGGCCACTCAGAAGTCCGGGGCTCACGCGAGTACTTCAATGACTGGCTGAGTGTCTCACGTGAGTTGGGGTTGACGTTGCATTGCTGTTAGTTTGATCCACATCCAATCGGTAGACGATGGGGCTGGATAGAGAAGTGAAGGTGGCAGTCAGCTGACAGGAGGAAACGCTGTGTCTGAACAGAAGAGGGTACCTGCCTGAGTACCTGCTCTGTGACATGTCACCCAAACTTAGCTACTCAAGACAGACACACATTTGCTCTCTGTCTCTGAGGGTCGGGCATCCCGCGGCCACGGGGCTGGGCGGTTCTGGCTCAGACGTCCCTCGAGGCTGCCGTCAGGGTGTTGGCCGGGCTCCGTCGTCTGGAGGCTCCCGTGCGCTGGAGGCTCCGCGCCCACGAAGGCGGCCTCGCGGGCTTAGCCTCGTCGTGCTGGTCGTCAGCTGGGTGCCTGAGTGCCCTGCCTCGTGGCCTCTCCAGCGGGGTGGCCTGGACCGTTTTACGTGGCGGCTGGGCTCTGAGAGGGGGTGGGGGAGAGACAGAGAGATGAGGGTGGGAGAGAGGTGGGCAGAGAGAGGGAGAGACTGGGCCGCCCCCGGAGCTCCCAGCCCGCACCCCCAGGCCCGCCCCCACCACCTTGGGGCCACATCTCTCGTCTGGGATCTTCGCTTCCTCCTCTGAGGGGCCGTGCGTGGCACATCCCGCACCCCTCCCCTCTGCCCCGCTAACAGCTGGCAGCTGGCCCTAGGGCCCATGCCACTCGGGGGATCGGGCCGGGCTCTGGGACAGGGCACAGTTCGGGTGCAGATGGTCTTCCTTGCTTCACAGGGGCCGGTGGGGAGGGGAGACTGGCCAGGTCTCCGGGGTCCCAGGCTGGCCCCTGCGGAGGGACGTGGGGCAGCGGCCAGAGGCGGTGCCTCCCCTGGTTCCAGTGTCCGGGGTCGGGGGTGGCGGTGAGCTCCCCTCGCCGGCCTGCAGCTGCCTGCGCCGTGCAAGGTCCCCTGGGGTCCCCCGTGGGGCTTGGCGCTCACCACCCTCGGTGCCGTCCGGGCTCCCGAGCCGCAGGCAGCGTGGGGAACGTGCCGATGTGCCCCCTCCTCCTGCAGCTCCTCCACGCACTTGCGCCCCGACTCGAGGCCCCTCCGGCTGATGGCCAGGATGCCTCCGTCCTCCACCGGTGCTGCTGACAGCCTTCTTCTCTGTCCTCGTGCTTCTGTGGGACTAGTTTGTGACAGTGTCCCCGGCGGGACCCGCTGGGTCAGAGGGCCGGCCGCTCTCAATGCCGAGCTCCCGCGGGGGGCACGAGGCCCAGGCCCCCACCGCCAGGACGGTGGCACTGGCCCAGCCCACCTTCCCGGCTGGGGCAGGGTGGGCCCTAATCCAACAGCGGGCACCCTTGAGTGGAGCTGTGAGAAGACAGACCAGGGAGAAACCAGGGATCAGGGGCAGAGACGCAGCCACGAGCCTGGACACCGGGGCTGCGGGCACCGCGGGCGTGGAGGTCAGCCGCTCGCAGACCTGAGACGGGTCTCGGCCCCCGGGGACAGGGAGCCCACGCGGGCCCCCCGCCTCCCACCCCCGGACACCTGCCGCTCCAGGGCGCACGCAGCCCTTCCTCTCGGGAGGTGCCGCTCTGTGAGATTAGGGGAGAGATGGCTCCAGGTCTGTGCTGAGAGGCGGGAGCAGGAGGGGGCGAGTGAGGAGGGGGCCCAGGGGGCACGAGACTCTCCAGGGTGGGGAAGGAGCCCCTCGGGAGCCTGCGCCCCGGGTCAGGGCACAGGAGGTCCCAGGCACCGGGTTTTCAGAACTGCTGTCCCGGAGCCTCCCTTAGCAGGTGGAGTGAATGGCCCTTGGTGGGGCAGGTGGAGGGGCTCGGAGGGAGGGGCGCCCTCAGGAATGAGGGCCGTGGAGAGGAGGAGGGGCTGGACACCCCCGGGGGCTGCAGCGACCCGGGACTCGGCCTCACCTGCAGGGCAAGGGGGCAGGTGTGTGGACCTGGTCATGGGGGGAGTGAGGCGGCTCAGCTGAGGAAGAAGAGGGGGTGTGCAGGGAGCCCGGGCAGGGCACACGGCCTCTGACCCCGCGGTCCCACACGCAGCAGAGAGGCTGAGGCCGGGCCGGCGTTCGTGGGAGTAACGGAGAGACCGCATGCGCTCTGACACGCGCCGGCCCCAGCCAGGCAGGCGGGGTCACGGCCCGACCCCCGCACTGACCAGGCAGAGTGACACGCACGCCTACCTGGGCAAGAAGACATCGCGAGACAAGATCTCGATGCAGGACTAAGAGTCCACAAGTGCCCCAAACTCCACTTCTATTTAAGCCAGAACACTATGCGTTCACGGTCACTACCCCGAAACCCATTTAAAACTGGGCACACGGTGCCCCAGGGCAGCATTCGCACAGCCTGTGTCTTCGGAAGACATGGTTTGTCTTAAGGTAACAAGGCTAAGACACCAACATGGAGGCCAAAGTACTCTGATTTGGGGCCAGTCTGGGGCCAACTGGCCATCAGGCAAGTGGCCCATGGGTGGTCACCCTGGACCCCGAGCTTTCTTCTCTCTGGTAGGTCCCTCTGGAGGCCCCCCAAGCCTGGCTTCCCTCCCCAGATCCCAAGGTCCCTGTGGCAGGGAGGGCGGGGGCCCTGCTCTTCAGGTGCCCGGGACACCCAGCCCCAGGGAGGGTCTGACCTCTGCCTGCCAAGGGCAGCTGGGGTCCCGAGAGGGTGCAGGCCAGGGCACAGACCTAGCCCTGTCCCGGCAGATGCCCCCCAAGGGTGGGAGGCAGACCACGCCCATCTCCGTCCTGCTTGGGGCACCCGGGCCAGCACTGATAGGGAACAGATGAGCCCCGTTGGTCTCCCCAGAGCCTGGCCTGTTGCATCCCTGAGTTTGCACCGACTGGGCAGAGGGAGGGCGGCTGGCGGGGTCCCCGGGTGCAGGGTGCAGGGTGGAGGTGCACACCTCCCCTCCCGGACTCGGGTGGATTCACATCAAACAGTGGGGCCTTTGTTCCTGCCGCCCTGAGTGCGCACGCACGGCTTCCTTGCTCCTCGGCGGCCGCTAATTACAGCTCTGCCTGCTCCCGCCCCCATCCCCAGCCTTTGAAGTGGGTGCTGCCCCGCCCGCCTGCACCCCGTAATTGCAGCTTCCCTCCAGGCCCTGCTGCTGGTTGCTACGTTTTCTTGGTCTTTTCACCAGGTTGTTGGGGGAAATTACAGTGCAGCTCCGAGTAGAAGATAAAACCTATGCTTTTATCGGGCTTAGATTAATGTAGGTTAATCTGTAAAGAATTTTAAGAACATGCTTTGTGTGGCAAGGATGGGCTTGGCCTGGAGGTGGGAACTGGTGTCCCCGGCCAGCTGGGAATGACAGGCCTGGTGGGCCAGGGGGAGGAAGCAGCCTGGTGGCCTCGGCACCGAGGCTGAGAGGTGCGGCCTGGCCTCCACAGGGCAGATGTGCGACGTCCCTTGTCCTGCCTTTGGGGCACAGCAGTCATAGAAATAGCACAAAGCAGAATGCCCTGGCTACCTGGCCACTTCACATCTGCTCCCTTTTTATAACCAGCTAATAAAACTAACTTGAGTGATTAAACTAATGCAGCTTTTGGTATTTATTTACTTATTTTAAAATTTATTTAATTTATTTATTTATGGCTGTGTTGGGTCTTCGTTGCTGCTCATGGGCTTTCTCTAGTTGCAGTGAGTGAGGGCTGCTCTTCGTTGTGGTGCGCGGGCTTCTCATTGCGGTGGCTTCTCTTGTTTCGGAGCACGGGCTCTAGGTGCGTGGGCTTCAGCAGTTGTGGCACATGGGCTCAGTAGTTGTGGCTCACGGGCTTAGTTGCTCTGTGGCATGTGGGATCTTCCCAGACCAGGGCTCGAACCCGTGTCCCCTGCATTGGCAGGCGGATTCTTAACCACTGCGCCACCAGGGAAGCCGGCTTTTGGTATTTAAAATAAGCCAAAAGCCTGTTAGTGGGGGAAAAGCAGGGTCATACTTCCTTCTACCCAACTCCACTCCCCCATCCCACATTTGGTCCCAACATAATGGGTGGAGCCTTTAGAGATGACCACTCCAGCAGTAAACATGCTTCTAGAAACAATTACTCGGGGTTGGGACGGGGGTTGCGGTGTTAGAAATTCAGCATGGCTTCCTCCTCCAGGCAGGCTTCTGGTGACAGCGAGCTGCCTTCCCTCTTTCTGGAATGGGCTTCCCTGGGCCACATTTGCGACAAACCTGGCCGAGCCCAGAACCTTCAAAGGAAAACTGCCAGGGCCTCCTTGAACCATAAATATGACATAATGCTGAGCTCTTGGACAGGGTTTGTCTGGGTGGAGTTATAACAAAGAGTCCCTTAGAAGCTTCTGGGATGTCATTATAGGGCAGAATAGTGTAGAAAACAGTAAATAAGTGCCTAAGGCGTGTGGTAACCTACTCAAGGAATAGAGGTGCCCACTGAGAATAGATCCTACCATCTGGATCCACGTAAATGGATCACATTGAACTTCCCTACCACCGTGGTTTCTAGACTTAAATCTTAACGTAGGAGACCCTTTCCCCCTCAAGTGACATCTCACGGAACTCCAGGTGATAAGCACAGTAAAAGCAGAGCTCTGTTTGCAGAGGGGTCAGTGTCCAGGAGCCTCACCTTCTCAGTTCCTCCTCCTCCTTCTCCCCCCACTCTGCGCTCCCCTCTCCACCCTAGGGTGTGTCCTGAAGATAATTTATGAAGCACTGCCTTAGCTATAGTAGTCAGGGTTCGCCAGAGAAACTGAAGCAACAGGAGAGAGAGAGAGAGAGAGAGATTGATTTTAAGGAGCTGGCTCCCGTAATTGTGGAGATTAGCGAGTCCAAAAAGTCCAAACCTGCAGGGCAAGCTGGCAGGCTGGAGGCCCAGGGAAGAGCTGACATTGCAGCTCCAGTCTGAATACAGATTTCGGGCAGAACTCCCTCCTCCTTGAAAGCACATCAGTCTTTCTCCTGAAGCTTAAAACTGGTTGAAGGAGGCCTGCTCACCTTATGGCAGGTAATCTGCTTTATTCAAAATCTACTGATTTAAATGTTAATCTTGGGCTTCCCTCGTGGCGCAGTGGTTGAGAATCTGCCTGCCAATGCGGGGGACACGGGTTCGAGCCCTGGTCTGGGAAGATCCCACATGCCGCGGAGCAACTAGACCCGTGAGCCACAACTACTGAGCCTGCGCGTCTGCCACGTGATGCAACTCTCCTTATTTAACCAGCAGGAGTGTCGTCATGGAGAATCAGGGAGCAGCCGTTAGAATGACGAGACTGGTGTGTATTTATTGGAAAGTTGTTCACAGTACAGTAAGTGAACAACAGAAGCAGCAGTGGCTCTGTGTCTCGTGCTCATAATACTTCAGGGGCTATTCTAAGCGCTTACTGTATATACCACCTCATGTAACCCTCCCAACAAACTGGCAAGACAGGGGCTGTCATTATGCCCATCTCACCCAGGAATTAACAGAGGCACAGAGAAGTTAAGTGATTTGCCTAGGATCTGCACAGCTAATAATTAATAGAGCCAGCATTCAAAGCCAGGAATTCTGGCTTAAGAGTCTGTGTTTTAACCACCGTTCTACATTGCCTCTGTCTAGGCAAAGATGTATGACATAATGTCACATTGTGAAACTGTATCAGATATATATTTACATATAGGCTTATGGAAAGATCTAGACTAAAATTTTAAAAGTGATTGTCTAGAATTAGAGACACCCTTTCCCCTTTTTTGCTTAATTATATTTTTATACAATGAAAATGAGTAATATTTTATGGATAAAGTAGTTGTTATACAGTGAAACTTTTCTTAAGGGCAAAGAAGAGACTGGCATTGACCCCCCCCTATAAACATCTTTAATCCCAAGGCAGAATGAACCTCCCTACTACACCGCTCATTCCAGTTCCGTGAAGTTCCTCTTCCACAGCTGAAGGATGAGAAGAGGATTCCGGTTTTTCCATCGTTTCCCACGCTTTCCAAGCCCAGAGATCTCTTCTCTGTCTTGACGCTTCTGGAGCTGCCGCAGGATTCCTCGTCCGCACTGGCCTGTATGACAGTCAGCTCTCAGGCCGCTTCGCTGATCCCTCGTCAAATAAGTCATCAATATTAACTCATGAAGAAGTATAAAGAGTAAACAAATAAACATAAAAGAAATTGTAAGTTTGTTTGAAACATATATCATTGAAAGAGTCCCAGTCTGGAACTTAAATATGGTCATTATTGGATTAATGGTATTTTTCTTAGGTATGATAATCTTATTGTAGAAACATGGGAGTGTGTCCTTATTTTAGGAAACACATGCAGAAATATCTAGGGGTGAAGGTCATGTTAACAATTTATGTCCAAATGGTTCAAGAGAAAAAAGAGTTTCTATAGGCACATATAGGCATGAGAGAGAAGCAAATATGACAAAGCGTTAACAACTGCTGCATTAAAGCACATTTTTTGTCAAATTTTCTGTAGACTTGAAAAGTTTTTTAAAATGTTGCAAGAAGAAGAAGGCCCAAACATTTTCACAAATGAGGCCCAGTTTATCACCAGAAAACAAATTCTTACCATAGTCAAAGTATTCTAGACCATGGAAAAGCCTGGAAAGCACCCCGATTAGTTTTATAAAGCTGGGATAACCTTAGTATCACCCCATGATCAAGATAGTAAGTTCACTCATTGATTACATGTTTTTCAATGCCAGGATACAAGGCTGAGCCCTACAAGGTGTGGCCTGGGCGCCGGAGCTTCAGACATCATTCAGAGGGTCACCTGAACGAGGGAGCTGCTGCAGGAAGGCTTCCCCACAGGAGTTAATCAGGCCAGGGAGGCGGAGGGTGGTGGGGAGCTGCCCCACCTGGAACAGCCCGGGGCAGGAAGAGGCACAGCCTGGACGTGGCATGTGTGTAGACAGGTGAAACTGCAGCTGGGTGGAGGGCAGGGCCGGACCCCAGGCCACACCCTGGATGTTGTCTTTATTCTGGGAGCCACTGAAGGGAGACCAGCCAGGCCAGGTCTGGAGTCTGCAGAGGTGGCTACTGGCAGGTGCAGGAGGCCCAGAGGGCGTGGGAGATGGCTGAGCAGAGGCAGTGTGGAATGGGGGTGGCTGGACCAGGAATGCGGGGGGCAGGAGGCAGGAGTATTTGGGGGTAAACCAAGTCCAATGGGACTTCCTGAGGGAGGTGCCAAGGATGAGTCCTGGGTTTCTAGCCTGCACCCAGGACGGGGTCTGTGCTGAGTGGGGAGCAGTGGGACAGTGCCTCTGAGATGCCGGCGGGTGGGGGATGTCAGGTGAGTAGCTGCAAATACGGCCTGATGCTCAGCACAGAGGTATAGCCTGTGTCCCCTGCGTCTGGGGGTAAGACTGAGCCCCAGGGGCCTGTCTGGGAAGAGAGCGAGGAGAAGAGAAGGATGTGAGTATGAAAGCAAGCATTCCAAGTGCAACGTTGGGTGGACTCGGCAGTGTATCAGAAGAAAAGTGCACCACGACCCTGTGTGCTTTACCCCAGGAATGTAAGGATGGTTCAACATTAGGAAGAGATCTTGTGATTAATTCCATTGACAAATTAAATAGAAAATATGTGAAATCATATCGATCGAGGTGCAAAAGCATTTGAGAAAATGCAGCAGCCCTTCCTCCTCTGCAGGAAAAGAGGAAAAGAGAAAAAATTCTTTAATATGATAGTGCTTCCAAACTCTACTGTGATTCCCACTGAACTCAGGAATGAGAAAAGCTCGCTATTGTCACTGTTTCCAACATCGTTTTGAAGGCTCTAGTTCATGCCATAAAATAAGAAGACAGGCTGGCGCACATATTAAAACAGAAGGGCCAACATTATTTTTATTTGTAGACAATGTTTGTCTAGAAAAACAAGAGATTCTAAAATCACTTAGTAAATTTAAAGTTGTTAGATACAAGATAACTGTACAAAAATGAACCAGTTTTCTTTTCTTTTTTTTAATTAATTTTTTTGGCTGTGTCCCACACAGCTTGTGGGAGCTTAGTTCCCCTACCAGGGATCAAACCTGGGCCCTCGGCAGTGAAAGCACTGAGTCCTAACCACTGGACGGCCAGGGAATTCCCCCAATTTTCTTTATACTAGCAATAACCAACGACAAGTGGAAATGGGGGGCTTATGTTCATGATGATGATAAAATCATAAATAAATTTATAGGATATTTACAGGAATAACTTTACAGAAAAAGTACAGAATCTCTATAGTCAAAACTATAATTTTTTTGATGAATTTAATTCAAGATTGGAATAAACAGAGAGATACACATATCCCTGAGTGGGAAGACTTCATATCATAAAAATATCCAGTATTCTGAGATTAATCTATAAACTTATTGCCATTCCAATAGGTATTCCTGTAATGCTTTTTGCTCATTTGTTCAAATTTCATTTGAAAGGCAGAGATGAGAGCCAATCGTTTTTAAGGTCATATGGGACAATACGTGAGAATTGCTAATACATTCTTGAAAAGTGAAAACTAGTGCATATATCCTTTATCTGTCTGTATGAACACTTATTATAAATGCTGTTGTCAAAATAATATGCTGGGAAAGAAAAGAGACAGAGGTTAGTAGAACAGAGATTAGCGGAATGGATCCAAGTATACGTAGAAGCCGAATCCACCATAAATGTGATATTTCAAGGTGGTGGGAAAGGAGAGGTATTTAATAAATTTCACGTGCATAACAGCTTTCTGGAAATAGAGTTCAACTCACTGCATTCCAAATATTCAAGACCACACTCCAGAAGGAATAGAGAGTTACACAAATACAACAGCAGAGAAATTGAAAAGTCCTTCAAGACCCACAAGTCTTAAGGAAACTGTTGCTGACTAAATAAAAAATTTAAATACCTGGCAAAAGACAAAAGCATCAAAAAGTATTCAAAAAAAAAAAAGCATTTAAACCAAAGCATCAAAAAAGAAGTGACAGGGAGAAAATATTTGCAGTAACCCTTTAGCAGACAAAGGGTTACTAGCCCTAGTAATCTAAAGAACGCTTCTTGTGATAAGAAAAGCAAGCTCTATTCTCTTAATAACCTAATGAGACCTCTCTTATTAGATCACTTTCAAAATGGAATTCTAGCCTGCATTTCCTGGAGACAGTGGGTCTCATGTGCTCCTCTCCAGGTGAGTCAGTGCCAGGTGGGAGCCCAGCCCTGGAAGGGGGCCTGGCCCAGGGGCAGTTAGCCTGGGGTCGGCTATCCTCACTGCCCAAGCTTGCTGGGTCCTCCCAAGTCCATCGACACTCACCGTCACATGCCAAGTGTTCTCTTCTGTTCCCCAGAGACATTTCCAAACATCCTTAGAACAACGGTCATTAAATACCAAATTATGGCATATTTCAGAGGAGTGTTTGTGTCTTTAAATTACTAAAAACCACTGAGGTTCAACAGTCTGCGTAAGTGACAGGTTAGTTTAATAGAAACACCAGGGGATTAGGTGATATGTTTTTGTAACCCAAAGTTACCATTTCAAATTTCTCCTTTACCTGTCACTTCTCCCCATTTTCCTAGAGGAAGCATCACCCCTGGTTGGGATACAAGCCTCTCTTCCGGGCTGAACAGCTCCAGAGAAGTGGACACACAGTGGAGAGGGGCAGTCAGCACTGGTTAGGCAGGATGTGTTTGGGGACATTCTCGGGAGATTTCCTATGCTTTCATTTGGAGGCAGTTAGCCGACCCAGGATGGGCTGGCATTCCGGCCTGCTCTTCCCGGGACTTACCCAGCCTGCTTCGCAAGAGGGAAATCCCATCTATGAAAAGTTCGCGCAGCTTCTGAACAACCACACAGATAGGGGCAGGGTTGTGCTCTGTTCTTCACACACGCATTTGTCTTAGTGGGTTCCGGGGACGCGTCTCTGTGACTTTAGTGCCTGTGATGTGGGGAAAAGCGATTTCCACGGCAAATGAGCCTGGGGAAAGCTGGGATAGGAAGCTGTAAGCCGCTTTCTTTGTTGCCAAAGGCTCAGAGGCTTCCACTCCTGGGCGCTTGTGTGTCCCCGGGGAGGGACGTGGAATCCCCCTACCCTGGCTGCGTCCCTCAGAGCCGTGTGACCGGGACGCGTTTGCAGAAATGCTGCTTCATGTAAACTAAACCCAGCACGTAGCTCACAGGACGTCCCTGCCGTGCAGGGCTTACAAGGCACTTTCTACAGATGTGGAAACAATTCTGATCATTTATGTGACTTGTCCAGGGTCACACGGGAACCAGTCTAGAGAAGGAAATTCTGAGCTTTCTCTGTGTTCAGACACATATTTTTGTAGCTTTAAAAATGAATAAATTTTCACTAAAGACCCTTGTTGATCATCCAGAGTCTGACTAGTATTACTGGGTCAAATGTAACAGAAGGAAACTTTTTTTTTTTTTTTTAGAAGGAAACTTTTTTGGAAGGGTTCCAGGTAACATAATTTTGATTTTTCAAATCTGGCTGTTAAAAAACAATACATGATTTTATTTTTATCAACCAGTTAATGGTCAGCAAGAGACTTGGGGGTCAGAGGTCATTGGTCATGTGGCGAGGTCAGCAGGAGTCACAGGGACGCTGCCTGGGTTGGTGGCCCTGCCCGAGGGGCCACCTGCCCATCCTGTGGGAAGTCACCTGTCCTTCTGACCTGCCCTGCCCCACCCAGGGCCACCGTGACCCCGAAGTTCTCATCAATTGAGAAAGAAAAGAGAAAAGCTCAATTTGTTCAATTTAAATTCCTGTCCCTTCTCCAAAGACCAGGCCTTCCCTCTTTGGGGGGACTACGTCCTTCCTCTCATCAAATGGTGCCCGCATCTGTACCGTGTGTGAGCGTCTCACAGCTCCTGGGGGCCCGCGGGGTCAGAGTCTCCTTCCCTACCCTGCGGGTCCGGCCGGACCTGGGTGGGCAGGGGCCCTGGGGCAGCGGTGAGGGAGGCCCCCCCAGGGATCCCCGGCACTCTGAGGGGGCAGGTGTAAGTGGGGGGGGTCACAGAGTTCTTCATGTGACCCCAGAAAAAGAGACCCTATGACTAGGATGTAAAACACCTGCGTGTGGACAGACAGACGGAGAGGCAGACGGAACAAGAATCTCTGGAGTCACAGTGGCTGTTTTATGGGAAGAGCCTTTAACATATTCTTTCTCTGCCTACACCCCCTTCTTTCTCTCTGTCTCTCCCTCCCCCTCCCCCTCCCCCCAAGCCCTAACCCCAGGGTCTGTGTCCTCCACAAGCCCCTTCTGTGTCAGACCGGCCTCTGCCCACACCTCGCAGCTGGGGCTTCCCGGGGAGAGCTTGGGGTTCACGACCATAACGCTGCCTCTGAAACGAGGAAAGGGTGCCCTGTGGGGGCCTGTGAGTTCTCTCCCCCTCCCCTCTCCCCGGTCTGTCCTTGCACACTCAACGGAGGGGTTTTAAAAAAGAATAATCACACTTAGTAACTGTCTGGCTTGGAGCAGCGTTGCACGTGGACCGCGGTTTGCGGAGGCCAGAGCCCAGTGGCCGGTCGCCAAGGAAACGAACCACCCGCCTCACGGCCACGCCTCTCCCGGGACGCTCCTGTCTCCTCATTAGCTGTTCCCCTGCAGGACTGACTTCCCTCCGGAGGGAAATTCCTGAAAGCCAACGGTTGACAAACCCACACGCCCTCGGGAGGGCTGGGCACCAGATAAAAGCCCTGGGCGGCCGCGTGGGGACCACGGCCAGCTCAGGACCGCCCACCGGCTCTGCTCCCTCCTCCCGGCGGCGGGTGGCCGGTGCGCCTGTCCTCAGCCCGCGGGCGGGCGCGGGGCCTGCACCCAGGGAACACCGGGCCCGGAGTTTTCTGGTTTGCTCTCAGCTCTCCTGATGATCTATTTCTGTCTTTCCTTTGGGAAAAATGCGCTTTGCCAATGACTAATCGAGGCCCCGCCAAGATGTTATCAGCTGTCACCTGCAGGGCAGGACCACAGCCCAGGTGTGAATGAGATAGAGTGAGGCTGCAGCCCGACCTGCCAGCACCACCTGCGTCGCGTCCCCGTCCCCGCCGGGCGCCGCTGTCCCTGCGCAGGCCCCGGGGTTGTGGCCACCCCAGTGACCGCCGGGCCGAGGCCGCCCTGAAAGGGCCGAGCCAGGTGTGCGAGGAGCAGGTGCCTACCGGGTGCGGGCGCGTGTGGAGCCCCTGGATGGAGCTTGGGACCCGGGCCCCTCATGTCTGTCCTGCTGACTCTGTGTGTCGTGCTCTTGCCCCTGGCGACCCCGGGCCGAGGCGCCGGGCGATGGGGGCCCTGCACGGGTAAGTGGGGGGAACGGGGCGGGGCGCGCGCGGGGGCCGGGAGGGACGCCGGGCGTGCGGTGCCACTTTCTCAGGCCGAGTCCAGGTCACGGTGCTGAGTGGCCCTGGGAGGAGGAGGGAGAGAAGATTAAAGGGAGCAACACGGAGGCGCTCTCGATAGGAAAGCCAGCAGGGTGGGGACTCCTTTCAAAGGGTTACCCTCCCCCATCCCAGGCCCTCCACAGTACTTACCTGCTGGGCCTGCAGGAAGGCCCTTCACCTGCCGGAGGAATGAGGCCCAGCGGCTGGCGGGTCACTCGCCCGCCGTGGACAGAGAACCCAGGGCTGCACTTGGCAGAGGGCAGGCCCGCCGCTGGGGCCGGGCAGTCCTGTCCCGCGAGAAGAGGGGCACGTGGGGCGGGTCCCAGGCACGCGGACCCCCCTCCAGCGGAGAGCGGAGTCGGAGGGGAGATCCCGCCCCCTCCTCCTTAGAAAGGCCGAGTTGACCTGCCAGTGACCACGACATCATGCCTTTCTGCAGTTTCTACCAAGAGACTTTATTTATCCGACCTAACGCTGACAAACGGAGTAAAGGGGAAACGAGACCCGGAAGCTAGAAGCTGAGCTTCGGGATGGGGAGTGAGCGATGGGCATGCGGGGCCTCGCCGAGGGCGGTGGCGCGGAGGTGGATTGTGCGTGGCTCCCGGTTTATTTGCAGATATCTCAGCCTGGGCTCCTGGAATCCTCCCAAGTCCCCTGCGTGTTATGGCTCTTTGCTCTGATGGCACTTGGTTCCCAGTGATGTGACCAGGAGATGGCCCATGATGACCCAAGTTTGGAACGCTGACCTGTGTTCACACTTGGGGGGGGGCTATAAAAACCCCCAGCCCCCTAGGGAACAGCCAGACCGTGCGGGTGGAGGGGAGCAGCCCCCGGGTGTGTGTTGGGAAGGACTACCCGGGCCCCCAAGGCCCCTGCACCTGCTGCAGTCACAGCCTTGGGATGCATGATGTGCAAACCACACAGAAGCCGAGCCCACCTGTAGCCCTGAAACACCGCCGCCCCCCCACCCGGCTTTGAGCATGGAGGACAGACCCGCATGCGGGGTCAGGGGCGCAGCACCCGCTCTGCGTCGTCCTGAGCACTCAGTGTCTCCCAGGTGGGGTGAGTCACAGACGTGTATCTTCATGTTCCCTTCAGCACTGGGAACAGAATCAACTTGCATAGTAATAATAAAGGTTATTTATAAAGCCCGCCCCCTCTCCCCTGAAGGTATGCTGCAAATAGTTAAAAGATGACCCAGTTATAAAGACTGACAACCAGGGAGAAAAGATAAAAGTCAAGTAAATAATATTGAACTAAATTTGGAACTCTCCCAAGACACTTGATAACGGCTAGTCAGGACTCAAATAGTTAAAGAAGTCACTTTGATAGCATTTGGTTTTGAAAAGCACAGGAGGTTACACCGTAGGGTTTGTGTGGGGTTTGGATTTCACTTTCCCTTAGCCCTTGCTCCTGGGCCTGTGCCGCTGTGTGTGAAGTGCCTGGACCTTGGCTGTGACGACCTCGGGTTTTGAAGTCCTGTCCCCCTTCCCCAAGCCCGTCCGAGTCTGTGACCATGAGAGAGCAGCCCCTTACAGGAGGTGGTGTGGACAGTTTTGCCGATGAGGAAGTTGAGGTTACATCTCTGCCCGGGGTCTGGTGCAGTCCCTCTGATAAGGGCTGGGGCCTGGGGCTGGCCCTTCTGCACAGGGGCATCTGAGGACGGGTCAAGTCTCAGAGAGCCTCAGCTGATCCTGGCAGGCTGTCAGCACGAACGAGGCTGCGGAGGGCGGGTGGGAGGAGCAGGCTGGGAAACCAGCTGCTGGACCAGCCTCAGGGCGGGAGGGTGAGGCGGGTCTGGAGCAGAGAGGCCGGGGCTCCGGGCGCGCAGCGGGTGTGTGGGGCGGGCTCCCCTGGGATGCTGTGGCAGGCCACAGCCTGGGTCTTCTGATGCTCGGACCCCTCCGCTGCTCCAGCAAGCCGGGCCAGCTGCCCTGGGACAGAGGCTGGACCGGGAGTAGAAGACCTTCAGCTCCCACACAAAGTCCACGACTCTGGGGGGGTGTGATGTGCATGGTGCCAGGAAAGTGGCTGCGGGTGTCCTGCCAGGGGACAGCTTGGTGGCCTGAGTTCTAGACCTGCGCTCTTGGTCAGGGAGTGACCAGCCTCTGTGGCCAAAGAGCCTGCCGTCCACCCCCGACTCAGCCTGTCCCGGCCCAGCATTGTCTCCACGTGGGCGGGAGGCCAAGGCGGAGGGGTTCTGTGGAAGCCGTAGCGGGGGCAGCTGGCCCCCAACGCTGGGTCACTGGCGGGGTGCGGGGGGGCGCTCGGAGCGGGGTGACCTGCCGCGGGGTGTCCTCTGTCACCCGGGGAAAGTCAGAGGCGGCTCCTCACCCGGGGCTCAGGGCTGCGCTGAGGCGCGAACCTGGCAAACATGGCACCCTCAGCAGCCCCTTCCCTCCTTCACTTGCTCGACGCCCCTGCAAGGAAGGCACTGCGCCCGCGCTGTCACACTGCAGCCCGGCCCCGTGCGAGGACAAGGCTCTCGGCCGGTGTGGGGGAACCCGGGGCGGGCGGGGGGTCAGACCTGGGGTCTGGACTGGGCTGCATCCCTGGAGCTAGAGGAAGTGCCCAGGAAATGAGGGGCACAGATTCGCATTACAAAAGCTAGTTGGGGTGTGAAGGCTGCAGGCGGGTGGCCCGACGAGGGGCATGGGGTTGGCGGGGAGGAAGCCCTTCCCCTCCCTTGCTGGCGGCTCCCAGGAATCCTTCCACCCTGTCCTTTGGGCTCCGTTAATGGAAACGCTGCAGGAAGGGCAGTGCTTCCCAGGGAGTTGGGGAATCCTGGCCACCTGGCGAGGCCCGCACGCCGGGTCCTGGGAGTCCTGTGAGGGCACGACGCCCCCTTCTGGGCTCACACAGCCGTCAGCAGGGCCGTGGGCAAAGCCGCTGAGCAGTTTGCAGTTAGGAAGCTGCCGCTAGGTTCCCCATCAGCCTGCTTTGTCCACGTGGGTGTGGCTTCCCGCCCCGCCCTCGGATGCTGGGGGCCCCCGAGGCTGCGTCCGAGCCGCCCCAGCCCCAGGCCGGCGCCCCGTTCAACACCAGCCTCATCTGAGCTCCACACCCCAGGTGGCCCCCGGAGCCGGGCATGGGGGACCACTCTGCGTGGGCCACAGGAAGGAGAGGCCGCCAAGTGGCGGGTGGTGTGGGGACCGAGGCTGAAAGGCCCACCTGGCCTGCTTGACGGTTTTGCAGGGCTGGGGTGCGGCTGGCAACTGGAGACAGACTGTCCGCCTGACGCCCGTTTCCTTTTAAAGAATTCTCAACCGTTAAACCAGGGCGTTGTTTGCACAGAAATTAGGAAACCAAGAATATTCATTTTTATAATGCAACCTCATACACTATATGCTGGTTCTTTGGTTTTGATTTTTAAGAGTAAATCATAGATTTCCAGGAGGTCTTTTTCCAGGATAAAATCTAGGAAGCCACCAATGCGTGCTTCGGGGTCTGGGCTCTGTTTCCAGCCGGAACCCCCCCATCTCTCCTTCCCCCCTGCCCCGCAATCCCTCCCCGCCCCCGGGTGGATTCTGAGCTCCGGGCTTAGAGCGGACCTCTGTGTCTGTGTGGGGTAGGGATGGGAGGGTGCCCACTTGTCTCCCCATCCTGAAAGTCTGGGGAGCGACGGGGACATGGTCCCCGGCTGTCACCCTTGGCGTCCCAACCACACATTTCTGCCTGAAGGAGGGTCCGGCCCGGGGGCTGGGGGCTCCCCGAGCCTCTCGGAGACCCCTCCTCACCCAGCAGCCATGCCCAAGCTAACGCCCCCACGTGACCCCACCCCCAGCCCCGCGCAGAAAGCCTGAAAGCCGGCTCCTTCCCGCGGGTCTCGGTCCCCGGGAGGGGCTGGGGCTCGGGGTGGGGAGCCCTGTGTTCGTGGATCACTTTCCATCCCACCCCCAGGTCGGGGCATGGCGCTTTGGGGACTTTGTGGGGGTCTCCGGCGAATCCACTCTGGTGAGCATCTCTGGCACTGCCAGGGGGTACTTACCCGCCGCTGGGAGGTGCGAGAGGAAAAGGAGGATGCCCACCCCGCCTCCTCGGTGACCCCACGGTCGGTTTGCAGCCCGGCGAGCCCCCCCTCCGCCCCCGCTCGGGCCTCGGGTGATGGAAGGGGGAAGGGAGGTGACCCCGAAGGCGGGAGCTGCCCACCTCTGGGCTGGGCGGGGCGGGGTTGGGGCCACCGCACGGGCCTCGCTGTCGCCCGTGCCGGCCTGGCGGGACCGCGGGGCGCGCGTGGACCGAGGGGGGTCTTCCTACGCCGAGGGGAAGGCGGGGTGTGCGCGCGCGCGTGGATATGTGAGTGTGCGCGGGTGCGTGAACACGTGTGAGCATTAGTGTGAGTACGTGTGCGCGCCCGCTCGCCGCTGGGAAGAAGCCGGAGGACATCCACCCAGGTGGTGAAATTCGGTTGTCTTTCTGGCCCCGCGCGTTTCCGCGGTTGCTGCAGCGGCCGCGGCAGCGCGGGTAACCGAGGGAGACGGGAAACTCTTCCAGGCCGCGGGCGCGGCGGCTCGGCAGCTCCACGTGGCGCAGGCGGGCTGGACGATGGCTCCGGGCTGGGGCTCTCGGGGTCAGCGGTGTCCGGGCTCGGGTGCCGCCGCACGGGGACGGAGCTCAGGTGGGCGCTCCTGGGACCCCTGCGCTGGGGAACGGCCCTCCCCGTGATGCCTCGCTCGGCGTGTCGCGCGTCTGGGGGGGTCGAGCGCTGAGCTTGGGGCGCCCCAGGGAAGGGTCACCAGTCGTTGGTGACTGGCCGCCGCCGCCGTCCGCGTGCGCTCTGTCCCCGACGCAGCTGGCTCCATCCAGGGTCGGGGGCTGGAATTAAGTGGCCGTGAACTTGGGCAGGACGCGCTGCACCTTCGTCTTCATAACTAACCCAGACGCAGCAGCTGACAGTGAGGGATGTGCCTGCTTTGGGCCACACCTGGGACTGTCACCAGCTGAGCCACCGGCACCCTCCTGCCGCGCACAAATATGCACAAACGTTCTGTCCCCCATCCGCCTGAGGCCCGCCGCTCTCCTTGTTAATGCCTTAGTAAAAAAGCCCACATCTCACTACATCATTAAAAATTTTTTTTTTTTTTTTGGTAATTGGTAATGATAATGGTCTCCCCTTGAAATCTGGAGTATTATATTTTATGCAGTTAAATTCGTGTTTCTGAGAAGGGGCCTGTGGGTTTCACTAGCTGGCAGAGGAGTCAAGGCGTACAGGAAGCTGGGGCCCCACAGTTCACTGGTCTCTGGGATGGGGGTGCTGGTCTCTCGGATGGGGGTGCTGGTGTCTGGGATGGGGGTGCTGGTGGGGTTGGCCAGAGGGAGGCTGCTAAAGGCATAGAGGAGGCCCTGGTGGGCAGAGCCCCAGTGAATTTTCTGGCCCCTGAAATAGCTGAGGGAATTGATTTCTCACACCTTCTCCTCCATAGAAGGGTCCCAGGAGGCAGGGGCAGGGTCCCATAGAGAGCGGTGGGGAGGGGCGGGGCCCCAGGGGAGGCTGGGTTCAGGACTCCCACCTCCCTCCGCAGCCCCAGAATGTAGGAGGAGGGCCGTAGGGCGTTAGTCTGTCTGTACCCATTTCCACCACCCAGTTCTAGTTGCAGGAGGGCCCTACTTCCACTGACATATTCCCTGAGGACCCCCTTTTGGGGGTAGTGGCACTGGAAAAGCCAGCCAGGGAGTCTGCACCCGGTTCTCCAGGGGAGACCACCGGAGGGTCAGGTGATCTCTCAGACCTGCTCTAAGGGGGCATTCACTGTTGATCCCCCTCCTTTTGTGGAATGTCTTGCTGGATTTCATGGCCTCCTGGGAGGGAGGGAGGTGTCACGTCAATAGCAGCGTAGGGTTAAGAGCTAGAGGTGGCACTGGGGGCAGGGTGGCGGTGGAGGGAACGCTGGTTAGGAATGAGGGCTGGCCATGGGAAGCTTGGGGCTACGGGAAACACGGGGGCCCCATCCAGACTGGCCCCAAGTGTCACCCTCAGGCAGCAAGCCTAGGCCTCAGGCCCCAGAGTGTGGGCCCTGGAAGTCACCTACCTGCTGGTCTCTTCCCCTTGACCTCTGCTGCACCCAGCCGGGAGCCGGGGCTGGGGAGGGGACGTTGTCACTATTCTATGTGGCACAGACAAGGCAGGTTGGGACATTTGAAGACTGAATACAGCGCGCAGTTCGAGGGGAGGTGGAGGGACAGGCGCAGCTGGGGGTCAGCAGGGACGCTCTACTTCAGCTGTGTCCCATGGGGCCAGAAGCCAGCGGGGCCCTGCCTTCTGCGTGTCCCCAGGCTGACCAGGGAGAGCCAGGCTGGGGGCAAGGGGGCCCTCTCGCCAAGGGGCCCGCTGGCCACGTGGCGTTGGCCACCACAATCTCAGACACACAGCACAGCCACCCAGAGCTGCCCAGAGATGCAGACGCAGGAGTCGAGGGCCATGGGGACGACTGGGTGGGCCTCAGAGCTCAACACCCTTGGAAGTGCTCCCAGGGCATGGCTTGGCTCCAAGGCTGCTGAGGCCAGAGTCATTTATGTCAGCCCCGAGGGCCGGAAGCGATGAAACATGCAACCAGCTGGGAAGGAGGACCAGCTGAGGGGAGGATGGCGAGTTTACTCACTCAGCTCAAGACCCCTGTGAGGGGAGGGGACGGCACACAGCAGCAGGAGGGGCAGAGACGGAGCAGAGTAGGGCCCCAAAAGGCTAGGGGCGAAGAGCAGTGTCCATGGCTTTCAGGAGAAACCTGGGGACCCGCAATAATAGGGGAGGGCTGTCTCAGGTTCATCTGGGCCTGATCTGGAGGCTACAGATGGGCTAAGCCCTGCTTGTTGGGGTCCTAGGTCAGCTCACGTTCATGTAGAGGTGTAGACCGCAGCTCGTGCTGGGTTAAATCCTGAGGGTGGCCGGTGGCTGGCAATGGCAGAGGTGGGGGTGGCCCATAGCACCTGGCTGGCCCTGGGGGGACGTGCCAGTCAGCTGCAGGACGTGCCCGAGGCGGGGACGCAGCAGGCCAGGCGGGAGCACACGGGGCGGCAGAGCAGGGACGCGGAGGAGGGGGGTCTGCGGCAGGACGAGGGGCAGGGGCTGGGCTGGCAGCACGAGGGGGCTGAGCAGGGGGCAACCTCACAGCACACGGGCTTGCAGCAGACAGGTGTGCAGCAGATGGGCTTGCAGCACACGGGCTCACGGCAGACAGGTGTGCAGCACACAGGTGTGCAACAGACGGGCACGCAGCAGGCCTGCTGGCAGGGGGAGCAGGTGCAGCAGGAGGGCTGGCAGCTAGACTGCTGGCAGCACGGGGCCGTGCAGGGGCTGGTGCAGGCTGGTGGGCAGCAGGGGCTGGACATACAGCTCACTGGGGTGCAGACGAGGGTCAGGCACGGGGCCGGGGCGCAGCAGCTGGGGGCATGGCAGGGGGCTCGCAGCAGCTCTCTGGGCAGTCGTCCACCTGCCAGCAGGAGCCGGTGCAGGAACTGGGCAGGCAGAGCCGCTGCCGTAGCTCAGGGCGCTGGAGCAGACGGACGGGGTGGACGCGGCCGTGGTGGGAGCGGTGGCTGGAGGAGGGTGAGAGGGTGAATGTGTGAGGGAGTGGACGGGTGAGGCCGTGTGAGGTTTTCCGGTGGTTGGAAAGTGGTGGTGAGGCGTGTGTGTCATTGCATCAGGAAGGCCCAGCAGAGGCCGTTTCCTTGTTGTTGGTCCTGAGGAGACTCGTCGTAATCCCATGACAAGTAACTCATTAAACTCCCGAGGGGCTGGAGCCCAGGGGATCCACGGAACAGGGGTCCAGCCACAGAGGTGGTGTCCAGTAATCTAGAGCCAATCCCGTGGGTGGACCCTAGAGGGCCAGCAGCTCCTGACAGCCACCTGCCTCGCCCCCCACTGAGCATCTTTCTGGGGCTTCTTACTATTATTTTCCCTACTTCTCAACACTCAGTGGAATCACTAGCATATTTTGTTCTTTTTTAATATTCTCTTTATTTCCTCCTGAATCCATATACCAATGAAGGGCACATTGAGTGTCATGTTCGCTGTGGAGTTTTCATAAATTCCTTTTATACTGTTGAGGAATTTCTCTTCTATTCCTAATTTTGAGTTTTTTTCTATCATGAAATTTGTGTTGGATTTTGTCAAAATCCTTTTCTGCATCAATTGAGATCATTTTTTCCCCTTTATTCTGTTAATGTGGTATATTACATTGATTGATTTCTTTAAAAAAATATCGAACCAACCTTGCATTCCTGGTATAAATCCCACTTGGTCATGGTATATAATCCTTTTAATATGCTATTGGAGTCAGTTTGCTAGTATTTTCTTGAGGATTTTTGCATCTGTGTTCATAAGGCATACTAGCGCGTAATTTTCTTTACATCTGGGAAATGCTGGCATCATAGAATGAGTTAGGAAGTGTTCTTTCTTCTGGTTTTTGGAAAAGCTTGAGAAGGTTTGGTGTTAATTCTTTACATGCTGGTAGGATTCACTAGCAAAGCCATCTGGTCCTGGGCTTTTCTTTCCTGGGAGGTTATTGATTAATAATTCAATATCTTTACTATTGAGATCTTTACTGTTGAGGTCTGTTGAGATTTTCTGTTTCATTTTTAGTCAGTTTAGGTAATTTGCGTATTTACGGAAAAATTTCCATTTCATCTAGGTTATAATTTGTTGGCATACAATTGTCCATAGTATTCTTTTATAATACTTTTTATTTCTCTAAGATTCATGGTAATATCCCTACTTTAAGTTCTGAATTTAGTTATTGCACCTTCTCTCTTTTTTTCTTTGCTGGTCAATTTTGTATATCTTTTCAAGGAATCAACCTTGGTCTGTTAATTGTCTGCTGTTTTTCTATTTTCTATGTCATTTATTTTCACTCTAATCTTTATTATTTCCTTCCTTCTTCTGTCTTTGGGTTTAGTTTGCTCTTATTTTTCTGGTTCCTCAAGGTGTTAAGTTAGTTTTTTGATCTGAGATCATTCTTCTTCTTCTTCTCCTTTTTTAATGTTAAATTGCTGTGGTAATTAATACCAAGACAGATGTAGAAAGAATCCAAGCATGACTTCTTTTTTAAAAAATTATTTATATATTTATTTATTTGTCTGTGCCATATCTTAGTTGCAGCACGTGAGATCTTCGTTGCCACATGCAAGATCTTCATTGCGCGTGCAGGATTTTTAGTTGTGGCATGCGGGCTCTCAGTTGCAGCTTGCAGGATCTAGTTCCCTGACCAGGGATCGAACCCAGACCCCCTGCATTGGTAGCATGGAGTCTTAACTGCTGGACAGCCAAGGAAGTCCCATTCTTCTTTTTTAAATGTAGGCATTTATAGCCTTAAATTTCCCTCTGAGCACAGCCTTCACTGCCTCCCATAGGTTCTGATACATTGCATTTTAATTTTAATTCATCATTAGTATTTTCTAATTTTCTGTGACTTTTGACTTTGACCCACATTAAGAAAAATAGTATGTTGTTTAATTTCCACATATTGTGAATTTTCTAGTTTCCTTCTGTTATTGATGTCTAGCTTCATTCCATTGTGCTTGGAATAGACCCTTTGTATGATTTCAGTTTTTAAAAAATCCACTGAGGCTTGTTTTGTGGCCTAACATATGGTTTGTCCTGGAGAGTGTTTAATGTGCTGTTGATGGGTGAGTGTCCTGTATGTGTTTGTCATGACTAGTTGATTTATAGTGCTGTTCAAGTCCTCTATTTCCTTATTGATCTGCCTAGATGTTTTGTCCATTATTGAAAATGGGGTATTCAAGGCTTCAAATATTGTTAGAGAACTGTCTGCTTCTCACTTCAATTCTGCCAATGTTTGTTTCATATATTTTGGGTCTCTGTTGTGTGGTGTGTATGTGTTTTTAATTCTTATATCTTCTTGATGAATTTAGTCTTTTATTCATATATAATGTCCTCCTCTTGTGCATTTTTACAGTTGTTATGATATGGATGAATTGGTCCTTGGTAAGTGTTATGTTGGTCATTTTTTAGAGTCTTAGTGTGTTGATGGGGACTTAAGAATTCTTGAAAAATAAGTTTATTATAGAGAAAGTCAGCTATAAGTCATGGCTGGTTCATCATACTGTGTTAACAATTTAAGACAGTGGAGACATAAGGGTGAAGGCCATGCTTTGCTGTAAGCTCTGCTCGCTGATACCCAATGACGTACGGGCCAATTCCATGATCTCTGGAAGCTTGGGGAGAGAGGGAGTCAAAGTGACAAGACTTTAAAACCAAGTCCTGGGGAGATACTTCAGAGGTGAGGACGTGTGTCAGAGAGAGAGGGGAGGGGGAGAAGGAGAGAGAGAGAGAGAGAGGGAGAGTGAGAGGGAGGAGGGGTGGGACGGAGGGGAGGGGAGGAGGACAAACTGACAGGTCTCTGGATTCCCCATTCTACTTTTTTTTTTAATAGATCTTTACTGGAGTATAATTACTTCACAATACTGTGTTAGTTTCTGTTGCACAACAAAGCGAATCAGCCATATGCACACACACGTCCCCATGTCCCCTCCCTCTTGAGCCTCCCTCCCACCCTCCCTATCCCACCCCTCTAGCTCATCGCAAAGCACCGAGCCGATCTCCCTGTGCTATGCTGCTGCTTCCCACCAGCCAACTTTTTACATTTGGTAGTGTATATATGTCCATGCCACTCTCGCCCCAGCTTCCCCCTCCCACCCCATGTCCTCAAGTCCATTCTCTACGTCTGCATCTTTATTCCTGTCTTGCCCCTAGGTTCTTCAGAACCTTTTTTTTTTTTTAGATTCCATATATATGTGTTAGCATACGGTATTTGTTTTTCTCTTTCTGACTTACTTCACTCTGTATGACAGACTCTAGGTCCATCCACCTCACTACAAATAACTCAATTTCATTTCTTTTTATGGTTGAGTAATATTCCATTGTATACATGTGCCACATCTTCTTTATCCATTCATATGTCGACCCCATCCCACTTTTAACTAAAGAAGCCATTTTAAAAATGTGGACCATTTTTGGTAAATTTTCTAATTTTTTCTTTTTCAAAGCCTCTTGTCCTTGTCTTATGACTGTAACATCTTCTTGAATGTCTTTGTGTTATATTTAGGATCTTTAAAAGGTCTCCCCTGCTTCTTAACTTTTCTGCCTCCTGTGGGGTGCATTTTTACGTTTGTATCCTGGTGTTCCATTCTCATGCCGCTGCTTTTCCTCGTTTGCTGGGGTGAGGGTGGGGGTGGTCCTTGGTGGCCTGGGCTCCTCTTGCACCGTGTGTGTCATTCTGTGCTGTGTTAGAGAAATCTCACCTGCGTGGGGAAGTTGACATGGCGCCTGGGATTGGGGTGGGGGTCTGTCAGGCAGTGGGCTTCACTTTGGAGTAAGAGATGGGGGCCCAGATGCAGGAATGAGAGAGCTGTGGACTGGGGTGCCAGCAGCTTCCTAGGGGCCTCAGCGTCCTGCACCCCCGCCCCCCAGTGAGGGGTTAAAGTGCCCTGGAGCTACACACGTCCTGGGAGGGTGTGGGACAGCCGGGCACTCTCCCTGGGTCCAGCCGTTCACTCGGCCCCCCTCCCTGTGGCCACGTTCCATCCTCCTTCCCCCAGGCCTGCCCACAGGGAGCAGAGTGGCGCGGTGCCCCTGGGCCAGGCCAGCCCCTCCTATTGTGCCTTGCCTTGTGGTCAGCACACTCTCTTCTACTTCCGTCTCATGTGTCAAGCCCCTCATACATCTGTAAGCTGACCCCCCTGTCCCCACGGTGGGTCTTGGGAAGTTTGGGTGGGATGGTGGGTGGGCTGAGCCCTCCATCTTGAACTGGAGGCATCAACTCTCTTGGAGGGCTGGCTTTCTCACAACCACCCCGCACTCCGGATATTCGGCTGACCTGGAGTCCAGTCTCATTCCACTTGAATTCCGAGTACCCAGATTCTTTTGACTGCACCCCCATTCACTCTGCTGCGGCACAGACACTATTGGTTTAATTTCCCCATCCAAAGCAGGAACTCCATTTGTGGCTCCTGTTTTTTTCATGAATATTTTAATTATTTTAAACCCCTTAAACCTTAATTATAGTTTCAACTCTTTTTATTTTCATTTTGTTGTGAAAAATTTCAAACATATGGAAAAGTTGAAAGGATTAAACACGTCCACTCCGAGAATCCACCACTGACCCTGTGCTTCATTTGCTTCCTTGGGTACCTACCCAGGAAACCCTCATATCCATGTATCTTATTTTGTGAAGCATTTCAAAGTAAGTTACCAACAGCTGTACACATCACTCAGGCACTTTAGGAAGCATACCCTTAACTAGAGTTCAGTGTTCATGACCTGGAACGTCCTTCCTGCCCACCCCCCCAAGTCAACTTCACCCCAGCCCTCCAGAAGCAGCCACTCTTATGATTTTTTCAAATCACCTATTAGTTCAGCTTGTCTGAGGGCTTCATCTAATGGGATCACACAGCAGGTGCCTTCGTGCCGGGCTTCCTTCGCCAGCACAGGGTTTCTGAGGTTCATCCCTGCTGTTGTGCTGATTGCATTCTGTTGCCTGACTACATTGGGCTTTGTTGACCGGCTCCTGGGCTGATGGACATGTGGCCAGTGCCAGCTTCTGTCTGCTGTCTTCCAGCCTCCAGCACCCAGAAGCCGGGACAGTCGCCAGGTGCTCATTACACTGCAGGGTAGCTCTGACTTGTAGGAAACCCTTTCTTCTCTTGAGCTGAAATCCGCTCCCCTGTCACCCGGTTCCTGGTCCAGGCTTCTGGGCAACATGCAGCGAACCTCGTCCCTGGAAAGCCCTTTGGGAGATTGCAAGCAGCTGCAGGTGCGTCGGGCTCTTCCTCCCTGCCCCCCACCCCATTGATCATTCCTCATCAGCACCGTTTCCAGGCTCCCAGAGAGCCCTGGAAAGGATCAAGGAGGATCAAGGTCCTCAATGCAGACACTGAGGAGAACGTCCCCTTTGGATTCAACAGCCTGGGCCACCACTCCTCCCAGAGGGCCCCCGCCCCCCTCAATGTCCCAAGGGGCATGACCGTCCCAGAAGAACTGCCCCAGGACAGGACTGCATGCTGGCCTCAGCTTGTCCAGGACAGCAAACCTCAAGGAGACAGGGCTTAGGGAAAATCACACACAAACCCAGCACTGAGGGGCAGAGATTTATTTTTTATAGATTGCTAAGCTTTCATGGATAAGAAAAGTATGGCGGATTTCCCGCCCCTATGGGATGTGGGTCCACCCCCGATTCAGCACTGAGATGTGCGGACGGAATCTTGATAACTAGACAAGGAGAAGTCTTCTGAAATCAATAGCAGAGAATTGATTTTCCAGATGATTAGTCAGCAGCAGGAAGGGGTTCCGCAGGGGACAGGCCTGCAGGTGAGGGCAGGGCAGGAGGGCTGGCGGGCGGGGACTACCCACACGACCGACTTGCAGCTCACGGGCACGCAGCAGGATGCCTGGCAGGGGCTGGGCACGTGGCAGGCTGGGCTGCAGCCGGAGGCCACTGGGCAGCACGGGGACGGGCAGCTGCAGGCCGGCCGGCACAGCAGAGCCACGCGGGGGGCATCGCAGGAGCCCCTGCAGCCCAGGGCAGGACAGCAGACAGCAGGACGGGCCGGCTGGCAGCCCTCAGAGCAGCTGGCATGGCACACGGTGGCATGGAGCTGGGTGGGGTCAGGGCAGAGGGCAGGGCTGGTCCGGAGGCTCCTTCCCCGGGGCTGCCTCCATACCCGGACTGTGGCGTCCTGGCCACGAGGCACCTGGGTGTCTTCCTCGTGGCGACCTGTTGTCTTTCCTCCTCGTCCCCCACTTGGGTCTCTTCCTGGAGTTTCTGGTCGCAGTGACTCAGTTCAGGAAGCTTCTTCTCAGCTGGAGGCTGACGGTGACCCAGCGGCCCTGTGACTTCTGGAATCGGAGCCTGGGTTGGATGGGGAAGTGCCGTCAGTTGGGGACGGGGGCCCCACTTCATGATTTTCAAGGCCCTCCCCAGTTTTACACACCCTGTGCTTTGTCCACACAAGTACGGCCACACTCACCGCACCAGCGTCCCCCATTGCGATTTGGAAACTCAGTGATCCAGAAGGTTCTCCCTCAGGGTCGGGCGCCTCACTGGGGGCTGTGGCCACGTTATGGCCATAATCATAACGGCGGGGTTCCAGCTTTGTGCCAGGGCTGCGCTAAGCATTTTACATGGACTCTCTCGTAACTGATCAATTATCAATCCTGCCACCATTCAAGGGGCAGGTGATACCCCATTTGCACAGATGTTCAGTCAGGAAGATCTGGAAGGATCCCAGGATGTGTGCACGTTCTCACCACTGCGAACGGAGAAGCAGGCATTGAGGCTGCTCGGCCTCACTCTGGAACCCATGGTCTTTCCATTGTGCCTAACGGTGCTGGGACCTTAGGGGTTCACTGGTGACATACCCCAAAGTCCAGAATCAGTTGGCACAGACAAGAGTGAGGGACAGACAGATGCAAATATCCATCACATTTGGCCCTGGAGAGCATGGCTTAGGTGTGTGACCCCTGTGAGCTTCCGACTCAGAATTGCCCACCTAGGTCAGGCAGCACTGGGTCGGTCCCAGGAGGACCGAGTGTGGAGGGAGGGGCTGAGCAACCTCTGGATTCCTCTCCGCACCCAAGGGTCTGGTGAGCCGGGCCCTGCAGAGCGGTTTGGAGCGAGCTTGGAGCCAGCGTGAGACTCCCCAGTGCCCCTCCGTGGGCGGGGGGCAGCGGGCCGGAGCGTGGTTTACGGGTTCCTCCCACCTCCCTGCCCTGTGTTCTGTCTACATGTCGGCCACAGCATGTTATTCTGTGGTGGGTGCTATTTACAGGGCGTGGCCGTCTCTCAGGGCAGTGCTGCTTCCTCCTCTGAGGCTGTGTCCCCGAGACCCTCTGCACCTGTGCAGGCCCCCTGTGACTGCTGGTGTGGACAGAGGGGGCTCCCCTAGGAAGCCCTGTGATGAGTCCGACACCACGGTAATGAAGTCACCCCAAGGCTGAAGACCACTGTGGTCTCAGGAACTAAAGCATGATCAGAACTTGCAAAACTAAGAGACTGGAGCTGACCTGAGACCACACAGCAGGTGAGCTTGAGGCTTCTGGACAAGCCATGACCCATGAGGTCAGCCCTTCACACGCTCCTCCTTGGGCTCTGACCACAAGTCAAAACCATACTTAAAACAAAGAGAATTTGGGGCAGCCCCATGTGACCACATGTCCATGTATGACCTTGTTACTGAGCAATACATTTGAAACAGTCAGTTGTCTTACAAGTCAGTCGCTAGAAGAGTGAAAGCGAGCCTTCTGTACTTACCTGCTTTCTACGTCTCCTGTGCTCCTCATTGCTTCCTGTACAGCCAGTGTCCACCTGAGTCCATTTCTATTCCACCTCAAGGACATCCTTCAGTACTTCTTGTAGTGCAAGTCTGCAGGTGAGGAATCCTCTCGCTTTTGTTTTTCTGAAATTGTTTCACTTCACCCTCAGTTTTGAAGGAATTATTTTTTTGGTGGGGGGCTAGATCTAGAATTTTTTTTAACATCTTTATTGGAGTATAATTGCTTTACAATGGTGTGTTAGTTTCTGCTTTATAACAAAGTGAATCAGCTATACATATACATATATCCCCATATCTCCTTCCTCTTGAATCTCCCCCCCACCCTCCCTCTCCCACCCCTCTGGTGGTCACAGAGCACCGAGTGGCTGCTTCCCACTAGCTATCTGTTTTACATTTGGTAGTGTATATATGTCAATGCTGCTGTCTCACTTCGTCCCAGCTTATCCTTCCCCCTCCCCGTGTCCTCAAGTCCATTCTCTATGTCTGCATCTTTATTCCTGTCCTTCCCCTAGGTTCTTCAGAACCACCTTTTTTTTTTTTTAATAGATCTAGAATTCTTGATTGGGAGTTTTGGTCTTTATCATTTTACTGATGTCATCCCACTATCTTCTGTCTTTCACTGTTTCTGATGAAAAGTCAGCTGTTGTTATCTTTTTTCTTGTATGTAGACTGTTTTCTCTCACTGCTTTGAAGATACTTCTTTTTATTTTTGATTTTCATCACTAACTATTAAGTGCCCAGATTTGGTTTTCTTTGTATTTATCCTGCTTTGGGTTTTTTAAGATTCTTGGATCTGTAAGTTGTTTCAAATCAACCTCAAATCAAGTTCTGAGGTTGAACTTACATATATGTTAGCATGATATTGTCTCACAGGTCTTTTTTTTGTGTGTGTGGGCAGTATTTTAATAAGTCAGAGACTCAATTTTTTAACTCATATTTGTTCACAGTAAAATATATCATACTGTCCTTGAATTTATAGCTTATTCACCATTTCTTAGAATGTTTTCTAAAAAGGGCTTACAATTATGAATCCTTCCTTTATCTCTTTTTGTTTTGAATTTTATTTAATTTATTTTTTTATACAGCAGGTTCTTATTAGTCATCCATTTTATCCACATCAGTGTATACATGTCAATCCCAATCTCCCAATTCATCACACCACCACCCCCCACCACTTTCCCCCCTTGGTGTCCATACGTTAGTTCTCTACATCTGTGTCTCTGTTTCTGCCCTGCAAACCGGTTCATCTGTACCATTTTTCTAGGTTCCACATATATGCGTTAATATACAATATTTGTTTTTCGCTTTCTGACTTACTTCACTCTGTATGACAGTCTCTAGATCCATCCACGTCTCTACAAATGACCCAATTTCATTCCTTTTTATGGCTGAGTAATATTCCATTGTATATATGTACCACATCTTCTTTATCCATTCGTCTGTCGATGGGCATTTAGGTTGCTTCCATTCACAGGTCTTCTCATTTTTCTTAATTCTTCTTTCTCTTTCAGACTGGATAATTTCTATTCATGTATCTTCACATTCACTCACTCTTTCTTCTTCCATCTTCAATCTGCTGTTAGGCCCACCTAGTGGATATTTTATTTCAGCTATTGTGCTTTTCATTTCTAGAATCCCCCCTCCCTTTTTTAAAAGTTTCCATTCCTCTACTGAGATTCCCTATCTATTCACTCATGGAAATAATATTTTCCTTTAATTCTTTGAACATACCTTCCTTTGATTCTTTAAACATATAGCTGCTCTAAGTCATTGTCTGCCAGCCCAATATCTGGACCATCTCAGGTTGCATTACTATTGTGTTTTTCTTTAACTGTGAATTACATTTTCCTAGTGATTTTTGATAGTATATTAGAAATTATGGTAATACATTCGGAGAGCCTGCATTCTCTTATCTTTTACTGACTATTCACTGATTTTCTAGCAGACAGTCACTTACTAACTGATCACCTTGAACTTGTTTGTGCAGGTTTGGTTTTACACTTTGTTAGGGTGGAACTGTGGAAAGTCCAAAGCACTTCCTAAGCTCTACATTTTGGTGAGACTCAACTTCCAAACTGTCTTCCCTGGAAATCTTGTCGTGGGTTGGCTAGGCTTTGTCAGGGCAGGTCTGGAGTGGGTCCTACTAGGGTAAGGAGTAGGGACCCCTGCCCCTTAGGTGCAGACTGTGTGGGGTCTCAGTGGGACACCAGGGGAAGTGCACTCTCAATCTGACAGCAGCTTCTCTGTAGACTCCGGTGGTCTTGCCCTGAGTATAGACAGCCCCTCCCTCTTCCATAGATTTACAGGGAGCTTATGCACAGGTCCCTCCTTTCTGATGGCCCCCCTCAGATTCTAGGTGATTCCAGTGCCAACTACTGGTCTCTTCCTCTTCAGCAGAGTGGGGCCCTCACATTCTGCCCGAACTCCAGCTCACTGTTCTGCATCTGGGGCGTTGACCCCAGGCCGAGAGCTGGGCAAATGTGCAGGTCATCTTGTGGGTTTCCTTCCTCTCAGGAGTCACAGTCTGTGCTGCTTCTTGCCCACTGCCTGGGAATGGAGGCTCATCAATTTTCTTTAGTTGTACACTTGACAGGAGGGCTGGCTTGGTACCAGCCTCTCCATCCGGTTTTCCCAGTATTATTTTGTCTCCATGTTCAACTCTGTCTGCAGCAGAGGCTGTGGCTTGAGGAGGTGTCTGGGTATCTTTCATCTTTGCCTCAGTGCGGAACCAATGGACATAGGCATCTGTCAGGCAGGTGGAGCTAAATCCACCCCCGTTGCTGATAGAGGACTTGGATAGGAGTGTGGCTTCTGGAACAGAATGAGGCAGACTCTGCTGACAGGCTATCCTGGAACACCATAGACCCCCAGGGGCAAGGGCCTTTGTGCCGAGGTCGCCCTGGCTAGGCAGACCAGCAGGTGCTCGCCACAGGCAGGCAGGTGCCACTCCTCGTCCCAGAGCCGCCCCTTGGATGATCCTCCTGCTCCTGCAAGGGAGGCTGGGGTGCTGGTGGGTGTCTCTCCTTGTGGAAGAGAAGTCAGGGGTGGGGAGCAGTGTTTCCCCTGACAGACAGGTCCTACCCGTGAGTGTTTCCCTGGGCCCGGATGTGTGTGCGTCTGTGTGGTGCCTGGACCACGCTGGGCTGTGTGCCCGTCTTTGGGGACCCTGCCTTAGAAAAGTCTCGTCAATCCAGCCCTGTGTCTTTCAACTCAGCAGCCTCTTGCAGGAGTTTGTTTGTTTGTTGTTGTTGGTTTTTACAAAAACACCATCATCTACATTAAATTCTCAGTTAAGCCTCCTCATTGTCAAGGATGGAGGTGCAATAAGAGACCCTGAATTCTTTATGAAAACGGTACGGAGGTTTAGCCACATGCATATCCAGATTTTACAGCAAAAGCACCAGGGAGGGCAGGGAGTGGCTTTGGGGCTGTAGGACGGGCAAGAGCCGGGGGAGGCGGGAAGTGGGTGCCGGGCGGGAGTGGCTGTGTCCCCTCACCTTGGCTGGTCAGTGTACCACCCGCCGCCAGACCAGACAGCCCCTCCTCAAGTCCCTCACAACCCCACACTGACACCTGCAGGCCCCGAGGTTGTGCTGGCCACACGGGTGCAGGCGGTGCCCACTGGACGTGTCCAGAGGCGACCCTTCCACAAGCAGCGCACATCTCCTGCCGCTGCCCCCCGGGGCCCCTGCTCCTCACACACTTCCCTGGGGACATGCTGGTCCTGCTTTTCGTGGAGCTGCGTCTCCGTGGCTTTGTCACTTGGTTCTCTATAAGGCTTTCTCAAGACGAGGAGCCAAGGTCACCAACCACCAGAAGTTCTCCGAGACCCAACCCTTTGTCCTCAGGACCCTGTGGCCGAGGAGTCCCCATCCTTCGTGTGTGTCAGCTGGCCCCCCCACCTCCAGCTCGACACCCCTGGATACTCGGGGACCAGGCAGATGTGCTCTGCTCTCCTCGCATCCGCAGTGGAGCTGGCCGAGGAGGAGAGCAGCTTCCGTGGCTGTTCGAGGACCAGCGTCACACAGAGAGGGACATCTGGAGATTCGTACAAAAGTGGCTCAGGTGAAATTTTAAGGAATGAGGCAGAATCCAGATGGAGCCAGTAAGGCACGCAGGCAGGTTGCCAAGTGACCAAGAGCTTGAAGAGGGGCAATTAGTCATGAAGGTATGTCAGGGCCAAACAACTAAAATCTACAACAGAAAACTATGTCCCGGGAGATGGCCCGGAAGAAGCAAAAACAAGGAAGACAACAGTCGTGTCCGTGTTGTCCAGACGCCCACGGCCCGGGTATAAAGGCCCCCGGGGCGGCCGCCTGCAGACATCACCACCCTTCTCCCGACGCCAGCGCAGCCCCACACCACCGTGTGCCACACCAGCTGCCCCTCGGGCTGCCAGGCTGTCTGCTGCACATCCAGCCCCTGCCAGGCGACCGGCATGCCCGTGAGCTGCAAGCCAGTTGTATACGTGCCCGTGAGCCACAAGCCAGTTGTATATGTGCCCGTGAGCCGCAAGCCTGCCGTGTGCCTGCCCGCGAGCTACAAGCCTGTGCGCGTGGCCTCCTCCTGCCACTCCTCCGTGTGCTGCCAGCCCTCCCGCCCTGCCCTGCTCTGCAGACCCGCCTCCTGCAGCACCCCTTCCTGCTTCCGATCACGCGCCTCCTCCCAGCGGCTCCCACTGCAGACGGGGTCACACCTGTACCCCTCCCGGCACGAGTCCTCAGTGGGCCTCCAGGTTCTACACGTGGCAGGCGACGAGCACGCTCAGCCAACCCTCTGAACTCGGGCGAGGAGGTGGCAGGATGATCTGGACCCTTCTGTGAGCTGGCGCATCCCCCCTGGGAAGCCCTGGTCCCCAGGGTCCTCCTCTGTCTCCAGCAGGAAACCACGCCCCACGTGAGCCAAATAAATCGTGCTTTCCCCATGCGACAATCTTCCCGGCTGTCTTTCATTTCTATCTCCTGGCCAGCTAGTCTGCTACCAAGGATTTAAGGCTGATCTCTTCAGTGATACCTGTCCCCAGCGGCTCATGGAAGGTGGGAGGTTTTGGGCGGAGGGAGTGGCCGACGAGGCCCAGGTGCAGGTGGCACGGGCACCGACTTGTCTGTTTCTGTGGCTGGTCTCGCTTCCCGTCAGCTATCGTGTCCCGCCCCAGGGAGTGAGGGCCAGCTTCCCCATCGTGTGGGAAGACGTCCCGTTTCCAGTGTCACGGGGAGTCGAGCCCAGTGGGGCAGCTCTGACTGCTTTGGAGTCAGGTTCGTAGAACTAGGATAGCTCTGGTCCTCAGCCCATGACTCACTTCCATCGCTGGTGCACGTATCACCCACTGTTAATTGATGATCAGTTATTGCTTCTTATAATAAACCCCCATGAATACCCTACCTAACATGGAAAGTAGAACATCAATAATTTACCCCTAACTTCGTGGGGCAACCACAGTTGGAAATGTGTGCTCATTATCCTGTTACCTTTTAAAAAAATACAGTTGCGTCACATCTCTCTGTATTCTCGAAAGGTGTAATTTCCGATTTGGTGGTTTCGCATGATGTCGGAAGGGCATTATCCCGAATGTAATCTTCTGGAACTTACTTTTTTCACTCCCTGTTCTGTTGCTGTTTCCTCCGCAAATCCGTGCGGTGTAGTCCATAGGTTTAGACCCCTCCCCACTGTCCTGTCGTGGGACTATCTCAGGTTAGATCTGCTCCAGTGGATGGCGGGCGTGCGGGCCCTGAGGGGATTGCGGGGGGACCTGGCTGTGGACTGTCCTTGACACTCCTGTTGGCATCCACGGCCTGTCTATTTGGGGCCAAGCCAAGCTCCGCCCGATGCAAGGTGCTCGCCGTCAGTGTGTCTGGCAGAGGGAATGACAGCACGCGGGAGAGGCGGGCCCTGCAGGACACGCTGGGCAGGGAGCCGGTGTGCCCAGCAGGGCCAGCTTCAACCATAGGGGCACTTTCAGGAAACGTGCCTTGGGCGCAGGTGGAGCACCGCGGGCAGGTGAAGCTACAAGGAGCTGACGGAGATGCAGGAAAATTGACTTCTCCCCCCTCGGAAGCAACCACAGATTCCATGCCTTTTGTTTCTGGGATTTATTTTGTAACAAATTTTCCTCAGAGCTTTGCTAAGGCAGCAGATGGGTGTGGTTTGAGATACACCAGCACCGCGTTGGCCAAGGTCTCTTCTACTTTGTTTCCAGACATAGAGAGAGCCCTGCCCTGTGGGCCTGAGCATGACTGCCCATCTGCGGGAGTGCCCTCCAGGTGCCGCGGTCCTTCCCTTCCAGCCCTCAGGGGACCAGATGTCACAATACAGCCAGAGATCCCAGTGCCGTGCGAAGCGCCCCAGCTCTCCAGGCGTGGCCCCTGAACCCTAGGCTTCCTTTGCTCTCTGTCAAGGGTAGCGCCCCTTCCCCTTCCCTGTGGGCGGGGAGGGGACACAGTCCCTCCCAGGACGTTTTTGCTACTGATTGCCCTGATTTCCAACCTTTTAATTTATGCCCTGGAGGCAGATGATAGAGCTGATCTATCGAGGTGATCTGGGACCTATTTCCATGGTTTAAATTTCCCCAAATTTTACCTTTCGGTAAAACTGAGCCAGAAACGGAACCAGTCAGGTTGGACATACAGTCTCACGCGCATGCACACACACGTGCAAGTGCTCACACAGGACATATACACTCACGCATGTTCCTACGTCCCGCGTAAACACGTATACGACACGCACGCACGTGCACACGCACGCACGCACACGCAGGCAACCCAGGGCGCGCCGGCCCCTCCCCGCACGCGCCGCCTGGTCTGACAGCTGTCGCAGCCTCTGCAGCCCGTCTCGCCTGCTGTCAGGTCAGTCTGGGCTCTACTTTCCGAGCAGTTTGTCGAGCCCACAGCACCGTTGACCTGACAGACCCACCCCCAGGTTTCCTGTCTCAGGTCGGGCACGTGGGAACTGATGCTGAGTCGCAGGCTTCCCAGCAAAGCCCCGGTCACAGCGCCTTCCGTCTGCGCCCTCTCCCGGCTCCAGGCTGTTACTGCAGGGGCTTCATCCATCCCGTCACCACCTGGACCACACATGCGCACACAGGTGCACACGCAGGCACACACACACACACACACACACACACACACACACACACACACAGGCACACGTGCTGGACTGGCTCCTCGGGGTCCCTGGTTAAACTGGCCGATGGTAACTCCTGTGAAGCTCGCGGCGCAGGTGGGGACGGGAGGCCAGCAGGAGCTGTAGCTGTGTTGCCAGGTGAGCTGTGCAGCCAGATAAAGATGCCAGCAGAGCCAGAGAAAGGAAATGAGTTTTATTGCCTTTGAAGCATTTTCCCTAGCTCCCCCTGCAGGAACCCCCTGTGTGAACTTGGGGTTTATCTCCCAGTGCATTTCTTCATCCAGGTTCTGAAACAATACATTTCCATTCCTTGGCATGTTTTTAAAGTTTAGATGTTGTCATAAGCTGTGTATCTTTTTGTAACTTGCTTTTTTCCCTCAGTGTTATGTTGGAGCAATTCATCCCTGCTGATAAGCGTAGCTCTTGGCATCTGTTCAGGGCTGTATAGTAGTCCACTGACCAAATGTACTATGGTCTATCTGTTTAGTCTCCAGTCACAGACATTTAGGTTCTTCTTAATTTTTAGCTACTACCCCAAATGCTGCAAGTTTCCATTATTTTAACTTGTTTCTTGTGCACACATGCCAGTGTTTCTTGAGCTTATCTATCCAGAAGTGCCCTGCTTGTGTGTCACCGTGCACGTCTTCACCCACACCAGAGGGTGTAAATCTCTCCACAAAGGGGTTGTTCCCATTTGATGCTGCCAGCAGGTGTGAGATGGGCTATTCCATGTCTTAAACCACAGCCACCATGGTCAGATGTTCCAAGTTTGGACGGTCTGGTAGTTGTGAAATGTCTTGGGAACTTTATTTTCTATTTTATATATATTTTTATAGGGTGATGCCCATGCAGAAAAGTACACAAAACATAAAGACACAGCTTGATGGCTATTCACAGAGTGAGCATTACCTGTAACTGCCACCAGGCCCAGGAAGTGGGCATATCCAGCCCCGACACTGTCCGGGGCCTCCTCCAATCACCCCCAGCCCCCAACCTCCCAGAGTAACCATCATTCCTCTAGAAGGAATGATGTGTTTTGAGTGGTTTTGAGCTCCTATAAGTAGAATCGCACTGTATACATTTCCTTTTATCAACAGTCTTTACCTGTTTTAGGTGCTCAGGTGAGTCTAGCCTCACAAAGTGAGGGAGGGAGCTGTCTTCTTTTTGTATTCTCTGGAAGAGTTTGGACCAGTTTGGAGACATTTATTCCTAGACTGTCTGAGTCTGGTATTGTCTTCGTGGGTGGATTCTAACACCTGATTCAATTTCTTTAATTGTTAAAGGTTATTCAGATTTCTGAGAAGTTCACTGTGGTAAGTTTTATATATTTTTAGAGAATTTATTGGGATAAAATTGTTGTAATAGCCAATGATTATTTTAAAAATCTCATATCTGTAGTTCTGCCGTAATTTTCAATCCCAATTTCCTAGGAGTCTTTATCGTGCCTTGTCTTTTATTCTGCTGGCCAATTCCACAAGCCAAAGATTTGTCTTTTCAGAGAACCATCTTTTGGCTTTGTTGGTCTGTGCAGATAATTGTTTTCTATTTCATTAATTTCTGCCCCTGATTTTGCTATGTATATACTGAATGGTTTTAACCACTTTTCCACGATACTTTTCATAGAAAAGCTTCAGAAAACAGCACAGATATTTTCAATATGTCATATAGTGGAACAAAGCCAAAAAGGAAACGTCAGTCCCTTGTTTCAAAGTGATGATAGTCAGTCATAGCTGAGTATCATTGTGATAGATACTATTTTTGGGGGTATTTAGCTGAAATTCTTTTTTGATGGATGTAAAAGATTCAAATGTATTTATACCTCAACCGCAATTTTTTAGGCCACTGTGACATTTCCTCATAAATTTGGAAGTTCTTTGAGACAAAATGTACCCAAAATATTAGTTGGACAGAGTCTCATTTCAGCAAGATCATCTAAAGCTAAATAAAAGTATTTGAAAATTTTCAAATTTTGAATAAATTAACCTTTAATGCCGTTCGTCTGCTTGCTCTGTCATGTTCTGAGAAGAGTGTGTCAGTCTTTCCCTGTGAAGATTTGTCTGTCTTCCTTGGACTTGAGGCTACACTTTGTGGTATATGGACGCTGGGGATTATTACGTTTTTCTGGTGAATTGAACTTTATTATGATTAATTAGAAATCGTCTTCATTCATAATAACATTTTCTACCTTAAAGTGTATTTTGTCTATTAAAATAGTTGTTCTAGATATCTTTGGTTGGGTGGTTTTTTTTTTTGGCTGCGCCGGGCAGCATGCAGGGTCTTAGTTCCTGGACCAGGGATTGAACCGTGCTCCATGCACTGGGAGCCTGGAGTCTTAACCACTGGACCACCAGGGAAGTCCCACGGTTGGGTGTATTTTTTCTCCTCTTTTACTTTCAACCTTCCTGCCCTTTCTGTTTTTGGGGTTGGTCACACCTCTACCCTCCTTATCACTGAAAGCAGGTTTCTGCCACTCAGCTGCAGCGTCCGTCCAGGGCTCTTGTTTTACCTCGACTTTTTTCTAACCCCACGAATTAGCCGCGTTGTCATTATTCTACTCAGCTCGTATTTGTTCATCCACACGCCTACCAACTAGTGCCCTCACTGCCCCGCCTCCCGGACCCTCCTGCTGGGATGCTGTCCTTCTTGCCTGAGACCCCTTTCAGTGAGGGTGTGGCTGGTAAACGCCGAAGGATCGTGTGCTGTCCTGGTTCTCTCTCGGTGGGTGTTTGTCGGGGATGCAGGTCCAGCTTGACACCATCCCATCCCGGCGCTTCGGCCGCCCTGCCTGCCGCTGCCGAGAAGCCCCCTCTTCGTTGTTCTTCACGGTCAAGCTGCTCCTTTTATTACCGACCAGGGTTCTTGGCCTCCTTAATCGATAGAAATTGATCAGAGGCCAGATGAAAAATTCAGGCAAAGCTTAACTGGGACTCGTGCCGCAGCAGGAAGGAGTGAGAACAAGTAATGGGTGCCCTTGCTCGCTCCCGGAAGTGGGGGGGGGGGGCGAGCTGCTTCTTAAATGGGTTGAGGGTAGGGGCGGGGCAGTGGGGCGGGCCAGGGGCGTGGCTTGGGTCGGCTGCCCACTCCCTTGGTGGTGCTGTGTGCAGGGATCACGCGCAGGACCTTCAGAAGTGGCAGGTGCGTTTTTGGTCTTTTTGTATCTTGTTGTCCATAATTTGCCCCAGTTGTGCGTGCACGCAGTTATTTTTAGTCCCTTATAGTTTCTTTGTATCTGTTGCTCCAGGAGATGTTTGTCCAGGTGCAAGCCCTGCAGCAAAGGGTCCCGGACCCCGGGTCCCAGCCCACGTCTCCCTGGTGCTGTGGACACTGCCTCTCCTAAGCATTCTCTGTCTCCACCGCGTGGATTTCTTCTTTCATCATGTGCCGTCATTTCTGGAACACGGTCTCTGTCTCTGCTTCTCTCTGGAGAACCACGTGACGTGTACCAGCCCTTCTCTATCTTCCGAGTCTGCTAGTCGCTTGCCATTTTTTAGAAGGTGTCTTAGTTTCCGTGTAATTTCTTCAGGTCAGCATCCTGCTTCGTGTGCACCGTAGGCCCTGGTCTCTCCAACCTGCCGTCCCACCCGGGCCGTGGGTTTTATTGCAGTGATTTTGTATGCTTTGGCTTTAGAAGTCGTATTTGGTTCTCTCAAATATCTGTTTTTAAATAGTATCTTGTTCCTTTCTCTCATTTCTCATCCCACCTTTTAGTTCTATGGTTGTTTAAGCACACGTACTTACAAATCTGTGATCAACAACCCACAGCATGAAGTTCTGGGAAAGTCTGTTGTGTCCGTCGCCCTTGGCGTGGGGATGCGTGTCCCCATGTGCGCTGTTTTGAGGGTCGTGGGCTCACGCTCAGGTTCTCAGTGGTGTTAACGCTGCCCGGCAGGCTGGGGGTGCCTCAGGGAAACATGTGCCGGGACCGGGTGCAGCTCACTGTAAACCGCATCTCACTGAGCGCTCCTGAGTCGGGCACTGGTCAAGACCTGCTTTACAGATGGGGACACTGAGGTGACAGGTGGGCATGCGGTTGCCCCAGCGACAGAGTCTGTAGACGACGCAGCCCCCCTGACAGTGCAGCACCTGCCAGGAGCATGGGGACGGAGCACTGACCCCCCAGGCTGTAGATGCCACGTGAGGGAGGAGAGGGCGGCAGGTTGCTGGGGCCCAGCAGGTATGTGGGGCGTTGCTGCACATTCACCTGACCTGCCTGGTCAGCCGAGGGGCACCTTGTCCCCCACGGCTGGGGCTGGGGCTCTGCGGCGGTGGCTTGTGGCTGTCCGCCATGGGCCCCCTCGGGTGCTTGGGAAACAGTGAATGTGGAGTCAGATGCGAGGGGAGAGCCTGCCATCCGGCTCCTCTCCATCCTCAAGCATCCACGGCCAGGAGTATCCACGGCCAGGAGTGCCCATGGCCAGGAGTATCCACGGCCAGGAGCGCCCACGGCCAGGAGTATCCACGGCCAGGAGCGCCCACGGCCAGGAGCATCCACGGCCAGGAGTATCCACGGCCAGGAGTGCCCACGACCAGGAGTATCCACGGCCAGGAGTATCCACGGCCAGGAGTGCCCACGACCAGGAGTGCCCACGGCCAGGAGTATCCACGGCCAGGAGTGCCCACGGCCAGGAGTATCCACGGCCAGGAGTGCCCACGGCCAGGAGTATCCACGGCCAGGAGAGCCCACGGCCAGGAGTGCCCACGGCCAGGAGCATCCACGGCCAGGAGCATCCACGGCCAGGAGTATCCACGGCCAGGAGCGCCCACGGCCAGGAGCGCCCACGGCCAGGAGTATCCACGGCCAGGAGTATCCACGGCCAGGAGCGCCCACGGCCAGGAGCATCCACGGCCAGGAGTGCCCACGACCAGGAGTGCCCACGACCAGGAGTATCCACGACCAGGAGTATCCACGGCCAGGAGTGCCCACGACCAGGAGTGCCCACGGCCAGGAGTGCCCACGGCCAGGAGTATCCACGGCCAGGAGTGCCCACGGCCAGGAGTATCCACGGCCAGGAGAGCCCACGGCCAGGAGTGCCCACGGCCAGGAGCATCCACGGCCAGGAGTATCCACGGCCAGGAGTATCCACGGCCAGGAGCGCCCACGGCCAGGAGCGCCCATGGCCAGGAGTGCCCATGACCAGGAGCGCCCACGGCCAGGAGCGCCCACGGCCAGGAGTCGTGACGGCCGGGACACTGGCCGAGGCGCCCCTCGGTGCTCAGAAGATAGGTGCCACTTCTCCCTGCCGAGGGCCGGTCAGTGGCAAGAATCGAGCAGCTCGGGGAGCCGAGGGGTGCAGCCTGGCTGGGCTGCCAGTGCGCCCCCTGCTGTCCTGGTGCTGGTGCCCCCGGGTGGGGGCTCTTTCACAGGTGTGGCCGAACGTCCCACGCTTCATGATCAAGGGCAGCGTGGCGCTCGGCCGGCCTCACAGGCTATGCAGCAGGACCCGCGAGGGCAGGGACGCGATGGCAGCCTGCAGGGAGGATGGAGGTGGGCCCCGAGCTCGGGGGTGTCCTCATGAGGATGGGCCAACCCCCAGCCCTGCCTCCCAGATGACAAGTCGCCCCTCTGGACCCTGGGGCGTGTGCTCGTGACGATGTCCAAGGAGAGGAGGCTAGATGGGTCCATTTCTTAACCAGCCGGTGGGAGTTGGTTCCTGGTTCAGTCACCCTGTAGGAGCTGGGCAAGGTCCTTGGTGATTAGCTGGAGACCAGCGTGGGACCCGGAGAGTTTGCCCCCACGAGGGCAGAGCTGGAGGGTCAAGACCTTCGTGGCACAGCTCGGCTATCCGTGACCAGGGAGCCATGGCTTTGGTGGCCACGGCTTCAGCAGCGGGGGGGGATGCAGAGGAAAGCAGGCGTACAGATGCCGGCGGGGCAGGAGGAGGCCTCGCACGTGATGGGCTGGCAGGTCAAGGGCACGCAGCAGGCCGGGCTGCGGGAGGAGGCTGGGCCGCAGCCCGCAGGGCAGCACGCGGACTGAGGGTCTCAGGCCTGCTGGCAGGAGGTGGCCGTGCAGCCTACGGACAGCACAGCAGAGACACGTGGGGGGTCGGGGTGGCCGCAGTCACTCCCACAGGCCAGGGGAGGGCAGCAGATGGGGGCGCAGCCCAGGGGACCACAGCAGACCGGCTGGCAGCCCTCAGAGGAGCTGGTGTGGCACATGGTGGCCGGGGGGCCGGGCTGGTCTGGGGGGTCCCTCTCCGGCAGCCTTTGTTACCCGGGCCGTGTGTCCCGGCAGCACGGCCACTCTTTGTGCTGTTAATGCTCTTTTCACTTTCCTGTCCCCATTTTGGGTGTCCAGCCCAGCAAGGAAGCCCCACATGGAGTGCAGTCTCGGGGTGGGAGCGGCTGGCGCCAACAGTGGGCTGGGCTTGTGCTGGGCCGGGCACTGGGCTCTACTGGTGCCTGGGGGTGACAAACTGCTCGGAGGACTCAGGGTCCTGGTGCACCCGTCCCCCCGGTGTCCCTGGGGGCCGACACTCGTACGCCGCAGGGTGTCTGCGCCTGCCCTGCGGGGGGTGGGGCACCGCTGCTCAGCCCCCCGCCCAGCTCCCCACTGGGGCCTCTTCCTGTGGGGACGTTTGGGCGTCCTGCCTGCTGGTGTGGGGTCCTGGTCTCGGGAAGGAGGGGAGGACACTGGGGTGATGTGCCCAGACTCCCGCCCACAAGACCCTGCAGCCCCCGGCGAGGGCAGACCAGCCGGTCACCGCTGAGAGCGAGGGAATTCAGCCCCGGGTGTCCCTGCCGGCCCCGCGCCAGGCCCCGCATGGCCTTTTCCACCCACAATCTCCATAAAACTTCCTCTGAATCTCCAAGGAAGCAATCCTTACCCCTGTTGATACAGGCAAGGCACCTGAGACTCACCTGGCACCTGGTCCCAGGCCAGACAGCAGCTGGCAAGGGCGTCTGGTGGGTGACACTGGCACAGGTGGATTCCAAAGGATCCCCACGTCCAAGACAGTGGACTCTTGGGAGCGAGGGGCAGAAAGGGGGTGGTGGGGTCCCCGAGGTGTGTGAGGAGGCCTGGCCCCGGGGCCCGGCAATGCTGTGTTGAGCCTTTGCAGAATCGTGGATGGATGCTTGTCTTTATTTTTATTTTATTTTATTATTATCACTTTGGGGGGCCGCACCATGCGGCATGCAGGATCTTAGTTCCCTGACCAGGGATCGAACCCACGCCCCCTGCAGTGGAAGCGGGGAGTCTTAGCCACTGGACCGCCAGGGAAGTCCCCCAGATGTTCATCTTTAAAAACCGAGCGATGGGTGGAGTGGACACCCCGTGTGATGTAGAGATGCCCCGGCTACTCCCTGATGCCTGGACCTCAGTCCCCTCCGTTCACGGGCAGGCCTGCACTGATTCCAGCCGGGAACATTCCAGAAGAGAAGTTACCAATGACCTCCGTGCTAGCCTGGCACAGAGGCGAGCCTCCAAGTGAGGCCGAGTAGCAGAGCCAAAGGGTGACGTGCCGCAGTTTGATCTTGCCGGTTGCCCTGGGGGCTGGAAAGGTGATGAGGTACAAGGCTTGGGCGTGGGCGGGCCTCTCTGGGGCGGCTGCCCGCGCGTCTGCTCTCCCGGCTACAGTGTTGCCGTCTGCACCGCAGGCTTCCTCTGCGTGGAAGCGGGCAATGCTTCTCTGCAAGGGCCCCACGGGGAGGGTGCCTGCTGGGGAGCCGGTCCCCACCCTGCTCCCAGTGCCCCCCCACCTGTGAAGGATGGAGCCTCGTTTGGAGACCCCCAGGTGCAAAGCACAGGCGTCGGGTGCTGTAGTGGTGAGGCCAGAGCGAGGCGCTGCTGATGCGGAAACCCAGCCTCTGTGCACCAGGACCAGATCAAATCTCGGAGGCAGTTTTGGGATTGTGTTGAAACTGTACACCAATCTGGGGAAAGTTGACATACCTGGCAATCCATGAACCTGATATATGATTTAGGTCTTCTTTGATTTCTCTCACTAATGTTTTATATTTCTCAACATACAAATTTTACACATTTCCCCCAAGATTCATCCTTAAGCATTCAGTATTTTTTATGCTACTGTAGATGGTACTATTTTAAAATTTCCAATTATTCATTGCTAATATATAGAAATAAAATTGATATCTGTATATTGACCTTTATTCTTTGACCTTGCTAAACCCACTTATTAGTTCTAGTAGCTTTATTAAAGAATTTTTTTGATTTTCTAGATAGACAATAATGTAATATGTTAATAGAGATGGTATTATTTTTTCCTTTCTGGTCTGTATGCACTTTACCTATTTTTATTCCCTTAATGCACTATTTAGGAACTCCAGTGTGATAATTAATGGAAGAAGTAGAACTGGACACCCTTGCTTTTTTCCTGATTTTAAGAAGAAAGCACGAAGTCTCTCATCATTAAGTTTGGTATTAGCTATAGTTTTTTTGTAGATGGCCTTTAAAGGAAGTTCCTTTTTTAATTTATTTTTTTATTGATTTACAATATTTCAGGTGTACAGCAAAGTGACTCAGTTATACACACACACACACACACACACACACATACTTTTTCAGATTCTTTTCCATTCTAGGTTTTTACAGGATATTGTAATACAGTTCTATACAGTAGGTCCCTGTTGTTAATCTATTTTATTTTTTTAAAATTTTATTTATTTATTCATTATTATTATTATTATTTTTTTGGCTGTGTTAGGTCTTTGTTTCTGTGTGAGGGCTTTCTCTAGTTGTGGCGAGCAGGGGCCACTCTTCATCGCAGTGCGCGGGCCTCTCACTGTCGCGGCCTCTCTTGTTGTGGAGCACGGGCTCCAGACGCGCAGGCTCAGTAGTTGTGGCTCACAGGCCCAGTTGCTCCACGGCATGTGGGATCTTCCCAGATCGGGGCTCAAACCTGTGTCCCCTGCATTGGTAGGCAGACTCTCAACCACTGCGCCACCAGGGAAGCCCCTATCTATTTTATATATAGTATTTTGTATCTGTTAATACCAAATTCCTAATTTATCCCTCTTTCCTTTCCCCTTTGATAACCATTAGTTTGTTTTCTGTCTGTGAGTCTGTTTTTGTTTCATAACAAGTTCATTCATATCATTTTTTTAGATTCCACATGCAAGTGATATCATTTGATGTGTGTCTTTCTCTTTCTGACTTACTTCACTTAGTCTGATACTCTCTAGGTCCGTTCACGTTGCTGCAAATGACATTATTTAAAAGAAGTTTCTTTTAATTCCTGGTCTGCTGAGAGTTTTTATCCTGAATAGATGTTGGAGTTTTTCAAATGTTTTCCTGAATCTATTGGGATGATACGTCTGTTGATATGGTGAGTTACATATATTGGTTTTTGAACGCGGAACCAGCCTGTCTTCTTGGGATGAAGGAATCACACCATCATGCCCTTTTACCTCGCTTATATATTTCCTGATTTGATTTGCTAATATCTTGTTGAGGATTGTTGCATCTTTGTTCATGAGAGGTATTGTTCCATCATTTTCTTGTAATGGTTTGTCTAATTTTGACATCAAGATTATGCTGGCCTTATAAAATCAGTTGGAAAGAGTACTTTCCTTCTATCTTCTGGAAGAGTTCGTGGACAGTTGGCAGTATTCCTTCCTTAAATGTTTGGTAGAATTTGCCAGTGAAGCCATTTGGTCTTGGTGTTTTCTATGTTGTAAGATTTTTAACCGCAAATTAAATTTCTTTGATAGATATGGGACTATTTAGCTTGCCTATCTCTTCTTGAATGAGCTTTTATGATTAAGTCTTTTAAGGAATTTGACCACTGCACCTAAGTTTTCAAATTTATTGGTATTAAGTTGTTGATCTCATTCCCTTATAATCTTTTTAATGACTATAGGATCTGTAATATTGTAAGATATAATCTTTTTGATGACTGTAAGATCTGCAATAATGCTGTTATTCCTAATATTGTATTTTGTATCTTTTCTTTCTTTTTTATTTTCCTGACTAAGCTAGAGGTTTAGCAATTTTATTGCTCTTCTCAAAGGAGCAGTTTTTAGTTACTTGGTGTCTCTTTCTGTTGTTTTTCTATTTTCTATTTCATTGTTTTTTCTGGTATTTTAAATTATTTCCTTGCTTTTGTTAATTTTGAGTTTAATTTGCTTTTCTTTTCTAGTTTAACGTGAAAACTTAGATAATTGATTCCAGAATTTTCTTCTTTGTGAATAGAAGCATTTATCCCACCTGTTTTGACATATTGTCTTCTCATTTGTATTCAATTAAAAATATTTTCTAATTCTCTTGTGACTTCTCCTTTGAACCGTGGATTATTTAGAAGTGGGTTGGTTAATTTTTAAATATGTGTGTGTGTGTATGTGTGTGTGGGTTTCCCTCTGTCCTTTTGTTATTAATGTCTAATTTAGCTTCATTGTGGTCAGAGAATATATGTATTTTTCAATTTCTTTAAATTTGTTGAAGTTTATTTTATGGTGCAGAATATGTTATTTTTGGTGTATATTTTATGTGCACTTGAAAAGAATGTATTCTGTTATTGTCGGTTGGAGTGTTCTGTAAATATCAATTCGCTCAAGTTGGTTGATAGTATTGTCAGGATTTTACATCCTTACAAATTTTCTGTCTACTTGTTTGATTGATTACTAAGAAGCTGAACTCAAGTGATAATTGTGGATTTGTCTGTTTCTCCCTTTGGTTCTATATCATTTTTTTGTCTCATGTGTTTTGAAACTTGTTGTTAATTGCTTACACATTTAGGATTGTTAAGTTTTCTTGGTGAATCAACCCCTTTTTTATTATGTAATATCTCTCTTTATCCCTGGTAATATGTCTTGCTCTGAAATATACTTTTTTTGATATTAATATAGCCATTCCAACTTTGATTAGTGTTTGTGTGGTATATTTTTCCATCTGTTTACTTTTAACCTATCTATGTTTTTACACATAAAGTGGGATTTCTGATAGATAGCTTATAGTTGGGTCTTGCTTTTTCATCCAATTTGAAAATCTCTGTCTTGATTTTGATGTTTAGACATTTTACATTTAATGTAATTGTTGATGTTTTTAAATATATCTTGATATATGTAAAATAACATCTTGCTAGTTGTGTTCTATTTGTCCCATCTGTTCTTTTTCTTCTTTTCCTTCTTTTTATGTTTAATATTTTTAATTATTCCATTTCATCTCTACTTTTAGCTTATTACCTATACATCTTTTGGAAGCTGATTGACCTAGAGTTTATACTATACACCTTTAATATAACACAATCTACCTCCAGATAATATTATGCCACCTCATCTATACTGTCATGACTCCACAGCAGGGCACATCCATGCCCCTTTCATATCCTTTGTGTTATTGTCACATTTTACTTTCATGTAGGTTAAGACACTCAATTATCTTGTAATGCCTCTTATATTTATCTTCTCTTTTAAAATCGTCTCTAGAGCCGTTCTTTTCCTTGTGTAGATCCAGGTTTCTTGATGCTATCACACTCCTTGGCTTGAAGACATTTTCTTAATATTTCTTGTAGTGTATGTCTTCTGTTAATCTCTCTCATTTTTTGTTTATCTGAGAGAGTGTTTATTTCACTTTCATTTTTTTTTAATTAATTAATTTATTTATTTATGGCTGTGCTGGGTCTTCGCTTCTGTGCGAGGGCTTTCTCCAGTTGCGGCGAGCGGGGGCCACCCTTCATCGCAGTGCACGGGCCTCTCACTGTCGCGGCCTCTCTTGTTGCGGAGCACAGGCTCCAGACGCACAGGCTCAGCAGTTGTGGCTCACGGGCCCAGCCGCTCCGCGGCACACGGGATCCTCCCAGACCAGGGCTCGAACCCGTGTCCTCTGCATCGGCAGGCAGATTCTCAACCACTGCGCCACCAGGGAAGCCCCTTCACTTTCATTTTTGAAAGCTACTTTCAGCTTCGCAGGGCTGACAGATTTTTCTTTTAGTATTTTATAAATGTCATTCCATTGTCTTTTGGATTGCATAATTTCTAATTAGAACTCTGATGTAATTCTTACTTTTGCTTTTCTGTGCATGGCATGTCTTTTTCATATGGGTGCTTTCAAGATTTCCTCTTTATGTTTGGTTTTTGACAGCCACCATTTTAATATGATGTGTCCAGGTCATTTTTTTTTTTGTAGGGGGAAGATATTTATCTCACTTGAGGTGCTCTGGTATTTTTAGATTTATGGTCTTATGTCTTTCATCATTTTCAGAAAATTTCTCTGCTATCATTTCTTCAAATATTTCTTCTATGAAGAGGTAATTTCTATGCCTTTTTTCTCTCTCTTCTCTTTCTGGGACTCTAATTACATGCATCAATGATAATTTGAAATTGTCCTAGAGTCTTTGATGTTCTGTTCTTGTCCCTCCCCCCCACCATCTTCCTCTTTGTGTTTGAATACAGTAATTTCTATTTCCCCATCTTCGAATTCAATGATTCCACACTTGGCTGTGTCAGGTCTACTGAAGAGCTCACTGAAGGCATTCATCTTTGATATTGTATTTTGATTTCTACACTTTCTGATTGACTACTTCCTGTAGTTTCCATCTCTCTGTGGCACTTCCCCATCTGTTCATATGTGTGGTCCGTGTTTTACCCTAAACCCTTTAACATATTAGTCACAGTTATTTTCAAGTTTCATTCTGACAGCTGCAACATTTGGGTCACTTTGAGTCTGGTTGTGTTGATTGCTTTGTCTCTTGACAATGGATTGATACTTTTTGCTGCTTTTTTGAATGTCTTCTAAATTTTGTTAATCTCAGATATCATATGTTAATTTAAATGGACATAAACGGTGTTTTATCCTGGGAATAGGTGTCAGGTCATCAGTATGTGGGGAAGTTTGAATCAACCTGCTCAGATGTTGACGTTGGTTTGGGTTTTGGTGTTCTTTGAGGACCTTCAGGGTACCAGCAACTTCAAATTCCTTGTGGGGAGCCATCAGTACCTTGTGCTTAGGACGAGGGCTGGGGAATACAGTGTTTTTGCTCTGTCCTACCTTTCAGCTGTTCTCCACACAGAAGGGACCTCTACACGCGTCTGCCTTTCCATGGTGGGGAACGACGCTGCTCAGGCATCTGTGCTGGCCGGGCTGGAGCCAGGGGGCCGGGGTGGGGTCTCTGGTCCCAGCCCAGGGTCAGCCTTGGCAGGCCCTGTGTGCCTGGGGCTTGGGGGTGAGGCTTCCTCAGACTTCTGCCTCTTCTCCCTGGGATGGCCGGACCCCCTTTGTGTATGTGGTGGGTTTGTGTGTTTCCAGCCCTCCCTGTTTAGACATCCTTTAGGCACCAGGTGGGACCCTGGACCCAGGCCTGTTTCCTGTGCCCCACTCGGAGGGAGGGGAAGTCCTTCCCCATCCACAATGTGAGTCTCGAGTGGTGGACGTGAGGACACACCTTCCCCACCCTCCACCCACGAAGGACCCTCCACCTTCAGCTGAGCCATCGGGAAGAGGGCTCTTTGAGGAGGGTCTTCCGTGCTTGTGATTTGTATATACTTTCAGGAAGGCAACTTCAAAAATATGTGAAGCTAAAACAGGGGGACAGGCTGCATTGAGAAAGCATGATTTATGTGGCTCACATGGGGCGTGGTTTCCTGCTGGAGACAGAGGAGGACCCTTGGGACCAGGGCTTCCCAGGGGGGATGCGCCAGCTCACAGAAGGGTCCAGATCATCCTGCCACCTCCTCGCCTGAGTTCAGAGGGTTGGCTGAGCGTGCTTGTCACCTGCCACGTGTAGAACCTGGAGGTCCACCGAGGACTCGTGCTGGGAGGGGTGCAGATGTGACCCCGTCTGCAGTGGGAGCCGCTGGGAGGAGGCACGTGATAAGAAGCCGGAAGGGGTGCTACGGGGGGGGGGGTCTGCAGAGCAGGGCAGGGCGGGAGGGCTGGCAGCACACGGAGGAGTGGCAGGAGGAGGCTGCGCGCACAGGCTTGTAGCTCACGGGCAGGCACACGGCAGGCTTGCGGCTCACGGGCACGTATACAACTGGCTTGCGGCTCACGGGCACGTATACAACTGGCTTGCGGCTCACGGGCACGTATACACCTGGCTTGCGGCTCACGGGCACGTGTACAACTGGCTTGTGGCTCACGGGCACGTGTACACCTGGCTTGCGGCTCACGGGCACGCCGGTCGCCTGGCAGGGGCTGGACCCGCAGCAGGACGGCTGGCAGGAGCTGGGCACGCGGCAGGCGGCCTGGCAGCCCGAGGGGCAGCTGGTGTGGCACATGGTGGCGTGGGGCTGGGCTAGTGTTGGGTGGTGATGTCTGCAGGCTGCCACCCCGGGGCCTTTATACCCGGGCCGTGGGCGTTCCAGCGACACAGAAGCACAGCTGTTGACTTCCTCGTGGCTGCGGCCATCGTGTTTCCCCAGCATCTTGTTATCCTGGGACGCGCTCTCCTGTGCTGCTGTCCACCACAAATTAGTTTGGCTTTGAGGCCAGTTCCTCCTTCTGCAAACAGGATGCTCTGGTTTGCCTTCCCGTGGGGTTCGTGGTGTTTCTCCAGGCCATCGCTGTGCACAGAGCACCCCAGGATCCACTCAGAGTGCTGTACCCTTTTACTCCTTTTTGTCTCATGCCGTCAGTGAAGACTTTGAGGCCGTCATGTATTTTGGGTTTTTTTTTCGCACAGGAAAACATTGAAGCAGGAGTCTGCAAACTGCCGTCTGTGAGACAAGTCTGTCCTGCTGCCTGTGTGTGAATGAAGTTCTCTGGGGCACAGACACGCCCGTGCATTTAGTGTGTAAATAGCCCTGTAAAAGCAGGGCTGCTTTTCCCTGACAACGCTGAGTCATTGTGAGCGAGACCATGTAGCTGCAAAGCCTGAGATACTTACTCTCTGCCCTTTACAGAAAGTTTGCCAGCTCTGCCTTATCGTAATCATACAAGAACTGATTTGCTCATGCAACAGATTGTACTGTGGGCTGGCAGCAGAGACGTCCGGCCTCATGAGCCTTCCAGGGCAATGAATAAATGGAAAATGAATGCATGGAATCATTCCGGGGGGCGCTGAGGCCTGGAAAGGAAAGCAGGTTCAGCTGATAGAGAGACGTGGGTGCTGGTGGGTGGTCTGGGGGCCTCGGGGAGGAGGTGATGCTGAGCCGGCACTGGGTGCAGTGAAGGGTCGGGGGCGGGGCTCCAGGCAGAGGCAGGCAGGGGGCTGTGAGGACCCTGCTGCAGAAACCGGCGTGTTCCAGGAGCAGAAGGAAATCCCACAGCATGGGGTGCTGGGGAGCCGGTGCAGGCGGACAGATTCATAAATTTATTTATTTATTATTTTTGACTGCATTGGGTCTTCGTTGCTGCACACGGGCTTTCTCTAATTGTGGCGAGCGGGAGCTACTCTTTGTTGTGGTGCACGGGCTTCTCATTGCAGTGGCTTCTCTTGTTGCGGAGCTTGGGCTCTAGGTGTGCGGGCTCCAGTAGTTGTGGCTCGTGGGCTCTAGAGAGCAGGCTCAGTAGTTGTGGTGCACGGGCTTAGTTGCTCCGCGGCATGTGGGATCTTCCCGGACCACTGCTCAAACCCATGTCCCCTGCATTGGCAGGTGGATTCTTAACCACTGCACCACCAGGGAAGCCCAGGGGGGACAGATTCAGACCATGGAACCCGAGGACCAGGCAGCACAACCCTGGGCTGATGGAAGAAGAACGAGTCGGTGAAATTGAAGACACATCAGTAGATAGTATCCAATCTGAAGAAGAGGGACAAAGAGTTAAGAAAAATGAAGAGGGCCTATGAGACCATATCAGAAGGGCTAACATGCAAGGAATTTCAGCCCAAAGGGAGAAGAGAATGACATTGAAGCCTAAGAATATTTCGAAGAAGTAATGGACAAAATCCCCAAATTTGATTAGAAAAATTACAACTTACAGATCCAAGAATCTCTGACCAATTTTGATTTAAAAAAATTCCAATTTACAGATCCAAGAATCTCAGACCACCACTAAGGCCCCAGCACCGTTAGGCACAATGGAAAGACCATGGATTCCAGAGTGAGGCCGAGCAGCCTCAATGCCTGCTTCTCCGTTCGCAGTGGTGAGAACGTGCACACATCCTGGGATCCTTCCAGATCTTCCTGATTGAACATCTGTGCAAATGGGGTATCCCCTGCCCCTTGAATGGTGGCAGGATTGATAATTGATCAGTTACGAGAGAGTCCACGTAAAATGCTTCGCTCAGCCCTGGCACAAAGCTGGAATCATCACCCGCCGTTATGATTATGGCCATAACGTGGCCACAGCCCCCAGTGAGGAGCCCGACCCTGAGGGAGAACCTTCTGGATCACTGAGTTTCCAAATCGAAATGGGGACGCTGGTGCGGTGAGTGTGGCCGTACTTGTGTGGACAAAGCACAGGGTGTGTAAAACTGGGGAGGGCCTTGAAAACCATGAAGTGGGGCCCCCGTCCCCAACTGACAGCCCTTCCCCATCCAACCCAGGCTCCGATTCCAGAAATCACAGGGCCGCTGGGTCACCGTCAGCCTCCAGCTGAGAAGGAGCTTCCTGAACTGAGTCACTGCAATTGGAAACTCCAGGAAGAGACCCAAGGGGTCCGCCACAAGGAAGACACCCGGGTGCCACGTGGCCAGGACGCCACAGCCCGGGTATGAAGGCGGCCCCGGGGAAGGAGCCTCCGGACCAGCCCTGCCCTCTGCCCTGACCCCACCCAGCCCCATGCCGCCGTGGGCCACGCCAGCTGCTCTGAGGGCTGCCAGCCGGCCTCCTGTGTGCCCAGCTTCTGCCAGCCTTCTTGCCGTGTGCCTCTGAGACACAAGCCTGCTGTGTGTGTGCCCGTGAGCTGCAAGCCCATTGTGTGTGTGGCCCCCTCCTGCCAGCCCTCCTGCCCTGCCCTGGGTGACCGAGCGTGGGAAGGCGGCCTCTCGGCCGAGGGGCGAGCTCCCAGCGCTCAGCCCGAGGGACCCCACTCTGTCCCCCGAACTCACCAGGTCAGTCCTCACCCTGCTCTGCGTGGATTGAGGGCAAGTCACTAACTTCCTGAACTGACCCCGTTTAGGTGAAAAGGTCTTCTGCTCCGCAACTGAGTCTAAGTGGAAACGAGATGCTCCACTGGCAAGCAGGGCTCCTCCGCCTCCCGATGGGGGGGAAAGAGCCTCGCGGGGACCTTCCGTGGTCCCCCAGAGATGCCCACGGCCCGCCCCCAGGACCGTGACGCGTCCCCTCACACGGCAAAGCGATTTTGCCGACGGGAGCAAAGTAAGGGTCTTGTGATGGGGGATGGTCCTGAGTCATCCGGGTGGGACTTGGGAGAGGGGCCGGGAGACTCGGCCACAGAAGGCGAGGCCGCGGGAAGAGGGAAGCCAGACGCTAGGCCACGAGCCGAGGATGCGGTGCCTCTGTTTATCTATGGAGATTGTCGTATTTTTCTTAAATATGAATAAGTAAAGAGTACAGGTCTTGAATAAACTCGGCAAGGTATTTAAGAGTTGAGGCAGATTTATGATCTAACCACTTCCTGTTTAAAGGTCCTCTTTGGGTTTTGCTCTGTCCCCACTTCCCTGCATATAGCTAAGCTGGGGTGGGGGCGGGGCCCCCTGGGAGGTGCCTTCAATTCCTGGTCCCTCCTGCCTGGCCTCCACTCTTCTCCTGCTCCTATGGGCCTCATCAGTCTGTTATTGATGGGGTGATAAGTAGGGCATCCGATGCTGACCTGGTCAGTCTGACTGCTGCCCACTTGACTCTAGTGCTGGTGGTCCACTGAGACTGCAGGCTCATCCTCCTACTGTCCTGAGGGTTTGTTCACAAGATGTCTTTTTTGCTCTGTGCCTCCTCACTCAGGCCTTGAAATCTTGAGCAGAACGAGTGATGTATGAACCGACCCTGCACCGCCCTCGGGGCCCACAGGCACTCGCACGCAGACCAGCATGCAGGCAGCCCTCCTCTGGGTGGGCACCTCCCTGCAACGGTGCTCGTCCAGGACTCTCAGATCCCGACCCAGCAGGGTTTCTGCTGCTCCTCACGTACCTTTAACCTGCACAGGCAGCGGGGTGGGCATGGGAGGAGCCCAGGGCCCGCTCAGGGTCCGAGCCTTCTGCCCCCACGCCCACCTCCCTTGCCGGCTTTGGGGAGGGTGGGCCCTGGGGTAGGAAGGGACACAGAGCCTGCAGATGGCACCCGCTTTCAGATCCTGTGGTCTCTCAGCTGCTTGAACTCGGATTCGAGACAATGTCTTTGAGGAGGACACAGTATTTTATTGATGATAGCAGCTGACCTTTGTCACATGGGATTCAAGCTGCCAACCCCACAGAGGAGGCGCCCGGGGCCCGCAGTCCATCCTGGTCGAGGGGTCTGTGGGATGGACGGCAGGTTCAAATCCCTTCTGGGCAGCCACTGAGTGTCAAGCGAGGGGGAGAAGGGAGGTCCTGGCACCAGCAGAGGGGCAGGGGCTCCCGAGAGACAGCAGCTTGTGGGGGGCAGACGATCCAGCCGGTCAGCAGCAGGATGTGCCCAAGTTGGGGACACAGCAGGTGGGGCAGGAGCACACCGGGCGGCAGAGCAGGGACACGGAGGAGGCCAGGCGGCAGCAGCTGGGCTGGCAGGAGGAGGTGGGCACAGCAGGCGGGGCGGCAGAGGAGGGACGCGGAGGAGGAGGGTCTGCAGCAGGACGAGGGGTGGGGGGTGGGCTGGCAGCACGAGGGGGCTGAGCAGGGGGCAGCCTCACAGCACACGGGCTTGCAGCACATGGGCTTGCAGCACACAGGTGTATAACAGACGGGCTTGCAGCAGACAGGTGTGCAGCAGACAGGTGTGCAACAGACAGGCTTGCAGCAGGTGGGCACACAGCAGGCCTGCTGGCAGGGGAGCAGGTGCAGCAGGAGGGCTGGCAGCTAGACTGCTGGCAGCACGGGGCCATGCAGGGGCTGGTGCAGGCTCTTTGGCAGCAGGGGCTGGACACACAGCTCACTGGGGCGCAGACGAGGGTCAGGCACGGGGCCGGGGCGCAGCAGCTGGGGGCGCAGCAGGGGGCTCGCAGCAGCTCTCTGGGCAGCCGTCCACCTGCCAGCAGGAGCCGGTGCAGGAACCGGGCAGGCAGAGCCGCTGCCGTAGCTCAGGGCGCTGGAGCAGACGGACGGGGTGGACGCGGCCATGGTGGGGGTGGGGGGGCTAGAGGAGGGTGTGTGAGTGTGAGTGTGAGTGAGTGAGTGTGTATGTGTGATGTGCTCGGCTGTCAGCTTTTTTACGCTCCTCGGTGTGTGTGTGTGTGTGTGTGTGTGTGTGATGTGCTCGACTGTCGGGTTTTTTACGCTCCTCGGTGTGTGTGTGTGTGTGTGTGTGTGTGTGTGTGTGAGTGTGAGTGTGTGAGAGTGTGTGTGTGATGTGCTCGGCTGTCAGCTTTTATACCCCTCCTCGGTGTGTGTGTGTGTGTGAGTGTGTGTGAGTGTGTGAGTGTGTGTGTGTGATGTGCTTGGCTGTCGGCTTTTATACCCTCCTTGGGGTGTGTGTGTGTGTGAGTGTGAGTGTGAGTGTGTGAGTGTGTGTGTGATGTGCTTGGCTCTCGGCTTTTATACCCTCCTCGGTGTGTGAGTGTGTGAGTGTGTTGTGTGATGTGCTCGGCTGTCGGCTTTTTTACCCTCCTTGGTGTGTGAGAGAGAGTGTGTGTGTGTGAGTGTGTGTGTGTGTGATGTGCTCAGCTGTCGGCTTTTTTACCCTCCTTGGTGTGTGTGTGTGTGTGAGAGAGTGTGTGTGTGTGTGTGTGTGTGTGTGAGTGTGTTGTGTAATGTGCTCGGCTGTCGGCATTTTTACCCTCGGTGTGTGTGTGTGTGTGTGTGTGAGTGTGTGTGTGTGTGAGTGTGAGTGTGTGAGAGAGTGTGTGTGATGTGCTCGGCTGTCGGCTTTTTTACCCTCCTCGGTGTGTGTGTTGTCCCTCCTGTCGTTCCTGGTTGGTGCCTGGCCCGGAAGCCTCGGTAGATGAGTCAGTTGCCCACTGGGTACCTGGCTGACCGCCTGCCCGGGGTCTGGCCCTTGAAGAGGCTGGTGTTGGGCTGGGCTGGGCTGTGGTCCAGCTGTTCCTTCTGCAGGTTCCCTGATGGCGGGTCAGGGGACATGTGTGGCCGTGATTCCCTCGGGGGGACACCGTGGTGGCTCCTGGTGAGCTTGCTGTGGCTATGAGGGGGTCCCAGGGTTTATGCCTGGAGGACAGTGCCCGACTACTCCTGGTGCCCCTGGGCAGGGGCATGGAGGACAGCCCATCCCTGAGGGGGGAGGCCAGGAGCTGGGCAGGAGCAGGGGGCCGTGCTGGGACTCAGCCAGGATTCTGCTGGATTAATTTGTCTTTCCTACCCGCAACTGGGAGGGCACGTGGGGTGGGCGAGCATTGGGCTGGAGCCATCCCCAGGGTCAGGCGGGCCGTCTGGGGAGTTAAGGAGGCAGCCAGGTCCTCACCCTGCTGGTATATCCCACGGGGAGGGGCCTTCAGCTCCGGGTGTCCCGGAACAATATTGAGAGTGGAAGGAAGATCCTGGAGGTCTCAGTGGTTACGTGACAGTGACGGGGGGACCGGGGCAGCTCCCTGGTTTAGGCTCAAGGGAAGCTGCTGGGGCATTCAAAGGCCACAGCATCTCCTGTGGCCTTCTCCTAGTGCCCCCGAGATGGTGGACGCTGGGCTTGTTGGATGTGCTGGTGTTTTGTGTCACGCCTGATAGAATTCACCAGTGAAGCCATCTGGGCCTTTTCTTCGTGGAAAGTTTTTTGTTTTTTTTTTCTAATTTCAATTTTGGGACTTCCCTGGCGGTCCAGTGGTTGAGAGTTTGCCTTCCAATGCAGGGGGTGTGGGTTCAATCCCTGGTTGGGGAGTTTTTTGCCTCGTGGCCAAAAAACCAAAGCATGAAACAGAAGCAATATTGTAACAAATTCAATAAGGCTTTAAAAATGGTCCACATTAAAAAAAATCTTTAAAAAAGATAAATAAATAAATTTTCAATTTTGAAGTAATTATAGATTTCCAAGAAGTTGCCAAAAAGGAGGTACAGGGAGTTCCTGTGTACCCTTTACCCAGTTTTCCTTAATGACAGCATCTTGGGTAACAAGCACAAATCACAACCAGGAGATTAACAATCCACAGGTCTTATTCAGATTTCATCAGTTTTTTACATTTAATTTTTATTTACTTATTTATTTAGTTTTGGCTGCCTTGGGTCTTCGTTGCTGCACGCGGGCTTTCTCTACTTGTGGTGAGCCGGGGCTACCCTTCGTTGCATTGCGTGGGCTTCTCATTGCAGTGGCTTCTCTTGCTGCAGAGCACGGGCTCTAGGCGCACGGGCTTCAGTATTTGTGGCACACAGGCTCAGTAGTTGTGGCTCGCGGGCTTAGTTGCTCTGTGGCATGTGGGATCTTCCCGGACCAGGGCTCAAACCCGTGTCCCCTGCCTTGGCAGGCAGATTCTTAACCACAGCGCCACCAGGGAAGTCCCCAGATTTCATCAGTTTTACATGCATTTGTGTGTGTGTGTGTGTGTGTGTGTGTGTGTGTGTGTGTGTGTGTAGTTCCATGCAGTATTTTCACATTTGTAGATCATACAAACACCAGCACAGTCAGATACAGGACTGTACCATCACCACGAGGCTCCGCTCTGTCTACCCCATTACAGCCACAACCACCCGCCCTCTCATTCCTAACCCTTGATGACCACTTGGCTCTTTTTCATCTCTATTCTTTTGTAAAATTGAGAATGTTATGTAAATGGCATCATATGGTATGTCGGTTTTTGAGACTGACTTTTTTCACTCCACACAATTCCTTTCGGATCCACTCAGGCTGTGGTGTGTGTCAATAATTTGCTCCTTTTTATTGCAGAGTAAGACTCCAAGGTGTAGGTGTTTCTCAGTTTGCTAACCATTCACCTGTCGAAGGACAGGTGGGTTGTGGGGAGGTTTTAAACTACAGATCCAATTTCTTTGATGACTATAGGGCTATTCAGTTTATATATTTCTTCTTTCTTTCTTTCTGCGTTGGGTCTTTGTTGCTGTGTACAGGCTTTCTCTAGTTGCGGTGAGCGGAGGCTACTCTTCATTGCGGTGCACGGGCTTCTCATTGCAGTGGCTTCTCTCGTTGCAGAGCATGGGCTCTAGGTGTGTGGGCTTCAGTAGTTGTGGCACGCAGGCTCAGTAGTTGTGGCTCGCGGGCTCTAGACTGCAGGCTCAGTAGTTGTGGTGCACGGGCTTAGCTGCTCCGCAGCATGTGGGATCCTCCCAGACCAGGGCTAGAACCCGTGTCCCCTGCATTGGCAGGCGGATTCTTAACCACTGTGCCACCAGGGAAGTCCTATATATTTCTCCTTGAGTGAGTTTTGGTAGTCCGTGGCCTCCAAGGAATTCATCCATTTCACTTAGGTTGTCAAACTTATGGGCATAAAGTGATTCATAATGTTTCCTTATTATACTTTCAATGTCTGTAGGATCTCTAGTGATGTCACATCTCTGATTCTTCATATTGGTGATTACTATTTTCTCTCTGACTTGCTGGTCAGTATGGCTAAAGATTTATCAATTTTATCAATCTTCTCAAGGAGACAGCTTTTGGTTTATTTGATTTTCATTTTTATTTTTCTGTTTTCCATTCCATTGATTTTCCACTCTGATCTTTGTTATTGTCTTTCTTTTTTGAGTTTAATTTACCTCTTAGTTTCTTAAGGTGGAAGCTGAGGTCATTTATTTGAGAACTTTCTTCTCTAACAAGGACATTCAGTGCTACAAATGTCCCCCTCAGTATTGCTATAGCAACATCCCACAAATTTTGATATGTATTTTCACTTTCATAGAGGTCAAAATATTTTCTGATTTCCTCTTTTCTTCATTTCTTCATTTATGGGTTATTTAGAAGTCTATTTCATTTCTAAATAGTTGGGGATTTTACAAGATCTTTCTGTTACTGGTTTTCTAATTTAATTCCACTGTGGTCAGAAAATACCCATTTTACGACTTAAATCTTTTCTAATTTATAGAGACTTGCTTTATAGCCCCCATATGGTCTGTCTTGACAAATGTGTACATGTTTTGCCTTCACTTAAAATGAAGGGTTATTCTGTTTGGGGGTGGAGTGTTCCTTCAATGTCAAATAGTTCAAATTGGTTAATAGTATTGTTCAAATAGTCTATATCCTTTCTGATTTTCTGTCTGCTTGTTCTATAAGTTATTGAGAGAGGATTGTTGAAATCTCAGGCCATAAGAGTGGATTTGTCTGTTTCTCATTGCAGGTCAATCAGTTTTTGCTTCATACATTTTGAAGGTCTGGTATTAGGTGCATAAACATTTAAGATCAATTGGCTCTTTCATCTTTATGAAAGGATTCTCTTCATTCCAGATCATTCTTTGATCTGGGATCTATTTTTTATGGTATTGATATAACTGCTGCAGCTTTCTTTTGATTAATGTTAGCATGATATGTCTTTTTCCATCTTTTACTTTTAACGTATTTTCATCTTATATTTAAAATGCATTTCTTATAGGCAGCATAAAGTTGGGTCTTTTTTAAAAAACTCGATCCACCAGTCTTTTAATTGGAGTATGTAGACAACCTATGTTTAGTGTGATAATGCTGTCTATTTGCCCCACATTCTTCTTCCCCTTTTCTTCTTTTTCTGCCTTCTTTTTGGATTCATTGATTTTGTTTATGATTTCCTATTATTTCCTTTGTTGGTTTATTAGCACAGCTCTTTGTTTTGTATTTTAGTGCACCAAGGTCTTTCCAGGATCCAAGAAAAGGTGATACGCACAAGTAATGAGTAGATGAAGCCATTATGTGTTTAAATTGAGACACATGCAAATCAAGGTGAAAATTTTGCCAGAATTCTTCAGAACAGATTGAAGTAATTTAAAGGCAACCAGAGGCTGGTGAGAATTTTTCATGTACGAGTGTTGCTCTAGCACTGGGCCATAGCTTAGTTACTCATTTCCTTCCTCCTTGCCTCCCTTCCTCCCTTCCTTCCCCGCCCCCTCCCCTTTCTCTCCCTCTGTCCCTCCCTCCCTCCTTTCTTTCTGCACTAAAATGAGGGTGCATGTGTCAGCTTGGGTTCTCCAAGAAGCCGATGCCAGGACGGGATAGATTTGCTAGCGATTTGTTGTGGGGCTGCCTGTGCACGAGTAAAGGGGAGTGGGGTGGGGAAGAGCCTTACCGCCGCAAGGTTGACCAGACCTCTGTAAGTGGCAAGCGGGAAGGAAGGAGGGCCGGGTGGGCAGCGCCTCGGCCCACTGCACAGCTCTGAGAAGGCGTGGGGCTGGGGGTTGGGTGGCAGAGAAGACAGATGAAGAAGCATATGGAGTCGAGAAGGCGAGTTTAGCAGGCCAGGCAGGCAGGTCCTCCCAGGGGAGCGGAGAGGGGTGGGGCCGGGAGGAGGCGCGGGGCCCAGAGAGACATGACCTGGACCCGCTGTGATGACTCCGGCCTGGGCTTAGGCTCTGGGATGGCTGTGGCAGCGATTGCTGAGAAGACCCTGGAGGATGAGGAAGTCCTCATCATTCCTGGTGACACAGAGGAGATGGCCTGTGGGTGTCCTTTCTGGGGGATAAACTCCTGGAGGAGGCTAAGTGCTGGTATCTCTGAGCTCAGCCCCTCTGCTGAGGGACCCTGGAGACCAGCGGGCCTTGGGGGGACGTGCCCGGTCAGCAGCAGGGCTCCAGGGCCGAGGCGGAGACACAGCGGGCCGGGCAGGAACACACAGGGCGGCAGAGAAAGGACACAGAGGAGGAGGGTCTGCAGCAGGACGAGGGGCAGGGGGTGGGCTGGCAGCATGAGGGGGCTGAGCAGGGGGTGGCGTCACAGCACACGGGCTTGCAGCACACAGGTGTGTAACAGACGGGCTTGCAGCAGACAGGTGTGCAACAGACAGGCTTGCAGCAGACAGGTGTGCAGCAGACAGGTGTGCAGCAGATGGGCAAGCAACAGACGGGCTTGCAGCAGACGGGCACGCAGCAGGCCCGCTGGCAGGGGAGCAGGTGCAGCAGGAGGGCTGGCAGCTAGACTGCTGGCAGCACGGGACTGTGCAGGGGCTGGTGCAGGCTGGTGGGCAGCAGGGGCTGGACACACAGCTCACCGGGGCGCAGATGAGGGTCAGGCAGGGGGCCGGGGCGCAGCAGCTGGGGGCGCAGCAGGGGGCTCGCAGCAGCTCTCTGGGCAGTCGTCCACCTGCCAGCAGGAGCCGGTGCAGGAACTGGGCAGGCAGGGCCGCTGCCGTAGCTCAGGGCGCTGGAGCAGACGGATGGGGTTTACGCGGCCGTGGCGGGGTCAGTGGGGCTGGAGGAGGGTGTGAGGAGTGTGAGTGTGTGTGTGATGTGCTCGGCTGTCGGCTTCTCCCCTCCCGGGTGTGTGTGTTGTCCTGGGGAGGCTCCACACCCTCCCTTCCTGCTTGCTGCTGAGAGCAGGTCCACAGAAAGAGCGGCAGCTGTTGTTGTTCCAGGAGTCGTTGCTCAGCTCACAGAACTCTTGAAATTGGCTTGGGACGTCTTTACTCGTTTTTGTCCTAGAAAGAAACCCCAGGGTGGAGTGTAAGTCACCTTGTCATTTTAGGCGGTGTCGCGAGTCGGGGCCGGTGTCTGTGGGCACGGGGCCCTGGCCCCTGGTCAGGGTGAGCGCTGCTGGGGTCGCCCAGCTGGCTGAACGAGGTCACGTGCCTCCGTGGTTGGAAGGTACTGGGTTCTAAATAAAGATAACGTGAGTCATGCTTCGTAGGCAGCCCTGCATCACGTCCAAGGCAGCAGTAAGAGCACAGCAGATGGGTCGGCTCACGCAACAGAAATGGATCTCATAGTCTGGACATCGGACGTCTGAGGCCAAGGTGCTGGAAGGGCTGGTTCCTTCCAAGGCTGTCGGGGAGGGTCTGCCCCAGGCTGTCTCCTGGCTTCTGGGGCTTTTCTGGCAATTCTTGGGGTTTCTTGGCTTGTAGAAGCATCACCCTGGTCTCTGCCTTCACCTTCACAGGGCTTTTTCCATGTGTGCCTGTCTGCGTCCAAATTGCCCCCTTTCATAGGGACACCAATCAGGTTGGATTAGGGGCCACCCCAAAGACCTCATTTTATCTTGATTATATCTGCAAAGACCCTATTTCCAAATAAGGTCAGATTCACAGGTGCTGGCGGCTGAGGCTGCAGCATCCTGTTGCGACGCAATTCAGCCCCTCATATGTGCTGTCCCTGCTCTGAGGCTGACACATGGCCAGAGTCTGGGATGGAAGGAAAAGCCGAGCAGGTGTTCTTTCTTCTTTCTCAGGGACAGTAGTGAACGGCGGGGTGCAGGCAGCAGGTGGCCTGACAGGTTTGGAGCACACCCACAATTTCTGCCGGTCCAGGCGTGGTTTGAGCTCATGGGTTGATTTTTTTTTTTAGTTTATTTTATGGAATGATCACAAAAGGAGTACAGAGAATTCACGTATGCCCCTTTCCCAGGTTTCTCTATTGTTAACGTCGCACAGAACTGTAGATCCATTACCAAGTCTTAGAAACCAGCATTGGGACATTACTGTTCACTAAGGACAGACTTTTCGGATTCACCAGTTTCTCAGGAGTATCCTCCCTCTGTTCCAGGGCCCCACGGTGCATTCATCAGATCTCCTTAGTTGGCTCTAGTCTGGGACAATTGCTCACAGTTTCCTTGTCCTTTGTGACTGGGACACTTTTGAAGAGCAGCGATCAGGTGTGTTGTGGGCTGTCCCTCAAGCTGGGTTTGTCTGACATTTTCTTATGATTCGACTTGGGCTGTCACATTTAGGGGAAGAATCCACAGAAGTAATGTGTCCAGCGAAGCAGGGGTTACTTGGTGTTGTTATGTCTAATCACTGAAGATGTGACTATTTCTCCCTTTGTAATTAATAAATATCTGGGGGAGATTCTTTGAGACTTTGCAGATATCCTCCTTCCGCTGAAACATTTGCCCTGTGGTTTCAGCACCCCTCTGGGGATATGCCTACAGCATGATGACTGTGGTGCGCTAATGGGATTTTCTACTTCTACGGCCCATCTCCAATTATTAATTAAAATTCTTCTCTAAGGAAGAGCTGTTCCCCCCCCCCAATATGTTTATTTGTCCTGTTATGGACTAAAGAATGTTAATTTTATTGAGTTCTATTACAATATTATCATTATTTTCTTGTTCGAATTGCTCCAGCTTTGGGACAGTGACCAATCTGTGACATTTTGACCCCTGGAGCGCTTTCATTCGGCTCTTGGACCCTTCCAGCATCCCTGGAATCAACCACTTCTCCAAGGAGCCCCGGTGCCTTGTAGTGGATGGTGGCATTTAGAAACCAAGGCCTGGAGCTAGGTGTGCTCACTGCCGCTGGGTGTCACTTCCCCCGTGCCCTCTGGTGGAGAGAGCAAGGAGGTGCATGTATGTCAACTAACACATGCCTGAACTTAGGGGGAACGCCTTCAGTCTTTCACCGTTAAGGATCATGTTAGCTGTAGTTTTTTCTAGACTAGCTTTCTCAGGCTAAAAGTTCTCTTCTGTTGCTGAGAGATTTTATCATGAATGGATGTTGGGATTCATGAAATGCTTTTTATGCATCTGTTGAGATGATCATATTGTTTTCTAAGTCTGTTAACACGGTGAATTACAGTAACTGATTTTTTAAAACTTTTTATTTTGAAATAGTTACAGATTCACAGGAAATTGGGAAGCTAGTACAGAGAGGTGCTGTGTACCCACATTGAATGATTTTTGAATACTGAAGCGGTCTTGAGTTGCTGGATAAACCCCACTTGGTTGTGATGTACTCTCTTTCTGGCATGTTGCTGGATTTGATTAGCTAATATTTTGTTCAGGATTTTCATATCCATATCCATGAGGAGTATTCCATCGTGTATATTTTTTTGTACCACAGCTTTTTTATCCATTCACCTGTCGATGGACATTTAGGTTGCTTCTGTGCTCCATCTTTATATTTTTTCCTGTTTCCTTTTTTAACCAGTGTAATAGGAGAAAAGTGATACCTTGTCACTGTTGAATTTACATTGACCGTATTGACTTAGCTTTCATCATATTTGACTTGTTTCTTTCTTAGGTTGCCTGCCTTTGGGGTAAGGGTTGTTCTTATGTTTTCCTTGCTGGTGTCCTGGGTGCCTTGTTCCTTCTGTGTGTTCACCCCTTGTCAGCTTTAAGAACGGCAAACCCCTTTCCTGCTCTGTCCTGTGACAAGAGCATGGCCCATGGTGTCCTTTATTGAGCGGAAATCCTTGTTTTGATGTAAGCAGATGGACCAGCTTCTTTCTGATGGTTTGTGTCTAGTGTTGAGAAATCTTCCTTAACCCCAGGTCACAAAGAGAGCCCCCAACTTCTCCCTCTGACGTGGAAGTCTCTCTTTCCACCCCAGCTGGAGTTGATGACCTGTGTCCTGTTCAGGGAGAAATTGGGCCTGGCTTATCTCCCCACCGAAGCCCAGCTTTCCCACCACCACCCACGGATCGGTCCACCCTCCACGGATCTGTGTGGAGCCCGGACCACGTGTCGTCCCTGCTTGCGTGGGTCTCTGAGCTCTCGGACCTCCCCATCACTGGTCCATCTGCCTCTTCTTGGGCCCAAACTGGACTGTTCTGTGACTATGGCAGTGTCATCGGTCCCACTGTCCCGCAGGGCAGACCTAATAGTAGCCTCACCTAAATTCTTGGGAATGAATTGCTCCTGGTCCCTGGGCACCCAGTGAACTCAACGAAATCCCCAGAGTAAAGAGGATCTTATTGGCCATCTCGTTTCCCGCCCTCCCCACCCGCAGTGGAGGGGCCCATCTCAGAGACCGTCTGAAGCTGGCCGGGTGTCCACCTGGCTGCAGGCCTGTGGCTCACACCTGTGCATCCAGCATAAGGCAGTTACCCCTCCACCAAATAACCTCGGTCTTCGCGGCCCCAGCACAGGGGGCCTCCCCAGGGGACTTTTCCGGGGCACGAGGAGCCTGGGTCCCGGCCAGAACTGCTTTGAGAGATCTCGCAGGCCAACCACAGGCCTCACAAGGACGCTGCCCACTCCCCCCAGACTTGGGGCACAGCCAGGGCACTGCCGTCCTGGGGGGAGCTGGCCCCACCGGCCACGGCCGTGGCCACGGCCACACTCACACGCACATCTGCACTCCCGGCCTCCTTTCAGGCCTCCTGTGAAGACACTTTCCCCACTCTGGCCCACGCCCCAGTGCTTTCCCACTCGTGGCCCTTCCTCCCGCTCCCTCCCTGGCCCCAGGGCTCATCAGACTGCAGGTGGCTTTTGTCCTGGGCTCCCTGGCACGCCTGTTGGTGCCCTTCCGGGGGGTGGGGGGTCTTGCTGACACTGTCGCAGTACAGGGTTAAAGTCTTCACTCTCCTTCCGCTTGGCCTGTTGCTGTGATCGGCTCCTCCGACACCTGGTGGCTCAGCTCTTTCTCTAGCTCAGCTGAGCCCCTGACACGGACAGTCGCCACCCTCCCATTTTACAGATGAGGAAACTGAGGCTCGGAGAGGTGCAGCGAGTCAGTCGTGGGCCAGATCTTACGACGCTGAGGTCTAGGTCAGGGCCCTACTGGTAGCCAGCTTTGAGTTCATCTCTCTGTGGCCGCCACGGTCTCTCTGCTAAATTATAAGCACCTGAGGGCAACGACTATTTATTTTGGAAACTGGCATTTCAAGAAGCCTTTGTGGAACAGACGAAGACCACACAAATGAGGGCAAGCCCGGCTGCTAATCCCGCTGGCTCTGGCAGGGGCCCACCAGCGTCACCTGGGTTTGGCAGGGGCTCAGGCAGGCACAGCTTAGAGTGGAAAAAGGAAGGCCCGGGTACGGCCTGATGGAGGCTGTCGGCGAGGGAAGCTGGGGGTGCACCAGCAGCTGCGCCCCGTGTGCCTGGTTAGGGAGCAGATCTGGTTTTCTCCGTGGGGTCCCGAACTGGACGTGAGGACGAGAGTTAGGGAAGCTGGTGGTCACTGGCCACGCTCTGGCCGTTCCGGGCAGCGGCTGCAGAGGCTGAGGGCTGGCTTCGGGGCTGGTCGCTGCCGAGGTTGTAGGTCAGGCTTCTGTGGCCATGCATCTATGGCTCGGCCACTGTCTGTCCGTCCGTCCAGCCTGTCAGCATGAATCCAGCAGGTGCCAGTGTACGTGTCCCATCGGTTAACTTGCTGGACTCTATCACTTAGGCATCTGGATGTCCTGAGGTGGCACTGACCTTTGTGAACTCGGTCACTCACTCATTCCTGCCTCCAGCAGGACTTTCCCAGGCAGGCACGAACGCACTGTCTCTGTTAACCTGGAGAACCCTCGGCAGGTGTGCGGGTGTGTGGACCAGGCACAGGTGGAGAGAGCCCGTGCGGATGAGAACCTGCCAGGCCACAGGCCGCTCGGGCCTGCATGGGTTCTGGGGGGCGGGGGGGGCACCAGGAAGAGGCCGTTTCAGTTAAGCAATGGGGCAGAGGCTCGCCCTGGGATTAGCCGAGTTCGGGTCCCCCAGTTGCCAGTGCCTGGGGCTTGGCCGGGCTGAGGCAGGTCCTGGAAGCCGAGCGGCCTGCCTGGTGGAGGGCCCACGTGCCCTGTGTCTCTCAGTTTGCGGGTGAATTTAGGGTGCACAGTGTTTACTTAGAGCCCCGTGCTCCCCAGGGACCCCAGCCAGGCCCAACCACACAGCAAGTGGAATCTGACCCCCGGCCTGGGCAGCCCGAGGCTGGGGTCAAGGTCCGTCCCCCAGAACACGGACACCCGTCCACCCCTGAGATGCCAGACTCCTCCCTGGCGTCTCTCTGGGACCCCGTCCCTGACACACAGCGGCCTCGGGGTGACCGCCGCCCTTGACCTTGGAGTACATGAGAGCGCCGAGCTGCGAGCTTCTTAGTTTACACACACGTGCTTTCCCAGGAACGATCGATGCTCTCTCCTCCCAGGCTGCTTCTCGCTTTCAGTGGCGTAAATGACAACAGTGCCCTGCCCTCCCGTCACAGAGCAGCTGCCGTCCCTCCCTCACCACATCCCCCAGAGGGCCTCGCACGCCCGTCCTCCCAGACACTGCTCCGGCTGCCACACCCCTCGGTCTCGCTGTACCCCCCGGGCTGGCAGGAGCCTCGGGCCGGAGTCCAGCTCTGCACGCGGCCGGGCCGCCCACCGCCGTCCAGCCTGCCCTTGGTCCCCGCACCCTCGGGCATGTCCCCACCCCGTGGGAGCCTCCGGGCACATGAGGATGGCCCTCTCCCGGAGGACATCCGCGTCCCCGGCTGTGCCCCGGCTTGATGGCCCCGAACTCCGTACCATGTTGAGCGCTGGGGCGGGGCAGCGAGTGTGGAATGGTTTCAGGAGCCCAGTTCCTTGCTTGCACAGCCGCTCCGCTTTCCCGTGGTGGTAAGAATTCCCTGTGTCCTGGATGCAAATCCTCTGTCCTCTCGGCCTTGCTCCCCCTGTGCTGCTCTGGTCCCTCTAATCACCGACCTTTCCTTCCGTGTTTCACGCTCTCACTTTGAGCTGCTTTCTCCTCCTCTCTTCTTTGAGCTCGGTATCTTTCCTCTGAACTGGTTCGGAGAGACCTGTTTCCTAAATTCCCTTGACTTAATGGAGAAAATGAGCTCCTGTCTTCCGCTTCATCCGGCCCCACTTGTGACGCCCCCCGCTCCCCCCGCACTCTCCCCTCGGTGGCACACTGGTTGCCCTCTGGCTGCTGTGAGTCCCTGGACGGGGCACGGGGGAAGGGGCAGCCCCGGCGAGGGTGGGGGCCAGGCCCGAGCGCGGGGGGTGCGCAGAGGCGGCGTCCTCTGCTCTCACGGCCGCAGCCCCGCTGATTTGCTGACCCATCCCCGTGGTGCACTGACCGCTGCCTCCAGGGCCAGCACCCCTGTGTCAGGCTCAGACCCCTTAGCAGGACCGCCAGACCCCGAGGGAGATGGCTCTGGGGAACGGCTGTTTCATGCTCACGTGTCTGTCATTTGTCCCAGGCCACGCCTGACACATGGTGGCCGAGTCTGGAAGGGTCCAAGGGGCAGCCATGGGCTCTGCCCCGAGCCAGCACTTCCCTCCCACTGCGGGGCCGGGCGGGCCATCTGGAGCCCCACCTCTAGTCACAGGTGCTCTCTGCGCGCCCCGCTCTCCTTTCCTATCATCTGGCCTCAGGTGAGTTTTGTTTCTGATGACCTTGAACTGCAGAGCAGGAGCCTGTCTGCTCCTCTACAACGTGTGGGGAAGGCAGTGCCCAGGCCAGGGCGGCGTCCAGGTCCTGTCGGGGGCCCTGCCCTCCGACGGCACCACCGGGACCGTGTCACAGACGGCTCTGCTGGGGGCTCGGGGAAGCTGTGCCTGCCTTGTCTCAGACCCTGGAGGCTTCCCATGTGCAAGCGTGTCTCCCAGGGTCTACGCGCTCCCCAGGGCCGGGTGGGGGCTTCCTTGTGCCCCAGCACACCCAGCACAGTGCCTGGTGGTTGACTTGAAAATGGCAGCAAAACCCAGGGGGACGGGGTGGAAGGGTGGGGAGGAGAGGTCACGGTAGACCCAGGTGGGTCGTGAACCCTTGGTGCCTCCGTTTGCTCACTGGATAGATGGGTGTCGACTGAAAAAAATGCACAACCTAAAAGTTGAGAGTTATGGTTTATTCAGCGGACAAAACTGAGGACTTAACCAGGACACAGCATCTCAGATGGCTCTGAGGGACGGCTCCGAGGTCAGGGCGGAGCCAGGATATAGAGGAGTTTTGTAAAAATACCAGGTAGTCAGACCATCAAAAGAATGCTGTTAATTAAAGAAAACCAGACATCTCAAGTTAAAGAATTCAGTGCGTTTCTGTGTGTGGAAAGATGCAAAAGTCCGGGCTCACTGAAATCATTCCTTTGATGTGCACCTCAGCTACCTGGGGCCAGCATCCCGTGTTTTCTCATCCTGAGTCTCCTCAGGGTGCATGTCGGGGATGGCTGTAATGTGATGGCTTGATGGCTGAAACATCCTTTGTTTTCTGATGTGGCAGGAGACACTCTTAGTCCACACGGGATAATCGTGATGCCCTGCTCACAGGGCTCTTTCGAGGACCCTGTAAGACACTAAGACCAGAGCCCGCACACCCACACCTGGGCGCCCCCGTAAACGCCCTGGCATAACCCACGTGTGATTTCCTTGACACAGACCTGCGGCCCCTGGACATCCTGGCAGAGGCGGTCCCTCCTGATGGCACTGCGGTCGGGGTCAGGGTGACACAGGTCCAAGGTGTGCGAGGACTTCAGCTCTCAGCCGCTGCCCCCCACGACCTGAGCTTCCCTGCATCAAGGATTTTCTTCAGATGCGACCTCTTCCCGGAAGAATTTTCCATCGTCGTAACCTTGAAAGTTCCCAGTCTCCCCGCTAAGGTCAGTGACATTTCCCACTCTTCCTGTAGAATGACCCCCACTTCCCGTACCTTTGCACGTTCTCAATGCCAGAGTGTGCGAAGGGCACGACTGATCCGGTCAAGAGTGGCCGGCCTTGATAGGTAGTGAGGTCCCCATCACTGTGAGTATGCAAGCAGAGCCTGTGTGACCATATGTGAAGAGTCTGTACAGCAATCATAATTTTCTGGTGTGCTAAGCTGTCAAAAGCTAGGGATAAGGCTCAGAGTTTTTAGTTTGACATCCTTTAGCAGGAAATGTAAACAAAATAACAAAAACATACCCTTTTGGGGTCTGTTTACCTGTGATTTGCAGTCCCATCCACCGCAGATCCAGCTAACATTCCCACCGTCCCTGGCTAGGATGGAAGCGCCCCTGGAGGTTTCCCCAGGGTCCAGGACAAGGCACTTCCTAGGCGTGTGACCAATCCTTCACATTCCAAGTCAGTATCCTCGATTCTCTCATAGCCGAGGTTCTCCCAGTTGGTTTTCTGTCGACCGTGATTCCATCCTGATACTCCCCTGGGGGCTTCTGCCTGCTCAACCTCATCATTCTGTACAATCTGCTCTCAAACCCAGCTGCTGAGCTTTCAGCTCCAGCCATTGCATCTTCAGTTCTGTAATTTCCATTTTCTTCTTGTTTTTAATGTAAATTCCAGTTCTCAGGTGAAAGTCTTTGTCTTGGCAGCTGCTTTCTTGAACAAGACTCCAACCTGTGGGTCCCCCGGAGGACTGGCTCGCCGTCAGCTCCATCTCTTTATTTCCTGTCATGCTCAGTAACTTTCTAACAGGTTCCCTGAGATATGATTCACACATTTGAGGTGCACAATTCAGTGGTGTAAGGTGCAGTCAGCTGCTCAGTGCAGCCCTCACCACAGCACGTTGTAGCTCATGCTCGTCACCTCGGAGAGAAGCCCCGAGCCCTCTGGCTCCCCCCACCAACCCCACTCCCTACCCCCAGCACTAAGCAGCAACTCATTGACTTTCTGTATCTGTGGGTTTGCCTACTGTGAACATTTCATATAAATGGAATCATATACTGTAATATATGATCTTTGTAACTAGCTTATGTAGTATGTGTTCAAGGTTCACCCGTAATGTAGCGTGTATCAGTGCTTCATTCCTTTTTAAAGCCACGCATATTTTACTGTGTGTATATAGCACATTCTGATCATCCCATTCATCGGTGATGGACATTTGGCTTGTTTCTACCTTTTGGTTATTATGAATAATGCTGCTATAAACATTCATGTACACATTTTTGTAGGGGCATGTGTTTTCATTTCTCTCGGGTATATACTTAGGAGTGGAATTGCTGAATCTTAGGGTAACTTTATGATTAACTTTTTAGAAACTGCCAGACTGTTTCCCAAGGTAGCTGCACCGTCTGATATTCCCACCAGCACTGGATGAGGGTTGCAACTTCTCCACATCCTCACCAACACTTGTTATTATCTGACTTCTTGATTCTAGTGACCCATGTGGGCCTGAAGCAGTATTTCATTGTGGCTTTGATTTGCATTTTCCTGATGAATAATGATGGTGTGTATTTTTTCATGTGTGTATTGGCCATTTATGTCTCTTCTTTGGAGAAATGTCTAATCAAGTCCTCTGCCTAGTTTTTAATTGGACTATTTGCCTTTTTAATTGTTGTGTGATGAGTTCCTTATGTATTCTAGATATAAGTCCCCTATCATATATAGGATTTTCAAATATTTTCTCCCATTATATGGGTTGTCTTTTCACTTTCTTGATAGCGTCCTTTGAAGCACAAAACTTTTTAATTTTGATGAAGTCATATTTACCTATTTTTTCTTTTCTTGCTTATACTTTTAGTGCCACATCTTAGAATCCAATGCCAAATCTGAGGTCATAAAGATTTATCCCAAAGTTTTCTTCCAAGAGCTTTGTAGAATTAGCTCTTATATTTAGGTCTTTGATCCATTAATTAAAGTGGAAGGTTAGGTTTGATTTGAGACCTGTCTTCTTTCTTAATATAGGTACTTACAGCTATAAATTTCCCTCTAAGAAGTGCTTTAGCTGCATCCCATAAGTTTTGGTATTTTGATCTTTGTTTTCACTCATCTTAAAGTATTTTATTATTTCCTTTTTGGTTTCTTCTTTGACCCTTTGGTTATTTAGGTGTGTATTGTTTAATTTCCACATATTCATGAACTTCCCACTTTTTTTTTTTTTAATAAATTTATTTATTTATTTATTTTTGCCTGCATTGGGTCTTCATTGCTGTACCTGGGCTTTCTCTAGTTGCGGCGAGCGGGGGCTACTCCTCGTTGTGGTGCGCGGGCCTCTCATCACGGTGGCCTCTCTTGTTGTGGAGCACGGGCCCTAGGCACATGGGCTTCAGTAGTTGTGACACATGGGCTTCAGTAGTTGTGGCTCGCGGGCTCTAGAGCGCAGGCTCAGCAGCTGTGGCGCACGGGCTTAGTTGCTCCGCGGCATGTGGGATCTTCCCGGACCAGGGCTCCAACCCACGTCGCCTGCATTGGCAGGCGGACTCCCAACCACTGCGCCACCAGGGAAGTCCCCCCCACTTTTTTCAATTATTAATTTCTAATTTCACTCCGTTGTGGTCAGAAAACATACTTTGTGTTATTTCTGTCCTTTTTGACTTATTGAGGTTTGTTGTCTGTCCTAGCATATGTTCTCCCCTAGAGAATGTTCCATGTGCATTTCTGTAGAATGTATATTCTGCTGTTGTTGGGTAGGGCGTTCTACAGATGTCTGTTAGGTCTTGCTGGTTTATTGTATTGTTCAAGTCTTATGTTTCCATTTTGATCTTCTCTCTAGTAGTTCTAACCATTATTGAAATTGGTATTTTACAGTTTCCAACTAATATTGTTGAACTGTCTATTTTTCCCTTCATTTCTGTCAGTTTTAACTTTATGTATTTTGAAGCTCTGTTATTATTTGCATGTATAATTGTTATAAAGCATAGAACAATTGCATATAATATGTTGAAGCATATTTAGTATGATGTGTCTGTTTGTGAATCTTTTGTGTTCAAAAGATTGAAGTTCATCAAGCTTCCTGGATGTGCAGATTAGAGTTTTTCAATGCGCTTTGACAGTTTTAAGCTGTTATTGCTTTGAGGTAATATTTCTCCATTGCAGTCTGACTGCCCTGTGGTCCTCCAGCAGAGTCCCCAGCCCCACCCATCAGAGGTCAGCGAGGCCTCACCCTGAAGCCCACTGACCCCCAACAAGTCCCTGATGGAGCCCCGGCTACTCTTGCAGAGGCCTGCAGCCGGGCACATCACCAAGGGCCCTGCCCTTGCCCCTCAGAGACCTGGCAGAGTACAGTGGCTGAGGAGTGGGGACACGAGGGACTGTGGGCAGATGTCACTAGGTCCCAGCTGTAGACCGGGCACTGGGGCACGGGCTGCTGCACGCTGTGCAGGTGTCTGTGGGCAAGGCCCCACGGACAGCGAGGCTCTGCTACTGAACGTTTCTTATGACAACTGACAACGGAGGGTCAGGTCACAGCCACCACATCCTTCTGCCTGTGAGGCGGAGTGCTTGAGGGAGGAGATCTTGTCCAAATTTGCACCCAGGGGCTGTAGGAACCCCTGATGTTGTCTGGAGCCCCCTGATATTGTAGAAGAGGAGGAAGGTGTGAGCATTAAGAGTCTATCAGGGGAGGTTCTATAAAAGATCAAGCTACAATGAAGCAAAAGGCATTTGCCCCCATGGTCATTCTCTCTGCGCTAGCCTGCGTCTGCATCCCTGCCCGTCTCTGTGAGCCAGTCTCTGCCCCAGGAGGACACCTGTCCTCACACCTGCCCCAGGGCTCACTCCTAGTGGACACAGGCCCCCTCACCTCCCCCGACAACCAGCAGCATCTGCTCACAAAGTGCATCCCACCCTGTGGCCAGGCCAGCGGGGCATGGCCAGACCTGTCCACACCTGAAAACACCTCCCTCGCCTCAAAGCCCAGATCCTGGGACTGTTCCTCCTTGTCCCTTCCTTTGGAGCAGGAGTTCTGTTTACAGGAGCAGCCCCTGCCCCCAGTGGAGCAGAGGGCTGTCACCAACAGAAAGTCGCCTGCCTGCTACTGTCCCTGCAAACACATCAGAAAGATTTCTACTGTGTGTCCTCTGGAGATGGACACAGGCCAGGGTAGCCCCACCGCCACTCGCCACTCGGGAGCCTCGCCAGCCAAAGGCACTTACAGACAGTGCCCGGTGCTGCCAAGACCGAGCAGGACACTAAACGAAAACAAGGAAGGAAGGACTTCACCAAGCTGCTGCCATGCCAACACACAACACGGAGGACGGGTGTGAAGCTGGACAGCCCTGAGCACCTCACACACTCACACACACTCACACTCACTCACACTCACTCACACTCACCCTCCTCCAGCCCCCCCACCCCCACCATGGCCGCGTCCACCCCGTCCGTCTGCTCCAGCGCCCTGAGCTACGGCAGCGGCCCTGCCTGCCTGGTCCCTGTGACTCCTCCACCGGCTCCTGCTGGCAGGTGGACGGCTGCCCAGAGAGCTGCTGCAAGCCCCCCTGCTGCGCCCCCAGCTGCTGCGCCCCAGCCCCCGCCTGACCCTCGTCTGCACCCCAGTGAGCTGTGTGTCCAGCCCCTGCTGCCAAAGAGCCTGCACCAGCTCCTGCACGGCCCCGTGCTGCCAGCAGTCTAGCTGCCAGCCCTCCTGCTGCACCTGCTCCCCTGCCAGCAGGCCTGCTGTGTGCCCGTCTGCTGCACACCTGTCTGCTGCACACCTGTGTGCTGCGAGCCCGTGTGCTGTGAGGCTGCCCCCTGCTCAGCACCCCCGTGCTGCCAGCCCACCCCCCGCCCCTCGTCCTGCTGCAGACCCTCCTCCTCCGCGTCCCTGCTCTGTCGCCCCGTGTGCCGCCCCGCCTGCTGCGTCCCCGCCTCGGGCACGTCCTGCTGCTGACCGGGCACGTCCCCCCATGGCCAGCTGGGCTCAGGTCCCCCCATGACTCGGTCCTCCCAGCCTCCCTCAGTCCTGACCTGGGTTGGGTGGCTGCCCCCACTCGGGACGGGGTCCCCTTCGTCCCCCCTGTCCTGGCCTGACTGACCTCTGATCCTGCCCCGGGAACCCCGACCTCGCTGCTCCCCGGGCTTCTGCCTCCCAGGAGGCGCCTCCACCTGCCTCTGGGTCACCTGTTCCCCCTCCCAATTCCTCTGCCTGGGTCACCTGTCCCCCTCCCAATTCTTCTGCCTGGGTCACTTGTCCCCCCTCCCAGTTCCTCTGCCTGGGTCACTTGGCCTCGACTTCCATCCTGTCAGCGCCTCCTCGGGCACCCGGATAAATAAACTCACTTCATCACCTGATCCGATTCCTTTCTCTCACCTTTACTGGGCGGAAACACAGGGTTTTGACCAGACACTGGTCTCCTCCAGCCACGAGTATTTCTAGGGGTGAGCGACTGAGAACCCCAAAGGTCAGTGGCCTGACCCCTCTGGGTGGGGCCCCTGCCCTCTCCACGAAGGTCAGCGCCTGCTCAGGCTCCGTGGTCCTGGGACGTGAACATGGGGGAGTAAAGATGCCTGTCCACCCGGACGCCCTGGCTGTGACGTCACCGTCCTTCCCAGCCACCCGCCTCACGGGCCCAGCCACCACTGTGAGCATTTTGTCCTAGTGTGTCACTTCCACCCATTCCATGCACTTCCTGAGAGCTGGCTCACGGGAAGGCTCCCTTCACATGGAAGATAAGTGCAGGGGCCACACGTGTCCCCTCAGCGCCCGGAGTGGCCAGAGGCCGTGTGACCCAAGCTGTGCAAGTTGATTTTGCTAAATTAGGCATTAAATTAAACATGAGGACCATGGAGTTTTTCCACTTCTTTAGTATAACAGTTGCGTGGAATTCACTCATAGTTTTACATGGGCAAAGACTTGCTAAAAAACTATATTTTGTATTTATCGTATCTGCTCAGCATTCAGGTTTAATCATTTTCATTTCTTTACGCTTTTTATTGTGTTAGGCTAGAAATGAACAGACTCTAAATTGCACTTACGTACAGTCAAGTATATATGGTCTCTCCCTGGTCCGAGCTGGAAAATGATGTGCAGCTGGGGATGCTGGCATTTGGAGATCGCGATAATGGCGGGTGGCGCGGGGTTTTTTAAATTGTGGTAAAATACACGTAACATGAAATTTCCCTTTTTAACCCTTTCTAAGTACACAGTTCAGTGGCATTAAGGACAGTCACACTGTTGTGCAACCATCACCACCGTCCGTCTCCAGAGCCTGTTTCATCTTCCCCGAGCTGAAACTCTACACGCATTAAATAACAGCTCCCCATTACCGCCCCCAGCCCCGGCCCATCACCTACCTTCGGTCCCTGTGAACCTGGCTCCTCCAGGGACCTCACATCAGTGGGTCGTACACTACCTGTCCTTCTGTGACTGGCTTACGCCACTGAGCATCATGTCCTCAAGGCTCATCCACGCTGACGCCAGAACTTCCTTTTTAGGGCTGAACAATATCCCACTGCATGAATGGACCACATCTCAGTTATCCATTTCTCCATCGATGGACACTGGCTGCCTTGACATTTTAGCTATTGAGAGCAAGGCTCGCGTGAACGCGGGTGTACAAATACCTCTTCAGGACGCTGCTGTCAGTCCTTTTGGGCATATACCCAGAAGTGGAATCGCTAGGTCAGATGGTAACTCCACACTAGTTGTTTGAGGCATCTCCATACTGTTTCCTATAACAGCTGCACCATTTTATTGCTGCCTTCCCACCAACAGCGCACAAGGGCTCCAGTTTCTCCACATCCTCACCAGCACTTGCAATTTTCTGTTTTACTGATAGCAGCTGTCCTTGTGGGTGTGAGTGGTGCATCTGGTTTCATCGCAGACCGTGGATACTGTCTCAGGCGCTGCGGCCCAGAGACCCGCCCTCACTTGCCCCCTCACCTGCCCCCCTCACCTGCCCCCTCACCTGCCCCCCTCACCTACCGCGCCCTCACCTGCCCCCTCACCTGCCCCCTCACCTGCCCCCCTCACCTGCCCCCTCACCTGCCCCCGTCACCTGCCCCCGTCACCTGCCCCCCTCACCTGCCGCCTCACCTGCCCCCTTCACCTGCCCCCTCACCTGCCCCCCTTCACCTGCCCCCTCACCTGCCCCCTCACCTGCCCCCTTCACCTGCCCCCTCACCTGCCCCCCCTCACCTGCCCCCTCACCTGCCCCCTTCACCTGCCGCCTCACCTGCCCCCCCTCACCTGCCCCCTCCCTGCCCCGCCCCCGCTGCCCCCTCTCTTGCAGAAGAACGAGTACCTGTTCACGGTGGTGGCGGAGGAGCGGGACTCGCTGCTGCTCGGCCTGCGCTACTCGCCCGCCCAGCTGCACTTCCTCTTCCTCAGGGAGGCCGGGGCGCGCGCCTGGCGGGCCCGCGTGTCCTTCCGCGGCCCGGCTCTGATGGACGGCCGGTGGCACACGCTGGTCTTGGCCGTGTCCGAAGGCTCCTTCTCCCTCACCACGGACTGCGGCCTCCCCGTGGACATGTAGGTACCCGGCGCCGGAGCGGGTGGCAGGGGGCCGTGTGCTGCCGGCAGGGGTCAGGCTGGAGGAGGAGCGCCAGGCTCACTGGCTGGTGGACGTGGAACGGTCCGTCCCCCAGAAAGGCGGCGATGGGTGGCGGCGCACGGGCAGGGAGGGAGCCGCAGCCTGCCCGCCGGGGCTGGGGGATGGGACTCGACCCATCTACGGGCGCTGCGGAGCTCGTAGCATTGAGGCAAGGCCCAGAGGAAGGTCAGCGTGAACTCGGGCCCCGGGGCCCAAAAGGAGCTGCCGCCTGATTGAGGCCCAGGTCTTGCTCTGTGACTTTCAACCCATCACTTAACCTCTCTGACTCAGTTTCCTTTTCTGGGACGAGGGAGTAAATATTCACCAGAACACCAAACAAACGTGCGGAATCACCTTAGTAGCTTTGACGCAACCCCGGGCACTCGAGAGCCCGAGCCCATCTCTTGTCCTTGCCGTGGCCTGGTCCCCACGGCCTGGCTCCCGAGTAAGCTGGGCCGGGACGACCCCCACCGGCCCTCAGCGTCCATCCTTGCTGGCTGGGGCTCGCCACTCTTTCTTTTTTAATCACAAATGGTCCATTTACATTAAATCTATCATTATGACAAATATTCCTTTCAAAGGTAGAATCTCACTCTGCTCTGTTATTATGAAACTTGTTGGAATAGAAAATTCTCCTTAACACTTATACACTGTTTAAACATGCCTTTATCACAACTCCTCCCCACCATGCCCCCAAATACACTGGGGCCTTTACAGGGAGATGGCGTCTCAGGTGGGAGAGCCGGCGGTGGGGCAGTTCTGTGATGGGGGCGATGTGCAGGAGGACAAGGCCGGCGGTGCGGGTGCTGGAGCTGATTGCGGCCAGGGAGGAAGTTACGCCCCGGGGCCGGGCTTCACAGGCCTGGAGGGCTCACACCCAGACCCAGGAAGCCTGGGAGCTGTGCTCAGAGCGCAGGCGTTCTGGGACCTTGCCATGGCCAGCTGCAGCCAGACAGCAGACCCTGGACGGAGCAGGTGCTTTGACTAGAGGACGTGGCATCATGGTCCGGGAGGTGCTGGGCAGTGGAGAGGAAGCACACACCTGGCTCTTCCCCCAGAAGCTCCAGCCACGCCGCCCCATCCAGGAGGTCCCCACCTCTTCCCCATCCCGAGTTCGGCCTCCACTTGCACCTCAAGACCCAATTCCAGCCACATCTTCCCACATATCCCGGCTCACCAGCGAGGTGAATCCCGTCTGGCCCCGACATCATCTGTCCCACGGCCCCGGGCTCAGAGGAGGGGGGCGGGCTGGGGACCCCATGCCAGAAGAAGCCACTGGAGACCCCCGTGATATGGAGAGGGGCCACTGAACACCTCCGCAGCACACGCTTTTGTAGAAGATCCTTATCCTGGGGCAAAGAGCGTCCCCCCAAATTCACATCCGCTAGAACCGGAGAATGGGACCTCGTTTGGAAACAGCAGCTCTGCAGGCATAACCGAGCTAAGCTGAGGAGTAGGTTGGCCCTGACACAGTGACCTTACAAGGAGGCATGGAGGAGAAGGCCACACGATTCAGCCACAAGCCAGGAAACTCCAGGAGCCCCCAGCAACTGGAAGAGGTGGCAGGACCCTCCCCTGGAGTCTTCAGAGGGGGCACACCCAGCTGACACCCTGATCTCAGACTCTGGCCTCCAGCACTGCGAGAGAACACACTTCTGTTGTTTAAGGCTCCCAGCCTGTGGTACTCGTTATGGCTGACCCCGGACAGCCTCAGGCGGTGCTGCCCCCATCCTTTTCTATGTAAATGGTCCATGACCCTGCTCTCCCATGGCCCTAAAACCATCCTCCAATGTTTTCAGAATGGCTGATATGCCCTTTCCGGCCACCCTATCGGTGCAAGGAGCCCGGTTCTTCATCGGCAGCCGGAGGAGGACCAAAGGCCAGTTCACGGTTAGTATGGAGGAGCTGCCTGCCTGGACCTCCCCACACCAGTGCTCCTGGGGGGCTGTCACCACTGGTCTGGCACCCCGGTTTGACACTGTGTGTGTGCCGTTGGGAATGGGGAGCATAAAGGTTCAGTGGAGTCCCATGCGTGCCGGGCACACTCCCACCACAGGGCCTTTGCACCTGCTGTGCCCTCCTCCTAGAACATTTGTCCCACTCCTGCCATGGCACACTCCCTGTGACTTTGGGGCCCTGCCCTGTGCCCTCATACCATGGAGGCCTTCCCCTCCACTCTGAGAAGATGACATCCACACCCAGCCCTCTCATCCCCTTCCCCAGATTGTCTTTGTAGCCCTGACCACCTTCAGGCCAGCTGTGTGTTTGCTCATTGCCTGTCTCTCCCTTAGAGTGCAGGGGAAGGGGGGGACCTTGCTCCATGAGGGTAAGGGCTTTTGTTTCTTGCTGTGTCCAGTGTAAAGAACCATGCTCTGAATATTTACCGATGGCATGCTTGGATGGATGGATGGATGGTTGAATGGATGAATGGATGGATGGACAGACTAATAGACAGATAGCTGAATGGTGGATGGACAGATGGATGGACAGATAGGTGGGCAGGTAGATGAATGGATGAATGGCATTTGGGTGGATGGATGGATGGACAGACTAATGGACAGATAGATGATGGATGGACAGATAGATGAACAGATGTATAGATGGATGGATGAATGAATGGGTATTCGGGTGGGTGGATGGATGGATGGGTGGACAAAGAGATGGATGGATGGGCAGAGATGGACAAATCAATGAATGGATGGATGGACAGATAGGTAGACAGACGAACGGATGGACATATAGATGGATGAGCAATGTACCCAGTCACTGTAGGGCAGTCCGCAGGAAAAGTCCCTTCCGTGGTGTAATCACCTTCGAATGGCGCACAGCTCTCCACCTCTGCTCCCAGTGCCCCCCTTACCCAACGGGCTGACCCTCTCTCCTGGCTTCAGAGGTTAGACCCGCGCCCGCATTTCCACGCCTCCCTCGGGGTCCGGGTGGGCTGAGCCCAGTGGTCGGGGCCCTCTCCAGCAGTGCAGGTCTCAGTGCACTGTCACTCTCTCTGCAGGGCCTGGTGAGGCAGCTGGTTCTGCTGCCCGGCTCAGACGCCACCCCGAGGCTCTGTCCCTGCAGGAATCCTGAGCTCGCCCTGCTGTCCATCCCCCCTATCCTGCGGGGACTCACGGGGAGGCCGGAGGATAATGAGGTGCTAAAGTATCCCTATGGTTAGTAGGCCACAGCCGCCCCCTCCCCACGCCGATGGTAGACCCTGGGAGCCTTGTCACTTCCAACCTCCCCGGGCACAAGACAGGAGGGCGCTTGGCACATGGATGAAGGGAACGCCGGGGCCTGACGCAGACGGCCCCGCAGGGAAGGCAGATGGTGCCGCCAGACCCGCCTCCCTCCCAAGGGCGCCCCCCATGGCTGTTGAACCCCCGCCTGGACCGTGCCCTCGATTGACTGCTCGTCCCGCCTGGGACCTGGGGCTGAGCTGACACATCTTGCGTCCCTAACTCCCACCTGCTGCCTGCTTTGCCCCCAGGGCAGCGTTTGGGGCCCTTTCTCCCCTTCCTCTCCAACAGACATCAAGCGTCAGCACCCCACCCCCGCGGGGACCCCGACCTTCGTGAGGTTCATTGCTGTTTTCTGCGAACCCCCAGCCTAGAGTGTCCCCAGCTTTGCCGTCTTTAGTTTGTGTTTGCACCTCCCCAATGTGAAGTTAGTGTTGACGGTTTATTTAAACCACATCCCCTGCCGTGGAGAATCTGAAAGCCCCTCCTCCCTACTAGGGAGGCGGGGAGACAGCCCGACCCTGTCTCGAGCCTCACGGTCCTTGCTTCACGAGTCAGGGGAGCCCCCTGAGCAAGTTGGCCCTTAGACCCAATCCTGGACCCGTGTCCCCAAATTCCCAGAGGCACACGGCCTCTGGGTTGTTTGCTGGGCCTCGGGCAGGAGTCCGGCCCCAGGCCTCTGCCGGCCAGTTCAAGAGGTCAAGGACGCACTCAGTGTCACAGACTGGCCGTCGGGGCCTCAGCGCGGACGCTGCTGTAAAGGGGCCAAGTGGCACCATCAGGGTGAGGGCTGGACCTGGGATGAAGCTGTGACCCCCGGGGTCAGGGGTCAAGGGGCCTCAGAACTAAGCAGAACGGAAGTTGGGTGGACGCGTGCCAACGAGTCTCAGATGGAAGAGGAGAGCGGGGCGGTGTGATTACTCAGGGCTCTCAGAAGGGCTGAGGTCACGGGGAAGAACTAGGTGGGCGGGAGGCCGGACTGCAGGGGCATCTCTGCATCCCGCGCACAGACACCCCAGGCAGGCCATGGGCTCTTGGGTCTCCCTCCCTCCCCGAGACCCCGAGTGGTTCCCCGAGTGGCAGCTCAGGGGGTGGAGGTGAAGGCGAAAGCAGGAGCGCCTGGGTCAGGGGTCACCTGACACTCCTGCCTCTGCCCTCCTCCGGGGAGCACGTGCCCACTGGACACCCATCTTCCTGCCTCCCCGCAGAAGCCGACATGAAGGTGACGCTGGGATCCCGGCCGCCGTGTACCAAAGCGGAGGACGCCCAGTTCTGGTTTGACGCCGGCCGCAAGGGGCTATACCTGTGCGTGGGCAGCGAGTGGGTCTCCGTGTTAGCAGGTGAGGTGGGTGGGGCTCTGGGGACCTCGGGGTCTTCTCAGAGCCAGCGATACTTGGGGACAGGGACGATCCCCCCACGGAGCAGCGAGCCTGCGTGCGTCACCTGGAAACACGTGCCCTCCTGGGCCCGCCTGGCAGGCTGGCAGGCTGTCAGCTCTCGAGCCGGCTAGGGGAGGCCGTGAGCCTCCCTGAGGGGCCAGCCCCGCTCCAGGAGCCCCACCTGCTCTCCTTACCCTCTCCGCCCACTCGGGTCAAGCTTGGACGCGATGGTGCCGGGAGCCCGGGAGTGGTTCTGTCGGCAGGGAGGTGAGGAGAGGTTCCATGATGCTCCCTAAGGGGGTCCTCGGGAAACGGGAACTGGCTCCAGGGGAACGTCCCCGAGCCGTGGCCTCTACTCTCTAGTTCACGTCAGGGCACAGCCTTTCGTGGAAGCCGCGAGCCGTGGCCTCTACTCTCTAGTTCACGTCAGGGCACAGCCTTTCGTGGAAGCCGCGAGCCGTGGGAAACGTCTAGTAGGGACCTGACGCGTCAGTTCCACCCGCCTAGTATCCCTGGGGGCTCTGCAGACCCTAAAACCTGTGCGGGGATGAGAGGCTCCTTTGCCGGGCCTCCTGGTGAGGGTGGCACGGCACTCAAGGCCACAATGCTCCGGGCCATGGCCCAGGTCCCTGGGGTCGCACCCCGGGACGTCCATCCGGCTTCTGTTCTGGGAAGCATTGACTGGGTCTCTGTGTCTCTGTCACAAGCCAAAGAAAGGCTGGACTACGTGGAGGAGCACCAGAGCCTGTTCACGAACGCGGAGACGCTGGGTATCGAGGTCTTCGTCATCCCTGAGGCCGGGCTCTTCGTGGCCACTGCCAACCGCAAAACCACGTCCGCCATCTACAAATGGACCGACGGGAAGTTCTCCTCGTACCAGGACATTCCCACGCACCAAGCACAGTCCTGGAGACATTTCACCATTGGAAAAAAGGCAAGTCTGCATTCGGAGACTTTCTCGATCCTTTTTACCTTGGAAAACCCCACAGAGCCCAAAGGTTGGGGCTCCTTATGTAGATTTTATGGGGAAAAGCACTTCTACTGGTTTCGAAGCCTCACGCAGGATCTAAATGGCTTTTAAAGGCAGGCACGGCTGCATCTCTATGTCCAGAATGTGACTGAGAAAGTCTGTTCGGCTTCCGCAAAATAGAGATAAGCCCGTTTCTGAGATGCTCCCCAGCTCCATGCAGACCCACCATTGCCTCCTTAAACCTTTGAGATAATCTGACCTAAACCAGTCAGCAGGGCGGACATCACGTCAGAATGAAAATAGGCCTCCATTCCCAGCCTTCCTTTACTCGCTCCATAAACACTGGGGACACGTGATGTCCTAATGGAGGGGACAGGTGAGGATGGTGAGGGCCGGGCCCGGAGGCCTTGGGTGGGAAAGCCTCGCGGGCAGACTCCCCTTCCTTCCACCAGGGCTGCGTTGAGCAGCGGCCCACGGGTCAGGGCTAAGAGGGTCGTCCCCTTGCGAGAGTTCTCCCTCACCTCCCCGTGCCCGCCCCCAAGTCGCTTGCTCACTAACACGTGTGCCAGGTGCAGCCCTGCCCTCACCTGGGCCCCCCCGACTGGGGACAAAACTGAGCAAAACAGACAAACCTCTGCTCCCCATCCCTACCGACCCTCAGGGTCCTGCGCTCCAAGCCAGCCTGCTGACAGAGTGACTAGCCCTCTGGTTTTATGGTTGATGACATTTTAAAGGTTTATATTTTTTTCATTATAAAAAACAACTTTATATTAAAGAAAAATTGGGAACTTTAGAAAAATAAGAAAAAAGTCTGCCCCGTCCCCTAAGCAGCAGCAGAGCATACCTGGGGCTGCTTCAGCCGCCCTGAGCGTGCCCCACCCCCGGGCTTCTGGCTCCTGCCTCAATCACACGACCCGCCATCTGGCCTCCAGCTCACGTCACATGTAGGGCATTGCCATGTTGTCCTCGATTGCGTGACAAACATGGGCTTCCTGAGACAGCAGGGCGTTAAGATTTTTCCTCTTCACCCGGGTGATGAAGAACGTTTCTGCGCATAAAGCTTTTCCTGGGTTTGGGAGATAGGAACGGAGCTCGTGGGCTGGTAAATACGGACGCGGCTACGGCTCTTAATGTAATTAAGATCTGGAGAGTCAGTGCTGGGTTCCTGGGCCCGCCCCAGGCCGTCAGTCCCCGGCTCAGCCCCGTCCCGAGGCCGAGATTCAGAAGCCTCGAGTGCCGACCCCTCGCACGGATCACGAGAATGCTGTCCTGGTCCTCTCCCCAGATCTTCCTGGTTGTGGCTAATTTTGAACCGAATGAAAAGGGTCAGGAGTTCTCTGTCATTTACAAATGGAGCCAGAGAAGGCTGAGGTTCACACCGTACCAGAGGGTCCTCACCCACAGCGCCCGGGACTGGGAGGCCTTCGAGGTGGCCGGGGAGCACTTCCTGGCCGTGGCCAACCACCGGGAAGGTAGGGGCTATGGCCTGGACTCCAGGGCCAGGGCGGGATCACCTGCAGGGTTCAGTGTATCTCATTAAAAATGTATAATAAACCACACGCGGCCCGTGTCCTCGGGCTTGGCGATCTGACAGTGGCGTCTGAGGGGGCACACACCGGGGCACCCCCTCATCTGTCCAGGTGGGGGCGTCCCTGCCCTCACCCATTCTGGGCACAAACTCTGTGGGATGCGGTGGGTGCGGTGGGGGACAGTCTGGGGCTGGGAAACCTGGCTTCTGGGCCAGGTGACTGACCCGAGCCACCACAGTGAGCCCTTCCCTGCCCTGTAGCTCTCGGGGGACAGGGCCCCGGGGGGCAGCCGGCCCTGCAGGGCACCTCTGGCCTCGGCAGGCTCTGTGGCTCAGCGATCACCTGAGTCTACACCTGCCGGGGAACTCTGGGGGGCGGGGCCGGGGAGGAGACCCCACCACCGCTCATGGGCAGAGGGGACCCCAGGAGCCCGCCACCCAATACCCCCCATGGCAGTGAGTGTCCCGGGAGAGGCTGGCCCAGCCCTGGGGGTGGGTGAGGGGCTCCAGGGAGCACGATCTGGGCAGGCCTGACCTGCGGGGGGGCGCACGAAGGGGATGGCGGGCAGTGTGAGGGGTGAGGCCGGGGAGGGCCGGGGGTCCCACGTGCAGCGTGCTGCAAGGCCTTAGGGCGGTCTGGAGCCGTCCAAAGGCGGGGCCCCCGAGGGTTCTCAGCGGGGCACAGAGGCAGGAAGTTCACGTGAAGGGCGTTGTCACTGCTGGGGGCCTGGGGAGGGTGCAGGAGAGCAGGGCCTGGCTGGACGGGACGGGCTGCAGCGCTGGGGGCAGGGTCCGGGCGGCAGGGTCTTGCTGAGGCCGCCGCGAGGCCACGGAGGCGCGTCTCCCTCCCTCCATGGCACTCGGCTTCCAGGCGACAACCACAACATCAACAGCGTCGTCTACAAGTGGAACCCAGGCACCCGGCTCTTCGAGGCCAACCAGACCATCGCCACGTCAGGCGCCTACGACTGGGAGTTCTTCACGGTGGGGCCCTACGCCTTCCTGGCTGTGGCCAACGCCTTCAACGGCACGTCCACGCGGCTGCACTCCCACCTGTACGTGCGGCTGGGCGGCTCCTTCCAGATCTTTCAGTCCTTCCTGGTAAGGCCCTGAGCTCAGCGCCGGCCCCGCACCCCTGCCTGGCCCCTGGGCGACACGGGACCCGGGCCGCACGAGCCAGGACCAGGGCCCCAGCCTGGGCCTCCGCACCCAGGTGCCTCCCCAGAATAAGGCTCAGGCCGAGCCCCTGGGACCCCAAATGTAGCCTGGGGAGCCCTAAAATGAGGCGGGAGGGCTGCCCTGGCACGGAGTTTCCGGCAGCCCAGCTGCTCAGCCGGGTCCCCTGGCCCCTGGGGGCCCTCACAGTCTGACCCACCTTTATGTGGGCGTCAGGCTCTTGTGCTGGGGCAGCAGGCAGCTGGCCTCTGACCTGGCCAGGGGTGGCGGCAGCACTGTCCACCTTCCCTGCAGACCTTGAGCGTCCCTCGGCTGGTCCCAGCTGTCGCAGGCTGCCCGGAGAGACCTCTGACGGAGGCAGCAAGAAGGCTTTATTACGTGGTGTGGCCCCGGATGCCCGGCTGAACCACGCATGTGCTGCCGGGTTCCGGGCTAGTGGGCGGCGTTGGCATCCCCTCTTCACGCCCACCGTGGTCTAGGGTGACGATATGGGGCCCCAACCCTCCTCCCACCTTCCCTCGCCCTCCTCCCTCCAAGCCACCCGGCTTGTCCCTCTCAGTGTCCGACCCCAGGCCAAGCCCCCATGGATGATTCTAAAATCGAGAGTCACTGTCGGCATTTGCATCGTCCTGGCCGCGTCCCCGTGTCGTTCGTGCAGAGCCAAGAGCACGGCTGTGATCACTCCCTTCTCAGTGATGTCAGTGGTGGGATGACCTTCGTGCCACGCCTGGGGACCATCCCTGAATGCGGTTCAGACTCTCCTTTCATGCCACAAGCCCACCACCCATGGCTCACTTCATATGTGGACCCCATGTGCTGCACATAATGTTTTTTGACAAGTTCCTAATTGCTTTTTCCGAAGTCCCTCCCTCCCTCTTCTTTCCTTTTTGGGGAAGAAAACCCCCGTCTCTGCACATGGTAACGTCCCCTGGCTTCTTGCTGGCCATCCCCGTCCCCGAGAGCCCCTGCGAACACTGTGTCTTCAGTGCCTCCTGAGTTTCCACCCGCGTGCCGGTGCTCCCACTACGTCTGCAAGGTCTCTGGCTGGTGTGCGCCCGTGAAAACCCCTCTTTTCCCATAACCCCCCTCCTGGGCCCTCCTGCCTGTGCTGTCCGGGCTGACTGTCTCTAGAACTGACAATGGTCCCCTTTCTGGAATTTTCCTTTACCGCCATCTTTGGCTGGAGCCACCATGTCCAATTCTGATGTCCGGTGTTCTGGTTGACCTCAAGGACCCACCCCCCCCCCCCCCGCCTTCCAGGTGCTCCCCGACACTCCCCAGCGTCCCTGCAGCTCAGCCAGGTTATGTGACCAGGGCCAGCCACTGGGTGTTGAGCAGAGTGAGCCCACGTCAATCCTGGGCTGAGGGTGAGAGCTCACCCCTTGCCCTCGGCGGCCACGTGGGCCACGTGCCCCGACGGCTCAGCCACAGGCTGGGGGAGCCGTGACCTCGCCGGCTTCATCCCAGTGAGAACCACCCTCTGTGGCAGGAAGTGTGGACACTCACGGTGGCTGCATCCCTTGCCCTGCCTGATGTACCACGTGCAGGATTTTAGGGTGGAAGTTTCCTTGGGAACACTGAGGGCAGCCCCCTGCCTCCCCAGGTGTCTTTCCTTTGATGTTCTCTGCCCTCAGTGCCCACAGGTTTCTTCACAGTGGTTCCCCGTGCTTCCTGTCTGATTGGTTTCAGTGCCCTTTCAACCTGAAGGCATGCATCCCCAGGCCTGGGAGATTTTCTTAGTTTTTCTTGGTCGTCTCATGCTCCCCTCTCTCTAGAACGGTTAGCCAGCTTTCGGGTCTCCTGGATTGAATCTATCTTTTCTTTTTCTACAACCTAGAAGCTTTCCTTACCTTTATTCTCTAATCATGTTGATGAGCATCTTCTTGTAATGCTAGGAATCGTGTTTTTAATATCCAAGAACTCTTCCCTTTAACGGCATTCTGTATTTACTCTATAAATGCGGTATCTTCTTGAATACTTCTGAAGATAATTATAATTTTATTTTTTAAGAGTTTGTGTAATTTCTTTTCTTTTTAAATTTATTTATTTTATTTATATTTATTTTTGGCTGCGTTGGGTCTTCATTGCTGTGCGCAGGCTATCTCTAGTTGCGGCGAGCAGGGGCTACTCTTCACTGCAGTGCACGGACTTCTCATCGCTGTGGCTTCTCTTGTTGCGGAGCACGGGCTCTAGGTGCGTGGGCTTCAGTAGTTGTGGCACGCAGGCTCAGTAGTTGTGGCTCGCGGGCTCTAGAGCGCAGGCTCAGTAGTTGTGGCTCATGGGCTTAGTTGCTCCACGGCATGTGGGATCTTCCTGGACCAGGGCTCGAACCTGTGTCCCCTGCATTGGCAGGTGGATTCTTAACCACTGCACCACCAGGGAAGTCTGATAATTATAATTTTTTAAAATTCTCTTCTGTTCCTAGAACCAGCTCAGTTTCTTCCAGTATGAGTGTATGTATATGTTATAGCCTGACTCTCATGTTCCAGGTCTTTTATAAAACATCTGGAGGACCCTTAGTTTTCTGTTTATGTTTAATGTTGAGCATGGCAGTGGGTGGCATTGTCACTGGCAGCTGTGCCCCGGGGAGCTGGGGATCTGGTTGAGGCCCTTGATGAAGTGCCATGATGAAGACCTTCCTAAACTGGCCTTTTGCTCAAATGTAGGTGAGGCTGGATCACAGTGTTGGCAACTACAGGATGATAATCTCCAAGATGCACTCCCCAACCAGCTGCAGGAACCCTCTTCATATCACATGCTTGGTGTGACAGCCCTGCTAGGCACCTGTGTGGTTGACCAGAAGGCCGCTTGCCGGGCCTCTGTGCCAGGCTGCAGGATTGTGCTCTCTGGACACCACAGGGGTCTGCTCCCCTGTTCCACCGGCTTGTCTGCTAGATATTTGGAAACAGTCACCCCAAATCTCTCAGAATAGTCTTCAGTTCCTGCCATTGTCCCCCGTGCGGTATGTTCCAAATCCCAAGGAGATTCTGGCCAATCTCCTTGAGCGCTCCCCAGTGTGCCAGCTCCAGATGTGTGAGACACTGAAACTCTGCATTTCAGGCAGCATCTGGATTCAGCTCCAGTCTGCACCCAGCCCTGCCGTAGGCCTCAGACACAGAAGGGAGGCCGGGGCCAAGGGGCAGAGATGGTGCCAGCTGGGCCAGAGCGGGGGCCATCCGGGTTACATGACCTAAAGGAGTACCAGCCAAGGGGTGTGGCGTCAGCTGGAAGAATCACCCACAAGGGCGGGCGAGAGCAGGACCACAGTGGCTGCGAGAGAGCGTGTCTCCGGCCAGCGGGCAGAGCTGACTCGGGGGCTGTGAGGGGGCACTGCTGCCACCCGAGCCCGCAAACAACGGCGGGGCACTGCCTGAAGGCCGCCTTCTCTTATGACCCGTGTTTCTTCACAGTCGATGAGTCCTCAGAACCCACAAGATCCCACTTTCATGTTCTTCCAGCATTTTTCATATTGTGTTTTAATCCTCTTAGGTCCTGGAGATGTCTTCATGTGTTTCCACTTGATTTGGAGCTTTGCACCATCTCTCACGGCCATGGGCTTTGAAGCAGGAGAGGCCGGTGCTTTGAAAGCATGTGTGGGTGGAGAGGCGCCCACATCACAGGGAAACCTTTCTGGAGGGACAGCTGGGCAAGGGGCGCACGCCGGTGTTTGCGAAGCTGTGCACACAGACGGTGCTGGGAGGGGCGCTGGGCGGGGTCCCAGGGCTGCGGGGTGAGTTCAGCTCACCAGGAGGGCCCGGGCCGTGCCCACGCCAGGTCTGTGGCTCAGGTGTACGTGGGAGGCTGGCTGCCCACCCTGGACGAATTCCTCAGCCCCACCCTCCAGACCTCCCCACCTCTCCCACCAGGAATTCTGGAACCTTCCTCAGGTGGCAGAGACCACAGCTCCAACCACTTGGCCTCGCCATCGGGGACCAAAGGAGGTCTGAGCGGGGTGTGTCCAGGAAGGAATGGGCTCTGTCCATAGAACTCCAGCCTCCAGCGCTGGGATTTCTGCTCCCTGAGCTGTCTGGCGGTGGGGTCTGCGGTCACGGTCATCACGTGTAGACCCAGCATGGAGGGGCCGGGGGAGGGGAGAGGGGAACGGTGGACCACCATTAGGGCTTTATTGCCTGGGAGGCGGGGCTGATGGAGGTGCCACTGGCAGAAAAGAGAACCGAGAGCAGCGGGAAATTCAGGGCGGGGGAGGGGGCAGCCAAGGGCTGATGGAGGCCCCAGTGGAGAGGGCCAGTGAACCCCAGGAAGGCGTGCGTCGGGGCAGGTGGAGGGGACGGGCAGAGGCGCTGCCCAGAGCTATCAGTGGCTGTCTGGGGACGAGGGTGAAGCTGTGGGCTTGTCAGAAACGTAGTCTCCACCAGGAATGTAGACGTCCAGAAACGAAGGAAAAGGAGGCACGTCTGTAAGGAGGGTGGTGTGAGAGCGCCCTCAGCATTCAGCACCGGGAGGGGCCGGGCTCAGGTGCTAGCAAGGGCCCTGGCACTTCCTCCTGTGCCTCGGGTTTGCTCTGTGAGGTAGAAGAGGGCAGTGGACCAGGCAGCCTGGGGAGGAGCAAGGTTTGGAGGGGCTGCTGGGCCAGGGGAGAGCTGGGAGGGGCACCCCCTGAAGCCTCCTAGGATGGGACACTCACCCACCTTAGCCAGCTGCCCACAGTGAGGATGGCAGCGTCCCCCCAGGGCCCTTTGGGGGGCTGCCTGCCTTGCCCTGGCAGTGCGCCCCGCCCCTCCCTCCCCAGGCACTCCCAGACCTTGGGTCTTTGCTCCTTCGGAGCCGGAACCTGAGGGCCTCCCCCCCAGCAAGTGATCCGCTGATTACCGGGAGCCCACCCACCCTCGAGGGAGGCTGTCAGGGGCTCCAGATGCTCCCGGCTGCCAAGTGCTGGAAGCACCATCATCCCTCGAGGTGCTCCAGAGCCTGCCAGGCCCGCTGCCAGGGGATTCCGGGGCAGAGCTCCAGGGGAATTCCGCTCAGAAGGAGGGCGGGAAGGGCCCACCAGCCCAGCAGGTGCCTGGCCTTGCTCCGGTGCCAGGCAGGCTTTGGCAGGTTGTTTGATGCGGGAGCTCCTTCTTCTCTCCCTGATGAGTCCCTAATGCACTTAGAACCCAGGAGCGGCCTGACAGCGGGGCCTCAGGCCCGCCCACCCCCTGCCCAGGCTGGAGCAGCCCTGGGTGGGGACTGTCCCCCATTCACTTCCGAGCGGGAGGAGCCCAGCCTCTGGCTGAGGGCGCAGGCGCTGGTCCCACTCCGCGAGGAGAGCTCATCGCCAGCCAATGGCTGTGAGCCAGGGGGGCCCCATGCTGGTCTCTGCCAGCCTCTGGCGGATAAAATACAGGACACCCAGTTCAACGTGAATTCCAGATAAACAACGAATCATTTTTTAGTAAAAGCGTGTCCATACACATACACTGAAAAACCATTGTTTATCTGAAATTCAAATTGAACGGGGCTCCGCGTACTTGCTGTATCTGGCGCCTGACCCAGCTGCTTGCACAGCGCGGAGGTAGGGTGAGACCACCCCCCCACCACCCCCACCCCCACGCCCGGCCCCAACCGCGCTAAGCCACGCCCACCTGGATGCTCCTCCCCGCCTCCCTGCCGCTGGCCACGCCCCCGTCCTTCCTCCTCGGTTCCTGGCCCTTTTCTTACCTTTCCCAGGCCCTGGCAGCCCCTTCACCGACCCCCATCTGCACGCCCCTCCCCCTCCACGCTGGGGCTCAAGGCAAGTGAGCTGAGGGTGGAGTGACTCGGAACTGGAAGGCAGCCCTGGCAATCTGCGAGATACCCCCTCTTCAGACCAGCCCTGGCCCCTTGTCCTGTGCGGGTGTGCACACGTGCAGGAGTGTGTGTACACGTGCGTGCTTGCAAGCATGTGCATGGATATACACAATGCATGTGTGTGCATCAGGTATAAGGGTATACAGGTGTATACATGTGGGTGTGTACATAAAAACTTGTGTGCCTGCAGGTATGTGTGTGTGCACATGTGTGCTTGCAGGTATGTGCACATGTATACACTTGTATGCATGCAGGATTGTGTGTAAAATCGTGTACATGCAGGTGTGTGCACGTGTATACACAGGTGTGTGCATGCAGGTGTCTTGTGTGTCTGCGCACGTGCACGTGTACGCAGGTGTGTGTGCGGGTGTGTGCGTTTCGCACTGACGTGGTCTCATCAGCACCGGGGTGGGAGGAGCCGGCGATCTCACCCACCGGCCGCTCCGGTGGTTTCTGCGACCTGGCGGAGCTGGCGCGCGTGTCACTCTGCACACTCGTGCGGGTCTTTTAACGTCGGCCCTCTATGAAGCGGCCACTGAACAGATGAGGCTGGCGGCCCCGCGGGCCCGAGTGTCCCCACCAGCTCGGAAGTTTCCGGGTGACCCCAGGGGACATAGTGCCACCTCCAGAGCCGCGGTGAGGAGAGGACGCCAATGCAGGAAGGCCTCAGCCCAGCTCCTGGCCCGGAAGGCGTTGGCAACGCCAGGTGTCCTGGCCCCTGTCCTTGTCCTCGTGTGTCACTTTTAGCTTAAGCTCCCTTGTTTCGGCTCCTCAGGACGGGCCCAGGCCTGTTTCTACAGCAGCGGCTCTGGCCGGGATCGGGGCTCCGCGAACCGGGCGGCGACGCCCTCTGCTGGGCGTGGAGAAAACACCAAGCCGGGCGACCGGGCCGGGTACCGGACCCGCCGGGGCCAGAGGACGCGCTGGGCGGCGCGGACCCACCTGCAAGCGGGGAAGGGACCTCCGAGGAGGGGTCCCATCAGACCCGCCCTGCCCGGCCTGGGTAAAGAAAAGCGGAGCTGCTTCCCACGTGGGGTGGGGATGCGAGTGTTCCTCCAGCGTCGCTGGGCATCGGATGACTAGCTGTGCCCCCGCCACGGCCCCCTGCGTCTGGGGACGCGCGGTGTCCCCAGGAAGCAGCCCGGGCCCGAGCCTGCCCGCTGCATGGCTTCCAGGCTCAGTTCCTTGTCGTACGACCTGAGCTGTTTCCAGCTTCTCACTATTATGAATAAACCTACTAAAGGCATCTCATACAAGGCTTTCCGTGGGCAAATTGTTTTTATTTCTCTTCAGTAAAAACCTAGGAGTGGAATTCTGGGCCATAAGGTAGGCGGATGTTTAACTTTGAAGAAATTGCCAAGCAATTTTCCAAAACGATTCTACCATTTCACACACTCCCCCGAACAGCATGAGTCCCAGCCGCCCCGCGCTCTTGCCAACACCGGGTTTTGTCTGTATTTGCAGTTTTACTTGTTGGGTGTGAAGCGGCACCGCAGTGTGGTTTTTAAGTCAAAATCCCCTGGTGACTAGATGGCGGGTTTCCATCCACCTGCTGGCTTGCTACAGTCCCCTTGCGAAATGCCTATTCAAGTCTTTTACCCATATTTTATTTTATTTTTTGCCTTTCATTATTGATATGTAGGAGTTCCTTATATGTTCTGGATGCAAGCCCTCTGTCACATACATAGTCTTCTATCTCCTCTTTTTTGTATTGATTCAATGTGTTGTGTAATTGTGTGCTCCGGTAATCACGGTATATGTATTCAACTTACTACAATCTACTTTTTTTTATTAACCATGAGTCCCTATTAATATGTACAATTCAAATTTAAAAAAATTTTTATTTTATATTGGAGTATAGCTGATTAACAATGTTGTGTTAGTTTCAGGTGTACAATCTATTTTGAATTAATATTATACCTTACATATAATGTAATAACCTTACAACAACATGATTTCATTTACCCCCACCCGTCTGTCCGGCTACTGTGAGCATGTATATACTCACACGTCTACTTAGGTTATAAGCTCCACAATTTATCATTTTTGCTGTCGGTTGTCTTTACACCCACATGCTCACCATTCCCAACGCCCTCTGCATCCCTTTCGCAGACGCTACTCTCCTGTGGTGTAATCGGCCTTCAGCTTCACAGCTTCCTTCGGTACTTCTTTTTTTTTAAATTTATTTATTTATTTATTTATTTATGGCTGTGTTGGGTCTTCGTTTCTGTACACGGGTTTTCTCCAGTTGCGGCAAGCGGGGGCCACTCTTCATCGCGGTGTGCGGGCCTCTCACTGTCGCGGCCTCTCCTGTTGCGGAGCACAGGCTCCAGACGCGCAGGCTCAGTAGTTGTGGCGCGTGGGCTTAGTTGCTCTGCGGCATGTGGGATCTTCCCAGACCAGGGCTCGAACCCGTGTCCCCTGCATTGGCAGGCAGATTCTCAACCACTGCGCCACCAGGGAAGCCCCCTTCGGTACTTCTTGTAAAGCAGGTCTGCTGGCAATTCATTCTACCACTTTTATCTGAAAATGACTTTATTCTACCTTGAAGGATATTTTCACTGGTTGTAGAACTCTGGGTTCATGTTTTTTCTTTCGTTTACTTTAAAGATGGTTTTCTGTTGACGTCAAGCTTCCACTGTTTCTGATGAGATGCAGGGTACCATTGGTACCACTGTTTCCCTATATCGAATGTGTCTTTTTCCTCTGGTGGCTTTTGCAATCTTCTCCTTCTATTCTCGGATATTTAAATATGATGTGTCAAGGTGTGGGGTTTTTTTTTTTTGTCTTTATTCTGGTTGGGGTCTCTGATCTTCTTGGATCTGTGGTTTGGTGTTTTTAATCAAATTTGGAAACATATTAGCCATCATTTATTTAAATGCTTTTTCTGCCTCATTCTCTTTTCTTTTCCTTCTGTGACCCAATTACATGCATGTTAGACTGCATTATATTATTCCTCACTCATGGAGGCTCTGTTCACCTTTATTGTAAACGTTTTTTTAACATATTTATTTATTTTTGGCTGCATTGGGTCTTCGTTGCTGCACGCGGGCTTCCTCTAGTTGTGGTGAGTGGGGGCTACTCTTTGTTGCGGTACATGGGCTTCTCATTGTGGTGGCTTCTCTTGTTGCGGAGCATGGGCTCTAGGTGCACGGGCTTCAGTAGTTGTGGCACGGGGGCTCAGTAATTGTGGCTCACGGGCTCTAGAGCGCAGGCTCAGTAGTTGTGGCACACGGGCTTAGTTGCTCTGCAGCATGTGGGATCTTCCCGAACCAGGGATCGAACCCGTGTTCCCTGCATTGGTAGGCGGATTCTTAACCACTGTGCCACCAGGGAAATCCCTATTGTAAACTTTTTTCCCCCTTTCTGTGCTTCAATTCAGGTAATGTCTATCGGTCTATCTTCTAGTTCACTGATTCTTTCTTCTGGATTGTCCAGGTAGCTCTTGATCCCATGCAATAGATTTGTGAATACAGATATTTTCCTCTTCAGGTACAGGATTTCTATTTGGCTCCTTTTAGAGTTTTCCTAGCTTTCCAAATCTCCCCATCTCATTGTTCATTACACACATATTTCCCTATAGATTCTGATCATAGCTACTGTAAAGTTTACATCTGTTAACTCCAATATTTGCACTGTCAGCCTATTTCTACTTGCTATTTCTTCTCTTGATTATGGGTCACATTCGCCTGCCTGTTTCCCCAGGTGTTTAACTCTCTGGTCAGTTCCTTCAGCCTCTCAGTTGTTGTTTGTCTCTGGGTCCCTGGGATCTTGTCCCCTGTGTGTGCACTTCAGGAGCTGGACAGGACTTGAAAGAAGTTAATAAGGAGACGTTGGGGCTCCCCCTTCTGGGGTTCCCTCCTTCCTAGGGTAGTCCCCTTCCATTTCTAGAGACTCTGCAAGCCCCAAACTCTTACCTTGGACTCCCCGGTCCAACCAGCCTGCTGCCTCCATTTGAGTGTCATGCCCATGTGACACAGGATGGGGAGTACCCTCAGAGAAAACGTCAGATAAACATGCATTCGGGGGTTGCATCCCCCCCACTTTCCACCTGCCCTTGGCCCTTGTCCAACACCTTTAAACAACTGTGTACTTTTTTAAGCATTGCATCCAGAGTTCACGATTATTATCAGCAGGAGGGTCAGTCTAATGTAAGTCTCTCCACCAGTATCAGAAGCCAGAAGTCAAGAGGCAAAACATTTAAAGACAATTTCAATGCAAAGTGTTCCATCGGAGCTTCTGCAGCCCTCACCAGCCCATGACAGAGTCAACCCCTTTCTGCTGACGTAGGAACTCAGACCCCAGCAGCCTCCTCAGGCTGTGGTTTGGGGTCCCCAGGAGCTTTGGCACGCTGTTCCACCAGCCACAGGCCCCTCCCTGCTGCGGGGAGCTGCCACATTCTCCCTGCCTCCACTTAAGCCCCTGCCATCTGCTGCCTTCCGGGGTGGTCACTCCTTTCGTTTCTGCCCCGCCCTCTCTCTTCAGGGCTCAGACCAGGGCCTGGATCTGGACTCCTCTGGTCCTCCCCTTCCCCATGCACCCCCACCCCAGTGCCACCGAGATGCTGGCCGTAACTTCCTCCTCCTGGGTCCCACCTGCAAATCAGCTTATGCAGCTCGACGTCTGGGGCCAAGGCTTGGCAGCCGGCTATTCATGTAAAGGTCCAGCCCTGTTGCCCCATGCACACCTCACCGTCCAGGGCGATAAGTGATTTCAGAGGAACAGCACAGGCACCCAGAGATGGGACGGTCCCTAGAGCCAAAGGAGAGCCTCAGGCCAGGGACAGTGTGTAGTGAGAAACTCCGGAGGTCCCTAGAGTTTGCTTTGGAGTTCAGAGCCTGACCGGGGGGAGCAGGGAGGGCTCCCCGGAAGAGATGTCATAGCAGCTGGACCTCCCGGACGGGCACACTGGGGCGTGGGGGAGGGGCGGCACAGGTGGTAAGAAGCGCTCTATGCAGATGACCCCCTGACTCACGTGCAGTGAGGCTGGGAAAGCGCAGCGCTGGCGGGAGGGTCCCGACCTGGCGCCTGGAGCGTGCAGGGTCTGGAGCCGCATGGGTGGCCGTCCTGAGGGTCTCCGTTCACGCGTGCTCTTGGCCCCCTTCTCACCGTCCCAGACATTTGGCGCCGCAGACTGGGAGGTTTTCCACATCGGGGAGAGGGTGTTTCTCGCCGTCGCGAATAGTCACCGCTACGACGTGGAAATGCAAGTGCAAAACGACTCCTACGTCATCAACTCCGTCATCTATGAACTGAATGTCACCGCGCAGACGTTCGTCAGGTTCCAGGAGATCCGCACATGCAGGTACCAGGGCGCGGGGTAGAGGGGCGGGGCAGGGATCCAAGGGTGCCCGCTTCCCGCCCGGCAGCCCACAGACGGCAGCGCGCCTGTGCCACCCGGAAGCCACGGGTGCCACCCCCGCCCCGCTTCCTGGAGGTGTGACGTGGTCTCACTCCCCACTCCCTGCAGACCTACTTTCTCCAGGGCCCGCTGAGTGATTGCAGCTCCTGTTGTAATCTTGACTCTGCTTTCAAACGATGTGGCTTGTGTGTGTGCTTTTTACAATTCAGTGTTTTTACATTAAATTCACAGGTGTGTGCAACCATCACCACAGTGACTTTAGAATATTTTCATCTCCTCAAAAAGAAACCCCACCCTTTAGCTATCTTTGCCTCTCCCCCCACCTCCCCAGCCTCTGGCACCCACCAGTCTGCTTTCCGTTCCTCTGGGTTTCCCCGTTCTGGACATTGCCTGTGAATGGAATGCATACGATGTGGTCTTTTGTGTCTGGCTTCCTTCACTCGGCATGTTTTCAAGGCTCATCCACGCTGTACCTCAGTGCTTCACTCCTTTTAAAGACTGAGTAATATTCCGCTGTATTTATTTACCACACTTTGTTTATCCCTCATCAGCTGATGGACATTTGTCCGTTTCCACCTTTTGACCAAATGGTGTGGTTCTGAAGAATAAAAATATGCTTCATATTACTGTCAGCGGGCTTACTGTCGTGCTGCTTTAGAGGAAGAACAGTAAGTAACGCCAGACGTTCACTTCCTCCTGGATTAAGCTGAAGCAGCTTCTGATGTGAGCTGTGGGGCAGACAGTTTCATTCAACACTTTGCTGTTTGCTTCTTTTCCACGGCCTCGGTTTTAGAACCCAGCTGCGACTGGCAGAATACCGCACGGGGACCACACGGCTGCCCTGCTGCCCACAGCCACACCTCGTGCTGCCCCTCAATGAACATGGTCATGGCCACCACTTTTTTTAATGACCGAATCGTGACTGGCCATGGCTGGAAGTGGCCTGAGACAGGATCCCAAACAATAGAAGAAGGAAGCAGTGATGAGCCCCAGGGCCCCCACTGGCCTCGGCCCCCCTGCATGTCCCCAGGGACCCCCGTGGGCCCTCTCACATCCAGGGTCCTGTAGGAGCTCTAGGCCGGCACCCTCAGTGCCCCACTGAGAAGGAGCCCACAGGTGAGTATCGACCAAGAGAGAATGGCCCTCTACTGCCTGAATAAGCCATAACCCTGAGGCCACTGGATGCAGATGCACCGGCCTGACCTTTGGCATCCAAGTGACTCCCACTTGCTGCAAGGCTGTGGCCTCAGTTTCCTCATCTGTAAAGTGGACACAGGACAGTAATGCAGTAATCAGAGCGGTGACTGGGGAACATGGCTGATGCCCAGTTGGCCTCCTTGGATAGACAGCGCTCTGGGATGTCCTTCCTGGAAGCCCTCTGTCAGACCCCTGGGAACTGAGCCATCTCTGAGCACAGACTCGCCCTTAGCAAGTTCAGGAGGCACTTGTTGAAGACAGGATGCAGTGGTCTGTTTGCAGTAAGAACCACAGCTTGCAAATGTAGGGGAATGTCTCTATGTCAGCAGACCCTGCTGGCACCTGAACGGGTGTCAGGGAAGGAGCGGGTGAGTGGGTGACCTCACGGCCAGTGTCCTCAAGTTCCCGCCTCCAGAGGGTGCTGCAGGCCTTCATGGAGTGACCACAAGCTTGGGACTGTTCCTCTATTTCAACCTCTTCTAAGTGAGTGACTTTTGCACCCATGTTCATAGCATCAGCGTTGACACTTGTAACCCAAGTGTCCATAGACAGAGGAATGGATAAACAGAATGTGGTCCATCCTTACAATGGAATATTGTTCAGCCTCAAACAGGAAGGACATTCTGACAACTGTGAAAACACGGATGAACCTTGAGGACATGATACTCAGTGACATAAGCCAGTCAATAAAGGACAAATGCCGTACGATCCACTGATATGCGGTCCCTGGAGGAGCCAGATTCATAGGGACAGACAGCAGGACGGTGGGGGCCAGGGGCTGGAGGAGGGGATGGGAGGGAGTGTTTCATGGGGATGGAGTTTCAGTTTGGCAAGATGGAAAAATTCTGGAGACGGATGGTGGTGATGGTTGCACAACAGTGTGAATGTGCTTAATGCCACTGAGCTGTGCGCTTAAAAATGGGTGAAACAGACAGTTTTGTGTTATGTGTATTTTAGTACAATTAAATTTTTTTAATTTAAAAAAATGAACAATTAATTTGCATTTCCCGGGAATAGACCAACTGGCTGTGTGACTGAGAAAATCTCTCCCCCTTCTGTGGATTTTGGAAGTGGGACCTACCCCCCTGAATTCTGAGATTGGGGGGGGACTGGCTGGACTCCAGCCCCCCGAGTTCCATGGCAACATCTCCGAGTCCTGTGTCCTAATGTCCGCTCACTTGCTTTTGCAGTGCTCTGGACTGGGAGTTCTTCTCAGTGGGAGAAGATTATTTCCTGGTGGTTGCAAACTCCTTCGACGGAAATACCTTCTCGGTAAACAGTATTATTTACAGGTAAAGGCCCTGCCCCTCCTCACCACCTCGGTTCACCTGGGGTGTGCTTGCCTTCCCCACTGGTGACCACAGGCTCAGAGCGAGTCACAGGTTATCGGGCCCTGTGTGTCACCTGGCACGCAGCGCACCTGAGTGCAGGCTGAGTCTGGGTGATGCCCCTGGGTTAGCCAGGTGACCACTAGTCTCGCTGATGCTCACGACTTTGGATTCTGGCCAGAGATGCAGTGTGTGGATACACTAATTTGAGAGTTAGTCGTATATTATCCTGTTAAATGTTTCCATCCAGGCCTATGGTAGATCCCTCTGTTTTTCATGTGTCCTTCAATAAAATTTTACACTTCGTCATAGAGGCACTGTGGTGTTCGCAATACATTCACTTCTGGGAGTTTTCCGAGTTGTAAGCACATGTCCATTTCCATCTGCGTATCCTGACAATTAATTGTTGTGTCTGGCCATCCAGCCACGTTATCTCTTTCAGTTCTAATGGTTTCCTGAAGAAATGTCTGTGGGAGCTCTAGAAGGATAACTACGCCTACAAATAAAAGCAACTTTGCCTCTGTATTTCTAATGTTTTTACTGCTTGTCTAGTTTTCTCAATTAGCTAGAAATTCCAGGATGATTTCGAATCGTAGGAGCAGTGACCGGCCATTCCGTCCGACTGATGTGATGGAAACGGTCTGGGCGTTACACAGTTTGACAGGATGTGAGCAGTCTCGCCCCGCTGGCACTCTTTAGTGCCTGGCGTGCATCTTCCCGGTCAATCTGTTGACATAATGATTTATGAGAGGTGACCTTGCACTCCGGGACGATTTCCACTTAACGAGGATGTGCAATTATTTAACGTGTCACTGGCTACCAATCATTATGATTGATTTCAGATTTTTGTATCTGTAATAGGAAATGAAATTGCTCTGTGATTTCTTCTGGACACTTGATATGGAACCTAACTTAATAGGCACACCACCTACACCTGTGGGCTGGGATAGTTTGAACAGTAGGACTTATCTGTTTTCTTTACGATGTGGTTAAATTCAGTTACAAAGCCGTCTCGGCCTGGTTCCTTTTCAATAGTGTTTGTGGAGCAGCTTGTCCAGTCTCCCCCGTGGCTATTGGTTTAATCAAGTTTTACGTCTCTTCCTGAGACAAGTTTGCTTACCCATACTTTATTAGAAAAATCATCAATTTTCTTTAGACTTTCTAATTAATTGCTGTTTTCAACAAGACAAAGTAATTTTAAAATTTTAAGTAGTTTAAAGCTTTTTAAAATTTTAAGTAATTTAAAATTTAAAAAAATTTTAATTAATTAAAAAAAATTTTTAATTTTAAGTAATTTTTAAGTTTTAAGTAATTTTTAAATTTCAAGTAATTTTTAAATTTTTAAAATTTTAAATAATTTTAAAACTTTAAGTAATTTTAAATTTTTAAGTAATTTAAAATTTTAAAAATTTAAGTAATTTAAAAATTCATGTGGAAGAATAAATTTTCAAAGATGGCCAAGAAAATGTTGAAAAGGAGAGTAGTGAAGGAGGTCCTGACAGCATGCAAATAAAGCAGTATGATTTTTGCTAAACATAAACAAATACGTAGAAGGAGTAGAATACAGTCCAGAAAAGAGCCGATCTTTCACAATCATCTAGTGTGATAATGCTATATTTCAGCTCAATGAGAAAAAGATGAATTAATAAAATAATTTCCTGTCCATCTGGAAGAAAACACACCTATACCTCTGCTTCATATTATACACAAAGTAAATTTTATAAGGAGCAAACACCTAAATGTCAAAAATTCAACAACAGAAATATTAGAAGAAAAGCTAAGATGACTTTGTAAAACCTCAAAGTTCTACAGAGAAGATGTGAGACCTTGCATAGGCTGGAAAGAGGCCGCCAGGCCGACCACCTACATCAAAAGTTTTTTATGGAAAGGGCGTCCCATTCAAAATCAAAGGACAAACTGTCCACCACACATATGGCAGAACAGGAACTCCACAAATTAATAAAAGATTTTTTTTGAATCTGGAAAAATGGGCAAAAGATATGAATAGGGGTCTTCAGAACTAAAAATGGACAATGTGAATAAACACGTTAGAAGTTGTTGTTGCAGAGCGCGAGGATGACGCATTTCCCCATCTGTTTGGACGCTGTTTAAAGACCCACAGTGCTGAGTGTGTGTGTGTGTGTGTTGGGGGGGGGCTGGCCCTTCCCCACCAGGACAAGAATCACCCCAACCTTTCCAGAAAGTCATCTGGAAAAACATTTAAATTAAGACTACAATGGCTTTTGATCCAAGCGGCCCACTCTGGGGCCTCCACCCAATGGAAACAGCTACCTGTCGATAAATCCCTTTTGAAGGGCAAAACCTAGAAACCGCTGGCTGTGCCGGGGCAGGACGAAGGGCTGGGTGCAGCGTCCTCGTGTGGGAGCGGGGGTCACAGAGCCGTGTGCCGGCCGTGGGGTTCCTGCATCCAAAGATGGGTGCCATACCCGAGTGGTGCCAGGTGTGTGTCTGAGGGCCGTGCGTCACTGTCAACCCCAGCAGTGCAGAGGGGGCTTCAGCTCGGACCCCGCTATTAACCCACCGGAGCCCCTCCCCATCCCCCGCCCGATGGAGGCATCCGAAGGCACTCTGGGCCGGGAGCAGGACCCTGGGTGGATCAGAGCAGCTGCGGGGTCTTGCACAGGGCAGGTTCCCCCTTCCCGGCCTCAGTTTCTTCATGCAGGCTGAGAAGGCCCCTCCTGGCCCAGCTCCCCAAGATTGTAAGCTGGGGGGATTGTGAGGCTGGAATGCTTGGCCCCTCCATGCTGTGCCCGGTGGGAGAAGCAGGTGAAGAAGGCCTGGCAAGGATCACAGGGGGGGGGGTGTCCAGTGGGAGCCCCGACGCCCAGGCACCTTCTCCTCTCAGAGCAGCCTGGCACCGGCGCCCCTGCCCCGAGGCTGACAGTGTCTCTCCCCACAGGTGGCAGGGGTACGAAGGCTTCGTGGCCGTGCACAGCCTCCCGACCTTCGGCTGCAGGGACTGGGAGACCTTCCGCACGGCTGCCGGCTCCTACCTGGTCTACTCCAGCGCCAAGGAGCCGCTGTCCCGGGTCCTGAAGCTGAGGACAGGGTGATGGGCCCAGAGACCCAGGAATGGGACCCATCTGGCCGCACCCCAGAACCCCACCTGAGAAGGAACCTCCGGGGAGGGGGACGAGCCTGGGAGAAGCTGTGGCTTCCAGAGCCACCACCTCGCCACCCCTGGCTCTTGTCCAGCCGGGGATGTTTTCACTTCCACCCCAGTAACCATGGTGGCCGGACTCATGTGGCTCTGTGGGTGTCCAGGTGGAAGGCCAGAGCTGCCCCTGCAAGTCTGGTGTCCTGCAGGGATTTCACTTTAAAGGAAAAGTTCATACAAAGTTTTACCTCAAAAACAGCGGGGCCTGGTCACCTTGCCGTGGTACCCACCACGTGGCCAGATGCTCGGCTCTGCTTGGGGAGCCCAGACATGGGAACCGGCTTGATGCTGTTTGACATATTTGTACCAGCTATTTATTGTATTCTGTCTATACTGAAATGTATTTATGATGCTCTCTACAAAAAGCTCTGCTGCGTCTGTGTGTTTCTGGCGGACACTCGACCCTCATCGAGAGCAATCACGGGGCCGTAGCACGCACTCTGCCGCCACGGCCCGATGTGCCCTTGGGTCCCTGGTCACCAACACGCCTCTCCTCTGCAGGAGCTTTTTCCTCCAGCCTCAGTTTACCCATGAATGCAGTGGGGTAGGGTCAGGTCAGCAATCCCAAGCATGCATGGCACGGGTCTTGTCTCCTCCCTGAGACACACCCATGGGAGACCCCGGGTCGATGGGACCCTCTTGCCTCTGCACCCAGGCTGGCGTCCCCGGTCATCGTGGCTGGCCTTGTGGGTGTACCGGATGGACTTGAAGTGCCAGCGCTCGTCTAGCTCCTCCCATGTCCAATGCCCTGAACCTACACCGGCCGTGGGCCTCCTGCCTCCCTGGGATGGCTGCTAGGTGTGACATGACACCACCCCAGGAACTAGGGGAGGAGGAGGGGAGGTGCCATCAGCACCGGGGAGCCTCCTCGGTGGAAGGGGAATTCTCCATGCCAGGAGCTTTGCTGGGAAGACCCTGTGGGGTCCTAATCCAGCCAGGAGACCACAGGGCAGTAGCCAAGCCAGGCCTATTCCACTACCCAGGCCCCGCCTGCTCTAGGATGGGATATAGGAGCCAGGACCTCAGCAGCAGGAAGGCCCCATGCTTGGTCTAATGTTCTGCTCTTTCCGTCTCGAAATTCTGGCTGATTTTTGCCCAGGATCACACAGCCAGGGGCACGGTGGCAGCTCCAGGCAGCCAGAGTCCTGGCTTTCCGTGGTCGGTTCCACGCGAGAACTGGGGAGGCCCAACTTCCCAGGAAGGAAAGCTACGTGAGCCGGCTCCGTGTCTATCCTGACCAGATTTGGGATCTCAAGACTGTGACCAGGGCCCTCTTGAATTCCCAAAGTGGAGATTTTTCTAGAGCCTCCTTCAGGCCAGTAGCTGAGCCATGTGCCTCGGCAGGCTGAGGCTGACCTTGGACAAGGATGTCCCCTGCCCGGGAGAATGTCAAAGAACGGGCGGTGGGGAGGGGGGTTCTGGGGCCAGGCCAGGGCACCTGTGTGAGAGAGACGGCCCAGGTCTAGGACGCCCCCGGGGCAATTCCGTGCCCTTGTATACGCTGCGTGCTTTGGAGAAAGAGGATGTGCCCCGTCACTCCAAGTCAGGTCCTGCTGCTGCAGTCCCGCATCCCTGCTGGACCCACATGTCCTTACTGTCATGGTCCCTAGGCCTGGCTGTGTCCCTGCCCTGGGCAGCCGGGGGCCCCAGCGGGCCTGGCCCAGGGGTTATGGATCTGCTGGTGCAGGGAGGGTGGGCCGAGGGTGCCAGACAGAAATGCAGGATCCCTAGTTAAACTTGAATTACAGATAAACAATGAATGCTTTTTAAAAAAAATACATAGCCCCAGTGTTGCATAGAATATATACTAAAGGAGTTCTTGGTGTTTATCTGAAGTTCAGATTCAAGCAGGCTTCCCATTTCGATTTTGATTTGCTCAACCGTCCACCCTCCCTGAGAGGGACATTTGGTCAGCTGGGGGCTCTGATTTTAACCGGGATTTGAGGCAGGGCCTGAGCAGCCCGTGAGAGGGACAGAAGGAGGGTCACGGGCCAGGGGGCCTGCGGAGAGGCAGCTGCAGTCAGGGCTGGCTGGGGGCTGGGGTGCCACGTCACCTCCAGGCTCCTTGCACAGGTGGACCCCCGGAAGGGCCCCCAGAGGCAGGGCACCCACACAGGAGAGGGGCAGCCTTCCGGGCCAGGAGCACAGCAGGGCCTCCGAGACCCCTGTCTCCACGCCTGGGATGGTTGCCTTTGTGTGTCTGGACGAGACGAACACTTGCATCAGTGGACTCTGGGTACAGAGATCGCCCTGTGTGATGTGTGGGGCCTCACGCAATCAGTGGGAGGGCTTCCCCAGCAGACCGCCCCGGGCCCGGCACTGCGCGTCGGCTCTCCCAGCTCTCCCCCAGGTCCACCTCCCTGCAGGTTTGGGGCTCGCAGCCGCCACAATCCCCCGAGCCAGTTCTGATAACATCTCCTCTCTACACACAGTTTTCCCGGAGAGTCCTCCACCCCCAGCCCCCGAGGACACAAGGCTCAAACGGGCAAAGGCGCCCGGGAGTCAGGACAGCTGGGTCTAGTCCCGTGGCCGAGCCCTCAGTGTCCCCACGTACCCATGAGGGAGGGGTCAACTGGGCGCTGTCCGTGCTCCCCAAGCACCCATCCTACGTGGCTTCTCTCTCCCTTGGGTGACCCGGTTGTCCAGCTGGTGCCCAGGGAGGAAGAAGGCAGACGACAGACACCAGTGCCGCCAGCGCAGCAGCAACAGAGGGAGCGACCACCTCCTGTCCCTGCCCGGGGCTTCGTCCTGACCAAGTGGTGCCACCGCATCCCTGGACAATGTCCGATCTCTGCTCCACTGGGCGGAAACAGAAAAACATAAATCAAGATCTGTGTAAGTTATGAATGCAAATCAGAGGGGGAACAGCGCAGACAGCATGACAGTACTTACATCTTTCCAAGTCAGCTTTCGGGCTTCTGTCCTATTGATAAACATTCCGAAGGCGCATGCGGCTCCCGGAAGTTTGCACGCGGTGTGACGTGACCACATTCTTGTCCCTTTGACACCCATGTCATATTTCTTCAAAGCCACATCCTGGGGTTTGCTGGGCTGGTCATCCTTTGTTAATGCACAGAGATGCAATGGCCTTTACTGTGATAAACAACACTTCAAGAACATCTTTGCACAAACTGCATTTCTTTGCAGTTTCTTCTTCAGGGTCATGATTTCCTGGAGAAATAGCGTCTGTGACAGTTTTTGCATTTTCTTACCTCCGGGCCTCCCCTCCCTGAAATCCGATCCAGGGGAAGGATGACCATATGTGCGAATCGCACCTCTTCCACCAGCTATCCCCACCCACCCCCACCCCCACCCCCCCCACCCCCCACCCCCGAGACCAGACTTTACCTACTTCCCCGTCTGCCAGGTGTGTCAGTGCAGTGTTGCTGGCAAAATTATCTCGTTTTCACTGTGGTCACAGCTCCTGGCCTTGGGGGTTGCTGGACTTTTCCTGTAGGCACCCCTTAACCTCGCCACCAGCATACAGCCCTACCCTCTGGCACACTCACACACACACACACACACACACACACCCCTTCCCACACGTGCACACATCCCCCCCACATGCTCACACACTCACAAACTCCTACACATGTGCACACACACGCACCCACACGCGTGCGCACGTCTTCTGGTCCCTTCCAGCCAGGGGCTGTGTCTCGGGCCATTCCCGAGTCTGCCCGGTGGTCTGGGTGGCCATAGCTGTCCGCTCACACTCTGAGTGCCCACTGTGCGCCAGCGGCCCGGCTGGGCCTGGGGACACACACGTGACCACGCAGTCTCGGCCACACCTAAACCGTCAAGTAGCTGGAGCCCAGCTTCCTCATGGGGGCCTCCAGGCTCTGCAGGGCCGCCGGCCGCCTGCCCGCCTAGCCGCTCCTCCCCAGGCTGACCCGCCTGTCCTTCGTCCCCTCGGCTCACGGCCGGAGCTGGCTCGCTGCGCCTGCACCCTTCACGCTCGTCTCACCTGCTTACGTTACTAAACAGCCTTTATGGAAGTTCAGATGCTCACGTCTGCTGACTCATTGGTGTCTGCTCCGCTTCTGGAACTTCGGAGAACGTGCTCCGGGGGCTCCCAGGTTCCTCACGGAGCAGGTGCTCCAGGGGCTCCCGCGTTCCTCACGGAGCAGGTGCTCCAGGTGTGCGTCGCTGAGAAGGCACAGCCCAGCAGGACAGTGAAGAGCACAGCTTTCCTGTCAGACTGAGAGCGCTTACTACCCCGGGTTTTCCACTCACTGTTTGAACTTGAACAAGTTACCGAACCCTCCCAGGACCCTCCTCCCTGGGACGTGGGTGCCCTGCAGCCCCAGCACAGCTCCCGGACCCGTGGGTGGGCAGTAGGAGCCCCCGCATTCTTGTCACTTACTTGCCCACCTGTTTTCCTGAACAAAGTTGGACTTAAAATCACACTTGAAAGAAAACCCTGAGCCTGTCCTACTTTTGATTGTAGACTCATTGATTTAAACCACATGCCAGCAAATCAGAGCTGTCAGTAACGCACAGTGCCCAAGGACAGCTTAGTCACTGACGGAAAGACAGTCAATATGGAGAGCCCTTAAGATAATCTGCTATGCCAGAAACATGTGAGCAAACCCAGACGAAAAGAAAGGGTGTCTCAGAGAGCCCTGTGGTTCTTTTTATGACTCAAATATTATTTTTAATTGTGTTGAGGACCCTTATCTTTGCTTAATTTTATTTTGATTTAATTGATTTAATTTAATTAAAAACGCACCGACCTTAAGTGTTCTGTTCACTGAGTTTTGCCAATTGTACAGTCCGTGGAACCGTCCCCCAAACAAGGCTGGGGGTGTTTCTGCCCCCCAGAGTCTCCTGTGCTCCATGGGCCACCCGCCTTCACAATCTGCTGTCTGTCGCGGGAAGTTCTGCCCATCTCGGGAGTCCCTTCCGTGGGACCACGCAGCGCACTCTGTTTCCCTCACTCAGCTCAGTGTTTCTGACATTCATCCGAGCTGTTGCAGCCGCAGGCTCTTTGCTTTCACTGCTGGTTTTTGCCGTTCGCTTGGTGGCTTTAGTCCATCGTATCAATAGCCCATCATTGCTCCTACTGATCTGCTTTGGGATAGCAAAGCAGTGTTTCTGTTTGGGGTTACTGTAACCATCATTGAACAATTTTGTGTGGATACATGTGTTTACTTCTCCTGGTAAATATCTGGGAGCCGGACTGCGGGGTCATAGGGTCGGTGATGGCTTCGCTTTGTAACAAACTACCAAGCTGTTCTCCAAAGCTGGGACCCACTTCCACATCTGTAATTCCCATAATGACAAAGAAGCTCTCAGGCCAGAGACCAGCAGTATATTTACCATGAGACACTCGAGCCCTCAGATTATAATCAGGGACGTGCCCAGGGGGCCTCATGGTGCCACTGTTTATGTACCAAAGTCCAGGCAGTTCTGGCCTCTGCAGTGAGAGCAAAAGACAGAGAGACACGATGTGAGAAAGGAGACAAAGTGTGATGCCCTGCGGACGGTCTCTTTGCTGATGGAAACTACTAGAAACAGCACAAGAACTTTGTGAGTTCTGTTGACCATTAAGCGTGTATAAGGATCCGAGCCCACCCTCCCTGTCCTACCTCATTTCCATGGAGAGAGGACAGCAGACTAGCACCACCTGCATGTCCGCAAAGCAACGGGCGGCCCCCACCTTAGTGTCCAGTGTGGCTGTGACAGATTATCACACACTTCATGGCTTAAGACAACAGGACTGCGTTGCCTCACCATCCTGGAGGTCAGGGGTCCCACCCAGGTCTCACTGGGCCAAAGTCAAGGTGTGGGCAGGGCTGGTTCCATCTGAGGCTCCAGGGGAGAATCTGTTTCCTGCCTTTTTGAGCCTCTAGAAGCGCCCAAATCCTTGGCTCTCGGCCCCTCCTCCACCTTCAAGGCCGGCGGTAGGCAGTGGAGTCTTCATCACCCCCCCCCCCCGGACCGCTCTCTGCTGTCTCCCCTTCTGCCTGTAACGACCCCAAAGGCTGCATTAGGTCTACCTGCAGAGTCCCGGATAACGTCCCTTCCCCAAGGTCAGCTGATTAGCAACCATAATTCCCCTTTGCTATGGAACCGAATGGAGTCATGGGTTCTGGGGACCGGAATGTGGATCTCTGAGGGCTGCATTTTGCCAACCACTCCCAGGGGGTCTGGCCCCTCCCCACTTCTACCACGTGGAACAGCTGAGACCCCCTCCTGCCTGGTGTCCCGGGACTCCTGCTCCCCACGGGCGCGCATCAAGTCGAGAGCTTCCCTCTGGCCGCTGGGGTTGGGATGTGCAAGGACAGAGCTACATTCAGGCAAGTCCCGCAAGGTTTTCATCCAACAGAATGGTAACGTTTGCAAAGATGGACAGTCCCCCTGTACACAGCAGTACCTGCTTAAAACTGTCTGAACTCCTTAGAAACAAACTCTAAGGAAACCATAAAAATCAGACCACAGGATGGAATTCCCTGGCGGTCCAGTGGTTAGGACTCCGCGCTCCCACTGCAGGGGGCACCGGCTCAATCCCTCGTCAGGGAACTAAGATCCCGCAAGCCGCATGGCGTGGCCCTCCCCCTCCCCCAAAAAATAAGACTGTGGGAGATAGATGAAGATTTGGACAAATCTTCAAATTGATATCCTAACATTGTCAAAATTTCCCAAGTTCCAATGCAGTGTTTATGCGATGCCATCAAAATCCCAAAGCTGCCCTTTTTAATTAATGAAGCTCCACCGAACATCTCAAAGAATCAATAGGCAAAAATATTTTGAAAAAGTGAGGGAAAGCTTGGACTCCAGTATGAATTACACTAAAATTAAACAATTCAACCTGGTCTTAGCATAATATGGAAAAGTTAAAGTTATAGATGTTGGAAATAAAAAGAGTCTGGAACAGAATTTCTTTTGCTATTTGGAGGGAAATTTTCTAAAGGTAAAAACAGTGGAAGTAAATGAAGTCAATGAAAAGGGAAGATAGAGGTAAAGAGATACAGTTTGTATATTTGTCAAACACATAACATTGTGTCTTTTAAAAATATAAATAAGTAGAAACGCCAGCACAAACTGAGGAATCATCAGGACTGGAGTCATTCAGACGGTCAGTGCTTTGAACGTGTGAGGAGCCTTTACAAACCAATACAAACACGACGCCCCACGCGGACAAGAGCAAACATTCCCAGCAGGAGAAATCCAAACGGTGCAAAACAGACTAAATTGGTGAGTTACGCCCACAGGTCATCCAGCGAATGTCACAACCCCAGGTGCTCCGGGGCCGGCCGCGGTGACCAGGACCTGCCCGGGTCCTTCTCTTGGGGCTGCTAAACAGTTAAAAACTGAGCAAAGCACTTATTCTGTTTGCAAGTTACTGGCTTGGAAAACCTCAGTCTTGGTGTCTTCATTACTGTGCCATCCAGACTGACAGGCTCTGACTCCAAGGCGACTTCTCAGCCTGGGGCAAGGACGGGAGGGTTGGCACCCACTCCGCGCCCTTGATCCAGTGACCCCTGCAAGACCGCTAAGCCCAGGGGAGCCTGGAGGGGAACTGGGTCCTGCTGACCATAAGCTGGGCCACCCTCTGGCAACACCACTAACCCCGGGTGATAACCACCCCCCAGAGAGACAGCAGGACCCGGTCCTTCCGGCCAAGCAAGGCCCGCCCTGGCTGGTGCCCCATGGTGGACACAGGGGAAATGCCAGCTGAGCCAAGACAGTGGGGTGCCGAGGGCTCTGGGGAGCAGGACGGCCCAAGGGGGCCTCTTCCAGCTCACCTGTGCGGGCGGAGGACCTGCCCTGGTGGGGCCTGGCAGGGGCAGCAGCTCAGAGCTGTGCCGGGGCGCCTGGATCGGGGCCCGGGTGCCCACCCTGCACACCGCCTCAGACAACAGGCCCCTCAGAGAATTCCAGCGTAGAGGTGACCCTGCCCAGAGATGCCTCCAGGCCCTCATCGCTGACCTTCCGAAGGTCTGAGTGACGTGTGTGTGGCAGGGCAGGCGGAAGGGGGAAGGGCGTGCAGAGCCATGGTGAACATTCCTGTGGGGTCCCTGCCCCGGGCTGGCTGGGCGCTGGGAGTCGGGTGTGACTTTGAGATAAGGGACTTTGAACAGGTGACATCTCAGTGTCCTGACTGTTCTGAGAGCTACACCTGCCACAACTACAAGTCCAGTGACTGAGGTCATCATATGTTTACATAAATGTGTTCTTTTGGGATTTTCTCCGTATTTTAACTGATCTGATGTCACTGCCCGGCTGCAGAGGCTTCATGGGCAGCCGCCGGACGTCTCTCTGCCGTCCACTGCTGCCCAGCAGCCTGGTCACGCCCCAGCTGGGAGCGCGGCAGCTCGCACGACCTTGGGCAAGTGCTCTCAACACTTGGTGCCTCAGTTTCCCCGTTCATAAGTAAGTGTCGGCTGTCAACATGGGCTCTGGTGTCAGCGTTCTAGCCTGGTGGCCACTCTCCACCTACTCCCAGGCTGCTTCTGTCTCTGCTGCTTCTGTAGCCCTTCCTTCAAAGGCCCCCTCCTCTCCAAGAGCAGTTGGGCGCAGAGGGAAGGTCAGCCGGTGGGCTTGTCTCTCCACCTCGCTTTGCACAGAACTCCAGGCAGGTGTGTGGCTGCTTCTGACAGCTGAGTCAACCACGCGCCCGCCCTCTTTCTGGCCAGTGTTGTTGCCATGGCTACAGATGCAGACCCTGGCACACCTGGGTCCCAGTGAGGGAAGCTCCGCTCCTGGCCGGCACGGCTGCACGCAGGACGGGACCCGTGAGGCCAGGCTCTGCTCTGCCTCTAGCTCTGGCCATTCTTCAATCTGGGGCTAAGCCCGGGACTTGCCTCTTTGTTTTGACAACACTCCAGGGCCCAGATGAGGACTTCCAGGCCTGGGTGTCGGAAGGCCCAGATTCCAGCCCCACTCTGCCCGCAACAAGCCAACTCCTGCATCCACCGTTTCTCCCCCTGGACCTCGGAATCTTGGGTTTCTTGTCTGAAAATAAAAATATTCCCGACCGAGCCGGGCCCCCTTGAGAATCCGCTGAGGCGCCCTGTCCCGCGGTACGTGCTGCCCACGTGCCTTCGTGGCCGCTGCTCTTTCCCAGTGGGCAGCCTGCCCTGGGCCCGCCCGGGGGCCTGAGCACTGATTTCCACGCCCGGTTCCTACGAGGCTGTGCAGCTTGGCCACCGCTGAGCCCGATCTCATCCCCAGCAGTCAGCACGTCCTCTGTGGTGCCCCCCGCGTGCAGCCCGCCCCCCGGCCCACCCTCCCCAACTCCGGGCCCGGGCACCCACCCAGAGGCCCTTCCTCCAGGCCGGGTCCAAGCTGCTGCCCCTGAAAAGCTGTCCCTCCTGACACGCGGCCTCCTCAAGATCCCGCACCCAGCCTGGCACGCGGGAGTACCCCAACAGCTGCCCTCAGGGCCCCCGGTTAGGGGTCGGCGAGGCCTCACCTCCCTCCCTAGCCTGTGGGGCGCGAGGCTGAGCGGGGCCCCCAGACGTCCCCTGGGCAAAGGAGAAATGAGTGCGTGTGTGCGTGTGTGAGTGTGTGCGTGCGTACACACTTTGTGGGCACGTCTGCTGGCGGGGGCAAGTGTCCAGTGTATGGCCCTGTGTGAGCATGAATGCGTGCACCTGTGGATGAGTGGGCTTGCCTGGTGTGGGTGTGTGTGCCTGGGTGAGCACGTGCGTACATGTGCATGAGTGTGTGCGTGCACGTGTGTGCACACTGTAGGTGTGCAGTGTGCACGCGTGTGTGGGGACCGTGGAAGCCGGCGGGCTCGGGGTTCCAGCCCTGCTGTGGCCCCTGCACTGTGGCCCTTCCTCTGGGAGGGTACCTCCCATCTCGCAGGGAAGGAAGTAAGGCCAACAGGTGAACAGAGCTCCTGAGGTCACTCTTGGTCACTCTTGGTCACTCGGCCAAGGCATTAAACACGCACTGACCCCAAGAACCGGGACTCAGTGAGGACGAGCAGGGCGGCCACGGAGCTCAGATGGCCATCTGCTCTGAGCACAGCAGCTGCTCTCAAAGTGGGGAGACTATTAGTTCCCCGAAGCTGCTGTAACAGAGGAACACACGCTTAGTGGCCTAAACAATACCAATTTATTTTCTTAAAATGCTGGAGGTCATAAGTCCGCAACAGGTCTCACTGGGTAAAACCAAGGTGTGCGGGGCTGTTTCCTTCCAGAGGCTCCAAAAGAGAATCCATTCCCTGCCTCGTCCAGCTTCTAGGGGCTTCCTGCGTTCCTGCATTCCTTGGCTGGTGGCCCATTCCCGATCTTCACAGGCTCCCGGGATTAGGACCTGGACATCCTTAGGGGCCCACTGCTCTGCCCCCAGGACTGACCTGAAGGGGGAGGTGATGTGAAAGCAGAACTGGCTCACTGCGTGCCAGGCGGGGCCCCTGAGGGACCCCAGCAGCAGTGCTAACACCTCCAAACGGCCAACAGCCTTCTCGGGGCAGGAGCGGGCGTCTCGATTGTAGCTGCTGCCAATGGCCTTGAAGTAAAGACTCTCCCACGGACAACCTCAAGCTGCCATCATGGTGTCGACTGAGTCACAAAATCCCTCAACACCTGACAGTCGGCCTGTTCGAGCCACTCCAGGCGGGCCCAGCACCCCCTGCACCCCGTCCCTGGCCCGGCTCTTCTAGCCGTGGGCTCGCAGCGCTGGCGGCTCCACAACACGGCGGGGTAGGCAGCGAGGGCAGGTCCGGCCCGGGTGGGGTCGCAGAGCCACAGATGACAGAGCCCCTCTGCAGCGGACTTAAGCACAGAGGTTTATTGAGGATTCGCAGACGGTAGGTGGAGAGGACAGTAGAATGGGGTTCGGGGCCAAGCCTCCAGGAAAGACGACTCCAGAAACCGCCCCAGGCTCCTGCCATGGCGGGGAGCTGCCACGAGTCCAGAACATTCCACCTCCTCCACAGTCTGCAGAGCCTCGTCCCCAGGGAACTTAGTCCAGGACCCAAGTCTCGTGCAAACGCATCTTGGACAACGGGCTGCAAGGGAGGCCAGGGAGCACCGGGCACAGGGCTGTCCAGCCCCCGCCTTTATCCCCTCCCCTCCGCCCCACCTCCGCCCTGGAGCAACTTTCCTTTCAGAAAAACACAGCCAGGTTTAACCCCAGTCCCATGTCCAACTTAAAACTGTCGTCCACCCTCCCTGCAGGGGGACTGAGGGACTGGGTCCCCGGGCTGGGGGGCAGTCCCTGGTTCCAGCACCGGGGCCCTTCCCGGAGAGGAACCGTTTCAGGCATCCTCCCAGCCCCAGCCTCGAGGCCCTCCTACAGCCTTGCAGCCGACCTCGAGGAGGGGCCTGGAGTGTTTCTGGGGCAGAGCTGGGGGCCCAGCCCACCAGGGACAGCCTCTGAGTGTCAGGGGGGCTCTGCGGGGGTCTCAGCGGTGTGCCTGCTCATCCCCAATGCTGGACCACCCAAGGGAGCCACTGTGGTGTCTGGGGGCCCCAAAGTCCAAAGAGGAAGGGAGGTGGGGGGTCAGGAGGCTGTGAGTGTGGGGTGTCCCGTCCTAGGGTCAGGATCAGGGGTGGGGCTCTGGTTTCCAAGGGGACCGTCCATGGTGAGGCCAGGGACCAAGAGAGCATGCAGTCTCACCCCGGCCCAGAGCGGCTGGGCAGGGGGACCGGGCTCCCGCGTGGCCCCAGGAGCCCCTCACTGCCCCTCCCCTCCCCTCTGGCCCCCATGGGAAGGCTGAGAGGCCCAGCTGGGTGGCTGTCAGGCCAGTGCACTCACACCGCCCCTCTGCCCCATAAGGAGCCCCAAAGTCATCCCGCCCTGACCCCCAGACCCTGTGAAGTGCTACCTCCCCAGGCAGGAGGGGCTTTGCAGAAGCGGAGCTGTGCGCACGAAGCTCTTTGAGGCCTCTCACCTGGGCTGCGATGACATCCAGGGGCCACCCATGTCCCACAAAGGCTGCCGCCCACTGCCCCCCGGCTGAGGCACCCCTTTGCCGTGTCCCCACCACCGTCAACACGGGTCCCCTCTACGGGGCCGGCTTGACCCCGGCCTCCACAGAACTAGACGACAGCAGATGCCGGCTCATGCCGGCCCATCGGTGCTGGGCTGGAGGTGGAGGGTCCGCCCCAGGGCCCACGGGGTTGGGGATGGGCGTCTGCACTCACACAGGGCAGCAAGGAACTGGGTGGGCCCAGGCAGGGCATTGCCTTCAGCAGTCCCTTGGGGGAGGGGAGAGGAAGACAGAGAAAAGGAGGAAGGGGAGAAAGGGCGAGGGGAGGGCTGGGCTCCCAGACACCAGGGCTGGGAGCTTCCACGAGCAGGAAGGAGCTTCCGGGTCCTGGAGTTGGGGTCCTGCTGGTCTGGGGAGGGAGGTGTCCTCTCCGGGGAGACTCCACGAGAGATGAGGAGCCCAGAAAGGCCAGGAGGGCCCGGCAGCGCCCTGACTCTGGACTCAGGATGAGAGGGAGGGGGCCTTCGGGTGTGCTCTGGGGCCCTGGGCCCACTTCCTCTTCCCAGCAGGGCGGAACAGGAGCCCGGCAGGCCCACACCAGGGGGAAGGCTGGCTGGGCGCTGGGTACCAGCAAAGCCTGGGGGGAAAGAAGCCCCACTCACTCCCCGTGCGCCCCCAGAAGAGCATCTGGCTGGCACCAGGCTCTGGGCTGATTCTGTGTAAGAGCAAACGAAGAGTTCCCTGGCAGCAAGGAAAGGGCCCCCCAAAGTGCCCAGGCTGGCTGGCACCTATGGGACACGAGCCGCAACGGCAAGACCCTGACATCTGCCCCCACCTCCATCCAGGCCTCAGTCTGCTCTCTTTCCCTGACCCAGGGACTCAGGGTCACGTCCATCGGGCAAACCCGCCAGGTGACGGCTCCTTGTGTGGCGGGACCCCTCTCCCCACTGTGTGCTCCCCGGGATGCATGGGGAAGGGGGACCCAATTCACCCACGGAGCCCGTGTCCCGCTGGTCAGCCGGCGGCCACACGTACCTGCTCCCATGGCGTTTGTCCCACGAGTGGACCGGCACCCAGGCTGGCTGCTTGGCTTTAGTTCTCCCTGGAAGGGTGGGTGGGCCGCTGGTTTCCCGCGGAGTGGCATCATTCGGAGCAGTCACCTGAGCCCCGCCCCCCACTCCTGCACCCTGGTCTGGGCGGCGGGCAGAGAAGGGCCCACCCCACACTCACAGCACAGAGCCCCCGGCTCACACTGTGCGTGCTGTGCCCCCCCGTGACCGCAGGTGGGGGTGCTGGGGTATGGGAGGGTAGTGGCATCTGTTGGTTGTTTTTTAACGCACCACAACTGAAAAATCATGATGCGCTGCATCAGCGCGTAAATGTGTTTCCCACTGCCAGTCACACACTTTCCGAGTACAAACCTCCCTCCACCTTTACCCTTTCTAAGCATCTGTCCTTTATACCTTAGATCCATGAGCAATGTACCCCTAACTTGCTTCCCCCCCCAAAATATTTGAAGTAGTTTAAAATATAAACACTCATACAAAAAGACCGTGAAAAATAAAACTGGAAAGACAGATCAGGGTTACAGAGGTGGAGGTAAAGTCTGCCCTGAACATGAATTAGGTAAGAAAACTGAGCAGTAAAGTAGCACTGAGAGTCCTGTCAGCAAAGCTGAAAAGGAGAGAGAGTCCCTGTCGCTGGAGGAAAGGAAGCAGCCTGTTGATCAGCCCTGAAACATCAGAGGTCGGTCCTCCCGTCCATTGGAAAGGAGCTGCTTAGTGAGTAGAAAAGCAAGGCACGGAGCGGCCCAAGATGACAGGCTCCCTGGGGCGGGGCACAGCCGGAGGGGCAGGAACCGGGCACGGCCACACTTCTCTGGCTGCTAACACGGCCCCCTGATGACCTACTATGGACCTTCCCCAGGTTTCTCTCCATGGTTTAATTTTCTTGGTTTTGGGTTGTTATTTCTTTTTTCCCTTCTCACTGGACTGAAATTTTGGTACAAGTGTTACTCTTAACAAACATTCTGAGAATAAACAAAGTTGACAAAGTTGTTCAAAGGTTACATGTTCCACTTATCTCCCGAGAAAAATCCGGTCTCTACCACTTGGCTGTGGAAAGAGCCCTGCGGTCAGAGGTGTTCAGGAAATACTGGGGAAGCAAAGGCAAACCAGTTCCACGGGGTAGGACGACCTGTGCCTACAACCAACAAAATGCACCCAAACTCCTCGGGGAGCCTCGCTCATGGGCACGCACCCTTTCTTCTCCGAATGCTAGTTCACCCTACGGGCGCCCCGTGGGACAGGCTCCCAGAGCCGAAGGGACATATCAGGTTGGACGGCCTGGTTTTACATCCCAGCTGGATCACTTCCTGTCCGCGACCTTCCATTTCTCTGAGCCCGTGTCCCCATCTGTCAGTGGGTCTGATGGTAGAATTGCCTGCCCTGAAGGTGTTGCAGCAACTACACGCCCTATGGAAAGAGCTCTGTAAGAGTGAAGCACTGGACAGAAGCAGCCATGTCACCGCCTCACTGGGGGAACATCAAAGGCGGGACTCAGTCACCATCTGCTACAAGAGTGATGGGAGCCAGGTGGGCCTCGGCCTGCTCGAGCCATTGAGCACTAGGGCGCAGGGCTGATGGGGTCCTTGGACACAGGAGTGCTGGGCAGGGACTTCAGGTACTCCAGGTGCCTCCTGGCGTCCTCCTGGTTCTGGCGCACGTAGTACACGACGTAGGTGATCACCATGGCGAACCAGCCGAACATGGTGACCAGCATGGCCACATCGGTGGTCTTGTGGTGGACGCTGCAGAAGCTGACGCCAGAGTCGAGAGCCTGGATCAGCGGCTTCCCCACGTATTCCTCCTGCACCGAGGTGTGGCAGGCGATCTCGTCCACCGAGTCAGGGTCCAGCTTCAGCTCCCACAGGGCCTCCTGCAGGGCGCACTCGCAGTGCAGGGGGTTGTGGGACAGGCGTATCTTGGCGCTGAGCTTGCCCAGCGCGTCCTTAGGAATCCTGCGGATGCGATTGTGAGACAGGTCCAGCAGCCGCAGGCTCCCGGCCAGGCCCGAGAAGGCGGCGGGGCCGATGGTCTCGATGGCGTTCTGAGACAAGTCCAGCTCTCTCAGCTGGTTCAGGTGCTGGAAGGCTCCGTTGGGGATGCGGGCGATCTTGTTGGCGTCAAGCTTCAGGAGCACAGCGTCAGTGGGGATGTCCTTGGGGATCTCCTGCAGGCCCCTCCCACTGCAATGGACGGCCACGGCCCCGGCATGGTCAGGGCACTGGCAGCTCTGCGGGCAAGAGGCACCCAACCGCAGGCAGAAGAGGAGGAGGAGGCAAGACCCTCCCGTGGGCACCGGCAGGGAGGACGGGCTCTGTTTGCCCATGGGGCCCATCCTGACCACCTGGAGACAGACGGCACGCTGCTCTCACTCAGTGCTGCGGTCTACACTCTTCCCCACTCCCCGGTGCCGCTGTGGAAGGGACCATCCCACACAGACATAAACTCTCCTTCCTCACGTGCCAGGAAGAACCATGTTCTCTTTCGGTCCTAAAAGAGAGGAGCAATCAGCATTGCCGGCCGTGGTCTGGCTGGGGACCCGGTGGCACACTTTGACTTTGGGGGAGATGTCACAGCCAAATGGACACACTTGACCAGTGGGGGGGTCTCTGTGACTTACTCCTGGAGATTCCCACTGCCACCCAGAAGAGCAAGGTTGTGCTGCCTGCTGGCTGGGGGTTGGTGCCCAGCAAAGCCGACCGAGAACACTGCCACCCTGCCCTGGACACACCCACTGCACACCTTGGGGGTCAGGGGCTTGGCCCGCACGGGGTAATGGGAGTCCACTCCTCCTAGCTGCTCAGGGCTGGAAAGCAGGAAGACTGGCCTACAGGGTTGTCATACGAAACTGGAACGCAGGGGCGACCGCCGGCCACCACTGCGAACCAAGCCGGCACCCTCATCCCCGCGGGGCTAGGCTGCTGTCAGAAGCTCAGCGCTTTGCTAATTGTGACAATCCCTTTGACAATTATAACATTAAAGCTCTTCTCTGTCGGCCCTAACGGGAACAGCCACCCGCACCGGCATGGGGTCGGCGCCTTTTATTTCAATTATGTTTGAAAAAGGGAAACGAGAAAAGAGAAAAGCCAAGCCCTGGGCGCGCGGCCCGCGCTGGGCGTGGAGTGGCGGGGCCGCGCGGGGCCTGGGCGGGCGGGGCTCGGGCCCCGGGGGGACCCCAGGCTCCGGACCCCAGGGACCCCCGGGACTCCCGGGTGGGGGATGGACGGGGGCGGGGATGTCCACGCTCCGGGATGAGGCGGGAGCTTTACCTGCGTGGCCGCGTCCGGAGACTGCTGTGCATGAGGCTCTCTGCCGCTTGGAGTCCGAGCCGGCGCCACGCCCGGAGGGCGGTGGCGACCCGGAGGCCTGCGCCCAAGTCCGCGGCCGCAGGGTACACACGCGGCTCGGCCTGCGCTCCCGGGGCGGGGCCTGGGCGGAGTCTGGGGCGGAGCTGTGGGGCGGGGCGGAGTCCGGAGTGGGGCGGGGCCTGAACGACAGCAGGGCCTGAGAATTAGGGGCGGGGCATGGGCGGAGCTTGTGTGGCAGGACGCGGCCAGGACATCGCGGGGCCTAAAGATGGGGGGTGGGGCCAGGGCGAGGTCTGGCCGGAGTCTTGGGTGGGGCGGGGCCTGGACGATGGGGGCAGGGGGTCCTGAGGACGAAGGGCGGGGCCTTGGGTGGGGCCGTAGAGGCTACACGGGGCGGGGCCTGGGAGCCTAGCTTGTGGGAAGGCGTGGGGCAGGCCTGGGATCAGGGCCCTGGGATCAGGAGTGTGTCTCATGGGCTGTGGGCGGGGCCGTGGGGGACCCCAGAGCCCCGCCCCTGCCCTTGTCCAGCTCCGCCCCTGGCTCTGGCCCCAGGATGTGGGGGGCGGGGAAGTTGGAGACCCTCGGGTTGGCGCGAAGACCCAGACTGTCTGTCTCAGGTATGGCGCCAGCGGCTGCCAAAGCGTTAATGGAGTTAGGTCTCCGTCCACCTGGGTCTCTTCCTGCCCACCCCCCATATCCCCACCCCCACTCCTCCACCTCCCGTCTTAGGGTCCATGCATGGGCGTCCACGGCGCGTAGGCAATGTGGGGATTGAGCCATCCTTAGGGTTTTTATAACAGCTTTACTGTGGTGTAATTGATATACAATAAACCACATATTCAAATTTGATACATTTTGACATTTGTATACACCCGTGAAACCATCACCACCTCAAAGTATTGATAGTAAATACCCCAGAGTTTCCCGTTTGCAATCCATCCCTTCTGATCCCCATCACCAGGCAAGCACTCATCTGCTCTATCACTAGATCAGTTTGCATTTCCTGTAATTTATATAAATGGAATCGTGGGTGTGTACGTTTTGTCTAGCTTCTCTCATTCAGCATAATTCATTTTGGTTCACCAGGTGCTGATGCATTTATCAATGGTTATTCCTTTTGGGGCTGAGTAATGAGACATTGCAGGAATGTTCCACCTTTTGTATATCCACCCACCTGCTCATGGAGACTTGGGTTGTTTCCAGTTGTTGGCTATTATAAATAGAGCTGATATGAAAACTGTGTACAATCTTTGTTTGGACAAATACTCTTATTTCTCTTAGGTAAATATCTAGGAGTGGAATGACTGGATCATACGGTAGCTTATGTTTAACTTTTAAGAAACTGCCAAAGTGATTGTACAATTTTACATTCCTGTGCTGTGTATGCTCCACATCTTCACCAGCACTTGGTATGGTCACTCTTTTTAATTTTAGATATTCTAATAGGTGTGTAAGGGTATATCTCATCGTGGTTTTAATTTGTACTTCACTCACGACTTAAGTGTCTTTTCATCTGTTTATTTGCTGTCTGTCTATCTTTAAGGAAGTGTTCTGTTCAAATCTTTTACCCACTTTTAATTGAGTTGTTTTCTTATTTTGAGTTTTGAGAATTCTTTGTGATTTGTATCAGATATGTGATATGTATATATTTTCTCTGATTCTGTGGATTGTCTTTTCATTCTCTTTAAAGTTTTTCAAAGAGAAATTTTTAATTTTGATGAAGTCCAATTTATCAGTGTTTTATTTTTTATGGATCATCCTTCTGGTGTCATATGTAAGAAATCTTACATATTGCACTTATATTTTGCATTTGGGTCTATTATCCATTTTGAGTTAGTTTTGGTGTACGGTGTGAGGTATGATTCTTCCAACTTTGCTCTTCCATAAAGTTCTTCTGGTCATCCAAGATTCTTTGTATTTCCTCATGAATTTTAGAATCAGCTTGACAACTTCTACCCAAAAAGCCTAGTGGGGACTTCCCCAGTGGTCCAGTGGTTAAGACTCCGCCTTCCAATGCAGGGGGTGTGGGTTCAATACCTGGTCGGGGAGCTAAGATCCCACATGCCTCGGTGCAGCCAAAAGTTAAAAACAAAAAACAAAAAAGCCTAGTGGGCTTTTGTGTGGGATTGCATTGAATCTACAGATCAGTTTAAGAGAATTAACATCTTGACAATATTGAGTATTCCAATCCATGAACATGGTATATCTTCTCATTTATTTAGAGCTTCTTTTATTTCTTTAATTTGTGTTTTGTAGTTTTTGGTTTACAGATCTCACACACCTTTTGTCAGATTTAGCTCTGATTTTTTAATGCTATTATAAATGGTATTTTAAGTTCAATTTATCTTTGTTAAATGCTAATATATAGAAATAAAATAGATTTTTATATACTGATCTGAACTTTGCTAAACTCACTTATTAGTTCTAGTACTTTTTAATAGAAGCCTTAGGATTTTCTACATATACAATCATGTTGTCTGTAAATAAAAAGAGTATTACTTCTTTCTTCCCAGTCTGAATGTCTTTTACTTCATTTTCATACCTAACTGTGCTGGCTAGAGCCCTAGTTCAATACCGAATAGGAGGAGTGAGAGCAGATATCCTTGTTCCTCTTGACCTTAAGGGAAAACATTCAGTCTTTCACATTAAGAATAATGTTGACTGTAGGGTTTTGTAGCTGTCCTTATCAGTATAAGAAAGCCTCCTTCTATTTCTAGTTTGCTGAGAGTTTTTAACAGGAATGGATGTTGGATTTTGTCAAACTTTTTTTCTACATCTATGAAGAATATTTTTATTAGTCTATTAATATGATGGATTATATTGATTGACTTTCAAGTGTTAAATCAACCTTGTGTCCTTGGAATAAATCTCACTGGCTCATGATGTATTATAATTTTTACATGCTGTGGAATTATTTAATAGATACAGAGTTGCTGAGGTTATTTTTTTCTTTGACTGAATGTTATAGCCTGCATCTCTCAAGGAATTGCCCATTTCATCAAATCTGTTGAATTTATCAGCATAAAATTGTTCATCCTTTCAATATAGAGTATGAGGTGATGTCACCTCTTTCATCCCTGATGTTGGTACTTTGTGTCTTCTCTCTTTCCTTTTACTGACCAGTCAGTATGGAAGTGTATCAATTTTATTGATAATCTCAAAGAACCAGTTCTTAGTTTCATAGATTTCTCTATTTTTTTTCCCATTGACTTCTACTCTAATCTTTTACTTACATTAATTTTATCTTCTTTTTCTAGTATCTTAAGGAGGAAGATGAGCTCACTGATTTGAGACCTTTCTTATTCTCTAGTATAGGCATATCTTGGAGATATTGCGGGTTCAGGTCCAGACTACTGCAATAAAATGAATATCAAGATAAAACGAGTCACTTAAATTTTTGGTTTCCCAGTACATATAAAACTTATGTTTACACTATACTGTAGTCTATGAAGTGTGCAATAGCATTATGTCTAAAAAAAATTTACATACCTTAATTTAAAAATATTTTATTGCTAAAAAAATTGTTAACCATCATCTGAGTCCTAGTAGTAACACCAAAGATTACTGATCACTGATCACCATAACCGATGTAATAACAATGAAAAAGTTTGAGATATCGAAAAAATTACCAAAATGTGACAGAGAGATACAAAGTGAGCAAATGCTGTTGGAAAAAATGGTGCCAATAGATTTGCTCGACTCAGGGTTGCCACAAACCTTCAATTTGTAAAAGACACAATATCTGCAAAGTGCAATAAAGCAAAGCGCAATAAGACAAGATATGCCTGCGTAGGCATATAAATTTCCAAGTCTTGCTCTAGCTGCGTCCCAAAAAATCTACGTTGTATTTTCATATTCATTAAGTTTGAAATATTTTCAAATACACCTTTTGATTTCTTTTTGACCCATGGGTTTAGAAGTACGTTATTTCATTTCCAGATATTTGAGGATGTTGCAGAGATTATTCTGCATTTGATTATTAATTTAAACCCATTGTTGTTAGAGAACATACACTGTATGCATCAGATCCTTTTAAACTTATTTAGACTCATTTTATCGACCAGAATATGGCCCATGTTAAAAATTGCTATGTGTGTACTTAAATATGTGTTCTATTGCTCAGAGGAATATTCTATAAATATTGATGAAGTCAAGTCTGCTGATGGTATGATTACTGATTTTCCATCTACTTGCTACTTAATTATCGACAGAGGTGTGTTGAGGTTCCTGAGATCTGTCTGTTACTCCTTGCAGTTCTATCAGTTTTTGTTTCACACATTTTGAAGGCTTATATTCAGATTAGTATGTCCTCTTGCTTAATCGACCACTTTATCATTATGAAAAGAGCCTCCTTATCCCCAGATTCTTTGCCTTGAATTCTACTTTTCTGACACTAATAGCCACTCCAGCTCTCTGTTTTGATGGGTTAACATGGGATATCTTCCTCCATCCTTTTGCTTTTAACCTCCTATGTCTTTTTTAAAATATTTTTATTGGAGTATAGTTGATTTACAATGTTGTGTTAGTTTCAGGTGTACAGCAAAGCGAATCAGTTATACATATACATATATCAAATCTTTTCCCATATAGGCCATTACAGAGTATTGAGTAGAGTTCCCTGTGCTATAGAGCAGGTTCTTATTAGTTATTAGTTACGTGTTTTATATATAGTAGTGTGTATATGTCAGTCCCAATCTCCCGATTTATCCCTCCCCCCTCCTATGTCTTTATATTTCGTTTCCTTCAGGATTTCCATAGCATCAAAGTTTCATCCTCCATATATTTATTAACTGCAAAGGGAAAAATAATAGCTTTACAGTGAAGAAACCTAGCAGAAACTACCTTACATATGTGACCAAGGTTAATATCATCAGTAATAAGACAGACTGACATCATGTAGCCCTTGATACCACGGCCTGAGAAAGACACGGCATCACTGCCATGGTATTCTTGCCAAAAACGCACAATCTCTTTCCAATCGTGGGAACACGTCAGACATACCCAAATTGAAAGGCACTTTTTACAAAGTGACTGATCAGTATGCTTCCAAAATGGAGAGATCATAAAAGACAAGAAATGGCAACTAAATGGGATGTGGGATCCTGGAATATACCCGGGCACAGTGGGGAAACGGGGCACACAATAAGGCTGGTGGTGCAGGTGATGGCTTGGTAACCCACATCCACAGGGTGGTGGGAACCGTGAGCTCCCGTCTGTCCTCTGTTTCTGTCCCATTCGTCCCTCTGCTCTGTTTCCTTTTCCTCTTTTCCTGCCTTCTTCTGGACTGAGTCTTTTTTGAGCCCATTTTCTCCCTTTAGTTGACTCCTAACTGTTATGTCAGTGGCTGCTTTAGGGGGTGGTGTTGGCTGTCACTTCTCATCACAGACTGCGTCGGGTCACATCAGACCACCTGCCGCGTAGGGTGGGAGCCCTGCAGGGTGTGCCCGTCCCCGGCCGTGCTGTGGACATCCACGTGTGTAGGAACCCCTCAAATCTTACCATCAACAGTCTTTTAAAGGGATATAAATAAGATTAGCCGTGAAGCTGCCGCTATGTTACTGTAGAGTAGATTGAAGAGGGGAGCCCCAAATTATGGAATATTTTTAATATTTAAGTTAAACACATGAATGTGGTCACCACCCAAAACTACAGTGTGGATGCAGGTGAGCCCAGACATTATGCAGTGGGGGGAGGGACCAGACACTCAGAGTTCACGCTGTGGCTTCTGTTTATGGAAAGTTCAAGATCAGGTGGTGGAGGCAGGGACGGGGAAGAGGTGCGAGGGGGCTTCTGGGGCTGCATGTTCTGTGTCTTGATCTGGGTGCTGGTCGTCAACGTAAGTAAAAAACCCACCAAGCTGCTCACGCTTCAGATGTGGGCGGGTGACTGAGGGCGTGTAACTCCTCAGTAAAAGAAAACAATGGTGTGCTGGCCACGTGTGTGTTCACAGGTGGTTACGCGTGTAGGTGATGAATAGAGTGATGGATGGGTGGGTGGATGGGTCCATTCAGAGTGCAGTGTTGCCCTCCGGGTCCTCACTGGTCCGTGGCCTCACTAGGTGATGACGTCAGAGATTCCACAGAAGGTGCTGGCAGCCGGCCAGGTCCAGGCCGCAGGGCCCCGCGAGAGCCTGGCTCACTGTCTGCTCCAGACCACGAGCCTGCTCTCAGAAATACCAGAAACCTTCTAACGCCATCCTGGCCACGTGGTCTGCCCACTGTAGCCACCCTTATAGCTGTGAATGGGCTCCGAGCTGATTACCTCACCCATTTATCCACCCAGAATCCAGGCCTTCTGACCCCAGGGAGAAAGCACAATGCTCCAGCTGGTTAATTGCGTCCCATCAGGCAGGCTGTTTTGCTAGCAAGGTCTGAGTGCACCTCCCTGGGGAGGAGGTGGGAGGAGCAAAGCCTGCTGCAGCCACTATGGTGGGGATGAATAAAACATCCTGGCAAGGCCGAAACCGTGCCTGCCCACAAAGACCCCTCAGAGAAGCCTGGGACTGGCCCCTCCTTGCGGCGTGGCCGGCCGTCTAGCTGTGTGCTGACCGCCCTGCTCCCCCACCTGCCCGCCCACAGTCACCAGCGTGGCCCTCAGCCGCCCCAGCCTCACACTGGCTCCAGACGGCCCCCCTCCTGCCCTCGTGCAGCCGTGGGGACCCTCAGATAGAACCGCAGGCCAGCCAGGCTCTGCTGACTGCAGCCAGCTCGTGGGTAGGGGCTGGACCCAGGGCACCTGACAGAACCCGCCCGCTGCCCAGCACCACAAAAGCAGGTCCTAAGCTCGCCAAAGAGCCTCGATGGATGCATTGCCTTGGGCAACGTTACCCTCAGCAGCTTGGGCCAGACTCGACCTCCTCCTACGCTCCCTGAATCCCTGGATCTCCCGGAATTCCTGGATCGAAAAGCCCTGACGTTGGTTCCCCCCGAGGGCTTCCCGAGCACTGTGCCTGAGCAGCTAGGGCCCAGCCTCCCACGCCCTTCCCGAAGCCCCTCGGAACCAAAGGGCCTCACGCTCTGGGCCGCCGCCAGGACTCAGTGTGGGACCAGAGGGCGGCCCGTTTCCCAGGGAAGTGGAGGCCACCTGCACCTTATCTAGTAGTTCTGGGTTTTCCAGGGCAGTCTTCCCTGTCCCCCGCCCCCGGCCCCAGCACACAGCGCCCCTCCCCAGGCCTCTCACTCTTCCTCTTCTCCAAGTTTTGTCCATTTCGTTGCCCTTTTTCAAGAGCCGAGTTCTGAATATATTCACCATGCCAATTCTTAATTTTTCCCTCTCTCATTAAATTCTGACTTGGTCCCTGCCTGAGCCCCTAGGTTGATGCTGTAGCTATTTTTTGAGCTTCTTGAGTCATAACCTCAGATAATTTACTTTCACTCTTTTCATCTTCAAATAAGTGCATTTAGGGTCCTAGCTGTTCCTTCCTGAGACTTTCAGCCACAGCCCTGGGGCTGTGACCTGGGACTCTCTCACTGTCTCGCTCTGGCTGCTCCCCAGGAGGGTGTAGGTCTCGGGCGGGAGGTGGAGGGCGTGGAAGCACATGCAGCACCCAGCCCGCAGGCCTCACTTGCCCCAGATCCCGAGCAGCAGGGGTGGCCCTGGACCTAGTGCCAACCAGGCTCGGGGACAGCCACCGCTCTCCCACAGAGACACTGCCGCTCCCCATTGATCCTCCTGCCATGAAACTAGAGGCTCCAGAGTGAGGACAGAAGCCGCCCACCAGGGAGGGCAGAGGGTGGGGCGCCGCAGTGTCCTGTGCCCGACGCCGCCTCAGCTCCCTCCCGGTGGTCCGGGGCCTGGTCACTCACGTCCTGTGAAGGCACCTGGAACCACTGATGTACCTTCTGTCCTCTTCTGGGGCACGGCCGCGTTCTAACATTACTCTTCGGAAGCTGTGAGCCGAGTGCGGCCTCAGTGATGGAGCTGCCTCGGAGACTTGCTGAGATCCACACACTTGCTGGGTGTGATGCATGCCCACTTCTGTGAATGTTCCGTGTCTGAGAACCATGTGTCTCTTCTGGGCCATGTTGTTGTGGTGGTGGGTACAGAATCACACACACGCCATAGACTGCGTGTACATATATGTGCATATTACCCATCATTTACTCTACAAATATACATATATATTACACATATTGTACCTAAAGAAACATATTGCACACGACTTACACATAAACACATGTATGTGTAAATTATGCATAATATATATGTATAATATATAATATGTATTTATAGATAAATACACACACGCATAATATGTAGGTAAACATGCACACACACACCGCACAGAATGACCTCAATCCTGTTGACTGCGTTATTCAAATTCTGCCCTATTTTTCTTTTGCTCCTTGATTCCTCGATTTCTGAGAGAAAAGTCTCAAACATTACTGTGAATTTTCCCATTTCTTCATGAATTTCTATCAATTTTGCATTATATATTTAAAAAGGTATTGTTTTAGGTGGATAGCAGTTCACAAAAGTGCTACCTTCTTAAAGGACTTATACCTTTTCCCACTCAAATATTCCCCTTTGTCCTTAAAAGGACAAACTCGAGCCTTGGGTTCTGTCCTCTGCTGGACCTGTCTCCCCAGTTTTCCTTTTGAGAGTGTTTGCTAGGATGAATCCCTTGTGTTGTCATCTAGTACATGTCTCTTTTGGGTGATAGAGAAAAACATATAGAAAAGAAGAGAAATTTTTTGTTAATTTATTTTTTATCCCAATATGACTCACAATTTGTGTGTGCCATAACTGCTGACATGTTTTGACTGCTTCCTGCCATTTTATTTCATGTGAACCATCTTCTATTGATATTTTTTCTTTCCTTGATTTGGTCGTTCCTTTTGTTTCCTCCGGTGGTTTGACATTATTCCTCTCTTTCTATCCTCTGGAGGTCACCCTGGACCTGTAATACACTTACAAGTCTCACCGCCTGCGTTTCTCTCCCAGCGCTATGCCCGGTCAGCATCTATTTCTTCCTCATGAGCAAGAGGAGACCTGTGTTGCACTTGGATTGGCTGCGTTTGTTCTTCTGCCGGCTCCCAGGGAGACCAGCTGGGGTTTCAACAAGAAGCTATCATTAAATTTTCTTTTTATATTATGCCTCAACAATGGTAAGACTTGGCCCTACATTTACTGGTTCCTTTGCTTCCACAGAGCTCAGTCTGTGCACGCGCACATGTGTGTGTGTGCGTGTATTGGACTAAATGTTTGTGTCCCTCCCCAGAATTCCTACGTTGAAGCCATAATCCCCAGTGTGACTGTATTTGGAGGGAGGACCTCTAAGGAAGTAGGGTTAAATGAGGTCATAAGGGTGGGGCCCTGACTTGATAGAATTAGTGCCCCTATAAGAGGAGAACCAGAGGCCACCCCCCACTCCTGCACACTCCAAAGAAAGGCCACCTGAGGACACAGTTCAAGGTGGCCATGGCCAAGCAGGGGAGAGCCCTCACCAGGAACCACCCTGCCCACACCTTGACCCCCACTCCCAGCCTCCAGATCTGTGAGAAAGTGAATGTTCCATCTGTGGTGCCTTGTTCTGCAGCCCAAGCTGACTAAGACAGTGTGTTTTGCTTTTCTGTAATTCATCTTTGAGAAATTCTTTCAGAAAGGGTGCATGAGGAACACACTGTCTGGGTCCTTATGCTTCTAAAATGTCTTTGTTTGGTGCTGCCACTTGAACACTAGTTTGGCTGGATATGAGATTCTAGATAAAAAACCAAGGCCCCCACAGTGGCTGAGCACCTGCAGGGTGGGGGGCGAGGGGGAGGCACAAGGGGCTGAGTCCCAAGTTGGGGGCCGGAGCCGGGGTCTAGGAAATGAGGAAGAGGAGTGTGTGTGTGTGTGTGTGTGTGTGTGTGTTGGGGGGGTGTTGATTGGAGGAGAAATCATGAGTTTGGACCGGAGGGGCTGCAGGGTGTCCACAGGAGACCCCCTCAGGCCCCAGGAAGCTTGGCTGTGGGCTGGGTGAGGTCTTGGTGACCCAGACACAGACCCTTGACCACTGCTTGTGTCTATAACTTTATTTGAGGGAAGCATAGAAGAGGCGGGCGAAGCTGGTGTAGGAAAGCAGATTTAATGTGGGGTTTTCACAACATTCCATGACTCCTGATGGCTTGTGCTGATGGCCTGTGAGTCGCTGATACTGAGCTGGGTGGCCCCTCAGTCCGCACCTACCGCCCGCTCCTCCTGGGCTCTCAGGGTGAGGGGAGGGGGCACCATGTGCAGGAGAGCCCCCGCCCGCCCAGTGCGTCTGCGTCCTCCCCGCCTGGGTCCCGGGGCAGCACACAGGCAGAGACCTCTGCATCTCGGGAGGAGGCCGGAGCTTGCCTGCGCCTCCTGCCCTGCTAAGGGGCTCAGCCCTGACAGCCAAGGGAAATGGGTCCCACGGTGCCCCGCCCCAGGCCAGGCAAGGGTCTGAGTTAGGTCACGGTGGAGGCCCTCTCGGGGGTGTGGGCCCGAGGAGGAGGCCACAGGGGAACCCCGACTCTCCAGGAAGTGCCAGCCTTGGGTGGAGACACCTCTGACGGTGGACATGCTGCTCACAGGACGTGGCCAGGAGGGTGTCCACTGGCCGCCAGCAGGCTCAGGAGAAGCAGTGTCGGCTGGTGGGGTGTCCGTGGCCACCTCAACCCTGAGGCCCTGCCTCGTGGCCGGAGCCCCCCTGTGCCCTGCTCAGCTCTCCTCCCAGGGCACCCCGAAGCCTCCTAGTTCAACAGCTGGGCAGGAGGGGCTGCTGATCCGAGTGGGCCGTGGATGGAGCAGCTCCGCCGGCCCCTGCAGAGCTGCCCGGGCTGCGTCCCCAGGTTAGTAGTAGGCCCCGAACAAGGCGGCCACCTTCTGGAGGATGGCCTTGTGGTTGGCGTACAGCGGGATGCGCTCGTCCACCACCTGCCACCGGATGGACACGCCTGCATCGCAGGAGTGCAGGTGCTGCGAGGACAGGGGTAGATCCTGACTCCCTCCTGAGCCGGCCCTGCCCCCACCCAGACACCCCGAGACTACAGACGTCAGGGGGTGGCGGGGACCCCGCGACCTGGCTCCCGGCCCTGCCACAGGCCTGGCCAATGGCCGCTTGCTTTATCCTTCTGCTGCACAGGCGCGAATCAGAAAATGCCCACAAAGCCTTAAAAACCCTTGAAGGAGGAGAGAGAAGAGGTGCAGCCTTGTTCTGGGGTTTTCTTTCCCGCGGACACAGCCCGGGTTTTGTTCCCTGGGACTTCCTGGTCCCAGTTCTGGATTAGGGGTACGGAGGACTGATCTAAGTACGGGGGACGGCATCCCCACAAAAGTGCTGGAACCAGCCTCCCCTGGGTGCGAGCCTGGAGGCCCCCAGGGTTCCTGGCCAGCCCCGGCTGCGCCCCAGCCTCCTGCTGCTGCCCTCTGGCCTCTCCCGGATGCCCCCTGGGTACCCTCTGGCACAACTCTGACCCCCGCAGCTCCCACTCTCTGGTCCTGGCCAGCTCTGGCCCCAGGCCCCGGAACCCCTCAGACCTCTCCCTATAGGCCCCGAGGCTCTTCGGGCCACTGATGCCCCCGGCCCCCCCATTCCTCAGAGCCTGAGACCCCGGCCACATACAGAGTTCAGCCTCTTCAGCTCCACGTCGCCCTGGTCTGGGAAGTGGACGCTCACGGCCACCGTCTCGATCCAGGCGTTGTCCGTGTTCCTCGGGTCATCCATGTACCCTTTGTACACCTGGGAGGCAGCACAGGTGTGAGCTGGTTCGCCTAACGGAGCCCTGAGCCCCCCGGTCTTCTCCCAGAGGAAGGGGCCCCACGCTTTCTCTGCAGCCGGTCCGGGTCCGGGATGCTCTGAGCCCCGCTGTCCACTGCACCCAAGCCCCACCTGGCTCTCCCCCACCCCGTCCACCTGCCCCCAACACCACCTTCAGCTTGACTGACACATCGTGGGGACCCACAGCCTCACTCGTCTCCCTTCTGGTCTCTGGCCTGGTACCCAGACCTGCCTCGACTGTCCTTGGAAGGATTAAAAGGGGCCAGTGGACCTCAAAACATTACGCAAAGTGAAAGAAGCCAGACACCAAAGGCTGCACGCTGTTCCACCTATAATAAATGTCCAGAACAGGCAAATCCACAGAGACGGGAAGCAGCCTCGTGGGTGCCAGGGGCCGGGGGAGGGGAGGGAGTGACTGCCGATGGGTCTGGGCTTCCTTTCGGGGTGATGGGATGTTCTGGAACTAGACAGAGGTGGTGACCACGCCACGCTGTCTGTGTACTAAATGCCACTGAACTGCTCACTTCAAAATGGTTCCTTTTATGTTGTTTGGATTTTACCTCAACAAATGAAAGAAGTTTCTTTTTACAAAGCAGAGAAACGAGAGATGGCAGTGCTCCCTGTGGGGCTGCAGGGGACAAGCCGTGTGAAACTGCTTGGTTTGTAGGTCAAAACCGTAAATATCAGCCATTGCCTATTTCATCCTGAGACTCCACAGAGACAGAACCAGCAACGACTCAGATGCCCACTTGGAGGACTGTTTAAATAAATCATGGCACAAAATATTATGTGGTCGTGAAAAAGAGTGAGGTGGATTTGGAAATGTGGACCTAAAAATATGGCCTTTGCAAATTAACTGAAAAGCGAGTTACATCTTTGTGCCCAGCTGTGCTCAGGGCAAGAGGGAGTGTGGGCCGGACACCAGGCGTGCCCCGGCCCCAGGCCAGCAGAGGCTGTGGCCCCCCACTTGATCTCGGGAGGGGCAAACCCAGACAGAGAGAGAAGGTGAGGGGCCCAGAGCCGCGGCCACGTGGGTCCCTCCAGGAGGCTCCCCAGCTCCATGCAGCCCGCCCTGCAGCTGTCACGACCCGCACCTCGGGGCCCCAGACGCACAGGTGCGAGGCAAGCAGAAAGGTCACCTCACCTCCATGCCGTGCGTCAGCAGGCTCTCAAAGGAAGGCCAGAACTCTCTCCGGAGGACCTGCTTCAGCTTCCGGGGCAGCGTCTCTCCTGGTTCCCGGGAGCCCTGAGCGGAGAGGGAGGAAGGGGCGGGTCAGCGCGGCTGTCTGGGGACCTGCTTCCTCTGGCCACCTGCCCGGCGTGGGCCGCGGGCCAGCCCCTGGAGCCACAGGCGGACAAGTGTCTGGCAGCGGCTGCCTCAGGGCTGGAGTGACATTGCCCAGAGCCCAGAGTCCAGGTCAGCCCGCGGGGCAGGAGGGTGGCACAGCCTGTGAGGCGCGCAGGGCACTGTAGGGGAGCCAGCCCCCCGACCGCCGCCACCCTGACCACCAGCCGGGCTGTGTCCTGTCTGTGTGCACCCCTGTCCCCGTCTCCAGCCTCTGCTCTGGCACACCGGGCTCCCGGCCACTCCCGACGCCCCGGACATGGGCCTGCACCCGCACTCCCCTCCCCATCCGTCTAGGGGACCCCCTCAGTCCACATCACGTCCATCCACGTAGGCCCTGGAGACGCCCTAGCCCCTCGCTGGCTGCGGTGGCAGGGACCATCATATGCCCCTCAGTACCTCTCTCGGGGACACAGGGACACAGCTCAGAAGATGCCCGTCGGCAGGAGAGACCAAAGTGCCAGAGAGGGAGGCTGAATGGTGCCGGAGAACCCGCGGGAGGAGAGGGCCGGGCCTGGGCTCAGAGCCGGGCTCCCTCAGCTAGAGGGCACAGGGGCTATGGCTGCAAGAACGAGAGCCGCCCAGGGCCCTGGAATCCTGGTTGGGGTCTCAAGACCCTCAGTGGCACCACTGCCCCTCACACACCCATTAACTTGCTGTCACAGCAGAGCAGCTGCTGGGCCACCGGGTGGGTGGTGGGGAAACCCGACGGCCTCTTGCTGAGCTGGGCGAATCACGGACTCCCGGGTACAGGCTCAGAGGAGGGGACCCCGGACAGAGCTGCACCCAGAGACCGGCCGGGGGCCTGGTGGGCGACACGGTCCTCCTGCCAGGGTCAGCCTACTCCAACCCCAGAGCAGTGACAGGGTCGTGGGGGGCAGAGGGCAGATTGACGGGTCAGGATCTGAGTGGTTGGGCCCACTTGGACAGGACAGGCCCAGGGCCTTCCACACCCCAGTTCTGTCACCACAAGGCCTCTGGGGTGCACGCCGGCCTTCGGTCCTGCAAGGAGCTGCCGCCCTTGAGCTGAGGGCCTGTGCACCCCCGTCCCCTGCCCCAGGCTCAGCTCGGGCCCCAGGGCTAGGGGCAGGTGCGTGCCTGAGACACCCACCTGGGAGCCGCGTCTGACCCCAACCCCTGAGCTCTGCAGGGAGACCCAGTCTAGCCTCCGAGGCAGCCCCAGCCCTGAGCCTGGTGCCCCCTGGGATGCAGTAGGTGCTCAATTAGTGCTTACACTCCGAAGAGCACCTGAACCCGTTTTCACAACCGCAAAACAAGGTACTAGGAGGGAGAATTCCCTCTAAAAGGCAGGGACCGGCCTTTGTCATTCAGGACCAAGGACAGTCTGAGCTGTCCAGGGCAGCGACCACAGGGGGTGGTGTTCCTTTGGTGGGTGGAAGGGACAAAGGCACGCAGGGCCCCGGGACCTGGGACGGCAGGCGCGGGCTCACCCCGGGCAGCACCCAGTGCTCTGAGAGGGAGCGCTTCACCACCAGCACCTCCAGCATCTTCTTTATGCCCTTCCTGCAGATGGCGCCGTCCTGGTTCCGCCTCCAGCTGCAGGAGGGATGGTCTGATGTCAGCCCCTCCCCCGCTGCGGGGGAGGCCAAGGCACCGCCCCCCACTCCTGAGCACCTGCTTCAGAGGCACAGAGATGGTAACCATCGCTCCCATAACTGCTGGTCTGACTAGAATGGGTAGGCCTTTTGGGAGAATATTTTTCTATCAAAAGCCTTAAAGAAGCACGTGCCCTGGACCCAGCCCTTCCACCTCTGTGACTCTTTGGAAATGACGGGTAGACTGATATGGATTTTCATTTTGTCTGCGTAGTGAGCCCTGGCCCTGGCTTTGTCCCCCGCCACAAGGGGCCTCTGAGGGAGGGGGACCCACAGGAAGTGAGGGCAGCCTGGGGGCAGGAAGGGCCTGGGCTTTCCTGGGGGCACAGACGCTCCTGCCCTGTGTTTTGGGGCGCGCCCGCGCTCATCCAGGCCACTACGGGGTGGGGCGCGTGGCGCACGCTGTGTGCTCATCCGGGGCTACTCACCGGGTGACCACGGGCTGCAGCGTGTGGTTGGGGCCAAAGCAGCTGAGGTCCCCGCGCCCGCGCAGCCCTGTGCGGCCCATGGGGTTCCTGCGCGGACAGGGGTCTGCTCAGCCTGCCGCCTGCAGCCGGAGAGCCAGGCCGGGGCAGCAGGCGGGGCCTCTGATGGGGCGTGTGCCGGTTCCGCCCACAACTGCCCCGGCCCAGGATGGACGGGAGCAGGGAGGAGGCCACCCTATGAAGCCCCGGAGCCGACCCCCGACGCCCACGGGCCCCTTGACTGACTGGCCGACTCCGCATCACCCGCTGGGGCTGTCCACCCCGAATCCTGTCCCTGGGGGACTCCAAGGCTTCAGGTCACCTTGGCGTGAGTTGGAAAGGAAAGGGGTCTCCTTGGGAGCAGAAGCCCAGCCCCACCGCAGACACCCCCAGAGAGCGCCTGAGCGACCATCGTGCTGCATCTGAGGGCCTCGGCCGTCCTGTGACCTGGCACCCGACGGTCCCCCCCCACCCCGCCCCGCCCCGCCTGACACTCCGTCCTGCTCTCGTCCTGAACACCACGTCCCCCTAGGCCCCTCCCCTGTCCAGAGCTGGAGCCGCTCCTGGTCACGTCTGTTCTCCTGCCCCACCACCTCCTTCCACAGCCTCTGCTCCCTGTTCCAGAACCTTCCCCAGAGGCCCAGCACACACCTCCCCCCCCAGGTCCCCTCAACGACCGCCTGCTCCATGGGGTCCCCACGTCCTGGCCATCTGTGGTCCCTCCGCAGATGCTGACTGACTTTCCTCGGCCTCCACCCTGTGGTGCTGCTTCCCCAGCAAACCCCATCAGAGGAGGCCCTCTGACCTCCAAACCCCAGGCTGGCACACAGTAGGCGTCCACTAAGTGCCTGCTGGGCCTGACGCCACGGGTCACCTGACATCTTTATGTTGATTCTTCACCTGTACAGTGGGGCTCAGTGCCCGTCCCTACAGAGAGCAGACCTGGAAACACCTCCGTCCCCTACACGTAACCCCAGGGGCACTTTAACAGCTCCCCCTCTTCATTCTCACGATCAGTGCAGCTGGCAGCCGGGCGGTCCACGTTTTACCCCATTTCCACACCACAGGAACGGAAGCCGTAAAGGTTACATCGGGGGACGAGGGTGCAGCACCCAGGCCAGCGGGGCCAGCCCACGGCCCCCACCTCCCCACGAAGGAAACGCCTTATGTGGATGTTTCTTTTCTTCTGTATTTTGTTTGTTTTATCAGAAAAATGCCTACTTTGCCGGAGAGGAGACCTGACCCCAGAAGGAAACCCCCAGAGGCCGCGGAGGAGGGCCAGGCTGCACTCACAGAGGGAGCCCATCCTGCACGGCGTAGACCCCGTGGAAGCTGCGCCGGTCCAGGCGTCCATCCACCGCGTTGTAGCTGATCCTGGACAGAGGCTCCAGTGCGCTGGGAGCGAGAGGAGAGGTCGCGTCCCCAACAAAGACGGCGGGATGCAGAGCGGCTGCGGTGAGCCCTCAGGGGGTCCACCACGAGGGCCCCTCCCCGGCCGCCGCCCTCCCAGCATGCATGGCCCCAGCCCCCAGGGAGGACGGGCCACCAGTCCAGGCAGGAAGCAGGGCACTCACTCCCCCACAGGGTCCACCAGGTCTTTGTTCTTCCTGTCGGCCGTGTAGAAGGGCGGGTTGTAGATAAGGAACTCCGTCTGCACGACACGGGGCTCCCCTCAGTCGGTCACCACCCCAGGTCAGCTGGCGCCCAGGACGGCTGACCTCAGAGCCCAAGACCCTGGGACGGCCCAAAGGGCCCGGGAGCCCGAGCTCAGCAGACCTGAGGACGCACACACACGGACCAGCCCCCAGGATGGGGGATGGGGGGCTAGGCTGGGCTCTAGAGGGGAGAAGGGGTCCCACTGGCGGAGACTGGGGAAGAGTAACAGCCTGGAATGTTCCAAGGAAAACCAGAGAGAAGACCGGGGGGGGGCACCCCCATGCCTCAACCATCTCTCCCTCTCTCTCTCTCCACCTCCGGCCTCCCCGGCACTCAGAAACAGGGCGGGGACCGTTCACTGGGGACAGGGGTCGGACAAGCAGGGCAGTCGGCTGTGTGTGGATGGAGGCCCACCAGCGTCCTGGCTCAAACCCCAGCTCCACCCCCTCTGGCCACGTGGACCGCGTGCCTCCGTTTTCTCATCTGTTGTCATGTCCCTGTGAGGCCGCAGAGGGCTTATCCACCCCGGGGGGCTGGACTGCTTCCCCCCAGGACACCGGGCCCCTGCAGCCTGGTGGACGCGGCAGGACAGGCACTCACCTCCCAGGGCACCTTCTCGTTGGGCACCGGGAAACGCTGGACGGGGCAGTTGGGGTAGAGGAGGTGCCGGGCATCCACGTGGTAGGCGTCGCCCGGGTCCTCCACCTTCAGCCCACCGTCCAGCTCAGGGTCCCGCCCCACCGAGGCCTTCTGGGGTGCTGGGAATGGGAACAGCCCCACGGAGCTGTGGGCAAAGCTGGGCCCGGACTCGGGTGCCAGGCGCGCAGGACAGGGCCACCCTCTATGGTCCTTTCCCACAAACTTCTGGGCTGCCTCTACTTCCCCAAGCCCGGATTGAATGCCAGCCCCAAAGAGGGTACCCTCCCCAGGGCCCCCAGCACGTGGCCCAGGAGGACAGAGACCTGGGGTGAGGCAACCACCACCTTGGACAGCCCCCAGGAGAGCTCTCAGTAATCAGCCGGACGCACAGGCCCTTACAGAAGCTTGTCCCGCTGAGGAGGGCACACTGCTCCTCCGGGGCCAGCAACACCCCAGGAGGGTTACTCATGCCCATTTCCTGGCCGACTGCAAATTTAGGAACAAAGACTTGCTTTCTGTCACCCAGTCGACGTGCCTGGGTCTCGGGTATCTGCTGGAGCTGCCCCCACTTTGTAGCTTGATGCACAGGAAGGGGATGGGGCTGGGGGCCAGGCGACCTCTGGAAGTCCCCAGCTGGTCAAGCAGGGGACTTGGCCACACTCTGCACGTGCATCTGTGGGGTGCGCCATGCTCCCTGAGGCACTGGGCCTGCTGCATCTCCTCCCCACGGACCCCCGGACGCAAAAGAGCACAGGTGGTAGAGACCAGCTGCTGGTACAGCCACCCACTCACCCAGGGTGGGGACGCCCTCCTCCGAGCCAAAGCCGCTGTCCCTCAGGGCCTTCACGATCCAGTGCAGCGCTCTGGACGTCTGGGCCACCTGGAAGGCACGTCCCAAACAAGATTTGGTCAACACCTGCCCCCACACGGAATGCCTAGCTCCCACCCACCCTGTTACCCTGTGTCACAAGGCACAGGCCCTGGGGCCAGAGCACTCAGAGTGAGGAGGGGAACCCAGGGCAGGCCCACGGGGTTGGGGGGCACAGGGTCAGGGCACAGCAGGAGGGGCACGGAGGGGCAGGGACCTGGCCTCTGCCTGGTCCACCCCTCCTCGTCCTGGAGTCCCAAGGCCTCCCTGACCGAAGCCCCTGCATCCACCTCCTTCACTGTGCCTATTGAACTACATTGTGACAATGAACCTTTATGTCTGTGCCTCCCCCTGAATGGGAATCCTCAAGGATGAGATAATGCCAGTCACCCTGACATTCTCAAGGCCAGCTCTGGACAGGCACGGAGGAGGCACACAGGAAACATGGGATGGATGGATGGATGGATGGATAGATGATGAATGGACAGACAGATGGATAGAGGGATGGATGGATGGACAGATAAATGGATAGATGGATGCATGAATGACTGGAAGGATGGATGGATGGATGAATGGAGGGATGGATGAATAGATGGATGGACGGATGGACGGATGGATGGATGGATGGATGGATGGATGGATGGGCAGATGGAGGAATGGAAGAATGGATGGATGGACGGATGGATGGATAGATGGATGGATGGATGGGCAGATGGATGGATGGAAGAATGGATGGACGGATGGATGGATGGATGAACTAATACACATTACTGTCCCTCAGCATCACTCAGGCACCTGAGCCCAGCTGGCCTATGAGACAATGACTCTTGGACGTGAGGCCACTCAGGGCTGCCCAGCTGATGGGGGTGCTGTCAGTGGACACTGAGGGGGGAGGGGCTCTCCTGTCGCCTACTGGCCACCGCTCTCTCATCTGGAGCTGCTTTGAGACATCCACATGCTGCTTTCCGATGTTGCCCCTCAGTCCAGTTGTCCACACGGACATCCATACGCATCCTTGCTGGCCCCATGGCCTCCCTCCCTCCCAGCATAGCTGGCAGCCTGAGAAAGCAGCCAAGGGCTGTTAGTAATTTCCACGGCCCCCTCCCAGGTTCCAGGTGCAGAGTCTGGAGACAGCGGCTGTCTCAGAGGATAGCTCCAAGGAGGCCAGGGGAAGGTCAAGAGTTTGTTCCCTCAGACCAGCCCCCGATGTGGCCGTCACACCGTGCGCTGTGGCAGAGCTCAGGCAGGGGAGCGTTTGGTGGAGTTCTCTGCAGGACGGAGAAGGTGCCCCTGCCAGCTGGGAGCAACGGCCCCGATGTCACCGCCCCCTTCTCCTGGTTGGCTTCCCAGTATGCTCACTCTCAAAGCCACCACACCACAGAGCGACCTTCCACGTCCATCGGAACTGTGCCCAGAAACAGAGGTCCCAGCCCGGAACCCACCTGCTCCTCTAGGGAGGCCAGTCTCTGCTCCATGGAGCCCGACTGCTTCAGATGTGCCATTTCCAGCAGGTCCACCATGGTGTCCACCCTGCAAGAGGACACAGCTGAGCCCCGCAGGCCAGCCGGGGGCGGGATGTGAAGGAAGCCTGGTGCCTCTTTGCAGGTGGGTGGCCTATCAGATCCAGCAGCCCAGGGTCTGTTGGCCTTAATTTCACACATCTTCCTCTTAATTTGAAAGTATTTATACCATACGTTTCCGTATAGAATGAGCACCGCCTAGTGGCCCAAGGGGAAGATCTCTTAGCCAACGGATGCCCCCGGCTCACAGGGCTGCCCAACAGCCCCGGGGTTTGGGGGGGGCATGGCTGGGCGAGAGGTGCAGGTGTGCAGACGCGCACACGCCCGGCTCCTCCCCTCGATTTGCCACGAGTTCCACAGCCGAGTCACAATGGGGGAAGCTACCGCTGGGGACTTTGGAAGGAGGAGGACGCAGCCCCGTTGTCTGGGGAATGTTGGTTTGGTTTCTGTCTTCTTTTGCTACAACATAGGAATTGCACCCAACGCGGCCTCTGTTTTTATACGAAAAATACTTCCAAACGCTCTCGTCCTTTGCGTTTGGGGTTTCTGAGCTGCCTTCCCCCCGGTGCCGTGTGTGCTGTGTGGCAAGAGCACACGTTTCAGGAACCCCGAGGGGACCGCCCTGGTCCCGTACTTGTCGCTGACGTCCTGGATCTTCTGCTCCGGCCTCTGCTTCTGCTGGATCTGCTGGTCCTGAAGGTAGTTCTCCTTCAGGTAGATCTCCCAGGACAGGAGGGCCGCCTCCTCGTTCTTCTCTAGCTTGTTCTCTGTCGGGGGAGGGGAGCCTCTGACCCACTCGGGGGCCCGCAGGGAGGGGCCGAGACCCTGACACCCGCCCCCAGTGGGCTGGTGGGAAGTCGGTGGCCTGAGCGGTCTGCACGCCCACCGAGCTTCCGGAACTCTCCAAGGAGCTGCTGCCCCCACCCCACCCCGTCTGCGCCCCAGACGCAGCTCTGGGATGAGGGAGACGGCAGCTTACTGAGCTGCTTGTGCCGCTTGGTGGGGACCTTCAGGATGACCCTCTTGATGAAGAGATGCAGGTGGTTGAGGAGGATGAAGGGGGGCGGCGCAGGGGGCCTGCCCTGGTACTCCTCGATCAGGTCGTGGCGCTGGAACTTCCAGATCTGGTCCGTGCGCTCCTGGACCTGCTGGAACGTGTAGCTGCAGGGGGCAGAGAGCACTGGTTACAGGGGAACACGGGCCACCCAAACACGGTTACAAACACACGCGTGTCACTGCCCGGCGTGTCTGCCGTGACGGCCCATAAAGAGCACACACACCACCCAGGGGGCCACTCCAGACGCAGGAAAAGGCAGCTGAACTGCCGGCCTCAGAATTCTGAGCTTCCTGGGAGCCAAGGGGAGAAGGAAGAAAGAAGACCTAGATTTTAGGTTCTACAGACCTCGTTAGAGGGTAAAACAGAGCTGCGTGTGTTGGGAGATGCACAGTGTCCTGCACTGGACTCTAACAGGGGCTCGTCCCTTGAATCTGACACACAGAAGGGACGGTGTCTTCAACAGGCCGACACGTTTATTCTCTGCAATGTGTGTGTCTCGTGGATGGACTTCAACTGACCCGAATCCTTGCCAGAGAGAGGCCCTCGGAGGGAGGGAGGGAGGCCAGGCAGGGCCAAGATGCAGCCCCTGCCCGCCAGCCTTCTGGCCTCTCTGTCTCTATCACAGCCCAGCACAGGTCAGGGTCTCTCACTGTTCAGAACACGTGGTAAATCAGAAAGTGGCAATCTCATCACGCTAGCTGATGAAAGGGAAGAGAAACGGTGCCCAAACCAGGAATTAAGGAATTTTCACCAGGGTCACCACGGGTGTCAGGGGCCCTTCTGCGGAGGCCGGGAGGGGCACTGAGGGCCTGGCGATGCCCTGAGCCATGGAGAGTAAATATAGGTCATCCTGCATCGTCGGATGTTCAATAAGTGTGACACGCACCTCCACATCTAGAGCCGGCCTCAGCCAGGTCGCTGCCCCGCACCCGCTCCCTCCAGGGTGGGAGGGGCGAGACTTCCGTGTTCCCCAGCCTGCAGCCTCCGGGCACACGGCCCGTGCACTGGTCCCGCAGCAGCAGTGCCTGGGACGGGCTCAGCGGTGACCAGAGAGCGTGGCCGCGCACGGTCAACCTGGGCTGAGCCAGGTCCCGGGTGCCGGGCTCCGCCCCGTCCGCACCCCATGGGGATGGCGGGAGGGCCAGGGGTGTGCGCCCGGCCAGGCCGCAGGGCGCTTACTTGAACATGGCGATGAGGAGGTTGAGCAGCAGGATGTTGGTGAAGAGCAGGTAGAGGCAGAGCAGGATGACCGTCAGCCACTCGGGGAAGGCGGGCTCCCGCCGCGTCGCGTCGATCTCGGGGCACTTGGGCTTGTAGGGGTCGGTGCCATTGGGGCTGCAATGGTCCAGGTTGAAGTTCACGCCTGCATCGGGAGTGAGGGGGCAGGTGAACCAAGAAAGCCAAGTGGAAGCACAAGGGTCCTCGGGCGATGAGCCCGCAGACCTGGACACCCACACATCTGGGTGACCACAGCTGTCAGCTCAGGCGCGAGGGCAGCCCGAAGAGGGGCACCCATCTACCCCCAAGCATCCTCGCGGGCAGGAAGTGCGGCTGCCAAGGGAAGCCAGACCTGTACTCCAGGCGGGCACGTGCCCTGCCCAGATCCAGCCATCCATCCCACCAGGGCGCTTTCTGGGCCCCAGGCGGGGGCAGCACCAGGAGGGGCTGTGTCATCATAAGGCACAGGTCCCAACCCTGGGGAGAAAAACGCGGTGGGAAAGGATTCAAGGAGAAAATTAACAACTATCAAAAAGAGAAGGGAGACACGAGAAAGGAAAAAAGCTACAGAGGCAGCATTCCTATATGTGGAACAAGCGATTACAAAACAAAATATAGCCACACAATTGCAGAAAAGTAAAGGATAATACTTATCCTTTATCCTTTATTATAATATTTGTAATATAATATTACAAAACATAAATATATATTCCATTTGTGCATTTAAAAATCTCTGAGAAAATATACTAAGTTAATAGTGGTTAACTTTGGGAGGTAGGATTATGAACATTCCTCTTTATACTTAACTTGAATTTAAAATTTTTTTAGCAATGAGTATGCACTGTTCTGTAATCAAATATATTTTTGAAAGTGCTACTAATTTTCTAAGATAGAAACTCATTATAATAGCTAGAAATACCTATATTTTTAAAAAAAAGAGATCAAATCAATAAAATAACCTTCCATTTTAGTAAAGTAAACCCAGAGCAAGCAGAAGGAAGGGAATAATAAACAGTAGAATGCAAATAAATGAAATAGAGAATTCAAAAACAATAAAGAAAATCAACAAAACCAAAATCTGGTTCTTGGAAAAGATTAACAGAATTACAACCTTTTAGCTAGACTGATCCAGAAAAAAAAGAAAGACTCAAATGACTAAATCATAGCTGAAAGAGAGGACATTGCAACCAACCTTACAAAAACAGAAAAAACTATAAGGAAATACTACAAAAAAATTGTATGCTAGCAAATTAGATAACTTATAAAAAATGGAAAAATTCCTAGAAAGACAAAAACTACCAAAAGTGACTGAAAAAGAAGTAGAAAACACAAATAGACCTATAACAAGTAAAGATATTGAATTTGTAGTTTTAAGACTTCACACAAAGAAAAGTCCAGGCCTAGATGGCTTCTCTGGTGAATTCTACCAAATATTTAAAGAATAATTAAGACCAATCCTTCATAAGCTTTTCCAAAATATAAAAGAGGAGGGACTACTTTCTAAGTGATTCTATGAGGCCAGTATTACTCTCATACCAAAACCAGATAAAAACATTACAAGAAAGGAAAACTACAGACCAACACCCTTTAAGAAGATAGATGCAAAAATCCTCAACAAAATGCTAGCAAACTCAATCCTGCAACATATAAAAAGATTTATACACCATGACTAAGTGAAATATATCCCAGGAATGCAAAGTTCTTTTAACATCTGAAGATCAATTAATATAATACACCATATTAATAATATAAAGAAAATAAACCATATGAACATTCCAATTGATGCAGGAAAAGCATCTGACAAACCTAACACCCTTTCATAATACAAACACTCAAGAAACTAGGAATAGAGGGGAACTTCGTCAACCTGATGAAGGATATTTACAAAAAACCCATAGCTCACAGAGTACTTAGTAGTGAAAGACTGAAAGCTTTCCCCTAAGATCAGGGACAAGATAAAGACATTTGTTCTTGATACGTTTCAACACTGTACCAGAGGATCTAACCAGGATAATTAGGCAGGAAAAAGAAATAAAAGACATCCAGATTGGAAAGGAGCAAGTAAAAGTATCTCTATTTGCAGATGACATGATCATAGCAAATCTCCAAAAAATGCACTTAAAAACTATTAGAACTAATAAAGAAGTTCAGCAAGGCTTCAGGATACAAGTTCAATATACAAAATATAGTGCATTTCTATACACAAGCAGTAAACAATCCAATTAATAAAACAATTCTACTTACAACAGCATGAAAAAGAATAAAACACTTAGGAATAAATTTAACAAAAGAAGTGCAACTTATACACTGAAAAATAAAAAATATTATGGAAAGAAATGAAAGATCTAAATAAGTGGAAGACATCACATGTTTACAGTCAAAATCCTAGATGCTCTTTTTGGAAAAATTGATAAGATGACCCCAAAATTCATGTGGACCCAAGGACCCAGAGGCCAAAACAATCTTGAAAAAAAGAACAAAGTTGAAAGACTCACGCTTCCTGATTTTAAAGCTTACTACAAAGCTATACTAGCCAGGACTGTGGTATCCGCACAAGGATAGACACATAGATCAATGGAATAGAACTGAGAGCTTAGAGATAAACGCTTTCATTCATGGTCAATTGATTTTTGACAAGGGTGCCAAGACAATTCAATGGGGAAAGAATAGTCTTTTCAACAAAGGGTGCTGGAACAACTGAATGCTTTCTGTAAAAGAATGACTCTTATATTGTATACAAAATTAATCTAAATAGATCAAAGGCCAAAAGTAGGTGCTAAAGCTATAAAACTTGTAGAATAACACCATAGGCATAAGTCTTCCTGACCTTGGCTTGGGCAGTGTGTTATTAGATATGACACCAAAAGCACAAATGATCAAAGAGATTGACAAGGTGAGCTTCAATAAAACTGAAAACTTTTGTGCTTCAAAGGACAACATAAAGAAAGTGAAAAGACAACCCACAGAATGGCGAATACACTTGCACATCATAAATATGATAAGGGACTGGTAACCATATGTAAGGAATTCTTACAACTCGATGAAAAGACCGATACCCACTTGAAAAATGGGCAAAGGATAGAAACAGATATTTTTCCAAAGAAGATGGCTCAGTAATCACATGAGGAGATGCTCGACATCATTGGCCATCAGGGAAGTGCAAATCAAACCACAGTGAGATACACTTCCCGCCCAGTAGGGTGGCTAGAATCAAAAAAGACAGATAATAACAAGTGTTGGCGAGAATGTGGAGAGATTGGAACCTCATACATTGCTGGTGCAGCTGCTGTGGGAAACAGTTGGGCAGCTTCTCAAAAAGTTAAACATAGAATTACCATGTGACCCAGCCATTCCACTCCCAGGTATACATCCAAAAGAAATGACAACGTGTCCACACAAAAATTTATAGAAAACATAGTCACATTAGGCATAAGAGCCAAAACGTGGAAACAACTCAAATGTTCACCAGCTTATGGATGGATAAACAGAACATGGCAAATCCATCCAATGGAGTATTATTTGGCAACAGAAAGGAATTAAATGCGATACAGGCTACTATACAGATGACTCTTGAAAACACTATGCTAAGTAGAAGAAGCAAGACACAAAAGACTCTGTATTACATGATCCACTTTATACGAAATGTCCAGAAAAGGCAAATTCTATAGAGACAGAAAGTCGATTAGAGGTCACCTACGGCTGAGGGGAAGGGGGAAGGGGAGTGACTACTAATGGGCATGGGGTGTCTCTTTGGGGTGATGCAAATGTTCCAAAATTAGATTCTGTAAATATACTAAAAGCCACTGCAGCGGACACTTCATACAGGTGAGCTTTATGGTAATGTGAATTAAATCTCAATGAAGCTGTTCAAGAGAACAAACTCAGTACACAGAGAGTGTTCTCTGTGTCCAGAGAAGGACGACTTATTTCTGACTGCAGTGGGAGGAACAGAAGGAATAGGGCAGCATTTAATGCCGGGGGGTGGGGGTCAGCTGATGCCCCAGGGCCCCATCTCCCCGAAGCTGCGAGGTACAGCTCAGGCTCCGCCAGCTGACGCCCTCCCTTCTCAGCTGGACCCAGCGTGCACCTGTCTCTTTCGGCCACAGGCACTGCAGGAGCCACGGCCCCCGGGCCCTCCCTCCCCCACTTCTGTGAGCTGGCAGGACCCCCGCTGGGCTGGCACCTCCTTTCCCATGGCTGTCAGGGCCCATCGTACCATCGATGTAGGCCGGGATCTGCCCGAAGATGGTGAGATACGAGTGGTAGACGACCCCCCGGAAGATCCACTCCACCCGCCTCTCATTGTGGATGAGGATGGCCTGCTTGGCCACCCCGAAGGACACGACCCACACGGCCAACAGGAAGAGGAAAAAGAAGACATCCTTCATCTGCGGGGACAGGGAGACAGCAGGCTGCAGCCCCACACCCTCACTGCCCACAGGTGGGCTCCTGTGTGCCCTGCAGCGGAGGGGGACTCCATCGACGCCCATGGCATGGACGCCTAGAGCCAGGAGCTCCGGGGGAACAGCCCTGGGGCTGCCCCAACACCCCAAAGGTGCGCTGGGCACCCCCTGAAGTGCAGGAAGGGTCCAATGTGACCATGACCCAGGAGGGGAGTGATAGGAGCTGTAACCAGGGTCAGGAATGAGCTGTGGAGATCAGGCAAGGCTGCCTGGAGGAGGCGACATACAGGCAAAGACCCGAGACGGGCGTGCCCGGGGGTGGGAGCCCAAGGGGCAAGGCAGGGACTGGGGATCTTACAGGGTGTGCTGAAGCCCTGGGGCGCCTCACTTGCAACTGGCATCGGGGCCCCTCATCCCCTTACCATCCGCTTCACGATGATGATCTTGGGCCCCAGCGTCTTGCTGATGGTGAAAATGTGCATCAGCCGCAAGCAGAACAGGATGAAGTCCAGGGAGAGGATGACACGCCCGGGGTACAGCAGCGAGGGGACGAGCCTGGCTGGGCAAAGCAGGGCCTCAGCTGGCCGCCCCGAGGGCCTGGCCCCAGCCTCCTGCTCACCTGCCCCAGTCCAGGGGCAACCCCGGGACCCCAGAGTACTAAAGCTGGGTGTGAGCTCAGGGGCAGAGCCTCTAGGAGGCTCCAGAAGCCCAGCCACGGGCAGAGAAGCCAGGCCGCATGGGCGTCCCGGGAACCAGAAGGCTGGGCCGGGCAGTCTCGCCTGGTGGAGAAAGCGGGTCACGGCAGGGCAGATACGCGCAGCCCTGACGGGCAGTGGAGAGGTCAGAGCCCCAGGCTGGGATGCAGGCGCGTGCACACGGCATCTACCCGCCGTGACAGAGCCCCGAGTCTCAGCCCTGGTTCCCTCACTGTCCCTGGGCGGGGGGAGGGCACCCTCGGGGAAGATGTGTCCAGAGAGGAGCTGAGCCCCGTGGGGCGGCTGCCTCAGGTGGGACGGGTGGGGCGGGCGCCACACAGGGAGGCAGCCCACCGGCAGGTCAGCCCTGCGATGAAGAGCAGGATGGCGCAGATGTCCAGCTTATTCCAGAAGTCGCTGAAGTACCGCAGCGCCATCTTCATCAGCCCACACTCGTCCGGGTCGTAGAAGAGCTGGCAGGGGACACAGTGGGCCCAGGGCGTTATCCCTCTCAACCAGCAAACCACGGCTTCCTGGGGAGGGGCCGCGGGCAGGACACGTGGCCTCCGCTGGCCCCAGCCTCAAGCGAAGGTGTCAGGGCCCAGCTCCCCGCCCCCTGCAGCGGCCCCCAGAGGAGGGAGAGACGGTGGAGGGACCGCGGCCCCGCTTGCCCTGCCCCGCGGGAGCCCCCACCCCGGACCCCAGCAGCTGGGTGCGCCGGGCAGGCGGCCCCACGGGAGCACGCAGGTCCCCTCCCTGGCACCGCTGGGCAGACTCCGGGAGAAGGGCCTGCCCTCTGTCCTGGGGCTGCCCGCAGTGAGGCCGGGGCTCGGGGACCGGGGGCTTCTGCTGCAGGAGGCCGTGCGGGACGAGGCGAGGCCGGCAGAGCCAGCGCGGCCCCAGGCCTGGCCGCCCACCCTGCACCTCCTTCCTGGGGATGCTGACGGTGCCCTAGGATCCCCCGCAGGCGGAGGTGTTGACGCATGTGAGCTAAGCTGGCTTTATCTTGGGGCTCTTGGCTGCCAAGTTCAGAGAGCAGGGGTGAGTCTGAGCGGGCGTCTCTCAGCGGGCCGGCCCCTCCCCACACCAGCTGAGGGTCACGTCCACCGGCCGCCTCCAGGTACTGGCAGGTGGGGACAGTGTGGGAACGGGGTGGGGGTGGGACAAGCCGTGAGGATCAGCCTTTCCCCCTGCCCTGGGCCCCCGAGGAGGCCTCCGAGCCCGGAAGGGGTCTTTGTTCACCAGGTCGGCTCACAGCGGGACTCAGGATGGGGCCTGGACTGCGCAGGGCCAGCTTGACCTCCAGAGGGGCTGGACACGGAGGTGGGCCACCCCCAGTACCCGACCGACCCCCAGGAAACACCCTGCCCACCGAGGGAAGGGGGCAACAGGAGCTCTGTGTCCAGAATCCTTGGCCGGACGCTGCCGTGCACCTCGACCCTCAGCCGATGTTAAGCTGTGGCCTCCTGTGCGGTCATTCACCCGTAACCGCCAGCTGCCGGCTCAGGGCGCTGGGGTTGCTTCTGGAGAATTATCAAACCCAAGAGTGGTCTCGGGACCCGACACTTTGCAGTGCCCTTCACAGCGGAGCCAGGGTCTCACACGCCCCCAAGGTCCAGGAGGCCACGGGTGAGGGCATCCCGTTCGGGGTGATCAGAGAGGGTTTCAAGCAAAAAGCAGAGCCTGGGGAGGGGAGGTCAGGGGGAGGAGGAGCAAGGGCCGGTGTGGCTGGGGGGCCGCAGGCCACCCTTTCCGAGGGGCCTTGCGCGGTTCTCAGCGGTCCCGTGAGTCTCGCCGGGGACGGCGCTGGGCCAAGGGCCACCGTGAGAAAGTGACCGAGCCCAGGGAGCGGCCCGGGGGCGGGAGGGTCAGTGGGTGGGGCTGGGGCCGGGCAAGGCCCCACCTGCCGCAGCTCCTCGCACACCAGGGAGAAGAGCCAGAGGTAGATGAGGCACTCGCAGCCCGAGGGCCTGGGCTGGAAGTCCACCATGAGCACGTAGGCGAAGAGGCAGAGGAAGGCGAAGTAGGACAGGATGTTCAGGTGGAAGACGACCACGGGCGCGCTGAAGAAGGCGCGGATGCGGGGCAGGCCCCCCTCGGCCTGCAGCCGCCTGTCCCTGGGGGCAGACGCGGGGTGGGGGGACCGCGGCCGTGAGGCGCCTGACAGCCCGCCCAGGTCACACCGCAGAGCAGGGGGGCCCAGGACCCGCGTGCGGCTGCTGCCCCTGCGTGCATGGCTTCAGCGGGGGCTCAGCCAGACGGCCCCACGGAGGGGTCCCCAAAGGGCCCTCGGGTTCCTTTCCGGCTGTAACAAAATACTCAGGCCACGGTGGATGGTGCGGGCAGGGTGGCGCTCGGCCCCAGCGGGTACTGGGGGACAGCAGGTCTCGGCCCGGGGGGCCCCTCCCCCAAGCATGAGTCCCCTCCGCCCTGGGATCAGTGGCAGTGGTGAGGACCCCCAGGCCCCCAGCCCCCGGCCCCCGCCCACAGCCAGGCCAGCACCTGAAGGAGACGAGGCCCGTGTAGAGCAGCGGGAAGGCCAGCGTGCACAGGGCCAGCTGCCAGAGCCCGTTGTCCACGCAGAGCTGGCCCCACCACACCTTGGTCAGGAAGGCCTGCGGACACAGGGGCCGGTGTCAGGGCGACGGGCGTCCCCCACCCCCGACCCCGTGCTCCCTGAGGCCCCCAGGAGGACTGACTCTGCACACTGCGACGGCAGCTCAGCACAGGGCCTGTCACCTCCCGGCCGAGGAAGAGGCTCCCTGTGGGCAGGGCAGGGCCAGCTCTCCCAGACAGAAGGGGCGGAGAGCAGGGCTCAAGCCCAGGACTTCTGTCCCCCCGTCTCTCACCAGCTGGCCCCTCTGAGCTCTCTCTGGGGGTGGGGGGCTGTGGACAGGACCCCCTCCCCGCCACGTCCCTGGGATCCAGCACGGCCGGCACACGACAGTGCTGTGGACGTGGTGACAGCAGGAGGCTGTGCTCCAAGGAAGCGCCAGGGTTCCGAGGGACACCCACTGTGTGCCACGCGCGCCATGTCACCAAGGAAACGCCAGGGCATCCTGCACTCGGTGCTCCAAGAGGATGCCCTGCCCCCTCCACGTATCCCTCGTGAGGCCCCAGGTAGAGGGGGTGGGCGTCCGAGTCCTGTCCCTGGGACCTCCTGGGGGCCTGCTGGGGGCTCCCACACAGGGACCTCCTGTGCTGTCTGTGTGAGTGGGAGGCCGCGTCTGCCCCTGCAGCAGCGCGGCAGGTGTTTCTGGAAGGTCACCTGGATGCCCCCGTGAGACACGAACTTCATGTCCTTGGCCTCCAGGGCCAGCTGCAAGCAGGTGGTCTTGCCCCAGGCCTCCGACACACGGACAAGCAGCTTCTGAGCTCTCTCCTCATCTTTCCGGTAGCACTCGGTGAAGACCCCTGGATGGGAGGAAGGTCACGTCACAGCAGCCGTGTCCCCAGCAGTGACAGCCGAGGACAGTGTCGGAGCATGGCCTCTCCAGATGACACAGCCTGAACAGGGATGGCGCTGAGACTCGGGGCGAGGACCGCAGGGTGACCCAGGAGGAGCCGAGCCCAGGTCCAAGGCCGCGGCCCCAGGAACTCACCGATGGCTCTCTGTTCATACTCGTCCGCGAGCACCAGCATCTCCTCCAAGCTGTCCGTGTCCTCCTCCTCCTTGGACAGCTCCTTCAGGATCTTGCTGCAGGCCAAGGCCGCAGCGATGCAGTCCTGGCTCTGGGCACCAGGGGAAGCCACCGTGAGGACCTGGATGGTCCAGCCCTGGGAACCCCCGACACACCGCCCAGGGTGATGAGAGCAGAGGCCCCGAGACAGCAGAGGCCCCAGGACAGCACAGGCTGTGGAGCAAGTACTTGTGGATCCTTCCATAAAAACCACTGGGCTCACCCAGATCACAGGTAAGCCCTGCTGGTGGCCAGTTTCCTGCACGGGCCGGTGGAAGTGGTCTGCTTACCAGGCAGCCCACTTGCCTCCCCAGAACATGGGCTGGACACTGGTGCTAGCACAGCCCTGCCAGCACGAGGCCCACAGCTCCCCGGGGATCTGGCCAACCTCATGCATGAAGCACCCTGAAGGTGAGAGGCGGGGACCAGGCCCTCACACGTCCCTGTCCAAACCCAGGGTGCCCTGCCTTGGTGGCACTGCCAGTCCCAGGCACCAGAGTGGGGGCCAAGAAAATCTCATGGAGGGTCTCAAAGCTCAGCCCAGAGGCGCTGGGTCTGAGGGCAGTGCCAGCCCAGGCGAGGGGTTGGTGTCAGAGCCTGGAAATCCGAGTTTGGCTTTTCTCTCCCCTGAGCCCCAAGGGGCACACCTGAGGCCACAGTCGGGCCCGGCTCTGTTGCCGACCCCCTCCCCAAGCACCTTGCACAAGGGCAAACCTCCCAGAACTACGGAGAAGGGGGGGGCCACCAGAGCCTCTGCTGGGACCCTGGGGGGAGCGGGCTCTTGAGAGCAGCCTGGAAATGCCAGCACGTAAAAGTGGGGCCTCTCTGAGAAAAAATTACAGAACTTTACTTTCCCGTTACGAGGAGAGTCAGCTTGAACTAAAGGAAAACCACTCAGGAAGACTTGGGCCTGCAGTGCCTTGTTTCTCAGGGAGCTCCCCAGCAAGTCCCCTGCAACGGGTGATGAAGCCGCACGCAGGCCCAGGGACTAGGAGCCGACAGGCTAGCTGGCAGGTGTTCCCAGACGGCCCACCAACAGCTCAGGGCAGCGGCACCTAGGAAGCGCCCATCTTAGTAACAGATTGTGTCTGAGATCCCCCAACCATCAATGGAAAGAGAGGCCGCCCCTCCAGGGATGGAATTTGCCTGCAGGGTCTACTGACCGGGGTGGGGCAGGGTGGGGGGCACAGCACGTGCGCTGACCACCAGAAAGTGTGGGCCACAGAGGGTGGCCTGGCCTGCTTGGTGTGTGTGCCAGGTGGGCCTTGGCCCAGACAGACCACAGGAGGAGATTGTGTGGCACTCCTTTCTAAAAATTCTCTTCTTGCCTAGGGCCTAGGGCCAAGCTCTCTGTACTCCAACCCTGGACACCCTGAGTTCCTTCTGGTGTTGTGGACACCCACTGCCCTCTCTGCATGGCCCTGTGCTATTCACCCACCCCTTGCGGTTGGTTCTCTGGCCAGAAGCCCCAGCTAGAGCCCTGTCACTGGTCCACCCATAGCCATGCACGCCAGGAAGCGGGTCTGGGTACCTGAGCCCAGATGATTTCTGCCAGCTCCCGGCGGTTCTGGACGATGGCCCAAATGAGAAGATCACGGACAGGGTCCACGGTGAAGGCAACGTGACCTGACGAACGCTTGTACAGGGACCGGAGACTGACCCCCTGCACCTGGTGAGCAGCGGACAGTTAGAGCCCTCGCCTAGGGCCCCACGAACATCAGAACCCCGGGGCCCATTGAGGGTCCTGAGCTCAGCCCCACCGTCCCTGGAGGATGAGCCCTGCAAACTGCATTTCCAACAACCCCCAAATCTTTCTCATGCACACTGAGGTTTTTAAAGCACCACTCTGGAGACGTGAAGACACACCCAAAAAGTGCAATACCCAGTTACCTCCCACACCAATATTTGTAGACCCCTGTTGCCAGCCAGGCACCCCAATGTTTCCTACTCTTATCTGCTGGCATCAAAGCCTTTTTCTATGAAGTAAGATTCTAACACAGAGTCTGTTAATAGATTCATGCTGTGAGCTCCTCAAGGGAACCTACACCATGTCTCCTGCAGAGAAGGTCAGCAAGAAACACCAGACAGACAAAGCCATGTGTGAGTGGGAAGGCCCTGACCCCAGACACACTCAACCTACAGTGATATGAGAACCCAGGCTTCCTGGCCCATCAGTAAATAAACACATCCTCAGACAGTCTGGAAACAATTCCCAGAAGCAAAGAACACATTTCCCACATCACACACAAAATTGCACTTTCTTTAAGTGATTTTAGAAATCACCTGAAGACTCATCTTTATAAAAAAAGAAAAATTAGTTCATCTTCTTAAATTACAGACATGGGTCTGCGTGAGCTTCCACTTGAGCACATTCCAACTGGACATCTTAAACACAGTGGAATCAAGAGAAGCAGAACTGTAAATATATAAAACCAAGCCACAACCACATCATTCTCAGGGGTCAGGAATAGCTCACACAGGACAATGGACAGATTTGCAAACCTGAAGGAAGTGGATAATTTTCTAGCAGGAAAAAAACAAAATCAAATATGATCTTAGAACAGGCAGAAAACCTAAACATCGGGACCATCAGGAAAGAAAATGAGAAAGTTATCAGTTACTACCCAAAAAGGCACCGGGTCCTGACGGACTCCTAGGGGAGTCTGCCAAGCTTGTAAGAAGCAGTGAACTCCAGCCGCATAAACTGTTCCAGGGCAGAGAAAGAAGAAAGGCTTCCCAATGTTTTTACAAAGCTAACATAAAATTGATACCAGAACCTGACAAATATAACCCCCCCGAAATAAAACTACTATTAAAGACTTAAACATTCTGATGCAAAATCCTAAAACTATTGGGAATCCAACACCATATTAAATACATGTTACCCTGCAATCGAGTTGAGATTCAAAACAGGAATAAAAAAATAATAACGACCTATAATTCACCAAATTCATAGGTCAAAGAAGAGCAGTTCAACTCCTCAAAAGGCATCTGACAAACATCGGCACTGAGGCTTTATTTGTAAAAACTTAATAAGTCGGAAGAAGAGGCTCCCTCACATAAATACACACACAAACGCCAGCGTCGTCCTTAATGTTGAGAGGCTGCGGGATTCCCATCAGATAAGGATGCAGACTAGAAAAGCCCCTGTCCTATTGTTGCAACACACATGCATCTCACCCAGATACGAGTGGAGCTGCTGACCTGGCTACACAGACACCGATTACACCTGTGAGCAGGGCTCGGGGTACAGGGCACAGGGGAGAGCATTTTCCCCACATAACTTTTTGTACCGTTGGAGGTTTTCAGAAAGGGAGAGTTATGGACTGAACTGTGTCCCCCAGATTTCATATGTTGAAGCCCCATCCCCTAATGTGACTGTATTTGGAGATGGGCTTTCAAGCATGTGATCAAGGTTAAATGAGGTCATGAGAGTGGGGTGCTGATCCAACAGGACCGGTGTTCCTTGGAGAAGAGGAAGTGATACCAGACACACTGAGGACAGGCTGTGTGAGGACAGGGTAAGAAGATGGTTGGTCCCCTGCAGGCCAGGAGGAGAGACCTCACCAGAAGCCCACCTGCCGACACATTGACCTTGACTCCAGGCTCCAGAGCGAGGAGAGAAAGACACCTGTTGTGTAAGCCGCCCCATCTGTGTTACGGCAGCCCAAGCTGACTTTCCCAATGAAAATAAAAGCGCGTGTTTCAATGCTCCGAGGACGCAGCAGTGCGCGTGGCACACAGCCAGCACTCACGTTGAGCTTGATGTTGGGCACCGGGAGCAGGAGGCGCGGGCGGTCGCTGGAGCGGGGCCGGGGGTACAGCGGCTGCGTGGAGTCCCCCAGGAGCTCCCGCAGCACCTGGGCCACGTGGTGCATCTGCACGCGGGGGGCCGGGCGCTCGGGCTCCTCGGCCAGCACCTTGTGCAGCTTGTAGTGGAACAGGCAGGTGGGCTCCAGGTTCTCGTACAGGTAGAGCAGGGTGTCCCACGTGACGAACTCCTTCAGCCGCACCCCATTCTCCAGGAAGAGCTTCACGAACTCGGGCTTGTTGGCGATGAGGGCGGCCGTCATCATGGGGTACAGCTCTGAGGGCTGAGAGGGGGACGTGGGGGGCCGTGCATTTGGTCATCGGCCCGCATAACCCTTATCTCAGTGCCCCCGAGACGGGGGTGCCAGCGTCTCCCGTTTCGGGAGGAGGAGACGTGCCAGCCGCCCTCACTGAGGGCAGAGCTGGGGTCTGGACGAGGCCACCTCAGGGCCTGCCCTTGTTCCGAGGCCCAGCAAGCCCCTCCCCAGGGCCCCCCGCCCCCACAGCCTCACCTTCCACTGACGCTCGTCCGTGAAGATCTCGCTCCGGGCAATGTCCACGCGGTTCCACGCCACTGCTAACTTCAGCTGGTGGTCCCAGTTCTCATGGCCAAAGTGGTCGTGGCTCCGAGAGGCTGCAGGTAAAGGCACACGCATCAGGGGCTTTGATCTGGGCCTCAAAGCCACTTCCCATCTAACAAAGTCAGAGAGGGAGGGGTGTGTCACCAACCCGTCTCCATCATTTTAATTGAATAGATAAGATGCTCAGTCACAAAATCACCGCCACCCCCCACCCTTCCCCTGAATGCACCTTTATAAAATCGCTTTTCCTTTCAGTGGTAGAATCAGAGAATCTCTGTGTTTCTGTCACCACTTCCACTCACCCCAGCCCTCCACTCTGTCCCCAGCTCCTGGTCAAGCCCCCACCCTAAGTTTAAACTAGACACGGGTCTCTGAAAGGCAGGCATTTCAGATTCATACTCAAAAGTTGGACCACAAAGGCCATCACATTTCCTTCCTTTGCCCTGTTTGCAAAACCACCACCTCACCCAGGTTCTCAGTGCAAGTATCTTGCCTAACTAGTTTCTGCTCTTGCTGGGTTAACATTTTAAAACATGGGTTGTTATTTGGGGAAAAAGAAAAAAGAACTTTGACCCTTACCTCACACCACACAGAAAAAGTAACCTGAGGCAGATCATAAACCTAAATATAAAAGCTGTGGCTATAGAGCTTCCACAATGAAACAGACGAAAATATTTACAACCGTGGGAAAGGAAAAGATTTCTTGGGATGCAAAGAACATGAATCATAAAGAAAAAAATTAGTAAACTAAAATGTGTTAAAATATAAGCTTTCTGCTCTCCAAAGACACCTCGAAGGACATATAAAAGCAGACCATGAGGGGCTTCCCTGGTGGCACAGTGGTTAAGAATCCGCCTGCCAATGCAGGGGACACGGGTTCGAGCCCTGGTCTGGGAAGACCCCACATGCCACGGTGCAACTAAGCCCGTGTGCCACAACTACTGAGCCTGCGCTCTAGAGTTCGTGAGCCACAACTACCGAGCCCGTGTGCTGCAACTACTGAAGCCAGCGCGCCTAGAGCCCGTGCTCCACAACAAGAGAAGCCACCGCAATGAGAAGCCCGTGCACCGCAAGGAAGAGTAGGCCCCGCTTGCCGCAACTAGAGAAAGCCCGCGTGCAGCAACAAAAACCTAACGTAGCCAAAAATAATAAAATAAATAAATTTATTTTAAAAAAAAAGCAGACCATGAACCAAGAGAAAATACACCCAACACATATATCCATCACAGGATTTGTATGAGAATATATCAAGAACTCATACACCTTAAAAATAAGAAGACAAATAACCAAATAAACACAGACAAAAGATCTGACAGACATTTCACCAAGATGAAATACAAATGGCTAAGAAGCCCAGGGAGACGCAAATCCAAACCACACGGAGATCTCCCTTCATAGCCACCAGGAGGGCTACAGCTTCAAAGACTGACAGTACCAAGTGTTGGCGAGGGTGCAGAACAGCCCAGACCCGCATCCATGGTGTGTGGATGGATGCACAGAAATAAAGTGAAAGCCGATCCTCTGCTACGACAGCCTCCTGCTCTGCCATCAGGGCTGGCCTGGGGCTGGTGTCCCTCCAGGGTGAGGGGCTGTTCAGCGCAGAGCAAAGGCTTCTGGGCACCAGGGATGTCTCAGCCATGTCAACACCGGCGGGAAGGACAGGGAAGCACTGGCTTCCCTCCCCCACAGAAGTGGGAGAAGAGGGAAGAGTGAAGTGTGGGCCCGGGGAGAACGGGCTGGAGGGCAGAGGTCAGACTAAGGAGCAGAAGTCGGTCGAGAGCCCTATTGGTCATGAGGACCCCTGCGTTTGGACTCTGCCCTGCACTGGGGGCAGAGGAGTTAAACATGAGACAGACCGTGGGGAGACAGGAGCAGACTTCCAGGGTTCTTTCTTTCTATGCTAGAATTTTATGAGAAACTATGATGACCACTAAGGGGTAGATGAGTGCAGGCTGCACTCAGATTTCAGGGAAGAAGGTAAGTTGAGAAAGGATCCTGTACCCCAACATTGGTGGTGGGCACCCAGCTGCCCAGTGGGAGCATGAGGTAGGCCTGGCGAGGTCCACCACCACCTGCCCTCTGACCAGCGCATCTGCCCACGGGTGGCATTTCTGGCTCCTCTAGGCTAGGACTCAGGGTCCTGAACCCTCACCTGGCTCCTCCCCCTTGTCCCCACTTTGCCTGACCCTCACCCTTCAACAAGGCCTGCAGGATGGCCACATCCACGTCCTGCTGGCCATCCTTGCCTTCCCGGAAGACAGTGAGCAGCTGCCGCCTCCGGACGATGTCTTGGATCTGCAAAAGACAGTCCCCACGTGAGGTGCCTCTTGCCTCCTCAAAGGGCACCCACAGAACCAAGGCCAAGGACACGGAGCCAGAGCCCCAGGCAGGAGTCCTAACTGCTTGTGTAGTCAGGGCCACCCCCTCGCCGCCCCCCCAACCCCGGACGGTGAAGATGAAAGATGCATGAGGACCAAACACACGGTGCTTGCGAGTGGCCTGTGGGGTGGAAAACACAGCCCAAGTGTAAAGAATCTTCACCTCACTGATCGGTCACTGATCAACACTCAGTACCACCTAACTGAAGACTTCTCCCCGGGTCCTCCTGCCTGGGGGAGGACCTACCCACCTACCTGTCTGTCCATCCATCCATCCACTCATCCATCCAATCATCTACCTACCTACCTAGCTATCCATCAGTCTGTGTGTGTATGCATGTATGTATGTAGGCATGTGTGTGTATGTATCTATGTACCTATCTGTTCACCCTACCCACTTGTCTACCTACTTACCTACCCTACCTACCTACCTACCCTTCTATATATCTACCTACCCACTCTATGTATCTATTTAGCTAGTCACCGCACCTACCTATTTATCTATCTACCTACTTATCTATACACCTAGCTACCTACCTTCCAATCTATCTATCTATTATTTATCTATTTTCTATCTATTATCTATTATCTATTACCTATCTATCTATTATCTATCTACCTATCATCTATTGCCTATCACCTGTCTATCTAGCTATCACCTATCGTATCTATCATCTCTCAGCTGCCGTGTCTGCCACCAGCAGCTGCCCCGCCTTGAACCCTTCACCCTGAGACCGGGGGGAGCCATCCACTAGTTCCCCACACCCCCAAAGCTTCAGGCTCCTCCCCCAGCTCCCGGCCGCCCCGCCTGCCTTCCCACCTCCTCTCGCAGCCTGGCTGTGCAGCTCCCGCCTCTGTACAGACCGCTCCCACCTAGAGGGCCCCTTGCGCACCCCACCTCCGCCTCTAAGACCCCAACCTCCCTAACCCCTCGGGGTCCAGCTTTCATGTCAACTCCAAAATACCCCGGGTCTCTCTCCCCAACCGCAATCCCATCTTCCAGCTGAAATCGCTCCAGGATTTAACCCGGCCTTTGATTCACAGGATGAAGTAGCTACTGTGAGTGTGTATGTGCCGACCAACCACTTAGCACTTTCCCGGGTGACCTTGCTCCATCCTCTGAGTTTAAGTACCAATTACCCCTATTCTGCAGGTAAGAAAACGGGATTGCTGAGAGAGGGCCAGCAACTCCTCCCACCCCAGCTATGTGGTGCTGGCGGGCTGGCAGTGAGACCCCCATGGCAGATGTCCACATCCACCAAGGGCCACACCCGAGTACCTGCCATGGGGCAGACCAGCCCCGAGGTTTGGGGAGTGAATCAGTGATCACGGCCCTGGGGGTCCTCTCCCCACTGAACAAGAACAACCACTGAGGGCGAACCCCTGGCTTGAGACTGGTGTGTATGAAACACCACTTTCAGGCCTCTACTTGGCAAGGGATTGAAAACACAGGCCCCTTTAAACGTTGGCAGGTTAGATCCACTTCTGAGAATTGCCTGAATAATTTACAGACTAACTGAGGAAAGGCCACAGGGCCGGCCAGCCAATCCCCACCATCTCCACTGGCAGCTGAGCTGACGCCAACAGCAAAAACAATCTCACAGAACATTGGCTTCTAAGGAGGTCCTCTGAGGCCACAATAAGACAGACAAGGTCAGGGTCACCGTGCCGCCCACAAAAACTGCCCGTCTCCCTCGGAGCGGGTCCGCTGCCCTTCCCCTCCCCAGCCCCCATCCGGGGTCCCAGCCCTCCCCGTGGTCCTTGGCTGGTGGGCACAGACCGTCCACGTGGCCTGAAATGGGACGCGGTGGGAGCTAAGCTGCTCCACAGACCTGCCCTGAAAAGCACGTCAAGCACTTAAAACTGAATTTCCATGAGTTTTTACAGCCTGGCTTTTGCATCCACGGAGCTGGATGAAAGTCACAGACCCTGACTGCTTTGTCAGCCCCAACTTGTTGGGGAAACCGAAGGTCAGAGAGGCACTGACTGCCCCCATCCCACAAAGAATCCTACCAGGAAATAGCGGTCAGGCGACCTCGGGGCGGGTGAGCCCCTGCCCCCGGGGCTCAGAGTGCGGCTGGACAGCGGGGTCGGCAGGACCACAGGGGCCGCGGGTGCCGGGGTTCTCCGCCGGCCAAGGGCTTCGTGGGTGCTCAGGGCTCAGCCAGCGCTCTCCTTCACACCTACCCCCTGGAGGCTGGGGCCATGGCCGTGGGTTAGGGTCCCTCTGCACAGCTCACCGGGGCCCCCAAAATCTGGACTGGGGAGACGGCCAGTTCTGAGGCCCATTCCAAATGCCCCAGATCACCCAACTGAGCCAAACAGCCTCAGAGTATGTGAGAGAGAAATTCCTTCTTTTCAGGGCCTGGAGAGACTTCCGTATGCACATTCCTGTGTTATTTCTCCCCCTGGGTCCACCAAGGACCCCGTCTATAAGGGATGCTAGCAAAGTCTACACCCGTCTGTAACCAGTGTTATCTCCCACTGTAGCTACGAAAGAGCAAATACCAATGCACTTTAACACAAAAATACTGAAATGCAGGGCAACTATGGTCCTGGGCTGTAACAGCCATGGTCTCCCGGGGTCAGGAGAGGGGCCCAAACCAGAGCTCTTGGGGCTGGGAGCATCCACGAGGCTCACGGCTCAGGAGTTGAGGGGATGGGCAGGAAGCGAGGCCCCAGAGCCCCCAGCCCACCCCACAACCAGAGCAGCCCACTTTCACCCAGTTCACACGGTGGTGTTCCAGAAAATCCGTGGAATCCGGTGGGCTAGTTAGAAAATGTCACACTTAAAAAAAACAAAAGAAAGAAAAAAGACAATGAAGAGACCAGGCTAATGGTTTGGATTCCGGCACAGAAAAAGGCCACTAGTAGATCAACATGACATCCGAACAGCCTGAGTTTGGTCAACAGGGATGAAGCAGAGCTCACTGCTAGGTTCTGATAAATGCACGAGGCTTATGTAGGACGTTGACAGCAGCAGAGTTGGGGGAAGGGTAGATAGACACCCTCCACTACCTGTGCTGCCGGCCCACAAATCTAAAATTATTACAAAACAAAGACAGAGAGAGGACAGGCAGGCACATGGAGTACAGCTGAGGCCACCCTTCCAGCGGTCTGTCTCCGGACTTGTCGCCGCAGGGTCACGTGTGCCCTGCTCAGCACCCAACTCCCCGTGCTCCCACTCGGTACCTCCTGCCCACAGGGCAGAAAGGGTGTCCATTCGGGGCGTAACTAGCTCCCTCCCAGGTCTCAAGTCTCCAAACCCCCTGGAGATGGGGGGGGGTCTCCCAGAACACTGGTCCCAGGATGGGCCCGGGCCACCGATGCCTCTATCTAAGGGTGCACATGAAGCAGCCCCCAGGTCACCACACGGTTCCCGGAACCACGCATGGGCCCCCATCTGACACGTCTGCCCTCCTTGTCGACCCCAGAATGTCTCCATTAATCTCCCCGGTGGCGTTGAGGTCACCAGGCCTGGAGGCTGGGCCGAACCCTGCCACCCACTGCCGTCACCTGGCAGCGCCCCTGTGCCGGAATCTGGGCTCCCCACCCCTCTGCTGCCCCCAGGGTCTCAGCACCAGCCTCCTGCCCGCCCAGGGCAGCAGGGGCCTCTTCCCGGGATGGCCGTGCCTCGTGCCCTGCGGTACCGGCCCAGGCCCGGAGTTCTGCAGGCGAGAGGCTGAGCACGTCCTCCCTTGAAGACAACGTGCTGCCTCAGCCGAGGGCCTCCCGCCTGCCCTGGGCCCACTGCCTTCCGGGCTCAGAGCCCCCCACCTTCTGCAGGTCACTCCCGTGCCCGCCCCAGGCCTGCTGGGGTCTCCGTGTCTGGCTTTGGCGTGTCCTGGCTCCGCTCGCCAAGCTGACAGCGTCTAACTTACTGGCTGCAGGTCCACGCCTGGTGACTCATGTGCCCGTGTGCCTCACCTTTTTGGTCCACTCCACAATCCTGCTCTCGGTGAAGGTCTCGAACATCTCCTGGAAGAACAGGCCCAGCTTCTGCTGAATCAGGGAGATGGTGATCTCGGAGATGGGCAGGCTGGCCACCTGGGCAATGACGTCAGCCACTCGTCCCGAACCCTCCACGATCACGCACGGGGTGCCGTTGGTGATGGCATTGTAGATGGTCTGCAACACAGGGGCTGACCGTGAGCCCGGGACCTGACTCCTCACCCGCACGGACACCTTCTAATACAGAGATGCTCAAACAGTGTTGATGTCTGGCTATTGCGAAGTTTACAGAAGACATTTGCTTGGCAGCATGCCACTGCTCAGAGCGGAGAGTGGCTAATCCTGATGTACGTGGGATACACACCCGACACACCACCGCCTTCAGGCCTCTCACTCAACACCACTGTCACGAAAGGTTCGGGTGTTTCCGCCCTTCGACGTGTGGACACGGGCACCATCTCCAGCAGGAGGGGGCACTGCCAGAGTTCCGCCCCCTCGTTCACCAGGACATCGAGGGAGACCCCCGGAGACCCAGGGTGAGAGCAACCTGAGGAAGGGGTTCTACCCCAGCAGGAAGGACGCCCTGCTCTGGGCCTGAGGAAGCCGTCTGGGCGATGCTGCGGGAGAGCCAGGGTGGGAGTGGGGACCAGACGCATCCCGTCCTCCCAGGGACCCCAGGATCCTGTGTTGACCTCCTGCGGTTACTAAACGTAAACAGACACTTTCGATGATCCCATAAACAGAACGTCATGCTCTTGCCCCAAATCTGCAGGCTGTAATGTCGTCGTGTGTTACTACAGCAGAGGTCAAGTTGGCCCGCGTTCCACGAGGGAGGCCCACCCCACGGCAGAGAGTGGGTTCTGAACAAAGGTCCACGGCAGCTTGTCAAAGCCACTGAGGGTCCTGCTTTACATCTAGCTGCTGGTCCCACGGGGCTGAGGGGGAGCCGAGGGCTGTACTTTCAGAACCCCGCCCGGGAGTCTGGGTGCAGAGCTGCAGAAACCCCCATGGGCTGCCCGGGGGTCCTGGAGGGGGGCGCATGGGCTCCACCCTTGCCCCAGTCCCCTCTGGAGCCCCTCTTTCTTCTGTGCAGGTCAAGCCCCAGGGCCAAAGCCAGAGCACCCCTCCTGAGGCAGGTCCACTCAGGGGGCTCCGACCCCCCAACCCAGCGGACAGGATCCCTGTCCCCTCTTGCTGATGACCCCCCTGGGGGGCTGGTGACAGCACTTGGGGCAGTCGTCCCACCCGCAGCAGGACTTGACCCCCAAGAGCCCACCCCTACCACCCACCCCTGGCCAGGACTCACGTGCAGTGTGCCGGGTCCCCCCTCCAGCACCACGCAGACGATGGGGATTTTGATGGCCACGCCTAGGACGAAGCACAGAGCCCAGTTTAGGACCGTGGGCCCCCCACCGCCACCTGCAGCCTAACCGAGTGCACTCCTGTCCCTTTCTGAGGTGGAGGGAAGGCGAGGGCTGTAGACCATCCTCAGCACCCAGGGCTCCCCCAGCTGGTCTGCTCTGCCCGGCTGGCCACTTCAACTAGCCTGTTTTTCCGTGCAGCCCTTTCGTGGCGCCTCAAATCTGGGCAGGGCTGGGGACACGTCAAGCCAACGGGCACCATGCATGGTGCGGAAGTACGGCGTCGCAAGTCCGTCCTCTGGCCAGCCAGCCCCACCCTCAGCCTTTCAACCAGCCTGGCAACCAGGAGGGCTTGTGAAGATTCTAGAAACATCTTTCCCTGGGGAGCAAACATTCTTTCCAAGAGCCCACATGGTCTCGCCGTCCCCAAACACTCACACGCCCCGAACACTCCCACCCAGCTTCTCTTGGTCAAAACAAGTTCTCCAGGTGTGGTCCCCAGGCCAGCAGCATCCGTGTCCCCTGGGGACTGGGAGATGCAAGTCCTCACTCCCCGGACCTGTGAATCAGAGACCCTGGGGGTGAACCCACACTCTGGGGACCCCTGACGTGCAATGAAGCTTGAAAACCTCGGCTCAAAGGTGTCCAACCAACCTGCAAATCATGTGCGAAATCCTGTGTATTTGACCTCCCAACACCCCAGAATCCATCCCATCCCACCCACAAGGGAAGAGATGTCAAGGTCCAAGCTTTGACTACTGCACGCTCTGATTTCTGAACTGAGACGTGTTTGTGATGTAAAGTGACCGTAGGATGCTGTGACCTCAGTGCCTGCCCGAACTTTCCTTCTGCTGGTTAAAAGGGACGCGAGAAGATAAACCCCTGAGCAAGTGTACAGACATCCAGGTGTGTTCGGACCACGCCTCCCCAGCGCCCCACCTGCCGAATGTGCTGGTCACGGCCAGCGGAGCCCCAGACACCTGGACCAGCCCGCTCCCCTCTCCCCCCGGGCACCCTGGAAAGCGTGCCTCGCTCACCTCCCCTTTCCTTGGTCTGCTCCGATATGAACTTCTCTAGCTTCGTCCTCAGGGGGATCTCGACGCCGTAGCGGCCGTGGGTCCCGTCGTCCACAAGGACGAAGTGGGAGTGGTTGCTGTCCAGACAGGTCAGGTGCCCCTGGCCGTCCTCGTCCATGATGTACTCAGCTGGGAAGCCGCCCTGGGGACGGGGAGGAGGTGGGCAGGGACAGACGGAAAGTTCTACATCTTTCCCACCGAGAACAGGAGCTCCGTCAGGCTGGATAAGTGACCCCACCCCCCAAGCTATCAGGCTCTAATGCCTGGAACCTCGTTTGGAGAAGGGTCTTTGCAGACGTGATGAAGCTAAGGATCTCAGCACGGGAAGATTAACCTGGATCATCCGGGGGGGTCCCAACTGCCACGACAGGTGTCCTTAGAAGCGGATGCAGGGAAGAGGAGGGGGCCACGTGACCAAGAGGCAGAGACCGGAGCGACGCGGCCACGAGCCAAGGAAAGCAGCAGCCAGCAGCAGCTGGCAGAGGCAGGGAATAGCTTCTCCCCCACAGCCTCTGGAGGGAGCCTGGTCCTGCCGACATCCCGAGTTTGCCCGGGTGGTACTGGTCTTGGAGTTCTGGTGCCCGGAAATGTCAGAGAGTACATTTCTGTTGCTTTCAGCCACCAGCTCTGTGGTCATTTGTCCCAGCAGCCCCAGGACCCAGATCCAGGAGAGGTGGCTGCCGGACCCACGCACACGGCCCCTGGTGTCCACAGAGGATGGCAGGTGGCATCGCAGGAAGTCTTCTGAGCTTGAAATGGGGAGAAACGTGCAGCGTGATCTTGGAAGTCAGCCAGTCTCCCGTGGCCTCAGATTTCCACTCCGTATAACAAGCATTCAAGACAGAACCAGTCCCGTGCACTAAGCACATCTGTGACGCTGACGCAAAAGGACAAGTGCCGAGGGGCAGACTGGCCTGATGACAAGTGTCTGTGACGGACGCAAGGAATCACCTTCCAGAGGATGCTCTCCCCAGGAAGTGAAGGCACGCCGCCATCAGCCGGGAAGGGCAAGGGCTCGTTCATAAATCACCCCTCATGGGGCTGTTACAGTAACGTCTCCTCAGCAAGTCAAGGAGACTTGTCTTTGGGGCCAGTGTTTCCCCCAAACTTTCCTGACTCCGTGAATCAGGTGGACATGTGCTCACTATGTCACATCTACTGTCCTCCAAAATCTTACTGAAGGAATCGAATGATCTTTTCCACTCACATTCCCACATTTAAGCAATTGCTTCTCAGGGCTGCACCCAGGTGGACGGACGCAGGAAGGCTCTGTCTTCAGTGGGGGAACCAGAGTGTTGTCGATCCTTGGGCTAGAAGGCCAGGCCCTGGGATCTGACAACCCAGGTGCTCACCGGCTGTGTGCCCCCGGCCAAGCTACCGCCTTCTGCAAAGTCCATTTCTCATCAGGGAGGCGTCAGGAGGAGCCCCCGACCAGTGGCGGCTCCAGAGACTCTTGTGTGGACCCATCCCGTGATCTCAGTGGAGGAAACCAGAGTCCAACCAAGGTAGCTACTCGCCTGGGGTCGCCAGGGTCTACGGCGTGGGGGCTTGAGCCCGGGTCTCCTGTGTCCCCGTCCAGCCACTCCCCTCCACACTGCATTTACCCTGCTGCCCAGGTGGTGGCCTGTCCGCTGAGCACCTGCTAAGGTCCTACAGCCCCCTCGGCCTCCCCGCTGCGCCCCGCCCCCGCCCGCCCCGGAGCAGCCGCCAGCTCACCGCGGGGTAGATCAGGCTCTCCCGGTTATGCAAGGTGCCCCACGTGGCGATTCCGATGGTGACCACCTCCCCTTCATTGTAGCTGCTGCTCAGGCTGAAGTCCCGCACCGCCTCGCCCACCTGCTTCATCACGCCCGTGTGGGACCCCCCGGTGATAATCCAGGCCCCTGGGAAGGAACAGAGGGCCCTGCCACGCACACGCCTGATGCCGGCGCCCTGTGCGTCTCCGGGGCTCACTGCCCCACACCTGCAGCCCCTCTACCTCAAACCGGGGCCTCAGGGAAGCCCCGCCACGATCACGCCCTCCTGCGGCAGCTGGGAGCCGTGGTTCCCCACGTTGCTCAGGCGGGGGCGGGGACAGGAACAGGACCCCCGTCGCTGACTGCAGGCCTTGCCCTCTCTCCCCACCTCCCCGCTGCCTCACTCTGTCCTGCTCTCGGGAGCACGGCATCTCAGAACTGCCTCTGAATGTGTCTATTTCAAAGCATCACTAGTGGAGAGCCAACCAGAGCTGCATCTGCCGCCATGCGTAAGCCAAGCACAGCAGCAGACAGGGCGGGGTGAGTCCGACCGGACACACACCCCCTGGCCCGGGCCTGGCCTCGGTGACCCCCGAGGGCCAGCCAGTCCCAAGACCCCGACTTGGCCTCCCAGGGACCCTCCATCCCGCCCATCACTCCCAGGCCTGAGCCCCTCCTGTGGCCGGGGCCCTGGGCCCTCCACCCCCGGTGCTACCTGTGGTCTGGGCCACCTTGACCAGGCCTCTTCGGAAGACGCTCTTCAGCCTGGGCTTCATGTTGAAGTCCTTGGCCCCGCCCGTCACGGAGATGAGGAGGTTGGGGGCGTCCAGGCCCCAGTGCTGGGTCATGAGGTGGTAAATCAGGCTGGAGGGTGTGTCCTGGGACAGGCGGACGTACTGCGGGGAGGTCAGAAGACCCCAGAGCACCAGTGAGCGGCCGCCCCAGGCCCAGAGCCCAGCCGTCCTGCACTAGCAGTGCCTGAGAGCCCCAGCTGGGCGGGGGAATGCTCGCACCCGGGTCCAGACCCAGCGAGTAAAGGGGCCGCACCCGAGCAGGACACTGCTTGAGGGAAGGGGGAGGCAGGGGCAGGGAAGGGAGGCCGCCCAGAGGAGACCAGCCCCTGGCCCCTGTTCTGGGAGCATCCCAGCCTGAGCCCCATGCCCGATTCCAGGCCACGCCCGCCATCGCCTCCTCAGGGTTTGACCAGCCGCTGCCCGCTGCCCTGCCCCCATGCTGCAGAAGACCGCCTCCTCCCTCCCCGCTCCCACCAATGCTCCGCAGAGGACGCCCCCTCTCAGATTAAGCCAGCTGCGTCTGGAGGGGTCTGGCATCGCACTGACACTGGCTCACGAGGGGCAGGGCTTGGGGACGGTGCTGAGGCAGGTGGCTCTGGGGCCGGTGCCCACCCCAGACCGACCCTCCTTGTTCGGCCTCTTTGGCCAAGTGGGCAACGTCTCAGCGACTCAGAGTCGTCGAGGGGAAAGGTCACACCCGGCTAACAAGAAGCTCAAGGTCCCAGAACCCCAGCACAGAAATAAGTGGCTACACCAGACCCTCCAGGACAGTGCGGCCCAAGAGCTGCCACGGAATCCTCCGGAAGGCTGGTTAAAACCAGGGTGGCTGGGCCTCTGATTCAGCAGGTCTGGGGTGGGGTCCAAAAATCTGCTTGGAGATGCTGCTGGTCCAGCGATCACTCTGAATCTGCAGCAGCTGGGAGCCCAGCGGGGCCTGGCCCTCCGGCTGCTGCCGCCCCCCTGCCCCCGTGCTCCCGGGCAGGCCTGGGACCCCGCCCCCCCCCCCCCCCCCCCGCTGGCAGGACTCTCGCCTCTGCTCCTGGGACTCACCACATCCCCGAGGTCCTCCCCACTGCCCTCCCTCCCCCACCCCCGCCCACCTGTGGCCCATGTACTCTTCCCACTCCCTCCTGGCAGTGACAAAAGCCATCCACGCCACCCTGCCCACACCCTGCAGAGCGCCAGCAGCGGCCCTGCCTGCTCCCTGAGGGCACCGCGTGTCTCCCGTTTGCCATACGAGCCCCACCCACTCCGCCCTCAGCACTGGGCAGGTGGGCTCCGCCCTGGGTTTCCGCCAGCCTCCCACTCCCACCCCAGGGAGTCCCAGCCACCTCGGTCACCCACAGTGGGCTCTGGTCCACAGTAAGAGCAATGGAGTCATGGAAACCAACCTTTCCCACCTTCTGGCCCAAGCCCGTGAAGACGATGTCACCAAAGGCGTCTGTTGGCATCTCCTGGACGTGCTTTTTCGGGTCCCACTCCTTGCCCTGGAATGCGTGGGGCCTGGTGGCCTCCTCCAAGTGCTGTTCACGCGTGTAGCCGCATTCACACACCACCTTCCTGCAAAGGCCACTCGGTCACCAGGGGTGACCAGCGCCTGCCCCCGCCCCACTGCGGGGGTCAGAGGAGGCCCAGAGGGGTCAGGACTGGCGGCCCACCAGGGCGAACGAGGTGCCCCAGCCAAGAGCCGGTGGAGACATACAATCGTCAAACTTCTAAAAACTAAAGACAAAGACAAAAATCTTGAAAGTCGGAAATGACACCTTACCCATTAGGAGAAAATAATTCCAACAACTGACTTTGAATCAGAACCAGAAAAAAGTGCCAGAAAGAAGTGACACGACATTTTTCAAAAGACAAAAACTACTGACACAGAATTCTACATCCAGCAAAAATATCCTTCACACATGAAGGGGACGTCAAGACATTCTCAGATGAAAGAAAACTAGGGAATTTGTCACCAACAGAACTACCCCAAAAAGGTTGGCTAGAGAAGGTTCTCTAAACAGAAACAAAATGATAAAAGAAGGAATTTTGGAATATTAAAAAGGAAGAATGAACAATGGAAAGAGTAAAAGTATGGGTGAATATAGCACATTTTCCTCCTCTTGAATTTTCTGAAGTATGGTTGATGGTTGAAGAAAAATTGCACCATGATCTAACATAATTCTCAGTGCATGTGGACGAAATTTTGTAGATAATTATATTATAAACAGGGAAGGGCAAAGTGTTGTAAAAGGTGGGACTGTTTCTACACTTCATTCAACCTGGTAAATGTCAACACCAGGAGACTCTGATGAGTTTTGGATACATCAGTAGGTAAGTAGATGTCAGTAACATGCGATGAGTTGTGGATATATAATGTAATACCTGGAACAACCACTTAAAAAAAAAAGCTATGTAAAGAGATACGGTCAAAAACAGCATAGATAAATCAAAATGGAACTCTAAGAATTATTCAGGTAACCCACAGAAAGGCAGGAAAAGAAAAACAGAGAGAAATGTAAACAAGAAAATACAGTGGCAGACTTAAGTCCTAATATATCAATAGTCACATTAACTGTAACATTCTAAATACACTGATCAAAAAAAACAGAGACTGGCAGAGTGGGTAAAAAAAATAATAAGACCCAATATTTGCCGTCCACAAAAGCCTCACTACAAATATTGTGATGGCGGCCACTTTGCTCCTCAGCAGCAAACAAGAGGCAACTACCAACACACACAACTGGAATGGATGTCAAAGGCATTCTGCTGAGTGAAAAAGCCAATCTCAACAGATCACACTGTGTATGGCTCCATTTATATGACATTCTGGAAAGGAAGCAGTTATAGGGATGAAGAGCAGGTAAGTGGTTGCCAGGGGTTACAGATGGTGGGTTAGAGGAGGTGACCGTGTATCCACTGGTGGAACCATGGGATCTACCGGTAGTATCTTTGCAATTTCCTATAAATATATAGTTATTTCAAAATAAAAAGGTTTAAAAAGCACACAGTGCAGGCTCCAAGCAGAAACTTCTGGACACAGGGCTAGCAGGATACACATGGTCCCCCAAAGAGACCACCCTGCTACCTCTTTTCAACTGTCACCTCTTGCCTTCTTTGTCTTCGTGGGGTGAAATCGTTTTACTCCTTTACGGCTATTCTTTGGGGTTGCAGGAGAGAGAGAAGACAGCAACTGTGTTCTTTACAGCTTGTTTAATCGAAAAGCTACACATTTTTTTAGAGTCCTGCTTTTGCTAGTAACAAGTGACCTAGAAGACTAGATATAGATGAGACCAAAACAAAAAAGTCCAAAAGCAGGTGAAACCTGAGCCGATGACATGGGGGAAACACGACTGGACTCAGAGAGAGAAAACAAGTTTCCCTGCTGCTTACGGAGTGTTTGTCCTTAGGGTCTTCTGACTCTCAACTTCTCAATCGTTAAATGGGGAAAATAATACGTTGTCTGACCTCGAGCTTGCAAAACTTGTGAGGGCCAAATGAGGTTCTAGATGGGAAATAATTTATAAAATTCGTGCAGGTTAACTAGCCATGCAGAGGACCAAGGACGGGTGAAGAGGGCCACGACCCACCCTGTACCCCAGTCTCCTGGGCTCACTCGGGTGCCCTTTCTCCACCCACAAGGCACGTCCCTGGCTACCCCTGGCCCCACCGCTCAGGCCGGGGCCCCCAGGGCTGGGAGCACAGGGCCAGCCATGAGGAACTCCCAGCACGCCCCGTACACCTTCCTCGACGACGCCTAGGGACTCAAGTCACTCGCAGACTCGCAGGGCTGTCTCCGAGCACCTCGCGTAAGCTCCTCCATTTACGGAGGAGAGAGCTGGGTCCGAGGCGGGGAAGAGGGTCGTCAGGACGAGGACCCCTTTTATGGTGATCTGGAACCAGACGTGCACGATCACCGCCGGTGACGCTGTCTCTGGGGTCCTGGGATGTGCCCAGGGTGTTATCACAAAAAGTGCCCCGTCTGGGAGTTCACGCTCCAGCTTGGCCCGAGGCTACCCAAAACTTTCTCATAGGTTCTAACAGTTAGCCTAGAACAGACCCTTTCCCTCCTCTCTTTAAGCATCCCCCCTGGTGGGATTAGATCTTAAGTCAACGTGGCATTCCCAAACCAGACACAAAGCAGGAAACTGCACTGAGACCGCTGACCCAGAAATTGCATAATCAGAGAATTTCCTCCTGCACTCGTGGCCTACGTGGGCATAAGTGGGGCACCCCCGCCAGCCCCTCGGGACAAATGAGGAAGGAGCCGCCACAGGGAGTTACACACACTCAGGGCAACGTCTGAGTGACGGCCCGCTCCACCTGCCACCACCGTAGCTGCTCCTCGCGTGGATCCTGATACCGAGAAAGGTGCTTCTGGAAGTTTCAGAGCCAAACGCATCCTGAGCGTCATTTCTTCAAAGCGGGACGGAGACACTGAATGAGGAGGGAGCCCCATTTCCGTCTCAAACTGTACCCCAAGTCTCACTGACTCCTGTGGACGTTTCTGCACTGGCTCAGAATTCAGAGGAAATGATGGGGCAGAGGCTTGACGGATGGTCAAGCCCCCGAACCCCTACCAACCAGACCCAGGTTCTGCAGTAACCGTCTTCAAAGTGCTTTGGAACCAGTGATTCCTGTATGGAAAGCTTGGGTATAACGAGTCGCCTCTGAGGCTATTTTTATAAACCTATTTTTAAAAACTAAAACTGGAGACCTCAGTGCAAAGCACTCTCTACATATTGTCAGGATAATCGGTGTGAACTTGAACTCTGATTACCACCAAGTACATTAGAGGTTGCCAGCCTTGAGGCCGTCATCTGGAGCACGGTGGCCACTTTCTCTGACACGAGGGTCCGCCCCTACCACTACCTGGGGAGAGAGGAGGGCTCTCGTCTGAAAGGGAGCCAAGCTGGAGCGTGAACTCCCAAACGGGGCACTTTTTGTGATAACACCCTGGGCACATCCCAGGGCCCCAGAAACAGCATCCCCGTCGGTGATCGTGCACGGCTGGTTCCAGATCGTCATCCTCTTCTATCATCCCCACGGAGGACGCCCTTCCTCCCTGCACTGTTCACAGCCTGAGCTGTGTGCTGACCATCACCGTCCAGCAGGGAAGTAATAAAGTAACTCAGACACGGTCAGAGCTCGGAGAGGACCACAGAGCCACACGATCGCAGCGCCGTCGGCAACTGGCATAAAAGAGAGACACGGAGTGTAGTGGGGGAGAGAGGTGACATCCCAGGGCGTGGTCAGGGAGGGCTCCACGGCAGAGGCAGTGTCCCCGGGTGACACAGGAGTGGAAGTAAGAAAGAGCGAGGCCCGTTTGTGGCACAGCGCAGGTGAGGGTGTGTCTGGAGGGGAAACGCAAACACGAATCAACCCTGTTTGTGGGGTACGTGGAAACACTCCAAGCATCCCAGGCCGGTACAGACACAGGGACTGTCCCCCACTGAGGCCCCCCGGTCGGCCCTGCTCTGATCAGCCATTCCACGTGGGAACAGGGAAGGGGCTGTAAACACAGAACAAGCCACTCACCCAGCATCGGACAGTTTGGAGCTTTCCACAAAGTACACGCATTCTTTCTTCTTGATATTCTCAGGAATCCATGAACTAAGGTTTCCTTGCTGAGGGTAAAAAGGGCACTTTGAGATCCTCAGACAGTCAAATCAACACTCTTCCAAAGACCACATCCCACACCTCGCTCAGACCCGCCTGTGCGCCCCGGCACACGTCAGGGGTCTTTCTTCAGAGATGGGAGACCGAGCCCTCCCCATCACCTGCTGGAGGCCCTCGGGAGCAGATCGGGGAGGGAAGGGTGAGCCTGAGGAATCGCTTCCTCCTGGGCCCCGGGGAATGCTCATGGCCCTTTACAGTGTATAGGTCAATGTTGCCTATAAACTGGGAAGCACTGTGCTTCCAGGTTGTGCCCTTCCTCAGGAACAGCGCGATGGGGTGCAAAGGCGGCCAGTGAGTGCCAGGATACCTGCCTATGTCCCGCGGGGCCGCGGGCTGAGACATGAGACACCCTGCTCCCACCCGACCAGGGCCTGTGACATTCAAGTGTCTCCAACACAGGCCTGCCGGGGCTTTCCGTGAAGCCAGCCCAGGACTTGGCGGGTGCCCGGGACCTTCCCTGTCGGGAGAGGACATGCAGTCACCGTGCGGTGATGTGGGTGGAGGGCTTTCTGTGAGGGCGGCCCGGGACCCTAGTGCCTACCCAGCACTTTCCCAAGCGGACCAAGGACAGGAACAGACCCCGGGCACAGACCCAGCCACCCAGCACTCTCTCCAAGTCCCCTCCGCTAAAGGGCCTTTCTGGGCTGGAGCCCCCAGCTCAGCCGGGTCTCTGCCCTCCCTGGGTGTTCACTGTACCCCACCAGGGCCCTGGCAGACCCGGCGACCCCCGGACCTACCTTTTCACAGTTGCCGAAGGGGTACTGCGACCTCCTGCTCCTGCAGAGGCTGCTGTTGCTTTGCCGGAGGTTGGGGACCATGCCCAGGTCAGCCACCCTCCTGGGCTGTACCCCGAAGCCGTCCTCCTGCCTGGAGCTGGCTCCATCCCGACGCCTCAGCGTCGCCAGCTCCATCCTGACAGCCCCGCTTCGGCTCCGCAGCACGGGCTCTGTCCTGCTCCCTCGGAATGGGCTTTTCTCCAGCCTGCAAGGCTGAGGGGCCTGGAAGTGAGGTGGGAGGTAGATGCGACCCAGGCTGAGTAGCTGGAGCTTATCAGTCTGAGCAATTAGACATTTCAAGGAAAAGTTAATGGCAGGAGCAGAGGGGAGCTAAGCTCGGATGGAGTAAAAAGATAAGATGACCATGTTTTTCATTCTTGAGATCAAGAAGACCTCCCCCACTGCACATGCACAGAAAAGTTCCTCAGGGGTCAGAAAGGGAGGGGGCATTAGCCCCTAATATGTCCTGTCAACCTCCCAGAGACCCTCGTGCTGGAAGCCATCTTGGCTAGAAGATGCACACGCACACAGGGAAGGGCCCTGAGTCAGACCGGATATGGGAACAAAGCAAGATGATTGTCCAGAGGAAAACAAAGACCTGGAAAACAGCCCCCATATAAGTGATCTAAGCCACCCCACTGCACGTGACTCTCTGAGCCCACCCATGTGTCTATCTGCAGGTATTCTGTTCTTAATAAACTCTTTACTTGCCTCACTACTTTCTGTCTCTTTGCTGATTTCTTTCTTCAAAGCAGACAGGAACCAGGGTTCTGACCTTAGCCACTAGTGCCTGGTGGTCTGGCAGTTAGGATTCGGCATACTCACCACCTTGGCCCAGGTTCAATTCCCAGTCAAGGAACTGAGATCCCGCTTCAAGCTGCCACACCCCACGGCCACCCGAGGTCAGAAGCAGGCCATGGGGGCTGCTGCAGTGGATCGGGGGAAATCAGTCAGATGTGTCCTCGTGCAGGGCCCCATCTGCTCGCCGGTCTGTACATTTTCCTGGCTGCCCAAGCTCTAGCCCCAACGGGTCCTGGGCATTCTGGAGGCACATGCGCATCCCCGGGGCCCAGCCACCCACTCATAACCTCAGGTCACTGTGAAGGGCCAGAGAAAGAGCGCCATCCCCCCCCACCACTCCTTGTGTGGCTGCTGGTGCCCAGGAGCCCCCAGACCAGGGGGGAAACTACCCGGTCATCATACGTGGTGCTCACGCTGGGGTCTCATCCTCCTGTTTCCACACATGGTTCACTTCCCTTTTTTTTGTTTTTGTTTTTTTGGTTGTGCAAGGTCTTAGTTGTGGCTCGCTGGCTCCTTAGTTTCAGCATGCATGTGGGATCTAGTTCCCTGACCAGGGATCGAACCCGGGCCCCCTGCATTGGGAGTGCAGAGTCTTAACCACTGTGCCACCAGGGAAGTCCCATGGTCCACTTCTTTTGTTTTCCGAAAAGGAAAAAAGCCCCCACTGCCCACAGAGCTGGTTTCAGGGAGTGGCACAGCTCTGCCCTCCATGGCAAAGGTCCTCCAAATAGAACAGATCTCATTTCCTCAAACCCTTTGCTCCAGCTCCGACCTGGTCTCCATCACGGAGACCTCCGTAAGCAGCCCGATCATTTCCCTCGGCTCACAAACAGGAAAAACAAATGTGTGTGAACCCCACAGGCCCTCCCTGGAGCCATGGTGCCCATGATGATATCCCATGATGTCCCCCCAGATCACCACAAGGTGTCATCCAGGGAGGCACCCCCCACCCAGCTGCTCCAAGGGTGTGAACGGGGGCCATCTGGGGCAGAGAGCAGGTCACAAGGTCTCCCTCCGTCTCCCGCCCTGAAGCCCTTTCTGGCTACATCACCTTCCCCCACACATCATGGTCCCTGATGGACGGTCCTTTCTCTGTCCATTGTTGGGGCCCAGTGTAGGTGGCCCCAAAATATGCCTCAAAGGCATATTGATTATTTTGAATTAGAGTTCCTTAAGAAACAACCAATGCAAGAGGGACACTCTGACCCTCCTTTCTGTCTCCCTGAGAGCAGGAAATGTCTCTCGTGTGAAAGGTGCAGTCCCTGCACCTAGAGGTCGAAGGACACTCTTATCATCAAAGATGGGGGATTCAGGGCCGAGAAGCCTGTATAAACCAATCTCATGACCTCTCTCATTGACTAACGCCCAAACTCTGCTTAGATCCTTCACTCGTTGGGCACCCAAAACCTGAGTTTCTTTGTCCTGTCAATTCTTTACAAATTTATACTAAAAAGTAGAAAAGCTGCCTGCTTTGGCCACTTCTTAGGTCCCATTTCTATGAATTAAAATTAGTTTCTTTCTCTCCTGCTAATCTGTCTTGTGTAAATTTTACTGTTAGTCCAGCCACAAGAACCCTAGAGGGGCAGCGGAGGGAGTTTCCCCTCCCTAACACCCTTCATCCAGCGTCAGCATGCGGTCACTGTGCTCTGGGGAGGGGCGGGGACTTGTCGGGGAGTGAGGCACCCGTCCATCCCTCATCTGGACCCCCTGGCCCTCCTGGTCCACCTCTTCGGGGTCCCTCAGCTCCACACTGGGCACTTGGGGTTCAGCCACCCAGTCGCTGGCACGCAGGGCTCAGGCCACCCTCACCTCTGCATTCTCATTCCCTCCTCCGGGCAGCTCCCGTCCCCCTTGTTCCTGGGGCAGGGTCACTCCCAGAGGCGCCCACACCTGCTCAGAAGAAGGAGCCAAACCTCCCTCACATGAAAGCACCGGGATAACACAGAACATTGGTACCAGGAGTAGGGGCTGCTGGTACAAACACCTGCAAATGGAAAAGCAGCTTTGGAACCGAGCAATGTGCAGAATGGAAGAGTTCGGAGGGGCGCTAGAAGAAGCCTCCATCGCTGCGGACAGACAGAGCAAGTTTGGTGAGGGGAGCTCAGAGGAGAGGAGAGCTGGAGAGAGGGCCTCAGCCTCCTTAAAGAAGCCTGGGTGGTCACGAGCAGGTGTTGGTAGAAAGTGGATGGTAAAGGCCATTCTGACGAGGTCTCAGACGGAAACGAGGACCATGTTATTGGAAACCAGAGGAAAGGGGATCGTGTTATAAAGAGGCAAAGAGCTTGGCTGAACTGCTCCTCTCCTGGTGTTTTGTGGAAGACAGAACTTGTAAGTGATGAAACCGGAAATTCGGCTGAGGAAGCATCGAGGCAAAGTGTTGAAAGTACAGCTAAGGCTTCTCTTGAATGCTTATAGCAAATTGTGAGGAGAGAGAAATGACCTAAAGATGGACTTCTAATCAAAAAGCATTCAGAGTTTAGAGAGTTGGGAGATTCTCAGCCTACAGACAAGGAAAGGAATGAGAAAGCTTGTTCAGGACGGAAGATGCAGGGTGTGGCCAGGTTTGCTAAGGATGTAGGTGGGCTGCTTGTCTTCATCTAGCTGGGGAGACTGGTCAGCCATCTCAGCAGAAGCCGGGACCCACGTCCACAACAATGGAAGATTGACCCCAAGGCATTTTGGAGCTCACGGGGCTGCCCTCCCAGCACAGGCCCAGAGTGGGAGGGCATGAGGGGCAGAATGATCTCAAAGGGGGGCCCAGCTGCCCTGTACCCCTCCTATCCTGGACTCCTCAGCAGGAGTGTGGCCCCAGCCAGTCTGGTGTGGCAGCGCCTGCAAGATGCTGTCTCTGCCGATGGGAAGCGTGCACAGCCCTGGGGGTAGCGTGGCTACCTGCCCCCGGATTTGAAGGATGGAGGCGCCCAGAGCCCAGGGCACGCGCCCCGGCAGAGGGCTGCCTCGAGGGCAGTGTGTGGGGCAGAGCAGCCCCAGACCGGTGGAGCCCCTGGCCTGTGATCCCGGGCCAGGAGCGTGCACAGTGGACGGTGCCCAGCAAAGCAGAGGGGCAGGAGCACCCCCCAGTGGGCCTCAAGGCTTTAGACCTGCTCAGGACCCTGTCACCCTGCCTTTTTTTCCAACCTCTCCCTTTTGGAATGGGAATGTCCTCCCTACGCCTGTCCGTCCACTGTGTTTTGGAAGCACACAGCTTGTTGTAAGCATGCAGGACCCTATGGCGCCTTCCGGGGGCAGGCCCTTTCCCCACATCCTCTGCTGTACATTTCCTGCATTGTTTCACGTCTGTGAAACCACCCACCCCCTCCCCCACCAAACGGAAGATGTTAACTACTTGACTGTGAGCATGTAGCCCGCAGACCCACTGGAGCCTGAGCACTGATAATGTGAGCCCCTGTGACCCCGCCCATTACCTCATCATCAGCCAATCAGAGAACTGTGCACGAGCTGATCACAGACCCTGTGACTCCCCCCATCACTTGGCCTTTAACAATGCTTTGCTGAAGGCCATTGGGGAGTTTGGGGTTTTGGGAGGCACAAGCCACCCATCTCCTTGCTCAGCCCTGCAATAAACCTTTCTCTGCTCCAGACTCTGACGTTTCAGTTTGTTTTGGCCTCACTGTGCGTCCGTCGGACACACGAACTTGCACTGGGTAACATTGTCTGGTTTCCCAGGTTCACAGCCGGAGAGGACTCTGCCTCGGGGTGAACCTACCTCAAGTCCTCCCACACCTGACTTAGGTAGTATTTAGAGGAGACTTTGGACTCAGACTTTGGAGTGGACGCCGGAATGAGTTAAGATTTGGGGCCTGTTGGGATGCAGTGAATGTATTTTGCATGTGGGAAGGACATGAATTTTGGGGGCCAGAATGCTATGGTCTGACTGTGTTCCCCTAAAATTCCTATGTTGAAACCGCCCCCCGAAATGCGGTGGTATTTGGAGACGGGGCATTTGAGTGGTGGTTAGGTCAGGAGGGTGGAGCCCTCGTGAATGGGATCAGGGTACTTATAAAAGAGACCCCCGAGAGCTCCCTGCAACCCAAAGGGGGCCCTCACCAACCCTGCGGGCACCTTGATCTTGGCCTTCCAGCCTCCAGAACTGTGAGGAATAAATGTCTGCTGTTTATAAACCACCGAACGTGGAATTGTGTTATAGTGGCCTGGACGGACTGAGACACGGCAGTGAGCAGCGCTGGCTCTGCAGCCCCTCCAGAGCTTCCTGGCACAGCACTCATGGTGGAGGGGGCCTTATACCTGTGTGGCCCTTACAGCGCCATCTGCAGTCCTATATAGCAGCTCACCTGGCCTCACGACCAGCTTCTCAGGGAAGCAGATGAGCAGGAAGTGTTCCAGGTGACCAAAGAGGAAAATGAGGCTCTGAAAAGCGCACAGCCGGGCAGCTAGTCTGTAAGGGGACCTCGGCTAGAGGCGGCTCCCGCCCCCCTCTCCAGGGCTCGGTCCTGTACAGGACAAAGAGCAAAAGGATGAGCAATAAAGGACTTGGTCTTAAGAAACTCAAGTGCGTTTGCTCAGATTCACATTTTTCAGACAGTTGCCCATCTCAGACACCCACAGAGGCTTGTGCGGATCTTCTCAAATCCCAGCTGCCAACAGGTCCCTGGGAAACGTGTCAAACACCAGTCCTCCCACCCACCACCCCATCAGACTTCAGGGGACAGAGCCAGCCATGTGTAAGCATTCCCATGCCCAGCTGCAGGGGGGATGCTGGCCTGACCCTCTCCTCCCTCCTCCCCCCGTTCCTCCCCCCAACCCAGCTCCCTGACCACCAGCCTAGGCCCTGGGAGAGTCCGGAAGCCCAGCGCTGACAATGACCTTACAAAGACCCCCATCCAACCTTCTCTGGGGTTCTTCTCCCCAAAATCATATCATCAGTTGCTTTCTTCACATATCACCTAAAAGCAAACTTGGCCACTCTGTTTTATAGCTAAAGTTCTTCATAAGCAATTAGCACAGGTGTGTTGAGGAAACTCTAAAGGTGAATGACTTCCAAGAAGAGAGAGTACCTGACTGCATAGGCCTGAATATACGGCCACACCACACGCACACCCACAAACGTCACCTAGCACAGGACACTGGCAAGAATGTGAAGCTGCTGCCATAGAGGGGAGTGAGGGGGGTGAATGTCCCACTCAAGACCACGGGTCAAGGCCACGGAGACTCACCAAGACAGGGCTCGTCCTGGTACCCCACCCGCCCCAGCCCAGAAGACTCACCAGCAAATAGAACCGCAAGCGGGCCTGGGCACACCGGCTGCGGCCCTATGCGCACCCCCCTCTCCACTTCTCTAAACCCTGCAGCTGCTCCCAGCGGCTCCCGCTCCAGCATCCTTTGAAATCCTGGCTGTGAAAGCACTTTCCAGACTATAAATAGCTACACGCGGGGTGAGGGGCAAAGGAAGTACCAGCCACAGAGGTCTTGGGCGGGGGCGGGGGGGGGCGGTCGGAGCAAGAGCCTGAGATGGCCAAGTCCCTGATCTCCCCAAGTTGGGACACGGCGCCCCCGGACAGACCCCGCCCAGCCCTGTCGCAGCGCCTGCGTCCCGCGCCGCAGCCCAGCGGACGCCCGCACCCGCGCTGCCTAGGTCCCTGCCTTCGTCCCCGCACGCCCGCCGCAGCCCCGCACCAGCACCCCAGCCCGGGCCCGCGCCCAGCCTTCTGCGCCCCGGCCCACTCAGACCCTAGAGCCTGCAGTCGCCCCCGAACCCCAGCCGCGCCCCAGCTCCCGCCGCCGCGCCTGCACCCAGGCGGGTGCCTGGGTCCCCGCACCCCGCGGCGCACGCACCCCAGCCTGTGCTCCGCTTGTGCCGGCCCGACCGGCGCCCCTGGACCCCTGCGCGTCCTCCCCGCGACCCGCGCCTTCGCCGCACCCCGGTGTCCTCCACCCCGGCCGGCGCGCCTACCTGCTCGGGGAGGCCCGCGCCCCCGTGTCACTCGCGCCGCTGCGCAGGACTGCAGCCCTGGCCCCGCGGGGTCGCCCGCATCTCAGGCCCGCAGCGCGCTCTGCGTCACGGCTCCGGAGAGCGCAGCCCGCCCCGTCCCGCGCCCGAGGCCAGAGCCAAAGAGGAGAGAACAGCCGCAGGAGCAGGGTGTCCCAGACGCCCGAGCTGCGAGCTGCGGGGTCAGCCTCCCCACATCCCCTCCCGAGAGGCTGGTGGCACGTGCAAACCCGGGGCAGCGATTCTGGTCAAGTCCAAAGAGCCCTGGGGGGGTGGGGGGGTGGGCAGGGCTGGGTGGGGATTGTGTCAGCGGGAGCTGGAGACCCAGGGGGCCCCCGGACTGGGTCAACCACTTCCCCTACCGGCCTATCCCTGCCGTCACCTGTCTTCCTGGGGGCCCCAAAGCCAGGAGACCATTCCCGGTAAGGCAGGAACTGAGGCAGCAGGAGGAGCCGGAAAGATGCAAAAGCATAGCATCCACCCTGGCACGTGTTGGCCCCTGGGCCCACAGGTGCCTGATTTCCACCCTGGCTGCCCTGGCCCGCTCAGTCCTCCTGGCTGGAGGGCAGAGGGGACTGACTGTATTCTGAAAGACTGATCCCAACTTTCCCTAAAGGTCCAAACTCCCCGGCCACAAGTCTCTCACCCAACAGAGGCCCTCTGCCCTCTCCTTCCCAGCTGCCACCCCACAAGGCCCCACGGCCACTCCCGGGCCCTTGCTCAGGGTCCAGGGAAGTGAACAGGGTCCTGTGCCTCTCTGATCCCAGGGCCCGGGGGGCTGCCTGCTGACCCTCATTTCCTCCCCTGGGTGTGCTGACCTAGTGTCCAGACTCCTGCCCGGAGCAGCCCCCTCTGGAAGGCCCTTCGCCCCCACCCGCCCCTGCCTCTCCACAAAGCAGCCAGCCAGCAGTGCCACGGGTCCACCGGCCAAAGGCTGGCCCCTGTCTCACCCTCCAGCCATCAGGAGGTTTCTAAGCAGCTTGGGGAAGGTGTCGGAACCCATCAGAGCCCCTTGTACAGCACTTGATCGTTTTTTCCAGCCACTTTAAAGGCAGCTGGAGCCACTCCTCCAAGGTGGTTGGCACCACGGAGTTAAAGAACAGCAACAGTGGGTGTTACCCAATGGCTCTGGCCTGCAGGACTGCACGCTGCAGGGGCACAGCCTTCCAGACATCACTGCTGCATCCTCAGATTCCACAAGCAGCAAGCGCTCAGTGAGTGGCCGCTACAGGACTTATCCTGCTACGAGGATGGCCACAACCCCAGAAAGGCATCTCAGACCCTAGTCAACAGGCAAAGGAAGAGGAGACCCACCCGTGTCTGCAGCTGCTGGTCAGCAGCTGTGCCCATACTCTCACCCAGGGCTCCTTCCTTGATGCCCTCTGGCCCAAGAGCCATCATGACTAAAAGCACCCTGAGGGGAAGTTAATATTTCATGAGACAGAAGTAACTGCAGGACCATCCGATGGACAGGTGCAGACGGGCTGGCTTTCGTTTCCAGGTACCCCAGGGCCTCTGTGGGAACATTGCTGAAGGTGAAGTATCTCATGAATCAGGCTTCTGATGAAACATATGTGCCCACATTGTTCCCTGTGGGGCTCTTTCCCTTCTAGAGACGAACATATTTCACAAGAAGGTCCTGTTCCACCTCCCGGACACTGCTGCAAGAGCAATTATGAAATGTCTTTTCCATAAAAATAAAAAGCAGGAACCATAAAGTACAAGAGCAGCAAGTACTGATCTTGACCGAGGGTTGTTTCAAGTTCAGGTATAGGAAATGCAGCGCAGAAGACTTTGTTACAGCACGGGCATCATGCCCAAGATATAAAGCCCCTTGGTCTGGCAGCGAGAGAAAAACCACAATCGCTGAAAAGGTAGTGATCTAACCGATTAGCATGGCGAGACCTGGTCATGAATAATACACAGGAGCAAAGAGAGGCCAGGCTGCGGCTCCTTGGAGGAGAGCAGAGGAAGGCGGGGAGGGTCTGAGGGCTGGGAGCCAACATGGCCAGAGCCTAGAGCAGGGGCTGCAGACTTTTTCTGTACGGGGCCGGATGGTTAATAGCTCAGGTTTTGCAGGCGATGGTCTCGGTTTGAACTACTCAACTCTGCCCTTGCAGCGAGAGAGCAGCCAATGGCAAAACATAAGCGGATGGGTCTGGCTGTGTGCCAATAAAACTTTATTTATAAGAACAGGCAGTGGCTGGATCTGGCCTGTTGGCTGTGGGTTGCTGACCCTGGTCTAGAGAGAGGACCAAGAGAAGTGGGCTTCATGCTGGGGGACAACCTTGTTTTCCTTCATCACTTCATTTCTGAGGTCAAAGGATGAACTGCATTCCAGAAACGTCTAATCAAAAAGGACTGCCCATAGAAGTAAGTGGGCGCGGTGGTGCTGCCCAGGAGGGTAGAGACCGTGGACACCCTCGTGGCTGTGTGCCCGCCCAGAAAGCTCTACCAGGTGGCCCATTCATTCTGCAGCGACAAGGATGAGAACGGAGATGGAAATGGCCCGGACAGTCAGGACACAGAATAAAGTGAATAGACACAGGACTCACTTCTCTTCCACAAGTCCATTCTGTGGTTTGCAGCCGAGTCTGTCCGTCCGGACTGCTCTCTGCACCGGCCAGCGTCACCGTCGGTGGACGAGGGCAGAGAGGCTCGATAGCTCGGCTGGTCCCCCCACCCCCCAGCTCCCGTCCGCTTGCCAAGCACCACGCTAAGTTCCCACGTCCATTGGCAGTCCTCACGACCCAGTGTGGAAGGAAACCTTCTCACCCCCAGTGGGTGGGGAGGGAGTGGTGACTCGGGCACTTGCCAGAGCTGGCATCCGAAGGCACCTGCAGACCCTGCATGCACGTTGGTCAGCCAGCCTCACCACGGGCAGACCCTGTCTAGGGGCTGGGGCTCCGGGGAAAAGAGGAGCCCAGACCCGCAGTCCAGGGGAAGAATGACCTAAACCACCTCAGGGCGTGAAAAACATTGAGGAGTTCAGCGGGGCAGGAGCTGGAGGTCACAGGGTCAGTGTCAGGCAAGCTGGGACGACCTTTCTCAGCAGGGTGCATTGAGGAAGTGATCCACTTTCTAAGGAAGTGTGATGGATTGAACCAGAACAATCCGATGAAAGCCATTTGGACCCAGGGAAGAGTAGGTGCAAAGGCCCCGAGGTGAACTCAAGTCGTGTGTTTGAGGACCACCACGAAGGCCATGGTGGCCGGTGGAGTGCACCAGGGGAGTGGGGCACGAGATGAGGGGAGGGGGCAGGGGCCAGATCACGCAGGGTCTTCGTGCCCCTGATGTGGGTCCCCTGATGTGACGAGATGTTGCGGGACCCTGTGCTGGTGGATCAAACCACATCGAGCCTTCAGACCATCGTGCTGCCTGAGTCCCTGCGGGCGGGAAAGCCGAGGCCAGCCCCAGAACGTGTCCATTCTGCCTGAGTGCATCACCGTCCCATCTCTCCAAGAGATGGTACTATGTGCGGCCTCCGTCTGGGCCACCATGGCCTTGCCCTCTCTGACTCACCAGCCAGCACCGGGCTGGCTGAGGACAGAGGCTGATGGCCATCAACTGGCCGAGGCATTGCCCTCCCTGGCCGTCCAGCGCCTCATCCGTGGGCGGTGCCCGGTGGCCTCACTGCTGCGTATGAGGATCTCCGCACCGCGGCCCACCCCGAGTGTCTCTGCCGGACCTCCCGGTTCCCAATTCTCCCGTCTCTCTCCTTTCGGTCCCACCACCACCCAGAGGGTCAGGCCATTCCTGCCCACCCGTGAGTCCACGCGTGACCCAAAGTCAGTGCTCTTCCCCACCCCAGAGCGGAGGAACAGGCGCTCCACGTGGGGGGCCAGCACTCCCGGGACCTCTTGCTCACCTACAGGTCTTGCTGGTGTGCCAAGGCTGCAAGGCCGTTTCCTTGGGTTGTTCCCACAGCTGGTAACCGTGAGACATGAGACATGTCACCCCTGGACCAAGATGAGGATTGCTCACTGGTGACTGGAAAAGCGGTGGATCCAGAGCTCCCTGACCCCTCGTGGCACCGCATGAACCCACAGCGTGGGCAGTGAGCGCCCACTGAGCCCCTCGCGTCGCTCCCGTGGAACTCGGCTCGGGGCGCTGACGCAAACGTGCCGGTGCCGCGAGGAATAAACCGTCCTTTGTCTCTGACTCAGGAGCCGCAGTCTCCTGCTGGCACCCGCGAAGGAGTAACAGGCTGACTTACCAGCCTGCAAGTGGGATCAAACCAAACCCCAGGCTGACACCCTGCTCGAAGCTCTGCCTGTTGCAGGCATCGGCCTTCACCAGTCTTTCAGGGCCACCGGAGGATGACATCCTGCAGCTCCCTAGTTTCCAGCCCCACACTGAGCTGGCCATCCTTCATCAGGTGATCAGAGGAGCCCCCGTGTGGCCACAGGCGCTGGGACAACGGTGGAGGTGGCATGGGGGTCTGGGCCACCTGTGGTCCAGCTAGCTGTGCCCTCCGCCCCACGCCCCTCGCACCCGGTTCCACTCACTCAAGATTGTTTCTGGGCCCACCCACCATACGGTAGAACCCAGGCATGGATGAGGGGGCTCAGGGCAAGAATTGACTGATAGACCCCTCACAACACAGTGTGTCCCAGCAAAATACAGCACACAGGATGAAATACAGAAAATGCAGTTGTTAAACTACTGTGGGGATGCTTTTCTTTTTTTAGAATTCTCTGTATTGTCTTTACAATAAAAATGGTGGGCTTGGATGGGATGGGAGATGCTATAGCAAAATTCCACTCTCCCCCACTGAATTGCAACCCCTGGTCTTGCCAGGGGTCCCTCGTACAGGCAGGTCCTTCACCACTCTCCAGGTCCCTGGGCTTCGGGTGTGGCTGTGACACCATGGGAAAGCAACCTTTGACCCCTGTGAAAGAAAAAATTATTCTGACACTTGTTAGAAGAGTAAGGAAGACTTTATTCAAGATTATTGCAATTAGAGGAGAGAGACTGTGCTCAACTCCACGTTCAACAAGGAAAAGGGGGATTTACAGCCAAGGAGCAGTGAGGGGCCAGTGGATGGAAAGTTACTAAGAGACTTCAAGGGCAGGGGATCTTGCAAACTACAGGCCAAGAAGATTAGCTACCACTTGTGAGGGAGGCATGAGGCGCTTAATCAGATAATGAGGGCGATCAGAGATCAAGGGTGGGGGTGACCTCGCAGGATCTTTGCTGAGATCAGGCTGGGCAGGCCAAAGACTGGACCAGGGCCTAATGGGAAAGAGGTCCCAGAGGAGGCTGAGTTTGGTCTTGTCAATTCTAACGGGTCTGAGATCCCGGGTACCTGTCTAAATGTACTTTGCAGCCCAAGTAACCTTTGATTTCTAAAATGTTTAAGTACTTGCGAGGTCTCTGTTAGGGCTGGCCCGTACCTTTGGCACCTGCCGCCTTTCCTTAAATGCTGAGAGGGAGAGGATCAACGCAGCCCTGGGACTGTCCTGGAGTTCTCCTCTCAACACTTTAAATCTTTCTAATTCAGGGCAGTTAGGAGACTATCACTTCTAATGCACGGGACTCGGGGCGGGGACGGGGGCCCGGGGCGGGGGCGGGGGCTGGGGCCAGGGGATGGGGTTCGGGATTTGGGACTCGGGGCGGGGACTGGGGCCCGGGGATGGGATTCGGGATTTGGGACTCGGGGCGGGGACTGGGGCCCGGGGATGGGATTCGGAATTTGGGACTCGGGGCGGGGACTAGGGCCCGGGGTTGGTGTCCAGGGTTCGGGGATCGGGGAGGGGGCTGGGGGCCGGGGGTTGGGATTCGGGACCCAATCGGGGTCCCGCGGCTGGCTGCAGTCTCCAACCCTGTCGCCTCAGAATCGCGTCAGAGTCGCGCCAGAATCGCGCTAGAGCCGCGCCAGAATTGCGTCAGAACCGCGCCAGAATTGCGTCAGAGCCTGGCGTCCCCACAATGCGCATGCACAGAACCGGGAGCGCGGCGCCGGGGGCAGAGCGGAGCGGGCGAGGCGGAGCCAATGCGCGGAGCAGAACCCCAGGCGGCCCCACTGCGCTCGCGCCGGCCCTCCCCCTCGCTGCCGGCCAATGGGCTCTCAGCACCCGCCCCTGACGACGCGGGCCCCGCCCCTTGGAGAAACGCCGCGGCCTGGTGGATGGCCTCCGTGGTAGCTGGTGGTTTGAGAGCTGGGCCGGGGTGAGGGCTCCGGACGGCCCACCGTCATGAAGCTGACGCGGAAGATGGTCCTGTCCCGGGCCAAGGCCTCAGAGCTGCACAGCGTGCGGAAGCTCAACTGTTGGTGAGGCCCAGAGGCCGGGGGCCGTCCCCGCGTGTCCTCCCCGCTGCCCGGCACCCCCTTCCCGGGACCCTCTCCCTGGGACAGGGCTGGGAAGAGCCGCCTAGGAATGGAGACCCCTGCCCAGCACCTCGGCCCTGGAGCGGGGACCCCAGCCCGCCCCCTCTGCTCTGGGGCGGGACCGAGAAGGGCCTGCGGAGGATGCAGAGGGGTTCGGGGTGGAGGGGGGCACCTCTGGCCTCACCTTCCTGGCCCCTGTCCAGGCTGGTCTGCCCGGTCCCAGGGGCTCACAGCCTCTGGGAGGTGATGCCATAAGCTCAGGGGGCCTTTGGGGAAAGGTCGTTTCAGAATTTTCACTCCTCCCGAGCAGTGGTATTTCACACACAGCTCCAAAGCTGCCCTCCTTGCTGGAAACAATTGGAATTACCTTGAAGACTGGCTCTTGGGCTTCTAGGTAGCTTTAGTGGGCAGACGTTTCCCTCTGTGGACAGGTCTCATTTCTGACATTGCCAGCAGTCCCTGGGAGCCAGGCCTGCTGATTAGGTGGGAGATCAAGGTGATTGACACCCTTGCTAGGGGAAAGAAAGGAAACTGAGACTCTAAAGTGATGCTTCAGTAAACATTTTTGTAATTGAGCCCTGGGGGGTGCGGAGAGGGGTTGTCCCCAGGGGACTCACTGTCCAGGAGGTGACAGGAAGAGATACAGGTGCAGGTTCAAAGGCAGGGCGGCCAGGCCTAGCTGAGCCGAGGAAGGACCAGAAGTACTTCTGAAACTCCGGAAAGGTCCGCACACGTTCACTGGGGGTTCAGAGCACGGCTCCACGCGCCCTGTACACTGGACAGTTCAGGTGGCGCTCAGCCAGAAGTAGACCGTCCTCCCACTGGTGTCGGGCAGATTGACCGCAGTGAGCTCTGCCTGTTCATTAAAAGCCTTTCTCTTTGCGCTGCACTTCTGGTATTTTGGCCACAGCATCCCTGTCATTGTTTTCAATAATGCGTGCCTTTGTTCTGCATGGGGCGGTCATTCTTCCCCTAAGCAGGGAGGCACAACAGCCCTATTCCAGGCTTTCTGAAGTGTGTTTCATAAGTCGCATGTTTAGCCTTTGAACTTGGCCCTTACAAAGACTCCCTTGTTTATGCACATTAGTGAGGGAATCATCCCTCAGTGCAACAGCCTTGAGAATGAGTAAATCTTTGTGTCCTTCAAATGGGGCAACCTCTGCCGTGCCTTAGTCTGCGAAGGAGCCCACCAGTATCAAATAGTTTTGTCCAAAATCAACCAGGAAACGATTTTTGGCACCTTTGTCAGTTATCTGGGAAAGCTTTCTTTTACTTTGTCGTTGAAATCACAGACTCTTAAAGTTTGTAGACGTTTGTCATTAATTTTTGTTTTTAATGTTTTAAATTCAACTTTAACAAAATAAAAGCGCATATGTCTTTTTCTCTCCCCAGGGGCAGCCGCCTCACTGATGTAAGTATCATGCTGATCATCTCCAGACAATCCCTGGTCCCCAAGAGGCTGGTTAAATTGACAGACCGCTCCCATTCGATCCAGGCAGCCAACCAGTCCTTTGTTCCTTGAGCAGTTTTTGTAAGGCGGGACCACTCATGAAAGAAAAGTTCTGTAGCACCCAAGTGCACTGTGACGTTCCTGCACACATTCTCCTGCAGGTGAAAGGCAGGCCTCTCAGAGGAGCGGGCAGGTCCACGGCACAGACCTGCTCCCACCCGGGGAAGAGCCCCAGTGGCTTGGTTGACTTTAAGAAGCAGTGCACTCAGCTGGAGGTTTCTTTGTATGGGTTCCTGGACTTCACGTCCCCGAGGAGTTTCTTCACTTCAGCTCCTCCCCTTGGTCAGATCCAGCTTCACCCCGACTCCCATGGCAGGAAGAGATGGGGCCTGGGTGGGGGCAGAGCACGGAGCTGGGCCGCTGGGCTGAGCTGTAAGTCCATGAATAGATTTCTACCCCCGCCCGCCTGTTTCTGGGATGAATGTCTCCAGCTCGTACGGAGTGTGGGTGCTAGTCAGCGGGTTCTTATTGACTTCTCTTTTGTACCTTGAACCATACCTTTTCTGAGAAACAAAGTTGGAAATGCTGTCAGGGCTGTCCAGAAGAGCCGGTTCCGCCTCATTCTGTAGCTGAAGTGCTGCCTATTCAGCAGCAAAAACAAACGAAGCAAAACACCACTGTAACAGAAAACAGATCCACCGCAAATGTGAAGCATTCGGACCAGGCAGTGCGCTTGTTGGTGTCAGGACCGCATCTGGCGCCATGCGTGGTGTCTGGCAGGCACACAGATATTTGGGGCTTCACCGTTCATCAGCCTTACAGGTCAGGGAGCCTGCATGGACCATCCTGAGCCCCGCTGCTCTCTTCCGCTGAGTCAGTGTTAAGATGGTCTGAGATCCAGTTTCAAGCCTGTCTCCCTATTGGCACAGCTCTGTTGGCCAGAAGCGGCTTCTGTCCTTTCCCTGGATGTCAGGGGCAGCAAGAAGAAAGGTTCTCTGTCCATTCAGCTCCCCTTACCGATGTCCTTCGAGGGCATGTAAAATGAGGAATGCTCCGTCTCGAGGTCTGGCAGCGTTTGGTAGTAATGATGCTGTTTAAAGTTGTGGAGAGGGTGCCCGTTTCTCCATCAGGTAGAGGGGACGTCTGGGCTGCAGAGGGGAGCGGGATGCAGAGCCCTGCGTGCTCCTGGGGTGAGGGAAGCTCCTCTGCTTAGGCCCTTGGCGTGGGGTAGACTGCGGCTCCATCTTGGTTCTCTTGGCTGCTGGAGAGGGGTGACGTCACAGGGCCAGCGCCCAGCGACTTTTGCAAAATCACATTCTTCTCCTTCCTAGATCTCCATCTGCCGGGAAATGCCCAGCCTGGAAGTGATCACCCTCAGGTACTAAATGCCGGCCCGCCCCACTCTTAAGTCACCGGGGCTGGAGGAGGAGGAAAGTGTTCAGATCCCTCCTGCAGGCCCTTAGATAACCTGAAAATTCCCAACGAGGTCTGGGAGGGCCGCTGCTGCAGGCCGGGCCCAGGCAGCACGAGGGCCTGGCAGCTCCGCCCCCTTCCTGGAGGGCACCCAGGCCTCCCCCTGAGCTCGCCTGCCCGTCCGGGGGTCAGTGGGTGCCGCCCTCCTAACGGTGAGCAGCCGCCCCAGCATGACCACGTCTGCCCCAGCGCGCCAGCCTTTTCCGCCCTCCTGGTTCTGTCACTGCCTGGAGCTCTGCCAGCTTCCCTGCATCACACGATCTGTCCTTGGTAATAGTTGACCTCTTCCAGAGCCATTAGCGGTTTAACAAAGGAAGCCTCGAAAGAACCAAATACTGCCTTTGGGGCTTCAGGCGCCTGGGGAGTTTGCAGGGTCAGGGGGAGGGAGGAACGCCCTCCAGCCCTGAGCTCTGTCCTGTCCGCTCTGGGCCCGGGAGGGAGCTGACCCTGCCAGATGCCCAGATGCCAGGGTGGGTGCTTTCTGCAGGTCCCCACACCTGAAACCTCAGGGAGATTTAGGCCCTGTAAGGAAGGCAGACTCCCTGTTTGGCAGCTCAGAAGGTCGCAGGGCTCGCGCTGTGTGTCGGGTCGTAGGCCCTTGGTCCCGTGCAGATCCCGTGACTTACCTTCCTCATCACACAGCCGGCCATCCTGTTTGTCCCTCCCTAGCTCTCTGCTCGGCCTCCTTTGCGCTTTCCAGGGTCACCTGGTGGGTGCCGTGCTGCCCACCTTGTGCTCACGCACCCCCAGCCCCGAGCCGAGAGGCTCAGGCCGGCACCCTCTTGCGGGATAAAGGAATGAATGAAGGAGTGGGCCCAGGACCGGTCTCCCACCCGGGGCCCAGCTCGGGCCTGTGTGCCTTGGCTTCCCTGGCTGTAAGACCCGTCAGACGGGGGTGAAGGCAGCAGTGGCCCCGGGGTGGGGTGGGGTGGAGGCGAGGAGAGCAGGTGCAGTGGGGAGCACGGAGCGCCAGCATGTGCAGGCGCCAGCCGTCCACTGTCACTTACCTGGTACGATTATCAGTGAAGCTGGGATTTGAGCCCACGCCCCAGAAGGCCTTACCTGACAAACAAATGTATACACTTTCATTACCCAAAGACAGCAGGAAACTTGCAGCGGGCTGCGGACTTAACCCTGTCGCTGCCGAGCGCTGTCTGAGGAACCTGGGGCAAGTTGCTGGGCCTCCGAGCCGAAGGCCCCCTCGTCGTGCAGCAGGGGTCTCACCGCCACAGCTGGGGAAGGACAGTGCCCAGGGCTGTCGCCTGGCTGTCTGGCCGCTTGAACTGGTGGGGACTGCTGCTTGGATGCGGGTTGGCCGTCCTGTGAGATGACGTCGTTTGGCTTTGGTCTCAGTGCCCGTGGGCAGGAAGGCTTAGTCCATTCTGGCCGCTCTAGTGGGATTTTACAGACATTCATTCCTCGCAGTTCTGAGGCCACAAGCCCGAGATCAGGGTCTAGTGAGGGGCTGCCTCTTGGCTCACAGACGGCATCTTCGCCCTGTGTCCTCACCTGGCAGAAGGGTGGAGAGCTCTGTGGGGTCCCTTTTATAAGGGCGCTGACCCCGCTCATGGGGGCCCCACCTCCTAACACCACTGCACTGGGGGTCAGGATCTCAGCATCTGAATCTGGGGGACACGTTCGGTCTGTAGCAACGGCAGCGTTAGCCCAGTGGGCGAGGAGGGGACTCCGGGCCCTGCAGGTTGAAGTTCTCGCTTCACCCCGTGGCCTGCGCAGCTTCCCTGATGGTGAGGATCCCGAAGCCTGGGTTTGCTGGTGGTGAGATGGCGTCAGCCTCGTCCCGGCTGCCGGGCGGGGTGGTGCCGGGCACTCCAGCGGCCACGTTGACGAGCGAGTGTCGGGTGTGGCAGCAGCGGCCCTAAGGCAGGAGTTGGGACAGCCTGCCCAGCACAAATGCAGCGGCCAGCAAAGGGTGGTCTAGCCCGGTCTGGCACGTCGGGCAGGGTCCCCTGCGGCCTGGGGCTCAGGGCATGAGGGTGCTTGGCTGCCCCCCTCGAGCTGAGCCAGCTGGTCCGACTGGGTGTGCACGGGGTGATCCCGTTCCGTCAGCTCAAACCTGTAGGTTTCTGCCTGGTGCCTGGCTGATGTCCTGTCTCTGGTTCACTCATAATTTAAACCGGTAGCTGTTTCTCTTGTGAACCTGGGGTTTGGAAGTTCAGTGCTCGGTTCTCAGTCACATGGGTTTTCCTGGCCGCTGCCAGCTTTGGGCTTGGTGTGTCCCAGGGAGGCCGCAGTCTCCTGTCCTATAAGGGGGCTGAGACCTCCTACCCCCAAGGTTGACTCCTCGCGGCCTCAACAGAGCGGGGGCTGCCGCTCCCACCTTCAGCTGGAGGAGCTTACCCCGCCCCCAGGGCTTTCTCCTGGGCCAGGGCCCTCCCTTGCACTTGACTAGCCATGCCGGGTCAGATGTACTTCTAAGGCGAGGGCAGTTGGGCACTGGCCCAGCAGCGCTCTCGTCTCCGTGGGGCGGGGGTGCCCTGGCGGGCACTGACGGCCGTCTCCCCACAGCGTCAACAGCATCTCCACCCTGGAACCCGTGAGCCGCTGCCGGCAGCTGAGCGAGCTCTACCTGCGCAAGAACTGCATCCCCAGTCTGGCGGAGCTCTTCTACCTGAAGGGCCTCCCGTGCCTGCGCGTGCTGTGGCTGGCGGAGAACCCCTGCTGCGGCGCCTGCCCTCACCTCTACCGCATGACCGTCCTGCGCAACCTGCCTCACCTGCAGAAGCTGGACAACCAGGGTAGGTGCCCGCGGGCCGGGTCGCACGCGAACAGGCTCCACCCCTGCCCTCTCGCAGGGGCCGGGGAGGCCGGCCTCCTCGGAGTGCCCCAGGTTGTGCCGTCTGCCACCCGGCGTGGCCCCTCGCGGAGTGCAGGATCTCAGCTGAACCCGCACAGTTGTTTCTCTGTCCCGCCATCGAAGCGCTGAGTTGCTGCTTCTCCTTTTTATCCTGCTAAGTACCCTCTGCTCCAAATGCTCGTCCACCTGCCCCGGGAGCACGTGACGGTCTGGGTGGCCGGGCAGCATCGCTGCTGGTCGACAGGGTCCCAAGGTGGTGATGCCAGCAGGTGAGGGCGCTGCATCGCTCCTTGACCCCCCCCACCCCGGGTTGCCTTGCTGTTGGAGGGGTGGGGTGGGGGGATGGGGGGCGCCTTCCTGCAGTTTCACCCCACGTCTCCTCCATCACCCACGAGGCCATGTGTGTGGGCCCTTCCTGCTCCCACCTCTGGGGTTCCAGCTCGTTTCCAGGGCCATGCCTTTTTCCTGTGAATCCCCTGGCGTTCTCTGTGCTGGTTCCTGACCCTTATGTGCACGATTATTTTCTCCTAGGTGAATGATTTTAATATAAATAAACTTCAGATAAACTGTTGTGTGAGTGAAATAGAAGAAATATAGTGTAGTCTGTTCCTTTTAAAACCCTGTCTTAGTTTAGGGTTTTTTATGAGTATCTACCTACTTTTGGTAAATGCTGACATTCAGATTCACAAGCAGTCATTGGCCATCTGTCGTGTCTCCAGCACCTCCAGGGCGGGATGCAATGGTGGGGGACCCAGCCCTGCTCCCGGGGGCTGGCCGTCGGGGTGGACAGACAGCCGCCTCAACTCCGAAGCAGACCGTGCTGAGCGCCGGGGGCCGGCCGGGCCACGGCTCAGGGGGCTCGCTCGCGGTGAGGCCGCTGATGTCTTGCCCCTCCCCCTCCCCTCCCCCCCAAGCTGTGACGGAGGAGGAGGTGTCCCGAGCACTGGTGGAGGGAGAGGAGGTCACGGCCCCCAGCAGAGAGGACTTGGGGAGTGGCCCGCCCGAGCTGTCCTACACTCCGAGCGCCGTGGATGCCGCCGCCGAGATGCCACGGGACCCGCTGAGTCTCGGCGAGGAGGAGACCAGGTGTGGCCCGCGGGCCTGCCCGGTCCTCCCGCGCGCGGCTGCACCTCTGGGGCTGGAGGGGGCGTGCGGGTGGTTGTTTCTGGGCTGGCTCTCAGGGGCCCCCAGCCTGGGGTCAGCCACGTGGCCAAGAGAAGGCCCAGGTCAGGGAGCTCGTGCGCGTGTGGAACCAGCCCTCCGCAGGGAGTGGTGGACTTGGGGCGGTGGGCTAGTGGGCGTGCAGGGCCCCCTGCGCAGGAGGGAAGCCTCGTGGCCATGGCCTTGGCCGACCGAGCCTCTGTGCAGCCTCAGGAGCCCCGGGGACGGCGGGGCAGGTGGGCTGAGGGAGGGCCCTCCCTGACCCACAGGGCACCTCAATTGAATGATTGTCACAGACGTTTGTGGGCAGAAACTGGACTTGGGGAACGTGGTGGAGACCACTGTTCACAGCAGGGCCCCAGGCCGGGCGCCCGCTTGCAGATGAGGCCCGCGCGCCTTGCTGCCCCGCGGCGGGAGAGGGAGGGCACATGGCTTTTGCTCTTTGTCCGGGGCTCGTGCATCATCTGTGCTCGTGCCCCACCCCCCGGCCCTGGGGGGAGCTCCAGGAGCAGGGAGGCGACCCCAGGGGTCAGAGAAGTAGAGCTGCCCCGCCCCCGGCCACTGCTCCTGTCCCCCCAGAAGCAGGGTCCTGCAGTGGGGCTCTCCCTGCGGACGGGGTGGGGTCCGCTTTTAGGGGCCTCTTCCTCGCTGTGCCCGAGGCGCTGGGCCCACAGATGCTGTGTGAACAGTGCGGGCGGGGCTCCGTGCCCCCCGGGCCTCACGCGCGCTGTCCTCCCCCTGCACCCGCCCCCGCCAGCAGCATCCAGGGGCAGCTCGGCCTGAAGCGCCCTTCCCGGGACCAGTTTCCTTCCTTCCCGCAGAGGGCGGCCCAAAGCAGTCGCAAGAACAGGGTGAGTGTGACAGAAGCTGCTCTGGCCGGAAGTGGCCCCAGAATGTGGAGATTGGGGGCTGGGGGTCGGGGGCCGGGGGCTGGAGACACCACAGGAGCGCGCGAAGCCAGGCCCTAGAGGGTGGGAAGTCGACCGTCTGGGTCCGGTGTCTGTGTCTACATCTAAGCTGGTTGGACGTGGCAGACGGAGGAGGGGTGCCTGAGTGCGCAGCGGGGCCCCCCCCGCACCCGGGGCTGTGCTGAGGGCGGTCTGGGGGCGGGAAGGTTACTGCCTGGGGAGAGGCCTCCCGCCTGCGGTTAGAAGCAGGGACCCTCCTGGCCAGGGCGGCGGCGGTGTCCCTGTGCAGTGACCAGGCGGCAGGCCCCACGGCTCCGCAGGCATCCCTGTAAGGATCACGGCTTGTTGGCTGAACGATGAGTAGGTCATGTGGGCAGTTGAGTGACATCGGCGAAGACCCGGGTCCCTCCAGGTCCTCTCGTGTCACTCTGGCTTGTGCTTGGCCTCATCCCGCGCTCACAGGGATGCCCTGCTCCAGGCTCGCGGCCGGCAGAAGGGTGGGGCCGTTTCTTGCCGTGTGTCCTCTTACCAGTGCAACGTCTTCCCCACGTGCCCCCTGCCCCCCAGGAGGCTCGGTGTCAGTTCCCTGAGCCGGTCATTGGCAGGGGAATGGGTCACCAGTCAGCTCAGCCCAGAGGGGGCCTCGCCACCAGCTCACGTGGGAAGGGGAGCTGTCTGAGCAGAACCAGGGTCTGTGGGGAGGCCCAGCACCTGCTCCAGCCCCTGGCTCGGCCTGACCAGAGCTGTCAGGTGTTGTGACCTCCCTGTGGCATCATGAAGGGGGGCACCACAGTCCGAGCGAGGCTGCCCGAAGCCACGGGCTGGGCCTCGCTCATTCATGTGGTGACCACTTGAAATGCGTGCAAAGCTCACGGGAGGTACAGAAGTGGATGGACTGAGGCCCCGTCCTTGGAAATGCCAGCCCCCAGGGCTGTGGACAGATGTGACTGCAGGCTGAAGGCCGATCTTGGCAGCAGTCACTTGGCCTGTGGCTAGTCTCCCCCGCCTTGCCCCACCCCGGCAGGTCACTGTCCCCTCGTGACAACACTCTCAGTGAGGTGGCCGCATGGGGCAGCTCAGGGTCCCTGCATACACTTCCCACATGTTTTGGGAGGAGCCCAAGGTATGTACCGTCCCCAGTGGCAGGTCTGCCCAGCAGGTGGGCTAAGGCCTGAAGCTCCCCCCACCCTCACTCCCACTCCAGGGCCTCTGCAGCGCAGAGTGGACCAGAGAGTGAAGACACTGGTTCAACTCCGCGCCTGCCATAAATGCAAACGAAAGACCATCAAACCTGCTCAAACAGGATACCTGCTCTGAAAGCAGAGAACAGCAGGGCCCTGGCTCTGCCACCGAGGGTCCCGGCCAGGCTGGGTGTCCCTGTGGGCATCGAGCCCCCCGCAAGCCTCTGAGTGCAAGGTGCCGGTGGCCAGGAAGACCTGGGGACACGGGGGAGGGCTGGTGAGATTTGAGGGGAGCAGGAGTCTTAGGGCGTTGCAGAGCCAGGGCTCAGCACCCCAAACGTGAGCCTCTGAGTGACGTCCTCACGTGTCCACACGGGCCGCATGCTCCGGCTTGCGGCTGTGCCTCAGGTCATCCCACAAGAGGGATCGGCTCAAGTAGCCGCCTTGTGCAAAATCCTTCCAGAATTTTCCTAGTAGAAATGGCAATGTTTCCCTGCTCAAATGCAGATGGAAACCAGGTGTAGCTATGTGGACACGGGTGCATCACACACTAAGCACGTGTGCATTTGAGTGCGTGTTGCTGAGAGCCTGCTTCTGGCCCCTGCTGCATTGCCGCCCAGCCTCTCTGGGCCTCAGGGCTGTGAACGGGAGGTAAGTCAGTTCGTAGGAAGTCCCTGCCAGCGGTGAGTGCCACGCCCGTGCCACGACTGTGGCTTCCGTCCGCCGGAGTCTCCATCTGTTGCCTGGAAGGCCGCCCTCCTGCAGGCTGTGCTCCCGCGATGTGCGCGTGTGTCGTGGTGCGGGCGGCCCGGCCTCGCAGGCGTGATGCTCACGCAGTGACTCTCTGTGTCCCCAGAACAACATCCTGACCGCCGTCCTCCTGCTGCTGCGGGAACTAGACAGCGAGGGGCTGGAGGCCGTCCACCAGCGCGTGGTCAGCCGGCTCCAGGCCCTGCAGAAGCAGGAGCTGCAGGAGGCCATGGAGTGACTGTCAGCGGGGACCCTGAGCTGAAGCCCGGCGTCTTCCCGAACATCTGGGAGAGCGGGTGGGGGGGGCGCAGCTGCGGCCTCTGCTCGACCCCAGGCTGAGCCTCGGCGCACAGGGCTGCGTCCTCAGGAAGCCTCGCCCACCCGGGAAGGCCGAGCTTTCGCTGTGGATGGGCACCACGCCAGGGCAGGAGGGGCTGGCTGGGCAGACCTACCTCTGTGCCCTCTGCTGTGAGGGGCCGTAGCCAGATGCCCTCCTGTATGGCAGGGCCACCTCGACTTGCCTCTTCTTGAAGGTGGGCTTTGCAGCCGTCCTCCCTAATAAATATTTTTCCAAAGTCTGATCTGGAAGCAGATGTTTCCTGAATGACAGGCACGGCCTTGACATTCTTGTTAAAGGTAAGGGCAGTCGCTCGCGCATGTTTTCTCAGCCAGTTGTCTGACTCTGTCATGGGGTGGATTTCTGTTGACCATAGGAGACTTCCAGAATGGTGGCAGCCTTAGGGATGGGCTGCCCGCCGCCTCCAGGGACGTTTTGTCTGCAGGGCACTGGTGTCCCTTCTTGAGAGCCCCGCACGACACAGAGGGTCTGTGCTGCCCGAGTGAGAAGACCTGGACAGCAGGCCTGCCGCTTCTGTCTGGGGACCTGACGCAGCTGCGTGGGAAGGGACAGCCTTCTGGAAACTGCGTCTTATGTTCTCCTCCTTTGGGAAGAGTCGCAGGCCTTGCTGCGGTGACCAGGATGCGGGCGGTGCCTCCACAGCCCTGGGGTCCTTCCTGGTGCCCCCAGTGCAAGGGGAGGAGGGTGCCCTCCGAGCCGTTAGGGGAGGTCCCTTCTTGCTGGCCTTGAAATGACCAGGACTGGTGTCCCGTCGGGGCAGGAACAGCCACGCCCCTGTGGGAGCCGAGGGTGTGTCGGGTTGCATGAGGGCTGCCCAGACCCAAGGGGGACTGACCACACGTGTGCAAGAAACCAGCCCGGAAGACCAGCGGCTCCGGGGAGATGAAGCTGCACTCGCGGTGCCACCGTCTCACGCTGGCCTCGTGGGAGGCCCCGGGGAAGGTGGTGGTTCACCTTGGGGCCCCCCTGTAGTTCTCAGGGCAGGGGGTGAGGTCTGGCCGCGGGAAGCGAGGACTCGCCACGTGGGGCCGTCTAGGACGGGTGGCCGCGGCCTGTGCATGTGCGTTCTCGTGTTTACGGGACGTTGGATGCTCTCAATAAAGCCCCGTCCTGGTTAGAACGAGCTGGGCGTGCTTATGTTTCGTTAACACCCTCCCTCTCCCCACCCACCAGGCGCGGCTCACACCCACTTCCCCTGCCCCACGATCTGGTACGCCTAAGTCGGGGACCCTCGACTCGGGCCCCGGTCGGGGTGAGCTGCCCGCCTCAGCCCCTTGACTCTTCAGCTCCCCGCGCATCCACCCCTGGCCTGGATCCCAGGCCTCCGGTCTGTGTGGGCACCTCACAGTCCCAGCTCTGAACTTCGCCCCAGGTAGCCCTGAAGGTGGGGTTTCGGAGCAAAGCAGGTGCTGGCATTACAGCCTGTGTGTGTGTCCTGTTGGCCCCCGTTTAAGGAGGAGAGGGCTGAGACCCAAGAGGACACATCGCTCGTCTGAAACGCTGGCCAGTGCAGCCAGAGGCGGGCCAGACGCAGTGTGCGCCCCACGGAGCTGCTGCCCAGGAGCGAGGGCGGTCACTGCATCTCGGACCCCACCACTGGGTCACCTGGGCCAGCAGCCCCTGTGCCGCACGCAGCGTCCAACACTCGTGGCAGGACAGGCCGAGATCTGGGTCCTGACCTGACGTGGGGCGCTGGGCCAGGCTGCAGCACAGCCTGAGCCAGGAGGTGGCCGGTGTCCCCACCGCCAGAGCCTCCCACGTGGAGGCGACACCCTGTCTCCCGGCCGCCAGGTGGGTGGGGGCCCCGAGCACCCCCCAGTTTGCTCCCTCAGCCCCCTCCCCCCACCCCCAGCGGGTCAGGAGGTGAGCTCCGAGTTCTGGGGAGGACTCAGCCGGGGGTGCCCTCCGCTCGTGCTGACTGGGGGCGACTTGCAGGAGGAGCGGGAGTGGAAGGGAGCCGTCCAGGGGCCACGTACCCACCTTGTCCCCGAGCCCAGGGCTGCCCTGTTTGCAGGGGGACACTGAGGCTCCCTCTGATGGTCATCCTCCGGGAAGCGTTTGTGGGGCCTCTGTCCCCAGAGGGGCTGTGGGACGCTCACGGGGCCCCCGTCAAACCAGTTGGGAAATTAGACAAGAAACAAGGGGTCCTGGCTGCCAGCATCCCCTGAGGACAGCGGTTCTCCAGAGCGCTGTGAATGGACACGGGCCCTGGTGTCTTCCCGGGGAGCCTGCGGTTCCGAGGGGCCCCGCCAGGGCGTGGGAGCACCTGGGGATGCCGAGCGGGATGCCACCGTGGCGATCACCGGATCTTCTCGGGCCGAGGAGGAGCGCTGGCCCAGCTAGGAGCGGATGCGAACGGTGGCCTGGCCGAGTGAGGCCAGCAGGGGGTGCCCTCCGCTCGTGCTGACTGGGGGCGACTTGCAGGAGGAGCGGGAGTGGAAGGGAGCCGTCCAGGGTATGAGTGTGAGTCGTGCCTGCCCCGTGCTCCTGCGGCCGCTCAGCCAGCCAGGACGGCGTGGGCACGCGGGACCCCGAGCTTGGTCTGTGCCCTGCTGTAGCCGACCTGAGTGCCTTCATCCCTGTTCAACACGGGCCCTGGTCCCTGGGAAGTCGGCGTCTTTCTGCTCTTGCAGGGCTGTCACTTTTTGCTATTTCTACGTAAAGGGCAAAGCTGCCCATCGCAGCGTCACGTGAGGGAGGTGAGTGTGGCCACAGCTCGCCTGAGAGCCCGACACATGCCCTGCCCCCTCTGCAGACACTGGTGGGCAGGGCAGGGTTGGAAGAGACAAACCTATGGACCTTAGCCAGGCCAGGGGTGTAGCACCTGCGTAAACCCTTCCTCAAGACGTCAACAAGTAGCCGGTACGGCGTCACCGTACCGTCCCCACGTGCCCAATGGGCGGGACTGCCGACAGGTGAGCACCTCGACAGGTGAGCAGCCCGACTCGACCATCAGGCTGAGACAAACACACTACACGTGGCCTTGGTGTCCCCTGGCCGGACTGTCCAGGGTCTGCGACAGCGTCTGAGGGCCTCCCCCCACCCCCCTGCATTTAGGCCCTCAGGGGAGGCCCCTCCCACAGTCCTGTCATGAGCGCACCTGCACAGGAGCCTCTGGGGTAGTCTTCAATGCTCTCCAGCACCTGCCGCGCCCCGCCGCCAGCAGAATTACAGAGAAGGGCTCTAGTTGAACCTGCTGCACAAGTGTCTACTCTGGTGGACGCTCTCAAAGTTCCATCACCCCCGCAAGACTGACTCATGGGCTGTGTTCCCTGGAAAGCTCGCAGGAATAGCAGTGTTTGCCAGGGCCTGAAATTACAGTCTTCGCGTAGTGAGACAGAATGCAAGAACGCTGAGACAGAAAAACTATGCGTTTGTGGTCATCTGCGTCCCAGAGCCTGCCCGGGCAGCCTCCCCGGTGGGCACCAGGCTCAGGGAGGGGGCCATGGCTTCGGGGGAGCTGCCCTCCAGGACCGTCCTGGGCCTCGGGGGTGCTGTTAGGGTTGAGAGGGGCGCAGGGTTCAGGCCCTCCCCACCCTGCTCAGCCGGGTGGCCCTAGACCAGTGGGGCTGAGGGGGGGTTGCAGGAATCGTGGGGATCCGGCTGCTTCCCAAGCCAGGTAGGTCATCACCCCTGCTCTCCAGACCACGTGGACGCCTGCCCAGCACCCCAGTGCGCAGCAGACCCCACCCGGCCCCTCCCAGGGCCCTGTCCCGGCCTCAGGGAGCCCGAGGGTGATGCCCGGTCCCTGGCTCACCCCGTTCCTGGGCCTGCAGCACCTTGCTTCCCCAGCCGTGTCCCCTGAAACGCGCCCTTGGCCTCACACCCCACCCCCATCCTGTTCTGAGAAACTGCTGCGCACATGCTTTCCTGCAGTTGAGGCCCAGTCTTGTTGTCTGCGGCGGGGGGCAGGATTCTGAGGTGGCCCCAGGTCCCAGACCCCTGGCGTGTACACCCTACCAGATCCTCACCCCCAAATGGGGGGCCAGTCTGTGAACGTGATGGATACACGGCCGTATATGGCCAAGGTGAAGGGGTTGCACAGATGTAGTTAAGGCCCCTAATCAGGTGACTCTGAGTTAACAGAAGGGAGTGTCCTGGTGGGCCTGCCCTAATCCGGTGACCTCGGTGCCCCACCTCACCCCCCTCCAGGCATCCCCGGATCAGGGCTAAGGAGGCTGAGGGCCTTCCCTCCCCGAGCTCAGCAACTAGGAGCAGAAGACACCCTCCTGCTGCCGCTGGAATTCTACCAACAGGCAGCTCAGAAGGGCCGAGGTCCAGGTGAGACCAAACCCGGCCGAACAGGGAGCGCCCCCCCCCTTTTGCTTGGGGAGCCCAGGGGCTGGCTGAGAGGAGGAAGGGGGGCGACAGGGAAGGAGGAGCAGGGCAGGAACTGGGCCCGGACACCTCGGCCCTTCTGCAGCTGCCGCAGCCTCTGCCTGGGCCTCCCAGCTGCTGGACAGGCGGCCGGTGGCACCGGAGACGTCCTTCCAGCCTGGCAGGCAGCCTCCTGTGTGCCCCGCGCGGGACGCGCTGGGGAGCGCTGAGCGCTCAGAAGGCAGGCAGCAGGCCTGGAGGGCGCGTCCACGCCTCGGAGGCCAGCACGGGGCCAGGTCCTTCACGGCTGCTGAGGCGACCGCCAAGTGCTCGTTATACCAGCATCCGAAGACACTGCACATTTAAGCCAAACCAACCCGAAAACCCTGGAAAAGTAGCCTTCCAGCGCTCCTCCCCCCTCCCCCAGGCTGGGCATTGGGCACCCTGGGAGGGGCTGGCCCCAGCACTGCAGGGGTCAAGTGGAGCCAGGCGAGGGCGAGGCCGGCACTGGGTAGTGCCTGGGCCAGCGTGGCATCCTGGCTGGGGCGGGCGTGTGGTGAGGACAGAAGGGACACGGCTGCCACCAGCCAGGGTCACCCCCAAGGCAGTCACCACCCCTGAGCTCCAGCCTCCCGCTCATATGTATAGGCACGTGTGCGCACATACATGTAGGCACATAGGTGTGCACACGTGCACACACACACAGGCACACTCACATATGCACACACACTTACACACATGCACACATACTCAGGTTTCTGGGCCCTGGAAACTTGCCCCTGGTCTTTTGAGACAGAGACTCAGACCGCTGGGGGACTGTCCCCCCTTGGCCTGCCCCAGGGCTGGCAAAGCAGACCGGAAGGTCCCCAGCTCCAGAAATGGCCACCCAGGAGCCCCCAGGCTCTCGGCAACACAGTGAGGCTGGCGTGGGCCCCCAGCACAGGTCAGCCCAGCCAGGCCTGCGGCGCCCAGGAGTCACCAAGGCTCCCTGCCAGGGTCTGTGGGGACACGAAGGCAGCCTGAGACAGTGGGCCCCAGCCTGGGCCCGACAGGGAGACCCCCTCCCACCCGGGGACCCCCAACTTGGCCTGTGGGCCTCCCCACAAAACCTCCTGGGTCCCAGAACCTCGTCCTGACCTCTAAGGGTGCCAAGCGCAGGTGTGCAGGCAGAGCAGCCCTGGGCGAAGGGCCCGGGTGACTGCAGTGGGAACACACGTGGATGGACAGCCTGCGCAGGGGTGACGGGGACCTGCCAAGCACAGACCACGAGGTCGACATCCAGCTCGTCCTCCCGAGGACCCTGGTGCCGGCGCCACACTGTGGAGCGAGGGCCGCCTGCCCTCAGCCACCTGCCCCGGGATCCTTGGCTCTGCTTCTGAGACCCCAGGCTGAGCCGGGGGGAACGGTCTGGGTCAGACTTGGGGCCTAAGAACCAGGCTCAGAAGTCCTCCCAAGACGGGGGGAGGCCAGGCCTGTCACCCCTCAGGATGGGGTTGGGGGGCTCAGGTCACCCCACAGGATGGGGGGCGCTCAGCTCATCAGCTCACATGGGCAGGGGCTGCTGGTCCTGGTATGAGGGTGTGGCCCCAGAGGGCCCGCGTCCCTGAGACCGGGCTCAGCCCAGAGCCCAGAGGAGGCCCTCAGACCCGTGTGTGCAGGGGGGGAGCTACCAACCACCAGATTGCCCACCCTCCCTAGAAGGTTCCAGAGGCCCTGCTTTCCAGAGACTGACAGCACCCCACAGTCGGGGTGATTTTATTTCTAGAAAAGGAGACAAACGCTGCTCAGCCCCGTCGGTCAGTGCACACAGGGGTTGGGTCACAGTGAGGCGCGCCGGGGCACGTCCCCACTCCAGCACGGAGACCCAGGCTGCTGCGCCCCCAGGGCTGGTGAGGGTGCAGGGCCGGCTTGGGGAGAGGTACCTCGGGGTACCGAGGCAGGGGGGGGCGGTGTCCAAACGTGGACGCCCCCACATACCCCTGCCGTGGAAGGTGGGTGCCCAAGGTGCTCTGTCCTGGGGGAGAGCCGAGCGGACAGCAGGCTGGAACCTGGGCCGTGAGAGTCCCGGAGCCAGGGTGCACCTCCCCAACCCCCGCCCGCAGGCTCCAGGAGACAGCAGCCCAGGCTCCAAAGTGGGGGCGGGGGGGGGGTGGGGAGGCGGGCGCAGGCGGGGGGGGGTTGGGGAGGCGGGCGCAGGCGGGGGCGGGGCAGGGGCGCGGCTTCAGAAGCCTGTTTCGATGCTGAGGGTGCTGCGGGTGACGTGCTCCAGCTCCCCGGACACGTAGTCGGCCATGCTGATGCGGTAGTGCGCCAGCATCTTCAGCATGAGCCGTAGGTTCAGCCACCACTGCTCCAGGGGCATCCGGTGCCTGCGGCGGGGCCGGCACTCGGTCAGGGGCGGGGTCGGGGCCTACGGCGGGGCGGGGTCAGGGCCAGGGGGTGGGGCAGGCGGTGCCAGCGGCGGGGCGGGGTCAGGGCCAGGGGGCGGGGCAGGCGGCGCCAGCGGCGGGGCGGGTCAGCTCCCGGGCCGCCACCCCAACCTGGGCCCCGCACGCCCCCTGGGGACACCTGGACCTCGGGACCCGGGACATGTGGAGGCTAGCTCCGGCCACCGCGCTTCAGAGGTGCCGGGGCCCGCCCCCAGGAGGGTTCGGCAGACCGCGAGCGCCTGCAGACCCGACCATGGCTGACCCCACCCTCACTCTCTGCCCCGTCCGGAGCAACAGGGACCCGGGGTCAGCCCTGGGCATGGGGACCGGGCGGCCCTGTGGGATCAGCGGTCCAGGCAGGTCGGGGCCCGGCGGTCCACCCCTCTCTTCGGAGGGACTCACTCAAAGTCGGTGTCCTTCTTGAGCTCCGTGACGGGGCTGAAGGCCACCGTCTTCTTCTGCAGGCCGATCACGCAAGCCGAGTCGGGGGCGTTGGCGAAGACCCGCCCTGTGGACACAGGCACGTGCTGGCAGCCCCACACCCAGGGCCCTCGGCGGGGACAGGTCACGCTACCCACCACCTCCCTCACGCACCCTTGCGGTAGACTGCCCGCAGCTTCTCCGACATCCAGAGTATGGCCTTCACCCCCAGCTTGGTGCCGTAGTTCCGGTCGAAGGGGGTGGGAGCCCCGCCCTGGAAACACAGTGGGTGAGGCCAGGTTCTGGCCCTCAGGGAGGAGCTGGGCCTCAGGCAGCCGAGCCCCGGCCCGAGCCCAGCAACCAGGCCCTGCCATGACCTCTGGTGAGCCCTGCTGGGCTGACATCCCTTCCCCTCGACCTGCAGCACTCTGGCCCCTTTCTCTGTCCCAAATCTGGCCTAAAAGCCACCTCCAGAGGCCGGGCAGTGGGCTGCCTACTCACTGACTGGGGGGCCTCCGTGGGCCCCTGCATCTGGCAGGCAGGTCCCACCACCAGTGAGCAAAGACCCCCCCGGGAGAGGGGAGCCCTAGGGGTGCACACGGCCCTCAGTCTGCTTGGAACCCACAGCGCGGGCTTGCTGCAGGGCCTCCAGGGGGCCAGAAGGGGAGGGGGCTTGTCAGGGTGGAGGTGGCTCCCGGGCCCGCCCCTTCCTCAGGCTGAGGCCTCGGCAGGATGCGAGCCTTGCTCGGGGGTGTGAGGACCAAGGGGCACCTACAGCCAGGTGCCCCATGAGGAGGGGCACAGAGGGGGGTCCTCATCCTGCCACGGCCTCCTGGGACCCCTCGGCCCGGGCACAGTTGGGGGCCGGGGGCCAGGGAGCAGCCTTCCACGGAATCCGTGCTCCCCCACCCCGTACCTGCTGCAGGTGGCCCAGGACGTTAGTCCTGCAGTCGAAAATGCCCTTCCCCTCGGAGGAGTACAGGTTGTACAGAAACTCCGTGGTGTAGTGTTCATGGCACTTCTCGTTTCTGGGAAGAAGAACGGGGTGGGAGCGGCAGGGAGGCCTGAGCCTCGCCTGGATGCTGAGCCCCTCCGGGCCGGGCCACAGGCTCTCGGGAAAGCCCGACCCCACCCACTCCTTCCTAAGCCCCCAGCCTTGCTCCACCCAGCTGCCCCCACTGCTGGACCCTGCGGGCTCGCCCGGCAACCTCACCGGAGCACCAGGCCCCTCTGGATGTCCGTCTTCATCTTCTCGGTCATGTGCTCCACGTTGGCCTGTGGGGTGAAGACCTGGGCTGAGCGGAGTCGGGGGCAGCAGCCAGCACTGCACACCCCTTCCCGCAGCCTGAGGCTGTCTGGGAGGGGCTATTCCAGACCAGCCAACAGGTGGGGCTGAGAAGACCCACATCAGCCTGGGGTGGGGGGCGGGGACTGGGCTGCGGTTGCTGGAGGGCTGTGTGGGGTGGTGCGGGTGTGGGCCTGTGGCTGGACCGTGAAGCCGCGTTGGGAGGGCCGGGGCCAGCGGCCACGGAGGCCACAGGGCGGCAGGGGCACTGCCCGGGGGAGGGGGAGGGGTGCAGAGGGTCACGGGCTGGGTCCCCTCGAAGGCAGCGAGCCCCCAGCCTGCTGGGCCGTGGCTGCTTGGCGGGGGCCCTGGCTCCTGCGCAGGCCTGCTCCGCTGTGTCTCAGGAGGGGACCCTTCAGCCTGGCCGGGAGAAAGGTACGGGCTCGGCTCACCTTTAAGTCCTGGATGTTGAAGGGGTCCTCGAAGACGTAGGCGGCGTCGGCCCCCACAGCGATGCCGGTCACGGTGGCCAGGTAGCCACAGTAGCCCCCCATGGTCTCCACGATGAACACACGGCGCTTGGTCCCCGAGGCCGACTGCTTGATGCGGTCACAGCTCTGAGAACCAGGGTGCGGGTCAGAGCCCTCCCCTCAGATCGCGGGGACCCGCGACGCTGCAGGGACCCGGGTCTCTCTCCCAAAGTGACTGAAGATCAGGAGCGGCTGGGACAGCCCTTGCCCCATGTGCCCAGGGCACTGGCAGCCCTCACCACAAGCCCTCCATGAGGCCACATGGAATTGGGTCCTCAGCCCGGGCATTTGTGCCCCCAGGACAAGGTGGGTGTCACTAGCATCTAGTGGGTAGGGGCCAGGGACGCTCTAGGAGGCTCTCCCTGACCTTGGGCCAGGGACACACTGGGCCTTAATCTGCTCATCTGCCAATGGGGGAAGACACTCTGCCAGGGCAGGGTCTTCGTAAACAGGGGCCCTGACGACACGTGAAGTAAGTGCTCTGCAGACGCTAATGATGATGACAATCCTAACTGAAGAGTTCAACGAAATTCGAGCATTAAATAAAGAATTGAGGAAAGAGAAATAAAGCAGGTACGTAGGTTACTGGTGTCTGAACTATGAGGATAAACCCCAGATAACAGATGAAGAGCAAAGTGGAGGAAACAGCTGCAATGTTTGGCAAAGGGTCTATAGCCTACATATGCAAAGAACGTTTACAAATAAAAAAGAAAACGTGCCCAGAGAAAAACAGGCAAATGGTGGAAAAAGATAATTTCAAAAAAACCCCTGACAAATGGGCAATAAACATATAGAAAAATATTCAACCAGAAATCAGAGCTGCAAAGTAAAACCAAACCTCGTCCTCCCTCATCTGGTGAGGGCAAGGGGCACGAGAAGTTTCAGAGGAGCTGTGGGCGATCCACAGCCAGTTCAGATGGGAGGTAAATTGAAAGAAAACCCCTGAGGATCATGGGACTCTGGGTTAGGAGATGGGGGTGGGGTGGGACCTCCTTTAGCCTCTTGTTTCACTTGTATTTTCTCCTCCATCTAAAAACACGCAGCACTTGATTGAGCAACACGCCCCCTTCCAGCTTCAGACCCCCCCAAAACGGAGGTGCTGAACCCCTGGGGAAGCTGGGCTCATGTGGGGTCACAGTCAAAGGTGGGAAAGGTCTAGAGGGTGGGGACAGCAGTGGGGATGCCCCCAGAGCGCCCCTGGTGGTGCCAGCCTGCTGGGATCCCTCCAGGAACCGGGCTCCCACCCTCCCACATCCCAGCCGGAGGCCTGGTTTCTCCCCAGAGCCACGTGTGGCTGCTTCACCGGACAGGACCGTGGCCTGATGTCCACACCAGTACGGTAGCTCAGTTAGGTCAGCGGCAGCCTTGACCACCGTCATCCTCACACCCTGGTGACCCCAGAGCCACACCCTCGCTGCCATCCTTGAGACCTCGGGGGCAGCCGGGTCCTGCCCACTCCCCATGCAGGCCGCCAGCCTCGGTGGGGGCCCCGCACCCCATCCCACCCCTTGGCAGCCCCTCTGGGCGCCCTCCCCTCCCAGGCGCCCCGTCCGCCCACTGCCGGCCTACGCGGGGGCAGCGGCCCCATGCCCCACCTCCATGGCGGCGTTGACGGCGGTGTCCGAGCCCAGGCTGAAGTCGGTGCCCGGCACGTTGTTGCTGATGGTGGCGGGGATGACACACATGACAATGCACAGCTCCTCGTAGCGCTCGCGGGCCTCCACCAGCTGCAGCACCCCCTCGTAGGCCTGCAGGCATCGGGGGGGCTCAAGGCCGGCCCCGGAGAGGCCGGGCTGCCAGGCGAGGCAGGAGGAGGGGCCCCTGGGTCCTGCTCCCGGCTGTGTGCCTGGCGATGGGCGTCTGGGCCCACCTGCCACACCCCAGGACCGAGACCAGGCGGGCCCCACCCAGGAGCTCTGCAGCCGCCTTCACCAGGGAAACTGGACTCCAAGGAGGACAGGAAGGAGGCCCGCCCACCCTGCCCTGACCCCAGCCCACTCCATGCAGTCTGCGGGGGCTTGGGCTCCTTCAGGAAAGGGCAGGAGTGGATATCTGTCATTTACGGGGGCTGACCAAGCCCCAGCATCACACCGACGTGCCCCCCACTATCCAGAACTCCGCCGAGAGCCGCTCTGGACCACCACCTCAGCGGCGGGAGGCTGAGGCCACTCGGCCCTCCTGCCTGGGCTGTCCCACCCCCACTGTCCCACCCCTGCGGTCAGAGCTGCCCCTCTCCCTCCTCCTCCCTCCCCCTCCCCCCTCCCCCTCCTCACCAGCCCCGCCACACTCACCCTGGTGGCCCCGTCAGTCCAGCTGGCTCAAGGTAACCTCCTGCACATGGGGCTTCCGGAAGGGCCACCTCGGCGGCCCACACCCTGGGGTCTCCTCCACCCCCGCTTGCTCCCCTGCAGCTGCCCCCTCACCTCGAAGCCTCCGATGACCAGCAGGGCGTGGATGTTGTGAATGCGGATGTTTTCCACAATTTTCTCCATGTAGCCCTTGGGCAGCGTCCTGCAGTGGGAGAGAAATCAGACGGGCGTGCTGCATCTGTACAGAACGCCAGGCTGGAAGGACCCACGTCCGCACCGTGTCTGAGCTCAGGAGAAGGCAGGCCTGGGGCCTGGTGGTGGGATTCCCGATTAGAGGTGGAAGCAAAGGTGGGGCACCCGGGGGCAGCGGGGCACACCAGCGGCCTGGCACCCGTTCAGTGCCCTTGCTGGGCACTGGCCACTGCCCTCCCGACAACCTGGCTGTGAGCCTCACTTCCTGCCCGAGGGGATCCCTGCTGTAGGTGTGGAGCCGCCCGAGCAGCCTTCCTCTACACAGGTGACTTCAAGTGAGCTCCTGGCCAGGAAGCCCCAGGCAGGAGGGTCTGTGTCCCGCTCTGGACAAGCCACCAGCCAGAGGAGACCTAGCCCAGGGCCACGGAGCTGGTTTCCCTTGCATCGCACCCCGCTGCTGCCCTCGGTGGCCAGGTGCTCACCTCTTGGTCCCCAGCAGGGAGCCACCTCGCCCCAGCCAGCCAGCCACATCATGCCAGCCCACTTCCTGCACCTGCAGGGGGGAGGCACGGCTTCAGGGGGGCAGGCCAGGGGCGCTGGCCCACCCCTCCTCAGGTGATGGACCCGTCCTCAGGGAGCGCACGTCCTCGGGGGAGGGGGGACAGAGGCCGTGCCTGGCACTGACCGTCCTACCACAGGTCAGAGCGGGGTCTCGGGGCCCGGGCCGGGCTAAAGTGGACCCAGCTGCTCCCCCTCCACCCCAAGGAGAGGACCTGGCCTTGCTCTTAAACCCACATCGCGAGCCCCTCGGTCCTTGTTTGCTCGTAAGCAAGCCGGGGACACGTCATAAACTGACCAAAGACACACAGGGCCACCACCGCAGGCCCGGTCCCCCGCCCGGCCTCAGGCACGGCCATGCCTACCTGCCCCTTGGCCAGGCCTTCAAAGCCGTCGTGCACGACGTACACCGTGTGGCCCTGGGAGATGCCGGTACGCACCGCCGAGCGCACGGCCGCGTTCATGCCGGCCGCTGGGGCCCCCACGTTCAGGATGGCCACGGAGAAGCTGGTCTTCAGGGAAGGTGGAGAGACAAGAGCATGAGCACGGGGCTGGGGCGGGGGAACCGCCGACCCGGACAGAAGTCAGCAGAGGGCGGCTTCCGGAGAAGAGGCCCCAGTCCTCGTGGCAGCCTGGACATGGGCCAGAGATGGGACTCCCCCGGGCATGACAAAGACCTGTCCTCCTGACACCACAAGGCTCTGCCCAAGACCACATGAGCTACGGTGCAGGCCCCGCTCACGACCGCAAAGTCCTCAGCCAAAGGCAGGAGCGGGACTCGGGCCGCTGTCGGCCAAGCGCGGCTCGCGGGGGCAGCAGTGGCTCAGGCCGGAGTCAGCGCCTGCCTGGAGGCCCTCAGCAACCACCCCACACTCGGGGCTCAGGGCAGCAGCGCCCCAGAAAGTCCCTGGCGAGCAGCACGGGTGCGTGGAGGGCAGGGGGCCACCGCAGGCACGATAGGAAAGCACAAAGAAGCAGGCGATGCTCTTTTAATCCTAGGGTTGCTGGAACCTGATAGAACCAACATGTCATCGCCTCAACCCGGAACCAACGTAAGACACTGCTATGCGGCGCTTCCACACCCGCTTCCCTCGCTGCTCCTCAGAACCTGCGCCCGTGTGGCGTGTAGGCACACCTCACTAGGGCAGACATGTTCCCAGCACTCCGCGGCCGCGTGTGGCCACCGGCTCTGCTGGGCAGCCTGGCTCTAGTGGGTCCTGGTAATACCAACCTGACGCGCCCGAGGTGGTCATGCCCCAGGCGGTTCTGGAAGGGGATGTGGGGACCACTCTGCCTTGCCAGAAGCCGCTGCCCACCCCTGACCAGCTCCCGGGATAAATGGGGGGCCAGGACCCCACCGTCCAAGACTGTCTTGGTGGGACCCTTTCCTTGCCCTTGTGGTTTCAGAAACGAATCCTGCTGTCATCTTTATTTTGAAGAGAGTCCATTTCCTGAGGGTTTTAGCTATTTTGGAACGTGTCATAACACTGCATCCCTCGTCTCCTGAGTTAAACCTCCTCTCCTGACTTAAATTCCTCCAGCCATTTGATAAGCAACGGGCCAGCGTAATCCCCAGGCCTGTCTGGGACCTGCTGGTCAAGCAGAGGCCAGGTCTGGTCCTCTCAGCTCACAGCTCAGACCCCAGACAGGAGGGAGGGTCCCGGCTCAGTGGGGCCAGCTCCCCGCTCCCTGGGCGGGGTGGCAGGGCAGGCGGGAGGAGGCCGAGGGCACAGCCAGGTGTGGGCTCTGTGGCTCGCCCCTCACCTTCTCCTTGGAGATCTTCTGGTGCGCAAGCAGCTTGTAAATGTTCCAGTTGTTCTCAAAGCTCCTGGAAAGGAAGCGGGTCGTGCATGGCGCAGCCCACAGCCAAACATCTCAGCACAGCACGGGGCCGGCAGCACAGCCTCAGAGGAACCGGACACGGGTGCGGCCCACCTCCCCACTCCTGTCGCCACGGACCCTGGCTGGGCGCCATCGCCGGGCGGCAGAGACCCCCACGGACATGCGATCCCAACGCCCCTCTCGGCAAAGCGAGCGCCCACTTTCAGCCTGCGTGGTCCCGGCAGCTCCGCAGCGGGGCGGGAAGCATGGCCACGGGAACCACGGGAAGCAGACCCGCAGGGCCAGTTGACCTGGCCCCTCCAGGCCTGCCTCGCTGCTGCCTTCTGTAGTTTCCCCCTCCCCCTTCCCAGGTGCCCTCCCTGTGCTGTGTCCCCCCCCCATCCCCCCAGCGCCCTGCAGGCCCCGCCAGCCCCGCGGGGCACATCCACGCAGCCTGCCTACTTCTCGGCCACTGTCGGGCCCTGTGCCTCCTACACGATGCACGCCCTAGGAGGAGGGTCTCAGAGCGCCACCTCTGCAGGTGGGCACGTCCCCATGTCGGGGGTGGCCGTGTGCGAGCCACTCGGAGTCTGCTGTGGGCCCCGCTGAGCAGACAGCCGCCCAACACCAGGCCCCCCTCACCTGCCTCGGAGCTGGATGGCCTCTTCAAACCTCTTCTCATCCATGGCCTTCTGCACCTCCTTGGTCTTAAAGAAAACAAGATGCACAGGCTGGAGGCGGAGGCCTGGCACATGCGTCCGAGCCCAACGCGGGGGGCCTGTCCCAGACCTGCCGGGCAGCCATCACTGCCGGCAATCGAGAGCGCTGAGGGGCCGAGGGGACCCCACCTGGCCTGCCAGGTCCTCCCCTCCCTGGAAGGGGCACCTGGGCCTCGCTCCTCCTCAGCCCTGGGAAGGGGGTGGGGGGCAGCAAGGGCCTAGGAACGAAGGGTGAGGCTGCTCTGGCCCCCAGACCCACCACCCACTGGCGACCAGCCTGCCCGAAAGCGGGGCCCAGGGGAGGTCGCCGCGGGAGGATCTTCCAGGAGAAGCGCCAGGGAGGCGCCAGCCCACCTCCCCTGGGCAGGCCCCGCTCTGCCCCCAGCTGCAGGGCCCCCCAAACCTACCGAGCCCCCCACCCCAGTGTCCCCACAGCCAGCCTCTCAGCCTCTCTCTGCTCCCCACTCCCCACTCCCGTGGTCCCTGCTCTGACCACATGAGATGTCCCATGAGATGTCCCGGTGGCTCTGGCCACCCGCTCCCCCTCCCCCTCCCATCCTAGCCCCAGGGCCCCATCCTGCCCAGTTTGCAAAGCCAGTTTGTCCCAGGCCACTGGCTCTGGGAAGCTGTGTCCTTGGCTCCCCCTAGCTACCCCCACCCCCGGCTCCCCTGGGCTTCCCCTGGCTCCTCTCGATCCCAGGCTCCCCAGGCCCCCCACGGGCTCCCCAGGGCTCCCCAGCTCCCTGCAGCTCCCGCACCTGTCTCGGGCTTGTCTTACCTTGGGGGCACCTTGGGGATGTGCTCACACCTCCCTCCCCCACCTGGAGGACTGCAGGCCTCGGATACCCTGAGGCCCGCTGGGGGGCGCAGCAACACACTCGGAAGGGGGGCCACAACAGAAGGTGCGATGCACCAGCCGCCCGCTCCGTGTAACACGCATGGAGGGGCACGGGGGGCGGGGGGCTTGCAGCAGGCCTGCTGGCTGGGCCGAGAGGCCCGGAAGGACAGGCAGCTCCGGAGTTGTGGCCGGGAAGGGGGCACGGCAGAGCCCAGCAGGGCATGAGAGCCCCAGGCACCTCCCTGGGCAGCCCCCCACGCCGGCACCCCGGGCAGGCGGGTGCGCACCATCTGCACACACTCCATGAGGGGCAGCCGCACGGAATGGTTCCCGGAGAGGCTGACCACGCAGGCCGGTGTGTCGGGCCTGGTCTCCAGCAGTGCCATCACCGCCTCCATGCCCATCTTGCTGCTCTGAGCGGAGAGAGGGGCGGGCGGGGCTCAGGCAGGTGCAGCCGGCACGGAGCCGGCCCCACGCCACGCACACGCCCTCGGCTCTCAGAGCCACACGCACACACACACACACACGCACACACTAGAAGCTTCTGGAGTAAGCGACACTGTTTATACTAGAAATGGTGACTTAGCATGACCACGTTTCACAGCAGCCCCCCGGCACCATTTCACGGGGTCTCAGCCGGCCCTGCTAGGAGGGCGTGGCCCCCACACCCCGGGCTTGCAGTGGCAGGGCCAGGGCTGGACCGGGGTTTCCGGAGTTCTCTCCACTATGACGAGGTTCCTCGCTTGGGGCTCCTTTGTCACAGCTGTCCTGATGTGTGTGCAAACTTGGGCATGGACTGGCGGGCCGGACCAGCTAAAACAGGTAAGGACCGTCCTCCATGGAGACAAATCACAAACAGGGGTCCTGCCACGGCCAACGGGAACAGACAGGCGCGCCAGAGACCAAGGCCCACGGCTCAGCTCGGTGAGACAGCAGCGTCCCCCGCCTCCGCCGCGCCCCTAGACCGCGCCCCCGGCCTCCCACACTGGTCAGGTGTGTGTCAGGAACAGCCCGGGAGAAAGCTCCTGTGTCCCTCAGGAACCGTGCGATGGCCGCTCTCCTGTGACCCACTGTGTGCAGGTGTCGCCCTACAGGACCTGGGCTTGGGGGCCAGCACTAAGCTGTACCTCCGGCGCCCCTTTGTCCCCGACCCAGGCCTCCGGTGTCCCCACCATCTGCAAAACCAGCAGGTGAGCCCATTCTCCTGCCACCAGGAGAGACCCCGGGCCCAAGCTGGCACTCGATAGCCCCTTCTGTGCGCCAGGCCTGGTGGAGGGCCAGTGCTTGGCCCCCCGTCCCGAGTGCACCCCTGGGGCCAGACCCCCTCTGAGGTCAGTGTCCCCACTGCTCTGTGTGGGATGGGGATGCACCGAGGCCTCCTGGGAGAGGTTCGGTCCAGCGGCTCCCCCAGGCCCACGCTGGTCACCCGGCCTCACCCAGCACAGGGGCCCAGGCACAGCTCCGGCCAGCCCTGCAGTCTCCAGCCCCCAGCCCCGGTGACCAGCGCCTCACAGGCGGGCGCTTCACCACCTCGGGGCCTCCCTGGCCCCGGGCCCTGTCCCTGCGGGGCTGCAGCATGACTCCCACCCTGCAGAGGGTGAGGTGGGACCAGCAGTAATCAAGATTCGGCACCCAGGCCCTGGGTCAGACTCAGAACCACCAGACATTGACCTGCTGCTCACGCCGCCCTCCTTTCCCAAGGTCCTGCCAAAGCCATCGCCAGGAGGGTGCGGCCTAGGCTGCCAGGCCGTGGTCTCACCCACAAGCACCAGCAGCAGTGAAAAAAAAACACTCACGCACACTCACGCGTGCCCACCCAGCACCAGGGTGACGCCCCACCTACCAGGATGCGGTCGAACGCCGACGGGGTCCCTCCCCTCTGCACATGGCCCAGCACGGTCACACGTGTGTCAAAGCCCAGCCTCTGGACCACTAGCTGCTCGTGGGGACAGAGAGGGGGTGTCTGAGTTTGTCGCTCTACCCCACTGTCCCACCACCCTGTGGCCCCCAGCCCTCTCCCCTCCCCCCCTCCCCACCCTGCCTCAGGGATTTCAGGGTGTCAGCTCCCCAGGGGCCCCAGAGAGCCAGCCCAGGGTTCACGCCTACAGCCTGAGTGTGTGCACGTGTGCTGTGTTTGGCTGTGTTTCCATGTGAGTGTGTGGGCGTGTGCTCCCACACGTGCCGGCTGCAGGAGCTCATCATGGTCTCCAGCCCCTGTGGGTCAGGCCTTGCCAGGTACTGTGGCAGGAAGCACAGCACACAGAGAGGCGGCAGAGGGGCCGGCTCCTGGCAGCACCTGGCTGCGAACTCAAGGACAGGGTGGGCGACCAAAGTGAGGGGCATGGAGGCTCCCAGGGGCTGTGCCCCACTGGGGGACGGGGGCCCAGGGCCCTGGGCAGAACCCGGCAGGTGGGTGCCGCTCACAGGGACGAAGGAGTCCCCCCAAAGTTGTTCTGTTATGAATCTGGTACTGGATAGGCAGAGGGCTCCCCTGTCAATGCGGGGCCGGCAGGGGCTGGACCCTGTCACTGGGACACTGTTGGGGGGCTGGACAGGGCCCCTAGGATGGGGGATGATCTGAATGAAGACTGGAAACCAGAGGGTTGGGGGTTCCCAGCAGGTGGGAGCCACACCTCAGCCTCGGGGGGGGGCCAGGGCTTCTCAGGAGTCCCGGCCACACCCACCCCACATCTGGCAATCGTTAGGGACAAGAAAGCTCCCTCCAGGAGCTGGGGGTGGGGCCCCAGCAAGAGCACTTGGGCACTGGAGATAAAGGGGAGCCCCCTCCCCAAGGCCCCGCCCACCCCACGTGACCCAGGGCCCCCACACTCACGTCCTTCACGTAGCGGGATGAGATGGGCTTCCCGTTGCGGTCGATGGCGCCCTCGGCGATGATGATGATGTTCAGGCGGGACCCTCGGCTCCGGGTCTGGGTCAGAGACACGGCAGGGCTCAGCCGCCAGCCTGCAGACACCTGCCCCAGCCACGGCTGTGACCTGCAAGCCCGCCCTGGGGTCCACGCCGCGGGGCAGCTGCCCCTCCTGCGGGTAGAGACTGGGGGACTGGAGGATTCCTCCTCCCCCTCCCCCTCCCCGACTGAGGGAAGATCTCCTACATCAGCTGGTGATGGACGAATTAGCATCTCTTAACTGTTGCAAAGGCAAAGCTCTTTGGGGATTTGAAAGTGCTTTTTGCTTATTTATGTCCTCAACAAATGTTTGCGGGATTCACTCTGATCCACCAGCCTCAGATGTTTGCCCCACAGCACCCGAAGAGACTTAGAGAGAAAGATAGGTTCAGAGCAGCTCCTGCAAGACCCAGGTACAGAGGGGCGGGGGAGCCAGGAGTGGAGGGCTGCCTGGAGGAGGTGGGGGTGGTGCAGTGAAGTGAAACAGCCAGAAGAGCCCACACCTCCCTCAGCCTCACTCGCTGCAGCCCAGGAGGTGGGCAGGGCAGAGGGTGACACCTGCATGTAACAGTTGGGGAAACTGAAGTTCAGGGAACCCCGGGTCGGGGTGGGGCGAGGGCCTTACACAGAGCAGGAAAGAACCAGGATGTGAGGCCAGGCCTGAGTCCAGGCCACTTCCAGGAAGACCCAGCCCCAAGTTCTCAGCGAGTAGGCCAAGGCCGAGGTCAGCCAGAGACCATCACCACCAGAGCCCCCCTCTACCCAGCGGGGTCACAAGGCCACCCGGGGGTGCAAGGACTCCACCCAAGGAGAGGACAGAGGTCTCTGGCTAGCTTCGCCGCCAGGCTCAGCTCGGCCCTACCCTTGTCTTCACTGGGGAAGGTTCCAGAAGCCAGTCATGACCCTCGGCCCCTCCCACTGCCCTGGGCAGGGGTACAAAACCCTGGGGTGTGAGTGCGGGGTAGGGAGAGCAGCATCCGGCAGCGGACGGGAGTGACGCCACCACCTCGGTCACATGGGGACAGGGACGCTCCAGAGCCAGCCCCGGGCCGCCCGCCTCTCCCTCAGGAAACACAGGGCCTGGCACTGACCTCCCAGGACTCCAGAACAAAAGGCCCGGCCCGGGCAGCCTCCACGCTCGTCCTGCCCTTGGGCCAGGATGCAGAGGACATTGGGGGTAGACACAGCCCATTAGGGCCCCAGACTGGGCCCGAGCGTGAACTTGGGTGCACAGTCTCAGGGGCTCCCCTGCCTTGAATCCAGACCACAACCCTCGAGTGCCCCCCGACCCCTGATCTGAAGGCGCCTCTCCCCCCCCGTCACAGCCCTCCCACCACTGGCCTAGCCAAGGGGCCAGCCTATCCTAGTTGGGGGGCCTCGGGGATGCCCAGGGCAGAGTATCTGCCTCTTCTGTGCCAGAGCCCCCCAGCTCCACCTTGAAGGGCCTGGAGAGCCGCGTTCCAGGCACCCCGTCTCAGGCACCCCTGCTCATCTCTCCTGGATGAGGCCTCAGCCCCCCATCTGCTCCCGCCTCCACAGCCTCTTCTGCTGGAGCCACTGCCCCAGGTTCCCGTCCACCCATCTTCACAAAGCCACCTCCCCGTGCCCAGGCTCAGCGGTCAGGGCCCGAGGGAGCCAGCTTGACCGTGTCCCCGCTCCCGCCCCTCGCCCACATCAGCACTGACCACGCAGAGCCGAGCCTGGGGCAGTGGTGAGTGTCCCCCTCAGCCCCCTCTGCACTCCGGGGCAGCCCCCGGGTGTGTCCATCGGCACCGAAGCCCTCTCCATTCCTCGCGGTGCCGCCCCCAGCGGGGGATGCTTGCAGATGCTTGTTGAACCAGAGGGAAGTGAATCGGCCAAAGCCGGCCACGTGACCCCAGGGACACTCTCGTGGGGGACACGGGCCGCGCAGCTCACGGCAAGGACCCTGGGAGAAGACCCCCGGGCCCTCACCTCACCCAGCCGCTCACACATGAAGCTCTCCCAGCCGTCCTCGGGCGGCGCCTCAGGGATGAACAGCCAGTCGGCCCCCGAGGCCAGGGCGGACACCAGGGCCAGGTACCTGGGGGGGCGGGAGGGCGAGGGGCTGCAGTAGGTGGGCCTGGTCCCTGGGTCACAGGGGAGGTACAGCTCTGAGCGGCACCCAGCCCCAGTCAGGACTCCCCACGCCCCGGCTCTCACACCCACAGTGTCAAGTGAGCACCTGCCACGCGCCAGGAGCCCTGCAGGCGCTGCACCCTGCTCCCGCTCCCCCGAAGCCCCAGGCCCCCCGGCTGACCCGGGCAGCCCCCTTACCCGCAGTGCCGCCCCATCACCTCCAGCACGAAGGTCCTCTGGTGGCTGTGGACACGGAAAGGGCAGAGGGCATCAGTGTAAAGTCCCCCTGAGCAGAGCTGAGCCACGAAGCCTGGCCTCTCGTGCCACACCACCCATGGCCCCAGCTCTGCCAAGGGCGTGCCCAGGAGAGACAGAGGACGCGGGAGCAGCCCAAGGACAGACAGCCCTTGTCATTCTCAGGGGGGCCAAGGCTCTGGGCTAAGAGCCACCTCTGTCTCGGGCTCACGGCCAGCTTCACGCTGGTTTTCACTGATCTTTGCTCCTGAGGCTGAAGGCCGTTCACCCTGCTGGGGCCTGGCCGTCACTAGCCAGCAGCCTGAGAATCCCCTGTGGGGTGCATCATTGCCCCAGGGCCGTAGGAGACCTGTCAGAGCCACTGCCCACCTAGGGCTCGGGACAACCTGGCAGGGTGGGGACCAGAGCCCCAAGCCCCTCCGCTCACCCCACTGTAAGTCCCCCCAACCTGGGGGCTGGGGGCAGCCAGTACAGGCTCCTAGGGATGGAATCACGCTGACAAGCCATTGACCCTGCAGAAGGGCAGCCTCAGCCCCTCGCCGGGAGACGGGACCCCAAGCTTGCTTGCCTGGTGGCCTGGCTGGGCGGGGGGCCGCGGGCCTCACTCACCTCTGGGCGGTGGTGGTGATGGCGTCGATGACCTCCATGATGCGGTGCAGGGCCGAGTCCGTGCCGATGGTCATGTCGGTGCCGCAGAAGTCGTTGTCAATGGAACCCACCAGCCCGGCAATGTTCAGGTGCGAATAGGTCTGAGCCGTGCTCTGTGAGATCTTGCCTGGGAAGGAGGAGCCCAGCCCAGGTGCAGCCTCAGCGGCCCCACCCGGCCCCCTTGGCCACAACACGGGGCCCGGACCCCGATCCCCACGCCCTCCCCCAGCCCACCCGGCAGTGCAGCCTGGTCAGGTCCCCAGGCTCAGCTTCCCCCTCCTCAGGTCCTGCAGCAGGGGTCCTGGGGCCCGGCGGCAGTGGCTGAACCGCTGATTACGGACTTGTCACCCTCTGGGAGACGTCCAGGGGAGCCCTGGAGAGTGCACCCCTCACTTCCGGGTCCCCCACAAGCAGCACAGAACCAACGAAGCTCCAACAGGTCACTTTCTGACTGGTGACCCCCCAGGACTCTGTGTCTTATGTTACCAAATTTTAACTATCACACTTCTGCAAACTGTGACAAGCCCGTAACCCACATCGGGGAATGAATCACAGCGCAGCTGAGTCAGCCTGGGAACTGCCATCCAGCACCAGGAGGACAGCACTGCCTGGGGGTCCCTGACGTTGGGTCTCCACAGGCCTCACTAGCGGCCAAACCCAGGCCCGTGGCTCCTAGAGCCACCCGGGGTCCGCCTGATCTCGGGCCAAGCCCCCTCCTCCCAGCCGGCAGCCCAGCAGCATCTCGCCTCCTCTGGTCCTGCCTGTTCCCGGCCCTAGCCGCTCCGCCGCCGACCCACCTTCGCTCACCAGCTCCTCCAGAAGGCTGCCCCACTCGCTGCGGAAGATGTTGGCGCCCGTGAGGCTGCCGTCCCCGCCGATGACGCACAGGTTGGTGATGCCACGCTGGACCAGGTTGTAGGCGGCCGCCCGGCGCCCCTCCCGCGTGGTGAAGGCCTTGCAGCGGGCGCTGCCGATGACGGTGCCGCCCTGCACGGAGGAGGGGCAGCCTGGGCCAACGGGGCACCGGAGGGACGCGGGTACTGGGCAGGGGCGGCCTGGGAGACCCCAAGGAACGGAGGGCCAAGCCCAGGGGCTCCTCGGAAGGCTGGGCAGGTGCCCGCCCCCCCTACCTGGACTTTCTCCTCATGTGTGCAAGGAGGAGACTGCCCACCGTCAGGCTCGGGGAGCTCGACAGGTGAGGGACGAGCAGGCTCTGAGGTGTGTAAGGCGCGCACACGTGCACACGCGCGCACACACACACATGCACGTACTCTGGCCCACACGGCCGGGCACCAGCGCAGGGATATGCCTGGGCAGCTCATGCCATCATCCTCATGCCCCCCCCGTCCCCGGCTCAGCCTCGGCCCAGGCCCCCCAGACCCTGCCCACAGGTGGAACTGCCGGCCCCTGCACTCGGCCAGGTGCTGGGGACAGTGTGCTGATCCCCAGACCACCGAGAGCACCGGGTTGGGCCCCGGGCCCCAGGCTTCACGGAAAATGCAAATCAGAGCTGGCCCTGGCCCAGCCCAGCCTCCTCCTGCGCCCCTCCCCGCCGCCCCCATGCTCTACGCTCCTCACCCCTCTCCAAACACCAGCCCGGCCCCGCATCCTCACCTGCCCACCTTTCATGCAGCTTCACACCCCAGCTAACACTTGGCCTAAAGCTCCTTCCCCAGGCGGTCTCTCAGGACAGAGGCCACAGCCATCCTCAGACACAGGGTCAGAGCAGAGCAACAGCTGGATCCAGGCCTGAAGCATGATGGCCGCCCTCCCTGGACCCCTGGGGCGGAGGACGAGGTACCCAGGCTGCAGCCCCACCCACGATGGGGTCAGGGAGCACCGCACCGGAGCAGGACGACATGGGGTGGGGGGCTCTGATGAAGCCCAAGAACAGGGCTTGTCCGTGCCCCACTGGACCATCGAGGGCTCAACAAACGGGCCTGTTCCCACGAGCGCCTGGAGAGCGCGGTCCCTTGGGGACGTCCACCCTGGGCAGGAGGGGTGGGTGGCACTGCAGGGCTGGCTGTGCCTGGATGACCCAGGGTCCAGGCCCGTCGCCCACTGCTCCGCTGACCCGTACATAGCATGTGACGACGACAGGCCTCTTAAATAAGCAGGTATCAGCTGGTGGTCTAGGATACACAGGTGACAGGTGTCCCACGGCGGTCCCTGCTCTGTGGGAGGACTAGGGTCTCCCTACAGAGACCTGGTTCAAAGACCCCCGCTCCTAGGAACGCCTGGCCCCAGCGAGGTGCTCAGCGCCCCACCCTCAGTAGGTAGGATGGCGAAGGGGAAGGCGGGGGAGGCACAGAGAGGCCACTGAGGCCAAGCGTGCCTCCTCCAGGGTGTCCTCTCCTCCCAGAGCCCGCAGCTGGAGGCTGAGACATCCCGGGGCCATCGCACCCCTATGACCTCCCACCCCCACGTCCCCAAGGCAGTCGGACGACAGTCAGCCGGGAGCCGAGCGCCTGCGGGATGGTGTGTACGCCTGTGTGCCTGTGTGTGTGTCTCTGTGTGTGCCTGATGTGTGCACCTGTGTCTCCCTCTGTGTGTCCCTCTGTGTGTGGCTGATGTGTGCACCTGTGTCTCCCTCTGTGTGTCCCTCTGTGTGCCTGTGTGTCTCTATGTGTGTGTCTCTGTGTCTGTGTGTCCTCTGTGTGTCTCCGTGTGTCTGTGTGTCTCCGTGTGTCTGTGTGTCTCCGTGTGTCTGTGTGTCTGTGTGGGTGGTGTGTGCACCTGCATATCCCTCCGTGCATCGCTCCATGTGCCTGTGCGCATGTCCCCGGTGCACACGCGTGCTCATGGCGGGAAGGGCCGCGGGCCTCACCAGCTGGATGATGTTGGAGACGCTGAGCCAGTTGGCTGGCCTGATGCTCTCGCCCCCTTCCACGAGGCCCTCGTAGCCCTGAAAGCGAGGCGACAGGCATGAGACGGGTGCCCACAGCAGCAGGACACGTGGAACCTCGGCCAAAAGCCCATCTGGCGGGAAGTAGGCCCAGGGGTCCTGAGCGCGGAGGCCCCTCCACCCCCAGGGCCTCGGGGGACGAAGCCGGGGTCTGCTGGGGTCAGGGGTGTCAGGGGAGAGGCCGGGGCGCCCAGACGCCTCCCCAGGCACGATCTGTGGGGCCTGCAGGGCAGCGCGTTACAGACAGAGCACGACTTGCTCGGCAGCACTCCTGTCGCAGGCAGCCGTGGGATGCGTGCCCACGAGCCGCAGCTGGGTCACCGCGCCCGGGTCAGAACCAGAACCAGCCCAGCGCCCAGCAGCCCCTCTGCCTGCCAGGACCCTCCCTGCCAGAGACACCCGCTGCCCTGCCTCCCAAGGGTGCCAATTAGATGCAGAAATGACAGCACAGCGTCCCCACTGCGTCCGGCCTCTTTCGCTCGGCCGGGCATCCGCAAGGCCCCACGAGGTCACGTGCGACTGTGTCTGTGCTCGCTGCCGTGCGGGAGTCCCCTGCGCACGCCCACAGTTTATGACCTGTCCGCCGCTGATGGACATTCTGGAGGGATCCGGTTTGGGGCCATTGGAAATAACGCTCCGTATCTCCCGGGAAAGGACTCCCGGGTCACTGGGTGTGCAAGCAGCCATCGACAGCGCTGCCACACGGTGCCCACAGGTGCCTGTGGCCACCTCGTCCATCAGCAACGCAGCCAGGGCCTCAGAGCGGCCCACCCCCAGCGCCGGGCCATGCTGGTCTCCATCCCGGAGGCTGTATGTGGTCCCTGCAGGGCTTCTCCCCTGCGTTTCCCTGATAACACATGCTGTTTTGAATATGACATAAGCCACAGGCCACCTGGACAGCCTCTGCGAGGGCAGCCCATTCCAGTGTCTTGCCTGTTTCTGCTCTCGTGTGGCCAACCCCTTCTTATTAGCAGGAGCTCTTTATACAGTCTGGACAGAGGACATGTGCTTTCACAAATGGTGAAAAGACGAGGCACCGCCGAGCCGAAATGAGCAGGGCCACCTCCTCCGTGCAGCCCTCCCAGCCCCTCCAATGAAGCAGCCATGAGCCACCGCTCCTGCCTGGGGTTCGGCTCTGCGACCCGCCTCCTCCGTTCCCACACTTGTCATTAGATCAGCTGGGGCCTGCAGGGTCCTGGGCAGCAGGGCCTGGGGGCGGGTGGGGCAAATGGTCCTACCCCTGGGAATAAAGGGGGAAGCAGCACTGCGAGAAGGTCCTCAGGGCCACAGGACAAGACTCCCGTCTAAGGGATCGTCAAGCTACCTTCCCCAGCTCAGGCCAGGCCTGGTCCCCTCTCGCCCCCTCTCGCTCCGGTCAGGAATTCGGCCACTAGGACACACCCCACCCCACAGAAAAGCAGGAAAATAACCTGAAAATCCACAGACACTGTCCAGAGCAAGCAGCGACAAAAGAGGCAGCCCTGAGTCTGCAAAACCCCAGCATGGTGCCAGCCTCGCCCCAATCCCACGTTGCTCCCAGCTCGAATCAAAGTCTCACAGGCACAGTCCTCCTTTCCTGGCCTGGGAACCTTCTGGAATGTCTTTGCACACCTCCATCCACTTTGTGTCACCTCTCCCCTCTCCCCTCCCCACTCCTCTGCCTTCTCCACTCCCACCTGGCTGGGCACCCAGGCAGCCTCAGAACTGGCCGCAGGCCCAGGGCACTTCCAGCAGCCATCCTTGTGGCGGCTCTGAGCCCACAGGTGCAGTTTGGGCTGTCAGGTGAATAAAGCAGCCCCATTCACTGAGCCCTTCTCGGCGTCAGGGGCTGTGAAAAGTGCCTTAACTCTCAGTGTTGCATTAGCTTTTTGCCCTAACATCCCCACTTCATAGAAGAAGAAACCGAGGGTCAGGGAGGTGAAGGGATGCCCCTGTCACATGTGTACAACCTCCAGGAGCCGGGCCTTGGACCCACCCCGCCCTGAGTGGAGACCACTTGTTCACAAAACTAGGCCATTCCCTGAAGAATCTCACCCTGTCCTTCAGAAGGTTCTAGACCATTATCAGGGCATGGGTTCCACCTGCCCAGCTCCTGAGGCCACAGGTCCCTGAGACTCTGAGGAGATGTGCTCCCGAAACACGACCTAAGGCTCTGCAGGGTCCTGGCCATCCAAGCCTCGTCTGAGGGTCTGGACTCTGCGGGAGGGAGGGGCCTGCAGAACTGCCCGCCCATTTGTTCATTCAGATGGCCCCCTACAGCCAAGGCTGGGGAGGAGGGGCCTGACCCGGACCAGAGTAAAGGGACAGGATGCGGACACGCCCAAGGTGGGAGGAGGGACGCTCTGGGGAGCGCAGAGCAGGTTGGGGTTCGCTACATTTCAGCAAAGAGTGAAAACAAAGTAACACAGTGGGCGTGTGTGTGTGTGACAGAGAGTGTGTGTGTGTGTGAGAGAGTGTGTGTGTGTGTGTGAGAGTGCGTGTGTGTGTGTGTGTGTGTGTGTGTGAGAGAGAGAGAGAGTGTGTGTGTGTGTGTGTGTGTGTGTGAGAGAGAGAGAGAGAGAGAGAGAGAGAGAGAGAGAGAGAGAGTCTGCCCCAAATCTGAAATAGGGATTTGGGGGGATAGGAATTGGGGGAATAAAGCAAAGGGCGCACCAGCTTCAGCCAGAACAAAATAGAACAATGATTCTCTGTTGCTTTGCGTAAGGAGGCCGTTTACTGCTGTCAGTAGGGTAGCTCGAGCTCGGGTTAGGTGAGGAGGGTACAGCAGGGCTGGGCGTCGGAGGACGGGTGGGGCTGAGGTCCCGGCCTCTGAGGAGAACAGCAGGTTCACGCCCTCCTCTCTCTCAGGGGACGTGCCCACCCGTGAGCGCCCAGGCTGAGGGCGGCCTCCCCATCCACACCCCAGAGCCTGGCAGCCCTGCCCCATCCGCCATCCGCACCCCTCTCCCCACACTGCTCCCTGCCAGAGCGTGGGGCGAGGGCCGCCCTGCCCGCACCGTACCTCGTAGATGAGGAAGACTTTGGCTCCCACGTAAATGCCCATGCGCGTCACGGCTCGGACGGCAGCGTTCATGCCTGCAAAGGGGTCAGGGAGACGCCCGTCAGTGGAGACGCGGAGTGTGGGCGCCCTGGACCGTCCCTCCCACATCTCAGGGGGCGCCGAGCCAGGACCCCGAGTCCAGCATGGGGTGAGCCCCCCGCATTGTATCGGCTTCGCACTTGGAAATAAGCCGCCCCAGAGTTAAACCGGGAAGGTCCCCACCAGGGCTCGATTCCTCCTGAGCCCAGAGCACAGGCACCTGCAGACCTGCGACATCGCTTCCGGCCGCGTCCCCGCCACCCATGCTCCCCTGCGGCCTCTGCTGCTCAGCTCAGCCCCCCACCCCGGCCCCCAGGGCCCTGACCTGGGGGAATCGCAGCAGGTCGGGCGCATGGCCCCAAGATGCAAAACGGGCAGGCGGGACGCAGGGGCAGCTGCCTTCCAAACGCGCCCGCATCCTCTGCTAGACTCTTGCGCCACCACCCCGGGGGGCAGCTTGGCGAGCACCCCGAGGTCGGCGCCTGGGGCCCTGGGGCCACGAGCCCCCTGCCCCTTGGCCTGGAGGGTGGGCTCCGTGAGACAGGAGAGGAGGACAGCACCCCCTAGGGCCAAGTTCTGGCTCCTGGGGGTCAGACGGCCCCAGGGCAGCTGAGTGGGCTGGCGCCCCTGCTCCCCAGCCTGCACGCGTACGCCGGGGCCACCAGGCTCAGAGGATCACCTCTCTTCCCCGTCCCCCAGCCCTGGGACCCCCGTGGCCCCCACCCCCGTCTACAGCAGCCCAGGCTTTCCACCCTTAGGTATCTGCCTCCCCAGCTGCCCTTGCTGGGGTGAGGCCAGTTTGGGCTCACTGCAGGCTCAAGGTCCAAGCCCCACCCCTTGGCAACAAGAGGGAGGCCAGCAGTTCCGGATGGGGTGGTGAGGGGCGGGGGCAGTGGCTGGAGACCCAGGCCACCATCCAACCCAGAGGTCCTGGCCATCTCACTAGCCAGCCTGGTGGGCTTGCCTGGAGCCCCAGGGACTGCAAAGGGCCCCAGGCTTAGGGTAGTGTGCTCAGGCTTGTAGAGGAGAACAAATGACCATATTACAGGAAAACTCTTCAATCTTAGAATGGAATTGTCCCAGCTACCATGGATACGGAGGCCTGAGGGCGTGGGTTTCCCTGTAAACCTCACTGTAAGCTGCCTCCCTGAAAGGGCCTTTTTAATTGCCCTTTAATCTGCTTTTCTTCCTCAAAATAAAGCCAGTGTGGCAGCCACAAGCCCCACAGGGCCAGAGGAGCAGGGAGGAGAGCAGCTGCATCTCCCACTGATGGACCAGCCCTGGACCCCTCCACTCCACCCTCCAGCCTCCAAAGGGCCAGGGAGACTGCAACAGATGACTCCCTGTTGGAGGAAATCGACACCACAACCAAACTGATGTCCGAAGGTGGATGCCTTTGTTCATAAGGTGACTTTTCATCACAATTAGTTTCCGGGAAAACAAAATGTACACGAAAGAGGTGATCATGGCAGGACACGGGGCCCCGCAGATTCACACTTAATCATCAGCCGATGTGAAGACGTGGAGCCAGGCTGGGACATAACGAGATGGGGGCGGTCCTCACCGCAAATACAGGACGTCAACGTCCACACTGATCAACCCAGAAAAGGCAGGTCCTGCGCGTAACTGAGGGACAGGGTGGGGTCCGCCCCAGGGGCGAGACCGAGGGGTGGAACCAGTGGGCGGCGGGGCTATGTTATAGTTTTCTAGTCACTTTTGCACAAAGTAACATCGGTAACGACCACCTTCCCTCAACGCACGGACACCTACTCCCCGCCAACGGGAAGGGCAGAGGACGTGACTTTCAGGCTGGCTTGGAGGAACCCGCCAGGTGGCTTGTCTTGTTTACAGAAGGGGAAACTGAGGCCCGAGGGACGTACTCGGGTCAAGTCAGAGAGCTGGTCAAGGCCGGCCCAACCGGGACAGGGTCTGCCGGCTCCCCTGCCCCCCACCGCCTCGAGGCTGGCTGGTTTCCACTCACTCCAACAAATGCAGGCTTGAGCCTCAGGGAGGCAAGTGCAGGTCGGGGTGGGTGCCCGTTCTCCACGGCGGCTGTCAGCCCCACGCCCACCCGGGAGGGCACGTGGGGAGGGCCCGCCTGGCACCATCAGGTCCCTAGAGGTCAGCCTCTAGTTGGAAGGCAGTGGGGGCCCCTGAGGGCAAACCGAGAACCCACCGTCTTGAGCCAGCTCCCCGGAGCAGTGCTGGCGAGAGGGCACGGGCCCGGGGCGGACACCCACAGGCTGGCCTTCAGAACTTACAATACAGAAAGGCTCCCTTCCCCCCAGAGAGCCAGCTGGCCCTGGCATCTTCCCCCAGGCATCAGCCCGGGCCCTAAACTGGGGAAGCTTGTGGAGCCCTCCTCTCTCGCAGCCCCGATCAGAAAACCACGTTACAGCCAGGGGTCTAGGGAAGCGAGGACACAGCGTGAGGTGAGGTGGCCGACAGCCCAGCCGGCGGTGCATCGACGGCCACACTCCTGGGTGTCCAGGAAGCACTGCCCGTTCCATGTGGGGCATCAGGGCCGGGCTGGCCAAGGGGAGACCCATAGGTCAGACAGGCTTTGCCCTCCACTGGCCCACCGGCCCGGGCCGCTGCCCCCACTGATCCCTCGTCCTGTTTAGTCTGTGCCACCCACCGGCTCGGCTCCCCTGCCTAAACGTGCATTTATCTTTCCCAGCCCTCCCTCCAGAGCTGTTGTCTCCATGGTGCAGACAGGAGCCTGGGTGGAGACCCCTGTGCCTGCCCGAGAGGGGAGCTGGGGCCTTGCAGAGGAAGGACCTCTCTGGAGAGGCGGGCCCAGCCTCTCAGGAAGTGTCTGTCCTCCATATACCAGGCCCTTCCCGTGGTCCAGTCTCACAGGACAATGCTTCCCCAAGACCACCCTCCAAGCCCACTCTCCTCCCACCTGGCCCCGGCCCACTGGCCATGCCCTGAGAGGGAGCCGCTGCTGCCCAGCAACAGGCAAGTGCTCTGGCCACGCGGGGCCGCGGACGTGCAGCAGAGCACACTGTCCGCCCGCCAGACCAGGTCTGGAGGGCTCAGCCCGAACCCGCACAGGCTGGGACGCAGACAGTGGCTGACGTCTCTGCCTTCCCGGGCTTGCTCTCCTGTGAAAACCCCTTCCTCCTAGCTCTTCCCTGCTTCCGAGTGGCGAGCGGGGAGTCGGGAGCCTGAGGCAGGGAGAGGAATTATGTGTCTGGACTTTCTGATCTGGAAGGAGGCAGACCAGGCCCGGCTGTGCAGCCTGAGAGGGACGGCTAGGTTCCTTCCAGGCCTGCTTCCTGGGCTAGTCAAGGTGTCTCCTGAGGCTCAAGGCGTGTGGCGTGGCCATGCGGCCAAGCCCAACAGGTGTGACACTTGCCATCCCAGGCCAGAGGCGCCGGAGAGCAGCAGTCAGGACAAGTCCAGGGCACCACGACAGACCCCAGGAGGGGCACTCAGCCAGCTCTGCCAGGTCCCAGCTGCAGGACCCTGGGCAGGCCAGCAGGCAGGCCACCACCTTCGGCCTCCCCTGTACAAGGGGGTGGGAACAGCCCTGCACTAAAGAAAATGCCCCAGAGCCGCCCTGGAGGCAGTGGTTTCGGGGAAGCACTGTGCCCCCAGGTCGTGTTTCAGAACTAGGAAGAGCCCGCGCTCTGCGGGCCTGCGGGGACCTGCCCAGCCTTCAGCGGCCTCCAGGAAATGGGGCTTCCGACACGCACCACCGGGAAGGGGTGCGGGGAGGGCCTGGGGGCGGCCGGCGACAGCACCCCGTCCCGGCCACGGCCGGCCGCGCGGACACACCCCCGGCAGGCGGGGCGCAGAGGCCGTGGTGGGCGGCACGTACGCGGGCCCCCGGCGCGCGGGGGCGGGTCCAGGACGCGGACCGGGAAGGGGACCGGGGCTGGGAGGGGGAGGAGGGGGAGGAGGAGGGGGGGTAGGAGGAGGGGGAGGAGGAGGGGGGGTAGGAGGAGGGGGAGGAGGAGGCGGGAGGCGCAGGCCAGGAGGAGCACCTGCTGACCGCGTGCCCCAGGTGCCGGCCGAGGGTGCGGGCGCGCCCCAGGGACCCGGGCACAGCAGAACCCCCGCCCGCCGGCGATCGGCCCGCGCGTGCCCGCGCCCACCTTGCGCGTCGCCGCCGCTGGTCAGCACGCCGATGGCCTTGCCGGCCCCGGACATCCGCAGCTTCTCCAGATCCACGGTGGCCATGGTGGCGCCGACTCGGCCGCACTCGCTCTCCCGCCCGGCGCCGCCGCTGTCGCTGGTCCCGCCCCGCGCCCTGCGCTCCGCCCCGCGCCGTGTGAGGTCACCGCTGTCCACGCCGGGGCGGGGCCGACGTGCACCCGGCACCTGGGCGGGGGAACTGGGCCTCGACCCGGCAGTGCCGGCCTTTTCGTTCAAGTTTCTAAACCTGTTCAGTCTAACAAGGGGCGCGTTTATTGAGGGGGCGGATCGCGGCCGTCTGGGTCTGTTAGTCACAACCTGCGGCAAAGCTGGTCAAGCACGGTGACCAGACCTGAGGGAAGGCCAGCCAAGGGAGGCCAGACGAGTCCCATTGCCAATCGCTGCCTGCCCGGCTTCGCAGGAATTTGTTATTCTAGGCGCCGGTCTATTTCAACTTCGTTCATTGCAGGAGCCACAGAAGCCCTACGCCCGACTCGGGGCAACCCCGGTGATGGCCCTCCCACCCGGAGGGGTGCATGATTAAGGTGCGAAAAGAGTCAAGAGGAGAACCAGCCAGCATCCATCCGTTCCTTTATCCCTCACTTCAGCAAACGTTTGCGGGACCCTTGGAAAACCTGCACACCAGGCATCGTGTGGGGTGGGCACCTGGGTCAGGACAGGGGGCTCTACCTTGGGTGGTCAGTGGGTCAGTCACTCGGAGCCACGAAGCGCCTCCCCGGATCCAGGCCCCCCGAAAGGTGGGAATCCAGCCCAGTCACCAGACAGACTGGACCCTTGCCCTCAGGAAGACCGGTCGCTGGTGGGAGAGTCCCCATGAACCAAACCGGGGGCTTTGAGGAAAGGCATCCATCGTGACAGGGCCCAAGACACCCAGTGGGGTGGGGGTGGGTAACATTCTGTTTCTTTCTTTTTATTTATTAATTAATTAATTTATTTATCTGGCTGTGCTGGGTCTTAGTTACGGCACACGGGATCTTCGTTGCAGTGTGCAGTCTTTTTTTTTTTTTGTAACGGCATGCGGACTCTTAGTTGCGGCATGCGGGATCTATTTTCCTGACCAGGGATCGAACCCAGGCCCCCTGCCTTGGGAGTGCGGAGTCCTAACTGCCCGACAGCCAGGGAAGTCCCGGTAACATTCTGTTTCTTGAGCTGAGTGGTGACACAGGTGTGTTTGCTTTATGAAAATTCAGCAAGCTGATCACCTATGATTTGTGCATTTTTCTTTATATGTGTTATGTTCTAATACAAAGTTTACGTAAAAATATTCCATTGTCGGGGAAGGGGGAGGTATGAGTCAAAGGGAGAGAGTTTCACTTCTGCAAGACGAGTGTGTCCCAGAGCTCACTGTCTGGCCTGGTGCTGGAAGTTAATAATTCTGTAGTGGGCACTTAAAACGTGGCTAAGAGGGTACACGTATGTTAAGTGTTCTTATCACGAATAACAACAAATATTTCTTAAATTATCACAGGGGGAAAGAGGGACCTCATTAGTCACAGCTGTGCCAAGTCAGGCACAGATAAGAATCTGGGCCACTTGACTGACCTTCTGGCCTCAGGTTAAGAAGATGGAAAAATGGCAGCGACTCACAGGCAGCCCTCAAACTCTCTGTGCCCTGAGGCCCCCCGTCCTGGTGTGGATGGTGGCCTCACCACTGGGTGCACAGCTGTCGTCCTGGGGTCTCTGTCACCATCAGTTTCCCTTGTGGACCTCATGGTCACCAGCTCCCAAATCGTCCTCCTTCATTTGGGCAGAGCACATCCTCCAGGAGCTTCCTGAGAAAGGGCTCAGGGCGTTTTTGAGATTCTGCCTGTGTGAAATTGGCCTTTCTTGACCCTGGTACTTGATTGAAGACTTGGCTGTGTGTAGAGTCTTGGGTGAGAAATCATCGTCGTACAGAATTTTGAAGGTGGCTTCCATCATTCCTTGATTCCAGTGTTGCTACTGGGAAGTCAAAGCCGCCTGACTCCTCTGTGTGTGCACAGGACCCAATATTTCCTCGCTAGAAGCGTGCAGGACCTTCCTTTCCCGGGGGCTGTGAAATTCCACAGGAAATGCCTTGTGTGGGTCTGCTTCCCAGTGCAGGGCCGGGCACGTTCTGGGTCCTTCCAAGGCAGCAATGCGTGTGTTCTATATAGGACAAGTTCCTGCACCATTTCCCCGACAACTCTTTCCTCTCTGCATTTTCCCTTTACTCTTTCTGGAACTCCTGGTATTTACATTTTGATACCCTATATAGTTTTACTTTCCATTTTTAGAAAGTCTTAGCTTGACTTTCCTATTTTATAACTCATTTTTGCTGTACGTTCAGAGAGCTTTCTTCAGCTTGCTATGCCAACCTGGTGTAAAGTTCTCCATTTCTGCCGTCATGGTTTTGATTTCCAAGAGCTGTTCCTTTTAACAGAGTCTTGTTCTTGTTTCATGAATACAGGGCCTATCTCTCTAAGAATCTTATAGTTTTATCTGATTTTTTAACATTCATTCCTCCCTTCTGAATCTCTCTTTTCATCTGTGCTGCTTTCTTTCTTTCCTTTTGTCTTGGTCTCTGCCATCCTAGGGGCCTTCTTTAATGTCTGGGAATCCTTGGCTATCTGTGATTAAGAGGTAGAACCTCTGAATGTGACAGGTGACTTTTGGTTGTTGAGTCTTGCTGTAGGGTGAGCTTTCTGGGCCATTTTTTGGGTATCCCCCAGAACTGTTGTCCCTTTAGGTTGGTCAGATTCAAGAAAAGAATCTTCCAGTCTCTTGTCTGGCGGGTAGATCGGGTCAGGAGCTGAAGGAAGAGGAGGTGGAGCCCCGCATGCGGCCTTCTGCCTGCTGATCCGGCCACGCGCTTTCCACGTGGACCCCTTGCCTCAGTTGTTTATGGCATTCCCAGGTCCAGACACTCTGCCTGACCTCCAGAGTAGAGCTCCTGACCTCTGCTGGGGTGAGGGAGGGATGTGGGGATCCATTTTTCAGCCAGCCTGACCCCTCCTCTCCCACCAGGCACATCTGCTGAGGCCTCAGGACCACTCAATGCTTGGCCGGGGGGGCCCGTGTTTATGCCCGGGGTTCTTCTGGAAGACTGTGAGGAGTAGATCGGCTTGCATACTGGGGGACCCCGACCTTGTACTGGCCCAGCCTGGTTGTTCGCACCAGCTGCAGAAGCACTTCAGATCCCAGCCCGTCAACCACAGGGACGACCCTTTCCTGGGCGCCAACCACAAGCCTTGTCTGCCTGCTCCAGGCTCATAGTCTGTGAGCCCAGGAGACACAGGTGCTGCACATGGGGTACAAAGTTGGACAGAGACGCGGGGAGGGGACCCTGCCCAGGGAGGTGGGGGACGGGTGGACCATGAGTGCTCAGGATGGCCCCTCCGGGAGAGAGGCAGGGCAGACCTGGCTGAAAGCAGAATAGGGGTTTTGATCATCGCCCTGCAACTCGGGAGAGCCTTGAAGGCCCGTGGTCTGGGGTTTGTTGGCTTGCTTTTGCATTTTGCCGTGGAGGATTCAAGCGTGCACTTAGGCAAAGAGAGCAGTAAGATGGTCCCGTGCCCTCCTCTCCAGCCCCCCGAAGGTTCCGTTCAGGACAGGGTAGGCATTTCAGGAAGACGGCTCTGAGTGGAGGATGGAGGGAGGGGTGCATCTGGGGGCCATGAGCAGTGATGGCTGTTCTGGGGCAGTGACGGTGGAGAGGGGACGGATCTATGAGGTGTCTAAGAGGCCCAGCAGGAGGGTCTGGGCGTGGGAGTGGGGGACAAGGGAGGGGGACTCCTGCACCCCATGGGAGATGGGGAGGCAGTCGGGGCTGGAGATCCTCTTCCCCCTGCCGCCCTGCCCTCCTGGGCTCCCCTTTAGCTCTGGCAGCACTGCTGCTGCGCCTGTCCCACCCCCATCCCTGGGGCTGCCGCTGATCGCCCCCTAAAGTAACGTCCACCCCTCTTGGAATGACGGGAGCCATTTACAGAGAACAGGGTGCCAGGAGTTCAGCCTCCTTGGGATGGAACGCTGCCCTTCAACACATGGGAGGAGGACGCCCTTGGCTTTCCCACATCCGCTCGTGCAGGGATCCGTGGAGCCAGGCAGCCTGGGCTCGGGGCAGAAGGGGGGCGACTGCCCAGCCACGGAGAGCACAGCCTGGCCACCTGCAGCACCAGCCCGCCTCGGCCAGGACGCAGGGACACGGTGGGAAGCGGCTGTGCCTTTTGGAAATCATACTTTTTAAGTTATTTAAAAATCAACCAGAGTGACAGAACAGTTTACAAAGGAAAAATCATCTATAATCCTTGTTTCAACACACTGTCTTCATCTTTTCAGTGTTTTCTTCCAGTATTCCCCTCTATGCACACACACATACACACATATACATACGCATGTATATATGCACATATGTACGTGTGTACACACATATACTCATACATATGTCTATATACATATGCTCTCTTTTTATATATATTCTGTCTGTATATATAAATATACACTTTCTAAATGTATATGTATATACAGGGGACCCTTGAAAACATGGGTTTGAACTGTGGGTCCATTTAAATGCAGATTTTTTTCAATAAATACATTGGAAAAACTTTTGGAAATTTGTGACCATTTAAAAAAACTTGCAGACGAGCCACATAACGTAGAATTATCCAAAAAGTTAAGAAAAAGTTAAGTACATCATGAATGCATAAAATATATGTATATATACATATAACATACAAAATACACGTTAATCAACTGTTTATATTATCGGTAAGACTTCTGATCAACAGTAGACTATTAGTAATTAAGTTTCAAGGGAGTCAAAAGTTATGCTCATATTTTCAACTGTACAGGGGTAACTCCTGAGTTGTTCAAGGGTCAACTGTACATACTCTGTCATAGATAGATAGGTAGGTAGATAGACACTTTCTAAGTACACACATACACGCTCTCTCTATACATAAAGAGATAAGGAGATGGATAAACAGAGTGTATATATACATATATATATATATATATATATATATATATATATATATATGCACTCTGTGTATATACATAGATTTTATATATATATAAATATAATTTAATAAGTATCTGTTCACCCACCGGGCTTGTGTTTATCATTCTTATTGTCTGTCTGGATAACATCCCAATCTCTGGGATTATTTCTCCTTGGATACTGAACGTTTAGTCCATTTTCAGAGTCGGATTCACTAATTGTGCGGCACTGGCCGGCCTGGGCTCTGTGCAAACCTGCCCCTGGCACACGCTGTCTGGAGGGGATGGTCAGAGAGCAAGTGACCAGGCAAAGGGGACTGTGCCCGGAAGGGATGGAGAGGAGGCCGTGGCGAGAACGAGGGGGTCCCTGAGACTGGGATGTGTTATGCTTGGGATGGGCGTCCTCTGGTGGGTGGTCTCTGTCGTAGGGCTGGGGGGCTTCAGCGGGGCTGCATGGAGCTCACCATTGTGGACATCAGTTACCCGGCAGCTTAGAGCAAGGCTGCAGGAAAAGCCGCAGGTGGAACAGAGCGGCCATCAGAGCCCCCCCGGGGACCAGGTCCCCCCTGAGTGCCTGTCCCCGGGACCCCTGTGAGACCCCTGCCTGCGGTGCTGCCACCAACCTCCCAGAGGGGCTGCAAGTCCCGAGAGAATTAACAGAGGTGAGGCGACCATCCTGGAAGCTGCAGGTTGACGGTCAGATGACCGGAGCTCGGCTGACGGGGTGAATGAGGCTGCGTCCAGTCCAGTTCAGACCACCAGCCAAGAGCTCAGCCCTGCTCGGTTATCTCGACTCTGACCGTGTCCAGAGCACTGTCTGCTCCCAAGCCCACCAAGCCCCCGACACGTCCGCCTGCACCGGGCTCTTCACCGCTTGTTAGCGATGACCCCCGACCCCATCCAGGGGTCCAGCACGATACGGTATGAAATTCACACCCCTTGTTCACAAATTGTTATCAATTTCAGAACACTGACAGCTAAGCCTCCAACCAAGTGGGGGAAAATAAGACCTTTGCCAGCCTCGTGCAGATGGAAAGAGCAACGTTGGGGTCATGGCCAAATCCTGTCCCCGTTAAAGAAACAGGTACTCGTGACACTTGCTAAGGTGGTAAGGAACTTCATTCTAGGGGGACCCCTGCAATGGGGTTTGCAGGAGGGGAGAGAGGTCCGGCTCAACTCTGAATACAACCTGGAAAGTGGGGATTTATGGCCAAGAAGCAAGGTGAGGCCAGTGGATGGAAATTACAGAGAGCAAACACTAAGGTGAGGGCATGCGGCTAAGCCCCTCGACGGGACCCTTCCTGAGGGCGGGCCAGGTGACCAGCTACTGAGGGTGGGGATGAGAAATGCAGCAGATATCGAGAGACAGCAGAGTCCAAGGGTGGGGTTTCCCCGAAACTGACTTGGCAAGATTCTTGCCAAAACTAAGGACCAAGGACAGAGGTCAAGTCTGAGCCGACTCAGAGGAGCCTGAGCGGAGCCCGGTCAAGGACAGCGTCTGTGTCCCCACCCAACCCGCATGTTGAAGCCTCAGCCTGCAGCACCTCAGAACGTGGCTGTGCTTGGAAGCAGGATCTCACGGAGGTGGCCAAGATAAATGGGGTTGTTAGGATGGGCCCCCGTGTCCTCATGAGGAGAGGAGATCAGGACACTGACCTGCACGGAGGGACAACCATGTGAGGACCCAGGGAAGAGACAGTGGTCTACACGCCCAGGAGGGGGGCTTTGGGAGGGACCAGCCCTGCCGCACCCGGATCTCGGACTTCAGCCTCCAGGACTGGGAGAGAATAGACGTCTGTTATTTGAGCCCCCCGGTCTGTGGCACTTTATCACAGCAGCCCAAGAAACGAGCCCGGGGACAGGATGTACAAATGACACCGCTGGCTGATGCCCTCTCACCCACTGGGCAGACACACGCTTCAGGGCGTTACGTAGCCGGCAGTCGTTCGGTGCTGGATGAGCAAGACCGGCTTCCAGCCCCACAGACAGACAGACGGGAGCAGGGGATGGGCGGTCGGCCCCTGAGGAGTAAAGCAACGCGCAGGGGCTGCAGCAGGGCAGGGCCTGCTCTGGACAGTCGTCCTCTGGTCCTCGTGTCCACTACACTTAAAATGCGGGACAGACGCAGCACCAGCAAACTCAGGCTGCTGACGGCAGGGAAGGATGCAGCTCAGGATGCCCCTGCGTGCCTTCTGCTTCCCACACTTCCTTCCACGCACACCGTGGATGGACAGACAGACGGGACTTGGGACTTCCGCGAGCCCCCCCCACCCCGTGCTCAACTCCCGAAAGTGACATTTCCTGAACTTGTGGGAAGTGACACGGGTGCAGTGCAGGCCACCAAAGGGAGCACTGAGCCCCCGGTGGAGGATCTCCGTGGACCCGTCCGTAGAAGGATTCTGATGAGGCCGGGTCTCCAGAGCCCAACGTGAGACCCAGTGGTGCCGGGGCTGCAGTGGGCTCAGAGGAGGGCCGGCCGAGGCTGTGCTCAGCAGCGGTGGGGGTCCTGGGAGGGTGTGACAACGATGGGCTGGATGTCTGTGACACCTGGGTTCACCCTGGTCAGCTCCCCGATATACCCCTCCACCACTGCCATGGTACCCACACCACGTCGTCCCCACCGGCCTCTGCAGACTTCATCCAGCCCTGCTTCATCCTGTGGGTGGGTGGCGGCCGGGGGCAGAGACGGCAGCTGGGCTCTGTGGGGAGGAGCAGCTCTCAGGTAAGCAGGGCCCCCCCAAGTCGGGAAGGGCCTCCGCTCCATTCCCCCCCTGCCTTCCCTCCCCCGGAGGACCCTGCTCGGGGCGTTCCCCCCACCCGCCAAGCCTCGACTCTGGTCTCCTCCCTCCTCTGGCTCTTCCCTTGTCCACAAACGTGATCCGGCCTCCAAGCTGGGACGCTCCACATGCGGCCACGGCCGCTGTGTCCCTCCTGCCATCGCTGCCCACTTCCCTCTGGCCCACTGCTGCCCGCCTAGCCGGGCCTGGCCTGGAACAGCTGCCCGCTCGTTCATGTGACACTAGTGTCCTCAGCAGTGGGTCCCTGTTTGAATAAACGGCTCGACCCTGTGGCCTGGGGCAGTCACCCCCTACGCTGGAGGGCATCGGCCAGCCCCTCCCCAGTGCTGTCCTGGGTGGGCCGACATGCCCTGTCCCTCCCCCGCAGAGGCTACCTAATGTGTGCCCGGCACAGAGGGGCTCCAGAGGGTCTGAGTGAGCCACGAGACCCCCAGAAGTCCAAGGGCTGTGTGTCCTGAGCTGGGACCCCCATTCCTGCTGCTACTCCCTGCCGGCTCCCCCGCCCGGGGTGGGGACACAAGCCACAGGTGCCAAATCAGCACACATCCCACCTCTGCCCCCAACGCACATGAGGCCTGCAGCTACCCCTCCCTCCCCAGGGCTCTGACCCCCGTCAGGGCTTCTACCACGGGGGGCTCTGCAGGTGGGGGCTACGACAGCCCTGCCATCTCCTTCCACCAACACCGACCCAGCGGCTGTGCCAGGTCCTGGGGACATGGCTGAGAACCACACAGGGTCCCAGGTCCCGCAGTGGCCGCTTTCAGGGGAGACAGACACCACTAGGGAAGAACTCAGTTCTGACGGGCTGTCTCCCGGTGGTGGGCGCCACGAGCAAAATAAACATAGCGCTGTCCACGGCGGCCCACTGTGCCCCCGTCACCTGACCTGATGTCTGTCCCGGACACACCACTCTAGCTTCCAGCCCCTCCCCTGGCACACTCTGGCCCCCTGACCCCTGTCCTGTTTCCTGCTTCTGTCTGAGGTCACCTCCTCTTGTGAGTGATCTGTCACCAGAATGTCCCTCTAGGACCCCTAATGCTCAGCGTATAGAAGAGCCACAGTAAAGGTTTCCCGAATAAATGACTCTGAATGAATGAATGAGGAGCTGAGATCTCACAGGTGAGAAAACAGGCGCGCAAAGCACCAAGGCAGGGGAACTCCGAGCAGAGGGGGCAGCCCGTGCAAAGGCCCTGGGGTGGGGATGAGCTTGGCCCTGCGAGGAGCAGAGGAGGTAGGAGCACGTGGGGGGTGGGCAGAGGTGGGCGGGACCAGACCACGCGGGGCAGGGGCTGTGCTGGGGGCGGGGCAAGGCCCTGGGGGCTCCAGCAGAGGATGGACCAGAGGGATTCTGCTCACAGCATTCTCTTCCCGTTACAGCCAAATCGGCCTACACGACGGGCACCAGAAACACAGGGCAACAGACCCCCACCCCCGAAACAAGCACACTGTACTGGAGAGCATGTCGAACCCACAGAAGTGACTTTAATTTCAGCACACACGATGGCTTTGTGCCGCCACAGGCACGGCTGCTGACAAGCTGACTGTTGACGGCACTCAGAACATCTCAGTTCCTGGTCCTAACCTCCCCCTCGGTCCCTTTCCAAGCCAGTGGCTGTGCGTATGAGGTCTGCTCCGGCTCTGGCAGCGTCCTCCGGTGCCTCCCCTCCTCCTCCCATGCCGCCTGAAGGCTGGGGTCCTGGATCAGGAGGGGAAGGTGGGCGCCTCGGCCACTGGGCGGGACATGCTCTGGATGGCCCACTGCAGGATGCCGTCAAAGGAGTGCTGCGGGACAGAGCAGAGAGCGGGGCTTGGGCCCTGGCCAGAACCTCAGGGGACAGGTGTGCCTGCCGGGCCCACATCCGGCCTGCCCTGGCCTCCGGGGCCACCTGAGTCATAAACATCGTGATGGGAAGGCGCCATCCAACCCAGCCCTCCCATTCAAAGGTGCGGAAACAGGCCCGAGGCCCCACCAGACGTCGGTCGGGGGGCACGCCTCATCCCACGCTCCTCTGAGCTTCCCGCAAGCCCAGGCACAGCCACCACGGCTGTTCTGCCAACTGGTGGCCTCTTCCCAGGTGTCTCAGCAGGGCCAGCTCCTTCCCTCACTCTGCCCAGCTCTGCGCAGGGCCTGGCGCTCCAGCGGGACTGGGGGAGCCATGGGAATGCCCGAGATTCCAACAGAACGGGGGTGGCCTGCTCCACAGGGGCTTGTGGATCTGCCCCACTCTGCCCACCTATATTGGCACCTCGGGTCACCCCTGGCCCTCTTGGGGCCTCTAAAGACAGCTTCAGTGTCTGAGACCTGCCCGTGCTTGGCCCACCACCCAAGGCAGGGCCCCCGTGGTCAGCTGGGATCCCCACCGTGCCACGCCAGGACCCTGAGGACACGTACTAGCCACCTGGGGTCTGGGGGTGGCTGGAGGACTTTAACCTTTTCTAAAAGCCACCTTTTCTTCCCCGTGATTCTAGCTGTTCATCGTCGGGTGGAGGGGCCTGGGCTGAGGAGGGGGAGGGAGGGATCTGCGAGGGGGCGTGGTCCCAGAGTGCCTAGCTCCCACCCCCACCCCCGGGGAGAGTCACGGCCTCCGCATCAGGCTTCAGTGGCCCTGGTGCCGGTTCCTGCAGCCGCCAGCTCTCCAGGGTCCAGGCCCCTGGGACCTCCAGGGCAGCTAGAAAGGGGAGCAGCTCGGGGCCCGCTCTGGCTCGTTGGTGCGTGGAGGGCCCAGCGCCATCTGGGGTGACGCGGGCCTGTGGTGTCCAGTGTGCCCAGAACAGGGGTTTCCAGCTGCTCCCGTGGCCCAGGAGCTGGCTGCTCCCGAGGCCGTGGAGGCGGAGGCAGAGGGGGGCAGGTGCAGCCCCAGCCAGGTGACGTGTTACCTCACTCAGGAGGGACTCCAGGTCATCCCTGTGCAGAACCGGCTCATGAGCAGCAGAATCGTCCCCCGCCTGGAACCCAGAAACGGGAGGAGGTCAACCCAACTTCCTCAGCCCTGCCGGGCTCATCCCCTCGGAAGCAGGGCTCCCTACAGAGGCAGCAGCAGGGGTTGGGGCGGTGTCCGTGCCAGGGCAGCGGGGTGCTGCGCGCTCCTCCAGGCGGGACCCTGGGAACTGAATTCTAACATCCAGCTCCGGAGGCGAGGGGGCGCAGGCGAGCTCGGGGCTGCCTGCCCAGGTCCCTGCCACCCCTCTGGGGCAAGGACCAGCTGGAAGGGACCCTGTCACCGATGGGAAACGTGAGGTCCAGACAGGAAAGAGCCTGCTCCCACGCCAGCCCTTCAGCCACCCAACAAGCCTGCGGGGCCAACCGTGCCCCTGAGGGGCGAGGGCCAGAGCCGGGGCCGTGGCACACTCCCGCTGGCTCGCAGGCTAGGAGGAGCGAGGCCATGCTAAGTGCAGCCATATGCAATCGCCCAGTTTGTAGCTGAAATCAGCCAAATCTCGGTACCTCCTCCAGCCCTTGACGCCACCAGCCCTGGGTGAGGGCTTGGCACGCACAGTGCAGAGGGGTGGGGATGAGGAGCGAGGCTTCCAGAAGGAGCGGAACGCCAGTAGGTGTGAGCCCTCTTGTGCCCAGTGCCTGGGGTGCCCTGTCACCCACTGTGTGTGCAGGGGATTACGAGGCGGGACTGGGAGGTAGGATGGACCATGGACGGGGGTAGGACATCACCACCCTGGGCCCCCGAGGATTCTTCAGGGGCAGGGATGTGGGCAGGAAGGCCGCTGCTGCGGGCAGTCGGGGCAGATGCGCCACCTTCTGCAGGACTCTGAGCAGGAGACACACAGGACCCACCCCCACCCCGGCTCTGAGGGAGCCCTGGGAAGTGAAGGTTCAGTGAGGCTAGTCACTCCTCCCCAAGGTCCCAGGGCCCAAGGCTGCTGGAGGATTGGAGGCAAGATGACACGGGTGGAGCCACACGTGCTCACTCCTGGTGTGGCGCCTCCTCCCACTCTCCCCTGCCCCCGCCCCACCCCGAGGACGGCGCTCCCTGCACGGGGCACTCTGGGGGGTGCGGAAGGGGCCAGGGCAGCTGGGGGGTTAGGGGAGCTCTGAGCCTGCAACCAACCGGCGACTTCATAGCCACTGTGGCTTGGGAGGGTTGCCTTTTTCGGCAGATTTAAGTTATCAGACGGGAGTCGATTTAAACAAATATATCGTATGTACAGAATGAACACACGGTCAGGAGGTTTGGGGCACACCCGCGAAGCTGGCGCCCGGGGCCTCCCCTGGAGATGTGCTTCCCCACCCCCAGCCCCGCGGCGTCGCCCTTCACCTGCGCCCCAGGGCCGGCGGCGGCGGCTTTGGCGATGAGCTTGGGGGTCCCGGGAGCCGGGCGGGCGGGGCTCGGGGCGGGACTCGCGGCGGGCGCCCCCTCCCCGGGGGCCGGGGCGGGGTCTCCGGAGCAGGATCTGCAGCGCAGGGCGGCCCTGGGGAGCGGAGGAGAGGCTGCACGCCGCCGGGGCTGGGGCAGGGCTGGGAGTGTCCTCTGGACACCGGAATCTTAAAGCCGTTGGGGGGCGCCGGGCCTCCCCCCTCCCCCTCCTGGTCCCGGCCCCGCACTCACCCGGGCCGGGCAGCGCCGGCGGGGTAGTGGCAGCGCCAGTGGAAGGCGGCGGCGCAGTGTGAGCACCGAAGCGCGTCCGCGCCGTCCCCGCACACCCCGCACCTCGCGCCGGGCGCCGGGCCCTGCAGACGGACCACGGCGGGGTGACCGGGGGCCGGGGAGGGGCGCACGGCCCCGGGACCCCGCCCGGGCTTGAACGGCTGGGAGAGGCGCACGGGGTGGGGGGCGAGTCCGAGGTTTCGGGATCCAGGCCTGGAGAGGTCAAGGGCGCCCCAGCACTTTTGGGCTGCACCTTGGCGAAACTAGGTGCCCCGTCTCGGTCCCCCTTGGTGGACCCGGACCCCCTTCAGGGCTAGTCAAGGGGATGCAGAAGGGCATCTGCTCCAGAGGAGGCAGGAGGGGCTGGGAGACCTGGGGCTGCGAACTCTGCCCCCTTTATCGTCCTGCCCTTGTGAGGGGGCTTTCAAGAGCGATGAGAGAACGGTCGCGTCCTCTGGAATTCCTCCAGCAGCCCCCTTCCCTTCACCCTCCCCCGCAGAGCCCGCACCTTGTTCTGGGTAATCTAGCAACCCCAAGAGCCCCTGGGCCTCCCTCCAGCCTCCTCCACCCGCCCTCCCCCGGCCAGCCTGGCAGCTCCTGGCAGCCCCCCTCCCCCGGCCCCCACTCCTAACCTCCAGCTGAATCCTGCCTCCTTACCCCCGCCTGTCACGGTCCTGTTTCAGGCTCGCCTGGCTGCCCCTGTAGACCCTGAGCTCCCTGAAGACAGCCACCCTGACCCCAGCACCCCTCTCACCTGCTGCCCCTCAGGGCCCACACACAGCAGGGGGTGCAGGGCCGAGGGGTCCAGCACAAGCGGGGGGGCTGCAGGAGGTGAGGCCAGCAGGTGCTTGTAGGTGACTGCAACATCCATTCCAGCGGGGCGCTCCCTGGGCGGTCCCCTCGCCTCCTCTCCCGCTGACCTCAGTGCCAGGAGGACCTGGAACCGGAGGGTCAGTTCTCAGAGGTGTTGCAGGGGACTTGCCCAGCACCACCCAGGAGTTAATGACCGCTGGGGCCCCGGGAACCGGGGGCTGGTGTCGGGGGGAGGAGCGCCACACTAGGTGGGAAAGGCCCGGGTGCGGTTCCTGGCTCTGTGGTCCCAGCAAGTTCCCTGACCCTTTCCCCATCTAAAGGCGGGGCCCCGTGGCCCTCACGGGCTGTCAGAGTACACACTCGGCGTATGCTGGGGCACGCATCGTATCCGTTGTGACTTTGTGGTAACAGAACACTTAAAACATTTTTGGAGAATGTTATCGGTGGTCGAAGTGCGTCCCCTGTGTTGGGCTGACAGAGCTGAAGGCCCCCAAAGCAGAGTACTGAGAAGCGGGGCCGTTGTAAGGGCCGCTTCCCGGTGGCCTGCGCCCCCGTGGCCCCATGGGCGAAAGTGGAATTGATGGGGCCAGGCCAGGGTGGGAGACACATGGCTCTCTGGCTGGGGCAGGCCCGACCCACAGGAGTGGCCAGAAGGCAGGCAGCCGGCGGACAGAGGGCCTGGGAGTGGGCCTGTGTGTACCGGGGTCTCTGCAGGCGGCTCCTGGGGCCGGGGCTCCTCAGCCCGGGGCAGGTCCCGCTGGGCTCTTCCCTGGAGGCAGCTGGTGCACCGCCAGGTCCCGCTGCTCGCGTTGTCACCGGCCAGAGACATGCAGGGCGAGGCAGAGGGGACGGTAGACTCCCAAGCCCGCACCACAGGGGAGGCCTGAGGGCTCCTCCAGGTCACCCTTTCCGTTCCCCGATGGGGAAACTAAGGGGAATGGGCGGAGCCACAGGGGAAGGGCCTGCCCGGCCGGTGAGCAGGAGAGCCCAGGATGCTGGGGTAGTTACCCCAGTGGGGCAGCCCTCGCCAGCCTGGCACGTCCGCCGCGTGCTTCTCAGATGAGCCCCAAGAATTCCTGACACCCGCAAACCTGCGGCAGCCTGTGCCTGTGCCTGGCTCTCACGGGCCCTGCCTTGCAGGCGGGGCCTCCCTAGGCTGGCCTCGTTACATCCCTGGGACCCTCCCTCGATTCCCCGGGGGGATGGTGCCCAGTAGAACAGGAGCCGGTCAAGGGCAGGAAGGAAGAGAATGGAAGACAGCATTGAGCGGAGACGAGGGATGGCCCGGCCAGAGCCCCTTGTTTTAGCTCAGAGAGATGTGACCCGGTCAAGGTCATGCGGTGAGCAGGGCAGGGTCGGGGCGAGAGTGCCCACCCGGTGCTCCTCCCCGCACCCAGGTCGCCCTGACCTGCGGAAGCTGCTGGTAGTGACAGCGCTCTCCCGGGGGGCCAGGGCAGGGGGCCTTGCGCTGGACCTAGGATGGGCACCCCCCGGCCCTTGGGGGGCAGCTCTGTGGCCTCTGTGCTCCCCAGCCCGGCTTGGAGTCAGACTCTGCTTAGTGCTGGTGGTCAGCTGCTTGTGGCGGTTTGGGCTGGGGGGGAAGATGGGGCGAGATGGGACGGGATGGCCATTCCTTGCCTTGGGCCTCAGGGCCCTGCCGGCCAGGCTCGGGGAACAGCGCGGCCATGCGGGGAGGTGGGTGGGAGGATCCCGGGCCCCAGCCCCACCGCCCGGCGACCTGAGCCAAGGCCCCCTCCCAGGCCGGCCTCACTGCCCATCCCTGGCGTGGAGAGACTTCTGGGCGGCCTCCCACTCAGGGCGGGCGAGTGAGGAGGCTGCGAGGCCGGGCGGGGCGGCCAGTGCCGGGCCCACCTGGGGATCCGGTGCAGCGGCGGGGTCAGGCAGGCCAGGTGGAAGGCACGGGGGCAGCCGTCGCAGCAGAGGAGCTCCCCGCCGTCCCCGCACGCCGCGCACTCATCCTCGTTCTTCTGACACAGGGGAGAGACACGCAGCGTCTGGGCAGCGCCCTCCCCGAGAGACTCCCCTCGCCTGCTCCCTGCTGAAACCCCGCCCTGGCTGCCTGCTCCCCAGGGCTCCCCAAGACCCCTCCGCCTCTGAGGCTCTAGCCCCGAGCCCCTCCTGGGCCGCCCCTCCTGGGAAGAACGGTCCCTAAGGGAGGCTGGTTCCTCGCGGGTGCCTGTGCTCCAGGCGGCCCCAAGACCGCACGCCCACACCCACGGGGCGGCGGGGGGGCAGGCCCAGCGGTGTTCCCGTGGGCCCTGGGCACCCGCTGTCCCCTCCGCCTGAGGCCTGCTTGCGCCCTCGCCTGGATGGCACCCACCGTGCCCCCCTGGACGCCACTTCCTTCAGAAGCCCCCCGGGGACTACAGAGCTGGGCAGCCCCTCACAGTGAGGGGCACACTCACGGTAGCAATCCCCCCCGACCCCACCAGCCCAGGAGCTCCTGGGGGCAGGCACGAGTCCCCCTCATTTCTTGGTCCCCGGGGCCCAGCACAGCGCCTGGCGGATCCATGGCAGAAACGGTGCTGGGAGCCCGAGGGCGTACGTGGCGCTTGGGTTCCTGGCTGCTGGCAGGGGACACAGCCACACCAAGGGCCCACCTGCCAGGCGTGGGACAGCTGGCAGCTGGACCAAATGCTGTGGCTTTAAGAGCCCGGAGGGACTCACTTGCTCTAACTTACGTGAATTTTTACAGTTGGGTATTATCAGAAAAAAATACTCTGAAAAATAAGGTGCTCCATCCTGTGAACAGAAGCTTAGACCTCTGCCCTCCCGTCCCTGGAGTGACTGCCCTGGACACGTGGCAAATCGGCAGGAGGCCCCGCCCTCAGGACCCTGGGGGTGCTCTGGGCGTTACCTGGTGCAGCTGGGGCTCACTGGGGAGGGCAGGGGGGCCCGAGGCCTTTTCCGGCTGGCCTGCCCTCGAATCGCCTCCACCCTGCCAGGGAGAAGAGAGAGGGTCACCAGCAGGGGAGGCATTCGGGCGGGAGGGGCAGTCCCCAGCCCCAGCAGAGCTCCCCACCGGAGGCGACGTGAAGCTGCTGCCCCGGGTGCTGGGGGGAGGGGGCCGAGGGCCAGGCCTCCCCAGGGGCGGTCCCAGCAGCGCTTACAGGGGCAGGAGCCTGGGTCCCCTTGGCTCGGACCAGGGTCTTCAGGCTGCCGCTTCGGGTCTTGTTCTTTCCCCCACCGGGGTCTTCAAACTTGCTGGGAGCGTAAAACTCCCCCCCAACCTGGATGCACTTCTTGGAGCCACCTGGGAGGAGACGGGTGGGGGGGCCTGGCAGGGAGGCTCTACAGCTTGCTGTTCCTCCCCCACAAACCCCACCCCTGTCAGCTCCGGGCCCAGGGTCCTGGACACAGGAGGGATTCTCTGCTGGGGGAAGCACATCTCCCAACTCCCAAAGTCTTGTCCGCTTGGAGTCTCGGAATGCAGCCGTATGTGCAAGTAGGGCCTTTGCAGATGTTAAGATGGGCTTGCCCTGGACCGAAGTCCAAGGACAGCATTCTTATGAGAAGAGAAGAGGACGCAGAGAGACACAGGGAGGAGGCTCTGTGGTGACGAGCTGGAGTGATGTGACTACAAGCCGGGGCATGGGGGTTGCCATGAGCTGCAGGAAGCAGAGAAGACTCTGCCCTAGAGCCTCTGAGGCAGCAAGCCTGGCCCCGCCCACACCTTGATTTTGGCGTTTCTGTTGCTTTAAGCCACCCAGTTTGTGGCAACTCATCATAACAGCCCTAGGAAACCGCTGTAGGGCTCCTTGGGACCACCCCTGGTGGGTGAGACTGGAGCCCGCATCAGCTCCCAGGGTCCTCGGCGTCCCCAGAGCGTGTGCAGCACACAGAGTGGAGGAAGGAGGAGATGCAAGGATGGGGCGGGCGGGGCCGGGGCCGCAGGTTGTCCAGCTTAGAGTCCAAGGGTGCCCCAAGCCCTGCCCAGACCATCCCCTCCAGAGACGGCAGACCGCCTGCAGGGAGTGGGGGCTGCCTCGTCCATGTCCCAGCTGCTCTGGAGCCACCAGGGAGCTGAGCGGGGACGCGGATCCCCTGGCAGCCCCTCCCCAGCGCCGTCTACCTGCCTCAAACACCTGCTGGACGAGGACCCCCTCCACGGCCCCGCGGGCTCCTGGGACGCCCCCAGATGACACGGCCATGGCTCTCTGGACCGAAGCGGACATGGTCTGAATTCCTGGGGAAGGGAGCACCAAAGGGGGGGTCATCTATTGGGACGACGGCTCCTGAGCATGGGCAGTGGGGAGTGAGGGGTGTCTGGGCAGCAGAATCCTTCCTTCTTTCCACGCAGGGCAGGCCGGGGAGGGGGTCCAGCCCCTCCACAGACAGACAGACAGCCCACATGTAAGTGCAGAGACGGGCCATGGAGTGCGTGTGCGTGTGTGTGTACACGTATGTGGTGTGGTCTGGTGTGTGGTGTACGAGCCGTCCGAACCCAGCTGGCAGGAATGAACAGAGACGCTGGGATGTGGCCCTGGGCTGGGCTGAGAGGGAGGCAGGGTCCCCAGGGTCTGCCCTCAGGCTGGCACCAGGGGCCCACGGGAGGTCTCCGGGTCCCAGGTTGCATCTGGCCAAGGGACAGGGGGGATTCTCTGGAGGAAGCAGAGTCCGAGCTGGCCCTGAAGGATGGGGCACTCAGATGGGCACAGGTGGGGTGACCCCAGGCCAGCATGGTCCCAGCTCCCGAGACGGGCCCCTGACCCCCAGACCTGGGGCCTGGCTCACCGTTGCCCAGCGGGAGGCGCTGTGGCTCTGCGTTGCTCTCTGACTTCTTGGAGGGCTTGGCCTTGGCTTGGGATCCTGTGGGGGAGCAGGGACAGCCTGGCCCTCCTCCCGCTGCTGGGCCAAGGCCAGGGGGCAGGTGGGAGAGTGCCCGGTGGGGTCTCCCGGACTCTGGTGTGTCCTCTTGCTTTACCGGGCTCTGATGTCCACATCAGGAGAAAGGAAGTACACCCACCTGCCTACTCACAGGGCCCGGGGGTCAACAAGGGCTGCAGGGCTCATACAGGGTGCCCATCCAAGTCCCCAGAGGGACCTCTGCCAGGCTGGCTCTGGGCCAAGCAGGAGGGACAGATGCTCCCGGACCAGGTCGGGGAGGGGGTGTGGTCAGGGGGTGTAGGGCTCCGTGAGGGGATCTGTGACCCCACCGGCTCCTCAAGCTGGGTACCTGGGCTGGAGGCGCCCCTCGGGGACAGAGCTGCTGGTGGGGTGGCCCTCGGCTCCTCCAGGGCCTTCCTCTTGGTGGGGGGCCTGGGCAGCAGCACGGTGGCCTTGGGGCCAGCCGGGGGCCTCCTCCCCTTCCGGGGCTGGCTGAGGTCCACATCTGCGGGCGTGTGCAGGGCCGGAGGTTGAGCTTCAAGCCCAGAACTGACGCCCCGTTCAGGCAGGTGAGGCCTCAGCTCTTTGCTCTTAGAAGCCAAGATGGTCCAGGTGATGTCCGGGGCTCCCTAAACAGCCCCGCGCCTCCCCTCACACAGTCCAGCTGGGGCTCAGAGGATGACTCCAGCCGCCAGCCAGTGAGGGAGGCTGAGCCGGCCGGGACCCCAGCCCCCCGTGCCCCCCACCTTTGGGGAAGCTGTCCAGGATGGGCTGCAGCCGGGTGTATCTCTCCAGGTTGTAGTCCTTGAAGAGAACCCTCCAGAAGTCCAGGATGACGGCCGTGTCCTGGGTCAGGAGCCACGAGAGGAGCGCGTGGAAGGCCTGTGGGCAGCCCTGCTTCTCCTTCAGACGTAGCGTCTCCTGAAGCAAAGTGGGAATGGGGGCCCTGCCCTTCCCAGGTACCCCCCTTCCTGCCACCTCCACTGCGGGACCAGAGGGCAAATGCTGACCCCGAGGAGGCCGCTGGAGACTTGGGCACCTGTGTCCATTCCCGTGGCTTGGGGCAGGTGAGGGGATGGCAGGAGGGTGCTGGGGTGAGGTGGGGGCCACCTGGAATTCATCTTAGGGGACTGTGCTCTACTTAGAGGGGGGCTTGGGAAGGGCTGGGAGGGGGCTTTGGGGATCTGTGGGGGCGGGGCACCGGAACTTGTCTTGGAGACCGTTCGCTCCGCTGGCGGGTGGGGCGTGGGGCAGGCTGAGGCGTTAGCGGCAGGGACCTTACCCCTGGCGCTGGGGCTTGGGGGCGGGAGAGTGGGGAGGGGCGGGGCTGGGGAGGGTCCCTCTGGAGCGGGTCTTCGGCGACCTCGCCGGCTCCTGGGCGCGGGCGCTGGGAAGGCTGGGGCGCGTTGCTGGGTTGCTGGTCTGGTTGGGGCCCACCTGGAATCTGTCCTCGGGGACCACGTCGTGGTCGACCAGCGCGTGCAGCAGCGGGAAGGCGCTGTCCATGGCCACGGCGATCTCCGTGCGGTGCAGCCTCAGGAGGCGGCGCAGCGCCGTGTCCCCACCGGCCCGGGCCTCGCCCGCCATTGCGGGGTCGGGGACGCGGCGCTGGGGGCCCCCTCTCCCCGCCTGGGGTCCCGCGGCCTCGGGGTGCCGCCGGACTTGTGGGGTGTCTGGGCCGTGTCAGCCTCCTGGCCCTGGCGCGCCCCCTGCGCCGCCGGGCACCTGGGCGGGCACACCTGGCCCGGGAAGAGGGAGCCCCAGGCGCTTCCTCCGGCCTCCGCGGGTCTGAGCTCACGGCCCGGGTCTCTATTATACGGGGCTCTCCTGGGCGAGAGCAAAGGCCGCTCAGCCCGAGCCAATCAGGGCCCAGGGAGCTTCCTCAGGGGCCGGAACGGAAACTTCCCTGTAACCCGAGTGCGAGATGGTCCCAGCCACCTGCCAGCCCCCTTGTGCACCCGCCAGCACGCTGCTGGCTTTTCTCTCCTTTTTAAAGAAGCCTCTGGACTCAATTCCCAAAATGTGGTTCCAGCCAGCATCCCACAGGGCCCTGTTCAAATGGGGAAAAGCCAGGACAGGTGTCTTCACCTCACCTGGGGCCCAGTGTCAGAAACAAGCAAGGGCTGCCCAGGTGCCCCAGCAGCTGGGAGAGGCAGCACGGGAAGCCTCCACGGGGCTGCGCGGGGGCAGAGTCCCTGGTGGGGAGTGGGCACCGCTGCCACCGCCGCAGCAGCTGCTCAGGGTCCCAAGCCTGGGGCTGTAGGAGGAGGTACCCACCTGATGGAGGACCTGGGGTATGACTAGTGCATGTCAGTGGGTTCAGAGCTGGGCATCGCCTGGAGGCTGGTGATGCTGGGCAAGTTGCTTTCCTTCTTTGACCTTCACTCCTCTCATTTTTTGTTTGTTTGTTTTTTTATTATTGGGCTATAGTTGCTTTACAATGTTGTGTTAGTTTCTACCGTACAGCAAAGTGGAGTTCCCTGTGCTATACAGCGGGTTCTCGTTAGTTATCTATTTTATACATAGTAGTATATATATGTCAGTCCCAATCTCCCAGTTCATCCCACCCTCCCTTTCCCCCCTTTGTGTCCATACGTTTGTTCTCTCTGTGTCTCTGTTTCCACTTTGCAAACACAGGTTCATCTGTACCATTTTTCTAGATTCCACATATATGAGTTAATACACGATATCTGTTTTTCTCTTTCTGACTTACTTCACTCTGTATGACCGTCTCTAGGTCCATCCACATCTCTGCAAATGACCCGATTCCGTTCCTTTCCGTGGCGGAGTACTAGTCCACTGTACGTGTGCACCACATCCCCTCTATCCACTCACCCGCCAGTGGGCATCTAGGTCGCTCCCAGTCCTCTCATTTTTAAAATAAGCACACTCCACTGGGAGTCCCCAGCTGATAGCCACCTTCTACTTCCTCCAGGTGTATTAGAAAGTAAAGCTTCTAGAAGGCAGCTGGCCCCATGGACAGACATGCCTGTGTACGGGCCATGGGAACCTCTGTCTCTGTCTGGCTCACAGCCCAGGAAGGGGCGCCCCAGGAGTCTTCCTAGGTGGGGGACAGAGGCTGGGGGACAGAAGCTTCCGGGGGGACGTAGGGAAGGCTTCCTGGAGGGTCGCAGCAGGGGTCCCTAAGTCCACGAGATGGGAACAGCATCCCAGGCAACTCGTGGGCAGGGGCAGTGGACTGGGGCGTCCAGGGATGCTGAGCTCGCGGGGGCCCAGACAGCATGGTCTGGGTAGGGGGCAGGGATGCAAGACACAGTGGGAAGGACCATCCCTGTGGTCAGCCTGCAGAGTTGGGAGGACCTTTGGAGGAAGCTGTCTGGCCAGGTTGTGTTAGGGAGAGAAGCTGGGCGCCTGGGGACGGGGCTGGAGGGTGAGTGGGGGCTCCAGAAAGCCTGGGGTCAGGGCCAGCCCTGGGCTGGGACCGGCCACACGGGGCAGGGGGAGGGACTCGTGACCGATGAGATGGGGGTGTCACCGAGACTTCTTACATGTGTCGGCCCTCATGTTTTACACTGAGGTGGGAGCCCAGGGTGGGGCACTGTGAGTCCCCTCCTGACCTGGGAGCCCTGCCTTTGTGTCCCCACCTCGAGGCCCGGGCGCCTGACGGCTCAGTTCTGGGCCTCGGGCTGCGCCAAGCCTGGGGCAGCGGTGTTGGAGGTGGAGACGTGAGCTCGTCAGCCTGGGGCCGGCTCAGGGGGTGGTGGTGAGGGCTGAGGGCATTGTCCTCTCAAGGGCCAGGACCTGAGCGTGGAGCTCTCGGGCTAGCTCTCCTGTAGAATGTTCTGGGGACTGAGTCAGGAGCAGGGCCCTGGCACTGCCCACCTCCAGGGCGCCGAGCCCACAGGCTGCAGTGCCGTGGGTGCAGCCGTGGAGGTTGTGGGGCTTGGGGGCCATTCCTGCCTGTCCTGCGTGACCCCAAATTTCACACACAGAAGCACCCAGATGCCAGGGAGCTGTGTTTGTGGCCTTGGGGTGACCGGCCCACAGCCCCGATTCAGCATCATGATGGCCAGCGTCACTCTACACCCAGTACATTTTCTCCCTGGGGGGCTGAGTGGTCCCTAGGGAACGCTTTAGTCACAAGCCAACGGTTCAAGGGAAATTAAAAACTGCCAAGAAGAGCAAAGTCTTCACTTCACTGTTTAAAGCCCTGATACCCTTGCAGGTGCCTCTGTCGTGAGGCTGGCCTGGCTGCTTCGGGCGTCACGCAGGCTCTGGCTTGGAGATTAGCAAACAGGCTCCTGTAGAGTTTCGGACTTTCCACTACGCCGGGGGTTTCCATAGCAGCCCCTTACCTGCTAGCAACCTGGAGCGGCCCAGGGTGTGTGGAGGCGGCCTGCGCGACCACAGAGGGGCCCCTCGAGGGCCGGCACTGCCTTCAGCCAGGTCACTGCCTTCGGGGTCTGAGCCTCAGCTCCTTCTCCAGACAGCAAGCAGCCCAGCAACTTGCCCACCCCTCAGTAGCGAATCTCTGAGCCTCTGTCCTCACCTGCAAGGGAGTGAGCACAGGAGCTTCTACGTATGAGACACGCCGGCCCCACTACACACTAGGCACTGTTGTGAGTACTTTGCAATTGCCCTTGCTTAATCCCAGAACCACCCTGTTTGTTCAACATTATTAGCGTCCCCATTCTACATATAGGGAGATTGAGGCACAGAGAGGTTAAGGAACTTGACCAAAGTCACACAGCTAGTAAATGGCCTTAGATGGATGGTGTCCAGGTCCATGTTCTCAGCACATAGGACACTCCTTGGGTGCCCAGGTCATGTCAGGCACTCCCAGCTTGCAAGGAGGAGGAAATGCTCCCTGAGTGATATGCCCAGATATCAGGGAGGAGGAGGCCCCAGTGGCAGGGTGGGAACAGGAGGGGGTCCTGTCCCTCGGCTGCTGGCCTTGGCCCCTCAAGGAAGCCTGGACACTACAATCTTCTCCTTTTGCCCCGGACGGAGGCTTCAGTCTCTGTGGCTCCCCAAAAAGGGCTGGGGTCGCAGGGGTCAGGAATCCTGAGTTAGAATGCCCGCAGTGTCCTCAGAATGCCAGCCCAGGCCTCAGCTGGAGGAGCAGAGCAGGAGAGGCCCTTGGCCTGCCTCCTGAGGCCTTCTTGGGAGGTGGGGCACCTGGGGAGGCTCAGTCTCCTGGTGACTCTCTGCCAGGACTTTAGCACCCTCTTGTCCTCCAGCTAGCTGTGTGACCCTCTCTGCACCTGTTTCCCCGAGAAAAGATGCTCAACATCATTACTCACTACGAAAATGCAAATTAAAACCAAATGAGATACCACCTCACACCCACTAGGATGGCTATTATCAAAAAACAGACAATAACAAGTGTTAGAGAAGATGCAGAGAAATCGGAACCTCACACGTTGATGGTGGGAACGTAAAATGGTGCAGCCATTCTGGAAGAATGTTTGGTGTCTCCTCAATGAGTTAAACATAACATTACCGTATGACCCAGCAATTCCACTCCTAGGTGTACGCCCAAAAGAATCGAAAACAGATACTCAAACAAAAGCTTGTACACAAATGTTTATAGCAGCACTACTCACAACAGCCAAAGGATGGAAACAACCCAACTGTCCCACTACAGAAGAATGGATAAAGTGGGATCCATCCATACAATAAAATATCGCTCAGTTACAACATGCATAAACCTCAAAAATGCTAGACTAAGTGTAATAAGTCAGATATAAGACGCCACCTATTGTGTGACTTCATGTATGTGAAATACCCAGAATAGGCAAATCCACAGAGAAAGAAAGCAGATTTCCAGGAGGTGGGGGCAGGGGAAGGAGGATCACTGCTTAGTAAGTATGGGGTTCCCGTTTGGGATGATGAAAACGTTCTGTAAATAGACAGTGGTGATGATTAATACAACATTTTGATGTACAAATTGCTCCTGAATTTTAAACTTCCAAATGGTTAAAATGGTAACTTTTATGTTATGTATATTTTACCACAATAAAATTTAATTAATTTTTAAAAATTCAACTGGGCATATTTGTGTGGATCTATTTCTGGGTTCTCTATTCTGTTCCATTAATCTCTGTGTATGTCCATCCATCCATACCACAAATATTTGACTACTGTAATTATATGATAAATCTTGAAGCCCAGTAGACCAATTCCTCCCATTTTATTTTTTTTCAAAATTGTTTTAGCTACTCTTGTTTCTTTGATTTTCCATATAAATTTTAGAATAATCTTGTCTCTGTCTACAAAATTATTGCTAGGATGTTGATAGAAGTTACAATTTGGGGAAAATTGGCATCTTTATTATGTTAAGTCTTCTAATCTATGTGTGTATGTTTCTCCGTTTATTTAGAACTTAATTGATTTCCTTTATCAATGTTTTGTAGTTTTCAGCACACAAGTTCTATACCTGTTTTGTTATACTTACACCTAAGATTTAAATTTTTGAGCAAGTGTAAGTAGTTTTGTGCTTTTAATTTTAATTTTTGTGTCTCTATTCATTATTAGTATTTAGAAATACAAATGATTTTTCACATGTTCATCTTACATCCTACAACCTTGCTGAATTCATTTTATTTGTTCTAGGAGTGTTTTTATTTTGTTTTGAGATTTTCTACAAAGGCAATTTTATCATCTGTAAATAGGAACCGTTTGATTTCTTCCCTCCCAATCTGTATGCCTTTTTCCCCCTTTTCTTGCCTTATTGCACAGGCTAGAACTCCCAGTACTATGTTGAATAAAAGTGATGAGAGTGGACATCCATGCCTTGTTCCTGATCCTACAGGAAAAGCTGTAGGTTTTTTGTAGATGTCCTTTATCAAGTTTACAAAGTCCGTTCTATTCCTATGTTTTATCAGAGTATTTATGATGAATGGGTATTAAATTTTGTTATATGCTTTTTTGGCATTGATTGATATGATCATATGATTTTTCTTCATTAGGCTGTTAATATGGCAAATTACATGGATTGATTTTTTGAATATTGAACCAAACTTGCATCCCTGGAATAAACTCCACTTGGTCATAGTATATCTTGTTGAATCTGATTTTCTAATATTTTGTTAAGGATTTTTGCATTTATATTCACAAGGTATTTTGGCTTGTAGTTTTCTTTCTGTGACTGTCTGTTTGGTTTTGGCATTAGAGTGATATTAGCTTCATACAATGAATCAGGACGTATTCATCCTCTTTTATTTTCTGGAAGAGATTGTGTAGAATTAGTGTTAATTCTTTTTTAAATGTTTGGTAGAAACTCCAATGAAACCATCTGGGCCTGGAGATTTTTTTTTTGAGGGGGGTTAAATTAGGAATTTAATTTCCTTAATAGTTATAGGCTATTTTCTAATTATTTTATATCAGGTTAGTTGTGGCAGTTTGTGGTTTTTAAAGAATTGGTTCATTTCATGTAAGTTGTCAAATTTATGAATGCAGAGTTGTTCATAATCTCCCCTCATTTTCCTTTTGATGTCCTTAGGGTCGACAGTGACACTGCCTGTGTCAGTTTTAAAATTGGAAATTTGTGTTTTCTCTGCCTCTTTTTTTGTTTTTGTTTTTGTTTTTTTGGGTCAGTCTTTCTGGACATTTGTTGATTTTTTAAAAATGTTCTCAAAGAACCAGCTCTTTGTTTCACTGATTTTCCCTGTTGTTTTTCGATTTTTAATGTTATTGATTTCTGCTCTTATCTTTACTATTCTTTTCCTTCTGCTTGCTTTGGGTTTATTTTGCTCTTATTCTTATAGGTTCCTGAAGTGAGTGCATAATTATAACCCTCTCTTCTAAAGTCTGCATTTAGCGCTATAAACTTCTCTCTCTCAGCACCGATTGAGCCACATCCCACAACCTTTGATATGTCGTGGTTTCATTTTTCATTCAGTGTATTTTTTGAGACTTTCTCTTTCATCCATGGATTATTTAGAAGTGTGATGTTTAGTTTCCAAGCGTCTGGAGACTTTTCTGTTATCTTTCTGCTATTAATTTCTAGTTTGATTCCAAGAGAACACACACTGTGATCAGAGAACACACACTGTATGGTTTCAATTCTTCTAAGTGTGTTGAGGTTTGTTTTAGGTCCTAAGAGATGGTCTATCTTGGTTTATGTCTGTGGACACTTGAAGAGAATGTGTATTCTGTAATTTGGGGGGCATGTTCTGTAAATGTTAATTAGATCCTGCTGACCAATGGTGATGTTGAGCTTCTCTGTTTTTTTGTCTCATGGTTCCATCAATTGCTCAGAGAAGGATTTGAAGTCTCCAATTACACTGGATTTATCTATTTCTTCTTTAGGTTCTATTAGTTTTGCTTCATGTATTTGCTGCTCTGTTGTTTGTTGCATACACATTTAGGCTTGTATGTCTTTTTGGTGGATTGACTGTTTTATCACATGATGATAAAGGGTCAATTTTCATTGTTCTGGTCATTTTCTTTGCTTTAAAGTCTACTTTATCTGGTATTAATGGAGCCATGCCTACTTTCTTTTGATCAGTGTTTGCATGATATACCTTTTTTTGTCCATCCTGTTATTTCTGATCTACTTTTATGGTTATATATGAAGTGAATTTCTTGTGCACAGCATACAGTTGGGTCATTTTTTAAAAACTACCCTACCAAATTCTTTTAGTTTGTGTGTTTAGAACATTTACGTTTAATGTAATTATTGATATGTTGGGCTTAAATCTGGCATTTTACTTTTGTTTTTTGTTTGTTTTCTCTGATTACCTTTTCCTGCCCTCCTGTGGGTTACCTGAACATCTTACAGAATTCTATTTTGATTTACCTGTAGTGTCTTTGAGTGTATCTCTTTGCAGAACTTATTTATTTATTTATTTTGAAGTATGGTTAATTTACAATGCTATGTTAGCTTATGCTGTACAACAAAGTGGTTCAGTTTTATATATATACATATATTATTTTTCACAGTCTTTTCTATGATAGTTTATTACAAGATTTTGAGTATAGTTCCCTGTGCTATACAGTAGGACCTTGTTGTTTATCTATTTTATATTCTTTGCATAAATTTTTAGTAGTTGCTCTAGGTATTACACTATCCATTCATAACTTATCACTATCTACTGGTCAAGATTTTACCAGTTTCAGTAAAGTGTAGAAAGCTTACCTGTCTTTACATCCTTTTAGCTTCCTCATTTATAATATAATTTTCTTAAACATTTATTCTAAATACTTTTAGAACTACATCAGAGTTATAATTTTTGCTTCCACTGTCAAATATAAATGTATAAAATTCAAGAGAAGAAAGAAAATGTTTTTACTCATATTTTTAGTCTTCTCATTGTCCTTTCTTCCTTTCTGATGTTCCAGAATTCCTTCTTTATCATTTTCTTTCTGTTTAGAGAACATTCTTCAGCCACTCTTTTAGGGTCGGTCTGCTGGTGACAACTTTTTTCAGTTTCCTTTATCTGAGAATGACCTGATTTCTCTTCATCCCTGAAGAAGGTTTTCACTGGATGTAGAATCCTGGGTTGGGAGGGCTCTTCTTTCAGCACTTGAGAATATTGTGCCCCTTGTTTCTGACCTCCATAATTTCTTTCTTTTTTAAAAATAATTAATTAATTAAGTTATTTATTATTATTATTATTATTTTTTTTTTTTTTTGGCTGCGTTGGGTCTTCGTTGCTGCGTGCAGGCTTTCTCTAGTTGTGGCGAGTGGGGGCTACTCTTCTTTGTGATGTGTGGGCTTCTCATTGCGGTGGCTTCTCTTTTTGCAGAGCATGGGCTCTGGGCCTGTGGGCTTCAGTAGCTGTGGCATGCAAGCTCAGTAGTTGTGGCTCACGGGCTCTAGAGTGCAGGCTCAGTAGTTGTGGCACACGGGGTTAGTTGCTCCGTGGCATGTGGGATCTTCCCGGACCAGGGCTTGAACCTGTGTTCCCTGCATTGGCAGGCAGACTCTTAACCACTGCGCCACCAGGGAAGTCCCTGGCCTCTGTAATTTCTGAAATTGGTACCATTCAGATTTTTAAAAAATAAATCTGTATTACTTTTTATCAAACTGTTTTTTTTTTCTAGTATAGGCAAGATGTCAGATCTCTCTCATTGCTTTCAAGAATTTTCCATGTTTTCAGTTTTTAGAAGCTATGCTATGATATGTCTGGGTGTGTATTTCTTTGGTTCTATCCTATATGTTCAGCTTCCTGAATGTATAGGGGTTTATGACTTTTGCCAAACTTTGGGAACTTTTCAGTCATTGTTTCTTCAAGTACTTTGTAGCCCCATCCTCTTTCTCCTCTTCTTCTGGGACTCTAAGGACACAAATCTTTTATGTAGCCCCGCAGGTCCCTTGGGCTCTGTTCACTTTTTTCAGTCTGTTTTCTCAGTGTTGTTTGAACTGGGTAATTTCTATTGTTCTATCTTCCAGTCTGCTTATCCTTTCATCTGATCCCTCCATGGTGGTTTAAAAATTTTAGTTATTTAGTTATGTTCATTTGGCCCTTCTTTATATCATGTATATGTATATATATTCATATATATATTTTTTCTTTTGTTGAGACTTTCTCTTTTTTTTTTGACCCTGCAGCATGTGGGATCTTAGTTCCCTGACCAGGGATGGAACCAGTGCCCCCTGCAGTGGAAGCACAGAGTCTTAACTGCTGGACCATCAGGAAAGTCCCCCAGAGACTTTCTGTTTCTTAACTGAGAGTTGCTAACTTTCCATTTGTCTCTAATGTGTTTGTAATTGCTCACTGAAACACTTTAAATAAGGCTGCATTAGTCAGAGTTCTCTAAAGACACAGAGATTATATAAATAATATGTATTTGTTATAAGGAGTTGGCTCACATGGTTATGGAGGCTGAGAAGTTCCAAGATCTGCAGTCAGCAAGTTGGAGACCCCAGAAGAGACAAGGTTTCAGTTCAAATCCAAAGGCCAGAAAAGATGTCCCAGCTCAAGGCAGTCAGGCAGGGGGACTTCCTCTCACTTGTGGGAGGGTCAGCCTTTTTATTCCATTCAGGCCTTCGACAGATTGGGTGGCTGTTTTTGGCTGTGCCTGTTGGTGTTTCTGCGTTGCTGGCATCTCCAATAGCAGGTCTGGGGTATGAGAGGCAAAAATTACAAACAGAACAAAAGAGGGGACTCATCACCATGTTTTTCTGAGGGCCCTGGCTGGTCTGCCTTCCTCTCTCTGCCTGTCAGAGTTTTCTTATATTAGTTTTGTATATAACGTCCAGGGGTTTGAGTTAGACTTAGCAAGAGGAATAGAGAAAAGCACATCTATCATTTTCCCAGACTAACACTGCTGCTTTCGAGCATGTGTTAAACGCACGCTTGTCCAGCCCGTGCACAGCTGCTCAGGTGGTTTCGCCATGACAGAAGGTTCTAGGGTTTCTTCACTTCCTCCTTTGAGTAAAAGGCGTCAGCGAGAGGGCAGTGGGCATGCTCCCTTCCCCGGATCCCAGCTGTGCCAGGTGTGCCGCGTGTGGACAAGGGCCAAGGAGCCCCACCCGTGCCTGTCTGAGTCTGGCAGATGGGCCCACCCGTGTAACTCACACCCCTATCACCATACAGAACATTTCCATCTCTCCAGAAAGTTCCTTGGTGCCACCTCCTGGAAGGGACCTCTGATCTACTTTGGGTCACTGTGGATTCATTTTGCCTGTTCTGGAACTTTCTGTAAAGGGAACGGTCTGGTATGAAACTTTACCCATTTGACTTCTTTCACTCTGAGTACGTCTGGGTTCTTCCATGTGGCTGTGAGTACTGGTTCTTCATTCCTTCCACTGTCCGGAACACCCAAGCTTGTTCATCCGCTCACCTGTTGAGGACATCTGGGCTGTTGTGGACAAAACTAATGTGAACCTTCTTGTCCAAGTCCTTGTTGGACCAAAGTTTTCATTTCTCTTGGGTAAGTAAATAGCTAGGAGTGGAATTCCTGGGCTATAGGGTAGATATGAATTTAGGGAACGCAGAGTTTTCCAAAACAACTGTGCCATTTTGCATTCCCACCAGCAACATGTGAGGGTTCCAGTTGCTCCACATCCTCGCAACTCCTGGTGATGTCTGATTATGGCTATTCTGCTGGATGTATGGTGGCATCTCACTGTGGCTTTGATTTGCATTTCCCTGATGACTAACGTTCTTGTGCTATTGGCCGCTGGTGTATCCTCCTGTGCAAAATGTCTGTTCAAGTCTTTTGCCTGTTTTAAAAAATGATTTGTTTGTATCATTGATTTGTCAGAGTTCTTTACATATTCTAGATACAGATTTTTGTCAGATATTGTGAAAATGTTTTGAGTATTTTCTCTGAGTCTGGGAGTTGCCATTTCATCTTTTAGGCTTTGGTATCTCCTGGCCACAGCCTGCAGCCCTGCCCAGCCCCTGCCAGGCCCATCCTCTGCAGGATCAGGACATGTTAAGTGGACAAGAGGATGAGCCCTCGCCCGGCTGGGGAGCCAGCCTGGGACGTGCCGATGGCCTGGCGCTGGGAAGAGCATGACCTTGGAGTGACGGGACGGGGACCCAGCCGTCACTGTGCAGGAGCGGAAAGCGTGGAGGGAGTTTCCGGGTCAAAGAGCCTCTGGCTGGCACAGCCACACCTGTGTCCCCAGCCTCCGCCTGTGGCCCTGAATCCCCCGTGCAGATGCTGGCCACCCACTGGCCCCACTGGGAGTCTGGCAGGCTGGGACCTGGGCCACGGTGGGCCGTGAAAACGCACACTGACACCAGTGTTCTTTGGGGACATCCCTTCCAGCAGGTCCCCACCAGCTCCCGTCCCGTTGAGCGTGCAGGGAATGAAGCAGAAAAGTGACCTGCTCCGGGGTCAAAGGGGAGTCCCCTGCGGATTACGTGTGAGGGTGAAGGAAGGGAAACCCCAAAAATGTCCCTCAGCGGAGACAGGTCAGCATCAAGGCCACCCTCCAGACAATGGCCGAGCCAGGGGGAAGGTGGGGCAGCTGCAGGGCCCTGCATGGTGTTTACTATGTGCTGCAAATTGCAATGCGGTATGTACAGGGTGACTCGATTATTGTGGTGAAAACAAGAGAAGGAGAAAGAAAACCTCTCCGTCAGGAAGGAGACATAACAGGGGTGAGCCCTGGGGCAGGCGGGAGATGGGGCTTCACTATTTCACCTGTACACTTAAATATGGTTTGAATTTAATAACATGCACAGATAAGTTTTTACATGAAAAATAGGAAATAAAGTATAATGGAAAATATTCATAGCACCAAGTAAAATATCAGATAATTAGGAATAAAGATAGGAAGAGATCTGCTGTACCCACATTTTACGTTTTATTTATTTTTATTATTTATTTATTTATTTGCTTGTATCTCTTTTTATTAAGGTATAATTAACATATATAATTTTTTAAAAAGAAGAAACAGAAAGATACACCATGCTTCTGGATTTCATTTCTTAATTGCATTTTAAAAGGCAGTTCTTCATATCTACGGAACAGAAGCAGACTCACAGTCGTAGAGAGCAGACTCGTGGCTGCCAACGGGGTTGGGGCGTGGGGGAGGGGTGGAGTGGGCGTTTGGGGTCAGCAGATGCAAATGAATATTTATAGAATGGATAAACAGCAAGGTCCTACTGTAGAGCATAGGGAACTATATTCGGTATTCTCCGATAAACCATAATGGAAAAGAATATGAAAAAGAATATATATATGTATAACGAATCACTTTGCTGTATAGCAGAAATTAGTACAACATTGTAAATCAACTATACTTCAATAAAATTTTTTTTTAAAGGCAGTTCTTCCTTAATTATTCTCTAAAACGAATGTAATTCCAATTGAATTACTCAAGGGGTTTTAGAAGTTGAGTCTCATGTTCTTTTGGAAGATGAATGAGCAAGAGACAAGACACCTTTGAAGAGGATCAAGCTGCCCCAGATAAAGTATTAAAAAGCTACAGTGAGAAGGGCGGGAGGACTGGTGCAGAGAGACACAGATGGCTAGTGCGAAATGCAAAGCTTAGCACGAGATCCAAACACAACTGTGGATTGTTAGGTAATAAATGCCTTGCATGGAATATGTTGGAGGCGGCAGTAGATGGACCCGTCGATAAATCATGTGACACGTATATGAGGATTAGGTAATATCTTTAATATAGAGAATTCTCAAATCAATAAGAAAAAGACAAGTACTCAAGAGTTTAAAGAGAAAAAGAAACAGAGAAGAGACACTTGATTTTCATAAGTTTTATTCCACAGCCCAACAGCAACAGGGGCTGGAATCCAGCATCATTTCACCATCTACTTTGGGACTTTTTGAATATGAGTCTATAAAAACGTATAGCCTGTGCACAGATAATAAAAATGGTGTTTTCCACTGAGTGTTTATAAGTGTACTATAAGGGGACTCTCTTGGCGTAAGTGGGCTTGGAGGAAGGGCAGGTTAAATCCAGTAAGCGGGTGGGTCATCGCCATGTTCTCAGGGACATCAGTGCAATGACGCCACCATGAACGGGGGTCCCAGACAGCAGCCCTGCTCCCAAGGCTTCCCCACGGCAGCTCTGGATGGGGTGCTGTTGGGAAGGGGAGGTGCGGGGACCTGGCGCCCTAAGGCCTCTTGTCGGGCAGTTGGGAAGATGTGCAGTTACCGTTTTAGCCAGGAGGGGGGGATGTCTGGTCACTTTTGTGGGTGGCTGAGGCCCCGGCTTTTGTGCTCAGACAGACTGGGAAGGGGTCTTGTCTTTTCCACTCCCCTCATCACTGCACAGAGTGGCCTGTCTGAGGCTGTGCCCTGTGAGGTCGCTGGCATCCACCGGGAGCACCAGGACACCTGGCTGTGAGGCCAGGCCCTTCTGAGCCGTCAGTGGCTGCCTTCTCTCTCTCTGCATATTGAAAGCATCATTGGCGGTCAAGACAGCGGCAGGCTGGGCGGAGGGTCGGACCAGAGCCTGAGGACCAGTGGGTCACCTCGTGGTCAGGCCAACACAAAGGCCAATTCCTCTTTGACCCCCACTGCACTTTGTCTTGGGGAGAAGAATGAATGTTCGTTCATCCATCCATCCGTTCCCCCGAGAGCATCACAAGTCACCACCACTCCCCTCCCACTAGTGTGAGGTCGGTCATGTGACCTGATGTGGTGACTGAAACATGGGGGGGTCCCTGTGTTCCCTTCCCCTGCCCTGGCTGCACATTCCAGATAGGAGAGGGCACTGGCCGTCAGTCTGCCCCACAGGGGCCAGGACCATGAGGGTCAGGAGGAGGGGACAGGGCACCAGCCTCTGCTGCTGCAGCCCTGGGTCCTGGGTCGTCAGTGCTGCAACCTAAGCAGCCCACCTGCTGATGTGCCCAGCCTTGGGCCAACAGCCGGCAGCTTCTCCCACCCTCCAGAAGCACGGTCATGGGCAGCCTTGGGAACAGGATGCCCTGGTCAGATCAGTCGGGGCCAGGCTGTATACCATCCCCTGCTTGGAGGTTCACAACTTCCATCACTGAGCCTTCCATCATAAAGGCTCTGATAAGTCCCGCAGGAAACGCACCCACTTAACATTCCACTTCCCCCAACCCTATTTCAACAGAGACTCTTCCCTTCATGGAACATTTATAGACACTGCACGTGGAGTCGTATGCCTGAAGCACCAGTGGGGGAATCAGCTCCAGACACGCAGGATGACTGAGCCCAGCCGGTCTCCCCGGGAGCCTGTCTCCCTGGGAGCTTACCGTGCAGTGAAAGCATGAAGACCCTGGAGTCGCGAGCCCGCTTAGTGGGGGCGCTGGGCTTTGCACCCCCCACTTCATCCCGTGCCCTGACCCACAGCCCGGGAGACGGGGCAGTCTCTGCAGCGCCTCCGCCTGAATGACATACAAGCAGCCAGGAGCCCAGGCCTGACACCTGCAGACAAAGGGAAAGATCTGAACCCCAGTCCCTGATGGCCCTCGTGCTCTTGTGGCCTCCCTCATGCAGCTTCTGGACAGTGGTCCCATCGTCCCCCCACCAGTGTACGCTCCCAGAGAGGCACGGCTCCACCCGCTGCCAGGCCCCCCCTCTGCTTCATGTGCCCAAAAATCCTCTCCAGATGCCTGATGTGTGACGCGAGACCCCCTGCTACTCTGGGGCTGTGCAGGAATGCAGAAGGACAGCATGAGGACAGAGCAGTGTAGGGGGTCTCTCCCCATCGCCAGGAAACCTGGTCGGCGCCCCGGCACCAGGACAGGATCCTCCCAGGCCGTACATAGCCGCCCCCAGACCCAGCCTTGGGTGAGGGGCCAAGCCCGACAGGAGTCAGGTGCCGTTCAGGATGCCTTTGGGCCCAAAAGCCTGTGAACCGAACTGAGATCAAGCTGTGGGTCACCCTGTCAGACCAGCACCCAGAGGGTGACCACCAGGCCGGGCGGGACCTAACCACAGGCCCACCGTGGCTCTGAGGGTGTGGAGGCTCACGCAGGGGTGTCAGCAGGTCCTCACTGGGCCCACGTCAGCCCTGCAGAAGTCCCGGCCAGGGAAGGCAGGGGTATCAGGCAGCCTGGGCTGGGTTGGGAGGGACTGGGGTTCACCCAGGAAGCTTCAGAACTGCCCCTCGCAAAGCGTGGCCACTGCTGGGTGTGGGGCCGTAGGGGGAGGTTGAGCTGGCAGGTGGTCCCCATGGAGATGGAGGCCTGCTTTGTGTCCTGCCCTTTGCTCCCATGCATGTGATTTTCGGGTTTCCTGGGGTGTCCATGGGTTAGGACAGGGGTACCCTTGGCTGGCAGAGGGTCCTGATATGTCAGGGTCTGATGCTGGTGGTGGCCTCAGAGACTGAGCTGGTCACCAAGAGGCCAGCTCCTCTGAGGCCTGTTTCCAAACCACTAGGGCCCCCCCACCCCATGTCCCCCCCCAAACAGTGCTGGTCTCTGCCAAGCTGCAGCAGGGCATACGGTGACCCGAGACCCTGACAGGAAGGCACCTGCCCGGGAGTGTCCTGGCTTCCCCCCACCCCCGTACTTGTCCACGTACCCTAGGTGGAACCTTCCAGGAACCTCTGCTCTACATCACCAGGCCAGGTGATCTTGCCCCCAGGACGCCCTCCCTGCTGTTTGGGTCCAACAACGAGAAGATAGTCCCTTCTGTGGAGTTGGAATGGGCCCCTGGAATCCCCACATTCCCCTTCTGTTATAGGAACAACATGGACAGGGCAGAGTGGGGAGCAGGGGTGTGACATGGGAGTTGGGTGGTGTGGTCAGGTGACAGAGGCCTGCACCCCAGTCACTCCTGGTCCTTATAATAATTTTTAATCTGGTGTCCTAGTTAAAAAACAAAGCTAAACTAAGTAAAAGGAGGAGAAGGCAATCAAGACAATGTACTCAAACATGGGGAAAATGATTTCATTGTCATCATCAGTATTCTCTTCCCTCCACTAAAAAAAGTTTTAATAAACTCTTGTAGAATAAATATTCTAAAATATTTAGAAAGATATGCTCATGGATTGAAAGAATTAATATTGTTAAAATAACCATCCTAGCCAAGGCAATCTACAGATTCGATGAAACCCCTATCAAAATTCCAATGGCATGTTTCACAGGAATAGAAAAAACAATCCAAAAATTTATGTGGAACCACAAAGACCATGAATTGCCAAAGCAATCTTGAGAAAGAAGAACAAAGCTAGAGGTGTCACACACCCTGATTTCAAACTATATTACAGAGCTACTGTAATTAAAACAGTATGGTACTGGCACAGAAACAGACACATAGATCAATGGAACAGAATAGAAAGCACAGAAGTAAACCCATGTATATATGGAAAATTAATTTATGACAAAGGAGCCAAGAATATACAATGGGGAAAGAACAGTCTCTTCAATTAATGGTGTTGGGGAAAACTGGACAGTTACATGCCAAAGAATGAAACTGGACCACTATCTTACACTACACACAAAAATTAACTCAAAATGGATTTAAGACTTGAACATAAGACCTGAAACCACAAACTCCTAGAAGAGAACATAGGTGGTAAACCCCTTGACATCGGTCTTGGCAATGATTTTTTGGATTTGACACCAAAAGTGAAGGCAACAAAAGCAAAAATAAACAAATGAGACTATAATCATACTAAAAAATCTTCTGCACTACAAAGGAAACCATCAACAAAATGAAAATGCAATGTACTGAATGGGAGAAAATATTTGAAAATCATATATCTAATAAGGGGTTAATATCCAAAATATATAAAGAATTCATATAGCTCAATAGCAAAACAACAAACAATTTGATATAAAATCTAGGCAAGGAATCTGGATAGATGTTTTTCCAAAGAAGACATACAGATGGCTAACAGGTACATGAAAATGTGCTCAACATCACTCATCAGGGAAATGCAAATCAAGACCACAGTGAGTTACCACCTCACACCTGTCAGAGTGGCTAGTGTCAAAAAGACAAGAAATAACAAGTGCTGGGGAGGGTGTGGAGAAAAGGGGATCCTCGTGCACGGTTGTGAGAATGTAAACTGGTGCAGCCACCACGGGAAACAGTATGGAGTTTCCTCAAAAAAGAAAAAATAGAACTACCATACAATCCAGCAATTCCATTTCTGGATATTCATCCAAAAACAAGGAAAACACTAATTTGAGAAGATATCTGCACCCCCATGTTCAGCATTATTTACAGTATGCAAGACATGGAAACACCCTAAGTGCCCATGAATGGATGAATGGGTAAAGAAAATATGGTGTATGTATACAATGGAATATTACTCAGCCATAAAAAAGACTGAAATTTTGCCATTTGCGACAACATGGATTGACCTTGAGGGCATTATGCTAAGTGAAACAAGTCAGACAGAGAAAGACAAATACCATATGATCTCACTTACATGTGGAATTTAAAAAAAAGCAAACCTGGGACTTCCCTAGTGGTCCAGTGGTTACAACTCTGCGCTCCCAATGCAGGGGGCCCAGGTTCGATTCCTGGTCAGGGAACTAGATCCCGCTGCAACTAAAGATCCCACATGCCACAACTAAGACCTGGTGCAGCCAAATAAATAAATAAATTTTTTAAAAAAATCATAGAAACAGAGAAGGTGGTTGCCAGAGGTGAGGACTGAGGGATGGGCGAATGGGTGAAGAGGGTCAAAAGATACAAATTTCCAGTTATATATAAATTCCCATAGATAGGGATATAGTGTACCGGCATGGTGACTATAGTCAATAATACTGTGTTGTTAAAAACAGAAACTATTTTAGAATAGTTTGTATCTACGGAACATTTGTGAAGCTAGGACAGAATTCCCCAAAACCCCACCCAGTCTCCCCTATTATTAACATCTTGCATTAGTGTGATACAACTGTTACAATTAATGAACCAATACTGCTACAACATTCACTACACTGATAAGCCATAGTCTACTAGATGCCCTTGGTTTTCCCCTAATGTCCTTTTTCTGTCCCATTTAGTCATCATGTCTCCTTACGCTCTTCTTGGCTGTGACAGTTTTTCAGATTTTCTCTGCTTTTGATGAGCGTGACAGTTTTGAAGAGTCCTGGGCAGGTATTTTGTACGCTGTTCCTCCCCTGGAATTTTCTGGTATTTTTCTCACGGGTGGAGGCAGGGTCATGTGTGGGGAAGGAGCCCACAGAGGTGACAGGCCATCCTCATCTCAGCGCCTCCAGGGCAGTACTGTCCACTCCACTCTTGACGTCGACCTTGACCACCTGGCAGAGCTGTGTTTGTCAGGTTTCTCACTGCAAAGTTACCCCCCCGCCTCGCACTGAGCTTTTTACGGGAAGGTCGGGAGGCCCAACCCACACCCCAGCAGAGGGGGGGGAGTTATGCCCCCTCCAGGCCCCAGCTGAGCTCCCCCCCACTGCCCCTTGGCCCCTCCCACCGCAGTAACCCCCCCCCAACCTTCACCCGGCACCTTCAACCCCACCCTTGAGCTCCCTAAGCCCACTGAACTCCCTCTGCCCACGCCTGCCCTCCTGCCCCCTCCCCCAGCCCTAAGCCCCGCCCCTAAGCCCACTGAACTCCCTCTGCCCACACCTGCCCTCCTGCCCCCTCCCCCCAAACCTCAGCCCCGCCCCTAAGCCCCCCACCCCCCACCCCCGCACTCAGTGCCCCATTACTGATCCCCCCTCACCCCGCCCGCAAGGCTCTCTTCACCCCTCCCCACCCTGGGGACTCTCCTCCCCCTCCCCCCTCCCCAGACTCCCTAACCCCACCCAACAGGAGCACACCCACACGAGCCCCCCACCCTTCCAGCCAACACCCAGTGGCACTGAGGGCTCCCCCGACCCTCCCCCTCTCCCCCGCCCCCGCACGTCACGTCACCCTTCGCATCCCCCACGCCCAGCGGGCCCAGCACCCCAGGTTCCTGCTGGTTTCTGGAAGGCCCCTTCCCAGGTTCCATGGCCCTCTCTTCCCCGGGAACCCTGAGCCTGGAAACCCTGGATGACTCGGACCCTGACCCAGCCCCTCTGCTGGATGGGGAGCCGTGGCCCCCGCCCTGTGAAATCAGTGAGGCCCTTTCTTCTTCTCCTTAGTCCCCCTGCCTTTGAGGGTTGGGTGGGAGAGACCACAGGCTGGGGTCTGGGGGACAGTGGGGCGGCAGGAGCATGGGGGTGGCTGAGGGGCGCACAGCTAGTGAGGACACAGAAGGAGGCAGGGGCCGTGGTGGACCCTGGGCCATTCGAGGCCCCCTGCCCTCCCATTTGTGGGGAGAAGCGGCCCACCTGACCGTGCCCGCCGAGTCCCCTCTCGAGGTTGGCACTCCCCACCAGTCTTCCTGCTCCTTGACCCTGGGGGTCGAGAGGGGTGAGTGACATGGTGGGAGGTGGGTAGGGGCCGGGCTGAGTGGTCTGCTCAGTCCCCGTGCTGGGGGTCTGGGGCTCCAAGACGGAGGCTGATGGGACACTTTCTCCCTGTCTGGTGCACGTCCTGTCTCCTGGTTTGGTGTCCCCACGGCCACTGCTGCAGTCCTGGACACGGAAGCAGAGCACAGCATGGACGTCATCCTGGTGGGCTCCAGCGAGCGGTCATCCCCACCATCACCCAGGCTCCGCAGAGGTGAGGGCTCATTTAGGTACTGGATCCGTCACTTGGGGTGCTGACCCCAGGCCTGGGCAGTGTCTAGGGCTCCCGGCTTCTGGAATACTCCCACATCATTCAGGAGCAGGAGGGCCCCACTCAAAGCCTCCCCCACCCCACCCCACCAGCTCAGATGTTTAATATGTCACCATGAAAGGCAGAGGGGACGAGGGGAGGGGGGAGGTGGTGCTGATCCTCTGGTTCCTGTGACTTCAGAAGTCCTTCGCCAAGGACTTGTGAGGCTCATCTCTTGAGGTGTTTAAATTAGGAGACAGGCAGATGAAGGGGCTACTTATTTTCTTTTCCAGATCTTATTGCATATGAAGTCAAGGTTAACCAGCGAGACATAGAAGGTGAGCATCGCACACCTGCCCAAGTGAAGGGATGTCAGCCAGCTGAGGAAAGACTTGGAGCTTCACTCATTGTCCATCCCTGGAAGAGGGCAGTGGACGCCGCTGGTGCCCAGCTCGTATCCCCTCCACCTGTCCCAAGGACCCTGACACTTCATTTGAAGTGTACACTTCAGTGTCTTTTAGTGTAATCACAGATATGTGTACCCATCACTACAATCTAATTTTAGGGCATTTTCGTCATCCACAAAAGAAACTGGTACCCATCAACAGTCAGTCCTCATTCCTCATCCCTCTGCCTCCCCTCTTTCAACCCTAGGCAACCACGAATCTACTTTCTTTCTCTTTGGGTCTGCCCATTCTGGATCCCCTGCATTTACATATAAATTTTAGGATCATCTTAGCAATTTCTAAAAATAAAAATAAAAAAAGGAAAGAAAGAAAGGAAAAGGCCAGCTGGGATTTTGAGAAGGATCTGGTTTCTCAAAACCAGATTTGGGGAGGCTCTCCATTTTAACACTATTTAGTCTTCTGATCCATGAACATGGGATGCCTTCCCATCTGTTTGATCATTAATTCCTTTCAAGACTAGTTTGTGGTTTTCAGTGTACACGTCTTGCACTTTTTTTGTTATTGTTAAACTTGTTCCTAAGTCTGTTGCTGTGCCTGACGGCATCGTGACATGTTGCCCTGTGGGTTTTCGCCTCAGACATGTGTATCTGCTGTGGAAGTTTCCAGGTGCACACGCAGCACCCTCTGTTTGAGGGAGGGATGTGCACGCCGTGCAAGGTAAGCAGGGAGGCATGGGGCGGCTCTGTGGAGGCCTTGGAGCAGAGGAGGCAGCCTGGCTTTGCCCTCACCAAGGACAAGTTCCTGGAGTGCCTCTTCCTGTACGACGAGGATGGGTACCAGTCCTACTGCTCCATATGCTGCGCGGGAGAGACGCTGCTCATCTGCGAAAACCCCGACTGCACGCGGTGAGGCCAGGGGCCCCGGGGGTCCGGGCAAGGGGTGAAGGACCACTGCCCACAAGCCTGGGAAACCCCCATTCTTCTCAGCTCCGCATCCTGGAGTCCAAGGGGGTTCACCCCCCAAAAGTATGACTTTCTCCAAAGCTTTCCATTTCCATCTCAAATGTTTCATTTAGTGTATAGCCTTGACTTAGGGGAGGGGGGTGTCAGAAGATCTGTGCTTGTGATTTTTCTTTCTGTTTTTATCGCCAAGACATAGCTGCTCCCTCCGCGGTTAAGTAAGGCAGTGACAGGAAACCCACGCGGCTGGGGTCAGGCAAGGCGTATTCATTCCCTGCTACGTGCCAGCCTGAGCTTCACCCGTGGTCCCCTCCCCTCAGGCCTTCTGGGCCATCCTGGCATTTACTGCTGCCCCGCCCCAAGTCTGCAGCCCCGACCCGACCCCGCAGTGGGTGGTCCTGCAGAGATCTTGCCTGGTTTCTCAGGATCTGGAGTTTGGAGGAGGGAGCCAGCTGGCTTAGGGGAGTCTTTGAAATCTGTCACTGCCCACAGCCCCCCTGCTGTCTTCTGCAGATGGCTGGGTTCCCGTCGCTCTGGGTCCCCAAGAGGGACCGGTCCCCCTTCCCCGGGCCACAGCCTCGCCTCCCGCCCCTGCCAGCTCCGTCTTTTCACCTGAGCCCGTGTGTGGCTTCCACCCCTCACTCCGGAGCAAGGAGCAGGCTCGCCTCTGCCTGCAGGACCACCGGGGTTTCACCTGGCGGCCAAGGCAGCGGCAGTCCTGTCGCTGTGGTTCTCTGTTTGACTCCAGGTGCTACTGTTTCGAGTGCGTCGACAGCCTGGTGGGCCCCGGGGCCTCGGGGAAAGTGCAAGCCATGAGTAACTGGGTCTGCTTCCTGTGCCTGCCCTTCCCCCGCAGTGGGCTGCTGCAGAGGAGGAAGAAGTGGCGGGGGTGGCTGAAGGCCTTCTGCGACCGGGAGTCGGTGAGGACACAGCGGGTGCTCGGGTGTTCCTTTCCTCTGGTGACGGGCTGCCAAATGCCCGTCCGCTCCCGTACGCAATGAAGTTAAGGGCTTCTAAGCAAATGCGCTTTTCCCATCTCCTCTTTGTCCGCTAGATGCGCTCTGTCTTCTACAAGTCACTTTCTTTTTTTAAATTTTTTTCTTTTTTTTTAAATTAATTTATTGATGTTTGGCTGCGTTGGGTCTTCGTTGCGGTGCGTGGGCTTCTCATTGTGGTGGCTTCTCTTGTTGCGGCGCACAGGCTCTAGGCGCATGGGCTTCAGTAGTTGTGGCACATGGGCTTCAGTAGTTGTGGCTCGCGGGCTCTAGAGCGCAGGCTCAGTAGTTGTGGCGCATGGGCTTAGTTGCTCCGCGGCACGTGGGATCTTCCCGGACCAGGGCTCGAACCCGTGCCCCCTGCATTGGCAGGCGGATTCCTAACCACTGCGCCACCAGGGAGGTCCCTCTACAAATCACTTTCGCATGGCAGTTTTGTTTCTTCCAAGCCTGGGAATGAGGCATTTGTAGGACGTAGGAGAGGGGCCCAGCAGAGGTGTGCCTCTAGGTCCAGCAAATGGGAGCAAATGCCCGGGCAGGGTCTCCTGGTCCAGCCCGGACAGCTGGCACGGACGTGGGTCCTTTCCAGGATCAAGGCCGGGAGCCGGGAGCTAGGCAGGAGTATGGGCTCATCATGGTGCGTTGAGCTCTGTCCCCCAAAGATACATCCAAGTCCTAACCCCTGTTACCTGTGAACATGGCCTATTTTGGAAATGCGGTCTTTGCAGGCTCAATTTAGTTAAGAATCTTAAGGTAGGGTCATCCTGGATTAGGGTGGCATGAAATGCAATGATTGGTGTCGTCTAACAGGAAGGAAGGGGACAGAGACGCGCAGAGGGAGGGTGGCCACGTGCTGGGCAGGGCTGGGTGTTCACCGGGGCGGCCTGGGGTCTCGGGCTGTCTCCCCTGTGGTGCGTGGCCAGGCTGGTTCTGGAGAGTCGCCGCACACACGGCATTGCGGGGCCACCCACGGGGCCACATGGTAGCCCCACCACCCTGCGCTCCCTGGAACCAGATGGGAGCAGGTGCCTTTATGGTGCTTTTCGGAACAGGGCGCCTGCACTCCCCGTAGAGCCTTCTCTAGGTCCGGTGAGCGGCAGAAGCCCGTCCTCTCAGTGCAGACAGACCCCGTGCTGGCAGACTGCAGGACGGGTTTCTCATGAGGGGAGAAGGGGTTGATGCTCAGAGCTGGTATTACTGCCACTAGAGCCGGAGCAAGCGGGAAGGAGGCACTGCTCCTGCGGCTGCCGCAGGGGACCAGGATGTGTGTCCCCAAGTGCCCCTCAGGGCTGTGCCTGCACCGGAACGCCCTGCCCTCCTCGCCTCCCCACGCCTCCCCTGGGCAGCCTGTCCTCCCCCACACTCGCCCGCCGCTTCACTCGCTGCCTGCGTTGGGCGCCGTCCACCTGCTCCAGCCCTGGGCAGACCCTTCCCCCTGGGGCTCAGGGTCTCCTGGGACCCCCCCTGCCCCCAGGCAGTGCCCCTGCCTAGGCCTGGAATCCCATCCTCAGTTCGTGGTAAGCCAGGCACTCCCAAGTGCAACCTCCTGGGGGTCACGGGGCGCTGGGGTGCTTGTTTCATGAATGGATCCATGGGGTCTCTGCCGGCAGGGTACCCTGCGGGGGAGGGCGGGTGTTACCCGAGGCCTTCCTGGCTCCTTGTCCTCAGCCCGGCTCCTTCATGGCAGGACTCAGGGGCTGGCTCAGGCCTGGCCTGGGAGACGCCTGACACTGGTAGCCTTCAGGAGTGCTGTGTGGCTTGAGGCCCACGTTCAGAGCCCGCAGAGGGGACGGAGAGGGGTCGGGTGAATTCCGTGGCCGTGGGTATTCAGAATCCCCCAGGTTTGAGACTCTTCCCAAGAAATACAAGGGAAGTGGTTTCTCTCGGGATAGAATTATTTTCTTTCTCCATCAGGAAAATCCCCTCGCACCTGCCTTTCCTTTGCTAGAGATGGCCCAGGTTGGGGGGTTGGCGTGGAGGGCAGAAGCCCTCGTCCTGGAGGATGGGTGGGGTCTCACGGAGGCCTGGGGGTCAGCGCAGTCAGGGCGGGGCCAGCCGCCTCGGTGGGTGTGTCATCATTCATCAGGGGAAAAGCTTCTGCAGAGCCAGAAAGAAGTTTTCTTGTCACTCATGAGCTCTATAACCAAGCAGTCATCAGAACATCATGTTTTTTAAAAAATAAATAGGACAGTCCCCTTGAGATGTACAAAACTGTGCCCGTGTGGAAGAGAGAGCCCGTGCGGGTGCTGTCCCTTTTTGGGAACATCAAGAAAGGTGGGTACAGTGATGTCTGAGGACTGACAATGGAAGATGGGTCTGCCTGGAGTGAGACCCACGGGGGACTGGGGGGTGGGCGGGGTCGAAATGTCCCCTATGTTGCACTTGCTGCATGTTTGAGGCTGGGGGCCTGAGGGTCATTTTCAGGAGGGGAGGGTTGCAGGAGCACCTGGGGCTCCTTCCTTCAGCAGAGATGCCTTGGAAAGAAAATTCACGTAGCAAGACGGTGGGTGTGAAATGCTGTAGTGAGGGCCATGGGGCCCAGGCCCTCTGCCTAGGACAGCCCTGCCCACGGCCACCAAACCTCAGACACCTCCACATACCTGGCCACCTTATACGGCTGCCCCACCCCTCGCAGGGCTCCCTGCACCCTCCCTCTCTACCCAAATCTCCCAGATTGCCCAGGCTGGTCACGTGCTGCATTCCAGCCTTGCCTGGGTGTCCTGCCCCTCTGTACCCTGAGCAGACCCCACCTGCTGGTGCCTTTGGAAATCCTGTGGATTCTCCTGGGCCCGGCAGATGTAAGAAGAATCCATGGAAATACTCCTTGTCTCTGGCCAAATGGAATGGGGGGTGGGGGTCCACCCCGCTTCTGGCACTACGTCCCGCGTCTTGCGTAGTGTGGTCACAGTGGCCTCATGCACACCCGTGTTAGGGACCTGGGGGCTGAGACGCACAGAGTGGGCACAGCTTTCCCCTGAAGGAAGCCCATGGCCGCCCAGCCTTCAAGTCCCTGCCCGGACGATGCATCCTCAGTTCAATTTGTTAAGATTCTTTCTGGGCTAGTTGTCCCATGCCCAGGCTGCAAACACCCCTGCAACTCAGCCGTGTCACACAACCCAACCAGGTGACAGCAGCGTGGACTGCTGTCACCCAGTGGTTTCCTGACCCAGAGAGTGACATTGCAGCCAGGAGGGCCTGGTTTTGCAACAAATTGCTTGACTTTGTGAAATCAGTACTCGGTGGAGTTTGCCTGCTCAGCCCTGTCATGCCGTTGAAAAGATAAAGTCTGCTTGCTAACGGCAGCCCTTCAGTTCCACATTCGGTCAAAAACCAACGTCAGCCCTGTGTGTCCCCTTTGCTCCCCACGCAGAGCTGATGAGTTTGGGCTTTTTGGAATATGGTTCTGAGCTGGGAAAACTGAAGCATTTGGATGATGTCACCAACGTAGTGAGGAGGGATGTAAGTACTGCTGTGTTTCTCCAGGCACCAGCGTGAGAGCAGATGGTGTGGGGGGGGGGGTGCTTCGGGAGGGGGGGGGACTGGACAGGAGGAGGAGGAGGTGCAGCCCGGATGCTCTGTCCCCAGCAGGGCCCACCTGGGGGGTGTCGACCCCCCCCACGGTGGGAGAGCTGAGAGAGGCATGTCCGCGGCCCCCCGCTGCCCACCGCCCAGAGGAGAACCATTGGCCAAACCTCCTGCCCGACGTGTTGAAATCCAAGGGGCCTATCCCACCACCTGTGATGGTGCCGCCCAGGGAGGGGGATTCCCCCCCCACCCCTCCCTCTAAAATAAAGTGCTGAGTCTTGAACACCACCACCACTGATTGTTTGAAAACGTTCTCCGAGCGCTGTCATGAAACGTTCCGGCTCCCTCGGAGGCTATTTCCTGCTGTCCTGGACGCGGCCTTGGAGGAAGGGCCTAAAAATGACTCAGCACCTGGGCCAGAGCCGCTGCAGATGGGAGAGGGCCAGGCCGCCTCCTCTGTGGCCTCAGGGCAGGAAGACCTGGTCCGTCGCCCGCTCGCCCACACAGCCTCTCACACGGGAATTAAAGCCTGTCAGCCCCAGAGCCCGACAACCACAGACGCGGGGTCAGAGGGGCCGGACCACTGGCCATAGAAGGTGGCAGCAAGGAAGCAGCCAATGTGGGGGACCCACTTCGCCCCCCGGCTGCCGGCAGGGCCTCTCAGCTCTGCTCCCCGTCTGGCCGGGGGGCCGTGTCCCAGGGGCCAGCCCTCCTCTCTGGCTGAGACTGGAGACGCCCCCCTCCTCCGTCCCCCTGGGGTCTGCCCTGCCCCAAAGCCCAGGACAGCTCTCTTCTTGCCCCTCCGGCCCCTTCGGACGTCCCACCAGGAAGCATTTCTGGAGCCTGCGCCCACCCGCACACTCGTCCCAGGCCCCCCAGCGCGGGGTCCTCCCTCCCAGGGCAGGACGGTCAAGGCGGGACCGGAGAGTGACACGAGCCCTCCCCAAGTAGCAGAGCTGCAAGCACAGATCAGACACGGAGGGGCTCTCGCTGGCGCAGCCGAGGGTCTAGACACCCGCTCCCGTAACGAGCTTTCACGTCTCAGGGGCGACAGTGGCTCACGTGTGTCCTCATCGCTCGGTTCCCCAGCGACCAGTCCTGGCTTCACTCCTTTTTCACGAGGCCTGTAAAATGGGCTTTCCCACCGTGCAGCCCAACCTAGAGATGGGGGTGTCCGGCTTCCGCGTCTACACAGCCACACCTGGCTGTGGGTTTCGGGGGATTTGAAGTGCACACCGGTGGGTTCTCAGGGACAGCAGCGTGTTCCCTCTAAGACCTTGCTTCCTTCATGACCTTTCCTGGGGTCATTTCAGTAGCCACCTTCGTGGAGAGTGTTGGGATGTGGGTCCCGGGCCCCCAGCCCATGCTCACCTCCTCTAGTCCCCTTGCCCCTTTCCTGTCCAGACCCCCTGCTGTACTTGCGCCGGTCAGCAGGCTCCACTGGAGCCCGGTGCCCAGTTGCCACCAGGAGCGCGCCCGGGTCAGGGTCAGAGCTGACTGTGACAAGGCACGTGAGGTCAGGGGCACGTGAGGCCGGGGGCTAACGTCGGGTGTCGGCTTCTGTTAAGTGACTTGGGGAGGGTCCAGGGAAGCCACGTCTGCTCTGTACGGGCTGCTGTCAGAAAGCCAGGGATCCAGTATTTGGGTCTCTCAATTGTTTTTCAAGAAGAATGACACAGGCTAGAGTCTCTAACCGGGTCCCTCAGTCACCTGGGCCCCTGATGGGGGAAGGGCATCCTCAGCGTCTCAGCTCAGGTGGGATTGTAGGCGCTGGACGGGGCTGGGGGGCGGGGGAGGTGCAGCAGGGGCGGCTCGCGCTCGCCAGGGAAGGCTGCCTGCTGCCCGGTGACCCATCAGGGCTTCCGCCTGTATTTCCCAGCAACACACAGAATCCGCGTGAAGCCTTGGGGGCCCCGTGTCACCCTCCCTGGAGGGTCTGTAAGGGCGACGCCCAGCACAAAGGTTCCCAGGGCTCTGCTGAGGGCCGGCCTCCCTGAGATGATAGAGAAAGCGGGGCTCCCTGCACCCCCTGAACCAAGGGGCGGGTCTGACCCGGTGGGTTTCACCGCCCCCCGACCCCTTCCATGAGGGTCAGCCTGAATCACACGGTCAGACAAACAAGGTGCCCGGCCCCGGGGGGAGGAGCTCTCTGCCCTGCTGAGCCGCCCGTGTTCTGCTGCAGGTGGAAGGATGGGGCCCCTTCGACCTCGCCTACGGCTCTACGCCCCCGCTGGGCCACGCCTGCGACCATCCCCCAGGTAAGAGACCGTGGCGCTCTGCACAGACTCCAGAGTCTCCTGTCCGCCACGCCCTCCCACGCACCCCAGCCCTCCTCAGGGAGGGCAGGAATTGCAAACTGTCTGCATTCTTAAAAAATCAGCTTTATTGGGGTATCAGAGACATACGTCAATTTTCCGTATTCAGTGAGTACATTGTGGTGGGTTCTGAAGTGCGTACCCTGTGAGCCATCACCACAACCAAGACAGCGAGTGGGTCCGTCACCCCAGGGCGGCCTGGCGCCCCTCCCACCCTGTCTGCAGGGCTGTGTGTCCCTGTGGGGCGTCGCCCAGCCTCCCGCACCTGCATTGTCTCGTACCCAGCGCACCTGTGCCCTCGAGGCTGCGGGGAGCAGGCAGCCCCGCCCCCACCAGAGCCCCGCCCTTGCGTCCCAGGTCCCTCCAGGCAGAGCCCAGACCCACCTGATTGCCCCCCACCCCAGCGTGGTACCTGTACCAGTTCCACCGCATCCTGCAGTACGCGAGGCCCCAGCCAGGCAGCCCCCAGCCCTTCTTCTGGATGTTCGTGGACAACCTGGTGCTGAACAAGGATGATCGCATCGTGGCCACTCGCTTTCTGGAGGTGGGTGCGGGCCGCGGCCTCCCCGAGGGACACTTGGGGCCCCTGGGGGGCACCGCTTAGGTCCCGGTCCCGAGGCCTGGGTTTTCAGAGTTCACAGGGCCCACGAGGGCCGTCTCACCACTGAGGTCCCAACAGTGTCTTTGCACTGCTCTGGATTTAAGATCCCGCCACCTCGGGTCATGTCCTTCTCCTCCCCGCCACCCCATCTGTGCACACGCACACTCACACGTGCACACTCGCACACTGCGATGCGCAGTGCACCGGTCAGTTACACACACACACGCTCAAACCCATCCTGGGGCACCGACGGCCTTGCTGTTTCTGTCCCCAGGCCCAAGTCCTGACCGTTAGAGCAGCCACTTTTGGACTCAGTGACCGGTTTGTCCAGGGCTGACCTGGCCCATCCCTCCCAACTGACCCCCACACAGGGCAGCCCCAGGCCAGGCCCGGGGTCCCCGCAGTGAAAGTCTCCTGGCTTCCCCACCCCTGCTGTCCCCACTGCACTTGTCTTCGGGTCCTTGGTCACCTCCAGGACGTCTTCACAAACCTACACATCTGCCCGCCCCGCTGCCCTGCATCGGGCTTTTTTCACTTAACCGTTACCTTGGAAATCATTCTGTTGGAAAAGTACCCTTCTCACTCTTTGTTTTGACGTATGTGTTTTGTTTTGTGCAGTTTTACTTTGTATGGATGTGAAAAATGCCTTTAACCTGTTCCCGGGAACAGATAGTTGGGCTGTTTCCAATCTCTTGCTCTTACAAACAATGCTATGAGGAGGGGGCGTGAGTGGGGACGTCTGCGGGGTGGATCCCGGAAGTGAGATTGTGGGGTCCATTTGCCGTTTTCAGGGATGCTGCCGCTGTCCCGGGAGGGTGTCCGCGCAGCCCCACCCGCGGCCGAGCTGCCGTTTCCCTCACCTGGCCACGGGGTGTCCCCAGCTCTCTGCCCTCCCTCGCCGTGGCTCCCAAAAGTCCTGTTCTTCTTCCCTCCTCTGCAGTTGGGATTTTCCATTTTGTATCTTACTGGTTTTGTATCTTACTGGTTTGATTCAAGAAACTATTGATCTCTCTACATTAATTTAGCTTCTGCTGCCTTCTTGGATTACTTTGTGGATGATAGTGGTTTATAGTTGATTCAGTTAGACTTTCTAGGTATTTGAGCAGATTATCTGCAAGTTGTGATAGTTTTTTCTTTCTAATTTTGTACCTCAGATACGTTCTCTTGTCTCACATTGAATCACAGTAGTGATGGGACATGCCTGCCTGGTCCCCGACTTTCGCGTAAATGTTTCCAGTGTTTCTCTACTAAGCTGATGCTGGCTTTGAGGTCGAGGTTGATAAATTTCACTATGTTAAGGAAATTTCCAGAAGTTTCCCTTGATTTCTATTTTTTGAGCCATTTTATCAAGAACAATTGTTGGATTCTGTCAAATGTTCTTTTTTACGTCTAAGGAGATAATTAAATTCCTTCTTTAGATCTATTAATAGGATATAATGTACTAATAGATTTCCTAATAGTGATCCGTCCTTGCATTCCTGGAAAATGCCCACTTAGTTGTGGTGTATGGCTGTTTTGACAGATTGCTGAAATCTGGTGAACAGCATTTTCTGTAGGATTTTTTGCTTTGACGAGCACAAGAGAGGTGGGTGTGTGAGGTTTTCTTGTTTTGTGCTATTTTTATTGGGTTGGGATGTCAATGTTAAGTTCGCTTCATAAAAATATTTTAAAATTTGACAGACTTTTCCTGTGCAGTTGCCGGGACTGGTCGTTGTTGCCATTGTTTTAAAACGGGACCAACTCTTCTGTGGGAACTAATCTGTTAAGATTTTCAGTCTTTTCTGAGATCAATTTGGTAAGTTATGTTTTCTCGGACTATCACCCGTTTAATTAAAGTCTAAAAATCATTTTCATAGGGTTGAGCAAAGTGGCCTCACGATTCTCTTACTTTCTTCCGCATCCGTGGTTATTTCTCCTTCTTAGGAAGCCTGGAATTTTTAAATACTGACATGTCACCACATACCAGCAGTCATGATGAGCCTTGTAAGGTGATCTGTTTACTGAAAAATCTATGAATAGTAATCATGAGTCCAGACAAAAAGCACAGTCTCCAAACCTGGGTGCCAGCCATCAGCAAACTTGGAGGGCAGCAAGGATACCGGCTCTTGATTGTTTTGTGAGCACATTTGGTAGATCGGAATTGGTCCCAAATCAGAAGTAGGCAAAAAAGAGACCTTTCTGGGCTTCGCTGGTGGCGCAGTGGTTGAGAATCTGCCTGCCAATGCAGGGGACACGGGTTCGAGCCCTGGTCTGGGAAGATCCCACATGCCGCGGAGCAACTAGGCCCGTGAGCCACAACTACTGAGCCTGCGCGTCTGGAGCCTGTGCTCCGCAACAAGAGAGGCCGTGACAGTGAGAGGCCCGCGCACCGCGATGAAGAGTGGCCCCCGCTTGCCACAACTAGAGAAAGCCCTCGCACAGAAACGAAGACCCAACACAACCAAAACTAAATAAATAAATAAATAAATTTAAAGTCCAAATTTATTTAAAAAAAGAGACCTTCCCACGTGTCCTGTCACTGCTCCCACCTTGCTGTGGAACCACATTCCTGCTGATGGCAGGCAATAGCTAGACGTGCCCAATACAGGACTGTCTCTTTCTGCCCTGCGCCTGATGGTACATCCAGGTGTGAGCTCTCCTCCCGGCCAGGTGTCTGGACACGGGAGGAGACTGATGTGTCCAGGGATGGTCAGACTTGGGAATGGTCCACGTGGGCCTTTCTGCACGCCCCACCGCTCCGAGTCCGGAGAGGTAGAGTTCAGGCCACCTGGTTGGGTGTCGGGGACTGGATGACCTCCCTCCTGCCACGGCTCCCCCCCAGCACCTCCTTCCGTGACCTTCCGGTGCTTTCTAGGGAGACTGTGGCCCCAGGATCTAGGCACTCCCTTGGCTCCTGTGGGCATCGTGAAGCATCGGCCCTTTAGGAAACACTGCTGTCTGCCCACAAAGCCTCTTATCTGCCTGAGAGGATGTATCTCTTGGCTCAAAGAGCAAGGACTTCTTTGTCCTTCATGGGAATCCACCTCTGCCGTGGAGCAGGCGGGGGGTCCCTGGGCCAGGTGACCTGTGGGAGTGAAAATAATCTACCAGTTAAAAGGTCTAAAATAACATCTCGGCTTTTTTCCTTATAAGGTGATTTATAAGAAAAAAGATGTGACATGTAAGCAATGTCGACTGGGAGACATAATCGGTCTGGGAGGCCCAGGACGCTGTTCTGGGCTCAGGTGTGGTGCCCACGGTGGCTGAGGCCTGTGGGTCCCCCCAGTTCATAGCTGATGTTTTTATCCCTCAGGCTGACCCGGTGACCATCCAGGATGTCTATGGCAGTACCATCCAGAACGCCGTGCACGTGTGGAGCAATATCCCCGCCGTGAAGAGGTATTTCCTGTGCATTTGCGGTCCCTGGAATCTCGGAGGGACACCGGCTGCTTCGGGTTCACTAGGGAAACAAGTCTGAGAGTGCAAGAGAGCGGAGGGTTTTCTACACAGAGCCGTGCCCGGGGCAGCCTCTGTGCCCAGGTCAGGGGCCGCCCCATAAATTCTGGACAAGCTCAAGGTCAGCGGTGCCCCCTTTCCACTTTGGAGACCTTCTCCCTGTTTCTGCACTGGTGCCTTCTGAGCGTCTCACCTCCGGACGAACCCCTGGATGGGAGCCACGCGGCACGTGTGCCCCGGTCCCGGTCCCCACTCCCCAGGCTCCGGGCACCTGCCTCGCCCCACACAGCCCCACGCTCACAAGCGCACACTCGCTCACAGGCTCACACTCATCATACACAGAGCACACACTCACACAAGCCCACATCCTCACGGGCACCCCACTGTGTGCGTTTGGGCCGCACTGAGCTTCTTTCAGCCCCTCAAACAGGCCTGCCTTGGGCTTTCACACACACACATACACGCACACGCATGCGTGCACACACACACGAGTACACACACACAAGTGCACACGCACACACACGCGTTCGTGCACAGACAGGCACACACGGCCTTCTGTGCTCCTAGAACATTCTCAGGACTGGCGATTCTCACGCACGTCCCCTCGCCACCCCTGCACACCCACAGCCCTGGTCCGGCCACCCCGCTGCTCCAGGCAGCCTTCCTGCTCCCGGGACCCTGCCCTCCTCCACTGTCCCTGCCACACTGCCCCCCAGAGCCCTTGAGGAGAAGGCCGTCCCCTCCCCCAAGCCCCATGCGTCTGGCCTTTGCCCTTGTGTTGGACCAACGTTGCCTGCATCTTCCAGGACAGTACGTCATAGGTCCTCCTCCTGACAGCGCCTGGAAACTTCTTTCCACCGCCTCCCAGTGCCAGCCTTCTCCCTGCTCACGCTGTGGCGCCCACCAGGCCCCCAGCCAGGACTGTAGCGGGGAGGTGGGGAGCCAGGTGGAGCAGATTCCGAAACATTATCTTTTCGGAAGACCTGAGGGTCACCCCACCTCCTCCACGGTGTCTCCCCTGGAGGTGGGTGGCAGGGCCTAGGCCCCAGGAACGCAGCAGGTGCTTCCCTTCAGGCTCACATTGTCTCAGTCGTGAGGGAGACCCCCCTCACTGGAAGTAGGGACGGTTTTGCTGGGATGATGGGCAGCTGCCTTCAGACAGCACCGGCCTCCCTTCGACAGTGGAGCTGCCCCACGGAGGCGGGCAGGGAGGGCACCAGGAGGGGCGCTGTGTGTTTCTGGCACCTTGTCCGTGGCCTTCACCACCCCCCCCAAACTGAGCCGAGAAATGTTCCCCGAGTCCAGCGAGGTGCCAGGCGCCACATCTGCGAGACTTGAGTCCCCAGGGTTGCATCACATGACGAGCGGGGTCCCTGCTGCGTGGCCCTCCGGCACATGCAGCCCGGGGCCCGCAGGCAGCCGTGCTCAGCTCGGGTGCAGCAGAACCTTCGGGAGGGCCATGGAACACCGCTTGACCAGCCTTGCCCGCAAGTCCCGCCCTCCCTTCTCTGCGGCTCTGCTCCGTGGTGGCCTCTCCACCCTGGACGTGAGACCTGCTGAGCTGGGCCGGTGGTCTGCCCTTGGGGACCCTCTGTGCACCCGTCTCGAGTGACAGGCCCCTCCCTGGGAGGGGTGTGGGAGCCATCGTCCCCTACTGCCTAGGACATGCTTGTCATCCCACCATGGGGTGAAAAACTCACAGAAGGCAGGTGAGGTCTTTCTCTCAGAGACCTCGGGTAATCTAGCGAGACTGGCACCCCCCAGCTTTCCAGGTGCCCGCCCTGCCCACGGTCTCCCAGGAGCCCTTGGGTGGGTACCAAGCCCCCGCTCTCCTTCACAGCAGGCATTCGGCTCTGGATTCCCAGGAGGAATTATCTCTGCTGGCTCAGGACAGGCAGAGAGCAAAGCCCCCCACCCAGGGCCCAGCCATGCTGGTGAAGAATTGTTTTCTCCCCCTGAGAGAATATTTCAAGTATTTTTCAACAGAACTCACTTCCTCTTTATAAATGAGTCATTATACTGTGAAAAAAAAAAAAAAAAAAAGACTTTTCCTAGAACAAAGACAACGTTCCTTACATTGTCTCTTTTTTCCTTTTCAAATTATTATTTGCTTAACTTTGGATTTCCCGTAGTTGCTACAGACCCATCATCCCTTTGGGTCTGGAGATACAGGGCCCTGACCCCACCATGACCTTTGGTGGGAGGGGGGCGAAGCCTCGGGTCTAACGGTGGACAAGACCCTGACATTATCGTGCAAGTTGTGCTGCTGGAAATGTTTCTTTGTGCCAGTTGGGAAGTTAAAATATATTTATTATGATCGTTGTGGTTCATTTTTTGGTGTTTTTGTGTATAAGCACAGCCTTTATTTTATTCCGTAGGACACAGGAAAGTATGTGAGAAAGACGAGCAGGACACATTGTTATAACCACGCGCTGCACCTGTGCCATTTGTACACGTAGCCGATGCCGTCACGGCTGCCATGTGCCTTGATGGTTAAAATCACCCACCCTGATTAGAGCCACAGGAAACATCCCAAACCTTTGCAAAGTGTAGATACCCACTCGGTCAGCCAAGTAGGACAGGCTGAACAGAGGGCACGGAGGCCAAGGCCAGGTCCACTCGTGAAGCATGTGACCTTTGGTCCTCCTTAACCCAGAGGGACTTGCCTGCACAAGGCGGGGTCCCAGTTTGCCCCGGGCTCTGGTGAGGACAGGACCATTGGAGCATTCACAGAGCCGGCTTCAAATCACGTGTGATGAATCCCAAAGGGGCCTTTCCAGGTTAACCAGAAAACTCCCCAAAGGGACCCAGACTCAGATAGGCACATAGATTCTGCTTGTCCTGGGCGTTACTCTGTGACCTGGGGAAGCTTGGGACCAATGCTGGTGCTGATAGTGGTTTGTGGAAGAAAGGTGGGGTTACAGCTGGACTTTCTGAAGGGTGTTTTAAAAGTATCTTGAAATAGAACAGAAGTTGTGATGGTTAATTTTATGTGTTGACTTGGCTGGACCACGGTGCCCAGACATTTGTTCAAACTTATCCTGGAGGTTTCCGTGAAGGGTTTGGTGGATTACATTGATACTTAAATCAGTGGGCTTTGAGTAAAGCAGGTTACCCTCCACAGTGCGGGTGGGTGCTGTGGTCTGAACTCATCTGTTGATCCTAACCTAACCTAACCTTCAAGGTGATCACATTAGGAGGTTGGGCTTTTGAGAGGTGACTCCAAAATGGGATTAGTGCCCTTACAAAAGAGGCCCCAGGGAGCTCCCTCCCCCCTGCCCACGTGTGGACACACGAGAGGTGTGTGACCGTGAAAGGGGCCCTCACCCGACCCTGCCAGTACCTGACCTGCCACTTCCAGCCTCCAGAGCTGCGAGCAGGACGTTTCTGTTGTTTACAAGCTGCCTAGTGTGTGGAATTTCATCATAGTGGCCGCATCAGACTGAGACAGTCCCACGCCATCAAAGGCCTAATCTTCCCTGAGCAAGAAGGAACTCTCTCCGAGCACAGCTCTTCCCGGGCCTCCAGCTGGCCAGCTCACCCTGCAGGTTGTGGGTTTATCAGGCCACCATAATTACATGAGCCAATTCCTTGAATAAACTGTCTCTCTTCCTATTTCTCTCTCTCTCTCTCTCTCCCTCTCTCACACACACACACCCCCCCACACACACACGGAGAGCCCTGGCCGATAGAAACATCTTCATCTTCATGAAGACATTCTCTCCCGTCCAGGGGCTAAAGGTCTGTAATGAAACCAAGGTCATGGCAGCCCCAGAAAACACGGAGGGCCAGTGGGGACAGGAGCATCTGAGCACAGATGAGACCCTCCAGGGAGGCCAAGCTCTGGGACCAAACTGACCACAGAGACGGGCACTCGTGTCGGCAGTTGATGGGACAGGGCTGGGAACAGCTGCTTCCACCCAAGGCAGGCAGTGCCAAGGGGCCCGATCTGCCAGTGTCAGCTCTATGTCAGCGTGCTCCCAGGCGGGGCCCAGAGCCTCTCAAAGCAGCTTTATATCTTCTGGTCTCTCTCAAATACCTTGAGATTCTGCCTCTAAGTATTTAATCCCACCTACAGAGGCCCCTTGTGACCCCCTGTGGTCATCTGAATAATGACCCCAGAAAGATGTTCCTGTCCTAAATCCCAGAACCTGTGAATGTCACCTTACAGGGCAAAAAAGGACTTGGTTGCTGTGATGAGATGGAAATGGAGAGACTGCTGGATCATGTGTGATCCCGAAGGCCCTCGCCAGGGGTGGCCGAGGAGACCTGACCCCATATAGAGAAGGCCATTGCCATGGGGGCAGAGACGCAGCTGCAAGACAGCGGGCGCCTGGGGCACCCGGGGCGGAAGAGTCAGGAAGGACCCTCACCTCCAGCCCCCCGAGAAGCGCTGGTTCAGGCATCCCGCCTCCAGAACTTGAGAGGGTGCATTTCTGTTGTTTTAAGCCCCGAGTTTGAGGTAATGGGGTCTTGCTTCTGCGTCTGCACACAGAGCCTTGAATCTTCAGCACAGAAGCAACTCCGGCTTGGTTCCCAGGTTAGCCTAGATAGCCTTCCGGGTGGGCTTCTCTCTCCGGCCCCCCCACAACACACACCCCCGCCCCGCTGCCTGAGAAACAGTCACGGGTGAAGCGCAAGAGAGGAAAACCTAACCTCACCCGCAGGAAGCCTCCTGAGGGCTGTTCCGTGTGTTCATTCATCTTGAAATCCTCTGTTTATAAGCCACGTGCCAGTATTGGTGTGAATGCTTTATGTGTATTCACTCACAATCACCACGTATCAACTTAGCTGCTTTATGAGGAAGACATTATAACTATCACCACTTCGCAAACGGGGAAACACAGGCACAGAGGGGTTACCAGTCTGAGGTTCCCGGGGCTGATCTTCTACCCACTCCCGGGGTGTCCCTCCCCGCCGCCGCCCAGGTCCTGCTCGGATATCCCCTTCCAGCCCACCTGCACTCCCTACCGCTTGCCTGCCTGCTCAACAAACAGCGCGTTCCTTGGGCCCAGGGTGCCCACTCTTGGGCGGGCCTGGCAACAGCACTTGGCCCTCCGGGGTCCGGGGAGGAGGGCTGCCCAGGAAGCCAAGCCTGACCCCTTCCCCACAGCAGCCGGCCACTCCACGGTGTTCGCCCCCTGAAGCCCCCCGCGCTCCCTCCCCCGCTGCCCTGGGGCCGTGCCCCCGCTGCACGGTAGGGCTGCAGCCCAGGACGCCAACTGGGCGCCTTTCCTTCCCCGCTCCACGTGAGCCGACACTGTGAGGGAGGCTTTAACCGAGGGGGACTCTCCATCCCCCAGGACCCGAGGTTGCGTGTGGGGTCCACCCCTCCCGCTCCCCAGCACTGCGGGTAGGGTGGGGATCTTGGTGGGAGCGGGACTGGACCCAGGAAGGCGGGAGGTGTCGGACCCAGCCGGTCCCTTGTCCCTTCCTCCCCACCTGCGGGTGATGCTGGGTTGGCCCTCCCCAAACGTGGTCCTCCTCTGCCAGCTGCTGCCAACCCCGGGGGAGGGGATCTAAGGCCACCGATATCACGCCCCCTCCAGCCCTGCTGGGCCTGATACGGTGACCAGCCCACCACCAAGTGTCCCCGCTGCGTTTGTTCTAGACGCGGCATTGGTTTTCCTGCTCTGGGGATGGGCAGCGTCCTGAGACCCCATCTCTGATCTGATTTATACCCACGCCCGGTTCTCCTGGCCAGATCTTACTTTTCCTCCTGGCCCCCATCTTTCAACCCCTTCCTGATGCCCCCCACCCAAGTTCAGGCTGTCTGTGCCCTCACTGGACACTTGAACGGGAGTCCTGGCCGGGACCCCTGTCCCTTCTCCTCCCCCCCACCAAAGGGAGGATAGATCCTGCTTGGCCTCTCTAAGTCCCCCACCCCAACCTGCAGCCTGACCTGGGAGGGGCGAAGTCCCTGCGCTTTAGGACCGCAGGCCCCCCCCCCCCGCCACCTGTAGCCCCCACCCTCCTCCGCAGCAGCTTCCGCGTCTCCCAGCCCAGCTCTTCTGCTTCCTTGTCTTGTTTGCTCTTGTCGCCACAGAAATGTTCATTTCCACCAGGCAGAGATTCTCTTATCTTGAGCTTTTCTCTTTAGGACTCACATAGGCCGCGTGTGGTAGGTGGGCGCTAAATCTTTGTTGAAAGAATGACAGCATGCAGGTGGCTGGGGCCAGGGGAGCCCCCCTGGGCTCTGCCCTCACTTTACACCCTGCCTCTCCTGCTCCCCAAAGGCTGGCCTCAGCACCCCCACCAGCCTGGGCCGCAGGACACACCCCCGGCACCTGCTCCACCCGACGGGAGCCTCCAGACCTGAGGTGGGGAGGTGGGGAGCCTGGGAGCCCAGGCCCTTCGGGGGCGGCCTCTTGCCTCACGGCTCCACCCACTCACCTCGCCGGCAGGCACCTGGCCGGTGCGGGAGGAGGGCGGGGGAGCACTGCCTCAGCTGGGCCTGCAGAGAGGAGGCCGTGTAGACGGGGAGGGGTGGGCAAGGAAGGAAACAGGGCGTTTGCCCCTAGCTCCGGGGCTCCGCGCCGCCTTTCCCAGACGAGAATAAAAAAAAAAAAAAAAAAGAGTGACAAGTCCCACACGCTTGGAGGAGCAAAGACGAACTGGTTTCCACGCGGGGGGCTTTTCAGAGCCTTTAATAGGCAAATATGCTGCGGCAGGTGGCCCAGGACTGACAAAGGACGCGGCAGCACGGCTGGGTGCGGGGAGACTAGGGCTGAACTGGAAGGTGGAGCCCGCCTGCCTGCCTTCCCTCCTTCCTGCCACTCATTTATTCGTCCCTGAACAGTCGTGGAGCTCTGACTTCACCCAGCGCTGGACGTCCTGACTCTCAGCGCGCCTCGCCCCGCTGGCTCTCAGGCCGCAGGGGCGGGGGGCGAGCGCAGGCGGAGCCGGGGACGTTCTGCGCGACTCCGGGGCAGCACTGAGCCTCCCACGGCCCCTCCAGCTGGGCAAGCCCTCCCGCAGCGCCCTCGGCCGCCCTCCTCCACCGGACCTTCCCTGCCGCCAACTTGCCGGGGCACCTACTGCGCCCAGGCTCGAGGCCCGGCGGACCTGGAGCCCCACCCTGCAACCCGCGGGGCCCCGACTTACGCCCCCTCCTGGGAAGGGCTGAGCTTTCGGGAGTCAGCGTCCAAGCTTCCGTTCCCTCGCGCGGGGCCCGTGGCCAAGGCCGTGGGAGGGACCGGGCCGGGGGTGGGACCAGGGGCGGGGCCAGGATCGGGAGGGCGCTGAGCCGGCGACCAGCTCAGCGCCCAGAGCCTCCGAGGCGCGGCGGGAGCGCAGCGAGTGCTGGCCGCTCCGAGGGCTCCCGCGGCCCGAGGTCGCTCGTGCTCGTGCTCGGAGCTGTCCCGCGGCCCGACGGCTTCCGCGGCCCGAGGTCTCCCTCTGCCCGAGGTCTCTAGCGCTCCGAGAGCTCCCGCCGTCCGAGTTCCCCCGTGGCCCGGGGTCTCCGCCCCCACCATGCGGCCGAGGAGGTGAGCGTGTGCGCGGACGCGCCCTGTGGGCGCGGGGAACCGAGCCCGGCGGCACAGCGGAGGCCTCGGGCTCCGGGAGCGGGGGCGGCACCGCGCGGGGCCGCGGGAGGCGCGGTTACCTGCCGGCGTTGTCCGCCCGGCGGCGCGGGAAGGTGGCAGTGCGCGGGTGTGCTCCGGGCGGGGTCCCTGCCGAGGGAGGGAAAGAGGAAAGCTGGGAGAGAAGACGTAGCGACCCACTCTCACTTCCCCCCCTCCCCTCCCCGCCCCCGGCGGTGGCCCAGAGGAAAGAAGGGTGTGACTCTGCTGCGCCGAGGTCGCTCTTATGCCGTCTGGTGCCCACCGACTGGTGACATGCCCCCCGCACGCCTGGGTTTTCCCCCTCCTGCATCAGCAAAGGCAAACTGGGGAAGGTGCCAGCCAGCTGGTCACTCCTGGTCTCTCGCCAGCTGAGGGGGAGGCAACAGCTTTTTGCCAAAGTGCCCCCTTCAGGGCAGTCTTAGCGTCGGCAGCCTGTGCTTCCCTTGACGAGCTGGTGAGGCACCCCATCCCCAGGTGTCCCACACGCACAGCCCAGAAGCCCACCCACCCCAGGGCCCCACCCCCCAGTCTCCCCAGTTGGAAATGCAGGTAAAGACTATTCCCTCAAGAACGGGAAATAAAAATACTGCAATGTCACAGCCATCTGCCACCCACACCCCTGAGCAGGGGGCCCCGTCTGTGCTTTCTCCTATCTGACCCACCGAGGAGCGGGCTGGGGCAGGGGCAGAGTGGTGGCAGGTGAGGCAGGGGCCACCGCTGAGGCGTGCACGGCGCAGAGGCTCCCAGGCTGAGGGTGCCAGGAGCCTGGGAGGCATGAGAGGGGTCTGCCGGCCCCCAGGCCTGAGCTGTCCACCAGCCCCGCTGGAGCCGCCAGATCTGGTTTCAGATTGATCACGTTCCTTCAGAAGGTTGTCCTGGAGCTCACCCGACCCTGGCGGGGTGGCGGGGGTGCATCTTACATCTTCTCTGTCTCTCAGACTTCAAATACCCCGAAAGTGGGTTTTTTTTCCGATTTTATACAATTTCTTAGACTCCATCCGTGCAAAGCCAGGCCACCAGGGGGCTGGTGATTCCTCTCGATATCCTTTATCACACTCTCATAATTGCTTTGAGGGGCGTTTTATTAGCTTGGGAGCTGGTCCCTTGCAGGGGCTGCCAGCCCCTTGGGGCTTGCCTGCTGGGCAGGGGAGGGGTGGTGCTGTCTCCTCTCCCTGAATTCCTGGCTGCCCGGGAACCTGGGCTGATGGGCTGGTGTGGGTGTATTCCCGCTGGGATGGTGGGTGTAGTCGGCTCCTGACCGCATTCGGGAGAAGCGGGGCTCACCTGCCTTTCTGGTTGTTTTTTCCCAGTCCTGGACTTCTCCTGCTGCTGCTCTGTGGCCTGCGAGCTGGTAAGTGCAGACGGTGCTCTTGCTGGAGACTTCCAAGCCCTTCAGTGCTGAGCAGTGAGGACCGCGGGGTGCAGGTGTCAGTGGGGTCCTCCCCACAGCCCTGCTTGCTTTTCCAGGGGCCCTTGTGAGAAAGCGGGGCCCCCAAGCCCAGGATAATGTGTGGCATCGAGAGCCACCAAGGGGAGCGCTCGGCCAGACCCCGTGGTTCTCGTTTTGTGTTGTGTTTGGGGCAGGCAGAGTGCAGTTCCCCCCAAGTGTTTCAGAACCTCCGCTTTCCAGAGGAGCTGGGAGCTGGGCTTCCTGTTTCTCGTGACCGCTTTGCTCCCCAAAGCCACCAGCTTCCAGAAGAGCACAGAACGGGGCTATGGCACCACAGCAGAGACTGAGGCCTTGCCTGGCCTTCCAGCCCACAGGGCGACGGGTCAGGGCACACGGCCACTTTCCCTGCTGGCATTTGAGTGGTTGTAACAGACCACAAAACCTTGCCAGGCCTTCTCTGATGGAGTTGCAAACACTACTATGATGATGTTGTTGAGAAGCTGATGTTTTCTTTTCAAATGTCTGAATTTTTTTAAAAAAACTTTTTATTTTGAATTCATTGTAAACTCCCAAGAAGTAGCAAAAACAGAGCGGTCCTGGCTGGCCCCTGACATGAGACAGGAAACCAGTCCTGGCGATACATCAGAGCAGCTTACCGCCAGTGTCCCAATTTTTAAACTATTGTTGCTTTCCTATGTGCATCTTATTATTAATACATTCCTTTCCTACTGAAATGAGTCAGAATTGGGGTTTGAGTCTTGCAACCCAGAAGCTCCCCCCGCCACTCAATAGGGTGACTTCAAAGTTACGAGTCAAGTGCGGAAGATGAATTCTGTTCTTTTTGGATGCTTGCAGAGATTCAAGAAGAAGAAGTCAGAGCGATGGTGGGCAGTGATGTCTGGCTCAGCTGCATTTACCCTAAAGGAAACAGCTTCGATTTAAATGACCTTTATGTTTACTGGCAAATCAGCGTGCCAGGCAAACGGAACACCAACTCCGTGGTGACTTACTACCTCTCGGGAAACAGCTCTGCCGGCCACGGTGACAACCACTACAAGGGCCGGGCCCGGCTGTCCCTGGACGGCATGAAGCAGGGCAACTTCTCTCTGCACCTGCACAATGTCACCCCCCAGGACGAGCAGAAGTTCAACTGCCTGGTGTTTCGGAAATCCTTAGAATTAGAAAAGATTTTGGAAGTCACGGTCACGCTAAACGTGGCAGGTAAGACGGAAGAGCTGCCAAGCTGATTCCATCCCAGCCTTACGTCCTGGAAGAAGTGTCAGTAAGACCTGTTTTCTGTGGCTCATTCACCCGTGTCTTCCCTTAAAGGAAATCTAGATCCCTCTAGCGGGGCTCTGTTTAAACCATGTGCACAGCTTAGGTGGTGGAAATATCGTTCAGCTGCTAAGAAAGTTTTCCAGTAGCCTGGAAGGTGCCTGCTTTCTCACAAGAGCTCCTAAGCTTGCTGTCCTTGCCTTGAAACTCTGCAATTCAACCCAAACTAGATGTTTTAATGAAATTAGGAGGGAGTGATATAAGGCACTAAATGAGATCAGAGTTTAGGAAGAAAATTAAAGCCCCTCCACCAAGTTGCTCGGGGCACCGTTCAGTGGAGAGACGGGTGAATTGCCAGCTGACTGTGTCACTAGACTCAAAGGAGGCCAACCCCCTTGGGGTGGGACGTGGGTGCTGGTCATTGCCCGCCCGGCTCATAGCGCCCCTATTGGTGGGCTGGGGGCGGGGCGTGACTCTGGTAGAGCAGGGCCTGTACTGCTGCCCAGACCACAGCCTTGGTCCCGGCCCTGCTCCGGGTCCGGGGCACGACGGCTGCCTCCCCGCTACCCTGGCCCTTGGCACTGTGTCCCCCCCTTCTCTGACCTTCGGAACCTGGCACCCCTCAGCCCATTTCCCTCCCCTGCAGCGAACTACAGCATGCCAGTGGTCAGCGGCCCATCCCAGGATGAGGAGTTCATCTTCACGTGCACGTCCACGAATGGCTACCCGCGGCCCAACGTGTACTGGATCAACAAGACGGACAACAGCCTGCTGGACGACACCCTGCAGAACAGCACCGTGTCCCTAAACGCGCGGGGCCTGTACAACGTGGTCAGCGTCCTGCGCATCGGGCGGAGCCCCACCGTCGACGTGGGCTGCTGCATCGAGAATGTGCTTCTTCACCAGAACCTGACCAGCGGCCAGACAGGTAAGGTCCCGGGGTCTGCACACTGACCCCAACCCAAGGCTGGGGGCCAGGGGTGACTTGGGGGATCTTCTCAGGTGGGAGACAAAGCCCCTCTGAGGTGACTCGGCAGCGGCTTCAGAGGTGGTGACAGGAAGAAGAGGTGACAGGCATCACCGTGCGATGGAGGGCAGGGGCCGGCCAGGTGCTCGGGGCGCTTAATCCTCACGCACGTGGCGGGGGTGGGGGTGGGGGGTCAGTTTTGGTGACCCATTTCACAGATGAGGGACTGAGGCTCCGAAAGGTCATGTAACATTTCAGAAGCTGCAGGCTGAGGCGGAGGCAGCGTCAGGATTGAAGCCCCTCCTGTACAGCCACTGCCCCAGCTCTTTGGACGTGTGCCCCCTGGGACGCCAGAACCCTCCTCCACCAGGGGGTCCGGCTGGGCCTGGCTGCCGTCCCAGGCCCCCTGTGGAAGGGCGCAGGCGGGTGACTCCTTCGTAGAAGCCACAGGCTCTCTCAGCCTGTGTGTCCCTGTCACCAGTGTTGAGACGCCAGGGAAGGAGGGGCAGGAGAGCTGGAGGATGGGGGTGTCGGGGGCCTGCCTGCTGCCAAGAAGCCGCCCAGCTGCTGGGAGCCCCCGTGCCTGGGCACTCGCCTTCCTGGAATGCAGGCGCAGCCCTGGGACTCAGCGGTCACGGTTTTCTGGCTGCACCAAAGGCCTCCGCTGGCCTCTGCGTCCCAGCCGGTCAGCCGGGCGCAGGGGAAGGGGAATGGGAGGGCCTCCTGGGGCCGTAGTCTCGGCCCAGCTGCTCTGGGGGACAACTGGGAAGCCTGTCAACCCCCATCACCCCGCCCTGTGCCCAGACCCTCTGAATCAGCACCTCTGGGCTGTGCAGGCAACAGGACATGTTGAAAAGCTTCCAGATGGTTCTAAGGTGCGTGGGAGGCCTAGCCACCGTCTGGCTCATGGCTTCTCCGGGTTTCGGCAAACACGGGACACTTGTAACAAGCTGCCCGGGGAGGTTATTGCCTGTCTGCCCATGAGAACCACTCTCAAGGACACTGACACAGGGGGATTGGCCCCCTCGTGCACTGCCAGCGGGATGGGAAATGGTGCAGCCGCCGTGAAGAACGGTCTGCTGGTTCCTTAAAAATTAGCATGTGACCCAGCAATTCCACCCCTAGGTATGCACCCCAGAGCCCTGGAAACGAGAATCAAACAAATACTTGTACATGAATGTTCACAGCAGCTTATTCACAATAACCAAAAGGTGGGATCAACCCAAGTGTCCACGGATGGACGAAGGGGTGTGTCCATCCACACAGGGGAGCGTCCCTCAGCCACGGAAAGGACTGAGGCACTGACCACGCTGCAACGTGGATGAACCTTGCAGTTGATGCTCAGTGAGAGAAGCCAGACACAAAAGGCCACGTAGCGTATGATTCCATTTGTACAAAATGTCCCGTATAGCTAAATCCAAACAGACAGAAATTAGATTAGAGTTTGCCAGGGGCTGGGAGAGAGGATGGGACGTGACTGCTGATGGGTAGGGGGTTTCCTTTTGTGGTGGTGGAAAGTTCTGGAGTTAGATAATGGTTTTGGCTGCATGACCTTGTGAATGTACTAAATGCCACTGAACTGTTCGTTTCAAAATGGTTAATTTTATGTTATGTGAATTTCACCATCATTTTTTTTAAAGCCAGCAATTAAGCTAGAAAGAATTAAATTAAGTTTAGTTTAAAAAGCCAGGAAGACTGTACTTCCCACCATGCCCATTCCCAGGTGTGGACCTTTAGGAAGGGCTGGGACTACAGGTCACACAGGTAGGGTGAGGGGGAGTGACATCCCAGGAAGAGATGAAGGCTCACCTGAAAGAGGAAACCCTTCTCTCCGTCAGCTTTATAGCTTAAAAATCACAGAATACCTGTGGGAAAGTTTGGTGGATCAGTACTTCCCTTAGCGCTCTCTCCTTCAGGATGAAGAAACCCCCTTTTCCTCCTGACCCTACAAGTCCTGGGTTACTTTCCTTTCCTGCAGAAACGTTCACGGGAACCAAGGACAGCATCACAGAGGACCCAGTGGACGACACCCAAGATGCGGTGAAGCCGCCCGTTCTCAGCGTCCTTGCCGTGCTGGTCGTGGCCGTGGCCGTGGCCGTGGCCACGGGCTGGCTGTGCAGGAGCAGATGTCCCTCCAGAAGCTACGCAGGTATCGGAGAAGCCCGCGCTGCAGACACTGCACATTTATTTTGTTGGGGTGAGGGTTGGCCTTTGCCAGGATGTTTACAAGCTCTGCGTGGTGTTGCTCTCACGGAAGCGCGGTTTAATAGTGCTCACGCGCGTGAGGATAGCAACCCCAGCGCTCCTGGGTGTGATCTCCGCCTCCGAGATCCTGACACAGCTGCGCCCCAGAAGGGAAGTCCGGTCTCTGGGTCTGGGGGGGACGGCGGACTCCTAATGTGGACGTGGTGTGTCTGTGGAAGCCGAGTTGCCTTCAGTCCCTCAAGGCCGTCTGTTCAGTTCTGGCCGAGCTCGAAGACAGATCCAGAAAGTCTGGGTTTTGACCGTGTAAAACGAAGAAGCAGAACTCACAGTGGGGAGCAGAAGAGCCTAGAATGTGGACCTTGGGACCACCCAGGTGTCACAAGAGGGCCTGAGGGCTGGGGCCTCGGGGGAACCCCTCGGGGGGGCCAGCACAGTCTCCCCAGGTCGGCCTGGTGGTGGAGGTCAGCGGGCATCCCCAAAGGTCTTATTAACTAGGTCGGGCTCCTCCTGGACTCCTGGGAGGGCGGGGAAAGGGGGTGCGGCTGGATTGCAGAGCCCGCGCACAGTGGGAGCTCTGCCTGACGGGAAGGGTTTCTACATGCCGCCTGGCGCTTCCACTTGGTTGCCAATGCCATCTGCCCAGAAATACTGCCCACGGCCCCACTGCCAACCCAGCCAGGCCGCTGAAGGCCCTTGAGCATCTTGAAGTGCTTGCCACCCTGACCTCTTACGACGTCTCGTCCTGGAAATCAGGGCGGCCTGAGGAGCCCCTCACCCGAGCAGGAAGCCGGAGGAGCCGTGGAGTGGGGCGCTGCTGCGTGCGGGGCCCCTGGGGTCTTCAGAGAGGCCCCCTCACGGCCCGTCCTGAGTGTTTCTGATTTGTCCCAACAGGCGCCCAGGCTGCGAGGCCGGAGCTGGAGCTCACGGGTCAGTTTGCCAGGAGGGAAGGAGACCCGTGGAGGAACTGCAGGTCCCCGGGCTCGGGCGAGCTGGGCACTCCACTCTCTCTGTGCCCGCCTTTCCGCACGGGTGCTACTCGATGACCAGGAAATAGGCGTTTCCAGTTTCAGAGACAGTGAAACCCCAAGCGAAGGCCTGTCCCCCTGGCCTTCCTTGGCGTGTAAGCCCGTTCTCTTGCTGACACTGTGCCATGGGATTTTCCAAACGTACAGCTACACATACATGTTAGCAGAGAGCCTGGGACCACAGCCCGCTGCCCCTCCCCAGCTGCCCAGCTAGTCCTCCTGTTCTCCCTCCATCTCAGCCCCACCCCTTGGGGGCGGGGGCTCTCCAGCGAGTCCAGACCCTTTGTGCAGGCACCTCTCAGTCCCAGAGCAAAGGTCAGAGTGATTCCCGCCCCAGTTTGGGAAAGTAGCCACACGCAGGGCCTTCGGTTTCAGTTTCCCACTGGCAGGTGCCTCGGGCTGCCAGGGCCTTTGTGGTCAGGCCGGCGGGCTCCGTGCCTGAGGCCAACGACCATAGCTCTGAGCCCCGTTTCTCCACCTGTGAGAAGGGTCGTCAGGGGAGGGTGGGCCCGAGGTGAGCACGACCCACACGGCAGTGCCCGCCCACCTGTTCACCCAGGTGATTCCGGGGCACGCGGCTGCCTGGTGCCGCAGCAGATTCCCTCCCGAGGCCACTTTCAGACGATGCGGGACACAGCTTGCCAAAGAATCCGGGCCTGCTGACCTGAGAGTCCGACGGGGCGCCCGTCTGCAGGCGTTTTCAACCCTGTTTTCACCGTCCTGCTTCCTGAGAGGATGAGTGTCTGCTTCCGGAGTGAGAATGAGCTGACTCTGCGCACGGCCCTCTCCCCTCTTTCCTTCCAAGAGCACGTGTGACGAGAGCTCCCCCAGGACGTGCCACCAGCAGGGACGTCGGACGGCAGCTTGAGAATTGACCCGGGCAGGCTGGGCAGAGGACACCATCTGCGCCCGTATTGGGCCTGCACGCACACTGGGCCACCTGGCCTTGTGGGGACACGCGGGCGCCCCTGGAAGGACCACGCTGACCCCAGGGAGCACGTCGCGGGCACTGCCCTGATCCCGGCGGCCCTTTCAATAGGTCGGCAACTCCTCGGGGATACACGTGCCCCCAAGTAGGTGGGCTCCCCGCCTTCGCTGCCAAACACAGAACAAGAAAAGGGCTGTGACGGCTCCTTCCCGCCGCCAGCCCCCAAGAACCTGCAGCGCTTCTCAGCAGCCTGGGCCGGACGGGCTTCTGAGGCCGCTCTCTTCCGGGATGACCTGTGCCAGGCCATGTTCGCTCCAGGTGCAGGGGCCACACGCTGGCTCTGCCGGTTAGTCTCCGCCCCGAGGACCCGGCGTCTGTGCACACGTGTCCTGAAGCACTGAGCGGGTGGCACCGGAAAAACCCCTGGAATTCATGTCCCTCCAGAATGCTCCCTGGGAGGAAAACCCGACCTCATTTGTTTTGGTCAAAAGCTAGGTTTCCCTCCTCAAAAACACAATGAAAAAAAAAAACAACAACAACAACGAAAAAACAGTGGAATTTTGGGAGAAGGTCTGTGCTGGGCGGTGCAGCTGGGCATGGTGGCCCGGGGCTCAGGCTCCGCTGCAGGGGACAGGCAGGCAGGGCTGGGACACACGTCTCCAGCAGACACCAGCACAGACAGGTGACAGTCACAGTCCTTCAAACCGGGGCCGTGAGTGGACAGTGGGCGGCCTTCCGGCTGCATGGCAGCCTTTCTTCAAACGCAGCAGCAATTCCCTCGAATCTTGCTGGGCAGCCCCTGCCGGCCCCATACCATCACCCAGGGCCCCTCGCGGGCCTCCCCTGGGGACCTGCACGGTCGTGACGGAGACTTCACCTCACGGGCCGGGTTCCTCGGAGCCCACCGGGCCCCCGGGCGACTGGAGTGGGGCGGTGGCCAAGTCCACGGAGGCGGCAGCCCGACGCCCTGACCCTGCCCAGGCGGTTTCCACGTTGATTCCTGGATTGCATCTAGCAGTTCACTGTTTCCAGAAGGTTCTGCAAAGGTGGCTGCCAGGTAACCCCGGTGGGCATGCCCCCAGGAAACGGGTCTGTTGCCCCTGGGGTCATCAGCACCGACGGGCACGTGAGGTCTGTGCTCCCCAGACCCAGACTCGCAGCAAACTTAATGAGGCCGGCTCAGCGCGGAGCCTGAGCCAACAGTGTCCCAGGAAACTGTGCATGTGTTTTTGTCTGTTTCTGTACCAAAGAGCCCTCACGTGGCTTTTAAATAGGTGTCATGAGGGATCCACACGGACTTTAGCATGAAAGCATTAGAAGACAAGTGTGGTTCCTCAAAGAATGACAGAAGGTGACTCGTGGCACCACGAGCAAGAAGCCCGAGGGGCCCTTGAGTGCAGCAGGTGGGGTGCGTCAGGTGGCCGCAGGCCTGTCCCCAGTGACTGTGATGTGACACCAGGACGGGTGCACCTCGGGGCCTCTCCGCCGTGCTGCCCGACCCTGAGAGGCCCCTGGAGATGGTCGGGGCGGGGGTCTCAGCCCGGCAGGACGGGGCAGCCGCAGGCAGACCGAGTGTGCTTCCAGCTTTCCTATCAGAAGGGGTTTCCTTCTTGGGGAAGCGGCTAGGCCGGCCTCCCGCTCCGGCCCCGTGACGCGGCCGCCCGGGGCCCTCCCCCATCGCGCTTGTGGGCTCTGCCTGGGCCCCGGGCTCCCGGGCGGTTGAGGCCACGGCCTCCAGGCTCCGGACCCTGAGTCATCATCTCCCCGCTGGGCCCCAGCGGACCCTCGCTGCTCCCTCCGGCCTCTGGGGCCACGGGGCACTCTGCCCAGCTCGCACGGGTCACCCTTGGCCTGTCCCCCCTGGGGGCCGCTGCTTGTTCCTCATGCTGTGTCGTGGACAGCGTGCGAGCGCCACGTTTTGACGTTTCTGGAAGCCTGGTTTTGGAGAATACAAGCAGTCGGCGTGCCTGCGTCTGGCAGCTTTGGTCAGTGTGCGCGCGGGCTCGGTCCACTCAGCCCGTCCTGACTGCCGTCGGGGACCCTGCGCCTGCCCCGTCCGTCCTCGCCCGGGTGGCCCCGTCCCCCAGGGGACATTGGTCAGTGTGGAGGCATTTTGGTTGTCACTGTTGGGGGTCCCTACTGGCTTCTGACGGGTGGTGAGGGGGGACGCTGTTCAACGTCCCACCACGGACAGGGACCCAGAGGTCAGTGACCCGAGGGTGAGGATCCCATGTCACCTTCCCCGGGGAGGGCAGGGCAGCGATCCGCTGTCCCGGTCCCCATCGCACGGGGCACAGGAGAGGTGACTCATGGTTCAGGGCGAAGCCCGGGGAACATTCCAGGTCAGGAGCCGGCTGGGCGCAAGAGTCCGAGGTGCTGGCACTGCCGTGGGGGCAGAGGCCACCTGGCCGTCCCAGCAACCGGAGTCCTGGTCTCTGGGGTCCCGTGGCCCCTGCCCCCAGCGCCCTGCTCACAGTAGCTGCGCAGGGAACGCCCACCAGGGAGGCGGAGCCAGGCCGGCAGATGGGGGCTCGTCTGGAGGGCAGGGGACGGAAGGGAAGTAGCAGCCACGGGACCAGAGCGCCTCACCCTCCCGCAAGGTGAGAAGGCTGGAGCCAGGTTCCGCCTGCAGCTCGGACCCGCCCCGTGACCGCAACCCAAAGATCATCTGGGGCTGAAGGGGTCAGTCTTGCCCCCCTAGGGTGGCCTTCCTGGCCCACAGCCATCCTGCCTGCCCCGACGTGCCCGTTCTCCAGCCCTGACACAGCCCCGCCCCCTGGATCCCCAGCTTCCCGGTGCCCCTTCCAGACTCCCGAGTCCCATGGGGAGAGCCTCTGTAGTTACTAGTAAACATGGCACGGTTTCCTTGAATCCGTGTTGGTCCTGCCGTCATCAGGGAGAAGCAAGAGGCTGGAGTCTTGAATTCAGTGTCAGGAATTCAGGGGCTTGTCCCAGTGACCAGAGGTGCGGCCCACCCTGAGCTCTGGGGAGGGGGCTTCTGGCACACCCCTGTTGGGAGGGTACAGTGCACATTTCCTGGGGCGGGGGGATGGGCCCCGCAAGACTGACATTGACAAGCTGCAAGGCCCAGGAGCTGCACAGGCCCCTGGTCAGCCAGCCCGTGTCAGGGCCAGACGCAGGGCCACACCAGGATCCAAGGCTCCAAAGACCCTGATCTGGGGGAGTGACCAAGGAGTGTGCAGGCCAGGAACGGACCAGGATGCTCCTCCCCTCCCCCGCTGCCCTCCCTCCTCACCTTCCTGGCCCTTCTCTACCCCCTTACACTGTCCTGTGGCCTGAGCCCGGCCCTCCCCCCCGCCCCAACCAGAGAGTGATTCATCGCTCATCCCTGCTCCGTGGGCCTCCTGACCCCAAGGTCGCAGGTGCCCGAGGCTGCTGGGAGGGGGCCGACCAGGAAGGGGGGGGCACCTGTCACACCAGAGTGGGGTTTCCTGGGCCGGGACCAGGCAGGGGGGAGGGGTAGTCCCCAACAAAGGCACGGGCTGTGCTCTGAGAGGCAGCTGGAGCAGGGGGACTCAGGAAACTGCTGGCCTAGAGGAAGGAGAGTTTCTCAGAGAACACAGCTGTGCCCCTGTGATTCAAAATGTCCCAAATGCACTGCCCCGTGGGCTCTCAGCAGATCCAGAGCCGGTCCCCCTCACCTGAACCCAGAAAAGGACACTGTGATTTGGCTAAAATGCAGCATGGGAGGGCTGCTGGGCCCAGACCCAGGGACCCCGACAGGCAGGGCCTCTGTGCGGGGTCTGCCTGCCATGGGGGGTGGCGGCGGGACTCGCCCAGGCTGTGAGGCTGTGTGCTCCTGGGAGGGGCCGGGCGGCTTAAACAACAGAACCCCACTCCCTCTCCGTCTGGAGGGCCAGAGTCCAAGATGAAGTTGTCGGCAGGGCTGCTTCCCTGACCTTTCCGTGTCCCGTCCAGCTTCTGGTGGCTGCAGGTGGCCCCCGGTGCAGCCCACAGCCCTCAGTCTCTGGCGCTCTGCTTCCCTTACAAGGACGCCAGTCACTGCATTGAGGGCCACCCGACCCAGGGTGACCCCATCTTCACTAGTGACATCGGCAGAGACCCTGTTTCCAAGTGAGGTTCCGGGACGTGAGTTTGGGGGACCCTGTGCGACTCACTACAGCTCCCAAGAGGAGGAGAGAGAAGGATGGAGAGATGGGGAAGGGACACGAGGAGGGTTAGGAGACGGCAGAGACAGCGGGCAGGGTGGGTGAGGGGGAGGGTGGGGACCTGGGCACCGGCCTGCAGCTGCGCTGAGGTCCAGACCCGAAGGCACGGCCCAGCGGCCACCGCTCCTTTGTCCCGTGTGACAGCCGCGCACGGTTACGGCCCTCTTCATGCCTCCACTGCAAGGGGTACCCACTACAAGCTGGGCCCGGCGGGCGAACCCCAGCCCTCGCCCCCGAGCGGGCCGGGTCCTGCCCCTGCCCCTGCAGGAGCGTCCTCGTGGGGCATCACAGCAGGGACCACGATTCCCTTTGCACGGGCACTGGCCCTGGCACCCCAGGTCGTCCTCACCGTGATCCCCACTCCTGGCCAGTCTCCTGCAGTCGGCACCGAGCCCACAAGGGTGGCTAAGGAGGCTGGCACAGCCTAGGGAGGGGCAGGCCCGCACCTTGCTCTGGGCCTTCCTTGGGACCTGTGCCCCCGGCCCGCTGGGTCGGGGCCCTTCAGGTGGGTGGGCAGCCCCCCAGGACATGCACTTGGACGTGGCCCTGCTGCAAAGGATGCTGGGAAACGGAGTCTTTGATCTCAGGAGGCCGCAGGGGTCAGGCCACCAGGATCAGGCTGGAGGAAGCTGAGGGTGAGGACAGGCAGGGCGGGGGGGTCCTTCTAAGTGGCTGACCCTGGAGGAGTGACAGGGAAGATGCAGCCGTGGCCAAGGCGGCTGACGAGGGACCGTGAGAGTGACGGGGCTCAGGCTCGGGAGGACCTCGGCCCAGCAAATCCTCTTTAACCCCAAATGCCAGGCACTGTGTCCTCAGTGGCTCCCGCCCCTCCCACCTCGGCCAGGGCCAGGGTCACTGCAGACCCCCTGCCCTACAAGGCCCGGTGCCTGTGGAGGCCAGCCTCTACCCGGACCCAGACAGAAATGTCACCATCGGGATTCCACTGCAGACTCCAAAATCAAGAGGCTTCGGAGCCACTCGTTAGTTTTTTAGGGGAAAAAGTTACTTTAAAAAAAAAAACAAAAAAAAACACCACTGCCTAAAAAACAGGAGTGAGGTATGAATTGCAGAGCCTGGATGCTGACCAAGTTTTTACTTAATTGTGAGCGAAGCACAGCACGGGAGGAGAGGGCAGCACGCCAGCATCCCAGAGAGCAGACCCCGCCGCGCAGAGCACGCTCGGGTCTGCTGTGTCCGGACCTGGAAGACACAGCAGTTCCTGCCCTGAAAGTGGTGCCGTCTGCGGGAGGGACCCCCGGCCTCAGCAACAGCTTGAGGGCCGCTCCTGTGGAGACTCGGTCAGGCAGCATGACACACAAGACGGGGGGCAGCTGCAGCCAGAGCATAGGAAGGCACGGGCCCCTGACGTCTCAGCCCGCCCGGGAGCCTCGCACCTGAGTCGCCGGGGACTTTCCACCTCTGCCCCCAACCGCTGGACACGTCGGGGCTGTGTGCACAGAAGCGTGTAGCACCTGAGACATCTTCCGTTTATACCCACGTCTGCGATCGTAACCTTGGAACCTTCTACTTTTGTTAAGTGATTGGGTTCTCTGATCATCTTCCAATGAAACCTCCAAATCTGAAAAAGAAACTCACTTCCTGGGTGTCTAAGCAGACCCCTTTGGGAAGGAAAAGTGTTCACGTCAGTGTGTGGATTTAGTGTGTCCTTTTTGGGGGGCCAGGTGGGAACGGGTAGGTGAAGGGGGGAAGGGGGAAGAGCTGGCCAGGGTCAGGGGATGTTGACGGGAGAACCTGCACTTTGTGCTTTGGAGGACGGCAAAATCTCCCCAACTTGGGAGGGATTATTTATAAACCATTACTTAATGATGGGATAAACCTGGGAATCCCTCACCCTCTATAATAAAATAAAGCATCAAGCAGAAAGTAGTGGTAACAGGGCTTCCCTGGTGGCGCAGTGGTTGAGAGTCCGCCTGCCAATGCAGGGGATGCATGTTCGGGCCCTGGTCTGGGAGGATCCCACAGGCCGTGGAGCAAGTAAGCCCGTGCACCACAACTACTGAGCCTGCGTTCTAGAGCCCACGAGCCACAACTACTGAGCCCGCATGTCACAACTACTGAGGCCTGCCCGTCTAGAGCCCGTGCTCCGCAATAAGAGAGGCCGCCGCGATGAGAAGCCCGCGCACCACAACCAAGAGTGACTTCCGCTGGCCGCAACTAGAGAAAGCCCATGCACAGCAACGAAGACCCAACACCGCCAAAAATAAAAAATATATATTTTTTTAAAAAGTAGTGGTAACGTATTGTGACAAAGGGCACTGAAAAAAGCTGTTAACTACAAGGTCCCAGGTCTGGGAAAGGCTCCTGGCTGTAGATGAGAGGCCCACAGTTCGGGCTGGGGCATCCCACGGCCAGAGGGAAACCTCATACTCAGAGGGAGACCCCACAGCCAGAGGGGGACCTGCCATGTACTGAAGAAGGCATGATCCTGCATTGTTTTTCATTGGCAAGAGTCATGACACAGAATCAGACTTAGTGACTTTGACTTTAGCAAGACGTTCCTGGAAGGACTTTGTGGAGGGGACTGCTGGCTGGCGCCCTGGCCCTGGCAGTGGATTTGGTGCCGTCCTTCTTGGGGACAGTGGCCCTGTCCACGGGGCGAGTGGGTGCCATGTGGGCATCTGCTCCAGGCGGGGTCTGGGCTTCGGGGTTGACAGATGGTGGGTCACGGGGGCAGGTCTGCACCAGGCTGTAACCATCATGCACACCTGCCTGGGCCCGAGGCATCCCTGACAATCGCCGGCCCGCAGGCTGGGAGAATCTCAATAAAGCTCAGCCCGGGTAGAGGCAAAGCAACAGACTTGGTTGAAATTACTTCCCAAACTTCCTGTCTGCCTTTAGCACCTAAAAAAGGAAGTGACACTTTCGTAGTCAAGAAGCCAAGTCAGAAAGGACCCTCTTACATGTGCAGCGCTCCCAAAGCTAGCCTGGCACTCCTCCCAGAACCGGGAGAATGGCGGGCAGTCCCTGGTTCCCAGAAGGTGTGAGGGCAGCTCTGCGGCCACAGTGAGGGGCCTGGGTCTGGGATGGGCCAGCCGGGCCCCTCCACCGGGGGCAGTGCTGCCCTCTGCCCACCCGCCCACCCAGGGCTCTGTGAGGACCAATGAGAAAGAGCTTGTGATGCTCAGGAAAGTGACAGGATGCTGTTAGGATGTTAGGTCTGCGTTTACGATTATACGGTCCTCCTCCTCCAGGGAGACGGGGTGGGGGGCTGCAGTCTCTGGGGGGGCAACACTGTCAGATACCGGGGGGACGGGGAGAGCGGGAGCCTGTCTGCCCCAGTGTCCAGCTGTCCTCAGGCTGGGCTGTGACAGCTCCACCCTGGGGGAGGGACCACCAGGCCCGGCCACCGAGGCAGACCCTCTGGTCAGAGCTGGGGCAGCCTTTCTGCCAGGTGGGCTCAACGCCACACACGCAGCTCAGCGCTGCCCGCATCCGGTGCCCAGATCTGCCAGTTCCAGCTCTAAGCCGTCCGGTTCCCCCTTGGCCTCGCTCCAGGGGCTTCCCAGGGAGGCTGCAAGGTGTCTGATGAGAAGGTGGGCCATGGGGTTGGGGGAAGGGCGGCTCGTCCCTCCCAGACCTCCGCTGAAGTCCTTCAGAGGAAGTGGGTCTGGCCCAAGTACAGTCCGTCAGGATGTGCAGCCTGGACGCTCCAGGGTCCATCCCTCAGGCCACAGGGTCCCTGGAGCCCTGGGCTTGTCAGCAGGTGCAGATCACCGATTACCTGCAGATGTGCATGCCTAGGCAGGTAGGTCAGGGAGGCAAATGCAGGCATGAAGCAGACACGGAGATTAAGGTGTAGATGGGAAACCACGGTGGATGGAAAGGTGTGATTAGATACGTACACAAACTAGTTTTAAATTGTTTGTATCAAATTCCAAAACGCCTGCAATTTTTTTCTGAAACAATTCCGGACTAGTTGGACTCCACTAGACTCTCGGGCTGACCTCCTGGTTTCACCCCGTAAAGAAGAGATCAGGCTCCTTTGTTCAGACAAGAACACCTGGGGGGACCTCGGATCACAGGACCATGCCTGGCTCTTCCCTCCCCTCTGGGTTCAGCCAGTGGGCGTGGGGGCAGGAGAGCAGAAGGACGGGCGTCTCCCCCAGCTCCCTCGCAAGGGGTCAGGCTGTGCCCCGGTCCAGGCCTCCAGCAGGGTGGTGGCCACTCTGCAGGTGCTCACCCAGAGGGCAGAGCCCGTCACGCTCTGTCGCCTGTGTGCATGGCCCCCAGCCTTGTGTCTTCCTAAAGCCACACCGTGACTAGCGAGCATTTGCATGGCACGGAAGTCACAGCTTCCTAATAACATTGTCATGCAAGTGGGACACGCATGATTGCTGCTTCCCGGGGGAGGCCGAGCGTGACCCACCGCCCATCACAGTGCTGAAGGCAGAATCTTCCGATGCCATAGTCTAGCCTCTTCCTGCTGTGCCCAAGACGCCCCTGCTGCACCATCTGGGCTGCTGGGTGTCCCCCAGTGGGTTAGATTTCGGGTACACACCCCAGGTCCCATTAAGGCTGCCTGGGAGCTTTCAGCAAAGTTGCAAACTGGGCCAATTACACCGGAAGGCCTGGGCTGGGCCGCAGGCTAAGAATCGCTGCTGCCGATGCCCCAGGAAACCTGGCTCCCGGGATTGGGCAACGCAGCTCACCATGGCTCCCGCCTCCTAATTTTACAGAAAGAAGACAAGGCCTGGGGGGCTTGCGAGCAAGCCAGTGACTGAGCTGGCCCGAGAACAGGGCCGCCCCCAGCCGAGACAAGCAAGGCACCGGGGCACAAAAAATCCAAGGTGGGCTCACCCACGGACCCGAGGCTGCGCACTTGAACCTGCGTGTGCCTTCCTCCTGCAGCTGGGCTCTCTGGGCACCAGAGACCCCAGGCGGTGGGAAACAGTCTTAAACATTCAGTAAGTTTGCAGCCTGTTGTGATAGGGCTGGTAGCTTGCAAATAACTGCAGGGAGAAGCCAGGCGCACACATGCGGGCTGGGGTAGGGCAGGCTCCCGGGTCTCTGATGCCCGCTCTGAGCTCAGGACCCTCCCCCAGATTAGTTATCTGGATCCTTGCATTTCCTGTCCTGTTGTCCTACCCGGTGAAGTGCTGTTCTGTCCCCCAAAATCCCCAGAACAAACTGGCCGAGGGCACTTTCCCTAAACAACGCCCCTCTGCATGGGGCCCATCATTTATTTGCCAAATCCAGGAAGAGATTGTCGGTGTCCTTTCTTTTTTAAAGACTGTTGAGTGCCTGCAGACCTTCGCTCACAGCCTCTCCCCTGGGAAGTCCCCAGAGACGGCATTCTTTGCTCAAGAAACGGTCCTCAGCTCCTGGACATCGCTTCTGTGGCTTGATTTGCAGCAGCTCCTTTCGATTAAGGGAATTTCCATCTGTTGGTTAAAAACACTTTTTTAACGGCCTCTATTTTTAACACTGAGGTTTCTCAGCCTCGGCCCCCTGTTTGTCTGGTGAGGCTCACGCTCCCAGATATTTCTCTTCTCGTGCAGCTGGTCCCCTGCAGCACTCTGGGTGCCGGGCCGGCGCCAGTTCTGTTCATGTGCTCATCCATCCATCCAGGGTCACTCATTCAGCCCCACCCCAACCCCCAGGAGGGGACGTGCTCACGGAGAGCCGTGTAGGGGGCAGGAACCGTTCCAGGCATCAGGTCATAGGTGAGCCGCACAGAAGTCAGGTAAACATGACGACACGGAGAGATCAGAGCTCTAGAGGGAATAAAAGAGGAGACGGGGTTGAGGGGCCACGTCTTAGAGTTCTACAGGGGTTTCTTTCTTTTTATTTTATTTTATTTTATTTATTTATTTTTATTTTTGGCTGCGTTGGGTCTTCATTGCTGCGCACGGGCTTTCTCTAGTTGTGTCTGGTGGGAGGAGGGAGTTCTGAGGATTTCCCAGGCTGGTCAGGAGCTTGGGGAACATTCTTCCAGAATCTGCTTCCAGGTGATGACTCATGATGTGCTCTGACACAGCTGATGCCCCTGTGCTTCAGCCGGAGAAAGGCCTGGAAATGACCTGTCAGTGCCCTTGGCTTTCAGAGGTCCCAGTGGCCACGTCAGGTGTCCACGTGCAAGTGTTGGGGTCCTCTTCTGTGGTTCTGACCCCCAGGGACCATCTCTGAGGCTTTGACACCCCTGGGGCTCTGCTCTGTGGTCCTAAACCCCCCAGGGCCCATCTCTGTGGTCCTGACCCCCACCCCCAGTGCCCTTCTCTGTGGTCCTGACCCCCCCCCCGCAGGGCTCTGCTCTGTGGTCCTGACCCCCCAGGGCCCTGCTCTGTGGTGATGGAACAAGCCAGACATTTATCTTCTGACCTGGAGGTACGTGAGAAAGCAAGATTTAGAATAAGGAGCCCAGAATAACCCCGTAAGAACAGCCCTGCCTGTGGACCCAGGGAGACTTGCACCTGTGCGAGCAGACGGGCATGGGAGGGACATGCAGGAGAACACCTGCATGGGGACATCGTCCAGATTAACCTCCCGAGGCTGGGCCTTCATCCCTTCCTCCCTGGTCAGCTTCACACACCTTCCAGCCACACAGCTGTGTTAGGGGCCCCCGTCCCAGACCTGCAGGGCTCCGTGCCCCCTGCTCCCTGCACGCCCCCCTCCAGGGGCTCAGGCCATCCCTGGCCTCTAAGAGACCCTGTTCTCACCCACCACGGGCTTCCCCCCAGAGCGTCCCTCCCCTGTCTGGCCTCTGCTCCCCTCCTGTGCCCACCAGCTCCGAGGCCCCATGTCCCTGTGGAGCCTTCCCCGCAGCTCCAGTGGGGACTGATGTGACAGGAGCCCAGCTCCTCAACAGGAGGCAGAAAGGCCATGTGGGCCCCGTGGGTCCCCAGGCCTGGCACCCCCATGGGGCTCTGATGCGCCAGGCTGACACCTTCGCCCTCTGTGGTCCACTCGGAGGCCGTGCACCCCAGGAAGGAGGGCGGGAGGCCCCCCAGAGGGGCCGGGAGCAACGTCTCCAGGGGAGGGAGAAGGAGGCGGACGCAGACGGCGGGCCCACGGTGCAGGGCTGGAAAGAGAGCAGAGCGGGCTCGCGGGTGTGCTGCAGCGGCCGGTCACGGACGGGGCGTGGCCACTGCACAGACCGGGCAGCGGACGCAAGACAAACCCAGTCTGAGGAAGTCAGCGCATCTCTAGTCCAGAGCAGGGCTCCCACGCAGCACCCTGGACGTTTGGGGTCACGTCGCTCCGTCCCGGGCCCTGCGGCTGCTGAGCGGCACCACCCTGGCACCACCCACCGCCTGGCAGTGACAACCCAAAATGCCTTCAGACGTTGCAGGTCAAAGTCACGCCAGGTGAGAACCCTGGTGTCCACCGAGCCGCATCCCCAGACAACGACCGTGTCTGAGCCGCCTGCCCCCGGGGTCCGAGTCAGTGGTCCGGCCGCCGGTGGGGGTGACGCTGGCCGCACGCTGTGCAGAGCAGACGCAGCCGCCTCCCTGACCCCAAGCCGGCGCTGGGGACAGACACGCCGGTGAACGAGCCGGTGAAAGAAGAACGAAAGAGAGGCCAGAGGAGATGCTATGTCACCCCAGCCCTGGCCCCCCTGCCCTGGAGGTGAGGTCACCGTCCCACTTTGGAAAACCCCTCCAGAAAAGTCGAGGGCAAGAGCAGGTGTGCGTTTATGCTCGGGAGGAACCAGAGACAAGGGAGATGCACCAACGCTTGGGCGGCCACCTGCAGCGGGGTGAGAGGACCCTCTCTGCACAGATGGAGGGCTCCGAGCCCAGCTGGTCCCCTTGCGCCCAGGGCGCCTTGCTGCGCTGCTGAGTCTCTGGGCCAGCAGCTGGGGAGTGAGTGGGGTGGGCCCAGGACAGAGCCAGCCTCGGGAGAGGGCAGAGGTCACCACAGTGTCCCCGTCGCCCACAGAGCCATCCTGAGCCCAGCCTCCACCGACGGCCGCTAGGGTTACTATTACTGCCTTTGTTGTCATCTTTCCCTTATTGATTTCAACAGCCTGGGCTGTAGAGCTGGCATTTGGGTGGGGGGACATGGAAGGAGGGAAGGGGAGGCAGCAGGGCTGTGGGGCGGTGTGCTGGTGGAAGTGGCTGGAGACGGCAGCTACCTGCTCGGCCTGGGCTGAGCCGGGGCAGCGGCCTGCGGTTCGCGGCCCGGGGCTCCAGCTGCGACGTCCCCGCACTGCCACCAAGGGGGCCCCGGGGACACAGAGCCTCCAGGTTCTGGTGGGGACGCAGACCTGCCCTCGGCCCTCAGCGTGGCCCTGGGCCGGGGGGCCTGGTGCAGCCCGAGGAGCCTCAACGCCAACCTCACCCGCCAGGCCGCCCCATTAGGAAGCCAGCCGGTCCCGCCAAGCTGGCACCCGACGCCCGTCCAAGCCATTTCCTGAGGCTCCCGTGTGTGTCTCCTCCTCAAGGCCCCACAACCAGGGCCTCACCAGACCCCAGCAGGCCTGCTTGGGGGTCATTTTCTTCTGGTTCCAAAGCTGATGTGCCTTGTGGGGTTAAAGCCACTTTGACTTAGTTTTTTATTTTCCTCAATCACGAGTAAACGATGGGGCAGGTGCTCAGATCAGCAGCCAAGAGACTCGTTTCACATCCAGAAGCTTCTATTTTGCCATCCCTATATCATTCGTGTAAAAGATAATCTTCAAAAAGAGGCAAAATCGTGACTCTCAAGCAGGTTCAAAATGAATGCACGTTAAAGATTTTATTTAACTCAGTTTAGCAAAGGAACTGGTAAGGTGGTCCAGCCAGTTCAAAGGAGAGTGAAAAAGCATCAATTTACAGGGAGAAAAGGAATGGACGGAGCCACGGATGGGGTGGAGGGAAGTCGACTGGCTCCGAGTTCATCTGCATGCCGACTGGTCTCCGGGGCACAGACTGACAGCTTAAAACAGCAGAGATTTGCTCTCTCACAGTTCCCGAGGCCAGAGTCCTATCAAGGTGTCACAGGTTGACTCCTTCTGGAGGCTCTGGGGGGATCCTTCCTTGCCTCTTCCAGCGTCTGACGGTTACCAGTAATCCCTGGTGTTCCCGGTCCTGTAAATACAGCGCTGCAGTCGCCGCCTCCATCTTCCCATGGCTTCTCCCTCTGTGTTCACGTGCCTCAAATCTCCTTTTCCTTTCTCCTGCGAAGACCACAGTCATGGCATTTAGGGTCCACCCTAAACCAGGATGATCTGATGCCAAGATCCTTACCTGATTACATCTGCAAAGACTATTCCCAAATCAGGTCACATGCGTGGGTACCAGGGCTTAGGGCGTGAACATATCTTTTTGGGGGCACCATGCAACCCACTGTCTATAAATAAGACTTACCTGTATTGCTATCAGTTATCTAATGTTTACAGAGGCAATAAGAGACTAGACTCAGAAACCCCAGAAGAAGTCATTGCCCCTCGTCTCTGAATCTCTGTTGCTTTTCCAAATTTCCTTACACTTGGTCCTCAGAAATCATTTCTAGGCTCCCAGAATGACAGATGTGTTTTTTATGCCCTTTGGTCATCAGGGGCTGCAGGCACGGGACCTGGAGGACCTGGTAGGCTGTGTTGTGAACAGGGGGTCTGAGGGTCCGAGGGACCCACCTTGAAAACCCAAACCACCACCACGCAACCCCGACCTTCTGCCCTCTCCTCCTCCCCTTCCTGCAGTTCCTTCAGCTGGCCGAGGGCACGCCTGCCTCAGGGCCTTTGCACTTGCTGCTTCCTCTCCTAAGGGGTCGGCAGGCACACGCCGCTCACTTCAGTTGTTTCTGCTCAGAGAGACCCACTCTCCCCCTGCACCGCACTCATGGCCGCTCTGCTCTGTACTTGCCTCAGGCCCGAGCTCCGGGACTCTGTCCTCTCCACCCCGTGTCCCCAGCGCCCAGGACAGTGCCTGTCCCGTAGCCGTCACCGTCAACACCTGTGGAAGGATGAGGGGCCACCCTCGCTCTGGGCCTGGGAGGGGAAGTGGCTCCCTCCTCGCCTCCCCCTCCCCCATCCCGGGTCATCTCAGTTGCAGACCCGCCCGCCCTCAGGCCCCGTGGGGGCCAGCCCACTCACCCTGGTGAGCGGACGACTGCCCTGCCCTCCCTCTGCAGCATCTCTGAGGCTGCTCCCCGCTGGCCTGGGGACCAGGAAGCAGACAGGACGAAGTCCCAGTCCTCCCGGGGCCTGGGTGGAGAGTGGAGAGGTTGGGAGGAGGAGGGGACGGACAGCCCAGCAGGGACACACAGGACGCAGCCCCTGGCTGGCGGGTGGTTGGGGGCAGCAGGTGTATTTCCAGCCCAAGGGGTGAGGCCACCACAGGTGGAGGAGGAGGTGAGAGAGGACCCGCCCTCACTTAGAGGTGGGGAGGAGGGTCAGCGAGGCGCAGCGTAGGGCAGCGCCGGCCGAGAGGGCGACCCTTCCTCACCCTGCTCAGCATGTATTCATGCGCAGCCTGCCCGGCTCCCCCGGGAGAGGGGCCTGCTTGGGCGTTTCTCAGCTGTGGACACATCCCAAAAGCATCTGCTCTTTCTTCTTCCTTGACATCCTAGAGTTTTGAAAATCCTCAGTGGTTTTTGCCTCCTGTGCCGTGGGGAGAAGGTTTGGCCAAAGCGTTAAGGGGACCCAGGGCACAGCCCCAAGGGACAGGAGACGCTCGGTGGATGCCGGCACGACACCCCCGCCCCCCACCAGGGATCTTCACTCCCAGACCCCTGCTTTGCCAGGCTCCCAAGGTGGGCTGGGCAGGGGTGGCAGGGGGCAACAGTCCTGGCCTGGGTGGCTGTCTGAGGAGCAAAATGAACCCCTGACACAGTCTGCCTGCATTCAGGAATTTAGAGGGCCCCCAGCACGAGGTCAGTACCTCCCCCTGGATCCTTATCGTCTCGTTCTTGGAGACAGCAGACAACCAAGGGTCATCTGGTGACATAAAAGAGAGACCAAGACACAGAGGAAAATAAAGATGCTGAGGGAAACAGGTAAGTCAAGGAAGGAGGAGAACTTACCAAAGTCGAGCAGCCAGCTGCTAACGTCCTCAGAGAAGACGTTGCCTCCATAAACCAGGACTGAGTGCAAGAAAAAGCTTCTCGGAAACTAAAATAAAAGCACTACTGAAAATTCAAGGGGTTGGAGATAAAGATGAAGTCTCTCTGAAAGCAGCAAAGGAAGACAGGAAATAAGAAAGAAAGGACAGGAGACAGTGAGGCTCCATCGAAGAGGTCGGATGCACAATGACCCGAAACTCTGGCCAGGGAAGCCAGAGGAAAATGGGTGAGGAGGCTGCCAAAGGTGTAACAGAAGAGACTTTCTCCAGCTGAAGGGATGTGAGCTTCCAGGCTGCAAGGATCCACTTGAGCGTCCAACAAAATGAATGATAACAATAATAAACCCCCCATCAGATGCACCATCGTGAATTTCAGAATATCAAGGGGGAAAAGGAGGTCCTGGAAGATTTCTGAGAAACAGAGTACACGTCACCCACAGAGAGCGAGGACGGACTGCCTGCAGCTCGAGAGGCTGGAAGGCAGCAGGGCAGTTCCTCTGGATGCCGGCAGGAGTTATTTTTGCTGAGAATTCATTCACTGACCAAACTATCCATCAAGCGTGAGAGTGGATAGGGCCGTTTTTAGGCATGTAAACACCCAGAAAATGTACTGCCCACACACCCTTTCGTAGGACACTCCTTGAGGACACACTTCAGCAAAATGAGGAGATAAATCAAGAAAGGAAAAGACGTGGGTCCCTAAAACAGTCTCTCCAACTCATGGGGACAGTGTCGGGAAATCCAGGAAAATCCTTTCAGCAGGTCTGGAGAGCAGCCCGTCCAGCGTGGAGCAGGAGGGTGGGGGCTCTGGAAGGAAATCCCGGGGGAGTGTGATAGGACACGTGAGGTTATGGGTTGAGTTGTGTCCCCCAGAAAGATATGTGTAAGTCCTAATCCCTGGTACCTGTGACTGCGACTTTATTTGGAAATTAGGGTCTTTGCAGATATAATCAAATTAAGGTGAGGTGATACAGGGTCGGAGTGGGCCCTAATCCAATATGCCTGGTGTCCTTATAAGAAGAGGACAGACAGACACAGAGAGAATGCCATGGGACCACTAAGGCAGAGATTGAGGTGATATGGCTTCAAGCCAAGGAACTCCAAGGATTGTCAGCGACTGTCAGAAGCTGCAAGAGACAAGGAAGGATCCTCCCCCAGAGGCTTTGCAGAGAGAGCATGGCCCTGCCGACCCCTTGATTTTGGACTTCTGGCCTCCTTAACTGTGAAAGAATAAATTTCTGTTGTGTGAAGGCACCCAGTTTGTGTACTTTGTTTCAGCAGCCACAGGAAACTAACACACCTGACATGATGGAGAGTTGGAAATAAATGAGGATATGATTAAAACAGTGTAAGGAAAAAAACAAAGGCATGTAGAAAGGCCAGGAAAAACATAGAGCAGTATCAGAAAAGAAGTGTAATCATAGTATACCACTGGCCTTTGCTATAAGCACTATTTTCAATCAAAATAACACAAACATTATTTATTGATTAAAAATCATGACATTGAGAGGATAAGGAGGAGAAATTAGGGTGCAGAAGGGCTAAAATATAATCATTCACAGCAAGAAGCCAACAAATCAGTCTAAAAATTGTAAGCCAAGAAGTAGCAGTATGGACCTGGGTTTCCCTCTCTGCTGTGACAACCCCTTCCCCACTGCCCTCCCCTCCCCATCCTACTGACTGGCAGAATGGGCTATGCCATGGCTGACCCTCTGGGGTCCCTAGAGTCAAAGAGTCATACCATGAAAAAATATGACATTGACTATCTCAGGCCACAAATAAGGCGTTACTTCTCCAATGAATTGATCAGGAGCATGCGGCAAAGTTTTATTTCTATTTGGCCAGGAAGAGAACCAGTTCCATAAAAGCTTGTACGTGGATTCTTCTTGCCAGAGATATTTTAGAGAAAAGAAAAAAGATGGTTGGCTGATTGCTGTTAGACTAAGTTTTAAATAAATATATACGTAAAAGCATCCCACAAAGCTCAGGGTCCTTCAGTTCCCGGGCAGACCAATGATTCGGGTGGAGTAAATCTAACTTCTCAGAGAGGGGTCTCCAGCCCATCAAAATCACTCAGAAACATGCTCAAGCATTTTGTCAGGAGTGCCAGTCTCTCCCTAGAAGGGATCCAAAGGACATCACACAAAATAACACTCTGCCCCAGACCTGGTCTGGGAACATCTTCTTTCCCAACAGTCTATGTGGGATTTTAATATTTGTTTTAGAAACCAACATAGATTAATTTTATTTTCTTGTAAGAAGCAGCAGGAATGGTAACAATTAAACCCAGTCTTACCACAAAGAACAGCATTCCAAAGGAATTTCACATTCCAAAAAAAAAAAAAAAACAACAAAGTAGAACTTTTGTGTACTTTGTTCCATCTCATAAACAGCCTCAGCCCTTGGTGCTGATCAAATCACTCCCAGCTGTGAGTGGGACGCTGGCCGGTCCTGAGGAACCCCTCGATGATGGGGGTCCTGCGAAGTTTAGAGAGAATGACAGTGTGACAGATCTGGGTGCCTCTTCGAGGTGTCGACCCCAATGGTTCAGACGCAGGGTGCAAAGCAGCCTGCATCGTGCTGGTTTCATTTTAGGGGCTCCCCAAACCCCAGTGGTGTGGGGGCAGACGGGAGGGAAAGCGGGGCTGGTCCCCCTTCAAACTCTCCCACCCCCACTGGGCCTCAGGTTGTTCCTGGAGTGACCAGGCTTCCACAGCAGAAGCCAGCTGCAGCCTGTTTTCCCTGGACACTTGGAAGCCAGCTGCCGGGGTCTGGATAGACGTGTTGTGCTGCGGCTGCCAGCAAGAACACAATGCTGAAACTTCCCTAATAATGCAACTAAGATGAAAGTCATCTGACTCTTTTAAGTGGCAAAATAAACATCAGTGTCAAGGTTCTGGACCGAGGCCACTCCATTTGTTAAGATGTACTTGCAGCTGTTTATTATTATTAAACAATTATGTCTCATTTTTAATTTGGTTTTTCTTAAATGCAGTCTTGTTATGCCAGTTTCTGTAACCACTACACAAATGTCTTCAATCATGCTGCTTAAGAATGTTTTATGGGTATTTTGATAACAAGAGCATATTAGTTTCCTAATAAATTACCGCCACTGAGTGGCTTAAGACAACACGAATTTACTATCTATTGCAGATACAGAGGTCAGGGGTCAACCTCAGTGGGCTGGATCGATGTGTGGAGGCTACATTCCTTGGGGGGGGGGCGGGGAGGGCACAGGGTAGGGTCATTTCCTGCCTTTTCCAGCTCCCGCAGGCGCCTGCCTGTCCTTGGCTTGTGGCTTCCTTCTCCATCTTGAAAGACGCAGCGTCACGTTTTCTGCCCTCTCTGGTCTGTTTCCATCATCACTTCTCTCTCTGACCTTTCCGCCTCCTGATAAGGATAATCTCCCGTCTCAAGAACCCTAATTTAATCCCATCTGCGAAGCCCCTTTTACTCTGCTAGGTGACATAGTCACAGGTTCCGGAGATTAAGATGTGAACGCCTCTGGGGAACCACGATTCAGGGCATCTCAACTAGATTTTGTGCAAGTTTGCAGCAAAGCTTTCCAGTTACATAGGGGAGTATTTGACAGTGAAAAAAATACAAAGAACAGCAGAGATGACCCTCAGAGAAGAGCTAGACGTGGTCATCTCAGTGGGCCAGCCCCAGAGGGGGAGGGGTGGGAACAGAGAGTGTCTTGTACATTCCAGATTTGTTTGTTTGTTTTACTAAGTGCAGTTATTATAAAATAATATTTCTTCAATTACAAAAAAGAATGAATGCTATGTCCCCCTTTTCCCAGGACGCTGGCAGTCGGAGGAGATGCGCCTACATGTGATGCACTGAGATACATGTGACCGTGCAGTGGAGGAGCTGGTACCCAGGGCCAGGTGAACCCCGGGGGACGAGGGGCCAGGACAGAGGGGGCTCTCTAGGCTGGTGGCCTTCAAACTGGGGGCACAGAAGTGCTGAACTCTTTCCCGGGGACACAAGGAGGGGACCAGGTGCCGGAGCTTCAACATCCCTGTGTTCCCTTCTGGAGTCAGCTCACAGGGGGCCCTGCCCCGGCATCCCTGGTGGCCTGCACACGTCCCCAGGGGTTCTGGGGTGACCCCGAGTGAGGGGGCAGGAGGGGAGGCGATGCTCTGGGCCCCCCAACTGTGGTCAGGGAGCCAGCCCCTGGGGGACCCCAACACTGACTCTCCAAGTTCAGAGGTGCCCACCTTCTCGGCTGATCCCAACACCCCTCCGAGGGTGTGACACGGGGGGACGAAAAGCACCCAGACGCCGACGGTTCAGGCAAGGCTCTGACCTGTGAGTGGGTGGGACAGCTTCCCGCACGGCCGCGTCTTCACGCCACCCTGGGCAGAAGTAGCGTTTCCTTGTCCGGAAGAAGCAAGCTGCTTCCCAGCCGGGTCCCCACCCGCAGGATGTGACACCTGCCCCCTCGTCTGCTGAAAACACGGGAAAGCTGACCTCTGGGCTGATGGGGTCAGTCATGCTACCTGATTCACACCGGATCCTTGTTTGATAACTGATGAGCATGGAGTCCAGTTCACCCCCGGCACACACACACGGGCACGCACACGCACGCTCCTTCACGGGCTCACACGCGAGCTCTCACACACACACACCCCTCACCAGGAGCACCATGCCTGGGGCAGCCCCCCGCTTCACAAAGAGCCCACCCTTTAGCCACACATGACATTGCGTTGCTGAAACACGGTGACAGAACAAAGCATGTTGACTCTCCATGTTCACGATTCATTGAGGAAGTTAATTCCGAGTGACCCTCATCTTGGCCCATACAACACACGCTGGCACTCAGTTAAAAGAATGGCCTCGGAGGTATTGTCTCAGTGTTGGTTTCTACAATATGTCAGATGCTACCACTTAAACTTAGGAGGAGAAATTTTAGTTGTTAGAGACTGAATTTCCCCATGGACCATGGCCAGACAACATAAAAGATGAAACTCTGACCCACAACCTGCAGCCACCTGCCCGGGTGGCCAAACCGCCATCTCCAGGACCAGCTGGGACGGGCCTGTGAGTCACAGCGGCTCAAGGCCAGACGGCGGTCATCTGCGAGTCCCGGAAGCCAGATAACAACCAGTAAAAATCAGCTGAGAACGGATAAGACTTGACCTGTGACCGCCAGCTTCCCTAATTTCTCTCCCTGCTTCCAACTCAGGACCAACGGGAGGGAGCAGATGTGCTCCGGGACAGCCAGGCAGCTCCTGGACACCCCCTGCCCCCCAGGCCCTCGGCGTCCCTAGGCTCCCCGACTCCCCCTTCCCAGCGCCAGGCCGCCCCCTCCGCTGCCTGCCCGCGAGTCCCTGCCCAGCACCCTGAATAAAGAGCCTTTGACTTGGATGGTCTTTGTCTGTTTCCTCAGCTGTTAACTTAAAAATGTACTGGGGGCCACAGAATTTCTCAAGACTCCTTTAGGGGCCTGTGAAGGACACTGGTCTGGGAAAGGGGGGGGAGGGGCAGTGCCGGCTGGGGAGGGGTCTGGAGGCCGCCTGAGACCACGTCGGTGGGGGGATGGTGGGGGGCAACACTGGAGACCCAGGGGCAGGTGAGCGGCAGCCCCGTGCACAGCCGGGTCAGCCTCAGCACCCAAATGTCACCCCATGGGCCATCGGGGACCGAGGGGCTCACAGAAGGTGAGAGGTGGGTGCCTGCAGAAGAGCGTGCTAGCTGCAGGTGGGGCCCAAGTGGACCTGCAGACACAGGAGGCAGCCACCTGCTGGGGCGGGGGGGGTTGCGCCTCACTCTGCCCCACCCCCCCAGGCTCACCCTACGGCCAAGGCAGGCCTCCCGTCCCCGGGGAGGCGGGTGCCCGTGGGTTAACTCCAGGCAAGTTTGCATCTTACCTGGTCAGAGTCCGGTCCAGTTCGTCGGCTCCACGCAGCCCCTGGGGTCCCAGGCTCCTCCCCTCTCATGGCTCTGCCCTCCTCGCACCCAGACTGGACTAGGAGGAGTTGGGGGCTCAGGCGGGGGAGGGCTTTAAGGCCAGGCCTGGGGGGGACACGTCACTTCTGCCTGGATGCCACCAGCTTGCACTCAGACCCGCACCTGACCGTGTGGGAGGCTGGGGCATGGATCAGCCCTGTTCCCAGAAGGAGGAGGACCAGCCTCGTACTCATGAAGGCCATCAGGGTCACAGGCGAGACAGAGAACACTTCTCCATCTCCAGCCCTGCCCCTTGGAACTCCCTGCTGGCCAGGATCAGATGATATGTCATCCCCAGAACCACCTCTCGTGTGTTTTCACTGGTCACTTGAGTTTGGATTCTGGGTCCTCCCTGCTCACCACCCCCTGCCATGTCACTAAGTACTGTGTCCTCCTCATTTATTTCATGGCCTCTGTCATGTGACATGTTGGTATCCTCTCTCAAAATAAATTTGGCATCTCAAATTCTACTGTTAGCTATTCTTTCCTTTGGGTTGTTGTAGTAGTCAGCGTTTGCTGCAGTAACAAACAGCCCCAGCAGCTCAGAGGCTTACGTTACAGTATGTGAGGACTGAGTCCACTCTAGCAGAGGGCTTGGCTGGTTCCAAGTGACTGCTTGTTCCAGGATCTCCTGGGACCTCTGTTGTCACCGTGGACGAGAGAGCAAGAGGGGAAGAACCGAACACGTGGACTATTCTGGCTCAGACATGACTACATCCACTGGCCTAAGCAAGTCGTGTGGTCAAGCTCAATGCCTGTGGGGTCAGGGAGACACTGACCACTGTGGGCGAGCAGTGCACTGGCCACACTCCCCTGTCCATCTTCCTTCAAGCCACATCCATGTCTCCCACAGCAGCGGGTGGATTAGGGTGTTGGTCACTCCTCCCTGCCCACTCCCCAGCAGAAAAGCATAAATGGGATGCATGGAAATGGGCCAGGGAGCAGGACGGAACAGGAAGGGGCAGGGGAGGGGAGGCAAGGCCCCGAGCCAGGACAGCCAACAGCTTCTGTCATCACCGACCTGGTCAGTCTCTCCCGGAGGGACCCTGAGAAGAGCTGCCTCCCAAGGTGGTCAGGTCCTCAGGTCCAGATGTGCCTGGGGTGGGATGTTCTCCTGCAGGCCCAAGGGGCCCCTAAGACATCAATCCCGGGTGCTGGGGGCCTGGGGGAGGGAGGGAGGCCAAGAATCAGTCTGGGGCTGCTCGCAGGTCCATCTGGGGTGGCGCCCTTCCTCTTGGGTTTCCTGGGACTCTGTGGGGACAGAAAAGAAAGACTCCCTGCTGCTTCGGGAACTCTGAGCGGAAGGCCTTTCTGGACACCAAGCCTGGCGACCCCTGGGCACTGGCTTGTGACGTCTGAGCTTGTGCATCTGGGGAGACCCGTGGGAGCCACATCCACGCCTGCAGCTGCTGGACGGTTCCGAGACGGAAGCTGGGTGGGAGGAGGGCAGTGTGCCAGGCAGCCCCATCCAGGCAGCGGGGGCAGAACCTGGGTTTTCTGAGGCTGCGAGAAAGCACCTGTCACCATCCTAGGTGTGGTCCTATGTCTGGTCGCCACCACATGCCGTGGAATTGAACTGAACAGGGGCAGAAGAGGACCGCACCTGGAGGGACCCGGCTGCAGATGTACAGCTGGGCCTGCCCCGTGGCCCGAGAAGTGAGTCCACACGGCCCCCCTGCGTGGAGCAGGCCACCTGTCCAGCTGTGTTGCCAAGCCTCCGCGACACAGAGGAGGGAAACAAGCCCCTCCCATGGGGGAGGAGGGGGACCCCTTGCCCCAGGGAAGTCCAGTCCCCAGGCCTGACCCCCAAGAGGGCACCCATCTTGATTGGAACCCTTGAGCTGTGGAACCAGAGCTGGGACACCTGCGTACGTGGGAGCCCAGAGAAGGTGCCATGGTCTCTTGGCCATGAGGCTGGTGTGAGACGGGCCTGGTAAGGGTGAGGGTGAGGACGCAGAGGCCCTGCCACTTCCCTCTCTGCTTCCATGTTCTTCCTCTAAAAAATGAGCATACGACAGGTGCCCCGGGGCATCAGTGTGGTGTCACCATGGTGCCATGCACACAGGATCAAAGCACAGCCAGCCGGGGTCGGTGCCCCACTGCAGCCACCCACCCGGACGACCTGGGGTCCCCCTCCCAGGCCCACTCACAGCCGCCTGGTGCCCGGGGCCCCTGCTCCGCATCCATTCATGTGACATCACAGCAGTGGATGAGGGAGATGCCTTTTCAGCCCTGTGTCCAGGGAGGGAGGGGCTTCTCCCTCTACACAGGCTCCCTCCCTGGCCCCTCCCTGGTCCCCAGCCCACAGAAGGTGCCGCCTCCCCAGGGACCCCAGATAGCGCCCGAGCCCAGAGCACACAGGCCCAGAGATGCGAACCGTGCATCATGCAGCCGTTCCAGGTGACAAACGAGACCAAGAATGACCTGCCATCAAGGGCAAGACCAGTGACCAGACCGGGCAGCCCAGCAGGGACCAGCCCAGGCCTATGGCCAAGCGAGGAGGGGAGGGCCAGCAGGTCCAGGAGACTGGCTGGTGTGTCTCGTGGTGAAGGGAGCCCAAGTCCTTGCAGAGGAAGAGGAACGAGAAACATCATTCAGCAGCCACTGCTGGGCTCTCCGGCTCATCCAACCTCGGCCGTCGCACCTGGCCAGTGAGCTGCGTGCGGCTCTCAGCCTTTCTCAGCATCCCACTTCCCTTGCCTGTCTGCTGCTGGCTTGGGAGGAGGCCAGGCGGGAGGGGGCCGCGGGGCAGCCTCAGGATAGCGGGGACCGGGGGTACCACAGTGTGAACAAGCCAGAACCCATGCCCTCATCCAGCCTTTCCACTGTCAGTGAGCAAGCAAGGAACTGGTACAGTGGCAGGACGTTGTCAGATTTCCATCCGTATGTGGATTTTTATTGTTTTTAGCTGAGACTCATCAAGTGGTTTAGGATGTCTAGGACTGTCTCTGTGTTTACTTGCAAATCCAAGCCAAGATTAAACAAATGGTCTTAATCAAACATTCACTCTGTCCCAGGCCCACAATGTGCCTGAAGCACAGCTGGAGGCAAGCAAAACTAGAACGCAGGAAAATCTCCAGTGAAAAAGCACAGTTAACTCTTCCTGAAGAAGCCCACCAACATATTCACGAGCAAAAGAATGAGGCTGGGCCCTCACCTCACGCATGGCACATACAAAACTTTTCTCAAACCAGACCAAAGACCTAAATGTAGGACTAAAACTGTAAAACTCTTAAATGAAAACAGAGGAAAGGCTTCATGACATTGGATTGGGCAATGGTTTCTGGGATCTGACACCAGAAGCACAAACCAACAAAAGAAAAAAACTAGAGAAATTAGATTACATCAAAACTTAAAACTCTTGTGCATCAAAGGACACGATCAACAGAGTGAAAAGGCAAACCACAGAATGAGAGAAATATTTACAAATCATGTATCTGATAAGGGGTTAATATACAAAATAGACAAAGAACTTCTAAAACATCAACAACAAAAACCAAAGAACGCCGATTTAAAAATGGGCAAAGGACTTGAATAGGAATTTGTCCAAAGAAGATATAAAAATTGACACTAAGCACATGAAAAGATGCTCAGTATCACAAATCACTGGGGAAATGCAAATCAAAACCACACAAGAGGGCTTCCTTGGTGGCGCAGTGGTTGAGAATCTGCCTGCCAATGCAGGGGACACGGGTTCGAGCCCTGGTCTGGGAAGATCCCACATGCCGCGGAGCAACTAGGCCCGTGAGCCACAACTACTGAGCCTGTGCGTCTGGAGCCTGTGCTCCGCGACAAGAGAGGCCGCGATAGTGAGAGGCCCGCGCACTGCGATGAAGAGCGGCCCCCACTTGCCGCAACTGGAGAAAGCCCTCGCACAGAAACGAAGACCCAACACAGCCAAAAATAAAAATAAATAAATAAATAAATAAATAAAAATTTAAAAAAAAAAAAAAGGAAGGACAGTCTGACACCTGCTACCACATGGATGAACCTTGAGGACATCATGCTCAGTGACATAAGCCAGACAGAAAAGGACAAATCGTGTATGATCCACTTACTTGAGGTCCCTGGAGGAGCCAAATTCACGGAGCCAGAGCAGTGGTTGCCAGGGGCTGGGGTACGGGCATTGCTTAACAGGTGTAGAGTTTCAGTTTTGCAACATGAAAAAGTCCTGGAGATGGACAACAATGATGGTTACACAACAAAGTGAATGTACTTAATGCCACTGAACTGTTCATTCAAAATGGTTAAAATGGTAAATTTCATGTTGTATACATTCTACCACAATTTAAAAAAATAAAGAGGCTAAACTTAACTACATATATATTTTATAATAGAATGTTAAGCTTTACAGAGCAAGTTCTTTATAGAGGTATCAAAGTTAGCATTAAGCTATAATGTAGCGAAACAACAAAGAAATTTAATAGAAATAATGCACTATAGAGGTATCAAAGTTAGCATTAAGCTATAATGTAGCGAAACAACAAAAAAATTTAATAGAAATAATGCACTATATCAATGTTCTTGTATTAGTTCTCTTTAAAATTAAGTTTAGGGATGACCTATTATTTCTATTAGAGTTGTGATTTTAAGCTGAGAGATGTTAAATAATTTAAGTGTGTAAAACAGTATTAGAATGTGTATGTGAACTTGATTTGTTATAAGCTTAATTTATTACATAAATAAGAGTAATTTAAGTGAGAGGTTTGGTGTGTTTGTGGTGTAAATGCTTCTTGTCAGGTATTTGAAATGCTTAAAAAGATAAAAGAATATATTAAATTATAATAGAACTTAAGACATTAAAGGGAATTTAACCTTTATAAAAAGCTGATGAATAACAATCAGTGTTTAAAAGACATGAACTGTGCATTAGGAAGGCTGGAAATTACCCAAGCTTGCTGGCCCTGAACTTGATTAACCAGTTTTCAAATAATAAGATAATATCTGGTGAAGACTATTCCAAAGTGGCGGGGTAGGAATGGCATTTGCTGATTAAGACGGCAATGCTAAAGATAACGCCCTTCTCACCTGTCCCTAAAAATGTCTGTTATTGTACTGCCCTGAAAACACACCCCATTGTTTTCTTCCAAAGTGAGGGTGTCCTATTAGTAAGCACAGCCACGTGACAACCTGACATAATCCAAAGGGAGACCTCGGACCCAAGCTGGACCCATGGCCCCTGCCCGGGCCCTGCCCAGAGTCGTGGTAGAGGGGTGGGCAGGGAAGCGGGGCTGGGCAGAAGAGGGAGTCAAGCACATCCCCATGAAAATATGGAGGAAATGGTTGCTCTTCTAGCAAAACAGAAATTACCAAAATCAATCCTAGAAGAACTGGGACATTTATGAAGTCCAACTTCCACAGAAGAAATTAGAAAGGTGACTAAAGATCTATCTTTGGAAAAATTCCAGTCCTGAATTTCAAATTCAACTAAATTTTATTTACTTTTTAAATAGATATTTCAAACTTGTGTAAACTTTTCTAGGCCACAGAAAAAAGATGGAAAGCCTCCTTTAATTTATGAAAACATAACTTTCATAAAGATAGCATGTGAAAATGATGCTATTTCACTTATGTCTATTGATGCAAGCATTCTAGATCAAATAGTTGCCAAAAGACTCTACCAATGTATTTAAACATTGTGCCAAAGTATCCAATCATCATACACAATCACCAAGAAGGGTTTATGTTCGCAGTGCAAGGACGGTTCAGAAGCAGGACAACTGTCATCATTAAGAAGAAAAATTAGTGAAGAAAGAAGATGCAGAGAACACAGGCTAAGCATCAGAGAACAAAAGCCCCCTGGGAGGCCTGAGGGAATACAGAGGGTGTCTGTGGCCTGAGCCAGGGGTGAACGAGGTGGGTGAGTGACAGGAGCACAGGACCTCCACCAAGGGCCTTACCAGGGGGCTCAGTGAAGGCACGGAAGGTGAAAAATCAGTCCTGTGCCCAGATGGGCTGGGAAACTTCTGGGAGATGGAGAACATCGTGTCGCTGGAGGGACCGAAGGATAGGAGAAGGGTTTGCTCTTGGTTGTGACAGTTTGACTGCAGGTCACGGAACGCAGCTCAGTCTTCCAGATGCAGACAGGGAATACATGAGAAGGGTGACTGAGGTGTCCCAGCCCTGGCCGGAAGCAGCAGATGCCCAACACGTGGACTCTGGTCTCAGCCCTCCTCTCTGCTCCTTTCTGGGGCAGGACACCCCTCCCATCGCCCTCTCCTGCTCTAGTCCGCAGGGTGAGAACTTGGGCCACCCCCAATCTGAGAACGTTTCACCCTCAGTCCAGGCGTCGTGGGTGGGCGGCTGTAGCCGCAGCTCCACGTTCCTGAGGAAGGGGTCTGATGGGCCTCTGGGCCCCGTGCCCACCGTGGTCAGAGGTCAGGGCCAGGCTGTCCATGGACAGGAGTTTAGGCAGAGGACGGGCAGGTCAGAGACCACCTCTCTCCCCCGTACCCGCATCCTCTCCTGGCCCCTCCGAGGAGGCCAGCAAACGGCATGCCAGGCAAGCTGGGCTAAGAGCACATCAGCCAAGGTTATGCTGGGGCCTCAAAGAAGATGGAGTGGTTTGCGTCTTTATTTGGTGGTCCTGATACTAGTAAAAATAAGCAAAACAGCTTTTTTAACCTTCCCACTCGCCCGCTGGAGGGGCACCATAACTGCCTCTAAGTTACAGATGGGGAAATCAAGGCAGGGAATGGTTAGAGAGCTCGCCCACGGCCAGACAACTAGCCACCCACGTGACCAGGCTCCCCTTTGGGCTCCTGACCCCTCACCTGCCTGCTTAAGTGTGACAGGTAAGGACAGCACAGTGCATTTGGGGAGAAGCCCCCCTGTCCCTGGGCCCAGGCTCACTGACACACCTTCACCTGTGCAACTGTGTGAGCCGGGCTCTCCTGGGCCCATGGGGCATGGAGGAGGGGGCGGGGGTGCTGGGTCCCAGAGCTGGGTGTGCAAGGGCTTGTGTCTACAGGCTGCCCACCGCTCCTAAGTCTCCAGGTCCCAAAGTTCTGGGACAAGTGTCTGTACACGGGAGCAAACTTGTGCCAGTAGTTTAGGGACACTTGGGGGCCCACTGACAGCAACAAGGGCCCTGCTCCTGTTCCACCCAGGCTCACCTGGTTGGGTGGAAATCTCCCCAAAGTGCAGACAGACCACAGGGCCTGTGGAGCTAGGGTGCCCCGTGCACACCACTGACTGAAGCCCAGGCGTGGTGGGCCTGTGAGCGGAGGCCTCACCCAGGGCCTCCTGGACGCTGGTGCCAGCTGATTGTTTCAAAGGAAGATGACAGGAACTGAGGGAGAGGCGTCCGGGACCCCAGCGCCCCTGGCGTGACGGCTGAGCTATGAGGGCAGCCAGGGCCCGGGCAGGGGACCTCAGCACCTTGGGTACAGGTGGCAGAGCTGGAAGCTCACGGTGGGGCCGAGCAGCAAAGTGCTTCCCCGACCGGTGACAGCGCCTGTCAGAGCTGGGTCTGTGCCTGTTGGGCCGGAAGTCTGGGCACGAGCTCCCTGATGGAGCAGGGCTCAGGCGGGACAGAGGAGTTTCTGGCCCAAGTGGAGGGTGGAGGGTGGACCCAACCTGCAGTGGACCCAGCCCACGCTGGGCTTCAGTCCACAGGACAGAGAACCATGGAATTTCCCAGGGCCCCTCCTCCACCCCGTCCCCGGAGCAGCTGCAAACACCGCCCACGAAGTGACAGCAGGAACCAGGAACGTAGCCACCAAATGCAAACGGAGGAGAGTCAGGAAGACCCGCTCTCCCTGTGTCGGGGGAAACACCAGCCTCTGTAAGATTCTGATTGTCCAGGGAGCAGTAAAAAGAAAAATAAAACCAGCACAGAACCATTCATTATTCTGTTTCATAAACCCAGGAAAACACAGCACCTACTCATGAAAAAAAATTCCGAAGGAAGAATAATACATCCGGGCTGTTATTTTCAGTCAATAAAATTTAAGAAATCCTTTAATGTAGGAAATAAGGGCTGAGATGCAGATGAAATAGACTGAAATTGAGCACAAGTTGGTTGATAGACAGATGTCCACTGAGAAGAGAGCAGACGAACTAGGGAAACAGTGTGGAGTAAAGACACAGTCATGAGTTGAAAGGACATTTAAAGACAAAAGCTAGACACTCACCAGGTACAGAATTGCTCTTCCAGAGGAAGAAACATGAACAAAAAGAACAGAGACAGTAATCAAAGATACAGTAGAAGAAATTTTCTTGAACTGAAGACCAATCTCAATCCATTTAACAGAAAGTCTCATTGGGTACCAAGAAAAATTAATGACAGTCTGGTGAAAATCTCAAGTATAAAACATCAGGCAATGGGCTTCCCTGGTGGCGCAGTGGTTGAGAATCTGCCTGCCAATGCAGGGGACACGGGTTCGAGCCCTGGTCTGGGAAGATCCCACATGCCGCGGAGCAACTAGGTCCGTGAGCCACAACTACTGAGCCTGCGCGTCTGGAGCCTGTGCTCCGCAACAAGAGAGGCCGCGATAGTGAGAGGCCCGCGCACCGCGACGAAGAGTGGCCCCCACTTGCCGCAACTGGAGAAAGCCCTCGCACAGAAACGAAGACCCAACACAGCCAAAAATAAATAAATAAATTAATTAATTAATTAATTTTAAAAAAAAAGAGTTCATGGTTAAAGCAGGAGATAGTTTAAAAAAAAAAAAAAATCAGGCAAGCACACACAAAGAAACTCAGAGTGGCCCAAGAGAGTTCTGCACAAATACCAGGAGACAACAGAGGATGGCCACGGCGCCATGGCTGCAAGCCCCAACTTCTGTACCCAGCCAGGTCACTGTGGGGTGACCTTCTGCACATGTGCAGGCAACAGAAAAAAAGGTTCTCAGGCACCAGGGGCTCAGAAATTGTGCTAAGAACATTCCCTTCCTGAAAAAACAACTCAAAAAATTACCCAGGCAAACAAGAGGTGACTCAAAATAAAGACCCACAAACAGGTCAGGGCAAGCAGGAAATGGCGAATGGGGGAATCAAGGTGATTGAAGCTAGAGTGAAGTTCAAGTAGAATTTGTGAATAAAATCCAAAAATTACAAAAGAACTATTGCTAAAGCTAAAACCTTCACCTTTGAAGGAACGATGGCTCTTGGGGGTCTCACTTCCTAGCAGACAGGCATAATCTGGTAGGTAGAACCTGGGAGTGGTGGGGATGCTGTCATGGTCACAGCTAGCACCAGAGTCTCAGGGTCCCCTGCCCACCCCAGGGCCCTTTGACACAGGTCATATAAGAAGAAACACCGGTCCCCATCCCACTCGCATGACCTGCACCCTTAGCTCAGCAGCCTCCCTCCTGCCAGGTCCCTCCGTACTTTCTTGTGGATTTGCAGCTTCTTGTAACATTCAGTCTACCCATTTCTCTTGTGTATGAGACAGGGTTCTGCAGAGAAACAAAACCAATAGGGGATATGTCCATGTCTATGTCCCTATCCATATCTATATCTATATTGGTATATAGCTATGCAGAGAGAGGAAGAGAAGGATTTATTTTAAGGAATCGGCTCATGTGCTTGTGGAGGCTGGCAAGTCCAAAATCTGCAGGGTGGCCGGAGCCCCAGGAAAAGTGGGTGCTGCAGCTCGAGTCTGAAGGCCATCTGGAGGCAGAGCTCCTTCCTCTTCAGGGGACCTCAGTGTGTTTTCTCTTATGGCCGTCAACTGCTTAGATGAGGCCCACCCACATTTTGGAGGGCAATCTGCTCTACTCAAAGTCTACTGATTTAATGTTAATCTCATCTAAAAACAAATCTTCATGGCAAGATCCAGATGTGTTTGGCCGAATATCTGAGTACCATGGCCCAGCCAAATTGACACATAAAATTAACCATCATGCCTTATCAATCCTATAAAAATTACGTTGTTGAAGAAATTATAAGGGGAGGCAAATATTCTCCTTTCAGAAGAGTGAATCACCTAATCTTACCTCACATAACGTGAGTTATTTCTACCATTTGTGTGTATGTTCATTATTACATTTCAAAAAAATAAAGTTTCATTCTGAATTACATAGTTGGAGCAGGGGTAAGGGGACCCCCAAAGGCATTAATCTCACCCTAAATACTGGCATATTTTCTTTCTACTTTATTACTGCTGAAGAATTTGACAGCACACCACAGACATCATGCCATTCCTCCCTGAAATACTTCTGTTTGCATCTCTAAAATAATACAAATATTTCCCATAGACAAAGAATATCATCACCTTAACAAAATCAGGACAAATTCTTTCATAATGTCTAATCCCCAGTTCATGTCCTGATTTCCCAAACTGCCCAAGAATATCTTCCACAGCTGGTCTCTCTCGAAGAGGACTTGATCCAGACCGCACACAGATTGTGACAGCCCCGGGCATGGCGTTCCCAGACCACATGCCATTTCCGTGACACTGATGTGTGGAGCCGGCGCCGGTGTCCGGGAGAAGCCCCGCTGCCTGGGTTTGCCTGGCCGCTGGTTGTCCTGTCCCTTGTCATTCCTGCAGCTGGAAGTTCGCTCTGAAGGCCTGTTAGACTCAAGTTAAATAGTTTCGGCAAGAGTGCCCCGTAGCTGATATTTGTGGACTTGTACCACAGTAAGAGACACAAAATCCAGTCGTCACCTTGTGGGGCGAAGGCTGACTTCAGGATCGAGCTTTGGTCAGTGATGCCAGCTCACTGCACGGGACAGTGACAGCCCCTGGCCCGCCTGCCGCCCGTCCAAAGACCACTCGCAGCCGCTGGTGAAGAGTCCACGGGGCAGCAGCACACCGGCAGGGCAGGTGCGCGCGAAGCTGGGGGCCATGCCGCCACCCTCCCCGTCGCCGGCTCCGTCGTGTGGCCTCGCAGCTCCGGAGTGGCTGGCCTGACTCCTGCATGGGCTCTGCGGCTGCTGGGCCTCGGTCCCCACTCGGGTGAGCAGGGCGATGGCCGGACGGGGTGGGACCCCGGCCAGGGGCCACTTTAGCTGAAGAACTCCACTGAGACCCCCAGCACCTCACGGGTCCCCCACTCCCACAACCCGCAGCGGCGTGGGCCCAATAAAAGCTTCCTTCATTGAATCATGTTTCAGAAATGACCAAGCAGGGACGGCAGACTTGCCACCAACACACCGTTTCTCCAAGCGCTGCTCACGCCTCTCGCTTTCCCCAAACGGCTCCCTTCACACGACTGCACCCGTCCCACCCTGGGTCACAGAGCAGCAGCCCCAAACTCGACCCCTGAGGCCAGCACAGCACATCCGCAAGCACCAGCCCAGGGGGAGAGGTGGACAGAAAGCCACCCGCGTCCCCGGTGGGGGGCCAGCGAGAACCGCCAGGCTCTGCTGCCCAGCCACCCCAGGGACCAAACGGCCTCTCCTGGGAGAAAAGCCCTGATTTTTCGCATCTGCCACTTTCCACAGTGTAAATACTCCAGCGGGCATGGGTGGGGTGAGGGCCAGGTCTGGCCAGCGTCTGAGGGGCCGGGGCCCCAGAAGACCTGGCAGGATGAAAGCAGAGACCAGATCCACTGAGATGTCGGCACACGGCCCCTGAAAGTCAACCTCCCATCTTCACAAATGTGATTGTTGGCTGTGCTCTGTTTATCCACTGCTCTGCAGCGGACACCCCAAAACCCAGTGGCTACCGCAATGGCAGTTGTCTGTTTAGCCTGGTGGGTGGAACATGGCAGGGCTCCACGTGGCCAGCTTGCTCCTTCTCCGTGGGCATCAGTGGGTGACTCCGAGGAGGGCTAGGGCTGGAATCGCCTGCAGGCTAAGCTCAAACCCGTGGAGATGGGGCGCAAGCTGCAGGATTCGCCCAGGAGACACCAAGGTAAGACCAGGGCTGCTCAGACTGGGGCGGGGGACCAGGAAGTGGGGCGGGTGCCACAGGTGGCACCGAGTCCACAGGGCCATCAGGGACCCGAGGTCCTCAGTCTCTCTGTCCACGTCGCACAGGCCACGCCAACCGCACCATGTAACTGGGAAGTGCCGTTGTGCAGACGGACAGGCCGCTGTCCACGACTACACTGCTGGCATCCTGCAAACTCAGGCTCGAGGGCCACGGAAAGGCCCAGTGTGCCCCGCCTGGGGCCTGAGTTTGGCCACTGGACATCCCTGTGCCCAACCTGGGGTCCGGTGCATGTGTTCCAGAAGCAGGCCGTCTGGGCAGCGCTTGGTGGGCGGCCCAGGCCCGGGCTCCTCCTGCCTCCCCGCTGACCCCAGAGCCCTGTGAGGCCGAGAGAGCCTCCACTACCTGCAGCCGAGAACCCTGGCGGGTGTCAATTGCTCCTCAATAAAATAGGGGGGGAAATGAACCCTGAGTGGTACAGCAGATATGGCTAAAAAGGGGCAAAAAGTCAGAAAGACGCTCACACAACCAGACTCTGCTGCAGAGATGCGGTGGCACAGAGGCACCGAGCCAGGAGCAGCGACAGAGCGGAAGCTGGGGGCCTCCCGCTCCCCCGGGGCCGCCCCACCCACGGGCCTCGGCCTGCAGGCCTGCATGGGTCCACCCTGTGTGCAGCCAGGCTCTTGGAAGCCGCTCGGGTCCTGCTCTCCCCAAAGGGCAGGGGGCAGATCTCGGGGATCGTGGGGTCCATGTGGGCTCATTACCAGCTAATTCCTGCTCTGCCCTGCCCAGCGGTGTCGTCGGGGCCGGAACATGCCACCAGCAGTATTCTGCCACCCCGGGGTCTGCACGGACTACAGCGCACACCCGTACACATGCACACACATGCACACACTCACAGATACGAGCAGACACAGACACACACACAGATGCACACACAACACACAGATACAAGCAGACACACACACACAGACACAGATACAAGCAGACAACAGACACACACAGATACAAGCAGACATCACACACACACTCACAGACACACACACACACACACAGACACAGCCTCCTGAGCATGGCAGCTGGTGGGCGGAGCCATATTCCGACCAGGGCCACATTAAGCTCAGCTTGGGAAGGCAGGGGGGGCTCGTTGGCCCCGGGTCAGGGGTGGGGTCGGATAGTGCCCGTGGGGAGGGGTGACACAGGTGTGAGCTCTGGACGCACTGCTCAGGGATGTGGACGGCAGCCTGGGCGCCGTGGGAGGGTAACCCCGGACCCCCGAGCTGCACCTGCGTCTCATGGGCTCCCGTGACTCAGGCGCAGTCCCTCCTGAGAAGGCCTGGAGGGACTCAGGCTGCAGGGACAGCAAGCCGACCCCGGCGCTCCGTCAACAAGGGGACTGGGGGGTCTCGGGCCCATGCTGCCCTGGTGGTCGTGGACACTTGGCAAAGGGGTCCGAGCCTGTGATTCCGCTACGACCCCACGGACCTTCATTAGGGAGAGGATCGGGGGGCCTCGGGACACAAGCCCCTTGAGAGCAGAGAGTTCTCCCCACGGGAGTCGACGGGCCGCTGCTGGCTGGGGTACCGAGGGCCACCAGAAAAGGACCTAGGACGACGTCCAGGTCAGAGAGCAGCTCCTGCCCAGCAGCCAGCAAGAAAAGGGGGCTCTCGGTCCTGCAACCGCAAAGACCTGAGCTCTGCCAGTGACGGCACTGAGCGCGGAAGGGGCCCCGAGCTCCAGCCGAGGACGCAGCCCGGCCAGCACAGGCCTCGCCGGCGACCTCGAGCAGGACCCAGCCACGCCGGGCTGGACTTGCCACCTACAGAGTGAGCTGATAAGTGCCTGCGGGTTCTCCCATTTACTCATTTATTTTTATTGTGGTAAAATACACACCACATGAATTTACCATTTTAAATATTTATTCAGTGGCACCAAGTAATCCACAGAACTGTGCAACCATCACCTCTGTTCCAGAACTGTCGTCTCCCCAGACGTGGTGGGTAGACGGACCCCAAATTCAGGTCTTTGAGGAAGCACTTGGAGAAAGTGTGGGTCTTGGCCAGAAGTCATAGGAGCCTCGGGAAACCCCGACCCGGCCACTGGGGCGGTTCGTTTCCTCCCGGCAAGCCCCGCTGTGTTTACTTTCTCTGAGGCTGCCGCCTGGGAAACTCCACACCCAGCACATGGAGACTAGCTTCCAGGAGAACATTCCACCCCCGCGAGCACAGGCTCAGCGAGGAAGTGAGCGAGCCCTCCTCCAGACCTGGAGGGCCCCGAGCAGGCGCTACCTGCTCGGCGGGAAAGAGGAAGGCGTCTGCCCGCCCTTGACCTTGGGTGCCAGGGCCAGCCGGCCTCCTTCCCCGGGCCTTCCTGGCACCCTGGCTGGCACCTGCAGCCCCAGGGTTTCTCCAGGGGAGTGGCAGGAGGGGGCTGATTTGCACTTGACCTGTCTTGGCAGTGGTGGGGGGCGCTGCTGAGGGCCCCCCAGGCAGCCCCTCTGGGCAAGCACTGCTGGTTCAGGGCAAGAAGCCTGTGGGAAGGCTGCTGTTCTCCGACCTTCCCCGGCACCCGTTACGCCTCGGTTTCCTCTGCTCTGCTGGGCCCATGACAGCCTCCAGATAAAGACGCCGCCGTCCTGGAGCAGAGTTGCTGAGTAGACGTGAATCCACACACACACACGCACGAACACGAGGGCACACGCACCTGCACGTAAATGCACGCGGGCCTCAGAAGTCCAGGGCCGGGAGAGCGCGGCCGCCGCACCACGGCGGTACTGCCTTCCTGCCCGGGACCAGACGGGTGGGCGTGGGCGGGGAGAGGGCGTTTCGGCTCCTCTGTTGACCTCACCGAGACGCTTGTCCCGGAGTCTTCTTTCTGCCCATCGAAGTAACTGGAAATGTGATCAACTCCCCCTTCCACTCCCCCAGCCTCAGCTTTCTCATCTGAAAGTTTTCCTTTTTGCAGGAAGCCCGCATGAAGGCGGGGTGGGCCTGGCTGAGTGTGGGCTCCTGGGTCTGCATGGGGCGCAGTGGCACCAGCTCTGGGAGGGTCTAGGGAGGATCCTGTGGGCGGACGGACACCCGGCCATTCCGCCAGGGCTCGGGAAGCCGCCCGCCACCGCACACCTGCAGAGGGGCCCGCGTTCCCGGCGTGACACGACGCACTGGACGTGAGCGCTGGGCACGGGAACCCGGCCTGTGTTCAGAGACGCGTCTGCTCCCGTGAGGTCACACCACAAATGCGGACGTGTGCGGCTTCAAGACACACCTTTCCCCGGCTGTTGGGATACATGATATTGTTTCTGATGCACTTTGTGGGGAATTTGGAAAGTCTAAAAGAGTGCGGAGAAGAACCCCAAATCACCCAGTTTGTGGCCAGCCCACGGCAGCTGTCAGTGTGCTCCGGCCCAGACTCCAGAGGGGTGTTTCGATTAACCCAGGGCCGGTCATATAGAACGGCGTAACGGAGATGTTCACTGCGCCAGTGAGGACGGGAAGCCTGTTAAACACGACAGGGAATCAGCGCTCATTTTCCGCCCCCCGACCTACGGCAGCAGCACAAGCTGGGGACAGAGCAGGCAGGGCTGGAGGTCCCTGACCGAGGAGCAGGGCAGGCCGAGGGTCCCGGCGGGCGGGGACAGGTGAGGGGTAGTGGCTGGCGGTTCCCTGGCTCTGTCTGCGGCTGTGTCCCTGGCTGAAGGTGGGGACAGGCTGGGGGTGGCAGCTGGCGGTTCAGCTGCCTGCTGTATGGGGAGGTTCCCCACCCCCCAAAGTCCTGGCCCTCCCCCGTCCTCACTCCGGGGTTCTGCTGCCCCAGGAGCAGTTTCCCAGACCCCAGGATGGACCTTCAGGACCCTCGGGTGGACAGCTCACCAGTCCCCTCGGGGCACGTCCCCTCCGTGACTGCCCCTGGAGCAGGGACGAGGAAGACTTCAGGATGGAGACCAGGGGGAAAGGGCTCGGCCCCCAGTTGGGACCCTCGGCCTCCCCAGCCTGCAGCCAGCAGCCCTCTCTGGCAGACTGTGACCCCAGGGCTGCGCTTGCCCTCACGCCGCCCTCACGCTCCCGGCCCCACCAGCGGCCCCAGGAGCCCCGGCATCCAGCTCTGTCCCCCAGCCTTTCTGGCTCACAAACCCCTTCACCATTTTGCTGTTTTCAATAAAGACATGAGTTTAGGCTAAAAAAAAAAAAAAAAAAAAAGAGTTAATTTCCTATCTGCATCTCACGACAGCTTTATTTAATAAAATTTAAACTAGATATAAAAAAGGCCAATGTCAGCCTCCACTCAACGAGCGACATACATCGCTTATGTCATTTCTGTAAGAACACGTATTTTTGTAAGGGATAACATTTTTAACGCACCGCAAAGCGCTTGGTCTGGGAGCGAACCTGCACTAAAACACAGGTGACATCTAACTTCCTGTCACAGCTGCAGGGCCAGCACACCGTCCCTGGTCACGAACGTCACACTGAGAAGTCACCTGGCCGGGTTTCATCGTGTCCGAGTTCTGTCTCCAAGTGCTGAGGGCGACGCTGCGGGTGGCTCAGGTGCCCTGCTCGGCAGAAAGCGGGGCGGCGGTCTTCGGGCCCAGAGAGCAGCCCGTGGGCCACGCCGGGCACGGACCCTTGGCACCAGCTCCGGCTCACGGGGCAGCCAGATGCGCGGTGGGAACTCCCACCTGCAGAACCGCTGTGGCCTGTGTCCTGTCGCCTGCAAATGAGAGACCCGTCCTGAGTCCACGGACTCTGCGGAGGAAGGAGGTCAGTGCTGTAGCCGACGTTTCTCAATGATGCGTAATACGTATAAATCAATAAAGCTGCGCGGACACAAGTCCCAGGACCGAACCACCTGAAAAGAGATGGGCCCGAGGCGCTGCGGGGTCCAGGGCTGGGCAGGGGGACCCAGGTGAGTACCCGACCTCCAGCAGGCTCGTCTGAGCCACCCTCGGGGCACACGGGGGTCTTCCAGATCGCCCCGGGTTTAAAGGAATGTCGTCTGTCCAAATCCTCCTGCAAGTCGGTTCCTTTAGAAAAATCAGATGCTGCCCTAATGACAACAGGCCCTGGTCCTGGCCCCGAGGAACGCTGCCCGGCAGGAGGCTGCTTGTCCCCAGGAAGTCACGCCTGCTGCCCACCAGACCCACCCCTCCCTCGCCTGAGGCTCGAGGCCGGTATGGCACTATGCCTGGCTGCCCACGGCCGGGGACGCGGTACACACTCTCCCACGGCCGGAGCACCCAGCCTACCTGCGAACCTACCTCCCCTCCCCCTCCCCAGGTGCCAGGATGCCATGTGTACGCTGGGCGCTGGGCGGGGAGCGGCAGGCACACCCCAGAGCCGGCAAGTGCTGGGGGCCCTGGGCCGGAGTGGATGGAGCCCCAGGGGCCTGCTGGGCACCCGAACCCGTCCCCGCCACAGCGACCAGAGGCTGCAGGTTCTACTGAAGGAACTTGAGGCCCGGTGAGGGGGAGGCCCGGGGGGGACCCGCCTGCTCCCACGGCCAGGAGGGCTGAAGCCCAGGCTGCTGGTCTGGCTCTGAGCACGTGCCTCTGTGACGACCGCCGCCAACCTCACTGACCAGCAGTTCAGGGCCCACCTCCGCAGGGACGTGGCACTCAGCACACGCGCCCCTGGCCGCCGGGAGCAGAGGCGGGCAGCGCGCGGGCACACGCTTCGCCGCGGCGTCCACCCTGCCCGGCTCCGGGCCGGCCAGGGGCTCAGCGAGAGCAGCTTGCTTTCTCCTGCTGCCTGTGCCAGGGGCCGGCTCCCACGTGGAGAAACAAAAAGTCAGGCAAGTCCCCAGGCCGCTTCCCAGGAAAGTCCCGACAAAGCCCCACTCCCTCCGACATTTTCAAGGCTTATTTCAGCCCAAGTAGGAAAGGGGATTTCTTCCTCAGGCGTCTGAGGGGTCTGACGGGCAGTGCCGTGCCCGCCATGTGCCCTCACCCCGCCCTGCCGCCCGTCACCAGATCCCGCTGCAGCCACGGAGCCGGAGCTTCCAGAGGGGGGCCGACGAGGCTGCACCCACAGAGGAGGAGAGGGGCCATCCCCCAGGCCAGCGCCCAGCGCGCCCCAGAACTGGGGGACAGGACACCCCAGGCCAGCGCCCAGCACGCCCCCAGGGCTGGGGGCACTAAATGCTCGAGCACAGTATGTCTCCCCTGAGCAGCTCGCATCACGTCCCAGAGACGGGCGCTCTGGGGGCTCTGACCCAGGCGGGGTACCCCAGGACGCTGGCAGGCCAGCACCCTCCCGTGCCGCCGGTTGACCTGGTGACCTCACTTTCACATGGGGTTTCCCCGGGAGTGTCTCTGTGGCAAAGGAACCTGACCAGGAAAGTCCCAGACCACAGTCAACGAGGGAAAGTGGGCTCCAGGCCAGGTTGGGCAAGCCAGGCCAGCAGAGCCCTGCAGGACTCCTGAGTGCAGGGCTCCAGCTCCTCCGAGGGCAGAGGGGGAGGCACCGCGCGGCCGCCAGCCCTTGTGACACCAGCGGGCCCAGGAGGCGGCCTCCATCGGGCCTCACCCCTGTGCCTGGCGCTGGCCTCCTTGCCTCCGTGCTGCCCTCAGTCCAGACGTGGGCATGGCCCACGGGCCTGAGGGCCCGAGAGTGGGTCACCCTCTGGGAGGTGACCCCAACGCTGGGGAGCAGGGGGCGGCCGAGAGCAGAGGCGCGGGGTCTGGGGCGCGAGGAGCACGCCCCCAACCTCGGGTGGCCGAGGCGGGGTTCAAAGGCACGGGGGCGGGGCGGCGCAGAAGGAGGGCTCAGAGCTCAGCGGGTGACGTGATGGAGGAGGATCAGGGCATCTGGAGTGGGGGATGACGGGGAGGGGCCTGCGGGCGCGCCTGGCAGAGTGACAAGCAGCAGGTGCTCTCACCCTGGAGGCCCTGCCCCACCTGCTGCAGCCCCGGAGGCCGGAGGTCAGCGCACGGACGGCGGCTGTGCTGTGATCACAAGCCAGGCTGCGAGGCGGGGTGCAGGGCTGCGATAAAGGGGCGCAGTGGGGGCCACGCGCAACGCCGAGGGACGGCGGGTGTCCTGGGCCCGGGCTGCCCGCCAGCTCCGGAGAGCACGGGGCAGCCGGCATGGCTGGGGCTCCGGAGTCCCCACGCACTCGCCCGTGGGGTTCCTGTGGACCGGGGGGCGGGTGGAGGCCACAGTCCTGAAGGAAGGGAGGAGGGGACCCCCCCCTCACGGAGGGAGAAAGCCCAGGCCTCACCATCGCCCCTAGAGGCCGTGGTCAGCGTGTGCCCCCGTGCTGCCCGCTGGCCGGGTCCCTGCTGGACGACGCCCTTCCTAGCTCCTTCCTCACCCCTCTCGCTCTGTCCCTGCCCTCGGGACCAGGGTTCCCTCAGGGTGTGGGGCCCACGTGGAAGGTGCTCGGGTTCTCCCGACGTGACCCCACTAACCAGCGTCCACTCAATGGTGGACCTCGCTCCACCACCCCAGGCTCAACAGCCGCTCCTCCTGGGCCCCGGACAGTTGGGGTCCTGTCTGACCCCTGCCCCGGGGCCTCCACCTGCTGGGGGCCAGCCCCTCCCCCGTGGCAGCCAGCCCTCTCCTGCCGCTCCTCCCCCAGGGAAATCTCCAAACCCGTGTCCAACCTGTGGACGGGCTGTGGGGCTCCCTCCGCCCTGATGTCACCTGGGGTGAGAACCCAGCCCCCGTCACCCCAGAACCAATGAAGCTCGAGCTCCGACTTCCGCTGCTGGTCTTCTCGGCCCCGCTAACCACCGCTGGTCCACTCCCCATGCCCCGCTTGGCCTCCCCAGGCCCCCTCCACGGCAGCCGGGCGACCCTCTAGATGCCACTTCCCGCGGTCCCTCCCTGCTGACTCCAGGGTGACCTTCTGACGCTGCCGCCTGAACGCGGCTCCCCCCCCCCGCCCCACATGGCTCTCGCCCCCGTCGTCCCTCTGGCCTGTGCCCTTAGTTCCGTCTGCACCCTGGTGGGTGCACCCTTGGCACGGGGCTGGCGTCCTCTTGCAGGCAGTGGCGGTAGATACCTGCCACGTTTAGACGTGAGCGGACCCTGACCCGTCCCACGGAGTCCACTCCCTGGTGGCCTGGCCAAATCCTCATGTGCCAGGGCCCAAGGCTGGAGGCACCCGTGCCCCTTGCCTGCAGCAACGACCTGACCCCCCCAAACCCCCAAGCGCCTCAGGAAGCAGCTTCCTTATTTTCCCCATTTCACACGTGAGGAAGTCGAGGTCCAGAGAGGTGGGCGGCTTGCCCCAGGCCACACAGCGCGGAAAATGGAGCTCGTTCAGAGAGAAGGGGCCCTGCTCGGCCCCCACCTCAGTACTGCGGGGCCTGACCGCCCGACCAGCGGGAAGCGGCCCCCAGAGGGAAGCGTGCAGCTTGGCAGGAGAAAGCCCAACACCGGCCAGCTCCTGACGACATCCTAGGACACTTCAAATGTCAAAACATTTTCAAAAGCGGAAAGACGTCTGTGTGCAAAGCATTGCTTTTGGTATCTTGAGGAAACATGGCTGAACGTCAAACACTCTTCAGACTGCTAACACCCCCCCGGGGAAGAGTCCCTGCAGGCAGCCCTGAGCGTGTGCTTCTGGCCGCCGCTCCTCAGTGGGGCCCGCGCTGAGCACAGAGAACCACGAGGAGATCCAGGCTGCCTCCGTGCGGGAGACCGAGGCTGGTATCGCGGAACCCAGGCCTGGAAGATGGAGCAACTGAGTAATATCGCGAAGTTCTTAGAAACCGAGAGTTTCAGCGCAAGAAAAAGGTTCACACAGCCAGTCAACCAACGCGGTTAAGCGCCCTCCTGATGTTACGCTTAAGTGACAAGGCGCCGTGCACATGTTCACCTGTGTGTGTGTTTACTCTGTGCTCTATATTCTAGGCTAGTTCGATGGAACGGTCTAGAAACAATGACACCAGAGGCATCTGATCTTGCCTGGGCCTCGATTTCAAAACCCTTTCCCTCCCGAAAGGAAGCAGGCAGGTGGTGGACCCGAGCCCGAGGGGGGAGCACAGGGGCGGCGGGGAGGACGGAGCTCGCCCCCTGGGACCGTGGGGGGCGAGCCCAGCGGCCACACCGTGGACACCAAGCGTCAAACAGAATAAAGGCGGTGATTCGCTGTGACGCTCCGAATGAATAGAAGTCCGTAAGTCCAGAGAGGTATTTTACAAACTCTAAGGCTAAGTCTAAACAAAAAAAGCAAAAGAGACTGGAGGAAGGGAAACAAAGGAGGCTCTTCTTCACAGGGGAACGTCAGCCAATAAACGCAGAGGCGCTGATGAAGTGACAGCATCGCTACCTGTGGCCCCAGTGTGACCACCCACCCACCCCTCCTGGGACGGAGGCAGCGGCGGAAGCCACCAGGTGAAGGGCTCCTGGGGACCAGCTATCTCTCGGGGCTGAAGCAGGGCCCCAGGTGACTTAGGAGTCGGCAGGGGCGGTGCACTTGCCCCAGGGGAGGGGTCAAAGGCGCTCCTTCTCGGCTGCCCTCCTGCACTCGCTGCAAAGACCTGGGCAGAGGCGTCTGACCTGGAGCTCGGCAGCCTCCAGACCAGGGGTTCTCACCCGCGGCGCTGCTGACCTTTGGGGGGCTGCCCTACACGATGCAGGGCGTTGAACAGCACCCCCTCCGGTGTGATGGCCACAAACGTCTCTTGAGTGTTGGCAAATATCTCCTGGGGGCAAAGTGAAGATTAAGGACGGCCACTCTAGAGCCAACCTCCAGGTTACGGGAAGCAGGCAGGAGAGCGGGCAAGCTGGAGACTGCAGGGGAGCAGAGACACAGACCCAGAGCGTGGACACTGTCCTCAGCCAAGGGAGTGTCATCAAGAAGAGTGCAGCCCGAGGCTGGCTGCGACCCCCGTGCACAGGCTGGCGGGCGTCTGTGGGGATGCAGGGCAGCTGCTGCCACGGGTGTCCTGAGGGCGTCGAGGTCGCTATGGTATCGTTCTCCTTATCCCAGAAGTCTGCTGAGGGATCTGGTGTCCAAATGTCTACAACTTGCTTTTAAAATGGTACATCCAAAAACAACATGTATGTTGATATCGAAAGAGGTAAAGTGAACTTGGTAACTGTTTTCTTGGGATAAAGGATGTGGGCATTCAGTCTCCCGGTCTTCAAACTTTCTAGACACTTAGTAGTTTTCACAACACATCCCCATTAGGAAGGTTATGACATAAAAACAAAGACAGAAACAGAAACACAAGTGTTGGTGAGGATGTGGAAAAATTCGAATTGTTGGTGAGAATGTAAAATGGTGCAGCCGCCGTAGAAAACAGGATGGTGGTTCCTCAAAAAATTAAAGATAGAATTTCCATATGACCCACTTCTAGGCATAGACCCCAAAGAATTGAAAGCAGGGTCTCAAACAGGTATTTGTACACCTGTGTTCATAGCAGCATTACTCACAATGGCCAAGGGGTGGAAACAAATCAAGTGTCCACGGGCAGATGGATGGATAAAGGAAATGTGGTCCATCCACACAGTGGAGTATTATTCAGCCTTAAAAAGGAAGGACATTCTGACACCAGCTACAACATGGATGAACCTTGAGGACTTAATGCTTGGTGACATAAGGCAGACACAGAAGGACAAACACTGTGTGATTCCACTTACATGAGGTCCCTGGAGGAGCCAGATTCACAGGGACAGACAGCAGGACGGTGGGGGCCAGGGCCTGGGGAGGGGATGGGAGGGAGTGTTTCATGGGGACAGAGTTTCAGTTCGGGAAGATGGAAATTCTGGAGACGGACGGTGGTGATGGCTGCACAACAGTGTGAATGGACCGAATGCCACTGAGCTGGACACTGTAAAATGGATTAGACGGTAAGTTTCATATTAAGTATTTTCCCACAATTTTAAAAAAGGAAATACTGGTTCCAAAAAAAGTTTTAACAAAGCACTGGAGAAAACTTCAAGCTGACCCCTCTCTCAGACTCCAGGGCCCTTTCTGGAGAGGAGTTCCAGTCACGTCCGCCCTGCTCACGCGGCTGCAGCCTGTGAACGGCTGTCCGGGGCTCGGGGGAAAGGGGAACGGAGCCCTGGCTGCTCCCGTCGCTGGGCCACCGCAGGGCCGGGGGGACTTCCCCTCTGCCCTCCCGAGTGTGCAAGCTGCCCACTCAGGGGTCCTGAAGTTCAGGCCCCACCGCCCACCAGCCTCCCAGCACGTCCCCAGTATTCCCCGAGACCGCGGCCCGATGCTCAGCTCCGAGGGCGGCAGGCCCTGTGGCCGGAACACGCACAGCCAGCCGCCCGCGGCTCGGAGCCCCGGGGCTTCTCTCCACTTCCCTCCAGGGGCAGCTGCCTCGTCCACCCCGAGTCCTGCGGCCCGTGCTCTCCATCCCTCGCTCGTCCAAACCTGGAGGGGCCCGTGGGGCCGGGCAGGTGGCCGTCACGGGGCCAGGGCCTGGCTGGCGGCCGCAGTCACCCCCGGGCCCCTGGGGGGTCGGCAGGGCGGGCACTCCGCTCAGCATCACGGCCCCCCAGCCTCCGGCCAGGCCTCCCACAGGGCTGCGCTCCCGGAAGGGCGGGGGCGCTCCCGGAAGGGCGGGGGCCCCCCCGAGGACGGGGAGGAGGGGTCCCGTGAAGCGGCTCCCCCCCACGCCACCCGCCTGCCCCTGTAGCCCCGTCACCGCAGGCCCCATCCCCGCCCCGGAGGGACGTCCTCTCCCCTCTGGAGGTGACCGGCAGCTCGCCACTCCCGGGGGTGGGGGGGGGGACGGAGCAGTCAGGCTGTGGCTGCGCGGTGCCGGCTGGCGACGAGGGGTCGCGGGGCAGAGGGGCACCCGGATGCACGGGGACCCAGGGCAGCAGGGTGCGGGGGAGGGAGGCGTTGGAAGAGGCCGACACAGCACTGGACCCAGGAACTGGGGGTCCCCTCCCCGGGCTCGCGGGGACGCCACTCTGAGCCAGGTGGGCCCCACTGCGGGGAGGGCAGGGGTCCCGGCAGGGGGCGGCCCCAAGCCCGGTGCTTCCTAGTGAGTCACTGCGTGGCTTTGAGGACAGGCTGTCCTCGGCCACACTGGTCACAGCACAAGGATGGCCTTGGTGCGATCCCCAGGGTCCGAAACCCCTCAGAACGGGAGGCATTTCCTCTGCCCCCGCCTCAGGCCACTGCGGGCAAGTGGAGAGATGGAAGCAGCGGCCACCCTCTGCTGGCGCCGGCGCCCGAGGCCACTGGCTCTGAGCCCTGGGGCGGGGGCACAGCGGGGTCTGGGGCAGCCTCTGGGCACGGAGCACCCCATCCCTCCCACCCCCCGTGGTGGTGACTTCGGCCGGGTGCAGACATTCGGAATCCACATTTGAAGTCCCCTGGTGGGTACACCGAGGGTCAGGGTCAGGTCAGGCAGGGAGTGGCCCTCAGGTCCCTCCTCTCACGAGCCAGGCTCCCTGCCGGGTCTGGTCCTGGAGGGTTGAGGGCGCCCGGTCAGGCAGCAATGAAGGCCTTTGTTTCGCAACAGAAGACGGCCTGTGGTCCAAGTTCAACAGCCGGGGCAGACGGGAAGTCTTGTGCTGACGTCACTGAGAGGAACCTTCCGGTAGGGGAGTGGACCCCTCCCTAGGCGACCGCACACACGAGGCTGAGGCCCCGGCCGGACGAGAGTCCCTCCGCCCGTCCCCACACTCGGCGATGATCCCACTGCAAACCCCGACTGCCGGCGACAGGTCCCCACGCGGCGGCCCCGCCCCCGCCTCAGGCCTCGCCTGTCCTAGGACCTGGTGGACCCCGTGGACTCCGGAGACGAAGCCGACCAGGGAGCTGCCCGCGGGCACCCAGCTCCCTCCCTGACCCGCGTCTCCCGCTTCAGGGTCAGGCCCTGACCTTCCTGTGACTGGCTGTGTTCCACTCAGAGTCACATCCCTTTGGCTGGTTCTAGAACGTGTCAGGAGACCCCCACCCCCCCCTCCCCGGTGAATGCAGGCAGCTCCTGCGGGGACACTGGCCTCCAGGTGCAGGCGGGCACCCGCCATCCTCAGCATCAGGACTGGGGCTGCTGGGCACGGGGTTCCCAGCCTGGCTGTACAAAGGGGGCCCCGGAGAGCTTTGAACACCCTGCTGCCCAGCCCACGCCCCGGCCAATCCAAGCAGGGCGGTGAGGGCAGGTCCCCCAGGGCACTCTGGAAAGCTCCCAGTTGTGTCAGGGGTTCTGTAACAAATGGTTTCCGTCCCAGCCACTCGTGGTCCGGAGCCCACCAGCACGGAGACACCGGAACCAGTGGGAAACCCGGTCTCGGCCGCCCAGTCGCTGAGGCCGTCTGCTTTTCAGGAGGGTCCCAGCGACTCTGTGCTCAACAGCATTGGGATCCGCTGCTTAGGGAGAACTTGGGAATCACCATGAAGAAGTGGCCCCGGCTAACCTGAGCGGGCAGCCCGCACCCCTGGGGGCTTGGGTCTCAGTTCAGTGTCCTATCAGCTCCCTAGAGGTGCTGTAACCAATTACCACACACTTGCTGGCTTAAGGCAACAGAAATTCATCCCCTCGCATTCAGGGGGCCGGAAGTCCAAAACCAAGGTGTCTGCAGGGCTGATTCCCTCTGGAGACTCAGGGAGAATCCGCTCCAGCCTCTCCTCCACCTCCTGGTGGCCCCAGGCGTCCTTGGCTGTGGCCACATCACTCCAGTCCAGCCCTGTCCTTACACAGCCGCCTCCTCTCCCCATGCACTTCTTACAGGGACACCCATCACTGGATTCAGGGCTGACCCCAGTAACCAGGACCATCTCATCACAAGGTCCTTAATTTAATCACCTTTGCAAAGACCCTACTTCCAAAATGGGGTCCAGGTGGACGTATCTTTTGGAGGGGGAACACAATTCAACCCTCTACAGGATCTGGGATGAATATACTCCTTGCACGGAAAAGCAGCCGCATCTGGACTGTGCCCAGCTGCGGGGCAGACGTGTCCGCTGGTCAAGCGTGGGCTGTACTCTGCAGGCCCAGCACCTTCGGGGGACTGAGGGTTGGAGAGCGCCCCCCAGCGAGATCACAGCCAAGGGGTGGGGGGGGTCGGCCGTTTAGGAAGCCAACACTTTTAGTTCAGTTCCCAGGACAGAGTTCCCCAGGGCAGGTCTCCATGAACAGGACTGGAGCAAGATATGGGCAAAGAAGAGGGTCGGTGGGGTCAGCGGGGTCCATGACCCTGCGAGGCGCGTCCCTGGGAAGCATGCGTAGGGCCTGAGACGTTCTCCAATAAAGACGCGTGTTCAGCTCCGCTTAACCTGCGTTTTCCTGCACAGGAAGGGCCACTTGCCAGGATGCGTGCTGGACACCCCCCCCACCCCCCAAAGTGGGTGGCGCCGTGGACCGGGCCCTCCTGGGCTGGCCCAGCATCCTGGGGGCTTCCCCTCGCTGCGTGCCCTCCAACCAGGCTCTCCCTCGTCCTCACCCCAACCCTGGGGCTCCAGGAAGTCCTCGGGTGTGACACGGGAACCAAACCAGCTCACAGTGCCAGCTGCTGGGCTCGGGACAGACGCCTGGAAAAGGACTCGGGGTCGAGGGCCGGTTGTAATTTATGACCCAGATCCCCCAGCTGAGTCTGGAAGGAGCCTGCAGAGGGAGAAAGCCTTCCGACGCTCGTTAACATGGGAAGGAAGTCACTCAGGACCACGGCTCAGCCCGAGTACCGTGGAGACAGAGGGAGTTCGCTGCTCAGAGACCCCCGAGCGGACAGGACACCTTGGGGGATGGCGGGGGAGGGGAGATGCACCACCTACGGAGGGTGGGGTTCTCCCCAGATGCCAAACGGACTCTGCAGGGTTCCTGCTACGACTGGACTGGGCAGGGATGGACCCGGAAGCCCGAGGTGGGGGGGTCCCAGTTGGGGGCACAGAGAAGCCTGGCTGGTTTGTCCAGCTCCCGGCTCTTGGTCACAGTGTGAAGAGGAAGGAACACATATGTCCCCGGACAGAGGCTGAGGCTGAGGCTGGATGGGGGCGGGCACGAGGCAAGGGCACCCAGGAGAGGAGAGCAGGTGGGGCTGGGAGACACAGTGAGGGGGGGTGGGCGGGGGGGAGGCACCACGATGGGCCGAAGCTTCCAGGAGAAACGCTCACAGGAGGAGGGGACCCTGAGGGCCGGGGCCTGGGGCAGCCACCCGGGGCCCCCAGGGCGCGGAACCCCGAGCGTGCTCTGGCCTGCCTGAAGCTGGGGGTGATGGTGGGCCACGACAAACGTGATGACGGGGTCGGAGGGCCGGGAGGCAGGCCCTGGCCTGTCCTGAGCGGCCCCGCCTGCCCTCGGCTCCTGCCCGGAAGCACCGTCTTCACTTACTGGCCCACCACCCGCCCACACGTGCAGACAATGTCGAGTTGAACGTGTTCACAACCTGGCTCCTCTTAGACTAGTACAGAGAAAGGGGCCCCGGCAGCCGACCCCCGTGCGCCACCCACCCAGGCCGTGGGACTGGAGAGGACACGTGCCACGGGGACTCCCAGCGCACGCCACCGGCCGTGGCCACGACACAGCGGCCTGGTGCGGGGCTCCCAGGAGAAGGGAAGGCCTGGGGGCCCTCCTGCCCAGGCTGAGGATGCCCAGCCCCCGAGGACCCCGGGACCCCGGCAGGCCCGGTCCTGGCCCATCATGTTGGAAACGTCCTCCGACGAGCAGCCCTCACGTGGGAACCTCTCCACCCTGCAGCTTGCCTGTGAAACATTCATACCCATGATCCCGCAACCCCGGTTCTGAGAAAATACCCTGAGGAAAAAGCCTTAGAGGCCAAACATCCTTCCCAACATCATTTTAATCAGGAAAATTGCAAACAACCCCAATGTCAGTTATAATAATGGAACGGGGGAGGGAGCTTTATGTCAACACCCCTTGAAAAAACACCACGGGGCCGTCCAGAAGTCCCCACGTCCCGGCAGGGATGTCAGAAAGGCCATGAGAGCGCAGGGCTTGTCACCCAGGCTGCGTCACGCACACAAGTCTACGTGCACAAAACGCACCAAACACGACGAGGCTGCTTCGGGCGCCCCCGACGGTAACAACACGGTTGAACGCAGACGGCGGGGCAGCTCAGCTGTCGGAGAGCCCCTAGACGGCCCTCCTCGGCTTCCCATGCCGGCGTCGTGACTGGGCTCTTCCCTATCGGGACCAGGTTAATTAAGGGCCTTTCCACAGTGAGGACTGCCTCCGTGTCCATCTGGGCAAAGGGCGGCATGGCCACCACCTCCGGCCAGGCACCCACCTCGGCGAGGGGCAGTGCTCCCCACCGCCCGGCCTCACAGCTCGAAGACCCCCCTCACCCGGCTCAGCCTCCCGGGAGGCCCGAGGGGGACAGCAGCCGCCCACTGTGACCGTGGGGCGTCGGGCCAGCCCCTCATCGGGACAGTGCCGCGAGCCCTGGCGTCCTGGGACTTGGCCAGCGAGGGGTCACCCGAGTCCAGGCTGGAGGTTCCACGGGGTCCTCGTGTTCGCTTTGCTTTCCTGTTGTCTGGCTTAGCTGTGATCGCTGGGGAAGAGGGCAGAAAGCCCACCGAACGCCCCCTCAGACGTGCCCAGAAACCCTGCTTAATCTGGGCGCCCCAAGGCGTAGTTGACACATAAAATGAACCACAACAGACGGGCATCAGCCTGCTGGGGGGGCTGGGGAGCTGGGCCGGGGAGGCCTTGCCTTCCGTCCTCCTTCAGGAGCCTGGCTGAGCCCCGCCCAGGCACAGCACGGGACCTGAGATGCTGCAGCCGCGACGCTAAGCTCTAAGGTGACTCACTTGATAAGGGACTGACCTGGGGACTTCCCTGGCGGTCTAGCGGCTAGGATTCCACGCTCCCAACGCAAGGGCCCTGGGTTCGAGCCCTGGTCAGGGAATTAGACGCCGCAGGCCGCAACTAAGGATCCTACACGTGGCAGCGAAGATCCCACGTGCTGCAACTAAGAGCAGGCGCAGCTCTGGAAGGACTGACCTTCCAGAAGCATCTATAGCACCTCCATAACGGCTGGCGCCTGGATGGAAATCCCCCTTCAAAACCCCCAGCGGGCTCCCGAAACCAACTTCCTCCTCCAGACCAAGCCGAGGGCCCTGACGCTGGCTGTCAGCCGCCACAGCTCCAGACTCAGTGCCGGCCCCGCCCTGCAGGAGCAGCCGGGCCGGTGAGAGGACCAGGTAGGTCCCACCCAAGGACAGCAAGGGCCCCGGGCTGCTGGAGGGGTGGCACTCTCCCAGACCCCCTCTCGGCTCCTCCGTCCTTCCGTGCCCCCAGACACCCACCCACCTGGGCTCCCGTCTGGGCGGAGTCATCTGGGAACCCGTGTCCCTGATGGATGGCGCGGGGGGTAAGGAAGCCCCGCCCACTTTGTCAGCTGGGGCTCCTGAGGCCCCTCCAGGGCCCGGGGGGCCAGTGATCACCTCAGACCTGCCACGATGGCCTCCCCACCTGTCTGCCCACCTGTGCACCACTCCTCCAGCAATCCCTCGGCCGCCGTGTCTCGGGTGGCTTCTGGAGGTGGCCTAGGGCAGCCAGTGGGAGCCCCGGCTGAGAAGAGGAAACCCCTGTGGGCACCGCGGGGTCATGTCCCAGCCCTGGGGGGGCGGCCACGAGAGAGTGGGCCCTGGGAACAAAGCGGCCATCAGGCAGCACCGCTCGGTGCCGGGGCCCCGCTGCCGTGCTCTCGGACCCGCGGGGAGAGGCAGGAGGCCGAGGCCCCGCCGCTGTCGGGCAGAGCTGGGACCCGGCACCCAGGCGGCCTCTTTCTTAATTTCTTCTCTGAGCCCCTGCTCAGGAGGGCGTCCACGATCCAAAACCCACGTCCACCCGGAGTGGACGAGTCCTCCAGGCGGGCGGGCAGGCAGGCGGCTGCCGCGTGGCGTCTGGGGACCCGGTACTGACTCTGGGGGCCGCACGGCACTGGGACTGTCCTTGTCACCACCGAACCGTATGCTTCAAAACAGCTGAAGTGGTAACAGTTATAAACAACAACAATCCCTGTAAAGGGATTTCTCCCCACGAAAGCCCGGGGGCCGGGGGAGCCGGAGCCCTTGTGCCCTGCGTCCTGGGCTGTGCCGGGGCCGTCTTCAGGCAGGGGCCCCACGAGCCTGTCAGGAGGGTCCCAGGTCAGCCTCATTCAGAGACCGATCCAGAACGAGCTCTGCTGTTAGAGGGGCACTGCCTGACCCGAGGTGCTCAACAGCCACACCTTCAGCCCTGGATTGACTTTTTAAAAAAGACGGTCTGGGGGCTTCCCTGGTGGTGCAGTGGTTAAGAATCCGCCTGCCAATGCAGGGGACACGGGTTTGATTCCCGGTCCGGGAAGATCCCACATGCCACGGAGCAACTGAGCCCGTGCACCACAACTACTGAGCCTGTGCTCTAGAGCCCGCGAGCCACAACTACTGAGCCCGCGTGCCACAACTACTGAAGTCTGCGCGCCTAGAGCCCGTTCTCCGCAACAAGAGAAGCCACCGCAATTAGAAGCCCGCGCACCACAATGAAGAGTGGCCCCTGCTCACCACAACTAGAGAAAGCCCGCGTGCAGCAACGAGATCCAACGCAGCCAAAAATAAACAAATAAACAAACAAATAAATAAAGACGGTCTTATGGGCTGACTTGTGTACCCTAAATCCATTTGTTGGAGACTGGCCCCCAGCACCTCAGAATGTGACCACTTTTGGAGGTTACGCCTTTAAGAGGTAACTAAGTTACAATGAGGTCACTGGGGTGGGTGCAATTCAACCTGACTGGTGTCCTTATGAAGAGGGACGGTCGGGACACAGACGCACACAGAGGGACGACCGCATGGGGACACAGGGAGGGGACGGCCACGGGCATGCCCAGGAAGGAGGCCTCAGAGGGACCCTGTTGACAACCTGATCTCAGACCTCCAGCCTCAACTGTGAGAATGAACTTCTGTTGTGTAAGCCGCCCCATCCGTGATGTCTGTTACGACGGCCAGAGATGAGCGGCTTCCTAACTTCCCCTTTGATTCCTATAAGGTACAGGTGTCGTCCCTAAACCAGGGATGGGCCCCTCGGGCTGAGAGCCCAGTGCCCCTGTAGGACCCCAGGTCACGCGCACAGAGCCCACGGTGGACGCGGAGCCTTCCGGCGACAAGTCTCACGGAACTTCCTGTTCGGGGCCGGATCCGAGCACCGAGAGACACTTGGTGAGAAATATTTTAGTACTTCTGCTATTTGACCTCAGCCCAAACCAGGAAGTGCAGGGAAGCATGAAAATGAGACAGAAAATATTAAAGAGAACATTTTTTAAAAGAAGCCACAGGTTATGATATTTGAATTCCATAAATTCTTCCCAAGTCCCCCACTGTGTCCCTGGGCCTTGGCCCCCAGCGGGAACACCCTTCTGGCACCAAGAAGTAAGGCTGCACATCGTGTGAGGGGCGGGCAGCGGAGACACAAGATCCCAGTGGCTGGAGCGCAGACCAGAAAGGCCAGGGCCGACCGCTGTCTCCGTGTGGAAAACGATGGGCAGGGATCAGAGCCTGAGCTCCAAACCGGGTACCTCGAGACCCCATGGCCCATAGTCTGGAGGCAGAGGCAGGAGGCTGGGCCCGCGCCTTCAAGGGCCCCCGGGGGCTGGGCCAGGCCCCATCACAGAGGAGTAGATCACTGATTCTCACCTTTAAAAGCAGCCTCCACCCCTTGGGGGGTCAGGACGCTTCTGGCTTCCTGTTTCAGCACAGCCAGCCCCCCAAGTCCCCCTCCCCTCCAGGTAGAGAGGTGGGAACCGGCTTAGCCAGGGCCCCCAGGAGCCACGAAAGCCCTTCTGAGCAGGGCAGAGGCGGGGGTGGGGCTCTGAACTGCTGTTGTCACAGCAACAGGGAAAGCTGGATCCTGAGGTCAGAAGTGACACCCCTCCCCAACCCTGCTCCCCACACAAGGTTCTGCTGCACTTGGCCGCCAAGTCCAGGGGCTCGAATGACTGAATGGTGATTGTTTTTCTTGTGGCTGTAGTGGTTTCCTAAGAAGGTAACTCGTGCTGTGAAATAAAAAGTAACTACTGTTTCTGCAATGCCTACAGGCTGGCATCTCCCTGACTCTATCCTAGATGCTGACATATGTGCACACATTCGTGTCCACGCATAACACGTGTGCGCACACACCTACATGCATGCATGTGCCAACATCCACACACAACTACACATACATGCCCCCCACACGGACATACACACCTATACACACGTGCATACATGTGCGCGCACACACACACCCCCCAAGTCCTCTCAAGCCCCCGTGAGCAGGCGTTGTCACCTGCATCTCCCTGTGGCCTCAGCAGTCACGCGACCTGCCTGAGGTCCCGCGGGAGGAGAGATGAGGACCCAGCCCTTGCCCAGCAGCGCCCTGGGCGCTGGGGCGATGCTGCTGGTGGCCACGGGGCTCGTGCGCTCACGGCGCCGGTCTTCCTCCGGCGGCACCAGCGGATCATGGAGCGCCCGACCTCCTCCACTGCTCAGGCTGGTGCCAAACGTCTAGCTGGGAAACCCGTCCCCCTCCCGGATATCCAAACACCTGACCTCAGTCCCCAGAGGACTCGCGTGGGGCCGCCGGACCTGACTGCAGAGCCTGTGGCCACCTGGGTGGGCATCCGGGGAGCTGGGTCTGCCTCGCTGGGGACACCTGTTCTAGAAACACCTGGCACCCACCCTGGCAGCTCCTGTCCACACGTGGATGAGCCCCGAGCACACACAGCACCTCAGGTAGTTCTTCCTTCTAGAGTGGAACCACTCTACTTGTCTCTTGGATGGACAGCGGCTTTGCATTTTCACATCTGTGACCCTCCGAAGTCCCTCACCACTCCCTTCACTGGGGACTCGCCCAGCAACCTGCCTGCAGGGCCCTCTGCCCCGTGAGGCCCCTCCTCCTGACCCTCAGAGCCCCGCTTGGGGGGCACGCATATGGCACAGCCGGCGGGGCGGGGGGGGCGGGGGCAGACTCTGGTGAGCAGGGCCACCCACGCAGGCAGGACAGGCCCGAGCCCCACCTGGGCAGGTGTGGTGCTCACCAAAGTCACAGACGATCTGTCCCTTTGCGGACCACGGAGGCGCGCGGCCTCTGCTGCACCTCAGCCGCAGACGGGCCGTGCCCCAGCCTTCCCTTTGATCACCCACCCGATGTACAGGTGTCTGGGGACCTGCTGACATTTGGCACAGACCGTTCCAGATCCCACCCCTGCTACCTCGTCAGGTCGGGGAAGGCGCCTGTGGGGCAGCTGTGGGAGCTCTGCGGTATTCAAGCCACTCGCTCACGCCGCAGACCCTGGCTCAGCGCATTCCTGACCCAGGCCCTGTGCCGGGGGGTCGGACTCGGTGTGAGCAACAGCCCCGTCCGTGGGGAGACGGGCCAGGGGACAGACCTCAAGTCAGGGGAGTTGAGCGTGGGCAGCCTGCTGGACGGGCCTCTAGCCCAGCCTGTGGGATGTGTGTACCAGTTATCTCCTGCTGTGTAACAAGCCACCCCAAAAATCTAGTGGCTTAAGACAACCATCCTTTCACTGCTCATGGCTCTGCAAGCGGGCAGTGCGGGCTGGTCTCCCCCAGGGCCGCTCACGCCTACAGTCACTGTCTGTGCAGCTGCCAGGCTCTGCAGTTACAAAGACGTGCAATGCAGACACCCCAGCCCCCCGCCGAGAGCAGGACCACAGGGGTTCATGCTCCTCATCTCCAAGGCCCGGCTCTGGGCCCGGGCGGGGCTGAAGGACTTGGCACACACGGTACCCGCCTGCCACCCGCCCCTCACCAAGGTAGCCGTGGCAGCTCTCCAAAGCCAGCATGCCCCTCCCCCAGCACCCACCCACTCCTTTCTCACGGGAGTGTTTCCAGGTCTGTCGGGAACAGACAGAGCGGGACTTCCCTGGTGGCGCAGTGGGTAAGACTCTGCGCTCCCAATGCAGGGGGCCCGGGTTCGATCCCTGGTCAGGGAACCAGATCCCACATGCACGCTGCAACTAAGAGTTCGCATGGCACAACTAAGGAGCCCGCGTGCCGTAACCAAGGAGCCTGCCTGCCGCAACTAAGACCCGGTGCAACCGAATAAATAAGTAAATAAATACATATTTAAAAAAACACAACAGGACAGAGCTTCCAACACTGCACCCCGCCTCCTGCAAAGGTACCCAGCATGCAGCAACGCTGGCCCAAGGCCAGGGCCAATTCCAGAACCGTCCGCCTGACTCGGATGCGGGGCCCAGGGGTTAAATCTCACCCCTATCACAGCACAGGTTAAAGGTGACATCATGCCAAGAACCTAGAACCAAGCACATCACAGTCAAACTGCAGAAAATCAAGATAAATAAAAAATCCCGGAAGAAGCCAGAGAACAGAACACCTCACCTACAGAGGGACAAAGATAAGAAATACATTTGACGTCTCCTCAGAAACCACGTAAGCAAGGACAGAGTCGAGTGAAATATTTTAAGTGTTGAGAGAAAAACCCACCTAGAATCTTATACCCTGTGAAACTGTGAACTTTTATTTTCCCTATTCTCAGTAGATCTAACAGATGGCAGTTTTTCAAAATAATAATAGCAACAAGGTGACCAATGATTGTGGCTCACGGACAAGTGAAGTGAAGGACAGCACTGGTACCAGGGTGGGGGGAGGAGTGGGGAATGCTCTGAGGTACTCACACTACCCATGACTCGGCACAGGGTGACCTGAAAGTAGACGTGGAAGAGATGTAAACCTATCGCAAACTCTAAAGCAATTACCGAAACAAGTAAAAAAGAAGTAAAACTGATACGCTATGGAAGGAGGGAAATTGAATCATATAAAATGTTCAGTTAAAACCATAAAAGGCAGAAAAAGAGTAGAAGACTAAAATAGGAACAAAGACCAAAGGCCATGAGCAGAAAATAGTAACAAGTATGATAGATATAATGGCCAAAATACAGCAATTAAAACACAGAGACGGTCAGACCCAACTACATGTAGCCTACAAAAACCCCACTTTAGATATAAAAACACATATAGATTAAAATTAATGGATGGAGAAAGATTTACCATGTGAATACGAATCAAAAGAAAGCAGGAGTAGCTGTATTAATTTCACACAGAGCAGCTTCACAGCAAGGAAAGTGATCAGGGACAGTGAGGGGCACCACACAACGATAAAGGGTCAGTTCTCCAAGAGGACTTAATGATCCTGAACGTGTGCGCACCTTACAACAGGGCATCAGACAACATAAGGCAAAAAGCGATAAAACTGCAAGGAGAAATAGATAGCTGAAGACCCTGACACCCCTGTCTCAGAAATGGTCAGACCCAGCAGGCAGAGGACCAGTAAGGGCACAGTTGAGCTGACCACCGCCATCAATCATCAGGATATAATTGTCATTTATAGACTACTTCAATCCACAACAGCAGGACACACATTCTTCTCAAGCTCACATGGAACATTCACAAAGACAGACCACATTCTGGGCCATAAGACACATCTTAACAAATTTAAAAGAATAAAAATCATACTCTTAGACCACAGTGAAATTAAACTGCAAAGGCAGCTGGAAAAGCCCTAAAAACTTGGAGATTAAACAACACACTTCTAAATAATACATGGATCAAAGAAGAAATCTCAAGAGAAATTTAAAAATATTTTGAACTAAGTGAAAATGAGAATACAACTTAAAATTTGTGGGATGTAGCTGAAGCAGTGCTTAGACGGAAATTTATAGCATTGAATGCATATATTAGAAAAGAAGAAAGATCTAAAATTAATAATCTAAGCTTCTACCTTAGGAAACTAAAAAAGGAAAAGCAAATTATAAATTCAAAGCAAGCAGGAGAAAAGAAATAATAAAAATTAGAGCAGAAATCAATGAAATTGAAAACAGTTAAGTTAACAGAGAAAACCAATGAGACCAAAAGCTAGTTCTTCTTTGGAAAAACCAGTAATATTGATAAGCCTCTAGCCAAGCTAACTAAAAAGAAAAAAAAAAGATGCAAATTACTAATATGAGAAATGAAAGAGGAAACATCACTACAGATTCCATAAACATTAAAAAGATAATAAAGGAATACTATGAACCATCTATACTCACAAATTAACCTTGATATAATTGACCAATTCCTTGAAAGACACATCCGCCAAAACTACGTAAGAAGAAATAGACAATCTGAATAGACCTTTATCTATTAAAGGAATTGAATCAATTACTAAAAAATCTTCCAAAACAGAAAGTACCAAGCCCAGATAGGTTCAGTGCTGAATTCTACCAAACATTTAGAGAAAAAATTATACCAGTTCTCTACAATCTCTTTCAGAAGACAGACCCAGAAGGAATACTTGCTAACTCATTCTATGAGGCCCAGTGACACTCTAATACCAAAACCAGACAAAGACATTACAAGAAAACTGCAGATCAATAAATCTCATGAACACAGATGCAAAAATCCTCAACAAAATATTAGCAAGTCAAATCCAACAATGTTGAAAAAGAATGATACACCACGAGTAAGTGGACTTTTCCCAGGTAAACAAGATGGGTTCAACATTTGAAAATCAATTAATATAACCTGTCACATCGACAGACTAAAAAAGAAAAATGACATGATCACATCAATTGACGCAGAAAAAGCATGTGACAAATTCCAAGACCAATTTATGATAAAAACTCTCAGTAACTAGGAATAGAGGGGAACTTCCTCAACTTGATAAAGATCATCTACAAAAACCTACAGCTAACATCATACTTAATGGTGAGAAGCTAGAAGCTTTCCCACTAAGATCAGAAAAAAGGTAAAGAAAGATGTCCCCTCTCATTACTCCTTTTCAACATCATACTGGAAGTCCTTGCTTAATACAATAACACAAGAAAAGGAAATAAAAGTTATTCAGATGGAGAAGGAAGACATAAAAGTGTCTTTATTCACAGATGACAAGAATCAACAAGAAGCCTCCTGGGAACAAAGAAGCAATTACAGCAAGGTTGCAGGACACAAGGTTAATGTACAACACAATACGGAAGGAGAACAACTTGACTTCAAGACTTACTACAAAGCTACAGTAATCAAGACAGTCTAGGATGGGTAACAGAACAGAGAACTAGATCAATGCAACAGAATAGAGGCCAGAAATAGACCCATGTAAATAGACCCACATAAATCAACTGATCTTTGACAAAACAGCAAAGGCAACGCAATGGAGCAAAGATAACGAAAGGTGTTGGAACAACTGGATGCCACATGCAAAACAATGAATCTGGACAGAGACTTTACACTCCTCACAGAAATTAACTCAAAATGGATCACAGGCATAAACATAAAATGCAAAACCATAAAACTTCTAGAACATTAGAGAAAACCTAGGTGAGCCTGGATATGGTGATGCCTTTTTTTTTTTTTTTTTTAAGAAATTCACGGTCTTTTATTTATTTATTTATTTATTTATGACTGTGTTGAGTCTTCGTTTCTGTGCGAGGGCTTTCTCTAGTTGCGGCAAGTGGGGACCACTCTTCATTGCGGTGCGCGGGCCTCTCACCATCGCGGCCTCCCTTGTTGCGGAGCACAGGCTCCAGACGCGCAGGCTCAGTAGTTGTGGCTCACGGGCCCAGTTGCTCCGTGGCATGTGGGATCTTCCCAGACCAGGGCTCGAACCTGTGTCCCCTGCATTGGCAGGCAGATTCTCAACCACTGCACCACCAGGGAAGCCCATGGTGATGCCTTTTTAGATATAACACCAAAGGCATGATCCACGAAAGAAAGAACTGATAAGCTGGACTTCATTAAAACTGAACATTTCCGGGAATTCCCTGGCGGTCCAGTGGTTAGGACTCCGCGCTTCCACTGCCGAGGGCCCAGGTTCAATTCCTGGTCGGCGAACTAAGATCCCGCATGCCACACGGTGCGGCCAAAATAAAAAAAAACTCAAACACTTCTGCTCTACAAAGACACAGTCAAGAGAATGAGAAGACAAGCCACGGGCTGAGAAAAACAATTGCAGAAGAGATATCTGAGAAAAGGCTGTTACCCAAAACATACGAACAACTCTCAAAACGTAACAAAAAGAAAATGAACAACAGATTTTTAAACAGGCAAAAGATCTGGAAAGACACTTCATCAAAGAAGATATACAGATGGCAAACAAGTATATGAAAAGATGCTCCATGTCATAACGTCATTAGGAGAGGGAAAATCAAATAAGCTACCACTCAGCACCTATTAGTATGGCCAAAATCCCACACCCTGACAACACCCAATGCTGGGGAGGACGTGAAGTCCTCATTCATTGCTGGTGGGAAGGCAAAATGGTGCAGCCACTGGGGAAGACTGACTGGTGGTCTCTTCCAAACTAAACACGCTCTCACCATGCAATTCAGCAGCTGTACTCCTGGGTATTCACCCAAAGGAGCTAAAAACTTACGTCCACACAAAAACCTGCACACGTGTTTACATCAGCTTTTTCATAATTGCCAAAACTTGGAAGGAACCAAGACATTACTCAGTAGGCACATGGATAAACTGTGGTCCATTCAGACAATGGCGTATCATTTCAATATTAGAAAGAAATGAGCTATCAAGTCAAGAAAAGACGTGCAAGAAACTTGAACGCATATACTAAGTGAAAGAAGCCAATCTGAAAAGGCTTCATACTGTATGATTCCAACCACATGACATTCCGGAAAAGGCACAACTATGGAGACAGTATAAAGATCAGTGGCTGCCAGGGGTGGGAAGAGTGGGGGATGAACAGGTGGAGTACAGATTTTTAGAGCAAACTAGTCCGTCCGACACTACAGTGGTGGGTAAGCGTCATCACACATCTGTCCAAACCCGTGGGACGCACGCCACCAAGAGTGAGCCCCATGGAACCTGTGGACCCGGGGTGAGGACGACGCATCCGCGCGGGCGCATCGACTGTAACGGGCGCACCATCTGGTGGGGGTGCTGACAATGGGGGAGGCTGTGTGCAGGGCGGGGGAGGGTACGGGAACTCTGTGCTTTCCAGTCAACTCTTCTGTGAACCTAAGACTGCTCTAAAGAATAAAGTTTATATAAAACAAACCAGAAAACGTGCTATCAAGGAAGTCTTGCAGGAAAAGGAAGCTGTGGAAGGGCAGGTGCCATCCGGCGGAGGGGCCACGGGGGCGGCCTGGAGCTGGGCTGAGGGCGGCACCGGGGCCTCCGAGTAAACCCCACGCTGGCCAGCGAGCCTCACACGCGTGCACACGTGAGCGTGCGCACACACAGGCCACAGACCGTGAGCTGTGGCAAGCCCTCCACAGAGGGGCCCTGGGGCAGGGAGCTGAGGGCTGAGGGGGCTGGCGATACAGACGGGGGGCCAGGCTTTCCAGGTGGAAGGGCCTGCAGGGGTGGTGAAGAGGCGCCCACAAAGGGGCCCAAACAGACAGGGGAGGGGGCAGGGACGGTGGGGTCCAGGATGGCTGCGGGCAGATGACCAGCCCTGCCCCCGCCGTGCCCGCAGGAGGCGGCTGGGGGGAGGCTCAGGGAGGCCACCCAGCCAGGCCTGCTCAACCCTGGGAGTCTGCACCAGACCCAAGGATGGCTCTGCAGCGCCCCCGGCGGCCTGGCCCCCACCAAGGAGCCTCCAGGCACCCACACGGCCCTGGCTGTCCTTGAGCTGCCGAGCTGCCCAGCCGCCCGCTGGGACCGCTCTGCACACACAGCCACCTGTTCGCTCCGCCTCTGTTCCTTGCAGAGACGGTGCCTGTCCCCTCCCTGACCACCCTCCTGCCCGGCGGGTCCCCCGGTACCCTCAGGCCCCGGGCTCGCCTGCTCGCGGACACGCCGTCCCCCAGCCCGGGCCCCGGGAGGGCAGGGTCGTGTCCCCGTCCCCTCCCCCCCGCCGCCGGCTCTGCGACGCTGCCTGGCACGAAGCAGGCGCTCAATCCTCGTCAAGCGAATTCGTGCCTGGACTCCCTCTGGCTCCGGGCTGCTGGGGCCCCTCTCGGGCTTTGGAACGTTTCAGACGTTTCCAGAGCCAGGTTCTCTGCCGGTCCTTCTGCCTGACCCGGGCCCCCGCTTCGGGGACCCCCTCCCAGGACTGGCGCCAGGGTTAAGCGGGCAGATGCAACGTCGACAGGATAGCGTGTTGGCTGTCACCGGACTTCACCCCCACGGTGGCCATCCTGGACCGGGCGACCGGGCATGTCGTGTGGAAAAGTCCAGGGTGGACAACAGGGAACTGTGAGGTGACACCGAGCGACCACACAAACATTCTCTGGGGGCTTCCTTGAGAGATCGCCCTGCCCTCTCTGGTCGCGGGCCCTCGGGCAGGTCACGGCAGGTGGCGGCAGAGGAGGCGCAATCCAGGCCGCCTGCTCCCCGGGGGTCTCCACCCCTCGGGCACTGATGCCCCACCGCCCCCGAGACCGCCCCCGCCCCGCTCCTGCGAGGTAAACTCAAGCAAGTGGGGCCCCAGGTGGCCTCGCAGTGACAGCTCTCGGGCCACTGCAGCCCACTCTGCTCTGCGGGCACATCCCCTGGCGTTTCCAGAAGCGATGAATCAAATGCAGAGCAGGAGGACTCATAAACACCAATTCCAGATGAACCGCGGGTCTAAACACGGAGGTGAAACAACCGTTAACACGGATTTCAGAGGATAACACGGGAAAATGCCTTCATCCCTGGGGGAGGGAGTTTTCTTCCACAGAAAGACAGAAAAACACAAACAGTAAAGGGTGATCAACAGGCCAACATTAAATCAGGAGGAGACCACTTGGAACGAAAAGACTAAGTGGGAGAAAACATGTGTGGTCCATTTAACTGACAAAGGACCTGTAATCAGGGCACAAAGTAGCTCCAATCACCAAACAGGGACAGACAACCGATAGCGAGACGGCCCGAAACTCCAACAGACACTTTGCCAAAGAGGGTCCCCAAAGGGCCAGGAAATAAACAGAGAGGAGATGGGCCTCAGCAGACATCAGGGAGAGGCCAGAGAAAACCACGGGAACACCTTCCACAGCCACCGGGGTGGCAGGAATGAAAAAAGGAGGTCCAACAGACCCCAGGGCCAGAGGCCCGTATCCTGGGGCGGGGCACACGGGAGCCGAACACGCCGCTCCACCCCCGGAGCCCAGGGGCCACACCCTCGGCACGCCCCCCAGCGGCCACGCTCACGGGACATGGACGGCCAGCGGAGAACCCTCCAGAAACGTTTCTGTAAAGGAAAGTCTCGCAGCCAGGACATACACCATCGCCTGGGCACCCCCCGGAGCCGAGCGGACCCGGGCTGGTGATGCTGTGGCCTCTGGATCCAGGCGGCAGGTCAGCCCATGAAAACTCACCGAGGTGCACACCTGTGACTTTGCCTTCTTCTACGTGCACGTGCACGCGCACACACACACACACACATCTGTAAAGGATGTCTCCGCGAACGAGTTTCTCAGGGTGAGCCGTCAGCCTCAGGCCCCCGACCTCCGACGGGCCCTGCAAGGCTCTCCTGAGCAAGGGCGACGCTGGCCGCTGTGGCTGCTGCCTGCGGGCGTGCCTCGGGCGCTTGCGGCCCACGGGACCCAGTGTCGCGGGGGGACAGGCCACCAGAGAACAGAGTTCCCGTGCAGGGAAGACCGCCTGACGTGAGACACCAAGGGAGCTAAGCGGATCAGGGGGGCGTGGTCTCAGGCTCTACGGCTCCTTCCACAGGCCCGGCCCTCCCCGAGCTCCCCGAGCCCCTGGAAAGCTGCTAGAGGCGCGTCCGTCGTTTCACCTGATGCGGCGGTGGGGCGGGGTGAGGGGCGGCGTGGGCGACCTGTGACTGCACTCCACCCCCAGGCCACCAGGACACAGCTCAGCGTGTGCTGGACCCGACTAAACAGCCCGCGGCGTCGGCCCCGGCAGCTTTCGCAGGACCAGACGAGGACGCGGCGGCACCGAGCACCCGGGGCGCCATCCTGGGTCACGGAGGACAGGCCGGCGGGGCTGTGCTGTGACGGGCGAAGCCCCCAGCGAAGCGTCCCAGGACAGAAACCACACGCGCCCGGAAAGGCGCCAGCCAGCCTGCCGGCCCACACTTTATTGCTCCACCTGCAGGTCCACACACAGGCTGAGCACCTGCACCCTCCCTTCCTGAAGCGAGGAGACCTGAGTCTAAGGTACAGAGCCTCGTGTGTGCCCCTCACCTGCTGGGCTCAGGGGGCCTGGAACGGAGCTGCCCATGTCTGTTTCGTAAAGAAGTTTCCTCTCCCCAGCCAAAGGGCCCGCCTGCTCTAGAAAGCCGCTGACTGTTCTAATTAATACGTGCTCACTCCAGGTTAGAGAAACTTTAATTTTCAATGAGATGGTATTCTGGTTTCCCGATTAGATTTGCAAACTTAAAGAATGTTTCCTTCCAAACACTAAGTAAGGTGCTCTGAAGCGAGTCCGGCCTAGGACTGCGGTCCTCTCTCTCCCTGCGGCTGGCGCAGAAAAGCAGACTTGATCTTAAGCTTGAAGCTGCACACGCGTCCAGGTGCCAGCGCCCCTCTCAGAGGGTGGGCCCTGCCGCCCTGGCCTCACTCCTTGAGAGGGAGTCTACCCCGACCCCGAGCGTGTCGCGAGCGCCCTCCTTACAAAGAAAATGCCCACAGGTTTAAGCGAAGAAATCAGTTCCTGCCCGGTTCCAAGCTGACAGGCGAGCAGCCCCGGCACCGAGGGCCTCACTTGCTGGCGAGTTCCAGCACCTTCCGCACCATGGCCCCGAGCCCGTCGTGAACGTGGTGGAAGGCGGTGTCACACATGAAGGCCGGGGTGGTGACCACCTTGTTCTTCTGGTCCACGTGGGCCTCGTGCACACAGGTTATGGAAGAACACTGCATGGCCGAGGGCAGAGCGCATGTGGCATCAAGCACCGCCCACCCCCTCCCAGGTGCGCATCCCACCCCCACCCCAACGGCACCTGGAAGGGGCTTGCTGCACCCCCTGCGCTACTTTAACTGAAGACCCTGGAACCTGACCCCACGGGCCGCTTCCTAACACACGTCCCAGCAGCGGGCCTCACGGGACCCATGGCTGCAGACGCGGGCCGGACGCCCGAGCACCGGCCGGGACCCCGGGGCCACCCTGAAGGCAGCAGCAGCACCGCCATCCTTCGCATCGAGAGACTGCATTAGAGGCTTGTCCGAATGCCCGCTGTGAGCACGCGGCAACTGGACCCGGGCCCCAGCCTCAGAACAGAGGCGCCTCACCTCCTCCCTGAGACCTGCTTCCTGGGCCAACGCCAAGCCCCAGGCCCGGGGCTGGCCGCTCTGTGCTGGACGGGGAGGGACATTCACACCTGAAACTGCCTGCAAGTAGAGACACACCGAGGAGCGCGCGCCCCGGCCAGGACAGACGCCGGAGGATAACGGGCTGGTCTCCTGCGCTGCCTGGGGCCCCACGCTCTTCTGCTCCTGACTCCGGCCCCCACGGAGACCCTCGGGTCCAGGCACAGAGCTGGAGGGCGGGCAGCCTGTGGCCTGAGGCCTCTACACCCGCAGCGCACCCTGGTGACCTCAGGACACAGAGGACCCGCTTGCGGGAGGAATGGGGGCGACTCTCCATCTGTGCCGCCCAGGGGACTGCCACCAGATAAAGACGCGCAGCCCCCTCGCCTTCCACCCCAGCCTCTGGCCCGACACCGGGTACTCACTCTCCCTCCGCCACAGGCAGCGCCCTACCCCACCCCCCGCGAGCCCACGCCGTCTCCTCACCCGACCCACCGAGCCCCGGGCCTGGGGTGTGCTGAGCTCAGCCAGCGTCACTGCGGGGACTTGGGAACGTGACCACTGGACGGCGGAAGAGTCACAGCCTCAGGCGCTACGCCCCTCCACGCACATGCCCTGGGCGCCCCGGCTGTGCAGCACCCCAGGGCGGTCCCGAGGGGCCAGAGGGGGGTTTCCCACGTCGCCCCCGCTGCTGAAAGGATATGGTCACTCCCGTCACACAGTGCTTGGCACCCAGGGCTTTGATGACCTGCGCGGTCCCGGCATACGGCCACTTGCCACCTTCCTCCTGCTCGTGGCCCACGGTGACCTCGACACTTCTGAGCACTTTGGCGGCGAGGACGGGAGCGATGCAGCACAAGCTGAAAGGCGAGGAAAGGAGGGTCAGCTCGGGGCTGTGCGTGTGGCCGCCAGGCCGGGGGCCCAGCAAGGCACGCTTAGAGAACGCGGTCAGCCTCAGAAAGGGGCACAGACACCAGTGCCGCGGGGACGGAGGACCCAGGCCACAGCCTCTGCCAGCTCCGCGGGCTGGAGCCTGCCCCTGCCCCTGGGCTGCCCGTGCGGCTGTGACCGGCGGAGCATGGCGGAGCCTCCAGGCACCCGGCGCCAGGCTGGAGAGCGGCGGAGGGCAGCCAGCTGAGCCCCGGCTGCCGGACACGCACCAGGCACCTGACACGGCGCCCAGGGTGCAAAGGTCCACCCGGAGAGAAGGCCACAGACGGCGGCGCTGTCTTCGGCCCAAGCTTTAGGGTGGCTTGTCGCACAGCCACTGAGAAGCCCAGCTGTACTGACCGGCTGAGACCCAGACCCCTTCTCTGGAGGGGGCGCAGGAGACCGGGGCACACGGTCCAAGCAGCAGCCTCGCCTGACCCGTCGGTGCGGAGCCAAGGGCCCCGTCCTAACAGCGTGCCGAACCCTCCCCGACCCCCTGTGAGCAGGCTGTCCCCAGAGGCGTCCGAGCCCTGCAGGTTCACGCGGGGCGCCTGCCCTCGGGGCTCCTCCGAGGTCCTGCTCTTCACCAGGGGGCCCCCCAACCGGCAGCTCCTGAGCCCCTGGATCAGCCAACACGGAGGCCTCCAGCAGCCAGGCCTCACCAGTGCCCTGCCCCCAGCGAGAACACGCATGACACCTGCCACAGCTGCTCCAGCCGGGCCGGTCCCCACTCCCCTGGGGTCCACACCCCTCTGGGCCGTGCCCCACCTCCCCGTCTGCTCAGCTGGTCCTCTGAGCTGACGCAACACAATGTGGCGAGAACACACCTACACGCTCGTGCAATGCCGAGACAACCGCCACAACCCGTTCAGGGAGCACGAGACAAACCCCCTCAGCCCCGAGCAGGTGAGCGTCATCGGAACGGCCATCTCGGGAATCTGTCACGTCACCAGGTCCCCAGGCACCTGACTCTGCAGGCGACGCCCGAGACGAAGGCCAGGCTGCCTGCCCGTCCTTGGCCGGGGACGCCAACACAGGCTGCCGGGGGCTCCCGCACGGTGGGGAGGGAAGCACGGGCCCGGCGGCAGAGCCGGCCGGACCCCTCGCTCTGTCTGTGCTTCTGACGAGCAGGTCAAGGAGTGACAGGGTGGCCCGGAATGGGGGTGAGAGGTGCCCTGGCCCGGAAAGGGCGTTTCGCACGTGGCCAGATGACGCTGCTGCTTTTGGAGACAGACAAGTGACCTGCCGCACGAGGGGCTGAATGGAGCTGCCCACGGTGACACGGCGGCCGGAACAGGACCGTGTCACCATCCTGCACCCCCCACCCCAGGGCGGGCCGGGTTCTTCTCCAGCTCAGCTGAGAAGTGTCTGTTTACTCAAGAGGACACGGTGCCCGCCGTGAGGTGGCCAAGCTGCTGGGCTTCTATCCCGTTTGTCGTGCTGACTTTCTAGAGAAAGGGAGCTGGGTCCCCGCCCCGGGCGCTCGCCCCCACACACCGGTGCTGCCCCGGCGGGGCCCCCGGGAGGTGATCGGCTGGGCGCTGCGAGGGCAGGCATGCTCCTGGGCTACGGCCGCTGGTGGGGGGTGCCCGGGACGCTGAGCAGGCAGGGCCTCCAGTGAGTGGCCGCAGGTCTGGGAAGGACGCTGCCCCTGGTGGACTGTCCGCTGCAGCCTCTGTGCCCCGTTCAGACCCAGTGCTCTACCATCCTCATTCCTCTCCAGCTTCCAACAGAAGGCGGCGAGTAGCCATGTGATGGAGAGCCTGGCGGATTTTGTTTTTAGCGCATCTGTGCACCGCTGTGCTCCTGGGACGACGTCCCCGGCCAGGGACGACTCCGAAGCGTGCGACCCACACGCTCCAGCACCGGCGTCGTGCGCCGACGCCCACGGCACAGCAGCACCGAGGAGCCCTCCCCCAGGACGCTCGTGGGAAGGGCAGCCTGACAAGCAGGTCTGACGATGGGGTCGCCGTCACTCGTCCGCAAGCGCCTCCTGGTGTGGGTTACGACTGGCCTCACCCGTCTGCCAGGCTGAGGACCCCGGGCCGGGCTGTGAGCAGTGGCTGGGCCCGTGAGTGTGGGCCCAGGGTGTGGCCACCGCAGGATCCAGTCCCCAAAGAAGGGCAGCTGAGAGCGACAGGGGTCGGGAATGGTGCTCACGGCAGCCATGGCACAAGGAAGGACAGGGGCCAGCTAGCCGAGGGGCTGCTCCAAGCCAGGACGGGAAGGCGGAGGCCAGGCATCGGGAGAGGACTGGCAAAGGCTGGGGGCCACGGAAGGACTGGGGAGCCTTCTAGACCCTGAGAGGATCATCCCCTCCCCTCCTCACTAAGTCATCAAGAGAAATTAACGTAACCATATGACCACAGAATTTTCAGAGCTGGAAGGCACCTGTGAGATCACACGAAACCCCCTCAGTTATAACAACGAAAAGGGCTGAGAGTCTCCAAGACCACACAGCTCCAGGCGCCATCTCCTGGCTGTGAGCTACGGCCTCGGCCACGGGCTCCGCCACCGCCCTCCCTCCACCACTGCCGGGCCCGCTGGGCCGCACGTACCCGATGGGCTTCCCGGCCTGGTGGAACTCCTTCAGGACGCGCTCCACGTCTTTATTCACCTTGCAGTCGCCCCCGTCTACGGCGAATGTGCTCCTGCCACGAGAAGAGGCTTCCTTAGACCGCAAGGCTCAACATCTGCCTGCCTGGGGAGCCCCCAGCCCCACTCCCCACCCCCCGGGATCCTGTGTGCTCCGCGAACTTCTCAGCAACTGCAGAGAGTAACACGTGTGTGCAGGTACATGTACACGGCCTTTCATGTAATTACACGTAGACGTGTGTATTTCTCTGTTTTTTGAAACATAAAAGCGGCATGGGAGGGTGAAGGCAGGGAGGCCAGCAGAGGCGAGGGGAAGCTGACACGCAAGCACTCGGGCCATGAGCTCGGCCCACCCAGGAGCAGCAGGACGTGCCACTGGCCCAAAACCAGTGACAGATCCTGCACTCCACTAACAAGGAAAAGAAACCCGAATCAAACAAGACCCCGTCTTCTTCACCAGAGCAAGACCGCTGGGGCGTCTGGAACGGTCTCCCTCCCAGTCGGTGGGCTCACACCAGTACCATCTCTTTGGAAGGCAAACTCAGACCCATCAAATTTCAAAGGCCACGCCTCTCTGCCAGGAGCCCCATCCCGGGCTTCCTCGGCCTCGTTCACGTGGTCGATGCCTCTACCCCGGGCACCCGGGGCGTCGCGTGCACGACGGGACAACCTGTGGGGACAACCTGTGGGCGTGAGGGATGCCGGCTACCCTGGAGTGCTTTCTCGGTGCGCAAGCGTCTCAAAACAGGTCAGATCATATACTTCAAATACACGTACATCAGTCGTACCTCCAAAAGCTATCAAGACAAAAGAGAGAACGGGCAGTCCCGGAGTCCCATCAGCACTGGGTCGCCTACGCAACGGGATCTGCGTGTGTGGCTGTCAGACATTTAAGGAAAAAGCCTCAGCGTTAAGTGAAAGACACAAAGTGCAGAACGAGAGGCTACCATCTGGTTGGATTTTTAACGCAGACATATACGAGAATCTCTCGGAAAATGAAAAGCTGGCAGCGTTGCCGGAGGTGATCCTGGGGTCCCAAGCAGGAAGAACTGGGTTTCCACAGTGAATATGTCACACTGACCCTGCCTGCTGCCCCTGTGCACCGCACAAACCGCTGATGTGGAGCTGGCCTTTCCTCTGGAAAGGTCAGGAAGGCTGGGACCAGTGGCCAGAAATCACAGCTTCCCCCAGGGGTCTGGGAGGCCACAGACGTGGACGCTGGCCCAAGGCCCTGCTTCCTTGTGCACCGAGACGCACCACCACTAAGTCACCCGAGGCAGGTTGTCAGCCTCGCCGGGGACATGACCCCAACGCCCTCAAGCTACCCTCAGCCAGGCGACGTCTAAGGGCTGAGGGAAGGCACAGGGCCTGTGAACCCAGCTCATCTTTCAGAGAAGGAAACCCGGTCCCGTAAGAACGACAAGCCCAGCCGACACAGACTGGGACCCGCCGTCTCCCGCAGGGGGCTCAGGAGGATGGCGACGCAGGGAAAGCACTCCCAGGCTGGCTCTGGGAGAGGGAGTGGACACGAGGCGGGGCAGGGGTCCGGGTGGGAGGAAGGACTGTGGGAAAACCGGTGGGAACGTGGAGAAAAGAGGTGCCGTGGTGACGCCCGCAAGCAGAAAGGAGCCTCAAGATGTCAGGACGTGGAAGGACCGAGAGCAGAGGTGGACCTCAGGGAACATAACCGCCTCTGCCCCCGCTCCTGGGTGCATGGCGCCCGGACAGACAGAGCGCCAGCTGGGAGGCCCTCGCGCTGCTGCGGGAACCTCAATGATCAAGCCGTCAACTGACCAAAACGCATGTAGTCCGGGCTGTGACGCACGCTGCACCATGTTTAAAGCCCCAAAGCCGCGGGGCGCAGCTGCTGGGTGCTTTCCCGCAGCCCTCGAGCCCCCTCCGTCACGGGAGCAGCAGCCCCGCGCCATGTCGGAAGGGATGTGCCGGGCCAGCAAGGCCAGCGCAAGACAATTTCCATGAAACGTGGAGAAGAAAGAAAGGAATGAGAGAACAAAGAGAGAACCTGAAACCCAAAGCACATCACGGCTGTGGTGTGACGGCCTCCCAGGCTTGAGGTCCGGTTACCGTGGCAACAACCCAAAGAGCAAAAAAAAGAAAGATCTCCCTTTCTCTGGTCAGGACCGTCCTCCAAACGGCCCAACCGGAAAGGCACCTTTCCGCGCTGCAAGGTCCACAGGAGAGCAGGTGTCTGCGGGGAACACGTACAGGGACGGGTTCTGACGTGACGAGACCCCCAGCACCGCACCTGGATGGCCAGGTCCCAGGAGCCTCCTCCCACCGGGGTTCCCTGTCATGGGGCAGCTGCGTCGTCGCTGGGCCAGACCCCCCAACAGCTGCTCCCATCACCACCACGTCCCCATCTAACGGTCCAGGGGAAAAGCAGGAGAGCCCCAAGCCGATACACGTACAGGTTTTTGGCGGCTCCGAAGCCCCCGGGGAAGACGGCCGCGTCGTGGTCAGCAGCGCTGAGTTTGGCCAGGTCGGTGATCTTGCCGCGGGCAATCCTCGCGGACTCAGTCAGAACGTTCCTGGGGAAGGGCGGAGAGAGGCCCCCCAGAAGGTTCAGTGTGTGCACAGATGGGAGAACGGGGCAGGAAGGCGCCTCCACGAGACAAGAGGACCTGTCCTCCCGGCTCACAGGCAGTGCGGGTCGCTCCCTAGAAAAGGCGACACAGCGACAGTGACCACAGCGGGTCTGTGCTCGAAACGCCCTCTGGAGCCCTTTCCGACGGGCGCTTCCGAACCACCACGCCTAGTCACCCGGACTCCTGCGTCAGGCAGGGCCACCAGGCAGCACTTAGCGCTGGGAATGGATGGTGATGGAACCGCGGGGGGAGCGTTAAGAAGCAACTTCGAGGGACGAGTGAGGCAGCCCCAGGACCGGCCGCAGAGGGAGCTCCTCCCAGCCCCGGCTGCGCGGCCCAGGGCCAGGGTCCTGACTGGGCCGCAGTCCCAGGAAACGGCACCGCGGCTCCTTCCCACCGTCCCATCTCTCACTGTCTGCACCCGCTGGAGGCCACCTGGGAACCACAGCCCCCAGGGGTCATAGCCCTGCAGTCTGGGCCAGGCCGGAGCGGGGAGGTGGGTCTCAGCAGACGCGAGGCCAGGGCCACACTCCCCTCAGGAACAGAAATGCTGGTGGGAGCTGCTCACAGATACGTGGGTCCAAACGGGTGAATGAGGTTTCAGACCAAATGAACGCACAGGCCTTGGGTCAGAATGAAGGTACGAGGAGCTCACTCGGGGGCAACCTTCCTCCACTGCTCCAACAGTGCTGGACGGTGAGGAACGTCCTGAGTCCGGCACAGCCTCAGGACCACTGCTGTGAAGTCCACTTAAACGTGGACTCGGCTCCCAGCTAAGATGAAGCAACCGCGCGCAGGTTCTCGGGGAGTTTCAACCCGTCCACGTTCAAGGACGAGGAGGAGGGGCCCGTACCTGGTTTCGCCCTCAGAAGGCTGCCCCTTGGTGTGGTCAATCACGTGCATCTGAGGGATGTCAGGAGCAAAGATCTGGACCTCAGCCCCCGCACGGCTCAGATGAACCAGTATCCTGCACAGGAGGGAATCAGGCCAGACTCTGACATGTGCCTGGCCCAACTTTACCTGCCACCGGGTGTTTAAAAACAGGGTTTTAGGTGACTGACAGGTATACACTTCTCACATAGGTTAACAACCTCCTTGCTTTGCAAAAAGTCACGATTGGCTTGCTAACGACCCAAATGCCCTCTATTTGAGTTTGCTGTCACTGAACTGGCCTGTGGAGACCAGCTAGCCCCCCCAAGCTCCCCTTACAAACCAGGCTGTAGGGACGGGTGACCCGGCAACTGTCACAGCCCGGATGTCTGCATTCCCAGGCTCCTTCGGGGTGTTCTTCCTCCCATGGGCCAACTGACAATGGCCTCGAGGGGTTGAGGAGGGCTTTTGGTCTCCAAAGTAAGTTCAGTTCCTGGTCTCCCCAACCTTCCCCTCATGGGGGTGGCAGACACGCAGGCGACCCTGGGGGCTTCTGACGATGCCAGCATCTACCAAGGGTTGCTCTGCGGCAGGTCCGAGTCCAAACACTGGCACGAAATCTGTCCCTGGCAGTGCTGTCACTACCCACTTCCAGAGAGGGAGGAGACACGAGACCCCAAGACAGATCACAGCCGTCCCATGGCAGGGCTGGGACCCCTGGACTTGGGTTCAGCTCCTCAGAACCTCGCGGGCACTCGACCTACAACTCCTCGCTCTGCCCAGGAGGTTTCAAGCTGCTGGCTATTCCTCGCCTCCTCCTCTCTCCTGCCCCACCCCGCTCAGCCCCCCTCAGGAAACTCCTGGCCCTCTCCACCCACCAGCCCAGCGCGCTCCGAAGTTCCCTCTCTGTCCGGCCACCGCCAGCACACGCTGGCCACGCCCAGCGGCCACCCCCAGCCCCCAGCCTCAGGCTCCTCCCCGCGCTTGGGAGGGGCGTGCTCCCCAACCACTACCTAACCCTCCCCTTCCACTAACTCTGAACCTGACAGCCCCTACAGTCCTGCTCGCAGGAACTTTTAAAATAAATCAGTCAAAGGACAGACCGCTCGGCAACAGCTGACAGGCTACCCCAATGACATCTGTCTACAGCGGGTCACTGCACAGCCCTTAAAAATCATGCTGTAAAGACGAAAAAGAACTCTGATTTCCAACACGCAGGACCGTGTGATGCCAATGTTTACAACACGTGGGTGTGGAAAAACAGCAGAGTAGATGTAAGTGGCTACCACTGTGTGACAGCATCACAGGTGATACTAAAAAGCTCATTTTGTGTCTCCCTGTACGTTACACGCATTGAGTTTAAACGTCCTTCGCGCCTCCCTGAGTCTCGTCCAGCAGTCCTCTGCCTCCCTAACCAGCAGGAAGGCTTCTCCGAACGGTTCAGGAAAAGGGGGACCGCCCCTCCCGCGGGCGAGCCGCCCAGGGGCTTACGATGAGGCCTCGTGGAGCTCCGTCCCGTCGTAGACCCCGCATCCGGACAGCACCTGCGGGGATGGAGGGCCGGTCACGGGGGTCACGCGGTCCACCGTGCGGGCCGACCGCCTCCAGCGGGGGGGAGGGGCCGACCTGGAGGGGAGGGAGGTCAGCGCGAGGGAGGCGGTGGGCGGCGGAGGGGCCGCCCGCGGGCACCGGGAGGGTGGGAAGGCCGACCTCGGCGACCCGCCCCTCGTCCCCACGCCCCGCCCGTCCGCTCACCACTGCGACCCTGGCCACGGGGCGCGGCGCGGAGGCGTGGAGGGCCGCGCGCGGAGACGGCGCCGGTCCGCCGAACGGCAGCGGACGCAGGCCGGGGCGCGGCGCGAAGGCGGGGGTCAACGCCAGCCTGGACGCCACCAGAGCCCGGATGGCCGCCATCCTCCGCGAGGACATCGGGGTCGCAGGGTCACGGTGAGCGGGACCGCGCCTGCGCACAGCCGCCGCCCTGCCCGCGAGCGCGCCGGTGGGCGGGGCCGCACCTGCGCAGTCGCCCGTGGCTCGCGCTCAGCCCGGCAAGGGCGCGTGGTTCTGCAGCGGGTCCGCGCGGCTTCGGACACCGTCCCCGTCCCGCCCCGCGGGGGCGTTACCGGGCGGCGCGCAGGGTCGCGGTTGCCGAGAAGCGCTGCGCTGAGATACGGGCTCTGGAAAGTTAACTTCAGTGTCGTCATGAGGCTTCAACGTGACTCCGCGACACCGAGTGGCCGGCGCCCAAGTGTCCAGTTCTCATCTGCGCCCCCCTTTCCCGGCCGCTGAGTCCGGGCCGGAGTGAGGCCCTCCCGCTGCAGCGTTCCGGCGCCCCTCGCCCTGCTGCTCTTCGCGTTTCTATTGACGTGGGTCCTTTTGTAACCTAGCTGGTTGTGGAGAGGAAAGGCCAGGTGTGAGGCCAGGTCTTTGCAGAGAAAGAGGTTTATCGAAAGGCCAGGTCTTTGCAGAGAAAGAGGTTTATCAAAGGGGGCCAAGCAAGAACGGACGTAGAGGTGCGGTGCAGAGCTCAGATCTGTGTCCCCGGGGGCTGCTGAGGGGGTATTTATCAGGAAGTAGGGAGCAAGAAGGGGAGGGGGCTCGGATATGATTGGTGGAAAGTAAGTGTAAGTTTCAGTGTCAGTATCAAGAGCTCTCCTGAGCAGGCGCTGGGGCTGCTCGTTAAGCCTCTGACCGGTCGCGGGTGCAAATTGGCCGTCCCGGGTGTAACATGTAGTGGGGTTTTGGCCCGTGACGTCTAAAGGTCACTACTGTAGTCCCTCATTCTAGTCCTTCAGTGTGGCTGCGCAGTGCTCAGTCGGCGGGGCTGTCAGCAAGTTTGTTTCCCTGGTCCTCTGCAGAAGGAGCTTGGTGTTCTCTGTGTCATTTTGTTTCTACCTCGTGGGCCTTATAACTCACAAGTGGTGATTTCAGTCCATGCCTGTCTTTGGATCCTTCCTCAATCTTGAGGGATGAGGGGTGACCACCGCTCTAGCTGCTTTCTGCTGCTAAGGACGAAGGCCCAGCAGAGGCTTGAGGAATGAAACAGTTTGGCGTCTAGCTGTACACATTCTAGGGTATTCAAACTGGACTACTGGAGGTGTTGGTATGCCCCAGTTCAGGGTTGACACGACAGAGGTATAATCCGGTGGCCTGCAGTCTTTGAGAGACAAACTTGACATGGAAGTTAAAAATTATAGGCCCAACAGAAGAATCAGTAGCGCTGTGACTAAAGGAAATGTCAGTGGATGGAGTAAATGGCCGACTTACTGGGGAGAAAGCCCTTTATAGAATTCCATGCCTCCGGGGCACGATTACCAATGCTGTGTCACCAGCTGGCCTGTTGGTGTTATTTCCTTTACACGGGTGGTATGTGGTATTTGTCCACACGCACCAGCAGGTGTTGCAGCCACACAGACGCCGCCTTGTTCTGCCACGGGGTAACCGAAGGCTGTTCGGTTATCCATTACTACATTGGCTATGGAACTCACCATGCTCTTCAGTCAGTCTAACTAGAGGCTGGCGTTTTGGCCAGTTCCTCCACTGAGGCAGGCAGATTTTGAAGGGTGGCCTCGTGACAGGCACCCCCGTCCCCGTGGGGCTGCTCATCCTGGTGCTAAGCCCGTGCCCGTGACTATTAAGTCTGAGGCCGCCTCCCTTTTGTCTGCTCTCCTGGGGTGGACGTGTTACCGACTCTTTTGAGTCGGGCACCAATAAGCATCCTTCTGCCCAGTGTCACTCGCACCAGTAGACAGAGACCAAGTTCAGTTGAGAAGCAAAGGAAAGCTGTACTCTTTGATCAAAGAATGGAGAGATGGGAGCTTGCCCTACAGCACAGTGTCTCCCCTGAAAGGCCCAGGGGCGGTGCTGCTTTATAGGGTTCTGGCAGAGGGAGGGGTGGAGTCATTGTGGGTCAGGCGGGTGCAGCACTTCTGCGCACGGCTCACCCAGTCGGGCTGTCAGGCAGAGCCGCTTTGCACTGGGAACACTAATCCAACATGTTAGGTGGGAAGCCTCTGCACAAGGCCCCCTACAGGCAAAAGTAGAATAAACACAAAAGAGGTTGGACCGTATCACCTGGATTCCATCCTGTTTTTCCCGGGGACCCCAGTGGGCTTTGCTGGGGACATTTCCTTTAGGTTTTGGCTCTCTGGGCCCCACAGAGGAACACACATCCTCCTGATGTCCACATCGTCATCCATGTGTGTCTCTGCAGAGACCAGCGGGCTGGGGCCAAAGATGAGTTAGTGGCACGTGAGTGACGTGAGAATGGGGCCAGCTTGTAGGGTCTGGTGAGCTGCAGGCTTCTTTGTTTGGGAGCCTATTACACCAACTCTTATTTTGGTGTGCTTGAACCCATTTTTGCCATTTGATGGGCTCTTGGTAGGCAGTGTGTTCTAAGGCTCTCCAGGCAAGTTGGGAGTATCCTTGGAAGGCTTGACCATCTTTGGTTTGGGTCAGTTCCTCTTCTGGCTCATTTCAGATTTCTCCACAGAATAGTTACAAGTTGGAAGGTTATAGTTTTCAGTGGCTCCCACTTGCTAGGGTGTCCTGGCTTGTGGATGAACGGTGGTCCGAGCTCTGTAGGGAAGCATTTAAGTACATCGTTAAGTGAACTGTAGAGGGTGCAAAGGGAGGGGTCAAATTACACGAGAATTTTGCTTCGGGAGTGGGTATTAGGGTAGCCTCTAGAAGAACATCAAGGTTATATTATTTAGTCCTCCTTTAATCATTAGTGGGGGAGCCTGGGAGAGGGCTGGCAGGGCTGAGTGTATCTTTCCCCAGCTGGGGGTTAGGATGACAGACCCCACTGCCTTTCACCCCCTGCTGCAGTGGCTTTTGAGAGGTGAGTCAGTGTTTGTGTCTCAAGCTCGGTGTGTGACAACCCCTGGCAGGAAGATGGGAGGAGGGGAAGAACAGGGTCCATCCCAGTTCCTTTCAGGACCACGGGGATAGTTTACAGATGAGTTATTTGCATCTGAAAATACAAGACTATCAATGTATTTATTTTCTACCTTAATACCCAAGAACAGAAGAGGCTCTGATAGACATCATCATATTTACAAAGGAAGTGACTCCATCCCGAGATAGCACATGCGTTTCATAAGCAGATAGAAGAGCACACAGCCCCACCAGACTAGCAAGAACCTGCCTGCCATCCATCCTAATAATGGTCCAGTGACTTGTGGCCGCACCTCTGGTGACCTGCAGGCTGGGGCCTGTGTCCTGACCCTGGAGGCCATAGCTACCAAGGGACCAGGGGCCTGGCTGTGATCTAGGCTGCCCTCACAGTGACCCTTCCCAAGGGGCATCGCAGGATGGAGTCTTCCTCTCAGAGCTGGCCAGCAGATCTGATGGGTCTCTCTGGAAAGCCTGTCCAGGCCCAGCCCCAGGCCCGTCTCCAAGGTCAGAGTCAAGCAGATGTTCCCTGCCAGACCCTGTGCAGGGATGACGGGGCTGGCAGCCTAGGCTGGGGCCGTGAGGGCGAGCCACCTGCCCTGCTCACCTGTTCACTGGCACAGAGGTGCAAGCAGGCAGGTGGCCCTGATCCCCCAGCACGACAATCACACCCAGGATACATTACAAACATTTCAAATTCAGAGGTCAGACTTAATACCTACATTGCAGAAATACACATCTTTTTCATCTCTAAAATTATCAAAACTTTATATTAAAAACATAAAAACTCATACAAAGTTTGAGTCTATACACGTGAGCCCATTCACCTCTCTGCAGGGTGCTTTCGACGGCAGACACTCCTGGGCCCTGGGTGCCAAGCCTGTGCCTGCCAGGGACCCATCAGCTCACACACTGACCCCGTGGCCGCGTGTGGTTCTTGCAGAAGAGCGAGTCCTGGCGACAGTGCCCTTGCGTCCCGGCTGCCCCCCCGCGGTGGAGGTCCCACCTTGCCCAACATCCCAACCGAAGCCAGCAGGGCTGCAGGCGGCCGGCCCTAGGCCAGCAGCCCGTCTCCATCCCCAGGTCCTCTCCTGAGCAGGTGCAGGCTGCTGTCATCGTCCTCGGACGCATCTGCTTCCTCCTCGCTGCCCGGTGGTTCCGAGGGCCGCTTCAGGCCCCGCTGCTTAGAAACGGCCAGAGCGTACTGCATATTGTAGCGGTTCCAGTCGCAGCTGCCGAGGGCACACGGGACTCGCATCAGTAAGACCGACACTGAGGCCTTCTGTCCCCACATCAGACAACACAGGGAGCGGCCCTGGCGTGGAACCAACTGGAACCTGCTGGTGCCAGTGAAAGCCCCGCCCTGCCCATCAGCCACTCCTGAGACACGTACAGTTTGGAGACGTCGTCCCAGTGGCGCTGGATGCTCTTCTGCAGGAACTGAACTGCCGGCAGCAGTGTCCCCACTCTGGAAAGGAGACGTCCCTCAGCGTGGCAGCCACCACCAGGCCACCCGGACCTGCTCCGCGCTGTGCGCTTGTGAAAGCCTCCCCTGGTCTGTGCATCCACACAGACAGCTGGCCCAGTGACAGGTGGCCAAGGGGGCGGGCGGGTCATACCTGGACTTGAGCTGCTGTCCGTGGACCATAAGCAGTTTCTGAGTCCATATGAGGTAGAATTCTAGATGGCGAGACTCTTCGAAGGACGAAGCTAAAAATTCCAGCACCTTCTCCACGTACAAGTCAGGCAGGGAGGAGCTGATGACCCCAACTGGAAGAGAAGGAGGAAAGTCCCACTCAGCCCGCGAAGAACCTGTCAGGAGAAACGCGCTCACAGCTCTGCACGTGCAGAGACCCGGCTGCCGCGTGTGGCCGCAGGGCCCCCTCGGCCCCGCGGGCCTCCCCAGCCCTGGCCCGGGCTCACTCTCGTCCCAGGGCACCGACTCCAGGGCCTCCTGCAGCAGCTTCCTCTCGTTGAGCCGGAAGGCCATGAGGATGGCCCTGGTGAAGTCCCGCTGGCACAGCGCCGCCCGGATCTGCGCAGGCGTGACGCTGGTGTCCAGCTCGAACGGGTCAAAGAGCATCCGGGCGTCCAGGGAGTAGATAAGGAGCCCCTCGGTGGTGGTGGCCGCCCAGCAGCGCCCTGGGAAATCAAGCAGACTTAACAAAGGCTTCCTGAACGTTTATTTCCGCTTTTCCCCATTTTTTGAAGAACAGGTACTGAATACGTCCCCGGGGTCCTGAGTGCAACAGGGGGGAGGGAGCCTGGGGGACGCCGATCCCTTGGGAAGGAGCGCCCCGTGAGGGTCAGCCCGCTGCAGCCCCGTCCTGCTCCCTCCCCCGCCGGACACTCCTGGGTCGGCCGACAGGCACACGGGCAGGGCACTCAGGGCAGGTGCCTACCTCCCCACTTGGAAGCTGTGCGTGTCTGAAGCCACAGCTTCCATGGCCGTCTGCCAGTGGGGATAAAGATGGCCACGTCTTACCCCCAGGGGTCGGCGGTACCCAGAGCCGGCCAGAGGCTCCATGCTGCGCTCGCCCCGGAGTGGGCTGACAGGCCCACTGTGCACACCGCAGGCCCGGAAGGCCATCGGGACCAAGCCCACCCCTCCCACATCAGTGACCCGACAGCCAGTGCGCACCGGTGGGAGAGAAGTGGAGCGAAGTCACCCTGATCTCAGGTTTGAAGTGCCGGGAGCTCATGTCACCTGGGAACAGAGGCACCGCCCGTCACAGGGCAGCACATCCCTCACCACTCGCCCCACAAAGGGAGGCCCGCCCTGCGGACCCAGCGGGAGCAGCAGCCCCGTGTCGGGGCCTCAGGTGCTGCTTCGTGGGCGCTGCCGGCCTCCACGGACGAGCCCTCAGGGCGGCCGCTCTCTGGGCTCCGGCCTGGCCAGCAGCCGGCGTGTCTGTTCCGGAGAAAAGCCCTGCCCAGCCCAGGCTGCGAGGCAGGTGGTTCCAGCCCCTCAGGGCCCTCAGGCCGGGGAGGCTGCCAGCCCGACACTGGGCTTGCCCTGAAGCCCCCCCGGGAGCAGGCGCAAGGCACAGGGCTGGGCACCGGCCAGATGCCCAGCCACTCGCAGGGGGGACCCCGCGCCCTGGCCACCAGCACCAGAATTGTTGGACGTCAATCGCTGCAGCCCCGATGAGAGCAACACCGCCCGCCATCCCCCAGGAAAAGCAGGTGGTGAGCAGGGCGGCCTGCCGTGCCCTGGCCAGGGGGACACAAGAGGACCCTCTGCTCACCCTTCTTTACGCCCGGCAACGGTATCGTGACCCCGCCCTCCTCCGTGGCGTCTTGGTCAATGAGCGCCAGGTTGCCAAATTCTGTCATTTTCCTTCGGTTCAAAAATTCCTAAAGGGCGAAACCTGGACATCTCACTGCGGGAGGTGCAGGGAGGGTACGCTCGTCTGCCCCACCTCCCTCCTGTGCCGCCAGCACAGGCTGGGGGGCGGCCAGCCCTGCCTGCAACCCCACGGGGCACACGGAGCCTGAGACAGGACAGGGCAGCGCCTCCCCCGGGCTCCCGCGGCCAGCCCCGTGGTGGGCGGATACTCTAACCCGACAGCAGAACGAAGAGCGCGCGTGAGCCTGCGAGGGAGCCGCACGTGGGGTGGCGTCTGCTGCCACCTGCCACAGCCCGTCCTGCTGCGCATCCCCGGGGACATGACGAGGACAGCCCACCCCGGAACACCCAGGGGGGCGGGCTTACAGCCGCACGCAGATGCCCCTCGCCCGGCAGGGGAGCCAGAGCAGGTGAACCTGGGCAGGCGCACCTGTCCAGAGGCCCCCCCCACCCAGGTCCCCGTGGAGCCGGGGTGTGAGCCGGGCCATGGGTGAGGCCGGGCAGCCCTGGGCGTTCACAGCAGGGACCCCACAGGGGTCCCGTGCAGCCCCCGGGCCCTGCTCTGTGGCCTTGCAGCACTCGCTCACCTCCATGGCGTCCAGAGAGAGGTTGCAGGAGATCTCGAACTTCTTCCTGAGAATCTGCTCCTTGACATGATAGATGCACACAAACTTGGACATCCCTCCCGCCAGGATACTCTGGCCGTCCGCAGAGTAGCACAGAGTGGTGAAGGCCCTGCGCAGAGGGGACGTGGACTCAGCTGCCACCCAGAAGGCGAACAGCACCCTCCCCAGCGTCCTCCAGGGCTCTGGCCTAAACCCTGCGGGGTCAGAACCCGTGGCCCAGTCACCAGGCTCCTTCCGGGCAGCACGGCGCCTGGAGGAGGGGCAACGATGCAGCTTCCGAGAGGCAGGGCGGCTCCCAGAAGGGCCGCGGGGAGGGGGGGGCCGGGGGCCCACCCGCCCTGCTCACAGCGGCGCTCACTGCCCTGCTGGCTCACAGGACTCGAGACGGTGACCTTGGATTGGGCAGAGGATTCTTAGATACAACACCGAGAGCACAAGTGACAAGGGAAAAAATATACAAGTGGGCCTTTGTCACAATTAAAAACGTGCTTCAAACAACACCTTCGAGAAAGTGGAAGCGAGCCACAGGAGGAAGAAGATGAAGATACTTGCAAAGGTTATATCTGATGAGGGTCTCATGTCTCAAGTACACAAAGAGCTCTTACAACTCAGCAACACAGACAGACAGCCCATTAGAACAGGCAGATGCTCTGAAGAAAAGTTCCCCAAAGCCCACACACATTTGTGAAAAGATGCCAAGAACTTCATTGCTCAGGGAAACGCAAACCAAAACTATGAGGCACCAGCTCACACCCACCAGGACAGCTGGGATTTTTAAAAACAGGCAGGAAGGAGCATTGCTAATAATGTGGGGACAGCGGAAGCCCCTGCCCTGGGGGGATGTAAACTGTGCAGGCTCCTTGCAAAACAGTCTGGGGGGGGGGTGGTCCTCAAAAGGTGAAACGGAGTCACCAGCGGGCCCGGCAATGACACTGGCAGGGATGCACCCGAGAGAACTGAAGACGGGCCCCCAGATTCTGGTCCTCGGGGTGGGAGGATGCAGAAGCCTGTTAATCCACACGGACCCCGCCAACACCCTGCTCCCTCTGGGAGGGGCCCCGCTGAGGAGCTCCTGGGCTCCGGGACAGCCCCACCGAGCACGCACTTCCCCTTGGCCGAGTGCTTGGCAGTGATCTTGTCCAGCTCCTTCCTTCCCGTCTTGAGGTCGTGCCTGCCCTCGATGGAGCCCGTCTGCACCGCGCTTTCGGGGTCCCAAAAGGTGATCTGCGAGTTCAGCGTGGCCACAGCCAGCTCGGCACCGTCAGGGCGAAAGGTCACGGCCAGAGCTGAGAAGAGGCGCGGAATTAGGGCCGAGGAAGACCCTGGGCTCCGGGCGATGGGCCACGCTGAGCTGCCCTCATCCCGGCACCCTGAGGGCCTGGGGGCCGCAGGACGCGCACAAGGCATAAGCGAGCAGGCGCGGCCCAGTGGAGGGCTCTGGGCGGGAGGCGTCACATGGAGGTCACGGGAAGGCTAGAGACAGACTAGCTGGAGGCGGGGGTGGTACAGAGGCCCCCAGAAGACGCAGGGGGCCAGTGGCTAAAAGCCTGAATCAGAGCCGGGTCGGGTGGCAGGAAGCAGAGACCACCACAGAGACCACGAGCCCCGGGGCCAAAGATCGGGTTCCGTGAGGGCCAGACACGGGCAGCTCGGTCTTCACCATGACCCATCAGCTCTGCAGCCCGGCCGGCTGCACACCAGGACGCTTTGCCCCCAAGCGCGGGCAGTGGGGCTCCAGGACAGGGCCTCACGCCCAGGAAGCTGCTACAGCAGGGCCCCCGGCTTGCTCGCCTGGGGGAGCCCGATGCCAAGTGACAAAACCAGGCCGCCAACCCTAACAGCCCACGGCGCTTGGAGCCCTGGGTTTATCCAACCACGCGCCCAAGACCGGGCCTTCCCCCCAGTGCCCGGGTGCCGCTTACCGTCGGAGGTGAGGGCCAGCGTCTCTGTGGTCCTCCAGCTGTCCGCCATGTCCCACAGACGTACAGTCCTGTCCCAGGAGGCGCTGGCCAAGACCGACTTCATTGGGTTAAAACACAGACCACTGATGGGCCCCTCGTGGCCGGACAAAACCTACGGCCGTTCAGAAAAGAGCTCTGAGGACGAGAGACACCCAGCGGGCCACCCCGGGGTGCACAGGCCGTGGCCGCTGGGCTGCGGTGTGGGCCAGGAAGGGGAGCCCCCAGGAAATGCGTGTAAACGGTGCTGCCCGTGCCCGGGATGTGACTCCATCCCCCACTCCTCTCAGGTCAGCCAGGCCCCCTCCCCACACCCCAGCCCCTGGCCAAGAGCGCAGCTCCTGGACTTGCGGCCCTTACGTCGAGGAGCCTGCCTGTCTGCATGGACCAGATGAGGATCTCAAAAGAGTCCTGGGCCCCAGCAGAGACGATGTCCCCGCTCGAGTCCACGGCCACACAGGAGAACTGGGTGGGGCGCGGGGACGTGAAGGTGCGGAAGTTGCGGTACCTGCGGGAGGACAGCCCAGTCGGGACGGTTCCGGGGCCCACGAGCTCTCGTGGGCCTCACCCTGTGTCTGACCGACGAGCCCAGAACCCTCAGCCTCGCTCTCACAGCCCAGCACACGGGGAGAGGCTGCGGGGCAGGCATCCCCGCAGGAAGGTAACCTGTGAAGGTCAAAGGCGCGCACGGTCCCGTCCATGGAAGAGGTCACGATGACGTAGCCAGTGGTGGTGAAGGTCACGCCGGTGACCCCACTCGAGTGCTCCGTGAAAGTGATGAAGCAGAAGCCACTGAGGGTGTTCCACACCTTGACCTGTGGCGGGTAGCGCCACGGCTCAGGACACCCCACGGGGGTGCCCCTGCGAGCAAGGACTGGGGGGCTACGGGGGGGCAGCCTCCCACATCAGAGAGCAGCTGCTGGCACCATGGACCCCTTAGACGTGCCCAGAAAACCGAGCCAAAAAGGCGGAAACAGACACCCAAAGCCTCTCCACTCAGACCGGGCAAGTCTGCAAACGGCTTCTCGGGAAGCCAGATGAGGCCGGTGGGCTCTGGAGCTCCAGGCTGAACCCAAGTCAGGGCCTGGCCACGGTGCTGCACCCCGCCTCAGCCAGGCCAGCAGAACGGGTACAGGACCCCTCCGGCTCCCCCTCGCCACCCCCGCGGCCCACCTTGCTGTCGTCCCCGCCGGTCACAATGTACTGCCCGTCGGGGGAGTAGGCCAGGGACACCATGCTGTTGAAGTGGCCCTGCTGCTTGAGCACGTAGGACTCGCTCTGCCACTCCCACACCAGCAGCTGGCCCAGGCCTGCGGGGCACACGGGGACTGCTCGTGACACCGCTCGCCCGTCTCGGCCTGAGGCAGGTGCCGTCAGCCTCCACCTGAACGAGGGGCCCCAGCACGGAGACGCCAACCTCCCGCGTCACCCGCCAGAGGCCAAGGCGACAGGCCAGGTGCTGCCGAGGGAGGCCAGGATTCAGGCGGCAACGGGACTCAGGACTCAGAGGAGCCTTTGTGCAGGAAGTTTCAGCGGCTGCTCCTTCGTAGTGAGCCACCTGGCGCGGCACCTTGGGGGGAGGCGGGATGGCCGGCAGGCTTCCTGGAGGAAGAGTCCCGCTCCTGTCCTCACAAACCCAGGTACCAACCTGAGCACCCGAAGGCGATCCAGTCCCCAGAGCCGTTGATGGCGATGGACGAGACCCTCTGATCCGAGACACTGCGGAGAAACGCGGGGCTCGGTCAGCACGGCAAGGGCCCCCATCCCTTCCCCGGGATGGCCGTGCGAGTGAGGACAGGGCCAGGTCTCCCTGCTAGCAGCACCCACTTCCTCCCCACCCGTTTACTAGACACAGACGATTCACTTCACTGAGTGCATCAGAAAACCCAGAGTTTTCTTGCCCCGCGTTCAAAACCTCGAAGCTGCGTGACTTCGGGAAACCAGTACTTTTAGTTTTCTCAACGTTCCAAATATGCAAGAGAAGAAAAATGAGAACAGGAAATAAAAACAATGTGATCTACACGTGGAACCAAAGCTCCCTCTGACTGGGGGGTGGATGGGGCCGAGGGGACTGCACGTCTGAGATGGGGGCAGGGCAGCAGCGTCCCCAATCTCTCTAATCCAGGACAGAGGAAGGGGCAAGTGTCCTGGGAAGCCATCCGTGTGGCTGGACGGGCCTCCTGGCCACTCCACGGCCCTCGGTCCAGACGGGCACAGCATGGCTTCCACCTTCCCCCACTGCCCGCCGGCGGACTGAGAGAGAGCACGCGCGCACACACACACGCATGCACACACATGCATGCACACACATGACCACACAGAGCAGAGTCGCTGACCTCAGGGAGTGGATGAGGTTGAACTCCGGGAGCTCGTGAAGGTGGAAGATTCCGGAAGCAAAACCAGTGACCAAGAGGTGGACCTTCTTGTGATACGCTGCAGCTGTCAGATGGTTGAAATCCCCTTCTTTATTGAAGAAGTACCTAAGCAGGCAGGGACACAAGAACTGTGGGAAGAGGACCAGAGAGCTCGGCTGGTCCCACAGCCCCACCCCGACCCCCAGGGCACGCAGAGAGAGGGCAGCCTGACAGCGCTGCCCTCATCCTGAGGACGACCCACCACGTCCTCACACTCGCAGCTCTGCGCTCCCAGCTCCTGACCCTTGGTCTGCCTGGGACCGCACATCCCCAGGTACCCCCGACTCCTCACCCGCCCGCCCCCCCCTGGGGCCCCGGGGCAGGAATCACAACGCGCCCCAGAGGGCGCAAGGCCCACCCCGTGCAGGCGGGAGACCTACTTGGCCACCCGCGAGTACTGCACTTTCCCCCGCTGCTCCTCGGCAGCCGGGGCGGCCTTCCCGCGGATGGTGGTCTCCCTCTCCGCCCCGTCCTCGTCCTCGTCCTCGTCCTCGCCCTCCCTCTGCAGCAGGTCCGCCTTCCAGCCCGCGGGGGCTTTCAGCCTCAGGCCCTCAGGGGGGGTGTCACACTGCCACACGCACAGGGCGCCGTCCTGGCTGAGCGTGTACAGCTGCGGGGGGAGACGCGAGAGCCTGGGTCGCCCTGACCCCCAGCCCACGGCGGCCCAGGCTGCACAGGCACCTCCCAAGCCTGCCCTGGCTAGCGCGGCCCCAGCCTCCCCAGGGAGCCGGGAGCAGCCTCAGGGGAGGGCCCAGCGCCCACTCGAGGCTGTGACCGGGGACGTACGTCCAGGCTGCTGGACTCGAAGAAGCAGCCCACGATGGCGTCCTTGTGTCCCCCCAGCGCGTAGTAGATGAGGTTGTCCCACCGCTCGGCCCCAAACACCCACGTGGACATGTCTTTGCTCCCGACCGCAAAGCACCTGGGGGACGGGGAGTCACAGCTCAGCCTCGGGCGTGCAGGTGTCAGCCTCCCCGGGGGGTCCCCGGGCACAGGGGAGACGCCCAAGGCTCCAGGCGGGGACAGCTCTGGTCTGCTGCCTCCACCTGTGCTTCTCCCGGGACCAGGAGCCTCACTGCACGTGTGTCACCGTCCCTCCGAGCAAAGCAGTCTCTTGGGGGGCAGCCCAGGGGAGCCTGAGAACCGACCACTGAGCCCGTGGGGGGCTGCCTGGGGACCCTGCTCTTCACGCCTCCCTGACCCGCCCTCGATCCCAGGACCCGCGGAAGGGCAGGAAGGCTTGGCTACGGGGCGCCCGGTCCTCCCCGCAGACCCACCCCCGAGGAGCCCACCCGCGTCTCCCGCGGACGCACTGCGCGCCCCGCACTGTGGCCAACCACGTGAGAACAGCCCGCCTGGTGCATGAAGTGGCAGCCGCCACCAGCCTCCCCTCCCGCTCCCGGCGCACAGAACCCAGGCAGCGGGGACGCAGCCAGCCCCTCTCAGGGACGGCTGGGCGGCACCCGCCAGCTCTCCTCCTGCCCGCAGCTGCCCCGGAAGCTGGGCCACCTCACACTGGCTTGTCGCGGTCCTCATCCAGGGCCGCGCTCTGCTCTGGTTTCCGGTGACAAGGGCCAGACAGACCTGACTCAGACCCAGGAGCCAGGCCTGCACCCTGTGCCACACGAGGCTCGTGAGAGACCATTTGAAAACAAGACGGGGATGCGACAAGTCACCACGAGTTCCCCAACAAGGTGCTGTTTACAGGTTCCACTCGGGCCCCTCCTATGCCCAGCCCCACCCCAACCAGGCCTCACCGGGAGTCATCTGTCCAGTCAATGCATGTGGTCTCATCGTACGGCCCGAAGTAGGTTTTGTCCAGAACAAACGCGTTGAATTCCCGCTTCCTCCCAGGGGCGTGGTACATCTGAGCAAGGTTGCCCTTGGTGACAACAAATTTCCTGCCGCAGAAATGGGTGCCATCAACATCCAACGCCAGTGAGGGCCCCGAGCCCAGCTCAGAGCTCCAGAGAGGGCCGCTCTCCTGCTCCGAGGCCAGCCCTACAGGCGGCAAACCTGGGGCCCTAACCCTGCCTCTCACGGGCCCCGAGTCCCCCCTTCTCCGGGCGGACAGAGTCAGGGAAGAAGTGGACAGACCCCGGGCCCTGCCACACCTCTGCCCCGGAGCAGAGCCCCCTCAGGTGTTCCCGTCGGCCCAGGGGGCGGTCACGAAGGCCAGGCCAAGCTCAGACAGCCCCGGGTGGAACCGAACGCAAGACACAGAGAGGCCCTGTGACAGGACCCGGGCGCGGTCCCTGCCCAGGACGCCTTCTCCGGGGTCCCTGAGGGTGGACGTGGGGCGGGGCTCACGGCTGACTGCTGGAGCCGCCCCTTCCACGGCACAGCCGGCCAGCGTGGGCGTGAGCAGCCGGGACAGCCCCCCTTCCCAGAGCCCTGGAGCCCAGAGCAGGCCCGGGACTCGCCACGTCCTCCTGCCAGCGGGGGTCAAGGCCGGGGTCGGTGCCGCTCAGCACCAGGGCTCCTTCATGACCCCGCTGTCTGGGGGCACAGCTTCCCTGGAGACGGTTTTGGACAAGAACCTGCAGAACCTCCCACTCGAGGTGTGAGCACCAGCCCCGGGGAGGAGAGGAGGGGCCTGTGCAGCCCGGATCCAGAGGGGGACCCAGAGGGGCGCGGGCTCAGGGACTGCCTGTGGCCGCCGCGGTGACGTCCGAGCCCACCAGGCGCGAGGGAGCCTGCAGCTCGACAGCTCCCGCCCCGCCCGCAGCTGCGTACCTGCCATCGGGGGAGAAGGAGACGCTGTGCACAGCGCCCTTGAAGTGGAAGCGGTGCAGCACGGCCCTGCAGACCAGGCTGGCGAGCAGCGCGTCGCCCCCTGCGGGAAGGGAGAGCAGAGCGAGGCCCCGCACGTCGCACGCAGGCATCAGGTCGAGGCCCGGCCCCGCGGTGCCGGCGGCACACGGCCAGGGAGGACACCCGCATGCCCGCCCGAGGCCCACCGGGGCCCCAGACACGGAAGCAACCGAGGGAGGTGAGGCGACCATGCGGGCCAGGACCCCCAGGGGTCTTAGTGTCGGCCTCGGGTCAGCTGGACACCCGCCCCACCCGCCCCGCAGTCACCACCCCGTGCCGTCGCCACCTCTCGGCCGAGGGCGGTTACCTTCATCGACAATGATGGCGAGGCGGCCGTCCGGGGACAGCCCCACACACTTGATGTTGTACCGAGTGGCCAGAGGCAGAGTGTCGGACTTGTTGCTGGGAGACAAAAAACCAGAGCTGTGCTGCCGCTCTGGTGTCATCGGGCGGGGGTGGGGGACCGGGCCAGCCTGGACCAGCAGCACCCACCCTGCACCTGTCTCCCCGCCCCCCAGGCCTGCCAGAGCCCCGGACTCCTCAACCGCCCCTCCCTCGAGAGGGAGAAGAAATTAGACAACGTCCTGGAGAAAATTTCGCTAAGCATGTAAAAACCTTAAAAGTGGGTTTCGAACGTGTCAATTTTGCTTCCAGGACCTCATCCTGAGAGGACCCTGAAAACATATAGTCAGGAAACCAGAAACAATCCAGCTGTCCAACGGAAGGGTGAGCTTAGGGACAGCATGCCCGGTAAAGCTTTTTGCAGAAATGCAAAAACACAGAAAAATGGAAAGCTAAGTAAAAGTAAACAACCACCGGATTACATCCTAATTTTGTTCTTTATTATACAGTGCCACCACGTGGTCATTCCTCTAGATAGCCCCGTCACCATCGACACCAGTGATGACCCCGCCAGCAGCGGGCCCTGGGTGCAACCTGCACTTCAGGAAACAACTCGCAAGCAAGGCAAGTACTACGGCCCCATCTTACAGACTCGGAAACGGAGGCCTGCAGAGACCCAGGCAGCCTCTGCAACAGGAGGGTCTCGCCCAGGCCACACATGTCTGCAAAGGGGTGACAGCCTCCCCCCGAGAAGAAAGAAACGGAGCCACGTGCTTGCTCAGCAGGAGACAGTGAACCTGAGCACACAGAGCTGGTCCTGGCGAGCACGCCGGCCGGACGGCAGTCCAGGGCGGCTCCCACGCCCCAGGCACCCCCTCCCAAACGTTTCAGCCAAGTGACACGCAGCTACTACCCTGAAGGGAAGATCAACAACCTCATCACATCGGGTTCAGCTGAGAGACTAGAAGGGAGAAACCGGGATCCCTACAGCCAGTCCCACTGCTGACCCATCGGCACTATGTAAATCCCGTAGCCCCCTATCAGGGGGCTCTGTCTCCATCGCCTGTTTAATAGTAACAGGTGTGCTATTAAAAAGAGAGATGAGGAAAACACTGTGTTTTTACCTGCCAACTACAATGATCACAGCTGTTAACGTCATTTTAGTGAACTTACTTTTTTAGGTCAAACACAGTGACTCTGTTTCCCACGGGACTGATAACTGAATTTCCATCACACGTAAAATTTAAGTTTCCACACCGATAGACTGTCCCCAGCAAATTTGAAAACTGAAAAGAAAACAAAGCTGTCTTAACACAAAGAAAATACAACTCCGGGAAAGGGCTAAGCGAGGTCTCCGGTCAAAGAGATGGCGCAGAGACCCCCCGCAGGCTCCCTGATCATTCCTGGGGTCCCGCTAGCCACCCCCCACCCCCCGGGACACTTCCTGGGCACCTACAAGGCCAGGCCCTGAGCAAGAGAGAGGAGGAAGTGAGCCCAGTCCCCAGGGGCCCTGAGCTCCCGCTGGGGTGGGTAAGGGGCACGGTGAGCGCGGGGAAGCCTCCAGACAGGGTGTCTGCCGGGTGGAGGACAGGACAGGACCCACGTTGCAGGAAGAGAACAGCTGTGACAACGGAACAGCGTCCCAAGTGCATCCTGGGTTCAAGGCTTCCTGAACAGGGTAACCTGCTGCAGCCCATCCATTCAATCATTCATTCAACCATCAGCCGCCGCCAGGTTCCACGTCGGGCAGGCGGGCGATGGAGACAGAGCTGTGATTGCAAGGGCGCCATGCTGCACAGACAGCCAACCCCGTCGGCGGGAGAGGAACTTCAGAGGGTGGTCAGGGAAGGACCCTCAGAGGGGCCACCTGAGCTGGAACCCAGATGACAAGGAGCATCTGGAGCTGCAGGCGGGCAGGGCCCTGAGAACCCCAAGGAGGCCACAAGGAGAGTCCGGTCAGCCAATGTTTTAAGCAGAGGTGAACCATGATCGATCCCCATTTTCGAAGGTCACGCTAAGTGACCCCGGGAGCCAGAGGAGATGCAGGGAGTCGGTGAGCCTTTGGCGCCATTCCACACAGAAGACAATGGTGTCGGAACTGGGGAGATGATCCAAGGAATGGAGAGCGTGGATGAAATCAGGCCCGAGAGGAGCTGGTCAGCGGGAGGTTTGGGTCACAGTGGGGAAGCAGTCTGAGCGGGAAGACCAGGTTGGGTGGGGGCAGCGTGGGTGTGGGGTGGAGCTGCTGGAGGCCCGCGCTGTGGCCAGGGCCAGACCAAGCCTGTAAGGAGCTGGGACCCGACGGAGGGGGAAAGGCCGGAGGCGGCGGCCCTGCGGAGGAACAGCCTTCAGGGGAGTGGCAGCAGCGGGCGGGGTCGCGCAAACGCCCAGAGCTCCAAACCCGCGGGTGGCCCACTGTGCCAAGGGTCCCGAGAGGTGGGGAAGATGCAGAAGCGCTCCAGTGGGCTCGGCGCCTGTCCCCCCGCCCTCTGTCCCCTCGTGCTCCCCACATCGCGCGCTGCGGGCTCCGGGAACTAGGACTTCCGTCCGGGCTGGTTTTCGCTGCCCTCTCGGAGCTCAGCCGGACCCTCCCGCAGCGCTCCTGCTCCTCCCGCCCACGCCCGCCGCTCCGTCCCAGTCCAGGGCGCTGCGGCCCCTCGCCCGGCCTGTCTCAGGCTGCACGGTAAGGGACCGACCGGTGCTGCCGGACCCAGCCCACCCAGGCCCGGCTCCCTGGCCCCGAAGGAGCAGTCTCGAGCAGCGACCCCACAGGGACCCCGGGCTAAGGACCCCACCACCACCCCCGGCCCGCGCTCACCCGGTACGCGAACTTCATCGCGGCCGCCACACGTGTGTTGCTTGCAGCCTCTGCGCCCCGCCTCCCGGCCTGCAGCAAGCACTTCCGGGGCAGGAGAGCGGTCCCGCACCAACGCACCACAGCGCCCCCCCGGGGCCCGGAAGAGCTGCGCCGCCGGAGGCTGGGCCCCAGCCCGCCGGCCCCGCCCCCGAGGCGTGGGTTCCTGCCCGCCCGCCCGCACCGCCCACCGCAGTCCAGTCTTGGATCTTCACGGGCTTGGGCCGGGCGCTGACGAGCCATTCAGGCACCAAGGAGGGTGAGAGGGTCCAACCCAACGCTTATTCGTTCGAAAGCTCTCGATTATGAAGTGGGGAGCAAAACAACGAGACTGAATAAACTGAAAACCTTTTCCGAAGAAAAGAAATTGTATTAGCGATGCTACCAAACATGACAGAGGCAGTTTTACCTTGTCAAACTTCAGGCTGGCAAATAGGTCTACAAAAAACTCGAGAACTCTGAACACTGAAATGTCTTACTTCTAGTAAGCTACTGGGTAATACGTTGTGAAAAAAATCCCTAATGCTCCCCCAAAAGTAAATAATCTATGCTTAGAGTCAAGAACAAGGATTAGGGAAAGAAAACAAGAAAGTTCTTTAACTTTAGACACTCAATTTTCACACTCCACAGCAAAAGAATGAAGTTCACAGCAGCAAGTTTCTTCTTAAAATGTGTATTTTCAGAATTATAATGCTTACATTTTAAACAGTCTTAATACAATGGCTTTAGTCTAACAATATATTACAGAATAATGTGAAAAATGACTTTCATAGTAAACCATGAAAATGGAGTTAATACCTGCAGTATCAAAGTCACCAACTTGTCACCTTTTCCAGCCACAGAATCCCAGCAAACCATATCAACAATGCTTTTGGGTCTTACAGCCTGACGCACAGGATGAATACATTTAGAGAAAGAGGCATTTTCATGAAAAATCAAATTTTAAAATCACATAGGAGATTTCTTTTAAAGATCACAGTTGACAATAAAACACTTTGATCAGCCTAGTTTGTTCTTCTATAAAAAGTTGTATAAGTTTTCATTTTAAGTACACACCTGGAGTGTTTAATTTCATTTTATAACTCTATTTTAAACACTAAAGAAAAATTGACTAGAAGCCTGTGTGTCTTTTCTCCACTAACCCTTTATGGGATACCCCAGCCCCATCAACTAAGACGAATATGGGAACCCGACCCACTACAGGCTGGGCTGACAATGGAACTGTAGGTAGAAGTCATTTTCAGATTAAATACAATTTCCACATTACAATCAGAAGAGTTATAATTTTTCCAATCATAGGAGACCCTATGAAATTCACCAAAATTATAACTTATTTTCTTTTTCATTTGCTAGTATTTACATCTTCCACAGATATTTGTAAAATGGCTGCATATTCTGCTTCTTGATGCACATTCAGTATCTGGCTTCACAATTGTTTAACAGCTGCTACACCTTTACCAACAAAACCAGCTTAGCTTGTCTCAAACACATAAGCCTTATTTTAAACAAAACAAAAATCCAATTACAGCCTTTTAGTTGGAAAAAAAAAAAAAAAGACGAAGTTTTAGGTGACATTCTTCATTTGTGTTAAAAACAACAACAACAACAGAGGCACCCATGTAACTTAGATTGCAAAAGATCTTTTGGGTAATTAGGGGGTAAAAAACAAACCTGTGATAAATTTGACTTCATTCACTTTCCAGACATAAGAAACTACCATAAACATTTTGGATTTCCCCTCCATTCTTTTCTCCTCTAAATATGTAAGTAGTTACAGAATTTCATCCTGGGATCAGAACCCAGCACAAAAGTCAACCAAAAATCAGGGAAGCACTGACTCACATTCCCCCTCCAGAAGGTGAGAGGGAACGCTACATTACACACGAAGCAAGGGCACCTTCCCTGGGCTCCGAGGCTCACCACGTGGATGAGAGGCTTTTCTGACAGAATCAGATATCAAAGATCTCTTCATTCACAAGGCCTGGTGGATCTGTAGGGCAATCATCAATTTTTACAATAAAACAAACTTATGTTAGAAACCCTAAACTATCATTAGATTGTGAACTTCTAATTTGCCTAGTTTATTAGTTTTAAACTGCACATAAGGAAGGTAAATTTCTGAAAAGTTTAATTAAACATACAAGCATTTATCTTCTTTGTACACTTCTCCAATTTCTACAAATGAAAACCATGTGGGGGGGCGGGGATCACCACCTTTATTTGTTAAGCGAGCTAAAGACCACGCACAGGAAGCAACTGCTCTGCTCTACATTCACTTTGCCCTGTGCCTTCTTGCCCCACACCACCAGCAAGTGGCATGCCAGGACAGTGGCAGCTGCTGCAGAAGGCTCCTTCTTCCCTACCACTCACACGCTTGAGGTTATTCATGAGGCCCCACCCTCTGCTGGACCGGCTACACTCGCATTAATCTGGTCAAGTTCAATTCCAACCACACTTTCCCAGTGAATTAAGAGTTCTCTATTTCTTATGTACAAAAATACATCGCTTTGGAGAGCTGGAAAAGGTTTAATACATACAATACTTATTTACAAGCTGTGACTTTCACACCAATAAAAACAAACACACGTTTATTTTGTCCTTGATTTTTGGTGCAACTTAAACATTACATCAGTTAGTCTGTACTTTTAAAAATAATAAATCGACCATATGTACAATTAAATTTACAACCTAGAGCAAATTAATCCATTTGCATGGTACGACTGCAATGTAGTGGAGAGCAGAGAATAACAGTCCAAGACTTTCGTCCTTCCTACAACCAGACTAGAAATACACTGAGAAGACCGCTCTAATCGTCATTTAAATGGAACCTCTTAATTTCTGAGACTTAAGGTGCAAAAGAAAAATATTCATTACACAGTTACAGTTACATGTAAAGACTAAGTTTAAAGGTGAGAGAAAAACAACGTACTAACCCCCACAGACACAATTACAACTAAAATAAATATATATTTAATCCCATGTGCATATAATACCTAATCAACATCAGGGGAGAAGGGAGAAAGGGTTCCAGAAACATCTATCTCCAAATTATTTCAATACCGAGTTCTTTCTCATGCCCTGGTCTAGTCTCAAAGTACCTTTAAAACGGCTCCAGCTGATGAATGCTCCAGGTCCGCCCAGGTTGACATCCCAAGGCACAGAAGGGGTTTTGTTCTTTCCCCACCCACCCCCCAGCGCCATCCCCCTGCCCAGAAAGGGTGTTATTCTAGAAAAGCACAACTAGATGATCTGGGGTAAAGAACTGTGTTTTACCCCTTAGGAGACATACAAATCCACCTGGTCCAGAAATCGGGCAGCCGTGTGACCAGAAAGGCACACACGTGTCACTAATAAGCCTGCAAGGCCTGCTGTGAGTCTACCTGGAAGACCCCTGGGCTTCCACAGAGAACCAGCAGGTGGCAGGCTGCTCAGGTGAGAGCACTAGAAGCTCCTTCCTGAGCAGAGGGTGAGGGAAAAAGCGGGGCTCTGGGCAAACACGGGAGGACAGCAGCACAGGGACGGGGAGATGAGAAAACAACAAGGCATCTTACACCCCAGACAGCACACAAATAACGATGCAACTCAGCTGACCAGCTGTACACTGAAATTCTCTGATGCGTCCACGGCCAGGCAGAATCACCAAAAGTCTGGTTAGAGCGAGAAAGTTGCAATTGAGGCAGGATCCCTTCAAGCGTTCACATGCCCGCACGCACGCACGCCCGGTCTGGGGACTGTGTGAGCCCTGGGCGTGGTCACGTGACGCTGACTTCGAGAACATGGTCGTCTTGGCTGGGGATGACCAGGACCTGCGTGCCCGCGCTGGCGTTGAAGGCCTGGCCAGGGGGCAGCGCCCGGAGCCGGGGCATGGGCAGGCCCTTGTGCTCGCTGCTGGCCACCGAGCGCATGCTACCCCTGCTCTGGACACTGCCGCTGTCCAACTGGTCGTCCACGTGCTTGTCCACAGAGAGGCTGTCGTTTTCTATCCAGCTATCTGCAAAGCGCACAGGAAGTGAGACGGAGGCCGCCCCGCGCCGACCTCTCCCCACCCCAGGGAGCCGCCAGCCTCCCGAGTCGCCCTTCAGGGCACAAGGATGTCAACGGTGGCCTCGCCTTTGAAGAGAATCTAGCGCCTGGGTCCTGGGCGGATTGCTCTCCAGACCAGGGCCCAGGACGCGTAACCCAGACTAGTGTTTGGCCCTGGACCCGGGCTGTTAAGCGGCAAGCCTGTCCCCATGCTCGTCTGTGGCCGCTCCGCACGGGGCCGCCCCTCCCGCACGGACGGTGCCTTCACCGCAGAGTCCTTACCAGCATCCAGCTGTGACGAGTGCGCAGAGTGATGGGGCAGGTATTTAAACAGCCTGACGTCGGGGAGGGGCAGGTAACCCGCAAAGAGGGGCATCACCTCCATGTGGACTCTGTGAGTGGCCCGAGCAGCCACAGGCATGGAGATGACCCCGGAACTCTTCCCGCACACTGCCCAATTGCTGCTGTTGTCGACAACTGAAACAAGGAGGGGAAGCACCGTTTTTACCCCAGAAAAGGACCTTCAGCGTTCACACCAAAATAAGAGACATCAGCAGTCTCACACTCCACAATGTGAAGTCCAGAACCGGAGCGTATACTCTGTATCTTGACGCCTTGTAACTGTACCTCAAAGTAAAACACATCTGATTTAATAAGCAAGATACAGGTTGGGTGCACAGGGGAAAATCACTTTTTCCTCCTCAAGTTAATAAATGAGCAGTGATTCAATTCTGCATTCAAATCCCCTTGAAAGCGCCGTGTGATGCTTCAAGAGCACGGTCGCTCCGGCTGCAGAATGGGGGCGGGGCAGGGAGCTGGCTCCTCTGGGGTGGGTCTGACCCCAACTCTGCCACTCAAAGAAGCCTCTGATGGGACGGGAAGAAAAGATGCAGGTAAAGCACTTAGTTCCTCCACGCGCACCTCGGAGAGGCTTACTATATGGCAGGTGCTATTACGAGCGCTAACTTAAACCACGACCGGGATGTAATGCAGCGCGATTCAAACACCTAACCCAGCAGTCATGCAGAAGTTAAGCAGGACAGGCGCTGCTTGTCCTCGAGCAGCGGATGACCTCGCACGGAGGTCAGAGCACCCCTGCCATGGGACACAAAGCACGAGCCCAGGAGCACGTGACTAGGCGCTGCACGAGCAAAGAAGGGGTGGCAGAGGGCCAACTTCCCACAGGTGGGGCCGGGGGGCCTTCGAGGACGGGCAGAAGCCAAAGCAGCGTCGGGGAGGGGCACACGGGGCAGCGGCTCTCGGAGCTGGTCCTCAGGGCACCCGCGAGGGCACATTCCTGCCTTCCTCACAGTGTTGGCACGCCCTCCGGTGGGAAACGCGAGGGCCGGAGCGTGAGCCGGGGCCCCACGTGTACTCAGAGTCAAGGCACTGTGTTCTTCGCCACCACAAACTTGCAGGAAAAGACCGCCAGTTTTAGTTAAGGATGCCCTCATGAAGCAGTCAAAATCAATTTAATTTTATTAATTCAACCCTTTCGTACACATCTCTTTTTTTAACTTTAATTTTGAGACGATCAGAGACTCACAAGAACTTGCAGAATTGTAGAGAGAGGTCCGTGCACCCGTCACCCTGCTTCCCGTAACAGGGGAAGCGGGCCTGGGCACAGCACAGGCCGCCAGGCCCCTGAGCTCGCTGGGGCCTCACCAGCGAGCTCGTCGGCCTCAGGCATCCGGCAGACGCCTGCTTATAAATGAATGGCACGAGCCTGGCACTTCAAAGAAGTTGCCCATGATACAGTTCGAAACTCTGATCAAAAGTTAGCATTTTGGAAAACCTGCCTTTGCCACTGTGAGCTTGGCAGGGTCCCGGCACTCCAAGACTCTCGTGATGGGCCCAGCGTGAGCCTGAGACCAGCACGAGTTTGTGGCCCTGAACAAAGAAAGGGGCTGCACAACTCAGGAACCGTGTTTCACAAATGACGGAGGCGTGGGGCTACAAAATGTGCCCGGGTAAAAGATCCTTCCAAAATGCAAAGCAGATGACAGGACTGAATGAAACAGCACGAAACGCTCACTCATGTGATTTCAGATTCCACGTTGTAACCAGCCTGTCAAAAACCACCGCTTGCTGAGTTTTGGTGGAGCATCAGGGAACGTCCACAGGTATCTGAAGGCTGTTAAGAGAGCTCCCTTCACCAAGTACAAATCTGTGCGAGACTGGAGTTTCCTCATCTACCTTAACCAGTACAGGACATCACCAGACTGAATGCAGCAGACAGGAAAATTCAGTACCTGCCATGAGCCAGACATTAAAGAGATTTGAAAGGCTGCAAAACGCCAGTCTTCTCGCTCTATTTGCTGTTCTGGAAAATAGTTCTTTTTCAAGAGTATTATCAGGTAATGGCTTCCTTATTATTTTAAAATAAGTAAATAAATATTGGCCTCCTTAATTACTTTTAGAGCATTAATGGCCTGACGCCCAAACCTGAGAACCGCTACTGAAGAGGCCCAGGCCCAGGCCCAGGCCCAGGAGGAGGGGGGCTGCAAAGGGGTGTCTGGCAGAGACTGGGGAGGGAGGAGGGCCGGGCATGTTGGGGTCGGGGTCCGGGTGGGGGTGCGGGGAAAGGGAGTGGAAGGAGGCTGGAGGGAAAGGGCAGGAGCATGACCACAGGGCGCCCGGCCTGCTAAGCGACGGGGTCTGGGCTCTGCTTCGGGGGGACGGGCCTGACTCCCGGGGAGAGAGGACCACGCAGCTCTAGGCACCGCGGTGTGCTCAGCCCCGAGCCCCACGGCTGTTCGAGTGCCTGTTAGCAGAACGACTCCACAGTAAGCAGGCTCAGCATCCTGCGGGCCCAGGACTAGGTCATACACGGGAACATTCAGACGTGCTCTTTCAATTCTAGAACGCTCTCTCTCCAGACGAGGAACACCACACCCTGTGGACGGCGGGGATGCGCACAAGAGCCAGGGGAAAGAAGCCTCCAGACCCACCTTCATACATAAGCTTCGTTGAAAAGTACTCGGCGCGTTCTGTCAGCGCCTCGTCCTTGTCCGCCTCCGAGAGGCCCGAGAGCCGCGTGACCGACACCTCCAAGGAGCAGAGGGAGCCCGTCCTACAGAGCTCCGCGCCCGGCGGGGGCGATATCTCCGCCCTCACGCTGTACAAGGTCTGCGCAAGAAAGGAGAGAGAAGGGCCAAGGAGACACGTAAGCCACCTGAAGAAATGCTGCTTGGGGCCACCACGGCGCCGCCCGCACACTCGAGAGAGAACGGACCAGAGCGGGAGCCGTGCGCCCGCGCCCCCTGGCCGCTGACCCCCTGCAGAGACGGTGCCCTCGGGAAGCCCCGCCGCGAGAGCCTTACACTCTCTTCCTAACGAGAACGCGTCCAAGCACCTCAGGAGGAGGCAGGACGGCCCGCGACTCTGCGTGGGCCTGTCACCCACAGTCAGGGTCAGATCCTGCTTCACGAGCCTCTGCTACTCATCGATCCACATTGATTTATCTGCCGGGCTACTTTAAAGCAGATTCCAGACCTGTCACTTCACCCATATATACTTCAGGATGCGTTACTAAACAGTACGGACGTTTTCTTAACAAAACACAATGCCATTATCACAACTAGCAAAATTAACGGGAGTTCCTTGGCAAGGCCCATAATGAACCTTCTCCATAATGCTTCTTTCTCCGTGACCTGCCTGGTAGTCACACGTGTTCACACTTGCCCACCACCCGGGACAAAGGCCCCAAGCCCGCACGAGGGATCACAGCCCGGGCCCCCCACACGCGGCTGCCCCCATTCTGAAGGAGAGAACGGCAACACCAAAGGGGCCGATGGAAGAGGCCCTGGCCCGAGAAGCTCACGGCCGGAGCCCGCACGGTCCGCAAGGGCTGCAAGGGCAGCCGGACGAGCACGACTGTGCTGAGAGCTGGAGAGGCAGCTCCAAGGGACAGAGCAACGGGGCAGCTGCGCTCCTAGGCGTGTGTCCTCGCACACGGCTTTCTGGCCGCGCTCGGCAAGGAGGGGCGGCTGAGCCTCAGTCAGCAGCAAGGGGCCCGCTGACAGCAGCCGCGGAGGCTGCGGGTACAGCGCCTAGAAGTAAGCTCCCCAGAAATCAACTCGGCAGATTTTCAACAAGGGTGCCAGGACCATCCAATGGGGAAAGAAGGGTCTTTTCAACGAACGGTATAGGGGCACCACATGGAAAGAATGAATCTGGACAGCCACCTATCACCATACATAAAGTTACCTCAAAGTAGATCGCAGACTGAAATGTAAAAGCTAAAACTATAAAACTCTTAGAAGAAAACATGGGAGGAAATCTTATTGAACTTGGAATAAACAATGATTTCTTAGATCCTACACCAAAAGTACAAGAAATAAGAGACTACGGTTGGACTTCACCAAAATTAAAAACTTTTGTGCTTCAGAGGACACCATCAAGAAAGTGAAAATACAACCACAGAATGGGAGAAAATATCTGCAAATCATATGTATGATAAGGGACTGAACATACAAAGAAACACTTACAACTCAATAAAAAGACAACCCTACTAAAAAATGGGAAAAGGATATGAATAGACATCTCTCCAAGAAGACACACAAACGGCCAAAAAGCACAGGAAAGATACCGAACATCATGGGCCATCATGAGAGACCAGCTCACGCTCACTGGGATGCCAGTGATCAAGGGGCAGCAAGAACAAGTGTTGGTGTGAATGTGGAAACTGGAACCCTCACAGGTTGCCCGAGAGAATATACAGTGATGTTTCTTTAAAAAAGTTTAACAGCTTCTCAAAAAGTTAAACATAGAGCTACCATATGACCCAGCAACTCCACCGAGGAATTTACCTAAGAGAATGGAACACATACATACACATAAGAACCTCCACAAGGATTTTCACAGCATTATTATTCATAACAGTCCCAAGGTGGAAACAACCCAGATGTCCAGCCGCAGGTAAACGGAAAACAAAATGTGGCCTATCCACACAATGGAATATTATTCACCCACAACAAAGAATGGAGTCCTGAACATGCTGCGAAATGAATGAGCTTCGGAAACATCCTGTCACGTGAAAGCAGCCAGTCTGGAGAGGATCACACATAACACGACTGCACCTGAACAGGCAAAGCACCGGCACACTTGCCTCTGGATCACGGTGGCCCAGGGTGAGAAGAGGAAGGAGAGGGGGTGAGTGTGAACGGGGCACAGGCTTCTTCTTGGGAGGATGAAAGTGTGCTAAAACACGATCATGGTGCCGGTAGCACAGCTCTGTCAACACGCTAACTTCACTGACGTGCACACTCCAAACGGGTGAACTTCATGGTATAGAAATTAAATCTCAATGAAGCTTTTTAAAAAACGTGGTATCTGGGGACTTCCCTGGTGGCGCAGTGGTTCAGAATCTGCCTGCCAATGCAGGGGACATGGGTTCGAGCCCTGGTCTGGGAAGATCCCACATGCCGCAGAGCAACTAAGCTCACGCGCCCAACTACTGAGCCTGCGCTCTAAAGCCCGTGAGCCACAACTACTGAGCCCACATGCCTAGAGCGCGTGCTCCGCAGCAAGAGAAGCCACCGCAATGAGAAGCCCGTGAGCAGCAACGAAGAGTAGCCCCTGCTCACCACAACTAGAGAAAGCGCACGCGCAGCAACGAAGACCCAACGCAGCCAAAAAAGAAAAGTGGTATCTGTATTTCTCATCCTCAGAATACTGGTTTTGAAGAGAGCAATCCACCAGGTATTTTTCTCTGGCCTTTAACTAAGCTTGTTCAGTTCTAAAGGAAAATTTTTCCTATGCTCTATTTGAAAAGGAAGCAAGAAAGACAGAAAATAGTGGAAACCGCTAACTAGTGTTAATCATCATCTGCAGTAAGGAAACCAGATTAAATTTATGCAGACTCTTTACCATGTGAATAATTTAATGTTCCGCTGCTATTAACACATCAAAAAGGCATCTGTTTGACCAACAAAAAGAGGAACTATGCTAGTGATTATGTTTAACTCTAAAGCTAATAAGGAGAGCTCAAGGAAACAGGAGGGTCGAAACAAATAGTCTTTTGGTTGGAAGGAGGTGCTGAAAAAATTGCTAACGTCAAGAGCTATACAAACACCTTCTCAAATAAAGTGTTTGACGATCTCAGTCGTAAAGAGAAGAAAAGGGAACACCACAAAGTTGTGTATCCATATTTTGATTTACCTAACACCAAACCCAATCATCTCACTAAAGAAACAAAACACAACTATTGCCTTTACTCACCTAGGTCTAGGCTGCTTTTAGCTCCACACCTAATGTACAGGTTAAAGAAAATCTGCTTTAAGTAAGTTTCCATAATACTTCCAGTTTTTCTTCTAAAAAACTAGAGACGTAGCAGCTAATGCTCAAGATAAAAGGACTCTAAGAAACGGGTGCAGGACACGACTGAGTCAGCGTGAGGCAGAGAGAAGGGAGGAGAGGCGGGGGTCCTGCCTCTGGAGATGATCGCGCTCAGCGCGAGCCGCGCAGGAGGGCACGAGTGTCGGACACGCCACCTGACCGGACCGCGGGCTCTAACTAGCCAGGCAGGGCCTCCACGCCCCAAGTGCTGGCTCTTTTCTGCGACTGGTTGCTTCATTATATTGAAAGCTTTTGTCTGATTTACAGAAGGTAAAGAATATGATGCCTTCTTCCATCTTGCCACCACACAACCCCACCAGAAAATAAGGCAATACATACCAAGAAATTGTCCACTTGAAATTCATAAGTATAGGGCTTTAAGGAGACAGACAGCCGCTCCTCAGAAGCTGGGGAGAATCCCACGGAGAACCGGCAGTGCAGGGAGGGGGGAGGCTCCTGCGTCCACTTCAGCTCCCAGACAAAGAACACCGCCTGCTTGCTGTGGATGCGCTGCAAGAGAGTCGGCCGTCACTGCGCGCGCACGCAACACAGGCGCTCAGTCCCAGGGGGCGCCTCCCGCCAGGGGGGCGGGAGGGTCGGGGAGGCGGTCCCCCAGGGCCCGCTTCCCCACAGGCCGCCTGCACTGCGGCGCCCGCCTCCCCAGCACTGCCCTCGGCTGCCCCGAGCTGGTGAAAAGGGTTTCAGCCTTCGTGATTCCATAAGCTCTACAGCACGGGGATAATTTTAAAAAGCATAAAGAACAGTAACTAGTATTCAGCATCCCATACATTCCCGAAGTGAGAAATGTCATCAAACAGTTAAAGGGACATCCTTACACCCACGCCAACTACTGTGTATTTGCCACTAAGTTAAGTGAGGAAGGGAACTGGCACCACCTCAGGCAACAAGTCTGTACCTGTAAGCACAGTGACAGACCCGGGAAGCATTCGAAATGGGTCAAATGTTGGGGAAAATCCTTTGAAAATGCTAAAGATCAGACGTCCATTAAGAAAACCTTTGATCTTCTAAACACTCAGCACTGTCTGTCTAAAAACACACGCAACCAATGAACAGAAAAAACAGGGCCAGGATTCAGCCAGGCAGTGTGAACATGAACGAGACTCCTTTACAGAGCGACCCCGACACCTGAGAGCCCGTCGCTGGGCAAGGCAGGCACGTACGCAGCAGCCACTGTTTCTGGGGGTGACGGCGTCCACACACTCAGCGTGAAACTGATCAGGACAAGCTTGGAATAAATCTGTGTGTGAAGTCTGACAAATGTAAGATTTAACTTTTCTAAAAATACAAATATCAACCTATTTCCTACTCCATGTGCTGTGCCACGCGGCCCACAGCGGACCGCAAACGTGCACATGGCAGCAACGCAGCTGCATGTCAGGGCGTGCTCCCCACTGACCACCAGCAAGGTCGTTCCCTACACGGAAAGGCTCAGCTGAAGCACACGCTCACTTCCATCAACATCACTACACTCTCGTTCTCCTCTGTGTTCTGCTGAGAGGTTCGTGCTGGGTTCTAGGAAACGGTCACCTGTTCGGATTCCGTGTTCAGCGGTATTAGTCGCAGGTCGGTACTATCACCAGTATCCACAAGATGACTATCTGACAGCTGAAAGTCAAGTTCTGACAAATTCTGGACACACACTTGAACATATTTCCTAAAGGAGAAAAATAATAAGATTTTGCCATTTAAGAACTTTATTAAATATATTTTGGCTGTATTAAGAAGATGCTCTGTAAGGAATCAAAAAAGTGACACAGGAAAATAAGAACCAGTTGTTAACATGTATTTCTACTTTTAATTTCACATGTAAAAGTGTCAGAAAAAGACAAATCTTTCTAAGCAAGCTATCTCTTAGGAAAAATGGGTCAAAGAATATTCTATTTTGTATACATTATTGCACGACTGTAACTGATTTTCCTAAACATACAATAGCTTGCAATGAGTCATGGAAGAAAGAGTAACAATTACTCTTCATCTATAGAAGTAACATACTCACTGAGAAACAAGGTCAGTACAGAATTCACTTGAATTTCTGTTACACGTAAAGAGGGGTTTTGAAAAGCCAGGCTCAAATACAGCAACCCAGATTCTCTGTAGAGCTGTTGTGTTTTTAACCACCACACACTGAGTGGGGACAGGTGAAGCACAGGATGACACCTGTAGACTTCCTGGTCCAAAAACTGAATCTGAACCTAGTCAAGCCTCTAAAGCAGCAGATCTCAACTGGGGACAATGTCTGGAGACATCTGTGGCTCACACTAAGGGTGCGGAGGGCGAGGAGTGCCCCTGGCAGAAAGCGGGGGGCCAGGGGTGCTGCCAAACAGCCACAACACAGGGATCTGACCGAGCGTCGGGAGCGCTGAGACCGCAAGCCCTCTCTAGAGGTGACAGACAGCAGCTGACAGGGGGCTACTTACACAAACCCACGAGGACGTGACCAGGGGAATCCAGAATGGCAACTGACCCAAGTCTAGCAAAGGGCCAATGGCTTGAAAACAGGGGGAGGAGGGATAAGAAGGGATCTCAGAAACAGAGGGGACCGTGTTTGAATCCCACATCCTACAAACCAAATCTGAGTATGGGCTGGGCGCTATGGGACCCAGGGAAATACTGCGAATTTTAACAGGTGGACAGTGGCATCATGGCTATGAGAAAACATGCTCAGTGTCACCAAAGCCAAGCTCTGAACAGTAGGGCCTGCAGGTAGCGGAGCCTGGGAAAGGGGCCTGGGGTCCTTTACCGTGTCCCGGATGACAACAGGGAGTGCGTGGTCCCGAAGGGCATACTGAACGTCAGCGCGATGACAGTGGAGTAGATGGACCACGGGCAATCGATGGACACCTGAGGAGAGACCGGGGTGGGGGGGGACAGGTGTTCAGACCCCTCATCACCTGGGACAGGCACCGCCACCACCATCCATCCACATCTGTGGTGGCTGCCAATTTCCTAGACGTTTGATGTCTTTACCGTTTCTTATCCAGAGAGATAAACCCCGTTAAACATACACACAAACAAACGAGAGAAAAATGAGCCATCAGCACGGTATCAATGGCTCCGAGCAGACGCCGCAGCCCGCAGCGCAGACCCTACCCCGCTATTCTCACGGGCGTGTGGCCACAACGCCAAATGCGTTTTTAATGTGCAGGAGGTTATGACAAAGTGCTTTTAGTCACTCATGTGCAGATGATACTATTCAATCATTAACTATTACAAATCAAGTGAATTACCCAAACTCTCAATCCACAAGACACTGAATACATAACTGAAAACCAATCTGGGGCTGTCATGTGGACCAAACTATTAACTTCCTTAAGGGCAGAAACCAGTTCCCAAACTTGTATTTTATTTCCCCCCACAGAACAAAGGAATACACTGAGTACAGAACGTGCGCTTATTGCTGTAAGTATCATCTCTGCCTCCTGAACTCTGTATCAGATAAGGAGGGAAGAAATTTCAAGGACTGAAAATTAAGACATTATTTTTGAGATCCTGCCTTGTCTGGTATTCTATGCCATAATCCCTTTGAAATGACTGCATTTATTAGCCTTTTATCCTACTGCTTTTGCGCATTCACTTCTTTTTTTTAAATTATTCAATTTATTTAAACTAAAACACAAAAACAAAAGAACAAAAAAACAATTCATCCATTTCTCTCAACGCCTACTCCACGCCTCGGGCAGCCACCAATACGTCCTCCTTATCTATGAGCTTGGTCTTTATTTTTACTTTTTAGATTCCACATATAAGTTAGATCACATGGTATTTGTCTTTGTCTTATTTCACTTAGCATAATGCCCTCTAGATCCATCCATGTTGTTGCAAATGACAAGACTTATTCTTCTTTATGGCTGAATAATATTCCTCTGTCTCTGTGTGTGTGTGTGTGTGTGTGTGTGTGTGTGTGTGTGTGTGTACACTCATCTTTATTCATTCATCCATGGTGGATGCTTAGGTTGCTTCCATATCTTGGCTATTATAAATAATGCTGCAGTGAACACGGGGGTGCACATATCTTTTTGAGTTAGTGTTTTTGTTTTCTTCAGAAAAATACCCAGAAGTGGAATTGCTAAATTGTATGACAGATCTATTTTTAATTTTTTGAGGAACCTCCATACTGTTTTCTACAGTGGCTGCACCACTTTACATCCCCACCAATAATACATGAGGGCTCCCTTTCTGCCGACACTTATTTGTTGTCTTTTTGATAATAGCCATTCTGACAGGTGTGAGATGATTATCTATTGTGGTTTTGATTACATTTCCCTGACGATTAAGTGATGTTGAGCATCTTTTCATGTACCTGTTGGCCTTCTGTATATCTTCTTTGGAAAAATGTCTGTTCAGATCTTCTGCCCATTTTTAAATTGGATTGCTTGGTTTTTTTGCTACTGAGTTGTTGCTACTGAGTTCAGTTCTTTATACATTTTGTTTATTAGCCACTTATCAGCCATACAATTTGGAAATATTTCTTCCATTCAGTAGGTTGCCTTTTCATTTTGTTGATAGTTTCTTTGCTGTGTAGAAGCTTTTTAGTTTGACGGAGTCCCATCTGTTTATTCTTGCTTTTATTGCTTTTGCTTTTGGTGTCAGATTGAAAAAATCAACATCAAGGCCCACGTCAAGAACTTAATACCTGTGTTTTCTTCTAGGATTTTTATGGTTTCAGGTCTTACTTTCAAGTCTTTAATCCATTTTTAGTTCATTTATGTGTACAGTGTAAAGTCCAGTTTCATTCCTTTGTATGTGACTCTCCAGTTTTCCCAACACCTTTTACTGAATGTCCTTTCCTCATTACACATTCTTGGATCCTTCTTCATAAATTAATTGACCATACATGTGTAGATTTATTTCTGGGCTCTCTATTCTGTTCCATTGATCTATGTTTCTGTTTTCATGCCAGTGCCATACTGTTTTAATTACTATAGGTTTGTAATACATTAATAGTTTGAAATCAGGGAGCATAATACCTCCAGCTTTGTACTTCTTTGTCAAGATTGCTTTGGGGACTTCCCTGGTGGTGCAGTGGTTAAGAATCCGCCTGCCAATGCAGGGGACACAGGTTCAACCCGTGGTCTGGGAAGATCCCACATACTGTGGAGCAACTAAGCCTGTGTGCCACAACTACTGAGCCTGTGCTCTAGAGCCCACACGCCACAACTACTGAAGCCTGCATGCCCTAGAGCCTGCACGCCACAACTACTGAAGCCCATGCACTCTAGGGCCTGTGTGCCACAACTACTGAGCCCATGTTCCACAACAAGAGAAGCCACTGCAATGAGAAGCCCGTTCACTGCAACAAAGAGTAGCCCCCACTCACCACAACTAGCGAAAGCCTGCGGGCAGCAACGAAGACCCAACGCAGTCAAAAAAAAAAAAAGACTGCTCTGGGTATTTGGGGTCTTCTGTGGTTCCACACAAACTTTAGGATTGTTTCTTCTATTTCTGTGAAAAATCCCATTGGAATTTTGATAGGGACTGCACTGAATCTGCAGACTGCCTTGGGTAGTATGGACATTTTACAATATTAATTCTTCCAACCCATGAGCATAGACTATCTTTCCATTTATTTATGTCTTCTTCTATTTCTTTCATTAATGTCTTCTGGGTTTCAATAAACAAGTCTTTTACCTTCAGGGTTAAATTTACTCCTAGGTATTTTATTTTTTGATGCAATTGAAAATGGGATTGTTTTCTTAATTTCTCTTTCTGACAGTTCATTATTAGTGTAAAGAAATGCAACAGATTTTTGTGTATTGGTTTTGTATCCTGTAACTACTGAATTTCCTTACTAGTCCTAACAGTTTTTTGTGTTGGAGTCTTTAGATTTTTCTCTATATAATATCATATCATCTTCAAATAGTGACAGTTTTACTTCTTCCTTTCCAATTTGGATGACTTTTATTTATTTTTATTGCCTAATTGCCCTAAGACTTCCAATACTATGTTAAATAAAAGTGGTGGGCATCCTTGTCTTATTCCTGATCTCAGAAGAAAAGCTTTCAGCTTTTCACTGTTGATTACGATGTTGGCTGTGGGCTTGCCATATATGGCCTTTATTATGTTGAGGTACGTTCCCTCTATTCTGGCTTTGTTGAGAATTTTTATCATAAATGGATGTTGAATTTTGTCAAATGCTTTGTCTGCATCTATTGACAAGATCACATGATTTCTAATCCTTCGTTCTGTTAATGTAGTGTATCACATTAATTTGTGGATGTTGAACCATCCTTGCAATCCTGGAGTAAATCCCACCTGATCATCATGTATAATCCTTTTCATGTTTTGTTGAATTTGGTTTGCTAATATTTTGTTGAGGATTTTTGTACCTATGTTTATCAGAGATACTGGCCTGTAATTTTCTTTTCTTGTGGCATCCTTGTCTGGTTTTGGTATCTGGGTAATGCAGGCCTGTAAAACAAGTTTGGGAGAGTTCCTTCCTCTTCTATTTTTTGGAAGAGGTTGAGAAGGACTGGTATTAATTCTCTGAATGTTTGGTAGAATCACCAGTGAAGCCATCTGGTCCTGGACTTTTGTTAGTTGGGAGGTTTTTGAAAACTGATTCAATGTCCTTACTAGTAATCGGTCTGTTCAGATTTTCTATTTCATCATGACTCAGTCTTGGTAGGTTGTATGTTTCTAGGAATTTATCCATTTCTTCTAGGTAATCCAATTTATTGGCATATAATTGTTCATAGTACTAGTCTCTTATGACACTTTGTATTTCTGTGGTGTCACTTGTAACATCTCTTTCATTTCTGATTTTGAGTTCTCTCTCTTTTTTTCTTGGTGAGTCTAGCTAAAGGTCTGTCAATTTTATCTTTTCAAAGAACCAGCTCTTAGTTTCATTGATCTTTTCTATTATCTTTTTTTTTTTTTTTTTTTTGGCTGTGTTGGGTCTTCGTCTCTACGCGAGGGCCCTCTCCAGTTGCGGCAAGAGGGGGCCACTCCTCATCGCGGTGCGCGGGCCTCTCACTATCGCGGCCTCTCCTGCTGCGGGGCACAGGCTCCAGATGCGCAGGCTCAGTAGTTGTGGCTCACGGGCCCCGCTGCCCCGCGGCATGTGGGATCCTCCCAGACCAGGGCCCGAACCCGTGTCCCCCGCATTGGCAGGCAGACTCTCAACCACTGCGCCACCAGGGAAGCCCAATCTTTTCTATTATCTTTTCAGTCTCTATTTCATTTGTTTCTCCTCTGATCATGTTATTTCCTTCCTTCCACTAACTTTGAGCTTTGTTCTTTTTCTAGTTCCTTGAGGTGTAAAATTAGGTTGTTTGTTTGAGACATTTCTTGTTTCTTGAGGAAGGCATTTATTGCTATGAACTTCCCTCTTAGAACTGCTTTCACTGCATCCCATAAATTTTGATATGTTACATTTCCACATTCATTTGTTTCAAGGTAGTTTTTTATTTCTCTTTTGGTTTCTTTTTTGACCCACTGGTTCTTCAACAGCATGTTGTTTAATCTCCACATATTTGTGCAGTTTGCAGTTTTCTTCATGTAATTAATTTCTAGTTTCATACCTTTGTGGTTGGAAAAGATGCTTGATATGATTTCAATCCTCTTAAGTTTATTAAGACTTGTTTTGCAGCCTAACATATGATCTATCTTGAAAAATATTCCATGTGTACTTGAGAAGAATCTGTATTCTGTTGTTTTTGGACACTATATTCTGTAAATATCTGTTAAATCCATCTAGTTTAACATATTTAAGGCCGATGTGTCCTTATTCATTTTCTGTCTGGAGGTTCTATCCATTTATGTAAGTGGAGTATTAAAACCCATACTATTATTACACTGCTATTCTCCCTTTAGATATGTTAATATTTGCTTTGTATTTTAGGTGCTCCTATGTTGGGTGCATAAATACTTATGAACGTTACATTTTCTTTTTGGATTGACCCCTTTATCATTACATAACACCCATCTTTGTCTCTTACCACAGTCTCTGATTTAAAGTCTATTTTGTCTGATACAAGTGTAGCTACTCCAGCTTTTTTTCGTTTCCATTTGCATGGAATATCTTTATCCATTCCTTTACTTTCGGTTTGTGTGTGCTTACATCTAAAGTGAGTCTCTTGTAGGCAGCTTATAGATGGGTCTTGATTTTTTTATCCATTCAGTCACTTTGTCTTTTGAGTGGAGTATTTAGCCATTTAAATGTAAAGTAATTATTGATAGGTGTGTGTTTACTGTCATTTTCTTAATTGTTTTCTGGCTGTTTTTAAAGTTCCTCTCTGTTCCTATCTCCTTCTCTTGCTCTCTTCCTTGTGGTTTGATGACTTTCTTTAGTGGTATGTTTATATTCCTTTATCTTTTGTGTATTTACTATAGGTTTTGCTTTGTGGTTACCATGAGGCTTATATGTAGTAACTTACATCTATAACAACCTATTTTAAGTTGATAACAACTTAAGTTTGATCCCATTCTAAAACTCAGCATTGTAACTCCCCCCTCCAACATTTTGTTTTTGAGATGTCACATTTTACATCTTTTTATCTTGTGTATCCCTTAACTAATTACTGTAATCATAGCTATTTTCACTGTTTTTTTTTTCACCTTCATACCAGCTTTATAAGTGATTAATCCACTACATTTATCAAGCAATGAGATTTATTCTTTCATGTATTTCTGTTACTAATTAGCACAGTTTCTTTTCGTCTTAAAGAAGTCTCTAACATTTCTTATAGGGCTGGCTTAGTGGTGATAAACTTTAGTTTTTACTTGTCTGGAAAACTCTTTATCTTTCCTTCAATTCTGAAGGATAACTTTGCCACACAGAGTATTCTTGGTTGGAAGTTGTTTGTCCCCCACCCCCTCCCCCAGCAAGCTTAATATATTGTGCCACTCCCTTCTGGCCTGCAAAGTTTCTGCTGAAAATCTGCTGATAGCTTTATGGGGTTCTCTTGCACATAACAGATTCTTTCCTTGTCTTTAACTTTTGACATTTTACCTATAATGTGTCTTTGTGTGAGTCTCTTTGGGTTCATCTTGTTTGAAACTCTCTGGGCTTCCTGGATCTGAATGTCTCTCTCCTTCCCCAGGGTAGGGAAATTTTTAGCCATTATTTCCTCAAATAAAATTTCTGCCCCTTTCGCTCTCTCTCTTCTCCTTCTGGGACCCCTATGATGTGAATGTTTGTCTGTTTGATGTTGTCCCGTAAACCTTCTTCCATTTTTTCCAATCTTTTCTCTCCTCTGATTGGACAAATCCCCCTGCCTTGTCTTCGAGTTGACTGGTCCTTCCTTTGCTTCATCTAGTCTGCTGTTGAACCCCTCTCGCATATCTTTCAGTTCGGTTATTGTGCTCTTCAGCTCTGAGACTTCTATTTGGTACTTTCTTATAAGTTTCTATCTCTTTGTTGAAGTTCTCACGGTCTTCCTCCATTTTCCCCCCCAGTCCGATGAGCGTCTTTATGAACATTACTCTGAACTCTTCACCAGGGAAATTACATATCTCTGTTTCATTAAGGTTATTTCCTGAGGTTTCATCTTGTGCTTTCGTTTGGGAACATGCTCCTCTGTTTCTTCATTTTGCTTGTCTGTGTCACTTTCCGTACAGTAGAGGAAACGACCACCTCTTCCAGTCTTCAAGGAGTGGCCTCGTGTAGGAGATAAACCTTGTTGTTCAACTCTGCCCCAGCTCTTGGTTGTCTCTCAAACCTTTGTGCTCGTCCAAGCAGCCTGTCATATTTCTAGTGGTTCCCAGGAGTTGAGGGTGTGCCAAGACCTGTCAGTGTCCCAGAGGGGAGGGTCTCAGCAACTACCTTCAGGCTGTTTGGAAGCCAGACCCTCAGTGAGCAGCTTTTAACAGTATGCAAAAAATACAGTCCCATGGGACCACAAGCACACACTTCCACACTTGGGTTGTTCAAAAGCCCTCAGAACTGATTTCTGTATTAGAAGACATGGACAAACTCAGAAAAAGCATGATGCTAGTGACTGGTTCTGTGAGCTGACGGACTGTGGATTTAGGATCAAAGTCATGGATCTCTCAAATAACTGTCAATACATACCAGCACCAAAGCATAAAATCTTAGCACTTCTTCCTTGCTAAGTATGATGTGGTGTTTCAGGGAACAGAGAGTAAAGCACACCAAGACACAGAACTCCCTCTAGCCTAATCACCAGGACAAATGGACCACAGAGGCAAAGTCACTGCCCTCTAAGCAAAAACTGTACCTCTTACAATAAACCATCCTTCCTCGAGTTGGGACAGAAAAGTTAAGAGCCGGTCTGTCTTTGTCTTTGCAAGATGCACCCCTTATCTAAGAAGGGGTGATTCACAGCCATAAATGCTAAGCCCAACCCGAGCTTGTGGTAGAGGGACTGGAAACCTGCCACCCCAACAGAAGTCATCTTGTGTGTACTGTCTCTCAGAGCAAGCGGGACGCGCAGAGGCTGCCCCCAGGGCTGCACCGCCCCGGCCCCTCCTTACTTTGTGGTCCACGGTAGCCATGCAGTGGCCAGCTTTGTGTGTGTCCTTATGCTTCCCATGGGGCTCTGTCAGCCCCAGCACGGCGCTCTCCCCTCCAGCTGCTGGAGCTGAAGGCACAGAGAGAACTTCCAGTTCAAATTCCATCACGTGGTATGCAGGCGCAGCCGGCAGGCTGATGCTCGTGACCTTGTCGGACGACTGAACCCGGAGCGGAGCGTCAGAAGCCTTTTCTAGGGGAGACAGAAGAGGTCGCCTGTAACACAGGCCCCCGTTTCCGTGCTCCTTCTCCTGTCGTAGGTGAGGGCCCGGGAGTGAAGCTCCAGCCCAGCTCCTGCTGCCCCTACACACACGCAGGAGTGTAACCGGGAAGGGTGACAGAGGGGGGAGGCAGGAGAATCAGAGGCAGAACCCCCGAAGACGGAGCAGCGCCGTATGAAAGCTGTCCAGCTGAGCTCGGCTCAGAGAACCGCCACCGTGCTCAGTCTGAAGACAGGACAGAGACGCTCTTCACACAGCCCACCCGAGACTGCGCGTGTCCCCACAGGACATGCTCCCACTCAGAAAGAGGGCTGCATCCTTCCCTCTCCGTACCTCGTGGCTGGGGACTGTGGGAGACGGGACTTTTTTAGGGCTTCCAACCAGTGTCTTAAAAGGCTGGTTTGCTTTTTCTTTCTGCTGAGGAAAGCTGAGGAGGGTGGAAGGAGGCTGGAGGCCAGCAGGGCACCACCACGGAGCGTGAGCCCAGGCAGTAACGCTGCATCACGAGACCACAGCAAGGTCAGCACCACCCGGCCACTGGGCACGTGCACGGCTCTAAGCCTCTTCCCCTCAAATGTTAACGCCCCACCGAGGGGAAGGGCTACGGTCCCCCTACAGGTGGAACGTGGCCATGAAAGAGCTGCAAGGAGAAGCGGTCCTCAGATGCCACCTGAGGATGGCGGGGACGACAGGCTCCTCATATCCTCACGGTGCATGGCAACGCCAAGAGTCCACCTGCGCCAGGTGACTGCCGCCTTACCTCTCACGTTGGAATAGATCACCGCTCTGCTCTCTTCGTGACACAGGATAAGCATGGCTTCCACACGGCTGAGCTGAAGGCTGTCCCCGTGTTTCACTGTGTAATGGCCAGTAGTGACAGTGAACTTGACCCTCTGAGGAATGCCAGCCAAAAGGCTATCTAAAGGGAAGAAGACGGCCGTGAGCGCCCCTCCCAAGCAAGAGCGCCAGCGGCAGGCCTCCCGTGGGCCGGAGGCGCGCTGTCTCTTCCACTGGAGACCCGCTCACCGCACACGCCCACGAAGTCGCTAAGCGCCCACCCTCACTGCTCATCTCAGTTACGCGGCCTGCAGCGCTGAGGGGGTCCTCGCTAGGCACAGGAGGATCTGAGAGCCTCAGGGACCTTATCACCGCTTCCGTTTAGACAGTCAGGGGTCGTGGTGGCAACCGTGCCTATGAGGGTCTCAAAATTTACCCGCCAGCCAGTTATTGAGAGAAACTCAGATAACGACACTAAAGAAAAAACTAATGAAACCGCATGTGCTGCTGCTATTCAGATTTTCCTCTGGCCTTTCCAGGTTAGGCCCCTTCCAGATCTCTGGCTCAGAGCAGCTCGATAGAAGATACGGTACACTTTCTCCTGGATGGAAATGGAGGGCGGGAATGGGCTGAGGTTTCTAAGAATCGGTTCCAGGGAAGGCAGAAGGAAGAAGGCAAGAGACAAGACACAAGGAGAAGGAATAACAGACAAGAGGGAGAGAGGGAGGAGAGCCGGGAGGTGAGAAAGGGAGTGCGGGCCGGGGCAGGGCGGCGGCGCGAGCCAGCACCTCCCAGGCTCTCCCAGCCGCAGGGCTCAGCCTTTCTCACAAAAGGTTCTCTGAGGGAAGAACCACTGAGAGACTGCTGTGTTCCACACCTGAGGGCCTTTCCAGGTAGCCAGGGGAGAAGTTTAAAAGCATAAAAATAGGTAGTTTAGAGAGATTAAATAGAAAAAAAAAGCTTTCCTTGATTTTTTTTTTCCCAAATGGAAGAAGCAAGCAAATAAATACATTGTTTCTAGCCTAAACCACAGAGACACTCACTCATTAGTGTTTTACTGAAGTGCCATGTGGTCTTCAATAATTTGTTTACACCAACTCCTCCTAATTGTAGGACTTAACAAAAAGGACAGCAGCACTGAATTTCTGAAATGCCATGCGGGGGGGGGGGGGGGTGGGGGTGGGGGTGGGGGGGGTGTCAAGGTTAATCAACACTTTCAAAGGAAAAGACTTTTGATCAGAGCATAGACCATAACTAATCTAGCATTCAGCCTCTGAAATGGAACTCTAAGCAGGAAATTGTATTTACTTATTAAATTCTCTGCAGCAGACATCAGCTGAGATTTAGCTCATTTTTCTCAGCTAATGTTTAGTAAACATGAAAGCAGCAATTACAGAAAAGCAAATATTCAGATGAACAAAAGAGCCACAGCCAGCTCCCCGGCAAAATCTCCAGGAGGCTCCCCAAAGTGTCTCTTACAGAGGGACACGGCTACAGAGGGCCGCAAGCGCGACGCTGCAGAAAGCCCTCCTTCCACGTGCTGCCTTAGAGTAAAGGAGCCAAGTGCGGCGCAGACCCCCGCAGAGCCCCGCGGCCCACTCACCGGCCAGCGGCTCCACGTGCAGCTGCGGCTCCTGCGAGTACACTTCGTACTGCACCAGCGGGTAGATGTGAGGAAGGACGAACCACACCGGGCCCACCGAGGCGCACAGCTGCCGCAGCGTGTAGGTTCCCGGCTCCTTGGCCTGGGGGCAAAACCGAGCATTCGCACAGCCGTCCCAGTGTCCCCGTTCCTGCAATGACGAGCTTCTCAAGAGGAGGCTGAGCCAGAATCTCTGAAGTGACCGTTTTTCTTACCCTCTTTATCCTGCTGCTCTGTGCTAACACGTCTACACGCGGGCTGTTCAAAAGATCCCTCAGCATCTCTCAATGGAGGATTTTCTGAGTAACTGATGCTTACGTTTGACTTTACGCTTAATAATGCATTCTCAATTTAATAAGCTTTATCTGTGGCTTTCTCTTCTGGAAAAGGTATTTAATGGAGACAGGGAGCATGAAATTTAAGACCTGCTCTAAGACCAGACTAAAAACACACGTGGCAAATAGCTGTACTTTCCACTGGCCTCTTGGGTCAGTGGAACTAACAGAACCCGCTGCACTGGAGGAAGATCTGTATCGCAGCGGGGCAGAAGCAACTGTTTTGACATCCATCCATGCAGCCATGAAAGGAAAAGAGAGTTTAACATGAAAGTGCCATCTTCTCTGAAACTTCCTCATTTTAGCAAATGAGGGTGTATTCTAATACAAAGGGAAAAAGTCTAACTAAATCCCGTGAGAACACAAATAATTACCTACGTCAAGAACTTCATTCAAAATTTATCAACTGCCTTAAAATTATATAAGTACAAAAGATTTTTTCAAAACATCAGTCTGTTTTTCTTTAAGGATAAAAATCAAAGTCAGGTTAACAGAACAGAGGCGTCTACTGGCTTCTCAGCTTCTTCAGAGGCTTCTCGCAAGTGCCACCCGCTCCCGACCACCCTTGAAGCCAACTCCCCAGCCCAACACATACCTGCGTCCTGAACGTGATCGTGTTGGGCCCTGGCTCCAGGGTCACAGCGGTGCACTTCAGCACGTGGGCCCCAGCCTCCAGAGCGGCACCCGAGGGCGCTTCCAGGGACGCGCCGCTCTCCTGCTTCCTTAGGAGCATGTGGACGTTTTTGCAGATAATCCCTGTTGTGTGCAAGGAATTGTCGGAAGGACTTCTCTCGAACATCTCACACAGCTCCAGCGCGGGCAGGCTGTTCTGGGACGTGGGGAAAGGCGCGGTCTCTGCCGGGAAGCTGACAATCCCATTGGCCGTCTTGTGCTTGGTGAGCCACTCGGCAGTCTTCCGGTAGTTGTTTTTCTCGATGCTGAAGTGGACGTTGATGGCAATCTGCTCCACGTGGACAGGCACGGGCATCTGACTGCACACGGTTATCTCCACGGACAAGGCACCACCCACATGGACCACGGCATTGGAAGGGGTAAAATGGAGATCTCTCAGTTGTGCAAAAGAACGCATAGGGAGTACTATTTTGTGACCTGTAAATACACAGTACCATGTTTTACTTCCTAAGTCACACTTCCAGATGCTACAGAGACTGCAGGACTGGGCCACTATCGGGCCCGCAGGAAGCAATGACGTGCAAAAGAGATGGTTCAGACCCTCCCAACCTTGTGCCTTCTTCACACACCAAAAAGAGTTATTCTGTCAAAAAGAGAACAGAAACACATGCCTAGATAACTCCTGGAAATCATAATACCTGAAGAAATTAACGTTTCTAACTCCTGTTTTGGCAAACCCAAGAGAAATACAGGTCAACTAACTCCTCAATTTCAAAACAAGATTTGTAAAGTCCAATCCCTAGAGCTGTTTCAGGGAATTCCACCACCTTCCCACGCACATAAAGATTCTCCAGTAAAGACGCCCAAACCCCCCTGTACGTCTGGAAACAAAGCCAGGTGTGTGCCACCCTGTGAGGTCAGCCAGTGAAGTGAGGAGCCAGGAGGGCAGCAGGTCCCCGCCCCACCGGCGCCATCGGGGGGCCCACTGCACCCTCCAACTTCCTTTCCACAAGCACTGGTGTGTCCAGAACAGCCACAGGGCCACCGGACTGACCGGTAAGGGAGGCGGTGCCGAGACTGATGCCATAAAATCACAAGAAAACAGGGACAATCACGGAATATTTTCTTCACAGAGACGCCACGGAAAGCTGGCAGGAAAAGCGTAACTGCACAGTCTCACGCACGTGCCACACACAGCAGATTCAGCACACAGCTCTACAATGACCAGTCTGGGCAAATTAAAGGCTCTAAAACACAAATCAGTGCCACGCGGCCCCTGAGAGACCCATGCAGATGGCTCGACGTGCGTGCCGCGCACCCCAGCAGGCAACGACCACAGCAACCCGAAGCCAAAACCTCTGGAGACACTGGCTTTCAAGCAGTTAGCAACCGCTATGGACTGAATGCGGTCCCGCCAAAACTCTTAAGTGGAAGCCCTACCCCCCAGTGGGCCCTCTGGGAGACAGTTAGGGTTTGATGAGGTCATGAGGGATGCATGCCCTTGCAGGAGGACGCACCAGAGAGCCCTCTCCGTCTCTCCCCCACCTCCCTTCCCCACTCCCTCTCTCTGAGTCTCTCCATTTCTCCCCCATCTCTCCCCGTACCTCCCTTCCCGCTCCCTCCCTCTCTCTGAGTCTCTCTCTCTCCACCTTCCTTCCACCACCCCCCCCCACCCCTTGCCATGAAGGGACAAGCCAGGAAGAGGGGCCTCATCAGAAACCCACCCTGCTGGGCATCCTGACCTCAGATGTCAGCCTCCAGAACTGTGAGAAAATAAACACCCGCTGCTGAAGCGTCCAGTCTGTGGCATTTTGTCATGGCAGCTCGAGCTAAGACAGTGACTATTTTAAATAAATACTCTTCTTGGTAAACTGAACATGAGAAGCTAAATATTACAATAAACTTAATCTTACTACACGGCAATTCTTAAAGTATATTTGCCAAAACATTTAGCCTGAACCTAAGGCTTTGAGATCTACCTTGCCGTTGGACATTCCCATAAGGAAATACTCAAGAAACTTCAGACGGTGAGACAGTCTATGAGACAAGTGGCTCGATGTCTTTAAAAAGTCAGTGCCGTACAACCCTGTTGTCAAACAACCGCTGAAGGGATGAACACAGTGTGGTCCATCCGTACCATGGAATATTATTCAGTCACAAAAAGGAATGAAATGCTGACACACGCTACAACATAGCTGAATCCTGAAAACACTGCGCTGAGTGAGATAAGCCGGTCACAACAAAACACATATTGTATGATTCCATTTACGTGAAATATCCAGAACACGTATCTTCAGAGACAGAAAGTGGAATAATGGTTCCCGGGGACTTGCGGGGGATGGCGGGTGGTAGGAGGTTGGGAGGAAATAAGCGTGGGGTTTCTTTCGGGTGATAAAAATGCTCTAACACTGACTGTGGGACGGGTGCACGTGTCTGTGACGACACCAAAAGCCACAGAGTCGTATACTGCACGTTGTGAATCCTATCTCAATAAAGCTGTTGTATTTTAAAAGGTCAGTGTCCGGAAAAGAAGAAGAAAACGAGATGGAAAGACTGTTCTAAGTTAAAGGAGAACTGAGATACAACAATCAAATGCAGTGTGTGACCCCTGAGTGGACTAGTCGAGTCCAATTATTTTGCATATAAAATAATTTGTAAGAACACTTTTCACGACAATGGGGGAGACCGGAAGAGGGGCTAACTTGGTAGCCTGACTTAGAACCCTGTCCAGCTGTGGGCAGGGTGGTGAGGGGATCACCTCTGTTTTCAGAAGATGCTACAGTGTTCCAGGGTCTGGAGCTGCTCTGAAGTTCAGCAAAAAGACAAAAGAAAGATAGAGACACACGTTTGCTACATGGCAAAATGTTAACAACTGCTGAATCTAGGTGGTCAGTATAGAGTACACACGCTGTATTATCATTTTTGCTTTTCTGTGACATTTGACATTTTTCATAGTAATGTCTGAAAACAAGCCTTACCTGGGCTGTCTGCCTGCCGGCTGGCGAAGCTGAGAATCTCTCTGCAGAAGTACTCCCGCTCGCTCTCAGTCAGGTGCCGGTCGCTGGCCAAGAGGCTGCTGGTCTGAAGGTAGCTGAGTGCAGAGTCAAGGGGCCTCAGAGGACCGCACGCTGGGGCGCTGCACACACAGCCCCTCTAGTCCCCAGAGGGTGCATCCCGACGGCGGTTCCCCTTTCTCTAGGGTATTAGGAACTCAAGCACAGGTCAGATACGCTGACTAGGCACCAGCTTCTATCCAACACGGTACGCGTGTCAAGGCAGGCTTTTCTCCCCAGTTACCAGGTACTCATTAAACCCTCAATGGGGGGCACTGCTGCCGTACAAAGAGAAAGCAATCCTCCTACTTCATGAACGTATTCAACTTAAAGGATACTTTTCAATTTGTCCAAGGTGTTTCTGACATTCAGCTAGTTGCTTCCTTGTGTGTGTGATAGGCAGTGCCCAGCCCTCAGCCAGGTAATTCTTCAAGGCTCCTTGAAGATAGATTTCTGCCTTCTGGGGAGACTTCTTCCTCCTTGCACATCAACAAACAGAAGCTTTCATTATGGGTCGTGATAATCAACAAACTCAGACATAACCTTTCACGGCCTGCTCTCCACCCGTGACAACCCCACACCATGAAACTGGTGCCACCTGCAGACAGTCCTTCTCTGACCACCCCCCATACGAGAAAGAACAAGAAATCAGGAACACCTAACAGGACCAGAGAAATGCGCTCAGGCTGAGAATCCCACACACGCTGTTTGCCCAGCATCCTACACCAGCCAAAGAGCCTTCAGAGTTGAATCTCCGGATAAGAACGTGAGGGCATCATTCACGATTTCAAGCTGACATAAGAACACCAAGTGTGAAGAAAGCGGAAGGCTCTGTCTACAGGCACACAACTAGTTATGGAGGAAGCTTCGAAACCTGGGCTCAGGGCCACACTACCTGCTGAAGACAGGCCAGCACAGAGTGGTCTACACAGGCCAGCCGACAGGGGAGCTTGACTCAAGTCGGACACTCAGGCAAAAGCAATGAGCAGGTTTCGAAGATTTACAGAGAACTATGAGGAATTTAAATATCAACACTTATCACCCAAATGTAAACCCTCAAGACGTTCAGAATGTAACAAAGTTTAAAACCCAATTAATGAGAGCTTGCCAAAGCTTCAGTGACAACGTGGATGCCCTGGCCTTCCCCAGAGGGCTGGGGTTACTGACTTCACGGGACAAAGGCCAGCACCAAACAAGCACTCGCTCTCTAAGCAGCCTGGGACAACACCCCGGGCTTACCTCGGAAGCAATGAGAGTTCCCAAATTCTCAAATAAATTTTAAACCTATCAATTACATGTGTCGGTTTCTCTAGACTTTTATGGTCCCCTCCCCCATTTTTTATTTTATTTTATTTATTTAATTTTAAAAATAAATTTATTTATTTTTTGGCTGCATTGAGTCTTCGTTGTTGTGCGCGGGCTTTCTCTAGTTGTGGCGAACGGGGGCTGTTCTTCGTTGCGGTGCACGGGCTTCTCATTGCGGTGGCTTCTCTTGTTGTGGAGCACGGGCTCTAGGTGCGTGGGCTTCAGCAGTTGTGGCTCGCGGGCTCAGTAGTTGTGGCTCATGGGCTCTAGAGCGCAGGCTCAGTAGTTGTGGCTCACGGGCTCTAGAGCACAGGCTCAGTAGTTGTGGCGCACGGGCTTAGCTGCTCCGCGGCACGTGGGATCTTCCCAGACCAGGGCTCGAACCCGTGTCCCCTGCATTGGCAGACGGATTCTTAACCATTGCGCCACCAGGGAAGTCCTCCCCCATTTTTTAAAGGGGTCAGAACCTTCTATATACTTCTTCAGTTACTATCTCCAGCCAAAGATTCTTACACTTACACTGGAAGGGAGACCATCTGTCATCCAGTCCCCGGAGACCCAGGCCGAGGGTCACCTGGCTAGTGCATGGTCAGGCCAGAACCAGGACCCAAGTCTCCAGTTAGCAGGCCAGCATCACCCCACTGCAGCTCCAAGCCTCAGCTCACAGCACCTGAGGACGTGGCTACTGATTCAGTCATGAGATACACTAGCTGGAGACTCAGGAGAGCCGACCTCCAGCTCCAGCGTTACTCAGCTGTGCAACTGACTCCCTACTCCAATCACACCTGAAACACTAGGAAGTTCACTTAGATGATCTACAAATCCCTTCGGAGCCCTGCAATCACTTAAAGTAAATTATTCTTTCTTGTTTCATCTAACGAAATGACTAACTATAGATTTCAAGATACCATTTCAAACACACATTTCTTTTGAGAAAATGTAAACATCTTTTCCCTCATAATCTGTATCTCTTCCCAGTGCTTTGAACTAGCAGTTACACTGCCAGCAGGGGTTCTTTATCAAACACATGAGAAATATGCCACGTTTTTAGTCTTTTCTCTGGAATCCACTCCAAAGCTGGAGCCAGACTAGAAATGCTCACAGTGTTTGCACACCTCAGCTCACAAGCACTCACGGCTCAGCCCTCTCTCACGGACCTGACACATCACGTGCTTCACGTCACTGACCTCGAGGCTTTCAATCCTCTGAGGAGGCACTTAACAGCAACTAGAGAAAATGCTATAGAACACATACTATGTATTGCATATAACAGTATATATATTATCTACATGTATATAATATTTACATGTAAGTTCATTAAATTAATTAAATGAAGGAAACACAAAGATCAGTAACAATTATTAAGGGTAATAAGCTGAATTCACTCTGGTTTTCAAAGAAATTCTCTTAAGAAATGATGATTGGTTAACAGTTTACATTTTTTGTTCTACAAAGTTATGTACACTTCATATTAACTCCTACATAACAAACCTCTTACTACACGTGAGATGTCTGAAATTCAAAGAAAAGTTCAAAATCAATTACATGTAAAACTCCGCCAGATCCTTTCCAACGAACTTAGCAGATCGAATTCTCCCAATACTCGTATACATTTCAATGGTGGCATGGGACAAGTCCTGCGGAAAAGCAAAGAACCAAATAATTCTGTACTTTAAATTTAATGTTAGACAAATCCTACATTTATTTACGCAAGGCTGAAGCAAAAGACTTCCTTATTAATATAACATAATTTTTTACTTTGTATCTCTTTTTGTGTTATTTGAGTTTTTATGTAATAGTGATTTATACAAAGTCATTAACTTGTACATAAACTATAAAGCATAATAATAAAAGAAACGTGAACTCAGCAGGCACAGAATAGTTTTTTTCGAAGTATTTTCCATCTGTGGGTAACATTTTTAATATCTTTCTCACATTTTGGATGACAGAGACAGTATTATAGACTACTGTCAAATGCTGTTGAATTAACCGTGACTCGGGAAGGCAGACGGTCCACTGAGCTTCTACTGCACTGCTTTCTAAGGCTGTCCAAATTTAAGTCCTTTAAAATCAAGTACAATAGCTCTGTTCAGGTTCAAATTGTTCCTTTGTACACAGAAAACCATTCACTATCCCTTCTTACAATTTCTGTTCTACTGAATGAGCAATACCATTGTGAACAAAATTATAAATACCTAAAGATGCTTTTATGCCTAATTATGGCACCATGGATACTAATAAACCAACTATTCCAGGTTTCATGCACAACTCCCTAGGGTACCACAGAAACTTCAAAGGCCAACAAGAAGGAGGTTCCAAATACCAGCTCATTCCCAACTCAAGAGGTCACAAAGTAGTAAAGTCTAGTAGAGGCGGGCTTTCTGCCATGGGTAGACAGGGAGGATTTGTAATACTTACTAAGTAGTGTTTTTCAAAAGCTTCTACTGATGATAACGCTTCTTTGAGCTTCTTGTACGGACTCTGAGCAGCGTTGGCTTAAACAGAAGGAAGTAAGAGCCCTTATTCATCTTCACCGTGTCCAGTCATGTGAGCTTACACTCCGCCTCACATGTCACAGCTAAAGGACTTTGTCTGATGCTTATGGAAATCACAGACAGCCCATGCCGACTGAAACTACGTTATCACTTACATTCTTGTCTAATTCATATACTCATGAAATTGTCTAAACCCTTCAAGTAATACTTTTATCTTTAACAGAGACTAGAATTTTTTAAGTATGTGTTACAAATCCTACAATGAATTAAATTACTTCCGAAATGATCTGATGTGGTCTCAGGTGGAAACAGTGTAATATACACATAACGCATTTTCCCTGACAAACTGATTCAATCCAGCAAGAGGCCTCTCAGGCCATAAGGTATGCTCTACTTCAGCAACGGTTTTGCTAAATCATACTCATCACTGTGTTCGTACCTAGAAGAATTAGTAACGTTCCTTTCAAAGTGCTTTACTACCTAGGGGTAATTTACTCAATAAAAGGATTTGTCGGGCCATATCGTTAGAAAAATAATCATCTGTAATTCAGAGGAAGATTGGTGCATTTAAACTTCACGTGAGCTGTAAAAAGTCATGATCAGCTCATTTAAGCCTACAAGAAACTCAAGACACATTTTTAAGAATCGTTACAATTTCTTTTTTTCTTTTTTTTTTCTTTGGCCACACCGCACAGCGTGTGGGATCTCAGTTCCCTGACCACGGATGGATCCCGCGCCCCCTGCAGTGGAAGCGCGGAGTCCTAACCACCAGAACCGCCAGGCAAGTCCCACAATTTCTTAAACTATTTCTGACATTTCTTTATGCTATTAAAAGGTAAAATATCCTATGTATTAATCTGGTCAGCTAATAATGAGTGTAATTTCCCAAATGGTGAGTAATTATATCACGGAACCCAAATTATATGTGCCAGTTACAGCCGACATTCTCGTTGCTTTCCACCACGTGTACGGGGACATCTCAAAAAGTACCTGTTTCAGGCCGTTCAGCTCCCAAGCCCGCCAAAAGATCAACCGTCCTGTTGAGGTCTTCTGAGTTAGGTCCCTGCTCTGACACAAGTCCACACAGATAGCCCAAGGACTTTAGCTGTTGAGATAAACCCCAAATTTCAATTAATTTGCCGTAAGAGTCAGCAGAGAATTTAAATATAAAGTTAAAACCATCTAAATACTAGAAGAAATTTAGCTTTCCTATCCAAATGATTCTCATCTGGATATGAAAATATATCTTACTGGGATCATTTCAAACTCAAACCTTCTACGTAATCATCCTCAGAGTGGCTCTGGCGCTGGTCATTCCCAGCCTGTGCTGTTCACCACGCTCTCCCAAGCTTGCAAGGTCTCCCACTCCGCCTGCCCCACCTCAACCCCTCCCGCGGCAGGCCTTCCTGATGCACTCTCGGGACTACTGTCATTTTCTGCACTTCTGCACCTGGCTGCACGCGCACCCTGCTTCGTCCCCCCACCCATTCCTGGAGCAGAAGCCCGCCTTTAGCACGAGCGCAGCGAGTGTCTGATGTCTGCCTGATACAGTGATACCGGCAGGGAACGACTGCATCCACGCTGCTCCAGACGCACCCTGAAGTAGCCAGAGCTGCCTGTGCAGGGACTGAGTGAGCAGCACTTCTCCAAACAGCTAACTCCGTCCCCCAGCCCCACAGGAAGAGCCTCGGCCGAGGCTCACATCTGAACTGGGGCAGTTACCTTCTCTGTGGCGTAGCTCCACAGACCCACGGTGTGGGCGATGTTTGAGTCTATCTGTGCCCGGTCGCAACACCCTTCTATCCTCTGCAGCACCTCCAAGCAGCTCAGGAACACCCAGCAATCCAGGGCACCGGGTGGCACGGAGACCTGGGGGCACAGGCGCGGGCGCGTCAGGAGAGCGCTGGGGGAAGCACCTGCGCCCGCTCGCCCTCCCTTGCCCCTCCAAGCAGCTACCCAGTCTCTGCAAAACTACAGCAAAGAGAAACGGGACCTGTACAGCAGTCCACCTACGGGAGGAAAGGAGTGATCTGTGTCCAAATACTCTATTTGGTGTCATATTTCTGATGATACTGAGTGACTTGGCAGGGATATAACTTGCAATAATGTACTTTAAAAGCTTATTAACAAAAGAAGCCTACAAAAAGGCCGACTGTCATCACTTAGTCTACGTTTGAACACTGGTCACCTCTCAGTTTAAGAGTATATAAGGTGAAGGTAGGAAGCTAAGACCTCAGATGACCACTTGATCACATTTCAGAAGATCACGTTCAACGCTAGAAATCTAAACATTAAGTAAATATTGGATGATATTTAGAAATTGCTATTAATTTTTTAGGTGTAATTATGTTTGTAAAAAAGAGCACCTGTTGCTTAGAGATACAATAAAGTGTTATCAGAAATTCAAAAGCATCTACCGTATGTGATTGATTCTCAGATGGACTTTTTTTCTGCGTTTCAGTGTTTTTGACATAGGAATGCCTCACAGTCAAGGGCATCTTAACACTCACACTTGGCAGAGTAGACTGTCTTCCTGGTGGCACTAATATCATGAGGTATCTTACAACTGGTGTCCTAGCTTTGGTGAGACGCTAATTAGTCCTATTCAAAGAGGGAAAGTAAGAGGTGCTGCTGCATCAGGTGACAAGGGGAGAGCCGCATAAGCTGATGAAACTGACTCATGTAAGAAGGACTCCTTCAACACACCCTGAGCACAAGCAAAAGGACGCGGCACCAACCGGAGAGAACAGAGGATGCTACCTCACGTTCCTACAAACGCTAAGTTACCCAGTCTTTGAAAAATGAGACAAACTGCTTAGATCCTTTGAAAAAAATCAGCACAGAAAAAGAATTACACGACCAGAAGCAACTTCCATAAAGCGGTGCGACTGAGCCCTGCCCAGGGCGGAGCATCCTGAAAGGGGCGCCCCGAGAGCTGGTCGGTGGGGTGCGGCTCGGGGGCCCTGGACAGAGCACGTGCCTCCCCGCAATCGAACTGGGCGAGCTCCGCAGCGCGCACGCACTCCAACAAACGCACGAGGGGTGCCAACGGCCCACAAGGTTCTCACCCAGGAGCCACACGTCTACAGATGGCAGCAGCCCGTGTCCCTCTGAAGGCCGCCCACCCCAGCACCCACGTTGCCTGCACCTGGCAAAGAGCAAGCCCTGCCCCCGCGCGAGGGCCAAGCCCCGGCCGAACCCTGCAGCGTCTCACAGCTCACACGCCCTAACAGGAAGGGCGCGGGCGCCTTTCCATGGGCTCCGGGTCCCTCTGGACAACTTCCTTCGTGAACAACAGACTTTTTAAAACTGACTCCTTAACATGCACCCTTTAGTTTTCTCCGAGCCTCTCTCTTCTTCTGCTATCAGTGTTACTGGTAACGGCAAGAGCCGCTTTACCATTTTCCAAGCATACGATTAAAGGCATTCTTTTCATTCTCTTTTGCTAAAACTACCTTTTTTAATATAACCCAAATACTGAAAAACCCAGCATCCTAACGTGAACCCTGACGGGGCCGCCCCGCTGGAGGGCCGCGGCCACCACACGCTTCCCGACACAACATCTGTGCTTCCTCTTGCACCTGTACACGAAATCAACAGGCAGGTATTCTTCGGCGTCTGACCGCTCCAGCTAAACTTTACGTTCATGAGACTCCAGGTTCATTCGTTCCCACTGCCAGACGCCAGTCTGCTGTCTGAACAGACGGCAGTCACCGTTTCCCTCGTACGTGATGGACATTTGGGTTATTTCCGGTTCTAGCAGTCACGAATGACGCCACCACGAGCATCCCGGCACTGTCTCCTGGACACCTGTGAACACCCTTCCGTGCAGACCTGGGGGAGACTGCCGGCTCACAGGGCACGCGCAGGTTTGGCTCCAGCAGACACCGCCGAACCGTTTTCCAAAGCTGTGGCGCCAACTCCCACTCTCCTCGTCAAGGAGGGAATTCCGGCTCCTCCCCCGTCACTAACACTTGTCAGGTCTTTCTACTTCAGCCACTGGGGGGGCTTCACTGTGGTGGTAGTTTGCATTTCACTATAATTAATGAGATTGAGCACCTTTTCATATGCCTACTGGCCATCTGGATAGCTTCATTTGCCTATTTTCTATTGTCAGTCTTTTAAGCTGATCTGTAGGAGCTCCTCCCATATCCTGGGTAAGAGCCCTTCCTGACCGCACAGCTTGCGGCCCCGCCGCCCCCTCCGTGGTGCTGACTGATGAAGAGCAGCTCTGATTTCCATGCACTTCCCTTCTGGCCAGTGCCTTTGTGTCCTGTTTAAGAACCACCTGGTAACCTCAAGGACGTAAAGATGCTCTCCCATATTATATTGCAGAAGCTTTGTTGTTTTATCTTTCATAAAATAATAATCACTCGTGGCTGGTGTGAGACTCAGCTGACTCGGAACCGTGTATTCAATTGAATAAGTTTTACCTCATGTACTCAGACTCTACCCCAGCGCCTGGGCTCAGGCCTCAGCTTCTCCTCAGACTCCGGCTGCACCTCGGACTCTTCTCCACGCCTCCTCCTAACCCTTCGCTTCTCTCCACCTCCACCTCCAGGTCCTAACACCTTGCACGGCACCCCAGCTTCAAACCCAACAAGGGTTTCCCAATAGCTACAGAATAAAATCCAACCCTCCAGATGACGTACACTTTCAAAACCTGGCTTCCAGTACCTCTGGAGCCTCACCTCCAAGCCCTGCCTCACCCCTTAAGTTCTAGCAAGACTAAGCTCCTTTAGAGTTCTTTAAATAACAGTGAATTTTATCTGCCTGAAATGCACTCTACTCTCTCTGCACCTGCCACCCAAGCCACGTCCACCTGTGGATCCTGACTCAGCCCGTGAAAACCAAAGCTCCTCCACAGGGCAGGGGTTGGTCTGTCTTGCTCTCTGCTAAAAACACAGTGCCTAGAATAAATGCTTGCTTGGCACAAAACAGGTGCTCAACGAATAACTGCCAAATGAATGAATCTTTTAAAACCTAGCTCACACAAGACCACCTCTGCAGACCTTCCCCGGCACAAGTCAGGCGCTGCGACGTGCCCACGCAAGCTGCCCCTCCCTGCTTGGCACCCCGCCACCTCCCGGACATCCCGCTCTCACGGCCTGGCGGCCCCGGGCGCTGCCGGCCTGCTCACCTGCTGGCCCCGCGTGCCCCGCTGCGGGTCTCTTGAGGGTAGGTGGGACCCATTTCTTGCGCCTTTGCGGGCCCTCTCCCCCACCACCGTGTTTACCACAGTACCCAGCAGGTAATCAACTGTTTCTTGAACGGTACTGGGCAGTTCCCCCTCGAATGCTTTTTCCCTTTTCCTGGGAACCACTGGCTTTCACCGGTGTCGACACCTTTCACGGCTACCTCCTCCTGTCCGCCCCTACTGCTCTCCCAGTTCAGGGCCGCAGGGCTCAAGGTCACACAACGACCCCCACCTATCCACGTGGGGAGGAGCCCAGCAGAGTGGCTGGTACACAGCAAGCACTCGACGACCCCGAGGTGCGCTCCTCGGCCACACCTCTGCTTTTGTCCTCTGCGGGGCCTGAACCTTGGAAGAGCGATGCCAGCTGGCAGGCCTGGGTGGCTCGCCTTCCCCCTCCGGGTCAGCCTGGAGGGTCTGCCCCACACGGCCCCGCGCACACGGCCAGCGGGGCAGTGGCCGCGCACACACGGCACCGGCCTGTCTCTAGACCCTAAAGAGTGCTGATCCCTCTTGGCCCGCCCTGCCTGTGAACATACGCAGAACCGAAGCTGATAACAGACAAGTCAGTACTGAGTCGGACGCATTAAAACAGAAATCCTCTGGGCAGTCATTGTGACAAAAATAAAACGGCCTTCTAGAAAATATCTCCCTTATATTGTTCTCGTTTACCAATCTGGTACAGATTAAAATGTACACACACATTACTTTCTTTCTTACCATAGATGCAGGAAAATAGCTCTGCTAGTGTAACTAAAAATGGGAAGATCTTTCTGGAAGGCAATTTGGCGATGTACACTAAAAGCGTTAAAGACATGCATCCTTGAACTGCCCATTCTACCTGTATGAATGCACTGCATAAAGATGACGTACAAGGATACACACTCCTGCAACTGCAGACACTGCTGAACAATCCAAACGTCCGAAACAGGACCAATTAAACAAACAGCAGCTCTTCTCCAGAGAGAAAGGCCACAGACCAAAAAGGGAACCTCTTGCTTTAGAATAAGCAATGACATTTTCTTCTGTATATTTGTCTGTATTTTCCAAATTTATACAGAAAATATACTCAACTTTTGGTAAAGGGGAGGAAATCTTTTAAATGTTGTAGACAAAAAAGAAATACTCTGTAATGGAGTCACTGAAGCTCACACAGAACTGACATAACTTTCCAGGTGTTACTCCTTGACCCCAGCAGCTGTACGGGGTAGGTACAATTTCCATGTTCATACATTTGCAATCGTGGAGCTGGCCCCAGGCCTTAGGTAGCACCCCTGGGGTGTGACTCCAGGCCCCACCCCGGAGCTGGCATCTGGCCACCACAGTGCCTCCTACTCAGAGAAGATACTTTAAATCAACTGATAAGCCAACCAGGAAGTTACCAGGGCATGCTTTACAAGCCACAAGAGCAAACACACACAGCATTTTCTGCAGAAGAAATGCTACAATGAGAAACGCACAAGACGGCTGCAATACTTAGGCTTTTGGCTTTAAGAGGATGAACAAGCGTGGCCTAACCCTAGAAGAACCACGTACCGGCTCAGCCTGCGCGTTGCCTGATGCCCTGGCCTCTGTGCCCGCGCGGCTCCGCCGGGCCCTGTGCAGCAGAACCCAAGGCTCCATGCCGGCCTCTGGCCGTGGACGTGACTGTAAACAATAGTCACCAGAAAGCCAGCCAGACACAGGAAATGAGTCTAGTTTGGAAGGTACAATCAAATGTACAGAAAAAGTAAACAATTCTGAGTCTTGAATTTTCATTGTTTCCGTAAAAATTTAAAGAAACTCTAAGAATAAACTTTCCGGGTTAACTGCCAACTGCAAAGCTTAAGCTGTAACAACCCCCCGCCCCCAAACTACCTAGAGAAAGAATCTCAGTTGAGAAAGCTGAGCGAAGAACTGTGTGTGTGAAGCCCTGCGCGCCCTCTGCAGTGTCACCTTTTGAAAGGAAGAGCCAGGAAGACGCCAGGAAGGAGTGTCCTCACCTGCCTGAAGGATGACAACGGGCTGACCGCCCTGAACTCGCGTCACCCCGTGGGTCCCCGACCCACAGGCAGCCACTGCTGGGCGCCCATCCGCAGGGCCGAGCGGGAAGGCGGGGGGCGTCCCGTGCAGGCGGGCTGCTCGGGGCCCACGCTGCTGGCCTCCGAGCTGCACTGTCGCCCTGCAGCTTGCCCCTCACGAAGGGTGCCTGACTTGGGAGAGGAGCCACGCTTGGCGCGAGAGCGGAAGGCACCTCTGAAGCACAGCAGACAGGACAGGCGGCCCCACAGGAGCGCCGCGCCCGGGGCATGCCAGGCGCCCGCCGGGACCAGCGACGGTGGCTGAGGAGGCACCTCAACGGGCCCGGCCGCCCCGTCTGCTGCCCTGACACCAGGGGACACCAAGCGGGGCACGGTCACACAGCACGAGGGGGACAGGGAACGGGAAGCCGTGTCCTCGGGGAGGAGGGGACCACAGTGCGGCTCCCTCCCCGACTTCAGCACCCAGCTCGCTCTGCAGCAGCAGCAGACAAGCGCCAAGAGCGGGGGGAGCGCCTTCACGCAGGGAGCGACCACCCGCTCGCTGGGGAAAGGGAAGAGCGCCAGCCGGGGCGGGAGCTGCAGGGAGCACCTGGCCCGGCAGCAGCCGCCCTGGAGGACAGGCGTCCCGGCCGCTGCCCCCGCCCCGGCTCACGCCGCCCGCCACCACTCACTCGGTTCTCTTTCCAGCCAAGAGGGTAAAAACTGAGCCGTTCCAGCGACTTCTACAGAACTCGGGACACAGGCCCAGCCAGGGCCTGTGTCACCGCACAGCAAGTGAGTAGGACACCGTCCCCACACGCGGCGGGCAAAGGTGCTAGTATCCGCTCCACACTGGCTGTTCCGGCCGCCTGCCTGGGAGCTGAGTGTACCCCGTCCCCGGGCGCCCTGCCTTCCAGCTTCCAGAAGGCCTGGAGGGGAGGAGAAAGAAGTGTGGGCGGCACCCTGCTCCTTCCTGCAGGGCCAGAGGCCCCCCCGACGCTCCCTCTCCTCTCTGCAGCCTGGCAGTTGACTGACTAGTCAACTGTCTCAGGCAAGAAAAAGAATTTGAAAAAGAGAGTTTGTGACCGGCTGGGCCCAGCACTGAACAGGCTGGCTCCGACCACCGTCCGTGGCTTCCCACACCTGCCCACATCCGTGCTCGTCCTGAGAGTCCCTCCTGGGGTGACCCCACTTTGAAAGCACCACGGCTGACCTGCTTGGACTCCAATACACACCCCATGCTTTCCCCAATCCAGTAACAAGGCGAGATCTCTACGTCAGTAAGCTCTCTAGGCACCCGTGAGCACAGGCGGCCCTGCCCCATTAAATGAAGCAAAGCCCCCGCCCACCCCAGTCTGTACAGCTACACCGGAGTAGCCAAAGCAGATTATCGAAATCCACTCGGTGACAGGCAGCCACAAGAATATCATCTCAAGGTTGAAAATGTTATTTTTCCTCATACGCTTGATTAGATGTCCAAGGAAAAAAAATAATTTGATAAAAAGTCTTAAATTCTCAAGTTTGTGACTCAGCTACGCTAGGCATCTCTTCCTTAGAAATTAACTAAAACAGTGTCTCTTCATTTGGGTTTTAAAAAAAATGTGTAGACCTCTTAAGGTCATTTCAAACTAAGTGTTGAGCCAGCTATTTAGTTTCCTAGGGGACACAAAACAGAAATTACTATAACATGAAAACTACCCCTACCGCCGGCTACCCTGGGTCTTCCGTAACTGAGCCCCTGCGAGCCCTGGTGTGGAGCACGACAGAAAGGACGGCGGCCTGGCTGGGAGGGTTTGATTCTGTGCCTAGCTGTGTTACCTACAGGTCATCTAACCACTTCCAGACCCACCTTCCTCATTTACAAGATGGAATTAGACCATCCACTTAGTTCTTAACCAGGGAATGGGGGTGCCTATGAATCCTCTGAAATTATGTGTAACATTTTGTATGTGCACGTGTGCATTTTTCCGTGTAAAGAGGTCACTGAAACAAAAAAGGTGAGAATCCTCAGACTGGACAGTCATTAAAGTTCCCTTACCTCACTAAAATGTTTATGATGCTATGGGCAAGAAAAGAGTTCAGTAGCCCTGGGGGATATTAGTCTATAAAGACAAATATTTCACTATCAATAAACAACTTAAGCCCTCGCTAACTGGTTTCCTTCATACAGACATGCACACACGTACTCATAACGTACCTCCATTAAACTTCGTGCTACTAATTAACATGGCACAGCTTGCTGTGTATCACTCACATTGTTACTGGCATGTTCATGTGCAAAATCATTTATCTGAAAACACAGTTCTGAAATAAAACAAACGTCTACCTACAAAACCTAATTCTGTGTGTCCACCAGGTAAGTAAGCTTTATCGGTGAAGACCAGCTTCCACAGAATAAGCCAAAGTTACCTTAAAAAGAAAGTGATCTAAGAGGCTCGCTTTGGGCCAACGTGAGTGAGCTCCACCGTGTTGAGAGCAGAAATTACATTTTCGAGCAATTAGTTAATCAGTGTAAAGAGTAAGTATGCAAATAATATAGTAAAAATTAAGGACATTGACAAAAAGAAAACTCTTTCCTAAGCACATACAGTTCAATGCCTGGGATCGAAGGTTCCGCGTTTTCTACGCCAACAGTCGGGAAGCGGGTAAATGGGGAAAAGAGACCACTCACTTCCAAGAGCTTCAGCTCCTGCACACAGCTGTGCAGCAGCTCTAGGGCGCGCTGAGCCACCTCCCACGGCCTCTGCAGGAAGAGGAGCAGGGTGCACTGGCGAGAGAACAGGTAACTGCGCAGATCTAACAGGGTGGCTTCTTGCCTCTGTATCAATCCGCGCTTCTCCATATCTATGGGCTTTCGGAGGATCAATCCATTCCAGCTCTTCACCGGCTGGCAGAAAAAAGTCAGCCAGTTGGCACCATCTAAACAAACACACATCGTGAAAGGCGCTGACTGCAGATTCCTCCACCTCACTGCGCAGGACCGTGAGCCCTCGTGGACGGACAGGCGGCTCAGCTACTGGATAGGCCCAAAGCGCCGGCCCACCCCTCTGTCTGCGGGGACCCCGTCTAGGGATGTGGGACAGGGTGGTGACCGCAAGGACACCCACTGGGTACCTGGCACCTGGCGACGAGCACTGGGGGACAGGACGTCGGCCACGGGGCACAACGCTGTACCAGGCCCAGAAGGTCCTGAGCAGGTCAGGATGCAACCAGAGGCTGCCAGGCCGAGGGTCAGGGACACCTCAGGCTCCGCGGTCGGTCGGCCCCAGGAGGCGGGGCGAGGCCCGGACGGGAGCAGGCTGAGCGTGCTGTGGGGCTCATCTTCCTTCATTTCCACACTTTGCCTGACTTATTTAAGCCTCGTGCCTGCCTCAGCTCAACCATGTCAATACCTGAGTCACGGCTCCTAGAGGAAGGGACGGCAGGCACAAGGAAGACGTAGTAGCAGGAAGCAGAGGAGAAAAATTCTTTAACTGTCAAAAATTTCCAATAAGACTCCTCGATTTTAACTTACAGCCCTAAGACTCAAATGTGATCTTAAAATAAATATAAGAATCTACAATAACAAGTCACTCGATCTTCATGAAAATTTTTTTAATCTACCCTCCTCACTCCAAAAGAGAGGTGTCACGGCCATCTAATTCTACGTTCTCTTCAGGAAGTGACTCAACACTGGCACACTGACGTTACTATATGTCTGAAGTGCCAAATACAGCAGAGCATCCTTTACTGATCTGAACTTAGACTCAGCTGATTCAGTGCCCACTAAGTGAGGTGTCCCCCACCCATCAGGGTCCCCTCCCCAGCAGGTCCCTCTGCCGGGGCCCCCATCCCCAGCACTCTCCTGGCTCCCCCCACATTTCAGTCAGGCCTCTCCTCGGAGAGCCTCCCAGGCCATCTGTCTAACACTGAACAGCACCTACCGTCACCCTACCTCTGCACCTGTGTCCTCTTCTGCAGGCCACACTTACTAGTCTCACTACCTGACTTTAAGTCACACTTTTGTTTTTCTGTTTCTGTTTCCCCTTCACGTAAACTCCATAAAAGAAGGAATTTTGTTTTGTTCCCTACTGTATTTAGAACAGGGCCTGGCACAGAGTGGGTTCTCAGGAAGTATCTGTTGTATGAATGAACAAAAATGAACAGTATTATTTAGCTGCTAAAGTTGGTCCAGGCTTACTTTTGGATTTTAAATTGCTCCAGGTTTATTTTAAAACTGAGAGGACAAAGAAATTATGTGAAATATAATGTAAGAAACATGTGAGCTATTTGAGATACATATGTTTAATATGGATATGTAAGATATAAGAAATGGAATTTTACCTCTTCTAAATTTTTAAAACTTAATTGGTAAATACTTTGCTTTGGTTATATGCTTATGTCTGTGTCTCAGCAAAGTAAGGAGATCCAAACCTGCACTGCATAAAAACTGTTTTGGAGTGGGACTCAATGGGTGACATTTCATCACTCCAGAACAAGGGCAGTGCCCACAGCCCACGCTGACGGTCCCAGCGCCTCACTCCCTACAGGTCTCCTAGCAGACACTACGGTGGCTCCTTGGAACCATGCCTTTCTTCAGACACTGTGACAAGGCTTCTCAAAAGAACCCCCAACAAAGATGTCTATCACAGCACTGCTTGTGGTAGCAAGAGCGGAAACAACCCAAATGTCCAACACCAGTGGGCTGAATAAAGTCTAACGAATCCACACCGTGAAGCACTCTGCAGCTATTATCAGAAATAGCTTAGAACCTGATCTGTTAGCTTGAAGAGATGCCTGTGATGGACTGTTAGTAAGAACAACAAGCTACAGACAAAGGTCATGATAATATGATGCCATTTCCTTCAAAATAAACATCAAGCAAAGAAAAGTGAGCACAATTATAAACTTTTTCTTTGTATATGGGTCACTGTGCTAGTTCTGTATTTTTAGAAGACTTTAAGACATCATTTAAAAGTTTAAAAGAAAGATGAACACCCTTTACAATGGTGTCATGTAGGACTCACGGTAATGAACTCTCAAATATTACAAAGACAACCTCTCAACAGAAGAAAAAGATTCCCACTCTTATGCTAGCAAGGAGACACAGAATCAGAAGCCTCACTAGCCAGCTGTAGGTTGTAGAAATGACACTTTATATCTAAAAAACAACTTCTTAAACACTTTCATTACTCAAGAGTCTTCTACAAGTGTAAGTGACTAATTCTTAATTCTCATTTCATTTCCTATAGGAACCATGCAAATATATTGTATATAATGTTTTTTAAAAAACAACAACAAAAGATGATTTAATCATTAGGTAAATAAACAGCAGCTTCCATACTATTCAAAAGTGGGGAAAGCTATATTGAAAAAAAGAATTTGTTTCTAAAATTCCATTACTCACCCCCAGCACCAAAGTTGACAACATACTGAGAAAACAGAGCGTCCAGCTCATCGTACTGCACCAGGGCATCTTCAAACTGCTGCAGCATCTCAAAAACAAAGGCAAGTTCCTCCTATTTACCCAAAAAAAGTTTAAAAAAAAAAAGCAAAAATATAAATCAGTGTTTTGAAACAAGCAGCTATGAAAGATTACAACAGAGAAAAGCATGCAGCATAATGAATAACGCTTGTGCTATACCAAGAAAAGATCAATTTAATGACCACACGTGTCAACATTTATGCACACACAGAGAGAAGACCAGAAAGAAGCAGGGAACGGCCAACATGATCCCCCGAGTCTCTGCGTGACCTACCAGCAGACGGGGCCTGACTGGTCAGCCTCTCGTCCTCGTTATTTCCCTGGCCCCCAGACACACACTTTTTCATTAGAATTCTGCCATATGGAAGAGCAGAATTTTCTCCTCCATTTACCTATTTATTTACATCTATATAGACTCATGGATATGAATTTTACCCCACGGGTTAAAACCGAAGTCTGTTAGTACTTATTTTGTTGCACAAACTGTTCCCGCTTTGGCCATTGAGGGGCTCCTGGAGGTGGTGCATATCTTCTTTTGACAGACCTCCACCTTTCTTGTGCACCTCTTAACTTTCTGGTTCTACACGATACTGTATTTTCCCTACACCAGCCCTGCAATCAACCACTTCCACAGGAGCCCTGGCACCTTTTATTGGAGAATGCAGTTTAGAAACCAAGAACTTGGCGCTGAGTGTGTTCATTGCTACTGAGGTGTCGTTTTTTTCTAGGCCCCATCAGAGGAGAGAGCAAGGAGACATATGTATATGCATTAACCCTCACCTACACATACCTCTGTGTTTGTGAATCTACCTAGCCAGCAGCCAGCCAACCATGGGTTCACACTGATTCTAAACCAGCACCACCGGGTTCATTTAGACTCCCTCTTTCCTGGTTTGTTACTCTTAAAAAATAAGCTTAATAAGCTTGAAGGGTAAAGAGACAGGGAAATCTGAAAGATCTGTCATTGGTCAATCATACAGGGAATTATGAACACATTCAAATTCCCTTATGTGACCAAAATCATCTAAATACCACTAAGACAGAAGCATCAGAATAAGAGATAAACTTCAAAATTTCTAATGAGAATTGGTCTTTTACTTATTCAAAGTGCATTATTTCTTCAATGATTAATATACAAGTGATGTTTAAATATGAAAATTACACTTTTTCAGTCAAAACACAGTGAACAAGAACAAGGAACCCTAAGAGCAACATTCTTATCACTCTGCAGTATTAAGAAGGTCTCCTCCCCCAAACTACTCTATTACACATCCCTTTGTTCTCTTAAGACTTTTCTTCTTAAAAGAGAAAGAGTTGGGACTTCCCTGGTGGCACAGTGGTTAAGAATCCGCCTGCCAATGCAGGGGACACGGGTTCGATCCCTGGTCCAGGAAGATCCCACATGCCGTGGAGCAACTAAGCCTGTGCGCCACAACTACTGAGCCCGTGCTCTAGAGCCCGTGCGCCACAACTACTGAGCCCACGAGCCACAACTACTGAAGCCCGCGCACCTAGGGCCCGTGCTCTGCAACAAGAGAAGCCACCGCAATGAGAAGCCCGTGCACCGCAACTAAGAATAGCCCCTGCTCGACACAACTAGAGAAAGCCCGCACACAGCAATGAACACCCAACGCAGCCAAAAATAATAATAATAATAAATAAATAAATAATTTTTTTTAAAAAAGAGAGAAAGAGTTGATTACAGACCATACTTCTGTAAACTAGAGTAAAGAAACCAGCTTAAGACAATCTTTTATTGGACCCAAGGTTATAAAACAGAACTACAGAGGAAACGTTCTTGGGAAGCCACAATTTAATCACAGCGCCGGGCAGGGAGTGGACGTCTTTACCATCAGGATCATCACCGCTGCTGGGGCTCCTCTGCCTAGGCCATGTCCACGGTAGACACCCCAGGAGGCCCGAGACACTAACAAAACCACAATTACTCTGAGGACAAGGCCACTTCATAAAAGGCTAGATGCCAAGCTGTGAAGCAGCAGGGCAGCTGACAGACCATCTCTGATCCTCTGCTTAAGAAGCCAAGAGAATGAAGCATCATTTGTTACCTACTGTATTGTCTTTTGGTTTTAAAAACTATGTGAATATGAATTACCAAAAGAGAGCTGCCTTATTCATAAAGAATGAAAGAGGGAACGAGAGAAGAAGGAAACAGCCTAGTTCTATATAATCAGCCAAGTACCTGCACCATGAAATAGTCACAGAAGCTCCAGCCTGGCTCAGTCCTCTTCTCCCTCAAGGTTCTCATGTCATCCTCAAACTTGCCTAGGTTTTTGGTAAAAGACATAAGAAGCAACGTCCTGAGTTTGGTCAGGAAAGCATTCCAGGATTCCTGAGTTCGGGAGGAGTCCTTCAAGGGGTCGGAGAGCACGACACACCTGTGGAGAGATGAACGGACTGTGGAGAAACCACCGCAAGCACAGAACCCGCTGCCCCACGGCTACCACTTTCCTGGGGTGCAGGTTGACTTCCTCCCTCCCCTTCCTTTCTTCCTTCTTTAACGGGTAAAAAACATTAGGCAGGTGGTGAGAAATCAGATTAGGAAAAGGCTTCATCGTGAACTGGTCTAATGCCACATGAGCAGTTGGTGCTGTTCCTAAGAGTGTTGCTGTAGAATGGACTGGAAAGGGGGAGAGGGATTTATGATGAGTCTTGAGTCTTAGATCCTGTCTCCAGGGCTCTCTGTAAAATAAGGTGATAGTATCTCACTCAGTTCCCAAACCCCATTTGCCCTGCCCCCTTCAAAAACCTTTTGGTTCCTTGTAACTGACAGACTAAACTTTAGATGTTTTAACATGGCACACGAGGCCCATGACAACACGGACTAACCCAGCTGTCCAGCTTTGGTTCCTACTATCTCCAGCTCAAGCCCACTCAGCTTCTCATGCTCTCCCGTCTTTTTACCCAGCACCTTCCCCGCACAGCCCTGCTCAGCCGACACACCCTCACTGAACCTCTCCCCCAGCCCCGCCCCCGCGGCTCTGCGCTTGGCCCCACTGCGATTCCACGATTCCACGACCACAGCAGTCAGTGTGCCCCGGAAACACCTTCTCTCTTTGCTGGTCTGTTTCTCCCACCAGACTGTGAGCTCCTCGAGAGCAGCGTTAATAAATACTTGATAAATAAAGGCTTAGAAAGACATTGCTTAACTTGTAGGTATAATACAATTTCACTACAAAAAGACTTGGTATGCATGGTGTAAAAATATCAAAGGCATAAAATTACAAGTGTTTCCAATGGATTTGGAAAAGGCAACACATTCATCCGAGAGACTGGAAGAGGTAACTTTCTTTATCCTTGCTAACAATAATTCAGAAAGATGAATACATCTGAACACAGAAATAACTTTTAAATATTGATGCTATGAGTCTCAACATTCCTCCTCCGTAAGTATTTTACCTGAACTACCAGCAAGTAGCAAAACGAACAGATTCTAAGTTTCATTTTCTCTGGGCCCCATCATACCTCTTGGAGGGAGGACTAAAGCTATGGATTATAAACCAGCGGACAAAGGGTGAAACAGCCAGAGTCTAGGCGGTCCACCGGGTGCGTAATCAGTACCAAGAAGAAAATTGTTAAGTCGGTGGCCGGCTTTAATCCAGTCATTCCATCCCCACTAGATTCTGTTTCTTCCCCTGAAAGATACAGGGGTCCAGTGAGCTCACTCCTAAGCCCCCTCCCTCAAAGGACTAACGTGTGTTTATTCACTATATGAGCTGCGAGGGTCATCAGCTCAGTAGCTTCTCCTTAAGGCATTCTCGAGGATTGTAATCCATGTTTATTCCTGACCAGACACAGAGTTCTCTACACCTACAAGGGGTGGATGAAAAAGGAAACTGACGCAAACACCAATCACCAAAACGATATTTTCCTGCAGTGACCTGGAGCTTATCCATCAGAAAATATATTCATTACACTCTCCATCCCTTATTATGCCCTTCAACATTTACTGTTTCTACTACATCTTCTTCTTCTCTTATCAATTAATACAACAAACTATGCTTCAGAAATCCACATCCAGCGTCATTAACTGAGAAAGGGAGAACCCAAAACAGCCCCTCAAGTCAGGGCTGGTGGAGTCCGATCTGGAGTAGAGCAGCGTCCACAGGGCACGCGGCTGCACGGCAAGGAGCTCCAGGCCGGGGTCTCCGCCAGTCACGGGGACGCTGCTGGGACAGACAATTAACACACGACCCTCTGTTTCAGCATCACTTACCAAAAGCCTGAAAATGCACAAAAACTTTCACCAAGCAATTTTCCTTTTAGGGAGTTATCCTAAGGGAACAATTAAGGATGTAGATAACATCTGAGCTAGAATGATGTTTATAATTTTATAATAATAAGTAAGCAATAACTTATAAGTCCAGCAGAGGACTGTATAAATAACTTATAGTGCATTAATACTATGGACTACTCTATACTAACTAACAATAATAGCGTAGAAACACAGTTACTGTTCAGAGAAAACATTTTGTATTAAGTGAAATCTATACTTTAAGAGTACAGATTTGTCAAAGGTGGCTTTGCAAATTCATGAAAATCAAAATGTTAGAAGGCATCTCTAAATACTGGAGATGAAATGTTAAAAATTTTAGTAAGTTAAATTTTTCGTATAAAGAATAGTCATTAAAAGCAAGTTAGTTTTAAATGGGCCTAGCAGAAACATACTTTTGGAAATTAGATAAAATTATAACGTAGACAAAAGTAATCAATAAGCACTTCAGAAAAATTATTACACAATTTGAACTCTTCATAAGTTTAGACTAACACACCCCATTAGTACCAATTTAGTTACTTAACAAAATCCCAAACAAATATGATTTCTTTTGTTATATTAAAAACCACTCAAGGACTTCCCTGGTGGTGCAATGGTTAAGAATCCTCCTGCCAATGCAGGGGACATGGGTTCGAGCCATGGTCTGGGAAGATCCCACATGCCACGGAGCAACTAAGCCCCTGTGCCACAACTACTGAAGCCCGCGTGCCTAGAGCCCGTGCTCCGCAACAAGAGAAGCCACCGCAATGAGAAGCCCGCGCAATGCAACAAAGAGTAGCCCCTGCTCGCCACAACTAGAGAAAGCCTGCATGCAGCTACGCAGACCCAATGCAGCCAAAAAATAAATAAGTTAATTAATTAAAAAACAAAACAAAACAAAACAAAAAACACCACTCAGAGGCCATTCAGGTTTGACTTTGGGCTCCCCCCATCTCAGCATTCCCTGCGGCCCACTTCCCCTCAGATGGTAAAGCTGCTCTCTTCCCTCCAGGCCTTACGGCCGTCCACTCTTCTTTCAGAACAAAAATGTTAGTACACCTAACCACAGAGAGGAAAAGGACACTCAGTAATGGAGCATCTAGCAGAATGTTAAACTGATTCCTTTGAGATAACTAATGTATGAATAACAGACCTCAGAAAAAAAATCCCCAGAAGTCCAGATTGAGTGAGATTTCCCTAAGATAAACTGTAAGCTCAACCATCTAATTCAAACTTTATTTTTTTTTTTTTACTTTTTTTGTTTGTTTATTTATTTTATTTATGGCTGTGTTGGGTCTTCGTTTCTGTGCGAGGGCTTTCTCTAGTTGCGGCAAGCGGGGGCCGCTCTTCATCGCGGTGTGCGGGCCTCTCATTATCGCGGCCTCTCATTGCGGAGCACAGGCTCCAGACGCGCAGGCTCAGTAATTGTGGCTCACGGGCCTAGCCGCTCCGTGGCATGTGGGATCTTCCCAGACCAGGGCTCGAACCCGCGTCCCCTGCACTGGCAGGCAGATTCTCAACCACTGCGCCACCAGGGAAGCCCTAATTCAAACTTTAAATAAAGCAAGTGTGAACATTACTGTGTACCCAGTATTGTGTGGAACATAGAAAGGAAGCCCACACATGGCTCCCTCCCCGAAGAACTGTCAGCTCATCAGGTGGCCCTGACACAGGATGCGGTCACATGGCAGCCACGTGGCAGGGTCTGGTTGGGACTCCTGGCCGCACACACCCAGGATCTCTTCCCTTAACTCCTCGCACGTCCTTCATTTCTTAGCCCCCAGAGCAGGCCAGCTCCCCTACTCCCAGCTCTTGCCGCACTCTGGAACCTTCTGTCTGAGCATTTGCCACTGTGGTGACCACAAGTGTGATGACTTGGGTGTGAAGTAATGCCCGCCTCTGCCACTAGACCACGCAGTACCAGAGCAGGGACGAGGCTCACCACTGCAGCCCCAGCACCTCAAGCGCTAAACTGGCCGGGTGTTAAGAGAGGCACTGGCCGGCACGGCTAGGCGTGGACTCACTGGAGAGGCGGGAAGTGAGCTACCAGCAGGAGAGAACAGGGCCCAGACACGGCTGAGCAAGAGGGGAAAGTCAGTCCAGGCACTGAAGCAGTCACCAACGTCTCAGGTTCCCTTTTAAAGTTTCTGAAGAAGATTAAACCAGCATTTTGTAACTTCTGTCTTAAGGAACTCTTACTAGTTGTTAAGGTAAACAAAACACAGGGTCCCAGCACCAAGGAACGCCCAAGGAGCCCTGCTGTACACAGGCTGCAGACTTCTCAGAGCCCTTCCTGTGCTAAAACCCATCACCGGCCTTCCAAGGGGACCCACTGTGGTCTCTCCCACGGTCACCAGGCCTCGGGGCTTCCCCTGCCAGGCAACCCGCTGCAGATGACTGTTCAGAGTTTCTCGCCAGCCAGCCAGGAACTCCACGAGGAGAGGGACCTGGTCTTCTCTTCAGCACCCATCATATGCTCAAGTGTCAGGCATAGGACACGTGCTCACAGAGCAAATATTTACTACTACCTGGAAGCCAGTAAGCTATATCATCCAGACATCAGCCCAAAGAGGTAAAATGAAACATACACTTACCTGTCACTCTGTTTATTACAAAAATCGTTTCTTATTTTGTCCACAATAGAAGTTCGGGGAAGGATGTTGGTTTTGTTTTTTTTCTTGGCATCATTTTCAACTACCACTATTAACCAGTCCACGGAGCTATGAGCTTTCAGAACATTCTGCCACTTGGTGAGGTCGTCTTTTACTGTAGCTTTATACACTTCAGTATCCTGAAAATAAATAATTCACTGTGAAAGCAGGTTAATTAATATCCTTTAGTTACATGCCAATGTGTCTAATAACAGAAGACAGCGTGCTTTTCTGCTCCGGGACGGGGCGACTGCACGGAAAGCCCGGCGCTGGTCCCGGCTGCTGGCGCTCTGGGCAGGCTCAGCACCACGCCCCACGTGTGCTTCGTCCCCCAGACCAGGACGCCGAGGGGAGGTCTTCCAGCGTTACAGAGGAAGAGGTGGAGAGGCAGAGGGCCGAGCAAGCTGCCCACAGCAACACAGTCTGCTAAGTAAGTTGGGACTTTAAAAGGCCCCCCAGGTCTGCAGGGCCAGGGGCCCTGGGCCCAAGCACAACAGGGTCCCAACACAGTCACAGCCCCGCCTTGATGGGAGAGGCGAGTGGCTCGTCCCACTGCAGGCCAGCTGCCATCCCGGGGGGGCGGCCTCCCCACGGTTCCTCCGCAGCCCCTCAGCACTCTGGGAGCCCCCAGAACCACTCTAACCTCAAGGCCACGTGCAGGCCACGTCAGGGGCAAGGCAGCTTCAGAGGCGAACCCGAGTAAAGAGGACACTCTAGGGCCTTTGAAAGTTGTTCTCATTCACGAGGATCGATAGGGGAGCCGGCCTGGGCCTAAAAGTCACAGCTGCTCCTGACTCAGAGCACCACACTCCAGCCTGCTAAAGAGCGCCCCCCGCCTGCACGAACGCCAACGAGGCGAGCCTCGGTTCTCTTCCAGGGAGAAGCAGGGAAACAGAAGTCTTCCTTGCTTTGTAACTGTTTACAACTGACGTTATGCTCCATCAATCCACTTAGCAGATTCAGAGTGAAAAAACCAAGATGCTTAACTCATTTCAATATCAGGCACTTAAAAACCTTTGGAAACTATAATTAATAGCTACTGTCTAAATATATGCTTTCCCCTCTTTTAATAGAAAGATTCCTTACTATCCTGCCTATATTTTCTCCAGATTTTTTAGTCTCTCTCAAGTAACACTCATGTGATTGATCCATGAATGAGTTAAATCTCAAATTCTGTATCAAGTCCCTCCTTTCGTTTAATTAATAAGTGAAAAGTTCCAAAAGGCAGTACTTAAAAATTTTAAAAACTGCTATGTCCTCAGTTTAAATTTGAAATAAGTACAATCTGAAAAAGATCTTTTGGTTAAAAATTAAAAGGAAAACCATCCTGCAAAAATCTACTTTCTGTGAATTAATATCCAACAGTAACATACACATATACTGCATATTTTCCATACAATGGCAGTGCTTAGGACTGGAAGCTTAGATTTTACAATGCTGGTGTTCTGTCGGAACCCAGATGCATGACGCCTGGAAAGTGACTCCAAAAGGCCAGGGGGCTGCAGCCACAGACCCCGGCAGCGGTAAAATCAAGGCGCAGACACAAATCACAGGGCGACAAGGGGCGGTGAGGAGGCCTGACAAGCTCCAAGGCCGTCCCGGGGCCAGTTCAGGGCGCCCTTCGCCGGAATCCACAGAGGAGAGGTGGCCGCACCCCAAGGGGACGCCAGCCCCTCTCCTGGGGACATCCTGTGGCAGCTTGCGGGGACTCTCGGGAAGAGGCCTCGCTGAGCAGCCGGCTGGACAGAGTCCCCCAAAGCTCTGGCGGAATCGGGAGGACAGAACCCAGTCCATCACTCACGACGGTGAGCAAACAGCGAACGTTCCTAAAAAGACTCGCTGACTCTGCAGAAGAGGAACCCCAGCTGAGCCACTGAGGTTAAGGGTCTCTCAGGAAACCACAGCGAAGAGAGGAAGACGCCATCACAGGGAAGGAAGGGGGACGAGGGGGTCCTAGTGGGGAGCAGCCGCCCCGGTGCCAGAGCCAAGCCGGGTGAGGAGGGCATCACAGAGCAGATGACGAAGGACTGGGGGCTGGCTTGGGGTGTCCCAGGCCAAGTAGGGCAAACAGGGCCTCCGAGGGGGGTCATGGGTCACATGAGGTGGGGAGGGGGTGATCCAGCAGAGCGTCAGCCCCAGAGCCGGGGGTGGGGGGGGGCCCCCACGCCACAGGGCAGCAGGACGGCAGTGACGGGAGAAGGTTCACAGGCAGCGATGATTCCAATAAGCAAACCTACAGAGGATAATGAGTGCCTGGCTTCTCCAAGCCGGAGAAGGGGGAGTCACAAGGATGGAAAGGGAAGGAACTATGTCTCAAGTAGTATAATATGACTTGGAGGAAAGAGGTGTAACTTCCAGTGCATACTGTAAACCAGAGTTCCCCAACCCCCCGGGCCAAGGACTGGTACCGGTCTGCGCCTATTAAGAACCGGGCCACACAGCAGGAGGTGAGCGGCGGGCGAGCGAGCGAAGCTTCGTCTGTTGCTCTCCATCGCTCCCCATCACTGGCATCACCACCTGGACCATCCCCCCACCCCACCCCCCGTCCTTGGAAAAACTGTCTTCAATGAAACCGGTCCCTGGTGCCAAAAAGGTTGGGGACCGCTGCTATAAACCCTAAAGCACCTAGTGAAATAACATAACAAAGAGTTTTACTTTTAAATCTAAACTCCTAAACATTGTCAACTTGCTCCAAAAAATTTTCTTAACAGATGGTAATCAAAACTATCAATAGGAACTTCCCAGGTGGTGCAGTGGTTAAGAATCCACCTGCCAATGCAGGGGACACACGTTCGAGCCCTGGTCCGGGAAGATCCCACGTGCCACGGAGCAACTAAGCCCGTGTGCCACAACTACTGAGCCTGCACTCTAGAGCTCTCGAGCCACAACTACTGAGCCCGCGTGCCACAACTACTGAAGCCCGCACACCGCAACGAAGAGTAGCCCTCACTCCCGCAACTAGAGAAAGTTTGCGCGCAGTAACAAATACCCAACCCGGCCAAAAAAATTAATTAAGTAATTAAAATTAAATTAAAATTTTAAAAGACTATCAATAAAACAAAACAAAAAAACTAAAACAAAACAAAAAAACCCCACAGGCTCCCTACTAGAAAACAAGTTTAAGGAAAAAAAAAAAAAAATCATCCATAATGCCCACAAAAACTACACCTAGCAAAAAAATGCAAGACTTTTATGAAAAACATTATGACATGTTATGAAAACATATAAAAGCCATAAAGAATGGAGAAACAAACCAGGTTCCCAGAGGAGAAGATTCATGATCATTAAAATTCTTCTCAGATGAACGTGTAACTCTTTCAAGACAATCCCAATCAAAACACCTCAGTCTTTTGTTGTTTTCTTTTCAGTCACTGTTCCAGTTACCTATGGCTTTGTAACGAACCACTACAATACGCAGTGGTCCAGAAGATTTGCTCACAGACCTGCACCCTGGAGATCTGGTGGACAGCTCGCGTGCCCCACATGGTGTCAGCTGTGGCACTGGAAGGCTGGGAGCGCGAAGGCAATGACGTCTGCTGGTGGACGCTAGCTTGTTGACAGGATCTGCCGGGGCTGGCAGTGCACACCTCCAGATGGCCTTCCCACAGGGGCGCTGACTTCCTCTGAGAATGGTGGCCGGTATCTGACAGCAAGCATCCCAAGGGGATGCAGCAGAAGATACAGTCCCTTTTAGGACAGTCTCAAGAGTCACAGCTTCCCTTCTGCCAGTCAGACCCACCCAGATTCAACTGGAGGAAACACAGAGCCAGGCTCTCATGGCAGGAATGTCACTGCCGTGCAGAGAAGAACACGTGGGATGGGAGATACTCGTACAGACATTTTTGGAAAATAAAATCTGTACACCTAACAATCGGATTCTAAAATTCATATGAAAGAGAAAATGCATGCTAGCCAAGAGATTTATTTTAAAAGAACAGATATCAATACATATTATAAAAATGTAATTAAATGTAATTAAAAGTCTGGTCCAGGCATAGAACAGACAATGATTAATAGAACTGATGTGTCCAGAATATTGTGCATAAAGGATACTGCTTTAAAATAAAGGTGACGGGACTTCCCTGGTGGCGCAGTGGTTAAGAATCCTCCTGCCATCCCCCATGCAGGGAACATGGGTTTGATCCCTGGTCCGGGAAGATCTCACATTGCAGCGGAGCAATTAAGCCCGTGTGCCACAACTACTGAGCCAGCGTGCCTAAAGCCCGTGCTCCGCAACAAGAGAAGCCACCACAATGAGAAGCCAGTGTACCGCAACGAAGAGTAGCCCCTGCTCACCGCGACTAGAGAAAGCCCGCGCGCAGCAATGAAGACCCAATGCAGCCAAAAAATATAAATAAATAAAAATAAATAAATAAATAAATAAATAAAATAAAGGTGACATTTTCAATAAGTGGGGAAAAGGTAGATTATGAAATGATATTGGGTCAAGTTGCTCCCCATTTAGACTACAAATTAGACACTGAACCCACATTGCTCCTACCATATACAAAAATAACTTGAAGCTATACAGATCCAAATATAAAACACAAATTATAAAAATATTAAAAGAAAATATAGGAGAAAATCAGTTATTATCTTCAGATAGACAAGGCCTTCCTAAACATGAAACACTACTCAGAAACCATGTTTTTAATGACATATTTCATTCCATAAAGATTATAATAGTTACTAATATCCATGCACTAAATAATACATCAACTACCTATATGAAACAGAAACTACAGAAGATGCAGGAGAAATAGAAACATTCTAATAATAGAAGACTTTAACATACCACTGTCAGTTAAAGATAGATCAAGTGAACAAAACAAAATATAAACGACCTCAACAACATAATCAGTACAATAGCTCTTATGGGTACATATTTAATACTGCAATCTAAAAACAAAGCAAATACATTCTCAAGTACACATGGAACATCCACAAACACTTTATTAGGTCACAAGGAAAAAAAATTTTCCTAATCGCAGAAAATATTAAAAACACCACTCTAATCACAATGCAATAAAATTAGAAATGTTATTTTTAAACTTCCTTCTGGAGATTAAAAAACTTTCTGTTAAACTATTGAGTGTAAGGGGCGATACAAACAGAAAATAGAGAACTTCTGAAAAATAATAACAGAACATGGGGATATATTTAAATTCACATCTTTAAAGACCTATATCACTAAAAATTTAAGAATGAAAATAAATGCACTCCCAACTTAAAAAAACTAGGAAAAGAACAAAGTAAACTATAAGAAAACAAAAGGAAGGAAATACTAAAAATGGAAGCAGAAATTAATGAGATAGAAAACATGCTACTAGTATATCAGATTAATAAATAAAACTCCTGTTTCTCTGGGGGGGAAAGAAACAACTAGCTAATTTAATCAAGGAAGAAAGGAAGAAAACACAAATATACAAAGAAATAATGACGGGGAAATATCTATTGACACAGAGCATATTTTAAAAGTTGAAAAAAGACCACTTCATACACCTCAATGAAAAGAAATTTTAAAACTGAAATGTATAATTTCTAAGAAAAATACAGTTTATCAAAATTGACAAATGGCTGAAACAGACCAATTTCCATGGAAGGGATACAGAAAGTGATCAAGGAACTATCCCACAAGAAAGTACCAGGCCCAGATGGTTTCTCAGGAGAACTCCATCAAACCCTAGAGACCAGACAGTACTAGTGCTACATAAATGTTTCAGATATAGAAAACAAACAAAAACTTCCAAGTTATTTTTATGAATCAAGTATAACATTGATACCTAAACCTGATAAACACAGCAGAAAAAAAAGTTATAGACCAATCACTTGTGAATATATTGATAGATGCAAAAAATCCTAAATAATGTGAACCAATACCACATTAAGAAAATAATACTCTGACCAAGTGGAATATACCAGGAATGCAAGTATGGTTCAATAATAAGAAACCCATTAATGTAATTCAACAAATTAGTAGACATAAGTGGGAAAAATCATATGATTATCTCCACCAGGTATGAGAAAGCCTTTAATAGGATTCAACAGTGTATTCCTAATAAAAACCCTCGAGAAAATAGGAACGGATGGAAGTTCCTTCACACACTCGCTCAAATTTACCTTATTCCCATAGCCAGCGCCCTACTGTGGGGAGACACCACAGGCATTCCCACTGAAGTCAGGAACAAGGAAAAGATACCCACTGTCTCCACTGCTACTACACAATGTCTTACAACAGGAAAAGCAATTTGAGGCATAAGAACTGAAAAGGAAGAAATAAGACTCTCTGCAGGTGACAGGATAGGATATCTGGAAAACCCTAGACTTTGGGGCCTAGAGAACCAATGATAAAACTAACTCAAGCAATAAAAGAATTCAGCAAGGTTAACATGAAAAAAATCAATGTCTTCATATACAAAAAAAATAACCAACTAGAAGATATAATGGGAGAGAAAACCCCGTTGACAATAGCAACTAAAAAGTAAAATACTTAGAAAAGTAATTTGATACTAAAATCCATGTGGAAAAATAAACATGCCAGAGCAACTAGGCAAACACTGAAGAGCATGACCCCTGAGAGAGGACCAGCCCGAGCAGGTATGAATGTGGACTGTCAGTCTAGGGAAAGCACTGCAAACAAACTCTGAACTCTTCACAGCAGGTTTGTTTCCGGGTGTAGTACAGGTGTAGCCATTCTGAAACTATCCTATGCACATTGCAGGACTGAGCAGGTGAGTGAACGTGTTGACGCGTCAGAGCCAGGGTAGATACAAACACGGAACAGGGTAAGGCAAGAAAGAGCCCTGTGGGGTTAGGCTAAAATCAGAGGCATCAGTATCAACTCGTGATTTCTAAGACACATGCTTCCCTAGCCCTGTGTAGTCAAAAGGCATAGAAGCGGGGACACTCCCACAGTGCCAAGGGAACCAGGGCTCTGCGAAAAAATGGCTGATGCCAGCACAAGGGTAGCAAAGGGACAAGAACCCAGAATACCTTGTTGTGCCGGAGAGCTAGAAAGTGCTCAAAAGGACACAGGAGCCAGACTGAAGTGACTCTCACTGGCCAAATCTGGGACAACTTGAACATCAAAATAAGTAAGGGTAATTGACTATAAAGCACTAAATAAAACAGAAGCCCACACAGGCTCTTCCCTAGAGTAGAGCGCTGACTGATAAATTTGGGGAAGTGGTATGTGCAAGCTTTGGTAATGACTGGTGCAGGAAGAATCATCACTGGGGGCTAAATCTAGTCTGGATTTTGGAGGGGTTCCCGTCACTGTGCGATAGGGGTGCCTCCCTGGGCGTAAACTGTGCAAACAACATGGCTTATGCTGAACATCTGCATTCCCCCGGGAGTCTAGCCACCCCTGGAGTTTTGCTGTGTGCCAGGCGGAGGCTGCCTATGTGCCTGGCCCAATAAAAACCCTGGGCGCCAAGTCCCCAATGAGCTCCCCTGGTGGACAGCATCTCACATGTGCTATCACACTTGTTCTCGGGAGGAAGCACATCCCACGTGACTCCACTGGGAAAGGCTACAAAGCAAAGTCAGCAAGGGCAACAGATGCACGGTGTGAAGGGGAGAACAGGCATGAGCTTCAAGTCCTTTCTCATTAAAACTACAAAAACTACTTCTGCATCCTCAGTTTCAGGTTAAAATGTCACAATATGTAACGATTTATATATTTTGTATACTGCTAAATGCTTGTTTTATTAGAGTCAAACAGACAGGAAGAAATGACCCGCAGAATTTTCTATTCGTTCATGAAAGAAGAATTCCGTCAAGAATGGGTTCACGAACACAGAACTGCCAAGTACGAGTAAAGGCCACAGTGCCCGCAGCTGCAGCGTCCCCTCCCTCAATGGGCATCCCAGAGCGCCTCCTGCACCAGACACAGATCGTGAGTTAGGAGACACAGTCCCCTGCCCGCAGAGAGCCCGCAAACCAGAACCAGAGACAAACAAGGATTCGCAAGTACAGTAACTGTCATGATGGTGAGTACAGGGTGTTATGAAAACAAAGCTCAAAGTAAATATTAAAAATACCTAGTGCCCACTAGGCCACAGTGAGATGGCTCACAAGAACTGGAAACAGAAGTAAGACTATATTTGGTGATCACCACGAGTGCCCCGCGCTGGGCCAGAGCAGAAAATAGGCCACGGCAAAGCCACACGCTTGGCTGAAGGATGGAGAAAAGAGAAGACTACCAAAAAATTAAAATTAAAAAGTAAATTTCAAAAAGTATAGCTGTCTTAGCAAAACCCAGACCTCTGAATCTTAACCCCATTCCAAGACACGTTCTTGTAACTTTTCCCTTTAAATGAATACTTACACAGCATTCCGTCCAATAAATATGAAGAAAGGGGAACGTGAGCAGAGCTTTGTTTCCTTCTTTGGGCAGCAGCTCCTCTTTGAATTGAACAAAGTTAGATTCTAGGTGAATCATCTTTGGAGCTCGGCCATAGGACCTATAAGCAATTTTTAACAAGTCACTGAGAAAAATGAGAATGTTTAGCAGAAAGAAAAGGAGAAAACGACAACAACAATTTAATCATATCTATGAGTTCAGAAGTACACATAGGGCACTAAGCCTGAACTGTAGCGATTACATATGCTATCCGAAAAGACGCTGTAACTTAGTTTAAACACAGCCCACATGGACATGTCAAGGCTCCCCATAAATCTGTCGGCTTTACTTTGCTTGCAACACAGACTTCTAAGAAAAACGGATGTTAACCTACAGTCACTTTTAAAGAAGAAAAGAGTTTCCCAATTGTCAAAAGTGCTGTGTGAAGCTATCAAAGCTTTAAACTGCTCTAATACTTTTGTGACAACCCGTATTATCCAAAAAAGAGACCGGTCTGGTGAAAAAGGACAGGTTTCGTTCACATAGCATAAATAAAATAGCGGTAACCACCCTCCTCCATTTCTTCTCAACCCAAGAACAAAGGACACACAGAGAAATCCCACAAGCTGCCTCATCTCATCTATGGCTATCAGAGGGTATGGATGCTGTTTTATTACACTTATAAAAATAAATTATGCTACATACGTCTTTTTTCCATACCTCTATTTTCCACCTCTAGTAGCTGTATCTCTTTTAAATATCTATAGCTGGATTTTGTACTTTTTATCCAATCTAAGGAGTCTCGGTGATTAATAAGCTGAAACCAACCAAATTTAATATGATTATGCTTGAACTTGTGGATTTTCTATTTCAGGCTCTCTATTTTTTTCTGTCCTTTGAGAGATTGATCAAGTTTTCTTTTTCCATCCTTTTTCTGTTAGTTTGAAAGCTTAACCATCTATTTCTTTTCTGCTGTTGGTGACATTTTAGTTTTTAATATGCATAAACTTAAATTTCCCTCTCAAAGACTGCAGTAAATGTCTACCTCTCCTTGAACAAGACAAAGATAGTACACTGTCTTCTCTCTGCTTTCCTCCACAATCTGAAATTTTAGATTTTTTAATTCTTAAAAGCATTGACACCATAATATAGCACAGTATTTATGACTTGCTTGCTGGCAGCTGCTTCCTTTATCCTGTGAATTCATGGTTCATTTCCCTTTTTCTTGAGATACATTCCTTAATTATTTCACAGAGAGTAGTACAGTTTCTGATCATACACATCTGAAAATGTTTCCCAACGCTCTCCATCCAGTGGCAAGCAGCAAATATAAGATGTGAACAGCACTCTGGAGAGAACGTGTGTGGTGCCGTGCGGCCAGAGTGGCGGATCAGGGCCCCCAGCCATCCTGGGCCCAGCTGGCATCCTGTCTCTCCCAAGGCCCGGGGGAGGCTGAGGCAGTCTTCCCGCTTGTATGAGTGTGAATAATACAGAACTCTAGATTCAGAGGTACTTGCCCTCAAGACTCTTCTTAAATGCTATATTTTATGCTACATTTTAAATGCTGTTAGAGACTGCAAATTTGGTTTTTCTTTTCTCCTTGTTGCTTGGCACGGCTTTTTGTTTGCTTTGTTTTGTTTCCATTCTGCTTGACATTCAGCGGCCCCTGCAATCTCCGAACTCACCGCTGGGAAAATCTTGATGCCAGTTCTTCAAGTATCGCCTGTCCTCCACCCTCTCTATACTCTCCTTCTGAAACAGCTTCTACAGGGACACTGAAACCTCTGGACTTGGCCTTCACGGCTCAGCTTTCCTTTCACACCTCCAACTCCAGCTCTCAGCATTCAACTCCAGAGTTTCCGAGCGCAATCTCCCAACTCACTACTTTGCTTTTCAGCTACACAGCAGTTCACTGCATCAAGTAAAGTTTCTGCTTCAATTTTTTTCCCCGAAGATCTAATCAATTAATTTAAAATTTCATCAAAGTAATATATATACACTTTAACATGTCAAATAGTACTAGAGCTTTATACACACACACACACACACACACACACACACACACACACACACACCCCACGGCAGAAGGAACCCTGCCCAGTCCTTCTATCACCCCTTTCTACCCCTCGCCTACCAAGGTCCTGGGCCCTGGGCCCTGTCACCTGTCAGGGACTCGCCTGCTTCTCAGGGAGCCACCTCTGCAGACACATGGGCTCAGCTTTCCCTCCTATTCCTCTGTCCATCCTCCTTCTCCCAAAGAGGCGTCCACGTCTCTGCTGCCGCCACTTCTGCCCTTCTCTGCCCTTGAACATCTCTCGTTCTTTTTTCTCATTTAGTTTTCAAGAAGGTGAAGAGATGAAAATACGTATTAAATCTATGCAGTGTCTCTATTTCATTTTTTTCCTCATAACCCCCTTTCCTGTTTCTTCTATCTTTCTGAATGTTTAAATAACGTATACTATTGGAAACCCTCTACAGATTACTCCATTTCTTCAGGTATTAAAACTCTTCCGTTTGCTGGACTGTTTTCTCTCATTCACAGCACTGTGCCTCTTGAGATGTTGAATAATTTTTCTGTAAGAGAATTCTCCCACATTCTGTACATTCTTCATATTACATGTAGGTAATTAAATACATTCCTTGTAACACTATAATCGGGCACAAAAATTAGACTAGATTCATTAGAGAGCCTGGATAAGTCACCTAGAATGTTAACTCTTCACGTTAGTAGATTACAAACTGGTGATCAGAAAGGAATAACACAGCAAGAATCAGAATTACACGAACATAAGTAACAACAAGAAATTCTTCATACACCTTGGCTGAAATCAGATTACCGGTATTAACAAGTCACAATCCAAACATTTTCTACAAATAATATCTAATCTTACCAGAAATTAGTCTTCCAGTAAGATAATTCAAAGTCAATTATTTCCTCAGAACAAGTCATTAGAGGAACAATTACAAACAATAGGGCAAACGGGAGGATTGATCTGGTTTCCCTCCTAATTTTTTTTAATAAATTTATTTATTTTTAATTTTTATTTTTGGCTGTGTTGAGTCTTCATTGCTGTGCGCGGGCTTTCTCTAGTTGCGGCGAGCAGGGGCTACTCTTCGTTGCAGTGTGCGGGCTTCTCATTGCAGTGGCTTCTCTTGTTGCAGAGCAAGGGCTCTAGGTGTGCGGACTTCAGTAGTTGTGGCACGCAGGCTCAGTAGTTGTGGCACACGAGCTCTAGAGTGCAGGCTCAGTAGTTGTGGCGCACGGGCTTAGCTGCTCTGCAGCATGTGGGATCTTCCCGGGCCGGGGCTCGAGCCCATGTCCCCTACATTGGCAGGCGGATTCTTAACCACTGTGCCACCAGGGAAGCCCCTCCTTCCTAATTTTTAAGTAACATCTTTCTGTACACTTTCTCATCCTTAAGAGAAGAGCCAGGAGCTCAGGGCAGAGAGAAGGCCTCATAAGACAGCAGACAGAGGCACCTGCTCTAATGTGGAATCGGAGTGTGCGTCTCCTTTCCAAAATGCCATGAGGGATCAGAAGCCATTCCTATAAAAGTGGGCCTTCAGCTCAGAAGAAGTGTCCCATTTCTACCGTCCTATGACTTGTCAAGAAAATCAACACATTCCTTAGAGAAGAAGGCCCACGATTACGTGGCTCCGCTCAGTTTCCTGAGAACTTAGCCTTTAACTCTTACTACTTCACTTGCTCACACAAATGCCTACAAAACGAGGGAGACGCAGCAAAAACCAGAGGGGCCATACCTTCTCCATTCCATCGGTTCTCTTGGAAGCTGCTGGGAGAGCGTCGGATAAATAGAGGTAAATAAATTCTGATCTCCAGCACCTACAACAGGAATAAAAATGGCATTTTTAGGTAAATATAGGAAAAATGGTTCTAAAATTTATGAATTGGTATTTTTAGGCAACTTAATAATTTAGCAGAATGACATCACAAAACAAGATTTTTTCATATCCTTAAATAAGTGGTCTCAAGAAAACCAGCACTTGACATGTGATCTAACTAACCCTCGCCTGGCCTCTCTGAGGTGGGTATGATTCTCCCCACAAGGAGGAGGAGGAGGAGGAGGAGTATCAGGAAAGTGGAGTCACCTGCCTGGGGTCTGAAAGCTAAGGAGAGGCGGAGCGGGCCCAGCTCCAGCCAGCCTCGCCTCTGTGTCAGCTCACACAGCCGCTGCTCTCTTCAACTTGGACAAAACAGCCATGAAACTCCAGGCAGAGTAGGAAACCCGGACAAGTGAACATGAGTTTCTTCACCAAAATAAGCTCGATACGCATCCAAATGCCACTAGGAGCCGAGACGTACAATACGCTCTCTGTGCCCATGCCACCCAGGACACCGGACACGCCTGCTCTCGTCCAGTCTACATGGGAAGTCCTGGAGGCAGACCCGACCTCACGGCCGAGGAGGGGGAGCACGAAGCTGGCTGGCTGCGGAGACCAGTGAGGAACCCAGGAGTGCCTGACTTCGCATGCTAAGCTGTGAATTCAGCTCTTTCATCCTAGCTTTGACGGAACTGAAAGATCCACTTAGCTCTCATAAAATGATAGCATAACCATATCGTACTTAGGCTTAAAAAGAACCTTTCAGGGCTTCCCTGGTGGCGCAGTGGTTGAGAATCTGCCTGCCAATGCAAGGGACACGGGTTCGAGCCCTGGTCTGGGAGGATCCCACATGCCGCGGAGCATCTAAGCCCGTGAGCCACAACTACTGAGCCTGCACTCTAGAGCCTGTGCTCCGCAACAAGAGAGGCCGCGATAGTGAGAGGCCCACGCACCGCCATGGAGAGTGGCCCCCACTTGCTGCAACTAGAGAAAGCCCTCACACAGAAACGAAGACCCAACACAGCCATAAATAAATAAATAAATAATTAAAAAAAAAAAAAAAAAGAACCTTTCAGTAGATGACTCAAATTCTTATACTCAGAGGATCCTCTAACTTTAAGCAAAACCATTTTCCATTTGCTTTTGTATTGATCTTAAAGAAATCATTGGGAATTGATGTGGGCCATTAACACATTTGCTTATTTTGCTACCATGAGCCCCCCAAAAAAACCAAACCAAAACAAAACGAAACCTTCCCCAAACCACATAACACTGTCAAGTGACTGCTGAGAGGAACGGTGTTTCTGGGCAGCTGAGCTGCTTATCCGAGAGGCAGTGGGGCACGGTGACTGGACCCAGATGCTGAAAGGCTGATGGCCTGGCTCCCACCTGAGCTCCACCACCTACCAGCTGAGTACGCACGGGGAGACCACCGAGCCTTTCTGTGCCTCGGGGACCATCTGTGAAATGGGATAATAAGAACAGTCTCCAACAGGGCTGTGGTGAGACTGAGTGAGTCAACACAAAAATCCTTGAACAAGGCCTGACAAAGTAAATCCTTAATAAGGGTTCCTATTAATAATTTATTGTTGACATAAAAACAACTTTTATGTTTTAACTCATCATTTTTCATCATGTTCATTTATTTGGTAGTTGTCTTAGAAATCAAAGTAAGAAAACCTTCAGTTAGCTTCAGATTTCTTATCTTTGAGTGCCAACCCCTGCTGTCTCTTTTAAAGGTTCTAAGATTAACATATAAAAATCACTACACTTTGCTAAATAGAAATTAGGGCAAACACATAGAAGCTTTCTCCTCTTTCACTTGGTTTTATATATATATATATATATATATATATATATATATGGTCCTTGCAATAAAGTCTCACATAAAGGTACAGAGGGCGGAGTCAAGATGGCGTACCAGGAGGACGCGGAATTTGCGTCTCCACACAACTAGGGCAGCTACCAGGCACCAGTGGGGGACCACAGACACCTAAGGGGACGGGAGGAACCCCCAACAACCAGGTAGGACGTGGGGCGTGGGGGGAGTGAAGGGGAGGAGAAGTGGAGGCGGGAGGGGACTGGCGTCCCTGAGGGGCGGCTGGGGGAGGGGAAGGGATCCCACGCCTGAAGGGGGAAATTGGGGGACCACTGGGAGGGCAGAGGATCAAAAGGGAGCGTGGCCAGGTTGCCCCTGCCCGGGAGCCTGCTGAGATCCCAGGCCCAATCCTGTGCCCACCGAGGCCTCCTTCAGCCGTGAGGGTCCTGAGGGAATGGGAGGGAGGGAAGGGGGAGCAAAAGTAAAGGCCGGACCTCCGGGACCTGCACCCCTGAGGGGCGGCTGGGGGAGGGGAGGAGTTCCTACACCCAGCGGGACCCACCCACGGTTAGGGGTCCAGCAGCGACAGGGGAGATCCTGGGGGAGATGGTGGGGAGGGGTGCGAAGGAACGGACGGGAACGGGGCCAGTACTTGCCCTGTCCACTTAGGCACCAGGGAGCCTGTTGGGCTCCCGGGCCTAATCCTCTGCCCTCCCAGCCTCCCTCCTGCTGCGCAGAGCCCAAGCCCCGCCCCTACACTCGGAGAACCCCTCTGAAACCCCCTCCAAGGCACTGGGACCAAGCCCCGCCCACACACCCCCACTCAGGGCCCTACCTCCAGACTCCGGAGCTCCACACTCCAGAGGCCCTCCTTCCACCTGCTGCCTCTGCCCTTCCGCCCTAAGCAGAGGTCCCGCCCCACACTCAAACGTCACCCCCCCACCCGCCTAGGTCCCGCCCCACCCTAAACCCCACCCCTGCCTAAGTTCCACCCCCACCTGAACTCCACCCTCATAGCCAAGGCTTCTTTTTGTTGTTGTTGTTTTTCCCTCTTTTAGACTGGGGTTCTGTTTCACCTTGTTGATTCACTGTTGTTAATTCTCTTAGAATTTTATTTTTCCTAATAAATCTTTTATTTTTCTAATTTTATTTTATTCTTTATACTTTGTTAGTGATCTCTCCTTTTGGCTTGTTCAACCCCCCTTTTCTTTCTTTTTTTTTTTTTTTTCTTTTTTCTGTTGTGGCTTTATTTTACCTTGTGGCAGTTGTTTCAATTATAGTTTTATTTTCCCTAATATATCTTTTATCTTTCCAATTTTATTTTTTTATTCTTTGATATTGTATTGCACCTTTTCTTTCTTTCTTTCTTTCTTTTTTTTCACTGTGTCACAAAGCTTGCGAGATCTTGGTTCCCAGGCCAGAGATCAGGCCTGAGCTCCTGTGGTGAGAGCTCTGAGTCCAAACCACTGGACTGACAGAGAACCTCAGACCCCAAGGAATATTAACTGGAATGAGGCCTCCTGGAGGTCCTCATCTCAGCACCAAGTCCCAGCTCTATCCAACTGCCTACAAACTCCAGTGCTTGACGTCTCAGTCCAAACAACCAGTAAGACAGGAATACAGCACCACCCATCAAAAAAAAAAAAAGAAACGACAAAAAAATGTTACAGATGAAGGTGCAAGGTAAAAACCTCAAGACCAAATAAATGAAGACAAAACAGGCAACCTACCTAAAAATGAATTCAAAGTAATGATAGTAAAGATGATCCAAAATCTTGAAACAGAATGGAGAAAATACAAGAAACATTTAACAAGGACCTAGAAGAACTAGAGCAAACAAACAGTGATGAACAACACAATTAATGAAATTAAAAATACTCTAGAAGGAATCAAAAACAGAATAACTGAGGTGGAAGAACGGATAAGTGAGATGGAAGATAAAATAGTAGAAATAACTGCCAGAGAGCAGAATAAAGAAAAAAGAATGAAAGGAACTGAGGACAGTCTCAGAGACCTCTGGGACAACATTAAACGCACCAACATTCAAATTATAGGGGTCCCAGAAGAAGAGAAAAAGAAAGGGACTGAGAAAATATTTGAAGAGATTATAGTCGAAAACTTCCCTAACATGGGAAAGGAAACAGTCAATCAAGTCCAGGAAGCGCAGAGAGTACCATACAGGATAAACCCAAAGAGAAACACACCGAGACACATATTGATCAAACTATCAAAAATTAAATACAAAGAAAACATATTAAAAGCAGCAAGGGAAAAGCAACAAATAACATACAAGGGAATCCCTATAAGGTTAACAGCTGATCTTTCAGCAGAAACTCTGCAAGCCAGAAGGGAGTGGCAGGACATATTTAATTAAAGTGATGAAAGGGAAAAACCTACAGCCAAGATTACTCTACCCAGCAAGGATCTCATTCAGATTCGATGTAGAAATTAAAACCTTTACAGACAAGCAAAAGATAAGGGAATTCACCACCACCAAATCAGCTTTACAACAAATGCTAAAGGAACTTCTCTAGGCAGGAAACACAAGAGAAGGAAAAGACCCACAAAAACAAACCCAAAACAACTAAGAAAATCGTAATAGGAACATACATATCGATAATTACCTTGAATGTAAATGGATTAAATGCTCCAACAAAAAGACATAGACTGGCTGAATGGATACAAAAACAAGACCCGTATATATGTTGTCTACAAGAGACCGACTTCAGACCTCGGGACACATACAGACTGAAAGTGAGGAAATGGAAAAACATATTCCACACAAATGGAAATCAAAAGAAAGCTGGAGTAGCAATTCTCATATCAGACAAAATAAACTTTAAAATAAAGACTATTACAAGAGACAAAGAAGGACACTACATAATGATCAAGGGATCAATCCAAGAAGAAGATATAACAATTTTAAATATTTATGCACCCAACACAAGAGCACCTCAACACATAAGGCAATGCTAACAGCCATAAAAGGGGAAATCGACAGTAACACAATAATAGTAGGGGACTTTAACATAACACTTTCACCAATGGACAGATCATGCAAAATGAAAATAAATAAGGAAACACAAGCTTTAAATGACACATTAAACAAGATGGACTTAACTGATATTTACAGGACATTCCATCCAAAAACAACAGAATACACTTTCTTCTCAAGTGCTCATGGAACATTCTCCAGGATAGATCATATCTTGGGTCACACATCAACCCTTGGTAAATTTAAGAAAATTGAAATCGTATCAGGTATCTTTTCCGACCACAACACTATGAGACTAGATACCAATTACAGGAAAAAAAACTGTAAAAAATACAAACACATGGAGGCTAAACAATACCTTACTAAATAACCAAGAGATCACTGAAGAAATCAAAGAGGAAATCAAAAAATACCTAGAAACAAATGACAATAAAAAAACACGATGACCCAAAACCTATGGGATGCAGCAAAAGCAGTTCTAAGAGGGAAGGTTATAGCAATACAATCCTACCTCAAGAAACAAGAAAAATCTCAAATAAACAACCTAACCTTACACCTAAAGCAATTAGAGAAAGAAGAACAAAAAAAACCCAAAGTTAGCAGAAGGAAAGAAATCATAAAGATCAGATCAGAAATAAATGAAAAAGAAATAAAGAAAACAATAGCAAAGATCAATAAAACTAAAATCTGGTTCTTTGAGAAGATAAACAAAATTGATAAACCATTAGCCAGATGCATCAAGAAAAAAAAGGAAGAAGACTCATCAACAGAATTAGAAATGAAAAAGAAATAACAACTGACACTGCAGAAATACAAAGGATCATGAAAGATTACTTCAAGCAACAATATGCCAATAAAATGGACAACCTGGAAGAAATGGACAAATTCTTAGAAAAGCACAACCTTCCGAGGCTGAACCAGGAAGAAATAGAAAATATAAACAGACCAATCACAAGCACTGAAATTGAATCTGTGATTTAAAAATCTTCCAAGAAACAAAAGCCCAGGACCAGATGGCTTCACAGGCGAATTCTATCAAACATTTAGAAAAGAGCTAACACCTATCCTTCTCAAACTCTTCCAAAATACAGCACAGGGAGGAACACTCCTAAGCTCATTCTACGAGGCCACCATCACCCTGATACCAAAAGCAGACAAAGATGTCACAAAAAAAGATATCTCTGATGAAAACAGATGCAAAAATCCTCAACAAAATACTAGCAAACAGAATCCAACAGCACAGTAAAAGGATCATACACCATGATCAAGTGGGGTTTATCCCAGGAATGCAAGGATTCTTCAATATACACAAACCAATCCATGTGATACACCATATTAACAAATTGAAGGATAAAAAATCATATGAAAATCTCGATACAGAAAAAGCTTTTGACAAAATTCAACACCCATTTATGATAAAAACCCTCCAAAAAGTAGGCATAGGGGGAACTCACCTCAACATAATAAAGGCCATATATGACACACCCACAGCCAACATCGTTCTCAATGGTAAAAAACTGAAACCATTTCCTCTAATATCAGGAACAAGACAAGGTTGTCCACTCTCACCACTATTATTCAACGTAGTTTTGCAAGTTTTAGCCACAGCAATCAGAGAAGAAAAAGAAATAAAGGGAATCCAAATCGGAGAAGATAAAGTAAAGCTGTCACTCTTTGCAGATAATGTGATACTATACACAGAGAATCCTAAAGATGCTACCAGAAAACTACTAGAGCTAATCAATGAATTCGGTAAAGTAGCAGGATACAAAATTAATGCACAGAAATCTCTTGCATTCCTATACACTAATGACGAAAAATCTGAAAGAGAAATTAAGGAAACACTCCCATTTACCACTGCAACAAAAAGAATAAAATACCTAGGAATAAACCTGCCTAAGGAGACAAAATACCTGTATGCAGAAAACTATAAGACACTGATGAAAGAAATTAAAGATGATACAAACAGATGGAGAAGTATACCATGTTCTTAGATTGGAAGAATCAACATTGTGAAAATGACTATACTACCCAAAGCAATCTACAGATTCAATGCAATCCCTATCAAACTACCAATGGCATTTTTCACAAAACTAGAACAAAAAATTTCACAACTTGTATGGAAACACAAAAGATCCCGAAGACCCAAAGCAATCTCGAGAAAGAAAAACGGAGCTGGAGGAATCAGGCTCCCAGACTTCAGACTATACTACAAAGCTACAGTAATCAAGACAGTATGGTACTGGCACAAAAACAGAAATACAGATCAATGGAAAAGGACTGAAAGCCCAGAGATAAACCCACACACATATGGGCACCTAATTTATGACAAAGAAGGCAAGAACATACAATGGAGAAAAGACAGCCTCTTCAATAAGTGGTGCTGGGAAAACTGGACAGCTACATGTAAAAGAATGAAATTAGAACACTTCCAAACACCGTACACAAAAATAAACTCAAAATGGATTAAAGACCTAAATGTAAGCCCAGACACTATCAAACTCTTAGAGGAAAACATAGGCAGAATACTCTACGACATAAATCACAGCAAGATCCTTTTTGACCCACCTCCTCGAGAAATGGAAATCAAAACAAAAATAAACAGATGGGACCTAATGAAACTTAAAAGCTCTTGCACAGCAAAGGAAACCATAAACGAGACGAAAAGACAACCCTCAGAATGGCAAAAAATATTTGCAAACGAAGCAACTGACAAAGGATTAATTTCCAAAATATACAAGCAGCTCATGCAGCTCAACATCCAAAAAACAAACAACCCAATCCAAAAATGGGCAGAAGACCTAAATAGACATTTCTCCAAAGAAGACATACAGATGGCCAAGAAGCACATGAAAGGATGCTCAACATCACTAATCATTAGAGAAATGCAAAATGAAACTACAATGAGGTATCAGCTCACACCGGTCAGAATGACCATCATCAAAAAATCTACAAACAATAAATGCTGGAGAGGGTGTGGAGAAAAGGGAACCCTCTTGCACTGTTGGTGGGAATGTAAATTCATACAGCCACTATGGAGAACACTATGGAGGTTCCTTAAAAAACTAAAAATAGAACTACCATACCACCCAGCAATCTCACTACTGGGCATATACCCTGAGAAAACCATAATTCAAAAACAGTCATGTACCACAATGTTCATTGCAGCTCTATTTACAACAGCCAGGACATGGAAGCAACCTAAGTGTCCATCGACAGATGAATGGATAAAGAAGATGTGGCACATATATACAATGGAATATCACTCAGCCATAAAAAGAAACGAAATTGAGTTATTTGTAGTGAGGTGGATGGACCTAGAGTCTGTCCTACAGAGTGAAGTAAGTCAGAAAGAGAAAAACAAATACCGTATGCTAACACATATATATGGAATCTAAAAAAAAAAAAAATGGTCCTGATGAACCTAGGGGCAGGACAGGAATAAAGATGCAGACGTAGAGAATGGACTTGAGGACACGGGGAGGGGGAAGGGTAAGCTGGGACAAAGTGAGACAGCAGCATTGACATATATACACTACCAAATGTAAAACAGATAGCTAGGGGGAAGCAGCTGCATCACACAGGGAGATCAGCTCGGTGCTCTGTGACCACCTAGAGGGGTGGGATAGGGAGGGTGGGAGGGAGACGCAAGAGGGAGGGGATATGGGGATATATGTATACATATAGTTGATTCACTTTGTTATACAGTAGAAACTAACACAACGTTGTAAAGCAATTATACTCCGATAAAGATGTTAAGGGAAAAAAGAAAAGAAAAGAAAAAACTATGTACAGAGTAAACAAATTAAGTGCCTCTTACACGCCCCCTCCCAAGTGTCCCCCACAGGAAATCCTGTTATACGATATAAAACTTGTCTAAGTGGAGACTATAAAGTAACAATTTTTCCTATATTCAATCATGAAATAAATCTTTAATCTGTGTCCTAAATTTAATTTTAAAAGATTATAGGCCAATTAGCACATCTGTCAAGGGCAAAGACGTCATCTGACAATAACTGGGGACTTAACAAGTGACCATTTGATCTCAGCGCCTGTTAGGAGCTAAACTGTGTCCCTGCAAAATTCATATGTTGAAATCCTAACCCCCAGTACCTCTGAATGTGCCTGTATTTGCAGATAAGGTCTTGAAAAGCTGATTAAGTTAGAATGAGGGCTTTAGAATGGGCCCTGATCCAATCTGATTGGCATCCTTATAAAAGAAAATGTGGACACACAGACTCTGGGGTGGGAAAAGACCACATGAGGACACAGCAAGAAGAAGGCTGGCCACCTCCAAGCCAAGGAGGGAGGCCTCAGAAGCCAACCCTGTCGACACTTTGATCTGGACTTCCAGCCACCAGAACTGTGAGAAAACAAGTTTCTGTTGTTTAAGCCACCCAGTCTGTGGTATTTTGTTATGGCAGCCCTAGCCAACTGATACACCACCCCTGATTTACATTTGAAGGTCAAATTCTTCTCACCCATTGAAATTCTACATTGACTGAACATGAAGAAAAGCCTCCATGATTTTCTCAGAATATATAGCTATTATTAATGATAATACTCCTAAGTCTTTATATTGAGTATTATGAAAAATAGAGATGTCTTTGAAAATGAGCTATAGAGAGCCAGAGCTCTAAAAGAGAGGGACAGGAAAGAGCTTAGGTGTAAAACCCCAGAAGAATTAAATCTAGGCTTATGTGATAGGTAATTAAATTAACAGTGTATACTTTGTAGCTCCCCAAAATAGCCCAACCACCTAGCAGAAAAGCCATTGGAGTTCTGAGGTCTGAATTGTAAGAGCCACTTCGTTTTGATCCCATGGGCAACAGGGGCACGAGAAAACCCAATAAGGATTCAGCTGTTAGAAAACAGCTACTAGAAGCAAAAATGAGGCTTAAGATTGATGTGTTCAGAGAACCCTGTTCAGAAAACTGATGTGTTTATTTTTCTTACTCAAGAGGCCTATTAAAAGAGTCAACTCAGACTATTTATTTCAACAACTAAGATTTCTTTCTTTCTTTTTTTTTTTTTTTTTTGGTGATAGAGGGGAGACCTATCAAAATAATTTGTAAAAGTAATTCAAAGCACAATCCCATTAATACTGGGTTGGCCAAAAAGTTCCTTCAGTTTTTAAGTAAAAATAAAAGACATTTTTCATTTTCACCAAGAACTTACTGAACAATGTATTCACTATTTTGTCCCACTACCTTCTGCCATTTTTCAGGCAACTTCATAATTCCATCTTTCCAAAACTTTTAATCTTTTTGAGCAAAGAACTGTTCCAGGTGCCTTTTACAGTCTTCCAGGGAATGGAAATTTTTTCCATTAAGAGAATTTTGTAAAGACCGAAATAAATGGAAATCTGAAGGTGCAATGTCTGGTGAATATGGCGGATGAATCAGAACTTCCCAGCCAAGCTGTAACCGTTTTTGCCTGGTCATGAAAGAAACATGCAGTCTTGTGTTGTCCTGATGGAAGATTATGTGTTTTCTGTTGACTAATTCCGGACGCTTTTCGTCGAGTGCTGCTTTTAGCTGGTCTAACTGGGAGCAGTACTTGTTGGACTTAATCGTTTGGTTTTCCGGAAGGAGCTCTTAATAGAGGACTCCCTTCCACCCCACCATATACACATCACCTTCTTTGGATGAAGACCGGCCTTTGGTGTGGTTGGCGGTGGTTCATTTCTCTTGCCTCACGATCTCTTCCATTCCATGTTATTGTACAGTATCTACTTTTCACAGCCCATGACAACTTGTTTTAAAAACGGAATGTTTTCGTTATGTTTCGGTAGAGAATCGCATGCAGAAATATGGTGCAGGTTTTTCTGGCCTATGTGGAACCCAAACACCAAAGCGATTCACATAACCAAGCTGGTGCAAATGATTTTCAGCGCTTGATTTGGATATTTTGAGTATGTCGGCTATCTCCTGCATGTTATAATGTTGATTGTTTCTCAATTATTGTTTCGATTTGGTCACTATCAACTTCAACTGGTCTACCCAACCGTGGAGCATCGGTCAGTGAGAAATCTCCAGCACGAAACTTCGCAAACCACTTTTGGCACATTCGATCAGTCACAGCACCTTCGCCATACACTGCACAAATCTTTTTTTGTGTTTTCAGTTGCGTTTTTACCTTTCTTGAAATAATCTAGCATAATATGCCGAAAATGTTGGTTTTCTTCCACCTTCAATATTAAAATGGCTACACAAAAATTCACCAATTTTGGTAATTTTTTTTTTTAAACGCACGCTGATATGACAGCTGTCACAATACAATCTACCAAATTGTTTCAAATGAAGTTAAAGACAACTAGGCGCTACCAGAGCCATCTTACGGAAAAAACGGAACGAACCTTTTGGTCAACCCAATATAAATCTCTCTCTCGCTGTGTGTGTGTGTGTCTTGTCACTCACTTGGGGAGACGTGGATATGAGGCTGGGGCAAGTCAGGGCACCCACAGGCAGCTCCAGGGGCGTCTGCGGACCGTCAGCATCGGCGCGTGGCAGCACCCGGGCAGGAGCAATGACTGACGACAGGCAGAGGGGCCACTCAAATGTAAGGGGAACCATCAAGGGACAGTGGCCTTGCTCTGCAAAGGGACGCAGGCACTCCGTCTGGATGGTGCCCAGGCTTGCTGGCACCTGACCCCAGGCTGGGCCTAAGCCCAAAGGCTAAGGAAAGCCCAGCTCAGACGCTCCCCAAGAGAGGGGGGCAGAGCCCTGGGTTTCTGATTATCTGAACCTGTTTTCTTATTTACGCCAGTTGTGATTAGATTTGCTGTTCCATGCAATCAGATGACTGATGCAGACCTTCACTATTTCCTGAATTATGACTGCATGCTCTGAGATTTTTAGAAGCATACATTCATGTATTAATCATGTAATTTTAAACTTTCTATGTTAAAAGCAGATAAGAACTAATTAAACACGGGGTGGGGGGAAGAATTCAGAAAGATGATTTCAGGGACTTAAGCATAAATGGGTCATATTTCAACAAACTCAGCTTAACATTTTCTTAAAATTTTTAAAACAGAAGGACAATTATAAAGTAGTTAACTTTTACCAACGTAAAAAGACACTAACACATGTCCAACAAAACATAAATAACTACAGATAAAGATGTATCATTCAGATTTTATTTATTTGTTTGTTTATTTCTGGCCACGCTGTGCGGCTTGTGGGTTCTTAGTTCCCCAACCAGGGATTGAACCCGGGCCACAGCAGTGAAAGCGCCGAGTCCTAACCACTGAACCACCAGGGAATTTCCTTATTTGGATTTTAGATGACCAACACTAAGACAGTAAAAAGCTGGTTATTTTTGAAACAACGCTAATTTTCAAAGAAGTCCATTATACCTAAAAATAGAAATGTGTAGGCTAGACAGTCTTTTAGACCCGAGATGCTATCATTAAGATGAGAGTCTAAGCAAAGCTAAGTAACAGGCCCAGACAGACGCATGAGGATGCGGCAGACCCAGCTCGGCCGGCCGTGGCCAGGGCCAGGCACAAACTGTCAGTCACACATCATCTGTTGCACCCTTCACCAACCTTAAGAGCAATGAAAACTTTCAATCATTTTACGCACAAAACTTTTATTTTAGGGTCCACTAGAACTGCAAATCCACAAAGTTACTTAGTGTCAAAGCATTTTTAAAATTCAGATTTTCAATTCTTAACAGTCAATTGCAACCAGAACAGAATCAGTCTTACGTTGATACGTAAAGAGCAGAGGACTGAGTCCACAGCCCTGCTCGGTGTGAAAACGCCTCCCGCAGACAAGCAAGCAGTGAGTGCTTCATCCTCCTGAAAGTCTACATCCAAACCAAACCGCGCAAAGTGGTTCCATCAGGGGGAGGAGATTTCAGAGGGGCTCACAGTCTGCATCTCAGGAATGCGGGATGTCCAAACCAGACTAAAATAAAGGCACATATTCTCTTAATCTAGAAGAAAAATGTTTGCATCTATATTCAAAAAGCCATAAATTCGTTGTTGCTAATGTTCCTATAATGTTTATGTAATAATTTTTTAAAGATTTTAGGACTCGGTTATGACATAAGATTGAATTTGGCACTAAACAGTCTGCAGAAAAAGTAGCGTAAGTTACCAAACGTGGTTTGAATGCTCCAGAGCTACCAATTATGCCTCGGGGGAAACTGAAAAAAGTCACCTCTCATTTGGGAAGGACACAGGGTTTTCATACTTATAGAATCATTACTTCCAATGGTTCTCTCCCAGACGCATGTTACGGGCAGTCGGAAATCTACGTAACTGGTCTACTCCCTGGGGCCTGGGAACATATTACATTACATGGCGAGGGAGAATTGAGGCTGCAGGTGAATTAAGGCTGCTAGTCAGCTGACCTTAAAGAGATGATCCTGGATTATCTGGACAGGCCCACTGGACTCACAAGGGTCCTTAAGTAGGGAAGAGGGAGGCGGAAGAGCCACAACCAAAGAGATGGCATCACGAGAAAGACTGAACTGGTGTCACTGGCTTTGAAGACGGAGGGGCCCAGAGAGCCAAGGACGCGGGCACCTCTAGAAGCCAGAAAAGGCAGGAAACGGATTCTCCCCTGGAGCCTCGGGAAGGATCAGCCCTGCCCACATCTTGATTTTAACCTAACTAGACCCACATCAGACTTCTGGTCTCCAGAGCTCTGAGAGAATATCTCTGTGTTACTTTAAGGCACAAAGTCTACGTAATTTGTTACAGTAGCCGCAAAAAACTGACACAACTATGAAAAGAGTATAACAGACTTAAAAGGGAAAAATAAAAGCATTTGATTTGCGCTGCCGCCCCCCTGCATCCCCGCAAAAAAAACTATGTAATCTGATCTGATGATCCGGGAGGATGTGCTAACTATAGAGGGTTTGGCCCCAGGTGAGAACTAGCTAACGAAAGTCAAGAGAGGGCCCGTCTGTTTACCGTGCATTCGCGGACAGCACTCTGCACAGGCGCCCCGAGCCCTCCCAGCAGCCCCGGGACCGAGGGCCACCCCACACGTGGGGGCCCAGGCACCCAGCATCTGCCCACCCGGCTGAGTCAAGCGGCTCCTGAGCACCAGAGCTGGGCCGAGCCGCACCGGGCAGCCCACTCTGAACTCAACGTTCTTGGCTGCCGCTTCGAGCTGCTTCTCTGCCTCCTCATTTTATTGTTTCCTAAGGAATCTGCAGTGACTGTGTTGACACCGCTTGGCTGAAAACACAGGTTCCAGAAGACCTTCCACCAACAAGAGTGCACCTTTCTGTCACTGGCATCCCACTGTTACCAGTGCTTAAACATGCAAACTGTGAAGGTCCTAACACAGAAGTATGAAAGGATCAGGAAATTACAACCATGAGAAAGTGGTAAATAAAACCCAGTGTTCAGCCAATCTGCCGCTGAGGTACAGCTTTCCTAAACAGCTGCTACCACATATTTTCAATATCAGTATCTTTATTCGGAGACTTATGTTGGATAAAAGATCTTAAATAAAGATTTTAAATATTTGTTGATACTCTCATACAGTACAATTCTTCTTCAAATTCTTTAGTGTAAGTAATCTCAGTAAAAGGAAAGAGTAACTTTTCTAATAAAATGCATCTCGCGTTTTATCTTAAATTGTTGAAGACATCCAGATTACTTAGTCTGTTAGTACGATGGCTGTCTTCAACTATCTAGCGGGCAACGTCTTAACTTAAAAACAAAGGGTCAGATTTACCCCTTAGGGCTCCACAGGCTCCACAGCACTAGTGGGTGGATTGCGGCTCCACGTGAAGAAGTGTGTGGTGTAGACAGAGGATCTGCCTTTGGCTCATCCGCACCTGACGATCTCCTAGCTGGGTCTCTGGAGACTAGGCCGCTGTGGAGTGGCCGGACTCGGACTAGGTAACCTACCTCAGGCCCTTCCAAGCAAGAGATGCTATGATTTTACTTCAAAAAAAATCAGAGGAAATATATAATTTATCTAACATTTGCTTTATATAAAAGTTTATAAAACAGCCATTCTTTAAATATGCTGTTAACAAAATAAAGCTACGCTTCACAGTTAGGCAGCTGACTCCTAGTTGAAAACAAGAAGTGTTAAGGAGGGCACTGTCTTTAACCCGAAGCACACGTGCGCTCACCCTCAGACCGTACGTGCCTTAATTTCTCCTCAGCAGCTTCTAGTACAACACACCTTCAAATGGACAAAAAAATGTCCAAAGTCACAAACTGGGAAGTCATTGCAGCCTATTCAATAATATGTAAAACGTATTTGCCGTAATTTATGTGTAGTGTCAATGTAGTAATAAAATTGAATTAATGCCTCAAATTGGTAGCTCTTTCATGGGGAAAACTAATATCAAATGTGTACTCCTGGAACATGGAAGCCCTCCCCAGGGGTCTTCCCAGCGTATCTGTACATGAAAGGCTTTCACATTTGGGGGTGGGGGCAGGGAGTGAAGGCTAATGAGAAAGAACAAAAAAGACCCAGATGGTATCCAGATTCTGCAAGTACTGATAGAAAGTAAGGTTTAGCCTGTGCCCGAAAACAACCAGGCAACTGATGGCCCATTTCTATGCATAAACACTGCGCTGCCTTTACTGGAAGGTGCATACTGAGAAGAAAAGCAAATGAACCCTCCCACAGCTCTGCGCCGCAGAGGCCAAGCTTAAAGAACAGTAATTCCTCCAGTCGACATGATGGGAATCGCCTACACTTGGTCGTCAGTTGTCACAGATCCCCTGCGTCAGGCCTTCCAAAATGACGGTGATTTTAAATCACAACTCAGCACGCCCTGCCATGTCATCACTAGCTTTCATGTTAGGCTGTTCCATCCAGCTTTCCCCCGAGCCTGACTGTGACAGACACACGTGCTCCCCTCCCCCACCCTGTGTCCCTCACTCCTGGTACCCAGTCTACGCAACAGTCACCACCCCGCAGGTGTGACCAAAGGGACAAAGTACAATGTGTGAGTGTTAATCAAGTTTCATACTGTGGGAGTTTGCAGAAAAGGAACCACAACCAATACACAGAGACCACTCACAAGATAGAAAGTCCCGATGTCTTTCTTTCTTGACATGAAACAAGTTAGCACACATGCCAAGCGTTAAGGAGGTCTGAGTACACACTTCTAACCAGGGGGACAGCAGTCACCTTCTCTAGCACTCAGACACCACACTAGACTTAAAACTGAAGAGTTCCAACAGAAAAAAAAAGATCGGATAAATGCACCTAAATATGAGAAGACTGAAGAATCAGCCTTTGAAGGTTTACATATTTTTAAAATAAAGGAAATACAGTAAGATTGTAGCAGTTTGAATCACAGCATTTGCAAGTTCAGGAAGAGCTCTTGCTCACTCCAGGCACGCCCCTGACCCGAGGCTTTGGATAGAAGGGTTCCCAAACCGCTCTTTCCCTGGATTTCCCCTTTACCTCCTTAAAGTCTGTTTCTCTTTCTCAATGTGGTCTAACTGCAGTTTTCAAAAGGTGCGCCATTATGAAGGGGGTTTGAAAACATCTAGCAAGACTTAAGTGTTTACCACAGTCCCAGCAATCCTTGCAGCGCTCTACCCCGCCAGGTACACAGGGAAAATGAGAAGACAGACGCACACGCAAGGCTATTCAATGCAAGACTATGTCAAACAGCAAGAGACGAAACCATTCAAATTCCATGGGAGACCGGTGGAATAAACCACGGCAACACGGACACGACAGAGTTCTAGGGGACTATAAAAAGCAATGGGAAAGAGCTCCACACACTATGTCCACCAGGAAACGTTGAGGGAAAAAAGCGAAGTGGGAAAATGTGTGTGTAGTTTGTAATCTCTTATGTAAGAAAGGGAAATACAAATATGTATGAACGTCTCCTATAGAAGGAGACTATTTAGGTAAGAGCAGGGATAGGGTAGAGAGGACAGGGGTATACGCTAGATTGTTTTAAATGTATCGTGTTGGTAGACTTGCCTTTGGAAGCATGTATTTTATATACTTATAAAACAAATTTTAAAAAAGCTTTCCCTAAAAATATCAGGAAAAAATAAAACAAATGAGGTTATTAAATGTATGTGCAGTTGGCAGAATTTTGACTATTCATTCCTAGTGGGGTAACATATCCAAATTCCACAAAGAACTACTGAAAAGGTTTTAAGTCTGTCTTCACTAGTCACACTGTTGATGGCAGAGTTAAAGTGTTATTCAGAGGCTGTGGAAGGTGGAGTAAGCAGTTCCCCGGACCCGCAGCACCAGCACGGTCCGGGTGTTTGTTGAGAGTGCTGGCTCCCAGGCCCCACCCCGTACCTGCTCAGTCAGAAACTCTGGGGTGGGGCCTGGCCTCAGGTTCCAACGAGCGCTCCAGTCTGAGAACCTCGCTCTAACACTATCATCCCCAAGCATCCTTGAAAACTGGAAGAAAGAAAACATAAAAGAGCAGGAAGAAAGCAAATACAGAGGACAGAGCGGTTAAATAAAACCTTGAAGTCCTGAATTTGAAATGAAAAGATCAAAGTGAACTCAGGAGGTGCTTCCACCTTTAAATTCCTAGCTCTGCCCCCTGAAAAAGCCCAGCAGCAACTTGAAGCCCAAGCACACAGACTGGGGTCTCCAAATACCATCTCCCACTAGAAGGAATCAGGGCTCCCTGGAGAATGGCAACTCCAGGTCCAGGGCAGGAAATGCATAAAATGAGTCTGGAACATTGCGTCATACCAGAGAGCAAGGAAACTAACAAAGATTCCTACACTCACAAGCCCGCTGGCAAAGAGGGCACTTGCCCATCAGTAAGGGTAACAAGTGCGATGGACTGAAACAAACCAAGCACGTTTAAATCCTTAAGTTCATAATGATACTACAAAAATAAAATAAAGTAAAAATAAGTAAAAGCTAATTGATCACCGATGAAGAATACCAGTGAACTAACTCATTTTGAGAAGTTATGTAAAGGAGAAGAATCAAGCATTTGGTCTGCCTTTCCTATACAAACTATACCACTGGGTAACCGAGTAACATAAACAAATGTGTGTGTACAAATACACACTCTTTACAGAAATCTTTCAGATAATAAACGGTAAAATTAGAATAAATAGCACGGTTTTGCAACCCTTAGGGAATTAATGATGTGAGAATAAATATCTGCTAACATCACAAAGAGACCACCATACATTATTGCGCCTGCTGACGGAAGAACACACCACCACCTGTGCAAGTCTTGCCAGAAAAACCCAAACTGCATTCTGACCCAAACTCAGGCTCTGACACCCTACAGGAAACAGAGGACAGAGGATGGTGTTCAAGGACACCACAGGACACAGCTGGCACAGTCCAGGGAGGGGACCACAAGACACACCCCCTGGGCTCTTCAAGAAGCTGCAAGGAACAAAAGAGGGATGGGGGGGAAATCAAGATTTCAAGAGAGACTGAAGACATTTATCTAAAAACATAATTCAAAGAATTTTTTTAAAAAAGACATTTCAGACGTTGGAAATGTAAACGCTGAATATTTGATACTAAGGAATTGTTTTATTTAGATGCCACAAAAGTTTTGCAGTTATGTTTTTTAGAAGTCCTTATCTTTCAGAGATCCATACTGTCTTAGCTGAGGCTGCCGTGACAAAACACCCCAGATGGAGCGGCTTAAACAACACAATTGTCTTCCTCGTTCTGGAGGCTGCAGTGCAAGGCGCCTGCCTGGGCCCCTGGGGCGGGCTCTCCTTCCTGACTTGCAGAGTGCAAGTGCCCTCCCACTCTCTCCTCCTCTTTTTATGAGGCCAGTGACCCCACCATAAGGTTCCACTCTCATGACCCAAGCCAAACCTGACGACCTCCCAGAAGGTCGCATCTCCAAATACCACCACATTAGGGGCTTGGGCTTCACTATATGAATTTGGGCGGGACACACAAATATTCAGTCCATAACACATACATTTACCGATAAATGTGTGATGCCTGAGATTTGCTTCAAAATAACACAGGACTGGAAGGAATGGGGGGCATAAAGAAGCAAGATTGACATTCATTCAATTGTTGAAGTTGAGTGATAGGTTTGTAGGGTTTCTTCACACAAATCTATTTCTTTTTACATATTTGCAAGTTTCTGTAATAAAAAGTTTGAAATGCTAACAATTCTGCCATTTCTCTTACCCTTTTCTCTTTCTCCTTTTTTGCCTAGCACGTAGCACCTATTACATTACATAATTTACTATGTATGTACACTGTCTATCTCCTCTTGCTGGAACGTAAGCTCTAAGAGGGCTGGGGTCTTTGCTCACAGGTGTAACCCAAGCACCTGCAACAGCGCCTGGCACAGAATAGATGCTGAGTACACCTTCGCGGATGGCGAATCTAGCCCAACTCCCTCATGTTCTACGCTAGACAATTCAGGGCCTCCAAAGGACAGGATATCCTACAGCAGATGCAGTGACGGTGCTGGCTGTCAAGTTCTCAGAGTATGAATTTAATTTTAGAATGAGTAAGATTACACTAAAAATTTCCAGTACGGCTGCCCTACTCAGTTCTTCGACTGCTAAACTAAAGGAAGTGATATTTTTATTTTACTTAACTCTATGGCAAAGGCTTTCTCCCACGGGTGACTTTAGGGACAATCCCCCCTTCCGTGTGGGCAGACAGTGTCTGACACCCCGACCACGAAGAAAGGTCGTGGTGGAGGAGGAGTCGCCACCTGGCTGCTGGTCCTCGCCGCGCCACCAAGCACTGAGGGGTCCTGGTCAGGCACAGCGAAATTGGCCCTCAGGTCTTCAACCTCAAAATGACCTGACAGCCCTTTCCACTGTGCACCTCAATGCCTAGAAACTTCTGAGCTGACCCAGCCAGACTAAGAGTGCCTACAAACGGTGAGCTACAGATGTAGTAAAAATTGTTACCACAGGGGTTATTGTTAGTTCCAAGGTTCTACCTAAAATTTCAGCTCTGAAACTTAATGCAACAACTTCCGAACACTAAACAGATCTGTTAAAAATAAGAAAACTTCCAAACATATCCCACTCCCTGGTGAAACCAACGTCTAAGCCTATTGTCAGTTTCTTCATAATTTCTCTGCTCACTTTTTAAAAAATTTTGCAAACAAAGGCCTAAAATAATATTGAGGAATGAAACATCATGTAACACTTGTGCAGGAAGACAAAAGCATTTATTTCCGTAGGGGAAAAAAGGGGGAAAGAGAGATTGCAGAAAAGGTTCATCTTTTCCTAAGAGATCATCCCACCTTGTATCAACATCTCAAGCCCAAAATTCCAGATACCAGGGAACTGCTCCTTGGTCCGGAGCACAATGAGGACAAGCCTCCAAGGACAGAGGAAGTGATATAAAACCAAAGACACACGATGGATGCCGCCGATGTGCACCTGAATGCCAATGCAGACACTGTAACGAAGGAGCTGAACGGGGCGCCCAAAAGATCTGTCCACGTCTTGACCCCCCCAGAACCTGAGAATGAACCTTATTTGGAAAAAGCGTCTTTACAGATGTGATTAAGCTCAGGCTCTCAAATAAGATCATTCCAGATCATATACAGATGGGACCTAAATCCAATGACAAGAGGTCACTTGTCAGGTCAGATAAGAAACAGAAGGGAAAACACAGGGAGAGAGAAAGCCGTGTGAAGACAAGGCAGAGACTGGAGTGATGTGGCTACAAGCCAAGGAATGCCAAGGATTTCTGGGAGCTGGAAAGAGGCAAGAAAGGATTCCCACCCTGCCTCCCCCCCCCCCCCCCCCGCCAAAGCCTTGGGAGGGAGTACAGCCTTGCTGATACCCTGATTTTCAACTTCTGGTCTCCAGAACTGTGAGAGAACAAATTTCTGTTGTTTTAAGCCATCCAGTTTCTGGTAACTTGTTACAGCAGCCCTAGAAAACTAATACATATGGTATAAAATACAAAAATAGAATGTACATCTTTCCTAGTGCTATACCAATTCATCTTTTAGGTATGTTTTTGGCCATACTTCTCATATGTCAAAGTAAACCCAGATGAACAAGCAATTCAGAAGAGGTCCAAGCACAAATAAACACATAAAAAGAACCTCATTAATTGTCAGGTATATAACACCAAAACAACTCTGATGGCCTTGGGCTGGGCAAAGAGTTCTCAGGTATGATATCGAAGGTACAATCCATAGAAAAAAAAAAAAAAAGGTAACTGGACTTCATCGAAATTTAAAATGTTTGTACTTCAAAACACATTAACTGAAAGACAACCAAAGATCAGGACCAAATATTTGCAAATCATATATCTGATAAAGGACATATATCAAGAAAATATAGCGAAACCTTACAACTCGTGCAAATGTACAGAGCAGCATTACTCATGACAAAAAGTTGGAAACGATCCTAATGTCCATCAACTGGCGAATGGATAAACCAGATGTGGTCCATCCACACAGTGGAATACTAGTCAGCAATAAAAAAAGGAGCAAATTATAGTTGGTGCAACACGGATGAACCTCAGAGACACTGCAGAGTGAAAGAAGCCGGACAGAAGACGGCATATTACGCGATTCACTTCTTTGGAATGTCTAGAAAATGCAAATTTATAGGGACAGAAAGCAAATTAGTGGCTGCCTATGTCTGGGGATAGGAGCAGAGATTGACTACTAACAAGTTCCTGGGGTGATGGAAATGTTCTAGAACTGAATTACGGTGATGGCTGCACAACTCTGAATATTTACTAGCAGTCAGAGGATTGTACATGTACAATGGATATTAATTTTATAGTATGTAGATTAGAGCTCAATAAAGCTGTTCAGAAAAAGTCATCCATCAGACTGGCAAAAATTAAAAAGATGACTCCCATCCAGTGGGGCAGAGGACAGCTTTTTCACAGGGTGATTCAGGAGCAGGTTTCAAAATTTAAACTGCTCCCCCCTTCTGACCCAGCAATTACACTTCCAGATTCCATTCTTTATAATGAAAATGTATTCCTGCTTTTATTTATACACATTTAAGGTTAAAGTTTCATTTCGAAAAGTTACAGCTGTATCTTCTTTCAAGGCTTCATCCAAATGCCAGGTTGACAGTCCCTCAATCCTAAATGTTCCACAGCAGAAGCTGAATCATCAACCCGAGAAAGCTTTGTTTTGGTCATAGTTAAATTTCTACTGACTTGTAGTAAAGAAAACATATCTGAACACAACTCAGAAGGACCATGTCAAAGATTATGGTCCCTACCATACCACTGAGCTTTTCTTTTACTGGATTAACATGTATTTCCTCAATTCAAAAACTCCAAACAGAGAATGTCCCATTATCAAAAAGAAAAAAACAAACTAAGGGCACGGCAGTTTACCTAAAAACAAGTCTGAGCGATCAGGATTCAAACTCTACAAAACGATCTCGATGAAGACGTGTATTTAAAGAAAGTAACTTTACACCATCAGAAGCGCCTACCTTATGGAAGCATTCAATGACATACAACACGGTTTTTCCTTTACAGTAATGTTTACTCATTTATTGATTTGATTTCTTCAACAAATACGTCCTGAGCACCAAGTACGTGCTCTGCACCATCCAGGTGCCAGAAACACAGCAGTGATCGTAACAGATAAAGTTCCTGCAATTCTGAACCTCACATTCTAGTGAGCGGGCAGCCCGGGTTAGGGGTGAAGAGAAACAATCAACCGTGAAAAAACAAATGTTCTATCAGCCATGGGGGTGCTGAGCCATGGGGGTGCTGAGCCGTGGGGGTGCTGAGCCGTGGCGGTGCTGAGCCGTGGCGGTGCTGAGCCGTGGCGGTGCTGAGCCGTGGGGTGCTGAGCCGTGGCGGTGCTGAGCCGTGGGGGTGCCGAGCCGTGGCGGTGCTGAGCCAATAAGACTGAATGAAGTCAAAGCGATGCCAAACCCTAAGCAGGCCTGGGAAGTGGCACATGAGCAGCCCCGGGAGCGGGAGGGAAGCACCCAGGGGGTCAGGAAAGCAATGCGGGCACCACGGGAACAGGGGCTGCGGGGACCGAGTGGTTAAAGGCACAGCAGGAGGCCAGTGTTGGGGCCAGGGGGCGGTAGGCCGCAGAGGGTCTCAGAGCCCATGGGAAGGTCTGGGAATATTACGCTGAGAAGGTGGGTGGCCCCTGGAGGGGCCTGAGCAGAGGAATTACATGCTGTACTTCTCTCTTAGAGAGACTGCCTTCAACCCCAGAGAGAACGAGCTTCAAGGGCCAGGCTGGAAATGGGGTGGCCAGCTGGGAGGCTGCTGGGGTCCCAGGGAGAGATGAAGGGGGCCGGGGTTTGGGGGAGCAGCAGTGAAGGTGGGGAGAAGGGGCTGAATTCTAGATCAATTCAAAGACAGAATGCTATTTGCTGGTAGACTGAATGTCGGTTGTGAGAGAAAAAAAAGAAGTTGGGAATGACTACAAGGTCATCAATTTTAAATTTAAAAACCAAATATTCTCTAAGTGCAAAATACTGTGAATACATTTAAAATTCACGTTAAGAGCAGTTCCAAAGGAACGATTTGACTGAAGGCGGAGACAGAAGGGAGGAAAGACAGAAGGAAAGGTGATACAAAGGGAGGAGAGAAAGCCCAGGAGGCTGGGAGAGGGAGGGGTGATCGGGAGAATCTGAGGCTGCGCGGTCCCCATCCCGTGGTCTGTCATCTAGATCCGAAGCCCCCAGGCCAGAGCAGAGGGCCTGGAGATCAACAGGGAGCCCCTGGGAGACCACACACCAAGTTGTGCAATCCATGTGAAAAGACACTCCACTCCGTCAACTGGCAAAAAAGTTTTTTTAGACAAAAAATTCTTTCGTAAGTCACTGGCCTTTTCAATAAAAGGTAACCAAGGTGGCCTTTCCTACCTCTTGTTGTGTGGACCAACCACCATGCTGTCAGTTCCTTTCTAGGGAAAGACCGGCTCATGGGTTATGTCTGCCATGCTTGATTACTTCAGAGATTCATCAGTGCTTAAATAAAAAAAAAAAAATCAGACCCCTGAGTCTCATCTGCATAAACCAAACTTTACTAGAAACTCTTCAGAAACACATCTTGTAAATCAGGCACATGAGCTGACGTTCAAGTGGAAAAGGAAGCTTTTCACTTCTGAATTATTGGTTCAACTGAATCCACCCTAGAGTTGGGCTGACATACTAGTAACATGGGTTCCCAAATGTGTACCCAGGTGCCTCAGGGTACCGCAGCAAACCCAGAGAGGGCCCAAAGGATGTTCCAAATTTCTGAGGGGAAAGAGCAATACTGAAGATGTCCCAGGCCCCAGCTGAGTTAATCAGTCTCAATACTACATCGTGCTACAGTTCTTTCAATGACATCATTATCATCACAAAACAGGGTAACTGCTGTAATGAAAGGCCAAGAATCACCCCCCACCCCCCCACCCCACCCCCCGTCAAATAAGCAAAGCAGCAGTGTCCAATCTGATTCCCAGGTTAGAGAAGTTGTGCAGTGCCCAACAGGTGCAACCATCCCTAATATGTTATTGTGGTTATCTAAGAATGAAATAAAAATTTTCTTCCAATTTATGTGTATTTTTTTTCAAGTAACTGTTAGGATATAATACTTAATAAAATTATTTGAACCTAACTACTTAATAAATAGAATTACTAAATATTCTTTTTAGCCTAGAGGTGCCATGAAAAAATTACTGAAGACACTAAGGCCACCATGAACAGAGAAAACCGAGAAGTCTCTCCTGAGTAGCTAACATTCTTTTTGCACATTCATCACTCTTCTGAGTGCTTTACACATATTCATTCAATCCCCATATCAACCCTCTGAGACTGGTACCATCCCTGTCCCTATTTCACAGATGAGGAAGTAGTCACACAGTAAGCCTTGCCTGTTTCTAACCACGCACAGGTAGAAGTGATTTCTTCTTCTTCTTTTTTTTTTTTAATTTTTTTTTTTTTTTAATTTTTGGCTGTGTTGGGTCTTTGTTGCTACACGCAGGCTTTCTCTAGTTGCGGCGAGCGGGGGCTACTCTTTGTTGCGGTGCGCGGGCTTCTCACTGTGGTGGCTTCTCTTGTTGCGGAGCATGGGCTCTAAGCACACGGGCTTCAGTAGTTGTGGCATGCGGGCTCAGTAGTTGTGGCTTGCGGGCTCTAGAGCACAGGCTCAGTAGTTGTGGCGCATGGCCTTAGTTGCTCTGCACCACGTGGGCTCTTCCCAGACCAGGGCTCGAAACCGTGTCCCCTGAACTGGCAGACGGATTCTTAACCACTGGACCACCAGGGAAGTCTGAAGTGATTTCTAAATGAAGGCAAGTACAGGTACTAATGCCTCAGTCCCTGCCCTCCAAATACACCCCATGGAACCGAGGTTTCCTAAGGAGAAATGTTTCTCCCACTTCTCAATAGCTGATTCCCTACTGGCTTAAGGATTCAATATGGACCAAGACCTGCACTTATATGTATCAGTTTAAAAAGAGGACATTTTAAGTTACTTTTCCGGCAATGAAACTGAGAGTGGTTAAATCACAAGCACCAGACTTTCACGCTTGATAGAAAATTGCAATGGGCAAATTTAAAAACTTTAACCTACAGGGGGGAAAAAAACAAAACCCAACCAGGTAAAAAGCATTACGGATCTGCTCAGTTATGCTGCCTTTTTCCCCCTTTGAAAATTCATAATGTCGGATCCGGAACCCTAAATATAGAGATTGAGAAAAATTAAAGCAGCACCATCCGATGTGACTGGGTGAGAACAGATCATTCGAATGAACACTGTTGTTTTTCAGATACGACACAATTCCACGTTGATAGTTATGTGCTATCTTAGGTAGGATGCCAACAGCCAATAAAGAAAAGCCACAAATCAGTGGAATTACAATAGCTTTGTCTACTAAATGAGATAGCTGGAAAAGGAACATCTCTTTCCTAACATACCCTTGGATCAGAAACCTCAGTCTTTATTCCAAAGCAGAGAACTGATCCAGTGGTTGAAAAAAAAAAAATCTAAGCTCTAACTTAAATTTAGATCAAATGGATCTGCTGGATTTGTTTCAGTTTCACTGTGCATCTTCCATGATTAGTCAGTTATACTACAGGTATTCACATTGCTATGACCAGGTGATTTATCGCCCAACGTCATCACACCACTAGTACCGCAGACTGCTCGGCGGACATCCCTGTGCATTTCAGACACATCCTCCAGTATTCAGAAGCTTCACCAGGCCTGGGAGCCTAAGCAGACCCTCCACAGAGGCAGTCACTCTGCACCAGAGGCAGTCAGGCAGCAGCTTCGGGAAATTTTAATTACAGACTAAAGGCCATTAATACTTTTAGGTAGCTTCAGAATATTATTAAAAAAATTTAGCAAGGTTTTCAAGGAATGATGTATTCTGTTTACCCCTAATCTCTGGAGACTTTCCACTCTTCTCATGGCCACAAATGAACAGTTCCTAAATTTACCTGAACTGGTAACATTCTACATTCTTCTCAGAAAGGCTGATACACAATTAGCTTTCACTCAAAGTAAAACGTTCTAAATCCTATGAAAAAAACTGAAAACGAGCACAAACTCTGCTATCATTTTACAATGAACAAACACAGACCTCCTCAGGTGCAATGGCTGGAAAAGTATTAAACAGACAGAAAACTAAAATGCTGCATACTAAGGGAGCTATGTACACAACAGCAAAGCCTCCAGATGGATTTTTTTTTTTTAAGGAATTCCTTTTTTTTATTTTTTTTTTTATTTTTGGCTGTGTTAGGTCTTCGTTTCTGTGCGAGGGCTTTTCTCTAGTTGCGGCAAGCGAGAGCCACTCTTCATCGCGGTGCGCGGACCTCTCACTATCGCGGCCTCTCTTGTTGCGGAGCACAGGCTCCAGGCGCGCAGGCTCAGTAGTTGTGGCTCACAGGCCCAGCTGCTCCGCGGCATGTGGGATCCTCCCAGACCAGGGCTCGAACCCGTGTCCCCTGCATTGGCAGGCAGATTCTCAACCACTGCGCCACCAGGGAAGCCCCAGATGGATTTTTTTAAAGCAATTTTCCTACTACCTTTGTCTACATTGCTTACACTAGCAGCTCCCTTCAACACATGTACAGCTGAAAGAATGGAACAAGATAAAGAAAGTATAACGTGAAACCAGGACAGCAAGTGCTTTTACCGCAGCTTCAGTCCCAGACACACCAAAATGAAGTCAGCCTTCCTAAAACTTAAAAAATCTTTAACTTTTAAAGGGATCTTTATTTTTCAAGGTAACTTTCTCTGAAAGTTTACTGAAGCCACTTTCTTTTCTGAGACTCCAATGAATGAATGCTTGTGCCTTTTAAAACAGAGATACCATCAGTACAGACAACAGTTTTAAACACCGGAAAAACCTCCACCAACATAGCTTTTACAATAAATCTGTAGGAAAGGAAACTATCCTTTAGCTGTCTGTCATGCATGCGGGTATGAAACTAAACACTAGACTCATATCTCAAACACTACTAGGATAACGATTTACCTGTTTAGTCAAGGTTGAACCCAACCCAAGGTTGAACTTTCTCTTCAGATATGTATTTACATAACGCCCACAGAAGCACTGCTATGAGATGAGAGCTAAGGGGTATGTATAAGACATAATTAGACTTGCTAATGTCTCTCCGGGCAATAGTGACCCAGCACTCACAGTGTGCAGGGCACGTGGGGAGGAGTCGCCAGGCTCTGGAAGACACGGACACCTAACAGGAGGACCACCCCGAGCCCTGCTCCTCTTCCCTGAGGGTACAGAAAGCACCTGGGAATTAACTGCAGGGCCTCCCGATCAGCTCTACACACACCTGTTCTCTCGACTAAAGGTGTAGTCTTGAGCAAGACTTGCAGCTGTCCTGGTGAAAAGAGAAAACAGCTTCGAACTATGCAAGTGTCCAAATTTAGATGTGACACCGTCCATTTCCCGGAGAAAATTTATCAGCTAAAGATAAAGCAACAGACTTCAACTTTAAACATACAATTTCTCAGGGATCCGACAAGAGAAAGCATACAAAGAGAATATCCATTAATCAAAAAAAAAAGAAAAAGAAAGAGAGAGAAAGAAACAAGAGAGGGCTCAAGACCTACAGAACCATCTACTAAGGCTTAAGTGCCTGCCCGGATGTTGCTGTAGAAAGAGTGCTTCTTTTCAAAGTGTGGAAGACCATCTGAAAAAATTAACTGAAGGTAAGAACACTGTCAAAGGTCAAAAATCCTAACAGTCTGAAACAACTGTCTGCAAGTCATCAAAATGTCAGCCAACATTTCAACACTTTCCATAAGCTCAGTGTTTTTCAAAGTATTTAATTACTAAGTTATGGCTGTAAAAATCAGAGGAAAATTTTCTGTAACAGAAAAACAATTCCTTTGTGGATGCGTAAATGTGGCGTCAAAAAAAAAAACAACCCGACACTCAAAATGAAGAGGCACCAGTCCAGTGGTCCAGAGCGTGGATGAGCTCACCGAACCTTTGCAGCTTCATCTGAGAAATGGGTTTCTGCTCTGTGCCAGCGTCTCGGAAGTGCCTGAGCGGCCTGCGGGGAAGAGCCCTGGGTCGCGGTCCCGGCCCGGCAGAGCCGCTGTGCCCAGGCAAGTGCAGCTGGGCACGGCCGACGGGTCCCCTGCGTCTTACACTACTTAACACGTTACTTAAGTACAAACCCCCATCTCCTAACAAACACGACAACCGCACGCAAACTTCGTCCACGCTCGCAACCGAGAGCCGGGAGACCCTCTGCGGGATCGGAGGGAACAGTGCGCCTGGAGGAGACCGTCCCCGCCGGGAAGGACCGGCCCGCGCGGGGCGAGCTGCCGAGCCTGCGGCCGGACGGGGCGCACAGCGGGGCCCCCTCGGGGCGCGCCCTCCGTCCTGGGCGCCCCGCGCCCCGAGCGCTGTCCAACTGCAGCCGGACAACCGGAAGAGCGTCCCCGAGGAGGTCAGAGGTCGCCTCCAGGAGTGAGAGATATGAGGTCGGCCCCGGGGAGGTCGGAGGTCGCCCGCGGGGTCAGTGCCCCGCCGCAGCCGCCGCCCCGGCCACACCTCCATTCCAGGAAGCGGCCCGGCCGAGAGGGCGGGGGCCGGGCCGCGGGGGCCGAGGGGCCGGCGACCGGGGCCGGGCTGCAAGCCGCGGCTGCCGCCCCCTCCCGCGCCGCCGGGCACTTACAGGTGACGATGGGCTTGTTCTCCATGGTGTAGATCACCGGCGGCACCGGCTCCTCAGGGGCGTCCATGGGCGTCCGGCGTCACCGGCCCGGCCTCCTGCGCCCCATGGGCAGCCCGAGGCCGCGCCGGGCCAGCCCGAGCCTAAGCGGCGCCGCAACCGCGACAGCGACGCCCGCCCGGCCGCGCGAGGTAGCTCCCGAACCGGCCGCCCGCCGTCGCCGCCCGCCGGCCGCATCCGCTTCCGGTGCCGGCGCGCGGTGGTACCGCTTCCGGGGCGCGCGCCTTAAAGGGGAGGCCTTTCCGCCGCGCGGACGCGGTCCTCCGACTGAAAGGCGGTCCGGGCTGCGCGAGTGTCGGCGGAGGTATCCTCCACGCCTCGGGCCCGAAGTCCGCGCGGGCCGGACGTGGGCGGCTGTGGGTGCCGCGTGGGACCCGTACCGTAGGGACTGGACGGCCGGGAGCCGCCCCCCAAGCCGGCGCCCTCGGGCGGACGGGGCTGGCGTGGGGAGGGCAGCCGGGACTCGCCGCGGGGCGCCCACAAGCATCTCCCGCAGGAGTGCCCGACGTCGAGGACGGCCCCGGGGGTCGCTGACCCGGGGTCCGTGGAACCACCTGGGGGTCGCAGACAGCCGCGTGCGGACACGGGGATCACCCGGGGGGTCTCAGACACCCGGACACGGGGACCACCTGGGGGTCGCTGACACCGACACATGGACCCCGGGAGTCACCGACATCAGCAAGTGGACACGAGCGTGTCCATTTCTCACCTGTGTGGGACTGCCGCCCATAGCCGAGCATTGTTATTTCTACCAGAGGCCTGATGCCTCGGGGGAATCAGGACACCGGGTTAATTCCCACCACTGAGCCGAATGGCAGTTACCCCTTGCAACACTCTTGGTCTTGTGTTTCTCGTTACATTGGTTTTATGAAGTAATATTGCTGCCATGAAGTAGAACAACATTATATACCTTCTCAGTACAACCTAGACTCTCCAGCACCCCGGTCCTCCTCAAGGCGCCCCTGGGAGGCCGACTCCCACAGACTCTGCCCCGCGGTTGGAAGCAGCCACCTTTCTCTGCATTCCCACTAGTTTCCTGTCTCCGTGACACTGTAAAATTCTTGAACTAGGGGCTGCCTTTTACTTGTGTCCCCACCCCCAATACCCAGCCACACAGGGCCTTCCACGGAGTAGGCACCTTCTGGGAATGCCACAAAATAAAACCTTACTTTAACTGCATGTACATTTCTTATGCAAGGAAAATAGGTTTGGGGTAACTTTTGCAAATGAAATAAGGTAAATGTATGTGAAACAGTTTGAGTGTGAACACAGCTGCTAAATGTGCGTGCACAGGGCAGCGCTGTGCTTTGAGGCTGGGTGAGCAGGCAGAGGTCGGGGTCTAGGACAGCTGGAGCCGGTGAGGCAGGGCAGCGGAGAAGAAGGAGGTAAGGATGGGAGCCAGAAGTCCGCGTGGGGTCAGTGTAAGTGCTCAGCCTCAGCTGTGCTCAGCACTCACTGGCTGAGGTTCCACAGGGCTTACCAGGAAGACAGTGAGAAGAGGGCAGAAATCCACAAATTTGATGGAAAGCATTGAATTCTTGACTTACAGATCGAGAAACTCAGGAAAACCTCAGTAGAATACCTACAAAGAGGGACTTCCCTGGCAGTCCAGTGGTTAAGACTTCACGCTCCCAATGCAGGGGGCACGGGTTCAATCCCTGGTGAGGGAACTAGATCCCGCATGCCACGCGGTGAGGCCAAAATAAAAAGATAATAAAAGGTAAAAGAGAGAGAGGACCACCACGAATGGCCAGTTATCACATGAAAAGATGCTCAGCATCCATTAGATACCCGGGAAACGCAAATTAAAGTGACAACGACATATCACTTCACGTCTACTCAAATAACAAAAATAAAATATGAAACAGAAGATACCAAATGTAGACTCCAAGGCCAGGTCTCCACATCTTTAGTCTATTCTAACAGGGAACTAAGTCCAGAGAGACTCTGAGAAGACAGACACTAACAATTCTTCCTTCACGGCAATGCTGTGGCCTGGCCCCACTGGCCAACTCTTGTTTGGAAGAATTTTCTTTCTGGATGGAGGAAAGGGGAGGTCAAAGCTCTTCCACTCTGTACCAGGCAACGCTCCGGCTCAAAGGCAGTAAGGGGACTCCTGGGCTATTTTTTCCCCGAGCAGACCTATCAGAGATTTTTTTTTTTTCACATGGGAATTTAGAAAATGCTTGAATTCAGCACACATATTGGTTTAGCAATTCCTTTCAATATTGGTGAAAATGATGCTATTTCTATTAATCGATGTCCATTCTTCTTTCTTTCAGATCCTTTTCTGCTGAGACAACATTTGTTTTTTTAAAGGTTGCTGGAACTTGAGCCCAAATGGTCTTTCCTGGTAGCCCATTACATTGTCTTCAGGCTGCAGAGAGCCTGTTCAATTATGTATTGGGATATTGCAGATGCTTTGTCTAAGGGGAGGCCCCCCTGGGCTTGCTCTGCCCCACTGCTCAGGCCCTCTCCACAGAGGGCTGTGCTAAAACTGAAAGTAAGCCAGCACATGTTCACAGCGGGTTTATTACTGGTAGCTGAAACTGGAAACCACCCAGGTGTCCTTTGACGGGTGACTGGTTAAACGATGTGTGGTCCATCGGCACTGTGAAAGACCACGCGGCAACAAAAAAGACTGAACTATTGATACACACAACCACTTGGATGGATCTTGACAGAATTATGCTGAATGAAAAAACTCTAGGACTTCCCTAGTGGCGCAGTGGTTAAGAATCCACCTGCCAATGCAGGGGACATGAGTTCGATCCCTGGTCTGGGAAGATCCCACATGCTGTGGAGCAACTAAGCCTGTGAGCCACAACTACTTACCCGCATGCCACAACTACTGAGCCTGCGTGCTGCAACTACGAAGCCTGCGCACCTAGAGCCCGTGCTCTGCAACAAGAGAAGCCACTGCAATGAGAAGCCCGTGCACCACAACAAAGAGTAGCCCCTGCTCACCGCAACTAGAGAAAGCCTGCGCGCAGCAACGAAGACCCAACGCAGCCAAAAAATTTTTTAAAAGAAGAAAAAAGAGAGAAAAAACTGTAACCCCCAAAGGTTATATATTATATGATTCCCTTTATGGAACAGCCTTGAAATGACAAAATTATAGATGTGGAGAACAGTTTATTGGTTGCCAAGGGTTAAGGGGCGTGTGGGGGTAACGAGGGAGTGGATGTGGCTGTAAAAGGGCAGCAGGAGGGACCTTGTGCGCCTGGAATGTTGTTAGTCTGGACGGCACCAGCGTCGGCATCCGGCTGTGATATTGTGCTAGAGTTTTACAAGACGCTGCCTCTGGGGGAAACTGGGTAAATGTTACCAAGTCCAAGCTCGTACTGCTTGCCGCACACAGGCCAATCAATCGAGAGATGAGGTGTTGGGGCAGGAAGAGCGACTTTATTGGGAAAGCCATCAGACAGAGGAGAGGGTGGACTCGTGTCCCAAAGAACCGTCTTGCCCGGGTTTGGATGCTAGTTTATCTTATAGAGCAAAGAGGGGGAGGTGAGGAGGTAAAGTTATAAAGGCCGAAAGTTGTGGCAAATATTTCCTGGTTCCAGCCAGACTCCCGGAGGGGATGTGTCAATTTCTGCTTCCCTGCAGCCATTTACCAGGTGGGCCTGGTCAGGGTGTTTCTGGTGAACTGAAGAAAAGGTATTTTAGCTTAAGCTCACGCATGGGAGGCAGGGTTCCCAGAGAATGGCCATTATGTTTACCTTAAGTTATAGGCAACATCCCTTTACTGATTAACTTGTAGCAAAAGCAATAGAACATAAAGATTAAAGTGAAAGAAAGATCCAGTATGAAGTCAGATTTGTTTTTCCCTATTACATAAAGGGTGCATGGGAGCTCTACATACACCTGCGCATGAATCTACATGGTCTCAAAATAGAAGTTTGATAAACTCAACTGACTTTCAAGATGTAACACACGAGTTTCCAAAGAATCCACCAGGTGAACTGTGTATTGCTTTTACCATTCCACACAGATGCCAGCTCCTCTAACTGCACCTCCTTCACTCACCAGATGTTCAGGAACATCGCCACGGGCAGCGCTCGGCAGGGCAAGGCAGAGTGGTCCTGACCCTCTGGGGCAGGTGTTTCCTTACATTTAACCAAGCCTTCCCTAAATGGTAGCCTCAGGGGAGCAAATAGTCCACAAAAGGGAAATAAGAGTAGTGATAATTATGTGGAGAAATAATCTCCCTCATGAGTCATAGAGGAAATGCCATATAAACTTTTTTTCTACTAAATTAATAAAAACTTGGTTGGGGGTGGGGGGAGGCTGAGGAAGGTGAGGGTGTGGGAAAGAAAGCAGCCTAGCACACCTGGACAGCGGTTTCTCTGCCTCGGTGGATTCTCTGAGATGCCACCTTTTCAAACAGCAGTAGCACCCTTTCATCCTCTGACCCAACAATTCCATTTCTAGATCTCTTTAAGGAAACAGTCTCTCCCAAACTTTTATGGATAAAAACACACGTGGCAGCGTTGTTGGCAGTAGCCAAACATTGAAAACAATGAAAATAAATAAAAATGACTGTGTTACATAAATTATGCTGTGTTTATTTGATGAACGATTATGTCACCATCAAAATAGTGTTTAGAAGGTGTTTATGATAGTCTGGAAAATCGTATAATGTTGACTGTTAAAGTGGATCCCTGGATCATAAAACTTTCTCCCTTGCCATGACGATGATTGCTACTAGCACTGTATTTCCCCTCCTTATTGGCGTGGTACCTTTGATGACGTATGCTGAAAGTCCGAGGAATCCGCCACTCCCCAGCTGGAAGAGTCGTGGAGGGATAGAATTGAACAGGTTGAAACTGAGGCTTTAGCAACAGAGAAACCAACAGTCAGCGCCTGCCTGTTATCTTATCTGAAACCTGGATATCTTTAAGGCCTTTGGACCTTTTTAAAGTCTCTGGAGCATTTTAAAAGGAATAAACATTGGCTTTTAAAAAGCTTAAAAAAAAAAGTCTTTAACAAACATGAAAGTGTGATATGATCACCACTACATACAAGTAAAAAAAAAAAAAAAAGAAAAACTATTTCAAAAGAGATTGGACGGAAATGCATCAAACTGCCTTGCCCTGGCAGTGACTTCCTCGCCCTTTTTCCACCTTATCTGCATTTCCACTTGTCTGTAAGGAGCCCAACTGTGTACAAAAAAGAACAGAGCCGCACTGCACCGTTGGTTAGGTAGCTGATTCTGAGCAGGATACTTGGATTCCAAATCATTCTTCCCTTTTCCTGAGCCTCAATTTTCTCAGCTGAATGCAGGGACCGTGATAGAATTTTCCCCTCCAAAACGTGTGCTATGCACTTAATTCCCTCAAAATCCTTGAGACAGGTATTCCTATCTCCATTTCACAGATGGGGAAGTGGAGGAACAGACAGAGGAAGTGCTCGCCCGGTGGCAGCTCAGAGAACAGCCCCCGGTGCTGGGCCTCTCCGGGAACACGGTGAGTGGCGCTCGGGAGCTCCCGGAAGCCACAGCTCCGGGAGGTGGTGCCTCACCTCATCCCATTTTATACACGAGGAACCCGGGGCACAGCGGGTTAAAGGGCAGAGCTGGGGGACAAACCAGGCGGAAGCCTCAGCCCACCTGCCCTCCTCTTAGTCTCAATAATGGGCTCAGTTCACTGTTCAGTTACTGGCTTTGTGCATTACTTTCCACATTTGTTTGTATAGACACAGTATCCTCTTCCCAGGTTTTATTCTGCATAATGTGACTTAAATAATTAGCGGTAATGAAATCCAACCTGGCACTGTGGGTGGCATTTCCGGACATTCTGTTCAATGCTCCTATTTTTAGCTCAGTTGCTTCTTTCTTGGCTTTCTGACGGCCTGGATTCTCGCCCTCTCCTTTCAAGCTGAGGTTATCCCCCAAGAGGCCTTTCCGTGCCCAAACCTCCTGTCCCTCACCTGGGCCCCTGCCGGACGTGGACGGGAGGCAGGGGCGGGAACCACCACTGTGCGGGAGGTCCCCACACGTCCTCCCTCCACCTGCTCGGGCTGTTCTCCAGCCCAGGGGGCTGCCCTCTTCCCCGGTGGCAGAAGCCCGCTGTGGGAGCAGGGCTAGTGGCTCTTGTGCCAGCTCCTGGCACACCTAATATTGGGGGCCGGGGGCAGAAGAGAGTGGTGGGCGGGAAGGCTGAGCCACCCAGAATGCCAGCCTCCAAAGGCACCAAGCTCCATGGGCATAAGCAGGAAGGGTGAGGTCAGCTAACCCAGATCTCCGGGTGTGTCTCTTCCCCCGTAATCGTCCGGTCACAGTGGCCTGCGTGGTGACTCAGACTCCAGCAGATGCGTAGGGTGCCCCAGGCCCCATGTCCGCAGCTCGCTCTGATTCAACTGCAGCTGGGCGGCCCTGGCACGGGTAGGGTCCCCGCTCCAGGACCCGCTGGGGCCTCCGGAGCTGGCTGAGCAGGAAGTGGTGGGAAACTGACACCACCAGGCCCTCCCTCAGTGAGTTGGGGGATCAATGTGCAAACCTCACAGTGTGGGGTGCACAGCTCCCGAGTGGGCCCGGCGGCGGGTCGAGCCCACGGAGACAGCCAACTCAAAGACAGTCACTGTCACGCGCCTGGTCCTTGCCCCCCTCCCCCTCCCCCATGCTCTTCCTCCTCTTTCTGGGGCCACCGACAAAGAAAACCCACCTGCGCCAAGTCTGGCTCACACCCGACCTAAGACGCAGCCTGTTCCGTGTCGTGAAGGAGGCATGCTGCCCTAAAGTCTGAAATAGACGCATCCATGGCCTGGTCACTGAAAAGCAGTGATTCGTTGATTACCTAAATACTACATGTTTAGTGCACTGACCAGGAACTTGGCTGGCTCAGAAAAATCACACGTAATAAATGCTTTGTATTTTTATTTAAAAAAAATTTTTTTTTGGCCTTGCCACGCAGCTTGTGGGATCTTAGTTCCCTGACCAGGGATCGAACCCATGCCCGCAGCAGTGGAAGCATGGAGTCCTAACCACTGGACCACCAGGGAAGTCCCCAAATGCTTTGTTTTGAACATCAAGAGTTCTTAATAAATAGAAAACCCTTTTTTCCCTTGAATCCTTTAATGAATGTGGAAGCAATATTTGAGGAACACGGCCCTGAAGGAGGCCTGGCAGTTGGCATGGCCTTGCCACCCTCATACCTCTGCCAGCTGTCCCTGACCGGACAGGCCAGGAGCTCCAGAACAAAGGTGACAGAAGGCGACAGAGCTGGGCCCACACAGTGTCGGTGGTGAGCTTGCCAGTGTCTGTCTGCCCTGCTCTTGCCGCAGCTGGCACAGAGGCCCCAGGTAGGTTTTCTGAGTGAGGGCCTCGCTGTTGTCTCTGGGGTCCTTGCTGCTGTCTGGGCCCCAGGGCTGCTTCCCCAGGCCCAGCAGCCACTTCTGACCCCGGCTCCTCCTCGCCCCTGCCCTTCCTTTGCAGAGATTTCTACAGACCCAGGCAGCCAGATAAGATGGCGTGGGGGAAGGAAGATACGTTGTCCTCCCAGAAACCTCAGACAGAGCATGTTCTTTCTTCAAGGCTACTACATGGAGGAAAGGAGTAGACCGTTGTTTAAGATACAACCTCAGGGACTTCCCTGGCTGTCCAGTGGTTAAGACTCCACGCTTCCACTCCAGGGGGCACGGGTTCCATCCCTGGTCAGGGAACTAAGATCCCACATGCCGCGGCATGGCGAAAAAAAACCCCAAAAAAGATACATCCTCATGTCAGGAGACACAGAGAAAGGCTGGCTCTGTTGGTAAGAGGGACGTTGACTCTGCCTCTTAGTCCGTGGCAGAACCAGTGCAAAAGCAACCATATTCACAGCCCAACAAGATGATCAGAAAGGTGGACGTGAGGGAGGCATTTCCAGCATAGCTAAGGGACAGGCACCACCTCTCCACCTGGCCCTGGAACATTCACAAATGCCGACCGTACACTTAGCCACAGAGGAAACCTCAGTAACTTTCCAAACGGTAGGAAAATACAAGATTTTCTGATCATAATGCAATAATACCAGAAATTGATAACAAAATAAGGAAACAGAAAAGGCATCCTACTTGGAAATCTACAAATTTTTTCCTAAACAACTTGGGTCAAAGGGCAAATATAAAGCCAACTGCACAATTCCTAAAAATCAAAGATAATGAAAGCACTACATGTTAGGACCTGTGAGCAGTGCTTCATGGAAAACACATCGCCTTAAATTCAAATATATCAATTTTTAAAAGAGGAAGAATGAAAACAAATGAATTCATCACTGAATTAAAAGATTAGAAAATGAAAAACAAAAATAACTGATAGGAGAGAAGGAAGGAGTTACCAAAGAAGATATACAGATTGCCAACAAACAGATGAAAGGATGCTCAGCATCACTAATCATTAGAGAAATGCAAATCAAAACTACAATGAGGTATCAGCTCACACCGGTCAGAATGGCCATCATCAAAAAATCTACAAACAGTAAATGCTGGAGAGTGTGTGGAGAAAAAGGAACCCTCTTGCACTGTTGGTGGGAATGTAAATTGATACAGCTGCTATGGTGAACAGTATGGAGGTTCCTTAAAAAACTAAAAATAGAACTACCATATGACCCAGCAATCCCACTACTGGGCATATACCCTGAGAAAACCATAGTTCAAAAAGAGTCATGTACCACAATGTTCATTGCAGCACTATTTACAATAGCCTGGACATGGAAGCAACCTAAGTGTCCATTGACAGATGAATGGGGTAAAGAAGATGTAGCACATACATACAATGGAATATTACTCAGCCATAGAAAAGAACTAAAATGAGTTATTTGTAGTGAGGTGGATGGACCTAGAGTCCGTCATACAGAGCAAAGTAAGTCAGAAAGAGAAAAATACTGTATGCTAACACATATATATGGAATCTAAAAAAATGGTCCTGATGAACCTAGGGGCAGGACAGGAATAAAGATGCTGATGTGGAGAATGGACTTGAGGACACGGGGAGGGGGAAGGGGAAGCTGGGACGAAGTGAGAGAGTAGCATTGACATATATACACTACCAAATGTAAAATAGATAGCTAGTGGGAAGCAGCTGCATCTCACAGGGAGATCAGCTCGGTGCTTTGTGACCATCTAGAGGGGTGGGATAAGGAGGGTGGGAGGGAGACGCAAGAGGGAGGGGATATGGGGATATATGTATACATATAGCTGATTCACTTTGTTATACAGCAGAAACTAACACACCATTGTAAAGCAGTTAGACTCCAATAAAGATGTTTAAAAAAAAAAGGGAAGGAGTTAATAAAGACAAAAGAGGTGATAAAATAGAAAGCTGTAGAAAGAAATAATGTGGCACTTTGGAAAAAATAAGCAAGTGACTAGCTAATTGGGTGAAGGAAAAGGGGAGAGAAAGTACAAATACACAAAATAAAAATGACAAGGTGAGAAATAACCACAGAGACAAAAACATGTCTTTAATTTAAATGACTAATTTGTACTAATTAATTTAAGCAACTATTTGTTTAAAATAAAATTTAAACCAAGATGAAATTTAATTTTCTAGGAAAAAATTGACTCATAAACATAGGAAGACCAAACAGATAATTTCCAAATAAGAAATAGAAAAAGTAGTTTAAGACCCACCCCAAAATCCCACCCAATCAGACAGTTTACCAGGGAAAGTCTACCCATCTTTAAACTACTCCATAACGTAGACAAAGAAGGAAAACTTGCAACTTTTTTTAACTGAAGAAGTATACTATTGATGCCAAAACCTGATGAAGACTGCAAACAAAGAGAAATCTAGAAATCAGTGTAACTTACAAATATCAATGCTAAACGCTTAAATAAAATATTAGCAAATAGGATCCATCAACTCTCTTTTTTAAAATTAATTTATTTATGCCTGCGTTGGGTCTTCGTTGCTGCGTGTGGGCTTTCTCTAGTTGGGGCTAGCGGGGGCCACTCTTCATTGCAGTGTGCGGGCTTCTCATTGTGGTGGCTTCTCTTGTTGCGGAGCACAGGCTCTAGGTGCGCAGGCTTCAGTAGTTGTGGCACGCAGGCTCAGTAGTTGTGGCGCACGGGCTTCAGTAGTTGTGGCACGCAGGCTCAGTAGTTGTGGCTCGCAGGCTCTAGAGCGCAGGCTCAGTAGTTGTGGCGCACAGGCTTAGTTGCTCCGCGGCACGTGGGATCCTCCCCGACCAGTGTTCGAACCTGTGTCCCCTGCATTGGCAGGCACTCGTAACCACTCTGCCACCAGGGAAGTCCGATCCATCAACTCTTAAAAAATAATCTATTACCAAGTAGAGTTCGAAGCAAAAGTGAAAAGGCAAGTTAATATTAGAAAATTTATTCATATAATCCATCATATTAATAGATTTCAGGATAAAACCCTTATGATTATCTCTATTAATTCAGAAAAAGCATTTCCCAAATTCATCATTCTTGAATTTAAAAAAAAAAATGCTTCATAAGATAGGAATTGATAGATTCTTCCTTAACTTAGCAACATGTATAACATTATACTCATATAAATACCAGCCCCAAACTCAGCACTGTACGTAATGAGGAGACTCTGGACTTATTCCCATTGAAGTCAGAAACAAGACAGGAATCCCCAATACCATTACCCCTGTGTAACACTGAACTAGATACCCATCATCAGCGCCATCAGGCAAGAGAAAGAAATTAGAGGCATAAAAACGATCACTATTTTGGAAATCAGATTCAATAAAGAATCCATTTTAAATGAGCACGAATAATAAGAGAGTTTAGCAGATTTCTTTTAAAATTAAAATAAGGGCTTCCCTGGTGGTGCAGTGGTTAAGAGTCCACCTGCCAATGCAGGGGACATGAGTTCGAGCCCGGGTCCGGGAAGATCCCACATGCCGCAGAATGGCTAAACCTGTGCTCCACAACTACTGAGCCTGCACTCTAGAGCCTGCAAGCCACAACTACTGAGCCCACGTGCCACAACTACTGAAGCCCGCGCACCTAGAGCCCGCGCACAGCAACGAAGACCCAACGCAGACAAAAGAATAAAATAAAATAAACTGGAGCAAGTTAAAAAAAAAAGCCCCCCCAAAATAAATTAAAATATATTAAAATTAATAATATATTAAAATTAATTAATATTGTGTTAATATACAGTAGACTTCATATATGTCTATAGTGATCGGCAGATTGTGTATGTGTGTGTGTGTGTGTGTGTGTGTACCGTATAGAAGATATGGGAGAGAGAACCTCACAATAGCAACAACAACAAAAAAGTTAAAGTATCTGTGAATACCTGTAACAAGGAATGTGTGAAATATGTATGAGAAAAACCTTCAAATACCCCAAAGTTGACTTGCATGCTCTTGGCTGGGACAACTCAACATCGTGGATATGCCAATTCTCCCTAAATTGACGTCTAAATTTAATGCAAGCCTTATAATTAAAAGTACCAACAAGCTTGTTTCTCTGCTTCTAGAAAAGCTGATTTCAAAAAAATGATATGAAAACTAAACAAAAGAGGAGAGCCAGGAAAACCCTGTAAAGAAGAGTAATGAGCAAACCCTAAAGCACCCTTGTAAAGCATTCCACGAAGCCTTAATAACTAAAACGAGTGCAAGGGACTATGTGCTACCCACAGAGCAGTGGAACAAAATTAGAAAGTCGGAAATAGACCCAAATACATATGGGGATTTAGTATGTGATAAAGTTGGAATTTCAAATCAAAAGGTAAAAAAATGGACTTAAATGAAAATCATTTGGAAGTATAAGGAGAGACTGAGAGGCACTGAATAAAGAAGTATAGATTGTACTTCTGTTCTTTTTATAACTATTTTCAGCAATGGGGCCGAATTAGTGCAACAACACAAGCAAGAAGACTTTCCTGTTCATTTATCTGCCTGCTGCCCTGTGGCCACCACACCACCCAGGCTGATTCTGTGTCTCAGAGTGATTCTCACTGAGTGCAGTGATTTTTAAAAATACCATCTATTAGCAGTTACTGGGTGCTAAGGGATTTACATACATGTATCTAATTGAATCCCAACCACTGATAAAATAGCTCTTACCTCCATTGTATCATTTTGGATCTATTTATCAAATGGAATCAATACCAATCTTATAGAGCTTCTGGGAGGCTTATCAGATATTTGAAAAAGAGTCATCAAATAGACAGACATTTAATACATTATGTTGGGACAACTAAGTACCCAAGTAGAAAAAGATCAGATTAAATCCTCACCTCAGGGAGATCAAAAATTTACATGTAGAAGGGACTTCCTTGGTGGTGCAATGGTTAAGAATCTGCCAGGGATTCCATTTGATCCCTGGTCCAGGAAGATCCCACATGCCATGGAGCAACTAAGCCCGCGTGCCACAACCACTGAGCCTGTGCTCTAGGGCCCGTGAGCCACAACTACTGAGCCCGTGTGCCACAACTACTGAGCCCGTGTGCCACAACTGCTGAAGCCTGCCTGCCTAGAGCCCGTGCTCCACAACAAGAGAAGCCACTGCAATGAGAAGCCCATGCACCGCAACAAAGAGGAGCCCCCGCTCGCCACAACTAGAGAAAACCTGTGTGCAACAACAAAGAACAAATGCAGCCAAAAATGAATGAATGAATTTTTTAAAATGTACATGTAGAAAGTGAAACCACGAAATCATTAGAAGAAAACACAACAAATTTCTTTATGACCCTGGAGTGAAGAAGGCCTTTCTAATAGGTGTCAAAATCCAGAGACCAAAAAATAAAAGATTGATGAATTTGGGTAATAATAAAAACATATGCCTGGGAAAAAATATCATAAGCAAAGTCAAAAGATAAAAGACAAGCTGGAAAAAAAATGGTAACGTATATCATAAAGGGCTAATCTTCCTAATATATAATATATAAAGAGCTCCTACAAATCAAGAAGAAAAAGAATAACCCAATAAAAAGAGGTGAAGACATGAATCACCCCCATGCCAGTTTGTAAGAAGTAGGTCCTCAGGTTACCCATAGCTTTTGCCCAACTTGGCCACCAATTGAAAGTTTCCGTGACCCCCTCCTGGGTCCAAATAATTTGCTAGAGTGGCTCACAGAACTCAGGGAAACACTTATTTTCATTTACCAGTTTATTAAAGGATACGATAAAGGACACAGATGAAAACCCAGATGAAGAGATACACAGGGCGAGGTCTGGGAGGGTCCTGAGTGCAGGGGCTTCTGTCCCCGGGGAGTTGGGGTGCATTACTCTCCAATTATGTGGATGTGTCCACCAAATTGGAAGCTCTCCAAACCCACACTAGTGGGATTTTAGGAGCCTTCCTCACATCGGTGTAACCGATTACTAACTCCATTTCCAGCCCCCTCCTTCCTCAAGAGGATGGGAGGCAGGGCTGAAAATTCCAAGGTCCTCATCCTGGCTTGGTCTTTCTGATGACCTGCCCCCACCCAGGAGCCACCCAGAGTCACCTCATTAGGACAAAAGATGTTCCTGTTGCTCTTGTCACTGGGGAATTGACAAGGGTTTCAGGAGCTCTGTTCCATGAACCCAGGACAGAGCTCAATATAAATTTTCTGTTATCTCACACCCATCAAACTGGCAAAAATCCAGTCTGACAACACACTGAATGGGTGACAGGGTGGGAAACTGGCCTCACATGCAATGCTGGTGGAAGGGGGAAATGCCGCCACTTCCATGGGTGTGGACTGGCGTGTCCATCAAAATGGCAGGGCCTTTAGCACCACTGGATCCTACCGCCAGCTGCTCGGAGGAGGTGTGGCCGCCGGGCCTGCCTGTCAGGGAGTAGGGGCAGGAGACACGGGCAGACAGGCCCTGGGAGACTGGGACCTCTCCATGCGTGCTGGGTTATAGGGCGAGTGCATTAACTACTCAGAAAAAGTGGATCGACTGTATTTAACCTTTCCTCTCATTTAAGAACCCTCCTCAAGGGCTTCCCTAGTGGCGCAGTCGTTGAGAATCCGCCTGCCAATGCAGGGGACACGGGTTCAAGCCCTGGTCTGGGAAGATCCCACATGCCTCGGAGCAATTAGGCCCGTGAGCCACAATTACTGAGCCTGCGCGTCTGGAGCCTGTGCTCCGCAACAAGAGAGGCCGCGACAGTGAGAGGCCCGCGCACCGCGATGAAGAGTGGCCCCCGCTCGCCGCAGCTAGAGAAAGCCCTCGCACAGAAACGAAGACCCAACACAGCCATAAATAAATAAATAAATAAATAAAATTAAAAAAAAAAAAAAAAAAGAACCCTCCTCGAAATGGAGTGATTTTTCTCATCTGAACTTTACACGCAGACAGACATCCCACTCAATAAAACTGGGTGGGTTTGAGGTTCTTTATAATAAAGCGATGTCTTAAGGACTGTCTTTAAAAGCAGGCAGGCCCCTTCCTCAGAGGCGCAGCCCTTGTGTCCCTGGCAGAGGATGTATGGTAACCACGGCAACTGCTGCACCCAGCCTTTCGCAGGCAGCTGTCACTTCCTGCTGTCACTCACTGGAGGGTCCTGGCCCCACGGGCCCCTCACTTCCCAAATTCCTCGCCAGCCAGTTTGCTCAGGACTCACTTCCACCAGTGGAGGTTCAGCCTAGGGGGCTTTGGGCTCTTAAGACTCCCTCCAGGCAGCCCTCCTGAGAACACAGGTGCTGGGAGGCCGTGCCCGTTGGGGAGATGGTCGCCTGACACCCCACAGCCTGTCATGGCCTCTGCCGTGGACGCTGCCAGGCCACGCGTGCACGTGTCCAGCTACCCTCCAGCCTGGGTTGGCTGCACAGACAACGCGCTGGCCCTGACCTTGTCAAGCTGCAGAGCAGGTCAGCACGGACCTGGATCTGTTCTCATTGCAGGCAAATGACTCACTCCTTGTTTAGGCCACCGTTAGGGTTCCTATCACTTGCAGCTAACGCCACGAGAGCGGGCTGTGCTCTGTGATGACTAAGTACTCAGACAAAGCGCCACCTGCTGGGCTTGGGCGCAGAGCGTGGCCGCTGGGGCCCCGAGGTGACGGCACGGTGCTCTGGGCTGCGCTGGTCACTGCAAAGTCCTGCAAGAGAAGGCTGGACTCAGACCAGAGGGGCCGCTGTGAAAGCAGAGACGCACAGAGGCGGCTCCCACCCGAGAGGAGCCTCCGTCCCCGCCCGGGAGCTGCGACCCCCGTCCACACGCTGTCCCGTACCCTGGCGCCTCGCAGGATCGCCAGAGCCAGATCCTGCAGCCTAAGCTGAGGCTGGGACTCGCTGGGAGCCGCAGGGGGCGGGGATGGGAAACGGTGCGTGTGGTGCTCTTGGTGCACTTGGGTGGGAAACGGGCCAAACAGCAGCCTCAGCCCTGGCAGCCTGGCGTCCGTCTCGGTGCCGTGTACCCGTGCAGACCCGAAAACCCGCTCACTCGGCAGACACCCCCGAGATGAGAGAAGCCGGTGACAAAGCTCAGGGCGGCAGCATTTGCCCCGAGGGGGGCGAAGGGAAGGTGGGCAGGAGGTGGAGCAGATGCTGATTCCAGGGCCCTCGGGAGAGACCTCAGGGATCGATCCTCCCAACACCACCCAGCACCTGGCCGGAGCCGAGGTCATGCGTTTTTAAGTGGCCATTAGTCTGGGCCACCCCCTAAGTGGGTTGTGTGGCCACGGACGCGCCAGCTGGGTGCCAGGAAGGCCCTGGGTGGCTGCAGGACGTGGTTACCCCTCCAGAAACAGGCCACTGTGTTTATTATCTTCGCTCTGTCTGTGTCCCCAGATGACTTCTCAATCTTTGCTGGAAAATCAGGCTGTGAGTGAGAGGAACGCTGCGCCCGGGACACAGTCGAGTCCCCCGGTGAATCTAACCTCGGTTCCTGAGCTAACCAGTCTCAGCCCCTGTACGTCTGTGAATTCTGAACTCGGCAGTTTTAAAGTAAATGAAACCACCTGTTGCTCACTGTTGGGGGTCCTCGGGTTCCCCTTATCTGAACACAGTGTTAGTCATGAGATGTCTCCCTGGTTTAAATGACGATGGTCCCGGCCGCTTCTGGTTTCAGGCAGCGCACTGGCCGGGCCCTCAGCGGGGTTCTCGGGTTCTGTCCCTGGACAGTCAGTCACCCCACTTGTAATTGGCCTGTCCAGAAAATCGGGCCCAGGTGACCGACTGCCCGTGACCGGGGCGTTTGTTCCCGAGGATGTGGGACTTTCAGGGCTAGAACCAGGACAGTCTCAGGGACACTGGGATGGTTGGTCACCTGAATCACGAGAGAGGCACAGCAGCAAGGCGATCTAGCCATGCGACTCTGACGGGTCTCCCGTGCTGAGGACAAGGCATGGGGTGGGAATGGGACCCCGAGACTCAGGAGGGAAAAGCTCACCCAGTCGTGAACTCCAAGTTGCCCCGAGCTCTGGGCCGGCAAAGCAGCCTCCGTCTCCCTTATGCGGGAGAGCATTCCCCCTTCCCTGGAGACCTGCAGGGGCCTCCCCTGAGTCAGGCGTCCCCCAGCTGCCAACAGTCCTTGATTCCAGAACAGCCACAAGGGCCAGGCCTGAGCCTAGCCTGAGCGGGGGAACGCGGGCTCTGCTCGCTTCGCTGCAGCGTCTGGCTCCCGCGTGGCAGTGGTCCTTAGGGGGCTGGACGGTAGGGGCAGGGGTGCAGAGCGTACGGCCGGGTAGGGAAGAGGCTGCAGGGCTGGGCGCTCTGCCCCAGAGCTCGGGATCACCAGCGTGCTGGGTGGGGTGTCTGGGTTGCTCCCGACGTGCTGTGGACGGGCTGCCCTGGGGCATGGCCATGGTGACGCCCTGTAGCACACGGAGATGCCAGCACTGCCTGGGCAGAGTGTGGAGGAGGGGCCTGGAGGCTCAGGAGGTGAAGAGTTCTAGCAGATTCACACGTGCGGTTGGAGAACCCGCCATCTGACTAGTGTTCTGAGGAAGGTCAGAGGTCCCCCCGACTCCACTAAGGCAGAGGGGATGCAGTAGCGTGGGGCACTGCCATCACGGAGAAGCTCAGGTGGCCGCCCTCTGCGGCCAGTATGGTGGTCGAGGATGCTTCCACCAAACTCAGCTCCCTGGTGGCAGCGGGAACAGCCCCACAGGAACGTCGCAGCCCAGGACCCTAGGACTCTGGAGTGATGTCATGCCTTCTGCATCAGGGAACTAAACACTGTTTGCAAAGCGGGTCTTGGGTCCTGGTACTTCCTGATGGCCTCAACATGGGATGTCAGATGTGATTGGAACCGTCCTTCCCGAGCTAGGTGCTCTCAAACCAAACCACCGTCCTTCCCAAGCTAGGTGCTCTCAAACCCCTGGGTCACAGGATGGGCAGGTGCAACAGCGTCTGTGCCAAGATGGAAATGGGATGTTTGGTATGAAGCCTGAGCACGAAGAAGTTACACAGACCGTGGTCCCGCCCCTCGTGTCACCTCTGTCACCCTGACACCTCCCTCTCAGCCACACCTTGCCCCTTGGGGGTGTCCCCTAAGTCCTAAGACGCTGCTAGAGGGAGCATCCTAGGTCTGATTCATGAGTGGCTCAGCCCGGTATGATGGCGCCAAAGGAACATGCACAGCGACTGCACCCCAGCGCACGCAGGTGGCCCCGAAGGCCAGTGGGCAGCGATTAGAGGGATCACTGTGCCGTGCCTTTGGACAGAGGGAGAGGTGGCTTGAGGTGATGCCATGGGAGGACTTCTGGGCAGCGATGAATGGCTTGGCTCACTACTCAGTTGCCTGGAAGCAGCAAAATCGGAAGACCAGATCCAGACGGTTTGGGGGAAAGGCATCCGTGGGATGCCTTAGGGAAAGTGGATTGGTCTAAGGGGGTGGCACAACACATGTGGATCTTTGTGTCCCGCCAACGTCCACAGAGAACATCCATCGCAGAGAAAAACAGGTGGACAGGTGGCTCATCGGGCCATCGGGCAGGTGTCAGCATCTCACTCACTGGCCACTGCACGAGACAGCTCCTCCTCCCGCTCTCCGAGGATGGTGTGGCCGAATGTCCAGCCTGCCAGCAGAAGACTCTGATTCTGAGCCCGTGACAGTGGTCTCTTTCCCAAGGAGCCCAACCAGCCAGCTGGGGGTAGATTGGTGACAGGAGACCTCCATCCACACTGGAGAGGGCAGCGAGTCGTCACCACCAGAGGTGACATCAGCTCCAGCCAGGGGCTTGCTCCGCTGCCCCCAGGGCCTGGGCCCGCCCTGCTATCCAAGGGTTCCTGAAGTGCCGAGTTCACAGTCAGGAGACCTCACGCATCACAGCCTCAGGTCGGGGACTCACTTCATAGCAGAAGAGCTGTGGCCACAGAGACCACTGCTCTGTCACTGGTTCCCCATCCCCCAGGGCAGCCAGCCTCAGAAAATGGCCGTGTGGAGCCAAAGCTCAGCGACTGCGGGGGTAGGGCGTTAAGCTCCAGGACACGGTCTGTGTATTTAGCCAATAGCGGAATGTACAGTAATGTCTCCCCATAACCAGACTCCCCAGTAATACGCCATCGGGGACCCACGGTGGGGGGTAGGGTTGGGTCCTCTCACCATCGATCCCAGAAACCCACTTGCAAAATGTGTGCTTCTCATCCCTGTGACCTTAGATCCTGTTGGATTAGAGGTTCTGGTTTGGGGGAAACGTGGGGGGTACTCCAAGGGGGATACACTAAGTATTGCACAGAAATGAAGCTACGGCCACCTCCGGTCACTTAGCGTTCCTCATGCCAACGGCCTCATAATCAAAGAAAGGAGGTACCTCCCCGGAGAACGGCTTGGCCCTGAGTGTGCTGGGTGAGGAGGAGTATTTCCAGAACTCAGGGACTCTTGGGACTTAGCCATTCGTGGTTTTGTGGGTCCAAAATGTTTCAAGTGTTGAAAGAACAGAAAAAGCACAAGGTGGAAACATGATACTACATGAAAAAGAGAAGTGTTTTTTCTCTTTTAAAAAAACATAGTGATAAAAATGTAAATTTTAAGACTCGGTGGACAGTTTAGAGAGCAGATTAGCTGCGGCTGCTGAGAGAATGTGCAAACCAACAGATGAACAGAAATGTCCGTGATGCAGTGCAGAGAGACACAGAGGTGGAGCCCGGGAAAGAGGGTCTGAGACCTGGGGAAGAAAGGCAGGTATAGCACACTTGGCTGGAGCTGCAGAGAGAAAGCGAGAGGGAATGGGACAGAGGCAATATGTGAAGCACAATGATGGCTGAGAAATTTCTAGAACCGATAAAAGACTATATTCTCAGATGCAAGGGGCAAATCAAATTTCAAGCCAGATAAAAATAAATTCATGCTCAGACATATTCTAGTGCCGCTACAGACAGTGAAGATAAAGAGTGGGGAGAATTTTAGATCAGACAGAGAGAAAGGACGGATTAGCAACCGGTGAGGGGGGGGACGATAAGATCCTGTCCGCTGACCTCCAGGCAAGAAAAGTAGAAAATGTCTTAAAATATTGAGAGAAAGCAATGATACCTTGTAATTATCGCACAGCTAAACTCCCATTTCAAAACCAGGATGAGATAAAGACATTTGCAGAAAAGCTAAAATTGAGACGTTTACTACCACCGGACCCACTCAAGGAAGTTCCCAAAGGTTTGTTTCGAGGAGAATGAGCCCAGGGTGGGGTCCTAAGATGAAAGAGGGCCGAGGAGCCCAGAAGCTGCAGATGCGGGGAAATCCAGGCAAATGGGAACTCTCTGAAAATAGCAACAGTGACTTTGGGGGTAAAAATGAGAAAGAACTGCAAATGCTGGAAAATATTCAGGGTGGGAAGGGGAGCGACAGATGTGACACTGCCTTAGGCACATGCATTGGTAGGAAGGAGAGTGAAAAATGCCCATGAACCTCAGGGCTCGTTACCTTAAGAAAGTATGTTAAATGGAAACAACCTAAATGTCCATCTACAGATGAATGGATAAAGAAGATGTGGTACATATGCACAATGGAATACTACTCAGCCATAAAAAATAATGAAATAATGCCATTTGCAGCAACATGGATAGACCTAGAGATTGTCATACTAACTGAAGTAAGTCAGAAAGAGAAAGACAAATACCATATGATATAATTTATATGTGGAACCTAAAATATGACACAAATGAACTTATCTGCAAAGCAGAAACAGACTCACAGACGTAGAGAACAGATTTGTAGTTGCCAAGGGGGAGAGGGGCTGGGGGAGGGGTGGAGTGGCAGTTTCGGATTGGTAGATGTGAACTATTACATATAGAATGGATAAACAACGAGCTCCTACTGTATAGCACAGTAGGAGCTATACAGTAGCTCCTACTGTATAGTATTGAACTATATTCAATATCTTGGGGTAAACCATAATGAAAAAGAATATAAAAAAGAATGTACGGGAATTCCCTGGTGGTCCAGTGGTTTAGGACTCTGTGCTTTCACTGCTGAGGGCCTGGGTTCAATCCCTGGTCAGAGAGCTAGGATCCCGCAAGCCATGCAGTGCGGCCAAAAAAATGAAAATAAAAATAAATAAATAGGGATTTCCCTGGTGGCACAGTGGTTAAGAATCCGCCTGCCAGTGCAGGGGACATGGGTTCGAGCCCCGGTCCGGGAAGATCCCACATGCCACGGAGCAACTAAGCCCGTGCGCCACAACTACTGAGCCTGTGCTCTAGAGCCCGCAAGCCACCACTACTGAGCCCGCGTGCCACAACTACTGAAGCCCGCATGCCTAGAGCCCGTGCTCTGCAACAGGAGAAGCCACCGCTATGAGAAGCCCGCGCACCACAATGAAGAGTAGACCCCGCTCATCGCAACCAGAGAAAGCCCGCGCGCAGCAACAAACACCCAACGCAGTCAAAAAATAAATAAATAAAATAAATAAACAAATAAATATATTTAAAATAAATAAATAAAATATTAAAAGAAAGTATATATATGTATAACTGAGTCACTTTGCTGTACAGCAGAAATTAACACAACATTGTAAATCAACTATACTTCAATATAACAATTTTAAAAAAGAAAAAGTATGTTAGGAGTAGCCCCTAAAAGAATAAAAATAACCAGTAGAAGAGGAAAAGTGGGGGAAAAAACCTTAATCAGGAAGCAGAAAAGAGACACACAGAAAATGCTGAAAAGATGGTAAAAATAAAGTCTATAATAAAAATACATGTACATAGTTTAAGCTCACTGGTTGAAAGGTATTTATTTTCTTACTGGTTTAAAACCAAAATAGACCAGTACCTGCTGCTTACATGCTTACAACAGATACGAGAGACAAACCTCAAAATATAAAGACACAGATAAGTTAAAAGGAAGGAAAAATTATACACTAGGCAAGAAAAGTAATATGTAGCTCTATTAACATTAGATTAGATTTAGAGCAAAAAGCAGCTCACTACGAAAACGGAACAATTGTAACTTCATAGGCACCAAGCCATAGAAAACAGAAACTGATAGAACTTCAAGGAGAAATGGACAATGCCAACTTTGTGCGGAATTTTAATATCCTTCTCTTCATGATAGATTAGCAGGTAGAAATGAGCAAGGATATAGAAAATTGCAAAAATAAAAGTAGCGAGCTTGATTTCAGGGGCACACATAAGACTCTACAGCCCACAATGGGTGGCTGGTACTTATGGACAAGAGGTGTGCATAATCTGTACGGAAAAATCATAAAACTTTATTGTAAGACATGAAAGAGGACTATATGAGAGGAGGAATAGAATACTCACACACAGGAAGAATCAGTGTTGGAAACGGCCATCCTCCCGGGTTAATCCAGCCTCACAATGCCAGGGAAAGTTCCAACAGGGTTTGTTGGTTTTTAAATAGAACTTAGGAGCTGATTCTAAAATCTGTGTGGAAGAATAAAGGTTGTTGAATAACCAAGAAAAATTTGGAGAATAAAAAACAAGGGCTTGCCTTACCAGATGCCTGGACTTCTTGTGAAGCCACAGCCATCAGAAACGCGGGGCCAGTGGGCCAACCGCATGAAATAAGCGCCCAGAAGCAGACCCCGCACGTCACCTCAGGAGGCCTGCGGTGACCCTGGGGGCCCTGCTGATCAGTGGGGAAGGGCAGGATCTTCAAATGGTCCTGGGGCGACCTGTTCCCCAGGCAGAAAACGTAAAATAAAATAGGATACTTACTTCTATTTGCCATCCCCCAAATTCAGTTCCAGGTGGATTTCGGTTCCAAATGAAAGCTAAACATTACAATTTTCAAAATAGAGTGTGAGAGAATCAGTTATGACTTCAGGAAAGGAATGGATCTCTTAGCAAGACACACAGAGTCCAAAACCACAAAGGAAACGATGAATACATTCAGTTCCATTCAATGAAAAAAATTCTGTGCATCAAAAGACACAAAAATCAAGGGAAAAAACAAAGCAGAAATGAGAAGACTTTGGTAATGAATAACGCCGCCAAAAAAATGAGTGCATCCAACTTACATAAAGAAAGTCTAGGAATCAATAAACAAAAGGCCAGCAACAAATTCGAAAAGGGAGGGAAGTTACAACACCTCTGCAGAGGAAGCTCCCACAGCCAACACGCACGTGCTGGGGCTGCCCCCCCCCCCAGTGGTCAGGGAGGCGTAGGCTGAACCACACGGGACCCCTCGCACCCCTGGAGGGGCAGCACCTGCCCTCGCTGTGGACCTGTGACCGCACACCCATGGTTGGGGGTTGGGAACAAAGGGAAGATCTGGGAAAGCAGGGCCTCCTTCCTCCTAGATGTAGCCGTTCCAGCCCCATACGCCCGAGGCTCTCGCACCAGAACCAGAGTGCAGAGAAATGTGGACGGAAGATTCACTGCAGCCAAAAATGGTGCACCTGTGAGTCCAACAGGAAAATAGACTCTGACATGTTCACACAAGGAAGCATGATACGGCAGCAAAGCTGGACCACAGCTCCTGCGTGAGTCCCCCCAGCAACGCTGGAGGACAGCAAAATGCAGGGTGACCCCTCAGTGCGACCCCATGCCGCTCACCTGGGTGACGTCCTGAGAACCAATCCCGTGGAAGGCAGGGGCTGCAGGCCCGGGGTACCACGGCCCGGCCCCTCTAGCTCTGCCACCTACTGCGTCAGTGTTTCCTCCTGGTTTGATGTGACATTTGAGTTACCCCATGTGAAGCGCCCAGAACACGGCCTGGCCCACGGAAATCACCACGGATGGGCCTCCGGCTAGGATGGGCAGGACGCCCGAGGCTGTATGGTTTACGGACAGGCACATGGGCAATCTTTTCACTATTCTTTCCATCTTTTTGTCTGTTTCAAACGCTTGATTGTATGGTTGCTTTGTTGGGGGTGCTTTGTTTTCACTTCAGCTCTTTTTCCTTCCGAAAGTTCATCTTGGGGCTTCCTTTCCAAACCACCGCCCCCCCCAGCTCCAGGCCTTTAGAGCGAGCGACACAGAACAGCCCTGGGAGCGTGAGAGCGCGGGTCACGCGTGCTGCGGGGGGACTTCCTCTGTAGTGGAGCGATTCCCCTTGGAAATTCCCCGCCTTCCCACTCTGCCGTGACCTTCCCAAGTGCCCTCCGGCAGCTTCTGTGCACGTTGGCTTCCCTTTGCTCTCCAGCCCCGGTGACCCCGCTTCAGGGGCTCCGTGCCCCTATGCGCCACGCCAGGGGGCAGCTAGCAGGACGGCCCTTGTCCCACAGCTCCTTCCGCAGGGTGGTGAGATCTGCAAAGACTCTGGGACCAAGGGCTCTGTCCAAACCCCACACTGAGACCGACCCGGCTCTGCTGACCCCTGCCTGTTCCAGCCCCGCCTGGCGATAGGCGGGGGCCCCTGGAGCCCCTCTCAGGGTGGTTTCTCGCCGGCTTGTGGTTACAAATCCTCCTCCACCCTTCACCGTCAGACGTTTACCTCCCCGCCCGGAGCCGCTGCCCCGAGGACCAGGGAGCAAACGCTCAGCGCGCCCCACGCTCTCCCCGTCCCGTCCCGTCCCGGGGGAGGTCAGGGCCTACCCTCCGGGCCCCTCGCTCCGGGCGCACCACGGCCTCCTGTCCGCAGGGTGCCTCGGGCACGTCCAGTTAGCGCGCCCGGGTGGCCTGGCCTCGCGGCCCCAGCCCTGCCCCGCACCCTTCCTTTGGGGCGCCCAGCCTTCCGGAGCCTCCTGCCTTGGCGTGGGGAGCAGGGCTCAGGTGCCCCTGGCTCTCCCCCTCCTGCAGCAGCTGTCGTGGAAGAAAACCTTCCTTGGCCGCCTTTGACTGGTGACCGGCTACCACTGTGTCCCGGGAGCGGCCCCCTATTAACCCCTCCTGACTGGGCGGGCGCGTCTCTGTCTGTCTCCTGCTGGGACGGAGCCGATAGCACAGGTCTCGCCAGGCGTGCCCAGCACGAGGCCAGCTCTCCTGCTTCTCTGGGTGCTGCAGGCCTGAGGGACCCGGGAGCCATCTGTTGGCTGAGACCCAAGGTCCGTCTCCCAGCCCCCTGCTTCCCCCAACCCTGGAGACCTGGATGTCCCGGCCGAGAGGCGTCCGCCCTGCTGGCTGCTGCCGTGTCCTGGGGGAGGGCGGCCTTCGACCTCCAGACTGTAGGCCAGCGCCCGCCTGGGGTGGGGTAGCAGCCCTTTCTGGGACGAGCAGGAAGAATGCCCAACGATGCCGCGTGGGTCACTTACATCCTACAAGTGCGAGGGGCCTTCTGGAGGTCTCCCCGGGAGATTCCACACGGTGATCTGTTAACACGTGTTTGTGACAGAGGACGGAATTCACTCGTGCTAAGGACACTGGAAAAGGCACTGCAAAAGGTCTAAGTGGGGGGACTTCCCTGGCGGTCCAGTGGTTAGGACGCTGTGCTCTCAGTGCCGAGGGCATGGGTTCAATCCCTGGTCGGGGAAATAAGATCCCACGCGGTGCAGCCAAAAAAGAAAGTCTAAGTGGGAACAGTGTTCAGGACAGTAAAATGAGTTTCCCTCCTTGGGGACAGGGCGTGGGAACAACAGAAGGGTCAGCCCAACTCCGGATGGCCCTGCGCAGGGCTAGACTCTGCGGCGCGTCTGCCGTGCGGGCTGCCAGGGAGCGGCACGTGTGTGCTTTCACCTCCACCCCCAGCAGCTCTGCGGGTCATCGGGTCCCGGAGAGTGTGCAGCAAACTGAGCCACCAGGAAGAAACGCTTCTCCTCACGCTTGTCCTGACTCAGCGCCATCGGGGCGCCAAGGACACTGGCGATGTGCGGGGCTGTCCCGGGGGAACAGCAGGGCTGAGGAGGGGCGTCTGGACTACGTATCTCCCACGCCCAAGGGCGGGCGCCTCTCCAAACCCGGAGTCCTGCGTGATGCCAGGGGCAGCCCCATGCCGGACACGCCCCCCCCCCCAAACCCTGAGCCTCCCCAGGGCCCATAGCGCCCACCTCCTTCTGCACCAAATCTTTCCCTGGAGAAGGAGCCGATGCAGGCTGGCCCCAAACCCTATTTTCTGTTTGGAGCCGCAGAAAACGGGGTTGAGCAGGAGGGGTGGCCGACAATGCCTACCTGCCCGGCTGACTTCGGGCACTGAAGGTCCATCCTGAGACCAGGAGCACAGCTCCGTGTTGTGTCCGGATGGCACAGTCCCAGGGTGGCAGCCAGCGCCCTGCCTTTCATAGGGTGGAGGGCATATCCACGGCCTTGGGCTGGCCCAGTGGGTCAGCTTTCTTACAAAGTCCTGGGCAGGTGGGACCGACCGTTTACTCAGACATCAGTGGAATCCTTTACCAGTAACTGGTGATGTTTTAACACAGTCTGCGGGGAACTATGTTCCAGAGGCCTTCTGGTCCTGAGCCATGACTGAGGAGCTTGGGGTGGGGGGAGCCGGAGGAGCCCCTGGGGCCGGTGAGCAGCGCCTTCCCAGACAGTGCACCCCTGCCCTGCGGCTCCCAGCCTTGCCGAACCTGGAGTACCTCCAAGTCTCTGACCCCTGGCAGGACGTCGGGGCTCCTGTAGGGGGACCATCCCCACCAGCTGGTGGATCTGGAGCCCAGAGCATGCAACATCGCCCCCTTCCTCTGAGCTGTCACAGGACAATTCCATCTCCCCACTGAGGTTTCAGCCTTTGGGGAGCACTTTCAGACCCACTGCTGTGCGGCCACTTGGACCAGGCTGTGCTCTCAGGCTCCACGCTGGGAGAAGACACGGGAGGGGGAGCCCCCAGTGCAGGCCTGGGGTGTCATCCCATTTCCTAATGGGGCTGTTCCTGTATGACCACCCCAAGCTCTCCCCTTGCTCTCTGGGGTGTGTGTCCCTGTGTGTGTGCCTGTGTGTGTGTGCCCATACACGTGTGTATGGGGGGGGGGCGCCTGTAGGCATGTGCTGGTACACGCATGCTCTGAATTCAGGATATATTTTTAAAGCTAAATCGTGGGTAGACGTATGCGTGTCAGGAGCGCCGGTCCCAGCCCGGCTTTCCCAGGTCGCAGGGCAGACGTGGGCCCATCCCCACTGCCGGCACCGGCCCCAGAGCAGAAAAGCACATACTCAGGGGCTGTTCCCAGAGCATAAGTGACACCACGGTTCTTTTAGCTCGATTTATTTTCACAAGACAGACAAATCAGACCCTGGAATAGCTCTTGGTTCGAACAAGAGTTCTTTTCTTTATAAAGAAGAAAAAGCATTCCTGGGTTTTCTCCACAGAATGCATTTGTTTTTACAAAAAAATAGTTTTTGATATATACATGCCTACTTTGGAAACCTTTAGTCCTGGATGGCTTTTAAGACCCGTTTTTAGGCAGAGGGTCACTTAGCATGCTTTAGGCACCAACTGATTTTTCTCCCTTGTTTTTGCCTGAGGATCGCTCTCCTTCTCCATTTCCCTTCCGAAAGCAACTTACATGAAATGGAAAGGCTCAGAAAGTGTCCTCACAAGACAGCCTCGGAGAAACAGTTCCAGCCTCGGGAGGGTCTGTTCAGGCGAGGACCCCGCGGGCCGGGACGTGCCTGGAGGGCCTTTCCTTCCCCGGGAAAACCCTTTGCGGGCCAGAAGCAAAGGGACAGAAGGAGGCAGGCAGTCACTTTTTCTTGTAGCGGGGATATTTTATCCCGCTCTTTCACAGCAGCAATTTTAATAAACAAGTATGATGCCCACAGCATTTTATCTAGAAAATACTGCCACTCAGGCAGGCTCAAGCACGCCTGTGTACAAAGTGACCTTCGCAAGCGCACGGCAAATGCAGCCAGTTTTTCGGGATACAGGCTTTTAGGATCAAAGTTATAGCTCCCCCCACTCCCTCCCCCAACAAGCTCCCACAGACCAAAAATACCGCTCTCCTCAACTACACAAAGCTGTAGCAAAATTGTAAAAATGAAGTGTACAAAAGGAAGCATCCATGTAATACATTTGCACCCTGTATACAATTTATCACCCTTTGAAGCTGGCCAACGGTCAGGTACGGCAGAGGATCGATAATAGAAAAAGAACCCCGACACCTGTCCCACACATTTGAGTCGATGGTTTGTGTGATTTTCCAAAGAGAGATATTTTCATTTACAGCTACAGTACTTGCTGACGACCCTTATGATTAAGAAGCCAGTTGAATTTCCTGGCGTTTAGGCAAGTATCATTTGATTGTCACCACGTACAATTCTGAGACAATAAATACAAGTAGATCAGATGCATTTCTTCATGGTATCAAGTAACTCCAGTTTAATACAATTTAGTGCATTTCAGCATCTCATTCACAGTTCAACTTCTGTCCAAAATACTTTTGCAACAAAAAGTTAAGAAACTGAAAAGTTTATGGGAAAAGAAAACTCCAAGTGAACTTGTCATCACAAAGCTTAAAACTTTAAAGTGATTCAATTGTCTTTGAAAAGAATACGCGGCCGCTGCCAGGCTGACTGGTGTCAGCAACCCTGTGATTTCCTGGGCTCCCCGAAGTGCTTTGTGGGAATCGCCACCATTGCCACTGAGTTAGCTAGTGGCTGATGCTTGCAGTGAACTTAATTCATGTGTGTCCACCCCTTCCATCAAGCAGAGTGCAGTGTGTCATCTCCTACCCAAAAAAGGTCCCTGCATTTTTGTGTCCTGGCCCTGATATGCAAGGCTGCAGAACCCGCGTGAACATCTGCACACACCCGGCAGCACCACTCACCTCGTGGGACCAGGTCAGGGCCGTGGCCGGGGTGAGGCCGGCGCTACCGGCCACGCCCAGGTGCTGGGGAGAGGCTTGCCTTTGCTTTGGGAGCTACCTTGCTAGAGAGAGGGGCAGACACGTGGGCTGGGGACATGCTGTCTCCAGACGGAAGGCAGGTAGGCACGTCAGGCGCATGGTTTTAACCCTAAGCCTGGTTACGCTGCAGAGGGTTGAAAGCCACGTGGCACCACTGCCCGCTGTGTTGCATGCCGGGGCTGCATGCAGCTGTGGGTGAGAAATTTGCAGCACGAGTTCACACACAGGGTCGGACAATTCAGCTGAAAATCAGTTGGGCTGAGAAGATTCTATTTGGCTTGTCTATAGGTGTCTTGGGCAGAGACAAAGCAACATGCAGAGAGATACTTATTCTTCACCCCAAACCTGACACAAATGGGGGGGGTCCCATGGTTGTGGACAGCTTGGAGACAGCTCTTGACCTGCACGTGGCTGCACGCACCGCTTTCTCCCCAGATCGATTTCGGTGCTCAGTAACTAGTGTGACAAAGAGCGTGTGCCACGATGCACACGGGGGTGACGGGGCAAATGGGGTGGAGATTCCGAACTGACTGGCGATCATGCCTGCATTGCCTTTGCAAGAAAGTTCTGTTCACGTCGCTGATTTGTGTCATTACTGAGTGGTTTGTATAGAGACCACTCTTCAGCCTGACTCTGTGCTTCTCAGGCAGGGGCTGTGGACAGACAGGGCCATGCATCCCGTACGCCATCACCAAAGACCGGATGACTGGCATCACTTCTTTCTTTGGGGTTAAAACTCTTGTCAGTGGTCTCCCCAACCAGGTAAGCCTTTCCCCAGCGTCTGCTCACCTGCAGGAGTGAGGCCATCTCTGCTCAGTGCTGTCACAAAGACCCCGAGAGGGGCCAGAAAGTCCCCAGGTGCTGGTAGCTGTCACAAGGTCACCATGAAATGCCACAGGCACCCTAGAAGCCCCCTGGAACTTCCCAGAGGGGACTGCTGGACACACGGGGAGGGCCCAGAAGCCAAACTCTACTTGTCAGGCTGCACCAGGATATGTGTGCAGGTGACAAAAGACACCAGGACCTGAGCTGAGAAACACGCCGGCCAGCAGCCCCCTGGCTCAGAACTCAGCCTATCGGGCACTTGTGGGAGGGGCCCAAGGCCTGGGGCCCCGCCCTTTGTGTATCTCCAGTGGGAGGGGGGCTGGCCCTGGAGACTGCCCCAGGCCACAGAGCTGCCCCTACAGAGAGGTCAGCAGACCCCTCCCCTGCAGAGAGGTCAGCAAACACCACAGAAATTCCTTGCCCCGCCCAACCCAGGGCCTAGCGTGTAGGCTGTCAACGACTTCAATCTAGAGCACACCCTCCCCGACTATGACAAGCACGACTGTCCCAACATTCAGCCTGAATTTGGACAATGGTAACATCAGAAACAAAAGGGGGTAAAGGAAAAGAAATAAGAAAAACACTGTTCTGGGATTTATTCATTTAAAAAATGAAAGGAGCCTCCCCCTTCCCTTCTGAAGTGGATGAAAAGCAAAATCCACCCCTCCAAAAAAAAAAAAAAAACCCAAACATTCATGGTGTAGTTTTTATTGCTCTCAGAGGGCTTGGTATTCAAATGCACAAGCTAATCTTTGTTAAATCAGAAGGAAGTCACTGAGATTTAAAACCTACACGTGGTCTCAATCTCCATTCATCTAGGAGTCTTCACAGCTGGTCACTGACTCTATAGAATTTACACATTGTGTATTAATTTCAAGGGGAGGGAACTTAGCTGGGAAGCAAGAACTATTAATTAAATGGTAAAAGATCTAAATTTGCATTTTCCAGGTAGTATATCTTCACAGTAGTACCCTTCAACTTTTTCCTTTAAGATTTTTAGGGATTAGTGAATTAGCAAATGACACAGACACACAGAGACAGATGAGCAGCATACCGTGTAAAGAAAAATAAGATCTAAGGTGCCGCTCACCGCAGTGGAAGCAGCTCCCCTGCTCGGTTCCGGCTCCAAGGGAAGCGGGGGACGTGCTTTGTGGCAGAGGGAAGCTCTCTTCTGAGAAAGCACTTCAAAGCTGTCTTTCAACTTCATGAGGACTTGTGTGCATTCACTACCACTCATGAGCAAGCCCAGAACTGTGATTCGCTTCCCTGTGACCTTGGTCCCTTCACCAAGGTCACCATGCACAATTCAGTAGTGTCATTATGAAGGGTATATGCCGTTTCCATAGGTCTCCCCAGAATGCATACTTAGGGCCAATGCATTTTTCCAGTTTAGTTTATAATGTTTTCCATGCCTCTTTCTTCCATTTTTTTCCCCTAGAAAATTCAACCTGCCTCTATTCTGAACGCTGGTTACAGTATTATCAGAGATAACACCCATTATTTTTCTTTACCTTGCTAAAAAAGATGAGGGGAATGTGACTTAAAAAAACCAAGTTGAACGTTTAAGACGAAAGTCCGATGCAGGCAGGGTGACGGTGGAATGGCCTGGCGGAGCGCGGGGCTCCGGCGGGAGCCGGGAGGGCGTCCCAGTACCCCCCCCCCAAACCTCTGCCCAGCAGCCCAGCGGCTTCCAGCCCGGCCAGGCCAGCGGCCAAGCGAGCACGAAATACCTCCCTCTGAGGAAGAAACGGCTCCCACCAGGGCAGCAGGCTGGAGGGGACGAGGTCAGGGCACTCCGGTCACCCTCCCCCAGGACAAGTGCATCTGCCCGGACGGGGGGTGGAGGAGGAAGGGAGGGCTCACCACCTCTAGTTTCCATCAGGAAGTTGAGAGCCATCAACAGATCAACTGTGAAAATAAACTCTCTAAAAGCTCCGTGTTAACAGTCTCCTTCAGAAGACAGGGTGATGGTGACACTGCCTTTTCAAAAGTCCAACAGTCCTGCGGGCTGCGGGCTGCGGGCGGAGGTCTCCCCGGCACACAGCGCCTCCGGCTCCGGCCGGCTGGGGAGGGGGCCGCCCTGCACCCGTGCTCCCGGCGGGGCGACCGGGTGGGACAGAGGAGCCGAGCTCCAGGCTCGGGAAGGACTCGACATCTCACCGCGTTCTCGGGCTCCACTCGCTTTAAAACCGATTTAAGGTGTGTCAGGCAGGCCTAGGTGGGAAGCGCCAGGACGCTCCGGAAACGACCAGGGGGCGTGTCCCGCCGCCAGCCCCGCCCAGTGTGCTTATCGCCGAGGGGACGCCCCCGGGCCCCGCCCCCATCGCCTGGAATCGAGGCGCCAGCGGGTCGGGACCAGCGGGTGCTCTGGGGACCCCGGGAACCAGGCACACCGTCCCCGGGGGGACGGGGGAAGAGAGTTTGCAGGGAGAACAGGGGAGGAGGCGAGGGGCAGGGGGAAACTCCCGAGATAACAGATTAAAAACCAAAAACTGGATCTAAGTGTGAGCAGAGAAAGCATCCAGGGGCTGCCTCCGTCAGGCAGAGCTCTAGAGGGATGGCAGGGGTGAGACCCGTTGTCCCGGGAGCGGGTCCCCCGGGCCGCTCTGCCGGCAGCGGACGCGCAGGTGCCAGGCTGGCGTCTGTCTCCATCTGCAGGCCTTCCGACTGCTTTGCTCTCGGTTCAAGTTTTATTGGTCAATATTAGTCACCAGTTAATAAGAAAAATAGTTTCTAAGTGTCTTTTTTCCCTACCCCCCGCTCTGTGTGTGTTGTTGTGTTTTTAATTGAATTAATTGGATACCACCGTCAGGTTTATGTGTGTTCAATCACAGCCGTTAATTATTCCTTTTTCTTAAATTCTTGGTTTCCATAGCTGGAGCCTTTCTCTATTTCAGTCACTCCTATTAGTCGGCGGACTCCAAAGGAAGCTTTAAAATAGGAAACAGGTGAGGTTAGACTGATTGCTGGCAAGCTGGAAAAATTGTCATGGGGGCGGGTGGACCTTCGGCCTCAGACTTCCCTGGGGGGGGGCAGGCCGGCCTTCTCCCCTCCCCCGCCCCCTCCCTGCGCCTGGCCACTCAGCCTGTCCCGGGCGGCGGCCGGCTCTGCTCCTCCGCCAGCCCAGGGAAGTGTGCGCCCGCTGCGGGGGGCAGTTCTCAGTCAGGTGCCCGACAGACCGGGTGCCCAGCAGTGCACTCGGGGCTGCAGGGCCTCGAAAGCGTCCTGGGAACCTCAGCCCGTCACACCAGCCCACGCCCCTAACTGCCCGAGTGCAAACCGGTGGCCCAGGCCCTCCCCACACAGCTCTCAGAACGAGATGCCAGGCGGGCGGATGGCCGGCCAGCTTTCTGGACAGATGGCCCTGGAATCTGGCTGTGGCCTTCACGGCCCTGTGGCTCAGTGGCCAGAGCAGCTCTCTGAGGCCGGCAAGGCTCAGGTTGCATCCCGGCTCCCAGGTGGCCGACCATCTCCAGGCCTGGGCACCGCGGCCGGCACATGGAAGACTCCCAACCTCAAGCCGCGCCATCATGCCCGTTCATTACCTGCCCCGACAAACCCCAGGAACGTCAGGATCAGGAGGGGGGATCCACTGGCAAAGACGCCTAAGACAAAGCTGAAGAGAGGAGACAGGAGAAGTGTGGCCCAGAAGAGGAAGTTCAGGAGTGTCCACGGCCGACGGGCGGGTTTGAACTGCTCCCCCGGAAACACACCTTTCTGGTTATACATCTCCTGCAGCGCATCCTGAAACAGTCAACCAGAAAAGTGGCCTCTTCGTGTGCTGTTGTTATAACCCCACAGTGAAAAATGACTCAACCTATAAATAAAGTGGACGGACCATGCAGGCTGCGGGTGGGAGATGAAGTTGGCATGACCTTCGTGGAGAACCTCGGTGGCTTGTACCAAAAGCTTGAAAAATGCAAACCCTTGGACAAGACAACTTTCCTAGGAAAACTGTCAGCCGGTGCCTGGTGCACGACACGCACCTTCAACACCCAGGACTGCGGTGTCGGCCGGCCCCTCGCCGTCTCCTGTGACATCTCCAGGGCGAGGGTGGCGGCCACCACCTGCTGGGGGTCCGACGGCCTGGCAGCACCCCGCGCTGGCTGTGTCACCCACAGAAAGCTGTTTAACCTCTCCTTCCTCTGCGTCCTGGTGGCTAATGATGGGCGGACAGAGGACCGGGTGAGGACATCAGAACATCCTCAACAGGGAAACGGGACACACGCTCAACACCGAGCACCAGCTGCCTGAGAAACGGCGAGGCTGACAGAGATTTCTCTGCAGCCGCGACACGTCACATGCTAACAAGGAGATACACTCACGATAGTTTGTTTTCTGAAAGAAGTTAAGTGCCACATAATTCCACTTCAGTAAAAATATGTACGCCTACATATTTGTCTAGGACGGAGTCTGGAGAGATGCACACCCACACGATCTTAATTACCCGGGGGAGTACATCTCACCTGCCCTCATTGTTTTTCTATTTTATTTTCTGCATTTAGCTTTCTACAGCTGTGTTGTGTATTACCTAAAAACAGGGCAGGGGGATTAACAAATGCCCAGGCTCGCGGCCTCTTCCAGCTTGTGGTCAGGCACCAACTGCCCCTGCTGATCGACGGGGCACGGGGCGGGCACCACAGGTCCTGTGTGGTCAGGAGCCGCTGCGACCCTTACGCCCGTGTGAACACCTCCGGGCGACCACACGAGCCCCCCCCCCCCAGAAGGCCCTCCCCTGTGCAGCTCCAGAACGTCTTCAAGCCGGTTCGCTCGGCCAGCTCCGCTCTGACCACCTGCCCCTATGCAGACGGGCCATGCCTCCTGCTCCCAGAGCACCTGTTGGGAGGGAAGCAGGGGCGCCCTGGGGCTCTTGGCGAGCTCACGGTTCAGGTGAACCGGGCCCGGAGGCCACCCAGAGACAAGAAGGCAGGACCTAGCCCCGCAGGAGAGTGCACTGTGGTTACAGATTTGCACCAAGTTTGTGACAGGCCTTTTGATCACCTGAATAAAACACATGTGACCCTAACGCAGATGCTCATGTACAATCTCACCCACTGCCTGCCATTGGCACCCACGCCTGGCCGTCCTCCCTGTGGGGTGGGCCTCCAGGCAGTCGTGGTAGCCTCTGTCCCGTCCTGACCTGTCAGTAATTCCACACACACCCAAAGGCTTCCCCCGTCGCCGCCCCTCCCACCAGCAGACAGCACCCCGCGCCCCCCGACGGGCCTGCTCCTGCTTCCCGACGTTTCTCCAGATGCCCCTGATCCCCCCTTCCCGGGCCCCGTCATTCCGGGAGGGCACAGAGCAGGGTCCAGAGGCCAGCCCGGCCACCTCCAGCCAGGCACTCAACTCCAGGAGCAGAGCCCCCTTGTCCGCGTCCTGCTCGCAGGTGCAGGTGGCGTTACACAAGGGGAAGTGCACCCGCTCTCCTGGGGAGGGACCTGCCACACACACTGCTGCCCGTGCCACTCAGATATCACGTCCTTTCTCCTAACCCTGACGCCTTGCTTGACCGATCTCCTCTTTCCTCTTTCTAACCTCTGTTGAACGTGCTTATTGTGGAACTTTAGAGAAACTGACACCACCTAAACCATCAACATCTCCACCCTCCCTCACCGTTTTCCAGTCCCTCCCTCGCCCCATCCCTTGCGGGCTCCAGGCCCTCTGTCATTACAGGCCCCTTTCCTTCACCGACCCCGCCTGGTCAGCACAGCAAGCATGGGGGAGCATGGCGGAGGGGCAGAGGCCGGGAGACCTGGGGACAGTTTCACCCACAGGATAGTCACCTCCTTCTCAGGACCTTAGTTCCCACATCTGCAAAATGGGGAAACTGTCTGGAATGACCTTCAAGGCCCTTTGGTGACACCGAGGTCTGTTTCCACGTTACGACCGGAGCTCACTGGTAAGTGACCAGAGGCGTCAGTGTCTCCGGAAACACGTGTGTTACAGCAGGACCAAAGCACCCAGTTTGGCTGCTTCAGGGTCTGCGTACTCCCTGGCAGAGGGCAATAGGGCCGAAGGCGGTGCAGACCCCCTACTCACAAGACGGGGAGAAAGGGCTTCTCACGCTCAGCTGGGGACATAACGGGCAGGCTCTTTGAAGCACAACTTAGAGACATTTCACAAGGGACCAGAGCCTCCTACCACCAGTCACAGCGTTAACATCTGGCAGAAACGCTCCCACACGTGCCCTGCCGCACAGGGAACAGCAGAAAGTTCATAACTGTTCACAGGTAGGAAGACGACTAGCCAAAACGGGGCGTCATCACATGGGAAACACGCGTGGTGGAGCACAGCATCTAAAGGGGTGAATTAAATCTATGTCAACGTTGCAGATGTAACAAACAATGGTCACTAAAAACAGAATAAATGGGACAACGTGACACACAGTGTGGTCCCTGATGCAAATTACAGTGTAAGTGACATGAAAAGCGATAAAAAATGTATATGTTTCAATATTACGGAAAAACATAGCAAATAATAGAAAATACCCAAATAAATCAGTTATGTCAAAACCTGTCACTTGCTGTATTTGCATCAGGTTGTTTTAGAAAGTAACCCTTAGAGATGAAGACAAGGCCTGTGGTCCCATCCCCGCCAGGAGTCATCACACTTCAGCTGGTGGTCTCCATCCCCAGGAGGGCTTACACGTGCTCTCCTGTGCTCGGGTACCTCTACGATAATGCACGGTACTGCGCCTGCGCTTTGTGATTTTCTGTGAATAGCATCACACTATACGCCTATTGCAAGCTGCTTTTTTTTAACACCTACTTTCTCAAGATTCATTTAGATTACTAATATGCAGTTCATTCATTTTAACTGAATCACAGTTAAATGAATACACATAATGTATCTACTTCCTAATAATGCACTTTTAGGTTATTTCTCAGTTCCTGCTAAACAAATACTGTTGCTTGCAAATGTCACTCTTTGTAAGAGTTTCAAACTTTTTTTAAAATATTTATTTATTTATTTATTTGGCTGCGTCGGGTCTTAGCTGTGACACGCGGGATCTTTCGTTGCGGCGCGCAGGCTTCTCTCTAGTTGTGGCTCATGTGCTCCAGAGCTCCGTGGGCTCAGTAGTTGCAGCACACAGGCTTAGTTGCCCCGCAGTATGTGGGATCTTAGTTCCCCGACCAGGGATCGGACCTGCGTCCCCTGCATTGGAACCACTGGACCACCAGGGAAGTCCCTTCAAACTTTTAAAACTTGACCCTGATCCAGAGATGCATTCTCTTTTGCAGGCTCGTGTATACAACGTCTTTCTGCCCATCCACCATGTGATGCACACACACTCTATTCCTTTTTATTTAGGTTTCTTTTTCTTCTGGAGAGTTTTATTGTTCTTGGAAATCACACATTTCATCCAAGTTTTCAAATGTAGGAGCATCAAGTTGTCATATTTCTCTCATACTATTTTCACTCCTTGCTCTTTGGTTGTGTCACCGTTTTTATTCCCCTTAATGCCAGCACTCTTTTTTAATTGGTCAGTCTTGCCCAAGGCTTTCTATTTTATTAATATTTTTAAAGAAAAGCTTTTGGTGCAGTAGATTCACTCTTTTGTAGCTTTGCTTTGTGCTTAAATAATTTATGCTATTTTTATTTTCTTTGTTCTCTCTCTGGGTTTACTCTATCTTGTGTATGTTTGTAATAATGTATATGTGTGCATATGTGTACACACGTATATGTACATTATATACATTCTTTTTATCTATCCTATTCTAGACTTGGGTTTCTTGAAGCTGATGAAACCCACGTTCATCAACTCTAGAAGTTTTACGGTTATCTCTGACAACTGCTCTTCACCGTTCTTCCCACCTTCTCCTCTGGACTTTCTAATTGTTACATTCTGGACCTCTGTTTATCCTCTGGATCTTTTAAACTTCCTTTTTACATTTTCACTTCCTCTGTGCTGCATTCTGAGTAATGTCCTCAAAACCTGCCAGTTTACTAATTGTCTCTTCAGCTGTATCTAATCTGCTATCTAATCTGTTAACTAAGATTTTGCTGTCAGTAGATTTCTCATGCCTATACATTTTACTTGGTTTTTCTCAAATCTGTCTCATTTTTTAATAGGTCTTGTTCTTTTGTTTTCAATCCCTTCTTTTTTGCTTAATCATTTCAAACACACTGATTTGAGTCTCTGCCTGGTAGTTCCATTAGCTGAAGTTTCGGGAGGGTTTAATTTTTCTGTTTGTCTGTTGTACTTGCCCATTGTGGATTTTGGTTGTGAGTGCATCTCCAGCAGAATTTTTCTGAAGAAATCTCGGGCAGCTTAGGTTTGGAGTCGTGTTCTTCTAGTTTTACATGTGCTTTTCTCAGGGACTCTAGAGAGATTCACCTAGAACCACTTTTTATGCTGATATTTTGGCTTAGTTCTTCTTGAACTATGCTGTTAGTATAACTTCAATCCCCACACCTGTTTGAGGACAGTGTTGTGATTATGAATTACCAGGGGGACGTTTAGAGACCAAGGGGGAAAGGCAACTTCAAAGTCACTTCCTATGCTGGCAGTTACATTTTCCAGTTTAACCACTTGAGGGCAAAACTCCAGGAGGGTCCCAGCTTCATTAGGGTCTGCAGTTGCAACTTCCAGCCCCAAGTGAGGTCAAATCTTTGTTCTCTGCTTCCAGGTAGGCATTAAAACTCAAGACTTCAGGTTGGGTGGACCGGCAAACTCCACGAGCTTCAGCTCACAGCCTTCCCACCTGGATTTCAGTCCCACCTCCTCTTTTGCTCCCTAGAGATTTCCCTTACTTTCAACACTTGTCAATGCATCTAAAAGGATATGTATTTTATACTAGAAGGATTTTCTGATGATCCAAGCCTCCCCTATTGCTGAAGATGATAACCTAGTGTCCTGTTTGTTTGTGTGTATAAAATAAACTTTATACACACAGTATAAAGTCGGGGGTGAGGCATGTTGGGGGGATGGAGGAGGGACCGGGTGGGGTCATCATAAGAAGCCTGTCACATCATCTATATTGTGCCTTACTTATTAAATCATATATATACACATACACACATACATAATGCGTATTATATGTCTATAATTTCTTTTACATGAAAAAATGAAACAAATGTGATAAAATGTTATTGCCAGTGGTTATACAAGCATTATGATATCCATTACACTTTTCTCTAGTTTGTTAATTCCTCAAAAGTTAGGAAAAATGAAAGACGAAGAAGAGGACTGGAAAGAAGAATCTGAGAGTGGCACAGCACTCCTGTCTCCAGAGGAAGCCAGTGTGCTACCTGCCTGCCCCATTAGCTGCCCCTCTGAAACCTCTTCGTGAGACCCCGAGAGGAGGGTGGGTGTGGGGAGAGCTGAGCGCCTTTACCTTCTCCTGGTACAGTTTATGAAGCCACTGAGCCGCTTCCTTTTCATCCAGCGGGATCTCTTCCAGAGGAAATCTCCTGTTTTATTAAGAAGATTGAAAGCAAAGTGAATTATCAGATGACATCAAACTGAAAAGGGGAAAAATAAATCATTATGCATCAGGGTTACTTGTCAGCCCTGCCTTTTCTATTCAAATCTGACTCTCAATTTCTAAAAACACACACACATCAAAGTAACTTCTCGGGCATTCCGCCATGCCCAGTGGGACTGCAGGGAACCAGGGAGGGGCTGGGAGGTGCTTCACGTGCCCGGGAGCGCAGAAGTCTTGCCCGGGAACACCCAGGAGCAGTCAGCTGAGCAGATCGCGCCCCCAGCTCCACTGGGAAAACTGACCGTTCATTAAGCAGTTTTGGTCTTTCTTAATAGTTTGTTCTTTGGGAGTGACCGTGGCTGAGAGTGTCTTTTATGAGGCAAAGAAGAGTTTGTGTTTCACAAATGAAATCCATTTGCTTCAAATATGAAAAGCAGTAGAGATTTCGAAACTTTAATCTCAATTAACAAACGGCTGGCTTCAGTGATGACACTGACTTCTGTACAAGCCCTATCACCAGCTGTGACACTGACTTCTGTACAAGCCCTATCACCAGCTGTGACACTGACTTCTGTACAAGCCCTATCACCAGCTGAATTACCAGCTCCAGGAGGGGAGGTGTCTACCCGGTAACACAAGCAGGGCAAGGACCGCTTTCTACGGCAACTGTAGTACCCCCGGATCGCCAGGAGGGGCCGCTGAGCGCACGTGTGAGCAACGGTAATTTAACAAGGGACCGCGGTCATCCCGGGGGCTGGCTGCCCACCTCAGAGGGGCCAGAGTGAGAGCAGAGCCAGAAGAAAAGTCCACGGCCAGAGGCAAATCTCCATGTTTTTAGGGATCTCAACCTTTTGGGGTTTTTTTTGTTTTTTTAATAAATTATTTATTTTTGGCTGCGTTGGGTCTTCGTTGCTGCGCACGGCCTTTCTCTAGTTGCGGCGAGCGGGGGCTACTCTTCGGTGTGGTACTTTTCATTGCGGTGGCTTCTCTTGTTGCAGAGCACGGGCTCTAGGGACGCGGGCTTCAGTAGTTGTGGCACGCAGGCTCTAGAGCGCAGGTTCAGTAGTTGTGGTGCACGGACTCAGTAGTTATGGCTTGCGGGCTCTAGAGCACAGGCCCAGCAGTTGTGGCGCACGGGCTCAGTAGTTGTGGCACACGGGCTCTAGAGCGCAGGCTCAGTAGTTGTGGCACACGGGCTCAGTAGTTGTGGCTTGTGGGCTCTAGAGCGCAGGCTCAGTAGTTGTGGCACACGGGCTTAGTTGCTCCACGGCATGTGGGATCTTCCCGGACCAGGGCTCGAACCCATGTCCTCTGCATTGGCAGGCGGATTCTTAACCACTGCGCCACCAAAAAGCCCAAAGCCCTACCTTCTTGTCTCTAAAAGTTGAGAACTTTGGTTTTTGTGAGTTATACCGATCCATCTTTACCATCCACCTTGTAAAACTTCCCAGTTTTACAAGCACATACGCAACCAGACATCCGAGCGATGCTGGGCCACATGTCACGCAGCCTCTGGGAGACTCCGCTGTATGCTCAGAGGAGAGAAGAAGACTTAGAACCTCCTAGTAAACAAAACGGTTTAACTCTGTGGACCCGAAAGGTGCTGGGGACCTCCAGGAGTACACGGTGAGAAGTAGCGCTTGAAGGGTTTGCCACAGGTGCCGCCTCAGGAAGGAAAGGAAGTTGGAAGGGGTCTGTCCACAGAGAGATGACGGCCAAAAGTGTCAAACTCACGTGACCGTTCTCCCCTGATTTCACATTACCACATACAGGTTCTGTTGTATGTCTGTTATATGCAGGACAAAATATATAAAATAAGAATTTTAAATGATGAGATAAAACATAAATACAACTCTGGAGTTGACTCCACTTTGAGGACGCTGGCCCCAACTGCCAGCATGGACACAGGAGAGCCTCAAGCCACCATCCCCAAGGCCCTGGCCATGCCCAGTCTCAGGCCCCCGGGGAAATGAGGCACAACTCCACTGGGTCACAGGAACCTTGTCTTCTTTGATTACAGGTATGTTTTGGACTCACTGGGATATTGTTTTTACTCAAGACACCCGTTTGGTAATACAAAACAATAAGTTGAAACTTTTAGACATTCTAAGGATACATTTATTAAGATATGATTGGGTGAAATATAGCCTCACATTTTCTGCAACAAAGGGGAAAATGAGCAGATTAAAGCACCACTCCTCTCCAGCTGGAGCTGAGTGCCCACGTGGAGGGGCGGAATAGCCTGGAGGGTGGTGTGAGCATCGGCCTGCAGCTGGACCAGGCGGGCTCCCCCCGCTCTGCCACCTACCAGCTCTGATCTCGGGCGGCTAAGGCTGCCAGAGCCCTCCTACCCAGGGACCAGAGCAGGATCTGCCTCTGAGGGCTCCCGTGAAGATGACCGGGACCATCCAGGGCCCCCGAAAGATCACCCATTCCCTGTTGGCCACCGGTGGTCAGCCCCCGGCCAGGGGTTCTAGAGAGCTAAGGGCAAGGGTCCTGGGCTCTCCCTTGATCCCGGGATGGAATAAGAGACCCTACAGCGACTTTGAGCTAGTCCTCTGTGAACGTCAGAGGGAAAAAGCCACCCAGCTTCCGGTTTATCTTCACAAAATTATTCCTGGAAACTTCCTACACCGGGGCAGGAGAACTGAGTGGTATTTTTTTTTTAAACTTGTCCTGGCTCAAGCTCTCAAGACTAACATGAAGAGGGCCGGTCAGAGCCTCCTTGGGTCAGACTGACCGAGTCGGTGGTGGTCAGTGGCCGACATGGGGCTGACACAGAGACGGGGCTATGTGGTTTATACACACAGGAACGTTCTGCCCTTCTGGGCACATGTGAGTGAAACAGGAGACTGGCGAGTTCAAACAGGATCATCCAGACAACACACGGACCTGGAGGGCCTGCCGGGAATCAGGCCTGGAGCTACAGTCAGGTCAGAACACCGCTCAATGAACAGAGCAGCCCCCAGGCTGTGCTTTCAGGTAAGAAGACTTCTGGGTGGATTATCTTCTCTTCACGAGGCAGAGGAACGTGGAGCATCAGAGCGTGGTGGAGAGACACGGCGACCTCCGGCCACAGCCCTAGTCCCTGACCTTGATCTTGTGTTACAGACATGGAGCCCGCTCTCCCAGTGGCGCCTTAGGCTCTGCCAGTGGCCCTGGACGTCTGGACATTTCACCAAGACCACGAGTCACTCGGGATGGACCCCAAAAGGGATTCTGTTCCCCTCTGACCCTGAGATCCCTGCCCCTCTGGGCCAAAGCCACCAGTGCCAGCAAAAAGTCACGCCATAAGCAGTGCAGCGTCAGGCCGTAAGGTTCCGCGGGAAGGAGACCCTGCACCGATCAGCTCAGAGAGATGCGGGTTTCTACCCGGGGGTGAAAGTTCAGCACCGTGGGGGGGCGGGGGCGGAGCCAGCCGCAAGGGCTTCCGCGGAGGTGGGAGGACAGGGTGCAGGTGGCCTCTCCCATTATGGCCCAACAAACTGGAGAGAAAGACGGTCACTTTGTCATTTCCCTTCCTCTGCTCCCAGAGTGGCGCCTGGAGCCCCGCCCGCCCGCCGAGCACTTTTCTGCATCGCCGGCCCCAGGGCAGGGCTTGGGATGGGCCCTGGGAGCTCCCCGGCCCGCCGAGCACATTTCTGCATCGCCGGCCCCAGGGCAGGGCTTGGGATGGGCCCTGGGAGCTGCCCCGCCCACCGAGCACGTTTCTGCCTCTGCAGCAGTGAATCCTTTCGGAAGCTCCCTTCTCTCTGATCCCTCTACCCCCTTACTGTGCATACAGCAGACACGCAATAAATGCTCACTGCACAGACCAACGGGAATAGTTTCTGATAACCTGGGGACATTTTAAGGGCCATATGGGGCCCCTCTTTGGGCTGAGTTTCGCTTCTGGGGGATCCTCGGGGGTCCCGCGGCGGCCATCCAGAGCTGCCCTGCGTTAACCAGTGCGGGCGGGGCTGCCTCTGAGCCAATGGGGTGGAGGCTGGCGGGGTGGAACCTCCCAGCTCAGACCGGGCAGCCAGGAGCCCAAAGCCCAGCACGTGGCCCTGACCCCACCTTCTCTCCCAGGTGGTCTGCGTGGCTGTACACCATGAAAAAGGGGGACACGTGTGCGTCCCACTCAGACGGGGACAGCTTGTTCCTCTCCTGTCTATGAAAGTCCTACTTGCTGTCCAAGTTTTAGCTCAGACGCCTCCTCCAAAAAGCCTCTGCTCCCTCCAGTGGGAGGGGTCACGCCTCCCTTGGAGCTTCTGGAACATTCCTCCTGTAAGTCGCACCCACTCCTTTGCTCTGTACTGTCCCCACCGTGTGCCGGCCCTGGAGGGTGGAATGCCGGCCACCTCCAGGAGGTGGGAGGAGCCGGCCCCAGTCCCGCCCACCTGCCGGCCCCGCCCCTGTGGGCACCTGCCCGCTCACCTCACACACATGTCCGCCTCGTACTTCTTCCCGTAGAGGATCCCCAGCAAAGACGGGTTCTTGTTTCCTCGGAAGTTCAGTGTGACGTCGTAGACAGCTGCGACTGCAGGGAGAGGGGCAGAGGGTGGCAGGTGCTAGATGACACCCCGCAGCAGGTCCCCCCGCGGCTCTTTACCTGGATTGCTGGGGCATTTAGTTGATTCACATCTACTGTACTTACTGGCACGTTTGTGTTTAAAGCCACCGTTTCCTATCCATCCTGTTCTTTGTCCCTTTCATCTTGCCTTCCTTTTGGATTAATTGGATATATATTTTTTCCTTTATAAGGTTTTCAGTTATATACCTTTTTTATTATCATTTTCGTTGTTTTCCATTAACTAGTATTTTATCACCTCAAAAAATGATACGAGAATCTTACAACATGAAAATCCGAGTACCCAGTTCTCCCTTTAATGCCACTGGCATCCTGTATTTTACACGGAACTCACTGATCTGATTTTTGGCAAATCACTGATTTCACGTCTTGCTTTGCTCGGAGCCCGGGCTGGAGACAGTCCCAGCGGGTGGCTCTTACCTGTCCCACGGAGGCACTGGACCGCGGTGGTGAAGCCCTTGGTCCGAGGCAGCAGGTGGTACTTGAGGACGGGCAGCCCCTTGGAGGCGGCCACCTCCATGCTGACCCGGTGCTTCTTCTCCGTGAAGCGCGTGCCCTCGCAGTACAGGAGAAACTAAGACACAGACAGGGGACGGAGGTCAGTGCGGTGCTGGCGACCGGGACTGGAGTCCCACAGGCTCCTCATCGCCCCTGCACGTGCCCCCCGCCTGGCGGCAAAGTCTTGTGGAAATGACGCCCCCCAGCGACCAGTGCGGGGCATGACCAGAGATGCCGCAATCACACTCCGCACACAACTCCTTCACAGACAGCGACAGCCCTGCACCTATTCTCAGGGAATGGAAAGACACTTCCTGGAGAGAGTGAGACAAGGTGTCCCTAGGCAGCAGCCTTCCGATGGCGAGTGGAAAACAAAGTCTTCTATCCCTTTGCCTTGATGAGTTACAAACACCAAATAAGTAAGTAGCCAGTTCTCAAAGAACTGCCGTCAGAGACCGGAACTGATATGCAAACTGATCGATACCGATCATTTCAGATGGCTGTCCATCAAACTCCATCCAGGGGCTCAGAAAGGACCACCAGAGCCCCACCCCAGGGCCCTGCCCTGCCCTTGAAGGGTGGCTGTTTTAAGTGCAGCGCAAACCTTCTAGCAACTGAAGTCCACGTCGACCCACAGAACTATAGCTCACGAGGGCTTGTCCTGAGCCCTGACTCGGCAGAACAGCCTGGGCGCTGGGCAGCCGGCCCGCTAACGTCTCCAGGGAGCCCCGGCTCAGCCGAGCAGGCTGTCCTCTGAGTGGGGCCGGGTGTGCGGGGTGGCGGTGCCCCTGGCGTGGCGGGTCCCAGCTGGGGCAGGTGGAAGCAGGTGGTCCAAGAGGGGTTCCCAAGCCTGCAGGCTCAGAGGGGCGGGGCCCCGGCCCTCCTCAGACAGCTTCCCTGGTGCTCAGAGGCTCTTGCTGGCTCGCCACTGAGAACTCGGGCTGCGCCCCTGGGACTCAAGACAACACAGTCCGTGTGGCTTCACCCCTCACTCACCCACACATATTCGGGGTAGCCGGCCAGGCGCCTCAGCCCTTTGATGACGGCATCCCGGTCTTCCTCCCATTTCCGTTTGCAGAACACGATCTCCAGGAAGTACCACGTCCAGCCGATGAGGGGCACGTAAAGCAGCTCCCTTTTAGCCAGGACTTTGGAACTCTGGGGGGAGGGCAGAGCAGCCGGCGCATCAGGACCACAAGGTCCCCGAGGGCATGTCCCCGCAGGCCGCCCCCAGGCCTGGCTGTCCTCGGGAGACCCTGCCTCTGAGTGTGACGCCCTGGATAAGCATGGACCCAGAGTGCAGGCGCCGCCGGATGGGGAAACCGCGGGCAGGCGGGCAGGCGGGCAGGCGGGGAGCCAAGGACGTAGAGGTTGCGCTGGCCGCCAGGCCCGGGGCTCCCCGAGGAAGATGCCAGGGCCACCACGCACTGTGCTTCCACCGCAGGGGATCCCTCATCCTGTCTCATCTGAGGCAGCTGAGCCAACCGGGGGAGGAAGGATTTGAGAGGAAACGCAGTAACACGTGGTCTCATGAGCAAGCCCTGGGGCAGCTGGGGACAGCCTGCAGTCCCAGGTGCCCTGCGGTCAGCCATGCTCGGACTCCTCCTAGTTTGGAGGGACCAGGGGGCTAAACCAGAGGGAAGGCCAGACCCCAGGGAGCCATGCCAACACCCCCCTGGGACCCCACGTCACTTACCCCGCCCTCCTGCGACCCCCACGTCTCACGCCCCACTCCCTCCCAGGGGCCCCACGTCGCTCACCCCCAGCACGCCAAAGCGCTCACACATGGTCCACCCACAGAGGAAGTCGATTTCGAAGTTGTGGTTGAGGACGATGACCACGTGCTCCTTCCCGAAGTGGCCCACCGTGGCCCGGTCGGCGAACAGGGTGCACTCCGTGCAAGACCACCACTCCAGAAGCATCACCAGCTCTGCGGACGCACAGGCAGCGACGTCGGCGAGGTGCAGACCGCCGCCCTCCGGGCCGGGCCCTCCCTCCCTGCTCCCTGACGTGGGCAGGGCTTGTACGGTACCAGCCCGACTGGGATTTTCGGCTAGAAATGAGTTTTGATGGTTTATGTTGATGTGTAAAATTCAGTTTTCTAAAATTCTGATTACGCTTCTCTAAGCAAAAGTCAGGGGAGAAGTCAGATGAAAGCAGAAGAGATGGAGGAGGGAACCCGTTTTAGGTGGATTTTTTTCTGACCAACATATCTAAAGGACTTAATTTAAAATATTTTTTCTTAAAAATCAGATCTTCGCTTTTCTTAAAAATCAAATATCCCATAGGATGGCATTGTGAGCAAAGCATTCGCTTATTAAGAGAATACACCATCATCATTATATTCCTATTATTATCAACAACTACAAGTTATCGAATACCGACGTGCTCTGCTATGTAAATCACATACGTTGTGTCATCTACTCCTCAGGCGACTTGAGTTAGTGCTATTATTATTCCCAAAGCACAGATAAAAAGTGGTGGAGTTCCCATCTCAGCCCAACACACTGAGCCCAGGGCAGGGCTCTGTGGAAAGTTTCAGAGGAAGCTTAAAAACACAGAAAGAGACAAATAGACTAGGGTCCTCATCGGGCTACAAAGGGGTCCTCAGTTTATGTATGTTAAGCACTGTTACTCTTACCCACATTACTCTTTACAAGAGTTTAGGTGGATACCTTTATCGTCATGTCCAACTGCAGGTCTCACAGGTGCTGTGGACCGACGGGATAGCACACGTTCCATCCCCAGGAGAGCAGGAAGGGGAGGCTGCAGGCCCACAGCCAGCCAGCATCACACCCACCACGGCCAGGCGCCCGAGGACGGTGGCCTCAGACCAGGAAGCATGGCTCCCAGGCTCAGGACGCCCACCAGACAGCCTGTCCTTTGTTTGCTGGACACCAAGCCATCGGTTTTCTGGAGACCGGCCCTTGGGGAGGGAGGCCAGGGAAGGCTGATGGGGCAGGACAGCCCAGCGCTTAGACGGTGGGCTCTGAGCCTGACTGCCTGGGCCTCGGTTTCCCTGCTGACAGGAGACGGTAGTGGCTTCCTCACAGGGCTGTGGGGGACTGGATGGGACTCGGCGCGGGGCCTGGTTTCCCCTTCCACCTAGTGTTCCCACCAGCCCAGGTGGAAGTGGGGGGACACACGGCTCCACCCCACGTGCTGGCGTCTCAACTTCCTTTTCTACGCAAGGCGGGGACTGGACGGAAGGCCGACTCAGGTAAGACCTGAACGCTCTCAAACCAGAAACCGCGGTCCCTCTTACCCTCGGGGCAGTAAGAGGAGGGGTCATAAAGAGGTCAGCTCCAGGACATGCTCGCCATAAGCTTCATCAAGGGACCAGAGAGGGCCCTGAGGGGACGCAGGCCCGGTCAACAGAGGCAAACTCCCCCCCCGGGATAAACCTGTTAGCCTGGCCACTTCCAGCCAGCATTCAAGGCACGAAGAAAGACCCAAGGAATGGAAAGACAAGAGGCCCTGAACAGACGTTCTCCAAAGACGATTTACAGACGGCCAGCAAGCACACGCGTCGATGCTCGTTATCACCAGTCATCGGGAAAGTGCAGGCCAAAGCCACGGCGAGGCAACCTCGTCACACTCACCAGGACGCTGTCATCTAACAGACAGTCAATAAATAGCAAGTGCTGGTGAGGACAGGGTGCCTAGGACCCCTGACGCTGCCGGTGGGGACGTAAAAGGTGCAGCCGCATTGGAAAACTATGTTCCAGACAGAGTAACCAGAGGACCCAGCAATTCCACCACTAGGTAGATGCCCAAGAGAAATGAGGACAGATGTCTGTGCAAAAACTTGAACACGGATGTTCATGGCAGCGTTATTCACAAAGCCACAAAGGGGAAGCAACCCAAATGTGCATCAACTGATGCATGAACAGACACAGTGCATATCCACATAGGGTGACATCTTTCAGTGACGCGGGAGTGTGGGCCTCACACGCGCTACGGTGTGGACGAGCTCTGAGTGAAAGGAGTCAGACACAACGACCACACTGCATGGTTCCATTTGCATGAAACGTGCAGAAGAGGCAAAGCCACCGAGACAGGAGGTAGAATAGTGACTGCCAGGGGCTGGGGAGGGGGCAGAATGGGGGGGGGGTGACCGCTCCTTTATGGGGTGAAAATGTTCTACGATTAGACTGTGCTGATGGGCACGTGACTCTGTGAATACACTAAAACCGCCGGACTGCATGCTTTAAATGGGTGAATTTCACCCCCTGATAGCTGTTTAAGAATTACAAAGCAGAAGGAAACAGGGACTTTGCTGGTGCTCCAGCGGTTAAGACTCTGCGCTCCCAATGCAGGGGGCCCGGCTTCGATCCCTGGTCAGGGAACTAGATCCCACATGCCACAACTAAGAGCCGGCACAGCCCAATAAATAAACATTAAAAGAAAAAGAAAAAAGAAATAAAGAGGCCCAAGGTTAGGCTGACCTGTCCATCTGGAAGCACAGGCAGCTGCTGGGGGCTTGCCAACCATCCCACCCAGGCGGCAGGGACCAGGGCTGAGACAGACCTGCGTGCAGCTCGGCGATGGCCTGCTCCTTTCTCGATGACGGAGGCCTGGGCAAACCTCCATGTGTCAGCTGGTCAAGTAGGAGCCTGTGGCCGAGACCGCTGCTTCTGAAGCAATTTGCTTGGGAACAAGGAAGGGTTTATTCATTATTGTAGTGAGGACATTTATTTTATTTATTTATTTTTGGCTGCATTGGGTCTTTGTTGCTGCACACGGGCTTTCTCTAGTTGAGGCGAGCAGGGGCTACTCTTCGTTGCGGTGCACGGGCTTCTCATTGCAGTCACTTCTCTTGCTGCGGAGCATGGGCTCTAGGCGCGCGGGCTTCAGTAGTTGTGGCTCCACGGCTCAGTAGTTGTGGCTCGCGGGCTCTAGAGCGCAGGCTCAGTAGTTGTGGCGCACGGGCTTAGTTGCTCCGAGGCATGTGGGATCTTCCCGGACCAGGGCTCGAACCCGTGTCCCCTGCGTTGGCAGGCGGATTCCTAACCACTGCACCACCAGGGAAGCCTGTAGTGAGGACATTTAACTTGAGGCCTACCCTCCTCACAGATTCTGAGCGGACAGTACAGTACTGGTAACTGCGGGGCTCTAGGACTTACTCACTGTGCGTAACTGAGGCTGCACACCCACGGACAGCGCTCGCCCCTTCCCCTCCCCCAGCCCCCAGCAGCCCCCGTTCTCTCCTCTGCTTCCTTGAGCTCGATTACGTTAGGCCCCTCATATAAGAGGGACAAGTGCAGTTTGTCCTTCTGTGACTGGCTCCGCCACATCTTGTTCTCCAAGTTCACCCATGTTGTCACGTACGGCAGGATTTCCTTCCTAGAGGCTGAATAATATTCTCTTGCACGTATAGACCACATTTTGCTCGTCCGTCTGTCTGCTGATGGACACAGACGTTGTTTCCACATCTTGGCTACTGTGAACGATGCCGCAGTTAACACTGAGGTGTGGCCGTCTCTTTGATGGGGAAATCCTGCGATGCTTTCTCACCACGAGTCTGAGAGGAATCAATACAGCCTCAACCCGCTGATGTAAAACTCACCCGGCAGGGAGGGTGGCGGCCTGGATGGGCTGCTCCGACCCGCGGGCCCCTCGTCCGAGGAGCAGGGACCTCAGCCGCCCTCTGGGGAGGATGCAGAGCCCGCGGGGGTGCCCAGGACCCCAGGGGACCCGGCTCTCCCTCCCGGCCGCCCCGTGGGTGATGGAGGAAGCCCTGGACGAAGCAAGGAGGGGTGCGAGTCTCAGACCCCCCCAGACACGGAATTTGCTAAAAAAGCTACTTTCAAAGTCATTTCTTCACGTAGGCCTGACAACACGTGCCTCACTCACGTGGGCGCCAACGCCGCATCTAAAGGGCCCTTGTTTCCACGACCGCCTCCCAGGATGACCTGCAAATCACGCTGCTGGACACCACAGCGCCGGCTCAGAGCTGCCACCTGCGGGGGACGGACCACGTCCGCTGGCCACGCACAGGTGGAAAGGACGTCGGAGCTGCGACCCCATGGCACCGTCCAGGAACACGAGGACCACTGCGTGGGACTGTGCGCTCATCCCTGGGCGGCCGGCACGGGTACACGGCCTCCTTGCCACACGGCAGGCTTCTATGGGCAGGAGCTCCGGCCAGCAGCCCAGATGCAGGGGAGAAAGTGCGCATAGGGTGCGGGCGGGGTGCCTTCCCCTGGCCGCACACCCTCTCCTGGCAGCACCTGGGACCTGGGCATTTCTGGTCCAGTGCGAGAGGTCTGGCCCAGATGGGGCGGGTGAGCAGGAATGAACTGAAGACAACACAAGCAGCCCCTGCAGGCGTTTTACCCCCCTCCCCGCCCGGAGAGTGGGTCCAGCAGAGGGTTGCCTGCAGGAAAGCGGCGTGTCAAGGCAGCTCTGTTCCACCAGCTGCCAGCACGGCCCAGTGGGCTGCTCAGCCCATTTCCAGTCACATCCAGTCGCTTTTTCTCTCGTAGATCATAGATCGTAGATCGCTACATACGCGGCCAGGGCTGACGCCGTGAATCTTCTCACGGTCAATTTGGAGAACATTTTGAATGAGGACTTTTTTTGTGATTTCCTTCATTCTAACATATGCTGGCCCTTACACACATGAGCAAGCCATGCTCTGCACATTTCAACGAATGATTTTTTGAAAAATTCAAACTTGCCTACTAATAGTAATCGTTTACTGAGCAGTGTTGTACGCACACTCTATGCGTTAATTTAATCTTGATGGTCCAGCTGAGAGGTACCGTCTCTGTTTCACAGACGAGAAGGGTTAGAACCTTGGCTGAGGTCAGCAGGGAGCCAGGGCCCCAGCCAGGCTGTCTGGTTCCACATCTGTGCCCTTAACACAGCGCGAAGACTCCTCGGGCCTGAGGACGACAGAGTCACTCTGGGCTCGGGGGGACAGCAAAAGACACCTGGCATCACAGATTGAACACAGGGATGCTCGCAGAGTTGAAAATAAAGCAGTGGTTCAGGGTCGTCTACACCAGGGGTCCCCAACCCCCGGGCCGCAAACCGGTACCGGTCCTCGGCCTGTTAGGAACCAGGCTACCCAGCAGGAGGTGAGCGGCTGGCCCGCTAGCGAACCCCATCGCTTGCATTACCGCCCTCCGTCCGCAGAAAAACTGTCGTCCACGAAACCGGCCTCTGGTGCCAAAAAGGTTGGGGACCGCTGGTCTACACATTCGTGTGACTCTCGCTCACCCCACATGCCCATGGAATCGGGGAAAGATTTCACCAGCTCAAATCCGGGAAGGACTCCTGCTCGTGTATTTAAGACATAAACAAGTGGAGAAGCTCCCCAAATTCACCGGGTCCTGGGGGAAACTCTCACAGCATGTGGGTTCAGTGGGCACCTGTGTTCCTTCCAAATATTGGGGGATTTTACATAAATCTCAAGTTTTCTTATTTTTATACTTTCTTGCCTTAAAAAATGAATTTCTTTGCTTTTTTAATCCATCTTTTTCAAATAGTTTAGAAGTTATGTTTGATTTCTGTTTTCTACCCTATACTTAGTTAACAAAGTCTTAAGGAAAGATCTCTGATGTCTTCCTGACAAATACAAGAATGATGGAGTCCTAACTTTGGTCCCCACTCCTGATTGAGAGACTGCCTGCCGCTGGTCCTGTCTGCTCGCAGCCACGCGGGTTGGGCATTGTTATTATTTTATATGACTGTTTAGATTTACCTACTTATCAATTTCTCAGTCTACCAGTCTTTATGGTAACTCAGACCCTACTTTTTTGATGGCTTTTGTTCTTACTAAAGAATATTCTTTAAAAAAATTTCAGGTGACGATATGCTCACTTTTTGTTCCCCTCAGGCTGTTTTATCTCATTCTCATTCCTGAAAGGTCACTTTGCTGGATGTAGAGTTCTAGGACGAGGCTGGAGACAGCCCACTGCCCCTGGCTCTGATTACATACGTTCTGCCGAGTCAGCTGGGAGTCTGTCAATCTTTGTAGGTGTTCTAGCTTTCTTTTCTGGGCATTTTTAAGATCTTCTTTTTTGTCTCTGGTGGTTTGTGATTTCTCTGTGATGGGTCTAAGTGTGAATTTCTGTTTACATACCCTGCTTCGTATACATTTGCTTCCTAGAGCTACAGAATCTTGTTTTTCATCGGTTCGGGAAAATTCTCAGCCATCATTTCCTCCAATGGTGCTTCTGCTTATTCTTTCCTCAGGGACAGGAGTCCAAGATCTGTTTCATAGACTTTCACTCTCCCCTTACATCTTTTAACTCCTATTTTATATTTTTCATCTTGTCATTCTACTGCAATCGGGATGATTTCTTCATCGTAATGTCCAGTTCACTCACTCTCTCATTAGCTGTATCTAATCTGATGTAACGTTCATTCACTAAGCTTTTACTTTTAAAAAATATTATAATTACGATTTTTATTCATAGAAGTTCTACTGGGTTTTTTTTCTCCAATCTGGTGACTTTGGGTAGTCTTTTGTCTAAATCTGTTGTTGCATGTTTGTTGTTCTTTGACTCTGAGCTCATATATGATTTGTCTCAATCGGTGTGATTCTTCAGGCCTGAATCAGAGACGCTCCCGAGAGCACACTTCCATTTGCCTCTGCTGACCTCATGGGCACTGCCAACCTGCTCGCTTCAGCGAATCCTCAGGATCCTGGTTTAGACTCAGCCCTCTCCTGCAGCTGCCAAGGCGAGGGCCCCTGGCAAGCAGTGCTGACACCCCACCTTAGTGCCCTCCTCTGTGAAGGGGCGGGGGCGAGGCGGAGGGATTGCTTAGTGCCCTCCTCTGTGAAGGGGCGGGGGCGAGGCGGAGGGATTGCTTAGTGCCCTCCTCTGTGAAGGGGCGGGGGCGAGGCGGAGGGATTGCCTTTACTTACTATGAACACAGCAATGCATTAAAAAGCTGGCTTTATCCAGAATTTGGCTGTTTTGTAGTGTTTTAACTTCAGAGTACTGCCGGAGGTGGAGTCTATGATTTTCATCTAGTTGGCATTTGCCCTTTAGGTGTGTACTCATCTCCCACGGTGATACTCGTAAATAACTCACCTGTATGTCCTGTATGATAGGATTTCTAATTCTCCTTCTCACACACACACAAAGGTGGCCTTTTATTTAGGAAAAAACCACCTGGGAACTGAAACTATGGCAGTTTATGCTATTTATTGCAGTTTAAACTATTTATGGCTGGAAGCACGGGCGGGGCTGCCGCCCCTTGTGTGGGGCACATACACCTGGGCGTGGACACTCCCACGGCCTGCTTAGCTGCCCTCCTCCTGCTCCCGCACTGGGAGGGGCCACAGGGACAGGCACGCAGAGTCACCACTTCCCACAGGAAGTAACATGTCTATTGTTTTCTCTTCATTGTAAAAGAAACGTGCTCTTATGCTAAGAAGTGTAAACAGCACACAGTATGAAATAAACATAAGAGTCCCCGCCTTCCTTCACTCCCGGGGTAGTTACGTTTTCTGTTCACCCTTCAGCTTTCTCTAAGCAGGGGTGGCCACACACAAGTGCAGACACGTCACACACGTGTCTTTTAAAAGTAAATAAAGGCAAAGCACCCTCTGTGCTTTGTTTTATAGCTTCCGTTTTCACTTAAAAATGTACCTTGAACTTGGTTCTCTATCAGGAAAGAGAGGTTCTCCCTGTTGTTCTTAGTGGCCGTGTGGGACACACCACAGTAAGCTTCCATTAATGGGCATTTAGGCTGCTCATTTTTTTTTTAATTAATTAATTATTATTATTATTTTTTTGGCTCTGTTGGGTCTTCGTTTCTGTGCGAGGGCTTTCTCTAGTTGCGGCGAGCGGGGGCCACTCTTCATCGCGATGCGCGGGCCTCTCACTATCGCGGCCTCTCTTGTTACGGAGCACAGGCTCCAGACGCGCAGGCTCAGTAGTTGTGGCTCACGGGCCCAGTTGCTCTGCGGCATGTGGGATCTTCCCAGACCAGGGCTCGAACCCGTGTCCCCTGCATTAGCAGGCAGATTCTCAACCACTGCGCCACCAGGGAAGCCCCTAGGCTGCTCATTTTTATATTAGTCTTGTGCTAATATAAAAGTGGTAACATGAGAATATCTGCACACATATGTACTGTTGCAGATATCTTTCTAGGTTACATTCTTATTTGGTGGAATATTTAGGTCAAAAAATGGAACCGTTTAAGTTGTCCATTGCTACCGGCAAACTGCCGTCCAAGATGTGCCCCGTGACCCCAACCCACAGGGCGAGCGGCCACCCCCCGCCCCCCGTCAGCAGCTTCTAAGTCTCTGTCCAGCTGATGGGTGAAGACTGAGTCTATTCGTACAAATGCACACACAGCACAAGGGCGTAGCGGTAACACCTGTACATGCCTAAACACGTACATTTAATTAAGAGACGGGTGAGAGTCCTTGCCTTTCGCAGAGAGATACCGCAACGTTTACACGTGATGACAGGCCCCCCGAGGGTAGCTTCACTGTACTCTGGTGCTAGGGTGACTGGGGGTCTGGTGACCCAAGACTGGCCACGTACCGGCGGCAGCTGTTAGGGCCTGGTCATGGTGAACTGACTTTATCATTGCTCGTTTTCAAATATCCAGAGTACCGTGTGAGACCATGTGGAACTGCCACCTCTGTGGGTCCAGAGGCTCAGGGGTTGGGACGTCACGTGGTTCAGCCCAGTGAAGAGCTCGGGCCAAACCCTGCCCCCCCTACATCTACTGGCCAGGAGCAGCCCCCAGTTCCTGCCGGGGAGCGAGAGCCAGCCCATTGCGTCTTATCTCACCACCACAGGCGTTCACCCCCAGGGGCCCTGCACTGGTTTGTCTGGGATCATCCAGCAGAAAGCTCGCTGTCCTGACTGTCCGTGGCCCCCCGATCCCCGCCGTGCACATGCGGGTGGTACTCACGGCTCCAGAGCGAGTATGCGAGGCGGCAGTTCAGCCGGCGGTACAGCTGCTTGTTCACGGGCCAGAGGACTAGTGTGCAGAGCTGGATGGAGTTGATGATCAGCCCGCTCACCACGAAGACGAAGCCGATGAGGAGGTGCACGACGAACTGGGTCTTCAGGAAGGCAAGCAGGCCCATGGCCACAGCTCAGTAGCGAGTGCAGGGCCCTTCACTGAGAACGGCCGTCCTGCAAAGACGGGGCCGGCGGTCAGGTGGGGCGCCAGGGACCCCAGGGGTGAGGGGCTGCGGGCGGAGGAGGGGTCCACGGTGCTCACGCCAGAGCCCAGATCTGCAGCTACCCCCCACGGCGTCCTCAGGCCCTTGCCTCCCGAGAGCGACGTACGTACGGGGCGGACGGGGGAGCTGACACATCGTGCACACAGGCGTCACCCACAACATGCACACACACCACACACACACACTACATACACACCACACAACATATACACACATGCATAAAAGAAAGGAAGAAAGAAAAGACTAGAAGAAATGCACACAAATATTAATAGTGAGTATCTCTAAGTAAAGGCATGATGGGTAATTTTTCTTTTCTTTTTTTAGCATCTTACTTAAAAGATCAAAACTGCACTCTCAATCTCTATAAAAACATTTCAACTACTGTCTTTTAACTCCCAAGCTGCTGTACCCTTTTTTAGCTGAAAGGCTTTTGTTTTGGTCTCTAACGCAGAAGCGGTGACCCCCCAGGACTCAGCCAGCGTCTCCCGCTTCCCTTCAACACTGGTTTCCTGGTTTCAGAGATGAAGCCGGAGGCTCGCATTTCATGGCTGTACTTGTTCCGCGAGCTGCCCTGATCTCGTGTGGAGAGAAGCAAGCACACGGCTGTGGCGGAGCCCCGGCGCTCCCAGAGCCCGCCGCGCCGCAGCCTGGTGGCCACCGGCACCCTCAGAACCGGCCGCATCGCAGCCTGGTGGCCGCCTGCCTTGACTGCGGCTGGGTCCTCCAGAGACGAGCCCCGCGCTCTCTGCGATGCAGGTGGAGTGGGCTCCAGAGGCCTCCAGGGTGGCCACGATGGGCACACCGGGGCACAAGGGCCTGGCTGCTGTGCCAGACATGAGGCCACGTGACTCCAGAGGACGCCCTCCGTCCGCCCTTGGCCCCGAGTGGCTGCGTGAGGGGTGGGGGGGCGGATAAGCCAGCAGCCACGTGGGGAGGATGCCCAGGAGGACAGGGAAGGAGACGAGGCCTGGCGCCGGGTGTGGGAGCCCCCAGGGGAGCCAGCCCCCCAGGCCCGGACAGGCCTTCTGATGCCCGCAGCGCCCAAGAGCCCCAGCCCCCGGCCTTCGTGTCCAAAGCTCTGACCCCGAGAGGCCCCGAGAGGACACACGTGCGGCGCTGCACACACTTCCTGCCACCGCCTCCTAAACTCGCACGAACCCTGCGGGACGCCGTCACTGCCCCTATGTGACGGGCGAGCAAGGAAGCACAGAGGCTTTGTGACTTGTTCAGGGCCACGCAGCGCAAAGCAGGAGGGCCGGACTCCAGTCCCAGCAGGGAGACCCGCGTCCGTGCCCCCGTGGGCGGGGACCCCTCTGTAACGCACAGGCTCCCACATCAGCCAGGCCAGGCCTGAGGCCAGCTGCCTTCTGGGACCAGAGGTAACGGCTTTGACCAGACCTGACGCTGCCGCCCGGCATCTGGGCCCGCACCTGCCACCCGGCAGGCTCCCTGCACCCCCGGCCCCAGGAGACCAGCCTGTTCCCCACCCCGCCATCCTGGGTCAGACACAATACCCGTGTGGGCCACAATAACCAGGGTCCCCGAAAGCCGGCTCAAAGACCGGCCCATCAGCTGTGATGCTGTTAAAAGCAGGTTCCCCAGGTCCGTGCCAGACCTGCTGGAGAATCAGCTTCACAGAGATATCACTCACACATGCGCAGTGTGAGGGCACCTGTCAGACTGCTGCCCGATCAAGACAGAGCAGCTCCATCACCCCCCCAGTCCACGCCCCCCCAGCCCCTGGCAGCCCCTCTGGGCTTTCTGACACTGGATCAATCTTCCTTTGCTAGAGATTCACATACAGAGGACCGCATGGGATCTGCCCATGGGCCCTGCCTGGCTGCAGTCCAGCCTCTGATGGCAGGGCGGTCTCCAGTCTGTCCGCTCACCTGTTCACCTGCCGATGGCAGCAGGTGTGCAGCCTCTGGCCCCGCACTTTCCCCAGCGAGCCTCTGTGCGGACACAGGCCTTCACTTGGGGATCTATTTAACAAGCGCCAGTCCCTGGTCCATCTCCTGAATCTCTGGTCGAGGAAGTCCATCCCCAGAGGCCCCAGAGAGCTGCACCCCATCTGGAATGGCCCCCCAGCCCCGCTTGGAGGTGAGCCTGGCCGGGGCTCCTGGCTGCAGTAGGCTGTCCTCCCTGGTTGTCAGTCTGTTCCCAGTGCGCAGATGTGGGTCTGGTGTCCTCGCTCCCTGTGGGCCAGACCCCGTCCTAAGGCACGTCAGCAGCTGCAGTCCAGGCCCCTCCCACCTGCCCCCGCCACAGGAGCACCAGTGCCCACCATCTGCTTGGACATGGCTGTCTCTCGGCCTACCGCCTCTGACGCAGCTGGGCCTGACAGTCTTGATAACACGTCAGTCACACGTGCTAACTTGGAGGACCTTCAATGACGGCAGCCCCCCCCAACCCCCGCAGAAGACACCCTGCTCCCCACTCAGCCCACACCCTCCCCGGCTCTCCCCCAAGGCCTGCAGACTGTCAAGCAGGAAAGCATCGACTCGGCAGCCCCCAAGAGTACTGGCTTGTGTGTAGTCCTTGAAAACATTAAAAAAAAAAAAAAAAAAAAAAAAAATATATATATATATATATATATATATATATATATATACATATCTCATCAGACAATTCTAAGTTGACCTCTACATTTTTAAACCCAAGTTTAAATATGCAAGGGGCATAAATTCTGTCATACTGTGAACTTTTACTTTTAAACATACAGATCTTCCTTAACTTACAGTGGGGTTACATCCCAATAAACCCATCGTAAGTTGAAAATATCTTGTTAAGTTGAAATACATTTAATACACCTAACTTCCCAAACATCAAAGCTGAGCCTTGCCCACCTTAAACGTGCTCGGAACACTCACAGTATCCTACAGTTGGGCAAAATCATCTGCCACAAAGCCTATTTTATAGTAAAGTGAATATCTCCTGTAACTGATGGAATACTGTGCTGAAAGTGAAAAACAGAATGGCTCTGTGGGTCCAGCATGGTCGTCAGTGTACCGGTTGTTCAGCCTCGTGATGGCGGGGCTGGTGGGGCTGGCAGGGCTGCGGCCACCACTGCCCAGCATCAGCGGGAGGATCTGACTGCGTGTTGCCAGCCTGGGAGAAGGTTAAAATTCACAATTCGAAGGATGGTTTTCACTGAACGTGTATCGTAAAGTCAAAAAATCATAATCTGAATCATCGTAAGTCAGGGACTTTATACTTTTAAATGTAGAAAATGGGCTCTAAATGCCATACTGATGTGATAGCCACGTCACCATCCATTTTCAAAATACATGAAAGCAAGCTTTTCTTTAAAAGTCAGGAAATTCATTCCCTTTTCTCTTTGAATTGGTATTTCCATTGTACGTCCTCTACAGGATCTCACTGTAATACAATTTATTATGACTGAGAGTCTTTTACCAATCATCTTAACCTAACATTATGTAACAAAAATATGTATGAATATTTAAATTTAATTTTTACATTTCTTGTGCATAGGCTAAATTTAAGTTTAAAAACTTCTTCTGGAATATTGGATGAAAATTCACTCCTAAGCAGTTCCGCCTATGTCACCTTAGAATCTGGGCATTTGGTTGACCACAAAGCCATGATCACATCTGAGAAATTTAACACTGACGTGAGCATATTACTGAATATCCCATCTGTGATCCCCAAAATGGCCTGTGTCACTCCTTTCCGTCCAGGCCCCGGTCGAGGGCCAGTGTGGCATTCGATCGCACGCCCCTGTTCTCCTCTGACCTAACACACTCACGCTCCCACCCCCACTGGAAGAGCCCGGGACAGCTGTCCTATAGATACCCCCCAGTCTGGCTCTGCTTCCTTGAGACTAGTTCATGCTCAGGGTGACGCTGGAGGCGTCCCACCAGGGGCACTGCCCCTTGTCCCCTTCCTGCCACAGCTTGGTGAAGGCAGCGCCCCTAGGTGTCTGAAGGCAAAAGTTCAGCCTGCTGGGCTCACCCCCCAAGTCTGATGGGAGACGTTTGAGTTGATATCCACCCCCAATCACCTCTGACCCCAGTTTCCGTCAAGGCCTCCTCACGCCTAACTCTCACATCCTGAGCGCTAAGTGGGCAGAGCTTGTCCTGGTCCGTAACCACTCCCCTGTAATGGGTGCTGTAGGGACCACCCCTGCCCGTGTGATGCACTTAACCTCACGACACAAATGAGATGCTTCCAAACTGCAGCAACACGCAGCTCTTCCACTGACGCTGGTGTAAGCTTTTAGAAGACACGTGATACGTCCTAGAATAAAAGAATGCACCTAAGGTAGAAATTATGAGGCATAATTGGTATCCATCCATCCCCCGACACCCCCAAGATAACCGCTATTATTCCACAAAGTTTTGTTTTAAAATATAAGACATCAGCCCCTTTTCATTAATACTCAGATGCTGTTCCTGAGCTGGCAAGGAAACCTGAGCCCAAGTCCCGTCATTAGGTAAGAGTTTAGGTCATTCCAGAGGCCTGGCACCTGCACAGCCCGGTCCTAAGGGTATTGGGGCCCCGTACAAGCTGCCGGGACCCCACCTTCTCGGGGCAGGGGACGAGGTGCACTCACCCTCCCCAAAGGGGAGACAGAGGGTGGCGCTGCCACCTGGGGACAAGGGGCACAGAACAGAGGCCGGCCGGGGGAGGGGGACGGGCCAGGCACTCGGCAGAGCCGCGCTGCCCGCAGTTCCAGGGCAGGTGAGTAAGGCTCCCGGAGCTGCAACACGACACGCGTCCCCTGAGAGACACCGACCGGGGCCTCTCTGGAGCTGCCAGAGCCCCGGTGGGGCAGGAAGGGCCAGGAGCCAGACCAGACCCTCCCTCCAGTTCCAGCACTGCCCGCTCCCCGGCCGCAGAAGCAGGACCCTCGTGGATCTGACACTGTCCCTCCAGGGCTTTGGCTGCTAGCTCCGAGCTAGTTCCCGTGGCCACGCTGCTCGGGGCTCAGGGTGGTGAAGGGGAGACCTGGGAGCCCGGAGCGCCTGGACCGGCTCCCCACTACCCCGCCAAGGGCCCGGCCCGCTGCTGGGCTCTGCCGCCGCCACTGGCAGCCCCGACCTTGGCACCTCTTGTTACGAGTGAACTGTGTCCCCTCACAAGGGTATGTTGGGGTCCTAACGCCAGCACCCCAGCGTGTGGCTGTGTTCGGAAATATGGTCTCAACAAAGGAAATCAAGTTAAACGGGGGCACTAGGGTGGGCCCTAATCCAATCTGACGGGCAGCCTTATAAGAAGAGATTAGGACACAGACGTGCAGAGGGATGACCGCGTGAGGACACAGGGTGGAGGCGGTCTCTACACGCAGCTTCTTCCTTCACAGCCTCCGACACCCTGGCCTCGGCCTTCCAGCCTCCAGGACAGGGAGAATCGATGTCTGCTGTTTAAGCCCGCAGCCTGCGGTGTGTGTCAGGGCCCCCGAGCAGAGGAACACGGCCCTTAGAAGTATGCAGGCCTTGCTCCCAGATCCCGTAATTCTGGGCGTGCACAGGCCCCTTCCCACGTCCTGCTGCCCAGGAGGCCCGGGGTCTGCCGGGGACCCTGGCCCAGCCTCACCCTGCTCACGTCCCCTGCACCTGCCTCAGGGCCCACCCCCAGATGCCCATAGGACCGGCACTGGTCCCTTTGTCCCTCTTCCTCAAGAACTAGCCCGTCAGATGGCACGGTCTTCAGATCTCCTTACCAGGCACACCCCCATCTTTGCCCAAACCCTCATCTTTCCAACAACGCCTTTCCACAGAAACCAAAGTTGTAGTCGAGGGCCCATCAGAGTGCTTCCTTGCTCCATGCAGGGAAGGTGAATGGCTCTCTCTGCACGAGGAAGACCGCTATTCCATTTACACACAGGGCCCACGTCAGTCCCTCCAGCCTCTGCCAACGCGGTCTAATCTTACAGCTGGGGGAGCAGCACCTGATCGGAAACTGCACCCCCAGCCTGAAACAGCCAGCGCTCTGGCTCTCCACTGCGGCAGGACCTGGCCAGCTCTGGGGGACGCCACCTCAGCTGACCTGCTGCCCTGTTCCTGCGACCCAGGGAGAAGGCATCGCCGCTGATAACCACTCTGGGCCAACGACCTCTCGGAGCTGAGGTCAAAGCCTGGCAGCCTCACCCTGCCCTGTTGGGCAGTCTCTCCTGAGCAGGTCTGACCCTGAGCACAGTGGCTGGTGAAGGGAGAAGACATTAAACATGCCAAAAGTGCCTCGTGTTTGATGTTCTAGATAGGAAGTCTGGATTATAGGATTAAAAGAACGGTTTAGTTATATGTGATCCAAATTCAAAGTCCATAATGAAGGAGAACCAAGGCTGTTACCTTCCCTTCTTCCTTCCTTTGTCCCATCCACCCACCCACCCATCCACCCACCCACCTACCCATCCATCCACCCACCCATCCATCCATCCATCCATCCACCCACCCACCCACCCACCCATCCCATCCATCCATCCACCCACCCATCCACCCATCCCATCCATCCATCCACCCATCCATCCTTCCACCCACCCATCTACCCACCCATCCATCCATCCAACCATCCACCTATCCATCCACCCACCCATCCACACATCCCATCCATCCATCCACCCACCCATCCACCCATCCCATCCATCCATCCACCCATCCATCCTTCCACCCACCCATCTACCCACCCATCCATCCATCCATCCATCCATCCAACCATCCATCCATCCACCTACCCATCCACCCACCCACCCACCCACACATCCATCCACCCATCTACCCATCCATCCACCCATCCATCCACCTATCCATCCATCCACCCACCCATCCATCTGTCCCATATTTGAGTGCCTATATGTGCAGTAAACAGAGCAGACGTGGTCTGCTATGAGGCAGCAGAACAGAAAGGCCACGCTGGCTGGCTGCATGGGGGGCAAACTGGGGGCAAGCCCTAGGTTTTTGTTTTGCGTGTGAACAGTTCTGTTGTTTCCGAGTCAGGAAATACCGGAGAAAAAGTCTATGAACAAGACTGACTACTGGAAACAAAGGACAGTAGAGAGATAACATTATCTCTAATATTTTTAAAGTATCTTAAGATAATTTAGGTGGCAACGTCTACTGTTCAGAACATAACCAAGAATGGGAATAAACCTCCATCGCTTTCTGAGCAGCCAGTCTGGGTATCAGGGACGCAGACACGTCACTCACAGGGACTCCTTAGCTCCTAGATGGGCTCTTCCCCCCTCTTGCTGTCAACACAGCTGGGACGTGTGGGACTGTGTGTTCTCCTGGCCCACAGCCAAGCCGAAGTGCCAGACGAGAAAAGAGGGGGCGGCGGGCGCTGGAGGCAGGCATCCTGCTGACGGCAGCACGAGGGCAGAGGCAAGCCCGCGACCGGAGACAGCACCACCTGGAGGGCATCGGGGCTGGGGCAGCTCGCAGACCCAGCGGCCCCACGATGACATCACGAATGAGAACATAATGCAGCAATTGTTGTCCACCCTGACCTCGCCCCCGCGCAAGGGGGGCTGCGCCACTCACCGCGGCACTGACGGCGGCCGAGGGGCAGAGAAGGATTTTCATGAGTCTAAAGAAAATTTTAGATTAGACCAACACAATCCTGTTTTTGAGGTTTAAAGGGGTTGGCTTCAGTTCTTGGGTAAATTCACTTACAGGGACCACCTTGTCTTTCAATAAGGCTGAAAAATATGACATTTCTTTGCTAATAATCATGTGTTGCTGGTCCAACCTCATGAGCCTAAAAATTGAATAGGAGGAGTAAAATCATCCCTGCTTGAAGCTGGTGGGTTGGTACTGTATAGACCCAAGAGAGTCCACTGTAACAAAAGTGCCACTACAAACAGTAAAGGCTTACAGTAATGTTGAATGGAATGAAATTAATACAATGTCAGAAGTCAACATTCTAATAATGTTCAATAACTAGTTCTACCTGAAGTAATTAGGAGGCACTAAGACAATAGAGAAATTTATTTCTTTCTGACTTAACAGATCCAGGTCGCTGGCCCCAGATGGCTATTTGGGACAATGGAGCAACCTAGGAAGCCATGCACTGAAGATGCAGCCTGGCAGCTCTGCCCCCCCCGTGGCCATCTGGGGCCCAGGCTGCCAGGAGCCCTGCCATCTTCAATGCATGGCTTCCTGGGTTGCTCCATTGTTCCTCTCTAGCAGGTAGAAAGGGGTAAAATTGGAAGTCCAGGGCTAGGGACTTCCTCTAAAGCAAGAGGGGTGCAAACTCACGATCCAAGCCCTTGGTGACCAGAACGATGAGGACACAGAGCCCTGCTGTATGTCCAGGCCAGCAGAGAGTGTGGCCCAGCGGGCACACCTCCACGTGAACACACAAAAACAGAAGACACAGTGGAGAAGACCCTGTGTACATGTGCAGTAAAAAAGACAAAATACCTAATCACAAACTTCAGAAGAAATAAACAGGTTTATATGGGTAAACCTTAGAATATCCAGAAAGAGACAAAAGCAGAACTAAACAAATGGGAAAACGCTGTGCAGCCGGGGCAACACTGCCCCCCTGTGCTCACGGCCCGGTAAAGCAGCACCGCTCTCCCCATCAACATGTGGGGTCGGCTTCCCGGCCCCGGAACGCAGGCTGGCTACAGGGCTCACCCCCAAACAGACTGGGGTGGGCCTTACGTCATACGATTGACTCCCAAGCCTGGGCCTTCAGAGCCCTTGCAGCTCCCCGTGCACCCTCCGGGCACCAGAGGAGGAAGCTCGGGCCAGCCAGCTGGAAGGTGGGCCCACATGGAGCAGAAATGGACCCACGGCCCCAGGCAGGCTGCCAGCTGACCGCAGCCTCGCAAATGACCCCAGGTGAGACGAGCAGAAAGCCGCCCTGCTGAGCCCAGCCCAAAGTGCTGACCCACAGCTGTGAGCTAAGAAAACAGTGGTTGTTTTCAATCACAACCTTTTGAGGTGGTTTTTTAGATAGCAATACATAAATAACACACAAGCCATTCTTTCTAAGTTAATTTATAAATGTAATTGAGCCCTAATTAAAATACCAACAGGTCCCCCATCCCTCAGCCCTGGAGCTAGAAATGCTGATTCTGCATTCCACATGGAGAAACAAACAGCAAAGAAAACCAAGACAACCATGAGAAAGAACCAGGGAACAGCCTGCAAGATACGATCACGTACAACAAAGCCTCTGCTATTAAGAGCGTGGACCTGGCCTCCTGGAGTCCCTGGGCACCTAGAGCAGGTAAGCCTGCAGCCGCCGGTGGGAGCCATGGAAGCCGTGTGGCCTGAGTGTTGCTGCAGGCTGAGCAGATGACACAGGACACGTCTCATGTGACTGGCTTTCCTTCGCACTTGCCTTTAGGCAGACTTGTATTTCTACTGTGTGTACAATAAATAGGATACAGTTGGGACTTCCCTAGCCAAAAAAAAGCAAAACAAAACAAAACATAAAACAGAAGCAATATTGTAACAAATTCAATAAAGACTTTAAAAATGGTCCACATAAAAAAAAATCTTTAAAAAAAAAATAAATAGGATACAATTAACTTAAAACCATCACTGGGCTCATGAAACTCTTTTGGCATTCCGTATCTCTCAACCAAGGGGTAAGGAAGGTATCATGAAAGGATGTAGCAAACGGCCCCTCCAGGCCTCCGTGACAACCGCCCCTCATGAGAGAGCTCGGCCATGGCAGCAGCGCTCATCCTTGGGCCCTGGGAGGGGACCCCCAGCCCCAGATCTAAGCCATAAAGGTAACCCTGTCCCCAGTTGGAGCGGCTGTTCCAGAGATGGCCCAGTTCCAGGCAGTGGGGCCTGCAGGGGCTCCCAGGAAGGCGTCTGCTTTCCTAGACCAGAGACAGGCCCCCCCACCGTGCTGCCCCTCTGCTCTTGGCCCTCCTTGAGGGAGTGAGGGGCGTCCACGGCAGCCACGTCAGGAGCACGAAGGGACAAGCAAGGGGAGAAAGGACCCATGCTGTGGGCGGCGGCATTGGCGAGCAGCCGGCAGCTGCCACGGCAAGAGGCAGAGGGGACACGAGTCTCGGGTATTTCAACCACCACTTCTGCTACCTGCGGCCCAGACCCCCGCCCGCGCACCCTCACCGTTTCTGGCACTGTTACGCACGCAGGTCTCGCACATAACACACGATGCTCCGGCAACGTTGGCTAAAGGGATGCCTCGTGTTTACTGCGTTCACACGTGCGACACCCAGCAGCGTGACTCCTGAAGCTCGTATCATTCACGTGTCATTACGAGCCGCCTCAATGACAAGTTTCCTGAAAGAACAACGTTACGGGAGAGCCAATGTAGCACGTTACCTGACAGTCTCATCTGAGACTCTGAAAACCCTGTCAAACTCCGGACGGGCCAGTGCCGTTGGCTGCAGAGGGGCTGTGCAGGCTGGCGGGGGAGGGCTCTGGACTCAGGACAAAGGAAACTGCCCATATTTCCGGGTCCCATTGGAGACACCTGGGGCATTGCTGCAGCTAGCAAAGGCCAGACAGATAACTGGCTGCCCAGGCTGAAGGGCAGGGACCGTGTGCAGCCAGCATCTGTCCTGACCGCGAGCTGCTGGAGGAGCCTGATGGATCAAAGGGTCCCCAGGCCCCCAGGCCCCCTCCAAAGGAGGCCGAAGCTCCCCGCCAGGCTAGGAGAAGGGCCTGGGAACTACAGACTGAGGACAAGGGTGGGGAAGTGCTGTCACGTCCCCAGGGGGCTTTCCACTGTGGAAACGGTGCCCCAGGCAAGAAGGGAGGGGCAGCTGGGCGAGGAGGGGGCTGGGGCAGAAGCCCAGGGACAGACGGCCACGGCCACGGGCCACGGTGAGAAGGCATGAGAGGGACCTCCGGGCCCCACCCACCCCACCTACCCCAACTCTCAAAGCTCCAGAATCTTCCGTCTGCCTGAGGTTGCTCTGAGGGTTTGACCGGCCGAGCAGTGGTGATGTTTGCGGTGCAGGGTGGGAGGAACGTGGAGAGCTCCCAGGCTCGATGCCTGCACAGCGGGCCTGTGACAAGCCTCTAGGCCTGAGGACACAGCAGGCACCCCTCACACCAAGGTGGCTGCCTGGCCTGTAGGCACATGCACACACATGCGCACACACGTGCTCACACGTGTGCACGTGCACGCATAAAACAGGCACAGCTAAGTTGCCTTGGATGTAACTTTGTGACAGTGATCTGCCCTTTATAATAAAGACGTTTTACTCTTAGAGAAACAGATGGGAGTTTGCTTTATAATTATTCAGTAAATTGGTTGTTAATGCACTTTTCTACATGTACAATATATTTCACAATTTAAGAAGTTACATCGAGTCCTGGTGTTCCCTTAGGAATGCAGAGAGCTTGTCACTCCCAGCCTGCAACAAGATAAAGCCAGACAAACAGCAAGTTCATGGCTTTTCTTGACCCCATCAGAGATGTGAGGTCACAGGACAAGCAATTAACAGAAAATGTGGAGTGAGGTGGGCGCCTGCAGGGGGCGGGACTGAGCCCCTGGTTCCCGGGGACAGACCCAGGAGGAGCTGGTCACAGGAGGCCACGCAGCTGGGGAGGGTGTGAGGTCCCAGAGCTGCCAGTGCGGAGGGAGTGTCCCCTCCCGCAGGCTTTTTCTCCATGACTCCCAACCAGCATGCCTGAGAGAGTCTGGGAAAAGCTTCTCCTACACAAACTCTAGAATCTATAGGTAATTGACAGTGCTTTTTAAGTAAGCAGAACACAAATCTTAAAGGATGAACAAGGCCACTTACAAAGAAAAAATGTCACATTTGCCATTAAAGAGGCATCATGTTTCACACACTTAAAAAGATAAGATTTTTAGAAAGGTAGGATTGGGACATTGGGATTGACATATATACACTAATATGTATAAAATAGATAACTAATAAGAACCTGCTGTATAAAAAATAAAATAAAATTCAAACATTCAAAAAAAAAAAAAAAAGGTAGGATTCAAAATGGAGTAAACACGACGGGTTTCAAATGTCCACCTCGGCCTCTGTCCAGAGGGAAGAGCCCACTTCGCGGGTCCCAGAGCAGCCGCGACCCAGAGGCGTTCGGAAGAGGTCAGACTCACCCCAAGTCGGAGAACGAGGGTCGCCTGTCACTCAGCAGTCTGCCTCTCATTTGAGCTTCTGGCCAGAGCACAAACTCAGAGCATCTCAGACATGCACGTTGTGAAGTAGAGGATGGTTTCCGAGAACATTAATCAGATGTTAGGTAGAAACGTTAGGTAGAAAGTGAAACGAAGACTGTCACGAACGCCGCGCACCCACTTGCTGCACACGGCCTGACGCGGAGCAGAGGCGTCGCCCCGGGACCCCGGGACCCCGGGACCCCGGGAGGCAAGCCCTGAGCTCCTCCTCCCTTTCCTACCAGTAGCCGGACTGGAAAGTGGAAAACCTCTGCGGTGGGGCTGGACAGCAGCCTTCAAGGCCACAGGGCAGCAGCCCACTCCCGCCCCCAGGGCTGCTCCATCCCCACTTTGCCCCACCTGGAGGCTCCGGTTACAAGTCCCGGGCAGGGCAGGGGGCGCTGGACGCTGGGGAGACCTCTCCTGTGCGTGGGGGGCAGGTGCCGGAACCGATGGCCGCCCCCTCCCTGCTGCATCCCCACAACGGAGCTTCTCACCCTGGAATCAGTGTTTCCAGTACAAATGGGAAACGCTAGTGGAGTCTGATGAGATTTTATGGGCAGTCCCACTGGCTCCCTCACATCCTTTGGTGAAGGTAAGAGGTGATCTATAAACAGACAGGTAAATCCTAAATTCTTCCTCACTTCGTTTCCTTGAACATGAATTCATCCCTTTCTCAGGCTTTGTCTTTCTTCTGTTTTCGCCCCAATCCCCAGAAGTTTCACCAAAGCCCTTTGTTCTCAAGTTTACCCCAAGGATGCCTCTTCACAGCAGGCAAGACCGACAGCAGCACCTGAGGACGGCTGGGTCGCGGGCAACGCGGGCGCATCAGGGGGTGGGGTGGGGGAGGAGACCCGAGACCACTGGACGCGACCACTGGACGCGACGCAATCAGAGGCCTGCAGGGCGCCCTAGAAAGAGCACGGCTGTATCTGAGGAACAGGCCTTGCTTTTTGCTCTTTTGGGGGGAACCAACCTCTTTCTGTGATCACTTTCAGATGATCCTGCTCGGGGAGGACAGGTCAGCAGCTGAGGGAGGACGGCTGCCTCTAGGGCAGACCTAGTCCCACAGTGTCCTTCCCTAAAAGTCGGGGCAAACCTGCAGCAAGCAGGCTGGCTGCCGTTCTGCCCCGATCTCACCCAGCACCCAGCCCTCAACAGAAACAGCACAGGAATTGATGACGAATCCTGTAGGTGAAGGCACCAGCCACACACCTCCCTCCGATAGCCCCGTTATGTAAGGTAACACATCTGCTTCCAAAGATATGAGTTATAACAAAATTTGTTAATATTTAAAAGGCACAACAGATAAACATTTTCTGAGTTTAATGTTAATACAGCCACGGAAAGAGTTACCAGGGAATCTGGTGACCTTTACAGATTTGTCCAGCTGTGACAGAGAGTTAATACCGAAGCCTGAGCAAGAAGACAGATGATGACCTTTCTAGCTCTTTCTAGCGCTGGACTTTCCTCCTTTATCAATAAATACTTACAAAGCACCTGCTGTGGGCAGCCAGTTTTTGCATCCCAAGAGATAATGGCGCAGACCACCTAAGTTCAGGACGCGATGCTCTACTTGACAGAAAGACCAAGTATCAAGATAGAATAATGCACTGAGCGGAAGAAAAGAAAATTAAATTCATGAAATGGCAAAGATTCACTAAGGATTAATTTCATCTACTAAACGATACCCCGTTATGGTGGCAATGCTTTTGCAACATTTAAACTGTTAAATTGCTTATGAAGTTTTAATCCCTTCCAGTCAGCGTAGAAACTCCAAGTCCTATACATTTGGCGATGCTGACGGAAGGTCCCAACACGGCTGGAGCGCTCCCCGCCCCGCCCCCTGCCCCTGCGTGAATGGCCACGCACTCTGTCCAGTTCCCTTTGGAAAAAGCACCGGGAACGATCGCCCTCTCTGAGCTGCTCCTTCTTATCTCCTGCACAGCTCGCTCACTCCCATTCTATGGATTTTTCTAAATTGTAACATACATACCAGTGACGGGTCTATTGACTGAACCAAGAAATAATAATACATTCGTACGACAAACACTTTATTTTCATATTAAATGTACTGAAGTGGTTATCTCACTACCAGCAGCAGCCGCTTCCTAAGTGCTTTCAGGTTGAAACCTTTATTTAGGTCAATAGCAGTGGAACACAGCACGTTTTTCCTCTAGGATTTGATGCTTGAGCACAATCCAAAATGTGGCCACTTTACAAATTTCACAGAATTTGGACCCTGTGACCAAGAACAGTAGAATTTAATTCCATGATTCTCCTCCTACTTTCCCCTGGACTCTCCTTCCCCACAAAAAATGTGCTGAAATAAGTCACACTATCTGCAAGAACTTGTTAACTCAAGTTCTTTTTTACCTTCTTCTTGCTTTCTTAATCTCTGCCTACACCTTTGTGCAGCCCCTTTACTAATCCTCCCTTCACACATTTGTTTTCTATCAGGACGCTGACATACAAAGAAGACAAAAATTATGGCAACCTCATGATAGGCAGGGTTTCAGAAACTTTAACTTCCACTCATCCTTTGTGAAAAGATTATCTGAGGATGCAGTCCAGCAAAACAAGAAGGAATCTAATGAAGAGGAAGACATGGAATTTAAGAAGAAGAAGAAATAGGCAGTTCTGCAATGAAAAGAAATGCCAGGATAACAACTTTATAGATGGCCTGGAAAGAAACTGGTCCAAATTAAAACAGGAAATCTTTCAAGAAGAAAATAGAATTTGTTCAACAAAGAATATAACTAAGGAGCTGGAAGTTTTTGGTATTGAAGAAGGAATATGTTTCTTTTCTCAAAAATAAAAAACAAACCAATTAAGATTTTTCAAGTCATAAAAATGCTATGCAAGGAAATTGTGATCCAAATGTAAATCAAATTAACAGGGGGGTTTAATGAGGTGCTTAAAACTTCCTCCTTCAAGCAGCAAAGACTTATTGGCTTAGATTTCTAGGTCTTCCTTTGCAGCATCTGTAGCAACAAATTTTTAAAAATTTTATTGTGAATGCTGTTTCTGGACTTTTAATATTTACAATCAACCTACGAAAGCAGCATGGAGAACTTAATTATAATTACACAACAGAATATGAACATCATAAACCCAAATTATTTTACATAATGGGGGTCTAGAGATTTTTGTCTAAGTTGATCCAACAAAAAGTGGAAATTTGAGTCCATTAAAGTTTTAAGGGAACAGTAAAATAACTAAAAACAATAGTATGAGTAACAAAACTTAGTGGCAGCACTGGAGAGAAGGTGGGAGGTATGTAAGTTGACTAAATCTCTCATCACTCAGCGTGAGGAGTCGACAGGTACCGCTGATGAGGATGGGGGTTTAAAGGTCCATCTTACACACTGATAACCAGAAATCTAGTACAGTGCCTGGGACACGGTGGATACTCAGTAAAAATCTGTCGGGGAACTGGATAAAGTTTAAGTCAAGAGAGAGAGGCACGTGCAAACTCTGTGGAACGAGCCCGAGGGCTCATTCTCAGTGTCGACTCTGAAGATGAATTCTGTCAATGCGCCAGTGTCCACCCTCAGTGCCCAGGGTCCCGCCCGCCCGCCGCGGTTTTCTCCACCAGAAAGGAGTGTGTTGGCACTGGGGCTTAGGACTGCATTCTTGTCCCGTGTCTGTGGCCTCAGCAGGTGACGTGATCCTTTTGAATTTCTGTATCTGTTTGAAGGTGGGGATGAGGCAGCCTTTACGTGCAGTAGCACAGGCCAGCTCTGAGGGTTAATAAGCCTCCCTCCCTCCTTCCTTTATAAACAGCTGAGGTCTGAAACAGCCTTTGTAAGCCAAGTTTTAAAGGGCGTTCAAGTTCCCAGGTCAGCAAACAAAGGTGCTATTTTTCCCTACAAATTATAGATATCTGAATCATTTTGAGCGTCTGTAAAACCGCATAATTCAGCTGCTAACCCCAAGACACGGCTTGTACAAGAGGGTCCTGTTGCCAAATTAGTTTGGGAAATCCTGTGTGCCCCACTCCACGCTGAAGATAACGGATACACACTCTGAGACTTTCGGCAGGGAAGAGGTGGGCTGACCAGTTGCTTCCCGAACTGTGAGCTCAGTGAAGCCTTAGTGTCTCTTGTTTGCCAGTTTCACTAATTCAGACTCACTTTCCCTCCTAGCTCTACATTAATGAGGTTTTAATTATTCTCTACACATTTCATTTTGAAGGGCGTGGTTGAAATCTGATTATTGGACATGGTTATAAATAACTAACATGAAAAACAGCTACCGTTATAATTTCAAACAAGGTTTTCAGCGCTAGGTTTTTTTTTTTCTCCCCCCTCCCCCAGAACACCCCAAAACCCCAGAGCAATAAACACACTTCAACAGGGAGGGAAACTTATCAAACTTAGCAAGGCTTCCTGAGAAAAGCAGGGCTCCATCCTGGCCCCGGAGCCCAGACGTGGTGACTCTCCCCCACCTCACTCCCCGGTCAGAGGTTCCGCGTGGCACCTTCCGTGACCCCGCAGGGCTGCCAGACCAGACTCCCCCGCATAAAGCCTCGAAAGGGGCCCCCCTCACAGGGCAGGGCACCTTCTCCCCCAGACCATGCTGGCCGCGTCCAGCGCCCTTGTGAGTGACGGGTTCACACCCAGCGGGAGACGGAGCCCGCTCTGGCCGGAGTCCCTGCCCACGGAGAGAACCAGAGGAGGCGAGGCCTCTGTCCTGGGTGCTGGGACGGCCCGGGCAGCTGTGACTGTAGCCACCCAGGTGCCCGCCAGGGGAAGCTCCCTCCCGCTGGACTTCCCGTGCTGCTCCCTAGGGGGAGCCGAGACTTACATGATCTGCAGCACGGAGGCTGCCACCCTGGCCCTGAAGTGTGCACACGTCCACGAAGGTGCGCCGGCCTCTCGCGGAGCAGGACGCTCCTCCCCGCACCCTCCGACCGGGAGCTGGGCTGCGTCTGTCCAGCGAGCTGCGAGCCCCCAGTCGCCCCTCCGCAGGGGGCCTTCCGCAGGCGCTAAGCCCGTGCCCGCCCGGAGCAGGGCGCAGGGTCACTGGGGACATCGGCCACGGAGAAGGCGGCGCTCGAGTCCAGCACTGGCTGGGGAGGACGGCTCTGTAGACCCAGAGAATGAAAACCTCGACACCCCCTCTCAGTTCTCAGCCTCGGGGACCCCCGACAGGGGCTGCCAGACTCTCTGGTCGGATCATGGCTGCTTCAAGAATGTTCCTTGAACTGGGTCTCTACCCGTTTGTGGATCAAGCAACCATTGAGTGGCTGGAAGGAGCGTCGGCGGAGGGAACGTGGGAGGACAGACCAGACTAGAAACCAGCCAGCCCTCCCCCGCGTGATGCAGCCTCTGGCCAGGGCCGCCACCCTCCCCTGCCCCACGCCCAGCAGGAACGCACAAACTGCCCCCCACTGCCTTGACTCGCCATCGACATGATGACCTGAGGCCGGCCCCCCGCGGAGGCTACCTGTGGGCAGTGGTGCTGCACTCCTGTGCCGTGGTCCTTCACCCTCAGCAGTGTCCCGGAGTCTGTGGTAAAGTTACAGGTCACTCCTCCTCTGGGGGCCACTCCTGGCCAACAACCGCTACTACTCACCCTCAGAAGAGGCCAGGGACCCATTTAACAAGGGACACAAGTCTAATTAGGAATTAGGGCTAACTCCTCCCCACACTCATGTGTTTATCTTTTGGTTCTGTGTAATCCTCATTTGTAAATTGTATTAACCCTGGGGGTGGTGCTGCAGAGCTCGGGGCCAAGGACAAGGCTGCCCAGGGCGGGGGGGTGGGGGGGGGGGAGCCCCCCGCCTCCCCGCCTGCCGCCTGCAGGCCTGGTCCCTCCTCGTCATCAGAAACAGAACCAGCACTAATCGGATCTGTGGGACAGAAAGCTTCCAGATCAGAGAACTGAATTCCCAATCAGACAAGTACAAAAAGGAAGGAAACAAAAATAATCCCGGGACAGAACCTTCAAAAGAGCAGATGTCTCCTCACGGGAAGCTACCCCGTTCTCCAGCTCTAGCAAATAAAGCCAGCCCCGGACCTGGGGTCTGGGCTCCGCACGGCCGCCCCGCTAGCGGCCGCTGTCGGGTGGGCGCCGCCCCGTGTGGGTCGCTCCCTGAACTCGGTGGCATCACCGTCAGCCCCCTGCACGAGGTTGGCACCTGCAGAGACAAGACATCGGTGTCTCGCTCTCCAGACGGAAACTGGGGTCCCGGAGCTCACAGGCCCCGTTTACGATCCCAGCCTCGCGAGGGGCCAGGCTGGAAAGGAGCGTCGGGAGCCCAGGCGTGTGTGGTCTCCGACTCGCCACCTCCCTGCGTTCACGGCAAGAACTGGTGGGCACTCCCATCGCGATGGCGCACAGGGTCCGGGTGATTCGCCGTAAGCCAGCTCGTCCTTTACGGCTACGACGAGTGGCATCCCTTTAATGGAAACTGCCTGTTTTCCACTTAATTTACAGACCACCGTGTACATCAGCCGCCGTGGCAGCCTCGCCTCGGGGAGACGCAGCTGGCTCTGGTGACCCGCTTCCCTTGTTTGCTGCCAGGCCCCCACCGAGGGAAGGGACTGTTTGTCAGTGCGGAGAGCAGAGGGGGCAGAGCCGCAGCAAAAGCAGAAGCAAGCACGGTCTCCCCTGCCCGCCCCCCGCCCCCGGGACAGCCCGGCCCGGGCGCCGGCCACGCTCACCAGTAGAAATAATAGGCCAGAACCACGGCCAGCAGGGCGGCGCAGACCCCCCAGAACAGGCAGGCCGAGTAGCTGGCCAGCATCTTCGGATCCTTCTGAAAGTCGGCGAAAGGAGACTGGCAGCGGGGGCGGGTCAGCCTCCAGCCGAGGATGAGAAGAGCTATTATGGCCAGGCCCACACGGCCTGGGTCTGTCGGGCCTCAGCCACCCAGACCATCTGCCCTGCAAAGAGGGGACACCACTTCTGGGTCCCGCCTTCCCAGCAGCGGCCTGCGGGTCTCAGCGGCCAGCGCAGATGCAAACAGAACTTCTGGAGCCACGCAGAAAATGCGGGCCTCTCCTCGGCCACGGCGGGGGCTCTGCGGGTGCACACTAATCCAGTAATCGGCTTGCAGCCTGGAGCCGTCGTAAGCAGGTGGCGTCACGGGGCTCGGCCAGGAGACAAGTCAGCGGGCCCCCCAGCCCCGGACCCGACTGCGGATGGAGGGCACACGCGGGAACCCCGACAGCACAACACCCCCCCAACCCCGCCCGGTCTGGGGCAGGTCACGCGGTGAGCTAGAAGGGCGGGCCTGGCTCGGCCCCCGGGCTGGAAAGGTGACAGGCAGAGGTCCTCTATGCAGGGCTGGGTCCGGGTTCACGGGCTCCCCAGCCCCCTAACCGGACGCCAGGCCACACGCGCCGCCCAGTTCCAAGTCCGGGCGCTGCATGCACGGCCGCTCTGGCACCGTCTCTGCAAAGAACCGTGGGGAGGAGTTGCCCCTCTTGCTCTTGGGAAGGGTGTGGAATGAACTGGATGAGGGAACAAGCAAACTGGGGGCTGCTGTCCTCCGATGCCTCCCCAGCCTGCGATGTCTGAACCTGCAACGAGGGGCCGAGGTGAGATGAGGTGACCCAGGGGCAGAGGTGGCCCCCGCGAAACCCGTTCCCAGGGCACAGACGTGCGAGGAGCGGCGTAAGACTTTCTGAGGGTTCTTCACGCCGTACTGGGATGGGACGGCAGTCGTTACGCTGTCCACCTTCGTGGCACTCGGCACAAAACACCGTCTTCCAAACCGGCAGCTGCCCCGGCTGCCGCCTGCCTGGCCCCCTCGCAGCCCTGCGCCCTGCACGGTGGGGGGACCCACAGCTGGAGAAGCCTGCTCGGGCCCCGAGCTCCACAGTGAGTCTGCGGGGTGTGAACATCCCCGAGTGCCCTGAGGCAGCTGACCTGGGGCCTCTGGACAGGCTCTGTAAGGCTCCTTCTAGATGCACGGTTCTGCCATTCCAGCCTCTGGCTCCCGGCCCAAGAAGCTACCAGGCGAGGAGGCAGTCATCACTCGGCCACTGAGCCCACGGGCGGGGCTCCGAGCACGGCCCAGCATGGCCCCACTGGCTAAGGCTTGCCAGTCCTCAATCCCTACAGCAGTGGAGGAGCTGCTGAGCTGGGAGGCCAGCTCCTCGGAAGACGCGCGGAGCCCCAGGAGAGGACGCGCCTCTGCCTTCCCAATGAGTGATGACAGCCCTCCTCCCCCAGAGCTGCCCAGTGATCTACGTCCGCAGAGCAAGCCCCCAAAGTCGGGCAGACGCAGCCCTGAGAGCCTGGGGCCCTGGGTGCGTGTGCTCGTGGGGCGGCAAGGATGCCGCCCGTGAGGTTGTAACCTGTCACCGAGCGGAGGTCTCTCCCGGGTCTCCAGGGAAGGCGGCAGGCGCCCTTGACTTGACGCTTGACTGGCAGCACCTGGATTCAACCTTTCCCCTGAGGCCAGTTACCATTTGAAACGCGATTTGTGGGGCTTCCCCGGTGGCACAGTGGTTAAGAATCCGCCTGCCAATGCAGGGGTCACGGGTTCGAGCCCTGGTCCGGGAAGATCCCACATGCCACGGAGCAACTAGGCCCATGAGCCACAACTACTGAGCCTGCGCTCTAGAGCCCACGTGCCACAACTACTGAGCCCACATGCCACAACTACTGAGCCCACATGCCACAACTACCAAAGCCCATGCGCCTACAGCTCGTGCTCCGCAACGTGAGAAGCCACTGCAATGAGAGGCCCGTGCACCACAACGAAGAGTGGCCCCTGCTCACAGCAACTAGACAAAGCCTGCGCACAGCAACGAAGACCCAACACAGCCAAAAATAAATAAATAAATTTAAAAAAAGAAAAAGCTACTTGTGAGGACTTCCTGAGCCCCACTTGGCTCTGCCCTGCTCCTGAAAGGCTCTCCAGGCCTTCTCCACGCGCAGCCAGAACTAACTGCTCGTCTGAAGCGAAATCAGGCCACGGCCCACCCTGCTGCCACTGCCAGCATCCCAACGGTCACCTTCGATTCCAGGCCTTGGGGACGCTCCCAAGTCCTGTCCTGTCCCCAGCCTCCTGCTGCATTCTCAGGGCTGGAGCCAAGCTCGGAGGGCAGGCGGGTGGGTGAGCGGGGTGGGGTGGGGTCCCTGCACACCCCACGCAGACGCCTCTGAGCCCTTGTCCTCAGACCGCACCCCCAGGGGCTCCTCCGGGGGCTGTGCCGTGTCTGCTTCTCCTCTGTTCTGTGCTGGACTCTGGACCCTGGGGAGCAGTGACGGGCCTGCCCTCGGCCCCGGGCCTTAGATGGTCCCTTGAGCCCAGACTCTCCGGCCACATGTCGGGGACAGAACAGAACAGTCAGGCTGAGCCCACTGGTCCCATGCCTGCCAAGTCCTGGCTTGGGGAAGGCGGCTCACTGGCAGATGCGGCCCTGGACCTTGCCCTCCTTTGGGCTGTGGACCTTTGGGGTCTTCAGCGCGTCCTAGAAAGAGCCCCCAGGGAGAGGTGCACAGCACACACGTGCTGTCTCTGGGCTCCGATCCCTGCACCCCGCCCCCGCTTCCCGGCTGAGCCTCAGTTTCCTCCACTGTAATGTGGGAGTGACCACTCTACTATGTCAAGGTCCCCACGGAGAAACACCTGACATGGCAAATGCCAAAAGCAGTTAGCCCTTATGATGACAACCTCATTGGCCCCAAATCGTTTCCTTTGGAGGCAACAGATCAGCAGAGATTAAAGAAATACCCGAGGTGTCTCTCCAGGCTAGAAGCAGGGGGGAAGCAAAACCTCAACCCTGGTTTTGGCTGTACTGACCACGTGGGACGTGGGGACTGCAGCAGGTTTTTATGACGCCCTTTACGTGATTTGTGTAAAATACACCAAACCTAGAACATTCAGTAACTTGGTTTTATTTATTTTGAATTAAAGGTTGGCACAGGAATTTTGCCAAAACCCTCCTGCTATAAGCAGCGTTTCTGCTGCACGGAGACTCCCCGTGGGGGGCCCGCCTGCGCTTGCATGGCTGTGCGTGGCTGGGACCCACGGAGGGAAGGGTCCTCTCCGTCCTCTGCTGAGAGCGGCCCACAGGCCAGCGTCACTCGCTATAACTACTCGGGTTTGGTTCTCCACGTCTCTTCTTTGAAGATAAGGAGAACAAATACTACACAAGAAAATGACACAGGAATATAATGGCTCTATTTCCCTGGACCTGAAAATTATTGATTTATACAAAGTATTAAAAGACCAGGGAGAATGCTGCTAGAATTTCCTGGCGGTTTCCGCACAGCAGCAACGTAAAAGGAATGCTTTAAAAACTTGGTGAAATCTTTCTTCTGACTCAATGACTCTTCTCATGACATTTCCATGTTCCCTTTCTTACGCAGCTCAGCAGAACTCAAGGGGTAACTAATTATTCCTGCTAAACTAGTAGTAATCATTACGCCCATCACACCTGGGCACATATGACGAATATGCAGTTATCATTGTGTAGCTTCAAACAGCAGTCCTCTTTGTCGTCCCCGCTGACCCCCCTCATCCAGCAGGGTACCCCACACTGCCTGCCCACGGTGGCGGACCCCAAGGACCACAGGCTGGCTGGCAGGGCCCGCAAGGCAGCAGGCGAGGTAGAGCCCTAACGAGAGGCAAACCTCTTCCCTGGTATCTGCAGGCCCACGAGCTCCTGACCCAGAAACAAGGAGCCAAGAGTTAAGCGGAAAGTAGACCATGCCGAGACACGTGGGTGGGAGGCCACGGGGGCCACACCAAGGTCACGCTAGCTGACGGGTACTGTACAAGGATTACTCATTGAACGATCTCCATACTGCTGCCCACTCCATAGAATTCTGCCCAAGGTCACCAGGATTTGAAACCAGTTTGGTCAAGGCGGCCTCTGAGCACACCGCTGCCCCCTGCCGGCCGGTCCAACCCAAGACGCCCCAGGAACGAGCGAGCTGGGCTTATCCTGTCTCCTGCAGTCCCCAGGGGCGGGGTGTCCTGGAGTTGGTCCCCACGTCTCCACGCCTCAGACGCTTGTTAAATGGCAGTCAATCACCCTCTGGCCCAGTTTCCCCAAAGACACTGTGTCAATCCCGGCACCCTGGCTCAGGACGACGGGACCGGCGCACACGCAGAAGGGCAGCGACAAGGCACGGGTTTGGGGAGGAAAGAGCTCGGATCCTCCTCTGCTCTGTCCCAGGTGGCGGGCCTCTCGCTCCCGGAGTCTGCTGCCGAGATGCCGCCAGCCCGCTGGGAGGGCCGGCTCAGCGCTGGTTTATCCAGTTAGCTCGGCACCAGAGCTGGGGGAGAACCCTCAGGGTCAACCAGGGGACACGTTGCCAAAAGCACTCACTCATGACTTCCGGGCCCCTGAAGGCCTTGCTGGGCTCCCTCCCACCAAGGACACCACCCTCCCCCCCCACCCCCCCACACCTCGTTCCCATGCCCAGGGCATCCCTCCCGCTGACCGCTTGGACGCTGAGCTCCTGGTGTCTGCAGGCAGCTCGAAACTGGAAAGGGCGTGAGTTTCTCGGTTTTTCTCCACTGGTCCCGGAGGAAGCAGGCAGCTGCGGCGTCTGCAACCCAAGCACTTCCCAGAGAAGGTGCTCTGATCCACGCCCATCCACGCGTCCTGGAGGAGGGCCCGTCCACACGTTCTGCTGGGAACCGGCCTGGGACACACACACGGTGGCATCTGGGGGAGGCGACCTCCTGCCCTCTCACCTGGAGGTTTTATATTTCACTCAACCCGATCTGCCCTCCCACAGCTTTAAATACACGAATAAATACGTAAATAACAAAGATAAACCCCATGCGTGAAAAGCTCTGGGGTAAACAAGCCGGTGGTGGCAGAGGCCCCAGGAAGGAGGCCGCCGGGCTCTCAGGGACCCACTGATACAACACCCTTACAAACCAAACTGGGACCTTGGAGAACACAGGTTACTATGCAAACCAAACGCGAGTAAACAGCCTGAGGTGTGAGCCCAGGAAAGCCAGCGGCCAGGTCTCCAGTGCTGCGGAGCAGCTCAGAACTCCCCCAGCGCCGTCCGCGCGGCCCCAATGACTCTGCAGCATCTGTGCGGGCCGGTCGGTCGGGTGAACTAGGGCAGAGGGGGCAACCACAGTAGGTGTCCTGGGAAAACTCTGCTACGTGGGGAGGGGGACTAGATGACCAACTCCCTCTGAGTCAGGGGGTCCGCCTGCAAAGCCCTCTAAGCCTTCTAAGGACCAGGCTCTCTGGCCCTCGTCCACCTCGGGCGTTCAGATAATGGGGACACACTTATTTTTGTCAGGACTGGTTGGTAGGCCTTCCAAAGGCACTTACAGTTCAGTGGTAGGTGATGGTGAGGAAGACGTGCACAGAGCATGGAAGCCCCTGCAAGAACTACCTGGTGGCCCTTAAAGAAGCAAAATGACAGCACAGTAAGCAAGAGAACTGGCATGCGGACAATTTCAGTTCATTATGAGATAACATTAAACAGCCCAGCATTCTGCATGGAGTTTACACACACGTGTACACCCTTCTTAGTGAATCTCACAGTTTCCAGGAACTAGTACCACCCGTTTGAAACTCATCCCAGAAAGAAAACTCCTACAGGGAAAGCAATTTTTAAACAAAACGTAGTTTCAGTCATGAAATCTCTTTGAACAATTATCGTGATTCTTAAAATTCATATGAATCAGCTTGCTTTGTTCCTAACCATTTCAACTAAGAATCACTATTAAAATTTCTATCTAACCTTCAGCTAAGTGACCGGCATACGGACACCGCAGCCTGTGGGCCCCCGTTCCCAGGCGGGGGTGTACATACCCTCACTCCGGTCTTCACAACCTCCTGGTGAAAGTTATGCCAGTGCAAGAAAACAGACACGGGAAGCTGTAAATGTCATAATGCTGCAAGCATCAAGGCTCTTCCCGCAATGCTTACAGATGTCACAGCACAGAAACGAGCCAGGTGTCTACAACAAGGATGTGCCCAAGTGACTTAATACTTTGCATCCATTCAAATGACGTGTAGACAGAAACCCTGAAGCAGCCTGGGATGGGTTTATCCAACCCTGGATGTACTCAGTGAGAATAAGAGCAAGCACACGACGGCACCGCACAGGGTGTACTCCTCTTAGTGGCAGAATGCCTGCCCCGGGTGGGGGGCTGGGCAGCCTCTCACAGGAAGAGGAGGAGGGAGCCGGGCTGGACCCCAACCTCCCACGTCCCCAACAGTGGGGAGGGACTCCCCTCCCCCGTGCCCGTCCCCGTCCCCGCACTGCTCCCAGACACGGGACACACAGCCACCAACTTGCTCTGAGCTCCAGCAAGTGGCAAAGAGAAGGACCTTCGAGGCTGCTGAGTTGAAAGGATGGAACCACGAAGCCCCCCGTCACCTGCAGACAGGCTTCATTCCTCCCTCGGGGGCAGCTGCCCCCACTGGCTGGGTGGCTATCACGCGAGCCCGCTGCATCCACAGGTGGCTCAGCGGCCCAGCCAGTGGACGGCAGCTGGACACACTGGCAGACCCGCCCGCCCCTGCCGCAAGCAGCAGGCCAGCGTGGGCCCCCCCACCCTCCCAGCTCACTGGAGGGGGAACCTGAGTTGTAGAATTTCAGGCCACACCCCTAACACCAGCTGGAGTTCACGGTCCTGCCCGGTGACGGTGACCGCTGTCTGTAACTGGCGCCCTGCACGCAGGTCACCGTCCCTGGGCGTCCTGTTGGCTCTGCGAGTCTGCTCCCTCACTCTTCACAGCTCTCTCGGGAGGCGGGCACTCCTAGGAGTTTCAGTTACAGATGAGGGAACTGAGGTTCAGAGAGGTTAGGCAACTTGCCCAGAGTCACACAGCAAATATGCAGCAGAGTCAGGAGTCGAAGCCAGGCCAGCTAACTGCAAAACCAGAAATAGGAATCGTGTCTTAAACAGCAAGGAGCAAAAACCAACCAAAACATTCGGGAAATGCCTATTTTTCCCACATCCACTGAAAGGCAGATTTCCCCTGGATCTGAGAACATTTGAGCCTCACAGCTGCAAAGAAACCTGCTAGTCTCTGTGGGGAGCGGAGAAGACGGTGGGGTAGAAGGAGATTAGAGAAGTAGCTTTGTTTCACTGACTCCTAAAACCAGGCCTGAGGGGCAGGGGGAACTCCTTGGACCCTCCACTCAGCGGGACACGCAAGGCTGCACCTCTCAGCCTGGGGGAGAACGGCCCGCCCAGTTCTCCAGCTCCAGCGAAATGTTTCCAGTAGACAACACCCCAGCTTCTGAACTGTTTTTTAAAAGATTTTGCAAATTAACAAGGTTCTGTAAATGAGCAGGGAGTAAGGAATTCTGGGCTGTAAAAATGTGAAACCGTGCAGAGGTGCACAGTAAGTAGGGAAGTGTCTGCCACGGCCCCGTCCCACCCCCAGGCCGACTGCTGTGGAGTCTGGTGTCTCTTCTTCTGACGCTTGTAGTTTTCAAATGTGGTGAGTTCAAATGGTCACACTTTGTGATACTGTGTGCTCTGTAACTTGCCTTTCTCCCTCCATGCGCTGTGCTATGGACTGAATGGTTTCGTCTCCCCCCAGATTCATCGTTGAAATCCCAGTCATTTCCAGTGGGGTGGCATATGAGGTGGGGTCTTTGGGAGGTGATTAGGTCATGAGGGTGGAGCCCCTTATAAAAGTGACCCCAGAGAGCTCCCTGCCCCTTCTACCACGTGAGGACCCAGTGCCAAGATGGGCGGCTGTGAACTAGGAAGTGGGTTCTCACCAGACACCGAATCTGCCAGCACCTTGATCTTTTTTTTTTTAATTATGTCTTTATATTTATTTAAATTTTTATTTATTTATTTATGGCTGCATTGGGTCTTCGTTGCTGCGCGCGGGCTTTCTCTAGTTGCGGCGCGCAGGCTTCTCATTGCAGTGGTTTCTCTTGTTGCGAAGCCCAGGCTCTAGGGCGCGCAGGCTGCAGTAGTTGTGGCTCGTGGGCTCAGTAGTTGTGGCTCGCGGGCTCTAGAGCGCAGGTTCAGTAGCTGTGGCGCACGGGCTTAGTTGCTCTGTGGCATGTGGGATCTTCCCGGACCAGGGATCGAACCCGTGTCCCCCTGCATTAGCAGGCGGAGTCTTTTTTTTTTTTTTTTTTTTTTTTAATTTTTATTTATTTATTTTTGGCTGTGTTGGGTCTTCGTTTCTGTGCGAGGGCTTTCTCTAGTTGTGGCAAGCGGGGGCCACTCTTCATCATGGTGCGCGGGCCTCTCACTGTTGTGGCCTCTCCCTTTGCGGAGCACAGGCTCCAGAACGCAGGCTCAGTAGTTGTGGCTCACGGGCCCAGCTGCTCCGCGGCATGTGGGATCTTCCCGGAACAGGGCTCGAACCCATGTCCCCTGCATTGGCAGGCAGATTCTCAACCACTGCGCCACCAGGGAAGCCCAGCAGGCGGATTCTTAACCACTCCGCCACCAGGGAAGTCCCAGCACCTTGATCTTGAACTTCCAGCCTCTAGAACTGTGAGAAATAAAGGTCTGTGCTCATGAGCCCCCAGACTATGGGAGTCTGTGATAGCAGCCTGAATGGACTAAGCACTATAGCAGGAGAGTCTTTCGGGTCAGTACAAACCTCTCCTTTTCTGCAAAAGTAATGGAGAGCAAGGAGAGCACTACCTGGGTCCGAGCCCTGGCCCCGCCACCAACGAGCTGTGTGACCCTGAGAAAGTTATGCACCTCTCTGAGCCTCCATCTCCTCATCTGTACAGTGGGGAAGACAAGGTGAAATGAGCGAACTGTGCAAAGTACTTGGAGGAGGGACAGGCCCAGGGCCCAGGAGTGTCAGCACCAGCTTCACCGATTTCATTCTTGCAAAATCAGCTGCAGAGTATTTCATCGTATGGATGCATTAATGGCCAAAGAAACGGCCATTCAGCCGGCGCAAGCAGGAGTGACAGCCGATCGGCCCCCCTTCTCTCTCAGCAGACTCACAGTCCGTCGCAGGCAAAGCGGGCTGGCCAAGGCAGACACCGTGAGCCCCATGTGTGATTTAAATGTTCTAGTTCCACATTTAAAAAGTGAAAGGTGAAATTCACTTTAATGATGTATTTTATTTAACCCAATATAGTCAAGATATCATCGTTTTAACATGTAGTCAATACTAAAAAGGCAATAATGAGATGCTGTATATCACCCCTTTGTCTGGGTCTTTGAAGTCCGTGTATGTTTTTAACTCTCGCGGCCCCTCGGCTTTCAAGGGCTCAGCATCTGCGTGTGGGCCGCGGGGTCCCACGTTGGACCGTCGGGCTCTGTCGTTCCGGTTACTCACGTGACATTTGTGGCAGAAGAAAGCTCTTGACCACCCTGACCAGGGAGACACTACAGACCCAGAAATCAATCTGCTGTGACAGCCTAACGGATTCCAACATCGAGCATGAAGCACTGGAGTCGGGCACACGACGTGTCAAAACAAGACCTCTTATGTCCTCGGTCCTTGCCCGTCTCCTGAAGCTCAGGGTTAGGACACACAAACTGCGGGACCTTCCATACGTTAAAAAGGAGCAAATTTTCAAATTTCGAGGCCAGCCAAGGTGGGGAGGGGTCCCTGGATAAACAACTAACCCAACCCCACTCTTCTGCAACCAGAGCTTAGGAAGAGGGGAGCCCACAGAGGGTGCAGACTTGGAGACCGCGGGCCTGAGATGCACGGCCCTGAACTCCCATCCTCTCTCCCCACAAGAGGGAAGGAGGAAGGCTCTGCTGGGGAAGAGCTCACCAGCCCCGCCCTTACCTGTGGGCTCCGGGCGCCGGCCTGCAGGACCGTGCCTCGGGTATGCACTGGAGTCCCACGAGGTACTCGTGGTCCCTCCCCCACCTGGACACCTGACCTCCCGCAGGGGCGGCCCGCCTAGGGGCCTGGGCAGGTGCACGGTCATGGTGACCGGCTCCTCTCCTCACTGACAAAGCACGGTGGACACCAAGGCTGCAAACCCAAAGAGCAACAGGCCCGCCCAGCGGCCCCGGAAACCCCAGATCAGAGTCTGTCTTTACTGCAAAGCATTAAACGGCAGGTCCTTTATGAGCGACATGGCTTCTGAGAAAGACATCACGTGTTGCTGGTGGAGGTATTTTTCTAGCACGCCCAACACGAGGTACCTAGAGCAGAGAAAAAGCACCCAAATGGACGCCCCATGTCCCCACCAAAACTCCCTCCTTCCTCAAGCTTTAGCTCCCCACACCCAGATCCCGGGTGGGAGGATTTTCTTTTACTAAAGGGGAAATCGTTTTCACTAGACAGAATTTACCCCAAATAAAGAAGCCTACATCCTCACAACAATCTATCAAGTGTTTGTTAAACCTTCACAAAAACAGCATCAAGATACAGAGAAATCATAAAGGACTATCCTGACACTCACACCTACCGCTGGTCTCCCGAGACGTCCCCCTGCGCTCCTGGAATGTTCTCCACCACACCCGTCCTGCAGCATGGCTGTGGACACGCCCACCTCCCCAGACACCCACCTGCCCATCCCCGGACTCCAGAGGTCAGGGGTCACAAGCATGACCCCTGGAGACTCCTCAGAGAGCCAACAGCCGGGGGCTGGTTACTGATTAACAGAAGCACAACCATCAACTGAAAACAAGCTGTCGGGCGCCGAACAGAGGAGCTGCTCCGAGGTCCCTGATAAAGCCCTGATAAAGCCAAGTTCCTGGCATCACAGAGCCGGTATGGGACGGGCAGCCCCGAGCCCCACCCTCCCACAGGGGGACCCACACACGCCCCCAGAAGAATGAGCCGGTGGCGGAGGCTGCCCTGGGAAGGGTCCCCACGCTCGGGGGTGCGGGCGAGGGTGAATGCGGTGCTCGTGGTTGGTCATGGACTTCAGCGCCCACTGGGCTGCTGCAATCAGAACTGTATGGGCATCTGGGATAGAGAAAGAACAGGATAAAAAGGCAGGCCGAGCATCCGGGGAGGGCAGGGGTGGAAAGTGAGAAGTGGGCGGGGAGTGACACAGCCGGGGCCCATGTGTCCTGCCGTCTGCTCCAGCATCACTTCCCCGGCCTCCCGGTCCCTCGGTCCCTCGTCTGCAGACAACGCCCAGAGCCTCTCCGGCCACGGTAGGGACTCTGAGAGAGCAGAGGTGCAAACGCCCGGCACGGTGCTGTACATGCCCAGAAATGAGGCTGTGAAAACATCGTGAGCCCAAATCCTGGTTCTCAGGTCTTCACACTATTTGGGAAGGAAGTAGAGACACGGATACCCTTTGTCTCGGTCTCCAGGCATCCTAGTGTCAGAAGGGTACCACTCCACGGAGAGGAACAGGTGAACAGATTTAACAGGTTAAATTCAAGAACAGGCAGGAAAGCAAAGGAAAAGGATGGTAAATAATGATGCTGTGATGATAATGAAGTAGAAAGCCCTTCATTATCAGTGATGAACAAGTATATCACTTGATCACGACAAGTATAAAGAGAAGTCTAAAACTCCAGCTGTCTGCTAGATTTACAGGAGACAAAGCTAAGACGCGATGTCACAGAAAGACAGAAACTGAAGGCACAGGAGAGACACACAGACAAACACCCATGGGAAGAATGCTGGTATGGCAGAGGAAGATGGAGAAGCAGACTTGAAGCAGAGAGGCCCTAAGCCATGAAGGGGGCTGGCACATGGTGACAAGTGGTTCTGAACCTGTGCCCACCACATGGCTGGAGGACACGCCCTGGCCACCGGAAGGAGCTCTGGCGTGTTCCAGGGGAGAGAGAAGACCAGGTGGAGACGGCTGACCCGACAGGATGGCAGCCAAGCAGGACAGTCGGGGGAGGGGTGGGGCGGGTGGAAGCAGGGTGACCCCGTCACTCTGTGGGCAGAAGCGGGTACACCGACGGGGAGCCCGCGTGCAGGGGCATCGGGAGCAGGTGCCAGGCAGGGGAACGCCGCGGGGAGGGGAGGTCTCAGGGCATCTTACTGTCACTCCTAGTAGAGAAACAGTAGACATTATCCAGAAGGAGGGGACTCAGGATCTGACATAAAGCTACTCGTATTAGGTGACCACTAAGGCCAAACACACTTTCCCATCTATCGGGTCAGCACTACCAAACACAAAACAAAGCACCAGAAAGGCTAAGAACAGACACCACATACAGAATCAGTGAGTGTGTTCATGTATGGGCACCATTCTATCTGTATTTACCCTTGAAATACACAAAATAGGGACAGTACTAATTCAAACACATGGGTCGTATCAGTCAATACAAATGGGCTAAGATCGGCTACAAAAAGGGAAATATTTTCATACTGGCTTGTGAAAAAAAATTCAGCTCTGCTAGATGTAAGAGAATACCTCAACCAAAACAATTCATCAGGGTCGAAAATAATGAATAAATATATACTGGGAAATGCCCAAAAAATAGGGTTCAAAATCTTGATATCAGAGAATAAAATATCAGGCACGTGAAATTAATGAGACAAAGCAGGACTATTTATAATTCTAGAAACTAAAATTCTCAAGGAAGATATAAGTTTAATATCTATGTACCAAATAATGCAGCTTTACTTTTCATGAAGCAGAAATTACAGGGATGCCACAGAAACAAATCAAAGCATGCCAATAATAGGAGATGTTAGTACATCTCTTTTAATCCAAGAAAGAACAGTGGTCAAGAACTAAGAGAGACCACAGACGCTGCAGCAGCGAGACATAAGAAGGGGATCTTTAGGACAGGCAGCCAATCCTGCACTTGATAAGAGAAGACACACTTTCTCTCAGTTGCTCATAGAAACATTCATGAACAGTGCCCGTAAATTAAGCAACGAAGAAGTTTTCAACAAATCCCAAACAGTAATTAAAACACAAACAATACTGCCTAGAAATCAGGAAACCGAAAAGGCCTTTCCCACCCCACCTCCCGCCCCAAACATGAATATTTTCCTCTTAGAAGCTCCTCTCCAGGGGAAGTAGAAACCCAAACTGCAGAATTTCTAGAAAACATAATGAAAACTAAAGCAGTGCTTGGAGGAAAATTTATCACATTAAATACTTTAAATCTTTAGAAATGAGAGCATGAAAATAAGAGAGTTAAGCCTCCAATTCAGAAAGTTAGAATTACAAAAGTAACTGAAGGAATTAATAAGGTAAAAGCAAAAAATGAGTTAGAACAAAAAGCATTATAATAGTTAAATCTTTAAAAACTGGTTTTCAAAAAAATTCATAAAACAGATACATCCCCTAGAGCAATACAAATAAATTAAGAAAAGGGGAATAAAAATACATAAAATAAGAAAAGAGAGAAAAACCATCAAAAAAATAAAGTTTTTTAAAAATCACGGAAATAATTGTACATCTCTATGCAAATAAACTTGAAAACTTGGATGACGTGGATAATTTTCTAAGAGAGAAAAATTTACAAAAACAGGGACCACAGAAAAGATAGAAAGTCTGAACAGACCTAGTTTTATAGAATTAAAAGAGTCATCTGTCAGAGTTACCTCTAATGAAAGACACCAAACCCAGATGACTCACAGGAGAAATCTACCAATCCTATAAGAACAGATTATCTTGACACAACTTAACATTGTCCAGAACACAGAGAAGGAAGGAAATTTCCAAATGCCTTTTTATGAAGGAAGTGTGACGCTGAATCCACAATGTGAGAGTGAAAGCAGAAAGAAGGGGACTTGTCTAAATCAACAGTTCTCAAGTGTGATGTGAGGACCCTGGGGTGGGGGGAGTCTGAGAGTCGTCTGTTTTCCAAGCACATACTTGGTGAAGCAGAATTTTCATCGCATAGCTCCACCAAACAACGCAGTAAAACAGACTGAATGCAGAAGCAGATAGTTCAGGGGTCTCCTATTAGGTCAGATGCCTGAGAGATTAATTACATTGTGGAAATATAAAATAAAGGCCCTCTCCTCATTACATTTTCTTTTCAGCTTTGGAAAATATAGTTCTTCTTCATTAAAAAATGCTATTTATGTTAACATGTAATGGGTTTACTGCTGCTCTTTTAAATGAATTATTAAATCAAATTTTTTAATGTTCTGTGTTGATTTCTAAACTATTACCTATCAAGAGCAGGGTTTCTCAACTGCGGCACTATTGACATTTGGGACCAGATACTCTTCTGTCAGGGGACTGTCCTGTGCATTGTAGGATATTCGGCAGCACTTCTACCCACTGGATGCCAGTAGAGACACCCCACCACACCAGTTGTGTCAACCAAAAGCATCTCCTGGTGTTGCCAAATGTCCCCTTGGGTGGGGGAAGGATCACCCCCAGCTGAGAACCACAGTAGCTATAACTCACAAAAACAAAAGCTTTTTAGGGTCCTCAATAATTTTTTAAGAGTGTAAAGAGACCAAAAGTTTGAGACCCACTGCTCTTTACTTATGAATATAAATACAAAAATTCCTTTAAAATTAGCAAACAGAATCTAACAGCACATTGAAAAGATAATGCATCATGACCAAGTGGGGTCTGCTCCATGAATGCAAGGATGGTTTGATAGTAGGAAATCTATTAATAAAATCCATTATATTTCTGTAAAAAGAATTCTGGGCAGGTAATTTAACAAAATCTAACCTCACTCCCTGATGAGAACACTCAATAAAGTAGGAGCAATTTAAAATTATTACATACACTCATTATGTGCTTCCCCCTAAGATGATACACCCACCATATACTTCTCCGTGAGGTGATAACATCTAAGACCCCAAATCAGCATTTACTTAATGGAGAAACACGAGAGGCATCCAGCAAACATCAGGAAAAAGACAAGACGCCTGTTACGTAACAGGCCAATCAGATGTGTGAACACAGACTGGACATTCTCAATAAACATACCTTAGCAAACTGATTCCAGTCACATAGTTAGGAAAAAAAAAAAAACATCATGACCAAATTTGGTTTATGATAGGACACAGGAATGGTCTACCATAGAAAGTCAATTAGTCTAGTGATTGTCAACAGAGAGAAAAGAAGAAAAACAACACGATTATTTCATGAGATGCAGGAAAAGCAGCTGATGACGTTTGGCACCACCCGTAACTGTTTAAGGACGTCCGGCGTCAAGGCCCCGCCTCCCCAGAACGCTCACTGCAGCCACGGTGGCAAGACAAGGAAAGAAATAAGAGAAACCAGGGTTAAAAAGAAGGAAACCAGCTTTCGTCACTTGTAGGTGATATGACTGTCTACACGGGAAATCCAGGAAGTTCTTGAGGCAGGTTATTGGCGATAGCAAGAGGGCAGCGAGGGTTCCGGCAGGTGGGCAGCCGGGCAGCGCCTCCCTCCTCCCGGGTCTGCTCCCAGCCAGCAGCTCCCCTGAGAGAAGCTCACGTCGCTGGGGGGACCAGGAAGACAGCCCAGCAGCCCTAAACCCGAGAAGGGGCCACACGTGCGCGACCCGACAGGCACTCGTGGGCCAGGCCTCTCTCCAGCATCTGCGCTGGGCCCTGCAAGCTGGACTGTCCCTCGCCTGCCTCGGTCCTGGGGTTTCTATGTTTCCATGGACACGCTTCCTAATTTCAATTCACACACAAGCCAGTGTGAAACAACGTCAGGCAAGGCCTGCGCGAGACGGCTGCAGGAACTCCCGGTTCCAGAAGGCGCTTCCCCGGACGCCCTTCCCCGCTCGTCCTGTTCCGGCCCCGTGGAGCAGAGCCGGCCAGCCGGCGGCAAGTGTCCTGGCTCGAGAGGATTCTTCCACTTTCAGTTCTATTCACCGAGAGATAAGGAGCCGCCAGGCAGATGGCATCTGTGGGACACGGTGGCCTTGTGGCCAAGCAGAGCCAGACGGAGGCCCCGGCCCGTTTCTGCTTCTGCTGTGCTTGCACTTTAGATACGTGAAGGACCCGGCTTTGCTACCAAACACTGGTGACCAGGCGATAAAGCGCATGTAACCACGTGTGCACGCAACCCTTTACATGTGTCCCAACGACAGGAACGCAGCCTGGAATGTTCCAGAAAACAGACACTCCTCGGTGGAAAGGGAATCCGGCCCAGGCCACTGTCCATATAGAGCCTACCCACGCCCACCCCCCCACTTACAAACAGCACCAGCCAGAGACTCCACACAGGCAGGGGGCAAAGTCCACCTTCCAGCAGGTCAGGCATCTGGGCCGGGCAGGGCCGCTCAGACACTGCAGAGCCTCGAGGCCCATCGTCACCCTCCCGGAGGACTGTCCCCCCTGCACTCACCCAACCCCCCCAGCCCCTCAATACAAGAATGAGTGTGCCAGTTATGACACTTTCTGAGACACACAAACACATCTCAAGTCTTGAAAGCACACTCTGGCTCTAAGAAACTGATAACCGGGTAACTGTGCTCTGAAACTGTCACCCAGACTTCTTATAAAGCGTGTGCGCCCGTGTGTACGTATATGTATATATAGCCATGCTCTTTAGAACATGCATGAAAAAGGAAGCTAAGTCTTTTTAAACGAGGTAGATCTATGTGTAGTAAAAGACCCCCAAGCAAGTTAAGATTAAGTTGCACAGATGGATATCATGACACATAAACACATTTTTAGAACGTCTGTGCCCGTGTGTTCTTACGTGTATTTTGACAAGCTCTGAGAGGATAAACCACAAACCGTTTATAGCGGTTCCCTCCAGGAAAAAGGGTGGGATTTGGGATGGAGTAAAGAATGGAATTTTGATTACTTATTAGATTTGGTTCTGTGTTTAATTTTTATAAGCACGTATCACTTCTTTAATTAAAATTTAAATATTAACAAAAAATTACCTCCTGGCTTATAAAGCTCCAACCTTCTGTCTCTCCAGCGGTTTCGAAGTCTAAACAATTACGCTGAACACTGTTAAGACTGTTTTTTAAGGGAAAAAGCTTACCCTGCAGACACAACTTGGCCCGTCAAAGTCTGAGCCCTTTGCTCAGCCCCTCGTGTCACCTTTAGAGCAAAGAGAACCCGTCCTCAAACACGGCCATGCAGGGGGCTGCACACGGGGGCCTCCCACCTCGTCCGCCCTCGCAGGCCCTCCCCCGCCCCCCTCCCCCCACCCCCTGGACTGAGTTCTGAGTCTGCAGTCCACGTGGGCCACAGCGGGGGAGGGAAAGGCACTGTTTCAGCATCAGTACCTAAGAAAGACTAAGGAAAACCTTCCAGTCATCTTCAAACTTGTAAGAAAAGTTAATGGAAAACTCGTGGGAGCTAAAATTGCAATAAGCTACGTAGGAGAGATGTTTTGTTTGTTCTACCATTCATCAGTGAGGGGGGCCACAGAGCCAGCCACTAAACATGCTGCCTTGGGGCCACGTTGGAGGCGGGCGTTCTCAGGTCCCAGAGCCCAAGGGTCCGCGCAGCCGAGGTCCTAGCACTCTCCCAGCTTCTCCCCCAGCCTCTCCCTCCCGGGCAGCAACTGCACATCCTGCAGGGCTGGCACAGGACCTGACGACCAGCACAAGTGTCCACCAGGGTGCCAGGGGCCGGCAGGGACAGGACCACATACACCTGCCCTCAGGGCACGGCAGGGCTCTGAGCCCCAGGGGGCCACTCTTGAGCACAGGCAAAGGACTCATCCTGAGCCTGCGTCCTCATCAGAAAAACACAAGTAACATTCGCTCCACACGATGGGAAGAGAACTGAACAGTGAGGGATTTTTAAGTGCTCAGCTCAGAGCCGACATGCATAATAGCAAAGATAAGAGTGATGGACGAGGGGCTTCCCTGGTGGCGCAGTGGTTAAGAATCCACCTGCCAGTGCCGGAGACAGGTTCGAGCCCTGGTCCAGGAAGATCCCACAACTAAGCCCGTGCACCACAACTACTGAGCCTGCGCTCTAGAGCCCACGAGCCACAACTACTGAGCCTGTGCACCACAACTACTGAAGCCCATGCGCCTAGAGCCTGTGCTCCCAACAAGAGAAGCCACCGCAATGAGAAGCCCGCGCACCGCAACGAAGAATAGCCCCCGCTCGCCGCTACCAGAGAAAGCCCGCGTGCAGCAATGAAGACCCAACGCAGCCAAAAGTAAAATAAATAAAAATAAAAATAAATAAATTTTAAAAAATAAAATAAATGTTTAAAAAAAAAAGAGTGATGGATGAGCCCCGCTGCCCCCCACCCTGCTCCACTCACCTCATCCTTCCACTCATCAAACCACATTGTGGTTTGTAACTTCCATTTCTCTGATGACTAATTAAGTTGCACATCTTTTCAGATGTTTATTAAACATTTGGACATCTTTTGAGAGGTGCCAGTTCAAGTCACAAACGAATGATTTGCCTTAAATTTCAATACTGATGATTACTAGCTTGGGTGGGGGGGGTGGTTGTATCTTTCCTGCCTCTAAAAAATGGTAAGTCGTAAATGCATAACTGAAAAGTCATTTTTTTTTGTAAATGTTGAGTTAATCTTGCTGGATGCTTGGTTATAAATCTGACTGTCCCGGAGCTGAAAAGCACGTCTCCAACTTACCACTCTTCTCCCCGTCCCTTTTCCCAGCCCTCAATTGCTACAGAACTTTGAGGTCCCGTCCCCAGAAAAGAGGGAGAGCAAACTGATTTCCATCTCCAACCTCCCCCAATCCCATCTTTCTGGGAGAGGTCTGGTTGATGACCAGGGCCCCCGGTCACTCTCCTCCAGAAACAAACCAGTGTTGAGGACACATGCCTGCCACGTACGATGCAACGTGCTTCACACATCAAAAGGCTCTTGGTGCCACCCACAGCCCCCGCGGCCATCGCAGGCCACATCTTGGGCAGTGGCAGTTACGAGGGAGAGAATCCTTTTAGCCCCAAGTATAGTTCACCCATTGCCAGATGATAATCAAAAGGAAGGGAATACATGGAGAGCTCAACTTTAGGATACAATGTAGTTTGATTTTCTTTTGCACAGAACAGAAGCTTGCAACAATTTAACAGCTAAAACCACAAGCTGTGTACTCAATCAATAATGAGCAAAAAAAGCAAATAAACTTTTGTTGATTCAGAATGTTGGAGGTGAGGTGCTCAGAGAACGCAGTAGCTGAGAGCTGCCATGTACCTCATATTTATATTTCCAGTTATCCAGTGAGCACTCACAATAAACTACTTAATTATAAAGCGACACTAAACAAAGTAATTTTAACTGCAGCGCTCCACTCATATATTTAAGCACCATTACTTTCAATAAGCCATGACTATAAATATAAAAAGTATGCGACTGACACCGGCTCGCATTCATGCTATTCACATCCCCAGCGCCTGTTCTTAACCGGCTAGGCTAGTCGCTATCAGCACGCCGTGTAACTATTACACACGAGGGGAAACTGCCTGCCCACCGGGAGCTGGGATCCCGCAGTGAAACTTGTAAACTTCCAAACATAATGGCTGCACTCGCTCTCTGCAGAAAGCACTTTAAGTGACAGATGTCTCCTGGGTCCAAAGAAGAAATGGCAGGGGGAGGAGGCCTTCTGGTCGAGGCTGGATTAATACAAAAGGAACCTGTCACTCAGTCACCTAACGCAGCAGATCCCCGAGAACGCGTCTGCGCGCAGAAGGTGAGGTCAGCGTGGAGCCTGAAAGGCAGGTCCTGGACGGCCCGAAGCCAGGACACGGGAGCACAGGAGAGGGCCGGGTCACTGGCAGTCACTCTGCGGCCAGGTTCTGTCCTCAGCCCCGGAGGAACCAAGGCCACCTGACCAGTGTTCTCGGCCACAGCTGCCGATTACCACTGGGCTTCCCGGAGGATCTACCTACAGGAGCAGAACATCCTGACGGCAAACATGCTCCCCGACCTCCGGGTCACACTCCAGCCCTGGACGACTCAGCTGGACAGCTACGGCCATCTCCAAAAGACCCACGGACTTGCAGGTCTGCTAACAAAAGCGGGGTCCAGCTCTGCTGGGGGGACGCCCATTCTTCACTTCCCGAGATGCCCTCCACCCAGCAGCAGTTTTAGCTTGGCCCCTTCACTCATCCCTCCAGGAACAAACAGAAGGGGAACCGTGTTACCTGGACTTTTTCATCTGTATTCAGATTATAATAAATATCCTTTGGCTGTAAGAAAACTTTAAAGTGTATACCCCTTTAAGAAAATCCAACAATGTGTTAAGGCGCGGCTGTGCCCTGCTCGGTCCCTTCAATGTCACTGAAGCTGGATCAGCGAGCCTGGCTCTCAAGGCGATAGACTTCTGTGTCTGCCGACAGAGCCAGGTCCAGACCGCTGGGGCAGAACCCACTCCCGGGCTGCTCCAGGGAACAGGAATAAACACACATGTGCACACACACACACACACGCATGCACACACACGCATGCACATAAACACACACGCACGCACACACGCACACACACACGCGGCTCAAGCATCAGGTGCCTCCCTCTCTTGACTCACCGCGGCCCAGGGTCAGCAGGGTCAGCGGGGTCAGCAATCGTCCTCAGAGGTTTCCAACTTGAAGGCCTGAGAGTTAAAGACAAACACAAATGTACTTAGGCAGGACTGGAAAAACACTCAGTGAATAAACTACGTGCAGTTACTTTAAAATCAAAAAGACTGCACATCAGGCAAGCAGACAGTTATGAATGAACTTGATTCAGGTCCCGATGACCTGAACGGTCCACTAACTTAAGCAAACACCAGGGACACAGCCTATCAGGCCTTTCCAAGTGCTGTTACTTCCCCCCGCCTGATAAGGAGGCCCAACAGATGGCCCATAAATGAACAAACCGGAGAGACGCAGGGACCACACCCCAGGACGGACCGGGAAGCAATTCCAACCTCCCCTGCAGGCTCACAGGAACAGCTGAAGGTAGGCCACCTCCTGACGGACGGACAAGGAGAACAGCCTCCAGGCCTCCCGGCCCCTCTGGGCGCTGAGGCTCCCATTCCCAGGACGGCAACCGCGCCGACCTCGCCTGCACTCTCCTCCCTCCCAAACCCACTAACCCTGCAGGAGGGACTCCCGCCAGGCCAGCCCAGCCTGCCACTGATAAAGCCAAACCCAGGCCTACCAGCTAATTTTAGTCCTTGTTTTTGTTTGTTTGTTTTGAACTGTGGTAAAATACACATAAAAATCACCATTTAAACCATTTTCCAGTGTTCAGTTCAGTGGGGTTAAGTCCATTCACACTGTTGTGCGGCCATCACCACCGTCCATCCACAGAACTTTCCATCTTCCCAAACTGAAACTCTGTGCCCATGAAACACTCCCTCCCATCCCCTCCCCAGGCCCTGGCCCCCACCGTCCTGCTGTCTGTCCTTATGAACTTGATGACCCTAAGGACCTCATATAAATGGAATCACACAGTATTTGTCCTTTTGAGTCTGGTTTATTTCACTGAACATAATGTCCTCAAGGTTCATTCATGTCGTAGCATGTGTCATAATTTTGCTTTTAAGGCTGAATAATATTACATTGTATGCAAATACAACATTTTTTTCTTCTATAAACCTAATAGCTTTAGCTTTCGTATTTAGGTCTGGGCGACCAGACCATCTTGAGTTAACTTTTTAATATGGGATGAAGTCGGGCGAAGGTTCACCGTTTTTGCATATAGCTGTCCAATAGTCCTGGCACCAGCTGTGGAAAATACTATCACTTCCCCATTGAATTACGTTGAAACTTTTGTTGGAAATCAATTTACTATAAATGTGTGGGTTAGTTTCTGGAATCTACTCCGTTCCAATGATCTGCATGTATACCTTTTTGCTGTTCCACAATGTCTAGATTACCATAGAAGTAGAGGAAGTCTTAAAGCCAGGCACTCTTTTCTTTGCCTCTTCAAATTTATTGGAGCTCTCCTAGGTCCTTAGATTTCCAATGTAAATTTTAGAATAAGCTTGTAAATTTCTACAAAAAGCCTTGCCAGGATTTTGATTGTGATTGCACTGAATCTATATAACAGTTTTGGTAGAATTGACATTTTAGTAACATTGGGTCCTGTGGTCCATTAACATAGTATAGCTCCCCATTTATTTAGGTCTGCTTTAATTTCTCTTGGCACTATTTTGTTATATTTATCCCTAAGAATTTCATATTTTTGATGCTACTGTAAATGTTGTTTTGTTACAGCTTTTAACTATTCAGTGCTAGTATGTAGAAATAAAATTAATTTTGTTATAATGACCTTGTGTCCTGTAAATTCACCGGACTCACCTACTGGTTCTAGTAACTTTGTGAATTTCCTAGGATTTTCCACATAGGCCATCATGCCATCTGTGAATAAAGATATTTTTACTTCTTTTTTCCCCTTCTGTATGTCTTTTCTTTCTTTTTCTTGCCTTATTCTTCTAGCATAATGTTGAATGAGAGTGGTGAATAAGAGCAGATGTCCTTGCCTTGCTCCCAATATAGAAGGAAAGCTTCAGTCTTTCACCATTATGTAGGATGTTAGCTGTAGGTTTTTCATAGATGCCCTTTATTAGACTGAGGCCATCTACTTCTAGTTTGCTGAGAGATTTTTTTTTTTTACCACAAATGAGTATTAAATCCTTTTTTTTTTTTTTTTGCACAACTGAGATAGTCATATGGTTTTCTTTTTTGTCTGTTAATAAAGTGAATTATAATGACTGATTTTGAATGTTAAACCAACTTTGCATTCCTGGGATAAATCCCACTTGGTTATGGTGCAGTAGACTTTTTACATATTGCTGGGTTTGATTTGCTAAAATTTTCTAATTCAGGCAGGATTTTGTTCATGATGGATATTGGCCCATAGCCTGTGTGGTTTCGGTACCAGGGTGATGCTGGCCTCATAAAATGAGCTAAGAAGTGTTCCCTCCTCCTCTAATTACTGGAGGACTTTGTGTAGAATTGGTACTATATCTTCCTTAAATGTTTGATAGAATTCATCAACGATGTCATCTGGGCCAAGAGTTTTCTTTGTTAGAAGGTTTTTATATGCAAATTGAATTTTTTTATAGATTCAGGGTTATTTGGGTTATCTATTTTGACTTGAATACGTTTTAGTGATTTCTTTTGCTCCAGGAATGTGTCCCTTTCATCTGTGTTGTCACATCTCCTGGCATGGAGCATTGCAGAATATTCCCTTAGGATCTCTAGTGACTCTTCCCCTCTCAGTTCTGATTTTGGTAGTTTTTCTTCTCTCTTTTTTTTCTGATCAGTCTAATTAGGAGTTTACCAATTTTAATGATTCTTTCAAAGAACCAACTTTCGGTTTCATTGATATTTTTCTACCGTTTGTTTTCTATCTCATCGATTTTTGCTCTTTGTTATTTCTTTCCTTTGTTTACTTTTTCTTAAGGTTGAACCTTAAGTCATTGATTTGAGAACTGTTTTACGTTCTAATACGATCATTTAATGCTATAGATGCCTAAGCACTATTTTACCTGCATTCCACAACTTCTGATACCTTATGTTTTAACTTTCACTCAGTTCATAATGTTATCAAACTTCCCTTGTGACTTTTTCTTTGACCATGGGCTATTTAAAAGTGTCTTTATTGAGTTTTCAAATATTTGAGGATTTTTCCAGATATCTTTCAATCACTGACTTCTACTTTAATTCTCTGTTGATCACAGAAAATACTTCCTATGGTTTCAGTCCTTTTTCAATTACTGAGAGTTTTTTCATGGGCCAGAAGTTGGTCTACCTTGCTGAAAGCTCCATGTGTACTTGCAAAGAATATGTGTCCTGCTGTGTTGGACGGGTGTTCTATCAACACCAGTCAAGTCAAACTGATTGATGGTGTTGTTCAAGTCTTCTCTGTCTTTACTGATTTTCTGTCTATTTGTTCTGTCAGTTATTGAAAGAGGGCGTGTTGAAATCTCCAACTGTAATTGTGGATTTGTCTAATTCTCCTTTCAGTTCTATCAGTTTCTGCAGTATGTATTTTGAAGCTCTTGTTAAGTGCACATATATTCAATATATTATGTTCACTTGATGAACTGACCCCTTTTATCACTATGAGGAGACATTCTCTTCCCTGGCAATATTTCTTGTCCTGAAATAGAACTTGTCTGATATTAATATATCCACTTGGGCTATCTTGCGATTCACGTTGGCATGGTATCTATCTTTCTAACCCTTTACTTTTAACCTATCTCTGTCTTCATATTTAATGTGGAAAGCACTTTTACCTAATCTTTTCTATCTGCTCTGACACTCTGACAAAATGCCTTTTATTTGGAGTTTTCAGGCCGTCCATATTTGATGTGATTATTGATATGGTTGGGATTAAATCTATTATCGTTCTATCTGTCCTATCTGGATTTGTTTGTTTCATTTTCTCCTTTTTTCTATCTTCTTCTGGATTAGGGATTTTTTTAAGATTCCATTTTATTTCCATTATTAGTTTATTAGCTATACCTCTTTGTTGTTTTTTTAACGGTTGCCCTAGAATTTACAATGTATATCTTTAGTATATCACTGTCTACTTTCCAATAATATTATAATACTTCACATGTATTTTAAGAACTTTACTAGTTTCCATTTCCCCACTTCTAGATTTTCGGCTATATTACTGCCATACCTCTTACTTCTACTTATAAACTCTATAAAACATTGTTAGTACTTTTACTTTAAACAGTAAATTATCTTTTAAAGGACTTTTTTAAATGAGAGGACAAAACTCTTTTACATTTTCCTGCATTTCTGCTACTCTTTATTCCTTCAGATCCAAATTCCTGTCTGGTGTCACTTTCCTTGTCCCCAGAGGACTTCCTCTATATTTTCTGGAGTTCAAGTCAGCTGGTGATAAATTATTTTCAGCTTTTAAATGTCTAAAAAAGTCTTTATTTGGCTTTCACTTTGGAAAGAGACTCTGTTAGCTACGGGATTGTAGGCTGAAGCTTTTTTTCTTTCTGTATCTTGAAGATGCCCTTCCATCCTCTTCTGAATTGCACCACTTCTGACAAGAAGTCCACTGTGACTTCATCTCTGTTTCCTCTGTACAGTGTAGGTTTTTGCCTCTGGCTGCTTTTAAGATCTTCTGCCTTTAAGATTTCCAGAAATTTGATTCTGATGTACATGGGTGTAGTTCTCTTCATGTTTCTTCTGCCTGGGATTTACTGATCTTCTTGAAAATCAGTTTTCATCAAATTTGCAAAATTTTAGCCATTATTTTTTTCAAATATTTTCCGTCACACACACCTCTTTTCTGGAATTCAATTTCATGTTTGTTATCCCTCTTTATACGGTTCCACTGATGCTGCAGCTTTTTTCCCCTGTCCTTTTCCTGTGTTTCATTTCAGAAAGTTTCTAGTGATATGTCTTCAAGAATACTGAAGATAAATATTGGGTCTGAGTGTCTGACCCACTATAAACCCCACCCAGTGCGTTTTCCTCTCTAGAAGATTTGGGTCTTTTTTATATCTTCTATTTTCTCCTCATTCTGTGCATATTTTCTCTGTGTCACTGGACACATGGGACATATTTATAACAGACATTTTTAGCATCCTTCTATGCTAATTCTACCATCTGGATAGTTGTGGATCCACCTTGATCTGTTTCCAGTTGATTTTTCTTGACTTCTGGGTTATGTTTTCCCACCTGTTTGCATGACAAGTAATTTTTGCTTGGTTCCTGGACACTGTGAACATGGCGTGTCGGGGGGTGAGCCTGTCGTGGTCCCTCAAATATTGCCAGGCTTTGTTTGGGAGTATCATTAACTTTCTCAGAGTTGTTTGACCTTCTCAAGCTTTGTTTCTGTGGATCCTGAGCAGGCTTGCATCTGGGGGGGAGGCGATGGCCTCTGAGGTCCCTACCCGACACCCTCTGAGCTGTGAGGTCTTTCCTCCTGGCTGGTGAGAACACAACTTCATTCACAGCCCGTGTGAACTGAGGGAACAGTTCTATCTACTCCTTTCCAGGCTCCCCCGACCTTGGTGGCATCCCACACACGTGCGCAGATCACCACAGTCTAAGAACGAGTCGGGAGGTACCGTTCTCAGCTCTCTAGAGCTCCTGAGTCATGCAATCCTATCCCCTCCGGTATCCCCACAAATTCCAGCCTTCACGGAGTCCCTGAACGCCAGCCTCTGTCTCCACCTGCCCTCCCTGTGCTCAGCTGGCCGCTGCAGGTGATAAGCTGGGAGAGGGGTGCCCCACTCACACCCTCTCGTGGGGTCACCGTCCGGTGCTCCTGCTGGGCATGTTTGAAGTCGGTAGCCTCACACACTTTTGTTTGTTTTCCTTTGTTTAAGGTGGGATGTGCGTTCTGGTCCCTTTCATCCCATCACGGCTAGATGTGGATGTTGGGATCTTGCATTTTCATTCCATTTCTCACTCATCCATAGTGGGCAGCGCTAGCGGACGTGACCGCTGCACCTTAGCTGAGAAGTGCTGATCAGCACATCAGAGGCAGAGGCTGCAGCTGCACAGAATGGAGATGCCTGCAACGTCTGGAGAGACGACCAGAGACTCTCCTGCACGCGGGTGGATAGAGGGGGGTCCGGGGGGGGGGGCAACAGCACGAGGCAGGAGGGCGCAGCTCAGAACCAGCGGCAGGTGGCAGGGCCTTCCCCATTGTTGCCCCTTCCTGAGACGTTCCGTACGGCCTGGCACGCAGGCACCGACCGCTCAGCCTTGTCAGAACTCTTTCTACATTCCGGTACCAGCCCCTTGTCAGATGTGTGATTTGCAAATATTTTCTCCCATCCTGTGGGTTGTCTTTTCACTTTCTTGAAGCACAAAGGCTTTTAATTTTGATCTCAGAAGCCAGAGAAAAAAGGCGGATTACCTGCAAAGGAGAGACAGCCTGACAATGATTTGTTCGCATATGAAGGATGTCAATGGCCAGCACAGGCTGTCATCAGTGTGACGAAAGGACCCGACTGGCAACCCAGAGTCTAGAACCAGCAAATGCATCTCTGAAGGAGCAGGGAAAACTAAACAAAAGTGGGGAAGGCTTGCCACCAGGGGAATCTAACGAAAGGAATTTCTAATGCACGTACACTTCAAGCAGGAAGAAGTGCTCTCAGACGGAAAGTCAAAGATGAGAAAAAAATAAAGAGCAAAGAAAGTGGCAGATATAGCTACAAATCAAAAACAGAAGTAATACTAAGGATACAGCAACAAAGGTTTGTGAGGTTAAAAACATTAAATACACAATAACACATGAGTTGGAAGGGCAAGTTAGGCGTGATCTCAGTCCTCGGATCGCCCCTGAAAAGTAAAGTACTAGTTAATTTGACGTTCGATAAGTAAGAATGTTGTAATTTCTGGGAAAACCATCAAAGGAACAGAAAGAGTCTATAACTTCCTAGTGGTAGTGGTCAAAAGAAAAAAAAAAAAAAAGAAACAAAGAAAAAAGAAAGGATCAATCATCAATTCAAAAAACAGCAAGAAAGGAGAAGGGAAGAAAAAAGAAACAGCACAGATAAAACAGTCAGTAAAATATAAGATGGTAGATTTAAACTCAAATCTATCTGTAATTACATTTAAAGTAAACCAAATAAAGACTCCAGCTTAAAAAAATTTTAATTGTCAGAATTTTTTAAAGAGATGATCAAACTTCAGTTAAAAAAAACACTTTAATTATATGCTGTTTATGAGGCACATCTAAGACATAAAAATACAAAAGGGTTAAAAATAAAAGAATAGAAAGAGTCTACAAGACAAGTACTACCCAAAGGTTCAGCTACATGAATTTCAGACAAAGCAGACTTACAGGCAAAAAACACTAGAAGAGATGGACAGATACTTCATTCATAAAGAAGATACCACAATTTTAAAACTGTGTCATTAATATAACACAGCCCCAAACATATAAAGCAAAAATTAATAGAAATGATGGACTTCCTTGGTGGTGCGGTGGTTAAGAATCCGCCTGCCAATGCAGGGGACACAGGTTTGATCCCTGGTCTGGGATTCCACATGCCGCGGAGCAACTAAGCCCGTGCGCCACCACTACTGAGCCTGCACTCTAGAGCCCGCGAGCCATGACTACTGAAGCCCGTGTGCCTGGAGCCCGTGCTCCACAACAAAGAGAAGCCACCGCAGTGAGAAGCCCGCACGCCGCAACAAAGACCCAACACAGCCGAAAATTAATTAATTAATTAAATTTTAAAAATTCAATTTATAAATTGATAGAAATGCAAGAATTAATAGGCAAATACACAGTGATAACTAGAGAGTCTGACGGACCTCTCTCTGTATTTGATAAAATAGATAGATACAAGAAATCAACGAGGATACAAGACTTGGCGAACATTTTCTGGAAAGGGCCAAATAGTAAATATTTTAGATTTTTTGGGCCAAACGGTCTCTATTGAAACTACTCAACCAAGTCACAGTGCAAAACAGCCATAGACAATACATAAACCAATGGGTGTGGATGTGATCTCATAAGAATTTATTTCTAGAAGCAAGTGGCGAGCCAGATTTGGCCCACGTGCTACAGTTTGCCGAGGCCTAACATAGACAGTTTAAACAGCATGATAACGAACCTAGCAAAACTAACCTCACCAACCGCAGGATACAGTCTGTTCAAAGATGCACAGAGCAGTTCCAAAATTTGACCATATGCTGGGCCATAAAACAAGTCGTAACAAATTTCAAAAGACAGGCATCAGTATCAGAGTATATTCTTAGACCAAAATGTACTGATGCAAAAAAAAAAAAAAAAAAGGCAACAAAAAGATATTTGGAAAAATTCTCATATGCTTAGACATTCAAAACAGTTATTGACAATCAAAAAATAAATCAATTAGATACTAGAAAATCTATTGAATGGAAGAGTAACAAAAATGTGTCATATCACGACTTATAGGCTGTAGCTAAAAGTTCTTAAAGGGATCAAAGGTTATATACTTAAGTGTGTGGTAGAAAATTTCAGAAGGCTGAAAACAAATGACCTAAAACATAAGTTAGAAAAACAGAAAGTGAGTCAAAAGGAAGGAAGGAAATAACTTAGAAAGCAGAAATTAATGAAATATAAAGCATACAGAAAACCACAAAGGTGGTTCTTTGAACGCATCAGTACAAGTGGCAGAGTTTTGGCAAGAGAATCAAGATAAAGAGAGAGATGGCATGGACGACGTCAGGAGCGAGGAGGAGGAGGTATAAGCAAACGCTGTGGAAATTTTTAAGAGGGAATTATGAGCAGCTTTGGAGCAATAAACTTGAAAACAGAGCTAACAGGACAAATTCCTAGGAAGAGCAATTGACCAAAAAGATACAGAAAACCCAAAGAACAGGCTAACTTTAAAAACCTGAAGCAGAAGTCACAAGCCGCCGCCAGGACCCTGGAAACCTAGGCCCTTGCCTGCGCCCCTCACCTGGGGACCACCACCCTCGCAGACGCCCGGCACCCCTGGGCCTGCCCGGCTGGAGCCTGGGCCCTCAGACCCAAAGGACAGCATGACAGCGTCTCCCTCAAATCGCCGTGTGTAAGAAACCAGCCATCACGAGTGGAGAAGACGTTTAACTGAAAGCTGGTTACTCAGGAACCAAGTGTGAGCTTGGAGATCTAATCTCACCGTGGTGGAGACAGAGCAAGCTGTGCACGAACAGGGTGTCGGGACACCCGGGGCTCCCCCTCGGGCCCGAGCCCCACGCCACCTGCGGGGCCAGGGGACACTGTCCAGACCCCAGTCCCACTGCCACGCCCGCCCCCTGGCTGGAGCAAACCCCTGTTCTTCGGTAAGACGAGTGCTTCCATTCCAACAAGGTCTCTGGGGGTGAAGGTTATGCTTCTGAAGGAAACACAGAGCCTCACTGTTAGCTGATTATTAAGGGTAACGGGGGAGAAGCGAGGGCAGAGACAGAGTCAACATGTACAACGAGCCGCCGACGCCGACCCAGGCCAGGCCCGCGCTCCACGTCAACCCTCAGCTGCCCCAGAGCGCAGCCCCGGCCAGGCCCGCCCCTTCCAGCCCGCACGGCCCACGCAGGCCAGCGAGGGGCGGGACGGGCTGCCGGTCGTTCAGACGAGGAGACCATCGCGCTCCACTGAGAAGCCGCCGAACATACGGAAGCACGAGTAGGAGGTACACAAAGACGAGGTTCACGTTCCACATGTTTCCATCGATGAGTTGGTCATGAAAGCTTATATGCTGAGAAAGGTACTACCCCCATCGCCGGCTCACAATCAAATGTTTCACGACACAGACGGGGGAGGGGGGAGGGGAAGAGTGGGGTTGGAGAAGAGGGAGGGGGGAGGGGCCCCCGGGGAGGGGCCCCCAGCCCCCCAGCCCCCCCGAGTCCCCCCAGCCCAGGGACTCTTCTGGGCTGTCAGGGACAGGGTAGCACATGCCTGGTGACAGCGGCGCCCAGCTGGGTCAAGGGTGTCTCAGGAGACAGACACCACGCCCACGGCAGAGAGGAAAGGAAGGTCCCCAGGGCCCCGTGCCCCCCAGGGGCTGTGAGCAGGACCACGGCAGAGCCTCCAGGGCCGGCGGCTGAGAGGCAGGAGAAGCTGCCCCGGGGCTGATGGCCTTGGCCTTCCCAGCGGGGCTACAGGGGCCTCAGGAGCCCGGAGCCACGGCCACCGCGCTCTGGGCGCGTCCCTCCCGGAGACCCTGGGGGCCCTGCGCCCCAGCCCCGCCCAGAATCCCCGCCAGGAGCGGACGAGGAGGAGCCCCGCGCGTCCCGGCTTCTCCTCCGAGCGCCCCGCACAAACTCTCACGACAGAGGCAGGCGCTGCTCCTCCAGCTGTCCAGCCTCCGCGGGGCCCTCGCGGGCCGCGCAGCAAGGACAGAGCGAGGCTGGGCTCGCGCTCCAGCCCCAGGGCCCCGAGGACAGACAAGGGTGGGGCTGGGCCGCGCCGAGGGGCTCTCGGGCCGGCGGGGCCCCCGGACCTTCCCGCTCGCTGTGCAGGGAATGCATTACCGGGGTCGGTGCCTGTTGCTGGTTTTGGGGGGCGGGTCCCCCTGGACTCCTGCTCTCAAGAGTTCACGGCCCGACCCCACTTGGAGCAAACACCACGACCGGGTTGTTGCACATGCTGACCAGTCCAGGAAAGCAGCCACCTCCCCGGGAGACACGCCCGGGGGCGTCCTCTGCCTGTCCCCCTACCACGCCACAGCCGCCAGGGCCGGGGTTCCAACCCGCCCAGGCATTTCCGGACTGGAACACCCATCCTTTTGAAATTCTGGGTGTGGACGATCTATGAAATCCATTTCTACACAGCAAAGAAGATCTTACCAAATAGTCTATTAATAATAATATGAGACACACCTGGTGGTTAGTATTTGCTAGACCCTGTTCTGAGCATTTCACGCGTATTAAGTGCACTTGGCCAGAGGCACAGGGTCCCGCAGGGTAGAGACTTACACACTAGAGAAACCTCCCGTGACTCCTGGGGTGCGGGGCCCAAAGATGAAGGACCCGCCCAGGTCATACAGCTCCACCCTCATGAGGCCACTCAGAACCACAACTAGCACGTCCAGGGGAAACATGACAGGGGCCAAAATGCAATTTTAAATCTCCTAGGGGCTGCATTAAAAAGGAAAAAGAAACAGGCAAACAAGACATGGGAACAACCCAAGTGTCCATCAACAGACGACTGGTTTAAGAATATATATATAGTATTGATATATATATGTATATATTGAAATATACATGCATACACACACACACACACACACACACACACACACACACAATGGAATATTACTCAGCCATAAAAAAGAATGAAATAATGCCATTTGCAGCAACATGGATGGACCTAGAGATTATCATACTAAGTGAAGTAAGTCAGACAGAGAAAGGCAAATATCATATGATACCACTCATATGTGGACTCTAAAATGTGATACAAATGAACTCATATACAAAACAGAATTAGACCCACAGACATAGAAAACAAACTTACGGTTACCAAGGGGAAAGAGGGGGAGAGATAAATTAGGAGTTTGGGATTAACAGATACACACTACTATATATAAAATAGATAACCAACAAGGACCTACTGTATAGCACAGGGGACTATACTCAATATCTTGTAATTACCTATAATGGAAAAGAATCTGAGAAAAAGTATATGTGTGTGTATGTGTGTGTATACATATACATAAAAAATGGAATCACTTTGCTGTACCCCTGAAACTAACACAATATTGTAAATCAACTAGACTTCAATAAAAAAGAGAAATAGGCAAAAATAATTCAATAATACAGTTTATTTAACCCAATATATCCAAAATATTATCATTTTGACGTCTATTCAATCTAAAAGAATCAGTGAGATATTTTACTTTTTTTTTCACACTAAGTCTGTGAACCTGGTGTGCATTCCTCCCTAACAGCACATCTCAATCCAGACCAGCCACGTGTCAGGTGTGGCTCTGTGGCTCGTGGCCTCACAGGTTCAGACACAACATACTTGTTGTTATTTCCCTCTCGTTCCCTTTTCTGCTTACATGTTAAGAATTTTAGAAATTTTTAGTTCCACCAACTCTTTGGCCTCCCATGTATCCGCAATGGTTAATTCCTCCACTGGACGGTAGGTACAGGGGCTTCAGTATTCTATGTGTTTCAGATACTAAAGCATTTCTTAATTTGAAAAAAAGAAACTAACCCATTCCTGGAAGTACAATATAATCAACAAGTTACAAATAACAATTATGACAAAATTATTAAATATTTCCAATTTTCTTTTCCTTCTATAAAATTTGGAAGGAGAAGAAGAAACCGATCCCTCTCTGGAAATAAATACACCGTACCTGACAAAGCACGAACACCTAGCAATTCACTTCCTCTTCAATTCTCTTTTCTTCCTAAAAAAGTCTTATTTACAAGAAGCCTCTCTCTTATTCATGTTCTCTCTCCCTCTCCCCTTCCCTGTCTCTCTCTGTCTCTGTCCTGTCTCTGTGTCTCTCTCCCCGTCCCCCCATCACCCAGTTTGGAAGGGTCAACCCTGTAATCACAGCCCGAGCCTGGAACAAATCTCTCTCGTTGAGCACGGCTAACACACTGCTACTTGTCACACGTGTCAAGTTAGACACGATGCCCGATAAAGCTCACCTGAAACGTCCAGGCCACCACCGCCTGCTCCCTGCACGTCAGCGCACTGGGGTCGGGTTCCTCCCTCTACCTATGTGCTTATTTTGGGTTTTGGTGGATGTATGTGAGTGTGAGTAAAAAGAGTAAATGGCAAAAGTCATTGCTTTAAATACAACTGTGCTACCATCCATGTGATTGCACATTTTGACGTTTATTTTCAAAGGGCCACAGGTGCGTATGTCACACACACACACACACACACGGCAAGAAAACTGCTGAGAAAAGGAGCTTATCCACTCTGAGCCCATCAGAGTCCCTGCGGACAAAGCGGGACAGGCTCCTTTAGGCCCACTCCACCAAAGGCCTGAAACTGAACTCGCAGCATTAAACAATCAGGACTCCATGCCAAGTCCCGGCTTGATTTTCTCCCAGTGATTCACAAACACAGCCTCGCACCCCCGAGGAGCAACCTCAGAGCCACACAGGGACAGACGGACGAGGTGCCCTGCCCGCTCCCGCCACACAGAGGGCAGGTGGCCCCTGAGGCCCGGCGGCCAGCATCCCTGCTGCCCTCAGGATGCTTTAGAGGAAAGAGAAGCTCCTCTCGGGTGTACTGAGCCATGAAGGGATTCAGCACCGAGGGACACGTCAGGTTAGCACAGAAAGCCAGCACTTCTGCGATGTTAGACAAGCGCTTGGTCTGGGCGCGGGCTGGAGGACAGCGGCCTCTCCCGTGTTCCAGAAACGCGCCGGACACAGCAGGACGCAGCCTAAGGCCTCCGCCACAGGCTTCTGCAAAAACGGAGAGCAACGCAGACGGACAAAACCCACCATTCTCCTGCTCTGCACCTGAGGGGCACCAGACGAGAGGCAGTTGGGACCCTTGTCAGCTGCCTAAGGACACGGTGGCCGTTTTGGGAACGAGCCTGTGCAGAGCCCAGCCATGTCCATCTCTGCCCTCCCTGCGGCGCTCACGGCCTCGGGTCGCTTGTCCACGTGCTGTTGTCCCCGGGCAGCCCTGCCGGGACGTGCCACTCACCGCCACGCGTGGCATCGCTGCTCCGACACGCGTGCGGCGCCTCATGTGTGACACCGCTCTGCACAGTACCTTCACACGTGATGCTTTCTAACCCTCACCAGCCCCTGGGGGAGCGATGAGCCGAGGGCCACCACCGAGAGGCATGAAGTCACCTCCCGGGAGCCACTCGAGCCCGCGGCCCATCCCGCAGCTCCCACGGGGGAAGGCCAGCCACCTGCCACGTATTTGCACTGCGGGCCTTAACACACAGGGGACAGCGTCGGTTATGCTGCTGCCTACTGCCGCAGTGCACGGTGAAACGCAGGGACAACGCCCTAGCAGGCTGGATTTCAAAACTGCAAAACAAAGTGGAAATGAGAAAACTATTAGGCACCTAGAATGGTGTTATTCTTTCCAGTATTACTGGTGTGAGTGGAAACAGGCGTGGTCTCTTCGGGGCTAAGTCGGCCACAGGGCTCGGAAGTGTCTGGCCGTGAGGAGCCTGGCTCAGCGATCGCCGGGAGGACTTGCCCTCAGGAAGCCGACCAGGGAAGAGCCGTGCGGGCTGCCCGCCGGACTCCCGACAGGGAGACAGAAACAGCTTCGGTGCCGCCAGCACGGCTGGCTGCAGGCGTCGCTGTCCACACAACGGAGTCAAGCACGGCCCTCGCGGTCTTTACCCAGGGACAGGGGCAGATGGCAAAGGTCAGCAGTGCGACGTGAACCAAGGAAAGTGGGCCGCAAAGACAGCCTGTACGACGTGGTCCACGTGTGGGTATATGTGAGCATACGTGTGCGCACGTGTGAGCACATGTGTGCGTGCGTGTGCATTCCGACTCACACTCGGGATGGGGAAGGCCTCCTGGTGAAGTGAGAGGTCCAAGGTGCAGCGCGCCTCGGGGGAGAAGCCGGGACCAGGTTGGGGGACGTCGAGGACCAGGAAGGGGAGGAGGCATCGGTGGGGCGTCACCACGGGGGCTGGAGCCAGGGAGTGATGGCGACAGTACTGGGGCTACTGAAACAGAACCTCGATGTGCCCTAGGGAAGGAATCTGACAGAAGCAGAACTGGAGGCTGGGGGCCTTTGGGGGCACCGGAGCAGCCCGTTTGTGGCCTGTCTCGGGGGGAATCAGTGCGGTTCCACGAGGGACAGTGGGGGTTTGGGGGGGAGACACGGAGGAAGGGGTCACGGCGGGGCAGGGGCCTCGCTTGGACACCAGCGCGGTGACCTCACCGCAGGAGACGGGGAGAGGGTAGGGGTGGTTCACAGCTGCGGATGGACAGGGGAGGCCTGCTGAGATCGGGCGCCTGGGCTGAGGACACACAGCCTGCGGGGGAACCTGTGGGTCTGGGGTTTAGGGCTCGGAGCTGAGAGGAGAGCGAGCTGGGGTCACGGCCTCGCAGGTAATTAAAACAACAAGGAGGGACGGGAGGCCACTGGCAGACACGACCTCAGGCAGAGCCCCCCAGATAACACCATCCCAGATGCTTAATAGTCGTTCCCTTCACATTTAGTTTCCTTTTTTAAAATATTTATTTATTTATTTATTTTATTTTGGCTGCACCGGGTCTTAGTTGTGGCCCGTGGGATCTTCACTGCGGCACGCGGGATCTTTAGTTGCTGCGTGCAGACTCCTTGGTTGCGGCCTCCATGTGGGGATCAGTTCCCCAACCAGGGATCGAACCCGGGCCCCCTGCACTGGGAACGCAGAGTTTTACCCACTGGACCACCAGGGAAGTCCCGACATTTATTTTCCAGTTTTGAAATTGGACATGCTAAAATGTATTAACCATCTTAAAAAATCATGCCCTTTCACTTTTACTGGCATATACTGCACACTGCACATGTATGGTAGTTTCCCAGCTACCAAAAACGTCATTTGAAGAAAACTGTTTGGATGGTGCCTTAGTCTCTAGTTGTAAAAAAGCAGACACCACCTCAGTTGTACGGATGACAGAGAAGTTGATGGGAAGTTAAGTTCATTGAAGACAAAATCTGAGACAGGCTTTGCAGTTGTGTCCCAAACTGGTTAAAGCATTTGATAAAGATGTGCACTGGGAGGGAGGGGCCCCCGGCTTTAAGCTCCCCGGACACCACAATTGTCTTCCACCAGGCAGTTGTACGCCAGGATAAAATTTACCCCAAGTTAGCTTAGTCACTTAGGTATACTCGAACCTACGGCATTCCTTAACTTTCATTATTGTTTATTCATCAGGATTTGTATCGATTCACCTTAGCAATCTCTTCAAGCTCAGAGTTTTGTTTTGGGATCATTTTCCTTCTTTGTCAATGATGTCTTCAGAAGTTCCCTTTTATGAGTCCAGAAACTTAACCTATAATGGTTCCAGATCAGTCCCACTCCTGGGCTCCTGGCAGAAGCAGGCAGCACTCCTGAAGGCAGAACCTGTCCAGGGAGATGTGCTCCAGGGAATCTGCAGACAAAGTCCTCCTGAATACAAGATCACAGTCCAAGTGACAAGGCACACGAGAAACTAGCTTCAGGGAGTGAGAGGCAGCATGACAAACGGTGGAATTCAACCCCCAAGACGTTTAGACTTCGGTATTACTTGGAGCGCTATTATTACTTTGGCATTATTCTTTGCAGCATATAGAATAATATGCTTAGAGATAAAAAAGGAAATTGAAATATGTGCAAAGAAAATAACACCAAGCAAGAGAAGAGGCGGGTTTGGAAAGAACCACAGAGAACGTTTGAGAATGAAAACTATAATCACCGAAATGAACAGTTTAATGAGCAGGTTAAGCAGCAGATTAGACAGAGATGAAGAAGGAGCTGGAAAACTGGAAAGGAAAGCTGAGGAAATCACCCAGAATGTGGCAAAAAAAAAAAAAAAAAGACTAAAAGACAGACAGGAACAAGAGTTGAAGAGGCCTGGAAGATGGTGTGAGAAAGGCAAGCATGAGGTAGAAGCAAAATTCAACAAAAGAATGACTGAAATTTTTCCAGAATTACTGAGAGACACAAAACTTTATCCTCAGGAAGCACACTGACTCCAAAGCAGGAAAATAAGAAGAAATCCACTCCGGAGATGCCACCATGAAATTGAAGAATACTGGATGTAAAAGGGACCACAAACACAGCAGAGAGGAAACGTTACTGATGCAGGAAGGACAGTGGAACTGACAGCGGGTCCCTGAGCCAGGAGGTGACAGGGTGTAATCCACGTCTCAGAGAATGCCAGTCAGTGCCACACAGACCATGTCCTCTGCCCACAGGCTTCTGAGGTGAAGTCAATAGTAAATATATAACCTAAAATCCCAGTGCATTTAGAAAATAAAAGTACCTCTGTATCACTCATGGGTCATAGAAGAATAATAAAGGATTTTTAAATGCTCAAAAACTCAAATACTGAGCAACGACAGTACTGCACGCCAAAATATACAGGACATAAGACAGCAGAACCAGGAAGGAAGGTTATAGCCTTAAATGCTTACGATAGAAATAAAGTCTGAAAATTAAGAAACTATGCTTAGAAAAAATAAAAAAGAAGTTAAGCTTTCAACTCAATAATCTGTAAAGGGAACACCAGGAAAGAAAAAAAAAAACAAAACCCAGGGAGCGTAGAAAGATACGATTACAACGAAAGGATAAATTAATGACATGGGAACCAAAGATGTGTTGGACAAGATCTATAAAACTGGAAGTCGGCTCTTTGCGAATGGCAATGAAACAGAGAAGCCTCTGCTAAGATGAATCAAGAAAAAAGAAAAGCAAAAACATTTTAGGAATGAAAGGGGGAGCTTAATGTCAGATACAGTAGAGATTTAAAAATTAAGAAAATATTACCAAGAAACTGACAACGTAACTGACATGGATACTGGGGTACACAGGTCTAAGATGACCCCCATGGTTCACACCCTTGTGTAACCCGCACCCTTGAGGGTGGGCTGGACCTAGTGACTGGCTTCCAACAAAAAGTGGACAAGAGAAGGAGTGGAAGCTGGCGTCCGAGATGTGGTTTACAACACTGAGACTGCGTCTAGCTGGTGCTCTCTCTCCCTCCCTCTCCCCCTCTCACTCTCACTCTGACGGACAAGTTGCCAGGTTGGGGAGCCCTCAGAACGACTGGCAAGGACCTGAATCCTGACAGAAACATGGATGAACTTGAAGAGGGATCCTTACCCCGCGGCGCCTTCAGATAAGACTGCAGCCCCAGGCGGCACCTTGCTCACCGCCTGTGAGGGACCCCGGGCCTGAGGGCCCAGGCAAGCTGAGCCTGGGTTCCTGGACCACAGAAGCGGTGAGATGGTAAGTGCTGTTGGCAGCCAGGAGGTGTTGGGGCCACTTGTTATATAGCAACAGACAACTAACGCAGATCACGCCCTAGAAAACAATACCAAATCTTATTCTTAAAAGGCTGGAAAAGCTGAACAGATCTGTACTATTAAAGTAATCGACCAGGATGTAAAAATCCGTCTGCACGAAAGCCAGGCCCAGACCAAGAAATTATGTAAGAAACGCATAACCTCAGTCTCACATGAGCTCTTTTATGCCACAGAAAAGGAGGCAACACTGGCTGCTCATATGGTGAGACCAGTATCAGCACCAAACCCAGACCAGACGGGCACAGTACAATAAAGGACAATTACAAGTCATGTGCACTTCTGAACAAAGGTGCAACAAATCCCAAATAAAACATCAACAAACCAAACGTGGTCACGCAGTACGAAATAATATATCATGGCCGAGATGGGACATTGCCAGAAAAGCAAGAAAATCTACTCATGTACTTCACCAAATCAGCCTCTCAAAGGAGGAAATCTTATACAATCAGCTTAATACATGCAGAAAAAGTCTTTGATAAAACATTTTCAATCAAATATTTGTATAAACAAGACAACTTTCTTAACCGGAAAGGGGGCATCTAAAGAAAAATAAGCATTCTCTCTCTTTTTTTTTTATAATTTCATTATTGTAAACAGGTAACATAGTCCAAGGAGATACGTAACACACTGTGGCCCCTCCCCGCCGCACCCTCCCACCCCTTATGTGAATGAAGCCTTGAGTCTCCTCCCAGTACATCGTCACTTCCATACAAGAAATTTGAAAAGGCGTTCTTACCGCCCCCCATGCCTTACGCTTAGCCCTAACCCCGGCCTCTCCCCCAGCAGTGTCCCCGGGGCCGTTAGTAAGCAGTGCTGCTGGGGACACCTTGCCCATACTGGGGGCGCCCAGACGTCCCGGGGACCACGTGCCAGGTGCACCAAGAGGTGAAAGCCCCCTGTGCAGACACGGCCCACCAGTCTACACCCACACCTGCACTCCGTTGACTCACGTCTGTGCCCACACCTGGCCCAGGCACTCTCTCTACGTTCTGACTCCCCCGGTGCGGTAGGCCGGCATCTCACTGTGCTTTTATTTTTGCGTCTCCCTGATGACCCATGAAGGTAAGTCTTGAATCTCTTCTCCTCTTATTTCCTTCCATCTGTTTGCTCCTTTGTTCCCAGGAGGAGCCATAGGGAGATTCTGAACTAAGCGGCCTCCGTGTTTGTACCAACACCACACGGGAAAACTGAGCAGCATTTCCTGAAAATCAGGAATAGGACAAAAACGCCCCATCACACTGCCATTCAATACGGTCCTGACGGCCCTGGCCCAGGCAGTAAAACAGGATGGAAAAATATTAAAGGGATAAGGAAGAAACGAAGCCATCACCATTCCCTGTCTATGCAGAAAATCCCTGAAATGTACAGGTAAATTATAAGAAATAGAGATTGGCAAGGTGACTGGATATAAAATCGATATCCAAAATCAACTGCATTTCTGTTCAACACCAACAAGAGTTAGAAATTTTTTTAAATAAAAAAATAAAATTTAAAAATACCACTTATGAAAGTAACAAAAATAATAAGGACACCTGGAAATAAATTTAACCACAGAGTCTAAGAGCGTATACTTATAGTATATACAGGGCCTTATTAAAAGCCATTTGAGAAGATCTACATCAGTTGAGACACACCACGTTTACAGCAGGAAGTCTTAATACCATAAAATAGAAATTCCCCTCAACTGATCTATGGAATTGGTGCAATTTCTATCTAAATCCTGACAAAGGTTTTCATGAAACCTGACAAGCTGATTTTAACACAGATAAACACAGAGCAAGAATAGCCAGGCGCTCTAGAGAACCCAGGGGGCAGCGGGGCGGTAGCGGGGAGAATGTCCAGACAGCAACGGGGGCAGGTGCCACTCACACAGACACACGGACCGGCGGGACAGACAAGCCAACCGAGGGGACTGGACACACGGCCTCAGTGGCACAACAGGTCAGCAGGGAAAGAGGACCGAGCGGCTGAGGCTGGTGTCAGGACAACTGTTCTCCACATGGGGACAGAGCTCCCTACTCGTCACCACAGAGTCCACTCCCGAGGGACTAAGGGCTTCAGCGTGGAAAGCAAACGTTACAACTTCTACGAGAAAACACAGGAGAACACACGAGTGACCCCAGGGCTGGGAAGGACTTCTCAGCAACACTCGAAAGGCCACAAAAGAAAAGATGGATAAACTCTACATTAAATTAAGAATTTCTATTCATCAAAATAAAAAGACAAGACACGGCTAGGAAAGGTGCCTGATGAACACATTACACCAAAGGACCACTATCTTGAATACATAAAGAAACATATCCTATAGAACTATATGTAAGGAATACGTAAGAAAAAGTTATCACCTAACAGGAAAGTGGGTGAAGGAATTCACAGGGGAGGAAACACGCCTACCAGTAAATATAGGGAGAGTATCAACTCCATCTACCAGGAAACACAAATCAAGGCCACAATCAGACAGTAACATTTTGCATCCAATCTATTTGCAAAAATTAATGACAATACCACGTGCTATGGAGTTTGTGGGTCCACTTACACCCTTAGTCTGAGTCTTTCCCATCTCTGGGAAACAGCCCAGTGTAAATATCACTGTGTAAATTTTAACCTGCCTGGACTTCCCCGCCCAGTGGTCCCATTCTACACGTGTAACGAGAGGCGTGGACACAGAACATGCCATCGAAACAGAGCAAGATGAGGAGTGCCTTCTGGTAAAAGTCCCGATGCATTTTGTCAACATTACTTCATCTTTACATGGACCTCAGGAGGGCCTCCTGCACGCACTTGGAGACATATGGAGTTCCTCTGTTCCCAGACTGACACCCCTCTGGGTATCATCTTCTCTTTTCCTCTACCCAGTATCACGTAACCCCATCCTGTTTCCAGCAGCCATGGCTGAGATAAGAAAGACAATTCTTTTGGTTTTCATCCGTACATAAAGTCTTGGGTTTCTGTTATTCTTGTTTTGCTTCTCTTGCATGCATTTTGAAAGTGCCCATTTAGTCCTCATTTAATTGGCTCACTTACTTTATTTTGAAAATTAAACAAATATTGTAGACCAGAGGTTGTAAAAATAGTGGCCCAGAGGCTAAATTCAGGCAGGAACATTTTTTCGTTTGCCTGCAGCTTGTTAAAAATAAATAATTGCATAGAAAGATCTAGATTTTTGTCTTGTCTCAGCAGACCAAAGAGCTAGTGACTTTGGTCCCGTACCTGCCTGGCATGTCTGCTAGGGGTCCGTGGCTGGGGGTCAGAGGGGTCAGAGGCTGGGGGTCAGGCAAGGCACATCCGAGAGAACAGACGTACAGTCATCACTCATCGGCATGGCCACCCCTGCCTGGCACTTGTTAGATGTGTGTCTACAGCTTTCACATATAGCTTTGTTTACCAAAGTAGAAACATTTATACCCAATAACTCATTAAAATTTAAAGAAGTGCCAGGTACAAAGCAGTTGGGACACCAGGAAAACACCCTGTTGTCTTGGAGCTAGAACTGGACCGCAGGCCACCAAAGCATTTTCTAACAAACGTTCTAGAACTGAAGTTACAGTAGGTAGTGCCTCGATTTAGGAAGCTGAAAATAGCTGCCGTGCGCTAACACGCGTGTGCTCTGACCTCTGCCCCCCGTCTAGAAGCACTCTGCTTCCTTTCATCGCTGGACACTCACTTTTGTGTACCAGCTCACCACTAGTTATAGCAAAGGAGCCCAAATAACAGCTCAAGGGGACCTGCCAGACTGCAGGGCTTTTCCTGAAACTAAACCAAAACGCTGCCGGGGGCCAAGGGACTATTCACGGTTTGGGATTATTTTTACTGTTGCGCTTATTTATTTCTACTTTTGTGGATTCCAAGTCACTAAACTTTGTCTCTGAGGCTGTCAGGGCGCTTTGACACTCCGACTCCCCTCAAGAGAGAAGCTGCTGCCGGGGGTTGGGGGGTGCCTGCGTCATCCTCACGCAGAACCCAAACAGGTGACGGCTTCATCTAACAATCTGACTTGTCTTATTTTGGCAAAAATCACTCCTAGCAAGCTATATTTTGGAAGGTATACCAGTTGATTAATTTCTCTCTGAACATAAGGATGATGTGTATCTTCATTCATTCATTCAATCAATCACTCCAATTAGCCTGGGATGATGGTCTAATTAGAAATCAATGTATGAAAAGCATAACCCAATCATCAGCACATTCTTTATGTTAAGAGTCAATAGGCAGCTCTTCACTTTACTGCTACAGAGCGGAAAATGAAAAGCTGAGCACAGATGAATCTGCATAAATGGAATTTCTTTCTTCCCCAGGCAACATCATTTCTAGCGTGTACCTGTTTCTCTCGTCTTCAGTGGGGGTTTCTGGGCCCCAGTCCACCAAGTCTCGCCTGCCTCCTACAAGCGAAAAGGTTTTTTTAAATGAATACTTCTGTGAAGCCAGTCACTGAGTTTCTGCTTCAAAAATGCAGATTTTCATAGACTGAGTTTTCTGAGCACCGCGTTGGTTTGGATTCAATGAGACCTTGTTGGAAATCTAGAGGCATCACTTGCCAGCCGAGGGACTGCGGCCAAGCTCTCCCACCCAGTTCCTCCAACTGTGTAATGGGGCAATACCCTGTCCTCACAGAAACAACATAATGAGCCCATAAGACGCCTCATGGAGATGCAATAATTGGAGCTGTTGTCATCAGACTAGACGCAAAGCAGGGACACACTGAACGTCAGCATACACTTATAAAGTTTTCAGGTCAGCAAACCGAGTGATGAAGAGAAAAAGAGCCCCCGCTGCTGGAGCTCTGGAATTCAGTCCCCCACCCCACGCCCGCCCCCTGGGATGCAGCCAGCGGGGCTCACAGGCCCCGTGAGAGCAGATCAGGTAAAGGTGTTCCTCGCTGCAGTTTCTCACTGCTGCTCACGGTAGAACTCACTACCATCCTTCTTATCGCTGCCTTCATTCCCCACCCACTTTCAGAGGGAACTGAGAAGAGCCACATCAATGATGCATGGCCTCCTGGGGCCACCTGAGGACAGGCCTCTCAGCTGCTGGCAGGCGGCCCCCACCAGGAGCGCCCAGCTTCAGCTTCAGTTTGTCGTCCTGCGCGATGCAAAGCATTCCTGCCTGGAAGACGACTTCTGCCTGTCACATACTGAAGGATACAGTTTCTTTCAACACTAGTATTTAAAATGTATCCTATCTGTGACCTTCTGGCTGCACTTGCGGAAAGACATAGCGAATTAAAGCACAGCGTCCAGGGCCAAAGGCTGCAGCCCTGCAGCGGGAACTTGGGCCAACTTTCCCCGGGCATCTGCTCCTCCACCTCCAAAGAGAAACACAGATGCCGCCCCCGTGTTTCGGTTTCTAGCACTTCGCTCCACAAAGATGATCAGGACATGGTGAATTCTTCTAAATAACTAAATGAGAGACTGTCCCAGGCTGAACCACTCATGTGTTTGCCTAAGATCCAGCATTTTGAAATTAGTAATTTAGGATTAGTTTAAGATTATTACGAAGTGGTTTTAGAAACAACAGATTAAGTCAGAGTCATTTCGCTTTACAATGTGAAACAACTCATTTAAAACCTCAAGCATTCCTTGGTCAACCAAAAGTAAAATCCATGAAATTTCCAAGCAATTGTTTTACAAAATTCAGTCCAATCTGACTGTAACATACATTTCTCAATGAGAAGACTGAGTAACTAAAGATCTTATGTCATATAGTCAAATCATTAAGAAAGGAACAGACAAATGTAGCCAATTGCATCCAATGCTTTGCTCTATAAATATCAATCCGCCACAACTTGTAACAGTAAAATATTAGAGTTTCTGATGAGGCCCAAGAGAGGGAAGAAAAAGATGGAAGCAGAAGCCACTGCTTTTGCCCCAGGTGGACTTTGATGGGGTCAGGGGCTAACTGCTAACAGCGAGGGGCCACCACTGATCTCCACTGAAGCCCCCTCTCCTGTCTCCCACGCTAGGTCAGGCTGAAAGCCAGGGAAAGATGTGTGTTTTGGGGGTCCAATGCGATTGGACACGTTGACCACACCCTCCCCTCCACCCCACCCCGGAAAACCCAGTAAATTGGCTCTTCTCAAACACAATTTCTGTTTCTCATTTTCCTTGTTTCTATTGATTTCAACATTTCCCTCCTACCTCTGATTTGACCAGAGATAAAAGAGTTTCCAGACTTTTAGCAGACAGATGGGGCTGAGCAGGTGGGAGTCCATGGAACTTAGTTTAAATTCTGGCCAAGCCGATTTGCGACCCAACCTTCAGGGGGTAACCAAACCTCTGGGTTTTCTCAGACCACTCTTTTCCAAGGTGGAAGTGCCATCAGAGGTGTCACATGTAAATAAAGGGCTAACCCTGTGTATCAGGACCCACGCTAGTTAACGTGGGACGCTGGAGTAAAAATGGACAGACCAGATCACTTCGGTGGATGCACTTTTTCTGACTTCCAAAATAAACAACTGCTTTCAGTTTGCTTCCCTGGCCCTGGCACCTAGACGTGAGACAGGCACACGGGACATGAGCCTGCCGGCCAGGGCGTAGCACCATCCTCCCGGGAGGCAGCTTCTAGAGTCCACACCCTGGCAATGCAAGTGTCCCTCCTGCACCTCCCTTCACCTCCTGCGACAGGGACTTTAACCCTGCCCCCGCACGTTCTCCAGGCTACTGCTCAGCCTCAGCCCTCTTGGCAGACATGCCCCCGCAGGCCCCACGCAGGTGGGGTGAGCAGCATGCCCCGGCCAACACAGCCGGTCTGCGTGCCCGTGAAGTGTGCTTCAGGACATCAAGGCCTGCCCCTTCCGAGGCCAAGACGAGGGCCTGTGCATGCTGAACCTCAGCCACGTGTGTGGGCATTCTGAATGTCAATCACGTGTGTGTGTGAATGTCAATCACACGTAGCACCTTTTTTTAAACAATGTAATCACGAAGATTCCCTCAGAGTGGCTGAGAAAGGGGTACAGAAGTGAGTTGTAACAGGCCAACTCTGCAACTTTGAGGGAAAGGAGGGTGGAGTCAGGGTGATCCAGAAAAGGGGGAGGGAAAGCAGTAAGGAAATGATCAAATTAGAGAGTGTTCAGAATCTCACTGAGATCCCTTACGAAGCTTTTAAACGGAGAAAACGTTGATTAGCAGTCCCTAAATGAGTACAGTCAGCCTGCAGAGCTGTAATTTAGAACACGTAGGGGATCCCCCCCAGCTTAGTCCAACATCACTGGGCCCCTCAGCACACAGCCATCGCCAGGCCACCACACACCACTAGGGGTTTGGGATCTCTGGGTGGTTTCCACCCTTAATATGGCGGGCAATTCTCATTCCAGTCTATCTCAAGGCCAACGGCCCACCTCATTTTTCCTTCTCATAAGGTCATATTTCCTATGAAAAGGAACCTAACTGCTCTAGTATTCTCTTAGAGGAGACTGTATATAGTGTGCTTTAAAAAAAAGTCTGGGGGGGGAGGTTCCCTGGTGGCACAGTGGTTAAGAATCCGCCTGCCAATGCAGGGGACATGGGTTCGAGCCCTGGTCCGGGAAGATCCCACATGCCACGGAGCAACTAAGCCTGCGCGCCACAACTACTGAGCCTGCACTCTAGAGCCCGTGAGCCACAACTACTGAGCCCGCATGCCACAACTACTGAAGCCCGCACCTACAGCCAGTGCTCTGCAACAAGAGAAGCCACCACAGTGAGAAGGCCGTGCACCGCAACGAAGACCCAACACAGCCAAAAAAAAAAAAAAAAAGTTGGAAGAAAGAAAGAGAGAACCTGCACAATATTTTCAAGGTAGCTTCAACTGCTAGATCATCCTCCCTTCCTGAGACCCTCGGGCAGGATCAACCGACCTGGGTGCTCTGGGCAGCCCTGGGGGTGGCGGTGGTTTTCCTCTCAAATGCCTCTTGGGTTACTGACCGACCCCATCACCTGACTGGAACCGTGGAAATTCACAGTCGGCCTTTGGTCCAAGCGCCAAAGTCAAATCTGAACACTCAGCACCCACCACTGCTGCGCATTCCCACCTGCAGCCCTCCCTCCTGGCCAAGCAAAAAGTGAAACTAACCCCTGGCCGCAGAGCGCAGGGTCGGGGGAGCGCTCGGGGCCCAGGTCCCCAGCGCCCAGAAACCGGGGGGGTGGGGGGGCACGTCGCATCCGCGGGGAGCAGAGGGTCCCGAGAAACCCCGCGGGGAGAGGGGCGGGGGTGTCGTGCCCTCGCCCAGCCGGGTCGCCCGCCCCTCCTGGGGTGCCCCGGCCCTGGCCGCGCGCCAGCCCGGACCGGCGCGCCCGGCTGCAGCGCCCCAGGCGGGCCTGCGGGGACGGGGAGGGGAACGGGGCCTGGGCCCGGCCGGACGAGGCCCCGGGGAAGCCGGGAGGGGACCCGGGGCCCGCGGGCCCCAGTCCCGGTCCTCCCGCAGGCCCCGCACCGGGCGGAGCGCAGCCGGCCCACTGCGGCGCGGGGCCCGGGTCGGGGGCGACCTGGGGCGGCGGTGGAGGGAGCCCCGACCTCGGGCGGCGGGCCGGGCGGGGGGCCGACCTCGGGGGCCGCGCCGCTCACCTGCAGCCGCCGCCACCTGCTCGTCGCGCGCTCGGCCCCGGCGTCGCCTCCGGGCCGCTCCGGCCGCTGCGCTCCGGCCCTGGGCGCGCCCGGCCCTGCGTCGGGCCTCAGCGAGTGCGGCGCCCGCCGCCCCCGGCCCCCATCCCGCCCCGCCCGGCCCGCCGCCCTCCGCCCTCGGCCGCGCCGCCCCGCCACTTCCTGTGCGCGGCGATCCCACAGTTCCGCCGGCGCGCGGGGCGGCGGGGACACGCGGGGAGGGGACACGGGACGTGCGGGGGGGACACAGCGGGGAGACATGCCGGGGACGCGGGAGTACAGGGGAACAGCGGGGAGGGAATACGGGTGGGGGGGGGGACACAAGGGGGGATAAGCCAAGGGGACAGGGAGGTACAGGGGGACAGCGGGGGGAACACGGGACACGGGGAGAGACAGGGGGACACCGGGGTGGGCGGCCTGGCGGGGCGCCGGCTGGGAAGGGACGGACCCGTGTCCAGTAACGGACGCGGCTGGAGTACCCGGAGGGCTTGGGGCCGGCGGGAGCACTTGGGGTGCGGGACAGCGAGGTCGGTGGAGGGCCGGATTGGGGGTGGAGGGAGGGGATCCATCGGGGGCACAGACCGCCTGGAGGCTGGACCCAGGGCCAGGGCAACTGCATGGTGGGCCGGCACACGTGGCGGTGGAGGCGGGGAGGGGGGTGGGGGGGGGTGGGGAGGCAGCACCACGGACAGTGCGGACCGCCTGGACTGCCCCCATCTCCCCAGGGGCCCCGCTGCACGCACTGAGGGTGTTTCCAGGCATGAGACTCCCCCCAGGCCACGGTTAACGCCGTGGGGCGGGGAGGGGGGTCGCGGGGGTCGCGGTGGGGAACGTCCTGGGAGCCGCTTGTCCGCGCGAGGTCGTGTTTCAGACCTAAGTAAAGCGCCCTTTGACGTCTTTACAGTTGGCCCTCGGCTGGCAACGTTGTATCCGGCTGGCAACGTTGTATCCGTATTTGACCCTGGAGGAAGCCTCCCCGAATTGGGGTGGGGGGAGGCGGTCGCCCTGAACCGGCCTCGCTAGCCCCACCCGTCGCCTGCGGTCCCTGACGCTGTCCTCTCCTGGAAGAAGGGCTGCCTGCGTCCCCTGCCAGGCACCGGGCCTGAGGGAGCGTCCAGGCAGGGCTGTCCGGCGCTGGGCTGTACACAAGGGTGGAGGGTCACCTCCAGTCTGCTCTCCCTACTTCGTACCTCCGTGTGGCCTGCCCCCTGCTCGGGTCCTCAGGTCCAAGGAGGACCTCCTGAGCTTGGAGGAGCTTCCTGCGAAAACTATTTACAATACCAGGTGCTGCTGCTGTCTGCTGTGCCTTTTTTTAAGCCACCTCAAATTATTTCAGAAAACACCGCGACTAAAATAAACATACCTGCACCTGTTCTACTCACAATCCCCTTATCCTTGAAAAAGAAAGTATGGTTGGCAATGTTCATGTAAATTTAATATTGTAAAGCCTTGGGCCCGGCACTGCTACTTCAGTCATGAATCCTATAGATAAATCCCCACAGGCATTTGCAGATGTGTATACAGGAGGTTCTGACACAGCATATATTTACGGGAAAAAACAAAAACAAAACAAAACAAAACCCTGAAACAACCAACAAGACAGCTTGTTAAATAAACTCTGGAATATTCATTTAATAACTTTTTATTTTAAACCATTAAAAATTGTAGTAATTCTATACATGCTGATAGTACATAATCTCTAAGATTCAGTTAAAATAAAAAATAAAGAGAAGATGCAGAGCAATGGGTATCCAATGATCCCTTTTCTGTATCAAAAAGCAATATACGCATATACACATCCAGAAAACTTCTGGAAGGATAAACATGAGACTGTCATTGGCTGGGCTGGGGTGAGGAAACTTTATTGTATGCTAAGTGGTAAAGTTTAAATGCATCATACCCACACATTTTATAATTACTTTTTTTAAAAAACTAATTAAAATGCACCTCATCATTTAGGCATTCGATGGCCCCTTAATAGTTACTTTGAGCTTTGAGATCAGCTCAGAAGACCGTGTTTGTCTCAACAGCATAAATTGTCAGCAATCTAACCTATATTCATTGTGAATCTATGATCACTCAGACCTCAGCTGAGCAGGAATTTGCCTCTGGAAAATCTCCCCTGAACATATGAACAGAGTAAACATATGAAGGGAACTTGGAAGTCAGCCAAGCAGCCCTTAGCTCCTGACCAGGCCCTGTGCAGTGCACGTGCTCATGTTGACAGGACATGTGGTCATCGCTAAGATTTACTGAAAGCTATTATTTCACCTACTTATCAAAACAAGGCCGTGAGGTAGAGACTATTAGCATCCCATTTTACATTTGTGGAAACTGAGGCCCAGCAAAGCTCCACATCTTTTCCACCGGTATACGGCTGGCGGCAGAGCCAGCAGCCTGGCCCCAGGCCCTGACTTGGCCACAAGGATGGAGCTTCTCACGACCCCAGTAAGGATGCTGTCTTGCTAAGAGAGAAACTCTGGCCCCTAGCCTGCTGAATTAAAATGGGGAAAGGAAAAGTCTCACCTAGAATATTATTTGGCACAGGTATGTAGACAGAGGGCATTTCTGCCGTGAATGAGCCAAGGAAAAGTAGGATCTGAGTACCAAAATTAGGTGTGAGCTAAGCCCTGGGAGAGGGACTTCTCTGTTCATTATCTGTTCTAATTCTCAGAACGAACTTGCTGGCATCCCATTTCACAGATAAGTAGACCAGAGACTGAGAGGTGATCCCAAATCAAATGGCAGACTGCTGCCCACCCCAAGCCCAGAAGGAGTCTTTCCAGTTCTGAAACACTCTCATTGGGAACTTTCCTGTCAAGACCAGCTCAGGTGCCTGGAGCAAAGGTGAGGGGTCCAGGTGGGTCTGGGGAGGGACTAGCCTGGCTGGCAGAGGGCTCCTGGAGCAGCTGGGCATCCTACTGGGGAACTGAGAGCTGAGGCTTGGAGCCAGCCTTGGACTGTGACCTTGGACAAGGACATTGCCCATTGGAGTCTTAGTTTCCTTTTCTGTAAAATGAGGAGATTCCCACCAGGACTTCCGTGATCCCAAGAGTGTGCCAGGAGAGCCACAGGCCCTGGGGCTAATTCAGGCATTTTTAAAAGTCTAAGACAAAACTTTATATTTACCCAAGCTGCAAAAATTAACCAGCACCAAAGATAATAACTTTGCTGGAAATGTATTAACTCCAGCACATTAATACTAATCTGAAATGGGTAGATGGTACAGGTTTTTAATACATAATAGGAAAACGTTGATAAATGCAAAGTTTTCAGGAGACAAATTATTTTACATAAATAAATTGTGTGTGTGTATATATATATAATTTTTTATTTTTACTTATTTATTTTTGGCTGCGTTGGGTCTTGTTGCTGAGCGCGGGCTTTCTTTAGTCGCGGGGAGAGGGGGCTGCTCTTCCTTGCGGCTCGGGGGCTTCTCATTGCAGTGGCTTCTCTTGTTGCAGAGCATGGGCTCTAGGTGCACGGGCTTCAGTAGTTGTGGCACGCAGGCTCAGTAGTTGTGGCTCGCTGGCTCAGTTGTTCCACGGCATGTGGGATCTTCCCAGCCCAGGGATCGAACCCGTGTTCCCTGCATTGGCAGGCGGATTCTTAACCACTGCGCCACCAGGGAAGTCCCTAAAATTTTAAACATAGGCTTCTTCAAGGGCAAAACTTACACGAGGGTTTTTCTCAGCAGAGAGACTAGAAGCCCCAGGACACACCAAGCCCCACCCTCCAGGTGACTGTTGAGAAACTGAGTTGGGCCTAGAGGTGCGGAGTCAGACAAGAGTGTCGACACCCATCAGACATCCGAGTGTCAGTGGAGAATATAATGCAGAGGGGGCTCCGGGGAGATGCCTGGCCTGACCAGCCTGCAGGTCAAAGTCAAGGTCACAAGAGCGGTGAAGCCAGGGCCCGGCCCAGGAGAGATCTCCGGGAAACGTCCAGCACACAGGGAAGCTGTGCGTGCAGGGGTGAAGCCCTGGGTTCCAGTCCGGCTGCACCTTGTACTAGCCGCTCGGCCAAGTGGGGGTGACAGTGGCTGCTGTGTGGGGTCATCCTGTCCTGGGGACCGAGGCCCTGTAACCTGAGCGCAGGGCCTGCTGAGCTGTGAGCTGTGGATTGTCATCTGTACCCTTGTAGAGCCCCATGGGAGAATCAGGGCGCCAGAGGAAGGGCAGCTGGGCCAGAGGGCAGGCCAAGGGGCAGAGACAGGAGGACCAGATCGGGGCTCCCCAGGCCCCGACCAGTCAGAGTCTGGGGCACTGGGGCATGTCTGCCTGTGGCCCGATGCCCCTACCAGGCAATCTTTGCTCCGAACCTCAGTCAGCTGCATGGAGGTCTGAGGCTTCCCCCGCCCAGTCCTGCCCCCCTTTATCTTTCACAGGTGTTACAGTGGCCCCACCCAAGCCCCTTGCACCCTAACCCCGCTCTGTGTTCTGCCTGGAGACCCCACTTGACCCAGAGACCTTGCCCCCCACACCTTGCTCCCCACACTTTGCTTAGAAGTGCTACTTGACCAGGGCACCCCTGATATGCACTCAACTCTGCAGACTGACTGCTGGGGTATGGGGAAGCCATCCTGGCTTATACAGGACTTGGCCTGTACTTTATGTGAACTAGAGCACCTGTCTTATGGCCTGGCAAACATGAATTACCTCTGCTCTAACCATTAAAGAAAACAATGCATTATCCAGAAATAAGAATGTCCACAGGGATGAATGCTGGTCCTCTTTCAAAGATAAGTTTCCCTCCCAGATGCCAAGGCCATACTGACTTGCTGTGTATGTGCTAATCTGTCTCTTCTGAAACCTTGAAGGAATATACCCCTGTCATGTTTGTTCTCCATTCTGGCAAAAACAATATAAAACTGCTGAAGACCATGCTTTCTTCCTCGGTGGAGACTACACTCCCGGGCTAGAGTCCTTGGCTTGAATAAAACTCTCTTCCGTTCTTTTTTGTTGTTGTTGTTAAGAATTTTTTAATATATATATAATATATTTTTTTTTGATGTGGACGATTTTTAAAGTCTTTATTGAATTTGTTACAATATTGCTTCTGTTTTATGTTTTGGATTTTTTTTTTTTTTGGCCGCAAGGCATGTAGGATCTTAGTTCCCTGACCAGGGATCAAACCTGCTCCCCATGCTTTGGAAGGCGGAGTCTTAACCACTGGACTGCTAGGGAAGCCCCTAGATTGTTTATTGATTGTGTTCGAGACCAAGACAAAGGTGGCGTCATGTGCACACACACGTTCTTCTGACCGGAGGCCGTGGGTCTCCAAATCTGTACAGTCGGCGGGGGAGCTCCTTGTGAAGGTGGGAGCTGCCTCCCTGGGCAGACTAGTCCACAGGATGGGCGGGCAGGACCTCTCAAAGGAAGGTCTCCCTCCGCCCCACGCTCCCTCCTACCTAGACACACACACTCAAGCAAAAACTTTCATTTTTTCCTTTGCACCAAATTGTTTTTCGAATTGTTCTCTGGGGTTAAGAAAAAAAAAAGTGCACGCTGTTTCTAAAAACTCACCTGTTCAGATTTGGTGTTTCTAACACATGTAGGAAAACTAACTCATCTCACAGGCCCAACATGCCACCTAATTCCTGAGAAGTAGGAGAAGGAACCACTCGAGTGCTGTTTTTAGTGGGTTCAAGGACATAGTTCCAGAAAAAGTCATCCACTGTGTTAGTATAAGAGGAGGTGAACCTCGATGGGTGTGGGGAGGTGGGGAGAGGCTAAGGAATGCCTTAAGCTTAGAGATTTAGGCATAGATACAAGATCAGGACATGATTTTACTGGGAACACAACATTCTAAAAACCCAAATATTCAGAATAAAAGAAGAAGAGTTGTTTCTGGAAATAAAAAGAGAGGTGTGGATAAGTGCCCTCAGCCACTGGGAAGGAGCTGGTTTACACAGCACCCTGGGCATTGAAGACAAGGTCTGGGTCACTTCCTGGAACCGCCCTTCTGTGTCAGGTCCCTCTGGCTAAGCTGCTAACGTCATTGGTTACGACATCACATCAGAAAATAAGCCCGACCTTCAGCGTCAGGATGGGCTGTAGCCTGGGAACCGGGTAGATGCAAAATGAGTCAGTTTATGTTCTTTTTCCTCAGGGCTGGTAGGCTTCGAAGGGGGCGGCTGAGTCCTCCGGTGCCAACTGCCCCTAAAATGGAATGACTTCTGTCAGAGCTGGTGGAGAGGGGCGTGGTGGTCCCGGAAGGACACTTGAGCCTGTGTCACAGGGACGGTTCAGCGGGGGGACAGGGGCGGCTCCTGCCAGCATCTGTGCCCTGTCTGTGTGAGCAGATGCAAACCTGCTTGCATGCTGGGGGGGCTCTGCAGCGAGGCCTTCCCGGGAGACCTCTGGACGGGGGTCCGCAGGGATGGGCATTCTCTTCACTTCACATCTTCTCTGAGTTTGTTAGGGCTGCAGTGACAAAGCACCACAGCCTCGGTGGCTCAAACGACAGATATTTGTTGTCTCACGATTCCATAAACTGGAGGCCCAAGATCAAGGTATCAGCAGGCCTGTTCCTCCCGAGGCGTCTCTCCTGGGATGTAGACTGCCGTCTTCTCCCTGTGTCCCCACATGGCCATCCCTCTGTGTGTGTCTGTGTCATCTCCTCTTCTCATAAGGACACCTGTCATATTGGATTAGGGCCACCCCTGTGACCTCATTTTACCTTAATCACCTCTTTAAAGGCCCCATACAGTCACATTCAACACATGTTGACTACACAACTTCAGTGTATGAATCTGGGGGGACATAGCCCCCCAGACACTCAGCCCATAACATGAGTGTTCTCTCTCTTTATTTTTACTTTTTGCAGTACACATGTATTACTTATGTAACGCTGAAACGTATTTTAAAGTAACCTACGTCTTATAAATACAAAGATGCCAGGGGAAGGTGAGCTGTACCCGGAGCTGCCGTTGTGAAAACAGAAGTGGGCTCACGTGGAGAAACGAAGATGCTAATTGGCCGGCTAAGTTCGCGCCTCTGCTCCATCACTGCCTTCCCTGCCGTCCACCGCAGCCAGACTCAGCTGGGACCGCCACCCTTTGGGGAACAGAATCTAAAGGGAATTTGGAATCCGGTAGGAAAGAGAAGATGGGAACACAAGTAATGACGATTTGAGTCCCAGGGCATTCCTCTGACACTGTCCAGGGATCACCTTCGACAGAAAGAATCCCAGCCCCTGCCGACCCAGCGCGTCGGAATCGGGGCCAAGAGTAATCAGAGCCGTGTAGTAATAATAACAACGATGCTGATGCTGATGGCAGCACTATTCTTCGTGTTTTCACTTCGTCCCCCAACATCACTGTGAGGCAGGGGCTGTTGTTGTTCCCTGTTTTCACGTGAGGAAACTGAGGCACAGAGAGGCTAAGTAATTTGTGTGAGGTCACACAGCCAGAAGTGTTGAAGCCGAGTCCCTTGGCTGGAGATCTTGTTTGCTCAACCCGTTGTGAATAATTTCAATAAAAGTAAAAGGGACAGAACCTCTACCCTTTGATGAAAAAACTTCCCCCAGTTAGAGCTGGTCATGGAGACTTTCAGCGGAGTAATGAAGGGGTCAGGAACGGAAGCCCCCCAGCGGGCACAAATAGCAGCAGTCATGCTCAGCTCCTCAATGACCTTGAACCTGGGCTGCTCTTGAGATTTGCTTTGGCTGTGGGACTCCAGCAAAGGCAGTGCAAGATGTCTCTAAATGATGACACCGAACTAAATTTTAAAAGGGCTAAAATGATAAAATTTGTGTTATGTATATTATACCACAATTAAAAATAAATGGGGACTTCCCTGGTGGCACAGTGGTTAAGACTTTGAGCTCCCAATGCAGAAGGCCCGGGTTCGATCCCTGGTCAGGGAACTAGATTCCCACATGCATGCCACAACTAGGAGTTCACATGTCACAACTAAGGAGCAGGTGAGCCACAACTAAGGAGCCCGCCTGCCACAGCTAAGACCTGGCGCAACCAAATAAATAAATAAAATATTAAAAATAAATAATAAAATAAAATAAATGAATTTTTTTTTCGGAGAAGTGGCTTTAAAAGGACCTGCATGTGGGGCTCATTGTCCTGCTGCTTTTGGCATCCCTGTGATCCTACTGTATATGAATGGCTGGCCTCTGGGTACTGAGGCACACAGCCCGGTCACCACCGTCCCCCCAGGGGACTGCCAGCCAACCACCAGTCACAAGGCCAGTTGACTTCAGATGCTGGTGAACTCAGCCAAAACCAGCAGAAGAACCGCCCAGCTGAGCCCAGCTTAACTGCCAACCCACAGAATCATGGGCTAAACAGATGGTTATTTTAAGCCCCTAAGTTTTGTGGTGGTTTGTTACAAGGCTGTAGCTAACCAATACCCCAGCTCATCACCCTCCCTCTGCCAGCTCACACCAAGAGAGGTCTCAGCATACTCTCCTTTCAAAATCGATGGAAAGATATAACTAAAGCCTTATGTTTCCTTGTTACTTTACAGCTGTGATCAGCTGATGTATTTCAAAGTGCTGTAAGCATTTGAGCTACCTTAACGTTGATCTAAAAAGAAATGAAAACCAGTGGTGTTCATTTATCCTAATTCCACCAGGACGCTGCTTGAATCACTGCTCCAAGAATTTCAGTTTTATAGAATATAATATAGGGAACATCCGACTGGGCTAGATTTTCAGAACTTGCTAAACTAAATTACCATAACTCCTTTCCAGTTATGCATCAGTGAGAATAAGATCAGGAATCGGATGGGGTTTCTAGCTGTTGTACAGCACAGCTGGGCCCCAGACGCCCTTCCAGCCCACACGGCCCCCGCCCCGACCCGCTGCAGACAGAATCCTGCTTCCCCCCACCCGCCCCGAGCCCCCGCTCGGTGTGAGGGATGGAACACACTCTCCGTGACCATGTGCTGGCTGCCCAGCACCAAGCCAGGAACTGGGTCAAGAGGCAAACTCCACGTGCTGTCTGCCCCATGGAGGCCCAGTCCGTCTGGGGCGCGTGCACCATCCATCCATCCGAGAAGTGTGGGGAAGGGGCACAGAGGCAGTGACAGAGCAGGGCACGGAGAGGTGGACACAGTCCACAGGGCAGAGGAGGTCTCCTCTTGCTGGAAATGTGGCCTGTACCAGGGCTGCGAAGGATGGCTGGGAATGGCCGGTGGAAAGGACAGCAAACTCGGGGTCTGTGCCCACCTCTGCATCACCCCAGCCCCGGCCATCTGGCCTCCCACATACAAAGCACGCGCACACGCTGCTCTCGCAGACGGTACCAGGAACGTCCAAGGAGCCAGCCCCCGGGTGCCGTCCAAGTGGGATCCTCCTACCCCCACCGACAGTCACGACATCAGCAACAGCTGCTGTTTGCTGAGCCGCTAAGCCTGCTCCAGGTCCTGGGATCCAGGCCAGCAACCCTCCCCCGCCCCGCCCCCTCCCCCTCCCCCTCCCCCCGCCCCCCTCCCCCCCCCCACCCCGCCGGCCCGCATCGCTTCCATCCTGGGAGGGCCGTAACACTCATCCCATTTCACAGATGAGGCAAGTAAGGCTGGCAGAGGCTGACAAGCAGGCTCCTGTCCTCACAGCTAAGGACCGGGTTTGAAGAAGCTTCACGTGAAGTCAACACTGAGATAGAAAAGGACACAGAGGAAGCATTGTCCCTCTGAGTCCAACCTTTTTGACTGAGAGTTTGGGGCTGAAACCTGTAGCCTCATTTAAAAAAAATTATTGTTTATAATTTTATTAAGACGTATGTTTATATATCATACAATTTCCCCCATGTCAAGTGTACAGCTCCGTGGTTTTCAAGAAACTTCCCGAGGCGGGCAACCCTCACAGGCGAGCTGTGAAACCTTCCCATCGCTCCAATGGGACCCTTCTTGTCCATTTATTATTGATCCTGTTGGGTCCCCACAGTCACCACTGCCCCGGGCAACCTCTAATCTACTCTCCGTCAGCGTAGATTTGCCTACTCTGAATGTTTCATGTAAACTGCAGCCTACATTTGGCATCTGAAACCTCAGGCTCAGCTGCGACCAGGAGCCACTTCCCTTCCTCCCCTCTTCTTATGGCTCCTGGGGGAGCATCTGCGGGCAAAGGATGTGCCCCACCTGCCAGGCTAACCCCGGGGGAAGGGGGAAGGAAGGGGAGCCAGGGCTCTTCCCGGTGCCGCCGCCCGCTTCCCCCTCTGCCCCCCAAGGTCCTCTCAGGCTTCAGGAGCTCAGCGTGAGTGCCACGGCCCTCGCGGCCTCAGCAAGCCTCCCCTGGCAGGCAAGGGTCCACGTCTGGACCACTCGGAGCTCGACCCTGGGAGCCTGGGGTGGAGGAGGCCAGGCGCTTCTCCTGAGCGCGACCCGAGGCTGAGTTCGGCTGCAGGGGCCGCCCACAGACCACAGGGCCACCCTGCCTCTTGGGGTGCCAAAGAGGCACCACAGCGATTCCCAGGTTCAGACCTCAGGCTGCTGCCGAGAAGGAGGGGCGCCGTGAGCGGTTTGATCTCCTTGCGCTTTATCCACAGATAAGCTCTCACAGGGCTCATCACTCGTCCCCAAGACACAGCAAACGTGTCGTCATTTTCTGCCCCTGAGGACGCAGGCAGATGAGGGTGTGGCCCACGAGGACGGCCCAGGGCCCCCAGCTGGAAGTGGGTCCAAGTTAAATGCACCCGTTAGTTCTGCTTCAGACGGTCCATCACGTGGCACCTCCCTCCAGAGCGTCGTCCACCCCTTGTCGCCGTCCCTCCCACTGTCATCACTCCTGCCTGGTCCTGTAACTGCGGCCGTTTGGGCCTCCTGCACCTTCCATTTCAGCAAGTCGTGTCCAGCCCACCCACTGTTGCTGGACTCATCTTGATTCATCTTCCCAAGGTGACGGCTGTGTCCCTCCAAGCCCAAAAGCCTTCAGGAGCCCCGGGCCTGCGAGGTTAGGCAAAACACCTCCCTCTGGTGGTCCAGGCTCTCCAGGCTGGGCTCTTTCTCGTCCTGTTGGATCACAGAGCTGAGACAGGCTTGGGTGTGATGCTTTGTCCAGGAGCTTCCATCCCCAGGCAGCTGGACGGAGGGAAAAGGAAGTGAGGCCGGGGGGCGGGCAGGAGGAATGTGGGGTGCAGTCCACTGTGTCTCAGCTCCCAGGTTAGGTTGCCTCAGACGGGATAGATGGAGAGTTTGTGCCTGGAGGCCGTCCCCAGAGGCAGGCAGAAGAGGGAATTGACCCATGGACCCCTTCCTGTCCCCCAAAGCAGACGCCCTGGCTGTCAACTCCTGGGGTTTGGCCTCAGCGGCTGAGGCCCTTGCTGAGGTCTTGCTGTTTCCCGGGACTGGGTGATGGGGTGAGTTCGCTCAGCCCAGCCCAGCTTGGGGAGAAGAGGGAATCAGGACACAGCCATGCACAGAGGGGCGACCATGCGAGGACATAGGGAGAGGGTGGCCGTCCACACGCCCAGGAGAGAGGCCTCGGGAGGGACCAGCCCTGCGACCCCTGGTTCTTGGACATTCAGCTTCCAGACTGTGAGAGAATCCATGTCTATTGTCTGAGCCCCCAGCCTGGGGTGCTTTGCCTGGCGGCCCCCCTGCCCTCCCTGCCCTGTTGAGTGGCTCTGCCCCCCAGCTTGGCAGGCAGCCTGCTACCCCTCACTGTGGTTAGTGGGCAACGCCCCCCAGTGTGTCCCCTCACTTCTCTGCTGAGTGCCCACTGGGGACTGGACCCCGAGCAGGGGCCGTGAGGGGGAGGCTGGGGCCCCACCGAGGGACAGGCAGAGGGACAGGACCAGGCCCGCTCTCTGTGGCCCCCGCTCTGTGACCTAAAGTTTATGGACTGACCCCAAATGCTCTCAACAGCTGAACCCAGCCCCTCATTGTTCAACGCTACAGCCCGGCACCACTAATCAGGGCTAGAGGCTGGAGGTCTTGTCATCATTCGCCAGGGTACTGGGCTGATTACTTCTACCTTATACACCCTTTTTTGTACTTGTTGCAGCATACTGCAAATTAATAGAGTAAATAAAATTGCTGAGGGAATGTTTAAAATATTCGAGCAATTTTCGAGCAATTTAGAAGCAATCTTCTCACAGAAATTGAAATGCTAATTATAAATAATTATGGTCTATTTACTAAGATAATCAACACTATTATACTGGTCTGAGCTTCTGTTGGCATCTGGAATAAGAAAACTGCATTCCCCAGCCACCCAGCGGAGAGGGTGAGCCAGCCTCAAATTCAGGCAGGCCTCCTCCCGGCTCCTCCCAGCAGCCTCCACCCTCTGTCCTCTCCTCCCTCCTGGCACTGGCACCCCCTCTGAAATGTGCTCCCGAGAGCATTAACAACCTGCTTCCACCCTGTCTGGACCAGTCTCCTGGCTTTGAGTTCTGACTTTGTAACTGACAGCTGTGTGACCTTAGGCAGGTTTCTTAACCTCTCTGTGCCTCAGTTTTCTCATTTCCGATGGGGATAATAAAAGTACCTGCCTCATAGGAGTGTTATGAAGATCAAAAAAGATGGGGTCAACAGGGCCTTACACAGCACCTGGCGTGGGGTAAGTGCTACACAAAATCAGCTGTGTTGATGACACTCAGGATGGGGGGAGGTGGTGACCATCTCTATCTGCCCTTCCTCCCTCCATTCATTGGGAAGGTCAGGGATTACTCTTATGATTTGAATTATGTATGCATTGATCGTTCTAAAAAGGTGGACTCCAGATCAGCCTCGACAGCAACAGCTGGGCACTAAGCAATTCTCTGACCTCATCCCAGACCCACTGAAGCAGAAATTCTGGGATGGGGCCTGGCCACCTGCATTTCAACAAGCCTAGCAGGGAATTCGATGCAAGCTCAAGTTTTGAGAGCCGCTGCTCTAAAGGCTCTATCTTAAAAAGTAAATTAAAAATTCAGTATCCTAGGTTGCAGAGTTGCACAAGAAAACAGAAAAAAATGTCAGTTCTTTCTCTTCCTGCACGAAACATGATGATTTCTTTATTATCACGGAGGCCACACTCAGCCCCGCTCTGACCCTGAGCCCCCAATCAAGCCCAGGGTGTGTGTCCTGTGGCTGCCATAACCAAGTACCATAGACTGGGGTGCAGAGAAAGCAGAACTTTATTCTCTCACAGTCTGGAGGCTAGCAGTCTGAAGTCAGGGCGTCGGCAGGGTTGGTTCCCTCAGGAGGTGCCAGGGAATGATCTGTTCCAGGCCTCTCTCCTAGCTTCTGGGGGTTGCTGGTAATTCTTGCCGGGGGTTCCTTGGCTTGTAGAAGCATCACCCCAATCTCTGCCTCTATCTTTACATGGAGTTATCTGTGTGTGTACTCCTGTCTCTGTGTCCAAGTTTCCCCTTTGCATAAGGATACCAGTCATACTGGATTAGAATCACCCTACCCCGGGATGACCTCATCTTTACTCATTACATCTGCAAGGACCCTATTTCCAAATAAGGTCACACTGGGAGGTACTGGGGGTTATAGGACTGCAGCAGATGAGTTGTGAGAGGACACAGTTCAACCCCAAACGCCCAGTAACACCCACCCTTCTGTCTAGTGTCTAGACAGAGACTGTACACAGGCTTCACTTGTTTATGAGTGAGCGTTCCAGGATTTCTGATTTGTAGAAGGGATCAGAGGCTGGTCGTTTAGGCTTTCTGACCCTGGAGCTGAGTATGAGGAGAACGCTGCCTGTTGAGAAAGGGCTCCGCTCCTGGGCCTGGTCACGTGCTGGGCACGACGTCCCTCCCATCCCTGGGCGGGCACGCGGCCTGGGAGCGACCTGACCTCCATCCGCGCCTGGCTCGCCTGTGAGCAGGTAACAGCACACGCACCTACGCTGCGGGCCGTGCCCTGACTCAGCGCTGACCTGCCCTGGCTTCTTGCCCCAGAGCCTCACAGGAGTGTGCACCCCTGCGGGAGGTGTTGCGTGTCGCATTTTATCCCAGAATCCAACGTGAAAATGGTGTTTGTTTTACAGAACTTAGAGCACAAAAAACTTACAGACAGGCTTTAGCTAAATAAAATGACAGATATCTGCTAAATATTTGCTCTCACGAACATCATTATTTTTTTAAAGTAATTAACGCCGCTTGTGAAATCAGAGAAGGACTCAGGTACAGAAGTAACTAGTACCGCGCGCCCTTCTCTGTGGCTGGGCCACATCCAGGCCGAATAAAGAGAAGAGGCCTTGCTCTCACCCCTGTGTGTGTGCTTCACGGCATCTATGGACACGAGACGTTGGAAGGACCGGTTTCTGGAGGTGAGTGAGTGCTCACGTCCTAGGGCGGCTGGGCCTGATGGCTGTTCAAGGTCAGAGTGGCTCAGACGTCCTGCGACCATGTTGGGGTCACGGTCCTCTGGTCCCACCTAAGTTCTGTGGGGAGTTGGGTTGTGTGTTGCATGGGGGTCTGTTTCAGGATGGAGGAGCCCAGGGTTCCAGGTTCACAGGGGGAAACAAATAAGTAAAGCCCCTCCCCAGGTGGTCCCTCAGCTAGGATGTGGCTTCTGGCAAAAGCCCCCTTGTCTCGGCTTCAAGTTGACTCTGTCCTCCCCTCCGCCACTGGCAGGCCACTTTCGCCCCCAGACCCCCTTCCAGGGCCACCCCGAGGGCCTGGAGCCTTGGCACCAACTGGGGAGGCCTCAGAAGGGTCTGCCCCATCTCTGCAGCCCCAGCCAACCTCGGGGTGAGGTAGCCCCAGTAGCACACGTTCCTGGAGGCCCGGGAGAGTTTCCTGACAAGACACATGGGACCCAGCAAGGACCCAGCCCCCAGTGTAGACAAAGGGCTTGATCTGTCCCCTCCACTAGAGCTGAGCCGTACGAACGCCAGGCTGCAGGGGGCTGCAGAAGCAGGCAGGAGCTGGGTCAGCCGGGCCTGGGCCCCCCTGAGGCCAGAGAAGGTCACTGACTGGGGGGCCTCTCGGAGTCCCGCTGGCAAAGCAGGAGGAAGGCCTCCGCTGGGCGGGCCCTTTTGGGAATGGGTCTGCGTCTACACCGCCGGCTGCCTGTTTCCTCGGCTGTCTCCAGTTCAGTCCGTTTTAGACTCTGGTGGCCTTGAGGACAGGTTTACAAGATAAGTCCATCTGGTGCTTCAACATTCCCAGGAATGTTTGGGGGATGGGATCGGGGTCAGGATATGGCAGAAAAGCCATTTCCACGAGACTAATTACCTGAGGTATGAGTCTCCTAGCGGGGCTGTAACAAAGCACCACCAACTGCGGCTTAGAACCCAGACCCATCCTCCCCAGTTCTGGGGCTATAGCCTGGGATCAAGGTGTCACAGGGCCGCACTCCTGTCAGAGGCTCCAGGGGAGGGTCCTTCCTGACTCTCCCAGCTCTGGGGGCTCCGGGCATCCCCTGGCTCGTGGCCACATCACCCCAGGCTCTGCCCCTGTCATCACGTGGCTTCTCCCTGTGTCTGCGTCTTCTAAAGGAGGCCCGTCACGTGTCATTGGATTAGGGCCCACCCTGCCCCAGTGTGACCTCATCTTAACCAATCACATCTGCAACAACCCAGTTTCCAAATAAGGTCACAGTCACAGGTACAGAGGTCAGGACTTCAACACATCTCTTTGGGGACACAGTTCAACCACAGCACCTAACAGATCGCAGACGCAGTACACGTGAGCCTCAGCCCAGGCCTGGGCCTCGCTGTCCGAGGCCTGTCTCTGCTCGTAGGTGATGACAAGCAGGACACAGAATCCCAGGGTGACAGGCCTGCAAGGTCGCTGCTCAGCAGTCCCTCTGTCCCAGATCTCCTGGCCAAGCAGCTGAAGCAGTCCTCAGCGGGGGGGCAGGGCTGGCTGGGGCCCAGCTCCTCAGACCCTCCCACACCTGTCCCAAAAGAGGGGCGCCAGGTGAAGCCCACACAGGCCAGATGACTCCCAGGACTGAGACTTTGTACTGGGAGTCCCTCGAGAGAGTGGCTCTCACACCTGCTCCCACGCTCCTTTTCTCCATCCCGCTGACCTCCCCCCTGGCACTGTCCCCACGGGGGTGAGAGGTCTTCCCGCCCCCTCTCCTGGTCCAGCCCCTCAGCTGTGCCCGACACGCAGAGGGCTCCCCGACCCTGGGGTCTCTGGCTCCAGCCCCCAGGTCCCGGCCCTGCTGAGTGTCAGTGCCCCAGGCATCACTGGTTTGCCCACAGTCCCCCGAGTTTGGGCGTCCCAGGTCATCCTCAGACACAGGTAACGCGAGCAGAGATGGCCAGCAGGGGCTCGCCCTGCAGCGCCTGACTCGGGGCCCTGGGAGGGACACCCACGCGGCTGGATGGGGACGCTTGTTCTTTCCTGGGGAACCACAAGGCCCTTCGAGTTCAGCTGGGAATTTAACAGAGAGCGTCGCCCTTCTCCTGCTTTTTGTTTCGATCGAATGTTTCTTTTAGGTCCAAGGAAAGCGACTGGATTTAGGGACAGTTCTGGTCCTCAGAGAGTATGATCGCACAGGAACGCACGCAGGGCAACAGACAAAATAGAAATGCTGGCTGGATTACATTACCCTTGAGAGACCCAGCCGTGTACGTCAGCAGGTACGGGAGCAGCAGTGGGGACGCTGGGGAGGGGGGAGGCTTCGATTCTGGGTTGAACCTGTTGACGTCACTTCAAATATCACTTGATAAAGTGATATTTGATACTCATGCCTCAAACGATCTCCAAGGCATGGAGTTAAATAGAATATCGGAATGATATGTGCTATACGATGCCATTTATGGAAAAAGAAAAAAAACTCAGCCTGCAGGATACTGTACATACTGTATGTATCCATCCTTACATCCACCCTTAGAAAAGGACCTGGAAAGATACACCCGAGCTCTCAAATGCTGGAGGGAAGAGACTGGGTTTGGGGGTGATAAAGGGACTGGAAATCTGCTGTGTAATTGCTGGGGTATTTTCACGTTTATCACTTTATTACAAAGGGTACAAATGAACAGCCAGACAAAAAGGCACACAGGACGAGGTCCTAGCGCCCTGAGTGTGGAGCTTCTGTCCCTGAGGAGTTGGGGTGCCATCGCCCTCTGGCATGTGGGTGCCTTCACCAAGCCGGACGCTCCCTGATCTGTCATTGTTCATTTTGAAACTTTTACAAGGAGAATAAATTTCTATACCACTTAGGTAACAAAAAATTAGTTTTTTAAAAAGCCACAGCATTTTCAAGAGTGAAAACACTCCCAACAACTGTAAAAAGAAAAAGAAAAAGTGCTAGAAAAGCATAGAAAGTAAGTGTTTCTAGTAAAGAAAGCCTAGGGGATCTGAGTGGAAATGATAGGGCATTTACCTTGGCTGTGCCTTTCCCAGCAGCTAAGGTAGAAGAGAAACACCAACAGCTGCACGGATTTTGCTTTCTAACTATTTAAAGGAAACACGTATATCTAACGAGAAAAAATTTTCTCCTGGAATTGAATCGGCAGGAATTTGCCTCGAGGGTCCTTGGAGGGAAGTCGGAAGTTACACTGGGGGTCTCGGTCCCGTCTGTGAGATGAGGGGCTCCTCCAGACGCCAAGGACCCTCCCCACCGGTGACTGTGACCAGCTCCCCCCCAGGTCCCACCTGCGCTGTGTGACAGTGGGAGGTTGGGGAGGAGGCGCCGAGGTGCTTCCCACACCCCAGGGCCTGCCCCACGTGAGCCTGATCCAGACTCGCGGGCCGAGGGTGGTGGACCTGAGCACATGCCTCTCAGAAAAGCTCTGTGAGTAGATATCACTAATTACTACCATACTCCCATTTTACAGCTGAGAAAATGGAGGCCCAAAGCATGTACATAACTTGCCTAAAATTTTGCAACCAGTGAGCACCAAAACGGAGATCATTTGAACCCAGTCCCTTGATGCCAAGACCCTACGCTTTTCCAAGGAATACATTTTCCACAAATACACACACACACACACACGCCTCTTTCCATCCACGCTTGGGGCACTGGTAACCACGCAGCCATTGGGGGTTAGCCCCCCGGGAGGCCCCCCTCCCCAGGGTACACTGTAGCTGTGTGAGTTCTCATTTCCCCACGGCTCCCCTGTTGGACTGGAGATTCGGGAAGGCGGGTCTTCACGGCCGTGTCTAGACCAGGGCCAGCCCATGAGAGGGTCTCAAGCAACATTCGTGGCCTCAAATCCACACCAGCGACCGCCATCATGCAGGTGAAGGAAGACAAAGATCTTCCACACTCCAGGCAGCCCCAACTATAGCTGCGGGAAGAATCCACAAGGAGCAAACCCACACCCACAGAGAGAGGCTGTCAGCTGCAAAGGTTGGGTGGGGCCACTGGGGCAGCTTCTCAGGGAGAAGTAACGCCGGGACGACCCGAGCTCTCGTGACAGCTGAGCAGCTCCAGGCAGGAGCTCAGAGGGGCGGCGGTCCCGAGACGGGGCCTTAGGCTGCTGGGGGCGAGCGAGGGCTGCCTGGGTCCCTTAGTGCCAGGGTCTGAGTGGACGGCTCCTGCCAAGAGTTCTTGCCGATCTCGATCCCAATCCCAGGAAGGTACAAGTGTGTGAAAGAACACGCGTCTTCCCAAACTCAGCCCCCAAATATAACCAATAGAAAATATAATTTTGATATCAAGCCCTCAGACCTTTTAAATGTAACTTCGCATCTTTGTCATCAATAGGATTGTACTATCCGTGTCCTGGAACCTCTGGGTTTTGTTTGTAGGGTTGACGATACGCTGTAGATTTTCCATGGCAATGCCTGTGGCTGCTGAGAAATATTCCTGTGTGAATATCCCACAACACGGACCAAGTCCTGTGAATGCAGATTCGCTAGTTTGCTGTGGTTCTGTCGGTTTGGCCGCTGCATACAATGACACTCTTGTTTGACAAAACTGAGCTTTTTACAAAGAGGAGTCGGCCTTTCTCTGGAAGGTGGAGCCAGGTGTCCCCACCCCTCGCGGAGAAGGACTTCTCAGTCTGCAAGAGCCCCTGGAAAGGCCAGCGTAGGACACAGGCGAGCCTGGGCCCAGGGGCAGGCAGAGCCCGTCCGGGGACTGAGCAGGGCAGGGCAGGACCATTGCTCCCGGGCCAGAGAGGCTGCCGGCAGGACAGGGTCGGGGCCATACTCTGTGTCCATTCATTCCCCTCTGAGGGCAGCGCCGCTAAGCTGGTCGGATGCAGGCGTGGTCCTGGCGAGGCTGCTGGCTGGGAAGACCCAGGGCAGGTGACGTCTGGACTGTGGTCCGGATGTTTGAGGAGAGCTGGTTCTGACCCAAGGCTGGTGCTGCAGCCAGAGCTGCCCAGGCGCAGCTGCGGGGCAAACACCCGGCAGAGCATGTGTGACCCGGCCTGACCACACGTGCTGTGACGGATGTCGTGTTGGGGACAGGACTGACCTCGGGGCTGATGAAGCCCCGGGGGTCTTGGGCGTGTCGAGTGGAGGCTTGGCGACCCCATGAGGGAGGTCCAGGCTTCCTTCCGATGCGGACGGGGTAGGCGTGCCCCCATCGGCCAGCTCAAATCCATGTCTTTGAACACTTGCTTTGTGGCTCCCATCGGCTAGGCTTCTAGAAAGAGCTTTCAGGTCAAAGGATAAGGGCATTTAACCTTGATTCCACGCCCCAGAGCAGCCCCAGTTTAACCCCCTCCCGCTCCAGGCTGAGGAGGCCCAACAGCTCCTGCCCTGAATCCAGGTCCTTCTCAGGACCCCCCGGCCCAGGTGCTCCACGTCTCGGACCCCCGCTCTAGCTGGGGAGGCAGCATTTCACAGACCCAGTAGCCAGTCCTCCTGAAAAGCCCACACACAGGCCGAGCCGGAGCACAAGGCCGGTGGGCCCCTCCCCTGCTCCCCTCTCCAGGGCACAGCCTGAAGGTCTGTGTCCCCCCAGATTCATAGGCTAAATCCTAAGGCCCAGGCGATGGGGTTACAGTGGGGCCTCGGTGGGTAACTAGGTCAGGAGCGGGGGAGCCCTCATGAGTGGGATGAGGGCCCTTATAAGAGAGGCCTCCGAGAGCCCCCTGTCCCTTCTTCCAGGTGACAGCACAGAAGTCTGTCACCTGGAAGGGGCCCTCACCAACCCAGCAGGTACCTGATCTTGGACATCCAGCCTCCAGAATAGTGAGAAATAAACGTCCACTGTTAGAGCCACCCACCTGTGGTGTTCTGCTGTAGCAACCAGGGCTGACTAATGTGGTTGCTTGTCTGTTTCACGGCCCACGGTCCTCAAGCCTGACTGGGCTCTCAGGGACCCTGAGGGTTTCCTTGGGCACTGATGCCCAGGTCCTACCTCAAACCAATTGCATCTGAGTGCACAGGGAATTCTGGTACTAGGGGCAGAGGAGCCCAAGCGCTGGGGAGCCTCCTCCCACTTCACATCCAGGGACCCCAGCTGCAGGGAGCTGGAGAGACGGCTCGCCCACCCGCTGGGCCCCTCACATACCGGGGTCGACTGTAAGGATGGTTTTGTCCAGACGGCAATGCTTCCATTGTTTCGGTGATGAAAGAACGCTGAGCGTGAGTGTGCAGGAAACGGGAAGGACTCCCAGGCTCCTCTGGTCGAGGCCACGCTGCTGGGCCCCAGCTTCCGGCCGCCCCACACCCTCACCCCTGGAGACCCCCCTTCCTTTGCCTGCTCTGGTCACCTGTGCCTTCGCCCCTCCCCCCCACAAGGAAGGCAAACCTCCAGCAAGTTCATCCTCAGCCTCAATTCTTCAAGATCAGAGAGAAGACCTTGACCTCCAGGGCTGGAGTGAGATATTCAGTCCCCTCCTGGAAAGACCAACCCTCCCAGCACACTCTGAAAGGCCCAGGGGGAGGAAACTGACTCAGACCCCGGGTCAGATGGAGAATGGAACGCCTGCGGCTGCTCACACCTGCCCAGTCCCCCCAGGGCTCCCCACCAGGTTTCTGGACACCCTTAATTCCTGCCGGAAGCGCTGAGTCCGCCGAAGTTTTCACCAGGTCTGAAGGTTCCGCTCTGGGGCTTGGTTTCAGGGACCAACCGTCCCAGCTGCCCAGGACTGAGGCCTCCTAGGGCACAGGTCATCTCAGATTAAAGCACCACCGGGGGCGCCGAGTCCCCGGTCCCACAGAGCACACAGCAGTCAGCAGCTTGTTGCTCTGGGCAGCACTTGGGCTTAGGACACATGTGCACCCAGCTCTGAAATCTGTGACTTTGGATGGAGAGGGTTGAATGGTGGCCCCGGAGAGAGACATGCGCATCCTAACTGCCAGGACCTGTGAACGTGACCTTGTAAGACATCCGCTTGAAGACAGAGACGAGATGGGAGAGATGCAGCCACAAGCCAGGGGCTTCTGGAGCCCCAGAGGCTGGAAGGGCAAAGACCCCATCTCCCTAGCGTCTTCGGGGGGGATTACGGTCCTGCGGACACCTTGATTTTGAACTTCTGGCCTCCAGAACCTGGAGAACGCATTTCTGTGGTTTTATGCCGCCTGGCTTGTGGTTCTCTGTTACAGGAGCCCCAGGAAACTCATCCAACTGGGCAAGTCTCTCACCCCTGAGCTGCAGCCCCATCATCCAAAGTGAGAGAGTAACGATACTTCACAGGGTGGAAACAGAAAATGCACAGGAATCCTGAAGCTCCCACTGCCTCGCAGATACTCCCTACTCGGCAGCCCTCTGGGCCCTGCCAGCACCAGCCTCTTGACAGCCACGGTCTGAGAAACCCCAGCCCTGACCACGTCTGCAGAAGGCAGATGGACCTCGGATCCCACAGCCGCCTCTACTGCGTCTCACCTACTCCATCCATGGAGCGCCCATCGTGTACAGGGCGTGGCAGGCGGAATGCTGAGCTGGACCCCAAGATTCCCACCCTGGGGTGCACGCCCCTTCTCCCAGCTACTCCATCAAAGCCTCGCCTGGGGGCTGCTAGGAGGGGTCTCTCCCGATGTAACCAAGGTCCCGAACTATTGGCCTCAAGATGGGGAGACGGGCCTGACCTGAGCACAGGGGACTGTAAATCCGGATCCAGAGGCCACAGCAGAGGATCAGAGAGATGGAAGGGGGAGAGGGGTTCGAGAAGGAACAGGTGCTCTGTGGCTGCCTTTGAAGAGGGAGGGGCCACGCGGCAGGGAATTTGGCCAACAGCCCGCGAGGAGCTGAATTCTGCCAACAGCCGTGTGAGCTGGGAAGGAGACCGGGGTCCGGATGAGAAGGCAGTCAGCCTGCACCTAGATCTCAGCTCAGGAAACCCCGGGCCCCTGACCACAGACACTGTGCGGTGACCACGCTTGTGTCGTTTGTCACCCAGCCCAGCTAGCCAACACAGGCACAGGTGAGGAACAGGGAGGCTGACGGACTGGGCCAGGTGTAGCCAGGAGGGGACACGGGCGCTGCCGGGTCAGGTGGGCAGGACAGACGCCGGGCTGTGCGCGGGGGGCGGGCGGGGGAGGCGGTCAGAGCAGGTGCCCGACGGGAGCTTGTGACTAACTGACTAGCGGTGGCTTCAGTGGCATCGAGCTGCTTCCTTCTCTGAGGTGAGGCCTGAGTTGGCAGCTCCGACTCAGACACCCTGGGGAATTAGAGGCGCTTCCCCCTCTGGTTGTCAGGACCTCCCAGACCCTCCTTCCCACCGCAGAAAACGAGTCACTCAGGGTGACACTGGTTGCATGAAAGGTGCTGAAGCTGCTCGACCACGGTGATCCAGGGTCGGGGCTCCCTGGTCCTCTGGTCCTCCTGGTGGCCCCCTTACAGTGACCAGGTTTGCCCCTGGTCAGATCCTTCTGACCCCCTGACCTGAGGCCACGGTGGAGCCTCTCTGCCGTCTGTGCGCCCCTCAGCCGCCGACGTTCCCTGTGCCCATTTCCAAGGCTGTGCCCCGTCTGAGACCGTGGCTTCCGGGGTGCTGGCCGCGCGGCTGCATGAATCACTCTCTACCTGGAGGGTGGGCCAGCGGTCCCCGGCGTGCACAGAGGAGATACGTCTACATGCTGCTTGTTTCCCTGCCACCGTCACAGTTTCTGACAATGTGGCCTGTGTGAGTTTAGAACTTATTCCAGGTCAGGCCTCCCTCCCTCTTGCCCAGAACTTCAGGGCTGTGTGGCCCTCACGCCTAGGAAGGTCCTAGCACAGGGCGGAGTGTCCTCAGGGCCTGGGTCAGGGAAGGGGTGTGAGGCCGGGCAGGAAAGCGCCCTGTGAACCTTGAATTAAATGACAGAATGGAGGCGCGGATATCAGAGATCAGAAGTGCTACTTTCTCTACCACTGTTTAGGCAAGAGTCAGTCCTCCTGCCTCGGTTGTAATGCAAATGGACTCAGGTTGGTTCCACCTGACAAGCTCCCAGAGCTGATCCCCAGAAAGCTAGTTCCAGGAGGTCCCAGGGTCGATTCCATCCAAAGGATACCACGATCCTGCTGGCGGGGCCGGGGCAAGGGGCCGGACTCTGGCCTCTTCCTCAGACAGCCTTCGTCCGAAGCCTGCTGGTGCCCCCTTGGCTGGCGTGACCGTGGGCAGGAGTCGGGGCTCCCAGGCCTCCCTGTACGTGGTGGGCGGGGACAGTAAGAAACCCTGCAGCCCTGGAAACGGTAAAACCCTCCCACACACCTGTTGATTGGTTCTGTTTCTCCTTTATTACTGTGGTAAGAACAACCTAACACGACATTTCCCTCTCTACCCACTTCAAGGTGTGCCCAGCTCACTGGCATTCAGTACATTCACGTTGTTGTGCAGCCATCAACACCGTCCGTCTCCAGAATTTCCGTCTTCCCAAACTGAAACTCTGTCCCCATGAAACACTCACTCCCATCCCCTCCCCAGGCCCTGGCCCCCACTGTCCTGCTGTCTGTCCCTATGAATCTGGCTCCTCCAGGGACCTCATGTAAGTGGATCGGATAGTATTTATTCTTCTGTGTCTGGCTTATGTCATTAGCATAATGTCCTCAAGGTTCATGGACATTAGGGTTCGTGGCAGGTATCAGAATGTCCTTCCTTTTTCAGGCTGAAATAATATTCCATTGTGTGGAGGGACCACTTTTTCTCTGTCCATCTATCCCTTGATGGACATTGGGTTGTTTCCACCCCTTGGCTAGCGTGAGTAGTGCTGCTGTGAGCATATGGGCGTACAAATATCTGTTTGAGCCTCCACTTTCACTTCTTTTGGGTTCATGCCCAGAAGTGGAATTGCTGGATCATATGGTATTTCTATGTTTAATTTTTTGAGGAACTGCCATACTGTTTTCCACAGGGGCTGTGATTCATTTCTGCTAACATTTTTCAAAAGATCTTTAAAAAGGAAACTAGGAGCAGACAGCAGGAAGTGAATCGTTTGGCCTGAAACCCAGAAGGGGAGCGGGTTCCTTGGATCCTGCAGGCCAAGGGGCTGTCCCTGGGCTCCAGCTGTGGCAGCCTTCGCACCCGCCCATGCTCCCCACCCACTGCCCCTTGGGGCTCCTTCCCTGGGCACGGGAGGCTGAAAGAGTGCAAGCCCCTGTCCCCAAGCGGGGCCCTCCCCCAACCCCAGTCCCATGAGCAGTTAAACCCCAGCCAGCGCCCTCCCCGCTCCGAGCTGCGATCCGACCCACTAAGGAGCCTGCCCTGCTCTCCTCCGAAAGCCTGGGCACGAATGACCCTTCCCCCGCCGCGGGTGCACCTGTGGCGTCACTGGCCTCCACCTCAGAACTGAATTTGGGATGGGGGTCCATCCAGCCTACGAGGGGTGACTGCCCCAGGGCTTTCGCAGCAGGCCTGCTGGGCCGGGGCCTTGGCACCTGAGCGCCTGGGTCCCCGTGTCCACAGGACGCAGTGAGCTCGGGCCGCACAGGGCTGCGCGGGGGCTCTGAACCGTAGGTCGCAAAACCTCCACCTGCTTCTTTTTCACCCGAGGTGGCTTCCCGCATCGTGTGTCCTAACTCCGGCCCATAAGGAGTGACAAGGAGGGGGACAGGTCAGAGCTGCCATTATGTCCCCATCCCAGCCCTGAGCCCACGGCACCTGCCAGCGCTCAGCAGCAGTGGACGGGCAGGAGGTCAGCTGGGGGGTCTACCATGACCCCACCAGGGGCAGATCAGAAATCCATGCTCCTCAGACACACTGTGACATCGCATCTCTCCCTCGACTTCGGTGCTGACCGAGGGCCAAAGTCCCAGCCTGGCCCCCTCCCAGTGGGCCTGGGTCAGGACTAACCATAAGGCACTGCTCTCTGCCCTGGGGAATCCCACGGGGGAGCCTCACTCCTGCGGTGGCTGAGGGGTCTGCAGACTCCTCCTGAGGTTCAAGTCACATTGGAACGATTCTGCTGGATAGAAGAAATCTTGTGTGGGGCTTCCCTGGTGGCGCACTGGTTAAGAATCCACCTGCCAATGCAGGGGACACGGGTTTGAGCCCTGGTCCAGGAAGATCCCACATGCCACGGAGCAACTAAGCCCGTGCGCCACAACTACTGAGCCTGCGCTCTAGAGCCCGCGAGCCACAACAAGAGAAGCCACTGCAATGAGAAGCCCGCGCACCGCAACGAAGAGTAGCCCCCGCTTGCTACAACTAGAGAAAGCCCACGCGCAGCAACGAAGACCCAACACAGCCAAAAATAAATAAATAAATAATGACTAAAAAAATAAAATAAACAGCTTATGTTAAAAAAAAAATGGACATGATGCCATTATCACATCTAAAAAAATAAACAATAAAAAAAAGAAGAGATTTTGTGGTTTCTTTTAAGCCGGATCTTCCCTTTTTATTCCCTCCCTTATAATAGGGCGGGCTTGGAAAATCAGATGTCAGGAACACAGGGGTGCCTCTGAGCTGTTCCCCCAAATTACTGTGCAGCTCAGAAAAATTTAACTAGTTCAGTTAATTCCACGTGATGCTCCTTCAAGGCAAGCTGGGAAGGGGCTACTTAAATCCAAGGTCTAATTTTTATCCTTATCTGAAAAAAGCAGCTGTGAACAGTACCTGCTCCAGCGGGCTGCTGTTAAATTTGATTGTTTCTTAGCTTGTGAGTTTTCCTGTAGTGAGATTTGGTGCCAGCACCTGTGATACAGGTAAACTTGTAAGCCCACCAGGATGTCAGTGGGAGGAAAAGACCCCGATTATCGACGCTTCCTCGGGGCTGGGACCTCAGATGTGACTTCTCTTTGCCCTGTCCTGGCCTGACCCCAGGGCATTTCTACTGCGGACTCCACTCCACGCTCCCCCTTGGCGGCGTGGGAGTCCTGACTTCAGCACCATGGCCAGCTCCGGACTCTCCCCTTTGGGGAGACGCTTCCTGCCCCGCTCAGCCCAGATCTTTTGTTCTGTTTCCACGTCTTCCCAACTCACATCCAACTCACATCGTTAGACAGTAGGTCAAATACCCTGCAACGTGAGGGGCTTTGGGGACCAGGTTCATTTAGGTGGGGCAGTTACAGGGCTAGATCAGCCCCAGGGCCTCAGCCGTCCCTCCGGTGCCTGGTCCTCAAAGAGCTCGTGTAGCTTCAGCCTGGACGTCAGTCTGACCTGCCCTCACTCTCCAGATAACTAAGCCCACGCTCGCTGTCCCTCCCCCGGATCCTGCGACATTTATTCACGCTGCGTGTTTGCTGAGCTAACTCTGTGCTCACCGTGGCCTGGTATGGGCACCAGGGAATGAACAAGACAGTCCCAGTAGATGCTCTAGGGAAAGGAGTCTTGGGGTGAGGCTGGCGCCAACGGGAGAGTCCTGGGCCTTGGGCCCCCACAGCTGTGACCAAATGCATGTCAGGGACAGAAAGGCAGCAGAACCTGCCCAGGATGGAGGTCATCATTCACGTACCACAGGAGCAAGGGGACTCAAGGTCAAACAGCCTGGATGCAGCAGGCAGGCTGGCAGCAGCAGGTCACAGAGCCCCAGCACCAGGCTCAGGGTCCAGGGTCGGCAGACAGGCTCGTGGATGGGACATCAAGACCAGGCCAGGGACTTCCCTTGTGGCCCAGTGGTAAAGAATCTGCCTTCCAACGCAGGGGACGTAGGCTCGATTCCTGGGAGGGGAACTAAGATCCCACAGGCCGCAGGGCAACTAAGCCCACACGCCTCAACTAGAGAGAGAGAAGCCCGCCTGCCACAACAAGATCCCACATGCTGCAATGAAGATTCCACGTGCTGCAACTAAGACCCGCAACTAAGACCGATGGAGCCAAAAATAAAGAAAATAAATAAATATTTTTTAAAATAAAATAAAGCCTAAAAAAAAAAAAAAAGAGCAGGCCAGGCAACGGAAGCAGGCCTGTCTGAGGCCAGGGCCCCAGGAGATATTGACTGCTGGATGCAGAGGGGCAGAGCCTGGAGCTACAGGTCAAGCTGTTGTGAGATGATGTCCAGAGGCTGGGAACCAGGCAGGGCCTAAGAGAGGGTTCCAGACCCCAGATATAGGGACCCCGACCGGAGGAGGGGAAGAGAGAGAGAAGGGCCAACAGGGGTCAACAAGCGTGGCTCTCCTTCCCACTGTAATAGCCCCACACGTGGACTAGATCTTCAGCACGAGATGAAAATCTCTATTCTCATTCTCTTGGCAGCTACACCAGGTGACGACTGTCCTGTCCCCATCCCTTGGGGAAGAAGTCCCTGATTTGGGGGAGCCACCCTCCCCACTCCCAGGCCACGTGATGCACTTGGTGTCAACTCACTCCCACCGACGCTCAGACCGGGAAGTCAGCCAAGGGGCAGGGACTCAAGCCAGCCCTGTGGGACACAATTCCGGGACTTTGGTTGGACGTCTCGGCAAGTCGGAGCTCTCTTTTCGCTGGGTTCCCAGCTGCAAGGAGTGGAAGCTGGGTGCTCCTGGGGCTGTCACATGTTCACATGGCAGGACCGTGAAGCCCACACGGAGGAAAGCAAAACAGAAACGGAGAGAGTGAGGGGAGAGAAGAACGATGGAAAGACAGAGGCCAAGGCGGGAAGAGAGAGCCTGCCAGTCCTGGGTCCGCCTCATCAGCAGGTCCCCTTGGCCGTTTGGAGTTGGGTTTCCCACACTTGCAGGCAGGCTCCCAACTGGTGCCTGGGACTATGCAGCCCCCACGGGGCTAGCCTGGGGCTGCTTCCTTCTTCTGGAAGGTTTCAGGACACACGGGAGAGATGGGAGGTGGACCCCTGGGGTCTGTCTGTTCCCAGAGCTCCCTGCACTGCCTGTGCCCGCAGCCAACCTTCAGAGAGACTTCCAGCATGGCTGGATTTTGCAGCAGCCTGACTGTATCCCTTCTAGCGTAGCCTGAACTCGCCCCCAAGACCGGGGTGCAGGGCGGGCTCCAGAGAAAGTCTTTCCCACACCTCTGCCTCACTGCTTGTTCTTTCTTTTGTGTTTTTGCTTCTCCTTCTAACATCGTCCATTGTGGGACTTTCCTGGTGGTCCAGTGGTTAAGACCCTGTGCTTCCACTGCAGGGGGCATGGGTTTGATCCCTGGTCGGGGAACTAAGATCCCGCATGCCGTGTGGTGTGGCCAAAAATAAATAAATAAAAAATAAAATAAATAAAAAATAAAATAAAAAACAGGCAACATTTAATATTGTCCATTGTGTCTCTTCATCCTGAGACAAACTGTCCCATTTCTTCTGAATCAGGGAGAGTCATCTCCCCTTTCCTGTCAGCCATCCTCTTGGGGCACTGTAACCCAGCAGGGCCCTATGGAGCCTTCCTGGGACAGACCCCTCTCCCCCATGTCCTCCGCCTGCCTTTTTTTTTGTAGAAAAACTTTAGCCAAAGAATAAATTAATCAGAGAAGTGAGGAAATGCAGAAACAAAGGAAAATAGTCAAGCAAGATGAAATAATAATAGTTTAGCCATTAAATAAAGTCAAGGACCTTTAGTCCCTCCTCAAGGGCTATAGTTAATATTCTGAGCCAAATTCTTTGAACTGTTTTGCAGATACTGAAACCCCACCAGGTGGAAGAAGTTAACTGCATGCTGCCCACCAGCACATAGACCCCAGACCGGTTGGAACCAGAAGGTTGATGATGCTGACTCCTGATTACATCACCACCAACCAGTCAGAAGAACGTCCACGAGCTGATCATGCCCCCCACATGCCTCTCCCCAGCACGTAGCCCCTTCCTCTTTTCCCTATACAATCTCAGAGCAAAACTCAGGGAGTGGGGAGTTGGTCCTTTAAGACATGAGTCCACCTTCTCCCCAGGACTGCCAGCTTCCTCAATAAAGCTGTCTTGCCTTTTACCCAACACTTGTCTCTCAGTATTGGATTCTTGAGCAATGAGCAGCCGAACCTGAGTTTGGTAACAGCACCTCCACCCCTTTTACTTGGTACAAAGTATTTTCAAACGTTCCTATATGTGGCATATTTTTTTTGGAAAAATTGTTTGATATGTGTCAAAAGCAATAAAATGCTCTATTTGAGCAAATCTCTCTGTGACTCTGCCTAAAGGCAATTATCTGCATCCCCCAAAAAACTATACACAAAGATGTTTGTCACAGAATTTAAATTGAAAACAGTACGTATCAAAAGGGAATGGTTTTATCAATTTGATAAAATACGTGCAGTCATTAGAATTATTAATATTACTGTGCTTACCAGAAAATCTCAAATGCTAAAAGAAGGCTAAAATCTGTAAACATAATTGCTTACAACAATACAAAAAATTCTATGATTTGGGGGAAAGATTGAAGGAGTATCAGCCAAAATATTCACAATTATTGTCTTTATGTGGTCAGACTGACCTACTTTCTTTTTTTAGTTTTCTGAATTTCTCCAATTTTATTTAATTAAAATTTTATTTTTTAATTTAGAAATATGCTTCCATGCCGGTTACCCCATTTCTGAGATGTGGCTCCCAACACATAATGAAATTAGCTCCCATCCACAATTCCAGTGATGTGCACAAATGGTTTGGGGTCAACAGTGAAAGGATGATAATTATGTACCATAAAACAGGAAATGACAGTTATTAATTATAGCCTCAGTGATTAATCTTCCATCCACCTCGCAGTCATGTTGGTGAAAATCAACCAGAAGGTAGATGGGAAGGTACCCAGGAGGAAATTAAAGCCCAGTTCGAAGGCTGGGAGCTCACACTCTGGAGCAAAGCCTGGTGTACACTTTATAATCCTAAACAGGATGAGGAGACTGCAGTTTATATTTAACTAGATCAGATTCTCTAACACTGGGGAGTGCAGCTCTGCCATGGGTGAGAAGTGAAGGGCATAGAGCAGGTCTGTTCAAACATCCCCTGGAGCTTGTGAACATCCCCCTTTAAAGACCTGAGGTGGGTCCTTCGGCATCCTTCAGTGAGGACAGAGTTCTGCAGGGGAAGAATCCCTGGTTTCAGGGAACTCTCTGGCCACCTTGGACCTGAAAACCCAGTGTTCACCATCCTCTCACTCATCAGCTGTGCCCATGGTATGTGAGCCCCGTGGCAGTGGGGACCATGTCCTTCCAGCTCACCCCACATCCAGTGCCCAGCACAACAAATATCGGGCACTGTGCTTGGATATTTGTGGTAACTCATTGCCTCTGTTTTAACCATACTCAGGATTTGTCTTAATGAGGTATGTTAAGACACACAGACATGGACATGATGTCTGCCTGTGTATTCACACAGATCCCTAGAATCAGGAGACATATCTCACCACGCAGGGCCACATGAGGAAGCACCAGGGTCGGTCAGGAGGCAGAGGGAGTGAGAGGAGAATGTGGGCAAGTGTTAGATGGTGGTTTCCACGGGAAGGACGGGTGAGGCAGGGTCAGCAGGCCTGGGACTGGCTGGTCTGAATCATTCCAGCAGGTGCTGGGCGCAGGGGCGTCCCCAGGTATCTGGCACCTGCCCTGGGTGATTAGGGCAGCTGGACACTGGCCCAGAGTGAGAGGGCCCTGCAGAGGAGGGGGTTGCGGTGTGGGCTCTGGATTGGTTGGTCTATATATGAAAGAATTTGAAGGTGAGTTGTTTACTATCTCTAGGAATTAGCTAACCTGGGAGGGGCCAGCCCTCCACTGTCAGCAAGGCCCCAAAATGTCAAAGCATCAGAAACAGAAAATAAAAAGATGTGGTGATACAGTCTCTATAGATGTGTATTTTATTGTCAGGAAGTCTAAGCTGAGGTTTGCTGTACATTTGCTGGTTATGTTCCTCTCTTGTGTCTCCTGGGCTTGGCGTCAGCTCTAATCCTTAGGACCTTTTCCAAATATTCCTTCTTTTCTGTGGGAGTCTTTGGTGCTACATGCCAATCATCCCCATTCTCCCTCTGGGAGGGAACACGAGGTAGGATTGTTCTTCTGGCTTCCTATAAACAGGAAGGGGAAAGGGACAGTCATAGTGTTCTTACAATATGTGTGAAGTAGAACAAAATCATTTGAAGGTAGAATGTGTGAATTAAAGAGGTACACTGTATACACATGGCAGCTTGGGAGAGTACAGGGGTGGGGGACCAGGAAGGGTGAAACAGAGGAGGGAGGGGACACCCCAGAGTGTGGCCTGACACTCCACACCTCTGTGGGCTCCCCCCTCCCCCAGCTCCATCCCACAGGCCCTGACAGAGGCAGAGGTCTCCTAACAAGCAGCTTTGGTTCATAATCATTTCGGAAAAAAACAATTGAATTCTTGAGTGCGAGTGAATAAACTAGAATCCATTGCCTGCTGGGGCCACAGCCTTGTTCAGAGCCCTCCCTTCACTCCTGCTGTGAGTTGCTCACTCGCAGGGAAGCAGCTGGTGAGGGAAGCAGGCGTCAGAAGTGAGATCATTATTGGGCGGGGAGCACAGCTGTGCCCCGGGCCGGGAGGAAGGCTCTGGCCTTTCCCCCTACCTGGTGGTGAAGGGCCATAGGACACGCTCTTCCATAGGTGAGCCCATAGGTCAAGTTGTTATTTAGAGGTTGACCATCAAAGAAAGAAGTAACAGCTCTCTGACCACTCCTGTAGCCCTCTGTTCCTATTAACCTAACCCTGTGGGGAAGGGGGTTAAATTAACATTTCACTGGATTGAACTTTTGAAAAACGTGTTTGCCAAATACACATCCTGGCCGTAAGGGTATGTTTCATCTCCATGGGTTTCTGTGGGACTTCCACACCATCTCAGGAGCAGTGCTAGGGGAACTGGTCCGCAAAACACAGGAAGACCACACTCCACACCTGGACCGAGAGGTATGGCCTGTCACTAAGCGTTTTCCCGTGGGTGACATTCAACATGATGGCAGAGAGCTGCTCCACCAGCAGCACTGCAGAGGGTCCCGGGCCTGATGTCTAACTCTAGGTGCTGGGTGGCACCTGTCCGCTGAGGGACACACTCAAGATGCTCCAAAGCAGTGTGATTTCCAGCCAGAGGAGGAAAGAAAGTGCTGTGTTTGTATCCTCTCTATCTCCCTGAAACACAGGACAGGGTAGCAGACTGGTTTCAGGTCAGACTCAAGCCTTACATACGCCCGTAGGGAGGAAAAGACACCCCATGAGAAATTCATCTCGGGTTAATTGATCTGATGATAAAATGAATGGCAGGTTCTTTGGGACACATTCCACATAAAAAGAAAGCACTGAAAACACCACTGCTTTGCTCCAGCTTTCAGCCCATTCTGAATAAGACAAGGAATCTTCTGGCTTCCTTAATGAAATGATGGTCCCTCATTCCAAGGTTGGCGATGGGTTTCCCTCACTGTCATCAATAAAAAAAACTAGCAGATGCCTTTCCTTTGCTTGTTGTGGGCTACATTCGAGACACCCTGCTCCCAAAAGGGCAAGGTGCACGAGAGATGGACCTCCTGGACATATGCTCCTTCCCAGGCCAGCCTTGAGCACCAGGTTTTGATTTCATTCAGGGAATCAGAAAGGGGCACCTTACAGACAGACACAACATTGTCAGGACCATGGCCCAACCGCACTCTCATGGGCCACCATCCACCAGCTGAGAAGATGGCACGGTCAGGAGGTGCCAGAAAGACCTACAACCTCTAGACACACAGCCATGGACCATTTCCTTCCCCAGGTCCCCTCCCCCAACTCCACAAGGCCAACCACTATTGGTCACACAAATAGAGCTGAGCTAGCACTCCACCAGTGCTGGGCTACTGACAGGGAGAGCTGGCCTTGCATCAAAATTAGAGAAAGAGAAGATTTTAGCAGGAATAGCTGCTTTCAGAATGGCTGAGTAAGGACTTCCAAAAAACTGTTCTTCCATAAAGGCAATGAGAACACTGGCCAAAAAAAATTATGAAAATGAACTTTTTCAGAACTGTGGAAATTAACCAAATGCTTGCAACAATCTGAGAAACATTTATTCAAGAAAACAGCTGAATCTCAAAGAGAACAGTGAGCTTTGTACTATGTTAGCGTGCCCTAGTCCCATTCCCCCATTCATCTCTGCAGTAGCTTGAAAACCAACACCTTCAAAATCACAGTAGCCATGAAAGCCAGCAGCCTAGCACCCACTGGAGGGGTCAGATTGGGTTTGGGGCTCACCAAAACCCCATCTCCTGACATGTCATCATTTGACCTGTGTGGTAGCCCCCTGGAAACGTCCACTTGCAGGGCTTGTCTTTATTTGACCTCAATCAGACCTTACTTATTTTCAACAAGTTGGAAACAATCAGTGGCAATTGTTTAACATCACAGCTGCCTGAGACAGTGTTTCCAGTTGAGACAAACAAGAAGTTGACAAAAACATAAAAGGAAAAGCTGGGGAATAAGATGCCCACAGGGGGCTTTGAAATGCCCTGGCAGAGTCCTGGGAATGTAGAAACGGAACATCACTAATAGAAGGACATTTAGGAGATTCACAAATAGGTGGAAATTAAATAACCCACTCCTAAATCACCAATGGGTCAAAGGAGAAATCACAAGATAAATTAGAAAATACTTTCAGATGAATGAAAATGAAAATACAACATTCTAAAATTTATGAGATGCAATGAAATAGTACTTAGAGGAAGTTTATACCTGTAAATACCCACATTAGAAGGAATATCTCAAGTCAATAACTTAACCTTCCACCTTAAGAAAAAGAAAGACAAGAGCAAGCCAAAGCAAGAAGAAGGAACGAAACAATCAAGATTAGAGCAGAAATAAATGAAAGCATATAAAATAGAAAAATAATAGAGAAAATTAACAAAACCAAAAGTTGGCTCTTTGAAAAGATCAACGCTTTGAGAAGCTTTTAGATAGAGTGAACAAAAAAAGAGAGAGAAAGAGAGAGAGAGAAGATCCAAATTACTAGAATAAAAGTGGTGGGGTGGGAGGAATTGGGAGATTGGGGTTGACACATATACACTATTGATACTATGTATAAAATAGAGAACTGAGGGGAACACACTGTATAGCACACGGAACTCTACTTAATGCACTGTGGTATCCTAAACGGGAGGGAAATCCAAAAGGGAGGGGAGATCTGTATATGTATGGCTGGTTCATTTTGCTGTGCAGTAGAAGCTAACACAACATTGTAAAGCAACTGCACTCTAACGAAAATTTTAAAAAAAACCAAATTACTAGAATAAGGAATGAAAGAGGAGACATTGTTACTGACCTTGTAGAAATAATTCAAAAAGAATTATGAAATACATGAACAATTGTATGCCAACAAATTAGATAAGTTAGATGAAACAGACAACTCCTAAAAAGACACAAACTACCAAAACTGACTCAAGAAGAAATAGAAAATGTCAATAGAACTATAACAAGTTAAAGATATTGAATTAGTAATTTTTTTTAAACTAACCCTAAAGAAAAGAAAAGCCAAGATGGCTACACTGGTAAATTCTACCAAACATTTAAGGAATAATGAACGCTAATCCTTCACAAACTCTTCCAAAAAAATAAAAGAGTAGTGAACACTTCCCAACTCATTTTACGAAGCCATTCCTACCCTGAAACCAAACGAGGCAAAGATATCACAGGAAAACTATAGACTAATATCCCTTATGAATATACATACAGAAATCCTTGACAAAATAGTAGCATATCAAATCCAGCAATAAAGAAAAAGGATTATATACCATGACCAGATGGCAGGTATCCCAGGAATGCATGGTTAGCTCAAAATACACAAATCAATCAATGTAAGACACCATGTTAATAGAATAAATGATAAAAACCATGTGATAATCTCAATAGATTCAGAAAAACCATTTGGCTAAATCTAAAACTTTCATGATTAAACACTCTAACAAGGTGGAGTCTAGAAGGCAGTGTGGGAGGAAGCAGAGCTGGCGTCTCCCCACAACTAGGGTGCCTGCCAGCCGCTGGTGGGGAACTCTGATGCCCAAGGAGACAGGGGGAATCCCCAAGTGAACCGGTAGGATGTGGGGGGACAGAGGGGGGAGGAGAGGTGGAGGCCAGACAGGATCGGCGCCCCTGAGGCCGGGGAGATCAGGAGAGGCAGGTGGGAGGGACTCTCTGGAAGAGCGGGAGAGGAGCAGGAATGGGCCATCACCTGGCCCACTGGGCCGGGGAGCCTGATGAGTTCCCAAGCCAGTACCCTGCCCTCCAAAGCCCGCTCCAGGCCGCGTGGGTCCTGGCGGCATAGGAGGGAGGCCGGGGAGATCAGGAGAGGTAGGCGGGAGGGGCCTCCCAGACTGGAGGAGCAGGAGAGGAGAGGAGGGCAACTGCCCCGCCCACTCGAGCCCAGGAAGCCTGCTGGGCTTCCAGGTGAGGTCCCTGCCCTCTGAGACCAGGGGTGGGGGGCACGCCTGGGCCCCTTCTGTTCCTTGAGCCTAAGCCCCACCCCCGACAGCCCCCAGCGCCTTTTCCAGCCCTGTGGGTCCTGAGCATTGGCCCCTCCCACCACCTAAACCTCGCCCTCGCTTAGGCCCCGCCCTCCACAGCCAAGGCCTTCCCCTCCTTTTTTTTTTCTTTTTCTTTTCCCTTCTCTTTTTTACTGTTGTGCTACTGATGTACCTTCCGGTTGTTGACTCATCTATATTTTTATTTTTATATGCTTTCTAACATATCTGTTAGTTTCCTAGTCTAATTTTATTTTTTACTTTGTTATTGTTCTTTTGTTTTTTGCCACCCCACATGGCTTGTGTGATCTTGGTTCATGAGCCTGGGGTCAGGCCAAAACTCCTGTGGTGGGAGCTCTGAGTCTGAACCACTGGACTAACAGAGAACCTCAGACCCAAGGGAATATTCACCAGAGTAAGGTCTCCCTGAGATCCTCATCTTGGCACCAAGACCCAGCTTTAACCAACAGCCTACAAACTCCAGTGTTGGAAGCCTCAGGCCAAACAACCAGTAAGACAGGAACACAATCCCACTCATTAAAAAAGAAAAAAAAAAAAAGAGACAGCAAAAAAATATGTCACAGATGAAGAAGCAAGGTAAAAACCTACAAGACCAAATAAATGAAGAGGAAATAGGCAATCTACCTGAAAGAGAATTCAGAGTAATGATAGTAAAGATGATCCAGAATCTCAGAAATAGAATGGAGGCACAGATTGAGAAAATACAAGAAATGTTTAACAAAGATCTAGAAGAACTAAAGAACAAACAAACAGAGATGAACAACACAATAACTGAAATGAAAAATAAACTAGAAGAAATCAATAACAGAATAACTGAGGCAGACGAACGAATAAGTGAGTTGGAAAACAAAATGGTGGAAATAACTGCTGAGGAGCAGAATAAAGAAAAAAGAATGAAAAGAATTGAAGACAATCTCAGAGACCTCTGGGACAACACTAAATGCATCAACGTTTGAATTATGGGGGTCCCAAAAGAAGAAGAGAAAAAGAAAGGGTCTGAGAAATTATTTGAAGAGATTATAGTGGAAAGCTTCCCTAACATGGGAAAGGAATAGTCACCCAAGTCCAGGAAGCACAGAGAGTCCCAAACAGGATAAACCCTAGGAAAAACAAACCAAGACACATATTAATCAAACTAACGAAAATTAAATTCAAAGAAAAAATATTGAAAGCTGCAAGGGAGAAACAAAAAATAACATGCAAAGGAATCCCCATAAGGTTATCAGCTGATTTTTCCGGGGAAACTCTTCAGGCCAGAAGGGAGTGGCAGGATATACTTAAAGTGATGAAAGAGAAAAAGCTACAACCAAGATTACTCTACCCAGCAAGATCTCATTCAGATTTGGTGAAGTCAAAAGCTTTTCAGACAAGGAAAAGCTAATAGAATTCAGCACCACCAAACCAGCTTTACAACAAATGCTAAAGAAACTTCTCTAGCCAGGAAACACTAGATAAGAAAAAGACCCACAAAAACAAACCCAAAACAATTTAGAAAATGGTAAAAGGGACATACATATCGATAATAACCTTGAATGTAAATGGATTAAATGCCCCAACCAAAAGACACAGACTGGTTGAATGGATACAAAAACAAGACCTATATATATACTGTCTACAAGAGACCCACTTCAGATCTAGGGACACATACAGACTGAAAGTGAAGGGATGGAAAAAGATATTACATGCAAATGGAAATCAAAAGAAAGCTGGAGTAGCAATACTCGTATCAGATAAAATAGACTTTAAAATAAAGACTGTTACAAGAGATAAGGAGGGACACTACATAATGATCAAAGGATCAATCCAAGAAGAGGATATAACAATTAGAAATATACATGCACCCAACATAGGAGCACCTCAATACATAAGGCAACTGCTAACAGCTATAAAAGAGGAAATTGACAGTAACACAAAAATAGTGGGGGACTTTAACACCTCACTTACACCAATGGACAGATCATCCAAAATGAAAATAAATAAGGAAACAGAAGCTTTAAATGACACAATAGACCAGATAGATTTAATTGATACATATAGGACATTCCATCCAAAAACAGCAGATTACACGTTCTTCTCAAGTGCGCACGGAACATTCTCCAGGATAGATCACATCTTGGGTCACAAATCAAGCCTTGGAAAATTTAAGAAAATTGAAATCATATCAAGCATCTTTTCTGACCACAACGTTATGAGATTGGAAATCAATTACAGGAAAAAAACTGTAAAAAACACAAATACATGGAGGCTAAACAGTGCACTACAAAATAAGCAAGAGATCACTGAAGAAATCAAAGAAGAAATTTAAAAAATACATAGAAACAAATGACAATGAAAACACGACGACCCAAAACCTATGGGAGTCAGTAAAAGCAGTTCTAAGAGGGAAGTTTATAGCATATCAATCTCACCTCAAGAAACAAGAAAAATCTCAAATAAACAATCTAACACTACACTTAAAACAACTAAAGAAAGAAGAACAAAGAAAACCCAAAGTCAGTAGAAGGAAAGAAATCATAAAGACCAGAGCAGAAATAAATGAAATAGAAATGAAGAAAACAATAGCAAAGATCAATAAAACTAAAAGCTGGTTGTTTGAGAAGATAAACAAAATTGATAAACCCTTAGCCTGACTCATCAAGAAAAAAGGGAGAGGAAGCAAATCAATAAAATTAGAAATTAAAAAGGAGAAGTAATAACTGACACTGCAGAAATACAAAGGATTATAAGAGACTTCTACAAACAACTATATACCAATAAAATGGACAACCAGGAAGAAATGGACAAATTCTTGAAAAGGTATAATTTTCGAAGACTGAACCAGGAAGAATTAGAAAATATAAACAGATCTATCACAAGTAATGAAATTGAAACCATAATTAAAAATCTTCCAAGAAACAAAATTCCAGGACCAGATGGCTTCACAGGCGAATCTATCAAACATTTAGAGAAGAGCTAACACCCATCCTTCTCAAACTCTTCCAAAATATAGCAGAGGGAGAAACACTCCCAAATTCATTCTACGAAGCCACCATCACCCTGATACCAAAACCAGAAAAAGATATCACAAAAAAAGAAAATTATAGACCAATATCACTGATGAACATAGATGCAAAAATCCTCAATAAAATACTAGCAAACAGAATCCAACAGCACATTAGAAGGATCATACACCATGGTCAAGTGGTATTTATCCCAGGGATGCAAGGGTTCTTCAATATATGCAAATCAATCAATGTGATACACCACATTAACAAATTAAGGAGTAAAAACCATATGATCATCTCAATAGATGCAGAAAAAGCTTTTGACAAAATTCAACACCTATTTATGATAAAAACTCTCCAGAAAATGGGTATAGAGTGAACCTACATCAACATAATAAAGGTCATATATATGACAAACCCACAGCAAGCATCATACTCAATGGTGAAAAACTGAAAGCATTTCCACTAAGATTAGGAACCAGACAAAGGATGTCCACTCTTGCCACTCTTATAACAGTTTTGGAAGTCCTAGCCACAGCAATCAGAGAAGAAAAAGAAATAAAAAGAATACAAAGAGGAAAAGAAGAAGTAAAACTGTCACTGTTTGCCAGTGACATGATAGTATACATAGAAAATCCTAAAGATGTCACCAGAAAACTACTAGAACTAATCAATGAATTTGATAAGGTTGCAGGATACAAAATTAATGCACAGAAATCTCTGGCATTCCTATACACCAACAACGAAAAATCAGAAAGAGAAATTAAGGAAACACTTCCATTTACCATTGCAACAAAAAGAATAAAATACCTAGGAATAAACCTGCCTAAGGAGGCGAAAGTCCTGTATTCAGAAAACTATAAAACACTGATGAAAGAAATCAAAGATGACATAAACAGATGGAGAAATATACCATGTTCTTGGATTGGAAAAATCAATTTTGTGAAAATGACTATACTACCCAAAGTAATCTACAGATTCAATGCAATCCTTATCAAGCTACCAATGGCATTCTTCACAGAATTAGAACAAAAAATTTTACAATTCGTATGGAAACCACAAAAGACCCCGAATAGCAAAAGCAATCTTGAGAAAGAAAAACGGAGTTGGAGGAATTAGGCTCCCTGACTTCAAACTATACCACAAAGCTACAGTAATCATGACACTATGGTACTGGCACAAAAACAGAAATATAGATCAATGGTACAGGATAGAAAGCCCAGAGGTAAGCCCACGCACATATGGGCACCTAATTTACAACAAAGGAGGCAAGAATATACAATGGAGAAAAGACAGTCTCTTCAATAAGTGGTGCTAAACTGGACAGCTACATGTAAAAGAATGAAATTAGAACACTACCTAACACCGTACACAAAAATAAACTCCAAATAGATTAAAGACTTAAATGTAAGAACAGACAATATAAAACTCTTAGAGGAAAACACTCTATGCCATAAACCACAGCAAGATCTTTTTTGACCCACCTCCTAGAGAAATGGAAATAAAAACAAAAATAAACAAATGGGACTTAATTAAACTTAAAAGCTTTTGCACAGCAAAGGAAACCATAAACAAGACAAGAAGACAATCCTCAGAATGGGAGAAAATATTTGCAAATGAAACAACAAAGGGTTGATCTCCAAAATATACAAACAGCTCATGGAGCTCAACATCAAAAAAACAACCAATCCAGTTAAAAAATGGGTGGAAGACCTAAATAGACATTTCACCAAGGAAGACATACAGATGGCCAAGAGGCACATGAAAAGATGCTCAACATCACTAATTATTAGAGAAATGCAAATCAAAACTACAATGAGGTATCACCTCATACCCGTCAGAATGGCCATTATCAAAAAATCTAGAAACAATAAATGCTGAAGACGGTATGAAGAAAAGGGAACCCTCTTGCACTGTTGGTGGGAATGTAAATTGGTGCAGCCACTATGGAGAACAATATGGAGGTTCCTTAAAAAACTAAAAATAGAACTACCATATGACCCAGCAATCCCACCACTGGGCATATACCCTGAGAAAACTATAATTCAAAAAGAGTCATGTACCACAATGTTCATTGCAGCACTATTTACAATAGCCAGGACATGGAACCAACCTAAATGTCCACCGACAGATGAATGGATAAAGAAGATGTGGCACATATATAAAATGGAATATTAGCCATAAAAAGGAACGAAACTGAGTTATTTGTAGTGAGGTGGATGGACCTAGGGTATGTCATACAGAGTGAAGTATGTCAGAAAGAGAAAAACAAATACCGTATGCTAACGCATATATATGGAATCTAAAAAAAAAAAAAATGGTACTGACGAACCTAGTTGCAGGGCAGGAATAAAGAGATAGACATAGAGAATGGACTTGAGGATACGGAGGGGGAGGGGGAAGGGTAAGCTGGGACGAAGTGAGAGTAGCATTGACGTATATACACTACCGAATGTAAATAGTTGGCTGGTGGGAAGCAGCAGCATAGCACAGGGAGATCGGCTTGGTGCTTTGCAATGACCTAGAGGGGTGGGATAGGGAGGATGGGAGGGAGGCGCAAGAGGGAGGGGATATGGGGACATGTGTATGCATATAGCTGATTCACTTTGTTGTGCAACAGAAACTAACAAACACAGTATTGTGAAGCAATTATACTCCAATAAAGATCTATTAAAAAAAAAACAAACTCTAACAAACTAGGAATAGAAGGGAATTTCCTCAGTATGACAATGGACATCTATGAAAACCCACTGCTAAAATCATACTTAATGTTGAAAAACGGAACGCTTTGTCTCCTAGGATTAGGAATAAGACAAGGATGCCCACTCCCACCACTTCTATTCAACACTGTATTGGGGATTCCAGGGCAATTAGGCAAGAAAAGAAGTAAAAGGCACCCATTCACAGATGACGTAACCTTGTGTATGGAAAATACTGAGGAATCCACACACAACTTGCTACGAAGCTACAATAACCAAAACAGATTCATGAAGGCAGAAAGTAGAAGAGTGGGGGCCAGGGTCTGGGGAGAGGGAGGAATGCAGAGTTAGTGTTTAATGGGGACAGAGTCCCTGTTTGGCAAGATGAAAAAGTTCTGGAAATAGTGGTGATGGTTACACAACATTGTGAATGTACTTACTGCCACTGAACTACACTTAAAAATGGTTAAAATGGTAAATTTTATGTTACGTATATTTTATTATAATTTTTTTAAACTGCTGGTGATTTAGCACAAGTCAAGGCCATGACCCCAAACTCTGCCAGTACACACTGGGCTCTTCACCACCATGCACTTGAGGGCTTGATGAAGCAGATAAATGATTAGTTTATTAAATCTTGAACACACATCTTTAATACTTAATGCAGAAAGCACTACTGCTGATTGTACAACACAGGGAATATAGCAAATATTTTATAATAACTCTAAATGGAATATAACCTTTAAAAATTATGAATCACTCTATTGTACACCTATAACTCATATATTGATATTGTATATCAACGATATTTCAATTTTTAAAAAAAGCATTTCTGCTTCAGACTGAAGGGCTGTGTTGGCTCAAAAGAGCCCTTGTGTGTGTGTGCGTGTATGCGTGCGCGCGCGCACACGCGTGTGTGTGTGTGTGTGTGTGTGTGTGTGTGTGTGTGTGTACTGTGAGCTGAACCAGGCTCTGCTCTCAGGGAAATCAGCTTTGCTTGAAAGAACAGCTGGTTTTTCAGACTTAGGTATTGGGGAGACATTTTCTGAAAAATAAATTGTGAACCTGTCACTTCAAGGGAAAAAACTGAGTTTTTGTTGTTGATGATATGATTCAAACTTTCAAGCAAAAATGTAAAATTTAGAAAACCTGGATCTATCACTAGGAGCTTGACAGCTTCTGACACTCAGGGACGTTCTTGATGAGGTGGGTGTGGGTATTAATGAGTGTGGCATTTGATATTACATTATGAGTGTGGCGACACTGGGAAGGTCTGTGTAATTCAGGGAACCCCTATTTTCCAAATGGCCTCGTACAATCATGCTCAGATAAAAGGTCCACTCAGAATGTACGACAGACCAATGGATTTAATGTAACAGAACATGAAAATGAACCATTCATTGTCTGGTTTCAGATTCCGCATTACAAGGAAACTTTGTGGACTTCTGGTGTAGCGTCAAGGAAGAATACCCACGGGTATCTGAAAAGCTGTTTAAACACTCCCTTTTCCAGTGACGTATCTGTGGAAGGCAAGACTCCCTTCACACAGTTCAACCCAAACATACTGTAACCGAGGACCCTGTGGGGCCTTCTTGGGACAGACCCTCCCACCATGTCCTCCGCCTGCCTCTTGTCTGTAGAAAAACTTTAGCCTCCTAGGCCTTCCCTGAGTTCCAAAGAATAAATTTAACTGGAGAAATGAAAAAAGGCTGAAAGAAAGGAAAAAAGCAAGACAAAACAATAAGTTTAGCCATTAAATAAAGTCAAGGGCCTTTCGTTCCTCCTCAAGGGCTATAGATGATATTCTGAGTCATGTCCTTTGAGCTGTTTTGCAGATACTGAAACCCCACCAGGTGGAAGAAGTTAACTGCATGCTGCCCACCAGCATGGAGACTCCAGACCAGTTGGAACCAGAAGGTTGATGATGCTGACTCCCGATGACCTCACCACCAACCAATCAGAAGAAGGTCCATGAGCTGACCATGCCCCCACATGCCTCTCCCCAGCACACAGCCCCTTCCTCTTTTCCCTATAGAATCTCTGAGCAAAACCTAGAGAGCGAGGACTTGGTCCTTTGGGACATGAGTTCATCTTCTCCCCAGGACTGCCAGCTTCCTCAATAAAGCTGTCTTTCCTTTTACGTAACACTTGCCTCTCAGTATTGGAGTCTTGAGTGACAAGCAGCCGAACCCAAGTTCAGTAACAATACTACAACAGACAGAACACAGAGGCAGAGATTTACAAAATGTAAAACAATGCCACACTTATTTAATGTTTTTCTCATTGGGAACATATAATTATTTTCCATGAAAAGGTGTTACTTATATCAACATGAAATGAGTTTTTCATTGTTATTTTAACATAACCAATAAACATATGTTGAAGTCTCCCCAGTTTTAATTGTGAATACAGTAAACATCAAGAGATATAACTCACATAAACAAAAGCTCTTCGGGGTTCTCAAAGATGTTTAAGAGTTAAAAAGATCCTGAGACCAAAGGTTTGAGAACCACTGGTTTTAATAGCTTACTGTGCTATTCTTTTAACTCTTCAGTTTTTGAAATGTTTTATAATCTAAAAGTTGGGAGGGGGGCTTTCCTGGTGGCACAGTGGTTAAGAATCCGCCTGCCACTGCAGGGGACACGGGTTCGAGACCTGGTCCAGGAAGATCCCACATGCCGTCGCAGAGCAACTAAGCCCGTGCGCCACAACTACTGAGCCCGCGTGCTGCAACTACTGAAGCCCGCGCACCTACAGCCCATGCTCCGCAACAAGAGAAGCCACCGCAGTAAGAAGCCCGCCCACCACAACAAACAGTAGCCCCCGCTCGCCGCAACTAGAGAAAGCCCGCGCACAGCAACAAAGACCCAACGCAGCCAAAAATAAATAAATAAAATAAATTTCTAAAAAACATTTATTGGGCTTCCCTGGTGGTGCAGTGGTTGAGAGTCTGCCTGCTAATGCAGGGGACACGGGTTCGAGCTCTGGTCTGGGAAGATCCCACATGCCGCGGAGCAACTAGGCCCGTGAGCCACAACTACTGAGCCTGCGCGTCTGGAGCCTGTGCTCCGCAACGAGAGAGGCCGCGATAGTGAGAGGCCCACGCACTGCGATGAAGAGTGGCCCCCGCTTGCCGCAACTAGAGAAAGCCCTAGCACAGAAGCGAAGACCCAACATAGCAATCAATCAATCAATCAATAAATCTTTAAAAAAAAAACATTTATTAAAAAAAAATGTTGGGGAGGGAATTCCCTGGTGGTCCAGTGGTTAGGGCTCTGTGCTTCCACTGCAGGGGGCGCAGGTTTGATCCCTTGTCGGGGAACTAAGATCCCGCATGCCGTGTGGCATGGCCAAAAAAAAAAAAAGAGAAAGAGAATTGAGGTACATGAGGGGAGAGAATGCAGTTCAAGTTCAGGTTCATCAAACCCTGGATGTTAACAATTTCCACCTCATCCCACTCAAAAAACAAATGCAACACTTTAATAGTGAATGGGTACACACAGTATTCGCCAGGCACGTGCAGGGGTTCATCAGCTTAACTGTCAGGACCGCCTTTAATGTAGGTGTTATTATGAATGTTATCCCCATTTTACAGGTGAAAAACAGACACAGGGAGCTTGAGCAACTTGCCCAAGGTCACACAGCCGGCAGATGGGTCCAAACCCAGGCTGTCTAGCCTTGAGTTTGAGCACTTCACCACCACGGCCACCCACCCTTGCTGCTGAGAGACTGTCTGTGCACAAATTCACAGGAAGGAACTGCAGCGCAGCCCTGACTGTTCGCTTTTCTTTTGTGTGATGAGGGTGCCCCACTTAAGCTTGGATTTCCGAGGCATCCGCTTCACAGACAGCCGTCTGCGTAAACACCTGGCCAGCCACACGCGCAGAGGAAGAGCCAGGCGCCGCCCATACCAAGGCCCCTTTGTTTTAGAGATCTCGGTTGGTTTCAATTGCTGACCATTTGGGCCTCTTGTTTTTTCTCTTCCTTGCTTCAAATTCCTGCTCTTGCGTTTTAAATTCGCCAGTGAAGAGTGAGCCCGAGAAACGCTGGGCCCCCATCCTGACCCAATAAAAGAGGAACCCTAGAGAAACCTTCTCTCTCTCCACCACCCGCGACCTCGCTGTGGGCCCCCAGATGGGCCCGGTACTTCCAGGGCCTGTAAGTGATAACCCTCGTCTCTTTCAAAGTTTCCCAGAGCTTGTTGCTGACGGCGTCTTACAATCATAAGAACCACAAGGGCCGGCGCAGCCACAGATTTGGTTATGGATGGGCTGAGACGGGCACACGACACACAGACCACACAGGGTGGTTAGTATTGCCTTTTATTTTTTTTAAATAAGTAAATTTATTTATTTATTTATTTTTGGCCGCGTTGGGTCTTCATTGCTGCACGCGGGCTTTCTCTAGTTGTGGCGAGGGGGGGCTGCTCTTCGTTGCGGTGCAGGGGCTTCTCATTGCGGTGGCTTCTCTGTTGTGGAGCACGGGCTCTAGGGCGCACGGGCTTCAGTAGTTGTGGCTCACAGGCTCAGTAGCTGTGGCTCACGGGCTTTAGAGCGCAGGCTCAGTAGTTGTGGCGCACGGGCTTAGTTGCTCTGCGGCATGTGGGATCTTCCCGGACCAGGGCTTGAACCCGTGTCCCCTGCATTGGCAGGCAGATTCTTAACCACTGCACCACCAGGGAAGTCCAGTATTGGCTTTTAAATACTATTAGTGTGTAATGTATTTTTTTTCAGGCCACCCCGTGCAGCTTGCAGGATCTTAGTTCCCCAACCAGGAATTTAACCCACGCCCTCGGCAGTGAAAACTGGGAGTCCTAACCACTGGACCGGCAGGGAGCTCCGTATTAGTGTGTAATTTAATGATAATTTTCTGGTATAGCCTTCCGTTTGGCCCTTATATTTACTTTTAAAAAATACTGTTATTGAAAAAGTGATGTCACAGCATTAAAAAGAAAAATGATGCTATCCTAATAAAACACTATTTTCACTTTTGTATAATCTGCTTATATCAACACACATTTTAGAATTACCTGTGTGACAATATATTTAAAGTGATGAAAGGGAAGAACCTACAACCAAGAATACTCTATCTGGCAAGGCTCTCATTCAGATTCAACGGAGAAATCAAAAGCTTTGCAGACAAGCAAAAGCTAAGAGAATTCAGCACCACTAGACCAGCTTTGCAACAAATGTTACAGGAACTTCTCTAAGTGGAAAAGAAAAGGCTACAACTAGAAACAAGAAAATAACACATGGAAAAGCTCACCAGTAAAGGCAAGCACACAGTAAAGGTAGGAACTCATCCACACACAAATATGATATCAAAACCAGCAATTGTGAGAAGGGGAGAGCACAAATGCAGGATATTGGAAATGCATTTGAAATTAAAAGACCACCAACTTAAAACAATCTCGTTTATATATACACTGCTATATTGAAACTTCATGGTAACCACAAACTGAAAATCTACAATAGGTACACACACAAAAAAGAAAAAGAAATCGAAACACAACACTAAAGTTAGTCATCACATCAGAGGAGAATAGAATTACCTGTGTGAAAATTATTTTGTATCCTGATTTTTCGAGGCTGCAGGACAACAAAGGTTTTTTTCCTTTTCCTACACAGTCTTCGTTATGCTGATTTTGAACAGTGTTTGCCACGATCTGTACTGTGCTGAGGAACTTTACGTACTAAACAATTATTTTTTAATGACATTGGGTTATTTTAGATTTTGCCATTGTCCATACACTGCAAAGAATTTTCTTGTGCCAAAGGGTTTTACCTCAGTTAAATCACTCCCATGCGATTAATTCCCAGTCAAGGAATAGCACTTCTAAAGATGGTTCTTGTAATGTATTCTGTGTCTGTCGTCTCATTTTTTCTAACATTTTTGTTTGAAAAGTTTAAACTTTAATAGAAAAGTTGAAAGAATTACACACTGGGTACCTACTGTCTTGATTCCACAACGATCATTTCACATAGCCAGCCAGCTACCTACCCAACTTCTACCCGTCAATCTATCTTATTTTTATGAATCTCAAAATAAGTTACAAATACCAGTACATTTCTCCCCACAAAAGACTTCAGCATGCATTTCATTAACTAGAGTTTAAGCTCAATATTTTTTTATGGTTCTTCTGAAGTAAAACTTACACACAATAAAATGCATGGAATTTGCTGATTCCTGGCAAATCCACACATCTGTGCCACCCAAGTCCCAATTAAGGTACAGAATGTGATTGTTATTCCAGAAGGTTCCTTCATGCGCCCACCCACCCCACCAGAGGCCGCCGTTGTTCTGATTCTCCTCTACTGCAGGTTAATTTTGCCTGTTTGCCTTCTTAGAACTTCATATAAATGGAATGATACAGTAGGTGTACTTTTGGGTAAGGCATAACAGGTTTTAGATTCATCAGTGTTGCTGCATGCATTAACACTTCTGTCCTTTTTTTTGCTCAGTTGAATTCCATGGTATGAATATAGCAGAGTTTATCCATTTTCCTGTTGATGAACACCTGGGCTTTTTCTAATTTGAGGTTATTATGAATAAAGCTGTGCTGTGGACTGAATGTTTCTGTAGCCCCCAAAGTTCATATGTTGAAATCTAATCTCTGGTGTGATGGTATTTGGAGGTGGGATCTTTGGGAGGTGATGAGGTCATGAGGGTGCAGCCCTCACGGATGGGATCAGCGCCCTTATAGGAAGAGGCCTCTTTCCATGTGAGAATTCAGCCCAGAGGAGGGCTCTCACAGAACCTGACCTGGCTTCAGACACCCCGCCTCCAGAACCGAGAGAAATAAAGGTCTGTTGTTGATAAGCGCCCCTCACCTCCCGTCTTTGGTACTTTGTTACAGCAGCCCAAACTGACCAGACAAGCTGCTATGAAGATTCCTGCAAGGGTCTTTTTGTGAACATATCTTTTCATGTTTTTCTTGGTAAAAAACCTAAAAGAGCAATTGCTGGCTTATAGAGGAGTTGTATATTTAGTTTTATAAGAAACTCCAAGCTCTTTGACCAAGGAGTTGTAGCATTTTACGTGCCCATCAGCAGTTGTTATGATGTTGCCTAAACTCCATCTTGTTAGTTTTAACCATTTTGACAAGTGTTGTAATGGTAGCTCATTGTGGTTTGTACTTTTATTTCCTTGATGTCTAATGATGCTGAACAATTTTTCATGTGTTTTTTGACCATTTGTATGTCTTCTTTTGTGAAGTGTCTGTTCAAATCATTTGCCCATTTCCTTCTCTTTTTCTATTGATTTATTTTCTTTATTTTTTTGGCTGTGTTGGGTCTTCGTTGCAGTGTGAGGGCTTCTCTCTAGTTGTGGTGTGCGGGTTTTCTCTCTCTGGTTGTGGCACACGGGCTCCAGGGTGCATGGACTCTGTAGTTTGTGGCACGTAGGCTCTCTTGTTGAGGTACACGAGCTCAATATTTGTGGTGCATGGGCTTAGTTGCCCCGCAGCACGTGGGATCTCAGTTCCCAGACCAGGGATCAAACCGTGTCCCCTGCATTGGAAGGCAGATTCTTTACCACTGGACCACCAGGGAAGTCCCTCATTTGCCCATTTCTTAACTGAGTTGTTTTTTTATTGTTGAATTTTAGGAGTTCTTCACATATTCTGGACCCCAGTCTTTTGACAGATTTGCATTTTATGAATATTTTCTCGCAGTCTGTGGCTTGCTTATTTCTTTTCTTTTTTTATAAATTTATTTATTTATTTATTTATTTGCTGCGTTGGGTCTCCATTACTGCACACAGGCTTTCTCTAGTTGCGGCACGTGAGCTTCTCATTGCAGTGGCTTCTCTTGTTGCGGAGCACGGGCTATAGGTGCATGGGCTTCAGTAGTTGTGGCTCACGGACTCAGCAGTTGTGGCTTGCAGGCTCGGTAGTTGTGGCACACAGGCTTAGTTGCTCTGCAGCATGTGGGATCTTCCCGGACCAGGGTTCTAACCCATGACCCCTGCATTGGCAGGCAGATTCTTAACCACTGTGCCACCAGGGAAACCCCTTACTTATTTTTAATGAAGCATTTTGATGAGCAGAACTTCTTAATTTTAATGAAGTTGAATTTTCTTTAATGGTTATTGCTTTCTGTGTACTTTCTAAGAAATCTTTGCCTACCCCCAAGTCAACAAGATACTTTTCTATTTTTACTCCTAGAAGGTTTATAGTTTTAGTTTTACATTTATGTCTAGGCTCCATCTCAATTTAATTTTGAGTAAGATGAGGTAGGGATGAAGTTTCATTATTTTCCACATGGGTATCTAGTAGTTTCAGAACTGTTTGTTGTAGACTTTCTTACCTGCATTAGATCACTTTAGTGCCTTTGTTGAAAATCAAGTGATAGTATAAATGGGGGTCTAGTTCTGGGTTCTCTATTTTGCCCCAATGATGTATTTGTCTATTGTTTGCCAGTACTATGCAGTCTGATTGCTGGAGTTTTATGGTGAAACCATAAAACTTGAAACCCAGTAACGTTGAGTCTTCCAACTGTTCTCTTTCAAGAGAGCTTTGGATATTCTATGTCCTTTGCATTTCCACATTTTATTTTATTTATTAACTTTTTTTAATAATGCATTCCAGGACTGGAAGATTCATTGGCCAGCCCTTTTTTTAAAAAAAAAAAATTGATTGATTGATTGGCTGCGTCAGGTCTTAGTTGCAGCATGCAGCAACTTTCGTTGCAGCACACAGGCTTAGTTGCCCTGCAGTATGTGGGATCTTAGTTCCCTGACCAGGAATCGAACCAGCGCCCCTTGCATTGCAAGATGGATTCTTAACCACTGGACCACCAGGGAAGTCCCTCCATACACATTTTTTAAACCAGTTCATCAACTGCTCCAACCAAAGCTTGCTGGGATTAGGGTTGGGATTTTGCATTAAAGCAGTAGATCAATTTGGGAAGAACTGACCTCTCGACAATATTGGGTCTTCCAAATCATTGAACATGATATATCCTGGTATATATTTAGGTCTTCCTTAATTTCTCACACCATGTCATTGTGTATGTGCATGTATGTGTACATGTGTGCAGCTTATTCATTATTAAAAGCATAAAATTTCATTGTAAAAAAAATGGAAAGTACAGAAAAGTAGATACAACAAACAGAAAAGAAAAACCCCCACAGTCTGCGCTGTCGCTCAGAGACCCCCACTGCTAACAGTCGGGTGTGTTTTTTCCCAGTCCCCTTTCTATGCATAGCTTTTGTTTGTTTCATGTGGCGTGTTAGTAGTGTATATAAAGTTGTGAGCCTTGCACTTATGACTCAAGCATGCTGTAGCAAACCCTGTTGGCGCCTGCCCACGTGCCCTGGGTCTTCCCCGAAGATGGTTCCAACACCTGTTTCTTACATCTCTGCCTGAGGCGTCTCCAGCCCTGGAGGCTGCTTGGGTGGTGCACGGAGCTGCCAGAAGCACTGGGGAGTTGATGTCACAGGAGCAGCCCTCCAACACGGAGACGGGACGCTGCATGGACCTCGGTGGAGTGTTCCCTGCCGTCTCTCCCGGGTCCTCCCCTCCCGGTCCTCTCCCGTCCCCCCTCAAGGGGACCACGCTGAGCCTTGGGCTAGCTTTGGTGGGAACGCACACTAAGATGCATTTCCCTGGGTTAGGGTTAGTCTTAATTCTCTGGAAACATCAGTTTCAGTCACTGCATAATATTCCATCCAATATATTGACCATTGTTTTCTCAACCCTTCCTTCTTTTTGGTGAGCTTTTCACTCTCAAGAGTTGTACATGATGATTTTTGGTATCTAGAGTAATTTCCTTAGGATCGTTTCTTGGAACAGGAATTTTTTTTTTTTTAAGGCTCTGAATTCGTTCTGCCAAAATGCTCTTCTGAAAAATTAAACCAATTTAGAGTCTTCCCAGTAGGATATAAAAGTGTCTGTTTTATCATATGCTAAGTGGCCCATATCTTCTAAGAGGAATTAGCATCTACTCTTAGTTTATGTAATGGAAAAATTTTTTAATCTGAGTGATTTTTTTCCATTTCAGGTGATTCAGGAAGAAAACAGACACACCACTAATTTCCACGGCCTCCACCTATGTTTCTCTTGTGCAGAAGATAGCTATTATTTTTATCAGGAGGTGCTGGTCAGAACGCCCCCGGAAGGGGGGGCAGCAGCACCCACAAAGGTAACAGCTTCTGGGCCGTGAGTCGGGTCTGTCCTACATTCGGAGCAACCCAAGGACGCCTCACCGAGCGCCAGGATTTGAGCACAAATTGCTGTTTCGTTTTTCAGGTATTTTTTCATTTGGCTGAAGAAACGTAATAAGGTGAGAAAACATGTGTAGCTGAGAAATGTGGTTTAGGAAGAATAGATTATTAAAAACTAGCTCTTCACTTTGGTCTCCAAAGAATTCCCACAGAGTCAGTCTCTTGGCATCAATCTCATCCTGGATGAGCGAGACTTGGCTTCACGTTTAATTGGTTTCCATGGTGAACAGAATAATGCCCCCCAAAGAGGTCCACATCCTGATCCTCAGAACCTGAGAATGTTACCTCGCAGGGCAAAAGGGACTTTGCAGATGGGGTTAAGTTAAAGACAGGGAGATGCTGGAGGGGGCAGGGGGGACTCCATGTAATCACAAGGGTTCTGTGAGAGGGAGGCAGAGGGTCGGTGTAAGAGAAGCGAGGTGGTGGAAGCGGGTCAAGCTAGGCTGTGTGCTGCTGGCCGTGGAGGGGCCACGAGCCCAGGAGGCTGGTGCCTGTAGAAGCCAGGAAAGGCAAGAAGAGGAGTCTCTCCTGGAACCTCCAGGAGGAAGACGGCCTTGCCTAAATCTTGATTTTAGGACCTCCAGAACCATAAGATAATAAATCTGCGTTGTTTTAAGCCACTACATTTGTGGTCATTTATTTGTTCTGCAGCCACAGGAAACCACTGCAGCTACTTTCTGCTCTCCAGATTATGAAAGACCCCCACAAACACGTCTCGATGGGAAAACCTCTCCTAGAAACACCACTTTCTTCAAATGTCCAGCAGAGTAATAATTACTTTTTTTAAAACTCCAACATGGATAGACCTAGAGATGATCATAGTACGTGAAGTAATTCAGAAAGAGAAAGACAAATATCATATGATATCACTTATATGTGGAATCTAAAAAAATGATACAAATGAACTTATTTACGAAACAGAAATAGACTCACAGACATAGAAAACAAACTTATGGTTACCAAAGGGGATAGCGGGGGTGAGGAGAGGTAAATTAGGAGTTTGGGATTAACAGATACACACTACTATATATAAAATAGATAAACAACAAGGACCTACTTTATGGCACAGAGAACGATACTCAATATCTTGTAATAAACTATAATGGAAAAGAATCTGAAAAAGAATATATGTATGTATAACTGAATCACTTTTTCTCTACACTTGAAACTAACACAACATTGTAAATTAACTATACTTCAATTAAAAAAAAAAACTCAACCAGCTTCCCAGACACAGCAACTCTGCAGAACCTGCCCAGAGACCGCCGACCCGGGACAGCATGTGCTGTCCCTGCGGACCCAGGACAGCAGCCCCCAGCAACCCCTCTCTGTGCAAACAGAGTGTGGGGAAATGGGGTCAGATAGTAAAAGCTAGCAGTAAATTTAGGAGAAATGTTAATTCTACTACATATTAAAGATAAAATGGAGGGACTTCCCTGGTGGTCCAGCGGTTAAGACTCCCTGCTCCCAGGGCAGGGGGCCTGGGTTTGATTCCTGGTCAGGGAACTAGATCCCACATGCCGCAACTAAGAGCCTGCACGCCGCAACTAAGACCCGGCGCAGCCAAATAAATAAATAAATATTTTTTAAAAAAACGATAAAAGGGACACCTTTACTCCAAGACATTGCCCGTTGGCTCCGTTACTGGGCTTCAGGTGTACATGGCTGCACCACACGCGTTGGAGGGTACTGTGTAGACGCTCCTGTCCCAAGTCCATCCACAGGGATGCATCTGCCCTCTCCTGCGGGAGAAGGAGGGAGCCCAGGTTGTGCTTGCTGTGAGTCCTTCCGTGGGTCTCAGCGCTGTCTCATGTCCACGTGGTCGTGTTCACGGGGGACCGCTGCCCACAGTTCCAATTTGATTCCTTTAGCCGGCCAATAAAACAACATTAAGCACCTACTGTGTGCAAAGCGCGATGGTCACTATTTCTGCCAGCTCAGGGCCATTTAGGGGAGGCTGAAACATGCGTCACACTGCCGATACCTTGACTTAATTTCTGTTCTTTTCTTTTAAAAAATAAGCTTTAAATTGTGAAAGACGTGCTGTCCCTTGGGCTCCCCTCGCTGGCCCGGTGAGTCTGCACACGTGTCCCCCAGCCCTCCGGTGGGGCAGAACCAACCTGCAAAGCCAGCTGAGCCTGTCCGGGGCTGTTCTGTTGTTGGCTGGCCAGTTTTTTTTTTTTTACTTTTTTAAAATTTATTTAATTTTATTCATTTATTTAATTTTTGGCTGCATTGGGTCTTCGCTGCTGCGCACGGGCTTTCTCTAGTTTCGGTGAATGGGGGCTACTCTTCGTTGTGGTGCGCGGGCTTCTCATTGCAGTGGCTTCTCTTGTTGCAGAGCACAGGCTCTAGGTGTGCGGGCTTCAGTAGTTGTGGCACGCGGGCTCAGTAGATGTGGCTCGTGGGCTTTAGAGCGCAGGCTCAGTAGCTGTGGCGCACGGGCTTAGTTGCTCCGCAGCATGTGGGATCTTCCCGGACCAGGGCACGAACCCGTGTCCCGTGCATTGGCAGGCAGATTCTTAACCACTGTGTCACCAGGGAAGCCCTGGCCAGTTTTAATGTTGCTGTTTTCTTGGAAACTGCTGAGCCCATGTCTGACGACAATCAGAGTTTCCAGACTTTCTCTTCCTCTTGTATCAATTCTGGTAAATCTGGGTTTTGTTTTTTTAGGAATTGGCCTTTTCATTCAAATGTTTTAATATGTTGGTATAAAGCTGTTCATAAAGTTCTCTTGTTCCTGCTCTCTAAATGTTTTTTATTTATATCATCTATTTGAAACTTTTGGGGTATTTTTTTTCCTTGGTCATTCTTTGCTGCAGGATTTTCATTTTTTCTTGAGTGGCTTTTCAAGAGCCAGGATGGGATTGGTGGTGTTGATCTGTTTTATTGTCATTTCTGACTTTCTGGTGCCACGCCTGGTGCCAACCTGCCTCAGTGCGGTACCTCATCAACCAAAAGGTGAATGAAATCACAGGGAGAATTCACTCAGCAAATGATTGAAATCGATTAAATGATTTAAATTGTGAGATGAAGATGGTCTTCTGTGTTTTAGCTGTTTTAATGTTCCAGCGATTTAAACAGTTACTATGTACGATAAGATTACTATTTTAGAATGACTGGTTAATGAATGAAACTCATGTATGACGGCACCTGTTAGCACTCGAAGGGAAAGTCTGGGCAATTCACCTCCGCTCAGCCTCTCCGTATACTGTACGCAGGTGGATTAACCGTTGCCTCTTTGGGAAGTCATGAAACACACTCACAAAGCGTCCTGGACAGTCCAGTCAGGATGACGCAGGGCCAGCGAAAGGTCCCCTGGCCTGGGGACCTGCGTGTCCCCCCGGTGCTCACCTGCATGGTGAGCTTGGGTTTTCTCCTCGGCCACAGGTGAGAGTTTGGATTTGGAGTCGACGAGCCCATGGTTGTCAACTTGGCTGTACCAGCTGCCACTGCAAAACCGCAGCACACCTCAGTCTCAGAAGCTGCCACGGGGCCTCGCCCTCCTTCGGGCCCAGTGGGAAGTGGCCAGCGCTGCTGGACTGAAGTCCCCCCACTTCCGGAGGCCTGGAGGACGAGGATAATCCCTCCACTACGTGCAGGCCTCGAGATGCCACCGTGCAGGTGATGTCACATCACATTGGGCCCCAAACCACACACCCAGTCCTGTCTCCGCCTCGCAGGGATCAGGTCTTGATGATCTTAGTCTGTTCTGACGGAGCCCGAGGTGTCAGCAGAGCTGGCCGAGGCCCCCCCTGGCCTTGCTGCCCACGCCAAGGCCCCTCCCCATGCCCCCCACACCCCAACGTCAGCCCAGCGTCACCCCCTCCTGTGGGTCAGGTCAGCCCAGCACAGGATCCGAGCCCCCGGCTCTGCACCCCTGGCGCTGGGCAGATGCCGCTGCATTGCTCCGTCATCCGTGTAGCTGTCATGGCCACGTCTCCTTCCCTGGAGCTCTCCCTTCTACCCTCGCAGCCCTCAGCGCCTCCAGGCCCCCCACTGCAGCCCCGCGGGGGGCCTGGGTCTCCCCTGAACTTGGTGCTGTAGGGGCACGGGGAGGGGGGGCGCACTCAGTCCTAAAGGAACAAAGTCATCGATCCTGGTGCGTCTTCTGCTTCCTCAGCGTTTCCTTCCATCGTGGGACCCGCCTCTGTGGAGGGGACGGAGCACGAATGTTCAGCACACTCGGCCTCGGGCCATAACATCAGAGCAGACACTAACCTGATGGAGGCGTCCTGTGAGTCAGGACAGTCAATGCGCCTCTCTCCCCGCGAGCGTGCTCCCTGTCTGCCGTGGCCGGTTCTCAGCCGTCAGAGCTGGGGTGGCTGCCGCGTGCTCACGCCTCACCTGGAGGCGCCGCCCAGGTGAGCAAGCAGGTGGGAGGGGGGCACCTCCAGGTGCGAAGACCTCCGACAGGCTGAGTGGGCCCCAGGAGGGGGAACTGTAACCTCTGACTCCCTCGGCCCGAAGGACAAAGTCCAGCCCCGACCCCCGGCCCACGTGCTGAGGTGACCCTCCCGCTGGCCTCCAGAGAGGACGGACAGGAGTGAGAGGCTGCTTTTGCAGAGCTGGTCTCCGCGTGGCCACTGCGGGGACAAGTGGCCAAAGGGCCAGAGACCGAGAGGCTCTGAGAGGGCACAGGGGAGGTCAGGACCCCCAGACGGGGAAGGAGGCCCCTCCCATTAGAGGCTGAGCCCTGCCCCAGAGGGCAAGGCGTTCGCAGGCCGAAGAGGTGACCAGAGCCCCTCCCGGCCTTCCTGATCCTGGTCCAGTCACCGGGACTTGGATTTCTTGCCCAGGGGCCACCTCCGGGGTCTGCATCCTGCGGGGGAGAACCACCCCAGGCCCGAGGGGCTGCTTGGTGCGGGGGCAGGGGGAGCAGGGACCCAGGCTGGGAAGGGCAGGGGGGGCAGGAGCCCAGGCTGGGAAGGGCAGGGGGGGCAGGGGGAGCAGGCCGGTGCCTCCAGCAACACCTTCCAGAACCCCTCAGAACAGCCAGATTCCCAGGTCCGACCTGGTCCCCGCTCTTTGTGGCTCGTTGGCTTGTTTATGACTCTCAAATATTCAGGCACAGCCGCCCGCCTTGCCGGCCCGTGACGGGGGCGGGGGGGCCGGCGGTGGGTGGGCCGATGCTCCCTGCCGCCGGCCATCAGCGCCGCTCCCATCCCCACATCCGGTGAGGAGCTGAGCTCAGGGGGCCCTTCCTGGGCCCCAGAGACAAGAGTGGAGCCACTATCCCAGCAGAGTCAACACCGGGCAGACACCTGGGAGGCGCTCAAATGCCCGGGTGTGTTGGGGGGCCTGCACACCTGAGCGCCTGCTGTGTGCCCTCGTGAGTCACCTTCAAACAGTCCCTTCAGAACAATCCCAAAGGTAAGCATCAGTATGTTACGGTATTCTTATCTTTATTGCATTGGTGAGAACATTGGAATAGATTGAACGAAGGGGCTGGAAGACCCCTACTCCCTAGAGCCAGGTGACTACTCTGACCCTCAGTTTCCTCACCTCTGAGATAGAAACGACCACAACGACGGTAGTCCTGCGAAGTGCTGAACCCAGCACACTCACAGCCCCCGAAGACAGTGCAAACCAGCAGGCTGCTAGTACTATTACGACCGCCGTACTCCAATTCCGTTTCAAAAAATCTCCGGGACACAACCAAACACACAAAAAATACAAGGGCAAAGGATGCTGACCATAGAGGGAACGCGTCTTTGATCACTCGAAACACACTGGTCTTCAGGGACATGGTTGCGAGAGGCCCGCCTTGAACTCAGGACAACCTGACCGATGGCCAGCCCTGTTAAGCAGGGGAACCAGGGGCTTCCCTGGTGGCGCAGTGGTTGAGAATCTGCCTGCCAGTGCAGGGGACACGGGTTCGAGCCGTGGTCTGGGAAGATCCCACATGCCGCGGAACAGCTGGGCCCGTGTGCCACAACTACCGAGCCTGTGCGTCTGGAGCCTGTGCTCCGCAACAAGAGAGGCCGTGATAGTGAAAGGCCCGTGCACCGCGATGAAGAGTGGCCCCCGCTTGCCACAACTAGAGAAAGCCCTCGCACAGAAACGAAGACCCAACACAGCCATAAATAAATAAAAAAAAAAAAAAAAAAAAAACTAGCTGTAAGAAGGGGACCCAGCTGACCAGGTTTGCTGAACACCGCACACAGCCAAGCTGGCCAGAAACAGCCGGCCCGAGGAGGGAGACGCTGAGTCATCGGCAGCTCCTGATGCCCACACTTCTAGAAACAGATATTCTGGGTTCCTGTGGAAAGCGGTTTCTAAAGAGGAGTTTGACTGGGCCGTCATGTACCAAGGACGGAGAGGAGCAGCCCTCAGAGCCGAGCTCAAGGCGGGCTGGGGAGGGGGCTGAGCCCTCCTTCCATCCTGGGGGCCCGGGGACCGGGGTTCCTCACACAACCACTTCAGGCCTCTGTTTGTGTTTGGGCTCACGACGCGATCGCGAAAGGACCCCAAGGGAGATGGGGATCTTTTGGGGGTGCATTTCTAAGGGTTCTGCGTAGCTCTGACCAGGGTGCCCTCTCCACCGGGGTCTCTGTGGGGATCTCCGCAGCCCCCTCTGCAGATCCCGGCGTGTTCTCCAAGATGAAGCAGGCCGAGGTCACCAGGGGACAGACACACAGTCAGGAGGCCTCAGAGCAGAGGATCCCCGCCCCCACTGTGGGCGGCAGACCCAGCCTGTAGGGGGCCTGAGGGACAGGAGATGGGTCAGCGCCTCTCTGTGGGCCTCTTTCTTCATTTGCATAAAAGGAAGCAGCAAGAGGAACTTGGGAGGATTCTAGAAGACTCACCACAGGACCCTCTGCGATCGAGGTCTGGACAGGGGCAGTGGAACCTGAAACCTCGGGACTGAGGTCGGCCCCCCCAGCTTCCATCTGCGTCCTAAGTGCTCAGACCCCTTACAGTTAGCAGGTCACCTCCTGGTGCCTGCTTTCCAGACGCCTGTCCTCGGAACAAAAGAGCTGATTCCGCCCCAGACAACCTAAAAACAGAACAGCCAGGGACAGGGGTGCTGGGCAGGTGCTCTTTCCAGGCCTGAAAGTGGGGAGCAACTGCTTCTGGAGACATTCTTAGGCCCAAACACAACAGCTCTCAACGGACTGTGTGCGGGAAACACCTCCTGCTGACCCCAAGCTGGAGCCGGCGGGCCTGGGGCCTCGAGGGAGGACAGACTCCTGCATCCCGGATCCACCCGGGTGTGTCAGTGGGTTCTAGAAGCCTGTGTTCTCACGGTAGAAACTGCCATCAGCAGCGCATCTTCCCCGTTTCTGACTGTGGCGTTATTGTGCCCGGACCCACGGTGAGGACGCCCTGCCGCGTGGGTTCGGGGTTGTCTAATGGCCAGAAGCTTGGGGCCGCAGGGACTCAGCACCAGGCGGGAACGGGGTCCCCGCACTGGGGCCCCTGCTGTCACTGGAGCCTGTGCTGGGAACCTGGGACAGTCCTGTGTCCCTCTGTTCTCAGCTCCCCCGACTCCCTGGCCTGGCTGCTATGTGAACAGCTGCGCTTGCTTGCTCTGTGCCCATCTGCAGCTCTGCCCCGTGACAGAGGTCTGCCGGGTCAGACCCCACACTTGCCTGCTTACCCCTGCCGTTCCCAGCAGCCTCTCTGTCCAACAGCTTCCTCCCTTTCCACTTCAGCTCTCTCCTGCCAGCCTGCAGGCATTGCCCCCTCAAGGAACCTTCCCCCGCCGCCTGCCCTGCTGGGTGGTCCCGATAGCCTCCCCCTTCTCCTCTTGCCCCGGGGTGTGGGACCCGCCACCAGCCACGCCCCTGAGGAGGGGGCTTACATCCCAGTCTCCTGCATCCCCTGCACCCAGCTCGGAGCCGGGGCTATGCTCAGACTACAGTGAACAAACAGGCGGTTAAAGCAAAATGAAAGCGTCCATTTAAAAAAAAACAGTGGTTACTCTCAGAAACTGAGAAGAGGTGGGACTTTCCTGGCGGTCCAGTGCTTAGGACTCTGTGATTCCACTGCTGGGGGCCTGGATTCCATCCCTGGTCGGGGAACTGAGATCCCACATGCCGTGTGGCACAGCCAAAAAAAAAAGAAATTGAGAAGAGGTGTGGGGTGTCGGGAGTGAGGAGTGGGTAGTTTTTTAAAATAAATGTGTGTTAACTGACTTTAAAAAAACCTTAAAAACCCTCATGCCTTCCACTGACATTATTTGAAATGTGAAATTAAATTCTGCGACCAAAGACAAATCAGAGCTGCAGACACAGACTGCTTATCTCCAAGTCTGCTTATCTCGTGCAGGGGGCCCCACGCCCCAGGAGGATCTCAGCCTAAACTAGTCTGCAGTGATGGGTCCCACTTTATTCCAGCCCCCTCCTCCTCGAGAGCTGTGGTCACTTGGGCTAAAGACAAATTTTTGCCAAAGTATGAGTTTGTGATGGTCAGTGGGTTTCGGAGAGCTCTGCTCTCCTTCACCCCAACTTCTGTGGCCACAGAGACTGATCCCAGCTGGAAACAAGACCCAGACTGGGGAGGGCAGGCGTGTGCAGGTCTGAATCAGGTAGGATGCCGGCAGGGCTCAAACCCATCCTCCAGCAAACACTCACACTGCACTCCTCTGTGGGCCAATCAGGACCAGGGCCGGAATTCGGGGGACAGATCAGCCCAGCCCCCGCCCTCAGGGAGTTTGCACTTTTATGGGGAGACACAGTTACAGACTGTGGTTAGTGCTGTGAACAAAGCAAATAGGGGCCGAGAAAAACAGACGAAGCTTGGGGCACCTCCTTCAACGTGCGAGTGAGGAAACTTGCCCCTCACAGCCTGTCCAATATCCATTCTCTTCTCCTCCCTTTTAACACAACTCCAGTATTGGTGGTGCAGCCATGAGCACAGCTCCAAAAATGTTCCTCATTTCCCCCTGCAATGGGGTTTGCCAATGAGATATAAATGACAGGCTGAGACTTCCAGAAAAGTTCCTAATAGAGGGTGGCCTCCACTAAGAAATGCTCTCTTCCTCGCTCCATTCTTCTTCTTCCTGCCTGAAATATGGTTGTGATGGTTGGAGCTCCAGTGGCCATTTTGTGACATGAAGTGACCTTCTCAAACAGTGTTTGGGAATCCAAAGTTTAAACAGCAGGTAAGTTCTAGAGCCAAGCATTGGACTTTTGATTCTAAAACCTATATTCCTCACCCTCTCCAACCCCTTCCCTCTAACACACACACACACACACACACACAACCCTAAGATGGAAAACAGGGGGAGCCTTTCCAAGGAGACCTTCTTGTGGGATGGAAGCCTCCTATGACTGCAGGGAAAGTTCTTGCCCATGTGAGTTCGGCCTCAGGCAGAGGAAGCAGACAGACCAGATGACAGCAATTCTTGTTCTACTGAGAGCTCTAAAATCAAATTCCCAATTCTCCTCTGTGACTACACCAGATAGAATTACACAGTGCCAGCAACTTATAAATAGAAGAAAATAAATGGGGAGAAACCAGCAGATTAAGCTGTAAGCCACCGGGAGAAATCAGAGGGTGGAATTTGCTTGGTTGCTTTTTCTTGCATCCTGCCAACACCGTGGCTGGAATTCTCTGTGCTCTGCATCTGCTGTGTATGGTCCCCCGTGAGTCTCTGGCTCCATCCCCTTCTCACGTCAGCTGAATCCGAGGTGACAATGCAGAACATCATGCTCTGGAACCTCGTCTGCACTTTCGAGTCTGCTTAGGACGCTGAGTCCATAGAATGAGACGAATCAGGAGACATGTGGTCACCTCGATGGTCTGTATTTAGTGGCGCCATTCCTGCAGATGAGGGTCCCACAGAGAGCAGCCCCAGGCAGACCCCAAGGTAAGCGGGGTGGCGGAACACCAAGTTCATGGCCAAGTCAGCAAAGGGATGCGTTTTCTCCTCCAGCACCATTTCTGACTTGCTCTTAACCAGGAATCAGATGCTCACTCGTCTTTGCAAACGCACTTAAAGTGCACGGGACGTCGACATGAAGCAAACCGAAGGGGAGACAAATTTAAAAAGAAGAGATCCAGTGCTTTGTCTCCGGAGCTGCGGAACTCTTCTGATGTGCAGAAGAGACACAGCTGTGATCTTGTTTTGATTGCATTGCTCCGCCACACAGAAGGCGACATTGAAATACGTCAGGCGACATGGTGAGAGCCAGGAAAAGCTCATCTTCCCTGCGATGCCCCCGCAATCATTGCCCAAAGAGACGTCTGCTGGGGGCAAGTCTCAAGCAGCCCAGCCTGCATCTCAGGCCTGCGAGTTTCTTTTCTTTTTTTTTTTTTTTCATGGAAGAATGAGGACTGTTCTCCTCTTTTTTTTTTGGTCTGCGAGTTTCTGAGCAGGACAGAGAGCCTGCCCCGTGAAAGCCTTGGGCACGGGCTCCAGGAAGGGTCTAGGTGCCCACATGCAGTGGTCCCGGCTGCTTGCTGTTTTTTTATTATTATAAAACTTTTAATTTTAAGATAATAGTAGATTCACACGCAGTTGCAAGAAATAATACAGAGAGATCCTTTATTCCGTTTCCCCCACGGTAACATGTTGCAAACTGTAGAGGAGTGTCACACCAGGACGGTGACACTGACGCAGACACAGAACCTCCCGTCCCCGCAAGGTCCCTCCTGCTGCCCTTCTGTAGCCTCACCTCTTCACTCTCGGCCCCCCGAACCCCACCAACCGCCAACCTGCCCTCTGTTTCCATAATTTTGTCATTTTAAGAATGCTCTCTAAAAGGAATCGTAGGTAAGTAACCTTTTGGAATTGGGTTTTTTTTTGCTCAGCTTAATTTTCTGGCGATTCGTCCAGCTGGCTGTTTGTCAAGGCTGTTCCTTTTTGTCACCAGTGTCTTTTGAATGGCCCATCTGTATTCGGGGAAGCGCCAGGTCATTGGCGCCCTGGTGTAGGAGCTGGAGCTCCCTCTCCACCCCCAGCAGCCCGACCCAGCCCAGATGCACCAGTCGAGGCTTCAGATTGATGGTGGAGGGGGGTGGGGCGGGGGCGGTGTCAGCACTTGACATGCGTGTTTCCAGGTGCAGGTGAGCTCGGGTTGCTTTTAGGGCCACAGCGTCCAGGGTCAGGGTGGGCGGCCGGCATTCAGGAGCTTTCCTGGCACGAGTGCGCAGCACCAGGGCAGGGGCTGGGGCATCCTGGGGCCCGGTCTCAGCGAGGCTTGGGGTGCTGCTTTTGGAAGCTTCCCCTTCTTCTATGGCCGCCCAAGCCCCCCGACGTCCCTTTAAACATCCCCTTCCAGCTGAACTGAACTGGCCCGAGAAGCTTCTGCTGCTGTCAACCAAGGACCCCAATTGGGGTACCCTCTTCTCCTGAGGTGAGACGGGGCACCAGGCCCCGCCAGCCATGAACGCACGGCTGGGGACGGAGCCCCACACGCCCGCACGAGCCCACCCGGGGAAAGGAGTCCAGCCCCGCTGTGCGACGGTCACAGCCCCGGCTCTTGGGTCTCGGTCTCCCCGGCTGGAAGCCAACTGGCATCACACAACGCCTGTCACGGCCAACATCTCTGTTCAGTGGGCGAGAGCCCAGGTCTGGCTGCGAGGCTGCCACTGCAAGCAGTGGAGGAGGAGAGGCTTCCCGAGGAGACCTCCTCTCACAGCAGGTCGGGCCGATGGAGTCTCCTCCTGGCCTCCTGTCTCTGCCCTCGCCCGCCCGCGCACGCTCTCTCACACACGCTCACGTTTGCACGCACCGTTGCACACCCATACTCGCATGCTCACATCCAACACTCGTGTGCCCACACACGCTCATGCTCACACTCACACTCACATTTAAGGTCTGAGCTCACTTTCTGGGTCCTTTATTTGCCTCAGCCTTTAAACTCAAAGATGAGCTTGAAGCAGGAGAAAAAAAGAAAACAAAATCCGTGGTCCGCCTGCTGTTTAACTGCTTAATCATCGTGTCTTTTGCTACCCTGGCGATGCACTCATTTGGCTTTTGTTTCGTTTCGTTTCTACTTCTTAGGAAATGAACCGATGGAGCCGGGCAGGCATCTGAGGGCAGGAGGCCCGGCCCTCACCCTCCTCCAGCCGGGGTCGGGGATGGGGGTGACTTCAGGCCTCGTGCCCCACCTGCCCTGGTGGTCCAGGCCCCACCGCAGGGTCCCCTCCTCTTGTCCTCACATCCCACTAGGCCCAAGGGCATTACCAGGTCACCCCAGGCTGCGAGTATAAAGGACAAAACCCCAGATGCTGGTGGGGGGGGCAGGGGAGGCTGGCCGGGGTCCCCGAGGTATCCTGCACGCAGGGTGGGGCCGGGCAGGAGACCTGTGCCTACTTGGGTGAAGTACTTGAGGGGCTGCCAAAAACTCAGCAGTGAGATAAATAACATTTTATTTCAATATTTTAATACATCAAAATGGATGCCCCCAAATCAACAATAAATGAAACAGCAAATTTTTAAACAAAGGCAGAATCTGGCCCTGGCCTCGCCGGCTCTTTTCCCTCCCCTCCCCCAACCCCGGCCCCACCCGTGGGCAGCTCGGGCCCCAAAGCAGGGAAGGAAGTAGGGGTCAGGGGTCCCTCTGTGGCTCAGAGCTCTCTGGCCTTTGCAGCCTGTCAGGTCCTCATGTCACCCATGTGGCAGGGGGGCTTTGAGAAGTGAGTTGGGGTCTTTCCCTGGAGTCCCACAGCTCTTGCCTCTGGGCGTCCCCAACACATGCACACGTGTGCACACACACATGCACACACTCACATCCACACACGCACACGTGTGTGCACAGCAGCCAGCCTCCAGGCAGCCCCTCCTCGCTGCCCACGGGCCGGAGCAGTGGCTGCAGGGTCCTCATCAGCCAGAGCAGATTTCTGAATCCGGGTCAAAGGCCACCTGGGCAAGAACTGGCAGAGGCCCAGGCGCCCCACGGGGCTGCGTCCATGATGCTCCCTGACCCGGGCCCTGGCCGGGCAGCACCGACCCTCCGGCTGTGGCACCTCCGCGCACGTGCGTGTGCGCTCAGCATCTACTTCCCCGGCTGGACGGCACCTCCACAGGGCACAGCCCTGCCACACCATCTACCCCTTGACTCTGCTGCACAGTCACTCGTTCTGCTAGAATGCATGAACAAACGACGTGGGCGGGGAAGCACTGCGCTCAGCTCTCAGCAGGGGCTGTCCCTCTGCTGTGCAGCCCGTCCTGTGCAGCCCCCGTGTTGCAGGGTGGACCGCGGTCTGGTGCAGGCTCGACAGGCCACGTGTCAGCCACACAGCTCTTCAGGCCGTGGGGAGGGCAGGTGGGCTCGGGGGCAGAGGGGCGGCCCCCACTGGCCCCAGGGAGGGCACGGTACAGAAAGTACCATCTACACTGGCCGCGCTAGGAGCCTGAGTCCTGCGGCCAGTAGAGACGACGTTCTGTCCTTTCTTCCCTCCCAGCAGTGACCCTTCTGCCTGACCCAACCCGCCGTGCACGTTCATTGCTATTCCGAACACCTTCACCCCCTCCTTGCTGTTTCCAGCTCTGTCAGTCCCACTATTTATAGCTATTTCACAGACACAAACGAATACTGGGACATGGCCTTTAAATTTCGTTGAAGACAGTGGGCTGAAACGTTTGCCAAAGGACTTTGCGTCTCTGGCGGGAGAGCAGTAAAACTGACTCTCTTCTCTTCAGCGATGAGTGTCCTTTCGCGTTGCAAGAGGCTTCTCCAGAAACACACCTTCCTTTAAATAAACTGCCCGATCACCCCGCTCTCCTAACCTGCCATCCCCGGGAGAAAGGCCGTCTTCCACACTGGGGTTTAGGGAGGTCCCAGACGTTCCCACGTGGCCCCGGTTCCCAGTTCCACGGCCCCTCCCGCGTCCTCCCCAAGCTTGGAGGTCGGCCTCCATTCAGCACAAGCAGAGTGAAAAAAATGATAAAAAATCAAATCGCTGACACGTGCCCACAGCTGCTCTGGGCCCCGTGTGCTTCTAAGTACTTTACACGTAGTAGTTCACTGAATCCTCAGGCGACCTCGGAGGCCGGCGCCGTCGCCAATCCCAGGCGGGAGACGGGGAGACAGGCCTGGCTGTCGCTGCGCCGGCGTCGCGAGGCTGCTCTGGGCCCCGACGGCCCTGCGGGGGCTCCTGGGCCCGAGCCCTGCCCGCGCCGAGCTGCTGGCAGGGAGCACTGGGGCCTGGGGTTACTGGACGGGCGCGTGCGTAAAGCGTGGGGAGGGACGGCGCAGCCGCGCTGGGAGGCAGACCCCCGCCTCCGGGGGCCGCTGGCCGGGGCAGGTCACGAGCCTAGAGCCGAGTCACGCTGAATGCCCACAGGGTTTAGGGCCGACGGCTGCCTCTCTGGCCCATGAGGCAGAAGGAGGTGTAGCTGGGAGAAGCCCCAGTCCGGCCCGCGGAGGAGAGGGCGCCGGTGCTGGGACCCAGGCCGGGCTGAGCAGTTACCCGGCGCGGCGTTTGGACTTGGGGAGATGAGCTATGAGAGTCCTCGGGCTTCGCTCCACCTCCAGACAGGCCTCGGCCACTCAGACCCAAACCCGCCAAGCCCATCGCAGGGGTCAGAGCCCGGGAGGGACGTGAGCCTGTTCAGGACGTGGCCCACGGACTCCATTCCAGCCCCGGGGGAGCCGCTGCGTGGGACCCCGGGCCTGGCGGTGACTCACCCGGCGCCCCCTCCCCCGCCCCCGCGGGGTGTGCGTCCCCACCTCTCCTGCCGTTTCTAACACAGCAGAGGAGACACGGGCCCGGGGGCCCCAGGCCCCGAGAGCTGGGGGGCAGCAAGACGAGACCTCTCCCAGCCAGCCCCGCGCGGGGCCAGGACGAGGTCAGGTAACCCAGCCTGGGAAAGCCTGTGGGGAGACGGCTGGAAGGGAGTCAGACGCCCCCGGCGCCGGGGCAGGGCCTGGAGAAGGGGGGCTCTGCGCCACCCCACCGCACCCACCCAAGAGGAATCGCCGCCCCCGGAGGAAGCAGGCAGAGCTGGGGGCCGCCCACCTGGCCTCTCGGCCGGGGCCTTCACGCCGGGTCCAAGGGGAGCCCCCCACCGGCGGGTCTCACCCTCCCGCCGGGTCCCAGCGGCTGCCGGACGCTGCCCCCGGCATGTGAGATCCGGGCGGCATCAGGCTGCGGTCGGGCTGCTGAGAAGCCAGGCAGACGGCGGGAGGAAGCGTCGGGCTGCCAGCAGCTCTCCCGCCCGTGCAGACAGCAGAGGCGCCAAGCAGACCTCCTGAGGCTGCGTGCCAGGCCAGCCAGGGCCCAGCGCCCGAGGAGCTGGGGAGACGGGCACCCTCGCCGGAACCGGGTGTCGGCGGGCGGCTTCCCTGCAGGCCCGGCCCGCTCCAGGAAGGGACTGGCAGACACCCAGGCCAGCAGATGGCAAGTGTCAAAATCCCGAGAGAGGGCGAGTCAGATGAGGGCGGCAGAGCCTCAGGCACGGGCGGGGGAGCAGGGGCCGCGCGCCCACCTCCTGCCGCCAGGACAGATGGGCCAGCTTTCCTATAAACACACACACACACACACACGTTCACACTCACATGCATACACTCATAGCACATACACACCACAGACACATGCACACACAACACAGATACACACTCGCAAGTACACGCGTTTCCCTGAACCTGAACTGTATTATGGTCCTGTGGACCCGTGCGAAGTACGAACACAAGAATGCATGGTGACACGAGTAACAGTCCCACCCCAGCAGGGTCACACTGTGAGGACCCCAGGATAACAGCCAGGGTGTTTACCAGGCCATCAGGGCCCAGGTTCAGGCCGACGCCACACACACACGTGCGTGCATGCACACACACACACACACACGGTGCTGGTCCAGTGAGGATGTGTCCCAGGATGTCCCGGCACTGTGGTCGGGGGTATGGGCAGCCCAGGCCGGCCAGGGGGCTCCCCGGGGGCGGGGCTCCACGTGGCCATGAGCCACGGAGGAAGGGATGTCCCCGACACGCGTGGGAAGCCTCACAGACAGCGCAGGGGCGAACAGCGGAGGAGGGATGAAGCCCCAGCACAGCGATGTGTCCATGGACCCAACAGACGGCCCTGCGCCCAAGGACCAGCTAGCAAAGTCTGACTGTGGGAGTCAGAGCCCAGACTCCCCAAGAGACAAGTCGTAGGGAAAAGAAAGGGATGGAAGGGAGGGCTCTGGGTGAAGAGGGACTTAAACATTTCAATCTAAAAACAAACGGAGAAGTTTGGCAGTCCTGAAATAGTTAAACAGAATTGAAAATAGGTGTTCAAACAAAAACGTGTCCCCCCAGGAGAGGGGCCAAGATGGCAGAGCAGGAGGACCCTGAGCTCCCCTCTTCCCACGGGCGCTCCCAAATCACAGCTGTTCACAGAGCAACTGTCGGTGAGAAGGACCAGGAGACTAGCAGAAAGGTTCTCCTACAACTAAAGACATAAGAAGGAACTACAACGAGACGGGAGGTGGGCAGAGCTGTGGTTTAGTCAAGTCCCACATCCCCCGGCGGGCGACCCGCAAACGGGAGGATCATCACAGAGGCAGAGGTTCTCCCCAGAGAGCAAGGGGTCTGCGCCCCGTATCGGGCTCCCCAGCCCGGGGGTCCTGAGCTGGGAAGACAAGCCCCCGGAACATTGGGCTTTGAAGGCCAGCAGTGCTTAATTTGGGGGGACCCAGAGGGCTGGGGGAAATAGAGACCCCCGCTCTTAAAGGGCCCACACAACCTCACACACTCGGGAATGCAGGGCAGAAGCAGGAATTTGAAAAAAGCCTGGGTCAGACCGCCTGCTGGCCTTGGGGAAGCAGGAGGTAACTGGACCTCACCCTGGGGATACAGACACTGGTGGAGGGCAAGTAGGGGAGGTGGTTCTACCACGTGGGCACTGGTGCTTGACAATCACCACTGGGGAATCCTCCCTCTAGTTATCCGTGCTGGGACCCGGCCCCGCCCAGCAGCCCGTGGACACCGGTATTGGGACACCTCAGGCCAAGCAGCTGGCAAACAGTTAGCCTGAGGGGGACACAGCCCCACCCACCAGTAGGCCTGCTGTCTTGAGACCTTCTGAGCCCACAGCTGCCCCAAGACCCAGTCCTGTCCACCAGAGAGCCAAGGACCTAGACCCACTCACCAGCGGGACAAGACATCAACTCCTGGACACCCAGGGCCCTGTCTCCAGAGACCCCAGGATCCAGCTCCACCCACCAGTGGGCTGGCACTAACCCCAGGATCCAGCCCATCCACCAGCAGGCCAGCACCGGCCCCGGGACCTCCTGGGCGCCAACCCCATCCACCAGCTTTGGGATCCCCCCAGGGCTCTACAGCCAGAGACCCCAGGACCCAGCCCTGCCCATCAGTGAGCCAGCACTAGCCCCAAGACCACCTGGGGCTCTGCAGCCAGACACCTCATGACCTGGCCCCACCAACCAGTGGCCAGCAGCCTTGCCACACAAGGCAGGGCCTGGCAACCAACCAGACGGGGGCAGCCAAACCTACCAGATGCCCACAGTCAGCCCTCCACAGCACAAGGACCCACGCAGCCCAGATAGGGAGCGCCCCTTAGAGCACACGGTTCTCGCAACCAGAGGAGGATGCGTTCCTGGGGCGCACGGGACGTCTCCTACAAAAGGCCACTTCTCCAAGGCCAGGAAAAATAACCAACCTATCACATACGTAGGAATAAAAACAGCATATTAGGCAAAATGAGGCGACAGAGTAATACGTCCTAAATGAAGGTACAAGATAAAACCCCAGAAGAAGAACTAAGTGAAGGCAACCTACCCAAGAAAGTTCAGAGTAATGATTGTAAAAATGATCAAAGAATTTGGGAGGAGAATGGATGCACAGAGCGAGAAGTTAGCAGTTTTTAAAAAAGAGTTAGAAAATATAAAGAACAACAAAAAAGAGCTGAAGAATACAATAACTGAAATGAAAAATACACTAGAAGGAATCAACAGTAAACTAAATGGGGCAGAAGAAGGGATCAGTGAGCTGGAAGATAGAGTGGTGGAAATCACTGCTGCTAAAAAAAAAAAAAGAAAGAAAAAGAAAAAGAATCAAAAGAAATGAGGACAGTGTAAGAGACCTCTGTGATAACAAAAGCCATACTAACATTTACACTATAGGGGTCCCAGAAGGAGCAGAGAGAGAGGAAGGGGCAGAGAACATATTTTAAGACATAATAGCTGAAAACTTCCCTAACCTGGAAAAGGAAACAGACATCCAAGTCCAGGAAGCACAGAGAGTCCCAAATAGGATCGACCCAAAGAGGACCAGGCCAAGACACACTGTACTTAAAATGTCAAAAATTAAAGATAAAGAGAGACTATTAAAAGCATCAGGGAGGGGACTTCCCTGGTGGCACAGTGGTTAAGAATCCGCCTGCCAACGCAGGGGACACGGGTTCGAGCCCTGGTCCGGGAAGATCCCACATGCTGCGGAGCAACTAAGCCCGTGCACCACAACTACTGAAGCCCACGCACCTAGAGCCCATGCTCCGCAACAAGAGAAGCCACTGCAATGAGAAGCCCATGCACCACAACGAAGAGTAGCCCCCACTCACTGCAACTAGAGAAAGCCCACGCGCAGCAACGAATACCCAACACTGCCAAAAATAAATAAATAATAAAATAAATAAATTTTTAAAAAAAAAGCATCAGGGAAAAGCAACAAATAACATACAAGGGAACTCCCACAAGGCTATCAGCTGACTTTTCACCTGAAGGGAGTGGCGTGATATTAAAGTGATGAAAGAGAAAAACCTACAACTAACTCTACTCAACAAGGCTCTCGTTCAGATTTGATGGACAGATCAAAAGTTTTACAGACCAGCAGAAGCTGAAAGAGTTTAGCAGCACCAAATCAGCTTTACAAGAAATGTTAAAGGGACTTTTCTAAGGAAAAAAGAACAGACCACAACTAGAGACATGAAAATTACAAAAGGAAAAATCTCATTGGTAAAGGTAAACGTACAATAAAGGCAGCGAATCATCCACACACAGAGCTAATGGGAAGGTTAAAAGACAAAAGCGGTAAAATCATCTATAACCACAATAAGCAGTTAAGGGATACACAGGACAATTAAACGTAAAGTATGTCAAAAACAGTAATTGTGAGGGAAAGAGTACAAATGCAGGATTTTTTAAATGTACTTGAACTTAGGAGATCAGTCACTTTAACTAATCATATATACACACATTTATGTATGTATATGTGTGCATATATGATTACACATACACACATCATGGTAACCACAAACAAAAATCTGTAATAAATACACACATTCAAAAGAGAAAGGAATCCAAACATAACACTAAAGATAGTCATCAAATCATAAGGGAAGAGAGCAAAAGAAGAAAGGCATAATAAAGAACCACAAAACAACCCCAAATAGTTAACAAAATGGCAATAAGTACATACCTATCAATAATTAATTTAAATGTAAATGGACTAAATGCCCCAATCAAGAGTGGCTAAATGGATCCAAAAACAAGACCCGTAATGCTGCCCATATATAAACAGCAGAATATTACTCAGCCATAAAAAAGAATGAAATCTTGCCATTTGTGATAACATGGATGAACCAAGAGGGTATTATGCTGAGTGAAGTAAGTCAGACAGAGAAAGACAAATACTGTATGATTTCACTTATATGTGGAATCTAAAAAACAAAACAAATGAATAAATGTAACAAACTTATGAGATACAGAGTTGTAGATACAGAGAACAAACAGGTTGCCAAGGGAGGGGGGCTGGTGGAGAGGAGGAGAGAAATAGTGAGGGAGATTAAGAGGTACAAACTTCCAGCTGCACAATAAATGAGTCACAGGCATGAAATGCGCAGTGTGGGGAATACAGTCAATTACTATGTACTACCTTTGTGTGGTGACAGATCGGAACTAGACTTAGCGTGGTGATCATTTTGGAATGTATAGAAATATCGAATCGCTACGTTGTGTAACAGGAACTAACATAGTGTTAATAGGTCAATTATACTTCAGAAACAAACTCATAGAAAAAGAGATCAGATTTGTGGTTACCAGGGGCGGGAAGGGGCAGGGGAATTGGATGAAAGTGGTCAAAAGGTACAAACTCCCATTATAAGTACCGGGGATATAATGTACAACATGATAAATATAACTTACACTGCTGTACGCTATACATGAAAGTTGTTCAGCGGATAAATCCTCAGAGCTCGCATCACAACGAAAAATAATTTTTTTCTACTTCTTTAATGCTGTATCTATATGAGACGAAGGATGTTGATGAAACTCGTGGTCGTCATTTCATGACGGGTGTACGTCAAATCATTACGCTGTCCACCTTAAGCTTGTACAGTGTCGCATGTCAACTACATCTCAATAAAACTGGAAGAGAAAAACACACTCCAGTGTTCACAGCAGCACGATGCACAACAGCAAAATGTGGGAACAACCCAAGTGTCCATCGGCAGATGATGGATAAACACAACGTGGTCGCCCCTCCGCTCAGTGGAACAGTGTTCAACTACAGAAAGGAAGGAAGTACTGACACACGGGACAACAGGGACGAGCCTTGAAAACACTCTGGTCAGTGAAAGAAGCCAGACACAAAAGGCCACGTACTGTACACTCCCATTTAGAGGAAATTCGCAGAATAACAAATCCACAGAGGCAGAAGTCACTTAGTGGGTGTCAGGGGCTGATGCTGGGGGTGGGGAGTGACAGGTAATGGTGCAGGGCTCCTGTTGGGGTGGTGAGAATGTTCTGGAACTACATAGAGATGATGGCTGCACCGCACTGGGAGTGGACTAAATGCCACTAATGGTAAAGTTCATGTTATGTGTATTTTAGCACAATAAAAACCATGTAGAAAAACAAGAAACAGACCAGAGTAAACCATAGGCTCTAGGGAAGCACACTTGGGTGGTGACCCTATTTAAACACACAGGCGGTGATAACGCTGATGAAATAAAATTTATATGTGAAGGCAGGACAAGAAAAATTAAACGTAAGATCCTCTCTGTGTGTTTGTTTGGGCCTCCGCATTACACATGAGGCCGACCTCCTCAAAGGTGGGAAGCCCTGCTCACCGCAAAGATCAATTTATTTTCTCCCTTCCGACGCTGGCACTGTGACTTCTTAGAAGGATGGCGTCTTTCCCAACTCTAGGAAGTCATGGTGACCTGCTGCTCGCTGGGTACGTGCTACCGGGACTGTGTATTCCTGGTGAACTTTATGCAAGACCCCAGCATGTCCTTCTGACATACGATCCTTTGTCTCGGAAATGTGTATGACTGTGCCTTGGACTTCGAGCAGGAGAACAGCGCTCAGAGCTTCTGAGAATCTGCTTCCCGGGTTAGAATCCTCAGTTTGGAATAAAATTCCCTTTCTGATTCGTAACTTGATTGTTAACTGAATTCTCGTGGACCACAAGAAGCCAGGATGGCGGTTACCTGTGTGACTGGGAGGGGCACGTGGAGGGGCCTCTGGGGGGTGCTTGGTGCTCCTGCCTGACCTGGGTGGGCTTCCCTCTTCTTCACCTGCTTTTGCGTGGTCTCTGCGTCCTCTGGTTTCTAGGACAAAAGACTTTCGGACGTGCCCTGATGGCCCTGAACATTGCACAGGGCGGCTGCTTAACCCCTCACCTGCCGCCCCTCACCTGCTCCCTCCCCCGGCTCCCCCCCAGGACTTGCCCATCCATGGGTGCCGCGAAGTGGCTGTGTGACCCCCCAGGGCCATGGCCAGCTGGCGCCTCTGAGCCCCCTGGCGCTACTAGAAACGGGAGGAGGAGGCCCAGCCCCTGCTCCCAGCCTCCCATGTCCGTGGGTTCCTGTGGGCAGAACCAGCAGGAAGCTGGCTGGTGAGGAAGGCTGGGAGTCCTTCAGAGACCCCTGCCCTCCTGTGGGTATGGAGCTGAGGACACAGGGCGGGGGCCGGGAGTGGGGGACAGCCGGGCAGGGGAGGGTGGGGAACACAGGGCTATGCCCAGAGCCTGGCCAGCTCCTCAGCACCCCGGCCCCCTGGCTCCCATGTGGGTGTCGCGGTGGCAGGGCGTCCAGTGAAAGGGTCAGGGTGAGTGGCGGCCGTCGAGGCCGTGACTGTGATGCTGATACTGAGCATTGGGGTGACCGTGGTGAGGCAAGAAGGGACGAGGGGGAGCAGGGGGCTAAAATGGTTAACCATGAGAACGCACACATTTACCTCCAGGGCAGGTTTGGAAGGAGGAGGCTGCCTGCCAGGGTAGGTCCCTGTCCCCAGGGGACGCCTCAGCCTGTACCCCCAGGAGGGCCCCACGTGTGTGGACGGTAGGTTCGTGAGTAAGCGAGGGGCCGGACCCACACAGCACACAAATGCTGCATCTAGATTTAGACTCTGTGTATAAACCAGAACAGGATAATTTAAAGCAAAATGATTTCAATTTACAACATAACGTGACCAACTGATCTACTTTGTTCTCATATAAATGCCTGGCTTATTAAACACATCCCATTTCTAAAGCCCTAAAGGTGGCAATAAAACAGAAATCATGGAAATGATGTTTTCCAAAGATTTCTTTTACTTTTCTTTTACTTCTCATAGAGAAGTAGGTGACATCTCAAACAGATGAAAGAAGAAAGAATCATAGGATAAACCCCTGACAACCTCAGTGGTTCCCACCCTTGAACCCTTGAGTGTGTCCTTCCCACAAGGATGCTCTCCCACCTCCGCTGCACGGCCTGGAGGTCAGGGGACGTGGCGCACGTGTTGTCCAGCCCTCATTCCCACTCTAGTTCCCCGGGTCCTGTGACATCCTTGGGAGCAAACTGCCCAGCTCAGAACTGGGTCACTGGACACGCCTTATGAACTTCCTCCTCACACCCCAAATCACATCTCCTAAACCAACGCAGCCAAAAATGAATAAATAAAATTAATTAATTAATTAAAAATCTTAAAAAAAAAAAAAAAGAATCTACGAGTGTCCATCTGGTCGCTGCTATGAAGGGAAAAACAACAATCCCCAGAAGAATGTTGAGAAATACCTGAAGATTATTTTCAACATCCTTGCCAAGGCAGGAGGGACCCTCTGTCTCTTATTCAGTCTCCTCAAATAACACTCGGTTACTGCACACCTCTGGGCTCATTAGGTGCTGGCGGCTGCCACGGGCTGACCTGTGACCCCCAAAATCCGTATGTTGAAGTCCTGGATCTCGGACATCCAGCCTCCAGACCCTGAGAAGATAAATTTCTGTTGTCTGAGCCCCCAGTCTGCGGTAACTGTTAAGGTGGTCCCGTGACTGGGCCACCTGTTACCACCCATCTGGCCTCTCCAGCCCACTGGCCTCCTCGCCGTTCCACAAGCCAGCATGCTTACCACTCAGGGCGTCTGCACGGGGTCCCCTCTGCCCCTAATATCCCTCAACTCACGGCTTTGCCCAAAGGTGACCTCACTGGACCACCCCTCGCCCTCCACACCCGACCCTTCACCTTGCTCTACTTTCTCCAAGCCCGTGGTCTCTGCCTCTAGAACGCGGGTTCCGTGAGGACAGAGCCTAGCACGTGGTAGGCCCTCAGGTGAGGCTCAGAGAGGAGCCCAAAGCCGCGGCGCCCACAGCAGGGAAGCCAGGAGCTCCCGTCAGCGGCGGGGGCCCGGCTCCATGGCTGCGGCCTGCACGCTTGCTCAGGGTCCTGCAGTCAGAGACCCTGCGCTCGGGTTCACGTCCTGCTCGGAATTCCACATGATTTTAAAGAGGGGCCCCGCCCCACAGGCTCATTATTTTAGACGGGGTCCTGCAAACTGTGGGCCTCAGGGCCCTCACCCAGTTCTAGACACGTGGACGCAGACTCCCGGACACCGGACACCTTGAACACTCTCGTCAAGGTTTTACCCTAACCCCACAGCCAACGACTCATTTGGGGGCTTCCCCCAACAGGCCAGCCTGGCCTTAAGACGCCCGACTCTATGGCGGCCCTGCTCCGGGGCTCCCGTGGGACCAGGTGGACGGTCCCCAGCCGAGCCCACAAGCCAGGCGCTCCTTCCCAGCCCGTCCTGCCTGCCCCCTCCTCCCGAGAGCTGCGCCGTCAGTCACGTGGATGAGAACCCCCGTCTCAGGCTCTGCTTCCGAGAGCCAGCTGTCAATGACCCCCTGGGCCCCCTGCGGGCAAACCTGGGCTCCGCATCCACCCTGGGCTGCGTGTGCTTTAGCCCAAGTTCACGCAGAAAATGCGGCCCTTCGACAGCACCTACAGACCTGGACGCAGCTGCCCCTGCACTCACAGGGGCCCCGTCCTGGCCTGAGCCCGGCTTCCGGGCGACAGCCTTTCCGCCTGTGTCAGCTCATTTCCTCCCTCCCAGGACCTTCTGGAACGTGCTCGGACTCCTACAGGGTCGTTACTCCGAGGGGACTTTTGCTCTCATCTAGAGAGAAATGCGTGCCTTTCACCGGAACTTTCTAAAAAGAAATTCTTTCAAAGGAAAAACAACAAAATAATAAAATCTCACCAGGCCTCTCAGCTGTTTCCAGCCAGGAAAGTAAAATGCTCATCGTCACGTCACTTTCAAGCAGGCACAAGCAGAGCTGTGAAGGATCAGGCCCCGGCCGCAGTTCCCACGCTGCCCACGTGGGGAAGAGGGGAGGCCGGGCGGACCAGAAAACCCACGTGAGTCCTGCACTGAGGGGCTTTGGGAGACAGAGGGACACCAGGCCACCATGTGTCATCAATGATACTCAGCTTCAGAGCCAACCGCCCCTGCCTTGCCGGCACTTCTCTACTTTGTCCGGAGTTTTTGCCCTAAGAAAAGGTGAAAACAGGAAACCCTGGGGGACGGGGGAGTAGGTGTTCTGCGCTCCACCTGCCCGACGCCTCCATCACTATGTTGTGGTCGCAGAGGTTCCGTGGCCTGTGGGTGTCAGGCTGTGGCACCCTCCTCTGACCAGCGGTGGGTCAGGGCAGCGTGAGCCTCAGGACTCAGGCTGCGAACACGAGACCCTCCCCAGTGGGGCGACTGAGGGCGCGGAAGCCCCAGGAGCGGCCGCTCGGTCAGGGGGCACCAGCCATGCAGGGAGGAAAAGGGACTTGACGGTTGGTGACCTCACCTGAGGCCAGCCCACTCCCAGAATTCTCCAGGGCAAGGCCCGTGACTCCCCTCCCCTGCATAAGCCAGTGTGAGTCTGGGTTCTGGGAGCTGAAGCATTCCGAATCCAAATGCCCCTAGTTTTGAAATTCAACCACATCTTCAATTCACATCAAGGCAGAATTTACTTAGTTATTAAAAGGAGAGGGACTTCCCTGGCAGTCCAGCGGTTAGGACGCCACGCTTCCACTGCAGGGCACACGGGTTCGATCCCTGGCAGGGGACTAAGATCCCACATGCCACGAGGCGTGGCCAAAATTTTTTTTTAATTTAAAAATTAAAAAATAAAAGGACAGAGACAGACTGCAATGCCAAAAGCCCAAGGCACAAACCCCTGGCCTGAGAGCAGCTGAGGCCGCTCCTCCAGGGGTACGGGGTGGGGCTGGAGCCAGAGGCCCAGGCTTGGACAGGGATCCCGATGGCCCTGCTCGGTGCCAAGTGAAGGGGGCTGTGAGCAAGTCAGAGCCGGTCGGACTGACCTGGAAGGCCCGTTTCCTTGGAAACCACGTTGCTGAGAGCCGTGTAGCAAGCCGCGTGCCCAGGCGCAGAGCCGCACTCACAGTGGGGTTTGCAGCAAAGTTAAGGGTTTACTGCAGGCCCGGGGCGAGGGACGGGGAGACAAGCCTCAGAGCCACTCCCACCTGGTCTTTGGGTTGGGGGATGTGTTTAAGGGGAAGAACAAAGAAGCTGGGGTGAACCTTTGTCTTGTGACATTTCTGAATCATGGTTTCGGGAGTCAGGGTGTCCCAGGTGGTCCCCGGCTCAGGGGTCTGTGAGCTCACCTTGCCCTGGAGAAACAACCCGAGTTTGTACGTTAATGATGAATCTATAATAGCAATTTTAGTACGTTAACGATGCTATGGTCAACAGCAACCTAAAGCATCTGACTCTGGTGACCAGTGCTGTTAGCCCAGGCTTGAGGTCAGAGGGGACAGAAAGGGGATGAAGTTTTGAATCGTAAACTCGGCAAAGGAACTCAGCTTTAGGGGTCTCGGCTCCAGAAGACGGGGTCTGGCCAGCAGGGTGGGGAGCCTGCTCCGGGGGGCGGCCCCTGGACGGGGAGCTGCGCGGTGTGCAGACCTCAGGCCGCCTCGGGGACGGTGAGGGGTTTCTCCATGTGCAGGTGACATGGAGCCCTTAGGTGAGAGCAGGACCTTCTGTCCCCACAGTGGGAGGTCCCCACCCCCTCCCCGGAGGGACACCTCCAGGGCAAGGCCCAGGCCGCTCAAGTGCCACGAAGCAAATGGGGTGCCGGGGATGCCCAAGGGACACCCCGCACACCCCGCCAGGGCCGTGGGGCCATCATCCTCTCCCATCGGTCAGGAGAGGACCGAGGGGCGCTGGGGGCTCAGAGAGCAGCGCCGGCCCCGCCGCCGGCCGCCGCGGAGCTCAGGCTCAGAACCGCATCAGGGATGCCCTCCAGCCTGGAGCAGGTGGGGAAGGAGCCGGTCCAGGCGGCCCCACACTACAGGGGAGGCCAGGGCCGGCCGCCGGCCCTCAGGGTGACGTGGGCCCAGGCCCAGCAGACGGCGCCGCAGCCACCGCTGGTCCTGCAGGCATCACCAGCTCCTGCCACACCCCAGGTGCTCTGGGGGCAGCAGGCAGGGTAGAGCCCAGGGCAGGGGCAGCGCAGCGTGAGGACCAACAGGGAAGCGCTGGCTGTGACGCAGGGGCAGCCGGGCCAAGGGTCACGGGGGGGCAGGTGGTGACAGGAAGACCTGGAACATCTCCCCCTGCCCCCTCATCACCCTCGACCCCCGCCAGGGAATTAGCAGCACTGCAGGACGAGGCAGGCCAGTCTGGGCGTCAGGGGCTCTGGGCCCCTTTCTGGCTCAGTCGACGCTAAGCTGCTCCCCAACAGTGCGGTGTTTTCTATCCTTTCACTCTCTGGCAGACCTCCCAGGGCAAGGAACTTTCCAGGGGCAGGAGAGGGAAAGGGCCCCTCAGTCTTCTGCTCCTGGGTCAAGCTCTGAGGGTTAAGACTCAGGAGAGAAAGAGGGACGGGACATGGGGACTGTGCGGGTGGATTCTCAGCCGGCCCCTGGGTGCCCACCCCTAGGTGTGCACACCCTACGTGTCCCCTCCCCCAGCGTGGGAGGGCCCGACCTCATCAGGTGAGTTGGAGCTGGGGACAAAGTCAGAGGTTCGAAGCGTGAGCATTTCTCCTGCCGGCCTTGGGCACGTGGCCAGGAGCTGTGGGCAGTGCCAAGGAGCTCAGAGCCACGCTGGCTGACAGCCAGCAAGAAAACGGGGACCTTGGCCTCATTCTGCCAACAAGCAGTGAGCCGGGAAGGGGACCTGAGCCTCGAGTGTGGTGGCAGCCCCGCGACACCTGATCTCAGCCTGTGAGACCCCGAGCAGGGGCCCCACTACCCACGCCCTGACTCCTAACCTACAGAGCTGCCATTTCCACCAAGCTTGCAGTAGTTCCTGACGCAGCAGCTATCTCGTACAGGATAGTCCTGCAGCTATCTCCTGCGAGACTGAATAAACATTTAGGCAGGAAAGGGGGGAGGGGAGGGGGGAGGAAAAAAGGGAGAGGGGGTGACTACGAAGAGGGGCAGGGAGCTGGGCTGCCAGGGGCACGGGACACCCGAAGGTCTCAGGTCCAGCCAGGGAGTACAGCCCCCAAAACACCGAACGTCAAAACTGGAAATCATGCAGCTCGGACCCCCAGGCGAGATGGAGGAGGGGAAAGGGCGATAGGGGGCGCCGGGAAGTGTGCAGGCACCCACGTGTGGCCGGACCCCAGGGGCTGGGGGCGGGCGCTGCCCTGGAACCACCAGGAGGGGCCGGGCGCAGACTGCCCGCCTCCCGTCCTCTACGGGCACTGGGGCAGCTGTCGCAAGACGCTGTGCAAACCCTAACTCAGGTGAACGCCTCCCAGGAGAGGAGGACAGAGGTGAGGCTGGTTTCCAGCGTCCCTCCCCCGGCACCCGTCCCTCCCCCGGCTCCGTCGTGCTGGCGCCAGGGGCAGGCCACTGCCCACTTGTCAGGGATGCCCTGTGATGTCGCCTGATACCACTGGCCACACCCCATGTACAGATGAGGAAACAGGCCCAGAGCAGGCGGGGACTCTCCTGGGGAGGGACCAGGACCCGGTCTCAGCTGCCAGGGGGCCCCCAAATCCACCCCACCGCACTACCCGAGGGGGGTCCCAAACCGCCCTGGCAGGTCCCTCCCCTGTGTGAACTGTCTGCAGCACACAGGCCCCTCCTCACGCCCACCTCTCCCGGAACAAGACCTTCCCATGCAGCCCTTAGACTCAGCCTGGGCCAGAGCTACCCTGCCAGCGCTAAGGAATCAAAGTAGCCAGCCTGGCTCCAACTGGTCCCGGCAACGACGGAGCTTTGGGCCACAGGAGTGTCTGATGAGCAAACAGGCTGATGTAAGCGCTTTAAGAACTTCGGGCTGTTGTTCTGGACCTTTGTCAGCAAGCCAGGGCGAAGAGCCGAGAAGCCCACGGCACGGCTGCCATCTCGTCATCAGGTCGAAGCTCCGGGTCGGTCCACGTGTACCGGCACACGGCGGGGGCGGGGGGGGGGCAGGGGGGGCTCCCGAGACACTGCTAGTGAACTAGCTCGAGCGACCATCCAGTCTCCCGGGAAGAGAACCTTTAGCAGAGCCAATCAGAACCGCAAAGCTATAAAAACACACTTGCTACTGGAAGCTCCGAGGTCCCTCAGACACAGTGATATCTGTCCTAGACCCCAACTGCTCCAGGAAACTGTAACTGAACGTCTTAGCCTGGTGATCGATAATCCCACGGTGGGGGCCCCTGGGGGTCCAAAAGCCTCCCGCAGGCTTTCTCCCCAGTGTACAGGAGGCCCTGAGCACAGGGTTTCTTTGGGGGTAAATGAAAATGTCCTAAGATGGACTGAGGTGACAGACACACAACCCTATGAATATACGAAGAACCACTGGATCGTATGGTCTGTAAAGTAAATCTCGGTAAGAAAGACAAGGGGCCCAGAAGACCCTCAGCCACACCAGCTCCTCCAGGGCCGGGCAGGGCCAGGCCCTCAAAGGAGCCAGCGCTCTCTGGAGACACGGCTGGTCCAGGACCGGGGCTTCCTGCCGTAACGAGGGCAAGGGAGCGAGCGCCTGGGGAAGGGTCTCAGGAGCCGGCCTGAGGGCTCCCACCAGAGACTGCACCGAGCAGCAACGCAAGTGACAGTAAGGGATTACGTACAACCACTGGATCAGACAGGAAACCATGGGCTGCTGACACGGATCAATGAGTAAGTGGAAGTCTGATGAGAAACTGGGCACCAGAATTCCAGAGCCCCCTCCTACAACACTGTGTTAGCCCCCAGGGGGAAGGTCACTTTCTCAAGACCCCCCCTCCCAGCTGCAGGGCAGGTGGAAAGCCGGTGGCCTGGGCAGGACCGAGGGAGAGCCGACGTCGCTTCTGCGATGCTCCCGCCCAAGAGGGCCTATCCGCACAGCGGGGTATTTACTACTCAGCCATAAAGGGAAGGAAATTCCGACATACGTCCCAAGGCGCGTGAACGCTGAACACACGCTGAAGGAAGCCACACACTGATTTTCACTATCTGAAAATCGAGAAAGCAGCACAGAAAGTAGTTAGCGGTTGCCAGGGGCTGGGAGGGGCCCAGGCATCCTCAGGGGTGAAAACATTGTATGGAGTGTGAATCGTATCTCAGTAAGGCGCTTAAAATAACGATGCCCCCTTTGGAACACAAGCTTTCCCGGGGCACAATGGCTGGCGGTCGTATTTCATTTCCTCATTTTGCCCGATGGGAACGTTTCCTCACACCGGAGAAACGCTGCCAGAAACGCTGTCAGAGCAACTGCAACCCACAGCCCACCAGTGCCCGCAGCTACGTAACGCGGTTACAGCTGAAGGATCCTGAAGACACGGGAGGTGTTCATACAACGTGGCCTGAGAACGCTGACAGGAGAATGGCACTGGTTTAAGAACTGCAATCAGGAATGACTGCTGCTTCTTTCCCCCCAGAAACTTCTATAGTATGGCTGCTTCCATACTTTTCGATCAAAGGAATTTCAATAAAAACAAAAAAAATACCTGCCCGCACCCACAAAACAGCGCTAACAGCAGCAGCGCCCTCCCTCCCAGGGTCCCTGTTGGGGAGGAAGTGACGGCTCGAGGGTGTCAGCCAGGTCACCTCGCCCCTTAGCCAGCCCTGCCCGCCGGCAGTCTGTGGTGGGCGTCTCCTGAAGCCGCTTTGGGGTGGTGAAAGGAATGTTCACATACTGAGGCCTGGGGAAGGCGTTCTGGCTTATGCATGAGCTAACTTGCATTTGGTGCTGACTAGAACAGCCTGTTTGTGGCCCATCAAACACACACTGTCCACCTGCTGCAATTATTAAAGCAGAGGGCGCACTGACCGGAAGAATGTCCATGTTAAACATAAAAGATGAAATGCCTCCCTTCCTGGGAGGCCAACGCTGGTCCTCCTCTGACGATAAGCCTCCCTCCCAGGTGCCAAGGCCACGCTGACTCGCTGTGTACCTGCTGGTCTGGTTTTTGAAACCCTGAAGGAACGTAGCCCTGACTTCACGTTCTGCTCTGACAGGACAGACGACCGTGCTGAAAGCCTGCTTCTCCGGAGTGGGGCTCAGAGTCACGACAGGCGGCCTTCCGGCTCAGAGTCCTCAGTCCGGCTCAGATAAAACTCTTTTCTGTCCCTATCGCAGATTGTTTACTCATTATTTTTGCCAACGGGGAAAGGCACTGAAACTTTAAGGGGCGTAGACTCTGGGACTTGTCACTACCCTCCCCGCTCCTGCACCCCACCAGCCCCACCCACCTCACAGCTGGACCAAAACGGGGTCCCCGGGCATCTACTCCAGGGGGGCCGTGCTCACACACGGCTGGGCTTCGGAAACTGAGGTTCGGCTCCGGCCTCTACGGGTCCCCCCCAGGCTGGGCCTGTTGCCGGGCTGCACACACCTCGGCCCAGCAGAGGCCGGCCTGGCTGACTGAGGCGGCACGCACCCGTCACCCGGGCAGCCCTCGCCACGGCCACAGCCCTGCCTGGGAGCCACCGGAGCCCACACGGCACTATGTCCCGTTTCTATTTTCCATCTAACTGGGACTCGGGCCAAGGGCTGAAACGGGATCCAAAGGAGCCGAGGGGAGGCATGCAGACGCCCACAGGGACCTCAGATCCCTCAGCTCTGCCTCAGTCACGGACAAGGGGCGGGCAGGGAGCCGACCCTCCTGCCCAGGCAACGGGGTTGGCCCAAAGCACCGGTTCACTGTCAGCTCCCAACCCGAGCCGATAAAGTGCACGTCCAGACGACGCTGTTAACCCTCGGCCTCATCTTGCCGAGCGTGTCTGAGGACCGCAGCAACAGACTTTGGGTGCAAGACACAAACACCCCCAGAGAACCCGCATAAACGCACCAGGGCAGGACTGGTTTGTAGGCACCGCGTGGCACTTTATTTACAGACGCCCAGCGGGCAGCCGGTCCCCTGCCCAGGGAGGGTGCCTGCAGGGAGGCTCCAGTCCCGGGGGTCCGCCGGCCTGACCGAGGTCAGCACAGCCGCAGCACTTTCTGGGACGCAGGCGCTAAGTTGAGGGCCCAACCCCCTTTAGTCCTGACCTCTGCCACTTCCCGACACAGTAGTCGGGGAGCAGTCGGTGTCCAGAGTCTCGGGAACCCAGCCTGACGGTCCTGTCCCCTCATCCTCCCCGGAGCGCCTGGCGGACGTCACTTCTGGCCCTCCAGGGTCCGCTTCCTTTTCGCCTTTGGCGCCTGGCCATCGGCCGCCTTCGCTCTGGCCCCCGCCCAAGGCCGCCGCCGCCTCCTGGGGGCCCCTCTCCTGCCACGGCCCCCCGGCTGCTCCCGGGGCACGGCGGGGTCAGCCCCTGCGCTCCGGCGCCGCCTCCCGGATGCCGGGCTCGGGTCTGGACACGAGGCCTCCTCTGCAGCTCTCCCTGAAATGGCAAGGCCTAGTAAAAGAGGCGTCGAGAAGGCCGGCTCCAACTGCTGTGGTGCTGACTGAGGTGCCAGCCCCAGGGCAGCAGAGGACACACAGCGCTCAGCAGAGGCACCGACGGCCTCGGGAGTGGACCTGCGTCAGCCCCACAGAGGCCTGTGCCAGCGAGGCTGTGAGTTCCACGGCCGTCAGGCAGGCGAAACCTACTCGGGCTCCCGACGCCAGGGAGGCTGACCAGGAGGTGGGCCTTTAGGACGACCGGCACGAGGACAGAACAAGAAGAAAGGGAACTGGGCAAAGGCAGGACCTCTGGGGCGGGCGGGTGGGCCCAGGCTCAGTGCACACGGGGCCAGAGGGTACGCTGGTCGGAAGGGGCCGCTGGGAAAGCAGGGCCGGGCCTCTCAGTCAACGTGACAGCCGACAGTCAGCGTCCAGGGCCCAGCCTGGTGTGAGTACGCGAGCCAGTCCACGCCTGCTAAGCGGCCCTGGCGTGAAACGAGCTGGACAGGGCTGGCCTGGGCCAGAGCAGGGGTGAATGGAGAGACCCTTCAAAGGGCGCATCCCCAGGACTTGGGGCCAGTTGACCACACACGGATGACACAGGAGGGGTCTCGGTGGGGGGTGGAGCCACCATCTCTCCCTCTTCTGTGTCCCCTTCCAGCCAGGGGTGCCTCTGGCTCCTGCCCCGCTCGGTGCTGTGGGCACAGCCCATCCCACTGTAGGGGGCAGCCCCAGGGGTCTACAGTGGGTACAGGGCTTGGGGTGTGACAGGAGCACACGGACAGCCCTTAGCGAGGTCAGTCACGTTCTAACCACAAGCTGGGGGAGGGAGGGGAGAGAAGGGGGAGAGGCAGGAAGGGGGGAGGGGCAGGAAGGGGGAGGGGGAGGAAGGGGGAGGGGAAAGAGGGGGGAGGGGAGGGAAGACGGGAGCAGGGGAAGCCTCTAAAATCAAGGAGGAGAGCGCAGCGAGGTCAGGGGCCCCCTGGAGGACGCCACGGGAGGCGGAAGAGGAGGCACGGTCCAGGTCAGATCAAAGATGGAAAAGGGTCAGGAAGAGGCACCAGACCGGAGCCACAGGGAAGGAGAGTGGGGAACACAAAGAGTGGCCCATGGGCCAGACAGCAGAAACAGCCCCTGTGCAGCGGGGCGTCGGGGCCAGGGCGCCACATCTCCAGGACACACGGGCAGTGGGCGCTGGGGGGCAGCAGGCTGGGGAGGGGGAATCACGCCTGGAGACAGGCCTCAGTCACAGGTGACACGAGCAGGGAGGAAAGAACGCAGGTAACGAAGCCCCAGGCCAGCAGCCCACCCGCCAGGCCTACCTGTCTTGTTCTGCAGCTGGGATTCGAACAAGCGCTTCTTCATCCTCACCCGTCTCCCACCCCGCGGATTCCTGTAGGCTTTTTCTGGGATGTCGTCCTCGGGGAAGAGGCCTAAAGACCAAGGCGGGCCATCAGGAGGCTGTGGGCTGGGAGGCTACGGTCTGTGCGTCCACGGCCACCAGCACCACGGCCGCGAGCTCCGGGCAAGGAGGCCCCGGCCGGACTCCGCCACAGCTGCGGGCAGCTCATTGGGCACCAACAGACGGCGCCTGGAAGAGCCGGTTCCTGGGGCGCTGGGACACGTCTCACTCCATCCTACAGACACTTATGTCGGGAAGGGCTGGTGACCTTTCTGAGTCCCGGTGGGTCTGAGTCACACAGGTGTGTGCGTCAGTCTAAGCCCACCAGATGCACCCAGTATTCATGCGTTCCACTGAACGTACATTTCACCTAAAAACCACTACCCCAGCGTGAAGTATTTGGGAGTACAACCTGACTGAGGGGTGGGCGGGGGGAGGCAGAAACACGGTAAAACAAGGACACTAAACTGATGGCGGAACCAAGGTGGTGGACATGCAGGTATTCACTGTAAAATCCTTTTCAACTTCGCCACGTGTCTAAAATTTTTCATAATGAAATGTTGGGGGGAAAAACGCTTACATCTTCTACCTTAAACCTTCTAGGAAACTGTCTTTCAGAACAAGTCACGCCGGCTCCGCCAGCCACACACCGAGAAGTGGAGCTGGGTGCTGCAGCACCGAGCAGCAGGGCGGCAGGCCGGGGCACTTACTGGAAATGCGGGTTCTTGGGCGCCAGGTCAGCCCTCCCGCACACTCAGCCCTGAGGTCCCCCGGGCTTCACTAGGACAAGGGCCGCAGAGGCCCGCAGTCTGCCTCCCCCGGAGAAACACCACCTCCGGCCTCGCTGCACCCATCCGCGCTGTGGGAGAACACGCCACCCGATCCACTCCCAAGAGGACGAGATGCCGTCTGGGCCTGGCGGCCCAATGCTCACCTTCCGAGAGGGCCTGCAACCTGAAAGAACAAGAGACGGTCACCCGCCACGGCCTCTGGAGAGCGGGGAGCCGCCCCCGGGAAGCCCCTTCACACCCGAGCTCTGAAGACGGCTGCCCTCCCACCTGGCTGAGGCCACCAGAGAGCGGAGGGGCGCGGACACAGCAGAGGGCCCGGGCTACTCACTTCCGGATCACTTTGTAGAGGCGCTTCCGGTTCTGCGGAGGGGTGTCCTGGCGACTGGCCATCTCGAACAGTCTGTTGGCAACGGCCTCGTAGTCGAACTGTTTCACAGACAGACACCGTGGAGGCCAAAGTCAGCCCCCCCCAGGTGCTCCCAGGACGGGAACCAACAGAGAGAACGAGCCCGAGGACCACACGCCAAGGCTGTGCCCCCAGGTCCCCCGCAAGTGCTGTCCCCAGCACACGCGGCAGCAGACGCTCCGGGGCAGCGCCGCCCAGTGGATCGTGAGGGGCCGCAAGGCGAGCCTCTGCACGACTGTAAACCCTCCGGGAGAAACAAGTAAAATTAATCTGATAAATTTAACCCAAGCTACCTAAATTCTTATTAATTCATCAAGTAATCAACTTCTGAAATGTATCAGGAAGGACCCTACGTGTCCAACTCGCCTGAAGTCACAGATCCTGTCCGCTGAGCTCTGACCCCGAGTGGGGACCCAAAAACCCCCCACTCAGCACACGCCACCCTGGCGGCCCCAGCGCCCTCGAGGGGAGCCGCAGGCAGACCTGGGGCAGCTGTCGAGCAGTGAAGCCGGAGCCCAGCCTTGCGGCGCCCGGCCCCCAACTCCACTTTCAACAAATCTGTGCTTCTTTCTGCAGACGAGGCTCCGGGGCACCTGCGCTCCTCCGAGTCCCGGCTGGACGGATGCCACCCCGCTCTGCCTTCCAGAGGCCGAGAGCTCAGCCCACGTGGAGCCCGGCCACCCACCTGGAGGATGGTGCCGGCGCTGTCCTCCTCCTCCTCGTCGTCTCCCGCCTGCTCCTTGCCCAGGTTGGGCTCAGCCCCACTGACGGAGCCTAGAACGAAAGGGCCCCAGGGACTCAGACACGCCTGGTGCCGCAGGTGTCACGGGGCCCCAGCACCTGGGAACCAGAAGCCCTGCCTGCCAGGGCCCACACCTGGGCAGGGGAGCCCATAGCACGGGATAGCAGGGGCATTGACGGCCTCGCCCTGAGGGCAGCAGTGCCCACACTGGCCTGGAAACACGGGAGCCATCCCAGAGAAGGTGGGGCCCGACCAGTCCTAAAAGTGAAACCAGGAGGGGATCATGAGTGGGCATCTTAGGCAGAAATCGCAGGGCCAGAAGTCCCAGGATGAGGAAGAAGGGTGGCTGGTCCAGCCACGGCGCAGCCTGGATTGAGGGGCGACGGGCGATGAAGCTTCCGGTGAGGAAGCTTTTGCTGGCCAGACATCTGGGGCCCTGACATCACTACCTACAGAAGACAGGTTCGGTCAACAGGTGGCCGAGAGGGACAGGCATGTGTGGCGCAGAATGACGACAGCAGGGCTGCAGGCAGGCCCTAGGCCGCCATGGGCCCCTGGGTCAGCCTGTGCCGGCGAATCGGGCTACTGAGGAAGAGGAAGAGGGGAAGGGAGGGCCAGGAAGGACGTCCAAGACAGCCGGACAGTGTGGCCGGGGTGCTGACCGACGAGAAAGCCCAGGGGCGCGCCAGCAAGGGCACGGGAGTCAGAGGCCACAGAAGTCAGCCCTGGCTTCTACCATCAAACTACCTTCCACGAGGGCACAGGACCGGTCAGTGGGGAAAGGACTGTCCCCTCAACAAACGGTGGGGGAAACACTGGACATTCACATGCAGAGGAATGAAGTTGGACCCTTACCTACCACCATATACTAAAATTAACTCAAAATGGATCAAAGAGCTAAACAAACAATAAAACTCAGAGGAAAATGTAGGGCAAAAACTTCAGGAGATTGGATTTGGCCACAATTTCTTGGATATGATGCTGAAGGCACAGGTAACAAGAAAAATTAGACAAACCAGACTTGATAAGACCTTTAAATTTTGTGCATCAAAAGGGACTAGCAACAGAGTAAAAAGGCCACCCACAGCGCGGGAGAAGATACCGGCAAATCAGGTATCTGGGGAGGGGTTATTATCCAGAACATAGAAAGAACTCCTAAAACTCAACAGCAAAGAAATCTGATTCAAAAATGCGCAAAGGACTTGAACAGACATTTCTCCAAAGATGTATGGACGGCCAATAAACACATGAAAAGGTGCTTGACACCAATAATCATCAGGGAAATGCAAATCAAAACCACAATGATACTACTTAGCACCCACGAGGATGGCCACTACCAAAAAAAGACAACAACAAATACTGGTGAGGATGTGGAGAAACTGGAACCCTTGTGCACTGTTGGTGGGAACGTAAAACAATGCAGCCGCTATGGAAAACAGTATGGCAGTTCCTAAAAAGTTAAACACAGAAGTACCATATGATCCAGCAATTCCACTTCTGGGTATAGACCAAAAAGAATTGAAAGCAGGGTCTCAAAACAGATATCTGTACACCCATGTTCACAGCAGCGTTAACCATGAAAGCTAAAACATGGAAGCAACCCAAGACTCCATCTACCAATGAATGGAGAACAAAATGTGAAATACGTACAATGGAATATTATTAGGCCTCAAACAGGAGGAACGTTCTGACACATGATACGGCATGGATGAACCCTGAAGACGTTATGCTGAGTGAAATGAGACAGACACAAAGACAAATACTGTCTGGTCCTACTGACAGGAACCAGAGTCGTCAGCAGTCAGATTCACAGAGACAGGAGGCAGAACGGTGGGTGCCAGGAGCTGAGCTGGGCAGAGGGAGGAACGGGGAGGGTTTAACGGGGACAGCCTCACTTTGGGAAGATGCAAAGTTCTGTGGATGGACAGCGGTGACGGCTGCACAAGCGCACTTACGCAGGTCAAGGTGGTAAACCTTACGTTATGTGTATTTTACCACAGAAGGCAAGAGCAGAAAAGTCCTGAAGCTGGTGGACAACACACACCCCTAAGGCCACAGGACACAGTGCGCAGGTCACCTGGAGGACAGTCACGAGACCAGCTGGCGTCCCACGAAGACCCACTTTAGCATCGAGGTGCACAGGCCGGACTGGACACCACTGACGCGGAGCCCACAGGCCCCGCCCCCAGAGGCTTCAGGGGGACGTTCACAAGTGCTACCTTCTACTCGTGCATTCACCCACTCACTCACTCATCCAGCGCGATCGAGCGGGCGCCTCAGCCGTGCCAGGTGCTGCTCCGAACACCAGGTACACAACACGGTCAACAGTCCCCGTCCTGGCGGAGCTGACATCCAGTGGCGGAAGCCGGGCCAGAAAGATGAACAAGTGATTTACGTAACTTCAAGTGACTTACGCCAGAAAGTGAGAATCACCATGGAAACGCCCAGTGAGCGAGGCAGGGTCGGGGCTGGGAGGCTGCACTTTAAACAGGGTGGTCAGGGTAGGGCCTGGAGGGACAGAGGGCAGAGACCCTGCCAGGGAGGGGAGAACAGGGCAGACGCCCCAGGGCAGGAGCAGAGCCCAGGAAGCCATGAGGACACGGACGGCCACGGGGCAAGGGTGAGGAGAGTGAACAACGTGTGTGCTTGTTTCCAAGGTCACCCTGGCTGCAGAGCCGAGAACAGACTTCGGTGGGGAGGGCAGAACCGAGGGGACGGGACAGGAGATGAAGGCAGGGGCCCCGCAGAGCCACCGCGGGCTCAGGCCAGGACAGGCCCCTCACCCCGGTCAGTGCGGTCCTCACCCTCAGGGGGCTCCCCGGACGGCGTGTCCCCGTCCCGCTCCTCCTCCTCCTCCTCCTCCAGTTCATTCATGAGCTCCTCGATGGCCAGCGGGGCCTGTTCCACAATCGCCTCGAAGACGCCTCGAGTGATGTTGTGCAAAACCAGGGAGCTAAGGGGCAGCCGCAGCAGAGCCACCCGTCAGGCTGGACCCTGCAGGGAAGAAACGCCGCCTCCCCGTGCCCGTCTCTCCTGACCCCAGCCCCTCAGCCCCGCCGGCCCCCTGCTGGCCCGGCGTGAGCACACAGCATTTCCTAAGGGCAGTCCCCTCGGGGACTCAGCGGAACAGAAGAGGCGAGCAGGAGGGAACCGCACTCACTCCTGAGTCCGGGCGGCGACCGTGCAGAAGGGCCCAATGAACCTGAGGTTCTGGTCCGCCGTCAGCTGCGGGGACAGAGCGGGGGCTCAGTTCCTGGGCCGCAGGCACCCGAGCGGCCCGGCCGCTGCCCTCGCCCTGCCGCCTACCACGTACCTCGCGGGCGCCCACTTTGGTCAGCTCCTCCAGGAAGATCTCGATGAAGTGGCTCTTCACTCCGTTGGGGGCCTGGCTGTCGGGGTGCAGGATCTCTGTCATCAGAAGCTCCAGCAGCTGCTCGGTCTGTCTGGGGAAAGAAGAGGCAAGTCCAGCAGCAGCACGAGGGGCAACAAGGCGATGGGTTCACTCTGCCTGAGCGGGGGGCTCTGACGGGACACAGTCACAGGCAGGCGCCCCGTCCACCAACACAGGAAGACCCAATGACCTGGGTCTGTGGCGGCACAGAGGACTCCTGCGATCGTGGACCCACGGGCAACAGCCAGGACCACGACACAGGGCAGGGCTGAACCTTGGCTATAAAGCCAGAGCCCGCCGTGTCTGGTGTCCCCCCTGTCCCCGCTGGGAACTGCGCGGGAAGGCTCACCAGGACAGAGCAAACGCAAAGGGAGACAGAGGCCAGAGAAGGGGACGAGTTTGCCTCCCGGGTCCTGCTGGACCGGGCCTGTGGATGGTCACACGTCACATATCAGACCTCACCCAGGCACGTGGGTCTCAACGGTCTCAGAGGCCTGGGGATCCCAGATCGGAGAGCTCCAGAGACCGGTCTTTAGTGGCCCAGACGCACCTGAAACTCCTGGGTGCTTGTTAATATACAGATACCTCCACCTGAACTGTAAAGCATGTACCCTTCAGAAAGCTCCCTGGACAGTGCTGACGCTGGCAACACCGGGGTGCCTTCCATGACTCAGCGGAAGGGAGGCAGGCCAGGGGCCTGGGACCTCCTCTGCCAGGCTGCTGACAACACTCACATTCACACGGGCAAAAATGTTACACTTACAGCCTGCTACTCGTAAGAACGGAAAAGGGCTACAAGAGCAGATACAACGAGCAGGGCTGGTTACCCCAGGGCAATGGGAGGTTACCGGTTTCTTCAAAAGGATCTCTGCACTGAATTGCTAGTGACAGTGAGGATGGAACTACTTTCACGGTAACAACCACACCCCCAAAATTAACAGAAATAAAATCGTCCCTTTAACACTGAGCCCGGCTTCAGTCACCAGCCACCCCGGGATAACATGACCCTAAACGCGGAAATGAGTGAGACGCCAGCCTCAGGTCTCCACAGAACTTGAAGGATGAAAACCACTAGAAGAGGCGCCCTTGCCCAAAATGCAGTCACCACAGCCATTCTCAACCTATAACAGCAACTCCAGTAACTGCAGTCCAAATCCTGCTGACCAAAATGTAGTCACCACAGCCATTCTCAACCTATAACAGCAACTCCTGTAACTGCAGTACAAATCCTGCTGACCTTCTATGGGGGCCGGGGGGCTGTGAGGCCAGGGACTAAGAGTTTGTTAACTCCGCTATTCAGAAAATGAGAAAGTCCTAGAATAACATGGCCGTAAGCTGCATTCTCTAGTCTGGCAGCTATTCTGACATCTGGGTCCTAGATTTATTATCCTTGGGCTTAAAAATAAACTCTTTTACCATCACTGTTTAATCACAAACCAATTCAAAACATACTGTTTCTAAGCCCTCTCCCCCAGTGCCCGCCCTCCCCAAATCATGCAGCATCAGGACACTGATGTGAGATGTTTCTGACACATTCTCAGTAAAATGAATAAGCAGTCTGCTACACCACTTTTGGACCATGCAATCAGGCAACACTTTAAAAGTATCAATAACTGTCGGGGAGTCCCCTGGTAGCCTAGTGGTTAGGATTCCGCGCTTTCACTGCCGTGGCCCGGGTTCAATCCCTGGTCGAGGAACTGAGATCCCACAAGCCGCGCAGCGCAGCCATAAAAAATACATGTATATATTAAAAAAAAAAAAAAAGTAATTGTCTGCTGGAGTTAAAATTGCTTTTCAATGTTTATAAAAAGTTTCCTGAGTTCTTTATAGTGAACATCCATCACTCTCATAAGTAGAAAAAAGGTTTTTTTTTAAATTTTAATTCCAAAAACTTTAAAACGTGAATGCTCAGAAACCCACTTTCTGTTGTGATCTCAGACTGCCCCCGGGAGGTTTGGAAACCTGCTGCTGTAACCTGGATGCAGAGCTTCAGGTGAAGGGGCAGGTCCAGGCTGCAGGAGCCCCGCCCCTGCCTGGTCTCCAGGAGGGGTTGTGGGAAGAGCTAAGACGCAGCAGAGCCCAGCCCAGCCCCACCTGAGAATCCCACCCGGCTGCCAGGTGCCAGGGGAGGCCTGAGGTCAGCCAGAAGACACAGGCCCTTCCAGTCTGGAGGGACACACCCAAGCACCACTGTCAAAAATGTGAAGTCTGGACAGCTCAAGTATTTGCAGAGCTGAGAGCAATGACCGCGGACGACAGAGCTGAGCGCAATGACCGCGGACGACAGAGCTGAGAGCAGTGACCGCGGACGACAGAGCTGAGAGCAGTGACCGCGGACGACAGAGCTGAGCGCAATGACCGCGGACGACAGAGCTGAGCGCAATGACCGCGGACGACAGAGCTGAGAGCAATGACCGCGGACGACAGAGCTGAGAGCAATGACTGCTGATGACACAGCTGAGAGCAATGACCGCGGACGACAGAGCTGAGAGCAATGACCGCTGACGACAGAGCTGAGAGCAATGACCGCGGACGACAGAGCTGAGCGCAGTGACCGCGGACGACAGAGCTGAAGGCGCCGCCGTTCACAAGAACACCGCTCAGCTGCGCCCCCTTTGGTGAGGACTTAGTTCTGATCCATAAGAGCCCACCGTCAAGGCTGAAACAAACATTCCCACGGACACGTGCACAAACTTAATTTAAAAAATGCCTTTGTTTCCAGCACTAAGTCACCCTTCAACATAAAGCTGGCGAACGAGTAGAGGAGAGACCCAGACCGGCCCGAGTGGCACAGGCTGCCGCAGGCCGCTCTGGGACACTGACCTCTCGTCCCATCCGCGCGTCTTCAGGGCCTTCAGTGACTCGTGCAGGACCAACCGCATGAGCTGTGGCACAGGAGAGGACCCCGTTAGTGGCACCACCCAGACCTCCCCTCTGCCCCGGGTCGTCTGGGCATCGCAATGCACACGGCAGGCCCTGGAGAGCTGCTGGGGACCTGAGCCTGCGGGAGGCGCCCAGCCTCCCAAGAGCAGCAGGACGTCGGGCTCACAGCAGGGACACGGGGAGTGACCACACACCACAATCGACGGCTATGAGGGATGGGCTTGTTTCCAGAGTGAAAACGGGACGACGTGGAGCTCCCCCAGGAGAGCGGAGTCTCGGAAACACCAGGTCTGCACTGGAGACTGTTTCCTCTGAGCTCCCGTTTCCTCTGAGCGCCCCCTGAGCTCCTACCCAACCAAGGGAGAAACCAGTTTCCTTCTCTGCCCACAATCCCCAGCACAGCGGCTGACTGCCCGGTTTCCCTACCCATGTTGGGTTCCAGGCATGAACCCAACAAGCCTGCAGGGGGGACCCGTAGTGGTGAAAGGTGACAGAGGACACCTGCGGTGCCGCCAGGAGGACCAGCCTCTAGAGCAGGGCTGCGCTGCCAGACGTGGCCACAGGGGGGTCGTGGGAAACAGGCCGCGGACAGCAGCAGAACCCCCGACCTAAGGCCCAGCACCGCATCCTGGGACACAGCCCCGTGTCTTATGAGCGGGCGTTCTGTAACCGTGCAAAGCCCGGCGCCCGACCCCCCGCCCGCCCACACGCATCAGCGCCCGTCCTGCTTCTCTCCTGAGCCCCGCGCTCGCCCACCAGCTGTCCTCACTTTAACACCTGCCATCACACACGTGGTGACCGCGTAACCCTGGACCGAGACGGAGCGGGTGACCGGCCTGAGGGGCAGATCACGGGACCTGTGCTCAGCGAGGCCTGGCCGCTGCCCCGTCCAGTGTCCGCATCGGGCCACCTGCTCTCGGACAGCAGCACTCATCTGGGGACTGTCCCCAGTCCCAGGGGACACCAGCGCAGTAACAAAGCTGCAGCTCAATGGGGCAGCAGCAACACACAGTCCAGTTTTTCCTGCATTTCTGAGCGCAGATCAATAACCTAAATTCACCAGAATGCAGCGCAGGAAAGGAGAAAGACAAGGAAGATTCTGCACGCTATTATGTAAACTGTCCCTGCCCAGGGGTCTCTGTCCAGGGCCCGAGCTCTAAGCTTTGCTTTCACGGCAGCAAAGAAGCAAGGGCTTCGCCACCGAGTCTCCCCCAGGGGCAACTGTGACCCTCCTCCCCTGAACCGACAGTTTGTGCAGAAACCTGGCATGCGCACCCCACGTGAGGCCGAGGCTCCCCTCACGGCCCAACTAGGCTCACAGGGAACAGACCACCCAGCAGCCTTGGTCCTTGGCACTGCTGGGGCGATGGGGGGCTCAGGGGCCGGGATGCTGGACGCCGTGCTCCAGCACCGCAGGGACCCCCGCGGGGAGCGGGCAGCTTCCTCACCATGTAGAACTTGTCCAGGCGCAGCCTATCGATGCCCATCCACTCGCGGTTCATGGTTTGCCAGAATGTCTGAAGGAACAGGTGCTCTGGTGGGAAGAAAAGGCCAGAAGAGAGTCGGGGGGCGGGGGGGGCGGGGCAGGGGAAAGCGGCAGCTGCCTCAGGAGGGGAGAGGAGGGCAGAGACCATGAAGAAGCCCTGTCAGGACCTCGCATGGCACCGGCCTCGGGGGTGCTGAGCCCCTGAGTGTGCTGAGCTGAGAGCGGTGCTATGGATTTGGCTTAAAAACGGGGCTTTTAGGAACCTTGGCAAGAAAAGCAAGTCCCAGCTACAACCGCAAACTGAAGCCACGTCCTCTGAAGATCAGGCAGAGGGTGATCTGCTCAGCGCTCAGGCCGCTTCTCCCCACTCAGCCACTGCCACCGCCCCACCTCGGCGGGGCTGAGGACCCTGCCAGGCGCCCGTGCCCTGCCCCAGCGCTCGCCGCGCCGGATCCACGGGCCTGACCAAACACGGAGCCCTGCCAGCAACGGTGTGTCAGAACCGGAGTGCGACCGGCTCAGCCAGGTCCCCAGCCCACACCTTGAATCCCTCACCCCCAATCCCTCGGAATATGACTTTATTCGGAGACGCACTCTTTAAAGAGGTGGTTAAGATAAAAGGTCAGTGGGGTGGTCCTAATCCCATCTGACTGGTGTCGTTAAGAGGAGATCAGGACACAGACACACAGAAGGACGACCACGTGAGGACAGAGGAGGAGACGGCCGTCTATACGCCCAGGAGAGAGCCCTTGGGAGGCCCCGACCCTGCTGACGCCCTGACCTCGGGACACAAAGGGCCGCCCACCTTTTCTTTTAATATTTATTTATGTATTTATTATTTTGCTTGCACCAGCTCTTAGTTGCGGCACTCGGGTTCTTCATTGCGGCATGCGGACTTCTTAGTTGCAGCACGTGGGATCTGACCAGGGATGGAATCCGAGCCCCCTGCCTTGGGAGCGCGGAGCCTTACCCGCTGGACCACCAGGGAAGTCCCCAAAGGGCACCTCTTATCTCCCACAGGACAGGCCTGCGTTCACTACCTCATTCAAGTGTCACCAAGTGAACGCTCTGTACCTGGCCTTCTACTGAGCACAGAAACGCTTCTGAAGGTTCTTAGAAGGTAAAAATTATAGAGAATGGATCTCCTCCAGTGACTACTCAAATGCAGTTAAGAGACTCTCCCGAATGGAGAAAGTAGTTACTGTAACTGCACGCTCCCTACTTTTGACTACTTTGCCAGCTTAAGCATAACTGCACTAAACCCGCCCACACAGCCGGGGCACCACCAGCATCGGTCCCGGGGTCCATGCCAGCGATGCTGCCCAGCCCTAGCTGCCCTCGGAGCAGGGCAGGGGGTGTCGCAGATGCTAGCGCCCAGTTCCCACCCCCAGAGCTTGACCTGATGGGACCAGGGTCTAGACATCGGGATTTCTAAAGACACAACGGGCAGGCCGCAGGGTTGAGAACGGCTGAAGTTGGTCAGAACAAGAACGCACGAGTCAGAAAGATGCTCTGCAGGGCCCTCACCACCATCAGGCGGGGTTCAGTCAGACAGCTGCTGGCGCTACACCGCTTCCCCCGTAATTGTGAAATATAAGGGTTAGCCCTCTAGACCCCTGAACCGAGTCTACTCCGGGCAAGTGAGCGAACACGTGCAGGACGAACAGAGCAGCATCTCCCACGTCAGCACAGCAGACGCCAGCTGGGACGGGGCCCTCACTCCCGCTCTCGGAACGCAGGCCTTGTGTCCAGGGGCTGGCGGGGATACTCACGTGCCTCTGTGGTCTGGAAAGCGTGGATGAGCTGGGAAATGGTCCTGCCAAGCTCCTCCTGCGCAGGAAACAGAACGCACGCCCTCAGTCCTGAACGAACGTGATCCCACAGCGACGAGCAACGGCGCTAAGACAGACATTCAACTGTCCTCACTCGTCGCGGGATCCGGCTCCACGGGGCCTCGCAGCCCAGCGGGCCTGGGGCTTGCAAGTCTCCACTGGCTGCGAGAGGCCCGCCCTGAAGGCCAGGGCCCACAGGACCTCACAACAAGCAAGGGCAGGGACTGCCCACGTGACCGACGCTGAATCCCACACAGCGGAGGCTGAGAAGGAAGGGGAGGGAGAGCAGGAGCCTGGGAGCACACAGCCACCTGACCAGCAGAAAGGGGGCTGGCGGGACCCCTGGGAGCTACCGGCTGCCTGCCTGTGTCACTGTGCCAGCCATCACCTGGTGCGCTGGCCAAACAGACGACTCCAGAGCCTCCCCCGAGAGCTTCTAGTTTAGCAGGCGTGGAATACAGCACAGGAATCTGCATTTTAAATAAGTACCCTCACCACCCAGGTGATTTTGAACAGTAAACAATTCCCACTGGGAAACACTTCTAAAAAGGCTAGTATCTTAGGGCAATGAAACTAGTCTGTAAAATACCATAGTGACAATGCACGTCATTGTACATTTATCCAAACCCACGGACTGTACATCACCAAGAGCGAACCTTAAGGTAAGCTGTGGACTCTGGGTGATGACCACGTGTCACGGAGGTCCATGGACTGGGACAAAGGTCCCACGCTGGTACGGGTGATGACGGGGGAGGCTGTGCTTGGGGGGGCTCAGGGGGCACGTGAGAAAACTCAGAACCTCCTCCTCTCGTTTTGCTGTGAGCCCAAAACTGCTCTAAAGAATAAAGTCTGTTTTTCTAAAAAAGGCTAGCAGAAAAAATACTTGTCTCAGAAGACTTGAATTCCGTCCCCTGGTTTCCAGCATTTCAGCACTTAATTGCCATCTCTGACAAACACAGAACAGACAACCCGGTGTTCAGCCATGACGTACACTGGCAATCAACAGTGTTGCTGCGGTGCTCGACTCAGCCAGTGCAAGACTCACTTTAACCCAAGGCCCTGGACCCTCCGGCCATTAAAAGCAAAAAAAGTATCGAAGCTGTAAAACTGTGCCCAGCATGTCTGCAGTAGTAAAATGAGGGTCGACAACGCGCTCGCCTGTCCTCCCACTGTTACTGCTGCCCTAGCTCCTTCTGTACCCTCCCAGGCACTCACCTGGAGGAGTGGCTTGTCCTGCATCCACATACAATAGAACAGTCCTTTCCACACCTTCAGCAGCTCGTCATGAGTGAAACCACCTGCACCAAAAACAGCAACACTCACAACAGATGAACCCAACTTTTTAGTGCCAGAACACAGCCAGAGAAATGTGAATGCCTGAATTAGACCAAAGTCATCTTACTGTAAAGGTACCTGGACCTCCCTCTCAAGCCATCCTCCCAACTCAGAACCTGCTGGGCCTGTGGCTGGAAGGACTCCCCCAGATAACTGTCATTTCATTCATTCAATAAACGTTTACCGAGAATCTACAAGTAACAGGCGCTGTACTCCATTTCTGTAGATTCAAAATTGAGTGAATCACCATTTCCTGGTCTGGATGGTGCCTACTCAGGTGAGTCTGTTGGCAACAATTCACCCGGCGTTACACCTGGGCTTTGTGCACTTTTCAAATTTTAAAATTACAAGTTACCTCATTCAGGGTCGTTATAAAGGCAGATACTAAACATACAAAATCACCCAACAAGTATGTACTGAGGTCCTAACTACGTGTCTGGCACCCTGTTCCAGAGCAGTGGTTCTCAGACTTAGCAACAGGATCACATCACCCAGAGGGCTTCTTAAAACGGATTTCTGGCCCACCTGTCAGAGTTTCTGATTCAGCAGTACAGGGATGGGACCCAAGAATTTGCATTTCTAACAAATGTCCAGGTGATGCCGAAGCTGCTGATGGGGCCACGTTTTGAGACCCACATTTTGAGAATCAATTAGGAAGCATGTTCTCTGAGGACTGTACACTACGTGAAACTCAGACGACAACCCAATAATTATACAAGAAAAAGACTACCAACAGTGATAAATGCCGCTCTGAGGAAAAAACGCAGGGTGCCCAAACAGTGGGTAGCAGGGATAGCGGGATATATGGGCTGATGCGGGGGCCGGTTCCCAGAGGAAGGCAGGTCTTAACTGGGAAGAGGAAATAAGGGGCTGGGGAGGGGGAGCCTCCGCATAGGGACACGTGGCCACCGCAGCAGGAGGTGAGCGCCGCGCACCTTCAGGGCAGCCGAGGTGGGGAAAGGGCGGAGGGCCAAGCGCTCAGGCGGGAGCGCGAGCGGGAAGCGGGGGACGGGTGGAAGCATCGCCGCAGGCCCCATCCACTCGGCCCGACCACGTGGAGGCTCCACGAGGTTGGAAGGTCCCCTAGCCCGGGTGGCCGCCCCGCGCCCCCCACCCGGCCCGGCCGCCGAGGCGCCCCCGCCCACATGCCGCCAACCCCGCGCCCACCTTCGGCCCGCTGAGTCCTGGCGACAATGTATTTTCGGAGTTTCCTCACCGCCCGGTCTCGGGTCACCTGCTCGTTCCCTGCCAGGCGCTGCGCCAGCTGGATTTCTGGCGGGAGCTGCACCCGCGGACCCATGGCGACCGCGCCGAGACCCCAGGGTATCACCTACCGCACCGCTTCGCCTGGCCGCACGACGTGACGTCACACGACCGCGCCGGCTTCTCCCAGGCTCAGCGTGACATCACACGCCCGCGCCGGCCTCTCTCGGACTCGGCGTGACGTCACGTGCCCGCGCCGGCCTCGCCCGGGCCGCACGCCACCGCCCTCTAGTGGCAGGGCCCGGAATGACAAATCCATCTGGCTCTGTCTTGGCAGACAGTCACTCTGGACACAGGCAATTAAAAGGAGGTCATTAAGCGTTTGCCCGCCTTTTGGGGAGTGGGGGGATGCTGTAGTTCCCCCCCGGCTGCTGAGGGAAGGCACTTCGTTAGCAAAGAACGCCAGCGAGCACAGGCAGAGGAAAGCCCCCAGTGAATCCAGTGAATGTTGGGTCAGCCAAGGTCATCACAAAATGCCACGACGGCCGGGGGAAGGTGGTCGGGGCGGGGGGGCGGGGGGGGGGGCGAGTATCGCCCCCGCCCTCAGTGGCCTGCCGCTGCCGGCCGGTGCCCCACCCTGCGGCAGCATCACCCATGGGGCAGGCTGCACCGGCCTCGTCCAGCCTGTAGGTCCGCGCCCGGCCTCTGGACACAGGAAGGCCGCGCACGGGGCACGAGCAGGGAATCGCGAACCCGATCTGAGGCAGTCCGCATCGCTTCACAGTTAGTGTCATGAACGAAGGCATGGGTGAAGCATGTGTAAAGGAGGGGATGCAATATACAAATCTTGACTGGACTCTGATCTTTTTAAATAAGCTAAAAAATCATTTGGGGGACAGCTGGAAAGCTTGCATAGAAACTAGAGGTTAGGTTATATTGCAGAATTATTGTTTGTTTTCTTAGGTATAACAATGGTGTTTATGTAGAATGGGCCTCAGCAGACGTTTTCTGTAAAGGGCCATGTGTCAGGGGGACCCAAGACGCCCAGATTCATTGATTCGCTAGGAAGACCCATGGCTATGATTTATTATGGCAAAAGGATTCAAGGCACAGGGAAAAGGCTTGTAGAGCGAGCTAACTTCCCAGCAAAGAGCTGTGACAACACATTAAATGTTAGAAGGAGCTTGTTAGAGACCAGAGCCCAGGGTTTTTTGGGACTTCCCTGATGGTCCAGTGGTTAAGACTCTGCGATCCCACTGTAGGAGGTGGTCTAAGCTCCCAAATGCTGAGCGGCACAGCCAGAACGTTAATTAAAAAAAAAAAAAAAAGCGCCCAGTTTTTATTATGAGCTAGTCACAGACATGCACGGAAACTCCGGACTTCCAGAGAGAGAACAGATGTTCGGCACATGCTGTGTTGTTTGTACAAACGGTTCAGGCCCAGTGAGGCACTCTTATCACAGTTACGGTGATGGGGACCCTCCCCAAATCCACATTCCCAGGTGCCAGCTAAGGGCCAAACTCATAAGCAGGACTTTGTAAGGATAGCATTCAGGCCTTAGGTTAATGCTTTTCTGCACGGGTGAGGTAGTACATATTTTCGGCTTTGTGAGCCAAAACAACTGCTCCTTTAGTGCAAAAGCAGCTACAGGCAACATGCAAATGAATGTGTGTGGCTGTGTTCTAATAAAACTTTATTTACAAAAACAGGTGATGGGTCAGATTAGGCCCAATGATCATAGTTTGCCAACAAGTGATGGAGAAGAATGTCTCTACTTTTAGGAAATAACTGCAAAGTGTTTGGTGGGGGTGAAGTGTCATGTCAATAAATAGAGAAACAATCACACACAGGGCACACAAGCAAATACGGCAAAATGTTAACAATGGTTGACTCCAGTGGCAGGAATACACGTGTTCATTGCCCCATTCCTCCAACTTTTCTGTTTGAAAAAGCTATTTAAGTTCTTTCACCAGCAGTGGCGCTGTTGAACAGGACAAGATCCCTGCCTCACCAGCTATGTCTCAGCGGAGGCGTGGGGCAGTGAAATAACAAATCCATGCACTCCAGAGAGGGGGGCGCTACGTGCTTTTTCCTAAAGTAGGAAAAAGAAGACAACAAAGCCTAAAGAAAAGAGCAATGTTAATAGACATTCAGTGAATTTCTGACAGGGAATTTCACCAAAAGAATGCAATGAAATGCACCAACATATACTTTAAAAATATACCGATACTTGACAGCCTATACAGCTATTAGACACTGACAGCTAATGAAAGATTTGTTGCATATTCAGTGTAACTAAAAAATACATGTTTTTGTTCAGATGAAGTAAAATTTATATTTTAAGGCAGGACGAGAAAATGAAGCATAAAATTCTCTCTGTCCATTAGGGCCTCCTCACTCCCCCTTTGATGGCAGTGTGCATCCGCATTATACATTAACTGGACCTCCTCAAAGGTGGGAATGCCTGCTCGACCATAAAGATCAATTTTTTTCCTTTCTTCTGACGCCGGCAATGTAACTTCTTAGAAGACTAGTGTACTTTCCCCACTTCGTAGGGGGTCACGGTGACCTGCTGCTGGCTTTATACGTGCTACCTGGACTATGTATCCTTGGTGAACTTTATTTAAAATGTCAGTACGTCATTTTGATGTATGATCCTTTGTCTCGAAAATGTATATGACCACGCCTTCGACTTCTTACAGGCAGAACAGTCTTTCAGAATTTTCTGAAAGAATTCCTCCTGGGTTATAATCCTCAATTTGGCTCAAATAAAATTCTTTTTTCTTCTTGTCAATTGAATTTTAATCGACAATTCTAAATGCAAAATTATCCTTCTTTAGGAGACTTTTCAAAGTCCGCTGTGCATCGCAGGCAAGAACCATCCATGGATACTAAAATTAGTGGCAAAAGGATGATGACAGACATGATATTTACGTAGCCTCAAAAGTACTTATTGGTTACAATGGGGAAAATAGTAACTTTACAATGGAGAAACCTGGTAGACACGCCTTCACTCAAGATGGAGATCTACATCACCAGTGCAAGGCGTATGGACATCACGTGCCCTTGAAGTGATGCACTGAAAGGACAGCATCACTTTGGTGGTGTTCCTGCCCCAAACACACAACCTCTACCTGTTCAGGAGAAACATCAGACGAGCCCAAACTAGGATCTTTCTCAAAATAAACAATCCATACCCTTTAAATGTGTCAAGGTCATGAAAGACAAAGACTGGGAACCTGTCCCAGGTCGAAGCCGGCTCAGGAGACGTTACCGGGAAGGACCACATGGGAGGAGCCTGGGTCAGACAGAGGACTGTGGTGGGACGCAGTGAAACATGCGTGGATTCTGGACACGAGCTCATCACAGCGCATCTCAAGGCTCATTTCCTGCTTTTGGTAACTATGCTATGTTTAGGTTTGTGTGAGACATTAACATTTAGGGCAACTGGATGAAGAGTTTACAAAACCTTTACAGTATTTTTGCAACCTAAAATTTTTCCAATATAAAAGGTTTTAAAAATTAGAAAAGCAAAAACAGAAAGTCTGACAGGACTTGGGGAAGGATGTATTTTCCCACTTCTACACACATTACACACCCTCCACCCCATCCCACCCTGAGGGCAGGGTTTTTCTCTGTCCTACTCATCTGCACCCAGGACGGTGCCTAGGAGGTGACAGTGTGTGGAACAGCTGTGACTAGCTCACTAGGTACCAATTAGCAATAGGCGTGTGCTCATGTCTTCCACAAATAACAAAGACCAGCGTCTCTCATGTCCTGCAGCATCATGGGATCCACTTCTCATCCTGAGGTTGTCCTGCTTGTGTTTGTTTTCTGTAGAAAAACCCCTGTTCGTGGATCCCGTGTGTTTTCCTGGGTCATGGTCTTTCAACTCCAGGCTCAACTTGGTGAAGAAGGGTAGGCCCATCTTTGAAGCATAATTTTGCATCTGTGCTAGGAAGCGTGTGCGTGATGTGCAAGGGAGGTGACTCAGTTTCCTGGAGCTGCTGTAACAAAGTGCCCAAAACTGGTGGCTGAGAGCAATAGAAAGTTATTGTCTCCCAGTTCTAGAGGCCAGAAGTCTGAAATCCATGTGTCCACAGGGCCACGCTCTCTCCGAAGGCTCCAGGGGAGGGTGCTTCCTGCTTCTGGGGCTCCTGGTGATCCTGGGCCTGTGGCTGCGTCATGCCATGTCTGCCTCTGTCCTCACGTGACCTCCTCCCCTGTAGCTCTGTCTTTACATGCTGTTCTTCTTGTCTGTCTCTCTGTGTCCTCTTGTTTTCTTTTTTTTTTTTTTTAATAAACATCTTTATTGGAGTATAATTGCTTTACAATGGTGTGTTAGTTTCTGCTTTATAACAAAGTGAATCAGTTATACATATATATATGTTCCCATATCTCTTCCCTCTTGCATCTCCCTCCCTCCCACCCTCCCTATCCCACCCCTCTAGGTGGTCACAAAGCACCGAGCAGATCTCCCTGTGCTATGCCGCTGCTTGTTTTCTTATAAGGACACCAGTCATTGGACTTAGGGCCCGCCCTAATCCACTATTAACCTCATCTTAACTAATTACATCTGCAAAGAACTTATTTCCAAATTAAGGTCACATTCTGAGGCTCTGGGTAGATGTGATTTTGGAGGACACTATTGAACGCACTACAGAAAGTGTAAAGAAGATAAAATAAGTAACAGTCACTACCATCTAATGAGGGCCTACTACGTGCGAGGACTTTATAAATCTTAAAACAACCCTGCAAGGGAGGGGTGGCTTTTGCCCTTTTGTAGGTGAGCAAAGAGGCTTACAGGTTATGCTCTTGCCCAGAGTCTGAAAAAGACAAGGCAAAGGTAACCCCCAGGCCAGCCCACCTGCCCAGCACAGCTGTGAGCGCCCTACGTCGGGACCAGCACCACCTCACGGGTGGCAGGTGGTCCACGTGTGCAGTTAGTAGCACGGCCCCAAGCAGAAGGGCTGCGCCTGGTATAGCGCTGGTGCTGCCTTCTTGAAATTCTTAATACATTTTGAACAAGGGCCCGAAGATTCATTTTGCACATACATTAGACAGCCTGTCCGTTGTCGTGGCCCAGCCGCTCCCCCTCCGGGACCCCCAGCACGTCCTCTGGGCCCCCTGCTGCTCAGAGCTGCTCTCCAGACCCAAACCCATTCTCTCCATATTGTGTGCTTCTCCCCCCATATATATCCCTCAACTGTTATTATAGAAAATCAGGGAAATAAAAAAAGTTAGGGGAGGAAACCAATCATGGTCTCATGGCCTAAAAGAAAAACTTCTGACAGATCTGTTCTTTATTTTCTGTGCATAAGATTTGTATTAATTATATGTTACTATATTATAGTAATCACACTATATTGACAGTTTTGAAACTGCTTTTCAATAACATATCTAGCATTTTCCCATGATATTAATTTCTCAAGAATATGCAATATTCCAAAAAAACACCTTTCTTCTAAAAGCAAAAAGGCCTTTAAATAAAAGTTTGGGAAAATACTGAAAATCACAGAAAGTTGTTAAATACCCATTCCCCACCCCCTAGTGATGGTTACTGTTAACATCGGTGAATATCCGTCAATCCCGCAGGTGCCTGGACCCCACCGAACCCCAGGGACTCGGAATCTCCAGGGAAAAGGGCTGGGAACTCAGCATTTCAACACGCACCCAGTGCTGCCAACATCAGGGCCCTGGCAGACACGCTTTTATAAACACTTCTTCCCAACTACACAGGGCTCCTTGCTATGGACAGAGGCTGGGCATGGAGGTGGCTTCTAAATTCTGGGATGGACATTTTTATAGATAAATCTTCTGTCCATCCATCATATTAATTTTCCTTACAATAAATTCCTGGCATTGACTGCTTTGTTTTTATTGGCCACACCACATGGCATGTGGGATCTTAGCTCCCCGACCAGGGATCGAACCTGCATCCCCTGCATTGGAAGTGAGGAGTCTTAACCACTGGCTACCAGGGAAGTCCCTTTTAGATTTTTTTTTTTTGATGTGGACCACTTTTAAAGTCTTTATTGAATTGTTACAATATTGCTACTGTTTTATATTTTGGTTTTTTGGCCTTGAGGCATGTGGGATCTTAGCTCCCCAACCAGGGATCGAACCCGCACCCCCTGCATTGGAAGGCGAAGTCTTAACCACTGGACCATCAGGGAAGTCCCTCGATTGCTTTAATTTGCAGTTTTGTTTTTGATTTACAGAAGTGTGTAAGTGTAACTGAGCAGGACCCTATGGGGCCTTCCCAGGACAGACTGTCATCCCCCCAGCGTCCTCTGCCTGCCTCTTGTCTGTAGAAAAACTTTAGCCAAAGAATAAATTTAATCAGAGAAGAGACAACATGCAGAAGCAAAGGAAAGCTGTCAAACAAGACAAAATAATGTAGTTTAGGCATTAAAGACAAGGACCTGAGACTTCCCTGGTGGCACACTGGTTAACAATCCGCCTGCCAATGCAGGGGACACAGGTTCGATCCCTGGTCCAGGAAGATCCCACATGCCACGGAGTAACTAAGCCTGCGCGCCACAACTACTGAGCCTGCGCTCTAGAGCCCGCGAGCCACAACTACTGAGCCCACGAGCCACAACTACTGGAGCCCGTGCGCCTAGAGCCCAGGCTCCACAACAAGAGAAGCCACCGCAATGAGAAGCCCACGCACTGCAACGAAGAGTAGCCCCCGCTTGCCGCAACTAGAGAAAGCCCACGTGCAGCGACGAAGACACAACGCAGCCAAAAATAAATAAATAAATAAGTAAAATTTTAAGTTATAGAAGTATAATTTTTAAAAAGTACTTTAAAAAAGAAAAAAACAAGGACCTTTTGGGACTTCCCTGGCGGTCCAGTTGTTAGGACTTGGCGCTTTCACTGCCAGGGCCTGTGTGCAATCCCTGGTCAGGGAACTAAGAGCTCGCAAGCCTCGTGGTATGACAAAAAAAAAAAAAGTCAAGGACCTTTAATTCCTCCTCAAAGTCTGTAGATAATATTCTGAGCCACGTCCTTTGAGCTATTTTGCAGATACTGAAATCCCCACGAGATGGAAGAAGTTAATTACATGACGACAAGACTATAGCCGTGACATGAACCGCTGGTCCATCTTACACAGTTCCAAGAACTGGCCTCAAGGAGATGGGAACAAACCAGTTCTGGAACTGAAGATTAACTGTACTTAAAACAATTGAAGGACGCTGATCACATCACCGCATGACTAATTTCAAGATGACTATCAGAGCTGACTGTGCTCTTCTGCATGTAGCTCCCCCCAACCCGGGCCTGTGCACCCCTGAAACTCCCCTTTAAAATCTCTTGTCCCCTGATCAGCAAGGGGGAGTTGATTCTTTGGGACATGAGCCCACCTTCTCCCCAGGATTGCCAGCTTCCTCAATAAAGCTGCCTTTCCTCTTACCCAACACTTGGCTCTTAGTATTGTATTCCTGAGTGACGAGCAGCCGCACGTGAGTTCCGTAACATAAGGAGTCAAATATTTATTTAATGCCTCCTATGTGACAGGGACGGAGGCAGGGAACAGTCCCACTGCTGCCTGTCTGCTGGGGACCTGGACAAGCGTCCCTAGGTCATTAGGAGACACAGAGAGAACAGCTGGATGGCCGAGGACAGGTCAACAGGTGCACCCAGAGAGTCACCTGCCCCCACGTGGGTCCCGGCCTTTCCCTTCTGATTCTTCCGATGCTTCTAAGCTTAGAAAATCCTTTGCCTACATTAGTTTATAGCAACGGCTCTTCAAGATGTACATCTGTTCCCTCCCTTGAGTCGTCCCAATTTCTGCACCTCCTTCCACCTCTCAGAGGGGGCTCAGGGCTGTCTCTGCTCGAGCTGGCTGCTTCAAGGGGCCTGGCTCGGAGGTAAAGCCACTGCCCGCTTTGCTTCCAGCTCGGCCAGGCAGCCAGGCCTGTGATGGATCCTGATGCAGGAGCCTGGGCAGCAATGTGCCCACGTGGGGCACCTATTTTCAGGTTTACCTCCACTGCTATTTCCCTTGTTATTGAAGGTGAATAGGTAAATGTAATAAATGCTTACTGGTTTAAATGTTTCATCTTTTTCTTTTTTTTCTCCCCCCACCCAAAGGGTCTCTTGGGCTAGAATTTAATTAGCAACAAATTCTGGTGATGAAATTTTTGCAGTATGAAACACAAGCAACTGAATAGAATGGGGCACAGGTGTATGAGTCACCTGCCTAAGCGTGCCAACAGGGAAACACACAAGCCAGGTTGTGAGGAGAACAGAATACGCCCCTTTGGCATGTGGACTATTTTGAGCTGTAAGCAATCAGGAGCCAGCAGGCTCAGGAAAAACTATGACCTCTTCCTTAACTACCTAAAAGAATTGAGATAGGGGGCCTGTACCAGAAGAAGAGCTATTACCAGAGATAACTTCTTTTTTATCTGAAAGACTTCCCTGCACAGCAGGGCAAACATTAATTACCAAACTCAGCTCTCTGTATCGCCCCGTGAAGGGCCCTCCTCCCCTTGGGAGCCCCAGGCCCCCATCCCATTCCTTGAGGCATATAAGCTGCAATTGCCAGGCTCGCCCTTGGTCTCATATCTTTGGGGCTCCTATATGTAAGAAATTAAATTTGGTTTTCTCCTGTTAATCTGTCTTATATCAATTTAATTATTAGTCCAGCCAAAGAATCCAGAAGGGAAGAAGGGAAAATGTCTGCAGCTCTACAGCTGTCTTGCTGGGGTAGAAGGGACCAGGAGACACTGAGAAAAAAATAAACAAAACACCTTGGCTTCTACTGACTCTGAGAAAATCAGAGATCACAAGTGAAACTTCAAAATTGCTTGAATTTAAAATTTTGATCCTTCTGAATAGGGATCTCAAATTGAAGTGAATGGCCTCAGGACTCTAGGTGGGGAGACAGGAGACTAGGTCTCTTCCCCTGGGTCTAGTAGGATAAAAAGCTGTGTCGTCAAGGAATGAGATGAATGTCAACATTTTTCAGGGCATTTGGGTAGGAAAAGTAATGCTAATTATGGGTTAGACTTATGTTAGTCTAGTAATTATAGGCAATGATAGTGGTGACATCATCAACTCACCCTAGGGCTCAGACACCGTCCCAAGCATTTTATGCTCATTAATTCACTTAGTGCTTCATTTAAGCACAGAGAGGTGCAGCAGTTACTCCTAGGCCACACAGCAGGTACAAGGAAAGGGGGGATCAGCGTGCAAGAGTTTGACCTTCAGAACCTGCCTTCCGTGGCAGCTTGAAAGCATGTCTGGACCCAAAGCTGCAGCAATAAAGCAACACTGACTTCATAAAGCAGCATGAGACCAGGACTGTACAGACAGACAATGGCCAGACCATGTACATGTGACAGGAGACCCACCACCTGTGCAACAACCATCCAGGAGCCAAACCACAGCCTCTGCAGCCATTGGCCCGGAATGTCAGGAGGTGGCCGTGACAGTCACCTTCCCTAATTTTTGCCCCATCCCCCTTCTAACTCAGGACAACCAGAGAAGGCCAAATACGCCCCTGAACGCAATCACACAGGATGCCCAGCTTGTAGTGAGCCTGCCCACAGCCTCCCCGGGCCCAAAGACTCCATCAGGGTACACCTAAGCTTTCCTTTTTTCTAGTATAAGCCGCCCCCTCCTCTGCCTGCCTGTGAGTCTCCGTCAAAACCCAAGTGATGGTGGTGGATGCCCTGCTACAGCCAGCTCTGAAAAAACAGCCTTTCCACAGGTGTTACCCTCCTAGTTCTAAAATGTGAGCACCTGCAGACCCAGGTCCAGCAGGGTGAGAGGGTCAGGTGTGAGAGGCGCCTCAAGGTGCCCCCCGCCACCGCCCCGAGCTGCAGGATGACAAAAGCCACAGAACCGCCTGCCTTGCCCTCTGGGTCATTATTTTCTGATGCTTTGTTTTTGACACAGAGGAGTTTTCCATCTTGATGGGGTCAGATCTGTCTCTCATTCATTCATTTATTCAGTTATGAATTGTGGGGGTCTTGAAACCCAGTCCTGTGACTGGTTTATAATTAACACTCATGCCCGGGTGTCTGTTCTTGTTTTTCCCTCTTGTCCAGCCCATACCTGTTTGATCACATTTTTGCCTAATCAATAAGGAGTAGTGAAGGTCAGGGGCTTGGAACCACAGCGCTCCAACATGCAGCACTGTTTATGTGCTGTTCTGAGTCACCTTCCAGGGCAAGATGACCTCTACAGAGTATGTTGACACAGACTCCGGAGTCACAGGCCACCAGACCAAAGACACGTAGACGGCAGATGATTCAGATGATTCACCCCAGCTCCTCTGTTCTTCCCCTTTAAAAACTGCTAACTCAATTTTTCTAAATGTAAATTGGAAGTGCCAGTTCAAGTACACTGCCTATTTTTAATGATCTTTTATTTATTCATTGGTAGGAGTTATTTATATATCGTCAGATATGTGTAATGAGAATATTTATCCCAGTGGGTGGTTTGTTTTTTCATTCTCGTAAAAATGCCTTTCAATGAATAGTTCTTTCTTTTCATTAAATGCAAATGATCAATTAAAAAACATAAAAACTGCTAACTCAGACCAATGAGGAGTGGATGTGAGGCTTGTCTCCTCCCTTGCTTGGAGCCGTTACTTTGCTGCAAACCCCGCTGTCAGGATTTGGCTTTCTGTGCTTGGGCCTTTGATGGGTGTCAGTCTCTCCTTCCCTTCCCCCCAGGGCTCAACCACACACGACCTCCCATGCTTCCCTGAACTTACAGACCAGGCTCTGCCCTAGAAAGTACCAGAAAGGCTCACCTCCCCACACACTTGCTCACGGGCCACTCCCACTGGGCCCACCAGGAGGCGAGGCTGGGCCTCTGCCTGCAGAGTCAGCGCCCAGTGATGGGAGAGGCCCAGTGCCCACTGAGGTGCAGCCCTGTCGGGTGGGGCGCAGCTGGATCTTTCGGAAAGGCCAGTCCTGTCCAGACAGCTCCCAGCACAGGCCCCACCCTGCCCCAATAAGACGGGGACCCTTCCCTTCCCAGGATGTTGAAACTTCTCATCCCAGGATGTCTCAATCCCAAACCAAACCCCGTCAGAACCAAGCCCTTAACTAACTCCATCCACCTGACCCCACCCCAGCCTGAGGCCCTGGGAGTCATCACCTCCCCACCACTGGACTCCTTTGTGCCTCTTCTGTCCACCCACGTCAGCCCTTCACTGTGTCCCCGGGTCACACGCCCATGATGTTCACAGCAGCCCACACGACAGGCCGGCCCAGGTGGGGCGCTGGGCCGGGCCATGGGATGAGGGGCGCCAGGCAGGCAGATGCCCGCGGGAGGGAGGGCCTGCCAGCCAGCCCCTGGCCCTCTCCCCCAGCTCCTCCAGCTCCCGCGCTGGGCGGGGGCTTCTCTCCCCTCCGTCCTCGGTCCAGCTGCCCGCTGCTCTCCGGACCCCAAACGCCCCTGTCGTTTCAGGACACACTACTGTCATCTCACGCAGGGGGTCAAACTGTGGGGACCCGGAGACCAAGACAGGACAGTGGGGTCTGGGGGCACTGTGGTCCGGGAGGCCAGGGAGGAGTCAGGATGGGCCAACTCCATCCGGCGCCCTGCCCCGCACCGGCCCGGTGCCCCCGAGGTTCCCCGCAGGGCAGTGCCCCGGGAAGCGTCCGCCCAGCCCCCGCGAGACCCGGAGCACCTCCCTTCCCGGGAACCTGCGGACCGCGCCCGCACTCCCACCCACATCTTGCAGGGCCCCGCCCACCCTCTCCGCGGGTCCAGCGGCCGCGCCGCCATCCCGCCCTCTGACTCAGCCGACGGGGGTGGCCGACACCAAACCCAGGGAGGGGGGACAGCCCTACAGCATACGACCCTTGGTCCCGAGAAGGTGCCTACCTGCCGGGGGTCCCAGGCTGCGGCCTGCTCCCGCCCACGGCGCATCCCTATCAGGACGCCCCGCGCCCCATTCCCGTCCCGGGCGCCCGGCACCCCATTTCCGGTCCCGGATTCCCCCCCAGCCGCGCGCCGTGGTTCCGCCCGCGCGTCACGTGACCGCCGCGCCAGGTCCTGGGGCTCGGTTTCGGTCAGCTGCTCCCGCCACAGTCCGCTGCTCCAGCGCGCCCGCTGCTTCCGAGTCACTGCCGCCTGGGGTCCACGCCCGCCCGCCCCGCCCGCCGCCGAGATGATGTGCGGCGCGCCCACCGCCACGCAGCCGGCCACGGCCGACATCCAGGCCATCGCAGACCGGGTCAGGGCCGCGGGGGGCGGATGGGGTCCTGGGGGGCCGGGCAGTCCGCAGGCATCGCCGCTGGGACGGAGGCGGTGCGCCCGAGCGCATCCCGCCGTGGGCCGGGCTGGGCGCGGGCCGATGCCCCTCTCCGCCTGGGAAGCGCGCCCGCGAGCGGAGGTGTCCACAGGGGCAGGGCCGCGACGTGCCCGTCGGGGAAAAGCACTTAGAGAGCAAACGGTACAGTAGGAGGGGTGAAGTCACCCTGAGTGAGTCCGGGGACAGGGTCCACAGGCGTCCTAGACTTAGGCTGTTATTCTAGCACTTTCGTGTACGTTTGAAGTTGTCTCCAAATGAACGTCTTCGAAACGCAATCCAGCCTGGGTCGCGGAGGCAGAGCCTGGTTCGGGCCCTGGGCAGCTGTCGGACCGGGTTCCGAGGAAGGCACCTGCACCCAAGGATCAGGTGAGGGTGGGAGGAGCGGGGCCTGCCCTGCCTAGCCTCGTGTGTCAGCAAAGTCGGCTCTTGACAAGCAAGACCCCTTCCCGCCTCTTCGTGGTTTTCCGGGCCTGAGAATTCCCCGCTTGTCATGTGAACTTTAAATGTGTGTCAGCTCACTTGGGAGGGAAGAGTTACTATCTAAAAGGGCCCCTTCGTTTGGGGTCAGTCCCTTGAAAGTGATATGTTAGTGGACCGTTCTCACTGCCCCTGGGAACAAGGAGGCTGCCTGTGTGCTGGGTGGTCTCTGTGAGGGGCATGGGCACCATCTGGTGGCCCTTTGTACTGACCCTTTTGGGACAGTCTGGGCTGCACATGAGAAGATCAGAGGCCAGAGATTGGCCCCGGTCAGAAGGACGTCGCGGTGCTGCACTCCGCCCCCATCTCCTCCAGTCCCGTCCTAGGGCCCTCCCTGGCCCTCTGCCCCACCTGGTCCCCTCAGGGCTGGGAACTGGCAGCTTCCTTAGTGACCCGAGGCCTTCTGCACACCCCCTGGCTACAGCCCAGCTCATCTTTCTCCTGGCCGGCAGGCAGCGGTGTCGGTGACCTGCCATCCCGCAGGCCGTGGCCTGGCCTGGCATTCGCCGCCTCCACATGCTCTGTTCCGCCACCTCCTTTAGGGTTTTCTCAAGCCAATCAGGCCTTGCACAGGGCGGGGGCTCTGTGCAAGCCCCCCTGAAGCAGAGAAAGAGACGATTCCATCTCAGACTCCCAGGAGGGTCTGTGGGTGTCACTCACCCCGCTGGTCTTGTAAACTGTCTGCAGGGTCAGTTCCCTGCAGACCTGGCAGGCACCTGGCAGGAAGAAGGGCCCCATGGGGGAGTGTTCAGACGCAGGTGGCACCAGCCCCAGGGGGACACGCGCACCGCCGTGAGAGCCGTGGCAGCTGCGTGGAGAGAAGGTGGCCCGCCTTCTCACTTCCTGACCCACCCTCCTGCCCTTTCTGCCCACCTTATCCACAGGGAGCCCCCCTCCCTGAAGGCCTTTGCCACAGGGACTCGCTGGCATGCATGGCGGTGACCCCCTCAGCTCCCAAAGCAGCGTGCTTCCGGGCTTCACTGAAATCCTCCGACCCTCTAGAACTGGTCCTGGGACTGCAGTGCAGAGGCAGCGTGCTCTAGTGCCTGCCAGTAATCCAGAGAGCAGCCAGAGCACTTTGAAACTAGATTAGGTTTTAAAGTCAAGACAAAACAACCTGCTCCCCGCTTCCTCCATAAGAATGCTCAGTTCCCAAAAGGCCAAGACCCTGGAAAACAGGACTGATCCGAAAGCGTGATTACCGTTTGACACCAAGCATCAGGATCAGCCTTTGCCCAAAGGCATTGCATCCTAGAAAAATCATCTAAAAATGCAGCAAAGCATTTTCCCCTGCAAAAGTGTGTTTTCTGCTGCATGATCTGTCACACAAGAAATTGGGAATACTTAAGAGAATTAAGGCACATCTAGAAGATGGAAGATTAAATTTAATATTAAATTTAGTTTAACATTTTTAACTGTTTTAGCTTTCAATTTTAAAGGAGTAATTAGGGACTTCCATGGTGGTGCAGTGGTTAAAAATCCTCCTGCCAATGCAGGGGACACAGGTTCAATCCCTGGTCTGGGAAGATTGACATGCCGCGGAGCAACTAAGCCCGTGTGCCACAACTACTGAGCCCGTGTGCCACAATACTGAAGCCTGTGTGACACAGCTACTGAAGCCCGCGTGCCTAGAGGCCGTGCTCCGCAACGAAGAGTAGCCCCCACTCGCTGCAACTAGAGAAAGCCCGCAAGCAGCAACGAGACCCAACGCAGCCAAAAATAAATTAATAAATAAATAAATATAATTTATTTAAAAATAGACAAATAAAAGTGTAATTAGGATCTTCCCTGGTGGTCCAGTGGTCAAGAATCTTGCTTCCAATGCAGGGGACGCAGGTTCGAGCCCTGGTCAGGCAACTAAGATCCCACATGCCGCGGAGCAACTAAGCCCGCATGCCACAACTGCTGAGCCTGTGCGCCACAACTACAGAGCCCGCACGCCGCAAGGGAGAGCCCGCATGCGGCAACTGAGACTCGATGCAGCAAAAATTAAAATTAAAAAACAGAATTTAAAAGAGTAATTAAAAAACTATATATACTCTTTGCAATGAACTGTTTGTTAAGTAAAAGAAAAACAGGGTATGAACTTACATACGTTGTCGTGATGATGAAAATATCAAACTATTCCATGCCTGGAAAAGAAAGGGAAAATGACACAGAGAAATAGTACCGTTGAAACTCGGCAGAATGAGAGAGCTGTTTTCTATACTTTATCAGCAGAGCTGACAATTTAATGTGTCTGCTCAGTTGTGAAGAACAGTCGTGTTATAGAAAGTCTGTAGAGGGCCGGCGTCAGAGTTCAGCTGTGACATTTAATTCAAGTAAGTGCACGTGTCTCTCCGTTCTCTCCTCCCCCAGGTGAGGTCCCAGCTGGAAGAGAAGGAGAAGAAGTTCCCGATGTTCAAGGCTGTGGAGTTCAAGAGCCAGGTGGTCGCCGGGATGGTCTTCTTCATCAAGGTGGGATGTCAGCCTCTTCGGAGGGTCTGGCCTGAATTGGGGGCTCCTAGGTGCCTGGGCAGGGGTGCTTAAGAGGGTCGAGTGGCAGCCCCCAGCTTCAGGGGGTTGCTGGCCATCAAAAATGAGCACGTGTGTGCATGCGCGCGCGTGTGTGTGCACGTGTGTGCACAGCCTCCTGGAGGGGAGGACCGAGCCTTTCGGGGACTTGGGGCTCTGACGGAGTGCGTGTGGGTGCCGGGTGCTGGCTGGGGCAACGAGGGCGTCCCCTGCACTCGAAGGAGGAAGGTGGGAATGTCCTCAGCCCAGTTGCTGGTCACCTGAAGGGATGTGGCCTCCAGGCACCCAGGGCCTTTCTCCGAGTCCAGCCGAGTCCAGGGGAGCAGGGGGGCTTGGGGTCAGAGGCCGCACCCGCCCATCACTGGACTCTTTTTCCAGGTTCAAGTGGACGAGGACAACTTCGTGCACATTCGAGCATTTGAAAGCCTCCCGCATGAGAAAAAGCCCTTGGCCTTGGTCGGCTACCAGACCCACAAAGGCAGACACGACGAGCTGACCTACTTCTAGTCCTGCTCTTGCACAGAGCCCGTCGTCCACGTGGGTCTCTGCACTGCCAGCCTGTGTCTGGGAGCTCACGCGGTGCCACTCGGGGTGGGGGTGGGACGCACCTCTCCGATGTCTCTGTTCTTCACTTTCATTGTGTTCATTTTTTTCTCCCAGTCAATGATCTTAAGTAAATTACTTTCAAGGAGGGCTTGTGTTATCTTTAAATATATGTATTTTTTCAGTGTTCACAAGTTTTCTCTGTTCTGGGGTTTTTCTTCATCTGAAGCCGTAATCACAGTAGAGAGGGGTCACGAGGTGAGAGCTGTCCAGGGTGGAGCCCCAGCTGAGCCGCGTGCGGCCTGAGACCCCTCCGGCCTGAGGAGCTGAGCAGGGGGCCGGGAATGCCCAGGTCACAGCAGGTGGGCTGTAGACCCAGGAGTCCAGGAGCCTGTGTTCTAACCGCAGCTCCACACGCCTCCGTTGCTGTGACTCTGTATGCTGTCTCTAAAATACAAGATTTGAGGGAATTCCCTGGCGGTCCAGTGGTTAGGACTCCGGGCCTTCGCTGCCGAGCGCGAGGGTCAATCCCGGTTGGGGAACTAAGATCTCGCAAGCTGCATGGCGCGGCCAAAAATGAATAAATACATAAATACATGAATACATTTTTTCAAGCAAATCCGATTCTAGAGCATTAGCTCGAGATGTCCTCAGACACATTGGCACATTTCTGGCTCCGGTATAGAGATGGCCAGGTGCGGGCAGGAGAGGTGGTAGCCCTGCAGGTACCGCCGAGCGCCATCAGCCCGCAAGGCTGTCGTGAGCTCAGCCTCTGGGCTGCACGTGGTCTGCACCGTCTCCCACCCCTGAGACCCCTGCCCACCTGAAGCTCCCCGTGCCCACCGGCACCCAGGAGCCAGTCCTGCACTTCCTGGGCATGTAGGGCACTCCTGGCCGCTCAGGCCTATGCTTCCCTCTCCGCTTGGCTGAGACCTGGCTGGGGACTGGCCTGGAGCTCCAGAGGTGGTAGAGGTGCATCTGGAAGGGAAAGCGTCGGCCTGTGAGGCACCTGCCTCAGGTGTGTGGCTGTTGCTTGGTCTCCAGCTGCGGGAGCTGGTTTTCAGCCAAGGCGAGTGTGGTGGGCTGCTGGGCATCTGGAGGAATTAGGGATTCAAGATCCTCAGACCTGTCCTTCCAAACGTCCCTATCCCAGGCCTCGGGGCCCACTCCTCCCCTTTAAGGACCCTACTTTCAACGCAACCCATTTTCTTGGTTTCCCAGGGCTGCCAGACCCCAGGCGTCCCTGGGCTTGTGGCTGCATCACACGTCTGCCTCTGTGTGTCTGTGTGCCTCCACATCCCATCAGGACCCCAGTTAGTTACCAGATTTAGGTCCACCCTAATGCAGTGTGACCTCAACTAGTACATCTGCAAAGATCCTATTTCCAAATAAGGTCACATTCTGAGGTTCTGGTGGCCCTGACTTACTGGAGGACACCATTGATTTTGGGGGAGACACCAGTCAAAGCTAAATTTAGCATCCTTTTCAAGGGTGCTACCTTTACAACGAGACCCTGAATTCTACACTTAAAGTGGGCAAACTGTGTCATGTGAATCATATCTGAATAAATCTTTAGCAGTGGGGAAAGGGATGGATGGAGAGGAAAGTGCCTACTCTCCTCTCCCTTCCTTTCCCCTATCCCCTCTACCCCATACCCCAAGGTCTTGGATGACAGCCACATTCCAGGGAAAGCAGAACAACACGATGGAAGGGGCCTGGGACAGCCTCGTGCAGGCTAAGACTGCTGCAGGGGCCAGCCTGAGTCTGCACCTCATGGGGAATTTCTTCAGTGTCCTAATTTAGGCAGAATTACAGATAGGACGAGGCTGTGTGGCTGAGATCCCAGAGGCCCCTGGAAAGTTCCATGCAACACGTGTCCCAGTGCCCGAAACCTGTGGATGTTACTTTATACAGCAAAAGGGACTTGGCAGATGTGGTTAAGCTAAGGGTCTTAAGATGGGGAGATGGTCTTGGCGTAGCCGGGTGGGCCCAGCGTCATCACAGGGTCCCCATGAGAGGGAGGCAGGAGGGTCAGTGTCAGAGAGACTGAAGGTGGAGGAGGGGCCACGAGCCAAGCAACACAGGTGCCTCCAGAAGCTGGAAAAGGCAGGCAGGGAAGAGACTCTCCGGAGCCTGCGGAAGGAGCCAGCTCTGCCCACCCGTTTTCAGACATCTGACCTCCAGACTGTGAAAGAATACATCTGTGTTGCTTTAAGCTCCTCAACTAGTGGGAACGTGTCACAGCAGCCACTGGAGACTGTCACCAGGAGGGGGAGTCTGGGCCAGGAGGGCCTTGCTGGCGAGCAGAGCAGCACAGGGTTGGCAGAAGCGGATCTGAGAGGTCGAGTCAGAGGCACTTGGGACAGGATCCCGCGTCCTCCCCCACCGCTCCCTGCCTGTCCAGCAGGGCCAGGTGCTGCCCGGAGGCGAGCTGAGGACTTATTTACAGAGGTGTGGGCTGATCCTGGGGAGAGCAGGTACCTGCCGGGCTCACAGGACCAGCGCTGTCACCACCCAGGTGTGAAGGAAGCCGGAAGGAGCGTGAGGCTTGGTCAGTGGCTGAAGCTGGTCCTCAGAATCGGGCAGGGAGGGGCTGGGAGAGGGAGCCCAATCCTGCGGGAAGCCCGCCTGGAGCCCACTGCCCAGAGCATCCAAACCAGCCCTCCCAGGGCAGAGAACAGAGCAGGAGAGGGCATCCGGCCATGGCGGGCAGGACAGTGCAGGTCCTTTCCCGAAAGAGGGGTGTCAGGTCCTTTCCCGAGGGAATCGGCTGCCCTCCGTCCCCAGCAGTAACCACTGCTTGGTTGGCTGTTTAACACGGCTTTAGGTCCTAGTTCACAGAAGGGAGCTCCTCTGGAAAAAAGAAATCACACTTCAACACAATCACCATGAAAATATTTATTTGTGATAATAATAAGTCAGTAAGACCAGTACAGACAGACACGGCCTCTACAGCACTGGAACGAGTTTTACGTTTAAAACACATCCACACGCACACAGGTGGGGTTGGTAGAGCACGGAGCTAGAGAAACCACTGCCAGAAACACAGAGATCCCCCCGCCCCCCGCCAACTTGCAGCCGGGATCGAGCTGTGTCCCAAGGCTGCATCACTTCCCCTGAGAAGCCTCCAAAATCTGAGCTCAATTAGGGAAGGACTGGGTTGGCATCGACTGGCCTGAGTCAGTGCCTCAGTCCTCCAGTGGGTCCAGTTTTGCAACTGTTGGGGGAAATCCCAACGAAAATTCTAAATTAGAAAGTATGCAGCTTTAAATCTCAAAACATTCAAAACGCCACCCACATACTTCTTATCCTTCAGGGGCTGCATGGAGTAAATTAAGATTTCACTTCCATTTCCCCATATATCAACATCTACACCTCCCATCATCAAGATGACAGTCCCAGATATTTTGCAGGAATGCACCAAGGCTGGAGTTTTGGGGCACACTGGGGGGGTTGCTGCCAGGCTTACTGATTCCCCCTTTCTGTCCCCTGACCCCCCACCATGCCCTACACCCACCCTCCTTGTGCCAGAAGTTGGGTCCTTGGTGAGAAAGCAACTAGTGGTCCAAAACCCGCTGACCCAGCTCCGGCTCAGAAAAGCATGAGGGAGGGGGCCCAGTTCTGCATCCTCGGATGCACAAGGACTAAGTCCTGCCTGGGGGCTTCACGAGCACAGGGGCCTAGGGTGGCGTGCCCTCCTCTCTGTCTGCCCAGTCCTGGCCCTTGCAGGGCAGTGATGCCCCAGGCCAGGGTGAGTGGCCCGTGGCCTCACGAAGGTATGTCCTCCCAGAACGGGTTTCCTGCTGCAGAAGATCGGGGACCTGCCCCATGCTGATGTGGGGCTGGGAGCTTCCTTCACTGCAACCCTGGAGCTTGGGGGTCCCTCCCTGAGGGTCAGAGATGGACACAAGGTCTCCCGCTCTGAGCACAGGCCTCTGCTCAGCTCGGACAGTGGAAAGCTTAAAACACACCTGTTTACTCTGCCAGAAGTTAAAAAGAAAATTCTAGGAAGAACTTTCCAATCATATAAAGTTGTAAAATAGTCTCTAAGTCAGACCTAAGATTACTCATCAAATGACCAAACGAACACACCATGTCGTGAGCGCAAACCTCTAACGAAAGGCAGGAATGTAGTTTGTAAGACATCATTTCTTAATCGGTGTCTTTGCACATTAACAACAGAAAACGTTCTGCACCAAGAATGAACTACAGGAGTCCACGGGAAGACACGTGCTACGGAGAGCTCAGTTTTAGGAACTAGGGCCCCAGGCCACGTGGCAGCAGGACACATTCACGGGCCTCCGCCCCCTGCAGTGCAGCACAGACTACAAAGCCTGGTTCCAATCACCGGACAGGAAATACTAATGCCCCAAAGAAAAAGCCCCTAGAAGGGCAGCTGCTGTGTGTCACCTACCAGGGCGGGGGCAGGGACCTCTGCCCTCGTTGCCCGCTTCTGGCACAGGCCAGAAGCGCGTGACTGGATTCTGAAACCACAGCGCTGTCTGTAAAAACAGGCAGGAGTTCATGACACTGTTGGCTGCAGAAGCAAACACACGCAAGGGTGCACCAGCTCTGCACACAGCTCCAAGGCCACCCTTGTGCGGGCGATGCTCGGTCCCTGCTCTGCGGGGGCCCAGCCTGACCGACGCCCATGGGCCGACCTGGAGAACAAGGGAGGGTCTCCTGGGTGGACATGCATCCTGACCAACAGGCCCAAGTTCAAGGCTTCCTGGCCTAGGGCCGTGGACCTGGGCTCCCAGAGCCGCCTCGCCCCAAGTGCCCACCAACTGACGTGCTCCCTCTATAGACACGGGAGCAGCTCTCCCGGGGGTCCCGATGCAAAGAACCACACGAGGTGATGCGACGGGAAGCCCCCTGCAGCCTGGCATGGAATGGAAATGGGTGGGCTCAGGATCTGAGACGTGAGTCTGGGGGCCACGTGGCCCCCACCCGCTCAGAAAGCCAGGACGGACCACATTCACCGCGTCCCTGCTGGCACATAACCCGCTCCGCTCACTCCCAATCGCCCTCCTTCCGGCCCAGGCAGGCGCTGGGGGCTCCCGAGCCAACCCCTGCCCATGGGGAGACGTGTGTGAACGAGGCCTGAGACCAGGCAGGTGGCCGAGGCAGGGATTCCAGGTGATTCTGGCGCCGGAGCGGAGCACAGCCCAGCCCCGTGGTCACGGGTTATTGATTCACAGACACGGGCCCCGCCGCCGCAGGCAGGTGGTCCTGAGAGGGCGTGTGCACACTGGGGGTCCAGCGGCCTCCAGATGGAACACCGTCCCCCCTCTTCTCTGCCTTTCAACTGATGAGTGAACGTGAGGTTCAAGCGATGAGGTCAGAAGCGCCAAGCCAGGCTCGGCCACTGCAAAATGAAACATGCTCTGAAGACTGGTCCTAACAGTTTAAGGACAGGACGAAAAGCAAAGCACCGTTGTTCCACCCCCACTGGCCTGCATGGCAAAAGCAGTGCAGCTAACCTGGTTACCTCTGCAGCACTTGGCAATGATTCAAGACTGGTTAAAAAACAAGGACCATATTTTGGAATCCATCTTTAAGGTCTCCAGGAGAAGGTCTGAAATCTATACTCTGGTAATGGGCAAGCAATTCAGGGCCAAAATATCTCTCATCTTAAAATAAACGATTAGTTTCCATGTTACTAAACTGTGGAAAGTGAATATAAAAAAAAAGGTTAATTCTAACTTGGACCCAAACTGTATTAAAACCCACTGCGACTGGCCATGGATAACTTCTAGACGGGAAATTCTGAACAGAGACAACCGGGGACCTCTGCTGTTATCGTGACAGATGGACCGGGTCCCAGCAGAAACGAGCCTGAGATACACAGGTTCAGCAACATCACGACAAAAAGCACACTTTGCTCGGGTGGGGAGGTCGAACGTGCTTTCCCACAGAAGCTAGGGTTCCGGAGCCTCGATCTCCTTCTCTTAGGACAGGGGGTTCAGGCCACAGCTCTCCAGATGGCTGGGGCTTTACGGCTGGAGGAGATAGAAGAGTTCATGATTTTACGGGAGGAACAATTCTCATCGTTCTGTGTATGATATCGAGAATTGAGGGTAAAACCCACTGCGGGGGCCAGGACTCTGACATAAAACTGAAAGGACCAGAGTGCATTTTCCTTCAAGTTTCCTTCAAGTTCACGGCGCACACAGAACAAGCCACTACCCCCAGCACCATGTTTTCAGGGAGGGTCTTCACCGTCTCATTGAAGAGAGAGAGATACTCTGGCTCTTTCCCTGGTCTTACACTTGCTCTCCAAGGTTTAAAAAAAGGAACAAGGAAAGAGAAGAACATGAAGATTTCCCGCTGGCTGGCGGTGTGGCCGTCTCCCCAGCTCTACTTGGCAGTGACAGTATTTTCCATTAAAGGCTCTGCGGAGGCCCAGGGCCCTGGGGACGATGGCTGGTCCCTGGGCTGCCCTGCTGGGGGGCTGTCCCCCACCAGGCCACAGGCTTCCCCCTCCTCCTGGGCCAGCGGGCCCTGCAGGGACCAGGAAACATGACAGGGACACAGATGCCCTGACCCGCCGGCCGCTGAGGGGAGCTGAGGCCCCCTGACCCCGCGCGCGGGCACTAACGCCTGAGGCTGACGACATTTGGAATGTGAGCGGAGCGGGGAAGAAAGAAAAGAAGAGGGTGCAGAGAGTCCAGTGGAGACTGGCCTGCCTTCGTCCGGGGGCATTTCCAACAAAAGGCAGAAGGCAGTACCAAGGAGGTGAGAGTCCTAGAGACGTGGGCACAGCCAGACAAGGGTGGAGGCTCCAGGAGAGGGCCTGCCTGTGGGGCGAGGCTAGGGGTCGGGGACAAGGGCTGCCCTGGGAGCTTCCCCAGGGACCACACCCGGGCCCCAGCCTCCTGCAGCCTCCCCGCTCTCCTCCAGACTGTGGGCTCCTGAGAGATGCAAACCTCTGCAGCCCCCAGAGTCGGGGGTGGGTGCTGAGGATGGGCGACCCTGCCTGTATCCATGCCTAGGGGTCCTCAAAGTTCTGGGTAAAGTGGGGCCAGGGAGGTCACCCCCGCAGCAGACAGCTGGACTGGTGACAGGGCCTGCGCCACGGCCGGCGCTGCCCCAGCCCAAGGTGTCTGACAGCCGCTGCTGTGGGGAGGGGCGGAGCTGCGGCAGCTTCGGGAAGTCTCGCTTCCGGGCACCTGGCTGGCACAGGACGCGGGACTGCGGGGGGAATGGGGGCAGGGGGGTCAGATAACTGGCCGGTGGGGTTAAGCACACCAACGGGGGGTGGGGCAGGAGCCCACCCCTGCCCTCTGTACCTGCACACTGACACGGTGACACGACACGGTTGTCACCAGCTGTAGGTGGCAAACACACAGCACCTGACCTGTTCTGCCCTAAACTGGGTGACTTTTCCAAAAGGAGCCCGACACAGTGATCTCCCCACAGGCGCGCTCGGCCGCGTGCCAGCTTCTGTCCTGTCGCCCAGGCGGTCACTAGAGACGCTCCGAGTTACAAGGCAGTCCCTCGACACGCGTGAGACGTGCAGATTTTCGGGGTCCTGGGAAGGTCCCCGCCAAAGTGACTGTGCAGCGTCTGTGCATCTGAGCTGCATGAGCCCGTCCACACCTTGAACAGAAGGGGAGAATCTGAAACCCCCAGGGGCCTACCCTGCAGCAAAGTACGAGGCAAAAAGTTCTGAAGCAGGAACACAGAAGGTGAGGTCGGACCCAGAATAAAGACATTTGGCATCATCTTTCTGGACATGAACACTAACCCCCGACTCGCTCTCAGAGATGCAGACACAGGGGCCTCCCTGGGCCTTGCACAAAGGACGGGGGTACACCATGTATCCCAAGCCAGCCTGGGGAGGACGTCCTCGAGACGTAAACACGGAGCTGGTTTTCCAGGAGCCCTGTGGGAGGGGAGCTGGGGTCCCGAATTACAAATTTCTGTGATGGTTTTGTTATTTTTAAAAAGCATGACCAGCACATTTTCACAATGAAGACCAGTGGATGCTGGACACTCATGAAAGAAGAAAAAAATATCAAGTTTCGGTCACAGCTCTAAGGCAGACATTACATTTTTCACAAGGACGGAAACGGAGACACCTAACGCTGGGCGTTAAGGAGGCGGGTTCGCGCGGCCCTCACAGCACCGTGGCTTGGACGACGATCTCCGGGTTCTCGATGTCCTTCTTGCTCTGGACCATCCTCAGCTCCAGCTGGGCCGGGCTGGGCTTCAGTCCTTCCCCAGCCCTGGCTGCAGAACAGGCAGAGCATTAATGATGGGAACAAAGCCAGCGGAAGTTATCCTGAATCTGTCTCCTCCTTCCCTCGCCTTCGTGAGAGCCCCCAATGCTCTGGATCACCACTGAGTTCCCATCTCAGCAGGGAGCTCCACAACGCTGCCCCCTGCCCCAGCCCTAAAGGCCAACGCCAGGGAGATGGCGGGAGCCACAGCCCTGTTCACAATGCAGCACTGCACCCCTGCCAGCCCGTGAGGTGGTACCTTTTGCACACTTGATGGTCCGCTGCAGAACATGGTGCATGGCCGACACGGTCTTCTCACAGGCCACCTGCACGGAGGAGAGGACGCTGAGCCCCCCGCCCCCAGGCCGCCTGGATGGACCGTCCACTGACCAGGCACTGGGGATCCACAATCACACGCTCCCCCCATCACGGAGCAGTCGCTGCAAAGATCCCAGGAGAGCTGAGCAGAGAGGCCTGGGGACTAAGTGGACCACAGGCAACTCTGTCAATACTGCCTGGCATGTAGTAGGTACTTAATAAGCATTTCTGGAAGGAATCAGTTATAAAGAATCTACACGGGAAAGAGCTCCTGCCCCAGAGCTGGCCAAAGTCATTGCTTGCTGGCCTCTCCAAGTTAAAAACTCAGGGCTTCTCAGGTGCTGGGGAGGCAAGTGGACTCCCTCCCCGACGCTGGGACCCAGGGCAGAACTGAATCCGGGGTTGGCTGAGGGCGACCCAGCGAGGCCTCGTCTGGGCACCAGCTGGCCGTGAAGCAGGTCCCTGCTCACCCTCCGCCCTCGAGGGAAGGGGGGTGGAGAGACCGCAGCATTTCAGCGCTCGCCCCTGAGCCCGCAGGTGAGGGGAAGGGCCCCATCCCAGCCGTGCATTTCACAACATGGAGCTGACTGCTGGGGAGGGTGTGTGCCTGCCCCGCAGGGGAAGGACGGCCGCCCAGAGGGAGGTCAAAGGGCACAGCTGCGCCTGAGCACGCTAGGGCACTGTGGACATTCACACACAAAGCGGGGGGACGGGGGACAATCCCCAGGAAGAGAGGGGTCTCCAGCAAGTCTGACTGCAGCGGCTGTGTTTTAGGACGAGTTGTCACTGGATTTCCCTCCTGCGTGATGCTTCTAGACCCCGAGGTGCTGGGGCTACAGCTCCCCTGGCATCCTCAGCAAAGCCCTCCCTTTCCATCTGCCTCAGGACCCCTCCTGGGCCTGGGCCTGGGCCCGGCGGACTCCAGCTCTTAACACATTCTCCCGTTTGCGCCCCACTGACCTTGAGATTGTTGGGGTGCTTGTGCGTCCACGCCAACAGCATGGCGGCAAAGAGGTCCCCGGTGCCCACGAAGACTGCGTCCACCTTGCGCATCTCCATGCGGATGCGCTGTGTCACGACAGAGCCGTCGAGGGTCCCTGGGGGGAAGCGTACGGCAGCTGGGACCCCAGACCCTCAGCCGGCAGAGGCCCCGCGGCCCGGGAACCGGCTTGCCCTCCCCTGCACAGCGTCAGGGGGCTCAGCCTGCAGGGATCGCCCATGCCCCCCAGTGGCTGCCCGCGTCCCAAGTGAGAAAGTGAGAGACTGGAGCCCCGGAGGGCCACAGGGTCAGGGCGGCCTGGGGGACACCACGCAGCCTGAAGACGAGGGGTCGGAACGTGCGATGATGTGTGATGGGAGCCATGGGGGTGGAGGTAGAGCTGGAGGGGCCGTGCTCACTCACTGAGGTTGGGGTGAGTGCAAGGGCGTGAGTGTGTGTGGATGCACGTGCATCTGTGAGTGTATCTGGGTGTGTAAGTGTCCTTTTGCACAGACACAGAGGGGGTGGTGACAGGTACACCTGGGATGGCTCTCCGGGGCAGCGGGTGTGACCCCAGCCTTCTGTGTCATTTTACGCTGCGGCGTCAGCATAATGAAACGACTGACACAGCAGAGCGTGAATGGTCCGCCCAGCGATGTCGGCATCAGCTCTGAGGTGGGGGGGATGGGGGGAGGCAGGCCTGGGGACACCTGGTTCCCCGGGAGCCGGGCTCCAGCTGGGCTGGTCCACGTGAGCCCCGAGCCCGAAGGACGGGATGTCGTCCGTGTGCTGCCAGCACGGTCACAGGCACCTGCGTGGTGACCGTGGGGGGAGCAGTCAGCACCCCACGCTCACCGCACCCCGCTTCACGGAAACCTCTCCTGGTTCTGTTTTCAGTCTGATCTTTCTTCGAGGTGTCGGGAGTTGAGGAGACTGGCCACCTGCCGAGTCAGGCTTGATTTTCTTTCCATTGAACCCAAACCTCGGAAGCCTCGAGGGGACGCGCAGCAGGAAGGCAAGAGGGAGCCCAGCGCCGGGCGGGGACTTACGTGTCCTCTGGCTCCCCAGCGCGATCAAGTAGTTGCTGCCCCTCGGGGACGGCAGGTCCGAGCTGGTGATGACCACCGTGTCGGGGCCCATCGAGTGCAGCACGTCCATCACCTGCCGGGCACGGGGAGCGCGTCAGCCGCTCCTTGGCCACCCGAGACGGGGCCCTGGCGGCCCTCGCCCCGTCTCCCACCGCCCCTCAGCTTCTTACAGAGTCTGCCTGGATGGGACCGCGGCCGCTCAGGGGAGCCACACCCTGGGCCCCGCCCCTGCCCGGCAGTGACAGCTCTGCCAGGCCACAGCCGTCCCAGTTCCCTCCAGCCTCAAGTCCAAGGGTGCATGTCTATTGGTCCCACCCTGCACCCCGCCTGTGCCCGAACCCCGGAGGGAGGAGCCAACCAGCCAGGGCACCGTCTCCTCTCGCCTGGGCTCCGGGGTGGCAGGAGCCGTGCCCGGCAACTGCCAAGCGATGGGCACTTCCACGCTGCCCATCCTGGGGAACTATGCCCTCCTTTACCCATTCAACAAACGTCTACTGACCCCTCCCCGGCAGCATGCCGGGGCAAAATGCTCACTGGGGTGAACTTCAGGAGGGGTGGGAGGTAGGGGGCCTCGTATCAGGCAGGAGGCGACGCCACCACTAACCCTCCCCTCATCGGCCCGGGGCCTGCAGGCTGGGGAGGGTAACCGGCCAGAGGGTCACGGGGTATTGAGGAACAGACATCGCTTTGGGTGGCTTTTTTTTTTTAAACAGCCGTAGGTGGTCCCGTTTTCCTCGTGCAAATGCCTCAGAGAAGTGCCTGTGAACACGCCCTGCGAGCACAGGCTGTCCCCGGCCACACACTCACACACGTGTGCACACGTGCACACCCAAACCCCACACATGCGCACACACTGCACACACGCATATACCCCCAGCACACACATGCACGCACGTGTACTCCCACACGCCACATGCACACACACACAACGCGTGCACATGCCCCAAGCGCAAGCATACACACCCCCTCCACCACACACACGCACACACATCACACGCACACCGCCCCACACACACACGAGGCGTGCCACCAACCCAGCACCCACCCTGCACTGGGTACCATGAGTTTCCTCTGGTTCCCAAGCTGGGCGGGTGTGTAGAGGTGGGGTCACTGTGCCCGCGGCCCTGCTTCTTTCCCGCCCCAGGGTCACCTGGCTCTGAGACCCCCCAACTGCTGTGCCAGCTCAGAGCAAGGCCCTCAGAGCAGGGAAGCGGGGGGTCCTCCCAGCCTGCTCTCCTGCCCCAGTGAGCCCTCCGCCTCTGGGGGAAACAGACACACAGCCCCACGGGCCCAGGTGTGACCACGACTGGCCGCCGCCAGCTCTGACCCGGGGACCTGGCTCCTCCGAGTGTGTGTTTCCTGGACTGTGAAGGGAGCTCGGCCTCTGAAGAGGCCCAGACGCGGAAGGTCTGGCAGCCCCTGGTGCTCTGGACATGCAGCGCAGGGGTGGCAGACCCCACCTAAGGCTAAATCCCAGCAGACCTATGGACCCTCAGCAAGTGCCGAGAGAAGGTTGAAAAGAGCTTTGAAGAAATCTCGCCCAGGGCTGCGGTGTCAGCTCCTGCCCGAGAGGCCCAGCCGCCCTTCCCGTCCGGAATCCTGACTTGTGGGCTCCAGAAACGCCCAGCCAGCCCCCAAAGATACGGGTGCATTCCGCGCAAGAAATCCTCCCACTCACGCACGCACGCACGCACCCCGCACGCACTCTCACACGTGCATGCAGACACACCCCGCGTACGCACACAGAGCCTGGGGTGACGCCCGCAAGCCCGGGAACACCGAGGACTGCCAGCCGCCGCCAGAGGGTGGGGCAGGAGAGGATTCTTCCTACAGGCTTCTGACAGAGCACGGGCCAGCCGGCCGTTCTGGACTTCTGGCCTCTGAAACTATGAGAGCAAAGCTCTGCTGCTCTGCGCCACCCCGTCTGCGGCACGTTGCGATGGCCCCGGACGCTCATTCAGAGACAGCTGCGGTGAGCAGCGGGCGAACCCAGACCCAGCAGGCACTAAGCTGCAGGCGACCAACCAAGGGGCCGAAACGGAATTTACGAAGGTTCCCCGGGCCTCGGGTGGCCGGCTGATGGGAAGCCAAATGCTGGCCACACAGGTGCCCGTCTCCTATGCTGGAGGGCGTGTGGCTGTGCCCTCCCACCGTGAGCAGGCTGCCTGTCCCCCGCCAGGCACGGGACGGCCTCCTTACCTCTAAGGCTTCTTCCTGGCTGTGGATCTTTCTTCCACTCAGCAACCTGGACGGCGGACAAGCACAGCTGAGCCATCGCCTATAGGAGCCCCAGGGCTACATACGGTGCACTGGCGACCCCCCCCGCCCCACAGGGAACTGGCTGGCATCTGTCCGCCATCGCGGACCAGGCGGCCACCGTGTCTGGGGACCAGTCAGGAGTCAGTTTGAAAGGGGACTCACAGGACTTCCCTGGTGGCACAGTGGGTAAGACTCCGCACTCCCAATGTAGGGGGCCCGGGTTCGATCCCTGGTCAGGGAACCAGATCCCACATGGGCGCCGCAACTAAGCCTTCGCATGGCACAACTAAGGAGCCCGCGGGCCGCAACTAGGACCCAGCGTAACCAAATAAATAATAAAATAAATAAAAATAAATTTAAAAAGTAAAAAGGGACTCACACATCATGGGAGTGGGGTGAAGTTCCAGATCGTGGTAAACGTTTACACATAACAACAGGGAAGGACGGCCGTGCACGGTCACAGCACACGGTGCCACTGAGGGCAGCCAGCGTCCTCGCAAACAGCTGCAAATCTCAGTGCACTACGTTCTTGAGCCACCAACCATGAGGGACCTCCAGGTGAGCCGCCATCCCCCAGCATCGATAGGCCCAGGTTAGGGAACCCCAGGCCCCCAAGAGTCCAGGGGCCCCATCCCTACTTTATAGGGCGGCCCTGGGGCCGGAGGGGTTATCACTGCTGGCTTAACAGAGTCCAACGCGATGGGGACACACCCACCGCAGCGCTCACGCCCCGAGGCCCCAGGAGCCGCGCCTCAACTCCCTGGGTGCCCAGCTCTCCTGTCCATCGGCAGGGGGTGGGGGCCGGGCATCCAAGAAAGGCCCCTGGAAACATGGCACTGGGCAGCGGGGCAGGCACGGTCCTTGTCACCTCGTGCAGAGATTTGGGATGTGGGTTTCAGAGCTCTGGGGCAGTGGTCCGCGTCAGCTGGCGTGGGCTCCCCGTCCCATCGCCCGTGTCAGCCACGTGCACCCCCGGCTTTGCTACAGCGCCTCTGCCCCCTTCTGTCCCCAGAGGCTCTTGCTGCTTGGGGACCGGCGTGACCACAGGGAGTCGGGGGGAAATGAGTGCCCACGGCTGCTGACAACCAGTGCCCGCCCTGGCACTCAGGTGGGCTGGCAGCTCCCTGCCCCGCAGACTGGGGCTCTCCAGCAGGGTCCCTGTCACTCCCCCCATGGGCATGGGGGGTGGGTCTGACTGCTGCAGCCGATTCAAATGACTTACTCAGCCTCAAACTGGTTGGGGGTGATGATGTCTGCAACGGGCACGATCTTCTCTCTGTAAACCGGAAGGAGGTCCTCGGGGACGTACTGCGGGAAAAAGACAGGAACAGGCTGACGCATGAGGGGTGAGGGAGGGAGGCCAGGGCGGCTCGTGCTGTGGGGACCCCAAGGCTCCAAGGGGTCCCGAGGCAGGGCTGGGGCAGCCCTTCCACCCTGACAATCCGGGTCAGGTCCCCACTAGTGGCTTTCCACCGTATCCGTGTGACGACACCGCCCGCTCAACCCACATCGGCGTCGGGAACCCAGGCCCACAGCCTGCTGGTGTGTGGCTGGTGGGCTGAGAGTGACTTTTATGTTTTTAAATGGTTGGGGGGAAAGTCAAAAGAAAAACAGTATTTTGTGACACGTGGAAATTAGAGGAAATTCAAAGCTCAGCGTCCACACCTGAAATTCGATTAGAAAACGGCCACGTTCGTTCTTTGCAAATCATCTGCGGCTGCTTGAGCTGCAACAGGGATGCACGGCCCTGAAATACCTCCTCTGGGGCCCTTCACGGAAACCTCTTCTGCCAGCCCCGGCCCCTCCTTCCCGACAAGGGACAAGGACGTGTCTCTGGCCCGAGAGCGGTGTCTCGCCCAGGCAGACACTTTCAGAGTGCTGCTGTCCACAGCCCCACGGCCCGCAGCCCAACGCGGGGAAGCACTAACCATGGAGCCTTCTCCGTTCCACTTGTCTCCCATCACGGGGTCGCACACTGCGGGACAAAGGGCATCTTATCAGCAAAAGCGGCGGCGCTGAGAGGCGCGCCCCACGTCTGACTTGTTGTGAAGTTTCACACGTGCAACTAAAATGGGAAAAGCACGGCCTCCCGTCCTCATTTACCTCCTTACCTGGCATTTTGCATTTTGCTGACCGGGCCCCACCTGGGGAGTCCCTCACCCCACCCTGACACCGATCACAGCCCTGTGTCAGCGGCTTCTCTCACCCGCCCCAGACAGACGCCAGGTTCACCGTGAGAACGCCTGTGAGGCTCTCGTCCCCAGAGGCCCCCACGTGTCGGGAGGAGCAGAACGTGCAGACGGGGCGCGCAGAAGGGGGGAGGCTGAGCCGCCCATTCGTGGGGCTCCCGGCACCTACCGTACACGAGCCTGGGGTTCTGCTGCTTCAGCTCCTGCACGATGTCCACCACCGTGGCCAGGAAGGACTTGTCTCGCGTGTAACCTTTGGGAGGGACAGAGAACTCTCGTCACCCAGCCGCGGAAACAGCGCCATCAAGCCCATCTGCCCAGAGGATGGCAGGCAGTGCCCAGACCCTGCGGCCGGGGCCAAGACACGTGCTCCCCACAACTGTAGGCACGGGGGACACCGGGCATCTCCCAGAAGAAACGTTAACTTTTACATGAAAGGGAGAAGCCGTGGGTGTACGAGGAATGTTCTCCTTCCTCTTTTCCATTTTCCAGAATCAGCGTGTTCACTTCTAACCACGTATATAAATAAATGCAACCATGTGGGTTTGTAAATGAAACCAACACACCAGGTGGCAGCGTGTTGCTTATCTGGGTGTTTTTGTCCCAGACCCCTTCCCAACACCCCACCTGTCCCCCGCCATGGGCATGGAAACCCCAGTATGGAGACGCGGCACAGCCAGGACCCCCAGGGTCATGCTACCTGGACGTGGCGGTCACTAGGGCCCCACTGAGTTCCTGAGGGCAGGACCATCCCTCCTCGAGGGAGGCAGGGACCAGGGAGCAGCCCAGGTCAGGGGTGCTCTGGGCCTCCCCAGCCCACCCCCGGTGGGCGCCAGGCCCCGGTTCCGGCACCCCCTCCCCTGGGCCTCACCCGTGAGCACGTAGTCATACTTGTTCACGTCGTTCAGCTTCAGCCCGTCGTACAGCTCGTGGAGCTCATCCGAGTTCAGCACTTGGCCCTTCCAGTGCGAGTAGCCTGGTGGGAGGAGAGCAGAACACACAGGCCCTGACGCGTGGGGCACGCGGGTGACACGGCCCTCGGCAGGTCCCGCCCGAAAGCACATCTGGCTCCGACACGTTCTGGGGTTATTACTGCGTCCGGGGTCCACCCTCCCACCGTGCAGCGAGGGCCCAGCTCTGCAGGCCGCCTGAGGACGCCTGTGCAGCCGGCATTGCACCGACAGACAGGACACAGGGCTGCGAAACTTCTCCCTGTCCTCGGCGGGGCACCTGGGAGCGTCCCCATCGTGTCATGGTCCCTGGCTTTGCCAGCCTCTCCTGTGCACGTCCCCCATCCAGGCTGAGTTGCTTCAAGACTATTACCTGCGCACCCTGGCAGGTAGGGGCTCCTCGCATCCCCACCTCCATCCAAGATGAGTTGCAACTGATCCAAGTCTCGGGCCAAATCCTGACCAAGAGCCAAACGTGAACTAGAAAGAGGCTGCGGCCCGGGTTCCTGACCCGACAGGCACCCGGGTGAAGCGCCCCCAGGGCAGGCAGGGGGCCCGCTCGAGGTCACTCGGGGCGGGCGCACCCCACCAGGGACACCCCGCAGTCCGCCCACGGCAAGTACATCCTGGCAGCCCTTATGCCAAGAGGGACCACTCAAACGGATGGGTTCCTAAGCACATAAGTAAAAGCCTCCGGAGGGCTGATTTCTATGACAGCAAAGTCGAGTCCAGACCACGGGAAGCAGATCCCGGCCACAGCCCCAGATCCTCCCTGCCGTCTCGGGTGTTGTCCTGCAGGTCCCGCACCGGCTGGGCTGTGGGCCTGGAGAAGGGGCCGCGGCGCCGTCTGTGCACGTGGGGCGAGGGCTCTCCTGCCGCAGAGGGGCCAACACCCGACGACACCTGTCAGCAGTTCTCCAGGACGGCGCGGCCTCTGGTGGACGCCCATTAACCAGTCGGGAGGGCCAGAGGCAAGGAGGGTCCACCGAGGCGAGGTGACCCATCTCTCGCAGGCCTGTCCCCCAGGGCTCAGGTGTCTGCTAAGAGCCGGCAGCCTCTGGCTGTGTCCCGCAGGTGTTGCTGCCACAAAATCCCACCGGCCCAGGTGGGAGGAACAACGGCCCTTCCTGCCCCTTGGTTTTCCGAACATCATTCCAGACATGGTGGTTTTTTCTTTTTTCTTTTGGCTGCGCTGCGTGGCTTGCGGGATCTCAGTTCCCTGACCAGGGATTGAAACGGGGCTCTCAGCGGTGAAAGCGCCGAGTCCTAACCACTGGACCGCCAGGGAATTCCCAACACCGTGCGGTTTGACTCCATTGCACATGTACTGCTCTCTTGTCCTAGGGCTGCTGTGACCAAGAACCACAGGGGCTCCCACAGTTCTGGAGGCCGGCGTCCGGGATCACGGTGTCGCAGGGCTGGTTGCTCTGAGAGCTCCACGGCCGGCTTCTCCTGTGTCCTCACGTGGTTGTCCCTCTGGGCATGTGTCTGTGTCCTAATCTCCTCCATGGGCACCGATCAGATTGGAGCAGGGGCACACCAATGACCTCATGTACCTTTTAACTGCCTCTTTAAAGACCCTATCACATCTGAGGTCCTGGGAGTTAGGACTCTGACACGTGAATTGAGGGGACACAGTGCAGCCCGTGATGTGCAGTCAGCCCCCGCCGGGTCTCAAGCACGGGTCACCCCCCGCCCGGCAGGCCAGCTTCCTAACATGATGAGAAGGTTCGGGCCCACTCCTTTTACTGCCCACCCCCCCAACCCAGCCTCTCCTCTCCAAACTCAGGAGACCCTTCTGAAACACAGGGGCACTCTGGTCCTCTGTCCAACCCACCCAATTTACAGTTTACAGATGAAAAAACAAACTCCGCCGAGCCGGCGAGGCCGAGGGACCCAGCTCCTCCCTGCACGTCTGCTGCAGGCACCTGGTCCTGCTCCGCCAGGGGGTCACCACCAGGCCTGGCAGCAGGTCACACCCCAAACCCTATGTGCCTGGAAGGCTGGCCCTGCCCCACCCGCCAACCTCCAGCCCCGTCCAGTTTCTTCCAGCCGCCCGTCCAAGGGCTCGGATCTTGGGTAACAGGAAACTCTTGCTAAAGGAGCAGCCACAGAACACCGGCTGCTGCTTCAGAGCCCAGCGCTGCCCTGGAGCGGGGCGGGGGCGGGGGGGAGGGATCATCATCTAATGTCTAAGCCAACTTGGCTCTTTTACTTTAAAAAAAAAAAAAAAAAAAAAAGGGTAGTTAACACAGCCAGTAAAACCCATAAGCTCTGAGGAGGTTCACTGGATTGACAACTTTTGGGGACGTGTCCAAATGTCACTGTGCCCAGCACTCTGAAAGCAAAAGCAGGAAAGGGTTCTTAGTGGGAACTGTAGCCTTCTCATCTGAATTCAGTGTAGTCCCTCCTCGGCTGATGACTTGTAACACCCCCTCCCTTCCAAGAACCCCACCAGGAAGAATCGGGCTACGGGGAAGCAAGCACCCTTCCGCGTGTCTGGTCAGCACTGTGCCAGCAGTTTCTGGGACCTTCTGTGCTCTGAGATTCCGTCAGGGTTCAGAGTAATTTCAAAGAAGGGATGTGGGGATGTTTCCAAGAACTGAGAGGCTTTGTCCCCCTGCCAGCATCAGCTCAGGGATCCCAGGTCAGGGCGGCTCTGAGGCCATGGGGGTGGGGAGCCCAGGGCCCTCGCCTGACACCGTGGGGGCTTTCCAAGGGCTGTGACCCTCACGAACCCGAGGCAGCAATCACACAGCTTTCTGTGCACAGAAATCCTTGGGGTCCCCGTGCACGAAGAGACACACACACGAGCTCCCCGAGGCTCTGGCTTTTAAGAGAAAGTTGGGATCTGCTCTCCTCCCAGTCCAGTGTCACCCAGGTGGAGGGGCCCAGAGCAGGTACGAGGATCACCACCCTTGGTTCACGGAGGAAAGCGGGGGGCCGAGAGGTCATGTCACCCGCTAGGTCATCCAGCTTCAAAGCAGCCACGCTGATTTAAACACGCAGCCGGCAAACCCAGGCCCCCCGACCCCCGTCTGCACGTGCTGCGCAGCCTTGGCCAGGACCACACCCCCGGCTCCATTTCCCGTCTGTAAGGTGAGGGGTGGCCCCCGATTTCTAAGGGACCACTTCCTATGCCCACACTCAGCTCTGCGAGGACTGCTGAGGCCAACGCCTTACCTGTGTGGTTTGAAAACTGGACAGAGTTCACTGCATCGACCTCAAACCCCAAAACCTGCAAGACGGACAGAGAAGGAGCGGGTGTAAGAGAGCTGGTGGGCTTCCACGGACCCACGGCAGGTGCCTGACACAGCCTGGAGCAGGCTGGAGGGTCCCCGACACGGAGGACAGGAGGGGGGTGTCTCCCCAGGTCAGCCTCAGCACCCGCACTTCCAGTGATGTGCGTAGAGGTGACGGGAAACATGTTGGGGAGCAGGCACCCCTGAAGGGCTGGGGCTCAGAGGCCACTGCCCGCCCGCTGGAACTCAGCGCATCACTTCTGGAAATGCCACCAAATGAAAGTGCTCAGAGACCAGCAAGGCATCCATCTGTTGGGACACAAAGAGGGCAGTGAGGCCGTCTATGTTCCGGCCCCCAGCCCAATGGGGGGGCAAGGCCAAGGGCCCCCAGTCCCTCCCTGGGGGCCTGGCTTGTAGCCCCTGCGTCATCACGTGCCAGCTGGGGACAAAGAAGGCACCCAGCCCGGAGCCAAAGGTCCTAAACGATCGCAGCCACAGACCCGCTCCCGCACAAGGGAGGGAACCCCACTCCAGAGGGCCAGCCTCATGCGGTCCCGGCTCAGGTCACCTGGGCCACCAGCCTCTCCAGAGGCGCCGGGGGCAGAGCGGTTAAGGGAGGGGAGGGGTGGCGCTCTGGTGCCGAGAGAGCCCGAACACAGGGTCTAGAAAGTTCACTTCCAGCAGTCAGAGCAGGTGACTGGAGAAAAGGTAAAGCCAGCACGGAGCTAAAGTCAAGTTTATGAAGTAGAAGCCCCCCTTCTTAATGAAGGGGACAAAAGGTTGTGTCTAAAACGGCTGGACGTCTCCACAAGTCGAGGCTGACAGCTGTGCACTCGTGACACGGAAAGTCCCACAGTGGCTTTTCCTTGTGCTTATCTCTACTTTCCTATTTTTCTGCATTGAATAGGTCTTGGTTCCTTCGGGTGAACTGAGGTACAGGACACCGCAGATCCCTCGGGGGGACAAAGTCACATTCCCTTTGGGGCCCGCTTGCCCCTCGGCCCTCAGAGGTGGTGGGCATCAGGGCCCAGAACCCCCGCCAGGCCCCACCGGCCTCTTCCAGGATGGCCCCGCCGCCATCGCCGTGGGCAGACCCCGGACGAGGGCCCCGCGGTGTGGTCCCCTCCCCGCCTCTCAGAGCGCCCACTGCATCGCTCCACATGGCCGGCCACCCCAGCTGCCCAAGGATCGCGGCCAGCACGGCACCAAGACCCCTGTGCAGGGCCCGGTGCTCAGGGTACAGCCGGGAGGCACCACCCACCCGGGCGAGGCCAGACACCCAGGAGTCCACCCAGCGTGAGCGGCACCCAGGGCCCGGCCGCGTCCTGCGGCACCAGGCGGCCACCCCCGAGGGGCAGAGCACAGATGACCAACTCAGGCCTTCTTTCGTGTCCCCCCACCCCGGGGAGGCAAGGGGCTCGTGCGTGGACTCTTGACCACGGCCGCCTTCCCACACTCAGTCCAAACAAGCTCAGGGCCAGCCTGACTCTGGAGCCGCCACCCCAACCGACACCGCGTCAGGACAGGGATTCACGTCGGATTCGCTGCCTGCCGGGAGCCGAGCCTCCCGTGGGCGCCACCGCTGGGGGAGGGTCTTCCCACCCACGGGTTCTGGGGAGGGGGCTGAGCTGAAGCCCACGTCGTCCACCAGGATCAGGCGCGCCTGGAAAGTGCGGGCGGCGGCCCTGGCACCTCTGCCTCCTCGTGCATCTGCTCCCACCCCTGCCCCCCACCCCAGGCCACCAGCGCGGCCCCTCGGAACCTCCCACGCGACCCTCCCTGAGGGGAGGGCACCCCCGCCGGCCCCCTCCCCACCTCGCACACGGCTCCCCAGGGGCTGGCGCTGAGCCACCCTGGCACCTGCCCGGAAGGGTCCCTCCTCCTCTCCTGGACTCGCCCCTCCCACCTCTACGCCGCTCCTGCCCTCCCCCCCCAGGGAGGCTGTGACCCTGTCCTTTGGGACGCGCGGCACAGAGTGGGGCCCGATGGGTATTCGCTCATTGGACACACACATCGGTGTCACGCGCGCCCCGCTCCACACCCCGGCCCTGGTGCCCAGTCCCCTCCGTCCTCTCCCCACCCCCAGCCGGGTCTCAGCTGGGAAGTTCACTTCCACACGGGCCACCAGAGACCCCACCAAAGGAGCCACACAAGCCCGGGAAGCCGGCAGCCACCAGGGGAAGCAGGAGACGGTGCCCTGCGGGGTGGGAAGTGGGGCCGGCCCCTGAGCTCAACCGCTGAGCTCACTGATGCAGGAGGAGATGCCGCCCACCGGCGACTCCCAGCGAGATGTGGCCCCTGACCCTCGGGCCCTCTCCCTCCTGGAAACCACAAAAATGAGAACAAGGGACCCTTTTATAACTGATTCTCAAGGACAGAGAAAAGGAGGAGACGCAGCAGGTGAGCAATTCCACCAACTCTGGAAACAGACACTGCACAGCCCAGGTAACTGAGAATCTCAGCACCTGAGGAGGGGACGCAGGTGAGAGCGGGGCCCCCACCTGCAGAACCTCTCGGAGAGACAGAGTGTGGGAGACGGAGGTCAGGGAGAGAGCATGGAAACCCAGGGCCGTGGCTGCCCCAGGGGCCCCATCGTCGGCCACCTTGCCCTGGCCGTCCACGCCTGCCCGTGCACCAGTGACTTCCCAAACCCTCCCTCCCTCCTTCACCTGAACAGCACCAACCAACGATATTGAGGTCTCACCTCAATATCGCAAACAGGCAAAGCTCCCGGGCCACCAGGAAAGCGTCTCTCCGGGCAGTGAGGGTAGTGACTCGGGGGGCCCTGGGTGCAGACGAGGACCACACCCCAGCTCTCCACGGGGGCGGTGGTTACCCAGGCATTCTCCCTTTGTGAACACATGGAGCTACACGCTTATGACGTGTATTTCAAAGTCTTTCTAAAAATTTCAAGCCAGTATGATGAGGACATAAAGTAATAAAGCAAAAATCAACAGTCTTCTTAAAATAGAAACTTAAAATTGGCACTTTGCGGGCTTCCCTGGTGGCGCAGTGGTTGAGAATCTGCCTGCCAATGCAGGCGACACGGGTTCGAGCCCTGGTCTGGGAAGATCCCACATGCCGCGGAGCAACTAGGCCCGTGAGCCACACCTACTGAGCCTGCGCGTCTGGAGCCTGTGCCCGGCAACAAGAGAGGCCGCGATAGTGAGAGGCCCGCGCACCACGATGAAGAGTGGCCCCCGCTCGCCGCAACTAGAGAAAGCCCTCGCACAGAGACGAAGACGCAACGCAGCCATAAATAAATAAATTAAAAAAAAAAATTGGCACTTTGCAACTTTACTTGCCACATTTCATGGCCTCCTAGACAGAGCTTGCAGTATTCCAGGTCCCTAAATTCTAACCAACTTCAAAGAAACAAGATTTGAAGCAACGATGACACACATCCTGAAAATCCTGTCAAAATATCCTGCTCCACTGCTTCTGGATGCAGAGGTAATTAATCCTTTAGGCTCGCACATTCGAAGCCACTGTTCTCTGCTTTTAAATGATAGCGCTAAGCCCCTGGGCTGGCATCTCCATTTCACCTACCAGCAGCTTATGAATTGGCACCACAGGCTAGCGTGAGGGCAGGGCCGGGGGACGCAGCAGGAAGACAGGGCACAGGGCCAGGCTCCAACATGGGAGCCCCTGGACCCCAGAAAAAGGAAGTGCCTGTTGTTAAAACCTAGTCTTCAGGGGCTTCCCTGGTGGCGCAGTGGTTGAGAATCTGCCTGCTAATGCAGGGGACACGGGTTCGAGCACTGGTCTGGGAAGATCCCACATGCCGCGGAGCAACTGGGCCCGTGAGCCACAATTACTGAGCTTGCGCGTCTGGAGCCTGTGCTCTGCAACAAGAGAGGCCGTGATAGTGAGAGGCCCGCGCACCGCGATGAAGAGTGGCCTCCGCTTGCCACAACTAGAGAAAGCCCTCGCACAGAAACGAAGACCCAACACAGCCATAAATAAATTAATTAATTAAAAAAAAAAAAGTGGGACTCCTGATATTCATCCCACTTAGAAAAAAAAAAAACCTAGTCTTCAGCTCAACACCCCCCCACCTTTTGCGCTCAGCTCTGGGATCTGGGGCTGCGACCCTGGACATCACATCCCTGCTCAGCCAGGGGCTCCCGACTGAGCACTGAGGGGGAGAGACTGGGAGACGGGGAGGGTCCTGCCCCTGCTGGTCACTCTACCCCAGCACCGCTCTTCACCTGCAGAAGGGGGGCCCCCAGAAGCAGCTGTGGTCTTTCCGTTGCTCCCAGCACCCGTACTACACAGCCCTACACATCCCCCCGCCCCCTCAGCTTTAAGTCCCAACCGTAGACAGATAGGGTGGGGGGGTCCCAGGAGGAAGAGGACCAGGCATGGCTTTCTTGACACAAGAGAAGCCACTTCTGGTCTAAGCCATGTTGTGACCTAAGCCTGGTCACAGTGCTTGCCCCTGAACAGTTCTCAGCAATTAATGATCTTAAGGGAACAAAAGAATGTAGGAACAAACCGTTATTAAGCAAGAGGAGTAACAATATCAAAGGAAATCAATCAGCTGTCAAGACGCCCAGTTCTGTTTCCCCTAGCTCACCCCTGGCTCACCCTTGCACAACCCCATCGAGTGTGGGTGGAACCTCCAGGAGAGTCCAGTCTACTTACACGCACCCTTTAGGAGCAGAGTTCTCTTCTCCCGAGACAAAAGAAATAAAAGCAAAAATAAACAAATGGGACCTAATCAAACTTAAACGCTTTTGCACAGCAACGGAAACCATCAACAAACCAAAAACACAACCTCAGAATGGGAAAAACATTTGCAAACGATGCGACCAACAAGGGTTTAACTTCCAAAATACACAAACAGCTCACACAGCTCAATAGCAAAAAAAAAAAAAAATCCAAACAAGCCAAACAGAAAATGAGCAGGAGACCTAAATAGCCATTTCTCCAAAGAAAACATACAAACGGCCAACAAGCACATGAAAAGATGCTCAACATCGCAAATTATTAGAGAAATGCAAATCAAAAGTACAATGAGGTACCACCTCACATGGGTCAGAATGGCCATCATTAGGGCTTCCCTGGTGGTGCAGTGATTAAGAATCCGCCTGCCAATGCAAGGGACACGGGTTCGAGCCCTGGCCCGGGAAGATCCCACATGCCGCGGAGCAACTGAGCCTGTGCGCCACAACTGCTGAGCCTGAGCTCTAGAGCCCGCAAGCCACAACTACTGAGCCCACATGCCACAACTACTGAAGCCTGCGTGCCTGGAGCCCGTGCTCTGCAACAAGAGAGGCCACGACAATGAGAAGCCCACGCACCGCAATGAAGAGTAGCCTCCGCTCGCCGCAACTAGAGAAAGCCTGCATGCAGCAGTGAAGACCCAACGCAGCCAAAAATAAAAATAAATAAATTAAAAAAAAAAAAAAAAAGAATGGCCATCATTAAAAAGTCTACAAATAACAAATGCTGGAGAGGGTGTGGAGAAAAGGGAACCCTCCTACACTGTTGGTGGGAATGTATATTGGTGCAGTAACTATGGAGAACAGTATGAAGAGTCCTTAAAGAACGAAAAATAGAGTTGCCATATGATCCAGCAATTCAAGTCCTGGGTATAAAGCCAGAAAAGACGAAAACTCTAATCCGAAAGGATACATGCACCCCAATGTTTACAGCAGCACTATTTACAATAGCCAAGATACGGAAGTGTGAAATAAAATTCATATTTTATGGCAAGACAAGAAAAATTTAAACCTAAAAAAAATGTTCTCTGCCCTTTGGCCTCCTCTCTCCCCGCACTTTGCATCATATATCTGCATCTGCAAACCTCCCCGTCGGCAGAAATACCTGCTCAACCATAAAGAGCAACATTCTCCCAGCATCTACAATTCCTTAAAAGATAACATTCCTTCTTGATCTTTAAGGGGTCACATGGATCATGTAAACTGTCAATAATATGACATTTGATGCCCAGCTGTCTCCAAAAATTTATGTAACTGTGCCTTGACTTCTAACAGGCCTAACAGTTCTCAGAGCTTTCTGAGATGCTCTTCCTGGGTTATAATCCTCAAATTTGGCTTAAATAAAATTTTCCATTTCTTTCTTAGATTGACAGATTAATTTTTCATCAACAGAAGCAACCTAAGTGCCCAGCAAGAGATGACTGGTTTAGGAAGATGTGGTGTGTGTACATATATTCATTCATTCATTCTTCTACTTAACTCAGATTTATTAGGAGCCTACACAGTGCTAGGCGCTTTTCTAGGTCGTGTGAAATAGAGTTGAACAAAGTAAGTTTTTTGTTCTCTTAGACCTTATTTATGCACGTGCGCACACACACACACACACACACATACACACACACACACACACACACACTGGAATATTACTCAGACATAAAAACGAATGAAATACTGCCATTTGCAGCAATGGGGATGGCTCTAGAGATTATCATACTAAGTGAAGTCAGACAGAGAAAGACAAATATTAGATAATATCACATATATATGGATACTAAAAAATAATACAAAACCAGAAATAGACTCACGGACACAGGAAACAAATGTATGGCTAGAGAAGGGGAAAGGAAGGCGGGGAAGGGATAAATTAGGAATATGGGAACATGTCACTACATATAAAACAGATAAACCACAAGGATTTACTGTATAACACAGGTAACTATACTCAATATCTTGTAATAGACTATAATGGAAAATAATCTGAAAGAACATATATGTATAACCGAGTCACTGTGCTGTACACCTGAAACTAACACAATATCGTAAATCAACTATGCTTCAATTAAAAAAAAGCAAAGCAGAGTTCTCTGGCTGGGGCGGAAGAGGAAGTCGGCGTGCTCTGAACGAGAAGACACCGTGCACTGCTGGCCCTGAACTCGGAGGCCCCTTGAGGAGCGATGCAACTCTGCAGCCATAACGCTCACGCTGATGTCAATTCTATTTACATCAGCAGGCCTGGTAACTATCCCAGCTCACACTCCTCCATCAGTTACTGCATTTCACGGCAAGGCTCACTCGCTGCTGTGGCCGCATCCTAGGCTCTGGAACCAACAAGCCTGCCTTCCCACTCAGCTTGGCAGCTGGTGGTCAGCCGGTGGAATTACTCACACCGGGGAAACTGGCCCTGCCCCACCCCTGCCATTTTCACCATTTACCAGCAACAAGACTCATTTTAAGAAAAAAGAGAAAGAACTGACTAGTTCAGCACGGAGAGGGGAGGGGAGGGGAAGTGAGGCCTCTCGAGATAAGGAGAAACACCCTCTCTGGCCTCTCCCCTCCCCCCTTTCCCCCCTCCTCTACCGTCCCCAGCCCGGTGCCAGCCAGGGGCAGATGCTCCTGGAATTCTCTGTGGAGATGGCCCAAGAGGGCCTGTTTCAAGTCCTCACTCCCATCCCGGGAGCCTCTGTGCCGCCATATTCCCCTGGCCCCGGGGCCCCAGATGCACCTCGGTGACCCCCAACCTTCGAGGGCTGCCGTGGGATGAAGCCCAGACCCCAGGCTGCACGCCCCACCGCCTGTGAATTCCACGCCGCTTTCTGAAGCCCCCAAAGCTCTGTCGCCTCTGGCCTCTGTGAGCTCCCCTCCTCAGTGTAGAAAAAGGTCTCTCGGCCCCAAGTCCCTGCTGGAAACCTTGCCTTCTCTGCCTCTGCTGGAGCACCTGGACTTGCGGGGATTTTAGGAGTTTGAGCTCCCCGCCAACCGTGACCCGTGGGCCTCGGGATGCAGGCCGGGGGCCAAAGCCGGGCCTCAGGCTCCCGGAGCAGAAAGAACTAGAGCCTCAGCCGAGAAGCACCACACCCAGCCGGCCTGCTGCCCACTGGGTTCGTGCAAGTCCGCACGCGACCACGTGACCACAGCCAACGCCGGGGACTTGGTCTCAGACCCGGGAGGCCCACCGAGATGCACAGGCAAAATCGAGGCACTTGGGCGAGGTCCCGGCGTCAGGCGCCGCTCCTCAACCCCACGCTCCAGCTTCCCACCCCTCCCCCGGGGCAGGGGAGACCCCAACGACCGATGCGCAGGCGCACCCGGGGACGGGGAGAGCACGGCGAGATGCGCCGGAGGCGTCCGGCCACAAAGAGCAGGGGCGCCAAAGACGCCATCCACACAGGCCCCCGCCTCCCGCCCCACGCACACCCCTGTCCACCTCTGCGGGCGGAGCATCCCTCCCCGAGGGCAGCTACACGTGCTGGGGGGCGGGGAGCCATGCTCGGATCCCGCAGCCTCGGGGGGATATGTGCTCCCGGCTGCCCGCCTTGCTGCTGCGTCATCAACCCACTGCTGACAGCCAGGCGGACACAGTGAGACCGGGTCCTTAACTCAGCAGAGCACGCAGACGGCAGGGGCGGGGGAGCTCAGACCTCCCTGGTTCCTCCAGGGTCAGTGCTGGGCAGCGAGAGCGGCCACTTCGCCATCTTCAGAAACCCTCACTGTGGCTTGTTTTGCAAGACCTTTAGTCACTCTCCTAGGAAATCAGCTTTAGGAAAGAGGGGACACAAGAAAGCCCCATGCCTACGATCGGCCTGATTAGCCTCAGGGCTGGGTGCCTGGCGTCCCTTACTCCACCCATCCCTGGTCTGCCCTACCTCTCAGCTCAACCCCCAACCTCTAGTCTCCAATGGGAGCTCCTCCTGGAAACAGCCCTGTGTCCCCCGAAGAAGCCTTAAGTCCCAAGGCCACCTGCGCCCCATGGGCACTCTCACCTCAGCATCACAGCCCTGGACCCCATCACCCCAGCCCCAGCCCTGCTCCCAGCACAGTGCACGCGCCCCGGCTCCCAGGCCCCGCACACTAGCCGGTCACGTTCAGCTGGGCTGCACTGCAAAGCCCTAAATAAAAGAAGGGGTTTCGCCCCAAGTTCCCAGCGGCAATGGGATCAGACAGGGGACAGGAGAGCAGCTCTGGGTCAGCAGGGAGGGAGGAGTTGCCCCTCCTCGGCTGACCGTGCGATTCCAGCCCAAGGCGCGTGGCCGCACACCTCCTTCCCTTCTTCTTGAGGAACTCCATTTATTCTTCTCCTCGGCGTCACTCCTCCGAATCACTCTGTGATCTTATTTCAGAAGCTCCGAGTGGCTGAGCACCAGGGGACATCCAAGCCCACGAGCCACACGGCCAACAGTCCCTGCTGCGTGCAGCCCCGGAAGCCACATGCTCGCAGACACTCTCGCCCCTTCCAGAGAGGTCCCTGTGAGGGGCGGTCACTGCAGCACAAGACAGGGTGCCACGAAGAGTACAGCAATGCCGCACAACACAACTGCACGGGTGTCCACACACGTACACACCCACACCTGAGCGTGCACACGTATACGCTCACGCACATGCATACACCCACACACACCACAGACAATTAAGTTCTTGCTTTTCTGCATGACAGGCAAAGAAGAATAACAGAAATCTCAGTCCCAAACTAAGAGAGTTAGAAAATCAAGATATTACGCAATTCTGGACCTTCTTGGGAAAATAAAAGGTCGGAGAAATAATGAAGCAACGCCCAAGTTCCAGGACTGGGACACACTGTGAATGAGATAGGGACTTTCAGAGGCCAGAGGGAAGCAAGCAGATCATGTGGCCTGCAGAGCACAGGATGTCCCAGAGGGCGGTCACAGGGCTCCAGCCCCAGTGCGTCCCCCCCAGGAAGTGCTGGGTGGCCTGAGCGGAGCCAGAGGGAGGTGTGCTTTTGGGCGTCGGCTCCCTTGCACTGTTTGCCAATGCATGTGTCACCGTGAAAGATGCGAAGGCAAGAACTATGTCTTTTAAAGGGCAGGTGACATTCTTCCAGTATCTTCCAAATGCAGTTCTGCTGCAAAGGTCATTTTTATCCCAGGAATTCTAAGGAAAAAATGTAAAGATTTTCCAAAGGACCAGGTATTTTAACCACGAATCAAGACACCCTCTGAAGAAGACCACCCTGTGGCTCAGAGGGTTCTTAAATGTGAGAGGCTGGAAATAAGCGCCTTATGGTCTGAAGCGCCTCCTTGGGACCCAGGCACGAGCCTCTAGGAGACGCTGGGGTGAGTCGTCCACACGTGCACACGTGCTTCTAACACCCCAGGACCGTCCACCTCTGCTCAGCTCCTGTGGCCAAGTCACTAGGCAAGGGAGGGGCCTGTATCCAGGTTTCCAGGCCAGAGGCCTCTCAGCACACCCACTGCCACCAGCCTGCCTCTTCCTGCGGGGTGTCTGAGCCAGTCCGCGGGCAATCAGGCCTGGCTTTGGGGTCCCTGTACAAAGAAACAGAGTCTCCACCCAGCCCTCTTAGATGTCTCAGTTCTGCTTCTGTACCGAGGGGCCAGGAAACTCAGAAAATGAAGTGGATTTCTGCAGGCCCCAAACTGAGATGTCCCCCTAAACCACCTTCCGGGGCCGCCTGTGGTCTTGCCTTCCCATCTTGGCAATGTGGTGTTTAAATGGGTTCTGAGCTAAGGTCCCAAGTCAGATTCTCAAGGCCACAGAATTCCATAATTTAATCTCTGCCCCCAGCATGGCCCTTCAAGGAGGCACCGTGAGCCTCTGGTGACCCCTACCACAGAAGTCACATGTGCCTAAAGCAGCAGTGCCAAACTCCAGACACAGCCTCAGAAGGAAGGGCACACCACAGAGCTGGCCCAAAGCCGGCTACCTATTCGGCTGGACACCTTCAGACGGGCTTATCCGCCCAGCAGAGCGGCTGCTGGCAGGAGAAGCACCTGGCGGCCGGGCTGGGAGGGAGACACAAGAGCCGCAGCTGAACAGGCAGCCTGACGCCCGCCGGTGCCATCCTTCCCAAAAAGGACAGCTTTGGGATGTTGTGTCAACTTCTGGGCCTTTAATTAAACCTCCAATTTGTGCCACTTTTAAAGTTCTCCGAACAGGCTCCTTCTAACCTACAGTGGATTGAACTGTGGCCCTTAAAATACATGTTGGCCGGGGACGCACGCACATACCAAATTGGAAATACGGTCCTTTGAGACATAATCAAGTTAAACATCTCGAGATAAGATCATCCTGGATTATCTGGGTGGACCCAGATACACCCAATGACAGAGGTCCTTATAAGAGACACACAGGAGGGGGACATGTGACAGGAGGCAGGGATTGGAGTGATGCTGCCACAAGCTAAGGAGTGCCCGGCGCCCCCAGAAGCTGGAGGAGGCAGGAAGGACCCTCCCCTCCAGCCTCTGGAGGGGATGCAGTCCCGCCAACATCTTGATTTCAGACTTCTGGCCCCTAGAGCTGCGGGAGAATAAATCTGTGGTTTTAAGCCCCCAGTTTGTGGTACTTTGTTGCGGCCGCCCTGGGAAACGCATACACAAGCCTAAGCTTCATGTACCTGCTGGATTTTCACCAAAATGGGAAGCAACAGGGCAGAAGAGGGTCTGTGTGGCTGCAAAAACAAGGGAGGAGCTGCTGGATCAATGGGCCTGGCAGACTGTACACACACACACAACACACGCACACACACACGCGCACACGCACACACACGCGCGCGCGTGCGCGCAAGGGGGATCCGGAGAACCACACTCCCAGCAGGGAAGCACGCGAGGTTTTCTACTTCCAGGAGGAAACAAGCCCCCCAGCGTTTGGGGTGGGAGGAGGCCTCACTGGGTCCATCACTCCTTCCCTTTTCTTTCCCCAGAATCAAGGCCTGAGCAGCAGGAGGTCCCTGGCCCTGCGCAGGGAGGGCGCCCCAGATGCATCGCATGGCCTGACGCCCTTGACTCAGCAGCGCCCTCTCCAGGGACGGGGGCGCGAAGACCACGAGCCCGCCCTCTCTTTCCTTGCTCACTGCAAACATCATCTTGCCCACGGGCTCTACCTGCTGTGTCGCTGGTCACAGCGCCATGCTCCCCTCGGCCCCTAAGGTGGACTCTGGACTCGAGGCCAGAAACAAATCCACAACCAGGGTCAAGGTTCTGGTCCTTTCTCTTCTGTATGTTTTCCTCTGCCCAGGGAAGGCAGCTGCTCGCAGGCTGCCCACCAGTGTGCTGCGGGGACCTGGCAAAAAGCAGTTTGGGAATCAGAGCCCTGAAGCCCAGGCTCGCAGGCATCCAGCCGGGACAACTCTGGGCCACGTCCATCTGGGAGTGGGGAGTGGGGGTCCCCCTGGATCAGCCCCCGCTGCGCCCCACCACGGCAGAGCTACACCCGGGCAGTGTCCTGGGAGCCTGGCACCATCTGATTGCCAAGAGGACTGTTCTCGCTGTGCAGACAAGGCTTAGAAAGTCTCAGGAGGCACTGACGGTCCCCGAGTGGGACCTCCAATACCAGGGGCACCGGGTAGCCCCCCAGGCGGCCTCTCCTCCCCCAAGTGCATCTTCCCATCTCCCCAAGTCTGTGGGACCCAGCCAGACACCATCTTCTCCTGCCATTTCCAAGTTCTCATCCCATACTCAGCTCTGCGGATAACCACGCCTTTGGAGTCTCCAGCTGAGTTCAGAATATATTCCCCACTCAGCACAGCTCTGGGAGTTAAGGGCTGGCTGGCTGGAACCGTGCAGGGAGAGGCCACTTCCAGGCTCCACCCACCCCAGCCCATCCTGGGCTAAGGCTGGTGGGTGCAAGCCGGGTCTGCGGGCCAGCGCCACCCATCTCCCTGCCTCTCCCTGATCCAGCAGGGCTCACACGTGGGGAGGGGAGCAAAATGCCTGCACGGGACCCCATGGAGCATCCTGCAGTGCTTACCAGAGCTCCGCAGCCTGGGCCCAAGCAAGAGGAAGGCCCACGAGAAATCTGGACTCCAGACAAGGAAGCACTCAGTGGTTAGCGGGCTAAGGAATCTCTGGAAATTGTTCTTGTCATGGGCTGAATTGTGTGCCCCAAGCTGGACCTCAAACAGGGACCGTGTTAGTGCTCAAGCCGCAAAATAAAGTTTACTGTCTCACAAATCTAGAGGCTGGAAGTCCACCATCAAGGTGGGCATGGTTCGGTGGAACATGTTTTGAGGGCCACCCTCTCTGACTTTCTCCCTCTCCTCAGCTCTTTCCATCCTCCAAGACTACGTCTTATTTCTGTAATTAGGAGGAGGAGGTAATGAGGACAAAGGGCATGGGTAAGGAACCCTAACCCACATCCAGTCCTGATGGGGGTCCTGACCTCCCCAAGATGCGCCAGGCACGCTCGCTGCCACCAGCCCTACCACCTTCCTGTCTGGTCTTTCTGCACAGTGAGGGGTACGAAAAGCACCCCCGGGCACTGGCGCCACTCATTCAGCAGCCAGCACCTCCCAGGCATCTCCCGGAGACGTTCGCCCTCCCCATGTTCCCTGGCCCAAAAATGACGTGAGGCAGACGTCGTGTCCATTCTACAGATGAGGCAACTGAGCACCAGAGGGCTCAAGGCGGAAGGTAGCTTCTTCAAGGTCACGGGCTAAAGAACTGCCCCTCTTCCTGGGCCTCATAAGCCTCCAGGGGAGTGTGAACAAAGAAAAACAAAGAGCCTGGCTCACTTCTGGTTCAACTGAAACAAGCCTAAGTCTAACCCACTTCAGTTGCTCACCTGAAGAATTCAGGATAAAAAAAAAAAACCTGGGAGGCACTCTGTGCTTTAGGTAAACAGGCCCTAAGATAGCTCGATGCATATCTCAGAAAGAATGTCAATGACGCCAAATTCCTGCAACTTCCTATACTTATTAGAAAAGCACTAAAATCATTAACTTAAGATATCTGTTCTTCCTGATTAGCAGTAAACTTCTACCAAGATGTATGCTTGACTGCATGTATTTCCCAGCCAAAAAAACATCACATATAAACTGGTTTCTCCCCAACCTCTTCAGAGCGGCGCCCTGAGAGGCTGTCTCCCGGGCTACAGTCCTCAGTAAGTCCGCAGTGGGGGGAAAAAAAACTTAAACTCACAAGCCTCGTGTTGTGTGTTTTTCTTTAAGTAGACAGAAGGAAGTGCAGGGATGGATTAAATCAGAGGCAGAGGTGTCACCCCCACCCCAGGGATGACAGGAGGGAGATGACAACCCCCTACCTATGTCCCTCAAGCCCACAGGTAAAGATGCTGGATGCTGGGCACTGGGGAGACCCCAGGTAAGAACCGAGGTTCAGTCCTTAAGAGGCACTTCCCCAAGTGGGTGGGGTCCGGAGAAGCACCCCGTCAAGTAACTGGAAAAGGACATTTTGGTGTGGAAGTTGAGGCTAAGTGCCAGGAAACTCAGGAACGAGGTGAGCAGAGGAACAGTTTGCCCCGGGGAAAGAGAAAGAAGGGAGTGGCCGCAGGCGGGTGGGGAGGAGGGAGAGGGGGAGGAGGGAGAGGCAGAGGCTCAGGGAAGCCAGCAGAGGCCTGCGCACCTCTGCACACCTCTGGGAAGGGGGGCTCCCCATGCTCCCTCCCAGTGGGGGGCGGCGGCCACCGGTATCTGCCGGGGAACTGCCTGTTTCCACCTTCCCGTCTGCCCCTGCTTCAGGGACCCTGCGCTTCCCCCCAGCACCATCCCACCGCACTGGCCCTGCCCAAGCAATCAGTGACCAAGAAGAGCTGGGGCCTCCGGACAGGTGCAAGCGCGCACCCTGACTGCCCCCGCGGTCTGCAGCCCCACTGGTCAGAACGGGAGGGCCAAGGACCTCACATGATCTCCACAGGTGCTCACAGATCAGTGGCGGCCAGGCAGGTCCCTTGGACTTGAACCCCTGTACCTTTCCACCTTCAGTCTTCATTCCACTGCTTCCTCCTCGGGCGACGGGCATGCTAGCCTCAGATCAGCCCTCAATCTCTACTGAGGTGGTTCCAACCCTCCCCAGGGTCCCTCCAGCCAGCCGGCACCCCACAGGCCATTGTGAGTGGGGGGCCCTTCACGTCCTTGAGGGCCCAGAACAGGGACCTAGCACACACAGCAGGGGCCCGACACCGGCTCCTTACTCAGGGATGGGGCCCAGGGACATGGACCAAAGGTGAGTGGTCCAAGAGAGCCACCACCTTGCCCGGACGCCCAGCCTCCTCCTGAGCCCACAGGGCAAGGAAGTGCCAGGGACCCCAATGCTGACACCCCAGCATGACACCCCACTGCACCCGGGCCTCCCCCTGCCCCTCCAAAGGCCGCCCAACCGTAACCTCGGGGCTGCGACAGGAAGCAGCAGGTGCCGGCTGATGAGCCAGAGAGACGGTGAGCCCCTGACGGAGGACAGGCGCGGGAGGCGGGAGGAAGCCCGTGGGCACCCCGGTAAGGAAAGGCTGACACATGTAACAAGCGGCTTCTAAAGCCAGACCCTGCACGGGCCCGAACTGGCCGCTGGGCTTTTCTTCTCCAGAGCCAACACCGGCAGGTAGGCCTTCTCCGCCCCATCCCCTGCCCGGCGACCACCTCCCCGGAACGGTCACTCGCAGGATGGAGCCCACCCTTGCCGCCCGGGGCCTCACTGCGGGGTTCCTCCTCCTCCTCCCTCCCAGCATCCTGACCCACAGGGGGCGGGGACGGAATGGGGAGCCCACCAGGTGAGCAGTGCCTACACCTGCCTACCCAGCGCCCTCCTTCGCAGGGTCTCCGGCCGCGACGCCGCATTTTCTCGTCCCCAGGGTCGGGCCGGTGGGTGCGCACCACTCGCGCCGGGGGCTTCATTCAAACCAAGGGCCCGCTTCCCCGCCCCATCCCACCCGCAAGGGTCCAAGTGCTGCCCCGAGCCCCGCCCCCGCAAAGCGCCTGCCTCCCCCCGCCCGCGTCGGGCACCCCGCGCTCCAGACCCTTGGGGCTGCCCGGCCAAGGTCACGCGGCCCGCCTGCGGCCACCCCTTCGCGGGCCCGCACGGCCGGGCGCGGGGACACCGCCGGGTTACGTAAGCGTACCTGCAGCGGGAACGTGGCCGCCCGGTTGCCCACGTAGCCGCGGACGACGTGGCTCTGAATGGAGAGCACCCGGCACTCCATGCCGGGCCTGCCGCGGCGGCGCGGGGCCGGGCGGGGTCAGCGTCTCCGCCGCGCGCTGGGGCTGCGCTCCGCTCGGCTCCGGCCACGCTCCGGCTCTGCTCCGCTACCGCCCCGCTCGGCGCAGGCGCTCCGCTCGGGCGACAGGCCGCCTCCCTCTGACCTCAGCGCGGCTGGAAACCCGCGGGTCCGGCGCTGCGCCGGGGCGGGCCGGGGGCGGGGCCGAGGTGGGGCATCCGCCCGGGGCCCGCCCCCCGCCCCTCCCGGGGGACGGGGAAAATGCAGACCGCACTCTCGGCCCGGGCGACCCAGGCACGTCACTCAGCGCTCCTGGCATGTGGGCGGCCACCCTCCAAAACCAGGCGTGCACTTTCAATTTTACCCCGTAGGGCACTGCAGCGCCGGCCGGCCTTCATCCTTCGGTTCCTCGGGCCATTCATTCACTCCACTGAGGTCCGCCCCCCGGCCCTGCGCCACGCCTCTAACCCACACTTCCCGGCGCCGCTGGACTACGAGGCGGTCCGACAAGGACTCCCACGGAGGAAACGCACTGGTGCGGCGCCCCGAGAGTGGGCGCGAGCAGGGGTGCCAGCAGAGGGGCGGCCGGGCTGGGAGTTACCGGGAGAGCCCTCCCTAGGGCCCCGTGGCGCGCAGTGCCTGGTCCCCACTCCAGGGCCTGCAGGTCCTGGAACCCCTGCGCGGTCCATGGCCCCTGCGGCCACCGCGCAGACCAGCGCTAGGACGCACGAGCCCCCCGACCGCCCCGCAGGACCAAGGATCCAGGCCCACCTTGTCCACGGGGGCGCCCCCGCCTAGGGCACGCAGACCTGATCCACGCGGTGTTACCCGGCTAGCGGGGACCCAAACTACCCCGCAGAGGCCTGGGGGGCGGACACCTCCACGGTGCCATGAGACCCTTGGGGACCCCCAGGGGCCCAGTTCCCCAACCCCTGACACGTGGCTGGCCCTCTGCCTCAGGGTGTTCTGGGCCTGGCCACCTGGCCAGTGTGCACCGCACCACCCCTGTGCAATGTCCTCTTTCAGAACCTGCAGGCAAGGGCAAACCCACGTGGTGGGAGCCCAGCCTGTTACTGAAGGCAAGTTCCTGTGCCCCATGCACAGTGAGGCCAAACAAAGGGAGAAGTTGGAGTTTGGGGTAAAGAAAGGTTTATTGCAGAGCCCAACAAGGAGAACAGGGTGGCTGGTGCTCAAAACTCTAAACTCCTCCATGGTTTTCAAGGAGAAGTTTTATAGGAAAAGTTTGGGGTGAGGGCTGCAGGGTGTGTGGCTTCCTTCTGATTGGTTGGTGGTGAGGTAAGGGGGGGTGGGGGGTGATCCAGGGATTTTGTGCTCAGCCTGAAGTTACCATCCTCCACCTGGGTTGGGGCCTTAGTTCCTGCAGAAGAACTCAAAGATATTGTCCCCTGAGGAGAAACCAGGATCCTGCTTTATTCGCTGCACTATAGTTTCTTGATTTTCCTCCTTTGTTTCTGCATTCCTTACTTCCCTGATTAGCAACTGTTTGAATCTGCTCTTTGATATTCAGGAAGGTCTAGGAGGCTGAATGAAGCCTATTTCCTACAAACCAGAAATGAGGGGCACAGAAAAGATTTGTAACTGGGAAGACCCCACAGGGTCCTGCTGGGTTTCAAGCGCCGTGGTCATGACCCTGCCCTTTTATCTCTCACTCCCAACCTGCTGCCTCTGGGGTTTCACCCTTGCAGACACAGTTATTTCCGTCCCTCTGGTGACCCAAGTCAGCAAGTTTAAACCTCTCTAGCCTGGTGAGAACACTGGATGCAGTGACCCGGCTTCTGCCTGGGACATTGAGGAAAGGGGCAGGGTCTTAGCCATCCAGATTTTAAAGAGGAAGCACATCATAGTTAATAATAGTTAATTGTTGATTAATAATAGCTAAGGGAATTCCCTGGCGGTCCAGTGGTTAGGACACGGCACTTTCACTGCCAAGGGCCCGCGTTCAATTCCTGGTTGGGGAACTAAGATCCCACATGCTGCGCAGCGTGGTCAAAAAATAAAAATAATAATAATTTTAAAAAAGATCAGGGGACTTCCCTGGTGGCACAGTGGTTAAGAATCTGCCTGCCAATGCAGGGAACACAGGTTCGATCCATGGTCCGGGAAGATCCCCACATGCCGTGGAGCAACTAAGCCCGTGCACCACAACTACTGAGCCTGTGCTCTAGAGCCCACGAGCCACAACTACCGATCCCGCGTGCCTAGAGCCCATGCTCCGCAACAAGAGAAGCCACCGCAATGAGAAGCCTGCGCACTGCAACAAAGAGTAGCCCCCGCTCACCGCAACTAGAGAAAGCCTGTGAGCTGCAACAAAGACCCAAAGCAGCCAAAAATAAATTAAAAAAAAAAAAGTAGGCTGTATTATTATTCAGATAGGGTGAGGTCGACAGATCAGGAGACACTTGCCACTAAAGACAGTTTGTCACTCACGGTTCCTAAGAGGTGGGGGCATACTGTAAGCAGGCGGGTGGGAGGGGGGTCCCCAGAGAAAGAGAATCAGGCACAGCTTTCTTGACACAAGAGAAGCCATTTTTGGTCTAAACCATTTTGTAACCAAAGCCTGGTCACAGTGCTTGTCCTTGAACAGGTCTCAGCAATTAATGATCCTAAAGGAACAAAAGAATGCAGGAACAAACCATTATTAAGCAAGAGAAGTAACAATAGCAAAGATAATAAATCAGTTGTACCTTTTCTGACCCCCGTGACTTTAATCAACTAAAGCTTGGACTCTGTCAGCCTTGACCCCAATTCTATGCAGAATTCTCCTCTGCCCAAGCCCCTTCATGAATATGCATGTACCCTTAGCTTAAAACTTCCCCAATTTTGCTGTTCAGGGATACAGTGCTTTGGGAAAAATCCCCTGTGTTCTCTTTACTTGCTGCAAGTAATAATAAATCCTTCCTTCTCTCTATCTTTGCCTTGGTTGTGTCTTTTGGCTCCACACGCTCCAAGAGGCGAACCCAGTTTTTCGGGTGACAATGCCACTCCAGGCAGGGCCATGTGGGGAAGCACCGGGTTGGGTCAGGAAGCAGAAGGGCACAGGGGGAAACCCCACGCAGGAATCTTTATTGCTGTTTCTATGAGAAAGCCAAGGCAAGGCAGGTAAGCAGGCTGAATATTGACTCATTTGAATAACTGTGGCCAGCTCTGGGGCATTGGAGCTGTCTCTGGTTGTGCCCTGGGACAATCACAGCCGAGAGACAGTGCCTCCCACCATGTAAGCCGGGCAGAGGAGTGGTTTGGAGCCTGGGCCCTGGACTGGTGAGTTTGCAGGTGGAAGGCATGTTTGCCATCTCTAAGAATGGGCTGGCACTGGGAGGAGGGTCTCTCCCCCAGTCAGCGAGGCCCAGATGCCACAACATCAAGAATACAGAACCTGGGCTTCCCTGATGGCACAGTGGTTAAGAATCCGCCTGCCAATGCAGGGGACAGAGGTTCGAGCCCTGGTCCGGGAAGATCCCACATGCCGCGGAGCAACGAAGCCCATTCACCACAACTACTGAACCTGGGCTCTAGAGCCCGCGAGCCACATCTGCTGAGCCCACACACCGCAACTACTGAAGCCTGCGTGCCTAGAGCCCGTGCTCCACAAGGAGAGAAGCCACCACGATGAGAAGCCCACACATGCACAGAAGAGCAGCCCCCACTCTCCGCAACTAGAGAAAGCCCGCGCGCAGCAATGAAGACCCAACGCAGCCAAAAAAAAAAAAAAAAAAAAAGAATACAGAACCTAAGAAAATGTAGTTAATACACTAGGGTGAGCTCTGGACTCTGGAGCTGAAACAGGAGGGAAGGGGGCAGGGCACAACCTCTAAAAGAATGACATAGCCCTTGAGGTTAGGCATAACCTGCCTAGAACCAACTAGGTCCAAGACGGTGGAAGATTTGACTTCCAGTAGACCTTGAGCCTCATTTTAAACTGATTGTAATGCGTTAGCATATGCTAAATGACACACCTACAGGCACCATGATAGATCCGAGGCCGACCATAAAAGGTCAAAAATTGGGCAATGGCCCAATTCCTGGAAATCTCTTCCCCTTCCCCCAAATAGTTGGAATAATCCTCCCACTCATTAGCCTATGAAATTATCCAACCCATAAAAACTAACCACCCCATATTTCAGGGTCTCTCGACTTCTGAGATGGCCCACCCTCTGTCTGTGGAGGGTGTTTCTCCCAGGGCCACTCTCACTTGCCAGATGACCCCACGCCCTGGCGTCGCTCTTGCCTTTTGAGACAGACTGCGTTCTGTCTATGCATTGTGTATCTCTCTAGATAAAACCACTTCTTACCTATCACTTTGTCTCTCACTGAATTCTTTCTGTGACCAGACATAAAGGACCTGAGCTTCATTAAGTCCTGAGACCAGGTGTGTGATCTCAATTAAAAGACAGTAGGTTCGAGTTCCAATCTGGGTTGTGGGTTTCAGAGCCACACATCCCGGGTTGGATCCCAGCGCCTCTGATGGCCGTATCACCTCGGAGTGACAAGTTAGATCAACCCTTGGACTCAGTTTCCCCATTTCCTCAAGCAGAGACGTGATCATAGTAACCATGTCCAAGTGATGTTAAGGGGAGTCAGCAGATTGGCCCACACGGAGCTGAGAACAGGGCCTGGCATGCGTGAGTGTTCAATAAGAGTTTCCTCTTTGATACTTACCCAGGATTCCCCTGGCCCTGCTGGAACAGAAGCTGGTGGGAAAGTCCGCTTGCTCTCATGACTAATGGACTCCGGGAGCCATTTTTATGGGATGAAGAATCTAGTTTGAAATCCTTCCGTATTTACAAAGTTGCTCCATCCTTTTGGGAACAGGCTTTGGGATGTTTCCCAGTTTCAGAATGTCTTAAGAGACAACAGCTGAACTTGAAGCCTAGATTACAAGTTTCATTTTTTTTGTTTACTTTTAATTCGAGTAGGTTATTTACTTATTTTTTGCTTAATCTTGGGAATAGCCAAGATTTTCTGAACCTTTAAAACACTTCGGGCTAGTGTCTTCAAAACACTAGAAGATCCCCTAGATTCTTTCCTGGGCTGTCCGGGTGTCATTTGACTTTTTAATCCTCAATCCTTGTCTGGTTTGAAGCTCACCTCGCTGTCTTCGGGTCACTGAGCTGACCCATCTGACAGCCTCTCAGGCTCCACCTGAAACAGCTCCAGGCCACCTGGACAGTCCTCCCCCAGGAGGCCATGGAAGTGTGTGCTGAGTTTCAGGGCTAGTCTGTGAGGGCTTATCACTGCTCAGAATCCCCACCCACAGAAATAACTTCAAGCCTTACCCTCTTCCCAGCCAACCTTCATTGGAAGTGTTTCCTCTCTCTCCCTAGTGATACTCTAATTAAGAAAAGATTCAAAGTCTGGGCCAAAACCCAAGAATTTTAGACCCTCAAGGGGCCTCTTGGGGCAAATGATTCACCAAGAAAGAAAAGAGAGAGAGCAAGGGAATTCTCTCTTTTACTGTGAATTCATCTTCCACGGGCGTTTGGATTCTCCTGCCATCTAACTGGAAGCAACGTTTGCTGTCCTAGATGGTTTGGGATTAACTTTGCTGCAACGGCTGCTTTTCTTTCTATGCACTGTGCCCCACAGAGTTTCTTAAACATCATTCACTGTGTCTCTAGTTATAAGAGAAACTCGTGTTGTAGAAAGCTGGGGAAGATTACAAACACTACAAAGAAGAAACCCAAAACTCCTCAGCGTCCCATTATCTTGAGGGTGTGTAGCTTTCTGGCCTTATTTCTCTGCATATCTGCCTGGTTTTACATGATACCTGGTAAGTATCTGACACATGGTAAGTGCTCAAGAAACATATTGATGTTAGATATTTTAAACATTGGGATTGTAATGTACTATGTGTATATGTAATATTATATTTTCTTTTTCTTTTTTTTAATTTTAATAGATCTTTGTTGGAGTATAATTGCTTCACATTACTGTGTTAGTTTCTGTTGTACAACAAATCGAATCAGCCATATTTTCATACTATCAATGGTGTCCGCCAATATTTCTCCGTAGTCTTTCATGGCTACATTATTTCCATCATATGGAGTTACAAGAATTTCTTTAATCCTCTATTATCTGATAGTCAGGCTGTCTCCAGCTTTTCAGTGTTATAAATATTTCATTGGACTTACTTGTAAGTAAATCTTTGTGTGAATTTCTGGTTACTTTTTTAAAAAAGATTTATCAATTTATTATTTTTTAAATTTTATTGAAGTATAGTTGATTTACAATGTTGTGTTAATTTCTGCTGTACAGTAAAGTTACTCCGTTATACATAGTCTTTTTCATATTCTTTTCCATATTCTTTTCCATTATGGTTTACCACAGGATACTGAATATAGTTCCCTCTCCTATGCAGTAGGACCTTGTTGTCTGGTTACTTTCTTAGCATAGATTCCTTGAAGTGGAATGACAGGTAAAAGGGTAGTTTATCTTAAATTACTAATATATATTGCCAAATTATACTCTAGGAAGGTGTGTAATTGACACTCCTGTCAGCAGCTGATGATAATTAGCACAGACTCGTCAGGACTAGGTATCTGTATTTTTAAAGAATCCTTGAAAATTGGAAAATAAAAAACACATGAGACATTTTTAGATAAGAACTTGTGTAACGTCTCCCTAGAGTTTTATAGAAGTTATATGTGCAAATAAAAGGGATTGATCTAATTGTAGAAGCTGGATTTTTAGAGTGCTAACCAAGAATTCCAAGAATGGAGACATGGTTGAAATAAAGAGACATTTATTTGGGGTTTGTTAGGACTGCAGCCTGGGAGACACAGATTCAAGAAGCACTTGAATTGTGTTCTGCAGGACTACAAAATGGGGGAGGCTTATAAAGGCCCAAAACTGCAAGGTTACAAAACTTGTTTGCCAAGAACTAGGACTGGATCTGGCTAGAAGTAAGGGTGCTTGTTAAACAGTAATTGGTTGGGGGGCATCCTTGGTGGCACAGTGGTTAAGAATCCACCTGCCAAGGCTGGGGACACGGGTTCAAGCCCTGGTCCGGGAAGATCCCACATGCCATGGAGCAACTAAGCCCGTGCACCACAACTACTGAGCCTGCGCTCTAGAGCCCGCGAGCTACAGCTACTGAGCCCGTGTGCCACGACTGCTGAAGCCCATGCGTCTAGAGCCCATGCTCTGCAACAAGAGAAGCCACCGCAATGAGAAGCCCGCGCACCGCAACAAAGAGTAGCCCCCGCTCGCCACAACTAGAGAAAGCCCACGCGCAGCAACGAAGACCCAACGCAGCCAAAAGTAAATAAATAAATAAAACAATAGATCACTAGGTAAAAAAATCAAATCATCTTAAAAAAAAAAATTGGCTGGGGTTCCAAACGATTGCACAGTTGAGAAATGGGGGGACTTTGAAACTACAAGGTTGCTGCCAGCAGCTGCCGGCAGCTTTTGTTTTGGAAATGGTTTGTCGTGTGCTTGAGTTTGATACAGTTCAAAAATTCAGGTTCTCAGTGATGCAGGAATGTTTCTGAAGCCACATCCACAATGGCCACCCGGCTCCATTTTGGATGCCTGAACCATAGTTACTCCATTTAAATTTTATTTTATTTTATTTATTTATTGGCTGCGATGGGTCTTCATTGCTGCACACAGGCTTTCTCTAGTTGTGGTGAGCGGGGGCTACTCTTCGTTGCGGTGCGCGGGCTTCTCATTGCGGTGGCTTCTCTTGTTGTGGTGCACAAGCTCAGTAGTTGTGGCGCACGGGCTTAGTTGCTCCGTGGCATGTGAGATCTTCCCGGACCAGGGCTCGAACCCGTGTCCCCTGCATTGGCAGGCAGATTCTTAACCACTGCGCCACCAGAGAAGTCCAGTTACTCCGTTTAGATTTTTAAATGATCTTAAATGTGTCATCAAAAGGTACAGGGTCTTCTGTTTGCTTCTGAGATTGTGCCCAACAGGCCAGTCCTCCTCAGCCCAGGGCTGACCCAGACCTGGTCATGCAGCATCAGAGCCTATGAGAGCCACTGGCTCACACAACTGCAGTCCTTTATTAAGGTCTGCGCTGGCCAAGGTGCGCCCTCAGCTCAGTAGCACCTCATCTGGAAAACAGGGGTAATAACAGCATCCCTCCCACGTATTTCCTGGGGGAATCACATGGGGGCACACGATAAATGCTGGTGGTTAATAAAATCAGCTTCCCCTGCTTGACTGTTAACTCCATTAAGGCAGGGACCAGTGCCGTCTGTCTTACACCACAACATACACACTGTGCCTGGCTGGTGGTAGTCAATAAACGTTGGATGCAGGGAGGGAAGGAGGGAGGAGTGGAGGGGTGGATGGATAAATCAACCAACTGGTAATAAAAAAGGCAAGTCTCAAAAAATTAAATATAAAATTACCATATGACCAGCAATCCCATGTCTGCGTATATGCCCCAAAGAATTGAAAGCAGAGACTCAAACGGATATTTGCACACCCATGTTCCATAACAGCATTATTTACAAAGCCAAACAAGTGGAAACAACTCAGATATCCCTCAAGGCATGAATGGATAGACTAAATGTGGTGTATACATAGAATGGAATACTATTCAGCCTTAAAAAAGAAGGAAATCCTGACGTACGCAGCATGGATGAAACTTGAGGACATTATGCTCAGTGACATAAACCAGTCACAAAACGACAAATACTGTATGATTCCTCGTACGTGAGGTACTTAGATTAGTCAAAATTGTAGAGACAGAAAGTAGAGTGGTGGGTGCCAGGGGTGGGTGGGAATGGGGAGTGAGCGTGTAATGGGGGTTGAGTTTCAGGTTTACGAGATGGAAAGAGTTATGGAGAGGAACAGTGGCGATGGTTGCACGACATTATGACTATATTTAATATCGCTGAACTGTATACTTAAAAATGGTTAAAGTGGTAAATCTACATTCTGTATACTTTACTGCAAAAAAAAAGAAAAAGACAAGCAAGCTCACTGCGTTATCAAATGTCATGAAAGCAAACTCTTCATTCTAGGAGCTGACACATCAAATTTAAGCAGAACAAACCGAGTGACGAGCCAAGGGTGGTAAAACATAACGTTCATTTAGAACAAAACACAAAGCTAGAGGTGTGGCCGGGGGTTCTGACTCATTCCAGATGCTGGGCAGCTGAGGCGGGGCCTGGACACCTCACCCCAACCAGAGGGCCCCCCGAGCGGCTGGGGGGCCTGGTGCTGAGGCCCGTTCCTGCTCCTCTTGGCAGCCAGTCTCCAGAGGGTGTCCCCAGCCGTGAGGCCCCCGGATGGAGGGGGACCCAGGGTGCTGTCTCTGGTGCTGCACCCTCAGCCTCCCTCCCCTTCGTCTTCCCCATCCTCTTCCCAGTGACTTCCCTCCTTTCTCGGAAGCTCCAGCCTGGCCTCCTTCCTCCTCTGACCCGTGCTGACTCTCCTGCTGTCCAGCTCCCGGGGCACCAACACAGGGCGCCCGTCGGACAAGAGGCAGGCGCGGCCTCCCGGGCGGGGCGTCCGCACTGGCCGGCAGGCTCCTCCCCGGCGGCACCCCCGTGGCCCATGCGTCTGTGACCGGGGCTCTCAGGCTCCGCCGGACGCTGCCCAGGGCGAGCCAGGAGCTCGGCTGTAGCACGGGAGCCGCCTTGCCACCGGGTGAGGACCAGGCCAAGAAAGTGCGGGGCCAGCCAGGCCCTGCCCTTCGGAGCAGACTGGAGGGGAGGCGGCAGAGGAGTTTTTTCCCCAGACAACACTGGTGCCCGTCACAGGGTCACGGACTGTAGGCTGCATTTCTACGAAACGTCCAGCATAGGCACCTCTACAGACCCATAGAGACAGAAAGCAGATCAGTGGTTGCTCACGGCTGAGGTTTGGGCAGAGAATGGGAGTGATGGCTAAATACGGACATGACTTTGAAGGGTTATGCTGAAAATGTTCTAAATTTAGATTATTCTATGCATGCACAATTCTGTCAATATACTAAAAATCATCAAAATGTACATTTTTAAAAAAAATTTATAAACATTTATTTATTTTTGGCTGCGTTGGGTCTTCGTTGCTACACGTGGACTTTCTCTAGTTGCGGCGAGCGCGGGCTACTCTTCGCTGCGGTGCGCGGGCTTTTCATTGCGGTGATTTCTCTTGTTGAGGAGTACGGGCTCTAGGTGCGCGGGCTTCAGTAGTTGTGGCACGTGGGCTCAGTAGTTGAAGCTCGTGGGCTCTAGAGCACAGGCTCAGTAGTTGTGGTGCAAGGGCTTAGTTGCTCCGTGGCATGTGGGATCTTCCTGGACCAGGGCTCGAACCCGTGTACCCTGCATTGGCAGGCGGATTCTTAACCACTGCGCCACCAGGGAAGTCCCAAAATGTAGATTTTCAATGGTTGAACTCTGTCATATGAATTATATTTCAATAAAGCTGTTTTTAAATTTTTTAAGAAAAGGACATTCAAAGCAAAACAAAAAGAAAAAAGAAAACTGAATTCTTCAAGGAAAAATCCAAACTTAGAAAAGAGATGCACAGGGAGGTCATTCTTTCAAAACTGTTTTCTTTCTTTTTCCTTCCTTCCTTCCTTCCTCCCTCCCTCCCTTTCTTTTTTTCTTTCCTCCCTCCTTCCTTCCCTCCCCCCTTCCTTCCTCTTTCTTTCTTTCTTCCTTCCTTTCTTTGTCCCTTTCTTCCTCTCTTTCTCTTTTTCTTCTTCCTTCCTTCCTTCCTTCCTTCCTTCCTTCCTTCCTTCCTTCCTTCCTTCCTTCCTTCCTCTCTCTCTCTCTCTCTCTCTCCTTCCTTCCTTCCTTCCTTCCCTGAGCCTGCCTGACCAAGAGGGAGGGAAGCCCCCAGCTTGCTGTCCCAAGTGAGGGGAGGAAGAAAAGACCCAGAAATGCTTCTGAGTGGATACCCAGAGAACTTCTCTTAACATTTCTTGCAAGGCAGATCTACCAGCAACAAATGCCCTCAGGATTTGTTTGTCAGAGAAAGTCTTTATTGCTCCTTCACTTTTGAAGGAAGAGTTCACTGGATACGGAATCTCGTTGGTGGTTTTTTCTTTGAGCACATTGGATGTTTCACTCCACCCTCCTGCTTGCGTGGTTTCTGAGGACACGTCAGATGTAATCCCTATCCTTGTGCTTCTATAGGTAAGGTGGTTTTTCCCTCTGACCTATTTTAACGTTTTCTCTGTCTTTGATTTCCTGCAGTTTGAATATGATATGCCTGGGTGTAGTTTGTTCTGGCATTTATCCTGTTTGGTGTTCTCTCAGCTTCCTGGATCTGTGGTTTGGTGTCTGTTATTGATTTTGGAAAAGTACCAGCCATTGTTACTTCAGTTATTTCATCTGTTCCTTTCTTTTGTTTCCTGGTATTTCCACTGTGTGTGTGCTACACCTTTTGCAATTGTCCCACGGTTCTTGGATCTTCTGTTCAATGTTTTTCATTCCTTTTTCTCTCTGCATTTGAGTTGGTTTCTACTGACATAACTTCAAGCTCATTGAGTCTTTCCTTGATCACGTCAGTCTACTGATGTCCCCAGGTGCAACCTCTGTGTGGCCCTGTGTGGCAGCCTATTCCTGTTTGGACCTCTAAGTAATGGAGAGTCCTGCCTTTCATCTGCCTGAGTGTCAGTGTGTTGTGTCCCACCATCAAAGAAAATCTTTAAATCTTATAAAACACTGATAAAGAACCAGTGTCCAAAATACACAAAGAATTCTTAAAACTCAGTAATAAGAAAACAAACACTCCAATTAAAAATAAGCAAGGGAATTCTCTGGCAGTCCAGTGGTTAGGACTCCACACTTCCTCTGCAAGGGGTGCGGGTTCAATTCCTGGTCAGGGAACTAGGATCATGGTGTGGCCAATAAATAAATAAATAAAATACAATGGGCCAAAGATCTGAACAGAAACCTCACCCAAGAAGGTACGCATGTGAAAATTTCTCATTAATGCATGACTGTGCGCATCTTTCCACATCAATAATTATTTTATATCATCATTTTTCATGACTGTATTTTACTCAAATAGAGGGATATTTAGTTTTTTCTTCAGCACATCCTTGTCTCAGTTAATGGATGTTTAGGTTGCTACTTTTTCACAAGAGTAGAGTCTCATTTAAGCTGCGTGAATTCAACTCCAAGTGCTCAGCCTAAGAAAAGAGAGTGAAACCACCTATTAAAGAAAGGAAAGGCAAGACATGGAAACAACCTAAATGTCCATCAACAGATGAATGGATAAAGATGTGGTACAGGGACTTCCCTAGTGGTCCAGTGGTTAAGAATCCTCCTTCCAATGCAGGGGACGCGTGTTTAATCCTTGGTCCAGGAACTAAGATCCCACATGCCTCAGGGCAACTAAACCCGCACGCTACAACTAGAGAGCTTGCATGCCGCTACTACTGAGCCTGTGGGCTCTCGCCACAACTAGAGAGGAGCCTGCAACGAAGAGCTCACGCACCACAACGAAGACCCAGCACAGCCAAAATGAAAACAATGATAATAATAATAAAAAGAAGATGTGCTACATGCATGCAATGGAATATTACTCAGCCATAAAAAAGAATGAAATAATGCCATTTACAGCATCATGGAAGGACCTAGAGATTATCATACTAAGTGAAGTAAGCCAGACGAAGATAAAGATCATATGATGTCGCTATGTGTGGAATCTAAAAAAAAAAAAAAATACAAATGAACTTATTTACAAAACAGAAACAGACTCAACAGACATAGAAAACAGAATTGTGGTTGCCAGGGGGGAGTGCAGTGGGGAAGGAATGGAGTGGGAGTTTGGGATTAGCAGATGCAAACTATTACGTATAGGATGGATAAACAACAAGATCCTACTGTACAGCACAGGGAACTATATTCAATATCCTGGGATAAACCATAATGGAAAAGAAAATATATATAAAAAGAATGTATATACGTGTATAATGGAATCATTTTGCTGTACAGCATAAATTGTCACAACATTGTAAATCAACTATACTTCAGTTAAAAAAAAAAAAAGTAAAGGCAGTGGGTGTGGGTGTGGCTGGTAGTCTGGGCCAGGGCTGGTGTCCCTGTGAGAAGGGGGCTGCCTCCCCCACCCCACCCCCAAGCTCCTCTCCCTTCCCCTGATTGCCCAGGGGGAGCACAGGACAGCTGAGCCAGTCTCTCGTGTCCAAAGACAGACTTTCTGAGCACTGTGGCCTGGAAACACAAGTCAGACATTTCTTCTGGCCATCGACCAGAGTGACAGTGCCCTGTCCCAACATTAGAGGGACAGCCTTCGTGGAACTCCCAGGCCAATTTTGGTTCCACCCAAGTTTCGCCAGTGAGGTAACTATAGACTCAGCTCCTGAGTTATGAACAGCTCTGGGAGTGCAAACTTGCACAGCCTTTGCACACCCTCCTAAGTATTGCCTAATGTCAAATTCCAAGCAGTGGAATTTTGGGGTTAATAGGTGTGCACATGTGTGAGAATCTGGATGCATATTGCCAAACCATACTTGTATAAATGTGTGCCAAGGAAATGACTACCAGCTGTGTATGAGAACCATGTGGAAAAAGGCAACATCTGAAATGAAGTCAGTGGGGGATTTGATGGGAGATTGGACATGGGCATGATGAATGAACGGGAAGACATTAACAGGAAATGTCCAAGCCAAGCACACAGAGAAAACGGAGCTTTTAAAAACCACAGGGGGGTACTTCCCTGGTGGCGTGGTGGTTAGGAATCCGCCTGCCAATGCAGGGGACACGGGTTCGAGCCCAGCTCCGGGAAGATCCCACATGCCACAGAGCAACTAAGCCCATGCACCACAACTACTGAGCCTGCGCTCTAGAGCCCTTGAGCCACAACTACTGAAGCCCGCATGCCTGGAGCCCGTGCTCTGCAACAAGAGAAGCCACTACAGTGAGAAGCCCGCACACTGCAACGAAGAGTAGCCCCCGCTCGCCGCAACTAGAGAAAGCCCGCACGCAGCAGTGAAGACCCAAAGCAGCCAAAAATAAATAAATGAAATATACTTATAAAAACCAAAAAAACAAACAAACAAAAAAACCATAGGGGGACTTCCCTGGCAGTCCATTGGGCAAGACTCTGTGCTCCCAATGCAGGGGGCCTGGGTTCAATCCCTGGTGAGGGAACTAGATCCTGCATGCCACAACTAAGACCCAGCGCAGCTTAAATAAATAAATAACTATTAAAAAACAAAAACGAAAACACAAAAAACCATGGGAGCTAATGAGAACCTACTGTATAGCACAGGGAACTCTACTCGGTGCTCTGTGGTGACCTAAGTGGGAAGGAAATCCAGAAAAGAGGGGATATGTGTATACGTATAGCTGATTCACTTTGCTGTACAGTAGAAACTAACACAACATTGTAAAGCAATTATACTCCAATAATATTTAATTATAAATAAATAAATAAAAACCATAGGAGGAGCTTAAACGACACGTGGAAGGTAGTGAGAAGGCCCAGTACATGAGTAAAGAGCCCTACATGGACAGGAGAGAGAATGGGGTGGGAACGATATTTGAAGCAACAGTAGCTGAGAAGCTTCCAAAAGACACCAACCCATTAACTGAAGAAACACAGTGATCCCCAAGCAGGACAAATAAAAAGAAAACCATCCCCAGGTCCACCCTAGAATAATCCTCCCCACCCCACGACCTCCCAACATTAGGGTCTTCCGTGACTTCCTGTGGACAGTGGTGCTCGGCTGGGCGAACCCAGCTCGGGGTGCTTTCTACCCAGCAAAGTGCAGGGTGGTCTCACAGACACAAAAGATCCTGGCACATTTTCAAGTGTGCAAAATTTTTAAAATTATGAGCCTAATCTAGATCCTAAGTGTGTTTTACATCTAAACACTGTATGGGCTGAACTGTGTCCCCCCAGAGCCATATGTTGAGGTCCTGAAACTCCAGTGTGCTGTATTTGGACCAGGGAAATAATTAAGGTTAAATGAGGTCGTAAGGGTGGGGGCCCTGATCCTATGGGATTAGTGTCCTTATAACACTGGAGAGCTCTCCCCCCTCCCTCCACCATGTGAGGTCACAGTGAGAAGATGGCCATCCATAAGCCAGGAAGAGGGGCTTACAAAGAACCCCTTCTGTGCTGGCACCCAGGTCCTGGACGTCCAGCCTCCAAAACCGTGAGAAATGAATGTCTGTGGTTTAAACTGCCCCGTGTGTGGTATTCTGTTCTGGCTGCCTGAGCTGACAAATATAAACACAAAGACATTTTTGCATGGCTTTAACATAATTTTCCAGGAGTACAAATGCCATGCAAATTGACAGATTACATTTTGTTTTGGTTTGACCTTTACCTAGAGTTGCTCACCATTTCATAAAATCATGTTTCCAATGGCAACGTCAGATGGGACCTGAGTGGTCCATTCCATGCATCTGTATCTGCGTCTGTGGCTTTTGTAATTGTTCGTTTTGATGGGTCTGTGTGTCAGCCCAAGCATGGCCCTCACCCATGCATGTACATGTCAAAATCAGTTGATGTAGATATAAATGTATTTCTCCTTTATATTATAGTCAGGGCATAATATTAATTTTTAAAGTATATGAATGTAGTAGGTTCATTTCAGGATGGAGGTGTTCAGTTTTTGTAATAAAGGGGGACATGGGTCTGACAGGAGGAAATATTTTATTCAGGAATAACCTCCTCCCCATCAGACACAGAATCCTAAGAAGCTCACCTCCCAAATTTGGCTCCATCCCAAATGCAGGCCAATTTGTTTTGATGCATTTCAGCAAATCTTCGTTAAGAGGGAATGCAGACAGGCAGTTACGCCACGGCCTGCGTTCAAAACCAGCCTCACCACTCACTAACTTACACGACCTTTCTCTGCCACAGTCTCCTCAGTTATAAAAATGGGGTCTATAGTTTTGAGGGCTGCTATAACAAACTGGGTGGCTGAAACAACAGAGATTTGTTCTCTCTCAGTTCTGGAGGCTGGAAGTCCAAGATCGAGGTGTGGGCAGGGCTGGTTCCTTCTGAGGCCTCTGAGGGAGAATTTGTTGCAGGCTTCTCCCCCAGCTTCTGGTGGTGTGCTGGCAATCTTCGGGGTTTTTTGGCTTGTAGAAGCATCACTCTGATCTCTGCTTTTTTTTTTTTATTTAATTTTTTATTTTTGGCTGCATTGGGTCTTTGTTGCTGCGTGCAGGCTTTCTCTAGTTGAGGCGAGCGGGGGCTACTCTTCGTTGCGGTGCACGGGCTTGTCATTGTGGTGGCTTCTCTTGTTGCAGAGCACGGGCTCTAGGCTCGTGGGCTTCAGTAGTTGCAGCACACAGGCTCAGTAGTTGTGGTGCACGGGCTTAGTTGCTCCGCGGCATGTGGGATCCTCCCAGACCAAGGATCGAACCCGTGTCCCCTGCATTGGCAGGCGGATTCTTAACCACTGCGCCACCTGGGAAGCCCCTCTGCCTTCGTGTTTACATGGCGTTCTCCCCGTGTGCCTTGTCTGTGTCCAAATGTTCCCTTTGTATAAGGACACAGTCGTAATGGATTAGGGCCCTCCCTAACGAGCTCATCTTACCTTGATCATCTGCAAAGACCCTATCTCCACATAAGGTCACAAACACAGGTGCTGGGGGTTAGGACTTCAGCATTATTTGGGGGACACAATTCAATGCATAACGTGGGTTTAATAATACGGGGGATGAAAGCTATTCATGACATGTATCACAGCTTGCTTTCAGTCTACTGCTAAAAGCACACGTACAATGTTTGTGTGATAACTGGATATGAGTGATAATGTGTATCACCTATAAAATGTTTCCCTGACAGCATATACCACTGTGTTTGTCAACTACCTCAATTAATTACCCCAAACAAGGATAACTAGGCAAATCTATTCCTATTAAAAAAAAAAAAAAAAAGGAAGGAAGAAAGAAAGAAAGAGAGAGAGAGAAAGGAAGAAGATAAAAGTAGTCATAGCACCAAGGGACATGACGGAGCAGGGCAGGCTGCAACCACCATCAAGGGACAAATATTTTAATTATCAATGCTTTCTATCAAAAGATTTATGACCAAAGGGGGGAAATGATAGAAGAAATTTTCACACAATGATGTATGGGAAATCATTCTGCCTTATACATGAGTTAACTTGAAGTTTATGCTAACTAGAATAGCCTATTTGTGGCCTAAAACATATATTGTACATCTGCTTTAATTATTAAAGAAAAGGGCACACTGACCAGAATTAAAGAATATCCATATTAAAAATAAAGATTAAATGCCTTCCTTCCTGGAAAGCCAAAGCTGGTACTCCTTCCATGATAAGATTCCCTTCCCAGGTGCCAAGGCCACAATGACTCGCTGTGTATGTGCTGGCCTGCTTTTTTTTGAAACCTTCAGGGAATGTATCCCAGACTCGTTTGATGTTCTTTGTTCTGAGAGGAAACCCTGCTTCTCCGGAGCAGTTCCTCAGTGTTATCCGAGAGGCTGTCTTCTGGGCTAGAGTCCTCACGTTGGCTCAACTAAAACTCTTTTCTATTCCTAAAAAAACCCAATAATAATAATAATAATAATAATAATAATAGGGGCTTCCCTGGTGGCGCAGTGGTTGAGAGTCTTCCTGCCAGTGCAGGGGACACGGGTTCGAGCCCTGGTCTGGGAAGATCCCACATGCCGTGGAGCGACTAGGCCCGTGAGCCACAACTACTGAGCCTGCGCGTCTGGAGCCTGTGCTCCTCAACGGGAGAGGCCGCGATAGTGAGAGGCCCGCGCACCGCGATGAAGAGTGGCCCCCGCTTGCCACAACTAGAGAAAGCCCTCGCACAGAAACGAAGACCCAACACAGCCAAAAATAAATAAATAAAATTTTAAAAAAATATAATATTATGGGGGACGAAATGGGATGATTTGAGGTTGATTTCATAGACTCACTGGGCTCCCAGAAGTCATCTCAGATGCACCTATTCAAACAGTTCACGGAAGCCGGAGGCAAGGGTGGGGGTCTTCACTCATCTGGGAGGTGCCCTTGGAGCCCACGGCACATCCCAAGTGGTCCCAGGATTCAGCACTGGCCAGGAAGAGCGGGAAGGCCTTCCAGCCACGGGATCCCCAGGAACCCGGTGGGTAAAGAGCACAGCGTGTTTGGGGAACAGAAGGTGAGCTGTGTAGTTAAGACGGGGTAGGTGAGGCTGTGACTGAGTGTGGGGAGCTCGATGGCTCCGAAGGCACAGAAGGGGGACCCTGTCCAGCACCTTAGGAACAACTTGTGGCACAACACACCTGGGTGCCATCCGGTCTCATCCCCATTCTAGGAACAACTTGTGGCACAACACACCTGGGTGCCATCCGGTCTCATCCCTATTCTAGGAACAACTTGTGGCACAACACACCTGGGTGCCATCCGGTCTCATCCCCATTCTAGGAACAACTTGTGGCATAACACACCTGGGTGCCATCCGGTCTCATCCCCATTCTAGGAACAACTTGTGGCATAACACACCTGGGTGCCATCCGGTCTCATCCCCATTCTAGGAACAACTTGTGGCATAACACACCTGGGTGCCATCCGGTCTCATCCCCATTCTATGCAGCGTTTTCATTGGCAGATTTCACCACGTATTTATGCAGCCATCATTTAAGATAAAGCTGCCAGCTTAACTGTGTTAAAAGTAAATAACGTTGGGACTTCCCTGGTGGCGCAGTGGTTAAGAATCCGCCTGCCAATGCAGGGGGCACGGGTTTGAGCCCTGGTCCGGGAAGATCCCGCATGCTGCGGAGCAACTGAGCCCGTGTGCCACAACTACTGAGCCCTCTTGCCACAACTACTGAAGCCTGCATGCCTAGAGCCAGTGCTCCGCAACAAGAGAAGCCCGCACACTGCAACGAAGAGTAACCTCCACTTGCCGCAACTGGAGAAAGCCCGTGCACAGCAACAAAGACCCAATGCAACCAAAAAAAGTAAATAGCGTTGGCAGAATTGCTCCTGGGGAAGAAAGAGCAATGTCTCCTCTCACGGACAGGAAGCCAGTTATTGGGGAAAAGTCTGAGTGTAGAATCTGCTATCTTTTTGGAGTCACTGTCAGTGTGAGCCACGGGCCAGGACATCCGCGTTGTGACAGCTACCAGTGGCGTTCGAGGGAAGGTGCCTATAAAACAGGTTTCAAACCGTGAGCTGCCAGTTGAGTATATTGTCAACTTTTATTCTTAAAATCCTAGGTTGAGAAGTACTAATAGGATTTCAAGATTGACGGCCTTGGAGAGGGTGTGGAGAAAAGGGAACCCTCTTGCACTGTTGGTGGGAATGTAAATTGGTACAGCCACTATGGAGAACAGTATGGAGGTTCCTTAAAAAACTAAAAATAGAACTACCATACGACCCAGCAATCCCACTACTGGGCATATACCCTGAGAAAACCATAATTCAAAAAGAGTCATGGGCTTCCCTGGTGGCGCAGTGGTTGAGAATCTGCCTGCCAATGCAGGGAACACAGGTTCGAGCCCTGGTCTGGGAAGATCCCATATGCCGCGGAGCAACTAGGCCCGTGAGCCACAATTACTGAGCCTGCATGTCTGGAGCCTGTGCTCCGCAACAAGAGAGGCCGCGATAATGAGAGGTCTGTGCACCGCGATGAAGAGTGGCCCCCACTTGCCGCAACTAGAGAAAGCCCTCGCACAGAAACGAAGACCCAACACAGCCATAAATAATAAATAAATAAATAAATAAATAAAATTAAAAAAAAAAAAAGAGTCACGTACTACAGTGTTCATTGCAGCTCTATTTACAATAGCCAGGACATGGAAGCAACCTAAATGTCCATCGACAGATGAATGGATAAAGAAGATGTGGCATATATATACAATGGAATATTACTCAGCCATAAAAAGAAACGAAATTGAGGTATTTGTAGTGAGGTGGATGGACCTAGAGACTGTCATACAGAGTGAAGTAAGTCAGAAAGAGAAAAACAAATACTGTATGCTAACACATATATATGGAATCTAAAAAAAATCGTTCTGAAGAACGTGGGGGCAGGACAGGAATAAAGACGCAGATGTAGAGAATGGACTTGAGGGGCACGGGGAGGGGGGAGGGTAAACTGGGACGAAGTGAGAGAGTGTCATGGACATATATACACTACCAAATGTAAAATAGATAGCTAGTGGGAAGCAGCGGCATAGCACAGGGAGATCAGCTTGGTGCTTTGTGACCACCTAGAGGAGTGGGATAGGGAGGGTGGGAGGGAGACACAAGAGGGAGGAGATATGGGGATATATGTATACGTATAGCTGGTTCACTTTGGTGTACGACAGAAACTAAAACAGTATTGCAAAGCAATTATACTCCAATAAAGATGTTAAAAAAAAAAAAAAAGAAAAGAAAAGATTGACGGCCTGAAGCCTTAGTCAGCTGGCAGTGACTAATGCCAGGAAGAACTGCAGTCGTTTTTAGATGGGGCCTCAGAGGCCATGAGTCCTGGGATCAAAGGGCTGTCCAGGCATCTGATGAACACGAGGCTGAACTGAGTCTAAATGCAGGCGGCCTGGCCCCCGTGCCACTTGCTTCCACGGGCTGAGTTCGGGGCTCAGTGAGAGCTGCTTCCCCAAAGGGAAACGTACCGTCAGAACCCACAGAGGGGGGACGGCTGAGTCAACCAGAGTCTCGCCCACCTGCAGCCCCTGCCATCGGGACTAGAGCAAGCCCCCCTGCCACGCACACGCCAGGCCCCGGCTCCTGCCCTCACCAGCCCCCGGCAGCCAGGCCCGTCCTCGTGGGCAGTGTGGGGACAGCCCTCTTCGGGTAGCTGTTCCCAGAGAAAGGTCAGAGGGCGCCGAGGTGCATACACCTGCTGGCCCTGAAAGGGACCTCCCTCTGGAAGCCCCTCACCTGTCACTTCCCCCCAAATCCTGTCGACAAAAAAGTTAATCAGTCGATCTAAGAAAGAAATGGAAAGTTTTGAGCCAAATTTGAGGATTCTAACCTGGGAAGAGCATCTCAGAAAGCTCTGGGGACTGTTCCGCCCATTAGAAGTCAAGGCACAGTTATGTAAGGTTTTTGAGACAGAGGGCTGTACATCAAATGACCTATTATTGACACTTTACGTAATCCAGGTCTACGCATCATTGTGCGGGGCCGTGTGGTCCCTTACAAGATCAGGAAGGAATGTTATCTTTAAGGAGTGGTCTTGTGGATGCTGGGAGAATGTTGCTCTTCTTGGCTGAGCAGGCATTTCTGCCGATGGCAGCTTTGTTCGATTCCTAACACGGATACACGATGCACAGTGCGGGCGAGAGGACGCCAAAGGGCAGAGAAGAATTTTTTGTTTAAATTTTTCTTGTCTTACCATAAAATATGGATGTTATCTCACAAGCTCCACAGGGAGTGGCCTCAGGCCTGCTGCTCGACCAGGCTGGGAGCTGACGGTGCCGGTCGAAAGGCCAGTCCGTTCTGTAAGTCAGGTGAGGGCCAGGCCCGCCTGCCGCCTGGCTCCCAGCCCTCGCGGAAGGAAGGACGAGGGGGCCTTGGGGGAGACAGAGAGCCCTCCCCTCTGCCAGCCTCTGCGGGGCCCTTCCTTCCGCGAGGGAGCTTGGGGAGCATCTTGAGCTTCTGCATGTGGCCGGGGTGGTGACGGCGCAGGGTGGGAGCTGGGCCTTCTCCCACCTTCCGAACCCCCCAGCAGGGTCACTACCTGAGTGTGCAGACCTGGCTCCAGCAGGCTCTGCAGGCTCAGCAAACAGAGCTGAGCCTTGTCACTTCTCTGCATTCATGCTGTGCTTGTAAACAGAACTTTGACTTGGCTTATGTTTCGTGTATTCAGTCAGGGTGCTGGTAAAATAATCAAGTTTATTCCAGGGTTCCGTTGACTCCTTGCACAGTCCAGCCACGTCCGGGCCTGCTGCCCCGTGTGCTAAGCCCAGAATTTATCCGACGTCCTAGGTGGATCCACAGCTTAAGGATGAAAATCAGGTGATAATCTGTGCATGTGGAGGCAGGACCTCTCGGGGAGATGATTTCTTTGGGGTCTGCCATGTCCCCACGGTGCCTGGTTCAGCGCCTGGCCAGGTGAGAACTGGCCTCCTCGTTGGGTTTGTTTCCGCAGAGATAGAGAACTGGGCCAGACCGTGCGCCAGTCCTGGGCTGCCCCTGGGCCCAGCTCTCAGAGAAAACCAGCCTGTGCTCTGGGGACCCAGTCCTGGCTCTGGGCTGGGGGAACTCATCCTTTCCCGGAGTTGAAAATAAAGCCTTTCACTGTATCAGCTTCCTGAGAAAGCTGGAAGGCTGATGTTGGAGATCACGGCAACTGGCCCCCCAATCCAAGGCTTCACCTGGCCAGCGATGCCAGGGGCTTCCCACCCTGGGGTCCCGAGACCAAGCAGAAAGGTCACAACCCCTGCTAGACCATCCCCAGAGCAATCACAGTCTACCTGGGAGCTGTAGGGTCAAGCTTAGACACACTCTTCCCAAATCCAAGGTCGTGAGAAAAAAGTAAGGGAGGAGATGCTCCAGAATAAGAACCTTTATGACACGACAAGCAAATGCCACGTGTGATCCTTGGTGATTTCCTGGTTAGAAAAAGCATGTCTGGGGACAGCTGGGGGGGGCAATTTGACTGTGGGCTTGTGTGAGAGGATGCTGGGGGTCTCATTTGTGTTGGCGGGACTGCGGTGATGTGGTTACAGAGAGCGTCATTCTCTGGCAGAGCAGGCCGGGCTGTTCGGGATAAAACGTCATGTTGTCCATCATTTGAGAGGGTTCAGTCCAAAAGAACATAAACAAACCCGCGGCCAATGTCAGCATCACTTCACTCCAGACGGTGGCTCTCGGGGAGCTTGTGGGGTTATTTGTTCTGCTCTCATGTAGCTCAAAAACTTCAAGGTTGAGGGGAGGGCTGAGGCCCAGGGCTCCGGCGGGGTTTCCCTAGCTTGGACCTGGTGGATGCAGAGCAGAGAAAACCCCTCTGCTTTTGTGGGTTTGCAGCTGGGGTCGACTCAGCTCAGCGCGTTTGCCGAGGAACCTCCTGCGTCGAGAGCCCTGCGCTGACGCTGATCTGTGCGCCAGGGCTCCCCGCACTGCGTGTGCCCTAATCCCCTGGCGCCGATTCACTGGGCCTGGGGGCGACTAACCCCTAAGTGCCGCTGGGGTCCACACCGTGGGGTCAGGGTTCGGCGGCGTGGGGGGCGGGTGAGCTGGGATCAGAGCCCTGCTCTGCACGTGCGTCTCCAGGCCTCATTTCCTCGTCTGTGACGGGAACCCATCGCAATGCACCTGCCGGGACGCTGAGGACCGGATGCAGGGACATCTGTAAGGCACAGAGCCTGGCAGAAGAGAGGGCCCCCCGGGAGAAGCTCCTACACCTCCTGGGGCTGGAGGGAGACCCAGGCTTTTGCCCCGAGCGGCAGAGTCCCCCTCTGTCCGAGTTTTAGAAGGTGCTACCCCCAGAGCCCTTACACCAGCACTCCAGCAGCCCTGGCCCTCCCTGTGCTCCCTGGAGCTGTGGAAGCAGCGAAGGTAAAGGTTACTCTTCAGCTGCCGAGTCTCCCAGGAAAAGCTCCTCCACCCCAGGGCAGCAGGGAGCTGGGAAGTGCCAGGCGGCTGCCGACACACTGAAGCCGTCCCCGTGAGGCGTGGGTGCGGCCCCAGCTCCAGCGCCACGGCTTCCACTGTTCTCACCAGCTTCTGTACATATTATCAAACGACCGCTTCTCAGTTTGTCCTAAGCCCTTTGATCAATCTCTAGGGACTCTGAATGGTTCTTTACTAAGTGTGACCAGCTTGTCAGGTCTCTCCTGGGAGCGGTTTCCCTGAGCTCCTGGCATGACTGTTCTACAGATCCCAGCTGTCCTGGCTGCTCTTTCAATTCCCTGCACGTGCACCTGCCCCAGGGCCTTTGTACGGGCTGTTCCTTCTGCTGGCTATACTTTCTTCACATACCATGGCTCCCTTTTCAATCTCTTTTGGTCTCTGTTCAAATGTTTCCTTCTTCCTAGCAGAGTCAGGTAAATTAAGAAAAAAAAGGTTTTATTTTTTTGGCTGTGTTGGGTGTTCATTGCTGTGCGTGGGCTTTCTCTAGTTGCGGCGAGAGGAGGCTACTCTTCGTTGTGCTGTACAGGCTTCTCATTGCGGTGGCTTCTCTTGTTGTAGAGCACCGGCCCTAGGCGCATGGGCTCAATAGTTGTGGCACACGGGCTCAGTAGTTGTGGCTCGCGGGCTCTAGAGCGCAGGCTCAGTAGTTGTGGTGCACGGACTTAGTTGCTCCGCGGCATGTGGGATCTTCCTGAAGCAGGGCTTGAACCCGTGTTCCCTGCATTGGCAGGCGGATTCTTAACCACTGTGCCACCAGGGAAGTCCCACATGCTTTATTTTTATTCCCTGCTTTATTTTTTTCCACATGGAGCTCTTGTCCTCAGGTGACAGGCATGCATTTTATCTGTTTGTTCACCCCTGCTCCCCCCGGTCCCTGGGTCAGCATCGTCAGCCACTGACTTTGTCTGCGTTGACTCTTGCCGCTGCAGCATGTAGCACAGAACACGGCCTGGCACACAGAAGGCACTCAACATTTGCTGAATGAATGAGTGATTTGCTATAGAGGATACACAGTGTCAGTACTGGAGGGAAAGATACCCATTTCGCAGTCTTTTTTTTTGGGCCGCGTTGTGCGACTCGCAGGATTTTAGTTCCCTGCCCAGGTGTCGAATCCTAACCACTGGACGGCAGGGAACTTCCGAAGTCCGTCTTCTAAGGATGGTGGCTCCTGCAAGCCTATCGTCTGCCACGTAGGAAAGGGGAGGGCACTGAGCATGCCAGGGGGTGCTGACAGGAGCTGAACAGATGGATGAGTCTGTGGGTGAGGGCGTGGGAACTGGCTCAGAGCTGTAGGCATGGACACGGTGAGAGATCCCCAGAAACCCCACCCTGAGAACTGCCGTGTTTCAAGGTGATCTTAGGTAGTGGTGGCTGAGTGACGTAACCCTGCCCCTAACCCCGAACCTGCAAGAACAGGTTGGCTCCCTGGTGCCTGCAGCATCTCAGGAGGGGTGGGCCGGGCTCAGGCCCCGTGCCCCACACTCAGGTGAAGCGATGGGGAACAAGACACAGGCAGAGGCGGACAGCAGGTGTGGGCGCCCGAGGACACAGAGCCTGCTGGGACTTTGCATTCACCTCGGGGAGAAGTCCCCACTGGCACCAGGCAGACTGGAAAGCTTGGCTGACATCTGAGCTCCATTCATAACAGCAAGAGCCTGGCACCAAACGCCCGTCGCTGGAGGAACGGGTGGATACAGGCATCTCGTGGTCCTGCTGCTGAGACGGGGGTCGGGGAGGACGTATGAGGGCGTGGGGGTCTCACGGGTGTTCCAGGTGTTATTTTATGGGTTGAGTGACCCTCTGTGAACGTGTCTGGGATCTAACCCGTGACCGAGGAGCGTCTGTTCGGGGAACACGTGTGTATCAAGGCCAAGAGCAGATGGCGGTGTCCTGCTTGCCTGGGCGCGGGCCACGCTGACGCCCAGCAGGACAGGGCTGTCTACCCTTCCCCTCGGGGAAGGTGAGCCGCGGCAGGCAGCTCTCCGCGGTGGAGATGGGAGTCCCCGCCCAGGACACCGGCGTCCCCTGCAACCATCCTCACGGGCCGAGGCCTGAGGAGCAGGTGCTTCAGGCCTGGCAGTGAGGGTGTCTGTGAGCAGCCGCAGGGCAAGCCTCGCCACACACCCCCTTGCCGGCTCTGGGCGGCGGACGCACAACAGAAGGACGGGTGCCCAAAGACGCTTGTTTTCAAACACTTACCACTGTCCCCAACGTCGGCGAACCCCGGCTGCATTCTAATAGTTCCCAAAGAGGCGTATTTTTACATACGCTGACAGTCAAGATCAAGTACAAACCTGAGGGCAAAGACTGATTTTTTTTATTGGATTTGGCTTTGACGAGTACTGACAAACCCTGCAGACATGAATACAAAATGATTGTAAACAAACAGGCCTTGCCAGCAGTCAGGAAAATTCAGAGAAAACACACACACACTAGTCAAAAGACAGATTCAATTCCATATTCCTTCCAACACTAGCAACTGCTTCCCGATTTTCTTTATGCTTTTCTTTGTGCTTTCAGTTCAGCAAAAGTTAGAAAGGACAATACATTTGCAAAGTGTGATACCAAATTGTACAAAACTGATCAGTCCTATGGGGTAAGAGGGAAGATGATCATTTTACAAAAGACTGTAAGATCACCAGCATTAATTTAAATTATTTCCTTTTCTGGACTTCCAAGTCCCCCTGGCAACTTTAGCTAGGAAAATAACATGCATCCAATAGAAAACTGGTATTCTAAAGACACTTTCCTTATGTGATACATTCTTGGAGTGTATGGAATGAGAATTTTTAAAAATTGTAATTTTTCTTTCTTTGTTGCCAAAATTTAGGCTTTAGAAATAAGCCACAGTAAACCTACTGAGCTTACCCACAAAATGGAGTAAGTCAGGACAGATTCAGAGAAGGACAGATGGAATCCAAGACACACTGTCACTCCTGGGCTCCAGTCCCCAGGACGCCCCACTGGGGCCTCAGGAGCGACAGATGACATATCAGAGCGAGGAAGAAAGCCCCCGCCCTCAATTGCAGGACAAGCGAGCCATTTTTGCCGTGGGATGTCTTGCTAAGACATCTTAACATCGTTGGATTATACGGCCCATTTGGCTATATGACCCATCTTGAACACTGAAATAAAAATTGTTAGAAAAATAATTTGACCAAGGATAACGAAACATTTTTTTAAAAACAAAAAGTTAAAAATATCTGAGTATTCAAATCTAACCTTTTCACATTATCAGTTTTGGTTTCGATGGATTATATCAAAGGCAGCACACTAAAAACCATGCAGCCACCACAAGGTTACAATGACTATTTAACAGCATGATGTTAATGATTTCTTTTCTCGTGGCCTGATAATGATAAAGCTTTATTAGAGAGCGGGCAAAGAACAAAGTTCACACGTCCTCCTTCTCACCAGGGCCCCCGCAGGCCAGCCCACCTGACCTGCAAGTTGTCAGCTGTGGTCTCTGCAGAGGACCCCACCCTGATCACGTGATCGAGGAAACCAAAGTCACATCAGCCCTGAAACCCCAGTGAGGCCCTGTCACCCCAAGTCGCAGCTGGGACCACCAAGGCAACGCTGGGGTCCTCTGCTGGGGAGTAGCGAAGGGGGCTGTCTTGGGTTGTGGTGAGAAACTGGGGCTCCTGCACAGGGGGAGGGAGAAGGCCCTAGGTCCCCTGAGCCAAGAGCTGAAACTATGTTCCCCGCAAATTCTGCACCACCTCCTTAGGGCTGTAAGCTCCAGACAGAGCCGGGAAGGGCCCCAGGGGCTTCTCTAAGGTTTCTGGGTCTGTGTCCCACCTGCCACTCAGGCTCGAGGGACAGACACAGCTTCCCAAGACAGATCAAACGCCTAGCCAGCACTGCTCTAAGCTGCATTTCTGTTTTTCCAACTGAAGTCTGAGCGCCTTCCACCTCTGATTGCTGTAATTAACTAAAATTAGAGCTTTATAAAGATCTGTAAGTGCAAGCTTCAACATTTGAAAAAAGGTAGCTACGAACAAATAAATAAGCACAGACAATTCCTAAAGGCTGCTTCTTTTGCCTTCCAGCAAGAACCCAGGTTTCAGACATGGCGGCCGTGCCTCTGAAGACGTGAGTTGGGACTGAAGATGGGGAAGCTGCTCTGGGGGCCGCCAGCCAGGGAGGGTGTCGGCTCACACAGCACGAGGACCTGGGCGCCCAGGGAGGACACCCTAGGCTGGCCCAGAGGTAGGAAACCAGGGAGGAAACCAGGCCAAGGTAGAGGGAAGGAAGTGCCCGACCCCCCGAGGGCAGAAGCTCTTCTCTCCAACCCCGGTGCCCCCAACTCGCAGGGTCACCCCCGCTGAGCACGCACTGAGAGCGCGTAGAAAAAGCGCGGTATTGCTGATGTGGTTACAAGTCACCTCTACCCCAAACTGCCAAACACCCCCAGAACACGGGAACAAAGCCCTACATGCTTTGAAAAAGAAAAAAGACAGACTGTTAGACCCAAGACCACCAGAAAACCAGCCTTGCTTGGCAGTTCCACACGCGCAGGGCGGGGCTGGCGAGGAACGGAGCCCCGGGATGCCACCGCGCGCGGCATCAGTGCAGGGGCACCGGGCAGCGTGCTCTCAGCCCACGGGCCTCGCCGCCACGGCGGGGGGGCCCTGAGGTCGCCCACAGCTGGGAACACCCGGGGAGCGGAGAGCTCGAGCACGGACATCTGCAGCAGAAGCTCAACCCAGACGCCAGCGGCCCCGCGGCTCACCCAGAACCTCGTACACACAACTCACAGGAATCTATAAAACAATAAAAAGGCCCCACCTTTGAAACGTTATAATTTATAGAATACTCTGTACAAAAGCAGTCTCTGAAAGGACTGACTACCCTAGAAGAAGTCTATAGCCGTCGGCCTCCTCTTTGGCACGCTGGTCAGCGGCTTCTTGGTCCCCGGCGGCGTGCTGGCCGGCGAGCTGCTGGGGGTCTTCAGCACTCCGTGGAGGGGTCTCTGCTCAGGGTTGAAGGCCACCCGGGAGGGGCCCGTGGGACTGACCAAGATGCTCTTGTCCGTCTTCTTGAATTCTGCCCCGGATGAAAGCAAGGCCACAGGTTAACAGGGTCCGCACGCCTCCTCTCTCCTGCCGATCCGCCCACCTCGGTGCTGCCGGCAGCGCAGGCTACCGCAGGCCCCGAGCCGTGAGCTCACTCCCGGGCAGGGCAGTGCCCTTGCCAGGCCCGCAGAGAGGGCCCGAGAGCCCGGGAGGAGATGGAGTCACCAGGGGGGCTCCTTCCCTCGGACTTTAATCCTCCACGGAAAACGCCCTGAGGCCGCCTGCATGGACGTGGGGGAGCGCCAGGCGGGCCAGGTCGCGGGGGGTGGTTACGGAACATGGGCACTCGGTGAACCCCCAGTTTGGGTCTGGGATGAACCCCAGGTTTAGACAGTTGAAGGAGGAGCCTTCCCTTCTTGGATTTGTTCCCCCCATTTTCTCCAGCGCTGAAGATGAGAGCGTCTCAGGTCCTCTCCAGACAGCCCCTCCCTTCTGCACGCGTGCGAGTGTGTGCGCACACACACACACACGCACGTGCGCGCACACACAGTTTACTTGCGGTTCTTAAAAACAGGACCTAAACTCATTATGTACTTGTAAAAACCTTAGTTTCCTCCTTTGAAAGACAAAGCAAAGCAAGTGAATCACACCTGTATTGAAAGCGGTAAGACAAGCGTGCCCCTCTTCCCCTCTCCCCCGGGGCAGGCAGCCTGCAGACCTTCGCGGAGGCAGGACAGACCGCCAGACCGCGGGCTGACAGGGCTTCTGCATCAGGGCAGGCAGGCCTGGAAGCCGAGGCCCTCCCGCCGCCCCGTGAGCAGCCCAGCCAGGGGCTGCCCGCTGACCCAGCAACGGGCCCAGGCCCTCCCCGCCCCGCAGGGCGGACGCCGACTCACCCGCCGTCGTGTTCCTGCTCAGCCCGAACGTCACCTTCTTGGAGCTGGACGGCGTCCCGTGTGGCTGCGGAAGAAAACGACACCGAGAGGAGTAAAGGATAGCGGCCGAGCCGCCCCGAGAGCCCATGGGGCCGCCTCGCAGGCCCAACACTGGCGGGCCAGCCCCGCTCTGCAGTAACCGCCTGTCACTGGGGCCCCAGGGAGGAGAGCAGAGCAAAATTACGGTGCTTGAAACCTCCCGGGAACGAGAGAAAGCTCACCATTAACTCCATCCACCTCGTCCCAGAGCCCCGCCGTGACCGCGTAAGGGGAGCGATGGGCCCGCTCCCGTCATGGCACCTGACTTCTGGGGGCAATGGACGGGCACTTCCCAACTTCTTGTGCAGGCGGACTCCAAGCGGATTGGATCTTCTAACAATTCATCAAAATTAAATAACTGCTTCCTATCTGCCAAATTCCTAGAAGCGTCCCCCTTCTGCGTTATGAAGCACTTAATCAAATCCTTCTCAGAATCCTAAATTTGTGTGAATCCCATAATTCTACTTTATACGATTTTTGCTTTAATATCAACATTTTAAGAGAGGGACTTGGCTTGTGTGAGCCTTGAGTCATTGAACTAATATCCCTAAAATACATTAAAATAAACACAGGCAGGGGCTTCCCTGGTGGCGCAGTGGTTGAGAATCTGCCTGCCAATGCAGGGGACACGGGTTCGAGCCCTGGTCTGGGAAGATCCCACATGCCGCGGAGCAACTAGGCCCGTGAGCCACAACTACTGAGCCTGCGCGTCTGGAGCCTGTGCTCCGCAACAAGAGAGGCCATGATAGTGAGAGGCCCGCGCACCGCGATGAAGAGTGGCCCCCGCTTGCCGCAACTAGAGAAAGCCCTCGCACAGAAACGAAGACCCAACACAGCCAAAAATAAATTAATTAATTAATTAAAAAAAAAAAAAAGAACCTCTGCTTTAAAAAAATGAAAAATAAAAAAAAAAATAAACACAGGCAGCGGTCACCCTGCTGGTTCGAGTGGATGCTATTTAAATGTGAACTTGCCGGGGTGTCCCCAGCAGGGCCAGCTCGGCCTGCCCGCCACAACGGCTCCGCCAGGACCTCTGTCTCCTGGGGGTGGGCCGGACGCACGCCCAGCGGCCCGGCCTGGGCATTGGCACGGCTGGCCCTGCCTTCCTGAGCCCTGAAACAGGGACCGCCCTCTCCCACCGCCACGACTCGCTCTGACCACTCCCCTCGTGTCCCAGGCGGATCTGCAGACCCAGACTCCCCAGAGCTTCCGTCCTCCCCCTCGCTGCCTAGTCCCGCGACTTCCTGGACATGGAACCCCAGGCCCGCCGACGCGGAACGGTGTCACTGACTGCACCTCAAGCTCCCCGCTGAGCCCTGGGGCTGTCCGGGGCCGGAATGGCTGCCTGAACAAGGCCGGCACGCCGCGGGAAGCAGCAGAGGCCGGAAGCGGGGCCCCTGTCCGTGCCTCGGGTGGCCGTGGTGGGCCGGGGGGCAGAGGGACAGCGGGGCGGCGGGGCGGGTACCTGCAGCCTGGGGCCTGGCAAGGTGGCGGCCCCGCTGCCCTTGGCCTTCCTGAAGAACAGGGGCTTCGGGGAGGAGGCGGCGTCAAACTTCACGAAGTCCTTCTGGGTCCTCAGCTGCTTCTTCAAAGGGCTGAGGGCCCCACCGCTCCCCTGCGTGCAGAGGGCGAGATGCGGGTCACGCCACCCGTGAATGCGGGAAGCGAGCAGACACAACGTGGGACCCGCTTACCAGCTCACCCCAAGCCCCCCGTTTCCTGTTCCAGGTGTGCAAACACCTCGCTTCCTGAGCAGACGCCACACACACACGAATGCCCGCCTCCCCATGCTGGCACCACGCCGACGGCTAGAGGTCTACCTTCTCAGCCACGAGAACCCATTTTTACCCATCTTCAAACTTATGCCCACGTTCTGAAGATTTCTGCCTTTCAGACACCATCTACTAAGCGGTAATTCACTCTCTCATTTCTGATCAGACATCGCTGCCCACGGAAAGCTTGGCACGGGAGGAAGAGTGTGAGGCTACCAGGTTCTGTGGGTCCGTGACAGGCAGACACAGAATGTCCCCTGGATGTTTTACACTGACAACCCCACGGCGGCCCCGCTCTATTCCTGGGGTCTCAGAGGTCTGGGAAGCCCAAGGCAGCCCACTGGTGGTTTTGGCAAGTCCGTGGTGTTCCTGGCCAGGACCCACGGTGTCGCAGACATGGACAAGACACGCCGTCCCTTGGGGAGGAAAACCTCCCTCGACCCTGTGACTTATTTAGCAGCCACTCCAATCCTCTCCGAGGGCTACTGGGGGCCAGAGAAACGAGACTCGGAGAAGGATATTCCTCTGATATTCTTAGTGAAGAAAGAGCATCAGTGACTAGTGGGTGAAGGGCAGAGGCTGCAGAGCCCAGAGAAGGTGACACAGGTGACCTGGCAGTCAGGGAAGGCCTGAGGTGAGAACAGACTTCCTGAATCCGAGCTGAGTGCCCTGCTGCCCTGGCTCAGACCGACTACAGACCCACTTCGGGATCCTGCACTCTGAGGCCTGAAAGCAGCGTTTAACCCTGTCCACACAAGCTCCGTAGACAAGGGCCTTGACGTCATAACTGCTGCAAAGCAGGAGATGCAGATACACGCGCTAGGCAGGGGTCAGCTAGCTTGTTCTGGAAAGGGCCAGGGAGTAAACGATTCTGGCTCTGCAGGCCGTGAGGTCTCCGTCACACTCCTCAGCTCTGCCGCAAGACGCAGAAGCAGCCAGGCCGGCACGGGCGCCGCTGGCGGGCTGTGTGCTAGGGAGACGACGTCTGCCAACCACTGGCACAGACGCACTGCATGTCCAGAGAGGAGGGTGCGAGACGCAGACCTAGAGCCCAGGTCCCCGTCTATAGGTGGCTCTAGAGATCCAAGTGGACAAGAAGTTTTTTCATTCAAAACATCAGTGAGATAAGAGAATTTGGGGCTTCTGCCTTTGCCAAAGGAGCCCAGGGCTGGCCATGAGTTGAAGAAGAAAAATGAGATCAGCGTGTGATGGAGACACACACCTGCCTGTTTATCTGCTAGGACTGGCCACTGGGACAGTTCCCCAGCCTGAGGCTGGCCCCGCCCTGGCCTCTGCGTAGCCGGAGGGGTGGGGGCTAGGGGGGAAGCAGAGGAAGCCACCGAGGTGGGTCACTGCTTGCTCCTTGGTAGAGGCTGTCCGGAGCCATGACCGCTCCCTGGGCCAGGGGCTTGCTGTCCCCTGCCCTGCCCATCCATGCGGCTGAGGAGGTAGGGCGCTGACACTCCTGCCGGGGAGCTCCAGCCCCCCCGCCCTGGGCGCAGCCGCCTTACCAGAGCCTGGACGAGCTTGACCCCTCTGTGCTCTGCCAACTTTGACATCTCTTTCATTTTCTTCCTTTTTTTCAAAATGGCAGCTTTCTGAGCAGATGGGTCATAGAGGTCAAGGCCGCCGGGCTCCCCCCTCCTTTTCTTCAGTTTCCTGCCCTGGGGCGGGATGGCAGGGCAGTCCCCTCTGTCTGCTGGGCTCGCTGGAGGGCCCTCCCTCCGGGGCAGGGGCCAGGCCGGCGTGGGCGGGCCGCTGCCGTTGACCAGGAGGGCCCCGAGCTCCCGCCTCCTCTTCAGGACTGGGGCGCCGCCAGCCGGGGCCGGGGCCGCTCCCTCCGGGCCCTCCACCTGGACCCTCAGGCTCCTCTTCCTCAGTCGTTTCCTCCGGCTGTGCAGGGAGGTGGGCTCCAAGCCGCTCTGCTCCTGGGGGCCGGGCGTGGCCACCGTCCCCAGCTCGGCCGCACCCGCTTCCCGGGCTCTCGCTTCCCGGGCTCTTCCGGGACCGGCCTCCGGCTCCCGGCTGCCATTCTGCTCCGGACACGTGGCCTCACCACCGGGCCCAAAGTGTTCGGGCCGGAGGTGGTTCTTCTTCTTCTTTTTCCTTTTTCTCTTTGGTATACTGCCAGCGCTCTCCTCCTCTTCGGCTGGAGAGAACTTCGTTCCTAGAGACACAAAACGGTCAGTGAGTGCCCCGGCGCCCAGGCCGCCCTGCCGGCCTCGCGGGGGGTCCCAGGCACGTCCCCACGGTCTCCCAGCAGGTCCTCCTCCGTGCCCTCGAACTCCACGAGCTTTCTCCCCTGGCCCCATCTCTTCCCTGCCCCAGCTGTGACCGGAAGCCTTCCTGAGGCCTGCTTCGATATAAATGGATCTGAAATAGTATTCAGACTTCTACTAATTTTCAGGCCCAGACCCAGTAATAAAGCAAATGCTCCGAAGGGCAGTGTCCACCTAGCATCTCCACGTCCCCACCCACTTCCTCCACTAGGAGTCAGTAAATGCCTTTACTCTAGGGAGGCTCAACGTGGTTCCACAGGGAACAGCAAAACACTCGGACAGACCTTCTGTCTCAGCCAGCCCCTCAGAGCGACGGCTTCCGCTCTGCGATGACCCGGGTGGATGGCAAAGGCAGTCCCCGCGCCGCCCCCCTTTCACCCTCGCCCTCGCAGGCTGCGGGCTTGGCGGCTCACCTCTCCCCCTTTCCATGTCCGTTTTCTCCAAAAGTTTGTTCCCTTTCTTCTTATGCCTCCCTTGACTGAGGGTTTGGTCATCGTCATCAGCAGAAGTGTCCTCAGCAAAACTGAGGTGACAGATACTGCCTGCTGGACACCAAAGCCCCTTCTGGTCAGCTTTCTGAGACCGGCACCGCTCTGTCCCCAGGGCCTCCGAGCCACGCCCCTCCCCACATCACGCGGGGAGAGTTTTAACCCTGATTTCTGCCATAAGGCCCCTCACTACTCCTCCGACCCCAACCCGAAAGCTGGGACACAGGAAGTACAGACTGAAAAACGCTTTGTGGGGACTTCCCTGGTGGCGCAGTGGTTAAGAATCCGCCTGCCAATGAAGGGGACACGGGTTCGAGGCCAGCTCCGGGAAGATCCCACATGCTGCAGAGCAACTAAGCCCGTGCGCCACAACTACTGAGCCTGCGCTCTAGAGCCCGCGAGCCACAACTACTGAAGCCCGCGTGCCTAGAGCCCGTGCTCCACAACAAGAGAAGCCACCGCAATGAGAAGCCCGCGCACTGCAACGAAGAGTAGCCCGCGCTCGCCGCAACTAGAGAAAGCCCGCATGTAGCAACGAAGACCCAACACAGCCAAAAATAAATAAATAAATAAATTTATACATATATATTAAAAAAAAAAGTTTTGTGGATCTCTCAGAAGAGGCAAGGGACTGCAGACCTGGGGTGACACCCTCCACACCTCAGCCAGGTCTGCAGGGCCCTCCAATTCTAAGCCCCCCGCGTGCACGAGGCACGGGGGCAGCAGGCCATCCACTTGGCTCAAATGCAACCAAGCTCACAGGCAGCAGCTTCCCCTGGGGGACGACTGATCACACAGCAAATGAAAGGGACTCTGAGAGATCAGCTTGTCTTCTTCATGAAGAATCCGCCCTGGCGCCCACAGGGAGAGCCCGCGTCTGGCTCCGCGCTGGTCTCTGGACGAGGAGTGGGCGGCGGGCTGGAAAAGACCCGACGCCGGGTTCCTGCGAGGGCCTCTGCTCAGCTGAGCAGGCTACTTTCTCATGCTTTCAATTCATGTCTCTCAACCCTGTTTTTCAATATTTGGCACAAGCGCCCTCTGTGGGGTCCACACTTATTGAGAACATCACCAATTATAATCTTCTCATTTTCCTCACCTTCAGAGAGATCTTGGAATCTGAAACAGAAAACAAGAAAGGTTCCTAGAGAAACCCCGTCTTTCTGTCTTCTATAAACATATGCACTAACCTTTTAAAATATAAGTGATACTTGTCTTTTCTTAAAGTAAAATCTTTATTGAGATATAATTCACATACCAAACAATTCACCCATTTAAAGCGTACAACTGAATGTTTTACTATCAATATATTTTTACTGAAGTATAGTTGATTTACAACGTTATTAATTTCTGCTATACAGCAAAGTGATTCAATTATACACATATATACATTCTTTTTTTACATTCTTTACCGTTATGGTTTATAATACGATACTGAATATAGTTCCCTGTCCTATACAGTAGCGCCTTGTTTTCCATCTTATATATAGAAGCTTAAAGGGTAAGCGACATTTGGAGTTTGTTAACTCAGCTTCCTTCTCTTCCAGAAGGGGAGGTGGAAGAGGAAGGTGGTGTGAGGCAAGGGCGAGAAACAAAGGACAAAACTGCCCTCAAGTGTCATCATATCATCAACGACACAAGGATCTAAAGATTTGTCTTGGCACATCCAAGTGAAAGGGAGAAATTAAAATCTTCTTCTTGTTTCTTAAGGCTGAAAAAGCTTACATCTCTACTTACATTCCATTCTCTGCTTTGTTACCAAGTGGAGACAGCCTAGCCGTGTTTTGCTCTACACGACAGCTGCGGTAGAACAAAAGGAGGTGTGGGGCGTGTGCCGTGAGGAAGCGTGTGCCCTGAGGGGGGCGTGTGCCGTGAGGGGGCGTGTGCGTGTGGGGGGTGTGTGGGCTGCACGGCAGCGCCGGGGAGCAGACAGGCCCACGTCCAGCTGCGTCTGGCGGCTGCGAGCCCGGGCCATCGGTCGCCTCCCGTGCCCCAACTAACTCATCTGTTAAATGGGGCCGTGACAGAAGCTGGCCTGGGGCGCTCTCCTGAACATGAAACGATTTACGTGCAGTGCTCAGAACAGGGTCGGCTCACAGAGTGTGTGATCAAGGTCAGCTGTTACCTGTCATCAGTCACAAGCCCCGGGGCTGCACGGTGAACTACCTGAATGGTTGTAATGGTGTCACCACCACACTTCTGGCAGACAAACTGGGAGCTGGGGGGGTGGGAAGGGGGAAATAGCTGAACCGCTACCCCAACCACACTGCAATTTCTTGATTAGTAGACTTTACACATTCTCCACAGGCTTCCTTCTACATCGTCACAAAACAGCTAAGAGGTGGGTTTAGCCGCCTCCGCAGAATGAACCTGAGGGGCAGGGGCCGGCTGTGTTCACAGACTCTTTCAGCGTATGGGCACTGCAAGGCTATGAGTGATAACATTAAAGGGCCCAGAAGAAAGCTAAGCACGGGGACAGCTCATCTCACGCCAAGAAACCAAAGCGCTGGACTTGAACACGAACGAAGATCAGGTGAAACCTTCTTCCCCGATCACTTACTTTTTGATGAGCTTGGAGAGACGTTTCCTGTTGAAGGGAGGGATGTTTTTCCTGTTGGTTATTTCCAGGAGTCGGTCAGCAACTGCCTTGTAGTCAAACTACGTGAGAAGAAAAACTGAACATCAGCCCGAAGCACAATGCTGCCTGGCTTGGAAGTCACATCAACTAGAGACAGGAAACCCAGAGCTCAGGATTCTGGAAGCATCCCCCAACAGGATGGTGCGCACAGCATGCCTAAGGCCTGCCAGCCAGAAGCCTAAGCACTGCCTTTGAAAACTTCCTTCTATTTGTTCTCAGAAGAAGCTACTCTTTATTTGTTCTATTTCTTCTTCCTGAAAATTTAGTTGGGTATGCTGTTATGTAAATTTAATCTAGATGTTCAATTTGTACTTGGTAACGTAGTAAACCTCCTTTATTTGAAAAGTACCATTGGGCTCGCTTTGTTGTATGGAACAGAACAGATCTTCATAATTCAGGCCAGAACGAAGACTGACATCTTTCAGATTGCCATCGTACTTAAATCTCTTTGTCTCCAATAAGCTCATTACAAGAAAGGCGACACCAGTGACTGAGGGATTAAAAAAAAAACCTTACGCATAAGGCATGTGGTTTAATCAGCTCTGACCCCAATTCCCCAGCAGCCAGGCGGCTCCACAGCAAACCTATATTCTACAAAAAGCAACACCTACTACCAACCTGGAGAAGCAGCCCGGCGTCCTCCACGCTTCCGCCGCCGTCCCGTCCGCCTTCCTCACCGACTTCCTCTTTTCTGGAGTGATATCTGCCCAGTGCTATCAAGGAACACATCCACAGACACAACTCAAATACATGGCCATGGCTACCCCCAAAGGAGCCACCTACCGTCCAATTAGGTGCCTCTTAGTGAAAAACAACATTTCTTTTTCTTTTCTTTAAAAAGAAAAAGTTATTTATTTATTTGGCTGCGCCAGGTCTTAGTTGAGGCGCTTGGGATCTAGTTCCCCGACCAGGGATGGAACCTGGGCCCCCTGCATTGGGAGCTCGGAGTCTTATCCACTGGACCACCAGGGAAGTCCCAAAAAGGACATTTCTTTACAGACAAAAACCCTGCAAGTACATTTATAATCTCCCCAAGATGTTTTGGTTTTTTAGTCCTGGGACATAAAAAAAAAAAAAAAAAAAAACCTGGGAGAAATCACACATTTTGCCTTTTAATTACATCATAGACAAAACCCCACTGTGGAGTGCAGTGGAGGTGGACGGGAAACCTGTGGGCCGGGGCTCAGGCCAGTGGGAGGAGGGCAGACAGGGTCTGTCCCTAGTCTCAGGAAAGCTGAGGCTGTGGTGAGCTCTCTACAGCAGGACACTGACTCTCAGGGGGCCGCCTCAGGAAACACACCAGGCTGATGTTTACGTGACTCTGGCATTTAAGAAATAATCCAAAGAGCATTAAAGCCCATGGAGAAGCAGAGAGAAATTACTACTGAAATCACACAAGCTCTCAAAGGTGTCCCGTCTCTGGAATCCTATCAGCTCCTGAGTGGTGTGGCCTCAGGGCAGAGCCCGGAGAAGACTGGGCGAAGACTGGGCGGGTCCCACAAGCGTCTGATGAAGAACCTGGGGGGCGAATCTTGGGAAGCGCTAAGGGAAGAGGGGGAACGGCTCTAGTTCAGACACAGACGTGGCGGAAGGAGCGGGCCACAGCCAAGTCAAAATGTGCTCAAGGCCATTCAGTGAGTTGTCTCTCGTGCTGAACTTACAATTAGAATATTTTATCTTTTCTTTTTTAAAGATCTGTCTTTTCCTGACTAAAGAATATATGATCATTGAAGAAAACTTAGAAAAAACAGACAAAAGTACAAAGAAAATAGAAATCACCCACAATTTTGCCACGCAGGGCTAGCCCCTTACCACCTTGGTGTATATCCTTCCAGATACATACATACGTGTTTATATGCATATGTTTAAATATACAAATCAGGCACCTTCTACACAGTTTTTTGGTCCTGCTATAAAAAAATTTAGAAATTATATTTTCTCTATTAGTTTTTGAAAACTTTCCTTTTCAATGGCTCTAGAACATTTCAAAAGCAGGGGTACAACCTGAACTAGCCCTTTACCTGACACCGTGGCACCAAGATGCTGAAAACCACCGTGAGCTCTGATGAGGCTGCATTTTAAGTGCCCCGCGCAATTCCCACGGATACAAACGGCGCTGAGAACAGGGCCCAGCCACAGTGCTTATTTATACACCCGAAGAAAAAGAACCCCGGGGGAGCTCGGAGACAGAAAGGAGGGCTGCACAAACAAGCATGCGTTCCCAATGCAACAGTAAATCAGGTCTCCCGTCAGGGACCCTCTTACAGACACGAGGCCACGTTAGGATTTTTAAACACATCAAAAAAGCCGAAGGAATTCCCTGGCAGTCAAGTGGTTAAGACTGGTTAAGACTCGGTGGTTTCACCGCCGAGGGCCTGGGTTCAATCCTGTTCGGGGAACGAAGATCCCACAAGCCTTGCAACGCAGCCAAAAAAAAAAAAAAAAAGCCGAAACAACAAAAACACACAAAACCCAAAGCAACGAAAATGACAAAACCCTCGAAGAAAGCCCTGCGACCCTGGGAACTGCAGAACTGTGCATGAGCCCCAGTGTAACCAGGGGCCCTGGACCCCACGAGTGTCTAAACACAGCCCTACTTCCTTTCTCAGGTGGCGGCCAAGGCAGAGGCACCTCTGATGAATTCCAGGGTGTAGTCAGTGAGCTGGCAACAAATGTATTAAAAAGTGTTCCTTTGAGTGAACTTTACCTAAGAAAGGCTCTTCAAGTAAATTCTGTTACCTGTTTTCTTTCTCCTGATTGCTTTTCTCCACGTCATCTCCTTTCCAGACGTCTCTTCCTCAGAGAGGTCACTGTCACTCACTTTGGTTTTCTGTTCCTCGACCGTCTCTTCAGGTGCAAAAGGAGACTGATCTACAATGACTTCAAAAACACCCCTAGCTATAGTCTGTACCAGAGTCTGGCTGAGGGCGGAAGCACAGCAGAGAGAGTGTGGTTAACAGTCGGCCTGGACTTGGTTCCCTAAAGGAGCACAGAGGGCCGGGAGGTGGAGGAAGTCACCGCACACCCCGTCCAGCCCCCTGGGGACCCGCTGGGACCAGCGGCCGGCACCCGCGTTTCTAACCACACCCCCGCGCCAACCAGCTGCAGCCGCCAGGGGCCAGCTCGGCGCCGTGTGCCGAGGCGGAGGGCCCAGGGGTGGGAGGAAGCCCGGGCGATGGGAGGGCGAGGTCCCCGGAGCCGCTGGGGGGCCCAGCCATGACTCAGAGCTTCCTTCCAACGCCGTGCAGCTGTTCTTAGCTTTGGAGGGCCTGTGTGCCATGCTGCACCTACAATTTTACCACCACCTCCCATAATGAAGCACCAACCGAAGCAGTAAAAACACACGTGGACTACTTACTCCTTAGTCTTGGCGGCCACCTTGCAGAATGGGTCAATAAACTTGAGGTTCTGATCGGCCAGCAGCTGTAATTTAGAAGGAGGAAAAACAATGAGGGGGAGAAAAAGAGCCTTTCTCCTTTCTGATGTGTCCTTGAGAAAGGAACCATTCGCGTTTCTCACACAGGCTGAATCAGACCCACACGTATCTCACAACACCCGAAACACACTCCGCTGAAGGTCATGGCCGCCATCCAGCCACCTGGGCATCTCGGCGCAGTGACCAGAGAAGACTGCCCCTCCCAGCGTTCCCAATACATACTCCCTCCTCCACGGAGAAGTCCTACTCAGACACTCCCAGACACTGAGGTGAAGGAATTAAAAAACAAACGTTCACCGCAGAACACTCGTGAAAAAAGAGAGTAAACCACTGCTCCTAATCCCAAATTCAGATAATCACCGGCGTGCTAAAAATTGTGTATTTCCTTTCTAGCCCTCTGTCTTGTTCACAGATGAATATATACTGAAAAAGCCACGCCATTTGCCCAGCTTTGCCTGTGGCCTTTTTTCCTTACTGCTTTTTATTTTTATTTTTTGGCTGCACCTCATGGCTTGCGGGATCTTAGCTCCCCGACCAGGGATGGAACCCGTGCTCCCTGCAGTTGGAAACGCCAAGTCCTAACCACTGGACCGCCAGGGAAGTCTCCCTACTGATTTTTAAAAAATAATTAATTAATTTATTTATTTTTGGCCGCGTTGGGTCTTTGTTGCTGCGCGCGGGCTTTCTCTAGTTGCGGTAAGCGGGGGCTACTCTTCGCTGCGGTTCACAGGCTTCTCATTGCGGTGGCTTCTCTTGTTGCGGAGCATGGGCTCTAGGCGTGCGGGCTTCAGTAGCTGTGGCTCGCGGGCTCTAGAGCACAGGCTCAGCAGTCGTGGTGCACGAGCTTAGTTGCTCCGCGGCATGTGGGATCTTCCTGGAGCAGGGCTCGAACCCGTGTCCCCTGCATTGGCAGGCGGATCCTTAACCACTGCGCCACCAGGGAAGTCCCCCCTCAATGCTTTTTAAAAACTCAACATCACGAGCATTTCCTCGTGTTACAGAATCCTTCGTTGGACTGCATAAGCTGTTTTCAATTCTGCTTTGTAAGACTGCCATGTACACCCTTACTGCATAAATCTTTATCCACATGACCCATCACCTGCTTAGGACACATTCCTAGATGGGGGAAGAACTACGTCAAAAGAAAGGCTGACCCATCCGTGCTGCTACTGTGGCTGGTAACCCTGAGCGCCAGCAAAAAGCGTTTTCACCCCCAGCTCACAGAACATTCAGAGCAGGGCCAAGGCCCTGCCTGTTCGGGGGAGCTCTGGCCACATTACACTGCTGCAGGGTGTCTGCCCACTTCTTACCTCTTTCCCTCCCACCTTGGACAGTTCATCCAGATAAATATCAATGAAGTGGAATTTCACTCCGTTCGGAGACTGACTCTCAGGGTGTAGGATCTCCTTCATCAAGACGTCTAGGAAAAGCTTGATTCGGCTAAAGGAAACAACACACACGGTTCTGTTAACCCCAGCTGCCAACATCCTCTCTTCCCCCAGAGAAACTGGCAACACTCTCATGCCCCCCTGCTTAACAAGCAATGCGAGGCGGAAAAAGTTTGACAACCACTGAAAGGAGTATAAAATGCTAACTGTCACGTGTGCTCAGCTCTGCTGGATTTGAAGTTCTCCACGCGTAAGGATGTCTTGCTCTTGGTACGCAGAGTGGAAGGCGTGGATCAGGTGATTCAAACTTGTTAATTGAAACACCTGAAACCACACTAGTGCCTTAAAAGTTTTAAGGCCCCCAAACGCTAACCCAAATAGTTTACCAACCTTTCTTCCCAGCCGTTTCGCTTCAGAACTTCAAAGGACTGCCTCAGGACCAGACGGATCAGCTATAAAGACAGACAACTTTTGTTACAAAGAAAGAGAAAGCGAGAAATACCCATCAGCTGAGCGGAGTGACTGGTATAGCCTGCATCCCCCAAGTGAAAAAGCTTCTGCAATAATCATATTTAGCTTCTAGAACAAAAACTGCTCACTAAGGATCCCCAAACTCATCCCCAACAGCTGAAAGAGACAAAACAGACGGCTCTGAGCACATCTTCCAACACTCTCCGCTGGTCACCTCACCGTGCACCGCACCAACCAACCCTGGCACGGTCCGCCAGCTGCTGCCCGCCCCCGGCCCCGAGAAAAGGGGCTGTGGCCGGGCCCTCACCATGTGGTACTTGTCCAGGCGCAGCCCGTCAATGTCTGGCCACTCCCGGTTCACGGTTTGCCAGAAGGTCTGGAGGAACAGGTGCTCTGCAGTGAACAAGAGGCTCTGAACGCTTGGTTTACAGGGTACCATGTTACCACAGAGCAAGAAAGTAACGAAGGGAAACAGACTAGGATTGTTTATTCACTCTTCTCAAGAATTCTTGGGCAGCTAGAAAATCTGGTCAGTAACTAAGTACGCTCCATAACTTCTTTTACATTTAAATAAAAGCATATTTTAATAACAGGAAGGCTGGTAGTATCTTAATGCTCAACTCGAATGCTGTCTGGAGAGTTTCATTATCCACTGCAAAGCCGCGTTTCTGTTAAAAATCAAAAGACTTCCTGAGCCACAGCTACTGGCCCTTTTTCAAAGCCCATCTCTACCTAACAGTCAATCCAAAGCCATTAATTCTGATGAACTCTTGGAGGATCTGTGTAGAAACTCGGCTTTTCCTTTTTTCCATGTTCAGTGTCAGCTGGGTGAGCTCTAACAAAACATCCTACTCTCCTCTTCTGAGCCATGAAATTAACACTTTTTCACCCCAAAATAATTGGGTTTTTTTGCTTTACTTCTTTTTGCACAATTCTCTCTTGATATATGAAAAGCTACAGTATACTCCATGTGTAGAATTTTGGTCCTTACGAAGTCAGCTGAGACCCTGCTAAAATCCAGAGAACCACTGAGGGTTATAATAAGGCCAGTGGATGGCTGTGTTCTGAGGAGGGCTGAGCAAAAGAAGCGAATTCTGCTTTCTCTTCCTCTGTAACTTATCAAAGCCTGAATGTCTCGGAAATAATTAATTCCTCCCTTTGTTTATTCTTTTTGGTCAAGAGGGGTTACTTTACAGCTTGTTACCAGTGACGACCTTAAACGGCTCTAGTCTTAAGGAGGATAAGCCATCCTCTACATCCAGAGGTTACTGCAAACACCAGCATATTCACACACAGCCTCTAAGAGTGCTAAAGTAACTCAGGATTTGGAAACTCTGGAGGACTGCTATTTCTTAAAATATTTTTTTGAAATTTTTGAGATGCCAAATGTGGTGTCCCACAGGACACCTCCTTCGTCACCCTCTCAGCGTGTTTAACACAGCTTCCCCATGGGATGGTTTGTCTCCTGACATTTACACACTAGCAGCCCAGGTTCACGTGAAGCTAGCCCATTGGAAAACGGAAACTTTGAAGGAAGGAGAAGAAACAATATTGACTAGATTTCTTAGGCAAGTTACCAAATCTGATGAACAAGGAAGTTTTGAAAGTCATGAAAATATCAGGACTTACGAGCCTCTGAGTTGTTAACAACATGGATGAGTTGGGAAATAGTGTTCGCTAGCTCCTCCTGCAAAGGTGGGGTTGGGGAAAAACATCGGGGTTATTGCGTGGTACCACTGAGACGACAGCATCACGGCCTGAGGGGAGGGGCGTCTCTAGCTCTTGTTCTCAATGTCACTTCCACTAAGAAGAGTGTATCTGGATATCTGGATTTCACCAAATGTGAAATTCCCAATTTCGACGGACCACTGTGCCAACTCAACATGCCTTTGAGAACTGTCTAAGCCACACACTTACACAAGTCATCTCTAGCTATGCGCTCAAATGACCTACAGAAGAAACACACTAGCTGTCAACAAGTCCTGGCTGTCAAAATACAACTTGAATTGAGATTCCATCCAAACCCCCAAATAATGGAAACACAGGTGCCAACGAGGGGGAGTTGCCGGCAGGCAGACACCGGGACTGTCGCTCCACAAGGCTCCGTGTGGAACCCGGAAGTCCTCTCGTTGGCCTGCTCAGAGACAGGCTGCAGAGGCAGGGCGGTGGGAAAGGTTAAGGGCATCCAATGCCACGTGCAGAGCCCGTCCTGCCGAGCCCCACAAGCTCGCTGGGGAGAATTTGGTGTCTCGGTCTATGAAGAAACCTGCCTTGGGGAGTGTCAACAAAATAACTGTTTATGAGTTACAGAAGGAAAGAACAATCCTTGTCGATATTACCTGGACTCAAGTCTTTCTTACGCATTTTGAATGAACTCCCAGACTTGCAAGTGATGTTCCTTTTCATCTGTTTTCTTCCTCCACTAAAGCTGTTGGTTGTTACTTTGAATGTAACTTAAAAATATTTTGCTCCGCTATCCTACTCAAAACATGTTCAGTGGAATAAAGGCAATAAATCAAAGTGAGTCATTACACGGCTTAGGGGAAGTGGCAAAGCCGCATGGTAAAACCCAGCCGAGTAAAACCTACCCACGACGTGTCAGGGGGCTGCAAACAGCGTTTCCTAAGGCTGACCCTCTACTGCTGCAAAGGCAGGTCTGCTTTTACACGTCAGAACAAATCTCTTAAAGAGCCTAAACCATTTTCTCTGATAGTTTTGGTGGCGGGGCTCGGTGTGCTCGGCAGACAGGGGTCCAGGTGAGCACGCACACCAGTGATCAGTCTCCACTGCCTTTGCGGGTGAGGCCATCAGATCCGGGGCCGCTGCTCACTCTACAAAGACCCTGCCCCCAGCATGGGGGCTGCCCAGTCCCGGGCACCCACTTAGGTGTGGCAGAGGTGGGCCTGGAGCCGGGGTAGCTCACAAGATCTTAGACTAGTGCCATGCTGTTTCTGACCACAAATAATAAAAGATATAACAGAAACTTTAAAATAAGTAATGTAAATAAAACCTACTGTGGAACCTATGAAACTGTGACAGAGAAATAATCTAATTTATGTGTCTTCTTTGCTTTTTGAAGAGATAATTAACCTCACTGCTTGCATCCCCTTCTACACGGACAAGAGGTCAGAAAGTGAACCCTTGAAGCAATGGTTTTCAGTTTGTTTCCGTACATTAGGGATGGATACAGCATAAAATGGGCAGGTCTCTTATCCACCTGTGCCAAAAATCCAGTCATATGACAAAGGGAACTGTAGATTACCTGTAGAAGGGGTTCATCCTGCACCCACATGCAATAGAAGAGCCCTTTCCATATTTTTAGAAGTTCTTCTTGGCTGAAACCTCCTAGAGGGTAAAACAGCATAAAAATCTTATTTTAGAGTCCAAACATTTCCTGTCTAAGTTTAGAACTGCCACATAAGCCGTGAAAATAATACTGCATACGTTTTCATTCTTTCACTTGCAAATGTCTTTTTAAATGTGAAGCATACATTTTCTTGCTGTTACAAAACAAACACACATAAATTAGGCAGTTTTATCAGCTATGGGGCAGGGCGGTAGTGGTGGCGTGTTCTTATTATCTGAGGAAAGAAGCAAATGTCATCACAACAAGACATTAACTAATTCAGTGGTCATTTACGAGTTCCCCCAAGTGGCCCTCTGCCTAAAACTAGCACCTCACCCTGCACACCAACATTTTCACTGGTCTTGCAAAGCAAAACCGCAAATCCTACAAAAGATGAAGGATTTGCTTAGGTCCCGTACAACTAGCCCAGGGAAACTGGCAAAGCTTTGGGATATTTTTGCAAAGATGACCTTTTTAAGGATCGGACGTTCGGCTGTACCTTGATCCCCCTCTCTCCTGGTTAGTTTTCATTTACTGGGCAAGCGTGGTCTTGTTTTAAGTGGCATCACCCTGGTCAGCCTTGTTCTTGCTCATTATTCAAGCCCCCCACCTCCGCCTGAACCGCCTATGGCCAAGCCACAAGTTGCACACAGACTTCTGTCTCCTGGGTGGACCCCAGGTGTCACGGAACAATTGCTGAGTAACAATAAGAACCCACAAAATCAGGTAAGTGTAGTGTACACCCTTGCAGTTTCCAAGCCTATGGAGAACAAACAGAATCCTCAAGCCTTGATGACTGTTACAAATGGTCTTTATTAATATTTCACTAGAAATATTACTAGGTACTACGAAGAACCTTTTGGAGGAGCAAAGGATAAACTAGGTGAGTGTAAACAAGTATGTATTTGGAATCAATGTGATTTCAATACTCCAAAGCATAATTAAGTTAAAAGTGATAAAGAGATCCCTTTTGATAGAATGAGGTTTGTTTATTTTATTCAGAGTAATGCTTTAGAGCTTTATAGGTGTTGATTTCCAGGTTACTAAAGACCTTTCTCATACCAACAATTTCATTATAGTGCATTTTGATTCTTTGTGATAGGCTCTCACTTCACCAGAAACTACAGTAACGTTGGTTTATTAAAGTGCCTTTCCTTTAGGGGTCGGGCAAATGATGTGCCAACCGGTTTCCTCCCCATCTTGTAATAAATAAGCCACACCTGACTACACAGCTATAGTGTAAGTGATAAGTGCCACCAGAGCAGAGCCAACTGCAGTCACGACCGTAGTAACTTTGTCATAGTCACCTGTGTTTATAACCAATCATGTTAAGACTAATGAATTAGTGGATCTGGGTAAGGATCATCAATGGCTGCTAAAACACTAGGTGAAAAAATATTGAGGAGCGTATGAATGATGAATGGATGAATGATGAATGGATGAGTCAGACCAACAACACCCAAGCCCATTAGATGTCCCATGTGATGCAACAGGAAGAACACAGCGTCACTTGTTAAGTATTCTCTCAAAAACGAAAAAGCTAATCTACACCACTTCAAATCTTAACTATTAATATCAGTTTGCAGGAAATATAGGGGTCAGAGGAACATGTCAAATGAGACCATGGGATGCAGCCAGCAAAACTCCAGATGTCGGAAACTCTATAGGACAAATGACCCAGTTCCTCCAATGAATAAACTGCAAGGGAAAAAAAGGAGGATAAGCCTGCTGGAATTTAAGATATTTGTAGACATATCGACCAAACGCAATGGGTGGTCTTGTCTGGATTCTGATTTGTCATAAAGAATCTATGGAATGATGGGAAAAACTCAACAGATTGGCTACTTCATATTAAGGAAAAATGTTCAGAAGGTGTGATAATGGTGCTGTGGTTAGGTTAGAAGGGTCCCTATCTTAGAGATACACGCTGAGGTATCAGGAGATGAAATGAGATGCTGGGGGTTTGCTTCCCAGGAATCTCGTGGGAAGGAGGAAGTGGGCCAATTAGACAACCCGGCCAGGTAACGAATAAATACTGAAGCTAAGTACTGATATTTGAAATTATGTACTTGAAATATTCCTTAATTAAAAGAAGAAAAAAAAGAACTACATGAGATTATCAAAATGTTATCACGGGCTGTTTTCTTTCTTTTTACTGTTTAGAAAACTCATCATAATGTAACTGGAAAAGCACGACCACTGATGAAACAGGATTTAAATGACACCAGTTCCTGCATGAGGCTTGGGACTGGGCATCCTTGTTTTTGCCAAGCAGCTACACGGTCTCCCCCTCCAGGGCTGCCCCCCTTCAAGGCAGGGCTGGGCAGGGCTCACCTACGTGGCGGGAAGCAGCCAGCTGGGCTTATGCCAAAGCAGCAGGAATCCCCGTGCCCACAGGGCTGGCGTGAGAAAGGACCGGTCACGCCACTGCTGGACAAGATCCTCCTGCTCAGGCCTCAGGAAAGACTCGTGATCTCTCCCGGGAGACTTGAAGAGAAGACACGGTTTGGACCCCGCCACACGGCTGGGAGCCTGTCTGAGAATGGAAGCATCAGGGGGCAGCAGAGTTGTCTGCAGAGAAGCTGGGCTCTGGTGCCATCAGTGGAGCTCCTGCATAAAGCTGTGCTTTGGTTTTTTTCCCCCTGAAAACTAGTGTGGCTTGGATATTCTGTCAAGTTCCAACTGAAAAAGAGTCCTAACCAATGAAAAAGAGTCCTAACCAATAAGAACATTTATGGCAAAAAAGTCATATACTATATCAGAGTACACAATTGAAAGTGGCTTATTCACTGCTTCCCAAACCCAGTCCCCCCCCAACCCAGGGACCACTGCTCTCTGCCTGGTGGCATCTTTCCTGCGTGTGTTTACACAACACTCACGTGTGATAGAGAAACGCACAGGCGTGTGTGCTCCAGCTCAGAAGCCTTCTCACTAAACAGAGCACAGTGTGTGTTCACCTCCAGATGGCTCCGCTAAGGGCAGCAGCACGTCAGACCACCTCGAAGTGATCCTGGGAGGCGCTCAAGCATCTCCGGATGACCCGCACCTGCACCAGGCAAAGGTGTGCTAGGACGCACTACAGAGGCCTTTGTGAGGGAAAACAGCACATTTCGACAAAGAAACAGGTGAGAGCAGATCCTGGACAGCGGGCAGGAAAGGGGCTTTCCTTGAAAGCCCCTTTTTACGTGAAAGCGTATTCTGACTTTCATCCTACGTGGAGCAACCAAGTACAGCGGAAGCGAAGCACTGGTCAGGCCCCGGTCAGCTCCTTCCTGGCTGTCACTCCTAGAAAGGCCTTGAGCCTCCTGTTCCTCACCTGTGACACGTGTCAGGTTCATGCTTAGGGTCAAAACTAAGTGTACAAATGAGAAGCATGTTGTAAGAGCAAAGCACTACGTGGTGGGCGGGTATCACTGTGATCGTCCCATGTTCTCTACCCACAGCCTAGTAGAGCTCTTCTCCCTTAAAAAACATCTGTTTCCAACATATATATATATATATATATATATCCCTCATTTTCACCCAGGAATTTAACTGGTAAAAACAAGGTACCAATCTTTGAAGCATGTAAAGCAAAACAGAGAAATGCTCATCATCTAATTTCCTTCAAGACCCTGAAGATGAAGTACGACATATCTGAAGGAGTTTTGTCCCAAAATTACTTTTTGGATTTGTCTTTTTTTCTTGGGGATTGACTTTCTTAAACTTAATACAACTAAGTTTCTAACAACAATATAGGTTTAGTTGCTCCAGAATGAATGAGGTGAGCACGAAAGTGAGACGTGGATACAGCAAGTCCAACAGCTGCTCTCATCACGAATCAGCCCAGGAGGCAGCTTAGCCGGTAACACGTGACCCCACGCCTGTGTGAAAACAGCCACAGCTCCCCGTTTCTCTAACTACTGAGTTGAGAGACCCCAACCCTGCCAGTATGAAGAAACACTTGTTTCCCCCATAACTGCCATTGGCTCTAAGACACCATCAACTATAAGATGTACTGTTATCTTATGTGCTGCCAAGAGAAAGCAGGAACGCAAACGAAACTGTCACAAGGTTGATTTTAAAATTTATCCCGATTTTGGATGTTAAATGCTTAAAGCTGCAGAATGGATAAAAGAGGCAGAGACGCTTGTCTGTTTTGTTCACTGCTGCACTCCCAGTGCCAAGAGTAGTGCACGAAATAATAGTAGCACAGAGGAGGTGCGCCACACGTTTGCTGAATATATGAACAAATAAACAGGGATGAAATGAGCCCTTGTGAATAAAACCATGGTTATTCTACAACTGTGAGTGATCAACAGGAACACTTAAAGTAGCAGAGCAACACTGAGTTGCTTTAAGTTCTACAAAGATTTTCAATTTGTTTTTGAAATCACGAAGCTCTCTGTGTTGCTAACAGACAGCAAGAGTAAAATTTCAGACTGCCTTTACTATGCTGAAGACGACACAGAAAACTTGAGTCTGTCAATGAGATTCACTGTCAGGCCAAGTTATTTCCAAACTTGTGTTTCTATTCTGACGAGCACAGCTGTGGCAGATAGTTTTATTCTGTCCCATCATCACTGTCTAGACATTCACTTTACAGTTACTTTTTGGAAGGCCCGCTACATTCCCTGCAGTGGGCGTGGTGGTGAAAAGGAGTACAGGACAAGTAACTCAGGTGGGATGGGCGCTAACCAGACTGGACCCCGGGCACTGGTACACACCCCCGGCCTCCTCCCTCAGCATCACCTTGGCATGTCGGACCCTGAGCCTGTTCACCAAAGGGGTTTGAGCACCAGGCTCTGTCTGGCTGCCTCAGCCCGAATGTACTGCATCTGGTCCCTCTGTTCCTGTACACAGGAAGGCCCTCGTATGTCTGGGTGTGCGCCCACTTCCGGCTAGGAAAACAGACGGAAGCTTACAGTGTTTTGGGGGGAGAATGGTGCCACAACAGAGACATACTGGATATCTCCAAATCCTAGAGGAGCAGGGTGAGGTGACAGGTAAGGAATTTAGGGGCAAGCGATGGTGAACTGAATGCTGGGAGTGGATCAAGGCTGGGAACCTTTTCTGAGTGAACAGGAGAAGTGAAGGTAGAGGTGATAAATGGTGCACTGTACACCAGGAATCGGTGTGGAGCAGTCACACAGGGGCTGAGGTGGGGAGAAAGAGAGGACAGATCACGGTCCGCAGACCTGGAATTCCAGGAAGGTGGTGATGTGATCCAGCTGTTTTAGGAAGATGAGCCCAGGCTGGTTTGTGGAGCATGGATTCAAGGGGGGCCCAAATGGAGTTGTCAGATCAGCCAGGAAGTAAGCAAGTGCGTAAGTCTAGATGAGATGGAGGGGTCTTCAGGCAGGGCAGAGTAATTCAGGAGAGGAGACAGGGAAGACCAAAGGACAGTGGATGCAGGCTGCAGGGAGAGGATGAGGAAGAGTAGCCCAGGCCAGTGCACGTGTCCAGCTAGAGTCTGAGTGGAGGATGGGAACTGGCATCCAAAATAAAAGAGCACGAGAGACTTCCCCGGCAGTCCAGTGGTTAAGACTCTGCCTTCCAATGTGGGGGCTGTAGGTTTGATCCCTGGTCAGGGAACTAAGATTCCGCATGCCGCGGTGTGCCCCAAAATTAAAAAGACCACGGGCAGCAGAGAAGCACCAGAAGAGGAGGTTCTGGAGGGAAGAAAATGAGTCACTTTTGGGCATTCTGAGTTTGAGGACATGCAGGTGGAGACGTCAGGTGAGTAGGGCCTAACTGAGCTGAAAACAGCAAAGGTCTGGGATAGAAGGTTAAGGTTAGGAACCTCTAGCATATGTATATGGGATAAGAATAAATTAAATCTGTCGGGGAGACCCCTAACAGAATCGAAGTCAGAAAGCTTGGCTTCATTCCTCTTTCTAGCAGACTTCCCATGAAACTGTATTTTCTTTTTCCTGGGTAGTCTTTCATGATTTCTCGTCAAAATAAAACAAACTAAGGATGTCAGTACAGGGATAAATAATATCAATTCTTTCAAATAGACTCAAAGTATTAATACTAGCAATAGACAAATCAGACTTTATCTCAGTGCAATAAAAACCTCCACTGCGTACAGTAGTTCATGCCTTCAAGGGTTTACAGATCAGGTAACAAAATCCGTCAATGGCACCCCACTGCAGTTAAAATCCAAACCACAAAGCCCCGTGTGACCTGGCAACTGCCTACTTTTTCAACTTCATCTGTTAACACCCTCACCCTCTCTTACTGACCTTCCAGCTCTTCCCTCTCGCCTCCTCTCAGACCTGTTGAACGTCACCCCGAGAGGCCTCCGTGGAACAGCCTGTATAGAGGAACTCTCTCTTTCCTTGGTTTTCGTTTTCTTTATCTCACTTATACGAGCTCTGTTTCAGTTATCTATTCCTCCCTGGATTTCCCGGGACAAGTTCCTCGAGGGTAGGGTTTCTATCTTCTCTCCTGTAACCCCAGCACCTAAAGGTGTTGGTCAAGTGAGGACGTAACTCAATGAAGAGCGCACCAGAAGCAAGCAGGAGAGTCCACTGATCCAACCGGACAGAAAGGGTCTATTCTCAGCTTGCCCACTCGCTGCGACTTTCGGCAGACCACCTAACCCTGTCGGCCGCAGTCCCTCAACCGTAGAACCGGACGAGACCCAGCAGGAAGCGGACACAGAAGCACATGCAGGAGTGCGAATCAGTGCCGCACGCTCCCCCCGCTCCGCCGGCGGCTCCCCCGGCCCGGCCCCCCTCCCCGCACGCCCCGGCCCACCCGGGGCTCCCCAGCCCCGGCCGCCATGTGCGCGGCGGACCGCCGGGAGCCCACCTGTCTCCCTCTGCGTCTTCACGCTGATATACTGGCGCAGCTTCTTCACCGCCCGGTCCCGGATGCCCTTCTCGTGGGACGCCAGCCGCTGAGCGAACTGGATCTCGGCCGGCTGCATGGCGGGGGCCATCGCGCCCGCTGGAGCATCCCCGGCCGCAGCCCGCCGCCGCCGAGCGCCAGCCGCCGTGCTGCCCGGGCCGCGACTGCGCAGAAGGCAGCGGGGCGGGCGGCGGTGCGCGGGTTGATGGCGTCACAAAGGCGCCGGACGCCGCTCGCAGCGCGTTCTGGGAGTAAGGGTGGCTGCCTGGGCAGCGCGCGGACTCGCGCAGCTCGGGTTCGCGTCGCGCCTTCCCCGCTCCGCGGTCTCTCGGTCGCCAAAGGTCGGGGCCGTTGACTGCGAGGTTAGCCGGCGTTGCGTGTTGGTCAGGAAGAGACGGATGGCCAGTGTTACGTCATCTAGCATTTTTGCGCCCACTCCACGAAGTCCCCATCCGATCGGCAGCTGTTCCCCGGGATACGCGGCACCGAGTCTTTAATCGCATTGGACTCCTCGGGCCGCCTGGGCGGGGTGGAGGCGGGGGAGAGAGGCCGCCCTTGGGGATTTTGGCGGGATGTTGCGGGCAGCTCTCTCTCCGGCCGCCCTGGCGGGGGCCGGGCTTCACCTCTCCGACCGGTGACCGCCAGTGCCCGGGTCTCTGCCGCGAGGATCGGGAGCGTGAGCTTGTGGGTCCGCCCGCGGGCCTGGAGGGCACGCACGCCGGGGACTCGGCGGTGTCGGCTCGCGGCCGGCTTCAGACAGACGAAGTCCTAGTTGTGCGGGAACCGTTACCTTTGAACGCACAGGCTGCACCTTGTTTTGCGAACTCTGTGGGCGTGTAGGGGCAGGGCAGTGGACTGGGTGATGGCTCCCAGTTCATGGTGGTCGTCTCAGTTACGTAGCAGCCGGCTGCACGAAGGCCCCCTACCGGGCCAGACCTCCCGAGCGGCCTGTGGTCGGAAAGCCTCGGCCTTTGCTCATGGAACTTGGGCTGAGCACGGGTGCCGGGCCGCCGGCCGCTGGTTCCGTTGAACGCATCGCCCCTTGGTCTGGCATCCCCCGCCAAACAGGAAAGGCCTGATTCGATTTATTTCACAGGACACTTACACGTGGGTCTCACTGTCCTTCTACTTTGCAGTTAAGAAGTTTACAATCCCGGCTAAGCCAGAAGAGCCAACGCGGGATCTTGCCAACCGAGATCCCGGGCTTCCCGCATAGAAGGCTGCCCAAACTCTGCGAGGCCTGAACCTCGCGGCTCTGCGTACCCAACTCTCGCGGCTCTGCGTGCCTGACTCTCGGCGTTGACGCGTTCCCGCGCTTTGTGGCGTGTGGGTCAGAGGGCACGCCGCCGCGCAGGCGCACAAAGCCGAGGCCGCGGCGGCCATGGGGGAGGTGGGCGACGCTGAGGAGAGCTGTCGGGTCAGTGTGGGCGCCCGGGCCGCGGCGCCCTCCGCTCCCCCGCGCTGAGCCGCACCGCAGCCCGCCTGGGCCTTGCCCAGTGTGCCCGGGAGGGCCCTGGGCGTCGTCCGCAGGCAGCATGGCCTGGGCCGGGGATGAGGGGCAGCGACCCCAGCCCCGGAAACCGCGCGTGCGTGTCCGGGAGGCTGCGCGGTGGGCTTGCTCCTGTGCCTCCTGTGTCCCCGCCCGCGAGGCCCTGTCGCCGGGTCGGGCGTGTTCCGCCTCACGGTTGCCCGGCTGTCGCAGCCGCCGCACGTGGTGGTGCCCGAGCGGGGGGATAGACTTTGGAGCCGCATTCGGGTTCAGATCCTGCTGGTGTCCCCTGGTCCTGGGGTTCCTGAGAGTCACCTAGCCCGCCTGTGCCCCCGTTTCCCAGCGGGACAGCCTTGAGGGCTGTGGTCAACACGAAGCGCGCTGGCCAGCAAGGGGCTTGGCGCACCCAGTAGGAATCCAGTCAAATTCCTTTTCTTTCTGATTAGCGTGGCGCCGGCGGAGCGTTAAGAAAAAGTTGCTGGTGTTTCCCTGGGCTTTCAGCAGTAGGGCCTCGTTTGCGTTTGGAAAAACTGGCTCGCCATTTGAAGGCCGGGGCTTCACGCTCTAGCTGTAATGGACATAGTGGAGGGCACGTTAGGTGAAGACGTGCTTTTGAAACAATTGTGAACCCAGGAGGTGTTGAAGGAGGCAAGCTCACTTGGGCTGCTGGTCTTAGTCATCTGAGGTCAAGTGTAGTAATCTTAAGGTGTGCTTGTTCTTTTAGCATATGGGAACTAAAGAAGAATTTGTTAAAGTCAGAAAGAAGGACCTGGAACGACTGACAACTGAAGTGATGCAAATACGGGACTTCTTACCCAGAATACTAAACGGGGAAGTGCTGGAAAGCTTCCAGAGATTAAAGATTGTAGAAAAAAGTGAGTGTTACTTCATCTTTAGCAGTGTCTGATGGTGACAGCAGTCTGTTTCAGCAGGTTTGCCTTCCGTAGCTGTGAAGTAACTATAAATAAACGTTAAGGTACTGTTACAGTCTTTGTAATTACGTTTGGGAGAGTCTGATAAGGCACAAGGGAGGGAGGTGCCCACGATGAGCAACTTGGCTGTGTGCAAATTTGTGTTGGAGGAAAGGGCTGCCAGCTTTCTGAGTATCTGCTACCAGCTCTCCTTTCTCCCCCTTTCATCTTTGGCGGAAGAATTTTATGCTTTATCGTTTAAAAGCTCTATTCCAAAAATTAAGTCTTTTTTGTGTAACTTAAGGATCTTGCCATGCAGCAACCTTGCAGGGGGTCAGGTGTGTCTATAGAGATACTTCTCTCGATGGAGGAACGGGTCAGTTCTGGCACTGATTTAAGTTGCTAGGACTTGTCCATTCAGACTCTGAGATTTGAGCTTGGCCATCGTGTCAGGTATCAGTCTAGGAGTCCTACTGAAGTTCCTGGAGCTGTTTCGGATTGATTCAGTACTTGCCTGATCGAGGCCGAGTTACTATCAAATCAGCCTTCAATGGTTAAGGCTAACTTACCGTTGTGTTTGATTGTTTGCCATCACTGCTTGGCCTCTAGAAGAGGTGTATCTCGGAGGCCCAGGTCATGTCTTTAGCGCTAGTCCAGACAAGAAGGTGTGTGGACTCAACAGTACAAGTTTCTGGTTTGTGGAAAAGTATCTGGTCAAGGGGGCAGCCATATCCAGTTAGAGGGGAGAATGCTCATGGTTGCCATGGCTCCCTGCCTGTTCATTCTCTCTTTGGAATCCTCAGATCCGCTCTCGGCCCTGTGGTGTGCTCTGGGAGGTGGGCTCCTGCAGGCTGCCTGCCTCTTGCCTCCTTGCTGGCTGCCAGCGGTGCTCACCGGTAGAAGGAGTTCGGGGTGTTTCCTCCTGCTCCCTCCACAGCTATGTCGCACCCAGGAGTCACTCGCAGCTCTCACTGGGCTCCAGGAGCACTGTTTCCCCCCCTCATTCTTTCAGCTGGAGGGCTGCTGCCAGTTGCTGGGTGCCTTACCATCCCTTTTGGGTCTCTGACCCCTGCTCTCCCCTCTGTAAGTAGTCCTTTCCATAAAGTGCACACCAGGGTTCCCTTGTTTCCCACTGGGACGCCGCCAGGTATGCTCTCTGTCACTGGTTACTGTAGCTCCAGGTCATGGTCTTCTTAATTTCCTTAGTCCTGATCTCATGCTCATTTAGGGAAGGAAAGTGCTGACCAGCAGCTGAGTATGTCAGCCTGCTGGGTAGTTGTATTTCTCACTGAAAATTAGTCAGTTGGCATTCTGCAAAATACATCAGGGTCTTCTCATGAGTTGGTGAGCGCAAGTCAATTTTTGGAGATTAGTCCTCTGTCAAAATCAGGCTGGTGGTTACAAAAACGAGGCCCACAAATGACTCCATGGCGACCTGATCAAAGTGAGGCTCTAGGAGATCTTGCCTCACAGTCCTTGGCCTTCCCCAGCCACGCCATCACCTCTTTTCCATTGATCTTCTTGGTCTGCTTTGCTGAGTCAGCCTTCTTTGCAGCAGCCTTTCAGCTCGTGGAGGTGCTCAAGGCTCAGGCCTAGGCCCCCTTCTCTCCTCACTCCGTGGCCTCTCCGTGGGCAATCTCTGCACACACATAGCTTCAGTTGCCATCTCGATGCCAGGGTCTCATAGGTTTTTCTCTAGCCTGACTTCTCCAGGCTCAGGGCCCTGTATCTGACTCCTACTTGGCATTTCTTGTCGCTTGTTTCACATTCATTTCAAATTCTAAGTGTTTGTCTTAGTGTTACCAGGCTGCAGCCATCAGGAAGGACCTATATTCTGACAAGGGCAGATTATTGGCTGTTGCAGTGAGCGAGACCACACACCAGAGGGACTGTGGGCATCTTGCCAACAAAGGAAAGGACAGAGTTGCTGTAGGATTTGAGGCAGGGCCGAGTTCAGATGAAGTGCAGATGGAGCTGTGATTTCATGGGCTCCAAGCAGAGTAGGTCTGTGTGTGAAGGGGTCAGCATCAGGTCTCACTGCAGTGGCCCCAGGTCCTGCTTCCTTGAAAACTACAAAATTTAGGTAGATGGTGGCACATCAGGTCTAGAAATCCTTTATTTGAAGCTCTGCAGCTAGCTGGCTATCAAGGCTCTGCTCTGCTCTGTGTCACAGTGACTGTGACCCTGCAGGCGAGAGTGGATGTTTTCTCCTTCTTACTAGTATAATTCCAAACAGCACAATTTCTGATAGTCTAGGATTTTAAAGAGTAAACTTTCTCAGAACAAGAAATCAGTAGCCACTGAAAGAAGGGTTCATCATGACACTTTACTCTTGCAGTGTGTCCTTGGGAGAAATGTTGTTTCCTGTTAACTTGGCAGCCAGCTTTCTGTGTCTGTTATCCCAGCCTAGCAAATTGCAGGACAGATTTTCACTTTCTCAGAGCAGGCTAATTTTACTTTCTCACATCTGACTCATGCTATCCCGCCCCTACCCCACTGGACACCGGGCTTTTCCAGCCTCCCCAGGGCACCACCATCCAGACAGAGACCTGGGATCCTCCTTGTTGCCCACCTCTCCTCTCACTGTTCTCTCCCCTTCCAGCCCCGGTCTGTCTCCCCGTAAGTCCTGTACGTTTCTCCTCATGGATGCATCCAGAATTCATCAGCCACCTCCATTGCCACTGCCTCCACCGAGTCCAGGCCCCTGTCATTTTGCCTGAATCTCTGCTCCTGATAGCATTAACTCATTGCCACTCACCAGTCTGCTTTGTATACTGTAGCCTGAGTAATTTTTAACAATTCAGTCTGATTATGTCATTCCCCTGCTTAAGTCAGTTTTCAGTGGCTTCTCTTTGCTCTTAGGATAAAGACCAAAAAACAAACAAAACCCTGACCCAAACCCCCTACCACCCCAAACTTTAAACCTGTACCATGGCTTGAAAGGATTTGTATTATTGGACGTAGCTGTGGCCCAGACTCATTTCCTTATCTGAGTGCCTAGACAAGATTTGTCTTCCTGTTGGATGTTGTCATAGCATCCTGTACTTTTCCTTCAGACAGAATGGTTTTAGTCCCATCTTACAGTATAAATTGGTGGAAGGGCAGGGTCTCCCGTTATATTCTCTGTGCCTGGCTGAGTGTTTGGTCCTAAGGGACCACCCAGCCTCCCGTTCCTGCATGCTCTTTTTTTAAAATTGCTGTGGTATCTCGTGAGGCTGGCGTGTGCTACAGGTCACTGGGTGTATAGGAAGGGAGGGTCGAAATGGACCGGAGTGCTTGTGGTAGGCTTCACTGTGAACCTTGAACACGAGCTGGCCCTTGAAGACTTCTGCTTCTCTGGTCTGAGGCCTGGCCTAGAAGATGGCCTCCTAAGAGGCATCTTTCACTTAATTTTGGCTCTTGAATTCTTTTTTTTTTTTTCTTTTTTTGGCTGCACTGCGCAGCTTGTGGGATCTTAGTTCCCAGACCAGGGATCGAACCTAGGCCCTTGGCAGTGAAAGTGCAGAGTCCTAACCATTGGACCACCAGAGAATTCCTTGGCTCCTGAATTCTTATCACTCAGGTGACATGAAAGAAAACAAAAATCACCCCCCCCCCCGCCCCTTTATCTTTTTGTGAGGACTAGGTCTGATGGCCCTTCCTCGGCCTTCCCAAGGGCCTGTCTTCCCAGAGGGATTACACAGGGGCCATTGCTTTGAGAATGGGTCCCTTAGAGTCAATCCAAGGATCACGCGGTGGCAGCAAGAGCTGTTTGACGTGGGTTCATCCACCCTCTCCCTGGCCTGTGGTCCAGGACGGTTCTTGGCTTTGACCAGTATCAGAGTTGCTGTGTGCCTCCTGTCTTAAGCAATGAGAAAGGGCGACGTAGGAGTGGATGCAGGCAGGGAGGAAGGAGAGGGAAGCCATACACCTGACTTCAGGGCAGGTTTCTTTAGGAGAACAGGTGTGGATCTTTGGATGGTGTGGATGGGCTCAGGCTGTACAAGCCAACCAGAGGACTTAGGACGGTGTGATGGGTGTCCGGTCGTGAATGGGACTTAATTCTGCCTCTAGCACGGTAACTTAGTTTCCTTTGGGAAACTGGGCAGTAGGTGGTGGAGTTTGGAATAATCCTCCAAGGGTGTTGCCTGAGAATCTTTGGGGAATAGATGAACATTGAGGGCAGAGGCATGATTTATTAGAAGGGAAATGGAAAGATGTTTTAGGCTGGGGTAAGGCATGTAGGAAAGTCACAAATGGGAGCGAGCAGGATTGGTTGTGGGTTAATAAGCTAGTTTTTCTGCTTGACGTGGAGCAGAGATTGGGGTATAGCAGATGTCAGTGAATGTGAGCAGTTTATGCAAGACAGAATAATCACGGATTATTGTTTTAAATTTGGAAGGAGAGGCAGTTGGAAATTAGCACCTGGAAATGACTTCAAAATAGTGATTAAAATGACATTTTCAGGGGAATGATTTTTGCGTCTAAGTTAGGATAGGTTGAGGGCTTGGTTGGAAGGTGAAGAAAAATTAACGTAAAGTGCTCATCAAGGAAGGTGTGGACTTGACGTTAGGGTGTGGGCTGTGGCTGCATGGGTGGGGTGGACAGGACGTGAGAAGAAATGGTTGGTCTGGTTAGGCTCTGCAGGTGGGCGCAGAGCTCAGCCGGGGGGTACGGGGAGGTAGGAGCGGTCAGTGCGCTGCTGCTGTCGGCCGTCTCCGCTATTTCCCTGTCTGGAACGAGGACAGCCGCGCTTGCCTCACTGGAGGCATCAAGCTTTACAGTGAGCTCCCCTTTGGCACGTGCTTGGTACAGGCGGGGCTGGGGCGCCCTCCACGGAGAGGACGAGGACGTCCTCAGGTGGAGGGGCCCTGGAGCCTCGCGTAGTAAGCGGGTCCCCGTGATGCTGCAGCGCTGCACGGCCCTCCTCGCGGTGACTGCAGAGCTATACTTCGGGGGGCGGGGTGGGCTCAGCTGTACTCGGTAAAAGTTCGCTCACCCCCCTTTTCTCTCACCCCTTCTGGTGCACTTTCTTCCAACAGTGAAGGAGTTATTGCTACATCAGCGCACGGCACGAATTTGTTTTAAACTGGGAGAATCCTGCTTTTTTTAAAAAAATAAGATTTTTTATGGTATATGGTTGTTCAATATGTAAAATAAATGAAAGTTGTATTTCCTGCATAATTATTTTAAAAATTCAGTTTTATAACATTTACTTTTAAAATCAGTGGGTACAATGAAGGTTTTTTTTTTAATTTATTTATTTATTTTTGGCTGTGTTGGGTCTTTGCTGCCGCGCGCGGGCTTTCTCTAGTTGTGGTGAGCGGGGGCCACTCTTCATTGCGGTGCGTGGGCTTCTCATTGCGGTGGCTTCTCTTGTTGCGGAGCACGGGCTCTAGGCGTGCAGGCTTCAGTAGTTGTGGCACGTGGGCTCAGTAGTTGTGGCTCGCCGGCTCTAGAGCGCAGGCTCAGTAGTTGTGGCGCACGGGCTTAGTTGCTCCAGCGGCACGTGGGATCTTCCCGGACCAGGGCTTGAACCTGTGTCCCCTGTATTGGCAGGCAGATTCTTAGCCACTGTGCCACCAGGGAAGTCCCCAATGAAGGTGTTTTGATGAAAACAAAAATTTAACATTAGACATTTTGGAAGACGGTTGCAGTACCATCCTCAGTGTCCAGTTTCTATTTTCATTTGTGGTTGTTAAGTAGCAAGAAAAAGACAAATCCCAGAGATAAGGAATTGCAAATGAGAAATGTTTTAAACAGCTCACCTTTCAACATGAGGACAGGTTTCAATTAAACTGCTCTTGAAGCTTGAAATCAGAGGGGTCAGATATTTTTGTTTCGCAATTAAGTCACCAAGTCTAAGAATTTCTTGCCTTTCTTGGTTGGCAGGTGTTCATTTTGGAGAGAGATGATGGCAAAGCCACTCAGCCCATTTAAATTTTCATTGTCTTATAGAAAACACTTTGCAAATGAATTACGTTGCATTTGAGATGTTAAATGATATAATTTAAAAACAACTTGCCACCTTAGTGGCAGTCTGTCAGATATTCACTCAGAGTCTCAGAGGCGTTGGAATTATTTAATTTTACATGTTGACGCCAAACATAAACTACAGTGTCATTACTGACATTTTAAAATCTGCAACATTAGTTTTAACTTAAAAAATTTATTTGTTTAAATAAATTAACTTAAATGTTAGTAGAGTGCATATCAGCAATGAATACAAAGAAGTGCAGCCATGATATACTGGAGAGATATTTGACTCGGTTTTTAGCAGAGAAAAAAAGTTACTTTGTGTAATTTGAAATCTGTACAGCAGCACCTTACCTCTGTGAGCATAGTCCAGTAGAACCTTGTGTGGTGATGAAGGTGTTGTATGATCTATGCTGTCTACGTCTGTTTTTAAAATAGCCACTAGCCATCTGTGGCCAACTGACCCAGTGCCGTTTATTGAAAAGGCAGTCTTTCCCTCCTGTGCTACAGTGTCTTTTGTCATAGTAGCTAGTTTTATGTGGGTCTGATTCTCAATTCTTTATTAGCTCTGTTATTTATTTAAATTTTTTTTAAATACTAGTATTTATTAGTTTTTGTGTTCATTTTCTACTAGGTTGTTTTTTATTCTACCTCCCTGGTGAAACTCTCTTGTTGTCTATTTCTGGAACGTATTGGTCACAGTTATTTCAAAGTCTGAGTCTGATAAATCCATTGTCTGGATCACCTGTTGATCTGCTTGTATTGTCTGTTTTTCCTGTTGGTAGTTCTGGTAATTTTTTTTATTGATTAATGGATTTTAAAAAATGAAGTGTGTAGAGGCTCTGGATGTTGATATTTCTCTCCAGCAAGGACTTTTTCCCCCTGGCTTCTCTCAGTCAGTTAGAATGGAGTCAGAGTAGTTCACCTAAATCCAGTTAGGGATTGAGCTGATTCACGGCTGATTTCAGTCTTAGTTCGAGCTGGCCTGTTTCTAGTTCATTCTCCCTCTTAGGGTTTTAGTTCTTCAAGGGGGTCTAACTGAGAGCTTGAGTCATTTCCCAGAGTCCTTCCATCTAGGCGGGCCCTGCCTGACCTTCAGTTATTTTTTCTTTTTCTTTTCTTTTTTTTAAATATTTATTTATTTATCATTTATTTATTTGGCTGCACCAGGTCTTAGTTGCAGTATGCGTACTCTCAGTTGCGGCATGCATGCGGGATCTAGTTCCCCGACCAGGGATCAAACCCAGGCCCCCTGCACTGGGAGCGCAGAGTCTTACCTGCTGGAGCACCAGGGAAGTGCCCTGACCTTCTGTTCTGACCTCTCCAGCGCCATGAGGTTGATGACAGCTCTGCCTGGCCTCCTGGCCTCTCTCCACTCACTGCCCGCCTGCCTCCCTCTGCAGCCCCTCTGCGCTTTCCCTGAGCTTCCACCTCCTCCAGGATCATGGCCTGCCCCAGGTCTCGGCTGCCTAGTAGCTCTGTACTCCGTGGCGAGATGCTCTGCTTAGCTTTGCTGCCTCTTCGCCTGTGCTGCTTTTGAATATGCAGATGCCTTGGGAAAGAGTGGGCTGGAAAGTTGGGCTTGCTCACTTCAGTGCATTTCCCTCTTCTCTAGGTCTTGGCTCTCAAGGCCTCCGTGACTTGGTAACTCTCAGGTACCTTGAGACAACTTTTTTCTGGTTTGTTCACATTCTGCTTTCCTACTTATTCTTGGGGGGAAGATTGATCTGCTACATCACCATGCTAGCTGGAAACGGTTCTTCCATGTATGTTGTTATGACTTTCAAATTGTTACAAATGTACTGTGATGTCATACAGAAAGGACAGGCTATGGAGATGTTCCAAATTAATGGAGACTAAAGATACATGATGATTAAATGCAATACCTGATCCTAGACTAGATGCTGTACCTTGAAGGAAGAAAATGCTGTAAAGGGCAATTTTAGATCATTTGACAAAATTCTAATGTCCGTGGTAGATTAGGTTAAGGTATGTTAATTTTTCTGAGGTTGACAACTGTGTATACTGGGTAACTAAGACATTATCCCTATTCTTGGAAAATGTTCACTGAAGTATTTAGAAGTAAAGGACCATGATATATGTAACTTACCCTAAACTGGCTGAAAAAATGTACTGTGTGTATGCTTGTGTATGGTCCAAATGAGCAAATGTGGTGAAATGTTAAACAGTACGTAAGTGTGGGTAAAGGGTATGTGGGTATTCGTTGTATTATTTTTATTCATGCAACATTTTGTAAGTTTGAAATTATTTCCAAATAAAACAGTGAAAAACATATTGTAAAATGGAAATACTAATTAAATGTTTACAGAACCATAAGCATCCCTGAGGCACTTGGGTTCTTAGCAGTGGGGTTTGAAAAGCACTGCACTACGTGATTTCTAAAGCATTTGTGGGGTGTTTTGAGATTAATTTCCCAAGAGTTTGATATTAATGAGAAGAGAGGGGGACCTCTGTTTCAGCTCAGAGAAGAATTATTCTGGCCCATAGAAATATGAACTAGGGACTTCCCTGGCGGTCCAGTGGTTAGGACTCTGTGCTTTCACTGCTGAGGGCGCGGGTTCGATCCCTGGTTGGGGAACTAAGATCCCACAAGCCGAGTGGTGCGGCCACCAAAAAAAGGAAAAAGAAAGAAGAAACATGAACTAGAGAGAGAATCATTAGAGAGTGGGATAATCATTAAAGAGTGAGTGCCAAGAAGATATTATTTAATTTGAACAAAGGTTTATTGTGGCCCATATGAGATAATAAATACCAGAGTGTATCCAGTCCAGCTCCTGGCAGGAAACAGAAGGGGTAAACAGAGCATATCATAAAGAGATGACAGACCAAGGTGGGCACGGTTTGGGGAACCAGCACAAGGGAGGCGAAGGCCCAGAACCTGGAAGAGTGGGGCGCCGTGGCCTCCCAGCAAGCGGCCAGACTGGCAGGAGGGTGGGTGCTGGGCAGGACCATGCCTCAGCTCGGAGGAGGAGACCACTGCTGCTTGAGCCTGGCAGGGGTAATGTAGTGGGGAAATCGATGTCCCACCCTGCCTCCTGTCCTTGTTTCCTGTGGGGACCCACTGTCCAAATCCAACAGGCAAGGGAGCCGGTCGCTGTGGAGGTTGAGTTCAACCTCTTACCTCTCGGGACAGAGCAGGTTGGAGAGTGGATCTGAAGGGCGCGTGGAGACTGTCCAGAATGTTGGGGACTGGGAAAGGAGAAGATGGACTACTGCTGGGGGCTTAGTGGACTGAGGGGCAGAGAGGTAGCCAGGGCGGAGGGGTGGAGACGTACGTTACTTGGACAGATCACTACCAACCACCCAGTTGTTCACATTGTATTTTATGCCAGTCAATGAAAAGCGGAAGTCCCTGACTCTTTGGTTTGGGAAATAACTTTAACAGAATTCGTTTGAGTTCAGCAAGGTTGATCTTAGTTTTCTGCGATAGAACTCAGTTGAAAATCAGTCAGGTAGGTATTCACTGTATATCTGGTATGTGTCAAGCTCTGCTAGGTGACGTGGGGATATAAAAAGGATAAGATCAGATCCTTTTCCTTGATAATTCACGGGCAGGCTGAGGAGCTCCAACGTGGAGGTGTGAAAAGGTAGTGCCAAGTACGTTGACGGTGCCAGCATAGGACAGATTCCTATTAGTCACACGTTTTCTTCCTCTTATGAAAGAGTGCTCCAGTGGCCTTTACGTTAGAAAAAGAAGCAGATTTTTGGCAGCGCAGGAAAAAAAAAATTCTATTTCCATATTCTGGTTCCAACTCTCCTCCCCCACTCCCTTTGGTTTGTTTTAAAAATTTGACAGCTAATTAAAGTGTCGTTTGGCTGGAAATGCATTTAAACTCTTTAACTGAGGTTTTTTTGTGTGTTTAAATGAATCCCGGAATATTCTCATCTTTTCACTTTTTCAACTTACATTTTTTGACAGGCCGATTAAGTTAAAATGAGGTCTTTAGGGTGGGCCCTAATCCAATGTGACTGGTATCCTTCTTAAAAGAGGAAATTTGGACACAGAGACAGAAGTACACGGAGGGAAAATAATGTGAAGAGACAGGGAGGAGGCCAGACAAAGGCAGAGGCAGGTTGGGGTTACACTGCTGCAAGCCCAGGGACGTCTGGGGCCACCAGAAGGTGGAAGCGACGGGGAAGGATCCTTCATCCACAGATTTCAGAGGGAGCATGTCCTTGCCAACAGCTTGATTTCACACTGTAGCCTCCAGAAAGATGAGAGAATACATTTCTGTTCTAAGCCACCCAGTTTGTGGTACTTTGTTATGGCAGATCTAGGAAACTAACATACCCTCCAAATCTCAGCTCATAGTAAAGATGGATTCCATCAGTAGCTAATTCTAAATTCTTTTCTAAACCTATTAGTGAGAAGAATGTAAAAGTTGATGGCTATTAAAAAGCCCTTATTTTGGATTTGAGACTCTTTACTGAGCTATTTTGATTAAAAACAAATATTTTCTTTTTTCTTATTACATGAAATATCTGATAATTTATTAAATATTACAATTAATAATGTATTACAAACATGCCAGGTGGTAAAGGGTAGGAGAAATCGATCCCTTTTTTTATACTTTAAATTTCTTTAGCTGGGTTTTAGTCACCCCGCTTTTCATTCATGGCTCTCTGTACCCTCCCTGTGAATAAGTTGATAGTCATTCTCATGTTATTAAAGCTATCAAAAAAGGATTCTAAGTTTCAGAAGATATATAGATGTTGAAATGGCCTGTGATTTAGGTTGTTTCTATATACTGATAGTCTGTCTAGGCCACCCTTTTACTCAGATTTCTCCTTCATTTTGAATGCTAAAGCTTAGCAGGTGAAATACAGTCTAGGCTGGGTGGCAGCCTCTTCCTCGTTCTGATACTGAGGCTGGGTAAGGTAACGTCTTGACCATGTATAATGTACTATATATGTATTATTTCTGTCCCTGAGTTTTAAAAAAAATTGCAGAAGCAATATATCCTCTTGTAGAAGAATAAGACATATAATCAAAATAGCTGAGTTTTTTTCTTTATCCAAGGATTAGCTCTGGCTGTATAAAGAAGTGAAATTCATTTACATGACAAGTATTTATAAAGTGCCTGCTCGGTGCCGTGTACTGTTCTAGGCTCGTGAGATGCATCAGAACACGTGACGATCCCTGCCCTCACGTTTTAGGCGGCAGGCGTGCCGTGTGGGCCAAGTTGAAAATGCAGGAAGGTGGCGGCAGTGCTCCCCTCTCGCCACAAGGCGGTGGCCTTGTTCAGCACAAAGCCACCACCTGCCTCCCGGAGAGCCTGGGGTGGGTGGGTTGACCACCCTGACACTGCCTTTGAATTCTGGGGGGTAGAGTGGGATGGTTTAACCCCGTCCCTTTGTTATGTTAACTTACAGTAAGGTCATAAGCAGCTCTCTAGAGTGAGAGATTATGAAATTACCATAGTGAGTCTTTTGGGTGGTCATAATTAATTCCTACATATTTTTACACGTGAGCCATGTAATTTCCTGTCTTCTTTACCATGTTTGAGTAATATACGGTTTAGTAATAGAAGAGAAGAATTAAAAATTAACTGCAAAGAAAAAGTTTTACGCCACCAATGATTTTATCTCAGTTTTTGTTCATTTTTCTTTTTGTCTGTGACCATTTGCAGTTCACATGTCATTCATAATTATATATGTTTTCCTTTAACATCGTTACAAAAGGCAGATATGTATTTTTCAAAGTAAGCACTTGATTGATATAGTTGGTTTCTTGGGTGGCCAGGATTAGTGGGACAAAATAAAGAATTCCAGTGAAAGTCATGTGGCATAATACATCCCACCCCAGTTTCTAAGAAACCCGTTTTAAGAGAAGCTTTGCCAGCTGTTTCACAATCGTTAACTGAATATTTAGCTTTAGGTTTTAATCTCCCTTCTAGGGCAAAGGGTCTCTAGAAAATGTAGGACTCCCTTTATTGTTCCAGAGCTTTTGGAATGCCTGCATTGTTCTTGGCACTGATCCCCGCCCCTCACGGCCAGTGTCTCCTCTGGGCTTTCCTTGCCGTCCCAGACCCCCAGGTCATAAAGCCACACCCCTTCTCTTCTGTCCGTTGGAGGAAGTGTCTGGGAGCTGCTTCTCGGGGGTGGAGTGATGCTGCATTTTCCAGCATCTGCCCGATGAGGCGCCCTCAGGGCAGGCTGCCTTGTACTGCCCTCCACTTTTCCGCTGTTTTACATCCCTGGGGCCGGGCTCCGTTGTTTGCTCTTGCTGGCTGTGTGCTGATCTCATTTTGTTGGTGGTGAGAGATGTGGCTGTTGCCCTGAAGCAGTCACTCTCAAAGTCTGTTCCCAGGCCAGCGGTATCAGCCTCACTGGGAACTTGTTAGAAATGCAGATTCTCAGGCCTACTTCAGAGTCCGAAACTGAGGATGGGGCCCGGCAGGCTGTGCTTGGACAAGCCTTCCAGGGGATTCTGATGCACAGGAAAGTTTGAGAGTCACTGCCCCCAAGCAGTGCTACTTTAATTAAGAAGTTACACCAGTAGCTCTGAGCACAAGCCCCCCCTCAAATCTTGGTATATGTTAGCATTAAAACTATGATATCTTAGTCCTTGAAGTCAAGGCACTTAAAACTTTAAAGTACCTGTTTCTTTGCTTTTTAATGTCAGTATTTCTGTAGCATAATATTTTTTATTTAGAGTTGACAGTACGGTTGATTTCAGATTTATTAACACGGATGTCTTTTGGGACTTTTGTTGGCCCTTTGAATCATCACCTGAACGAATGTGGTGGACAGGGAGCGTTCCCTACCTCCCATCTTTCACTGTGGCCACCTCTTGTCTCCATTGCCGCTGCTTTCACTTCTCCATTGACTGCGGCGGCAGCTGTTCCTGTGCAGTCAGTCTGCCCGTGGTGAGACGAGCTTTGTGAATCAGCCCGACTGGCACCGTCTCCTCACTGAGCTGCCTTCTGCTTTTTATGGAGCAGATACAAGTCTGTGCCATGAGACAGTCGGCTGCTCAGCCCTGCCTTCAATCCTTTAAATAACATGCTTTCTTAAAACCTTGAGTGCAAGTCTGGCAGTAAAATGAAGTCTTAAAAACAGAAAACAGAAAACAAAAAGGTGCTTTCTGCCATGGGCAAAAAACTGACAAAAACTTAAAAAGCAGGACTTTTAGAATATTGGTTATTCAAGGACTGGTGTTATGTGAATAATCCTATCTAAGAAATCAGGTTTTCCTAAGAGAAGATTAAGTAAAATGGATGCTTAGGAGAGATTAGTGATTTGAAATACTGAGTATTCTTATGTCTCTTCTAGACCTGGAAAGGAAAGAGCAAGAGTTAGAGCAACTGAGAATGGATTGTGAGCACTTCAAAGCCCGCCTGGAGTCTGTGCAAGAGGACAGCGTGAGCGAGAAGAAGGTACGATGCTCACAGGGTCCGTGTGAAGTGCCAGCTCTGTGGCCGTGACCACAAAGCGGTGCAGGCCACACTCCAGCCCTTAAGCCTCAAGACATTGCATTTTTACATGTATTTATCCCGAATGGGTTGGAAAATAGTTGATCGTTTGGATTTACAACCATTTAGTGTGGGGGATTATTTACTTGGTGCCTTTTAATAGTCACTTACTGTTAATTCAGTGTCTAAAAGCCCGATCCAAGTTATTAAAACTCATAATAATCTTGAAAAAATCATGCGTACAATGATTTATAATCAGAGATAGATATATTAAATAGAAATATTTGTAATCAACTTCGCACATCATTTACTGATATTTTAGAAATAACCAATTATATTTCATTTTAATATTTGGGGAGACTAATAATATTTCTTAAAAATTATACATTTTTTTGCATGGAATAAATTATTTCCTCTTCTATAAAACTAGAACTCTTCTGCCACTTCTGCTGAAATTTGGAGCTTGAATGAATTTTTATTTTTGAAGGGTAAAGTAGTAATAGTACTAGTGACAGAAGCTAGGATGTGTTGTTAACTGTGTGCTGGCAGGTGGTCAGCAGCTGTCCATGCATCTCACTTGTTTCTCCCAGCACAGCTGGATCAGCATGTGTGTTAGCCTGCAGGAGTGTGAGGAGGCTGGTCCCAGGTCCCGCTGCCGCGCGCTAAGCTTTGTGTCGTGCTACCTCCTCATGTGGAGGCGTTCTGAAGGTTTGTGGCTACAGTGGAGGTTTTCCAAAACTGGTGGATTTTGTATAGCCTTTATTTTTCCCCCACGTATTTGTTAATTGTTTATTTATCAAGAAAAACTATTCCTTAGCCCAGATATTCCTAGTTCTTAGTTTCATAGTTTAGGAACACAGGTAAGTGACAAACTGCCATGGAAATCAACCCAAAGACATTCTTTACATTCCAAAATCATTTTGCACTCTGAAAGACAGTAGCTTTCCTCATCGCCTCAAAATCTTTTATGGAATCATAAATTCTGTAGAAATCTGCATATGCCTTCTTTCTTGGTTCAGCCACAGCAAACTTATAGAAAGCTGCAGCTCCCAGAGATACAATGAATGCTCCAGCAATATGAAATCGCAGACACTTGGCCAGAAGGCCATGCATCTGAGGTTTCATCAAAGAACTGGAAGCCATGGTAGTTTTTCTCCTTGAAAAAGAGGGCTCAACAACGTCTTTCCAGACTGATGGAGAAATGGACTGTGTAGACTTTAATACCAGGCAAGTAGAGAAGACCAGGGAAAGGGTTTTAGTCTCGAAACTGAGTTAGGTTGAGTGTCACACATTGAAAGCTGAAATTCTAGCTCAGTCATGTTCTATTCAGATCATGATATATTAAGATGGACGCATGGTTAATTTGTCTGGACCTAAAAGTTTCATTGTCTGAAGGAAGTTGACCAGCAGGCAAGAAGGAATTTGATAAATGTGAACAATGCAATCCATTGGTTCTGTACTCCTTAAAATGCCAAGACATCCTTGTTAAGGTTGAAGCCTAAATTGGGCAGAATCTTAGATATCCTATTTTTTTAAATTGATAAGCATAGGAAAAAATGCATGTTTGGCTGGCATTTTAGATGTAATGCTTAAAAATAAGCCATTCAGGGAAAATGCCAGACTAGAGGAAGAAATGGCTGTGGTAAAGTAGTGTCAGATCATCAGCATGTTATTGCCCAGACACTTTGACCTTAGTTAAAATGTGGGAATATTTTAGGTTAAACCATTACCTATTTCCAGTTAAGTCTCCTGCTTAATGGTCCCGCCAATTTAATACAGGTTGGAGCCCCTGCAAGTTTGCTATGACAAGGCCCTGTCTCTTCCTGCTGTAGGGAACTGGCAGTTCCCTCTTCTGTGGCCTTTTCTGCCCAGGTCTGTACAGATCGTGAGGCTGGACTCTGGAAGCTTATTTTAGAGTTGAGGAACTAGGAAAGAATCCAGGGCTAGATACTAAATTACAGTATTGCTAGTAAGGACTTCAGCTGGGGTAAAAGTCATTAAGGAGAAGGCAGACATCACTGAATCCAGCATGTAAGGAAAGATCAGAAAACAAAGTGTGGACTCAAAATTACAAAGGGGATGCTGGGTGAGAAGCAGCGCCTAACCCTCTAGAGGTTCGTCACTGGGACAAGAAAAGCTTGGTTCGTGCCCTCCGTTGAGGTGTTTCCTCAGTGACAGTCGAATGGGGTCAGTTTGGGCCTAGTTGGGCCTTGTTGTGATCTAAGGGGTGGGCCGGGAGAGTCCTGGCAATAGCAGCCTTTGAACTCAAGAGAAGAAAGCGCCAGTGAAGCTGTTGGAGGATGTCTGAATTACTATTTGAAGGACTGTGCTGCTACTGTAGGGTTAGCTGAGGCCTTCCACAGCGTCTCTGCTGGCACAGCATTTAGTGCCTGGCCGGCTTTCCCGTGCGCGTGGACTTGTTTCAGACAGCGGGCAGAGTCTCAGCCTTCTCTCTAAGGAGCCGTGTTTCCCCGGCTTACCTATGGCTTCATCCTCTCTGTGTTTTCTTAGGGCAGCATCTTGCATAGTCAGTAAACCAACTTAAATATGGACTGCTATTTTTCATTATCTATATTTTTAATTTGTTAGGAAAGAGTTGCTGCATTTGTGATGATAAATGGGAAGTTGTTGCAAACGTATATTATTTCAGGAAAGTTTTTAAAGAAAAATTAACTGATAGTATAGTTCAGTTATTATAATCAGAAATGAGCTACAGGGCTTCCCTGGTGGCGCGGTGGTTGAGAATCTGCCTGCCAATGCCGGGGACACGGGTTCGAGCCCTGGTCTGGGAAGATCCCACATGCCACGGAGCGACTGGGCCCGTGAGCCACAATTACTGAGCCTGCGTGTCTGGAGCCTGTGCTCCACAAGAGGAGAGGCCGCGATAGTGAGAGGTCCACGCACCGCAATGAAGAGTGGCCCCCGCTTGCCACAACTAGAGAAAGCCCTCGCACAGAAACGAAGACCTAACACAGCCATAAAATAAATAAATAAATTAATTAAAAAAAAAAAAGAAAGAAATGAACTACACAAAGATTTTAAAGGAATCTTTAAAATTTTGTGCTTGCTACCCTGTTATGTATGAGTATTCGCTTTAGGTAGATATATCAGATTTTGATTATTGTTTCTTTTTAAAATATAGCTTTATTGAGGTGTATTTTGTATACCATAAAATTCATCTGTTGTAAAAGTCTAGTTTGATAATTTTTACTAGATTTATGCAATTGTACAACTGTCACCCAAACCAGTTTGTTTTAGTTAAGACATTTTTTGAAATAATTATAGATTCACAGAAAGTTGCAGAAAGTCCAGGGAAGCCCAATACCCTTTACCCAGTTTCCTCCAGTGGTAAATAGCTTTCACAGCTACAGTGTAAGGAAACCAGGAGACTGACATCGGTGCCATCCACAGTGCTTGTGCAGGTTTCACCAGTTTTACCGAGACTTGTTTGAAGTTCACCAGTTTTGCCGGCACTTACTTATGTGTGTGAGCATAGTTCTGTGCAGTTTTATCATGTGTAGATTCATGAACTCACCTCCGCACTCAACATACAGCACCGTTGCATCACCACAGAGACCCCGTCGCGCTACCCCGGTGCACCCATGCCCAGCTGCTTCCCCACGCTTGCCTCCTGGCAGCCACTGATGTACATAGTTGCCACGCGGTATCTGTCTAATTCTCTTATTTCAAGAATGCCGTAGAAATGGGATAATTCTGCCTATAACCTTTTGATATTGACTTTTTTCGCTCAGATCCTTCCAAGCTGTTGCATGCATTAATAGTTTGCTGCTTTTGATTGCTGCATAGCATCCCGGGGTATGGAAATACCACAGTTTAAATATTTTCCCATTAAGGACATTTGGGTTGTTTCCTTTTTTTTTTTTTTTTTTTTTTGCTATTGTGAACATGTGTGTATAGGTTTTGGTGTGAATATATGTTTTCATTACTCTGGGATAAATGCCCTAGAGTGCGATTGCCAGGTTCCATGTCAAGTGCATGTTTAGTTTTGTAAGAAATTACCAAATTGTTTTCCAGAGTGGCTGTACCCTTTTACATTCTCACCAGCAAAGCATGAGTGAGTCACTTCCTCCACACCCTAATTAGCATATGGTGTTCTCACTATTTTTTATTTTAGCTGTTCTGATGGATGTGTTGTAGTGATTCGCATTTCCCTGTTGGCTAATGATGTTGAACATCTTTTCATGTACTTATTTGTTGTCTATATATTCTCTCCTGTGCAGTATCTGTTTGTGTCTTTTGCCCATTTTCTAGTTGGATTTTTTTTAACTGTTAAATTTAAAGTGTTCGTAATATATTCTAGATAAAAGTCCTTTATTGGATATATGGTTTGCAGATATTTTCTCCCAGTGTGTAGCTCATCTTTTCTTCTGCCTCACGGGATCTTTCACAGAGCAGAAGTTTTAAATTTGGATGAAGTTCAACTTGTTGATTTTTGTTTTCATGGATTGTACTTTTTGTGTTATGTCTAAGAACTTTTCACCTAACCCTAGGTCCCAAAGATTTTCTCCTGTTTTTTTTCCTAACAGTTTTATATTTTTATGTATTTTGTTTATGATTCGTTTTGAGTTAATTTTTGTATAAGATGTAAGCTTAACATTGAGGCACATTTTTTTCTTTTTCTTTTCTTTTACTTTTTTCGCCTATGATTGTCCATGGTATTTTTGGTCTTTTAGATTTTAGCCATTTTAGTGGATGTAATGGTATCTCATTGTGGTTTTAATTTGCATTTTCCTCATGACTAATTTTCTTGAACATTTTTTCATGTGTTTATTATCCATTCATATATTTTCTTTGGTTAAATGTTTATTTAAATCTTTTGCCTTTTTTTAAAAATTTTCTTTGTCTGAGTTGGGTCTTCGTTGCTGCGTGCAGGCTTTCTCTAGTTGCAGCGAGTGGGGGCTACTCACTGTGGTGGCTTGTTGCAAAGCACGGGCTCTAGGCGTGTGGGCTTCATTAGTTGTGGCTTGAGGGCTCAGGAGTTGTGGCTTGCAGGCTCTAGACCACAGGCTCAGTAGTTGTGGTACATGGGCTTAGTTGCTCCGCGGCATGTGGGATCTTCCTGGGCCAGGGCTTAAACCTGTGTTCCCTGCATTGGCAGGCGGATTCTTAACCACTGCGCCACCAGGGAAGTCCCGCCTATTTTAATTTAATTTAATTTGCCTTATTTTTGTGTTGTAAGAGTTCTTTATATATTCTTCATACAAGTCTTTTTTTTAGATATAGAAATATTTTCTTTTAGTCCATGGCTTGTCTTTATACCTTCTTACTCGTGTCTTTTGAAGAGTAAAAGTTTTAAATTTTGATGAAGTTCAATTTATAATTTTTTTTTTTTTTTTGGCTGTACTGTGCTGCTTGCGGGATCTTAGTTCCTGGAGCCTGGCAGTGAAAGCACTGAATCCTAACCACAGGACCACCAGGGAATTCCCATCAATGTATAATTTTTTAATGGTATGATTTTGTTGTGATATCTAATAAACATTTGCCTAATGCAAGGTCACAGAGGTTTTCTTCTAGAAATTTTACATTTAGGTCTGTGATTCATTTTGAGGTTTTTTTTTTCACGTATGAATATCCAGTTGTTTCAGCATCATTTGTTGAAAATACTACTTTTTCCATTGAATTGCCTTGGCAGCTTTTAAAAAATCAATTGCCATATGTGTCAGTGTTTCATTGATCTATATGTTTATCCTTATGTCATTACCACAGTGGTTTGATTTCTGTAGATTTGTTTTTTTTTTTTTTTTAAATCAGGTGGTGTTAGTCCTCTAACATTACTTTTCTTTTTCAAACTTTTTTTTTGCATTTCCATATGAATTTTAGAATCAGATGATCACTTTGTGCAAATAAGCCTGCTGAAATTTTGATAGGGATTGTGTTGAATCTGTAGATCAGTTTGGGGAAAATTACCCTCTTAACAATATTGAATCTTCCAACCCTTGAACATGGTATATCTTTCCATTTATTTGGATCCTTACTTTTTCTCAATAATGCTTTGTAGTTTTTGCTGTACAGGGCTTGAACTAGTTTTCTTAAATTTGTTCCTAAGTATTTTCTCATTTTTGGTGGTATTGTGAATGGAATTATTTTCTTTGAGTTCCTCTTGATATCATTGTACTGTTTGTGCAGCCCTGTGTCAGGGCATATCTGCCTGTAACCACCAAATGTGACCATAGAAGACAGTTCTGACGGTCACTCTCAACAGTTCTTGTTGATCTTAGAGAAGAGCCACCGTAACCAGGCTAATCAGAATGCAACCTGCTTCAACTGTGAGAAAAGCCAGAATTCTGAAGGAAATGCTGTGATACAGTTTTTGCATATGTCACCTCGGCTTGAGTGGCTGAAGCGCAAATCTAGGAATCTAGGCAACTGTTGTGATGAAGCCAGATATTAAAAACCCAGAGTTAATAAATCATGTAAAGCAGTTTTAGCATGTGTCATAGGCTCAGTGACCATTTTTCTCCTAAAGTAATTGTGATTATATGTATGAAGGTGTATGAAGCTCTGATTACCAAATGCATTGTCCCCAGGTAGATATGAATGCCACCCTAGGCCAAGTTACAAAGTCAACAAAGTTCGATTTGTGGTCCGCTGCTCCCTTTTCACCACTAGGGGAAAAGCCCCCTCTACTTTAATTGTCCTGCACTCACCTCTGTAGAAGAAAAAGCTAAAACATCTCATATGCCTTAACTTTGTGGGCTATTGAGCTAATTATACTTCGGTATAAATGAAGTTAGGTTTTTGTATTTTTTTTTTTTTAAGGCCGTAGGCACGGTTACAGGAGAGGGATAGCTCTTTCTTTTTTTAAAAATTAATTAGTTTATTTATTTTTGACTGCATTGGGTCTTTGTCGCTGCGTGCAGGCTTTCTCTAGTTGCGGCGAGCGGGGGCTACTCTTCTTTGCGGTGCGTGGGCTTATTGCGGTGGCTTCTCGTTGTGGAGCACGGGCTCTAGGTACGTGGGCTCAGTAGTTGTGGCACGAGGGCTCAGTAGTTGTGGCTGGCGGGCTCTAGAGCACAGGCTCAGTAGTTGTGGCGCACGGGCTTAGCTGCTCTGCGGCATGTGGGATCTTCCCGGACCAGGGCTTGAACGTGGGTCCCCTGCATTGGCAGGCAGATTCTTAACCACTGCGCCACCAGGGAGGTACCAGGTTTTTGTATTTTTGAGTTTACCTATTATTAAGTAAGGAAATGCTCTCATCTTTTAAGGGAACTTCAGGTAACAAGGAATAGTGAAACTGGTGTTGACAGTTGGGGCGGGCAGGAAGCCCCACATCACCCAAGACCCACCTGAAGGTGAACCTTTAGGAGTGCTTGTGTGGTCAGAGGTGACATCAGGGGGACAGTTCACTTGTTAAGAGCCCTGGCTTCAGAAGCCCAGTGCTGGGGGGAGGCTGAGAAATCTTGCCTGGCCTCTGTCTTCTTGTTACGCTGGTGCTTAGCTTGCTGGTTCAGGGCACGCTAGGGAGGCCCTTCCTTCTCACTCCTCTCCTGCCTCTGCTCCCGTCTTCCCTGCCTGGTCTTGGCTGTGTCACATGGCGCTTTTATAGTGGAGTGAGCCACTTGGCGGCGGCTGGCGCCTTTATTAGGAATACTGCTCTATGTGGGGACTGCTGTGCTAGCGTGTCACTTTCTTCGGGTGTCCTAGGTGGTGCTGCCCTGGGTATAGCCACCCGGGACCCGAGATGCCTCACTGTCCATCTGACTTAAAGAAGATGAATTCAAGTCTTTGGCAATTTATAAACGCTGATGCGGTAGTATGTTCTTTTCTGTGGCTGTTATTTTTGCCTCTGAAGTTTTTAAAAAAATTATGCATTATGCCTCTCTAAGGGCTAGTTTACATTTGCCAACTGTTTACTATATTCTGTGTGCATTTCTTTTTTTAAAAAATATCTTTGAAAGAGGAAACACAATAGAGGTATTTTGAGGTTGAATGCTGTCCATTTTTCTGATCTTATTTTGTTTTGATTTCAGGAGAAACTGGCTCTTCGACAGCAGCTGAATGAAGCAAAGCAGCAACTCCTGCAGCAGGCAGAGTACTGTACAGAAATGGGCGCAGCAGCCTGTACCATTTTGTGGGGTGTCTCCAGCAGTGAGGAAGTGGTCAAAGCCATTCTGGGAGGAGTAAGCACGCCCGCGGGCTGTCTGGGCATTGTTGATTAGTGCTTGTGTAACTTAGAGGACACAGTGCATCTATTAAGGCGCCTACAGACTAAATCCATTTCTTTTGTTCATCAGATAGTTTTGGAATACCATCTGTGTAGGGCCCACTGTAACTGGTCTCCGGGGGATATGTAAAATGAATGAAATAAGATCCCTTCTCTCCCAGAATCTGTATGGTGTTTGTGGAGATAGTTCCACTTCAGTATTATTACTTGACATTATATGCATTTAACAAAGTTTAAAGTGCTTTTACTTATGTTATTCCAGGGGTAATATAATATTCAGTTGCCTGAATGTTATATGTTATATGTTAATAGCATGTGCGTGCACACAGACATCAAAGAACTTCACAGAGGAAGAGAGATTTTAAATGAACCTTGATTAACTTGCAGAGGCAGCAGTGGCAGGAAGTGAAGAGGGTCCCTCAGGAGGGGAGAAGTAGAGCAGTCAGAGACCTGGAGTGAGACATAGGGACAGTGTGTGGGTCATCTGACACAGGGTGGAGGGTCAGTGTGGTTGATGATTTGTCCAGTGGGTGCTAGGACGGGATTCCTTAATGCTTCTTGAGTGAAAAAGTGATAGGACAGGAGGGGAATTTGGGCAGCTCAACCTGACAGGATGGAGGGAGGGTGGGGTTGTGGGTGTGGAGACTGGCCAGGAAGACTACGTGGAAGGCCGCCCCCCAATAGAATAGGGGGTGGGAGAGCTGTGTGGGTGAGGCAGGACTCGTGACAGGGTGGTCTCCATGGCGGAGAGGACAGAAGGAGCCCGGGAGGACTGTTATCTGACTCTGGGAGAATCGAGTGGTCCTGAATGGCAAACCATCCGTCAAGGGCGGATGGTTGGCGGGAGGCCAGTAGTATGTTACTCATCATTTGCAGAAATAAAAACAGTGGAGGGACTAAATGTATTTTAAAGTTTCTTGAGCTTTCTTGGTATAACTTACGTGTCATAAAATTCATTTTTTTGTAAGTGTACAACTTAGTGTTTTCTAGCTAATTTTTGGAGGTGTGTAATCATCCTTATAATCCAGTCTTAGGATATTTATATCACCCCATGCAGTTCCCTTGTGACGTGTAAATGCATTGGTTTTCAAACTATTCCTTAGAACCCTGCCCCTGCCAAGGAAGCGCTTTCAAGGTTCTGCGAACTTGGAAACTCTTTTTGCCGAGTAATGCAGACTGAAACTGTCAGATGGGCCTGTTGCTGTATTTTACATGTTGCGGTTTCAGTTAAGATTTTATTTGAAAAACAATTCCTGCCAAAGGTTTGAAAACCTCTGGTTTCATGCCTAGAATAGAGAATATATTTTTCTAGTATATTTCTAGTATATTTTTGGGTGAATTCAACCCAGTACTTCTATCATTGTATAAATTTGAACTGTTTCCCTCATGTATTTTACTATGTCAGTCTTCAGGGTGATTCTTCTACATGCCCCAAACTACTTCTTTTTTCTCATCTTTTCATTGGGAAGTTTTAATGAGGGAATAGATTTAAAAATATGGCTTCTGTAATTAAAACCAGAGTCTTTCCTCTGTGTCCTGCACTTTGAAAGTGTTTTCCTACTGGTATTTGTGAAAGAGTGTGACATTTCCATTTCTGAACTTTCAGGATAAAGCTTTGAAGTTTTTCAACATCACTGGTCAAACAATGGAGAGTTTTGTGAAGTCACTGGATGGGGATGTCAAGGAGCTGGATTCTGATGAAAATCAGTTTGTTTTTGCTTTGGCTGGAATCGTAACAAGTGAGTAATTCTCTTCAAACGTAGTGACTTTCAGAAGTGAGTTCCAGAGCAGTGATCACAGTCGGGGTGTGTGTGCATAAACACCTCTCAGGAACTTTTCAAATAGGCTCATGCCCTGGAGAATCTGACTCAGTAAATTGGGGGTAGGGACCAGGTGTGTGTTGTGGAACATCACTCCAGGTGATTCTGATAAGTGTCAGTGAGTAAGAACGAGTAGTCTTAGGGAGCACAGGAAGAGTTTGCATGTTCTGTTCAGTTCTCTACGTTGACAGAAGTCAAAACTGTTAGTTTAGCTACTTGTTATTTGGAATCATCATCATTTCCTAATGTCTAGCTAAAGTGAAAGCCTTAAGCAGAGCTTAAGTTAAACTCTTGCTGTTGTTTTGGTGTTGTAACTAAAGAATTCCAAAACGCTAAATTGTCTCTTTAGTAAATTTTTCCCAAAGATTATAGTTAGATAGAATTCTATGGCAAAACTGCTATAAAGGATAAAGCCAGACGGCTATATAATTAATACTAATATCTTCATATAGGAGGAGGTGGTATATACTAGGGAGTATTAAGGCTTTTTGTTCTAAAGTCAATGAAATAGTTAAATATAGAGCTATGACTTATTTTTTTACATTGCTTTTTCATCTCTGCTGTATGCTATGCTGTTCTCTGCTGTTAATGAGAGGGGAAATGTTACATTTCTTCATCTACTGAAATCCTCACGAAGTAGATCTCATGTAGATGATTTCTTCATAATCCCTTAGAAATTGGTGATATTCTTCTGGGGCAGACGTTGAGACCCGGATGGTGTTCAGACCAGTCCTGATTTAGCCCGGCACTTTATCTGCTGGAGGACGGCAATAGGCACTTTCATCATAGCGCCTTCAGCTGGTGGAGGCTTGCACTGCTCCACCTTTTAATATTCCTTTAAGGTCTCTTTTTTAGCAGAAGGTATTTGCAGATTTGATGGTTAGATTTTCTGCTATTTGCAAGTGACCTCAGAGGTCTATGATGTATGTGACTTTTCATTCTGCTGAGTTGTGAGTTTGAGCTGCTTGAATTGCCAGCCTGTTGCCCAGCAGACAAGCTCAACCTGGCTTTGTTTTTCCTTGCCTGGTCGTGGGCATGTCCACGTTCCCCTTACATGCTGGTGAATCGTACGGGATGATTACGCACTACGCTGGTGCTGCTCTCCAGAGGCATTGGGGCCTTATGTGTGTCAGATACCAAGACTCTGTCCCGCGGGGAGTAGGCAGTACAGCAGACACCTTGGTTAGCTGTCAGATAGATCCTCTGCCTTCTAAAACAACGATTCTTCTTCTAAGTTTACCTACAGTAAACTCACCCATTACAGTTTTTTTCTCACCTTTTTGCAGTCCTGTGAGTTTTGACAAATGCATGCAGTCATGTCACCACCACAGTGAAGACATGGAACAGTTCCACTACCTCTGCCTCATCTCCCCATCTGCCCTACCCCTTCCTTTTGTAGCCAACCCCTCTGCCCACCAGCAGCCCCAGGCAGCCGCTCGTCTGGCAATTTGCTACACCTTTTAGCTGATTTTTCTGGCTGGCTTATCTAGCATCCAGCGCCTGCCCCAGGTGAGCAAGTGCTTGCCTCACAGCTCTCCTTGCAGCACCTGCCTTTTCTTATTTTTCATATCAGTTGGTTGACCTTCAGCCTCAACTCTGATGTGTTCGAGATAAGTTGTGATTTTTTGAATTATCTAACCTGCCCCTTTTAAAGAATGGAGGTGTAGCTCTTTTCAGTTTACTGTATCCTAAGCAAAAACTGGATGTCAAGGATTTGTTTAAACATTGAAATTATGAAATTTCTTACTCATCCATAGTCACTGTTCTTTTTTTTAAAATTTTATTTATTTATTTATTTATTTATGGCTGTGTTGGGTCTTTGTTTCTGTGCGAGGGCTTTCTCTAGTCATGGCAAGCAGGGGCCAGTCTTCATCGCGGTGCACGGGCCTCTCACCACTGCGGCCTCTCTTGTTGCGGAGCACAGGCTCCAGACGCGCAGGCTCAGTAATTGTGGCTCACGGGCCCAGTTGCTCTGTGGCATGTGGGATCTTCCCAGACCAGGACTCGAACCTGTGTCCCCTGCATTGGCAGGCAGATTCTCAACCACTGCGCCACCAGGGAAGCCCTGTCACTGTTCTTAATAATAGATTAAAATAGTATAAAGTGTCTGGATTTTCAGGCCCAGCTAGTCCACTTCCCAGGATGTAAATTGTCTGGACTTTATTTTCCTTATCTGCAAAGTGGAATAGTAATACCTGCTCTGACTACCTTACACATTGTTGTGAATGTTACTGAGCTATGGTGAAGTGGTAACACATTGTAAACCAAGGTCTTGTTTGACATGGGGGTGTGATTGTTTCCAACAACTCTTTTGTAAAAAAATAAATTTATTTATTTATTTATGGCTGCATTGGGTCTTTGTTGTTGGGTCTTCATTGCTGCATGCAGGCTTTCTCTAGTTGTGGCGAGTGGGGTCTGCTCTGCATTGTGGTGCGCGGGCTTCTCATTGTGGTGGCTTCTCTTGTTGCAGAGCTTGGGCTGTAGGCGCACGGGCTTCAGTAGTTGTGGCACGCAGGCTCAGTAGTTGTGGCGCACGGGCTTCAGTAGTTGTGGCACGCAGGCTCAGTAGTTGTGGCTCGCGGGCTTTAGAGCGCAGGCTCAGTAGTTGTGGCACATGGGCTTAGTTGCTCCACAGCATGTGGGATCTTCCCAGACCAGGGCTCGAACCCGTGTCCCCTGCATTGGCAGGCGGATTCTTAGCCACTGTGCCACGAGGGAAGTCCCTCCAACAACTTTTATAAGTGGACAAATATAGAACTTAAAAGAAGATGGTAACTTATTATCACAGCCCTGTGAAGATTAACTTGCTTAGCTTGCAAGTGGAAAACTTATTTTTCGAACTACTTTTTGACTATTTGAAAGTCATAATTGCACTCCTTGCCTCTTAATTCTGGGTTTATTCATTCAAACGATGTTAGGTAACGATTACAGAATCAAAATTACCTTTTTTTTTTTTTTTCTTTTTTGCCACACTGCGTGGCTTGCAGGATCTTAGTTCCCCGACCAGGATGGAACCCAGACCCTGGCAGTGAAAGCACCGAGTCCTAACCACTGGACCGCCAGGGAACTCCCCCAGATTACTTCTTGATTGTTGATAATTTATGGCAGGACTGGATCCAGCTTATCTTTTGTGGACGTAACAGTCCCACAGAGTTGACAGCAGAGCACCCTGGGTCAGTGAGCAGCAGTGCTCCTGGCTCCTCCACCTCAGGGGAGCAGTGTGGTGGGTGGGTGGGCTTGAGGCCCAGTGTCCAGTTCTGCTTCTGCCACTGACCGGCCCTGTGTTCTTGACTCTGTGACCCTCAGGTTCATCTTCTGAGGAAAGAGTCTTAGACCCCAGATGATGATTAAGGTCTGCCCCAGCCCTGGACTTGTGTGGCTGCCTTGAGAAAAGGGGGCCGTGAGCCTTGCCTCCTGGATCAGGTGACAGGCTCTGAGCGGCAGTGGGTCTTTGGTGTGTGCCATGTCATTGAGCTAATGTCCCTAGAGCAGTGCTTCTCAGCCTTGGCAGTAGAATTCTCTGTTATGGAGAGTGTTCTGTGCATTGTAGGAGTTCAGAAACATCCCTAGACTCTACCCGTTAGAGGCCAGAAGCAACCCCCAGGTGTGACTACTGAGAATGTCTCCAGATGTTGCCAGTTGTCTCCTGGGGGCAAAATCATTCTCCCTTGCCACTTTGAGACTACTGCCCTAGAGCACCGCCTAAACCCCGTCATGTACATAGACAGAAAGGTTTATGATACTCCTGGATATTAGAGGTAATTGTTGAGAGAGATTTTGAGATTGCTGAAGGCTGTTTTGGTTTCTCTGTCCCCTGGGCATGCTTCTGACATGTTGATTTAGTCTAGTCATATAACGGTCTTGCTAATTCAGGAGAATTTGGTATCTGTTATCTACAATATCCAGTTAATCACAGAAATTCTCTTAATCGTCTTTCAGTGGTTTGTCTTGGATAATTTGGGTTACTGTGTAATCTTTCCTTAGATAATGCCCTTCCTTCAGTTGACAGAGTGTGGCCTAGATAATGAGCTGTTGTTTTGTGGAATTGGAGTGTTTCTTTGGAAGCTCCTGTCCCTTTTATCTAGCTCAGTGAGGAGATAAACACAGTCAGCCTTAGAGTTTTCCAGACTAATGGAATGTAAGAGGAGGTTATGTATGTGTTGGATCAGAAGGACCTCACAAAGAGCTCCATTGTATCCTTAAGATCTGGGATGAAGACTTGAGAGAAGTAGGATAGAACTTCAGTGAATCCCTGGGGACATAACTTTCAGGGTGAATTGTTGATTTTTCTAGGTGAAGGCAAGTAAATTGGCCAATTTTATAGAATGTGACACTAAAGAGACCTGAGCATTAATCTGTTCCTGTAAAGAAGTGGCTCCAGGCAGGACAGAGAAGAGGAATTGTTCACAGATTTTGGACAAATCCATATCCTCAACCATTAGAGTTTTTTTAAACAGGTAGCATTAAGCGGTTGTGGGGCTGGTACAAGGAATTACTAGTCCTTTTTCTATTAAGCTGGTCATTGGTGGCCTGTGGCCTTCCGTGGCTTCAGCTCTAGAGAAGATGAGGTAAAGATGAGAAGAATCATCTGGAGTCTTTTGGCTTTTACCCCAATTGTTTAACTCTGTCCATAGAATCTTTTACTGATAGGGATTCTGGGACTATAGTTAATTTTTTGGTTATTTCTTGAATCATACATAGTATGGGCAAATAATATTTAGAGAGGCTATAATTTGTGTATAGGAGAATTTTCTGGGACTTCTAAAAATTATCCTTCTGTAGTGCCTTTTCTTTATCTGTTCCATTTACAAAATAAACATCTGTCCATTAAACTTTGCAGGGGCTGTGTCCCAGAGAAGGGAGGAGTATCTTTCTGATAATGGTCTCAGAGTCACAGTTACAGGTTGGGAGAAAAGAAAGATGCTGGGAGTCTTTCTTTCCTGAGGGTGCAGTTGCATGTTAAGGGAAAGAATGAGAACAAATTGAAAGAACACGAACTATGCTTGTAGATGAGCCGTAGGAAAGTTGGGGGTTCTGCTTGGAGCTGCTTCCTTCATGGTGGGTCAACAGGTGATAGCGTTTGGCTGGCAGTGGCACTCTGTCACCATAGGCCTTGCCCTTGAGTTTTCTGTGACTGGGCGTCCTAACAGTCAGAGCGTGCTCACTCCACGGTGGAAACTTATCCAGCCCGGTGAGGCAGGTTTGGCAGGTGAAAGCGCGAGGAGGTCGTAGGAGGTATGGGAACATTTCCCAGGAGTCATGTTCACACTGCAGACTGACAGCAGCAAGCAGGGAAGGACAGTAGACTCACCCCTCTCAGCTGGCCCTCAGGTTACAGGGTGTTTCTCTCTAGCCTGACTTCTCACCACAGAAGCCAGATCACTCAAGTGGGAGAGAAACTGGATTCTGGGAGCCACTTCCCAGTGGGACTGGACATTCCCTCCAGCTCTAAGGGGGTTTCCATACATAGTGTACAGAGGCAGTTTCCAGATTGAGATTACCCATGGCCTTTGGCCCACTCCCCACCCTGACAGCCAAATAATCGACTTGATAAGAAAGTACCACAGCAAATGCAAAGAAACAAAAACCAAACAGTAAATCAGAGTCACGGTATTCATAGAGGAAACTTTCTTATGTTTCTTTCAAAAGATGTGATGTAGTGTTAGTGCTTCAGATGAGTGGTTTATAGAGAACAGGTCCAGAATGAGCAGTAGAGACTGAGTAATCCACTGAACATGACAATCATATCCCCACTGTTATTATTACTATATTTACTTTTTAACAGCTTTATTGAGATAAAAATATACCATACAATTTGCCAACTTAAAGTATATAATTTGATGGCTTTAGTACATTCATGTAATTGTGCACCCATCTCCACAATCAATTTTTAAACATTTTCATCACCCAAAGAGAAGCCCTGCTAACCTCAGCCATCATTCCCCAATCCTGCCATTCTTCTAGCTTTAGGCAGCCAATCTACTTTTTATCTCTATAGATTTGCCTGTGCTGGACATTTCATATAATGGGACCATATAACATGGGGTCCTTTGTGACTGGCTTCTTTCATTTAGCATAGTGTTTTCAAGGTGTCCGTGTCATAGCATGTACCAGTACTTCATTCCTTTCTATGGCTGAATAATATTCCATTGTTTGGCTATACCACATTTATCCATTCATCAATCGATGGACATTTGGGTTGTTTCTACTTTTGGTTATTATGAATAATGATGCTGTGAAAATTTGTGTAAAAGTGTTTGTGTAGATATATGTTTTCATTTCTCTTGGATATACAGCTAGGAGTGGAATTGCTGGGTCATATGATATGACTTTTAGCATTTGAGGAACTATCAGACCATTTTTTGACAGTGGCTGCACCATTTTACATTCTCACCAGCAATGCATGAGGTTTCTCCACCTACTTGCCAACACTTTAAAATTATTTTTTTGGTTATAGCCATCCCTAGTGGGTACGAAGTAGTACTTTGTCATGGTTTTGATTTGCATATCCCTGATGGCTAATGACATTGATCATCTTTTCATGTATTCATTGGCCATTTGTGTATCTTCTTTGGAAAAATGTCTATTCAAGTCCTTTGCCCATTTCAAAATTCAGTCATTTGAGGGACTTCCCTGGTGGTGCAGTGGGTAAGACTCCCTGCTGCCAATGCAGGGGGCCTGGGTTCAATTTCTGGTCAGGGAACTAGATCCCACATGCATGCTGCAACTAAGAGTTCGCATGCCACAACTAAGGAGCCCGCATGCCGCAACTAAGGAGCTGGTGAGCTGCAACTAAGGAGCCCGCGAGCTGCAACTAAGACCCAGTGCAACCAAATAAAAAGGAAAAAAAATTGTCTGATACAGCCACTAGGGAGAACAGTGTGGAGGTTCCTTAAAAAACTAAAAATAGAACTACCATACGACCCAGCAATCCCACTACTGGGCATATACCCTGAGAAAACCATAATTCAAAAAGAGTCATGTACCAAAATGTTCATTGCAGCTCTATTTACAATAGCCAGGACATGGAAGTGACCTAAGTGTCCATCGACAGAGGAATGGATAAAGAAGATGTGGCACATATATACAATGGAATATTACTCAGCCATAAAAAGAAATGAAATTGAGTTATTTGTAGTGAGGTGGATGGACCTAGAGTCTGTCATACAGAGTGAAGTAAGTCAGAAAGAGAAAAACAGATACTGTATGCTAACACATATATATGGAATCTAAAAAAAAAAAATGGTCATGAAGAACCTAGGGGCAAGACGGGAATAAAGACACAGACCTACTAGAGAATGGACTTGAGGACATGGAGAGGGGGAAGAGTAAGCTGGGACAGAGTGAGAGAGTGGCATGGACATATACACTACCAAACATAAAATAGATAGCTAGTGGGAAGCAACCGCATAGCACAGGGAGATCAGCTCAGTGCTTTGTGACCACCTAGAGGGGTGGGATAGGGAGGGTGGGAGGGAGGGAGATGCAAGAGGGAAGAGATATGGGGACATATGTATATGTATAACTGATTCACTTTGTTATAAAGCAGAAACTAACACACCATTGTAAAGCAATTATACTCCAATAAAGATGTTAAAAAAAATTGTCATTTGTCTTTTTATTATCGAGTTATAAGAGTTCTTTGTATATTCTAGATACCAGTCCCTTATCAGGCATATGATCTGCAAAACTTTTCTCATTCTGTAGTTGTCGTTTCACTTTCTTGATAGTGTCTTTTGAAGCAAAAAAGTTTTAATTTTTGATGATATCCAGTGTGTTTTTTCTTTAGTTGCTTGTGTTTTTGTTGTCATATCTAAGAAACCATTGTCTAATTCAAGGACATGAAGATTTACTCCTGTGTTTTCTTCTAAGAGTTTTATAATTTCAGCTCATACATTTAGGTCTTTGATCCATTTTGAGTTAATTTTTATGTATGGTGTGAGGTAGGGGTCCAGTTTTTATGTCTTTGCATGTGAGTATTCAGCTGTCCCAGCACCATTTGTTAAAAAGATTATTCTTTTATCCTTTCTGCATTCAGTTGTCCTGATCCCCTTCTTGAAAATCCGTTGATCATAAATTTGAGTGTTTATTTCTGGTCTCTCAATTCTACCATTGATCTGTATGACTGTCATTATGCCAGTACCTTATTATTATTTCTATTGTCGAAAATAAGACAGAATTATTACAACCTGAAGCAAAAATATCAGACATAATATGTCTCAGCTCTTTATATTTTTTATCAGCATACATAATTCACACTAGTTTCATTTCTTAAATTATATAATTACTATGGTAACTTCTAGAAATATTTATAAACTTTAAAGAAAAATGAACCTAGAAAAAAAAAGTACATTTTAACAGAAAATTAAACCAGCAATCCTTTGTAGTCCTATGGTTGACTCATAAGCATCCCAGACAGACTGACAAATACTGGAGCTATCTGAGCAGGAATTTATTCACGTTTATTTTACTTCATAGTTTGCTTGGAATGTAGCATTGGCATTTGCTATTATAATACTGGATACATGATAGGGGACTTCATTTACCAGTAAATTTGTTGTGTTTTGTTGGGTGTTGTTCCCTGCTCTGATACAGTGTACTTTTTTCCTTCAGTGATGTATTAGTGATGTTCCTGTTATCTGTTGCTGGGTAACAAACTGCCCCCAAACTTTGTCTTTAAACAACAGTAGTCATTTATTTTGCTCGGGAACCTGCAACTTTTCTCAGGGCTTGGCAGGGAGGATTTGCTGCTGCTCTGCTGTCTGGGGCCTCAGCTGGGCTGACTCAGATTGCTGAGGGATGGAACAGCTGGGGGCCAGTGGGACATCTTCCTATCCTAGTGTAGTCCCAGGCTTCTCCCACTGTGTGCTTTTTCTGTAGTCTGCATCACGGCAGCCTCAGGAGAGTCAGATTTCTTTCCTAGCGACCCAGGGCTCCTAGAGCAAGTGGCGAGAGACGGAGGTGGAAGCTGCCAGGCTCTTTCTGTCTTGCCTTGAAAGTCACGCAGCAGCTGCGCTGCTTTCTGCTGGTCACACTTGAGTCTTAGGGCAGGAACAACCCAAGGTCTGCAGACCAGAGCCGTGGTTTGCTGGGATGTCGTCTCTGGAAACTACTAAAGTATGTAGCTAGAATGTATGTTTTCCTGGGGGGTTCCCGTATGTAGTCTTAACATGAAGAATGTCTTCCCCAAAAAACTACCTTTAAATGACTTTGAGTTTATGACGCCAAATGCTTCATTTCCCCCCAAGTATTTCTTTAGTAAAACTAGAGTGTTTCATATGGTAGAAAATAGAGTCACCAGGTTCAAATTCATTGAACACAGAAGGTTACATTTGTATCAGTTAAGGGTCCTGTCTTCAGTAAAGTTATAGCTGTCATGAAATTATATACCAAATAGCACCAATGCAAGGAAAGAGGCAAAAAGTGCTGGAAGGACAAGCAGAAATGGGAAAATAAAACCTGTTAGGTTTAGGAAACTTTAATATATCTCTTTTGATCCTCCTCAGCTCAGATAAACAAAAATAAATAGGAATGTCCGGGATCTGATTCCATAAAGTTGTTTTGGTAGCATAGATGAAATTTTATATTGTGCCATTAGGTTACCGTTAATCAAAGCAGAACAAATCAGTGATAAAATTCATCTTCCATTCTCGATAGTTATTAGCAAACTAAAAATAGAAAACACTTCCTTAAACTTGTAGAGGGTCTCTGCTGGAATCATCCAGTAGACAGCACACTTAAATGTGAATTACTAGAAGCATTTCCACTGAAGTCAGGAGAACAAGGCTCCTGCTGCCCTGCTCGTCTCCACCCTGGCCGGCTCATTTGGGTTAAGAATTGTAGTCACTTTGAATCATGCTTTATTGTTAGACCTAGCTAAAGAAAAATCTTACCGACACATACGTAAATATTCTGGACCACTGACGTGTCCTCACAGGTATTTGGGAATGTGATGGAGCCAGCGTTATCTGCAGCGGTGCCATGGGAGCCCGTGTAGTGACTTGGTCTGGTCCCCATGCTGGTTCTGTGGGGCCTCAAGCATGAAGAAACGTGATACTTGCTGACCCACAGCAGGATGTACGGTTTAGAAAAATTTCTTTTTGGAATCAGTTTTTGTATTCTCTCTTGACCTCATGATTTCAGTTTGGTATTCTGGTTTAGAGTCATTAGGATTTCACTCCCAGGGTTGAAAGAGGATTTTAGTGTCCTTGGTCCCAGATAAAGTAATCAGCCCCTGCCTTCTGTTTGGACCCTGACTGCCCATAGCTGTTTAATCCAGTATTCTGGAGCCTGGTGTCCACTTGCTGTGCTGTGGTCAGGCTGCAGACATATTTAGACCCAGTGCTCTGTTCCACTACCGAGGCATTTGCTAATCACAGGGGACGTCAGTCACCGTTTTAGTAACTGCTGTGGTTGTCAATTACCCTATCTGGGCTGTCAGCTCTGTGGATAACTATTCTGTGTGTTCATTAGGTCTGCTAGGAGAAAAACAGCAACACATCCTCTATCTTGGACAGACTTTTGACGCTTTGTTTCATCTTTCTGTTGCAGATGTAGCTGCCATAGCAAGTGGTCGTGAATTCCTGGTTAACTCGAGTCGGGTGCTCTTGGACACCATACTGCAGCTTCTGGGAGACTTGAAGCCGGGACAGTGCACCAAACTCAAAGTGTACGGTGGATAATATTTAAAAGTTCATGTTTATTTACACAGTAGTTAGAATTTGCTGATTGGGCCCCTTTTTCAAGCAAATGCACTTAATTTGGCTATAGTTCTAAAAATTAGAAGAAACAAATTTCCCGGAGAATTAAGGGATACACTCTCTATTCAGTACTATTTTAGGAAAATAATATAAACAAAGGGAATGTTCCCGCCTTAGGGCAATCACTGAGTCCCAAATGCTATCATGGGTGAACTTCAGGGTGAACTTAGAATAGGTGATGGTTTTGACAGCACCCCACTTCCAGGAGCCAGAATCCGGACTTATTTTCCACTGGTGTTTAACAAATTACCGCAAACTTATTGGCTGAAACAACACCTACTTCAGGGTCTGTAGGTCAGAGGTCTGAGTGGGCTTGGTTGGGTTCCCTACAGTGTCTCAAGTGGCCCAAATCAGGGGTTGTCCAGGCAGGGCTCCTTTCCAGAGGCTCTGCACAAGAATCTCTTCCACGTGCATCCAGGTTCCTGGAAGAATCCAATTCCCTGTGTTGATAGGACTCTGGTCCCTGTTTCCTTGCTGGCTGTCAGGAGGGGCCACGTTTAGCTTCCAGGGCTGACTGAATTCCTTATCACGTAACCTCATCCCATCTTCAAGTCACAACAGCTCGCCGAACCTTTCTTACACTTCAGAACCTCTTGGATTTCCTCTTCTTTTACCCGCCAGAGACAACTCTCTGTTTCTGATGGGGTCACGGGTTTATATTTGGCATAACTGGATAAACTCCCTTTTGATTAACTCAGCGTCAGCTGATTAGTAACGTTAATTGCATCTGCAGAGTCTCACTGCCTTGACCAGGCAACTTAATGTGACCAGGGTGTTTTATGTCTCTCTCTGTGTGGGTCAGGGCCACCCTGGATTTGGGGGCTGAGTGGTAAACTGTTGGTTTGGTGGTTCTTAAAATTCTGGTCTTCTTCCCAATCCACCTGCAGAGACATTTACTTGCTTACTTGACAGTCTTCCATCTGACCCCCGAGCACAGCCGTGTGCCGGCTGTCAGCCTCAGACCCCTCTTGGGATCCCTGTGCAAAGCGGCCTGAGGCAGGTCTTGCCGCTCCGTTCTCTGTGGCCACCTTCTGATATGCACACTGTTTACCCACTTTCTCCATCGCTGCTAACGTCCAGCCTTGAGTCCTCCGGAACTAGGACCCTTCTTGTACTACAAGCAAACTTCCTTTTCTTTTTGGCCTCTCCATCCCTTGATTGTAGTTTGCCTTTTTCTTGGGGATTTTGCTTTCCTTGCCACCTTCATGATCAAAGGCTGCTTATTTTCAGCAGCTTGGGTACCTCAGACCCAGAGATGGGGATTTTAAAAAATAATTATTTAGAGCGGTTTTAGCTTCACAACAAAATTGAGAGGAAGATGCAAAGATTTCCCATATACCCCTCTCCCCCCGCCCCCCATGCGTAGCTTTCCCTGTTATCACCATCACTCACCAGAATGGTGCATTGTTTACCGAGGGTGAACCTACTTTGGCACGTCACAGTCACCCAAAGACCATAGTTTACCTGAGAGTTTACTCTTGGTGTTGTCCATTCAGTGGATTTGGACAGGTACATTGTGACACACATTCATTATTACAATAGCATACAGAGGGCCCTGGGTTTATCATCACGTGATCTCCAGCTTCTGAGGTGGTGGCCCCGCCGTGGTCCTTGGACACATACTCTCTTGCTCAGCTCCCTCCTCCCACCACTCCCCGAGCCTCGCTCAGACACCTGATGCTCCCTGCTTCCCTTTCCTCCACGGCCTCCCCTCCGCCCAGCTAACCTGCGTCCCTCACCGCCACCTCCTGATGCTCTGACCCTGGACCAGCCATCCACCTTCTCCCTTCCTGGTTGCGGTGATGCTTGAGGAGAAGGTTTCAAACGCACAGAGTCATGCCGTTTCACCCTCGCCTGGTCCTGAGTCCCCCTGGAACCCTTCTCTGCATCCTTATCAGGGCCACTTTAATCTCCACAGTGGCTGGGTCAGACTCAGACTCTCTCTGTGACGCCAGCCACTGCGCTGTTCTTCGGTCCTCTGTGGGGCGGGGGCAGTTATCCCAGCAGGTGGCTTTCCTTCCTGCTCCCCAGGGAGAACCAAGGGCTGTGGGCCTGAGGTTTCTCATCTCACTGCCTCACTTGTTTACACCCTCTCACCCTCACTTTCTTCTCTCATGGGGCCTTTTGGGGTTTCCACCTCTAGTTTTGATTAGCTGTGCTTTTGATTAGTTGCCCTCTGGGATTTTGCTCTATTAGTTGTCATCTCTTGCTTCGGCATTTCCAAGTTCTTCCTCCCACTGGCTCCTTTTCAGCCGACTTTCTCCCAGTTGTGCTGTGATCACCTTCAGCAGCGCCCTAGGGTCCATATCAGAGCATTTGCCAGCTCTGCTAGGATTTGGGTGGCTTTGGATTTTCCACGACATGACACATTTTCCTGGAATGAAGGGCTGGCTTATGTTGCCCTGTTCCTTTTGCTTCCCTTGAAGTCCCCGTGGGCCCTTGGGGTTAGTGGCCCCTTATAACAGACTTGATTCTACCGAGGGGCCCCAGGGCCACTTCTTTGGTGACAAGTGGGACATTGTGACTTGGTCTCTGTGAGTTCTTTCAGGGTTATGTCTTCTCAGGCCATTTAATTTCTCGATAGCTCCAGTTTATCTGCCTTTTTTTTTGGAAGACCCTTTTTAAACTCTCCAAATCTAGAAACTTCCAACATCTGGTGGTGAGACACCAGCTGGCCCTGAGGGCCTCTCACGGTGCTTTTTGCTGCCAGCAGGAGGGCTGGGTCACTGCTTGCTGTGGTGGTGTGTCTTTTAAGACTTGGCTTCCGTACCTCCAAGGGGTCGACCTTCTTGCTACACCAACCAGGTCTGTGTTCTCTGTTGATAATTTTTAACATTCACATCAGCCTCTCAGGTGTCTGCTCCATATGGCCACTTGATAGGACTGTGGGCAACCCCAGGCCGGCCCTAGACCAGGCTCTGTCTGCCAAGGCTGGGGAAGTCAGTGCTGCCTGGCAGGGGCTCTTGTCCACCTCTTCTCTGTGCATTTCTTCTTACTTAGCCGGCACTCGGGGCGTGAAGTGTCCAGAGATTCCCCGTCCTCACCAGCATCGGTCCTTCTCCTTCCACCTCCAACCATGGGGCATCAGCCTGGCACACACAGCGTCTGGTACAGGCAGCTTCTGTGCTGTGTCTGGGGTTGCACGCTGACCTTGGGATTCCGAGGGCCACCAGGTGTCATGCTGGCCTTGAGCCTGGTACGACGGACCCTCAGAAACTCCTGGTTGTGGCTTGTTTCCCCACTGCTGTCATGTGACACTGGTGTTGCCGTTCCCCTTGACACTCGGTAAGAGCTGGACAAACACAATTTTTGTTTCTCATCGGAGATCTGGATTTCAGGAATTAGGATTACTTCCAGCCTTTTAAATTCTCCCTGTTTTCTTTTGCACTTAACTTTCTCATTAACTTTGTCTCATTGCCCATCCTTCATTATGATTTTACCAGTCCTTATTGACACAGGCCTGGGACGGGTAACCCACTTCTGCATACTTACTCCAGGGAAAGTTCTACCCATAAACCCCAGGACACGTGTGCAGAAGCCTCATAGCAGCTGTGTTTGTTATAGCACACACTAGGAACTGACCTAAACCTCTGTCAGCTGGAGAATAGAGAAATAAATTGTGATCAGTAGGTTGGGACACATCAGTGAAAATACATTCGAGCTATACAAACCAACACGGACAGGCGTCTCACGGTGGTGGGGAAGGTCACTGCAGTAGGCGCTGCTGATGCAAGCGGCGAACGGGATCGTCAGGCTCTGTGCATCTGCTGGAAAGGTGTGTGGAGATGCACGCCTCTCTCCCGCAGCAAACGAGGATGGTGGTTCCCACCCGCCTGAAGTCCGAGTTCAGATGGAGTTCACGAAGGGGATTTGACTCTGGTGAGGAGGTTTCTTTCTTAACCAGGGAGCTGGGTGTCGTGTTGTTCTGCCTTTTTGTGTGTCTTCTCTGTTAAGTAGTGGATAAAAATTAATCTAAGGTACTTGATTAGGATTACGTTTGGTATAGGCCACAGATTTTTAAGCTCTGCCTTGACTGGGGAGGGGGCCCGAGTCTAAAACAAGCATGTTCACTAGTCGGTTACTGTATCCTCTTTAAAAATCGATGGGCCTCTAACTGCGAGCTGCTGTCCATCATTTGGTCTGAAGTGTCTGCCTGTATTGCTCTGCCAATTGCTTCTTTCTCATGTAACATGTGCAGTCTTCTCTAAGAATTCTATTACTCTTTGTTCCTTAAAATTACTTGATGGTGCTAATTTGGCTACTTTAGATTTTAGTCAGTTTTGGATGACTGATTTGTGGGTTTTGTTTCAGGCCAGTAGACATCACAAGTCATGCCTTTTGGTTTATTTTTATTGTTGGTTTGTTTTGAAGTACTGGGTGTGTTTATTCTTTGTTGCTTCTAGGTTACAAGTTATAATTTCTTTTACAATGAAGAATAAGGTAGCTCACTTGCATCACCTTTACTTTGAGTGCCTCAGGCTTGGACTTCAGACTGTCTGGAGGGCTTTCTGACTTCCCACCAGCAGAGCCAGCTCAGCTTCCAGGCACAGGCCTCGTGTATCTAGGTGGAGAGAGGGCCTTGTCTATTCAAGGAGAGTTACTTTCGTAGCATTTTAAGTTTACTACTACCTTTATTTTAGCATTGCTTTCAGTCCTTTTGTTATCAATGTCAGATGCCTCTAAAATTCTCAAGACTGCAGAGATGGGGAAATTGCTCTTTTGCAGCCCATTAATCCATTTATAATGTATCTTCTGCTTAGGTTCATGGTAGGAAGCAGAATTTACCTACTTTTTTTGTCATTGGAAGAAAAAAATGACTCCTAGTACTACAGTAGTTTGGGAAATGACATTTCCTTTTAATACTGAAGTAGCAGAAGAGTGAATTGAATGGGCGGTCTCTTTTGACCTGACAGTTGGAACTTTGATATATTATTTACAGAGTACTTTTGGTTGGAGTAGAAATGTTGGAATAGAAAGCATTTGCATAAGAAACAGGAAGTGGTTCAGGGTTTGTTGTTTGCTAAGTCATGGTGTGACCTTGGAGGAGTGTCTGGTCTTCCGAAAGATGTAGCCTGGCAGTAACACGAAGTCAGGTGGCACCATGGCCGTGGCAATTACTTTTGTTCCATTTTAGCTTCTTTTTTTTTTTTTTAATATTTATTTATTTTGGCTGTGCCGGGTTTTAGTTGTGGCACACGGGATCTTAGTTGCAGCATGTGGGATCTAGTTTCCCGACCAGAGATCAAACCCGGGCCCCCTGCATTGGGAGCGCAGAGTCTTACCCATTGGACCACCAGGGAAGTCCCTCATTTTAGCTTCTTAAGGTTGGCTGATTGTGACCAAATATGAAATTTTAGAGACATTTGTCAATTTGTGTTTTTGCCATCTCAAAGTTAAACAGCAGTCAATGAAGAATTTCAACTAGACATATTATCTGGAGTTTGCCCCATATGTCAGTTATCACCCAGATATTAACTTTGCCTTTTAAGATCTAGAGAAGATTGGCTTATTTTCTTTTCATTCTCTAAAGCAGGGGTTGGCAAGCTTTCCTCTAAAGGGCCACATAGAATATTTTAGGCTCTGTGGACCATGCGATCTCTGTTGCAGTGACTCACTCCTGCTGTTGTAGCCTGAAAGCAGCATAGGAAATACATTGAATTTTAAGGAATTCCAACTATCTGTGTTGGTGATCTGAACTTTTCTCTTCTTGAGATCCTGGATTAGAGATCTCAGAAAATTCTAGTTAATGTGTTGAATTTTCCTCATGAATATGACATTTGAACATCCCTTAATAACTCATTAAATGGTTACTAGTGCATAGATTTTGGATATGTGTAAAAATTGTCAGGAAAACTTGAAAACATTTGTAATTTTGGCTCATTTTGTGGCCTATGGGGAGGTTGAAAATCGTAATTTGAGGCCTGGGCATTACTGTTCTCAAGGGCGCTAGTCTGGTGTTATCTTCTTGGACGGTAGCATTGCCTTGACTTTGAAAATGCCCATGGAAATAGGAGGAGAGACAGACCGTCTCCGCACGCTGCCCTGCTGAGGCTCTCAATCGCTGGGAGCTGGTTTGCTTTCCATATTGAACCCGAGCGCTTATCATGTCCCAGGTACTGTACCAGCCTATGTGTCTGTAAAGACAAGTCAGCCGTGGAGCTTGCTTTTGACAAACAAAGCTTAGTGGGGAAACCAGCTATTTTAACAGAAAACTGTAATAAACATTTTTCGTGGCATGCATGTATGCGTGTACCATAATTTAATTGATCCCTTCTTAATGGACTGAATCGCTATTATTGATTTTCCTTTTGCCTCAGGCTCTAATATGTCTTGGCATGGTACTGTTACTGATCCCATCTTGATTTTAAATTTTGATATATTGCTTATTATGGAATTTTTGCAGTAGTTCTGATTTTAAAAAGTTGCATTACAATATATTTTAAAAACCTTGGTTACTAAGCTTTTTTGGCACCCCTTACATTTGCAACCAAAGCAAGCGCCTTGCTCTCCTCACCCTGGCCGGCCCTGCTGGTTAAATGTTCGGTTGTGCACACGTAGGACACTGCAGGAGATGGGCTGTGGGCTCTGGGCTCTGGTACCTTTTCCTGAAGAGAACTGGTGTTTGTCCTAACAGGCAGTTAGCTCTTCCTGACTCCTAAACCCTGGCTCCCCTGAGGTGGTCAGTGCCAAATCTGTGCCTCGTTCCGTGGTTTCCTCTCACTCTCCACTGGGCTCCTTAGTGTCTGCCTCGTCCAGTGGCCAGGTCAGGGCCGGCCGCAGCCTGGGCAGATTCTGCATGCTCGCTAGTGCTCCCCTTGTCTGGTACCTGCCTTTCTGGGCTTCCTCCTCCCTAGCTTTGCTCCATTTGCTGCAATTTCTTTAGCTCCCTTTTTAAAAAGTTTATTTAATTTATTCTTTTTTGGCTGCGTTGGGTCTTCGTTGCTGCGCGCGGGCTTTCTCTAGTTGCGGTGAGCGGGGGCTACCCTTCTTTGCGGTGCGTGGGCTTCTCATTGCGGTGGCTTCTCTTGTTGCAGAGCATGGGCTGTAAGCGCCTGGGCTTCAGGAGTTGTGGCTTGTGGGCTCAGTAGTTGTGGCATGTAGGCTCAGTAGTTGTGGCTTGTGGGCTCTAGAGCGCAGGCTCAGTAGTTGTGGTGCATGGGCTTAGTTGCTCCGCGGCATGTGGGATCTTCCCGGACCAGGGCTCAAACCCGTGTCCCCTGCATTGGCAGGCGGATTCTTAACCACTGTGCCACCAGGGAAGCCCTTCTTTAGCTCTCTTTTCTGTTTAGTATTTCTCCTTTCCCAGGTGTCAGTTACCCTTGAGTTTTACAGTTTGATTATTAAAGTTTTCATTCTTGTAAGTTCTACTAGGTTCTTTTTTGAGTTGCCTGGTTATTTATAATACTCAGTAGCTCATTGATGATGTTTTAAATTTCTTTTTTGAATTATTTATACCTATTAAACATAGCTGTTTTCTATTTGATAATTGATACTTGTATCTGATAATTTTTTTTATGCTGACTCTGTCATTGGTTCTTTGTGCTGTTACTTTAAGGTCTTATTTTTCATGTGTTTTGTGATTTTTATTATGAACTTAAAATTGTTAGCACTGTATTTGTGAGAATTCTTTGAGGACCCAGTTGAGGGTCCTTTCCTTTAAGAGAATGTTTCTTGTGGCCGGGTGGCTGGAGAAGCTCCCATCCCAGGTCTACCTTCTTATTAAAATTATTGGCTTGTGGATTTTCAGGCCATACAAAAAGTATGCATTCATGCCAAGCTTGACAGTTCACTCTTTCCTGGCTTTCTGAAGGGGTCTGTGCTCTGAAGTCCTGTCTTGTGTTGGTCTGAGGCTTTTCTTTCTGTCCCTCTGCACAAAGGCACTAACGCTGACATTCTGTGTCTCTGGAATCTGTCATCTTTAGGGCTCACCTTTCTGAATTTGAGCTCTCACTAAGTTCCTGATTAGAGATGTTTTCCCTTCATTTCTTGCAAGGTCATTCATTTTTTTCAAGACTTTGCAAAATATTTGTGTAGCCTTTTCTATTACTGTACAGTATGAAGTTTTGGGGGTCTCTGGATTCAGCAGTATTATCAGAAACCAGTCCTATAGTTTTCCAGTTTTTAATAATATTCGACTCTGTATTACTAGTTGTGGTCAGTTCCCAAGACCACTTGTAAAACCCTATTTAACTCCAGGTCTGTAGGATTGTTGGTTGTTAGGGATGGTTGGATTGTGGTGCTCTTCATCCCTTTGCTGTGGATTAAACAGGATTGTATGGCCTGACCTGGCCACCCAGACATCATCGGTAGCATTCATTGAATGAAAGGTAGGATTTTAAACAGTGAATTGAACTTTTAGAGTATAGTATACTTATGAATGGAGGGTTATCTGTATATAAATGCAGGATTGGTACTAAAAGAGATTACTCAATAAATTTGGTTTTGAGGTTTCCTGTGCCCGTTTTGCATATGTGTCTCTTGATTATGTGAGCTTATAAGAGGTGGTGTTATGTGGCAGTATTGCTGAAGTTTCCCATTTTCAGGTAGCCTCACAGAGACAAATATTATTTCACATACTTCTGCTTACTATACCTGTCATCCAGATTGTGTTAGACTTGGACATCTGAAGTGTAAGGGCACCCCTAAATATGTTAAGGTCCTATGAACCAGGAGGTATATTTAGGGTGATGCAGTGTGGAGGGGCCAGCGTGTCAACACCATTTTCTTTTACATTTCAGGTTAATGCTGATGTCCCTGTACAACGTGAGCATCAATTTGAAAGGCTTGAAGTACATTAGTGAGAGTCCAGGATTCATCCCTTTGTTGTGGTGGCTTCTGAGCGGTAAGGAGGGGCTTTACCTGTGCGTCTCCTTATACACCTGTTCCCCTGTGGCGGGAGGAGGTCGTAAAGTATTAGAGATGAGGGTTGGTCATCCCAAGGTGTTCTCATGCCTTCCGAAAAAAAGATTTCAAATTATAGAAAACTCACTGGTATGCTAAGCTATATCTAGTTCTGTTTCTGAAGTATTGCTTTCAATTTAGTTATAATTCTGTGACACAAAGAAAAATTATCTAATAAAACAGCTAGTAAGTGGCGTTAACCTGTCCCTTTCACTGTGAACGATACAGCACTATGTATGTTGTCTGTGGCTCTGAACATCAGGTATAGGGAAATCCCGTCGTTAACCAACGTGGGGAAAAAAGAAATCTGAGAGATTGCAGCTCTGAAGTTCCATCTGTCTATCTATCTATCCATCTGATGTGTTTTTTTGTTTTCTTTGGAATAAAAAGCTGTCTTTACTGTTTCTCCTGCTTTTCTCCCTAACCACCAATTTAACCTAAAATTTTGTCCCAATCTGTTCATCATACTTTTTTTAAAAATAAATTTGTTTATTTTTGGCTGCGTTGGGTCTTCATTGCTGCATGCGGGCTTTCTCTAGTTGTGGCGAGCAGGGGCTACTCTTCGTTGCGGTGCACGGGCTTCTTATTGTGGTGGCTTCTCTTGTTGCGGAGCACGGGCTCTAGGCACGCGGGCTCAGTAGTTGTGGCTCACGGGCTTCAGTAGTTGTGGCACGCAGGCTCAGTAGTTGTGGCTCACGGGTTCTAGAGCGTAGGCTCAGTAGTTGGGGCTCATGGGCTTAGTTGCTCCGCGGCATGTGGGATCTTCCTGGACCAGGGATCGAACCCGTGTCCCCTACATTGGCAGGCGGATTCTTAACCACTGTGCCACCAGGGAAATCCTGTTCATCATACTTTTTAATACCATGTCTTCAGTAGGAACATACTTCATTCAAGTGTGCAAAAAAATTACCTTTCCTTATTTTTTTGTAATTCAGATCAATCTCTATTTTTGAGCTTCAGTTCCATTTGGTAGTAAATGCTTATTTTTTGTAACAGGTTTTTTGAGGTATAATTGACATGCAATAAACTGCACACATTTAAGGCAAACGACTGATAAGTTTTGATGTAAGTTATACACCCGTAAAATCATCATCACAATCAAGATAATGAGCATACCTGTCACTCTCGAGAGGTACCTTGGGCTTCTTGGGTCCCTCCTTCCCGTCCCTCTGTTCCCCTCTTCCCAGAAAATCGCTTGCCTCCTTTCTGTATTACAGGTTAGTTTTCATTTTCTACAGGTTTATATAAATGGAACATGCACTGTGTATTCTTTTTTGCCTCTCTTCTTTCACTCAGCATAATTATTTTGAGATCTATCCATACTGTGTATATTAATAGTTGATTCCTTTTTATTACTAAATAGTATTCTGTTATGTGGAGAGACTGCAATTGCTTTATGTATTCAGCTGTTGATGGACATTTGGGTTGTCTCCAGGTTTTGGGTCTTATTAATAAAGCTGCTGTGAACATTCTTGTATGTTTTTGCCTGGACACCGGCTTTCATTTCTCTTGGGTCAGCACCTGGGAGTGGACTGTCTGGCTCGCGTAGTAGGTGTTTTTGTGGCACTGCCAGGCTGTGCTGCAAAGTGGCGGCCCTGCTTTGCACCCCCAGCCCCCGCCCGGCAGAGAGTTACCGCCTCGCTTGTGCATATCCTCGTCAGTGTTCGGCATGGTCCTTCTTCTTAATTTTAGATATTCCGGGAGGGGTGTGATATACCTCACTCACTTTGGTCTTAATTTGCATTTATGTTATGACTAATGATGTTGAGCATTTTTTCCTGTGTTTATTTGCCCATCCATATATCTTCTATGATTAAATGTCTGTTCACACCTTTTTGCCCATTAAAAAAAATTGGGTTATTACTCAGCCATAAAAAGGAACAAAATTGGGTCATTTGTAGAGACGTGGATGAATCTAGAGACTGTCATATAGAGTGAAGTAAGTCAGAAGGAGAAAAACAAATATCGAATATTAACGCATATATGTGGAACCTAGAAAAATGGTACAGATGAACCGGTTTGCAGGGCAGAAATAGAGACACAAATGTAGAGAACAAACGTATGGACACCAAGGGGGGAAAGCGGCGGGGGTGGGGGTGGTGGTGGGATGAATTGGGCGATTGGGATTGACATGTATACACTGATGTGTATAAAATGGATGACTAATAAGAACCTGCTGTATAAAAAAAAAAAAATTGGGTTGTTTCAATTGAGTATTGAGGTTCTTTGTATATTCTGCCTACAAATCCTTTGTCAGATATGTAGTTTGCAAATAATTGCTCTCAGTTTGTTGCTTGTCTTTTCATTCTCTTAAGAGCATCTTTAAAGAACAGAAGTTCTTAATTTTTTTGGTGAGGTTTAATTTATTGTTCTTTTTCTTCTATGAATCATGCTTTTGGTATAGAAATTTTTGCCACACGGATTTTTAAAATGTGTTTTCTTCTATTAGTTTTATAGTTTTGCATTTTACATTTAGGTCTGTGATCCATTTTGAGTTAATATTTATATATGTTGAGTGGTATGACTCAAAGTTGTTTTTTGTTTTTTGTTTTTTTTTGCATAAAGCCACCTAGTTGATCTAACACCATTTGTTTGGAAGACTCTCCTTTCTCCACAGAATTGCCCTTGGACCTTTGTTGAAAATCAAATGACATTATATGAGAGGGTGTAGTTTTTGGACTCTATTCGTTTGTTCTGTGGATCCATTTTTGTAGCATTATGCCAATACCATACTTTATAATAAATCTTAAAGTCAGGTAGTGTAAATCCTCCAACTTTGTTCTTATTTTTCATAGTTGTTTTGACTCTTTCTAAGTCTTTTGCATTTCCATACGAATTTGAGGATCAGCTTGTCACTTTCTAACAACAACAAAAAATCCTGTTGGGATTTTTATTAGGATTGTGTTGAATCAACAGTTCATCTTGGGGAGAATTGACATTTTAGCAATACTGAGTCTTCCAGTCAATGAAATAGTATATGTATGTCCAATTATTTAGATATTGTTGGAAGAGCAGAGGAACTGACCTCCTTTGTTTCTGGTTATCTTTTCAAGGCTGCTTACGTAGTAAATACCCATGAAGGTAGAGATACTCTCTCTCTCCAGAACAAAGAGTGGGTTTGTTTACACTCATGCAGTAGGGATAATGCTTCCCTCTGGGGAAAAGGTCTGGCAGGATTACTCCCATTATGAACGATTTGGGTTCCCTGAGCTTGGGGTTTCTCTTCTGTAATGCAACCCATGGCATATGCCTGGCCCTGTGGAATTGGGTCTCATTGAACTGTGCTGACCCTCTGGATATGGCTGTTGCCGTGGAGGAATACTGTTCTTTACCTTGGACACAGCGGTCTTGTCTCTCCTGCCAGCATCCGTGAGACTCTCACATGCTGGCTTATTAACTTGCAAGTAGGGTAAAAGCCCAGATCTTCCAAAGCTGTAAGGAGGTGGCCGAGAGGGCTGTGTTTGTATTTTAGGAGGCCTCCTACCCACTAGGGTTGGATATTTGACCAGCTTTATTCTCTTGAGAACGTGAGCCAAGGAACCCATGGAATCAGAGGTGGGTCTCGGGCTAGAGGTGGGTAGCTATCCCGGCTGGTCGCTGTGGGCCACGTGCAAGCAGATGGTGTCAGTCGGCGGGGGTGGGGGTGGGGAGAGGGTGAGGATAACTAAATAAGGGTCCCTAACACTCCTGGAGTGCCAGGCAATGTGTATTTACAGATCTACTTCCCTAAATACCCTTATAAGGCAAATATTACAATTTATGTTTTATATATGAGGAAACTGGAGCACGTAGGGGTGAAGTGACCTCCTCGAGGCCATACAGCTTCTGGGTGGAAGTCCGGGCAGTTGGGTTCCAGGTCCCTTCTCCCAGCCACTCTGTGGACCTCCGCTCCGCAGGAAGTGCCTCTGAGATGGATGCTTAGTTCTCTCCTTTCCTTGTGTCCTGGTGTGGCGTGGCTCAGCCTTAGAGATAGATGTCCTGAAACCTCACGCCCCTCTCTGCTAGCTTGCAGCCAGCGATCCGCCAGCACCTTTTGCCAGTTGTTTACTTTTGCATAAAAAGCGGGCCTTAGGCCGAATGTTCTCTAGGGCCTTTTCTAGCTCTGGTGCTCCAGAAATGTTCCAGGGCCGAGTGGCAGTCCTTACAATTTCATTTTAATTTAGGCAGCTCTCTAGGTTGCCAGCAACCCAAGAGTGTCGGTTCCTGACCCTCACCAGGGATGGCGCGCTTTGACCAGGGTGGGTTGTTCCTGCTTGAACTTCGGGTCCTGTACAGTGGGGGCTGGGGTGAAGTTGCCTTAATGCCACTTTTTGCCCCGGGGCCACCAGGCTTTCTTGCTTATGAAGACAGTTACTGGTTCTTTTGACAGTGTGCACAGCCCAAAGCCTGATAAATCTTTTGAAAGGTCATCTTACGTGATGTTATTTGCTATCACAGTCAAATAAAGACAAGGTCTATCAAGCCCAGCATGTTTGTCCCCTGATTTATCTATGGAATTAATTTAACTTAAAAATTGAAATTTGTTATAGAATTTGGTGTGTCTTTTAGAAAGGTGAATATATATTTTATTATAGAATAGGAAAATAGAAACAAAAATAGTTCTCTGAAAAAAGTATGTGCATCTTGGTGCCTGGTGGTGGTGGTGTGATTGTTTTCATAATTCTAAACTGTCATAACTGCTTAGGACTAAGAGAATTTTAAAACTGGCTTATTCTTCTTTGCTTTTAGGTAGATCTGCTTTATGAAAATATACTAGAAAATAAGAATCTCTCTTAACTTTTAAAAGATCTAGGAAAAAAGATTCCAATACTTCTTTCAGTAATTGGTTCCTATATTTGTCAGTTTTCATGTTAGGAAATTTGATATGTTTTAAAGAACATGGACTTTGGATTCATTAGACCCAGATTGAAATTACAGCTTGTCTACTTGGGAACTTACCTTTTAGGATCCCTCTTTTCTGCTCTGCAAAATGGGGATTTCTACCTCAAGGGTCTTCGTGTATATTAAAATGCAGTAGTGCCTGGGCCAATACCTAACATAGTAGGTGTTAAAGAGGTGTTAGTTTCGCTTTTTATTTATAATCTAAATCTTTTAGGCCACTATGAAAGCTCATTTCCTTTTAATTCCTTTGACCTAAAGGTGGCAGGTTGCTTTCAAGTATCCGGACTTCTTTGATCCAGAGTACAGGACCAGTTGCTGTTAATCATCCCTGACTAAATAATCTCATTTCCTTTAACCTTTGCTGGGTTTCATGTTCCTTCCCTTTATTCAACTGTGTGGCTGGCTTTTTCCCAGACTTTCTCCAAATTCTTCACATTCCTCTTAAGCCAAAGAACTGGCATGGAACTCTAGCAAATAGCTGATGAGGACAGAGCGTTTTGGGAGGACGGCCATATGTTATGTAACCATTAATGCAAACTGGTGTTAAGATCACACCTGTAACTTTTTAGTGCTGCATTTCCTACTCATATTTACAATGTTGAACAGACATATAGGCATTTGCTTCCCATCTTACATTTATTTGGTTTATCTAAGTAATATGAAACATTGATAGTTCTACCCAATTTGTATTAATATCTTTAGCCCAGACCTCTCTCCTGAACTCCAGACTGATATATCTGACTATCTACTTGACATCTCCACATGCACATCTAATAGACATTCAAACTCAGTGTGTTCAGACTAAATTCCTAATCTTCCTCCATTTAACTCTACCCACGGCCTTCCCAGTCTTAGTTGATGGCAACTCTATTTTCCCAGTTTCTCAGGCCTGTAAAGACCTTGGAGTGATTCTTGTCTCCTTCTTCTCTGATACCCACGTGCAGTCTGTAAGGAAATTCTGATGGCCCTGCTTTCAAAATACATCCATAACCTGACCACAGTCTACCACTACCACCAGGTTTTGAGCCTCCCTCATCTTCTGTTTAAAAACTTCAAGTCACCTCCTGCAGATCTCCCGTCAGTCCATCCTTGTAGACCAGGAATTGGGAGGCAGGGGTATGACGGCATAGGTCCTGGACAAGTCTCCTTACTGAAAACAGTCAAAATGTCTGGTGAGATATAAAAAACACTTTAAAAGTCCTCCTCTGAGCTAGAAAAATAGTGATTATACCCAGAGCACAAAAGCCAAGTGAAAGTGAGATGCCAGAGAGGTTAACAGAGACCTGAGCTAACTCCTGTTCTGAAGGCATTTGTCAAGATGACCTTTAGTTTCCGTGTCCTAACAGGGTGTGGGGACAGGAAACAAAGCTCAGTTACCACCCTAAATGAGTAGCCGGGTAGGGGACTCCCAACGGTACTTACCAGCATTGGCAGGGTAGACTGAAGGTACTCTTCCGGCCCTTGGAGACTACAGGAAGGTGGCCTGTTTGACCTTAGGGACTGAACACAGTGGGGGAAAATCTCTTCTGAGAATAACCATAGGTTGTAGTGGAGGAAAAATGTCCTCTGAGAATTAATCACTGTAGACTGGTTTTCACGCAGCTTCGAAGCCTGAATTCAAATCACCCAGGCGGTCCTCGTTTAGAGAACAGTGCACATCCTTTCTGGAGGATTCTTTGACTTCAACCAGTTCATACAGATAAGGTTCCAAGAGTCAGAGCTCACATATTAAAAATTACAAAAAGCATGGGAAGTATCATTAGTGAAATAACATGACATAGACCCTAAAGAAGATTTCAGATCTATGAATTATCAAATCAGTATAAAATAAGTATGTTTACTGTGTTTAAAGAAATAAAAGAAGGGATTAATATATGAGTAAAGAGTGAGAGATTGTGAAAGTGACTGGGCAGATCTGAAAAAGGGTCAAATAATATTTCTGGAAGTGAACAATATAATGATTGCAATTATAAATTTATTAGACAGCTTTAACAGCAGATTAGACATAGTTGAAGAGATAATTAGATTGATGCAGACAGTTCTGAAGAAATTATCCAGAGTGAAGCACAGAGAGGCAGAGATGGAAAATTGGAGTGGGCAAGAGACACAGAGGAGAGACTGAGCACACGCATCAGCGTTCTGGGAAGGGAGGGGAGAGTGGGTGGGACAGAAGCAGCGTTCGAGGAGGTAATGACTGAGAAGCTCCCCCCCCTTGTTTACACTGAATCTGAGAAGTCCACCTGACTGTAAGCAGGATGAAGGGCAAGGAATCTGCACCAAGACACATTGTAATGAAAACCAGAACATTACAGAGAGGAGATCTGAGAAGCAGGCAGACAGAAAAGATGTATACCTTCAAAGGATAGACACGTAGACTGACAGTTGACCCCTTCCCAGCAACAGTGCAGTATCTTAGCACGGAGAGAAAATAACTGTGAACACGAATTTGTATGCTTCTTCCCCCCCGCCAACAAATAGCTTTCAGAGCAAGGGTGAAATAAAGACATTTCAGACAAACAAGAACTGAGAGAGTCTGTCACCAATAGACTTTCCCAGTAGGAGCTTCTAAAGGATATATATATATATATATATATATATATACACTTCAGGAGGAGCTTGATCTCGGATGGAAAGTGTGAGATGCAAGTGAGAACAATGATCAGAGACGGTAGCATATGTATCAATAAGTCAAAATAAACACTGACGAACAGAAAACCCAAACAGTAGAATACCAAGAGCAGAGTAATAGCATGTGCACTGGGAGGAGGATAGGCAGAGCGGCGGCATTGTGAGGTCCAGCCCTGTTCAAAACTGAGAGCCGAGATAGTGGCTAATTTCAGACCTTGATAGTATGCAGGTGAAAATTTCTAGGATCACATGAAGATAATAGAAGTAGACCATATGCCTATAACGTTAATACAGGATAAAATGCAATGTGAAAAATAATTCAAAAGATGGCAAGAAAGAGAGCAAAAATGAAAAAATAAGATGGAAGCAATAAATCCAAAAATATGTACAGTTACAACTATAAATGGACCAAATGACCCAGTTAAGAGATAGTAATGTCAGACTGGATTTAAAATAATCATCCAGTTATATGTTGTTTATAAGAGATTCATTTAAAACGTAAGAATACATAAAGGTTGAGAATAAAAGGAAAACACACTAGGCAGATTCTCATCACCAGATTCTGTATCACCAGGATATAACATTTTGAACTTATATAAACACTTCTTAATATAGTCTCAAAAATGAAACAACTAAAAACAGTATAAGAAGGAATTCATAAATCCCCCATGATCAGGGACATTTTAACCCACTTCACTCAATACTTGATAACTAAAAAAGAACAAACAATAAGGATATGAATGGTTTGAAAAACACAATTAACCAATCTGCCCCACTGGATGCATAGAAGACTCCAACTGTATACTTGTTTCAGTTACACATGGAAAATTTATGAAAGTGATCATTTTCTGGGGTTTGAAGCAAGTCTCACATTTCAGATGATAAGAATCGTATAGGATATCTTCTTTGACCACAATACAGTGAAGGGGGAAATTAATAACAAAAAGAGAATTAGTAAAATCCTGCATGTAGAAATTAAGTAACCCATGAGTAAAAGAAGAACTCATAATAGAAATCAGATGTTTTGAACTGCATAATGAAAATATTACATATCAAAAGTGGTGAAATGCATTTAAATCAGTATTTAGTAGAAAGTTTATCAATTTAAAGAAGAAAGCAGAAAATGAATGAGCTGAACATCTGCATACAAACTTAAGAAATGGAAATAACCCTGGGCAGGCTCAACAGCAGATTTGAGCTGGTAGGAAGAATCAGCAAACTTAACGCTAGGTAGAGATTATCTGGTCTGAACAACAGAAACAAAAAAGAATGACGGAAAATGAACAAAGCTCAGAGACCTCTGGGACATCATCAAGCATGCCAACATAAGCACGGTATGAGCCCCTGAAGGAAATACTTGAGAGAAAGGGGCAGAAAAAATATTTGAAAAGAGAACATCTGAAAACATCCCAACTTTGATGAAAAACAATCCATACATCCAAGAAGATATGTGAACTTCAAGTAGGATAAACACAAAGATCTACATGTAGACATGTCACAGTCACACTGTTAAAACTTAGGACCGGGCTTCCCTGGTGGCGCAGTGGTTGAGAGTCTGCCTGCCAATGCAGGGGACACGGGTTCGAACCCTGGTCTGGGAAGATCCCACATGCCGCGGAGCAACTGGGCCCGTGAGCCACAATTGCTGAGCCTGCGCGTCTGGAGCCTGTGCTCCACAACAAGAGAGGCCGCGATAGTGAGAGGCCCACGCATCGCGATGAAGAGCGGCCCCCGCTTGCCACAACTAGAGAAAGCCCTTGCACAGAAATGAAGACCTAACACAGCCATAAATAAATAAATAAATTAATTAAAAAAACAAAAAAAAAAACTTAGGACCAAGAGAACATTTCGGAATCAGTGAAACACGTACAAGGAAACCACAGATTGACAGCTCACTGCTCTTCAGAAACAGTGGTTCTAAAGCGGAGGGATGATGTGTCCAAAGTTCTGAAAGAAAAGACCGCCTACCAAGAATTCTGTGTCCAGCTAAACTAGTCTTCAAAACGAAGGCAAAATACATTCCTGGATAAGCAAAGACTGAGAGATTTTATTGCTAGCAGACTTTCTTTACAAGAAAGGACGTTCTTAAGGCTAGGAGAAAATGACCCCAATGCATAACTCCAATCCAGGGATATTGGTGGAGGCCACCTTGCCATGGGCTCAGTATGATTCATGGGTAAGGCTGGTGTTTCAGAGGCGCTCTCTGTTGAAACTGTTGTTTTAAAAGACTTCTAGTAAGAGTGAAAGATTTTATCCCATCTCTGGGTACATATCCAAAAAGAATTGAAGAAAGGATCTTGAAGAGATATTTGCATACCCATGTTTACTGCAGCATTATTCACAATAGCCAAGATAAGGAAGCAACCTAAATGTCCATCGACAGATGAATGGATAAAGAAACTGTGGTCTATACGTACAGTGGAGTATTTTTCAGCCTTAAAAAGGAAGGACGGTTTGACACCTGCCACAACATGGTTGAACCTCGAGGACATCGAGGTAGCTGAGTGAAATAAGCCAGTCACCAAAAGACAAATACTGCACCATCCCCCTTATATGAGGCATCCAAAGTCATCAAACCCAGCGACTTTGAACACCGCCGCATTCGGTCCACCCTTGCTGTTCTGCTGTCTCTGCAGGCTCAGCTTGGGTCATGCCTCTTAGGAGCTTTCTGCTGCTGCTCTAGCCCACGTCAAGTCCTGTCTCCTTTGGTTTCCCATTTTACTTAGAGACATATTAATTTAACATTTTCTTGGTATCTTGTTTCATAAATATCAGTCATATCCAACTAGACTGTACGTTTCCTTTTGTTTGGAACCAGATCTTAGGTTTCCACGCAATTCCTGTTGTTGAAAGCCTGCCTGAAAGCCTGCCTCTCCCCTTGCCCTTGCCCGTGGTCTGCATTCCACCCGCTGCAGGAGCCGCCCTGCGCTGCTCCGTCTGTTAGGAGACGGTGTCCGGTTTCCCTCAGGCCATTCATGCATTCTCTAGCTTTCCCTGTGGGCTCCTGCCTCTGTTCTGGATTTGCTTTCCAATTCTTCACTGAACTGAGCCCTGACTGGGTCTCTGAGGATCTTCTGAATCCCCACCACTTTGCCCAAGCGTCCGGGTCTTTTTGCCACGACCTGCAAGAAGCTAGTGGCCACCTCTGGCCCAACATTGCCTGGACGCTCCTCCTGTTCTGTACACTCCTCAGGTTGGTCACCAGCCTAGGCAGAGGTGGGGTCCCCAGGTTCACTGTTGGTGGCGTGGTGGGACCCTGGGCTTGACTCAGTTTCTGTGGGGCTGTTGCTTAGGTCTGCTTGGCATGCTCCTGCCTTCTGCCCTGACCACTGGTCAGCGTGGGGCCTGGTGGAGCCATGGCGACGATCTCAGCGAAGGGCATGTGGCCTGAGCCAGACCAGAGTCATCCTCCGGGAGTGTTCTGGCTGGAGCTGCTGAAGAAGAGTATTTTTCCCAGTCTGGGCCATAGAACCATTGGGTGTGATCCAGAGCTGCCTGTGGCTGTGTGGCTGGCCACCTGGGGGAAGTTGATCTGTGCTGTCGGTCACTGAAGCCAGGTCAGAGTGCTGACACAGGGATGCAAAGAGGGAGCCTCCAGTTTGCAGTTGGCTTCACCCTGCCCTTCCCAAAGCTTGGTTGTTTAGCTTTTTCTCAAATTTTGAGTTACTCCAGCAGCTTCTGTGAATAGCTCCTCTCGTTTTTCTAAAGTTAGTTTAAGCATCATTTTCCTTTCAGTTAGTTTAAGCATCATCATTTCCTTTCTTCATTTTCCTTTCCTTTTCCTTTCAGTACCTCCGTCCTCTAACTCACACCTCCCTACCCCACTGTGGTGTCACTTTCTCTTTTCCCGTGGCACCAGTCACCTTTTGACATACTGTGTAATTCCCCTGGTTGGTCTGCTTGTTGTTTATTGTCTCTCTTCCACACGGGAATGAAAGCTCCAAGAGGGCAGGGATCTCGTTTGGCTCACAGATGATCCCAAGCACCTGTAACATGTAGGAGGTGCTCAAAAACACATCTCCAGTGAATGAATGAAACACTTCAGTGTGTGTGCAGCTGTCCATCATCTCACACAGAGATGCAACGCTCTAATTTGGGCTTTGGTTATATCACAGAGAATACTTGGCATTTGGTTATATCTATTTGGGTCATATGCACAGAGAAAGGCTGAGAGGTTTGCACGCTGGTGAAAGTTTAGTTACGTATCTTCAGCATTCCTATTAGCCCAAATAGGTGGCCTTGCAAGGGTTATGATTCTAGTAAGCTGCATCTTTATTACGTGAACAATGATGGTAACCGTGTGATCAAAAAGCAAAACATTTAAGATGGTTATTTACAAAGATTTTCAATATAACTTTTATTATGTTGGTTAAATATTTCTCCTAATACTTTGCATTAGCCCAGTGTTCAGATTGTCAGTGCAACAGGTGTGGTATTTGTCTTTAAAAAAAAAAAACCACGGAAAACTCTCAAATATTATTGACTTGACACTTGGCCTTCAGGTCCAATAGGACAAAGAAGTCAGCCTCCCCACAGGATATTGTGGGGCCTGTTCTCTTTGATTAATCAAACCTTGTGTAACAATTTTAACCAGAAACACAGTCTAAATGTTTGATTTTTAGCTGTTGATAGAATTGAGTGGTCAGATGACTACTTCGTATCTTGAAGGATGTCAGAAAACATTTGGCTTACATATGTCAAATCCAACAAGCTGCGAACAATTGAAAATTTACTCTAGTCTGATAGAGGTATAATTAATTCATGGTCACAATTTAGAAAGGAGAGGTAGTTTATATGGAAAGATGAGTTTGGTGTGGGACATGCTCCGTTCGGGGTAACAGTAAAAAAAAGAAAATATCCGAAGGGAACTATCCAACAGGTCATTGGAGATGAGAAGCTTGGAGTTCATGTGATAGGCCAGAGGCATGGGTTTGGGAGTCATTATTAGAGAAGTAACAGAACAGAGGACTGGGAGTGTGGAGACTGTCATGCAGCAGAGCTGGCTCTCCCAGGGCCATGGGGAGAGGCCTGAGCCCCGAGGAGGGGTCTCCGGGAGCCTGGAGTGAGGAGAGGCAGGCCAAGGGCAGAGGTGGGCCTAGCCCCTCTCTGGCAGTTTCCTGGTTTGTGGTTCTGGGCGAGTCCTTTAGATTATATGACAATCAGGCTTGTCATCTACAAAGTAGAACTGCAAATGTGTCTCTGCTTTCCTCAAAGGGAGGCCATGAGAATTTAGTGTAACAGTAAATGGAAATGGTTTACAAATTAAAAAAAAGGAGAAAATAGTCATTTGTGAAGAAAGGAGTCTAATAGTGTCAGATATATGTTGAAGATCAAGAAAACAGGAATGGAGAAAAGGCTTTGGTGATCTTTGGAAAGATTTTCTGTGGAGTACAGAATTAAGGACAAAGGAGATTGAAGGAGGGGATGGGGAAAGGAGAGCAGTGGTGAGGGTAACGCTGCTTGGGCGGGAGTTTGTTAGTGAAAGCGGGGCTTCGTGTGTTGGTATTAAGGGTATTAAGGGCAATCAGGTCCTAATTTTCAGGTTTTGAATTTCAAATAGAAAGGAAATAATTAAAAATAAGAATTAGGGACTTCCCTGGCGGGCCAGTGGTTAAGACTCTGCGCTTCCACTGCAGGGGGTGCGGTTTCCATCCCTGGTCAGGGAACTAAGAATCCTGCATGACGAGTGCTTGGCCAAAAAACAACAACAACAAAAAACAACAAAAACCCCCAGGAATTAATATATCTTACTTTACAACACACTGTGACCATAACATTTTCTTGGGCAAGGAGTTATTTTCTCTTGCAGTTCATCTTTAAATGGTGAGTTCTTTTCTGGCATAAAAGTAGGTTACTAAAATGTGATACTTGCTTCATTTTTGGTGGTTTGTTTTAATATAGTCTGCTAATATTAGAATAGTTTTTATAATCATTCTTTCTATATGAATTCTGCATTATTCTTTAAGAAAAGACATCATTAAGTATTTTTCACTAATTCACTGATGGAAGATCCAATGCTTAGGATTATTGTTCTTCATAAGATTATTCAACCTCAGCTAATGAAATTTCCCATATGATTTGTGAACGTTCCAGCGGTGAACACACTCTACTGATAACCCGAGTTACGTAACATCTTGGAAGCCAGTTTATTCAGGAATCAAAAGAAAGCCTTTAGAAGGTGAAAATTGGGAAGTTAGTGTTTATTATATATTTGCTGGGCTATATTTTGTGGACACAAATGTAACATTTTAAGTGCTAAAATTATAGAGAAAAACTTGCATGTCCCAAGGTCATATGGCTCCAGGAGAGAGCCTGGCTAGAACTTGAAGGTACACGACCAGAGCATCTTCTAATCTTGCCTGCATTACCCTCCCAGCCAGAATGTCCACCAGGCCACAGAGGCTTCTGCAGAGCAGGGGCAAGGCCAGGGCACCAGGAGGCCACCGTGACTTCAGCTCAGGAACAGCACAGAAGGCAGGGACCCGTCCCCCCATTTAGCATGGGAAGGTGCCCGTTAGAGCTCTGCTTACGTTACGTGCAAGGCACAGGGTTCTTGAGTCATCTCTTACAGTTGGATCAGATCATAGCACTCAAAGATTATTGCCCCTGTTTTGCAAGATGTGAAACTGCGCACTACGCAGTGCTGAGAGTGATGCAGTTCCTGAGCCTGTAGCACGTGGGGTCGGAGCCACTTTGCCTTTCTCCCATGATTTCTCTGGTTGTGTCTCTATATTCTGGACACTGTGCATGACTTATCCAGCACCCCATGCCGTGTCGCTCGTATCTGTTACTCAGGGCTTCACTCTCCCTTTCACGGACCGTATGACCCCGGGGAAGAGATTCTAAACTCCAGTAAGGGCTTTTGTGGGAAAAAAAGGAGAACATACACACGCACAAACCGACCTGTGCCCTAATATTCAAGCTTGGGTCCCCATCCATAGAGGTTGTAATTTAACTGATTGGGAGTGGGACCCAGATGTCGAGGTTTTCACACCTTCTCGGAGACTCTGATGCGAAAGACAGGGTTGAGGGTTAGTGGTCTGAGGCAGTCATGGCAGTCCTGTCATCGTGCCAGTGACTGGCTTAGGGTTCAGGGCTTACTCCACTCAGTGCGGGGCCTCCTTCTGCCCACGGTCACTGGCCCGGAAGTGGATGCCTGAGCTAAGTTAGGCCCGTCCAGACCCCAAGGAGGGTGGAGAGGCTTTTCCCTCACCGGACGTGAACAGGGAAGCACGTAGCCCGGCATGCTGCTTGCGCCTCCCTGTGACTGAGTGCGCCAGCCTTACAGTGACGCTGTGTAGCATGGAGTGGGGGGAAGGCGGACCCAGGTCTTCGATGGCATGATTGAGCCAGTGAACCCAGCTCTATAATGGACTCGATAGGACATCATCAATGTTATTAGTGCTTAAGCCAGTTTGAGTTGTAGTTTTGTATTTTTTGCTAAGTATTCTGACTCACTGTTTCTGTAGTAAAATTCAGTAGAATTTCCTAAATCAGTTCCAAGTTTCTCGATACGCAGAATGAAGGGATACAAAGAAGGTGTGATAGTCGGAGGTAACATCTGCATTGCCTTGAAAGTGTACCCTGCCAGCATCAACGTACCTGCTTTGCTCTTCTTGACAAAATGTGAAGATTTAGCAGAGTTCTTTGCATGTGGTTCAGAAGTGCCGGTCGTAGGTTAGGGGTGCAAATCCTACTTGTTAGTTGCTGATCTTGAGCAAATTCGTTGACCAGCCTCTGCTCCCACTCTTCACCTGTAAAATGGTGACAGTGACATCTGCTTCGGGGCGGTTACAGGGATTCAGTTAGTCCATCCATGGACACAGGGCACCGGCACAGTGCGTGGGGCTGGGGCTAGCCTGAGCCACGTGGAATTGCCAGTGTTTGTCCATTTTGCACCTATAAAAATGACAGTTTCACATGGTTCAGCTGAACACATTTTTAATAATAAGTGAAAATTGGGAACTGGGGATGTCATCAGGATAATTAAAAGCATTATTTTGGCCTCAAATAATGTTCAGTGAAAGTTGGTTTTTTTTTTTAAATGGAGTTAGCCATGTTTCACTTTACTTCATGGGATTTAAAACCTCAGCCAAAGAAGTAACTTACATGTTTAATTTTCAAGGCTGTGCACAGAGTACTTAATTCTTAGGAAGACAGATTATAATTATACCATTCTTTAAAAGGTTCAGCATCACCGAGGCAGGGTTTTCATCTGTGAGACGTGATAGTGGAGGGTTGCCTTCTATGTACTGTTTTGTCAAATATATGTGACTGGCTTATTTTTAACCCAGGGCCCACACCCACGGTGCTTCTGTGGTGAACAGCAATGCAGCACATGGGTACAGCACGTTCTCTGTGCACTTGCTACGTGACGGCCACTGGACCAAAGTCTGTGCTTACTGTGCTTTGTGTAGTCTTTACAGCAGGTATATTTTATACACAAAGATGCTAAGGCTTATGGAAGCGTAGGGTCTCTGAGGCCACGCAGCTAGGAGTGTGGTGCTTTAGAATGCGAGTTTAATGCTGTGGATGGTCACAAAGGCGTAGAACGAACAGCATAACCTTCACTGCTTCTCCACTTGGAAATTTAAGTCACTGAGCTCTGGACCCAGGAGGGCAGTGGCTCTGTCTGAGGTTGGTCTCCTTACGCATAATTGCACATGGGGACCTGAAAGTGACTTTTGAGTTTGGATTTGAATATCCTTAGGACCTGCCACTGCCTTTCAGTGGGCCCCAATCTTGGCCACTCTTCACCACAAGTAGGAAGAAAGCTCCTTAAGGAGTTTTCTTATTCTGCGGCGGGGCTCTAGCAGTCCGCTCCATCCTCCTGAGTCAGGGAGGAAGGACATCTGACTTTGGCAGGCTGACTTGACAGCAGACGGTAAAGAGATGTTGCCCCAAAGTAAAAAGGCAGTACTGGGTGTGAAAGCACCGAGTAAGGGGTGAACTGCTCGTCAGATGTAAGTTGTTTTTATCGTTATCTCCTTCTGGAAAGAGTCAGACCTGCACCGGGTGGCCAGTGCTACACTTGGTCCTGCAGCAGCTGGGATTCAGCTCCTCCCACCTCACGGCTGGAGAGATCCAGTGTTTTCTTGACTCCTGAAGGTTTACGGCTTCTCCGTGGAAACACGCGGGCTTTGAAAGAAGTTGCTCTTATTTTCAGGGTAGAGAGGTGGTTCTCTAGCACCTAGAAGGATGAGGTACCCGTGGGTCTGAACGAAGCTTTGTATCTTCATATGCTGTGAACTTTGTCAGTGGCTGATGGCCTGTTACCAGCATTGTGATATAAACACTGTAACATTTGAAAACTGCCAAACCCTGGAGGTTCAAATATTTTGAGTCTGATTTTTAAATCAGAAAGAAAATATGAATAGCCTATTTTAAAAGCACCATGGGAACTTGATTAGAAATGAGGAAGGGGAGCAAAGTCCTCCTGTGGCTCCTGCACTTGGACCGTCCCATGCACACCTGTGGGCTCCCCAGGCCCGGGAGGAGAGAAGGAGCAGAGGGGGGGCCCGGAACTCTGCGTGTCTGCCGGCTCGTCCTGCTGCCCCCTTAGCCACTCCCTAAGCAGGAGAGAAGGCGGAACAGCTCTGATTGGGCCCTTTGCCGGCAGGCCCAAAGAAGGCATCCGTCTCCCAGCAGGGAGATCTGTCCAGCAGACTGCCAGCTTCCTCCGGGGGGGGGTGTGTATGTGTGTGTGTGTGTGTGTGTGTTGGTGTTGGGGAGGATTAATTCACAGCTTTTATCAGAATTTGAAGAGGGTTTTTTAACTCAAAAAAAGATGGTAAGAACCGTTGCTTGCAAGATAAACGCCCAACTTGTAGATTTGCTGGGTGCCTTCAGAAGAGTCAGCAGGTATGGGGCAAGAGCATGGTTGTTGGTTTGTATGGAATTTAAGTGCTAGATAGGATCACGGGTTGAAAGGGCCTGGTGAGTGACCTTGCTGTTTTCCAGGGGAAGGCTTGCTGGAGCCCGTCAGCTGAGAGACCAGCTGGGCCCGCGGTCTGGGCCTCCCCCCTCTTTCAGGGCCCAGGATGCGCTGGATACTGAGGGCCGCCTCTGGTCATGCTCACTCACAGGAACTGGGTCTGCAGAGCAGGGAGCTAGTGGAGTACTGGACCTCGGGGCGCTCCTGGCTAGTGGCTGGGATGCTCTTGTCCCCACCCAGAGCGCCTTCGTCCTGATTTCTGAGTCCTTAGCAAGCCAAACTATGCGTCACAGAACTGCCCTGGGCGTAAGAACAGAGGGAAGGATGTGCAGAGCATGGATGCAGATCAGCCGAGAACCCTCGGGGTCCCCCGTCCCTCGGCGGCGCTCGGCTCCGGTGAAGGGCCCATGGTCTACACGGTCCTCAGCGCCCCCCTCACCCTGCCTCTCTGCCAGCTCCTGCCACGCTTGAGCCTGGCCAGCCCCTCCATTCCCACGGTCCACCTCCCAGGATGCCTGCCACGACTGTCACACTGTCTGTGCCCTCTGAGGGTGGAGGTGTCACGTCCTGTTCCCTGCCTGATACCCAGCCGTCACCTGCAGTTAGATCAGAGCCCCATCGGCATTTGTCAGATGCGGGAGGGAATTTGGGTCTGTCCTCTGGAGGCTGCAGCAAGGTCCACGACTCTCTGTTCATATGTTTTCACTTAGGTTCCTAATCTGTACATTCCAAGTGTGCGGGTTTTCCTCATTTCACTCTGAGAGGGCAGCGTTGTTTACAAGTCCTTGGGGGAGCCCCGTGTCCTCTGGGCCGTGGCCTGCACAGCCAGTTTATGGAGCTGCGGGCCCACTGCACATGGGACTCACCCTCACAGCCACGTGTGGAGCGGGCCGTATTCACCCCATCAGTCACCTGGGGGAAAAACGGGACACCAGATAGTGTTTTTTTCTGTAGCCACAGTGCTAGCAAGTGGGGGAACCCCGATCGAACCCTGGTTTTTTGGCTCCCCCTGCAGGGGTGTGGCAGGTGCACGCTCACCCTACAGTCTCTCGCTCATGGATTCATTCATTCCTTCTCTAGATGTTATTGAGCGCTTACTGATTACCAAGTAGGCTCCTGGCGCAAGAAGTGAGGTGAGGAAGGCGGAGCCTTAACGTGTCCTCTCTGTTCGGCTGTAGCTGGGGAGAGCGGGGTTGGTGATGGATGTAGGGTTGCCCTAGGGAAGGGAGAGAACTGGGCCAGGGCATCCTTCGAGAGTCTGAGCAGGGCCATTAGATCCAGTGTCCAGATGTCCCTGGAGTCCTCGGGAAAGCACACTCAGTAGAGTTGTGGGGACAGAAACTGTGCTGGAGGGCGAGGGGTGGAAGGGTGGAGGGAGCGCCCCAGGAGCTGTGTGGGGCGGGGATAGCAGAGGAGTGAGCCCGCGGGAGGGATGCTCCCCAGGAGCTGTGTGGGGCGGGGATAGCAGAGGAGTGAGCCCGCGGGAGGGAGAGGCAGTGACGGAGGAGGCCAGAGCGTCGGGGTGCGGCCTGCAGGACCTCGTGGGCCTTCTGGGGTCTGCAGGTGTATCTGGGTGGCCTCTTGAGGACCCCTGGATAATTGGCAATGAAGAGAATGCTTATACATCTGTATGTTTTGAGTATGTACGAAAAATCTCTTACGCCTGAGTAACAGTGCAGAACGTGATGTAGCATGTGAAGTGTTTCTAACTACTGGGGATTGTGATGCCACCTGATTCTTTAATATGTTTGTTGTATGGCACATGTTCTAATCTAAGGTGACGTTTAATTTCCAGATATTTGGAGATTTTCTAGGTATCTTTCCGGTTTTGATTTCTAATTTAATTCCGCTGTGGTCAGAGAACATACTGTGGCAGATTCCAGTCCATTTAAGTTTACTGAGACTGGTTGTATAGCGCCAAGTGTGGTCTCTCTTGTCAGTGTTCCACTGCACTTGAAAAAGATTGTGTATTTTATTGTTTTGGAGTAGTGTGTTCTTTAACTGTCAGTACTTTCACGTTGGTTGATAATGTTGTTCAGGTCTTCTGTATCCTTACTGATTTTCTGTATCCTTACTGATTTTCTGTTTGTTCTATCAGTTATCAAGAGAGGGATATCGAAATCTTTGACCATCACTGTGGATTTATTTTTCCTTTCAGTCTGTCAGTTTTCACTGCATGGGTTTTGAAGCTCTATTATTAAGTGCATAAACATTTAGAATTGTTATGTCCTCTTAATAGACTGACTTTTTTTTAATCATTACAAAATGTCCTTCCTCATCCCTGGTAATAATCCTTCCTCTGAATTCTGCTTTGCTTGAGGTCAGTATAGCCACTGCATCTTTCTTTTGGTTAGTGTTAGTATATTTTAATACATATGTAAAATATACATATATATAAAATGTTAAAAAATATATTTCCATCCTTTTACCTACCTGTGTCTTTATATTTAATGTGGATTTCTTGTAAACAGCATGTTTAAAATTAATCTGAAAATCTCTGCTTTTTTAATTGTAGTATTTAGATAATTTATATTTAATGTAATTATTAATTTCTATGGGTTTAAGTGTCATCTTGCTATTTGTTTTTTACTTGTCATATCTGTTCCTTGTTCTTTTTCACCCTTCTTTTTTTGGATGAATTTAGTATTATTGTGTGATTCCATTTTATCTCCATTATTGGCTTGTTAGCTATTTCTCTTTTGTTTTTTTTTAAAGTTCATTTTGGGGGTGAAATTTTTAAAATTTATTTATTTATTTTTGGCTGTGTTGGGTCTTCGTTTCTGTGCGAGGGCTTTCTCTAGTTGCGGCGAGCGGGGGCCACTCTGCATCGCGGTGTGCGGGCCTCTCACTGTCACGGCCTCTCCTGTTGTGGAGCAGGGGCTCCAGACGTGCAGGCTCAGTAGTTGTGGCTCACGGACCCAGTTGCTCCACGGCATGTGGGATCTTTCCAGACCAGGGCTCAAACCCATGTCCCCTGCATTGGCGGGCAGATTCTCAACCACTGCGCCACCAGGGAAGCCGCTATTTCTCTTTTTAAAAAAAATATTTCTTTTAGTGGTTACTCTAGGGTATAAGATATACATATTTAACTTATCATAGTCCACTCAAAATATACCACTCATGTTTAGTGTAAGAAGCTTACAGCAGTAGACTTCTTTTTCCCCTTTCCATTCTCTTACAATTGTCATGTGTATGTTGAAAACCTCAAAATACATTTTTATTATTATTGCTTTAAATAGCTACCTTTTAAAGAGATTGAAAAGATATGAAGAAAAAGGTCCATGATTTACTGTTTCTGGTGCTCTCGTTCCTTTGTGTAGATCTCAGTTTCCACCTGGTATCACGTTAACATTTCTTGGGGTGCAGGTCTGCTGGTGTAGAATTCTCAGTTTTTGTTTGTCTTACAAAGTGTTTACTCACCATTATTTTTGGAAGATATTTTTGCTGGGTATGAGACTTGAGGTTTCATTACTTTAAAGATGTTGCCCCCTGTTCTCTGGTCCACATGGTTTCTAACCAGGAGTCTGCTGTCATTCTTACCTTTTCTTTCTACCTCATGTTGTTTTTCCCCTCTTGTTGCTTCTAAGAATTTCTCTTTATCACTGGTTTTCAGACATTTGATTATGATGTGCCTTTACCTTCTTGGATCCGTAGGTTTGTGGTTTACCTCAAATTTGAATATTTTAGGCCATTATATCTTCAAAATGTTTTTATGTCTTCCCCCTCCTCCCCTTCTAGGACTCCAATAACAAGCTTGATATTGTTCCACAGGTCACTGGTGCTTTTTCCTTTTTTTTTTCTTTCAATATTTTTTCCTCTTTGTGTGAGGGCAAAAGTTCATCGAAGAAAATTACAACATGAGGGAATTCGGTAGCTTTATGTTCTCCCTTGGGCTTGTGTGGCCATCCTCCTCCTCAAGAAGTACTTAGGAGCAGGCTGTCTGGGCATCCGGCTCACAGCGTCCTCTTCACACCCCTGCCACTGCTTCTCCCCGCACTGCATCATCACAGGAAACAGAGACAGCTGCTGGCACAAACCCTTATGTTTAAAATTTACTGCCCATAAACTAATCTTTCCAGAAAAATAGCCCAAAAGGTAACTCTTGGAAAGATCTTTCAGATAAGATGCCTAAATTCTGTCAGGCCATAGGTGTGAGATACTCCTCATGGCTGAAGGAAGCGCAACAGCCGGTCAAAGTTCCAGCAGCTACGCGTACTGAGCCCTTACTCTAGCCAGCACGTGCTTACGTGCGTTCTCTAATGCATTCTCTCAAACCCTTTGATGTGGTGTGTGTCCTGATTTACTGACCAGGAAACCAAGGCTCAGAGAATGTGAAATCCTTACTTGCCAAGGCCGGGCAGTTAGGAAGGTACCATATTTGGTGTTCATATCCTGGCCCTCTGACTCCAAACCCTGAGCTTGTGTGTTTTCTCCTGGGCTATGCTGGCTTTATGATTTAAACCTACATTTAATTTGAAATGTGAAAATTGTGTGTGGCCTCCATTTAATAGATTATATACCATTTTGAGAAGTCTGTTTTCCAGTGGTATTGCTGTTACGGTTACTAACATCTGCTTGTTTTCATGTATTTTGACATGTGTTGAAGTGGGACTAATTTGGTTGTGGTTCAGGCTCTGCATATGTGTCAGAGCTGGCCCATCTGCCGTGCAAGTATATTTTAGAAAAGGAGCAAATTCCTAGCTGGGCTAAGTAACCCTTTTTCCACTTCCCTCTGTGTGTGATCTGTTGTCTAAAGTATTGTGTCGAGAAAGTTGAGAAGTGATTTTGGAAAGAGGGAAATGAGGAATCTGTGTTGGAGTGTGATCCAGAAACAGATGAGCTGATGGAAGAAGCCAAGATGCTCACATCCATTTGGAGGGAGTTTTAATTGGTAAAGGTTGAAGTTATAACATGATTTTGGAAAGAAGAAATTAGAAATGTGATAAATGATTAGACACATTACGTTCCCAGATCTTTAAAATCCAACTAGAAACCACTCTCTAGGGAGCCTTTCCAGATGTCCCACCCCCAAGACTGATCATTCCTTCTTTAGGGTCTCATGGTGGATATTACAAACAGACTCATATTCGTACTTTCTAATCTATTGCTTGTTAATGGCCTGGAATTATTTTATTGAAAAAAATCCCAGAGTAGTTGAGAGAGTAGAGACTAGAGGTCATATTTCTTTTGTCTCCCACAAAGTACACTGCTGGGGCTTGGCATCCCCTCTGCAGACTCTGCTGCTGAGCTGGGGGCTTTACCTGCCCCCCTGGTGGTTCAGTGCTTTACCTGCCCCGCTCGTGGCTGGCGCCACGGGCAGGGTGCACTGCAGCTTGGAGCACTCGGGAAGCTCATATTTTACAGGTGTTCCTTGAGCGCCGAGCCTGCCCTAAGAACTGGAGGTTCAGAAGTGAACAAGACAGAGCTCTTCCCTTGTGGAACTTATATTCAGGTGAAAGACTTGACAACCAGCAGAATGGCGGAGATCGTGTAATACAAATAAAGATAGGATGGTGTGAGGGCCTCGAGGCACAAGGTGGGGCTGCTCTGTGGGCGTTATGAGTGCAGACCTGAGTGAAGTGGGGGACAAGCCATCAGAGTTCTGCGAACAGAGCGTCCCCAGCCGAGGGGCAGTGGGAAGGCCCTGCAGTGGCCGTGGCCGTGAGAATGTAGGAGTGAAGCGGCGGTGTGGTGGAGAGGTGCAGGGGAGTGTCAGGAAGGAGGTCAGGGAGCCCTTCGGGCCGGGTCACCTGGGGCCTGGAGTGGGCTGTGAAGGCAGAGCAGGGCAGCCCTGGTCTGAGGGGCGGTCGCAGGGCTCCATCTGGCTGCCGTGGCTGGGGCCAGGGCCTGGGGGGAAGGTGCAGGGTGTGGGTGGGAGGGTGTGGCGGCTGCGGGTAGCAGCAGCAGCGATGGTGATTGACGTGCGTGGATTCAGGGTCCATTTGGAGGGGAGGGGGATATGAGGGAGGGCGGGCCGGGGTGATGCTTGAGTTTGGGGCTGAGTAGCTGGGTCCCTGGTGGTGCTATTAGGAGGACTCGGGGAGGAACCAGTAGTTTGGTGCACGTGGAATTCGAGATGCCTGTTTGACCTTGCAAGGGGGGTGCGAAGTGCATGGTTGGGTTTCTGAGCCGAGTTCACGCGGAGGCTGGGGCTGGAGACCACTCTGTGAGCCGTCAGGGTGTGGGAAGCACGTGTGGCCCTAGCAGTGGACCGCGTCATCCGGGGAGTGACAGGGCTCTGAGGACGGGCCTGGGCCGCTCCGGCGTCTTCAGTGCAGGAGGAGGAGGAGGGGGAAGCAAAGGAGACGCTGAGGGAGCACGACGGAAGCGGGACGAGGGGGGAGAACCCGGAGGACGTGGTGTCCTCGAGGTCCCTGAAGGTCGTGAGCCCGGAGCGACTGCGTCACACGCCCCTGAGCAGCCGAGCTGCAGTCGGGGGAGCCTGCAGGCCAGGAGGGGAGAGGGCCCGGCTGGGGGGCGCTCGGGGGGAGCCTGAGGCTGGGTCGTCAGCGGCTCCTCAGCAGGGCTCGCGATGAGCGGCCAGGTCAGTGCGGCCTGACTCGGTACGCAGCGGGCGTCAGAGTCCTTATGCGGATGTGGCGTCGGCGTCTAAGGCGGTGACACCGATGTTTGGGAATGGCTCACAGATTGGCTCTGAAGGCAATTCCAGGAGGCGTTCCAGAAACCTTCTGAACAATGACGGTATTTCTGGAACGAAGCTGAAGCCCTCCCAGCTGACTGCTTCGGTGGAGAGCAGGCTCTGGGTTGTGAGAGTTCTGGAACTTGGTAGAATGGTTCCTCTCCTTGCTCTGAAGTGCCCTGGAGATGCCCTGTCTGGGAGGCAGAGCCAGCTCTTGGAGCCAGGGAGTGGGCAGCTGCTGACCCCCAGCCTCTCCTGCCATGTTGAACTATATTGACGGAGGGACCGGTTTCCTTCTGTTTGGTCTTGTTGCATTCAGTAGATTAGATTTTCGTGGAGAGGAATTAAAAATCAAATTATATTTTAATTGTTCTTGTAATTTAACAAGATTCTATGGTCAAACCTTTTGTAGTCACCTTGAAATTGATGTCTTATCAAGCTCTCTTTTTATAGTTTACTCCAAACAAGCCAAAGCACGCTCGCCCTCCCTGTTTCCTTGCTCGCTCGTCCAGATGACTGCTCATTTCCCCAGGCTCCCCAGGCCTGTAGGCTTGTCTTTCACCCGCTGTCTGAGGGAAGACAGGGCAAGGTGCTGGGCTCTCAGAGCTCAGGCGCTGGTGGAGCCAGGCGGCAGGAGGGTGCTGCAGCTGGAGGGTGCTGAGACGCCGCCAGGAGGAAAAGTGTTTGCTCGCTGGTTTATGTTAGAGTGCTAAAGGGACTCAAATACTGTTTCAGGATGAGGCTTCTGTGGCGATATTAAATGTCATGAATCTGATCTGTCTTCACGGTTAAGGCTCAATAGCTATCTCCTGGTTAGAGAATCAGAGAATAAGTTTTGGTTGATTTGTGAAGATGGATTTTGTTTAATTTTGATGGGATTTTTTCCTTTATCCAGTGAATTCCTCCTTTACCACAGAGAAGTAATTGTAGAGAAATCCTCAGTGTCGTTTCTCGTACGAGTTGCATACGTTTGCATTTAGGTGAAGGCTGGTGGTGCTGTGAGCACTGAGGGGTGTCACCAGCTGATGTCACTGCTGGGGGGGCAGTGCAGGGACGGCCGGAAGGATTCACAGAGGACGTGAAACAGTAGAAGAGTTTGTAAAATGCTCACTTGTCACTTGGAACAAGTAGTGTACACGGCACGAATTGAGTTACTCCTACTTAGATTCTAGTTGATGACACTGGTGGCCTTAGAGATATTTGTACCTAATAGTTTAATATTCAAGGCACCTATTTCTTTAACTTAAGGAAAAAAGGCCTACAAGCAACAAAGGAAAACCAAGTAAGTATTTCATTTCTTGGCTGGCTGAGCTGCTGCGTGGTGTGTAGCTTATTTTGAAGGCATGTTTGGCATTATTTCTTTTCAGAATCTGTCCACGGTCAGACTTGGGTCTAATAGACAGTCAGTCTGGGCCATGCTCCCAGGAGCAGAGGCCCCTCTGCAGGGTATGAACCGCGGCTCTCCTGCCTGCCTGGGAAACTGGATGCACTTTGTATACAGTGGGACTCATTGTGGTGCAGGTGCATCTGCGGACCAGCAAGCTTTGCACAGCACACGTGCTGGGTACTCAGGTGCAGTATCCGCCAGTCTGCAGAGACTCCCGGTGAGCCTCTGGGGTGCGCATAGCGCTGGCTCTGGGTCTGTGAGGGTTGCCGCCTTGTCTCCCGTGTTCAAGGACTTGAAGTCTGCAGGAAACGTGTGTCAGGGTTCTCCAGAGCAATGGAGCCAGTAGGGTGGATGGATCGATAGCTATGAGGAGATTTATGTGGAGGCTGAGAAGTCCCGTGATCTGCTGTCTGCAAGCCAGAGAACCAGGAAAGCCAGTGCTGTAGTTCAGTCCCAAGTCCAAAGGCCCAAGAACCAGCAGCGCCATGTCCAAGGGCAGGAGAAGGTGGACGTCCCACTCAAGCAGACAGAGCGAATTCACCCTTCCTCTGCCTTTTTGTTCTATTCAGGCCTTCAGTGAATTGTTGATGCCACCCACACTGGTGAGAGTGATCTTCTTTACTTGGTCTGTGGATTCAAATGCTGATTTCTTCCAAGGAAACCCTTACAGACACACTCAGAAATAATGTTTTGCCAGCTCTGGGCATCTCTTAGCCTAGTCGATTTGACACATAGAATTGACCGTCACAGAAGGCAAGACTTAAAAGAACTAACTTGAGATGGTACAGAGTACTTGATGAGATGCTGATGTAACTAACCTTTCTGAGTGCTTGCTCTGTGCCAGGCCTTATCCTGAGCTTGTTACATGCATTTAACTATATCATCCCCTCGCCGGCTCTGTGAGGTCACTACTAATGCCACCCAGGGATCAAGTGGTCAGGCTGGGACCTGAGCCAGGCAGTGGCACTCCCAGCAGAGCAGGGGTCCAGGGAGGAGAGAGATCCGTGTGGGCCCGAGTGGGTAGGCGGCGTGGACCGCAGGAGTTGGGGGGCCTGGGAAGAGCGTCTCTGGATTGACTTTGGCAAGTTGTTATTTTTCTTTCTCTCCCCCTCCTTGCCTTCTCCCCTTTCTTCCTCTTTCTCTTCCTTCCTTTATCAAAATAAGTTTAACAAGTGTAACATATTTAGAGAAAAGTACACAAAACGTACAGGCCAAGCTGAGAGAATTGTTGCGAGGAGCACTTATTAAAACCGCCCAGGCTGAGGAGTGGGAAGTCGCCAGCACGCTGGGATCCCCTTTATCCCTCCTGACCCCTACTGCTCCCTCCTCCATTGAACGTGACGTCAGTGGAGTCTCATGTTTTGTGTCAGCGTCCTCATTTATGTTTTGTTTGTAGGCTCCTGGTGCTGTTGCCTGTTCATTGCCGTATCGCCACTAGGTGCCTGTAGCACCCCCGCCCCCAGTTGTGACAACCAAACATGTTCCCTGCAGGGCTAAGTGCCCCACCCCGGTTGAGAACCACTGCTGTATAATATTTCATTATATGAGTTTATCCATTTACCATTTGGATTGGACACTTGTTTCAGGTTTGGGGGTTTTACAAATAATGCTGCACCAAAAATTCTTGTGCCTATCTATGGTAAACATGCATATTTTCCTGTTGGGTGTCTACTTAAAAAAATGGAAGTTTCAGGACTTCCTTGGTGGTCCAGTGGTAAAGAATCCACCTTCCAATGCAGGGGACACGGGTTTGATCCCTGGTTGGGGAACTAAGATCCCACGTGCCACGGGACCCCTAAGCCCGCACGCCACAACTACTGAGCTCGCGTGCCTCAACGAGAGAGCCTGCGTGCCACAAACTACAGAGCCCACATGCTCCGGAGTCTGCATGCTACAACTACAGAACCCATGTGCCCTGGGGCCCATGCACCACAACTAGAGAGAGAAAACCCACACGCCACAACTAGAGAGAAGCCCGAGTGCCGCAAAGAAGAGGCTGTGCGCCATAAGGAAAGGTCCCGCAGGCCGCAACTAAGACCCGACGCAGCCAAAACAATAAGGAAAATAGATAAATAAAATAAATAAATATTTTTAAAAAAATAATGGAAGTTTTGATCTATGGAAGTGTGTGTCTTCAACTCTATAGCTTGTGCAGGGCTGTTGTCCAAGATGGTTGTACCCAGTGTAAATTTGACCGACAGCGTTAGCCTTCTGGCTCCTTTCCATTCTCACCACCCCTGCTACTGTCAGCCTTCTTCACCTTAGCCAGTCTGATGGGGGTTATTTTATTGTGGGGTTTTTTTCTTTGTAAATTTATTTTAGGCTGCATTGGGTCATTGCTGTGCACGGGCTTTCTCTAGTTGTGGTGAGCAGGGGCTACTCTTCATTGCGGTGCGTGGGCTTCTCATTGCAGTGGCTTCTCTTGTTGCGGAGCGTGGGCTCTAGGCGCACAGGCTTCAGTAGTTGTGGCACGTGGGCTCAGTAGTTGTGGCTCATGGGCTCTAGAGCGCAGGCTCAGTAGTTGTGGCGCATGGGCTTAGTTGCTCCACGGCATGTGGGATCTTCCCAGACCAGGTCTCAAACCTGTGTTCCCTGCATTAGCAGGCAGATTCTTAACCACTGCGCCACCAGGGAAGCTCTATTTTATTGTGGTTTTATTTTATTTTTTTAATTAAAAAATTTTATTCCAGTTTTATTAAGATGTAGTTGACATACAACGCTGTATAAGTTTAAGGTGTACAGCATAATGATTTGACTTACCTCCCTCATGAAATGATTACAGTAAGTGTAGTGAACATCCATCATCTCGTACAGATATAAAATTAAAGAAATAGAAAAAAAAATTTTTTCCTTACGATGAGAACTCTTAGGAATTTCTCTCTTAACTTCCATATATAGCATACAGCAGTATAGATTATACTTATCATGTTGTACATTATATCCCTAGAACTTATTTATCCTATAACTGGACATTTGTACTTTTGACCACCTTCATCCAATTCCCCCTTCCTGTACTCCCTGCCTCTGGTAACCACAAATCTGATCTTTTTCTATGAGTTTGTTTGTTTTTGAAGTATAATTGAGGAGACAAAATTTCTAAGATATCTTATGTCTGAAATGTCTTTATTTTACCTCACCTATAATAGAGTTTGGCTGGGTATAGAATTCCAGGTTAGAATTACTTTTTATTTCTGAATTTTGAAAGCAACATATACCATGTTAATGGATTGGAAGAATTAATATTGTTAAAATTTCCATGCTACCCAAGGCAAGGTACAGATTCAGTGCAATCCCCATCAAAATTGCCGATGGCATTTTTCACAGAACTAGAACAAATAATTTTAAAATTTGTATGGAAACAGAAAGACCCTGAATAGCCAAAACAATCTTGAGAAAGAAGAATGGAGCTGGAGGAATCATACTCCCTGACTTCAGACTATATTACAAATCTACTGTAATCAAAACAGTATGGTACTGGCACAAAAAGAGACACATCAATGGAACAGAATAGAGAACCCAGAAGTGAAGCCACACACTTATGGTCAATTTATCTATGACAAAGGAAGCAAGAATATACAATGGGGAAAAGACAATCTCTTCAATAAGTAGTGCTGGGAAAACTGGACAGCTACATGTAAAAGAATGAAATTAGAATATTTTCTTATACCATATACAAAAATAAACTCAAAATGGGTTAAAAACCTAAATGTAAGACTGGAAACCATAAAACTCCTTGAAGAAAACATAGGCAGAACTCTCTTTGACATAAATAATAGTAATATTTTTTTGGATCTGTCTCCTAAGGCAAAGGAAACAAAAGCAAAAAAAAACCCCGAATGGTACCTAATTAAACTTAAAAGCTTTTGCTCAGCAAAGGAAACTGTTGACAAAATGAAAAGACAACCTATTGAATGGGAGATGATATTTGCAAATGATATGACTAATAAGGGATTAAATCCAAAATATATAAACAGCTCATACAACTCAATATCAAAACACAAAGAACCCAATTAAAAAATGGGCAGAAGACCTGAATAGACATTTTTCCAAAGAAGACATACAGATGGCCAATAGGCCCATGCAAAGATGCTCAGCATTGCTAATCATCAGAGAAGTACAAACCAAACCACAATGAGCTATCACCTCACACCTGTCAGAATAGCTATTATCAAAAAGACCACAAATAACAGATGTTGGTGGGGATGTGGAGAAAGGGGAATTCTTGTATGCTTGCTGGGAATATAAATTGATGCAGCCACTGTGGAAAACAGTATGGAGGTACCTCAAAGCTAAAGATATTGGGTTGGCCAGAAAGTTCGTTCAAACAAACGAATGAACTTTCTGGCCAACCCAATAGAACCAGCCCATGATCCAGCCATTCCACTCCTGAGTATATATCTGAAGAAAACAAAAACACTAATTCAAAAAGATATATGCATCCCAGTGTTCATAGCATCATTATTTACAGTAGCCAAGATATGGAAGCAACGTAAGTGTCCATCAACAGATGAATGGATAACGACGATGTGGGGGATATATATATATATATATATATATATATATATATATATATATATATATATATATATATATATATATATATATATACACACACAATGGAATGAAATTTAGCCATTTGCAAAAACACGGACGGACCTGGAGGGCATTATGCTTAGTGAAGTAAGTCGGACAGAGACAGACAAATACTGTTTTATCACTTATATGTGGAGTCTAAAAAGTACAACAAATGAATGAATATAGCAAAACAGAAACAGACTCACAGATATATAGAAAAGAATAGTGGTTGCTAGTGGGGAGAGGGGCAGGTTAGGGGCAAGATAGGTGTAGAGTTTAAAAGGTACAAACTACTATGTATAAAATAAATAAGCTACAAGGATATATTTTACATCACAGAGAATATAGCCAATATTTTATAATAACTTTAAATGGAGTATAATCTATAAAAATTTGAATCACTATGTTGTACACCTGAAACTAATATTGTAAATCAACTATACCTCAATAAAAAAAATTCTTTATATATTTTTTAAAAAGGACGAACACTGGAAAAAATGCCAATAGGAATTTTTTTCTCTAAAAGAGATTTAGTTCTTTATTTTTTATGGGTTTATAACATTATATGTTTCACGTGTACAAATTTATATTTTGACTTCTGCATACACTACAGCGTGCCCACCACCAAAAGTTTAGTTGCCATCTGTCACCATACAGTTGACCCTCTTTACCCATTTTTCTCTTCCCCACCCACTTCCCCTCTGGTAACCACTACTCTGTTCTCTGTATCTATGTGTTTGTTTTTGTTTGGTTTGGTTTGTTCATTTAAAAAATTGCACATATGAGAGAAATTGTACAGTATTTGTCTTTGTCTGACTTATTTCACTTAGCATAATACCCTAAAGTCCATCTATATTGTCTCAAATGGCAAGATTTCATCTTTTTTTATGGTTGGGTAGTATTCCATTGTGTGTGTGTGTGTATATTTATATATACACACATATATTATTTTTATATATATATATATACACACACACACACACACACACACACACACACACACACACACACACACACACACACCCCACATCTTATTTATCCATTCATCTGTCAATGGACACTTAGGTTTTCATATCTTGGCTAATGTAAATAATTCTGTGATGAACATAGGAGTTCAGATATCTTTTCAAATTTGTGTTTTCCTATTTTTTGGATAAATACCCAGGAGTGGACTAGCTGGGTCATTTGGTAGTTCTATTCTTAATTTTTTGAGGAACCTCCATACTGTTTTCCATAGTGGCTGCACCAGTTTATATTCCCACCAACAGTACATGAGAGTTACTTTTCTCTACATCCTCACCAACACTTACTTCTTGCCCTTTTGATAATAACCATTCTAACAGGCACGAGGTGGTATCTCATTTTGGTTTTGATTTGCATTTCCCTAATAATTAGTGATGTTGAACATCTTTTCATGTGCCTGTTGGCCATCTGTATGTCTTCTTTGGAAAAATGTCTGTTCGGCTCCTTTGCCTATTTTTAAATCAGGTTTTTATGTGTGTGAGTATGTGTGTTATATTCAGTTGTATGAGTTCTTTATATATGTTGGATATTAACCACTTATCAGATATATGCTTTGCAAATATCTTCTCCATTTGGTTGGTTGCCTTTTCTTTTTGTTGATGGTTTCCTTTGCTATGCATAAGTTTTCAGTTTGGTGTAGTCCCATTTGTTTATTTTTGCTTTTGTTCCTTTTGCCTGAGGAGACATATTCAGAAAGATATTGCTAAGGCCAATGTCAAAGAATGTACTGTGTTTTTTTTTTTTTCTAGGAGTTTTGTGGTTTGAGGTCTTACATTCAAATCTTTAAACCATTTTGAATTGATTGTTGTGTGTTGGGTGAGATAGTGGTCTAGTTTCATTCTTTTGCATATGGCTGTCCAATTTTCCTAACGCTACTTATTGAAGAGGCTATCCTTTCTCCATTTTATGTTTTTTGCTCCTTTGTTGTAAATTAATTTTCCATATTATGTGTGGGTTTATTTCTGGACTCTCAATTCTGTTTCATTGGTCTATCTATCCATTGATTTTCTGCCCAAACCATACTGTTGTGATTACTATAGCTTTGTAACATAATTTGAAATCAGGGAATGTGATACTTCCAGATTTTTTCTTTTTCCTCAGGATTGCTTTAGCTATTCAGGGTCTTTTGTGTTTCCATATAAGTTTTAGGATTGTTTTATTAATGTGAAAAATGTCATTGGAATTTTGATAGGAATTGCTTTAGGTCATATGGACATTTTAACAATGTATAACGTTCCAATCCATGAGCATGGGATATCTTTCCACTTCTTTGTGTCTTCTTCAGTTTCTTTCAACAGTGTCTTATAGTTTTCAGTGGACAGGTCTTTCATCTCCTTGGTTAAATTTATTTCTAGGTATTTTATTCTTTTTGTTGCAATTGCAGATGGGATTGTTTTCTTAACTTTTCTTTCTGATAGTTTGTTCTTAGTGTAAAGACACCCAACAGATCTTTTAATATTGATTTTATACCCTGGAACTTTACTATATTTGTTTATTATTTCTAACAGTTTTTTTTTTTTTGGTGGCATCTTTAGGGTTTTCTCTATATAAAATCATGTTGTCTGCAAACAGTGACAGTTTTACTTCTTCCTTTCCAAACTGGATGCCTTTTATTTTCTTTTACTTGCCTAATTGCTCTGGCTAGGACTTCCAATAGTATGTTGAATAAGAGTGGTGAGAGTGGGCATCCTTGTCTTGTTCCTGATCTTAGAGAGGGATAGCTCTTGGTTTTTCACCAATGAGTATGATGTTAGCTATGGGTTTGTCGTAAGCCTTTGTTATGTTGATTTATGTTCCTTCTCTACCCATTTTACTGAGAGTTATTATCATAAGTTTATGTTGAATCTTGTCAAGTGCTTTTTCTGCATCTACTGAGATGATCATATGATTTGTACCTTTCATTTTATTAATGTCATGTAACACATTGATTGATTTACAGATGTTACACCATTCTTGCATCCCTGGAATAAATCCCACTTGATCGTGGTGTATGATCCTTTTAATGTATTTTTTGTATTTAGTTTGTTAATATTTTATAGAGGATTTTTGCATCTTTGTTTATCAGAGGATATTGGCTTGCAGTTTTCTTTTTTGTGTTGTCCTTGCCTGGTTTTGGTATCAGGGTAATATAGGCTTCATAAAATCAGTTAGGAGACATTCCCTCCTCCTCAGTTTTTTTGGAAGTGTTTGCATCCCTTTGTCTTTTGTACCACTTTTGAGAGATTTCCTCTACTTTATTTTCCATACTGCCTATTGAAGTCTTCATCTCTACTATCATGCACTTAATTTCCAGCTGCCTTTTTTTTTTTGGAATTAAAAAAATAGATCCCATTCTTGCTTAATGGATAATACAACTTTTAAAAAAATCTCCTTGAGTAGGAGATTAATAAAGTTTAAAAAAAGTTTTCTTCTCATTGCATAGTCTTTCTTTTGCCCTCCTTTTGTTTTTGTTGAAAATGATAATTATCTTCTTCTCAGGTGTCTGGTAATACATCGTTTTTTGCTTGTGTTTAAGGGTGGGATTTATAATGCCGATTGGAAGCCCTGAGCATGTGAGTGGGGCTTGTGAACTTCACTGTAGTGTGAGCTGGCTCAGCCATTCTCAGCCATTCACTGGGAACCCACAGGTCAGTATCTTTAGATGTTTCCTCTTGGGTTGCTCAGATTGCCCAGAGAAGACTCATCCAACTCTAGAAATGGAGAAGGGGAAGAAGGAGCATCTTAGAATTTGTGGGTATGTTTTAGCTTAATCCAATGTGTTTTCCAGACAGAACCTCCATCTTCAATTGTTCCTAATGTCCCCTGCTCCAGAGATTCTTTTTTTGAACGAATCTTAGTAGTTTCTGTCTTCCAAGCAGTTTGTCCATTCCATCCAAGTTGCAAAATTTATGGGCACAAATTTGTTCATAATATTCCCTTATTATTCCTTTAATATCTGTAGGTTCTATAGTGATTTCTCCTCTTTCATTCCCCAAATTTGTAATCTGTGTCTGTCTTTTCTTCCTTCCCCCTTTCCTTGTTTAGCCTGGCTAGAGTTTTATCAATTTTATAGATTTTTTTTAAACAGGGTCACCTTTTGGGTTTACTGTTTTTTCCCCAGTTGTGTTTTATTTGTCCTCATTTGTATTGATTTCTGCTCTTTATTATTACCTTCCTTCGACATGTTTTGGGTTTGATTTTTTCTTTTTTTTTTTTTTTTTGAGATGAAAGCTAAGGTAACTAATTTGAGACCTTTGTTCTTTTCCAGTATGAGCATTCAGTGCTATAATTTCACCTGATAAGCAGTGATTTAACTGCATCTATAAATTATGATACTGTGTTTTCATTTTCATTTCATTCAAAGTATTTCCTAGTTTTCCTTATGACTTCCTTTTTGATCCATACATTATTTAGAAGTGTGTTGTTTTATTTCCAAATATTTGGAGATTTTTTCACATATTTTTCCGTTATTTATTTTGTATTTCTGTTATTTATTATGTATTTCTGTGATTTCTAACTTAATTCCTTGTGGTCACAGAATGTACTTTGAATCCTTTTGAATGTATATTTGGTCAAGTTGGTTGATAGTGTTGTTCAGGGATTCTGTATCTTCACTGATTTTCTGTCTTTTTTAAAATCAGTAATGGAAATAAAAGTATTAAAGTTTCCAACCTCTGATTGTGAATTTATTTGCACTTGGATTTCTAGCATATTGTGCTTTGTTTCTCTTGAAACTCTGTTGTTAGGTACATACCTAATTAAGACTGTCATGTCTTTTTGATGCATTGACTTCTTTATAATTATACAATTATAATTATAATTATACAATTATAATCCCTCCTTATCCATGGTAATATTTTTTGTTCTGAAGTCCACTTGTCTGATAATAATATAGGCTCTGCAGACTTCTTTTAATTAGTGTTTGCATGGCATGTTTTTTATTCTTTTATTTTTAACCTATGTCTTTATATTTATCTTGGGTGTCTTGTCGACTATGTATATTTGGGTCTTGATGTTTTGTGCATTCTCTGTCTTTTAATCAGTGTGTTTATACAGTTTTCATCTAATGTATCTAGAAATACAGAAATATTTCTAGTTGTTTCTTTTTTCCTCCTTTTTCTCCGCTGTTGGATTGAGTATTTAATGTTCTATTTTATCTGCACTGTTGGCTTATCATTTACATTTTAAAAACTCTTTTTAGTATTTTCCCTAGGGTTTATAATACAATCTTTAATTAACTGTGATTAATTAATTATATTAATTAATTAATCACAGTTAAAGATTTTCAATTGAAACATTAAAAATCTTTAAATAATATTGTACTGCTCCAGGTATACTGAAAGAACCCTAAAACAGTGCTTTCCCATCTATTAATCATATTTATTTCAGATTCCTTTTCTAATTGTTTCTAAATCTGGGTTATCTCTGAGTCTGGCTCTGCTGATTACTTTATTACTGCAGTGGGGTTTTGTTTCCCTTGCTTTGTCATTGTAATTTCTGATTGAGTGTTGGACATTGTGTGGAGGGCAGTAGAGCAGAGGTCAGCAAACTTTTCCTGTAATGAGTTAGCTATTAAATACTTTGAGCTTTGAGCGTCATGTGTGGTTTCTGTTGCATATTATTCTTCTGTTTTGTTTTCTTTTAAGATAACTCTTTAAAATGTAAGAACCAACCTTAGCTCACAGCCTGTGCAGAAACAGGTCCTGGGCTGGATTTGGCCCTTGGGCCGCAGTGCACCAACCTCTGCAGGAGAGAATGAGGTACATAGAGAGTGTTTACACCTCCTGTTCTGTGGGGCTGTCGGTGTGGGCGTTGGGCTGGTGTGGGTTTTGTCTCTGTGGTGACCTCTGTGCCGCTGGTTTCCAGTCTTCTCCTTCGTTGTGCTGTGGGTGAGGCCTGAGTTGCCAGAGTCCTTTGTCAGCCTCCACCCCCAGCTGCGGGCCTTCCCTCTGGGTCTGTGCCTCGGAGGGGTCTCCTTCCATCCTATTGCCCCTCCCGCTGCTGCCGTAGACGGCTTTCATTGGCCGCTGGGTGTTTGCTGGGCCGCTGGAGGACGCAGGGGAGTTCTCTGCGGTTTTGGTTCGGCTCCCATCCACCTGCATCTGAGTGGCGCCTTCCCCGTGATCCTGTCCTCCTCCCTGTGGCAGCCGCTCTGCCTGTGTCTTTGGCAGTTCTTGTGCCAGAGCAAGTTTCCTTCCCCTTCCCCAGATAGGAGCGCTTCAGCGGTCTGGGCCCGGGTAGGGCAGGCTTGTTTTCCGCTTCCCAGCACAGCAGTCTTCCCTGAGCCCTGGGGGCTCTCATTCAGCGGGGAGGGGCTCCGGGGCCTTGGTGCTGTGGCAGTTCCCACTGAGGGTTTGCTCAGTCTACTCTCTCAGTCCACTTACTTCTTAAAAGGTTTTTAAAGTGTAGTGCTAAGAAGGAGGTACTGATTTTGAGTCTGGTTCCAATTACAATATCTAATCAAGAATCAGTGGCATGTTAAAGGCTCCCAGTAGAGAGACATGGTGAGGAGAATTGGATCCCCGGTGGTTAAAGGTTATAACTTGTGTTGGGCTGTTGTTTCAGTCCAGCTGCTTTTTAGTGGTTGCTACAGTATATGCAGGGCTGCCAGGTTCTGTAACTCCAGAGAGCATTCACACGGAAAAACGGAATTCACTCTGAGTGTTGCAGCTGTGACTTTGCGGAACTCAGTGGCCTGAAGAGATGCCATATCTGTATGTGGTCTCTCAGGGCTTTGCTGCACGTGGAGTGAAAATGAAGTAATACCTCTTAAAACAATCTTATGACTGGGCAGAATTACAGAAAACTACATGAAAAGCCCTCGTATTTTTAGTTGAGCATTTTAAAGTTATATGATTGTAACACTGGAAGGTGGAATGTTACTAGAGGGTGACATTGTCATGCTCCTCGTATGAGCTAAGCTTTTGCATCAAGAAGTGGCACTGGAGGAAGGGCAAGATGGCGGAAGAGTAAGACGTGGAGATCACCTTCCTTCCCACAGACACAGTAGAAATACATCTACACGTGGAACTGCTCCTACAGAACACCCACTGAACGCTGGCAGAAGACGTCAGACCTCCCAAAAGGCAAGAAAATCCCCACATACCTGGGTAGGGCAAAAGAAAAAAGAAATAACAGAGACAAAAGAATAGGGACGGGACCTGCACCAGTGGGAGGGAGCCGTGAAGGAGGAAAGGTGTCCACACACTAGGAGCCCCTTCGCGGGCAGAGACTGTGGGTGGCAGAGGGGGGAAGCTCCAGAGCCACGGAGGAGAGCGCAGCCACAGGGGTGCGGAGGGCAAAGCGGAGAGACTCCCGCACGGAGGATCGGTGCCGAGCAGCACTCACCAGCCCGAGAGGCTTGTCTGCTCCCCCGCCGGGGCGGGCGGGGCTGGGAGCTGAGGCTCGGGCTGCGGTCAGATCGCAGGGAGAGGACTGAGGCTGGCGGCGTGAACACAGCCTGAAGGGGCTAGTGCGCCACGGCTAGCCGGGAGAGAGTCCGGGAAAAGGTCTGCAGCTGCCGAAGAGGCAAGAGACTTTTTCTTGCCTCTTTGTTTCGTGGCCCGCAAGGAGAGGGGATTCAGAGCGCCGCCTAAACGAACTCCAGAGAAGGGCGCAAGCCGCGGCTAGCAGCGCGGACGGCAGAGACGGGCGTGAGACGCTGGGGCTGCTGCTGCCGCCACCAAGGAGCCTGTGTGTGAGCACAGGTCACTCTCCACACCGCGCCTCCCGGGAGCCTGTGCAGCCCGCCACGGCCAGGCTCCCGTGATCCGGGGACAACTTCCCCGGGAGAACGCACAGTGCGCCTCAGGCTGCTGCAACGTCACGCCGGCCTCTGCCGCTGCAGGCTCGCCCCGCCTCCTCCGTACCCCTCCCTCCCCCCAGCCTGAGTGAGCCAGAGCCCCCGAAGCAGCTGCTCCTTTAACCCCGTTCTGTCTGGGCGGGGAACAGACGCCCTCAGGCGACCTACACGCAGAGGAGGGTCCAAATCCAAAGCTGAACCCCGGGAGCTGTATGAACAAAGAAGAGAAAGGGAAATCTCTCCCAGCAGCCTCAGAAGCAGCGGATTAAAGCTCCACAAACAACTTGATGTGCCTGCATCTGTTGAATACCTGAATAGACAATGAATCACCCCAAATTCAAGAGGTGGACTTTGGGAGCAGGATATATTAACTTTTCCCCTTTTCCTTTTTTTGTGACTGTATATGTGTATGCTTCTGGGTGAGATTTTGCCTGTATAGCTTTGCTTTCACCATTAGTCCTAGGGTTAGGTCCGTCCGTGTTTTTTTGTTTGTTTGTTTGTTTTGTTTTGTTTTTACTTTAAAAAATTTTTTTTCCTGATAAATGTTTTCTTAATAATTTTTTCCTTATTTTCTATTTTTAGAAATTAAAAAAAATTTTTAATAAGTTTTTTCATATTTTTTATTTTAAAAAATTAAAAAAAATTTTTTTTCTTAATAAATTTTTTTCTTAATAATTTTTAAATTATTTTTTACTATAAAAATTAATCTATTTTTAAAAATTAAAAAAGAATTTTTTTCTGAATACATTTATTCTTAATAATTTTTTTTCTTATTTTTTATTATAATAGCTTTATTTTATTTTATTTTATCCTCTTTCTTTCTTTCTATTTTTTTCTCCCCTTTATTTTGAGCCGTGTGGATGAAAGGCTCTTGGTGCTCCAGCCAGGCATCAGGGCTGTGTCTCTGAGGTGGGAGAGCCAACTTCAGGACACTGGTCCACAAGAGACCTCCCAGCTCCACGTAAGACCAAATGGCGAAAATCTCTCAGAGATCTCCATCTCAACATCAAGACCCAGCTTCACTCAACGACCAGCAAGCTACAGTGCTGGACACCCTATGCCAAACAACTAGCAAGACAGGAGCACAGCCCCATCCATTAGCAGAGAGGCTGCCTAAAATCATAATAAGGCCACAGACACCCCAAAACACACCACCAGACGTGGACGTGCCCACCAGAAAGACAAGATCCAACCTCATCCACCAGAACACAGGCACTAGTCCCCTCCACCAGGAAGCCTACACAACCCACTGAACCAACCTTAGCCACTGGGGGCACATACCAAAAACAACGGGAACTACGAACCTGCAGCCTGTGAAAAGGAGACCCCAAACACAGGAAGATAAGCAAAATGAGAAGACAAAAAACCACACAGCAGGTGAAGGAGCAGGGTCAAAACACACCAGACCTAACAAATGAAGAGGAAATAGGCAGTCTACCTTAAAAAGAATTCAGAATAATGATAGTAAAGATGATCCAAAATCTTGGAAATAGAATAGACAAAATGCAAGAAACATTTAACAAGGATGTAGAAGAACTAAAGAGGAACCAAGCAACGATGAAAAACACAATAAATGAAATTAAAAATACTGTAGACGGGATCAATAGCAGAATAACTGAGGCAGAAGAACGGATAAGTGACCTGGAAGATAAAATAGTGGAAATAACTACTGCAGAGCAGGATAAAGAAAAAAGAATGAAAAGAACTGAGGACAGTCTCAGAGACCTCTGGGACAACATTAAACGCACCAACATTCGAATTATAGGGGTCCCAGAAGAAGAAGAGAAAAAGAAAGGGACTGAGAAAATATTTGAAGAGATTATAGTTGAAAACTTCCCTAATATGGGAAAGGAAATAGTTAATCAAGTCCTGGAAGCACAGAGAGTCCCATACAGGATAAATCCAAGGAGAAACACGCCAAGACACATATTAATCAAACTATCAAAAATTAAACATAAAGAAAACATATTAAAAGCAGCAAGGGAAAAACAACAAATAACACACAAGGGAATCCCCATAAGGTTAACAGCTGATCTTTCAGCAGAAACTCTGCAAACCAGAAGGGAGGGGCAGGATATACTTAAAGTCATGAAGGAGAAAAACCTACAACCAAGGTTACTCTACCCAGCAAGGATCTCATTCAGATTTGATGGAGAAATTAAAACCTTTACAGACAAGCAAAAGCTGAGAGAGTTCAGCACCACCAAACCAGCTTTACAACAAATGCTAAAGGAACTTCTCTAGGCAAGAAACACAAGAGAAGGAAAACACCTACAATAACAAACACAAAATATTTAAGAAAATGGGAATAGGAACATACGTATCGATAATTACCTTAAATGTAAATGGATTAAATGCTCCCACCAAAAGACACAGACTGGCTGAATGGATACAAAAGCAAGACCCATATATATGCTGTCTACAAGAGACCCACTTCAGACCTAGAGACACATACAGACTGAAAGTGAGGGGATGGAAAAAGATATTCCATGCAAATGGAAATCAAAAGAAAGCTGGAGTAGCAATTCTCATATCAGACAAAATAGACTTTAAAATAAAGACTATTACAAGAGACAAAGAAGGACACTATATAATGCTCAAGGGATTGATCCAAGAGGAAGGTATAACAATTGTAAATATTTATGCACCCAACATAGGAGCACCTCAATACATAAGGCAAATACTAACAGCCATAAAAGGGGAAATCGACAGTAACACAATCATAGTAGGGGACTTTAACACCCCACTTTCACCAATGGACAGATCATGCAAAATGAAAATAAATAAGGAAACACAAGCTTTAAATGATACATTAAACAAGATGGACTTAATTGATATTTATAGGACATTCCACCCAAAAACAACAGAGTACACATTTTTCTCAAGTGCTCATGGAACATTCTCCAGGATAGATCATATCTTGGGTCACAAATCAAGCCTTGGTAAATTTAAGAAAATTGAAATCGTATCAAGTATCTTTTCCGACCACAACGCTATGAGACTAGATATCAATTACAGGAAAAGATCTGTAAAAAATACAAACACATGGAGGCTACACAATACACTACTTAATAACGAAGTGATCACTGAAGAAATCAAAGGGGAAATCAAAAAATACCTAGAAACAAATGACAATGGAGACACGACAACCCAAAACCTATGGGACGCAGCAAAAGCAGCGCTAAGAGGGAAGTTTATAGCAATACAAGCCTACATCAAGAAACAGGAAACATCTCGAATAAACAACTTAACCTTGCACCTAAAGCAATTAGAGAAAGAAGAGCAAAAAACCCCCAAAGCTAGCAGAAGGAAAGAAATCATAAAGATCAGATCAGAAATAAATGAAAAAGAAATGAAGGAAACAATAGCAAAAATCAATGAAACTAAAAGCTGGTTCTTCGAGAAGATAAAAAAAATTGATAAACCATTAGCCAAACTCATCAAGAGAAAAAGGGAGAAGACTCAAATCAATAGAATTAGAAATGAAAAAGGAGAAGTAACCACTGACACTGCAGAAATACAAACGATCATGAGAGATTACTACAAGCAACTATATGCCAATAAAATGGACAACCTGGAAAAAATGGACAGATTCTTAGAAATGCACAACCTACCGAGACTGAACCAGGAAGAAATAGAAAATATGAACAGACCAATCACAAGCACTGAAATTGAAACTGTGATTAAAAATCTTCCAACAAACAAAAGCCCAGGACCAGATGGCTTCACAGGCGAATTCTATCAAACATTTAGAGACGAGCTAACACCTATCCTTCTCAAACTCTTCCAAAATATTGCAGAGGAAGGAACACTCCCCAACTCATTCTACGAGGCCACCATCACCCTGATACCAAAACCAGACAAAGATGTCACAAAGAAAGAAAACTACAGGCCAATATCACTGATGAACATAGATGCAAAAATCCTCAACAAAATACTAGCAAACAGAATCCAACAGCACATTAAAAGGATTATACACCATGATCAAGTGGGGTTTATTCCAGGAATGCAAGGATTCTTCAATATACGCAAATCAATCAACGTGATACATCATATTAACAAATTGAAGGAGAAAAACCATATGATCATCTCAATAGATCCAGAGAAAGCTTTCGACAAAATTCAACACCCATTTATGATAAAAGCCCTGCAGAAAGTAGGCATAGAGGGAACTAACCTCAACATAATAAAGGCCATATATGACAAACCCACAGCCAACATCATTCTCAATGGTAAAAAACTGAAACCATTTCCACTAAGATCAGGAAAAAGACAAGGTTGCCCACTCTCACCACTGTTATTCAACATAGTTTTGGAAGTGTTAGCCACAGCAATCAGAGAAGAAAAAGAAATAAAAGGAATCCAAATCGGAAAAGAAGAAGTAAAGCTGTCACTGTTTGCAGATGACATGATACTATACATAGAGAATCCTAAAACTGCCACCAGAAAATTACTAGAGCTAATCAATGAATTTGGTAAAGTAGCAGGATACAAAATTAATGCACGGAAATCTCTTGCATTCCTATATACTAATGATGAAAAATCTGAAAGTGAAATTAAGAAAACACTCCCGTTTACCATTGCAACAAAAAGAATAAAATATCTAGGAATAAACCTACCTAAGGAGACAAAAGACCTGTATGCAGAAAATTATAGGACACTGATGAAAGAAATTAAAGATGATACAAATAGATGGAGAGATATACCATGTTCTTGGATTGGAAGAATCAACATTGTGAAAATGACTCTACTACCCAAAGCAATCTACAGATTCAATGCAATCCCTATCAAACTACCACAGGCATTTTTCACAGAACTAGAACAAAAAATTTCACAATTTGTATGGAGACACAAAAGACCCCGAATAGCCAAAGCAATCTTGAGAACGAAAAATGGAGCTAGAGGAATCAGGCTCCCTGACTTCAGACTATATTACAAAGCTACAGTAATCAAGACACTTTGGTACTGGCACAAAAACAGAAATATAGATCAATGGAACAGGATAGAAAGCCCAGAGATAAACCCACGCACATATGGTCACTTTATCTTTGATAAAGGAGGCAAGCATATACAGTGGAGAAAAGACAGCCTCTTCAATAAGTGGTGCTGGGAAAATTGGACAGGTACATGTAAAAGTATGAAATTAGAACACTCCCTGACACCATACACAAAATAAACTCAAAATGGATTAAAGACCTAAGTGTAAAGCCAGACACTATCAAACTCTTAGAGGAAAACATAGGCAGAACACTCTATGACATAAATCACAGCAAGATCCTTTTTGACCCAGCTCCTAGAGAAATGGAAATAAAAACACAAATAAACAAGTGGGACCTAATGAAACTTAAAAGCTTTTGCACAGCAAAGGAAACCATAAACAAGACCAAAAGACAACCCTCAGAATGGGAGAAAATATTTGCAAATGAAGCAACTGACAAAGGATTAATCTCCAAGATTTACAAGCAGCTCATGCAGCTCAATAACAAAAAAACAAACAACCCAATCCAAAAATGGGCAGAAGACCTAAATAGACATTTCTCCAAAGAAGATATACAGATGGCCAACAGACACATGAAAGAATGCTCAACATCATTAATCATTAGAGAAATGCAAATCAAAACTACAATGCGGTATCATCTCACACCGGTCAGAATGGCCATCATCAAAAAATCTACAAACAATAAATGCTGGAGACGGTGTGGAGAAAAGGGAACACTCTTGCACTGTTGGTGGGAATGTAAACTGATACAGCCACTATGGAGAACAGTATGGAGGTTCCCTAAAAAACTAAAAATAGAACTACCATACGACCCAGCAATCCCACTACTGGGCATATACCCTGAGAAAACCATAATTCAAAAAGAGTCATGTACCAAAATGTTCATTGCAGCTCTATTTACAATAGCCAGGACATGGAAGCAACCTAAGTGTCCATCATCGGATGAATGGATAAAGAAGATGTGGCACATATATACAATGGAATATTACTCAGCCATAAAAAGAAATGAAATGGAGGTATTTGTAATGAGGTGGATGGAGTTAGAGTCTGTCATACAGAGTGAAGTAAGTCAGAAAGAGAAAAACAAATACAGTATGCTAACACATATATATGGAATCTAAGGGGAAAAAAATGTCATGAAGAACCTAGTGGCAAGATGGGAATAAAGACACAGACATACTAAAGAATGGACTTGAGGATATGGGGAGGGGGAGGGGTGAGATGTGACAGGGTGAGAGAGTGTCATGGACATATATACACTACCAAACGTAAAACAGATAGCTAGTGGGAAGCAGCCGCATAGCACAGGGAGATCAGCTCGGTGCTTTGTGACCGCCTGGGGGGGTGGGATGGGGAGGGTGGGAGGGAGGGAGATGCGGGAGGGAGGAGATATGGGAACGTGTGTATATGTGTAGCTGATTCACTTTGTTATAAAGCAGAAACTAACACACCACTGTGAAGCAATTACACTTCAATAAAGATGTTTAAAAAAAAAAAAAAAAAAGAAGTGGCACTGTTTGGGTTCAGCTCATAGTTTACTAAACTGTCACATTCATCGTTCAGAGAGGCCAAGAACCCCTGAGGGGTGGATTCTGCCCCAAGGTCCCTGTAGAAGGTTTTATTCTAACCAGAAGTGTTACCTCTTCCCCCCTAGATCCAGACACAGAGGTGTGTCTTCACGTGCTGCGCCTTGTCCAGTCTGTGGTTCTGGAGCCAGAAGTCTTCTCCAGGTTGGCCTCGGAGGTCCGGAGTTCCCTGCCCCTGCAGCGCATGCTGGCCATGGCCAAGAGCCGCAACCCTCACCTGCGGGCCGTGGCCCAGGCGCTCCTGGAGGACCTGCGCACCCTGGCGCGAGATGCGTAGGGGTGCTTAGCGCCGGCATCTTCTCCCTGGGCCCCCGCTTTGTCTTCTAAAGCCACCAGCCGCGTGCCGCGTGATGCAGAGGGCCGATGTGATGCCTAGAGATGCTGTGTGCTGAGGTGCATCTATCTGACTTGCTCCTGGAAGTGAATGTGCCTGTGGGTGGTTGGTCAATCTTGCCAGAGGTGAGCCTGAGAGAAGGTCCATTCTTCCGTGAAGACCCATGTCAGCTGCATTCCCAGGAGGGCCTTCGCAGAGCGGCTCCTGCTGCCCAGGAGACCCTGAGACCTGTCGGCTCCCCCTAAAAGCGGAAGGGTGAATAACCGCCTACCCCGTTGGTCAGCGTTTTCCTGAGATACCTTTCTTGAAAAACAGTTCATTCACTCTCTAATAATTGTAATTAATCCCCCCCCAACCCAGTTCAAGTTTACCTTTAAATCTTTCGGTGAACCTGCTATTTCAGATGATATTGGACATTTTAGTTCTGTATTTTTGTGCCTCTTTTATTTTTGAGTAAAGAAAGTCATAAGAATCATTGGTGTGCTACAACTATTGTTTTCTGAAATATTATAAACTTGATGTTAGGAAGGTATATATTACAATGCATACACGTGGTTGGTGGAAAAACCTCTCCTTATATTGTTCTGGGTCCTTTGGCTATAAGCTCAGGAGTCCAGTTTTTCATATAACAGTATCATGACAAGGGCCTCATAGATCAGAGCACATGCAGCTGCTTGGAGTTCTTTAAACAATGTGCACGGGTATGTGTACCAGGTCCCCTCACCATGTGTCCTTCTCAACTGCAGAGGACAGAGGAGGATGTGCTCCATTTCTCACAGGTGTCACGACGTGTGAGTGCGGTTCCCTCTCTGGCACTCCTTAGAGTCACAGCAGCGCGTGCTGTGTCCCTCAGGATGACGCTGCAGGCCCGTGGTCTCTGGGCATCCTGTAGGAGCAAAAACACTTGCAGGCGTCCCATACACATTTGTGTGCTGTTTCTGCTGTGCGTGGCAGTTTGGAATAACTTCATGTTTCTTTTATAGGCAATGTGCAGTTTATGGCTGAGGCTGAGTGAAGGAGCTTACAGGAAGGCACAGTTGCTTGAATTTCACGAGCCGACATATTGTGGAACCTGGCTCATCAGAACCAGAGAAATGTTGTAAAAGGCAGTTTAAAATTCACAGAGGCAGAAATTGGTCCATCTGTGCTGTGTGGCTCTGTAGGTCCTGTTGATTGGTAAATAAAATTGAGGATGTTGTGTTTTTGTTCTTTTCTAGCATAGTATCATTTTCGTTTTGGTTATTTGTTTGATAAGGTAACAGGAGATAAATTAGTATAATTAGTTGTGCTGCCTCTAGAAATGCAGGGTCTTTTTCCTGCCAAAGATGGGATCAGTGGCATATAGAGAAAAATGAAACCAGGCCAAACCCATGAATGTTGCATAGTTTAGGTAATTAGTAGATGGATGTGATTAAGAAGGATACTTTTTTTTCCCTCTTAATTTTAAAGTGCTAAGGATAGCAAGAGTTCTTATGAAAACTCCTTAAGCAAGAAACATATGTCATATATATGGAATCTAAAAAAAATGGTTCTGAAGGAGCTAGGGGCAGGACGGGAATAAAGATGCAGATGTAGAAAATGGACTTGAGGACATGGGGAAGGGGAAGGGGAAGCTGGGACAAAGTGAGAGAGTAGCATTGACATATAAACACTACCAAATGTAAAGTAGATAGCTAGTGGGAAGCAGCCGCATAGCACAGGGAGATCAGCTCGGTGCTTTGTGATCACCTAGAGGGGTGGGATAAGGACGGTGGGAGGGAGACGCAAGATGGAGGAGAAATGGTGATAGATGTATATGTATAGTGATTCACTTTGTTATACAGCAGAAACTAACACACCATTGTAAAGCAATTATACTCTGATAAAGATGTGAAAACAAAGAAACATATGTCAAATACATGTTTTGAATGTATATCACAGGAAAAGTACTTAAGGCCAGTTTTAAGGAGTGACTAGCCTTTCTAATATTTTTGCTCTTCTTATGAAGGTCAGGGGGAAAATGGGTTCTTCACTTTTTTTGCATCTAAAGCTCTAAAGAAAACTCAGTTTAAAAAGTATGCATAAAAGCATGTACGTGGCAGTATCTGAGGTCTCTTGTGAATTTTAAAATCAGAAACAAAAATCGGACTTCCCTGGTGGCGCAGTGGTTAGGAATCCGCCTGCCAGTGCAGGGGACATGGGTTTGAGCCCTGCTCCGGGAAGATCCCACATGCCGCGGAGCAGCTGGGCCCGTTCGCCACAACTACTGAGCCTGCAGTCTAGAGCCCATGCTCTGCAACGAGACCAGCCACCGCAATGGGAGGCCTGCGCACCACAACAAGGAGTGGCCCTGCTCGCCGCAACTAAAGGAGGCCCGCGCGCAGCAACAAACACCCAGTGCAGCCAAAAATAAATAAATTTATTTTTTTAAAAACCCCAAATCAATAAAATGGTCCATATATTTTTTTAATAGATCTTTATTGGAGTATAATTGCTTCACAATACCATGTTAGTTTCTGTTGCACAACAAAGCGAATCAGCCATATGCACACACGTGTCCCCATGTCCCCTCCCTCTTGAGCCTCCCTCCCATCCTCCCTATCCCACCCCTCTAGGTCATTGCAAAGCACCGAGCCCATCTCCCTGTGCTATGCGGCTGCTTCCCACCAGCCAACTATTTACATTCGGTAGTGTATATATGTCGATGCTACTCTCACTTCACCCCAGCTTCGCCCTCCCACCTGACCCAGCAATCCCACTGCTGGGCATATACCCTGAGAAAACCGTAATTCAAAAAGGTACATATGTCTTTAAATTTAAATTTTAAAGAATTCCTTTTCTATTTATTAAGTTAAGGAACTTTTTCTCCTTGGTACTGTCAGTTTGTATGTAAAGGCATGAAACCTTCCAGGTCAACAGCCAGACTTCACCCCCCACCTCCTCTCACCCCACAACTGGTGATCAGGGCAGTTTCTTGCTGTTCAGTTTCTCGTTACCAATCTAGTCTGTCTTCTGTGACATCTGAGAGGAGCCTGTCCTGCTAGGATGCAGGTCGTTGTGTCTGCTCATGGCATGAACTGGGATAAGCCTAATGTTACAAGGACTTCATCTCGTCCCAGATACTTACATAGCCCCATGTTTATCACTTATTCCAGAGAATTTTAAAATTAATTAGAGTAGCAAGCGTAGCATCACAAGTCTGGGACTTGAAGAAAAGCAGCCGAGGCCTGAAGTCAGACGATGGGCAAGGAGGAATTTTAATAAAAGTTGTAAATGTGCCTGTTACACTGATTCTGTAGCTATATTGCCATGACATCAATATGAATGGAAAAGATTGGTCAGTACTTTTGTAGGCTTACTGATTTTCTGAGAAGCCCTGAAGTTGAAGTTCGCTCTGTTTTCTTCCATGATGTAGATGCTTAGACAGCTTCAGAAGGACCTCTGACCAGTGTAGGATCTCTGGTATAGACCCTGATACAGTGTAGGACACAGGATAGGATACAGCATTCTGTGGGGAGAGTGTGGCCTCAGAAGGTGGAGCCAATGAACCCATTAGAAAGTCTTTGGATACTTTTCAAGTCCAGGCTCAGGTGGGCAGGGCAGGGGTCCATCGTTAAGGCCCACGGCTGTCTCTCTGCTCTGGGAATGTGCACATTGAAATTTGTCTCCAGCTGTAGAATGAATGTGCTAGTGCATGTCACACAATGAAGACTGTTTCTGCCTTTTGTTGTTGTTGTTATTTGTAATCCTTCAGGTTTTTTGAATTGTGGTAAAATTTATCACAGAAATGTAGACGGTGAACATAAAATTTACCATTTAAACCATTTTGAAGTGTAGAATTCAGTGGTATTAAATGTATTCACAGTGTTGTGTAACCATCACCACTGTCTGTTGCCAGAACTTTTTATCGTACCAAATAGAAACTCTGTACATTAAACAGTAACTCCTTCTTTTCTTTTCTTTTTTTAAAAAAAATATGTATTTATTTTATTTATTTGGTTGCGCCGGGTCTTAGTTGAAGCAGGTGGGCTCCTTAGTTGTGGCTCATGGGCTCCTTAGTTGTGACTCATGTGTCACAGTGGTTAAGACTCTGCACTTCCAATGCAGGGCGCCTGGGTTCGATCCCTGGTCAGGGAACTAGATCCCACATGCATACTGCAACTAAGAGTTCGCACGCCACAACTAAGAGTTCGCATGCCGCAACTGAGGAGCCAGGTGAGCTGCAACTAAGGAGACAGGAGAGCTGCAACTAAGGAGCCAGGCGAGCTGCAACTAAATAACTCCTTATTTTATAACTGCCCTCCTCCCAGCCCTGGTATCCTCTGTTCTATCTCTATGAATTTGACTTCTCAAGTACCTCATGTAAGTGAAATCAAGTATTTGTCCTGGGTCTGGCTTATTTCACTCAGCATAATGTCTTCAGGGTTCATCCATGTTGAGCATTAGTCAGAACTTCATTACTTTTTATGGTGTATAATAGTCCATTGTATCTTTTTAACACATTTTGTTTATCCATTTATCTGTTGATGGACACTTGTTTTAACCTTTGGCTATTGTGAATAATGCAGTGAATATTGGTATACAAGTATCTGTTTGAGTTCCTGCTTTCAGGTCTTTTGCCTGAGTACCTAAATGTGAAATTGCTATATCATATGGTTTAGGGTTTTCTCTCTATATAAAGTCATGTCTCAAATAGTGATAGTTTTACTTTTTCCTTTCCAATTTGGACGCCTTTTATTTCTTTTTTCTCCTGATTGCTCTGGCTAGGACTTTCAATACTACGTTGAATAAGAGGGGTGAGAGTGTGCACCTTTGTCTTGTTCCTTATATTAAGGGAAAAGGTTTTAATTTTTCGCTGTTGAGTATGATGTTAGCTCTGGGCTTGTTGTATTTGGCCTTTATAATGTTGAGGTATGTTCTGTCCATACCCAGTTTGTTGAGAGTTTTTATGATAAATGGATGTTGGATTTTGCCAAATGCTTTTTCTGCATCCATTGAGATGATCATATATGATTTTTATTCTTCCATTTGTTAATGTGGTATATCACATTGATTGATTTGTGGGTATTGAACTATCCTTGGCATATTGGAATAAATCCCACTTGATCATGGTGTATGATCCTTTTAATGTGTTGTTGAATTTGGTTTGCTAATGTTTTGTTGAGGATTTTTGCATCTATGCCCAGGGATATTGGCCTGTAATTTCTTTTTTGGTGGCATCCTTGTCTGGTTTTGGTATCAGGGTAGTACTGGCCTTGTAAAATGAATTTGGGAGCATTCCCCCCTCTTCAGTTTTCTGGAAGAGTTTGAGAAGGATACGTATCAAATCTTCTTTGAATTTTTGGTAGAATTCACCAGTGAAGCCATCTGGTCCTGGACTTTTGTTTGTAGAGAGTTTTTTGGATTACTGTTCAGTTTCCTTACTAGTGATCAGTCTATTCAAATTTTCTATTTTTTCATAATTCTGTCTTGGAAGATTGTATGTTTCTAGGAATTTATCCATTTTTAAAAATTTGGGCTAATTCTAAGGTCCAATTTATTGGCATATAATTGTTCATAGTAGTCTCATGATTCTTTGTATTTCTTTGGTATCAGTTGTAATTTCTCCTCTTTCACTTCTGAATTTATTTGAGCCTTCTCTCTTTTTTCTTAGTGAACTTATCTAAAGGTTTGTCAATTTTATCTTTTCCAAGAACCAGCTCTTAGTTTCACTGATTTTTTTCTATGTCTGTTTTAGTCTCTATTTCATTTATTTCCACTTTGATCTTTATTATTTCCTTCCTTCTAGTAACTTTGGGTTTTGTTTGTTCTAGTTCCTTCAGGCGTAAAGTTAGATTGTTTGAGATTTTTCTTGTGTCTTGAGGTAGGGCTGTATCGCTATGAGCTTCCCTCTTAGAACTCCTTCAGTGTATTCCAGAGATTTTGGTATGTTGTATTTCCATTTTCATTTGTCTCAGGTATTTTTAAATTTCTCCTTTGATTTATTTGTTGACTCATTGGTTGTTCAGGAGCATGTTGTTAATCACCACCTATTTGTAATTTTTCCAGTTTTCTTGTAATTGATTTCTAGCTGTATGCCATTGTGGTCAGAAAAGATGCTTAATATGTCTTCAGTCTTCTTAAATTTACCCAGGCTTGTTTTGTGGTCTAAGATGTGATGTATCCTGGAGAATGTTCCCTTTGCACTTGAGAAGAATGTGCTGCTACTTTTGGATGGAATGTTCTCTCTCTATATATATCTATTAAGTCCATCTAGTCTAATGTGTCATTTAAGGCCAGTGTTTCCTTATTAATTTTCTGTCTAGATGATCTATCCATTGATATAATTGGGGTGTTAAAGTTCCCCAACTATTATTATATTGCTGTCAGTTTCTCCCTTTGGGTCTGTTAAGCACCTATGTTGGGTGCATAAATATTTACAAATGTTATGTCTTCTTGTTGGATTGACCCCTTTTACATTATGTAATGCTCATTTTTGTCTTTTATTAGTCTTTGTTTTAAAGTGCATTTTGTGTGATGAAGTGTAGTTATCCCAGCTTTCTTTTGGTTTCCATTTGCATCATAAGACATTTAAACATTAAACATTAAACATAATTTACATTTAAAGTAATTATTGATAGGTATGTACTTATTGCCATTTTGTTATTTGTTTTCTGGCTGTTTTGTAGTTCCACTGTGTTCCTTTCTTCCTCTCTCGCTTTCTTTCCTTGTGATTTGAAGGACTTTCTGTATTGTTATGATTAGATTCCTTTCTCATTGTTTTTGGTGGATCTAATAAGTTCTGCCTTGTGGTTACCATGAGGCTCACATGTAACAGCTTTTATATATATATATATATATATATATATATATATATATATATATATCAGTCTATTTTAGGTTGATGGCAAGTTAAGTTTTTTATTTTTTTAACATCTTTATTGGAGTATAATTGCTTTACAATGGTGTGTTAGTTTCTGCTTTATAACAAAGTGAATCAGCTATACATATACATATATCCCCATATCCCCTCCCTCCCTCTCCCACCCCTCTGGTGGTCACAAAGCACCGAGCTGATCTCCCTGTGCTATGGGGCTGCTTCCCACTAGCTATCTATTTTACATTTGGTAGTGCATATATGTCCATGCCACTCTCTCGCTTCGTCCCAGCTTACCCTTCCCCCTCCCCGTGTCCTCAAGTCCATTCTCTACATCTGTGACTTTATTCCTGTCTTGCCCCTAGGTTCTTCAGAACCATATATATTTTTTTAGATTCCATATATATGTGTTAGCATACGGTATTTGTTTTTCTCTTTCTGACTTACTTCACTCTGTGTGGACAGTCTCGAGGTCCATCCACCTCACTACAAATAACTCAATTTCATTTCTTTTTATGGCTGAGTAATATTCCATTGTATATATGTGCCACATCTTCTTTATCCATTCATCCGATGATGGACACTTAGGTTGCTTCCATGTCCTGGCTATTGTAAGTAGAGCTGCAGTGAACATTGTGGTACATGACTCTTTTTGAAATATGGTTTTCTCAGGGTATATGCCCAGTAGTGTGATTGCTGGGTCATATGGTAGTTCTATTTTTAGTTTTTTAAGGAACCTCCATACTGTTCTCCATAGTGGCTGTATCAGTTTACATTCCCACCAACAGTGCAAGAGGGTTCACTTTTCTCCACACCCTCTCCAGCATTTATTGTTTGTAGATTTTTTGATGATGGCCATTCTGACCGGTGTGAGGTGATGATACCTCATTGTAGTTTTGATTTGCATTTCTCTAATGATTAGTGATGTTGTGCATCCTTTCATGGGTTTGTTGGCCATCTGTATATCTTCTTTGGAGAAATGTCTATTTAGGTCTTCTGCCCATTTTTGGATTGGGTTGTTTGTTTTTTTGATATTGAGCTGCGTGAGCTGCTTGTATATTTTGGAGATTAATCCTTTGTCAGGTGCTTCATTTGCAAATATTTTCTCCCATTCTGAGGGTTGTCTTTTGGTCTTGTTTATGGTTTCCTTTGCTGTGCAAAAGCTTTTAAGTTTCATGAGGTCCCATTGGTTTATTTTTGTTTTTATTTCCATTTCTCTAGGAGATGGGTCAAAAAGGATCTTGCTGTGATTTATGTCATAGAGTGTTCGCCTATGTTTTCCTCTAAAAGTTTCCTCTAATAGTGTCTGGCCTTCCATTTAGGACTTTAATCCATTTTGAGTTTATTTTTGTGTATGGTGTTAGGGAGTGTTCTAATTTCATTCTTTTACATGTAGCTGTCCAGTTTTCCCGGCACCACTTATTGAAGAGGCTGTCTTTTCTCCATTGTATATTCTTGCCTCCTTTATCAAAAATAAGGTGACCATATGTGCATGGGTTTATCTCTGGGATTTCTATCCTGTTCCATTGATCTATATTTCTGTTTTTGTGCCAGTACCATACTGTCTTGATTACTGTAGCATTGTAGTATAGTCTGAAGTCTGGGAGCCTGATTCCTCCAGCTCCGTTTTTGTTTCTCAAGATTGCTTTGGCTATTCGGGGTCTTTTGTGTTTCTGTACAAATTGTGAAAATTTTTGTTCTAGTTCTGTGGAAAATGCCATTGGTAGTTTGATGGGGATTGCATTGAATCTGTAGATTGCTTTGGGTAGTATAGTCATTTTCACAATGTTGATTCTTCCAATCCAAGAACATGGTATATCTCTCCATCTGTTTGTATCATCTTTAATTTCTTTCATCAGTGTCTTATAGTTTTCTGCATACAGGTCTTTTGTCTCCTTAGGTAGGTTTATTCCTAGGTATTTTATTCTTTTTGTTGCATTGGTAAATGGGAGTGTTTCCTTAATTTCCCTTTCAGATTTTTCATCATTAGTGTATAGGAATGCAAGAGATTTCCGTGCATTAATTTTGTATCCTGCTACTTTACCAAATTCATTGATTAGCTCTAGTAGTTTTCTGGTGGCAGTTTTAGGATTCTCTATGTATAGTATCATGTCATCTGCAAACAGTGACAGCTTTACTTCTTCTTTTCCGATTTGGATTCCTTTTATTTCTTTTTCATCTCTGATTGATGTGGCTAAAACTTCCAAAACTATGTTGAATAATAGTGGTGAGAGTGGGCAACCGTGTCTTGTTCCTGATCTTAGTGGAAATGGTTTCAGTTTTTTACCATTGAGAATGATGTTGGCTGTGGGTTTGTCATATATGGCCTTTATTATGTTGAGGTTAGTTCCCTCTATGCCTACTTTCTAGAGGGTTTTTTATCATAAATGGGTGTCGAATTTTGTCGAAAGCTTTTTCTGCATCTATTGAGATGATCATATGGTTTTTATTCTTCAATTTGTTAATATGGTGTATCACATTGATTGATTTGTGTATATTGAAGAATCCTTGCATTCCTGGGATAAATCCCACTTGATCATGGTGTATAATCCTTTTAATGTGCTGTTGGATTTTGTTTGCTAGTATTTTATTGAGGTTTTCTGCATCTATGTTCATCAGCGATCTTGGCCTGTAGTTTTCTTTCTTTGTGACATCTTTGTCTGGTTTTGGTATCAGGGTGCTGGTAGCCTCATAGAATGAGTTTGGGAGTGTTCCTCCCTCTGCTATATTTTGGAAGTGTTTGAGAAGGATATGTGTTAGCTCTTCTCTAAATGTTTGATAGAATTCGCCTGTGAAGCCATCTGGTCCTGGGTTTTTGTTTGTTGGAAGATTTTTAATCACAGTTTCAATTTCAGTGCTTGTGATTGGTCTGTTTACATTTTCTGTTTCTTCCTGGTTCAGTCTCAGAAGGTTGTGCTTTTCTAAGAATTTGTCCATTTCTTCCAGGTTGTCCATTTTATTGGCATATAGTTGCTTGTAGTAATCTCTCATGTTCCTTTGTATTTCTGCAGTGTCAGTGGTTACTTCTCCTTTTCATTTCTAATTCTGTTGATTTGAGACTTCTCCCTTTTTTTCTTGATGAGTCTGGCTAATGGTTTATCAATTTTGTTTATCTTCTCAAATAACCAGCTTTTAGTTTTTATTGATCTTTGCTATCATTTCCTTCATTTCTTTTTCATTTATTTCTGATCTGATCTTTATGATTTCTTTCCTTCTGCTAACTTTGGGTTTCCTTTTGTTCTTTTTTCTCTAATTGCTTTAAGTGTGAGGTTAGGTTGTTTATTTGAGATGTTTCTTGTTTCTTGAGGTAGGATTGTATTGCTGTAACCTTCCCCTTAGAACTGCTTTTGCTGCATCCCATAGGTTTTGGGTCGTTGTGTTTTCATTGTCATTTGTTTCTAGGTATTTTTTGATTTCCTCTTTGATTTCTTCAGTGATCTCTTGGTTATTTAGTAATGTATTGTTTAGCCTCCATGTGTTTGTATTTTTTACAGATTTTTTCCTGTAATTGATATCTAGTCTCATAGTGTTGTGGTCGGAAAAGATACTTGGTTCGATTTCAGTTTTCTTAAATTTACCAAGGCTTGATTTGTGACCCAAGATATGATCTATCCTGGAGAATGTTCCATGAGCACTTGAGAAGAAAGTGCATTCTGTTGTTTTTGGATGGAATGTCCTGTAAATATCAATTAAGTCCATCTTGTTTAATGTATCATTTAAAGCTTGTGTTCCCTTATCTATTTTCATTTTGGATGATCTGTCTATTGGTGAAAGTGGGGTGTTAAAGTCCCCTACTATTATTGTGTTACTGTCGATTTCCCCTTTTATGGCTGTTAGCATTTGCCCTATGTTTTGAGGTACTCCTATGTTGGATCCATGAATATTTACAATTGTTATATCTTCTTGTTGGTTTGATCCCTTGATCATTATGTAGTGTCCTTCTTTGTCTCTTGTAATAGTCTTTATTTTAAGGTCTATTTTGTCTGATATGAGAATTGCTACTCCATCTTTCTTTTGATTCCCATTTGCATGGAATATCTTTTTCCATCCCCTCACTTTCAGTCTGTATGTGTCCCTAGATCTGAAGTGGGTCTTTTGTAGACAGCATATATATGGATCTTGTCTTTGCATCCATTCAGCCAGTCTATGTCTTTTGGTTGGAGCATTTAATCCATTTATATTTAAGGTAATTATCGGTATGTATGTTCCTATTACCGTTTTCTTAATTGTTTTGGGTTTGTTATTGTAGGTCTTTTCCTTCTCTTGTGTTTCCTGCCTAGAGAAGTTCCTTTAGCATTTGTTGTAAAGCTGGTTTGGTGGTGCTGAATTCTCTTAGCTTTTGCTTGTCTGTAAAGGTTTTAATTTCTCTGTTGAATCTGAATGAGATCCTTGCTGGGTATAGTAATCTTGGTTGTTTTTCCCTTTCATCACTTTAAATATGTCCTGCCCCACTCTTCTGGCTTGCAGAGTTTCTGCTGAAAGATCAGCTGTTAACCTTATGGAGATTCCCTTGTGTGTTATTTGTTGCTTTTCCCTTGCTGCTTTTAATATTTTTCTTTGTATTTAATTTTTGATAGTTTGATTAATATGTGTCTTGGTGTGTTTTTCCTAGGGTTTATCCTGTATGGGACTCTCTGTGCTTCCTGGACTTGGGTGACTATTCCTTTCCCATGTTAGGGAAGTTTTCCACTATAATCTCTCCAAATATTTTCTCAGTCCCTTTCTTTTTCTCTTCTTCTTCTGGGACCCCTATAATTCAAATGTTTGTGCATTTAATGTTGTACCAGAGGTCTCTGAGACTGTCCTCCATTCTTTTCATTCTTTTTTCTTTGTTCTGCTCTGTGGTAGTTATTTCCACTATTTTATCTTCCAGGTCACTTATCCGTTCTTCTGCCTCAGTTATTCTGCTATTGATTCCTTCTAGAGAATTTTTAGTTTCATTTATTGTGTTGTTCATCATTGTTTGTTTGCTCTTTAGTTGTTCTTGGTCCTTGTTAAACGTTTCTTGTATTTTCTCCATTCTATTTCCAACATTTTGGATCCTCTTTACTATCATTACTCTGAATTCTTTTTCAGGTAGACTGCCTATTTCCTCTTTATTTGTTTGGTCTGGTGGGTTTTTACCTTGCTCCTTCATCTGCTATGTATTTCTCTGTCTTCTCATTTTGCTTAACTGACTGTGTTTGGGATCTCCTTTTCGCAGGCTGCAGGTTCGTAGTTCCTGTTGTTTTTGGTGTCTGCCTCCAGTGGCTACGGTTGGTTCAGTGGGTTGTGTAGGCTTCCTGGTGGAGGGGGACTGGTGCCTGCGTTCTGGTGGATGAGGCTGGATCTTGCCTTTCTGGTGGGCAGGATTGCATCCAGTGGTGTGTTTTGGGGTGTCTGTGAATTTATTATGATTTTAGGCAGCCTCTCTGCTAATGGGTGGGGTTGTGTTCCTGTCTTGCTAGTTGTTTGGAATGGGGTGTCCAGCACTGGAGCTTGCTGGTTGTTGAGTGGAGCTGGGTCTTAGCATTGAGACGTAGATCTCTGGGAGAGCTCTCACCGATTGATATTACATGGGGTTGGGAGGTCTCTGGTGGCCCAGTGTCCTGAACTTGGCTCTCCCACCTCAGAGGCTCAGGCCTGACCCCTGGCTGGAGCACCAAGACCCTGTCAGCCACAAGGCTCAGAAGAAAAGGGAGAAAAAAGGAAGAAAGAGAAATAAATAAATAAAATAAATAAAGTTATTAAAATGAAAAAAAGTCATAAAAAGAAAAAAAGAAGAGAGCAACCAAACCAATAAACAAATCCACCAATGATAACAAGCACTAAAAACTATACCAAAAAAAAAAAAAGGGACAGACAGAACCTGAGGACAAATGGTAAAAGCAAACCTATACAGACAAAATCACACAAAGAAGCATACACATACACACTCACAAAAAGAGACAAAGAAAAAAATATATATTTATATAGTAAAAAAAGGAAGAGAGAGCTTCCCTGGTGGCGCAGTGGTTGAGAATCTGCCTGGCAATGCAGGGGACACGGGTTCGAGCCCTGGTCTGGGAGTATCCCACATGCCACGGAGCAGCTGGACCCGTGAGCCACAATTACTGAGCCAGCGCGTCTGGAGCCTGTGCTCCGCAACAAGAGAGGCCGCGATAGTAAGAGGCCCGCGCACCACGATGAAGAGTGGCCCCCGCCTGCCACAGCTAGAGAAAGCCCTCGCACAGAAACGAAGACCCAACACAGCCATAAAAATAAATTAATTAAAAAAACAAACAAAACAATTAAAACCCTTTCACATTGTTCGATAATTCACATCTAAAAAAAAAAAGGAAGAGAGCAACCAAATCAATAAACAAATCTACCAATGATAACAAGCACTAAAAACTAAACTAAGAAAAACATAAAAATCAGAAACTAGTCAGTTGCCTACAGCAAACCCCAAGTCTACAGTTTCTCCCAAAGTCCACTGCTTCAATTTTGGGATGATTCATTGTCTATTCAGGTATTCCACAGACGCAGGGTACCTCAGGTTGATTGTGGGGATTTAATCCGCAGCTCCTGTGGCTTCACGGAGAGATTTCCCTTTCTCTTCTTTGTTCGCACAGCTCCTGGGGTTCAGCTTTGGATTTGGACCCGCCTCTGTGTGCAGATCGCCCTCTGGCGTCTTTTAGGAAGTCTGAGGTCTTCTGCCAGCGTTCAGTAGGTGTTCTGTAGGAGCTGTTTCACATGTAGATGTATTTTTGATGTATTTGTGGGAGGTTGGTGATCTCCACGTCTTACTCCTCTGCCATCTTGAAGATCCCCCTAGGAAAACTAGTTCTTTGATCTTGGACGAGGCAGTTAACTTCTCTGTGCCTCAGATTTCCTTTCGTGCAGTACCTCCTCACCCCAGAGGCCCAGTCAGGTGCGAGGGAAGGGCTGTCGCTCACAGGCTGGCACAGGACCAAACTCAGCAAGTTAAGTTTGAGCACATTCTAAAACTCTGCATTTTCACTCCCCTGCCCAGCCTGTGCTTTAAGTTTTTGATGTCACGTTTTACATCTTTTTGTTTTGTGTATCCCTTAATTAAATGTCATTATAGTTATTTTTACTACTTTTGTCTTTTACCCTTCATACTAGCTCTGTAAGTGATTAATCTACTTTCTTAATTATATACTTAACCTTTACCAAGTAAGATTTTTCCTTTTATATGTTTTCTTGTTACTAATTGGTGCCCTTTCTTTTCAACTTAAAGTTTAACTTTTTTTGTAGGGTTGTTTTAGTGGTGATAAACTCTTTTATCTTTTGCTTGTCTGGAAAGCACTTTTATCTCTTCTTCAATTCTGAATGATAATCTTGCTGGGCAGAGTATTCTTGGTTGGAAGTCTTTTTCCTTTGAATATATCATGCCACTCCCTTCTGGCCTGCAAAGTTTCTGCAGAGAAATCTTCTACTAGGCTTATGGGGGCTCCCTTATATGTAAAAGTTGTTTTTCTATTGCTGCTTTTAAGATTCTCTCTTTACTGTTAACCTTTGACATTTTAATTATAATGTGTCTTGGTGTGGGTCTCTTTGGGCTCATTGTATTTGGATCTTTCTGGGATTCCTGGATCTGATGTGTTTTCTGCTGCGGAGTTACGGAGCGCTTTGACAACCCGGTAAACTGCTCTACACAGAAATGCCTGTAAGCACACATGTGCCATTTCCTATACAATTTCTGGGAGTTTGTGGGAACCCACCATCAACAGCTTGTAAGGACCTCTTGCTCTGGACATGAGAATCATGTTTGTTGAGTTCCTGTGGCCTAGTGCAGTGCCAGGCACGTAACAAGGCCCTCTGGCATGAAAAGCATTTGATAGCGTCATGCTTTCTGTGAAACTGTAAGGTTTCCCACATTGACGTCAGCCCTGTAACTGGACACAGAGCATTTGGTTTCCTCGTGGCCATCAGGGCTTGTGTCCAGTTTGTACCAGCCCAGTGCTCACAGCCACTTTCTGTGGGTGAGGGGATGAGCCCAGAGAGGCCACGCTGCCTGCCCACGTGGCCCAGCCACGATTCAAGCCTGCGTCCCTTTTCAGTAGCCCTTAATCACAATGTGACGTCACCTCCACCTCCTGGAGTGTGTGTCCACCATTGTCTGTGGTCACTTGTTCTCCAGACCAGGGTCGGGTCCTACTCTTGGACTTTCATAGTTCTGGTGACCTGCAATTTAGATCCCCCTGGCACCCTCTTTGGCCACCATGCCTGGATGCTACCAGCAGGCCCAAGGGTTCATAGAGGGTGGGAAGGAAGGGAGGCAGAGGACAGCGGCCAGACGTCCACCAGTTACGCCTTCTGCCCACCCCCGATGTGGTGTTTAGACAGCACGTGCTCATACATGACAGGTGCCCGTGGCTGCCTGATCACATGATAGCATTCAGAGATAGGGAGAGATGGAGATGAATCGTCAGCATTAAAAATGTTGACTTTTATTTTATTTTATTTTAACATCTTTATTGGAGTATAATTGCTTTACAATGGTGTGTTAGTTTCTGCTTTATAACAAAGTGAATCAGTTATACATATACATATATCCCCATATCTCTTCCCTCTTGCGTCTCCCTCCCTCCCACCCTCCCTATCCCACCCTTCTAGGTGGTCACAAAGCACCGAGCTGATCTCCCTGTGCTATGCGGCTGCTTCTCACCAGCTATCTATTTTATGTTTGGTAGTGTATATATGTCCATGCCACTCTCTCACTTTGTCACAGCTTACCCTTCCCCCTCCCCATATCCTCAAGTCCATTCTCTATGTCTGTGTCTTTATTCCTGTCCTGCCCCTAGGTTCTTCATGACCATTTTTTTTCCCCTTAGATTCCATATATATGTGTTAGCATACGGTATTTGTTTTTCTCTTTCTGACTTACTTCACTCTGTATGACAGACTCTAGGTCCATCCACCTCACTACAAATAACTCAGTTTCGTTTCTTTTTATGGCTGAGTAATATTCCATTGTATATATGTGCCACATCTTCTTTCTCCATTCATCTGTTGATGGACACTTAGGTTGCTTCCATGTCCTGGCTATTGTAAATAGTGCTGCAATGAACATTTTGGTACATGACTCTTTCTGAATTATGGTTTTCTCAGGGTATATGCCCAGTAGTGGGATTGCTGGGTCGTATGGTAGTTCTGTTTTTAGAAAAACGTTGACTTTTAAAAGGTTCTGTTCAGTATTTGCAGGTCAGTTTACAAAATTAATATTTATTCCTGTTTCAGGATCACTACAGCCTGTCTTGCCTTTGCCTGGAATAACTGAGTATTTCTCTCTTTCAGTCTTTCTTTGAGATCCCGTAGGGCTGAGACAGATGAGGCCAGGAGCAGACAAACTCTCCTACCTGCTCTAGTCCAGAAAGCCAGCTCCAGGCGCGGCTGGGATTGGAGATAGTTGGCCTCCTGCCCCCCCACCCCCACTGTGGGGCGGGGCCATGGGGACCAGAGGGGAGGCAACCCCTGGCACGAAGGACTGGTGCTTTTTCTTTTTCTCCTTGCTCTTTAACCAAATGCCAATAGAGGAGAAATAAAGGGGCAGCTGAAGGTTGGAAGATACCATCTAAGGGCAGAGGGGAGCAAGCCCCTTGGGTTGGCACAAGATTCATGAAAAGTGCGTTTTTCCGGGCCCTGAAGCATCAAAGCTGTTTTTTGAGGTGAACCGTTTTCATGACAATCTGTATATAAACAAGACATCACACACTTGCTGCCCTTATACGTTGTACTTGGCACGTTTAGCTCTTCTTGGTGAGTCAGGGTAGCCACCAGCCAGGAAGCAAGTCCCAGAGCCTCAGTGCTACACTTGTATTTGAACACACTTCCTCCAGTTATGAGGGTAGGAGGTGCTTCTTGGGTTGGGATGAGTTTCTCGCCTCCGGCTGCCTCCTGGTTATGGGGGGCAGCAGCACCTCTGTTGGCCCGAGTGCCTGTTGGTCAGAAGTGGTTCAGGTGTGGTTCTGATCAGCTGCAGGGAGTGGCGGGGCCTTTCCACCCCAATGGGGCTGTGATCCTGTCGTGGCTGCAGCCTGGGGCGGTGCTGCGTCCGGAGCGTGGCCGTGTGGGACCGAGACCTTGGGCTTCTCCCTTCAGGTCCCCTGGTCTGCAGGAAAGTGCCCTGGGGGAGCAGCAGAGCCCCCGCCCTGCACTGCTGGCACCCAGGCCGGGGCCTGGCGTCCCACTGGCTGGGCCCAGCAGCCCCTGCTTCTCTGCCGTCTTGGTTCTCATCCACCTCGGCTCCACCCTGGCTCCCCGGCTCCCTGGGAGGGGAGGAGTGACCTGCCCTTTGGAGGCCTCTGCGGCTGAGGCCCTGGGCTCCTGCTGTCCTCGTGCTCTGGATTTTATCCTCCTCTGGAGCACTCATGCCACTGGATGGCCGGGACACCGTGGCTGAAGCCACACAGGCCGCTTTCCTGTGGCCTCTGCTCTTGCTGCCAGCTGCCCCTGCTCCTCCTGCCCTCTCTCCCCACGTGCACCCCAGTGTGGACTCTCCCCGCATCCCTGCCCCCCAGCACTCCCTGCTCGGACACAGGTCAAGTTCAGTAATGATGTCCCTGGAAGGTCTGTGAGTGGTTGCAGCCCCAGATCTTGTCCGTGAGTGTGTGTATCCGTGTGCATGTGTATCCATGTGTGTGCATCTATAAGTGTGTCTGCATGCGTGCATGTGTGTCTGTGTGCCTGCGTGGGATTTGCCATCCCTTTCTCGATGCTAAGCAGGTGTCTTGGCTCTGGTCCAGCCAGGTTACCCTGTTATGCCTGGTCTCCAAGCCCATGAAATCCTGGAAGAAATTTGGCCACAAATAAGAAGAGCCAAGTCTCTAGGTGTAGATTTCTTTCCAGGAGTGGAAGGGAAGCACGTAAAAGAATAAAAATCCGGAAGCAGCAGCAGCCTTGGAGATTGTCCTCCAGGGAACGGCACAGAGGGGAGGGCTGGCTCGCTGAGCACCATGCACTCGGCTGGCCTGGGGCTGCCCTCTGTCGCCTGTGTCTTGTCTGAATGGACCTGTCACGGGGGGTTGTTATTTTCTATCTGATGTTGAGGCCATGAGTTTCCAGTGCAGAGCTAAGGACACCCAGAGTAAGACGGGGCCTCTGCTGAGGGGGCCGGACTAGGGTTCAGAGTGGACATTTGTCCTCCTGTCCCCCTCACTCTGTGTCCCCATGTAAGGTGGGGTTAGGGTTTGTGTGCTCGCAGGAGGGCTGCGGCCGCGGGACTCCCGGCGACGCTGAAGACGCTTACCTCCCGCGTTTCTGGGGATGTATATCTGTTTTGCTGTTTCTGACTGTGGACCAAGTGTGCTGTGCTCAGACACGGGGCCAGGCTGAAGGGAGCAGTGACAGGTGACAGGGCCCTGGCCCTGCAGGACAGACCTGAAGCTCCCTGCTCATCTGAGGTCAGGTTTGCATTTCCCCTGAAACCCAGCAGCCAAGTGACCGGGACCCCGGGCGGAGCGCCGGCCTGAGGCAGAAGCCCCTCTGCTCCTCGCTCTGCCCCCACGGTCCTATGACCTCAAGCCCCTTTCTTAGTCTTGTTTCCTTCCTGTGCTGGGAAAAAGTCCCGCTCCTGGAAGTTGCCTGGAGGAAAGCGCCGTCCTGAGGTCAGGGAGCGGGAGTGAGAGGGAAATGAGCAGACCAGGCCCTGGCTGGAGGCGCAGCCTCTGGGGTGAGGGTGCCCGTCTCGGAGCCCCGCTGCCTGCTGGCCAGCCCCTCCCGCCCAGGCCGGACGCCGCCTCACGCCCCGTGGACGTCACAGCTGCCTGTTCTCTCCGGGCTCCTGACGCTGTCGTCTCGCAGGCGACACCGGCCGGGCTCTGGCAGGGGAGAAGCCTTCCTGGCTGTCCCGCAGTCAGCTGCAGTGACTGCGGCCAGGACACGCTGTCTGCGCCAGTTAATCCCCAGTGCCCGCCGGTGGCCCCGGGCCTGCACAGCCGGCCATCAGGGAGCAGGACGGCTTGTCCTTTCCCCGTCATCTGCCACCCCTGCCCTACCCGGCACACGCGTCCTCCTTTCCAGGTCCTTCTGGAGCGTTGCGGTCTGGGCCACGCGCGGCCCTGCTCGGGAGGTGCAGCCTTCGTCACCGCGGGCAGCTCTGTTTCCGCCGGGAGCGCTTGGCCTCCTTCCAGGGCCGCTGCTCCCCAGTTTCCTCGTCCAGAGAGGATGGCCTGGGGGCTGGGGAGGGGGGCGGTCTGAGCCCCTGGCCGGGTGAAGGGGCACAGTCTGTCTGCGTTTCTCTAGCGCGCCCCAGGCACGTGAGAGCTGGGAGGTGGGGCTCCGGCCAGGGACCCAGACGGTCCTGCACAGTGCTCGCTGGGGGCAGGGGACGCTGCCTAAAGGGCGGGCCTGTTCTGAGGCAGCGTCCCTGTGGAGGCTGGACGGGGCGGCCTGGCCTCACAGCCCCACAGCCTGACCAGCGGGGCGGCGTCCCCACTCCCCCGCCCTACTGCTGGCCCTGGGCCTGTGCCCGGCAGCGGGGACTTGTCTGAGATTCCCCCGATTCTCCTCCGCTGCCCAGTGCCTCACAAGGCCGTCGCTCTGATGTCTGCCATCTGCCCCTACGCCTTCTAAAGGGCGTCGATTAGGGGGAAGGCTGCTAGGGGTTTCGTAGTGTTTGCAGCCTGGCACCCTGAGAGCTTTTTAGCCCATGTGGCCCCAAGCAGCTCTGTCTCTTGTGGGGTGAGGCTCTGAGCCCTGGACCCCGCCTCGTCTTCACTCTGGCCACTGCTGTCCGCAGGCGTGGCTGGCAGTGCCCCAGCTGCCCGGTCCTTCGCCCTCTCCCCAGGCTCCTTGACAGGCCAGTGGGACCACCTGGCCAGCATTCCAGGGGCAGGGCACACACTGCCTGCTCCCCAGCTCCTCAGAGGCCCCCGAGCTTTAGTTGCTGCTCTGGTCTGAATATTTGTGTCCCCCCCCCCACAAGATTCACGTATTGAAACCGTGGCCCCCAAAATGATGGCATTAGGAGGTGGGACCTTTGCCTCATGATGGGACAGTGCCCTTACAGGAGAAGAGAGAGAGATGACCTCTTTCTCTCCCGTGTGAGAACACAGCAAGAAGGATGTAGCCATCTCTGAGCCAGGATGCGGTCCTCACCAGGCGCTGCATCTATGGGTACTTCCGTCTTGGGCGTCCAGCCTCCTGTCTGTTGTGTGGGCCGCCCACCCGTGGTGGTCTGTTACAGCGGCCCGTAGAGATGATCAACAGGAGTGCACGAGGTGGCTGTGTTCCCTCTGGCCCCCGGCCACCCCTCTTCCTTGGGATTCTCCAGAAACACACCAGGGTCTGCTCATGAGCCCTGTTTGTTCTGCTGCAGAGGAGCCCGGGCGGTCCAGCAGACACCCTTGTCCTGCCCAGTGAGGCTGGAGTGTGTCTGAATCACCTGGGCGCTCACACTTGGAGGGAGGTGTGACAGCAGGTGCACAGACAGGCAGGCCATTCTGAGACCTGCTGTCCACGTCCCCTCCTCCCTGGGGGCTCCCCCCAAGGCTGGGCATCCTCCCACGGGACGACTCAACGTCAGGCCTCTGCTCTGGCCCTGTGCTACACCCTGCAGCCTCGGACCCAAAAGTCAGGGTCAGAATGCAAGTCAATCATCAAAGTACCCGGGCAGACGGTCTCCATGAGCTCAACACATCCCCCCAAGCCTGGGCCTTGTCTGAGCCCTGGGTGCCTCCCCCAGACCCTCCGGGCAAAGACTGAAGTTGTCAGTTCTTTTACAGGTAAGGAAACTGTTTTGAGAGGTTAAGTGCTGTGTCCAATGTCACATTTCTAGGAAGAGTGGGTTGGGGCTTGAGTCGGGCAGTTAGATGGTAGAACCTTGGCCGAATAGGAGGAGTTGGGGCTTCGGAAGGAGCACAGATGAGGTGCTGCCTGAGCTGGGCTCTGCAGGATGTTCACGGCTCTGCTGAGGAGTCGGGGGACGGCGTCATGCGGGAAGAGCGGGTTCTGGGCGGAGCCCCCAGGGCATTGCTTGGAGGGGAGTGGGAGCTGCAGGGTGTCCCGAGGCCTGGATGGCCAGCCAGGGCCTGCGTGGCCTCGAAGCTTCTGTCTCGTCTCCCCATCAGGCTGTAGTCTTGGGTCCCAGCGTCTGGACAGATGAAGCACCGCATCCAGTGAATGGTGCCGAGTTCAAGTGACGGCCGCCTACCCTCGGATGGAGAGCCCTGGAGGGAGGCCATCCCGAGGGAAGTTGGGGAAACAAGGGGACATATACGCAGGGCTCGGTGTTTGGAATATCCGAGAACGTTCCATAATGGACGGCCAGCAGCTGCTCCGGTGAGGCTCAGCTGTGGGGATGACGATCGGGCCCTATCGCTGTGCGGAGGGGTGACACACGCAGTAGCAGAATGGCCATGTCGTTCCTGGGGGCCAGGCCAGGAAAAGGAGGGCACCTGCCAGAGCTCTCTCCAGAAACCACAGGCTGCCCCGGAGGCCGTGGGCCGTGCTCTCTGGGTCAGGTGGCAGGGGTGACGGGAACGGGTCTGTGAGGGTGTTCTTTCTGGGCAGAAATCTCCTTGGCACGAACACCTTTCCTGCTGCTACGACCGGGTGAGAAGGGACCCGCAGTGCGGCCCTGGCCCTGTGTGGGAGCCTGGCCAGGGGTGGACACAGGTCTTTCAGGGCCAGTGGGCAGCGAGGGCTGGCAGGAAGGGCAGTGCCCTGCCAGGAGAGGGGCCCTGTCTGAGCGTGGGCGCCGAGGGCAGGTGAGGGCAGGACTGCTCCCTGGCGGTGGAAGTTTCCAGCATCGCACTGCCCTGGACCAGCTTCTCCCTGGCTCTGCCCTTCCTGGAGATTGGTCCCCACCCCAGCCTGGAGACAGACGTCAGCAAGGCCTGCACTTCCTAGAAAGCTGGTTACTAGAGATTTCCCGCAGGCAGGCCCTTCCTGGGAAACAGTGAGGAGGGCAGAGCATAAACATTACCCAGTCCTGGCGTCTGGCTTCACGTCTGGGGTGACAGCCCCGTCTGAGCTGGAGACCAAGGGCTACTGCAGCACTTGGGGCCGTGTCCTGACCTCTCTCCTCAGTCCCTGGTGTAGATCTGCTGGGCCCTGCAGGCCAGGGAGGGGCTCTGAGCTGGAGGAGGCTGAGGGGGGGTCGCGCAGGACAGGCTGGAGAGCAACTGGGGAGGAGCGTGGTGGACAGCGGAGCCCTGGACGGGCCCAGGGCCCTGGTCCCAGGCGCCTCTGGTGCTGGGTCTGGGGGAGGCATCTGGGGGAGCCGGGTGTGTGGGTGCCCGCCTGTATGCGTGCACGTGTGTGGGTGCATGTGGGCGTGTGTGCATGTGTGCAGACGTGTGTGTGTGGACTGCAGTCCAGCTTGATGGAGCCTCTGTTGGGAGCCCTCTCCGGATGTGGCTGCAGCCGTCCAGCGGGCCGTGGGGCTCTGTCCCCCACTTGGGCTGCTGTCGCCACCAGCTTCCCTACCTTTTGCAGGTTTTCTGTCCCAACCCCAACTGAACCCTCCTCCAGGCGTCTCCCCCGGAGCACACGGGAGGATGGTTCTCAGGGGGCCAAGGGGGCGCTCCCGGCTTTGCTGGGAAATGAAGCAGATGCCGCCGCTGAGGTTAGTTCTCGAAGAGTTCTGCGCGCCCCCGGGGGTGGGGAGTGGGCAGTGGGGAGGGGTGCGGGGAGGGCCCTTCAGGGGGCTTCGCCCACACGGAGGATGGGCGGGCGCGAAAGGAGAGAAAGAGGCTTGAGCAGGCCTCCGCCCCCTCCGGGGCCCCCCACCAGCTGCCACGCGCTCCGCGGGCCACGCCCTCCCTCAGCGTGGGAAGCAGGACAGGGCTGCGGAGGGAACCCTGGGCGCGCTTCAGCCCTGCAGCGGGGTCGGCGTGTGTGATCGCGGATTCCCTCCGGGCTTTCTGAGAGGGGCGGGGGAAGGAAGTGAGTCACAAGACCGGTCGCCACCGCGATGCCCAGCGGAGGCCCTCCGCCTGCGTCCACGCTGCGCCCGCCCGGCCGGCGGGTGCGGATGAGGCCCCGGGAGACGCTTGCTCGGCGCCAGGCTCCCTGACAGCTGACAGGTAAACCCAGGCTCCTGTGGCTCTCAGGCACGACCCGGCATCTAAGGCGCCGAGCAAGTGGGCGGGAGCCCCAGCCGGGCAAGGCCGTCGTGGGGGCGGCTCCGGACCGGCGCCTGGAAACCACCTGCCCTCCGTCCCGGGCGCCCACGCGAGCTCCTGTTGGGGTGACTCGGCAGCCAGGGTGACGCCTGGTCTTCATGAGAGGCGGCTGCGCGAGCAGCTGGGGACGAGCCCCGCATGGAGGGCGGCGCAGTAGACCGTGTGTCCGGAGCGGGATGGCGGGAGCAGCCGCGTTAGCCTGGGGCGCGCAGAGCCCGTGCCACCCCAGCGCTGGGGTCCCAGGGGCCGGGTGGAGGCTAAGACTCCCTTTTAGGGCACAGTCTTCTTCCCGGCGCTCGGGTTTGGGGTCAGCTGTGGCCCGGGGCCCCTTGAGCTCGCATGACGACCAGCAGGGCCCCTCCATGGGCTCGGACATCAGAGCCCCCAGAGCAGCCCCTAGTCACCATCCCGTGGGCTTGCTCATGTGTTCCGAGCACGTCTCACGCATCCCGTGTAACAGGAAGTGTGCATGTTCACACACGTGTGAGTGTGCTTAACCACGCAGCTTATGCAGGCGGACGAGCTGCTGTGGGATCCGTGCCCGCCCGGGTCCTCATGGCCTGACGCCGGGGGCCGGGCAACGACGGAGAGGCCAGCGCTCCTCGTGGAGGGCGGCCCCCTCCCCCCCGCTCCCCTCCCCGTCTAATCAGCCTCCCCGCTTCTCGGGGGACCGCCCGCTGCATGCCACCTGCTCCCCCTTCTAAGGGAGGCCGTCCTCGGCATCGTCTTTGCTGACGAAGAAGCAAGGGCACCGAGGCGCTCTTGAGCGGGTCACCCAATGCGCAAATGTGACCCTCCCCCTTGGACATGCACTGGCCTCCGAGCCAGGGATGCCAACCTGTCCCCGTTAGTCAGACTTGTATGAAGGAGGCCCCTTTGACACTGTCACTTCCACGGGGATCGGTGGCCCCAGGCCGTGAGCAGTGGCACCGTGGCTGGATGCTGGGGAGAGTGACAGCTGTCAGCAAGTGCCGGGGAGAACGAGGCTGGCGGCCTCCACGGAGGCCCCTCCCCACTGAAGCCGAGGGACCAGAACGCCTGCCAAGGGTGGTGTGGCGGAGGGGCCCGCTTCAGGGCAAGGAGCCCACAGGCCAGGCTGCCTCGCGGGGGCAGTGCTTGCGTGGGTCCGGCTCACTCACCGTCTCAGTCACCTCGGGCTGCTGTGACAAATACCACAGACGGGGCGGCTCAAACCACAGACACTGATTGTCTCCGTGCTGGAGGCTGCAAGTCTGAGGTCAGGGCGTCAGCAGGCCTGTCCCTCCCGAGGGCTCTCTCCTGGGCGTGCAGACGGCCGTCTCCTCCTGTGTCCTCACGTGGTCGTCCCTCTGTGTGTGCCTGTGTCCTCATCTCCTCTTCTTAATCAGGCACCAGTCCTGTGGGATTAGGACCCACCCTAGTGACCTCATTTAACCTTCATGAAGGTTAAAGTCTGTAAAGACTGCATCTCCAACTAGGGCACGTTCTGACGTGCGGGGGACCAGGATTCCAGCGTACGAATCTGGGGGACACAACACAGTCCATACCATTTCCTGGGAGCTCTGGGCACTGTGTTTTTGTTTCCGTTTTCCTGTTTTTCTCACTCACGTTTCTTGGAGGTGGAGCTGTTATCAGCCAGGTTCCCGGGTGGGGAGACTGAAGCTCAGAGACGTGAAGAGACGTGTCCACAGACCATGCTGGTCCAGCAGAGGGGAGGGTGTGGACGCTGGGCCACAGCACAACGTGACAAGTGCTGGAAAAATGGCTCGTATGGAGGGCAGTGGGGACGGGGAAGGGGCCTGGTGCTTGCTGGCACCCCGATGGTGTGCTCTGTGAGGGCAGGGGCCCCGCTGACCCTGGCCCTGGGCAGCAAGCACTGGTGGAGAATGGGCATGGTCCGAGTGTCACGTGGTCACCGCCTCCAGACCGTGTGGCCGTCTGTGTGCTAGTCTGATGCTCCGGGTTTGTCCGAAGGGTCCAGCCATGGTCTGCTGTTGGCAGCACCTCCGAGACCCCCTCGCCGGCAGTTGCTGTGCTGTCTGGAATGTGTGTGACCTTGTGCAGGGCTGCGATATGGTCGTTCTGCTTTCTCTTTCATCCCTGATGCATTTCCATCTACGAGCCAAGCCTGCAGCCCCAAATCACTCTGCTGAGCCATGGAGCCCCTGGCCCGGACACTGCTGCCTGTCTCGTGAGCTGTGCTGACTCAAGTCTGCCTGGCGTTGGCTGGGCTCATGCATCCACCTCCATGGTCGGTTCATTGGGCCCCAGGGCTGTGCATTCCTGCTGGCCATGTACCTGTGAGGACAGGGCGGGGCCGTCCTACCTCGACCTCTGAGGCCAGTGCAGGGCCTGTGTCCTCATGGGCTGCACCTGTGTCTCGCTGACCATACGATCAGGGACCACCTCGTCCAGGCTGGCCTCCAGGGCCCCGCAGCCGGGTCAGCTCTGACCCCACCCCAGTGCTCCCTCTGTCCTGCAGACCCTTGGGCTGCAGTGCACACTGGCCCCCACTCCAGGGTCCAGGTCAGGCCATGAGGAAACCCTGGCCGTTTGGGGCCTGGCTCACGTTTGTTTGATTTTTTTGTTTTGGGATGCCCCTTGAGGCCCCTCTCCCTTTGTGAGACGCCCCAAGCAGCTGTCCTTTCCAGGGTGTAGTTGTCAGCAGGCGGGAGGGTCCCTTGGAGCTTGTGAAGCCTGCAGTGGGGGCAGGGACCCTCCTCCCGGTGGCACTCAGCCCAGGAATAGTTTCTCCCCCTGAAGGAAGAGCTGCCGCTTACAGAAGGAGACGAGAATATTGCCTCATGGAGAAAGCACTGGGTGAACGTTTACAGACCTGGGGCAGGATTTGTCAACAAGATCGGCGAGCTCTAGCCACAGGGGAGGGTTGACCCCTACGGCAGGGTCATCCATTAAGAACCTATGTTTGTGCAGTATGGAGGTTCCTTAGAAAACTAAAGTAGAACTACCATATGGTCCTGCAATCCCACTCCTGGGCATATATCTAGAGAAAAACATAGATCAAAAAGATACATGCACCACAATGTTCATTGCAGCTCTATTTACAATAGCCAGGACGTGGAAGCAACCTAAGTGTCCATCAACAGAGGAATGGATAAAGAAGATGTGGTACATATATACAATGGAATATTACTCAGCCATAAAAAAGAATGAAATATTGCCATTTGCAGCAAAATGGATGGACCTAGAGATGATCATACTAAGTGAAGTAAGTCAGAAAGAGAAAGATAAATATCATATGATATCACTTATATGTGGAATCTAAAAAGATGATACAAATGAACGTATTTACAAAACAGAAACAGACAATCCTCAAAAAGAAACTGATGGTTACCAAAGGGGAAAGGTGTGGGGGGAGAGATAAATTAGGAGTTTGGGATTCACATACACACACGACTATATATAAAATAGGTAATCAACAAGGACCTACTGTAGAGCACAGGGAACTCTACTCAATATACTGTAATGACCTATATGGGAAAAGAATCTAAGAAAGGGTGGAAATATGTATATGTATAGCTGAATCACTTTACTGTACACCTGCAACTAACACAACATTGTAAATCAACTATACCCCAATATAAAATAAAAATTAAATTTTTAAAAAAAGGACATATGTTTATCAAAATGACCTTAGGAAAATGTAAAGGACAGCTGCCCTTGGGGGAGAGGTGTTTGTAGCACTTAAAACCAACAGGATCAACAGGTAAAAATAAAGAACTAGAACTGGTGAGAAAAAGATCAAGAACCCGATAGAAAAACAGGCTCCAGACACCAGCAGGCATTTCACAGTCATTTGTCAGTAAATGTGGGAGGAGATGGTCTCATTCACGCGGAGACCCTGTCGTGGCCCATCCCCGGCTGGGCAGGTAAGACGCTTGGGCCTCTCGCCAGGGACGCGGGTGGAACAGCTGTTTGGACGCGGACACACTGAGAGTGAGGGACCCCAGCTCCGAGGCCACACGAGCTCAGGGTGAGGGAACAGAGCGTGTCCTAAGCCCCTGCGGCGGGGAGGGGGGTCCCTTCCAAGGCCGCTCAAAGCAGGCGGAGCTGGGGTAGAGGGCCGCGTCCGTGTGCACGTGGTAACTTTTAAGGAAAGAAGGGTGTGATGAGGGTAATTCTGGGTGGGGCGGGGCGAGGGTGGTCGCTGAGCTGCGGCGTCCTAGTCCTCGAGGTGGTGTGTGTGTGTAGCAAGGAGACTCACAGTGCTCTTTTCACCGTTTCATCAATGAAAGCAGAAGGGAACCTTCTGGACAGACGGCGATTGTGCTCCAGGAAGCAAGGCTGCGCCCCTGGCCCCATGCCCTCCCGCAAACCGCAGCCTCCGGGAGCCCCTGCATCTCTCGTGATGCCCCCACCTGCCCTCGTGGGCACCGGGCACCCTGCGGATGCCAGCAGCCACCCCTCCCCGTCCCACCGAGTGCCGGGGGCTGCGAAGTCTCCCACCCCCGGGACTCCCGATGCCAGCGGATGCCCGGCTCTGGCCCGAGCCTGCCGGTGGCGGTCACGATCTTGGCAGGGCGGCAGCGCCTGTGTGTCCCAAGCGTCTCCGTGGAGCCAGGCTGGATGGGGGCCTCTAGAGGGCTACCCTCCGTCCTCGCGACAACCAGGTGTGGACGCTGTCCCCTTTTCTGTGGTACAGACGGGGCCCCGGGAAGGCCGGGAGTGTCTGCGCTGCCCAGCCCCGGCGCCCGAAGGCTGCTCTCCACTCCTCCCCCCACTCGCCACCTCAACCCCTGTGACAGGAGGGGGCACAGCGCGGCCAGCGGGGAGTCAGGGTCCGCACAGGCTCTGCAAGCTCTTGGCTGTTCTCCCTGGAAGGTTCCGGGACCAGGGAAGGACGCTAGGGACCTGGCCCTTGGGGCCTTGAGGGGTCCAGGAGGGGTGGGGAGACACGCCCCCGTTTTCAGCTGGGGAAACGGGCGGGGCTGGCACTTGCCCGGGGTCTCGGTCCATCATGAGCCCTCTCCCTGAAGGCCCCTTGCCCTCTGAGCTCTCTGCCAGTTCTGGGAACACAGGAGATGGGGGAGCGAGCTGTGCTTCCTGAGGAAGTTTCTTCAGGAAACACGCTGGCCCCGGGGAGCCCAGATCCGATGCCAGGAGCAAACCTGGGGGGCCGGGCTGCGGCCTGCAGGGCTCGGGTCCCGGGGGGCGGGGAGCGGACCAGCCCAGCCCTCGCCTCCACCATCCGGGAGCCCGGCCCAGGGCCAGCTTCCGTCCACACTCCAGGCCAGGACGGCCTGAGCCACCGGACCGGGCTTCCTGGAACTGGCCCAGGGCGGGGGCTGCAGCCAGGGCCTCGGGCAGGGCCAAAGCTTGGGTGACGTGCCTTCAGCCCAGCCCGTCCCCCAGGGGAGATGCCCGGCCTTCCAGAAGACGCCAGTGCCCAGTGCTTTGCTGATCTGTTGGTCCAGAAAGGGAAGGAGCAGTGCAGGCTCCGGCCCAGCCTCAGATCAATAGTCCTCACTCAGGAAGGGCTGGGCGGGGCAGAGGGCGACGCCGGCCAGGACCTGGGGCAGGACTGCAGTCCAGCGGGCCTCTGTCCCCTGTGGCGAGATGAGGCCGAGCCATGTCCCGAGTCTCCGGGGGCCCCAGGGCAGCAAGGCCGTGGGCTTGAAGGGGGCCGCAGCCCGAGGCTTCCTGCCCAGCTGGGCCGGTTGGAGGTTGAGACCTCGTGGTCCTTCCCGCTGTCAGGGGACCCCATGGCAGGTCAAGGGGCGTCTGGCAGCAGTGGGTTTCCCCCTGCCCGAGGCCTCACAGGAGAGAGCTAGCCTCGGCTGAAGGTCGGGGGCCTGAGGACACGGTACAGCTCGTGCAGGAGGGGACGCGGGGATGGGGGGCCCCAGGGGCGTGGGCCTGCCCCACCCTGACCCTGCGGCTGACCAGCAGCCCCTACTGGCCCCGCGGTGATGCCTCCCCTGGGGCGGCCATGCCGGGACTCCTGACGCTGCATCTCCAGGAGCAGCCGGGGAGCCTCACTTTCCAGAGCACGCCCCCCGGCCCCATCTTCCTCTCACCCCGGTCCTTTCGCTGCCTGGCACCCTGGTGGACCCCGGGGGCTGGGCGGGACACAGCAGACTCAGACGGGGACAAAAATAGCCCATGAACGAATCACTGAATAAGACCCTGCCGCCGGGGGAGTGCAGAGGCCTCGGGGCAGGAGAGAACCAGGTGCCTGGGGACGGACCTGGAAGCCAGGAGGGCTGGAGGGACTCCGGGATGGCACGGGGTTGGAGCACGGCCGCCCCATCCCCGAGGAAGCAGATGGCCAGTAACAGGGAAGGCGAGTGACCTTCCCCAGGGACCCGATCAGCACTGGTGACCCAGGAGCATGGTCAGTGGCCGGTGCGGGTGGCTCTTCTCTGGGAACCCCGTCGAGGACCACGTGGACCTGCCTCCTCCTTCCGCAGCTCCCGGGGATGGGAGCGTGGGGACAGGGCCTCCCCTCACTGCCGTGGGAGCCCCCGGGCGGGAGTTATAAGTGGACAGGAGTGCTGTTGCCACGGAGACCAGGGTGACTGCTCCGGGGGCAGCTCTGGTCGGCGCCGAGAAGCCCCCATGGCTCCCGCCCCCCCTCCTGGGAACGGGAGGCTGGCCGGCCGGGCTCTGTGGGCATCTCTGGGCAGCAGCTCCACGCTGGCCATTGGTTATCATTGAAATATGATTCCCCCGTGCTGCTCTCAGTGTGGCAGGAAGCTCTCCGGGCTGGGCGGCCCCCCACGTGCCACCTCGATTGGGATGGGGAGGGGGCACACAGGACATGCCCCTGAGGGTCAGGGTTTGGCCACAGCGGTGAAAACACCGTGGAGAAGCCAGCTTCTGGGGGCTGGGGTGTCCCTCTGGAGCCCTGGTGGATGGAGCCTCAGGGCCCCATGACCCCGTTAGATTCAGGGTGTCCCAGCCCCGCCCCCAGCCTGGATTTGGGCTACTTTCACAGCTGGCAGCACTTATCCCTGCAAGAAGCCCCAAGCAGGAGGGAGAGTTTGGGGGTCTCCACGCCAGGACCACCAAGAGTCTCATGTCAGGTTTGTGTGTGTGGGCGGGGGGAGACGGGCTGAGGTCTCAGGAAACCTGGAAAGCAGCCCCTCTGTGTTCTGAGGCTCCCCCGGGACCCCCAGCCAGGCCCCACCAGGGTCAGGGTGGAAGTGGCCATGGCAGAGGGGCCACGCCTGGGCTCTGGAACACTGGGCACCAGGGGACACTTTCGGGGCCAGCCACTGAGCCACCCGGGCAGGCAGGTGTGCCCTGGGAGGTTCCTCAGACACCTTGCGCACCAGGTAGGGCAGCTCAGGCTCCCCGCGTCCCCTGGCTTGTTTCTGCACCCACGGGGGCCTCTGCATCTCGGTCACGGTTTTCCTCGTGGGTCTGCTTCCCTGGCGCGGCAGCTCCCCGGAGCGGGCCTGGGCCCTGCAGCCCGCAGTGGTTCCTCCTCAGCGAGCTGGATGAGGGCCGGCTCTGTGCAGGGTGGTCCACACCTGGCCTGGAGGAGCGGACAGGCCTCAGGTTTGCCCGGTCCAGACACCGGGAGGGGAAGCTGCATTCATGCCGTAAAGAACCTAGACCCCAGGTCCCCTCCCCCTGCCCTTTGTGCCCCAGGAAGCAGATGCCCGAAGAGGGACCTGCCCGAGGCCGAAGAGTTCACCCAGGCAGAGTGCGCTGCTGCAGTGTCTGCACAGCCAGGCCAGGGCGGGGAACGGTGACCGCAAGTGGTGTGGGACGGGCATGGTGGCCAAGCAGCCCCGGAACACGCCTGGTAAGCCACGCTGCCCAGATACTGATTGGCACCATTTCATTTTACTTCACTTGCAAGAACAAGGGTTTCAACCTGATGAAGGGCATCCATGGAAAACCCACAGCTGACATCCTGCTTAATGGTGAAAGACTAGATACTTTTCCCCGTATAAATTTGTAAGAGCTGCTGTGACAAAGTGCCATAGGCTGGGTGGCTTAAACAACAGAGATTTGCTCTCTCTCAGTCTGGAGGCTGGAAGTCCAAGATCAAGGTGTTGGCAGGTTGGTGCCTTCCAAGGGCTCTGAGCGAGAGTCTGTGCCCGGCCTCTTCCCTAGTTTCTGGTGTGTGCTGGCGTCTCTGGCGTCCCTGGCTCATAGAAGCGTCACCCGATCTCTGCCTTCGTCTTCACATGGTGCTCTCCCTGTGTGCATGTCTGTGTCCAAATTTTCCCTTTGTATGAGGACCCAGTCAGGCTGGATTTAGGGTCCCCCCCCCCAGTATGACCTCATCTTAACTAATGACATCTGCAAAGACCTTATTTCCAAATAAGCTCACACTGTGAGGTTCTGGGGGTTAGGAGTCCCACGTGGGAATTCTGAGGAGGACACAACTCAGCCCCTAATTAATCTCCAAGATCAGGAACAAGGCAAGGATGTCTGTTCTCTCCACTTCAACTCAATGTCATTCTAGACATCCTACCCTGCCAAGGGGCAAGCAAAAGAAAAAGAGCATCTAGATTGGAAAGGAGGAGATAAATTGTCTTTATGCACAGATCATGGGATCAACTACATGGGAAATACTATGACAACGTATAAAAAAGCTTCCAGACCTAGTAAGTGCAGCAAGGTTAATACAACACTACCGTGCAGAAATAGATTGTATTCTACTTATGAGCAACAAACAATTCAGAACTGAAATGAAAAGTAACACCAAAATATGAAATATTCAGGGATAGAGCTTACCAAAAAAATGTGCAAATCCTGACTGAAAATTACAGAATATTGCTGGAGGAAATTAAGATGAATTAAATAAATGGAGAGATGTACTGTGTTCACGGATTGGAAGATGCAATATTGTTAAAATGTCAATTCTCCCCAAATCGATGTAATCCTTCAAAGCAACCCCAGCCTCAATCCTATCAGGGTCTTTGCCAAAGTTGACAAGCTGATTCTCAAATTCATAGGGAAACGTGAAGGACTGAGAATATCTAGCATAAATCTGATAATGAAGAATAAATCTGGAGGACATACATAACCTGGTTTCAAGATTTATTACGCAATGACCACAATCAGGACAGTGTGGTGTTGGCATCAGGATGGACAAGTACAGGAATGGAACAGAACAGATGGTCCACAAGCAGGTCCACACATATATGGACAATTTTCAACAAAGCGCAGACACGGTTCAATGGGGAAAAGATAGTCTTTTCAACAAATGGCGCAGAGACAATGGATATCCAGGGGCACACAAATGGAACTTTGATCCATACCTCTCACCATAAACTAAACATTAACTCAAAATCGTAGACCTACATATATAATCTAAAACTAAGATTTCAAAAGAGAACATAGGAGAATATATTTGTAACTCTGAGTTAGGAAAAAAGTTCCTAGATACAACACCAAAATGAGCCATAAAAGAAAATGGATAAATTGGACTTCATGAAATGAGGAGCTTTGCTCTGCCAAAGGCACTGCTGAGAAGCTGGAAAGACCAGCACAGACTGGGAGAAAACTTCGCAAAGCGTACGTCCAATAAAGGACTTAAATCTAGAACTCCCTGAACCCCCAAATAGGAAAACAACCCAATTTAAAAAACAGGCCAAAAATGTGAGTTCACAGTTCACCAAGGAAGCCACACGATGGTAAATAAGCAAATAAGTTCAACGTTAGTCATTAGGGAAATGCAAATTAAAACCCACGGGGCTGCTGCAGAGGGCCCGGCTCCGGGGTTCCGGCTAGAACGTTCCAGACACCACTGTGCCCTAATTGGAAAGTCTAGAATTTAAAAGACTGACCATCCCAATGGCCCATGAGGTTGGGAATGCACAGGAACTCTCGTTCCTTGCTGGTGAGCGTATGAATGGGTACCACCACTTTAGAAAACAGTCTGGAAATTTCTTTAAAAGTTAAACGTACGTCAACAATATGACCCAGCCATTCCATTCCTAGAGAAACGAGAGCCTTCTTTCATGCAAAGACTTGCACACAAATTGTCATTGCAGCTTTGTTTGTAACGGTCCCAAACTGGAAACAAAGCACGTGTCCACCACGAGGTGGACAGAGACACACTTGTGGGCACCCATCGCGTGGAGGACGGTGTTACAGCGTGAACGGAGCTCAAGGCTGTAAGTGAAAAGCTGGCAGAACAGAGCCTGCTGCACTGTGCGATTCCACTTGTACCTTCTAGAAAATGCAAAATCATCGCAGTGACAGCTTGGGGATCTGTGGTTGCCTGGAGATGGGGGGGTGGGGGGTGGGGGGTAGGGGCCAGGGCACCGAGGCGCTCACTCTCTTGATTGTGGTGAGAGGTTCATGGTGTGTATTTGTGTCAGACTGTGCACTCTGAATATGTGCAGGTTCCTGTGTGTCCATCATACCTCGATAAAGCTGTTTAGGATGTAAGCAAACAACAAACCCCCTACCAGGTAAGACCAATCCACTGAGTGTTCTCAGGAGATATGAATATGTATCAGACTTCCAGAAATCTGGTACAGTGCTGTTTCAAAGAGGCGCTGCCTCTCCGTCTGCAGAGGGGCCGAGGGGATGCTGGTGTCTCCGTCCAGGCCCTCCTGGACTCCTGTCACCTGTGCGCCGCTTTACACACCTTCAGCGGGGGCTGCGAGGGGTGAGGTACGGGGTCAGGGTCGTGGGACCAGAAAGTGGGTTCAGAGCCTCATCTGGCTGATGCCAAAGCCGGTCCCTGGCCATTCGGCCCCGCCTCCTCCTGCTCTGGTTTCAAAGGCTGCCGTCCCGCTGGGAGGGCGGGCGCGTCCCCTTCCAGACCCTCGTGCCCCTGGCACCTCAGAGCACGTCTTCTCCAGCTGGGAGGGGGCGTGAGGTGCTTCCACGCTGGCAGACGCCCTTTGGAAATCACCGTCCCCCAGCTCGCAGGTCTGGTCCTGCAGAAAGACGCGGTGATGGGTTTCCCAGAGCAGGCGCCCAGGAGAGGGCGGGGGCCGGGGGCGCCGATGGCAGCTGCTGGGAGCGGCCACTCACCGTCCCCCGTCGGGCAGGGACTGAGGCCAGGAGGGAGCATTCCAGCTGGAACCCTGGAGCCGGGCCCTCTGTGGCAGCCCCGGGGGTCTGCAGCATCTGACGCCTGGCCGGCGGGCGGTGGCAGGGCCTGTGGCACTGACCGGCCACACTGGGACCGAGGGCCTTTCTCAGGCGGCGGGGTAAGCGGTCAGGCTGGCCACCTTGTCCTCGGCGCTGCGGTCTTGCTCGGCACCGCACACCGCAGGCTTCCTGATTGCTCTGGGCACAGACAAGATGCAGCGACTCTCTCTCTTGCTGGGGGGAGGATGGGCTCCGTGTTGTGGCCCCGGTCCCCTGCCCTCTCTGCTCAGCCTGGCAGGGCCTTGCCTGGGTTCCTGTGTCTGTGCTCCCCAATGCCCCCTCCCGAGACCCCCGGAGCAGGGAGAACAGCCAGGGTGGGCTGCGGACGGCAAGTAAGAGCAGTAGAGAACAGCGTCCTAATAACAGTGCATTGCTAATATTTTGAAGCATAAGTAGGTTGCCTTGGGGCATTCCATATTCTTCTCCAAGGCACTGATTGCAATTTGAGGTTACCTATGTATTGGGATTTATTGCTTGTTATGGATTGAATTGTGTCCCCCAAAGGATGCTGAAGTCCTAACCCCCAGCACCTTTGTTTGTGACCTTATGTGGAAAGAGGGTCTTTGTGGATGATCAAGGTAAAATGAGGTCATTAGGACAGGCCCTAGTCCAATATGACCATGTCTTTATAAAAAGGGGAAATTTGTACACAGACAAGCACACAAAGGAGACGCCACGTGAAGATGAAGGCAGAGATTGGGGTGATGCTCCTACAGGCCAAGGAACCCCAAAGATTGTCAGCAAAGCCCTAGAAGCTGGGGGAGAGCCTGGGACAGATCCTCCCTTGGGCTTAGGAGGAACCCGCCCCGCCCACACCCGGACCTGGGACTCCTGGCCTCCAGGCTGAGAATAGCTCTCTGCTGTTGGAGCCGCCCAGCCTGTGGTCCTCTGTTGCGGCCGCCTCAGGTCCCTGATGACTCCTTTCCCCTGTGGAATGAACACTGCACACGGGCAAGAGCCGCATTCGTCCCGTCCCAGGGAACCTGGCCCCCGGCCTGGACACGGGATCCACCGTGACAGTTTGCAGACTGAACATACGAAGGACCCCTTGCGGATTAGAGGGTCTCTCAGAGACCCCTTCTGGCCCCTTAGGTCTCCTGAAAATGTCTGGGGTGCTGGCGGGGAACCCAGGCCCAGGGGCAGCCCCCCAACCCGGGGCTTCTGTGGACGACGTCTGTCGAGACACGGGTACCTTCTCCACTCCCGGGAGCTGGCGAAGGGTCCCCACGGCCACAGCCACTGAGGGGGAGCCCCGGGCCCTCTCCTGCCCTTCAGAGTGGGGGCTGGGAGCCAGCTTGCGAGTCGTCTTGAGACCCGCCCGTCGTGTGTGCACAAGCGTGCAGGCTTGTGCCGGGGGGCAGGGGCGGTTGCTCCCCGGCTCACACGTCTCCAGGCTGGAAGGACGCGGGCCTGGGGTCCCCGGGTCTAGCGCTGCTAGATTTGGGCCCAGCCTGCTTTCCAGAGCGAGGCTGGCTTCCACCCCCAGTTCCTTGGCATCCCCACGGGAGCACAGTCCTGCTGGGCTGGGAGACCCACGGTGGGGGGCTTCAGAGGCCCCGCAAGGTTATTGGGGCACAGGGGAGCCCCCCCACCGCCCAGCCAGGTGTCTGCGAGGAAGGCCTGTCTGTGAAGACCTGGGTTTACCACGTGCGGCCGTCACCCTCACAGGAAACGTGCCATCGAGTTGAAAACAGCTCCAGTGCAAACACGGCTAACCGGTTCCCAAAGATGGGGCCGCTGGCCACCAAGCAATGTCCCCGAGGGGCCGTGAGCCCTGCATCGGAGTGAGGCCTGTCCCCCCGCGTAACTACGCCCCAGCCCCGGGAGGGGCTGGTCTCCCCTCCCCCGCCGGCCCCCGGGCTCTGGTTGTGTCGCTGGGGCCCCGTCCTCGGCGTCATCCTCAAGGTCTAGCCAGACTGTTGTAACACGGCCATTTATGGGGAGGGCCCAGCCACGAAATGGGGTTGAAACTCTGCACGCAACAGCCAGCGCTCTGGGCACACGGGAAGTCTGGTGGCTTCGGGCAGTGAGGCGTTTAAGGCACAGTATCTGCTGCTTCTGGAGACCTGGCGTGATGGTCAAGGCCGGCCACAGACAGGCTGCAGGTGGACGGGCCGGGGCTGGGGGCTGCCGGAGGGTCTCTGCCATTGGGTGTCGCTCTGGCCCCTCAGGTGTGTCCGTGATTTCTTTCTTTCTTTTTTTTTTTTTTTTTAATTTTTTAAAAAATAGATTTTATTTATTTATTTATTTAGGCTGTGTTGGGTCTTCGTTGCTGCTACACGGGCTTTCTCTAGTTGCAGCGAGCGGGGGCTGCTCTTCATTGCGGTGCGCGGGCTTCTCATTGCAGTGGCTTCTCTTGTTGCGGAGCACGGGCTCTAGGTGCATGGGCTTCAGTAGTTGTGGCTCGTGGGCTCAGTAGTTGTGGCTCGTGGGCTCTAGAGCGCAGGCTCAGTGGTTGTGGCGCACGGGCTTAGTTGCTCCGCGGCATGTGGGATCTTCCCGGACCAGGGATCAAACCCGTGTCCCCTGCCTTGGCAGGCGGATTCTTAACCACCGCGCCACCAGGGAAGCCCCTGTCCGTGAGTTCTTGTCCCCTGAAGGGCTTGGGGTCAGGAATCACTATCCGGTTGTGAGAGCAGAGGTCCAACTCTCAGACCTTGGACCGTGAGACCCAAAGGAGCTGGGTGGGGTGCCCAGCACTTGGGCAGCTCAGGTCCCTTTGAAGATCCAAACAAGGGCCGGCCTCTGGCCCGGCCATTAGGGCTCTGAAAACAGGAGGAAAACCCCACCCTCAGCCAAGGTTTTCCTGCTCTTTGAAAGGATCTTGGTTCCAGGGTCCCACCCTCAGAAGGTTCCGGAATCAGCCTGTTTCCCCCTCTCTCCTGCCCCAGGAGTACCCAAGGGGAGTGGGGGATGTGAGCGAGCTGGGTGGGTGTTTATCTGTCCCCGGAGAGCTCTGGTGATGTGGCACCCGGGGGCCCACACAGGCCACCCCATGTGTTCTGGAGCAGAGGAAGGGAGCACACGGACCCTGGGCCGCCCGCCCACGGAGCCGTCCTACCAACGGCCACCAGAACCAGGCCCGGCCGGCAGAATGAATGGGCCTAGTGGGGAGAGGCTGGGACACGTACACCTGCCAGTGGGGGCACAGCTCTGGCCGTGGGGGCCAAGGGGGGGGGTCCAAGTGTCCTGCCCCGGCCACCTGTTGGAGCCCCCGTACATGTGCAGCCCGTGTCACAGGTGGGCTCCAGCTGCAGCCGGGGGTGGAGGTGGGACCTGGGAACGGGGTTGGGGGGCGGTGAGAGGATGGGGGCAGGGATGGTGGGTGAGAGGATAGGGGCAGGGATGGGGGTGAGAGGATGGGGGCAGGGATTGGGGGTGAGAGGATGGGGGCAGAGATGGGGGCAGGGATAGGGGGTGAGAGGATGGGGGCAGGGATGGGGGTGAGAGGAAGGGGGCAGGGATAGGGGGTGAGAGCATGGGGGCAGGGATGGGGGCAGGGATGGGGGTGAGAGGATGGGGGCAGGGATGGGGGTGAGAGGATGGGGGCAGGGATGGGGGGTGAGGATGGTGGCAGGGATGGGGGTGAGAGGATGGGGGCAGGGATGGGGGTGAGAGGATGGGAGCAGGGATGGGGGCTGAGGGGCAGACGGAGCCCCGGGCTCAGCGGGATGCCTCCCCCCGCAGCTGTCCCCACCCCGTCCGGTGCAGCCCCATCCTCGAGGCCACCTCCTCCTGGCGTGGCTGTAGCTCCTGCCCTTCATGGGCTCCCAGCACCTGCTGTTTACTCCCAACCTCCTCTTCCCCCACCCCTTCTCATTTTTATTTATTTTGAGATGTTGGAGAAGTCGGAAAAGCAGCGTGAAGATTACAGCAGCTCCCATGTCTGCACCAGGAAGGAGCATCTGCTCTCTGTCGAGCTTGCTGTTATGCGTCTGTGGTTATTTAACCAGACGTTCTTTCGCTCTCCCTTGAAGTATGCTCATGACCACCCCGACATCGCCCCCGTCGCCTCTGGGCTCTCCCCCTCCACCTGCCGCGGCTCCTCTGGGCCTCCTCGGCCCGCCGCGAGCACCTCTGGCCCTGCGGGCGCGTGTCCGCAGGGGCCCCTCCCCCACCCGCTCCTTGATGGCCGTGGCATCAGTGTCGGGCGTCCTCCTGTGCGTCTCCGCTGGTGACCCCCCTCCTGCACCGGCACTGCCGGCTGTCGGCTTTGCGGAGACAGCCAGGTGGCCCTCTGAAGCCCTGTCCCAAGTGGTGCCCGGCCGAGGGGGGCAGGACTCTCCGGTCCCCAGGCTGGGGCAGCTGTGACCACTGCCGTTCCCCACGAGGGCAGGGCAGGGCTGGCTCTCTGCAGGCCCTTGGCTGTAGGCCGCACGGTGCCGTGCGCTGGGGGACATGGATGGGGGACATGGATGTCCGGGCTGCGGGGCTGGGCGAGGCCCCGGTTGGGGTCCCTGGAGCAGCCTGAGGGCTTCCGGCCTGTCCACCACCTGCACAGAACCCGGAGTCCTGCAGCCCTCGGGGCACGGGGCTCACGCTGACCCCACCCCCACCCCCCACCCCCGCCCCTGCCAGGCCCAGGCTAACAGCCCCCAGGGTCTTGGGGAAGGTGATGGGAGATTCTGCTGCTGCAGGAGCCTCTTCAGAGGAAAGTCACGTCCCCGACCCAGCCCCCTGCCGTCACCACACATGGGGTCGGGGGCCGCTGCCCGCACTCAGCCACTGCTGGGGGCCTGGGGCTGGGGTCCTGGGCAGGGCCAGGATGGATGGCCTGGTGTTCAGGAGGATGCGTGGGGCAGGATGTGTGTGTGCAGTGTGTGTGTGTATGTGGTGTGCGGGATGTAGTAGGTGGTGTGTGTGTGCAGTGTGTGTGTATGTATGCGGTGTGAGGGATGTAGTAGGTGGTGTGTGTGTGTGCAGTGTGTGTGTGTATGTATGTGGTGTGCGGGATGTAGTAGGTGGTGTGTGTGTGTGCAGTGTGTGTGTGTATGTGGTGTGCGGGATATAGTAGGTGGTGTGTGTGTGTGCAGTGTGTGTGTGTGTATGTGGTGTGCGGGATGTAGTAGGTGGTGTGTGTGTGCAGTGTGTGTGTGTATGTATGTGGTGTGCAGGATGTAGTAGGTGGTGTGTGTGTGTGCAGTGTGTGTGTGTGTGTATGTGGTGTGCGGGATGTAGTAGGTGGTGTGTGTGTGCAGTGTGTGTGTGTATGTATGTGGCGTGCAGGATGTAGTAGGTGGTGTGTGTGTGTGCAGTGTGTGTGTGTATGTATGTGGTGTGTGGGATGTAGTAGGTGGTGTGTGTGTGCGCAGTGTGTGTGTGTATGTGGTGTGCGGGATGTAGTAGGTGGTGTGTGTGTGCAGTGTGTGTGTGTATGTATGTGCTGTGTGGGATGTAGTATGTGGTGTGTGTGTGCGCAGTGTGTGTGTGTATGTGGTGTGTGGGATGTAGTAGGTGCTGTGTGTGTGTGCAGTGTGTGTGTGTATGTATGTGGCATGCAGGATGTAGTAGGTGGTGTGTGTGTGTGCAGTGTGTGTGTGTATGTATGTGGTGTGAGGGATGTAGTAGGTGGTGTGTGTGTGTGCAGTGTGTGTGTGTATGTATGTGGTGTGCGGGATGTAGTAGGTGGTGTGTGTGTGTGCAGTGTGTGTGTGTATGTATGTGGTGTGTGGGATGTAGTAGGTGGTGTGTGTGTGCACTGTGTGTGTATGTATGTGGTGTGTGGGATTTAGTAAGCGGTGTGTGGCATGTGCCGTCAGGATGTCATGGTTGGGCAGAGCTGGGGGTTGGCGTCATGAAGCTGGTTTTGGCACGAACCAGACACCCGTTCTGGACAAGTCCGCAGCCGGCCCTGGCCTGAGAGTTACCGAGGAGAACCAGTTTTGGGGAAAGTAATTAATTTGGGGTCAAATGGCACTGCTCTTAATTGGTTTCCTTCCTTGAAAACTCAGAAAAGCCAGGAGGCCCTGAATGCTCCCCCCACCTCGTTGTGGCAGCCTCTGCCGTGGCGCAGACCCCAGAGAGTGTCCGGGTCTCCAGGGGCCCCGACGGCCCGTCACAGCCTGGGGAGGCCGCAGTGGCGGGGAGGGCAGGAGGCCCGCCTCAGGCTCCGGGCCCTGCAGGCAGCTCGCGCTCCCCCCCAGTACATTCCTGCGGCTCAGTGGGCGGGACAGAAGGTCACTGTCTGGTGAGGAGGCCGGGCCACCTGTCTCGGCAGGCTCCCCTTGCGTCAGTCCTGGCCGGTGGCATCTGTCCACCCTCCCCCGTGAGACTGGCCTCGCCTCGCCCTCCCCGTGCCTGGCGTGTCTGGAGCTGCCCTCGTGGTGGCCTCACCTCGGGGGGGCGCACGGCCACAAAGTGTTCACAAGGCAGCCTTCTCCGGACTCTCCGCCGGGCCTCCCAGGCCCTCTGTGGGCGGCTGGCCATTTGTCCCAAGTCCATTCCTGGGTCCTTTTTGAGGAAGGGCCTTCTGTCCTGCCCACTCCCCCAGCTGGAGCTAAAAATACTAGGGTCGTAGCCCAGCCCCCACCCTGCCTCTCAGAGAGACTTGCCTTCCAGCCCAGAAGCCACCAAATTCTTTTGATCACCCACACAAGACGTTGGCACACCCTGGCAATTTACGTTTTCGCCTTAAATTACATCTGTGTTATAGTCTCGTGAGCCAGTATCTCAAGGCACAGTGTACGCTCTCCGTGTCGTTTGTTATTGTGACAGCAGATGTAAAACCACCCATAAAAGCCTTGAACCCAACGGCCTGGGAGGTGACTTCCCACCCAGCTTTCAGGTTCTAGTCTGTGAGTCTGGGTGCCACTGGGACAGCAGCCGCTCCTGGGAGGTCCCTGCTCCGGCCCCCACCCCCCAGGGAGCGCAGGAGGGTTGGGCCTGGGGCCCCCGCTGGCTCTCCTCTGCCCTGGAGCTGGGGGTCATGAGGAGCTGGGCCGCTCCTGGGGCCCGGCCTGCAGCAACGGTGGCCCCTGGGAGGCCTCTCTCCTGGCCCTGGCTGCCCCTGTCTGCGGGTCTCTGCACGATTCTGAGGCTCTGGGGGCTGATGGGGCCCATGGCCGGCCGCCCCGGGAGTGGTGATGGGGGCTCTGGGGCCTGGGAAGCGTGCCCCTCAGGCTCAGCGTATCCACGGCTTAAAGCCAGGGAGCCAGCTGACGGTGGGCACAGACCAGGCGGGGCGGCAGATGGACCCTCTGGCGACATGTGCATCACACAGTATCTGTCCTTTTGCATCTGGCTTATTTCACTGAACATAATGTCTTTAAAATTCATCCATGCTGTAGTAGGCGTCAGAATGTCCTTTTTTAAGCCTGAATAATATTCCTCCTCTGTGTTTCTGAGGTGCCGGCCCTCTCATACGTCCCCCCGCCTGTCACCCTCTGGCCAGCCTGTGAGGTCAGCATTATGTCTGGGACAGTGGCTTTGTGGGGAGCGTGGAGGGAGCCCCCAGGCCTGGACCTGCCGCCCCCATCTTCCCACCACACACGCTGGTTTCCTGACCCTCAGCGTGAGAAGGGCCCTCTTTCCAGAAGCCCCAGCCAGACGAGGAAGGGCTCAGGCTGACCATGCCCACAGGGTTGCCAGCCTGGTCTGGCAGCCGCTCAGAAACACCAAGACAATACAGAGCACCTGTCATCCTGGGGGGGCATGGCTGAGCCCCCATCTGTTTGCCACCCTGCTCCCCATAGCCACTTGGCTGGAGCCCGGACTCTGGGTGGGGACGCGGTGGCCTCAGTATCCAAAGGCCACCCTGCAGAGCCTGGGCAGGCCGGGCTGTCCTGACACGCGGCTGGGAGGGCCTGGGGTCTCACTGGGGTGGGGACGGCGGGTGAACAGCTGGGGGGCTGCCTTCTGTGTGTGTGTGAGTTCACGTGTGTGCACATGCGTGTGATGCCAGTGGTGTGTTTGCATCTGTGTGCACATGAGTTGACGTGTACATGTGGGACTGGCTGCGTGGGGCTTTCTCTGGGGCAAGGGGGCCCTGGCACCCAGAGCGGCACCACTCCTGACGGGCCCCCAACCCAGGAGACAGATGGGGGCCGGGCTGCAGCCGTGAGATGGACGCAGTGGTGCTTTCCAAGGTGTGTCCGGATCAGCAGCCAAACCAACCAAAGCAACGTCATCGGCTTTGAAGAGTTAGTGGAAGGCTCTTCCTGCTCGTCCTGCAGAGAAAATGCTGGCCTCGGACGGAAGCCCAGGGTGGGCCTGGTCCTGGCCTGCACCGGGGTTGCGTCAGCCTGCCTGTGAGGCCCCTCTGTCCGGCCCTCCTCCCGGTTCATTTCTCCCCAGGAGGGAGCCCAGGACGGAGATCTGAGGTAGCTGAGGTCTTGGAGCAGATAGATGCTCTTGCCCTCCCCCATCGCCGATGGCCCTGGGGGGGGTCCCGAGAGCGCGCAGGTGCCGGGGGCAGGCATCACTCGGAGGAGGGCGCGGGGGGCCTGCAAAGGGGGAGCCCGTGGCACGTGCACTGTGGGCTCTGCCCCCCGAGCTGGCAGCTCACCGAGCCCTCTGCCTGAGTGGGGACTGCCACCCTACCATCCGCCCAGGGCCCTGGGAGAGCACGCTCTGAACTGGTTCGGCCCAAGGGCTCCCTGGGGACCGTTCCCACCCCTGCCCTCGCGCGCTGCAGAGCCCCGGGCACAGCCAGGATTCCTACACGCTCTGCCCCTGCTCCCCAGGCCGACCAGGGACGGGCAGGATCCCGTCTCCTCCCTGTCCCCTCCCTGTCCCCTCCCCAGGGCCCCCACGAGGACTGCGGCCCCATCCCCACCTGCTTCGAAGAAGGTGGAGCTCTGCCCTGAGAAACACTCTAGGTCCCCAGGTCCGCATCGTGGGTACCGGGCAGGGCGTCCACGGCTGGGGTCACTGGGAAGATGGGGGTCTGGTTCTGGAGAGGAGGGGGGCCCAGGTCAGGAGGAATGTCCTCTGGGTGAGACTGGCCTCGCAGCCCGGCCTTGTGACCCCTGGGCCCCTGGGTCGCCTCCTCCTGGCCCTTCCTGCTGTGACCAGGACGGCCCGGGGTCCTGTGGCCCTGGGCCTGCTCTCAGGCAGCACCTGGCAGGAAGGCCCCCAGGGCTCCCCTCCCACCCCTGCACAGGGCAGGGACTGGGGTCTGCGGAGGAAGTGTAAGGGACCCAAAGGGAAAAGCTGGGCTTCCGTCCTCCGCTCCCAGCAGGGCTGGCACCTGCAGGGGTTCCCCTCCAGGAAGCGGCGCTCCAAGGCTCTGGAGACTCCAGCGGGGTGTCCACGGGGCAATTCAACGCGGGCACCAACTACCAGAGTCAGCACAGACCCCACGGGCTGGGGGCTCACCCATGGGACCGCGCCCACTCCAGAGCCGGCCACGGTCCCCAGGTCGCTCACTTCTGTCCCACGTGGCTGCAGATCAGAGGTTCCTGTGACCACCCCGGGTACAGTCATCTGCTAGGATGGCTCACAGAACTCAGGAAAGCGCTTTCCTTACTACTACCAATTAATTGTAAGATACAACTCGGGAACAGCCATGTGGGAGAGAAGCCGGGGCCCGGGTGTGGGGAAGGGGCCGGGGCTTCCCTGCCCCCCAGGACGCCCACGTGCTCCCCGCTGGAAGCTCTCTGAACCCCGTCCTTTCGGGTTTTTATGGCAGGTCCATTACATAGCCACGACTGGTTAAATCATTGGCCACTGGTGATCGAACTCCATCTCCATCCCCCTCCCCTCCTCAGAGGGGAAATTCCAACCTTGATCTCCAGGTCGGATCCCCTGGCAACCAGGCCCCATCCAGTGGTTATCCAGGGGCTTTCCAAAAATCACGTTATTAACATAAACTCAGGTGTGGCTAAGAGGGACTTGTTATGAACAATAGCACTTAGGAAATCCCAAGGGATTTGAGATCTCTGTGCCAGGAACAGGATGAAGACCAAAAATATGTTCTTATTATAAATCACAGTATCGCAGGGTCTTTCGGAATTTTTCCTTAGGGACACAAACATTCAGCCACACCCTTGGCAATTAGAATCATGTTTGATGGAGTCCAGAAAGGCACAGCGGACCTGGACATGTAGCAGGTCAGCAGCCTTTACCAGTTTCCTTGGTGTAAAGACCACGACAGAAGTCACTGACTGCCGAGGTGGGAAGGCGGCAGGTGCACACACACCCCTGGCTGCAGGGGGGCCGGGGAAGAGCCTGACTGTGCTTGTTTTTGTTTTTCTCTGTGAGACCCAGAAGTTGGGTTGCAGCACTGAGAATAAATAAAAGATAAAGCACCAAGGGGCCTGACCCGAATGTGACTTCGGCATACAGCTTTAACCTGGACCGCCGACCTGCCACCGACAAGGGCTCCTGCCCCAGGTCACCCCCCGCCCCTGCACTGCAAATTGCATGACATCAGCAGGCAGCAGATGCCGCCCACCTCCCCAAGACAGCCCAGGACGAAGAAGCTGCCCCGTGATGGCCCCTCCCCTGTGCAGGGGACCTGCGGCAGCCGGGAGGGGCCTGCTCTCTACCACCTCCCCCGGTGACCCGTCTGTTTGGTTCAGGACATCCAAGGGGAGGCAGCAGGAGGATGGGACCAAGGCCCGCACACCCCCCAGAGGAAGATCCTGATGGTGGCGCTGAGGCTTCTCTGGCCGTGGAAGCCCCCCCTCCCCCTCCCCCCGGCCCCCTCCCTGTTTCCACCCTGACACCCAGAGTGGTCAGAACCACCATTTGTTTTAAACAGACTTTAAATTTTAGATTTACAGGAAAATTGTGAAGATAGTGTCAAGGGTTCCCAGCTGCCTGTGCCCAGTTTTCCCTGCTATTACCTGTTATTAATACGGTACATCCCTGTGGTCCGTTTGTGACAGTAATGAGCCAATACTGATACATTGATCAGGGTGGGATTTTGTTTTGTTTGTTTGTTTTCAACATCTTCCTACTTTCTGGCACCACAAATGCTCCAGGCTCATCTCGTATATTGCCTGCTATTTCTCCAGGAGCCCTGGTTCCTTTCACTGTAGACTCTTTTGAGAAACCTGCTGACTGCTGCTGGTGTCACTGCTTCTTGGCCCCCTAGGCTGACGGAGCAACAAAACACTGACCCGTGTGCAGATACATCTCTCTGGGTAACCATCTGTATCTTCATAAGCCAAATATGAGTTTATACTCCTGCGTCTGACCTAATCCATACTCCATGGGTCCCTCTGGCCTCCTCCCCTTGCTTTACCTGTAAACTCTGAGTTACCTTTTGATAATGTAAAGCAGATCGGGGCTGGCTCAGGGCCCTCTGGTGGCTTGTAACACACCCAAAGCACCATCTTAGGGGTGTTCTAATTGCACTCACTCAGGCCTTCAGGGATCTGAGCTCTGTAGGAGCCGCCTGGGGCTGCCAACTCCTCTCTCCAGCTGCACTTTGATGGCAGAGCCTGGAGCACATGGATCCACTTCTGCCTCAGGACCTTTGCACGTGACAGGCAGGTGTAGACAGAGGCCGTTGGTCATTGGTCAGTGCTGACAATGGCTGTGGGTGTGATGGGCACTGGATCTTTATTACACTCTTCTCTCTATGTTGGTACATGTTTGACAATTTCCTAATAAAATGTCAAAAAAAATCAATCAACAGGTGGATGGTTCATCCCATGATCACTGTCGGTTGAGAAGGTAATGCCTTCCTTTTGGGTCTTACAGGACTTCTGCAACCCCAGGACGTATCAACCTAATATTACGCTCCAGGAAGACTTTAAAACAAGCAGAGGTATAAGCTAGGAGGGTTTAAAAACAAGTATGGAAATAAATACAAAAATAAAAGTGAACATGTATGTTTTAGAACCTATTTTGTGCAACTGTAGCCATAATTTTGGCGATGATTATATTTGTGCCGTGCAAGAAGTTTAAAGTGTTCAGAAGAATCATCCCTATGAAGTCAGTAACTACAGTATTAATGGTTTGAGGGAATTTGCTTCTGCTTAGAATCAAGCCTTAAATGGCTAAAAAAGAATTGCGTTTCAAAGTTCCTTTTATTTTTATATTAAGTTTGATAAAGAACGTTAAGAAGCTAAAGGGGTGCTGCTCAGAACTCCTGCTTCACCTTTCCCCCGGGCGCTTTTGGGACCCGTCGTCACCCTCTGCATCCTTCTGTGTGTTTGGGGCCATCTGCCCCTGGGGTGGGCACCCCAGGTCGGGGGCTGGCCTTGCTCTCAGTTGAGGAGGGCAATGGGGGGTGGGGGTGGGGCTGGCAGGCAAAGGCCGGAACTTGAGGAGGGGCTGGGACGGGGGGACTCACTCTTCCTGGGTGCTTGTTCCTCCCCAGGGAGTGGGCAGGAGAACTTTGCAGCTCCGGGCGGCTCGGGGAGCCTTCAGGATGCAGCCGGGTCTCCCACCCGTCTCCGCAGATGTGCTGCCGAGGTCACAGCCCATCCGAGGGAGGGTGACTGCAGGTCGCCTGCAGGGCCAAGATGCCAGCTGCGGGCGCGGCCGTCACGCCGCTTCCCTGCACAAACAGAGAGCCGCGGGGCTCCAGACAGAATGTCCCCGCTGCGGTCAGGACACCGTGTGTGGCTCCCGCTCGGCTGCCTCTTGTTGTTTGTTTAAGTTTTTCTTGTTTGAGTTACAGAAATGGCATCGAGGAAGGAGTTTGCTGTGGCCATGAGGCCACATCCCAGGTGTCGGCGGGAAGCTGATGACCTAGGCAGCTGCCTTCAGGTGCTGGGGGACTAGTGTGGCCCCGAGGGCTCCCCGCACAGGCCCCACTGCCGCCTCCCTCTGCTGCCCCAGGGGGCAGGTGGGCGCCCATGGGTGGCACCACCACCTGAATTAAAATTCACCTGTTTTAAAAAACACTAGTTAGACAAGACACATGCACCCCAATGTTCATAGCAACACTATTTACAATTGCCAAGACATGGAAGCAACGTAAGTGTCCATCGACAGACGAATGGATAAAGAAGGTGTGGTGTATATGTATATAATGGAATATTAGCCATAAAAAAGAATGAAATTCTGCCATTTGCAGCAACATGGGTAGACTTGCAGGGCATTATGCTAAGTAAAGTCAGACAGAGAAAGACAAATACTGTATGATATCACTTATATGTGGAATCTAAAAACTACAACAAACTAGTGAATATAACAAAAAAGAAGCAGACTCACAAACTAGTGGTTATCAGTGGGGGGAGGGAAGGGGGAGGGGCAGTATAGGGGCAGGGGAGTAAGAGGTACAAACTAGTAGGTATGAAATAAGCTACAAGGATACATTCTACAACACAGGGAATATAGCAAATATTTTATAATAACTATAAATGGAGTAAAACCTTTAAAAATTGTGAATCACTATATTGTACACCTGTAACTTATGTAATATTGGGCATCACCTATACCTCAATTAAAAAAAACATTAAAAATTCACCTGTTTTAAATGTATTTAATTGGTGATATTTAGTAAATTTACCAGGTTGTACAGCCATCACCATAACCCACTTTTAGAATATTTTCATCACTCCAAAAGATCCCTTGTGTCCCTTTACAGCGAATCCCTGTTCCCACACAGTTCTGGGCAACCACAGATCTGCTTCCTGTCTGTCGGTTTGTCGCCTGGACATTTCCTGTAACTGGAACCATCCAGCATGTGCTCCTTTTCTGGCTTTGGTCACTCAGCACGTTTCTGACGTCACCCGGGGGCAGTGGGGTAGCGTTTCACTCCTTCTCAAGGTTGAGTGACACTGTTGTGTGCATGGACCACACCTTGGTCCCTCTCACCTGTTGGTGGCATTCGGGTCGTTACTACTTCCTGGCTGTGAGGAGTCAAGTTGGTGAACATTTGTGAACATTGTACACAGGTCTTCTGGTGGACATGCGTTTCCATGTCTCTCGGGGAAACACCGGAGGAGTCTCTGTTATTTACAGTGTACTTTTGGAATAGGTTAGACACGCCCAGGATATAGGATTCAAAAGGAAGAGAAGGAATAGAAGGAAGAGTGAGCGGTGAACTTCCCACCCTGTGAACCCCCGAGGCTGTCACTGTCACCAGGGGCCTGGGGGCTTTCCATGCCTGCCGCTGTATTTTATGAGACGTGTCTTAGCTGGGGGTCCCCTGAGGCAGACGTGGGTGTAGGTGGGTCACGTGATGGGGCCCCCAGGAGGCACGGAAGGGCAGGTAAGGAAGGGTCACGTGCTGGGCACTGCCGGTCCACGTGCAGGAGCTTCCTGGGGCGTCGGGGCTCAGTCCTGCCGGGCACCCCTGAGCATCAGCCCTCCAAAGACGAAGGACGGGAGGCTGGGTCACTTCTCTGAGGACGCTGACCCGTTGGGCTAGGGCTGGCTCCGGGGAGTGCCAGCTGCTGCCTGGGGATATGGACGTGGTGCACGGGGTGGGGGGGGGCGGTCTGCTCCCGGCTCTGAGCTTGTCTTCGCTCACCCGTCATCTCTCTTGGGAATGTCTCTCCTTTTAAGCGGCACAACATCCCCTTATCCGGATTACGCAGTAGTTTACTCACCAGCCTCCCTCCTAGACAGACATTTAGATTTTGGGTTTTTCTCTTAAAGAACACTGCCGTGACACACTCTGAAATGCATCAAAGGAAGATGGGGTGACGGAGGAGGGCTGGCTGGACGGATACATGACGAGTGAATGAAGTCTGAGGGCTCGCTGCGCAGCTGGTTAAACTCTGCCGCGTGTTTGATGTCGGGGAGATGAAGGGCCCGGCCGCGGGCCAGCCTCTGCTCGGCACCACCTCGGCCCAGGGCTCTCTGGGCATTGGAGAGACGCCGCGGGGTGGACACGCCCCTGCCACACTCCGCCAGCAGCGAGGGGAAAGGTCAGGGCCTCTCTCCGTGTAAAAGCCCCAAGGCGGGGACGCAGTGAGGCCCGGGGGCTCTGGGGCTCAGGTCCGTCCGCTCATCTTCCCCCGGACAGGTGAGGCCCGGCGGAAGTGCAGCCATGGGGTCTTGGATCAGGAAAAGGCCCCAGGGGAGGTGGGGGTGTGCAGGACCTGCCTGCCCAGTGGAAGCTCGGAGACAGGGCAGACGCTGCCCGGCAAGGAAGAGGCCCTCGCCTGCCCGGGACCAGCAGGCGCCCCGGGGGCCCGGAGCCTGAGTGCCTAGTGCAGTCGTGCTGTCTGAGCACAGGGCTCGTGAGGGGTCCCTCCCGGAGGCTGTCATCCCCCAACTCTCAGCGCCCCCCGCATTCCCGCTGGACCGCGAGGTCCCGGGACGCCCGGCTGAGTCACTGTGTCCACAACAGCGGGACCACGCAGGGGCCCCTTCCACGTGCCGGGCGTTGCTCACGCATGTTGGGGGCTCACGTCTGCTCCCAGCAGGTGCAGGAAGGGCGTCGTGGCCCCGGGCCGGTGTCCGGCCCGTCCTGCCACCTCGCTCTCCCCTCTCGCGCCTGCTGAGTGAATCGGTGTGTGACTCTCCTAGCCTCCCTGCGGCTCTAGGAAGCACGCAGCCTCTGTGACAGCCCCCGGGCTGGCCTGGCGCTGGCTGACGCTGCGAGGTGAGGGTGGGCTTTCGGTCCAGACAGGCCAGGAGCAGCGCCAAGAGAGAAGAGGTAGGAGTTGGGAACGGTGCCGGGCTCGGGGTGCACCTGGTGCAGGGTTGGCACCACCGGCTGCGACACTAGCTTCAGAGGAGGGGCAGCTGGAGCTGGGCATCCTGAGGTGGGGGACGGAAGGGCCGCCAGCAGAGGCGGGAGCGCCCACAGTGTGTGCAAGGCGGGGGAGGCCGAGCCGGCCAGACAGACACAGACGGTCAGCCAGGCAGCTGGGGTTTGCTGGCGGCCGCGCGTGGCACCCTTGCTGCTGGCGGCTGGGCGGCTGAGTTCTGATGGACGGCACCAGCTCGCAGCTGGCCTGTGGGACTCAAAGGCTGAGCTGGGCTTCGGAACGGAGCTTTTGTCCCAGGATCTGAGTCCCTTCCTGCCCACACAGGGGCCGGGGTGCGTGAGGATGGCGGCGCAGAGCCAGGAGGGCAGCACCAGCTGCGGTATCCAATCAAGAAGGGAGGCGAGATTCACACCGGAGCTCAGAGCAGACCTCAGAAGGTCATAGGCCAGCAGCCCCGCCGAGGCGAACACGCTGACGACCCCCGAGGACTTGCTGATCGGGGCCACAATGAACAGAGCACGGATGATGACGTCAAAATCATGGAGGTGCCGTTTAGAGGCTCTGCCAGCAGGCACCGAAAGCTCCAGCAACTCGGCTGCACCAAGGTGCCCGGGACCAGCTCAGGGGCGCAACGTGGCGCTGATCACACCCCCAGGAAGGGCAGCTGCGCTGCAGGGTGTGAGTTCGCCCGATGGCTGGCTGGCCTAGCAGTGACTCCCGAGAGTGCCTTGTCCCCCAGCACCGTGCCTCTGGGGGGGAGTCTGGAGTGGCTGTCACTACAGTGCGACTGAGCGTTGGCGGGTTGACCCCAGCCCAGAAGAGGCCCCAGGGGAGGGCGCTGGTCTGGCGGGGCTGGGGGTGGGGGGGAGGGGAGGGGAGGGGAGGGGAGGGGCGGGGTGGGGGTGGGGGGGAGGATCAAGTGCCTCGTAATCCTCTTCCAGTTCACGCCTGAATAGATTTGCAGACTAAATGCCAGGAGGGCTCGGATGGGCTCTGGGAGCACGGATGTGGCTGAGGGTGGGATTGGGCAGCCTGGTGACATGCGGACTGGAAGTGAGAGCAAGGGAGGCTGCTGCAGAGAACCTGCTAAAAGAGAGAGAAGGGAAGGAGGGAAGGGAGGGAGGAAGACAGAAAGAGGTAAAGAAAGAGAGAAAGAAAGAAAGAGAGAGAAAAATTGGAAGGAAGGAAGGAAGAAAGAAAGAAAAAGACTGCTGGGACTTCCCTGGTGGCACAGTGGTTAAGAATCTGCCTGCCAATGCAGCGGACACAGGTTCGAGCCCTGGTCCGGGAAGATCCCACATGCCGCGGAGCAACTAAGCCCATGCGCCACAACTACTGAGCCTGCGCTCTGGAGCCCGCAAGCCAAAACTACTGAGCCCATGCGCCACAACTACTGAGCCCACGTGCCACAACTACTGAAGCCCACATGCCTAGAGCCCGTGCTCCACAACAAGAGAAGCCACCGCAATGAGAAGCCCGCACACCGCAATGAAGAGTAGCCCCCGCTCGCCGCAACCAGAGAAAGCCCACGCGCAGCTATGAAGACCCAGCACAGCCAAAAATAAATAAATAAAGTAATTATTAAAAAAAAAAAGAAAGAAAAAGACTGCTGAATTGGGGCTCCAGGAGGGACGGGCGGCTGGCACATCGCCCGTGTCTCCACACAGCAGCGGGAGAGAGTGCTTCTGGGGGTTTCCAGGAGAAGCCCCCTCGGCTTGCCCCTTCCCCAGGGCCTGGCAGGGAAGTGTCTGCAGAGCTCATTTCTTCCTGAAACACAAGCCATGATGCGCTGAGGGGCCAGCTTGTGAATGGACCCAAAGATGGCCCTGAGTGCTGATGGCGGAGACACAGTGGGAACCTGGAGCGTGGTGACCTCCGAAGACACTCACTGGGCTCTGTGGTCCCTTTTAATCCTTGCAATCACCCAGACAGGGAAACCAATGCACAGAGAGGGAGAGGGACTAGCCTGAGGTCGCATAGCTAGCAGCGCTGGAACAGCTGGGATTCCACTGCACTCCTGACTTCTACTTGCTACTGTGTCTTCAGAACTAGATCAGTTTGCTGCTACCCATATGCCCAGAGCCAGATGGACCCAAGTGATCTATTTGTGAATAACTGAGAATGTCCCCCAAAGTTTCTCTTTCTGGTGGCTATTTTTGCCAATATGCATTGGTTCAGCTTGACCGACTGTCTTTTCTTCTGAATGTGCCCTTGACCCTGGCTAAGGTATTTGGCCAGAATTATCCACCCCTGCTCCTACTTCTGCTGGCAAACAGCTGTGGCCAACTGCCCAGACCAGGTTTAAAATATCTGTCTGAAGTTTTGGTAAATGGATCATTTAGGGAATTGACTTTCAGAAAACTGGTCAATTAAGGTCATTTTGTTAATTGGCTTTTAGAGAATCAATTTCCCATGTCTTGATCCAAACTCTTTCCCAGGATGCCCCAAAGTGCCTGAGTGGGTCTGCGGGGATGCCAGAGAGAACTGATGTCTGTGGAGGGTCCCATCAGTGGTCCCAACAAGCGTCCACAGAGACCCCACGGGGCTTCCTGGGCTTGTTCAGGAACAGCATGTTCCCTAAACCAGGGGACAAGGGGTCACGGGCACGTCCATTGCCTGGCGTGGGAGGGTGTTCTGTAGGGCGGCAGGGCCCAGCCACCCTACCACCCAAGCCGGGATTCCTGAGCTCTCTCTTGGGGCCCCTTGGGGCTGGCCACCCCCCCCAGCTTCTCTCCACCTCTGGCCTGGCCCGCCTTCTCTCTCCCGCCCTCCCTGGCTCCTGCGTTTAAGCAGATATGACAGTCCTTACCCCTCGACAGATGCCGAGTCTCTTCTCTGGGGATGTTGGCACGTGTGTCCTGCCTCTGATGTCTGAAGGGGGTTCAGTGTGCGGGGGTTTGCTCAGGGCTGCACCCCAGCTTGAAGCCCCCGAGGTAGACTAGAGACTTTCCTCCTTCAGGACAGCCCTGCTGCCAAGTGCCCAACTTGGAGGGGTTTGTTTTCACCCCCCCAAAAAAAGGGGTAAAGGAAAGGAATCAGACCTCAGTGAGACACGCGTCTCTGAGCTCACAGCCCACACCCCCCTGCGCCCTGCAGGTCGGTGGAGGAGGACCACAGGGCTCCACAACACGATCAGTGCCTCTGTAGCCTGGACGTGGGATCATCTCAGTGGGTTGTGAGCAGGGCTAGAGCTGAGGTCCGGGGACTCTGGGTGGAGGTCGGTGGGTCTGCACTCGGCCCCTGTGACGGGTCCCAGCTGCCAGGACCAAGGCCCAAAACTAAGCGTGAGCGGCTGGGTTGCACACATGCTGTGCGCTCCAGCCTGGCAGGACACTGGTGGGGGGGGGGCGGGGGAGAAGCACAGCCAGGTGTGGTCCCAGCAGGCCCACAATAGGGCCAGAATGGCTGCAGATCAGCAGCTCACAGCCCAGCGCGAGCCCTGGGGGCTGGACAGACGCTGGAGGTGGCCGCACACCTTCTAGACAGGGAGGGACCAAAAACAAAGCAAAAGCAGAAACCCTAACAACAAAACAACAACAAACAACTACTCAGAATAAGTCTGCAAACACAAATCTAAAACCCTAAAAATCTAAAATCTAAAAGAAGATTTCTTTTTTTATGTTAAGAGACAGTCATGATTGCATAACTCTGGGAATACATTAAATGTCTCTGAATTGCATGTTTCAAAATGGTTAATTTTATGTTATGTGGATTTTACCTCATTTAAAAAAAAAAAAAAGAACAAAAAGGAAGAGCCAACCAAATCCATCCTGAGAACATGCCTTCATTCCAGATGGAGTTAAGTGTATGGAGTGTCTGATAAAAGCTCTTGAACAATCTATAGTGCTCAGAGAAATAAATGAAGCAATGACATCCATTCGAAGGAACCAGGAAGGCCAATTGGCAGATACAGAGCAAGAACAGCTGCGTAAGAAAATGGCAAGTCTTGGAAACAGAAAATATAGTCGCTGAGACAAAAAACTCAGAAGATGGGCGAGGACTGAGTACCTGTTGAGAAGAGGGTGAGCGAAGTGGAAAACAGACCGAGGAAGCTTCCAGAAGGCAAAACAGGGAGGAAAGAGGTGAAGCTTTAATCACATGCGTGAGCTCCCACACACACACACACACACACACACACACACACGAGGAGCTGAGAGGGGCAGAGTGTAGATAACACGTGCACAAGGAGCTCCCAAAGCGGGGCAGAGGCGGGCAGAGAAGCAGCGACCAGGATTGAAGCCACGACGTGTGGGTTGAAAACGCACCCCTAGCCCAGCACGCACTGAATTTGTTGAGATTCTCAGTTGCAGCCGGAAGAATCCATCCACGCTGGCTTTGGTGCAAAGGGGAGAAGGTGGGCCATGTGGGTCACCTGACAACCTATAGGTGCGAGAGGGCGGCCAGGTGGGGACGCTGGGGCTGACAGAGGGAGAAAGGGGCGCGGAGGTGTGGGACAGAGTCTGGTGGCCCACTGGGCCCGTTATGAAGGGCTGCCGGGTGGCTTAAAGATACAGCGGACGGTCCAGGTGACACACGGGGACGTGGACAGTACGGGAGGAAGGTGCCATGCCCCCACCTGCCTCACGCCGGGTCCCTGGGGACCACAGCCTCACCGCCCTTCTGCACTGGTGGGTCCGCAGGGATGCAGGACCCCCCCACCCCTCTGTCTGCACTCAGGGGAGACACCCGCCTCCTGGGCACTGCGCCCCCGGCCTGAGCCTTTGCCAGCTCGGGGTCCGATCTGCTGTGGGGAATGATCTGGCAGCTCCACGGGGAGGTGACACCAGGCAGGGCCAGGAGGCTGGCGCCTGGGAGAGCAGAGGGGCGGTGGGACTCGTTCAGAATCCCTTAGTCTGTGCCCTCGGCGTGGAGCTGGCCGCGCTCGGCAGCCCTGACAGCCGCCCAGGGTGGAGGCTGGCCCCGGGAAGCCCAGGGTGCCCCAGGGACGCAGGGCGGCCTCCACTCTCGTGTCTGTGGCAGAGAGCCTGGGTGTGGGCGCCTCCAGCACAGAGCTAGGCTTTCTCTCCTTGGAAGCTGTGTCACCCTCCTATAATCCGGCCTGGGACAGTGGCAGGCCTGAGCCTGGAGACACTGACCCACGAGGTCACACGCTGGCCCTGCACATTCACACATGGCTGTCCGATGACTGCTGATGTCTGGGTCTGCCCTCCCCCCCAGCTCAGGGCCCTGGGACCTGCAGGTGACAGGCCAGCCACAGCCCACACGGATGGCAGGTGGCCGGCACGGGCCCGGGGCCAGGTCGCCTGCTCTACCTGGTGGCTGAGGGCGGGGAAGAGATCTTTGGGGCCAGAGGAGGTTGAGAATGACTTGAACCCCCTGTGGGTCTTTGAGCTCAGCCAGGGCTCCGGGCCCACAGGGCTAAGTGTGTGACTAATGTCCTTCGGAGGCCATTGAGGATCTGGTGTCAGACGTGTCCCTGCCCCACAGAGAACTTGAACTTTCCCTGAACTGCACCAGACCCAAGGCACCCCCAGCCGTACTCAGAATGGCAGCTGTCAGCTGAAGCCTTGGGATCTCAAGGTCTCCCCTCGTGACTACGCAACCATTTCAGCCCCCAACCAATCCTCGCTTAACAAACACCTCACTTCTTACCAGCTCCAATTATAATTTGTTTTTTTTACTTTTTTATTTTTTACTTTTTTATTGAAGTATAGTTGACTTACATCCAATTGTAATTCCTGATAAACAACTCGCGTAACTAGCTGTAGCCTTGTGGTTTTCTCCTTTACAAGCCTCGCCCGTCTTGTAGCCCTGCAGAACACAATTCAGGCGTTACTTGAATCTGTCCTAACAAACCCCCAAACACTCTTTTTATGTCAATCAGGTCTCCATTGCTGGAGTTTTGGTTAACAGAGGGAAAGGGCCTGGTCATGTGACCCCGGGCCAGTGGGTCCCCTCATCTGGGAAATGGGAGTGACGGCAGAAGCTGATGCGGACACGGGGCCATCACCAGGGACAGGTGATGACAGTGTCGGGGACTGTCTCTCCACTCAGGGCCACTGGCCTGGCCTGGTTGGTGAACTCAGGTCCCCCTTCCCCACCCAGGCCAGGAGCCTCTCTGACCCCTCACCTGGACGCCGCGGTCCCTTCCCCGTGCCCCGGGGCCTCTGTCCTCTCTCCCGCCGCCTCGTCCCCCTGCCCCACCTTCACTTGCTCATGTGTGGAATCTCCACCTGGGACGGTGGCCGCGGCCAAGCTCTGTCGCCTCGATACCCGTGCCCCCGCTGTCCAGACCCCGGGAGCCGCTGCCTCTCCTCCGTCCTCCCCCGGCAGCTGGATCTCAGAGGAGCCAGAGGGGCTGCATTCAGGCCTGGTGCCCCGCTGACCGCTGTGTGGTCTTGGACAAGCTGTGGGCTCCTTGAGCCAGGCTTTCCTGTGCTCCACCCGGACACTCCTGGGGAGAGGCCCTGGCAGTGGAGCCCCAGGCGAGGGGGGGCTCCTGGATTTGCCCTTCCTAGGCCACCGTCGGGGTCAAGTGCCCGCCCCTCCCGAGTTCAGTTTCCCGCTGGCCTCACAAGGCTGTTGTGGGCAATGACGGGCGATGCTCGAGAACCTCCCAGCCTGGTGCCCTGCTCCCTCCTGGCCCCGCCCCCAGCCCCATGGCTCATTCCCACCACCATGATATCCCCTGTCTCTTAGCTGACCCTCCTCCAGGAAGCCCCTGGCGGAGGGCCAGTTTGTCCCCCCAGCCCACGTGCATTTCCTGAGCAACCACGTGATTCTGCAGCGCTCTGGGCCAGAGCTCCGGCCCATGATCACTGCTGCCGTCCCAAGGGCCAAATGAGGTCCTTGGTGCTGGGAGGAGAAGGCCCTGGTGAGGCTGATGTCCTGGGAACCCGCGGTGTTGCTATTTGCAGGCTCCAGGTTAGGAAGGGGGACCTGAGGAGGTGTGGCTGCAGAAATAATAATAAAAACAACAGACAGTGTTGTTCTGTGTGGACAAGCCTGCCTGGCTCTGTCTGAGGGCAGGGACCCCCGCCCTCCCCCTCTCAGACCCGCGGGGGACCCTCAGGACCATTCCCGCACAGGAAGTGGTGGTTCAGAGGGAGGGACAGCAGCTGCGACGTCGGGGAGACGGTTCTGCCCTGCAGGGCCCGACACTTGCAACCCCTCAGAATATAGACGTGAAGTTAATATCCTCTTAGTCTCAACCTCAGCACCGGGCAGCAATCAGGTCCAACGTTTTCCAGCAAATGGAGGGATTCCACGTTTCGACAGATGATTACAATGCAACCGTGTACGTGCTGAAAACTTTTCTTTTTAGGACCATATCCCCATCGCGGGAATATTAGGTTGAACCGTAGTATTTTTAAGCGGGACTATCTGGGGGAGGGGCTGTGTTCTGTCCTTGTTCAGGAGCTGGGAGGTCAGGCCCCCGCAGCGAGGGGCACGCAGCTCAGACCGTCCCCCCGACGTGCCCCTGACCTGCTGGTTCCCAGGAAGAGGCCCGGATGCCTTTCTCCTCCGCTTCTTATCAGCTCCTCGTCCATTTAGGTCACGACCTTCCTGCCGGTTAGTCTCTGCGTGAAATGAAGTCATCTCCCCACATATTTGGCCAGAGGGCTGCAGAGACTTCCTATTTGGGAATAAAAAAGAGCGAGGCCCCTGGAGTGTTCGGGAAGTGGAGAGCCCTGGCTTCCGGAGACGCTGGCGAGGGAAAAACAGGGGACGGCTCTGGAAGAGCGGGGCCTCCCCAGGGTGGAAGCCGCGGCCAGCCTGCCCCCGCCCCCTGCAGAAAAGGGAGCCCCACCGTCTCACGTGCCCAGGCACGCTCGGCTCTGCGAAGTCTGCGGCCTTGACCGCGGTCTCCCGTCTGACGCCTCCCTTCCCAGCCTCTCGGGGCATGTGAGGTGCTGGGCCCGTGAACCCCCAGACCCCCTCGCCAAGCCCGTCTCCTGGGGCAGACCTGACCCCAGAGGCTGGGGGGTCCCAGGCTCTGCTGCCCTGCGGCCTGGTGTGGCCAATGCCGTGCTCTGCTGGGAGCCCCGAGGCTGAGCCTGGGGGAAGCGGAGGCGGTTTTCCCTCACCGCCAGCTGCGTCTAAGATGCTTTGACATCTCTCTGTAGCGCAGCTCCTGCAGCGTGAGCTGGGCCTTGGCCACACCCTCTCTTCCTTCAGTCTCAAGGTGGCCTGGTCTCCCAGGGACGTGCTGGCTCCCGCCCTGCCCCGCTCTTCTCCTGGTGCGCTGGGGTCACCTCCCGCTTTACCTGTCCCGGAATACTGCCTCAGCACCTGCTCCTGGGGGACCCACCCGAGCGAGCCGCCTGCTCTTGCCTCAACACCCCCTGCCTGGCCCCTCAGCAGGACCCTCACTGCGTCTCTCTTTCGGGGTCCCAGCAGCATCGTTGCCCAGGCGGTGGGGGGGGGGGTGGGCCTGCCCTTCGGCCTAGCGTTGCTTGCTGTCTGATTACGAGAGGAAGGTGGAAGGCAGAGGCAGAAAGGGGGTGCATGGGGGGTGCGAGCAGGCTGGGCGCCCACTGCATGCACCCGTCCGAGCGCTGGGGACTTTGGCCAGCGTCCTAGGGAGCTGGTGCAGCCCCCCAGGCCTGGGACAGCAGAGCCCCCCTGGTTACGCATAAAGTTCTCCTTACATAACCAGCGTGAAGATACATGAAAAGCTCCAGGCAAGTCAGAGCAGCCGCAGATGGACAGACACCGGGAAAGCGGTGAGTAATGGCTGGAAAGCCCTGGCCCTGCAGGAAAGGGACGCTGGGCGGGGCAGCCCTGTGGGAGAAAATGGTGGGACAGACAGACGCAGGGGCCGCTGCCCACTCCTAGGGCGGGGCCACACGGCCGTGCAGGCGACCTGCGGGGTCTGAGCTTCCAGGACGGCCCTCCCAGCCCCCGGCCTCCATCCCGCTTTCCTCGCCCACGCTGCACACACGTGCACGGGGGTCTTGCCGCCGGCCTGGTACCTGCCCTCATAACGGGGGCCCCAGGGAGGCTGCCTCTGGTCTGTCTGGCCCCTCCCTTCACACTTGGATTTAGGGTCCACTCGGGTAACCCAGGATAATCCCACCTTGGGATCTCAGCTCAGTCACATCTGCAAAGACCCTACTTCCAAATAAGGTCACACTTACAGGTTCCAAGGGTCAGGACATAGACATATTTTGGGGCCACCATCGAACCCACTCCAGTTGGCACGGGAAGGCCCCCTGACCTCCCAGCCTTGCTGTGAGCACACAGGTCAGGACAGAGCTGGCAGCCCGGGGCCTGGCCTCCGAGAGCGGGGCTGCTGCCCCTGGAGCCCCAAACGCGCACCGACGCCTCGCCTCTGAGCTGAGTTGGGCCATTGGCATCCCAACCCCTTCCCCCGCCCCGCCCACCTCGGCCGCTTATCTCGGGAGGGTCACGGTGGCGGTTCTCTCCCTGGGATGCAGAGCCTCAGGCAGACCCCCACCCGGCCTCCCAGCTGCTCTGAACAGAAGCCGAGCCCACCTCACCAGCCCTGCTCCCCGGGTGGGAAAGCAGGGTACCCAGACCCGTTCTGAGTCTCAGAGGCAGTGAGGATGGGGTGGGGGGACAGGGAGAGGGGAGGAAGGACACGGGGAGGGGACCAGGGTGGCCTCAGAACCCTAGGGCCTTAATCCGGGACGTGCCTATCCCCTCCCACCGCCCCCAGCATCAGCCCCTCCTGGCACCACCAGGCCCCTTCCAGGCAGCCCCCTGCCCACTCCCACCCAGGCTCCTGACGCTGAAGCCTTCCCTCCCATCTCTTCCCCTCACCACTTCCTGGGGCCCCAGAGTGCACGGGCCCAGCCCCTGTGTCTGATGGGGAGCTGAGCCCGGAGGAGGGCGCTTTGTTCTCCGTTCCTCTGGTGGGGGCTGCCCTGGCCTCTGCCCCTCCCACCTGCACCTGAGCTGCGCTCCCCGTGGCCCCCAGGCCCCCCCCTCCCCTGGGCAGTGGCTGTCCCGGGAAAGCAGCTGCATAAAAACAGCTCCATCTCACTAAGCCGCAGGCCCCGTCTTCCGGCTTCCTGGGACACAGCCCCAGACGCGTGCAGAGATGCGCAACTCATCCGTGCTGGCCCAGCTGTCCGAGCCGCTGGCCGCGCCCGCCCTCAGCTGCGCACCCGCCCTCAGCCGCCTCGAGCCCTGTGAGGCAGCTGCCCTGCCAGCCCTCTCCGGGGACCCTGTGGGTGCAGAGTACGTGCCCTGCCGGCCTCACGCTGTCCCTTTTTAGAGCAGCATTTTCGCCCAGGGAGGTGCCACGGTCATCCAGCCGCTCCTTACGCAGAGGCCCCAGCGCAGCAGGCTGGGGGTGGGGAGAGCCCAGGCACAGTCCAGTGGAGGGACAAGGACGACCCCCCCCCCCCCGCTACATCCACCAACAGGAAGCTTCGGCCCCTCTTCCCTCAGGGGAGTCTGGACGTTTTTATCCCCAGCAAGTGGCCAGACATGGAATGTTCTCAGGGGACCCCAAAATGACTCAGGATGGGGGGCTGCTCACAGGAGCTCTGGGGCAGCTGAGCAAACCAGTCCTCCTGGGATTTCCAGCTCCGTGGGTGGAGACCCACTCCTGTCCCCGCGCAGTGGAGGGACATGGGACCCCAGGACGCTGCCCCACCAGGGAATGAGGGAGCCCGCCCGGGGGGGATGGGGTACCCCAGCAAATTGTGGCTGGCAGACCCACTGACCCCCAAACAGCACCTCCACCAGTCTTCGGGGTCCTGGAAGCCCACCACGGTCCCAGCCCTGGGGCGAGGCTCAGACGTCATGCGTGGTCCCTGTTAAGTTCAGGGTTCGCGCTGGGCCACTGCTCGCCTCCTGGTCCCCGATCCCGGACTCCCCTGTCTTTAGCCTTGCTCCCCCCTCCCCGCCTGGTGCCCCGCTTGGTAATGTGCTTGCTGGCTTACCATGGAACTGTTCTTAGTAAACGCGGGCTGTAATCCTGAACCTTGGGCTGGGAGCTCAGACCATTGACCTTGACCCTGATCGTCGATCTGACTGGGTTTCATCTCCATTTCACTGTTCGCTTCGTTTGTCCCCCTGGTTTTTGTCCCTCTTTCCTTGTTCTTATTTCAATGTTTTGCCACATTCATTTAAATTTATCTATTGACTTTTTGGCTAGATCTCTTCGCAAATTTTTAAGTGGTTGCTTCCCGATTGTAATAGAACCCTAACCTTTCAGTCTACTTAGCGTTCATATTTTGTTAAGATTTTTGATGTGGACCATTTTTAAAGTCTTTATTGAATTTGTTACAATATTGCTTCTGTTTTATGTTTTGTTTTTTTGGCTGCGAGGCATGTGGGATCTTAGCTCCCTGACCAGGGATCGAACCCGCACCCCCTGAACTGAAAGGCGAAGTCTTAACCGCTGGACCCCAGGGAAGCCCCTAGGGTTCATATTTAGCACTTCAAGTAACATGTAGAAGCCTTATAACCACACAGACCCCTTTCCCTCCTCCCTTCTTTAAAGATACTGTCCCACTGCCCTCTGGCCTCCATGTTGCTTTTTACATTTTTGGTTGTTTTTAAAAATTTTGCACCCGTTTATTTTGCGCCTGATATCTTTTTAATGAATAGACTTTCTAAGACCAGATTTAGGTTTACAGAAAAATTGAGCAGGAAGTACAGAGGGGTCCCATCCCCTTCCCCTGGCTCACACGTTCCCCTGTCGCTAACATCCTGCATTAGTGGGGTGCACCTGCTACACCTGATGGCCAGTGTTGCTACCTTATTGTTAATTAAAGTCCACAGTTTGCATCAGGGCTCACTCTTTTTTTTTTAATTTAAAAAATTTATTTATTTATTTTATTTATTTATTTTTGGCTGCGTTGGGTCTTTGTTGCTGCGCACAGACTTTCTCTAGTTGAGGTGAGCGGGGGCTACTCTTCACTGCGGTGCGTGGGTCTCTCCTTGCGGTGGCTTCTCTTGTTGCAGATCACGGGCTCTAAGTGCGCAGGCTCAGTAGTTGTGGCACACGGGCTCAGTAGTTGTGGCTTGTGGGCTCCAGAGCGCAGGCTCAGTAGTTGTGGCGCACGGGCTTAGTTGCTCTGTGGCTTGTGGGATCTTCCCGGACCAGGGCTCGAACCCGTGTCCCCTGCATTGGCAGGCAGATTCTTAACCACTGCGCCACCAGGGAAGTCCCCTTTGTGGGTTTTGACAAGTGTACAATGACATGTATCCACCATTACGGGATCACATAGAGCAGTTTCATCGTCTTAAAAGTCCTCTGTGCTCTGTGTACCCATCCCTCCTCCCCACAACCCCTAGCAACCTTTTTTCTGTCTCCAGTTTTGCCTTTTCCAGAAGGCCATATGTTAGTATCACACACTGTGTAACCTTTTCAGACTGACTTTTCATACTTAGCAATACACATTCAACATTCCTTCATGTCTTTCTGTGGCCTCCATGGTGTTTGATGAGAAATCAGTGGTCATCTGAAGTGCTCTTCCCATATGTGTAACGTATCATTTTTCTTTAGCTGCTTTCAAGACTTTTTCTCTATCCTTGTTTCTTAGCAGTTTACTTGTGATGTGTCTGGGCATGGTATTCTTTGACTTTAGCCTGTTTGCGATTTGCTGAGCTTGTGGAAACTGTACATTTACTTCTTCCCCCAAATTCAGGACATTTTATGCTATTATTACTTCAGATATTTTTCTGCACCATTTTTTCCTCCTCTCCTCTGGGACTCAAATGACATAAATGTTAGATATTGTCCCACAGGTCCCGAAGGCTCTGTTCATTTTCTTTTTCAGCTTTATATTCCTCTCTGTTGTTTAGGTTGGAACTTTTCTACTGATCTGTCTATAAGTTCACCGACTCTATCCTGTCATTGCCATTCTGCTATTAAGTTGTCGATGAAAATAATCAATAAACAATCAATAATAAGACTAGAAAAGAGTTTTATTTGAGCCAAACTGAGGACTAACCTGGAAGCCCACTTCCCAGATTATGCTGAGAAACTGCCCTGGAGGAGCAGGGTTTTTAGCACAGTTTTCTATCTTGTCAGAACAAAGAACATTAACAAGTCAGGGATACACTTCTTCAAGGTTTCAAAAACAAAACAGACTGGCACGTACCCAGCAAATCAGTGTGGACTTGGCACCTGGGAGGGAGGCTTGCCATCAAAGGAGGACCAGCGTTGGCCTCCCAGGAAGGGAGGCATTTCATCTTTGTTTAACATGGGCATCCTTCCAGTCAGTGCGCCCTTTGCTTTAATAATTGCAGCAGGTGGACAGTGTGTGTTCGATGGGCCACAAAGAGGCTGTCTAGTCAGCATCAAGAGCAAGTTAGCTCCTGCGTGAGCCATAACGACTTTCCTGTATCTCAATATGTGAAAATTTCTTTTATCAAAATCCATCCAGTGACTTTTTAAAATTTCAGATATTTTATCTTTCAGCTCTAAAGTTTCTATTCAGTTCTTTTTTGTTGTTCCTATTTTTCTACCAAGAATTTCTATCTTTCCATTCATTTCAAGTGTATTTTACTTTACCACATGAGGCATAGTTACAACAGGTGCTTTAAAGTCTTTGTCAGAGAATTCCAGCATCTGGGTCATCTTGGGGGCATCTAGGGATTGTCTTTCTCTTGAGAATTTTGTGGTTCCTTGTATGTGGCGTAATTTTGGATTGCATCCAGGACATTTTCAAGATTATGTTGTGTAGACTCTGGGTCTTGTTAAAATCCTCCGGAAAATGTTGGGTTTTCTTTTTTTCAAGCAAGCAGCGAGTCCACTTGGGTAAGACCACAAGTTCCATCTCACCTCCTGTGGGCCGTGGTCTCCATCTCAGTTCAGCTGTCAAGGTCTTTGCTGTGCTGCTGTAGGTCAGTCCCAAGCAGGGTTCAGCAGAGAGCCCAGGATGGGACCAGCTTCATACACAGAATCAGGAATCCTCTTCTCCAGCTCTTTCCTCTGCAGGATTTCTCCCACAGTCTTCAGCCCACGAGGACCGCTTTTCTTCTTCCTCTGTGCAACGATGGAGCTCCTCCCAGAGCGGTGGCTGTGCCTGCCTCACTGTTGTGAGCAGCAGGCTTTCTCCTTCACCAGGAGCAGAAGCCCACACTTGATGGAGCAAAGTCATTTTAACTGGTGTAGCTGGTACAATATTTTTAGGCCACTAGATTCAAGTGTGTAAAAATTGTAACTGTATTCTTCAGGGAATCTGTTTAACCTGTGTTTGGAAACCTCCATTCCCACTGATGGCAAGAAATAAATCTTAGTCAGATCAGAGGAAACCATGTCTTTTGTACTTTAAATTATTACATCTAGAATTTTCTCTTTCCCCTGTCTTGCTGGTGAATAGTGATACAGAGGTTGGTCAGTGGGTGACTCTAGTGAGTTTCTGGGCTGCCTGGAGATAGCGGTGGGAGGGGCTGCCTGGAGATAGCGGTGGGAGGGGCTGCTGTGGTTCATCCTCCCAACAACCTGTTCTGGAGGCAACTCCACGGGTGGGGCTCCAGCTACAACGGGCTTGACTCCAGTTACAAAGCTGCCCCGGTGACCACAGGAGCCATGTGCTGTCTGTGGGGTCTCTCTGGCCCTCCCAAAGTGCCATGGAGGATGGAGAGCAGTGGGGTGGCCAGCTGCAGCTCCTGGAGACGACCACGTGCGTCCACCTGTGCCCAGGCCGTGCACACCCCTCGTGGGCTGGGAGCTCGGGGCCTGCAGGCATCCTGCTGCTGACCTCCCCCTGTGGGCTCTGTCTTGAACTGTGGGAAGGCCATGGGCTTGGTCAAGCCCATCATTTGCCCCAAATCTGGGGGGCAGTGCCACAGCAGGTACTGGTGGCCAGCCCTGTGACCTGCCTGTCCTGGCTGTCCTAGATCTGTGCATGTTTTAGCTTACTTTAAATCACCTAGTGATTACATAATTACATAACCACTGTCCATTCCTGCCCAAGTCTTCCCATACAAGGGGAGCTCCAGGAAGAGGGATCATGTCCGCGTGCATTCGTGCACTGCCTGGCGACCGGGATCCACAGGGGGCGGGCCCCGAGACCCGGGCCCGTGAATGCCACGCTCTGGCCAGCGCATCTCTTGGGAGCATTGAGGATGTTGCTGTCATTGTGGAGACTAAACAGATGTTGGGAGAGGTGATGGGACTCCAGAAGCTGAGCTCTGACAGGGAGAAGCTGCAGACGTCGGGGTTTAACTCGGAAGCACACAAACCTGCAGAGCTATCATTCTTCAGTGGGAGGGGAGATATGGACAGAAAAACGCTGAAAGTTTCCAGGAAGCAGCAAACCTGACACCGTTTGCAGGGAGGTGGGTGGCTAATGGCAGGTGTGGTCGGGGGCTGCAGAAGAGGGTCCTGGATTCCACCTGGGGAGGGAGAGGCCAGGTGAATCTGCAGAGCAGGGAGGCCCAGGCGTGACCGTGGTCCAGCGGGTGTCACCGGAGGACTGATCTGCTGCTCTAGAAGGCGGCGCAGTCCTGGCCCAGCCACACGGGTCCTTCCCTGACCAACTGGCACGTTCTCCAGACGGTGGCGAGGACGCAGCAACCATGGGAAACCTCTGAGGCTGCGGGGCCTTGATCTGGGGCGAAGCCTCCAATTTTGCTCTTGGCAGAGCCAAACTCGGAGGAACACCAACTGCCAGCACAACGGAAGGAAAACCTGTTTCCTTTACTTTCTTAGGGGAAAAAAACTAAAGTTCAGAACAAACGCTTGATAAACCACTAGCCAGACTCATCAAGAAAAAGAGGGAGAGGACTCAAATCAATAAAATTTGAAATGAAAAAGGAGAAGTTACAACAGACACCACAGAAATACAAAGCATCCTAAGAGACTACTACAAGCAACTCTACGCCAATAAAATGGACAACCTGGAAGAAATGCACAAATTCTTAGAAAGGTATAACCTTCCAAGACTGAACCAGGAAGAAACAGAAAATATGCACAGACCAATCACAAGTAAGGAAATTGAAACTGTGATTAAAAATCTTCCAACAAACAAAAGTCCAGGACCAGATGGCTTCACAGATGAATTCTATCAAACATTTAGAGAAGAGCTAACACCCATCCTTCTCAAACTCTTCCAAAAAATTACAGAGGAAGGTACACTCCCAAACTCATTCTACGAAGCCACCATCACCCTGATACCAAAACCAGACAAAGATACTACAAAAAAAGAAAATTACAGACCAATATCACTGATGAATATAGATGCAAAAATCCTCAACAAAATACTAGCAAACAGAATCCAACAACACATTAAAAGGATCATACACCATGGTCAAGTGGGATTTATCCCAGGGATGCAAGGATTCTTCAATATACGCAAATCAATCAATGCGTTACACCATGTTAACAAATTGAAGAATAAAAACCATATGATCATCTCAGTAGATGCAGAAAAAGCTTCTGACAAAATTCAACACCCATTTATGATAAAAACTCTCCAGAAAGTGGGCATAGAAGGAACCTACATCAATATGATAAAGGCCATATATGACAAACCCACAGCAAACATCATTCTCAATGGTGAAAAACTGAAAGCGTTTCCTCTAAGATCAGGAACAAGACAAGGATGTCCACTCTCACCACTATTATTCAACATTGTTTTGTAAGTCCTCGCCACAGCAATCAGAGAAGAAAAAGAAATAAATGGAATACAAATTGGAAAAGAAGAAGTAAAACTGTCACTGTTTGCAGATGACATGATACTATACACAGAATCCTAAAGATGCCACCGGAAAACTACTAGAGCTAATCAATGAATTTGGTAAAGTTGCAGGATACAAAATAAATGCACAGAAATCTTTTGCATTCCTATACACTAATGATGAAAAATCTGAAAGAGAAATTAAGGAAATGCTCCCATTTACCACTGCAACAAAAAGAATAAAACACCTAGGAATAAACCTACCTAGGGAGACAAAAGACCTGTATGCAGAAAACTGTAAGACACTGATGAAAGAAATTAAAGATGATACGAACAGATGGAGAGATATACCATGTTCTTGGATTGGAAGAATCAATATTGTGAAAATGACTATACTACCCAAAGCAATCTACAGATTCAACGCAATCCCTATCAAAGTACCAATGGCATTTTTTACAGAACTACAACCAAAAAATCTTAAAATTTGTATGGAGACACAAAAGACCCCGAATAGCCAAAGCAGTCTTGAGGGAAAAAAACGGAGCTGGAGGAATCAGACTCCCTGACTTCAGACTATACTACAAAGCTACAGTAATCAAGACAATATGGTACTGGCATGAAAACAGAAATATAGGTCAATGGAACAGGATAGAAAGCCCAGAGATAAACCCATGCACCAATGGTCAACGAATCTATGACAAAGGAGGCAATGATATAAAATGGAGAAAAGACAGTCTCTTCAATAAATGGTACTAAGAAAACTGGACAGCTACATGGAAAAGAACCAAATTAGAACACTCCCTATCACCATACACAAAAATAAAGTCAAAATGGATTAAAGACCTAAATGTAAGGCCAGACACTATCAAACTCTTAGAGGAAAACATAGGCAGAACACTCTATGTCATAAATCACAGCAAGATCCTTTTTGACCCACCTCCTAGAGAAATGGAAATAAAAATAAAAATAAACAAATGGGACCTAATGAAACTTAAAATCTTTTGCACAGCAAAGGAAACCATAAACAAGATGAAAAGACAACCCTCAGAATGGGAGAAAATATTTGCAAATGAAGTAACTGACAAAGGATTAATCTCCAAAATATACAAGCAGCTCATGCAGCTCAATATCAAAAAAACAAACAACCCAAACCAAAAATGGACAGAAGACCTAAATAGACATTTCTCCAAAGAAGAGATACAGATTGCCAACAAACACATGAAAGAATGCTCAACCTCACTAATCATTAGAGAAATGCAAATCAAAACTACAATGAGGTATCACCTCACACCAGTTAGAATGGGCATCATCAGAAAATCTACAAACAACAAATGCTGAAGAGGGTGTGAAGAGAAGGGAACCTTCCTGCATTGTCAGTGGGAATGTAAATTGATACAGCCACTATGGAGAACAGTATGGAGGTTCCTTAAAAAAATAAAAATAGAATTACCATATGACCCAGCAATCCTACTACTGGGCATATACCCAGAGAAAACCATAATTCAAAAAGACACATGCACCCCAATGTTTATTGCAGCTCTATTTACAATAGCCAGGTCATGGAAGCAACGTAAATGCCCATCAACAGATGACTAGATAAAGAAGATGTGGTACATATACACAATGGAATATTACTCAGCCATAAAAAGGAACGAAATTGGGTCATTTGTAGAGACGTGGATGGATCTAGAGACTGTCATACAGAGTGAAATAAGTCAGAAAGAGAAAAACAAATATCGTATATTAACACATGTATGTGGAACCTAGAAAAATGGTACAGATGAACCAGTTTGCAGGGCAGAAATAGAGACAGATGTAGAGAAAAAACGTATGGACACCAACGGGGGAAAGTGGTGGGGAGTGGTGGTGGTGGGATGAATTGGGATTAGGATTGATGTATATACACTAGTATGTATAAAATAGATGACTAATAAGAACTTGCTGTATAAAAAATACATAAAATAAAATTCAAGAAAAAAAGAACAAACGCATGGTGAGAGAGCGCTCAGTTTTGTCTCCTGGAATCCGCAGGTGCCGGTGTCATCAGAGGAGGTGGAACTGGGCGGGCACGACATGGGTCTCAGGCCAGCTTTGCCGGGAAGCACCCACGTGACCCTGAGCATGCTGCCCACCTCCCCAGCCTCAGTTTCCCCGTGTGCAAGTCGAAGTGGTTGGATGAGAGCCGAGCTGGTGCCGCCGTGACTCCTGACATTCTGGTCGGCAGCGTTTTAAACACTTAAAAATCGCCTATGTTTAAAAGGAGGGAGTGTCACCTAAACATCCAGCTTTCCTGAAAGTCAGTCCGCAAGTGGTCCACCTTCCCGCGTGGCTCCAGTGTGAGTGGGACACCTGGCCCCTGGTTCACTGCCATCCCCAGCCGTGCCACCCCTTCTCACGTCCCTTCCTGCTCGGCCTCTGCGGCCACTGACTTCTCACACCTTGTGTTGGCATCTCCAAACGCCACACCGGAGCTGCCAGGCCCGAGGGGGCGGCCCTACGGCCCTGGGGAGTGGTGCGTGCCGATGGGGCAGCCCCCTCTGTCAGCTGATGGTCCCCTTGGAAACTGCTGCATCCTTTCAGGCCGAGGCCCTGGCATCACCGCTCTCTTGACGCTTTCAGTTGTTAACAAACTCGAGCCTCACGTGGTCAGCGTCCCAGGTCTTGGTCTCCCCGGGGGGTTGCTGTCCAGCAAGGCCGGGCGGCCCGGCTGCGTCAGGTTAGAGGGGAAGGACAGATGCCACACCCAGAGCCGCTCACCTGTCTCCTGAGGCCCCACACGCCAGGCGCCGCACAGGGCACACGCACACACACGCACGCACACGCACACGTACAGATGTATTATCTACGCACACATACACTCCAGCCCTTTCTCGTGGCCCCTACGCCGTGTCTTTCTGGATTCCGTCCACCTCCAAGGCCTTTCTGACGTATCTCTGCTGGGAAAGGAGGGGTGTGAGGACACACAGAGGAGGGGCTGGGGCCAGATCCGTGGACCGTGGGCCTTGGGCCCCAGGGAGCTCTAGTCGGCCAGGGCGACAGGAGCAGGTGCCAGGGAGGGGTGGCTGGGTCCCCGGGGTCCGCGGGGCATCACGGGGAGGGGCTACGGTCTGCAGAGGTGTGCTTCAGCGTGCGGGTTTGGGGAGGATGAAGGGACCGTGGTCTGGCGCAGTGGTGAGGAGCCAGGAAGCCCCCAGCCCCGGTCCCAGTGGAGGGGAGGGAGGGAAGGGAGGGAGGGTGCAAGGAAGGCAGGGGGCCAGGACAGTTACAGCCGGAGACGCGAGATGCGCAGGACCAGGGGAGGCCCCGCCATCCGGTGATGCCCTCTTGTCTCAGAAGGTGCGCGGAAGGTGAGGGGGTTGGGATGAGTGGGAGGTTGGCATGGGTTGGGGGCGCAGAGCCACGTGGGCGGGGAGGGGATGCCCTTGGAGTCGTAGGCTTCTTATGTGTCGATGGTGGTTGGGACAGGGGTGCAGGCGCCTGGAGACGGGTCTGTGGGTCTCAGGCCGGCTGGGGGAGATTAAGGTGTGAGTAAGTGAGTGCAGGTGTGTACGAGTGATTGGGGGGGGTGATGTATGTGCATGTGTGTATGATGTGTGTGCGTGAGTGGTGTGTGTACTTGAGATGTGTGTGTGCATGTGTGAGCGGGTCCCGGGGCGGGGGCTACCCCGGGGCTCAGCCTCTCTCTCCTCCCGCAGATGGAGGTGCAGACGTCAGCCTACTTGCCAAGTTCAGGCAGAGGGGATTACCCCAGGCCTGGAGCCTGGAGTTCTGCCCCGAAATAAGTGTTTTGAGAATTAAGAAGGCAGCCACTGGAACTCTTAAAAAAAATTTTTTTTTTTTTAATGCAAGGGATTTAGGGAAAATGCGAATAACTTCAAGGGGCCATCCTGAGATCAGGATATTACGGTCAGCATGGTTGCTGGCCCTGAGCAGTGAAACCAGAGCTCCAGAATGTTCTGGGCCCCCAGAGTGTCAGCTAGGCCTTCTGTTTCCTTCCCAAGCCAGGGAGTGGGACCGGCAGATTTAAGGAAGCTTTCAACAGGGATTGAAACAGGCCACACTTGGGTTAAACCGACCAGTCAGGGCTCCACGAGTACTTGGACATTTCCAAAGACTGAACATGCACGGACTTTGTGATTTGTGATCTGAAATGACAGGAAGTGCCCTTTGAGTGAAATTTGTGATTCCTGGCATTCCTAAAATCTCTTTAGTGTTTAGTTCTGAAGAAGTGACGGCCAGGCCCCTCCCTTGTGGCCTCTGCTTTTGCGGAAGCCCGCGTTGCATGCTGTCCGAGTGGGTGGAGATGGCAGGATGTGTTGGAATTGCTTTGCTGGGGACACTCCGTCTCCCCTGTGGTTTCCCTTGGGGCCTTGTTTTAGATGGCGTGTCGGGGGCCTTAGTCCCCAACTCTCTGTTGGAGGGTGATTTCTAAAGGATGTACCTGGAAATGCAACCCTGGCATTTCTGTCCTGTGGGGGAAGCTGCAGCCGGACGCCAGGGGCACCAACAGCTCCTGGGAAGACTGTGACTTGGAGAAGACATCAGGGTGATGGTGGCGGGCAGAGGGTCAGAGCTGGCTGGGGACCAAGGGCACATCACAGTCGCTCAGCTGTGGCCCAGGCTGTGGTGGGCTTGGAACTCACTTGGAACTCAGGATGGCCTTGGGTCAAGGAGGGCAGGGCCTTTGGTGCCGTGGGAGTTCTCCAGAAGGGTGGTCTCCAAGTTTTTGTGATCGTCATGGACTGCATGTTTGTGTCCCCCAAAATCTTATGTTGAAACCCCAATCCCCAGTGTGATGGTGTTAGGAGGTGGAACATTTGGGGGTGATTAGGTCATGAGGCTGGAGCCCCTGTGAATGGGATCAGTGCCCCTTTAAGAAGAGACCCCAGAGAGAGCTTGCTTCTCTCCCCACCACGTGAGGACACAAGAGGAAGCCGTCTACAAGCCAGGAAGTGGGCCCTCAACAGAGGCCAGATCTGCCAGTGCCTTGGTGTTGGATTCCCAGCCTCCAGAGCTGTGAGACAGGAGTGTCTCTGTTGTTTAAGCCCCCAGTCTGTTGTGTTTTTTGTCATAGCAGCCGGAGCTGACTAAGACACCGACATCCCATTGTTTAACAATAAGGAGTATTTGAGGAAATACTCTCAATATATGCAGATGCATTTATTTTTGCATGTCACGTGGACCAGCATACTAAAATATTATACATTCTAAAATACAGGCATCTTAAACACTTTAGAAAGATGAGGTACAAAACAGCATAATGGAAGTGTCACTGGGCTCTCCTCGTGCGTTCCTGGGGTGCATGCATCTCCCTTTGTTGTTCTGACCCTGGTTTAGAGTTAGGGTGCTGTAGAGAGTTTAGCCTCACAGGAAGGACAGGCTTGCTTTTTGCTGTTGTTAATTTTTTGTCATACATTTTAAACTATTTATTAAGAATCTTCACAAACAACATTAGAGTGAAGAGTATCATGGCTAATTTTATTTGACTTAATAACCGCCCCCCTCCTCACCCCTTCCTCTCCCTGGGTTCTTTCAAAGCAATCCCTGGATCTCATTTCGTCAGAAAATTACTTTAATATGTAGCTCTGCATATTAAAGGACACCTGCTTTTAGAGTTGGCCCACAGTTTGCTAGCACTCTGAAGGCTCTCTGAATTCTTCGTTTCCCCTCCTTCTCCCCTTTCCCTTCGCTTCCCCCACCTCTTCCTCCCCTCCACCCCAATGGTCACTCACTGATTGAAGACACCTGGTCACTTGTCCAGTAGAATCTCCTGTGCCCTGGATTTGCTGGTTGCTCCCCTGTTGTGGCATTTACAGTGTTCCTTTGTCCCCAAGTCTCCTGTAAACCTGAGAGATCAGCTCCACCTGTTACCAGGAGGCACAGAAGCTGGGTCAGGAGGAGGCTGGCCCCCCAAGGACAGCAAGTGACACGGTCCCCTCTCAGCCTGGCTCTGCCCTCACCAATAGGACCGTGGGCACATCCTTCCCCTCCTCGGGCCTCAGGCTTCCTGTACGCGCAGGCCGGGCTTGTTCCGATGTATCCAAGGAAACAACAGCCCTGGCAGTAGAGGAGCTGGCCGATGTCCTTCCCCTGGGGATCCAAGAGGGAACAGAGCGATGCCCTGAGACCCCCCGAGTTCCCTCGTCCCCCGCCATCGTGAAAGCTACCGGCTCCCCGCAGCCTGGGAGAACGGAGAACACAGCCCCTTGGATGATTTGTTGTGAGGCCTCCGCTACTCCTGGCATCCTGGCTGAGAGACGCTGGCGAGAGGAACGCTCTGCAGAGAAATATCGAGGAATGTGAGAATGCGTGCTTAGAAAAACGAATGTACTCAGAAAGATGGGCCTCAGGCGAGAAAGAGGGGGCCATCCTAGCCAGTCGCTGTCGTCACGAGCAGAGTTTTGCTGCTGCCCACTCGCTTGAGGCCCCGAGGGCTGCTGCGGGCCAGGTGGTGCTGGCTGTGCGGTGGGCACAGCCCTGGCCCCAGGCTGGTCGCGGGCACCCAGCTCCAGGGGGCAGGCCGGGTGGTCCTCATCGGCTCCTTCCTCGAGGGAGGTTCTCCAAGGATGCCCCAAACACCGCGTTCCAGCGGGCCCCTCGCCAGGAAACTCCTTCGCCTGCGCTCCCGTAAATCGTGTTCCTGGCACCACGAAGCCACGTGGAGATTTGTCAAAGCAAACCCGAGCTGGCAGGCCCTGGCCTGGCGGCCTGTCCCAGCCCGGCCCGCAGGCTCCGGATGCCCGGCCGCCCGCCCAGACTGTCGGGCTGCTCCTGAGCCAGCCCCTTGGCTGCACAGATCCCGAGGTGGCCCGTGGGGAGCCGTGTCTGAGGGGCACAGGGGGGCCTCAGGGATGCAGCTGGTGACCTGCACAAGCTGGATTTGTTCCAAATGACCACACTCCAGCCTGACTCTCCTCTTCCTTCTTTTTAAATTCATAGACAATTTTTTTAGAGCACTTTTCCCTATACAGAGAAATTGATGGAAAGCACAGACTCCCACCACCCCACCCCCATTGTTTACATCTGGCTTTGGTGGCTCTGCTTGGTACAAGTGATAGCTGGCAGTGATACACTGTCGTTAACTAAGCTCCACAGTTTACATCAGGGTTCACTCTCTGGGGCGCACATTCTATGGGCTTTGCCAAAGGCATGGTGACATGTGTGCCCCATTACATAATCATACAGAACAGTTTCTCGGCCCTAAAAATCCCGTGCCCCACATATTCGTTCCTCCTTACCCAGGCCCTGGCAACCACCAATCTTTTCACTGTCTGCGTTTTCCGGACCGTCATAGAGGCGAAGGCATACATACCTGGCCTGTTACCCTTTATATGACACAGTGTGTGAGAGTCCAGAGCCAGGCAAGCGGGTGACACCATCCAGGCTCCTTCATGGTTTTTCTGCTTTTGCAATTGAATCTGTACAAACTTTTCCTCAGTTGGTGGGGCTGGTGTGTGGGATGATTCACTGCTCAGGATACCAGGAGGGTCGAGGCTGGAGAGGCCTCAGTCTCCATCTAGCGCAGATGAGGAAAGGGTGAGAGGCAGCAGCTTCTCCAGAGCCAGAAGCTTCTCCAGGACCTGCAGCTTCTCCAGGGCCTGCAGCTTCTCCAGGGTCTGCAGCTTCTCCAGGGTCTGCAGCTTCTCCAGGATCTGCAGCTTCTCCAGGACCTGCAGCTTCTCCAGGATCTGCAGCTTCTCTAGGGTCTGCAGCTTCTCCAGGGTCTGCAGCTTCTCCAGGGCCTGCAGCTTCTCCAGGGTCTGCAGCTTCTCCAGGGCCTACAGCTTCTTCGGGACCTGCAGCTTCTCCAGGGTCTGCAGCTTCTCCAGGACCTGCAGCTTCTCCAGGGTCTGCAGCTTCTCCAGGGCCTACAGCTGCTTCGGGACCTGCAGCTTCTCCAGGGTCTGCAGCTTCTCCAGGACCTGCAGCTTCTCCAGGGTCTGCAGCTTCTCCAGGGCCTGCAGCTCTCCAGGATCTGCAGCTTCTCCAGAGCCAGTAGCAAAAAAGAACTCACCCCATGTTGTCAGTTGGGTTAGTCAGCTCTGACCCTGCAGGGGAGGGGGTAGCCTTAGTCTGAGGCCTCAACAGGACCACCTATCAGAACACAGTGCATTCTCATCTGCACAAAGTGTCCAAGCACGAGTGTGCACGTGTGCATTGCCTGAGCGTGTGCTGGCTGGTGTGTGCTGTGCGTGTGCTGTGTGACCATGTGTGTCTCGGGTGAGTGAATTGCATGTGCGTTGCACGCATGTTGCATGAGCATCTGTGGTGTGTTGCACGTGTGTGAGGGGGGGACCCCGGGCACCGGGAGGATGGCATCACGGTGACTGTTGGCCTGAGGAAGGAAGTGGTGACTCTGTCAGAGGAGCACCAGGAAGTAGACACAGTTGCAGAACCGAGGCTGCAGCTCATTCCTTCCTGAGTCTCTGTCTTCCAAGCCCCCAGGCAGCACGATGCAGCATCTTTCTTGTCCTCTTAGCCAGCATGTGGTTGCTTGATCCTTTGTCCGCTGGTTCTCCCCACACCGGGGAGCAGAGGCCGTGAGGCTAGGCTGGGCTGGGCTGAGCTGCCGGCCGGGAGCAAGGCTATGGTGGACAGCGGCCAGCCCAGGGCTTTCTGGGACCCAGCACGTTAAATCTGCTACTTGTGATTCACAGCTGAAGGCAGGGCTGCTGATGAGGTCGTGACCACACCTGGAATGACACCGAAGTCGCAGAGGAGCACCGTGGAGGGAGGGGGCTGCCCCTGTCCCCCCGCCTCCCCCTCCTGGGCTCCGAGGCATCTACGTGGCCTTTTTGGAGACCAGGGGTTTGTTCCTGTCCTGCCTTGGTGGGCTCAAGGCCCCTTGCCACTTCCTGGTGGGTTCCACGTCCTGTGGCTTCAGCCAGAGCTGCGGAGATGCTGTGGGCACAGGTGCGCCGGGAGCTGCCTGCTTGGTTGGGGAAGCAGGCTGCTGCTGAGGTGGGGAGAGCAGAGACCTGGCTTCTCTTCTCTGATGTCTCTATTTGTCAATTGAATAGATCAAAGGTCAAGGGCACCTCTGGAGTCCTGATTTTAAAGGAAGGAGAGGTCAGAACTACAGGCATCTCCCATCCGGCTCTAGGAAATCCCAAGCTCCATTCTGGGTCACTGCTGCGTGGCCAAGAGGCTTGGGCCTTCCTCCCTCCCTGCCTCCCTCCCCCTCCCACCATCCTTCCTTCCACCTTCCTCCCTCTCTGCTCCCTTCCCTCCCTTCCTTCTTCATTCAGATCTTCATGGGGGGCCTCCTGGGGCTTGGCTCTGGGCTGGGTTCCCTGGGAGCTCCGTGAATGGCCTACAAGTTAGTCCTTACTCATGAAGACTTTCAAAATGAATTGAGACCCCATGTATCAAATGAACAAATGAACACTGGGCACTTCTGTGTGCCAGGCTTCTCTTGCCAGAGCTGAGGGTTGTAGTGATGGTGGGGATGATGGTGGAGGAGGTATTGGCGAGACATCACCGACAGGTCATGGCGGCAGCAGCGCTGACAGAACGTTTGGGGAACTTGCTCACCTCAGTCAAGTGGACTCAGGATGTCCTGCTGTGGACTCAAGTGGACCAGCAAGTCTGGGGTCACCCAGGTAGGCTACTGGGCATCTGTTTGCGTGAGGACCCAGTGGGGGGCAGTCGGAGATGCTGGACGGCCAGCTTGTGCCCAGGGTGGAGACTTCCTGGGGAGGGGGCGTCACGGGCTGCCCACGGCAGCTTTCCGGGCAAGGGCAGGAGGCTGCTGGGCGGGGGGACTCGGCGTTGCTGGTCACGTGCACAGCTGTCAGTCGCCGGGCTGGCAGCACGGACTGTGTAATGCGCTGTCTCTGCACCCAGCCCTTTAAAAGCCACGAGCCTGGCAGAGGTGTCTTGTGGAGGCCGCCTGATGGCACCGTGGCCTTTAGTCCAGGGATGCGGCAGCCCAGGGTCTCCTGGGGCTTGTGGGGGGGACTGAGAGCTCACTCTGCCACAGTTGGAGCCTTGGGTGACTTCTGGGTGAGGGATGGCTAAGTCTGCAGGCAGCTGCTCAGGCCCTCGGGCCCTAGAAACTTCGTCTTAGCCAGGACAAGGACTCGGGGCGCAGGGGATTCATCAGAGGTTTGATTCCAGGGAACAGGGTGGGGGAGGGGCTGAGGGGGCGGGATGGAGGAGAGCCAGGAGGGGCGATGGGCGGCCTAGTGCCTGCAGCGTGTCCCCGCGGCCACAGCTGGAAGCACTGTCTGCTGCTGCCCACCTGCCCCAGGGTCTCGGCCGCCGCCACGCACAGGGAGCTGCGTCTGGGAGTGGCCGCCTGTGGTTAGGCGGAGGCTCTGGGGGACGTGGTCCTTGCTGGGGCAGCCGCTTCTGCCCTTGTCTTGCCGCCGGAGGAGTGGCCAGGAGGCAGGGAGCGCCTGCATCTGCAGGGACCAGACCCCGCCCCGGCCCTGCCTGTGAGCAGCTCTCAGGGAAGCAGAGGGCTGAGGAAATCAAGGGCATTCAGCTGCCATGCCCTGCGGGCAAAGTCAGGTCGGGAGCTCCCCTCGGCAGTGTTCCCAGCCCCCAGGACAGGGCCTGTGTGCCCTCGCTCTGCGGCTGAGCCTCTCAGCTGTCACCCCAGGAGGTGACGTGACGACAAGAGAAGAGGGGTGTGCGAGGCAAAGGGGCCTCCAGTCGGATGTGGGGAAGCGTTTCCTGCAGCCGAGGAGAGGGTCACGCTGAGATCGGCTCTGGGCGGGCCGCTGCTCCTGGGACACACCCCAGCCCTGCCAGCCGCACCGGAGTTCAGCCAGCAGCCCCCGCTGCGCCAGGGCAGCCCAGCCTGGGGCCCAGGGGTGCTGGAGGCTCTCAGAAGACCTCCCATCCCACCCTCACCCCTCCCTTGACCAGCCCCGCCCCGGAAGCGGGGGGCCCCCAGTGACCCCAAACCTAACACTAAATGTCACAATAAGAAAAGGACATTATTACATATTTGTTCAGAATGTGAGGCTGGGGACTTCCCTGGCGGTCCAGTTGTTGAGACTCCGCGCTTCCAACGCAGGGGGCGTGGGTTGGATCCCTGGTCGGGGCACAAAGATCCCACATGCCGTGCCGTGTGGCACGGCCAAAAAATAAAAATAAATAAATAACAATAAAAATAATAAAATAATTTTAAAAAAAAACAGAAGAAGGTGAGGCTGGGAAATCTTTCCCTGCTCCCCTGGGCAAGATTTTCTAAATAAAATGATCCCTGCCCCAGCTGGGACCCCCACTGAGCTGTTTTCGGGGGTGGGGTTGCTGCCTCTGTCCCACTTTCCTTTTTTTTTTTTTCTGTAAGAACATTTAACATGAGATCTACCCTCTTAACAGATCTTTAAGGGCACAATACAGTATTAGGATTTATGGACACAACGCTGTAAACAGAGTTCGAGAGCTTATTCATCCTGCATAACTGAAACTGTGTACCCATCCAACAGAAACTCCCCATTTCCCCTGCCCCAACCCCTAACAACCACCTCCTACTCTCTGCTTCTATGAGTGTGTTATTTTAGATTCCTCATGGAGGTGGAATCATATGTTATTTGTCCTGTGCTGGCTTGTTTCACTCAGCATAATGTCTTCCAGATTCCTCCATGTTGTCACATAGGACAGGATTTCCATCCTTTTAAAGGCTGAATAATATTCCATTGTACATATAGACCACATTTTCTTTATCTGCTCATCTGCGGATGGACACTTAGGTTGCTTCCCCGTCTTGGCTGTTGTGAATAGTGCTGCTATGAACAGGGGAGTGAAGATATCTCTTCCAGATCCTGATTTCAATTCTTTTGGATAAATACCCAGAAGTTGGACTGCTGGATGATTTGGTAGTTCTGGTTTTAATTTTTTGTAGAACCTCCATAGTGTTTTCCATAATGACTGCGCCATTTTGCATTTTCACCAGCAGTGCACAAACAAGGGTTCCGGTTTCTCTGCATCCTCACCAACACTTGTCATCTTTTTGATGATATCCATCCTAACAGGTATGAGGTGATATCTCATTGTGGTTTTACTTTGCATTTCCCTGATTTCAAAATATGTTACAAACCACAGTAATTAAAACAGTACGGTATTGACATAAAAATACAGACATATAGACTAATGGAACAGAATAGAGAATCCAGAAATAAATCCGCACATATACAGTTAACTGGTCTTTGGCAAGGGAGCCAAGAACACACAGTGGGGAAAGGACAGCCTCTCCAACAAATGGTGTTGGGAAAACTGGATATCCACACGCAATTGAATGAAGTTGAACACTTGTGTTACACCAGACACAAAAATCAAAATGGGTTAAGGGCTTAAATGTAAGACCTGAAACTGTGAAACTCCTAGAAGAAAACATAGGGGAAAAGCTTTATGACACTGGTCTTGGCAATGATTTGACACTAAAAGCACAAGCAACAGGAACACGATTAGTCAAGCAGGATTGCAACAAATGAAAACGCTTCTGCACAGCAAGGGAAACAATCCAGAGTGAAAAGGCAACCTACAGAATGGGAGAACACATCTGCAGACCTGGCCACTGGTTGATATTCAAAATATATAAGGGATTCCTAAACTCAGTCGCAAAAATAACTAATAACTTGCTTGAAAAATGGGCTAAAGACTTGAATGAACATTTCTCCAAAGAAGACACACAAATGGCCAACAGGTACATGAAAAGATGCACGACAAATGTCACTAATCATCAGGGGCTGAGCTCTGGACGTCCAGGCACCGTGGGTAGCAGGGCTGGTGGGGGGCCACGCTGCCCACGTCCAAATGCTGCTTGGCCACTTCACACATATGTCTCTGGTGGGGAGTCATTGAATGCTCTGTGCCTCGGTTTCCCCATCTGTCAACGTGAGGGATCATGGCCTGGCCTCCGCAGGGAAATGGGTGTAAGTGAGACAGTTGTGTGATGTTCCGCACAGGGCCAGCTCTCCGTGTGGGTGGACTGCTAAGCTCGCTCACCCTCCCAGCACCGGGAGGTGCGCTGTGTCCCACAGATGGTGGGGTGACCTCAGAACGAACGATGTGCACGGCTGTGGTCAGGGGCCCCCACCTCCCATGGCCTCGTGCTCTTGGCATGTCCTGAACTTCTGCTAGGAGACCGGCTGTGCTGTGTCCGTCTGTCTGTCTGCTTCTTTCTCAGGCATCCATCCGGCTACACCTTTTCACAGCTGCTTTTCCAACCAGCCCCCGGGGATGGCTTTCCTCTGCCCATTTCATAGATGAGAACACAGAGGTGGGGTGACTTGCTCTAGGCCACACAGCTAGGCAGAATTTGGGGGGTAAAATCTGAAAGGTCGTGGGGTTCCGGAGCTCCCCTAGGTCACCCGTGATCATGAGGGGCAAGGCCGGGACCCAGGTGGGTGCCACTGCAGAGCCCCCAGGTCCCTGGGTGCAGGGGGCCTGCCCCCCCGCCCCAAGCAGGGACGCCGAGGAGCAGGGTGACTCCGGACGCCCCACCTCCTCCACGTTTGCATCCCCGAGGCGGGGTTCTCCCCGGGGTGTTCCGGATTCCCATGGCGAGCCCCGTGTTTTCTGAAGTGACGTCCCCTCTCCACGCCAACCGAGGTGCTTCATAACCCAGCGCTTCCCGCTCCGCGTAAAGCCGTGGGCGGTCACGCCCCCTCCCACGTGGACACGGGAGTCTTGGCCGTCCTGCGACCCTGGACGAGTTACTTAAGGCCGGGAGGGTGAGGAGCGCCCTTCTGCTCGCGGTCAGGGAGAGGACGGGCGGGCCGGCTGGAGCGCGACCAGGTCACCACGGACGTGTCCCCGCAGTGGAGCTCGGCCTTGGCACCCAGATGAGCCCAGGCTCACGTGGGGCAGCCCTGGGCTGGGGGAGGGGAGGTGGACGGCAGAGTCAGGACCACGGGAAGTGTCCTTGGTGCCCACACCCGGACGGCGTCCACTCAAGGCTGTGGCCTGGACGCCTCCTTCCACGGCTGAGAGGCCCTGGCATCGGGAGCCCTGTGCCTGGGAAGGGGGCAGGGGCGCCCCGGAAGCAGTGCCAGGAGCTCACGGGGCAGGTCTGAGGAAAGGGACAGCTTTCTGGGAGGTGCGGAGGGGAGTGGACGAGACGGGGCAGGACGATAGAGGCAGTGATCCAGGGTACAGGCCACGTGCCCCTGGGCTCCGAGCTGATGGAAGGAGAGGCGCCAGAGCAAAGACCACTCACGGGGCACAGAATGTCCAGCTGCAACATGCCAGGTGTGTCCAGGACGCTGGGTGCTGTGGGCCTGCGAGTGACGGGGTCCGAGGAACAGGGAGACCTCTGGGCTGGGCCCCCCCGGTGACCTTGACCCCGAGGACGCACTCCCCTCGGCCTCAGCAGGCCTCCCAGCTGGCGGCTGGGCCTCACGTCCTCGGCCGCGATGTGTCACAGCACGTGGCAGAGTGGCCCTGCGGCTGCTCACACCCCTTACATAGATGGACACGGGGTGGGTGTCTGCAGGGAGCTCGCCCGTCTCCAGGGCTGTCACTTTGGGGGCCTTCCTAGGACAGCATCCAAGGGAGAAGGCACCATCAAAGCCCCCCGGGCAGGTAGGAGCACAGGACCCTGCCCTGCTCAGTCCCGCAGGGCCTGTTAACGGTGCTCACAAAGGAAGGTCTCTTTCTGTACTGAAAGCGTGAGGTCTGTGGCGGGAGTGGTAGCTGGAGGTTGCTTGTAACAAGCGGGGCACCCTTTGCCCTCCCCGTCCGGGGGGCTTGCACAGCTGGCCCTGCTGCTCCTGCTGCACTTAGGGCTGGAGGTGGGGGGCTGATGCTCGGTCACTGTCCTGGCCTGGGCTCCCCCTGGTGACCGAGGAGGCACGGCCGTGACAGGGTCCTGGGGTCTCCTCGTCCAGTCCCACCACTGCGCACCAGGACCCCCAGCCCATCACCTCGGGCCCGGCTAGTGCCCCCTCCCCTACGGTGCACACGCCTGCCCTGTGTGCCCCGCGGACCCCAGAGCCGCCCTGCAGCCGGGCGCCCGAGGCCAAGGAGATGGGGACGTGGATGCAGCCTCAGAGCACAGACATCGATAATTCAGCTTTTCAAGCTTCAGCGATCTTTAAAGTGTTCCTTTTTCTCTTTTGATTCAGGGTCTTAATGGGAGCCCAGGCGTTCCAAGGACTATTTAATATTTAAACAGTGGCCTTCACTTAGAAGGTCGTTGCAGAGCATGGGGGGGTGAGGATGGCCATGGAGCTGGCAGCGAGGCGGAGCCAGGGCCACAGTGGAGGACAACGCCTCCCGGAGACTTGGGAGGGGACACGGGGGGAGGAGTGTGGGAGGTGGAGGGGGGAGGCATCCCCACTTGGCGCCTAACTGGTCATGTGACCCGGGGTCCAGCAAGAGCCTTGTCCGCACCTCAGTGTCCCCATCTGAGAAGTGGGTCCACGAATGCCTTCTACGACCCAGGGAACAAAACCAACTGCATGAACAGAGAGAAGGGTGTGAGAGGGGCCAGGAGGGCCCGGGGACTGGTGAGCCGACCGCCAGGGACAGCACTTGTTTGCAAAGGAAAGTGTGGGCGCCTTGTGACCTGGCGGTCAGGCACGAAGCAGCACGAGGAGGGTGGAGGCTGCGTGCTGACCCCTCTCCCCCGCCCATGACCCTGAAGCCCGCAGGCCCCTTTGTCCTGAGTGTCCTGGTTTTCGCCTGCCCGTCACCGCCCTGTGTGCTCAGGGGCTCACGGGAAAGCGTGCCTTTTAGAATGAGAAACAAATTCAGTTCATTTGTTGTTTCAGTTAAAAAATCTTGTAAATGTAAAAATGATCCTTTATTTTTTTCCTTTGAGAAAGGACTTTGGGGTTCCCCCACTTAAGACTCACTCAGAAGATTTAAAGTATTAGAGCTCAGATTCAGTCGGTCGTACCCTCCTGTGGTTTCGAGACTCTCAAGGCTAAATCTAAACTTGGAACTACAAAATCTGGTGGATTCTAAGGGAACACGGCCTGCTCTGGGACAGAGGTTTCTTCGTGGGAAGGAAGCACTACGCGGCAGGGCACTGGACGCGGCTTTTAGGGAGACAGGACCTGGGATGTCCTCGCTGCTTCCTGGGGTCGCTGATTCTTACGGGCACTTCCCAAGACCCCTTTGGGGTCCGCCTCCAGGCCGTGGTCTTCCTGATGGACATCTTACAGTCATCGGTCTCGGATGCTTTGGTTTGAAAGGAAAAAAAAAAACCCCAAACTAAAATAAGAAGCCCGAACGGGCCTCTCGGGGCTCCCTGGGGTGGGTAGTCTCCTCCCTGGGGGCCTCACCCTCAGTGTTTGTGGGGCTCAGGCCTTCCTGGCAGCTGCTTTGCCTGTGGAGGGTGAGAGGAGGGCCAGGGAGAGGACCTCTCCTCCCCAGACAGCCCACGGCGGTGACCCTGGACAGCCCTGCCTCCGTCCCCCTCCACGCTCCCCCAACAGTGGTCACTGAATGAGCCCCATCCCTGCTTCCGTCCAGTTGGCTTCTTCTAGACGTGGCCGCAGAGAAACGCAGCTGAGAACCCTGCACTCACATGACCTGCTCTCTGCCCGGCCTCCGTGGCCCAGGCAGTGCTCCTGTTTCCCTGGTTTTTCCTCAGCCCCCTCCCCTCTAGATTTCTTCCTTCTTCCCTCCCTCCCTTCTTTTCTTTCTTTTGTCGAGCCTCGTGGCTTGCGGGATCTTAGTTCCCCGACCAGGGGTTGAACCCCTCACCCTGCATTGGAAGCGTGGAGTCCTAACCCCTGGACCGCCAGGAAAGTCCCTCCCCTCTGGATTTCTGAGCAACTCTGACCTCCACAGGTGAGGACGAGGATGAGAGCCCCAGGCCACGGTCCTGAGGGCTGACCCGGCTGGCCACAGCTTTCCTCGGACCCTGTCATCCCTCTGTCACCATGCTCTCCTGCCCCTCGCTCGGTTTGGAGGGGCGACAGTTTGGCCACAAGCCCTGTTCTGTGACCGGCACAGCCAGGGCTCCAATGGGGCCAAGTCCACGGTCACCAAGGTGGGGTCTCGGGGTAAGTGGGCGGGGGGAATCCTGCCCTGAGCAGCAGGCATCGCGTGGAGCCCCCGAGCCCCCATCTTCTCAGGGTGGAGCTGGGATCCTCCAAACCAAGGAACCCAAGACAGCCAGTGGACACCGGACGCTAGAGCGAGCCTGGGGCACGTGCTCCGTCACAGCCTCAGAAGGACCAGCCCGGCCGCCCGGGGACCTCGGACTCCAGCCTCCAGACTGAGAGAGACCCACTGTCTGTCGTTTAAGCTGCCGGGTCTGGGGGCTTTGTCTCGGTGGCCCCAGGACCCTTGTGCCGTGCCCTGCCCCCAGCCTCCTTTTCCAGGGATCCTGCCCGGGGCCCACAGCCAGACGGTGTCCCCAGGGCCCAACACTTAGGCTCTCAGTTCTCCACGGGAACCTGCCTCGGGACCTGGGGCCCACGGACGCGCCACTGTGCTACTCCCACGTGGGCTGAGTGACCAGCGGATACGGGGCTCGAGGGGCAATTCTCAGGAGCCGCGTGTCCCCCGCTGGGAAAACCCCGTGGAAGAATCGCCGCCGACGGGTGAGCTCGTGGAGGAGGTCATCGGAGGCGCTGTGAACGCCTCTTGTCTGGCCGCAGTGGCCTGACCTGCAAGGTTCACAGGGGGGCTTTGCATTTCTTCTCAGGCGCTGGGACGTCTGACAAGATGGGAACCCCCCTCGACCCCTCAACTCCCCTCTGCTGAGCTTACGTCTTGGGTCGGCCCTGTAGCTTGTGTCCACCTCTGAGCCCCTAAGAGAGGTCGTTGGCTGGCAGACCGTCAGGCTCTTGGGGGCCCCCGCAGCCCCAAAGCGTGTCGAGGCTCTGCAGGGGGTGGGTCCCCCGGGCTTTGCGGAGCAGCAGGTTCTCTCCCCACCTCCATCCAGCTGTACAGCGGTCATAAGGGAGCCAGGGGGGTGTGGAGCCCTGAGTGTGGCCTAGAGCGCAGGCCCCAGACCCACGGGCAGACGGCAAAGAAGGGAAGGACGTGGGCGCCGGGAGCACGCCTGCGCGGGGCGGAGCGGGCAGGGGAGCGGCTGGCTGCCGGGGACCTTCATTCCGTGGGGTGTGGGGGGCGGTGAGCTGGGTGTGGGGGGCTGGAGGGGTGCTCTGGACGGACGGATGGACGGACGTCTTTGAACGCCACTGGGCCGCTCGGCAGGCCCCCAGTGCTGACTGTGATGGACCGGGGGTGGGAGGGGGGGACGTCACTCCTCCCACCTTGATGTGAATCCGAATGCCTGACACCCATCCCCCCACTGCAGGGGTATGGGTCAGCCCGGGGAGCAAACGCGCCCCTCAGTGGGAGCCGGGGTTCACGAAAGTCACAGAGGGGGCCGAGAACAAGCGGTGGAGACCAGACACAGGAAGGGGGGCAGACACGCCAAGGTCTCAGGGCTCGGGAGACACCGGGGTCCAACCCTGTCCCTCCGCATACGAGGGGATTTCTTCAGGGTCAGGACCTTGCTGTCACCATCACGGTGGCCCTTCATGAGCTCTCACTGCGTGCTGAGGCCCCACGAGAGCCAGGCCTCATGCCAAGGGGTCCTGAGCTCTGCCCGGGGACATAGCCCTCAAGTGGCCTTCTGGAAGCCGTGCCGGGGAGCTCACGGAGGGGGCGAACCTGGATGGGGGTATTTTGAACTCTTCCTTGGGACTGGGGGTGCCAAGCTCACATAAGGGACCCACTTTCCCTTTTCCTTAAGCCCCTGGGAGCCCAGGGTGTCCTTGCCATGCGTGGACCTCCCTGCTGGGATGGAGGCCCCTGACAGCCAGCCCGGGCCGGGGGGCTGGTCCCAGCATTACCTCTTCTCCCCCAGGAGAACTCAGGTGCAGCCCCTCTGCACGCCTGGCATACGGAGGGTGGCACCATCAGTCAGGGTTCTGTGGTTTATCACCCAAACTGGAACGCCTTGAGGGAGGAAGGGGCTGTGGACACCAGGACCGCCAGGGCGTGAAAGCAGGGATGGCCCCGCTGCTCCCTCAGCCTCACCGCTCCTGGTGGGCCTGGCCCATTCCCTGCCGCGTAATCCCAGCTGCTGCAGGGGTGCCTCTCAAGGCCGGCCCCCCTCAGACTGGTGGCACCTGGGTCTGCTCTGCTTGGAGCCCTTGAGATGCATCACCCGCCTTTTGCAGCTAGAATCTTCCTTGATTTCAGAAATGTTTCTCTTTACCAGGGAGTGGAGGTGAATTTTAAGTGGGGAGGGCAGGTTGGTAAACTGCTGAAGCTGACAGCGCTGTCCGCTCCCTTAGTGCCGGGGGTGCATTCCCAAAGCCAAGGTCAGCCCCCAGCCAGGCTCTCAGTGCTCAGAGGAGGCGGCTTCCAGCAGCTCCTCAGGTCGTGCAGACCCGGCATGCGTGGGGACCGGCGTGACCCTTCTCACCGCAGACGGCTCCAGGGAAACTGCGGTCCGTGGCAGGTGATGGAGCCCAGAGCTGACGACAAGGCTGGCGTAACCAGGCCATGTTTGACCACTCAAGGAGCCCCAGGCTGCCTGGAAAGCCCTGATTTAGAAAGGCATCCGACCCGCAGGGAAGATAAGCCCAGGCTGGCCTGTCCTCCCGCAGGGAAGGTGCTCATCAAGTGGCCCTAGCCCCCAGGGGGTCTGCGATCAGAGCGCAGACACTGGGGCTGTTAACGCAGAGAAAACCCCAAGCGCTTCTATTGAAGATGAGGCTTCATCTGCCCAGGAGTCAGGCGGGTCAGTTTCGTGCCATTCAGTGACCCCCATCACCACCACCGATTCGGTTCTTCTGTTCCTGAACCTCATACAAACATCATCTCCCTGTCTGTAAAAGGAGGTCACCCCTGACCTACTGGCACGACGTAAATGCTTGGCGTGGCCTCATTATTTAAATTTCACTCCAACTTGGAGGTAGGTACCACTGTTTTCCCAGTTTTGCAGATGGTGAAACTGAGTCTCAGAGGCCAGGAGCTGTGCGGGGTCTCACGTGGTGGGTGCACAGCAGAGCTTCTGGCTGATCTGGGCACCCCCATGGGGAGAGAGCCCGGCGGGGTGGGGTCCTTCACACCTGGCCCCTCTCTTGCATAATCCCTCGAACATCCCAGGACTTTCCTGCCTCCCAGTCATCTCACTCTGGCCTCACGCTCAGAAGCGCCCCCTCCCCACATCCCTCCACTTCTTTGCCCCGGGAACTTCTGCTTGTCCCTGGGGGAACTTCCTCATTCTCCTGCCCAGGCAGAAGGTCACCAGGGCTCTGGGGGCCTCCCGTGGTCCTGAGTCCACCTCTTTGGTCACTGTCTTCCAGGGATTGTGGGCACCCTAAAGGCACAGCCTACACGTCTGGTCCCTGGAGGCCTGAGCCGTCAGCACCACACGCGCAGCTGACGCTTGTCACACGGGGCAGACCAGCTCTGCCCCTGCTTCAGCGGAGCCGAAGGGGAGGCTCAGAAGCCAGGCCGCCAGGGCTCCGTCCCCCCGACACCCGCTGGCTCACTTAAGTCTCTCAGAGAGAATCCCAGGGTAAGACCAGGGGGCTCCCTGGCAGGTCCTGGAGACTCTGCTCCCCACCTCCACGCCAGTGGTCTTCCAGGTAGGTTTTGACTCTGGCAAAAGCAGACTCCTAGGACGACTTTTTAAAAAACGCGTTTTGAAATCGAGGTGTAACTTACACACTAGAAGAGACACAATCTTAAGGGTCCAGCTCATGCATTTTCATGTGTCTACACCTATGTAACCACCATCCCTGTGACGGGCTTGACATCGAGAGCACTCCCAGCACCCCCTGAGAGCCCCTCGTGCTCCCGTGTCCCCTCCCAGTCACTACTCCCAGGGATAACCGCTCTCCTTACCTCTGACCTCCATCAGACCCCGTCCTCCCCTTCTTGAACTTCACACAAAGAAGCGCTCCTTCACACAGCACCACGACCGCTCACACACTCCGCGCAGCCCTGGGCAGCGGTGGTCGGTTCTTTCTTTGTGGGGCTGTATCGCCAGTGACCAGACTGCCACGCCTTTCTCCCTCTGTCAGCGCGGGGGTGTGCGGGTGGTCCCCGTTTTTGAATAAGCCTGGAGGACCAAGACGACCCTGAACGTTCCTGCACGCACCATCTAGGATGTCACACTGGTGTCTGCTGGGTGTGTAATTAGCAGTGGGATCCCTGGGTCTTGGGGGGCCTGTCTCAAGTGCGGAGTCCATTCACCACCCCACACCGCAGCAGGACGGGGGGCTTCCAGCAGCACCACTTGGTACTGTCAGCCTTTTGAATTTCAGCCTGTCTGGCGGGTTTGTGGGAATGTCGTCTTGTTGGAAATCATAGACCACCCATCGTCAGGCGTAAGAGGAGCTTGGTGGCGAGGTTTTCCAGAACGTTCCTTCGGTGCTGGGCGGCTGGCCTGGAGGCGGCATTCCTGCATGGCCAGAGCAGGGAGGGGCTGAACCCCAGAGCGGCCCCCCACCCTCCCTCCAGGGTATCCTGTGGTTATGAGGGGGTGGCCAGCCCCGGGCTCAGGCCCTGCAGGCGGTAGTGCCCAAGTGGCCAGGTGTCCGGGGATGGGGGGGACTTTGGGGACAGTGTGGGCTCCCCACTTAGGTGGCAGCCGCCCACCGTCAGCTCCAGCGAGTGGTGGCCACGTGCCAAGAGGGCCTCAGACGAGCTCGGAAGATGCAGAAACCACCGCAGACGGGATGCTTCCCGACAGCCGAGTGTGTGTGAGTCTCGCGGGGCCGCTGTAACAAGTACCACAGACTGGAGGCTTAAAGCACGAGAAAGGATCCTCTCCCAGTTCTGGGGGCTGCAAGTCTGAAATCAAGGTGTGGGCAGGGCCGTGCTTTCTCCAAAGCCTCAAGGGGAGGATCCTTCCTGCCTCGTCCAGCTTCTGGCGCTGCTGGCCATCCTCAGGGCTCGTTGGCTCGTGGCTGCAACCCTCCAATCCCTGCCTCCATCGTGACGTGGCTTCTCCTCTGTATCCAAATTTCCCTCTTCCTGTAAGGACACCGGTCGTTGGAGTAGGGCCCACCCTACTCGAGTATGACCTCATCTCAGCTTGGTGACACCTGCAAAGATGTCATTTCCAAATAAGGCTGCATTCTGAAGTTCTGAGCTAACATGAATTTGAGGGGCACACTGTTCAACCCACTACTGTAGGTGATTTGAAAAAACTCAACCCCCAAAATGATACGCCCCAAACAGCATACCATCGGTGGTCTGGATCCAGCCCCAGGTGCCAGTTCCTGATGTCTGGGCGCGGTGGGCCCGGCCCCTTGGCTCACGCCCTCCGCAGCTCCCCACCCTCGAGGAACCGCAGCAACACACACAGATGTGGGCGCCCACGGAGCTCTGGAAGCCGGAGCTGGTGCTGGCTTGTCTCCTCCCTCACAGATGAGGCTGCGCTGTGAGCAGCGGACGTCCAGCCACGCCCGGGCAGCACAGCTGTGCAAAGGTGGCCTCCAAGCCTGAGAACCGCTTGTCACTGCTCCACAGCAGGACCGGCAGTGACGCCAGGGACGCTCACAGACGTTGATGACCATCCCACGAGTGGCTCCACGGCTGTGGACACAGCAGTAAGAACACTGGCCTTGCAGTTTGTATACCTTGGCTTCTTTATTTCAATTTTCTAGGCATTCCTTTTTACCGTGTTTTGCAAAAGCGTCGGTCTGCAGTGGGTTGACAAACAATAGTGGGCCCTTCTCTGGATGGCTGGAGAGGTCCAGGCACCAGGCCTTCACCTCTGAGCACCTCCATGCCCATTTCGCAGCCTCAAGAGAGGTGGACGGCCTGGCCATGGCCAGACCCGCTGCTCAGGCCCTCTGACCTCCACCCACCCACACTCAGAGAGACAGGTATGGGAGGGGCTGTCAAGGTGCAGGTGTGTTCTACCTGGAAGGACCCCTTCTCTTGAGGATGAAGCTACGATGATCAAGAAACCGACAGATAACCTCGAGAAATGTACACTCGTTGATTTAGACACCTATCATCACCAGGTGTGCTCTGCCACGCCCCACACCCTGCCTTCCCTGTCCATGGCACCAGCTCTGCCCAGTTGGTTGAACAATGGAAGCAGGAGAGAGACGTGTCCTGAGTTGGGTACGTATAGCCACACACGTACCAGAACACACGTGTAAGAATGTTCCAGGTTCTCTACTCATCACTGGTGATGCCGTATGCAATTGTGTGATAGTAGAATAGTACACAGCACTGAAAAAGAATGCCCCCTCGTTACATGCAACAATGTGGGTCATCTTAGAAACACAGTACAGCCATACCTCGTTTTGCTTTATTGTGATTCGTAGATACTGTGGGTTTTTTTTTTTTTTTTTTTTTACAAATAGAAGGTCTGTGGCAACCCTGAGTTGAGCAAGTCTATCGGCACCATTTTTCCAACAGCATTTGCTCTCTTCACATCTCTGGGTCACACTTTGATAATTCTCACAATATTTCAAACTTTTTCATTATTATTATATTTGTTATGTGATCTGTGATCAGGGATCTTTGATGTTACAGCTGCAAAAAGCTTATGGCTGCCTGAAGGCTCAGATATCGGTTACCATTTTTTAGCAAGAAGATATTTTTCATTTAAGGTATGCACTTTTTTTAGACATAATGCCATTTCACACTGAATGAACTACAATATAGTGTAAACAGAACACAAAACAAAAAATTCGTGTGACTTGCTTCATTGTGGTTGTCTGTAACCAAACCCTCAGTATTTCCAGGTCTGCTTGTATTGAGTGAAAAAGAGCTAATTGCAGGAGGCTTCATGACATAGGCTTCAATTTGCATAAAGCTCAAAATCTCGGGCGCCCGGAGGATGAGGATGAGGAGGGCAGGGCATGCTCTCCCTGTAACTGACAGCGAGGGGTCCCAGGCTTCAGGGCCCCCTACCCAGGGGGCCTGTCAAGATCCAAACCCGGAACCAGCTGACCCATGGAACCAGGCTCTGCCCAGAGCCCCCCGGGGGTCAGGTTCTGGGGAAGGAACACCCCGACTCAGAAGGGTGCCAGTGGCCCTCCCTCCAAGCTTGGCGAGGAGCGTCTTGCCAGGCCGTCCAGGAAGGCACCAGCAGGGCAGAGCCTGGTCTGCGCCAGCCCATTTCCAGCTCTGCCCCTTCTGATGTCTGTTTGCTCAGACATTGACCGGGCCCTGGTTGGGGTGGGATGACCTCTTCTCCGCTGGGGTCAGGCATTCACTGCGGACACCGTCGTGACCCATTGTGACTCTGGCTGGGAATCTGGACCCCTCCTGCCGGAGGCCTCTCCTCCACGGCAGGCCCATCTTTGCTCCTGAGGATTTTGGAAAACCCTTAGAAAGGGGGACCCCAGGTCTGATTTTCTGGAAAGGAGACACCCCGTCCTCGTCCTGCCCCGAGGAGGCCTGAGCGGAGGGTTGACGCCATCTCACCCGGGAGCAGCCTCACTTGGGCAGCGGAGGCCTGGGCTTCCTGCAGTTTCCATTGGTCACTACTGCTCTCCCTGTTGGGCACATCCCAGGAGATGGTCCCCAAGTGTCTGCTGGGCAATGTGGTGGGGAACGGCCAGCGGGGGCAGGCAGGGAGGCGGGGGCCAGAATCCTCTTCAGCCCTGGGGATTCCCGGAGGCAACAGAGTCTGCCCCTGACCAGGGCATCGAGGCCCCTGGAGGTCAGGGAGGGAGGAGGGAAGCAGCCTGCAGGTGGAGGCGGTTACGGCAACATGGAATCTGAAGATGCCGCGGCTGGATTCCAGCCCCGGCAGGGAACCAAGTCGCTCTCAGGGGACAGAGCTGCGGGGATTAGTGATGCTGAGTCACCGACTGCCGGGGGCGGAGGGGCCGGAGGATGACAGGTGGGGACGCTCAGGCTTGGCAGGCCTGCTTGGTCCCGGGGCGGCATACTCTGAAGGGATTACAGGATTGTGGACAACGGAAGCGTTGGCTGTGTGGCTTTGGCAGCCGTTCCAGCAGAATGTGCTGGAATAGAAGCAGAGGTAGGATGGGAACCCTGGAAGGAGGGTGGAAATGAAGAATCACCAGCGCCCCAACCCAGACTGAGGTTCTGACCGCAAGCACGAAGGAGGCCGGGCTGGCACAAATGATGCTGCCCGAGTCTTGCTGGTCCAGGGGCTCCCCTTCCCTCTGCAGTATCTAGGGGCGCTCAGGCGGTGGCTCCAGGGATGTGAGCAGACCTGAGGGGTATTCATGAACAGTCCCCCCCCCATGGCCGGCTCCTCTCTGTGGACACCCCAAGCTGCCCCCTCGAGAGCCCTGGTTTTGCCTCAGCTGCTGTATGGTGGCTGAGCCTTCCCCCCAACGAGGTGGTATGTGGGCAGCGGGGCCCAGGGGCAGGGGGGCAGCAAGGGCACCAGATCCCCACCTGCAGGGGCCTCTGGGGCCACACAGCTCACACCTCTGTCCATCGGGGCCGAGGGTTGAGCAGGTCAGTCAATGGGGAAGGCTGCCCCTGGTGTGGGAAGTCACCAGGCCTGTGCAGGAGGTGTTTTTATAGGAAGGTTTTCATTATTCTCTGGTATAGCAAGGCCAACACATCAGGAGCTGATTGCTATTAGAAAGACTTTGTTTCTCACAGATCCCAAGACAACGGGGCATGGCACACCATGCAGGGCCTGGTGGGGAAGCACCAGGGCCGGTCAGGAAGCGGGGGTGGGGAAATGGGAGGAACAGGCGAGGCAGTTCAGTGGGCTGAGGGTGGGCTGGTTGGCAGGCTTCCAGCAGACTGGGGCCTGGCCCGAAACTATCCTTTCTTTCCTTTTATTAATTCCTTCTTGCTCCGCCCTCCTTCTGCCTATAAAACCTTCCACTTTGTACAGCCCCTCCAGCCCTTCCGTTTACTAGATGGCGTGCTGATCCCTGAATCCTTGAACAAAGCCAATTAGATCTTCAAATCCTGCTGAATTTTGTTTTCCAACAAGAGTCATGGGAGGGCCGGTTCCCCCCTTGTCCTGCTCTGGGCGGGGTGGGCAGAGTCTCATTTCCAAGCCGCCTGCTGACCCTGTGCCTTCGTGCCGTGCAAGGACTTCACCCCTGTCCCCGGTGCCCCGCCTGGCACTCAGCTAGGGCCCATCTGGCTCATTCCTGCCCCCCAAAGGGCTCTCGGTGCATCTTTGATGAGGAGGCTCTTGATGGGAGGGGTCAGGCCCCACGGCCAGCCTGCCCGGGACATGAGGGACACGGAGAAACCCACCTCAGGGGCCTTGGGTCCCACTGGGCATCCCCAGAGTTCGGGGCCGTGCCCCATGGGTCCCACCAGCCTCCTGGCTGACTGTCAGCCCCTCCATTGTCCGTCAGGCCCCTCTCTGGCTCCTGCTTGCAGAGCTGGGACTTCTGAGGGCTCAGGATGCCGGGGCTGGAGGGGCCCGGGGACTCTGCAGCGGACAAGGAAGCTGGGCCGTGGGGAGGGACATGCGTGGGTGGGGACGTGCGTGGGGGTCAGTGGCGGGCCCCGGCCTGGATCCCGGTGGGCTGACCTGGCAGAGCCCCTGACAGCCAGCCCGAGGGCAGTAACGGCCAACAGCTCTCGTCTGAGTCTGTCTCTGGTGCTCGCCATCATTGTTTCAGCTCTGGAGCAGGTTTCAGAGAAGAGTGGTCCCGTGCCACCACCATGCCCTCTGATGGAGGGTCTCTGAGAGACAGACGGCCATGCCCGGAAGCCGTCGGCGGTGTGTGGGCCGCAGTCAGATGCCATCACGGGTGTGAATCCTGGCTTCACCGCACCCACCCACCCACCCCTCAGCTGCAGGCAAATTCCCGGGCCCCTCTGAGCCTCTGTTTCCTCATCTGCAAGGTAGAAACGACAGTGAGAGCCCTCGGGTTTGTGGGGTGAATGAGGTGCAGAGGGGCTGGAGTGCTGGGCCCTGAGCTGGGTAGTAAGTAAGTGCTGGCTGCCCGCTGGGCGCTCCTGCAGGGCGGGACCCCGCCGCGCAGGGGAGGCTGGGAGCGCAGGTGACAGGGCTCATGGGCACCTGCCTGGACCAAGGCCAGAATGTGGACCAGGGCTGCCCAGGACAAGGGGAGAGGAGTAGCCTGAGCCTGCAGGAGGGGCAGCCCTGAGTGAGGGGCAGCGCTGAGTGAGGGGCAGCGCTGAGTCAGGCCCGTCTGGGCCGCCCTGGGCCACACCAGGCCACCCTGAGCTACCCTGGGTTGCCCTGGTCCACAGCGGCCCGCCCTCAGCCACCTTGAGCCACCCTGGTTCACCCTGGGTCACAGCGGGCTACCTGGACCACCCTGAGCCTCCCTGGGATACACCAGGCTGCTTCCCTATGCCACGCGTCCTGACCACGGCCAGATCCAGGCCTGGCCTTGAGCTTGTGCAGCCCCAGTGCAGGAGGGTCATGTTGAAAGGATGCGTTCTGTGCTGAACGCAGGCCTGGCTCTGCCTTGGTCGTTTTTCAGATTTGGGGTAGGGAACAGCACAGGAGGAAAGAGTCAACTGGATTCCTTCCACCAAATCTGAGGGACCTTGCTGACGTTAGTCCCTGACTGCCAGGTAATCAATGAGAAAACTCATAGAGTCAGAGCAAATCCCCAGGGTTTACACATCACTCTGCACTTGGAAAGAACTTTCTGGAAATGCAGCGAGCGTGTCCTCTCAGTGCTGCCTGTGTCCCTCGAAGTGAGACTTGCTGCTCTTCCTAATCTCCGTGCAGACAGAGCCGGCTCGGGGTAGCAGGCCAGAGTCTGGAGAAGGAGGGGAACCGCAGGCCCCCCTCAGGGGAACTCCCTGTGACCGCTTGGGCTCCCACCAGGCCTGGCCACCCTGGCCCCGAAGCCCCGCACTGTCCTCCAGTGACTCATCCCACAGACAGTCCAAGAGCGGAAAGAACAGCTTTCAGAATCGACACACAGCCCTGGGAACCGTGGGGAGCTTGCTTGGGCCTGGACACCCCCAGGCGCCTCCCTCCTGCTCAGCAGTGGGGATGCAGGTGGAGGGAGCCCCAGGGGCTGACAGATGCCACCTCCGGGGGCTCTGTGAGGCACGCTGCGTCCCCACCACACTCTCGGGGCCTGAGGACTGCCGCTGCCTGAGTTTTCCTTTTCAGAGGGAGGGTCTGGGTAGAAGGGGATGAAGGCACCCGAGCAGGTGCTCGGGCTGGTCAGGGGCTGCAAGCTGCATCTGTCTCTAATTTGGACATGAAAACAAGCTCAGAGAACTGGCTGTGCTGCGGCTGCAGACAGCCTGGCGGGACCCTCGTTAGCGCCACTTGAGCCGAGGGACGCGGCTTTGCAGCAATCAGAGCAGGCCTTTCAGAGAGATGGAGCACATCCCTTGCGGTGGTTCGAGGGGCCTGGGGTGCGGGCTCTGTGCTCCTCGCGGGGTTCCAGCCCCGTCCTCTGCCCCACCGGCGAGAGCGATGGCTGAGCGGCTCGCGGGGACGCCAGTGCGCGGCCACTGCCCGTGCTGCGGGACATGGACCCGCATCCCGGTGCCGCGTGTGATTAGACCCCGAGGGGCCGGGTAGCTGAGCACTGGTTTGTCCTGTGCTTGTTGCAGCCTTGGCCCTGAGGAACAGTGCTGAGTCTTCCCTTTTCACTTAAAACAAGATACAGCATGACTTTCAAGCGACAGAAGAGTCCGTTTCCAGCAGCCGCCCTGCTGAAGGCCCCCTGTATGCCACTGCCGTGGGCACATGCCGCCTGCATTCGTGTGTCGGAGCCCTAACTCCCAGCTCCACAGGACACGGCTGTACTGGGAGACGCAGCCTTTAGAGGGCTGCTTAAGGTTAAATGAGGTCACTGGGGTGGCCCTAATCCAACCTGACAGGTGTCCTTGTGAGAAGGGGAGATTAGGACACAGACACGCACAGAGGGACAGCCACGTGAGGACCCCGGGAGAAGCAGCGTCTACACCTCAGGAAGCAGCAGCTCTGCCCACACTTGCACCCCGGGCTTCTGTCCTCAGGACTGTGAGAAGGTAGATAAGCTTCTGCTGTCCGAGCCGCCTGGTCTGCTGGGCTTGTGGTGGCGGCCCCAGGACCCTGACACACCCATCACAGCACATTATGGCTACAACAGTGTCCCTCCTTGAATGTGGTCCTCCAGTCACCCTGGTGAGGTGGGAGGGCCGGTGTGTCACCCCCATTTTTAGCGGAGGACCGTATCAGGCAGGATGCCCTCAGTTATGCTGCAGTTAGAAACACCCCCAAAATCCCACGGCTTAAGGAATCCTTTGGGGAACCACTATGCAAAGAAAATAATTTCTCAGTAACTTGCATTTTATTTCAATTTGGATTTTAAATACATCAGTTCCTAAAGTTGGTTCCCCTGGGAAGCCTCTGGATGGTCACACTGGGGGAGGTGCCTGCACGCTCTCTGGATTTTCCAAGTGTGCTCTGCTTGGCCCAGGCTGAGGCTCAGGCAGGGTACCCAGTGACTCTAGGGTGTAGATGCCCTTGGTGGAGCTCCCGCAAGGTCAAAGCCGCTTTCACCTGCAGGTGAGTAATCATTACCTGGAGCGTTCTAATAGGTTCTACCGTTCTTTCCCTGATTAAATCAGCCATTAGTTGCAGCTGAGGTTATTTCCAACCCCCATCTGAGTACGGAGGGGATTCTCGGGCTCTTGGGCTCAGCGCCGAGAAAGGAAAGGAGCAAACGCAGGGTGATGTCCCAGGGCGTCAGGAGGCTTGGCTGTGACGCAGTGCCGCGGTGCCGACGTCTGTGGATAAAGGACTCACTGTGCCTCTGCTACCCGCCTCCCCGCCCACCGGCTCTGAGTAAGCCCTCCTTGCTGTTTCCTCACCGGCTGAGCCAAGCAAGCGGAGAACACGGCCTTCGCCCTACGTGCTGGCTTGCCCACCCTGGGCCCCTGAGCTTGCCCACCCTGGGCCCCTGAGCTTGCTCAGAGCGTCACCCTGGTCCAAACCCAAGTTCCTCCAAAGGCTGACCTGAGGCGAGGATTTGGGTGGAGGCGACCCCAGGAAGCCCAGCGAGGAGGTGGGGGTGGGAGAGGGGAGGGAAGATGCTAGTAAGTGGTGGCATCTGGCATGCCTCTGGGCCAGGAAGCCAGTGTCTGTCCGCCAGCTCCCAGCCCTGTGGGTTGAACTTTGCTCTTGGGGTTTCAGAGGAACCCGGCCATGCCCGGAGAACGCCCTCAGGCAGGGGCGGAAGGGCGTGGCCCAAGCCTTCGGTGAGCCATTGTCTGCCATCCCCTTCGCCCTGCAGCCAGGGACTCACTCTCCTGACTCTGGTTCAAGGCCGTGTTCAGGAGGGCGTGGTGAGTGCCTCCAGAGCTGGGACAAGGTCAGAGACAGGCCCGTCCGTCCCTGCGTAAAATGAGCACGAACTGAGTGACCCCGGGAGAAGCAGCCGGCCTGCAGCTCCCAGGAAGCTGAGCAGTGCCAGACCGCGGCGGGCTGTGGGGCGCAGCGGGAGCTCTAAGAGCCGGTGGTCCTCGACTGGAGCCTGGACAAGGGACCGAGGGGCGGGCCTTGGGTCTCAGTGGCTGCCCCGCAGATGGGCGTCCCCGGGGGAACCCTGCCTTGCCCCCCCCGGGGACGCTGGGCGTCCCGACCCCCGACGCCCTCCCCTCGCTCCACGTCCTCTCGTGGACCATCTTCCGAGTCCGCGGGTTCCCACGTGGTCCTCTACACGAGGGGAGGTGCAGGCACACATATGGCAGCTGCTCGGCCATCCCCTGATTTAGGGTCAATTTAAAAGAAACCGTGCCTGCTGCACCATTGCTGTTTGTGCTGCAGACGCGCAGTTGGTCCAGGGAGACAGTCGGGTCGGGGCTCCGCTGGGAGGCCTGGGCAAGAGGCCCCTCTGGCCCCTCCTTTCACCCCTGACCTACTTCCTGTTGGCTCTTCAGGCCCCGTTTCTCCTCCTACCTCCAGCCTGGGCCCAGCCTGCCCGCCTGCCGAGGCCACCCCGCGTCTCCCTCCTGGGCGCTCGTGTCCCTTGGCTGCCGTGGGAGTGTCTCTGGGCCTGAGCTGGCCTGCTGTGCTCCCCGAGGGCCCTTCTGCACCTGCAAGGCCAAGACCCCCCCCCCGCGGGGGCCAGGCCTAGCCCCCTTCCTGCAGCCAGGGCACAGTGCGGGCCAGGCCAGCTGGCCGAAGGCTGGTAAGTTGGCTGACCTCGTCCTAATGGGCCTCAGGTCCACGGTCTTTCTGGCAGGAAGCACGTCCAGCAGGCCCGAGGGGTGGCCTTCTGTACGCATTGCAGCATGCGTGTTTACACGGGGTTCAGCGGAGTGTACGCTGGCACCACTTCTGTCACGCCGGCCCGGAGCCGGCCGGGAGGGAAGTGGGAAGGGAGGCCCCGGGTGCGGGTGCGGGGGGCTGGGTGGCTGGGCGGGGCCGTGCAGGGGGAGGGGCAGGGGAGGGGCCCGCGTGTACCTGTGTGTGGAGGTGCGTGTGTGTGCGTTCGGGCAGGAAAGAGCGTGAGCGTGTGCTGGGGGCAAGGTGCTGGGTCTGTCTCCACCAGATTGACCGCGAAGGGCTGTGAGCGGTTTTCCGATTTGTGAAGTTACTTGAAAAGCCTATAAAGGAAGAAAATTAAATCACGTGTACTGAATACAATCGAATTCCAGGAAGGCAGGCTTGTCCCCAAGTCCCAGATGTGGGGACCCCGCATAGCTGCTCGGTGACCCTCAGTCCCTCCCTCCCCGGGGTGCAGGTCCCAGGACAGACCGCACGGTGAGGGTGAGCCTCCCTGCTCCCCGTGATGCCCAGCCCCGCCCTGTCCTGCTTTGCCCCCCCAGAAATTGGTGACCCCCCAAAGCAGCCCTGGAGGGGCAGTAGGAGGGGTCAGGGTGTGTGTGTGGGCAGCCTCTGTGTGACCCCCCTCTCCCCTGGCCCCGCCCAGCTCCGAGGTCCCAGCCCCACCCGGGCAGCTGGCCCTGGGCTACTCCTGACCGTGGCCAAGCCCGCTCCTCTTTCTGAGGCCTGAGGGTTTAGACAGAAGGGGCCGTCAGCAGCAGGAGAGGCCAGGCTTCCCGCCTTGAGACCCAGGAAGCAGACATGGCTCTTTGCCCGACGCTGAGCTGGGAAGTCCCACCTTCTCCCGCCCTTGGGCTCAGAGCAGGACTCAGCCGTCAGGGCTCCTGGCTCTCAAGCCTTCACGCTTGGGCTGAACTGCACCGCAGGCTCTCCCGGGCCCCCAGCCTGCGGTTGGAAGCCAACTCCTCATAGTAGATCTGTCTGTCTGTCTGTCTGTCTACCTGCCTACCTACCTGCCTATTGGTCTGTTTCTCCCGAGAACCCTAACACAGTGCCTGCTTTCTGGGGGATGCTCGCATCTAACGTGACCCTCTCCCCATCGCTCACACCCTGTCCCCCACCCCCATCCCACGGCCCCTCCAAGTCACCCCCCTCGTGCTGCTCTGTCAGCCCTGGGCAGGGGGCTGTGACGGGGATGGGCTCAGGCCCCTGTAGCCAGAGCCAGTCTGCATGTGGCGGGGTGGCCCCGGGGACCCTGCACGCTCTCCAGGGAGGCCTTCCCCAGGTGGGGGGACACAGGTGCCCCGTGACCCCCCCACAGCCCTCCTTGCTCTCCCTGCCGCAAGCCCGGCCCCCGGTGCTCCTTCCCACCAGCAGTGTCCTCCCCGGGCCCACAGCTGTACAGCCCTCTTATCAGGAACCTAGCGGTGCTGTCGCCCTTGAACTTAAAGATAGTGACAATGTGACCCGGGACCCCCGATGGTGAAGGGGGAAAAGCAGCGGCGTTAATGGGGACGTCCTCCCAGTGCTTTAGGGTCTACACCTTGGGAAGGAGAAGAGGAGAGAGGGTGGGGCCGGGGCCCCTCCCTGGGTGGGGTGGGGCACCTGTGAGCTCCTCCCAGGCGGGCAGTGCAGCCTCTGGGAGGGTCAGGGCACCCGCTCTGCTCACCTGCAGTGCATAACCCGATCCCAGGTTAACAAGTTCAAAGTCACATTCCTTATCACATTTTTGAGGCCGAGGGAGGAGGACTGGAGGCCTACACCCGGAGCAGGGCCCTTGGTGCCCTTTGCCTTTTATTGCACAACAGCGGTCACTTCTACGGGCACAGCCGGTCTTTCACTAGGCGCTGCCACAGTCTCTCTGCTTGAGCCTTCACCTGTGACGTCCGCACTGTGAAGATAAGCTTTCAGATGCCAACTCATTTACTGACGTACTAGCCACAGGTTTTTCTCTTCTGCTTGGTGGCATCGTCACGCCTGAAGAACGTGCCTGACAAAACCCTCTGATGTGACATTATTATGCAATGATCCCATAGAGCAAGGGTGCCACAGCAGTGACACAACCCAAAGGCAGTGTTTGGCCTCTAGGAAAAAAAGCCACAAAGATAAATATAAGAAAAATATGTGTAAGAAAGATGTAAAGGACTAAATATCCTTACTATGTAAAGAATTCTCAGAGTAAATAAGAAAAGCATTCACCCTACTAGGGGACATCTTTTGATTTTGCCCACCCAGTCCTGTGTCTCCTCCACCTGCTAACAGCTGCCAGGAACCAGCCCTCTCCCACCCTTGTCCGTGAGATTTCAGGGAGGTGACCTCTACTTCCACTCCAGAGGTGGAACTTGACACACACCTGGCCGGCGAAGGGGCTCCTGGGGTCTCTGGCTGGAGCTATGCGGGAGAGAGGCAAGCTTTCCCCGTGGGCTGTTAAACTGGTAAGATGTTAGCCATCGCTGCTGCAGTGGGGTGAGCTAGCTGCCTGAGAACAAAGCCACACGGCGGGGGGTGAGGGGGAGAGCTGAGATGCTGGTGAAAAGACGGAAGAGAGCAGAGAAACGCCGAACGAGGACCAGGGTCCAGCTCAGCCTGAACCCTAACGTGCCCTGAAGCCTTCACTGACGTCAACCACGGACTTTCTTTTTTAGCTTCAAGCAGTTCAGGTTGCATTTCTGTCATTCACAACCAAGGGAGCCTTGGCGGAGACCCATTAACAGAAGATAGAAGATCTGACTCGCAGAAGAAATACAAAGGCCGATAAGCACGAAAACAGAATCAGTCGGAGTAAGAACATTCTAGAATTGCACCTTAAAACGAAGGCACGCTGTTGCATGAGTTGTGTACCTGCCAAAAGTCCTAATCCCCAGCACCTAAGAATGTCACCTCATTTGGAATTAGGGTCGTTTCGGACAGAATTAGCTGAGATGAGGTCATCCTGGAATGGGTGGGCCCCTGACCCAATCTGACTGGTGTCCTTGTAAGAAGAAGAGACACCTGGGGAAAGAAAGGGATGGGCGTGATGGGTCTACACCAGCATCTCAGCTCTCCCCCTCACCCCCCGCCGTGTGGCTTTGTTCTCAGGCAGCTAGCTCACCCCACTGCAGCAGCGGTGGCTAACATCTTACCAGTTTAACAGCCCATGGGGAAAGCTTGCCTCTCTCCCGCATAGCTCCAGCCAGAGACCCCAGGAGCCCCTTCGCCGGCCAGGTGTGTGTCAAGTTCCACCTCTGGAGTGGAAGTAGAGGTCACCTCCCTCAAATCTCACGGACAAGGGTGGGAGAGGGCTGGTTCCTGGCAGCTGTTAGCAGGTGGAGGAGACACAGGACTGGGTGGGCAAAATCAAAAGATGTCCCCTAGTAGGGTGAATGCTTTTCTTATTTACTCTGAGAATTCTTTACATAGTAAGGATATTTAGTCCTTTACATCTTTCTTACACATATTTTTCTTATATTTATCTTTGTGGATTTTTTTTCCTAGAGGCCAAACACTGCCTTTGGGTTGTGTCACTGCTGTGGCACCCTTGCTCTACGGGATCATTGTATAATAACGTCACATCAGAGGGTTTTGTCAGGCCACGTTCTCCGGGTGTGACGATGCCACCAAGCAGAAGAGAAAAACCCATGGCTAGCCAAGGAATGACAAGCGTTGCTGAGAGCTGACAGGAGCTGGGAGAGGCGGGAAGGACCCTCCCCTCGAGCCTCAGGAGGGAGCCCGGCCCTGCCCACACCTTGATCTCAGCCTTCTGGCCTCCAGACTGTGGGAGAATGGATTTCTGTTGTTTGAATAGGTGAAATGTTAAATAAATGGAAGTGTGAAATAAATATTAGACATAATGGAATATTAAACGTTAAAAATAACGTCTTTAAATAATATGACATGGGGGTCCCTGGTGGCACAGTGGTTGAGAATCTGTCTGCTAATGCAGGGGACACGGGTTCGAGCCCTGGTCTGGGAAGACCCCACATGCCGCGGAGCAACTAAACCCGTGAGCCACAACTGCTGAGCCTGTGCATCTGGAGCTTGTGCTCCGCAACAAGAGAGGCCGTGATAGTGAGAGGCCCACGCACCGCGATGAAGAGTGGCCCCCGCTTGCCACAACTAGAGAAAGCCCTCGCACAGAAACAAAGACCCAACACAGCCAAAAATAAAAAATAAATAAATTAAATAATATGACACAAAGAAATTCCCTTTATATAAATAGAAAAAACAAGATATAAAATTGTCAGAGCTGGGACTTCCCTGGTGGTCCAGTGGTTAAGACTCTACGCTTCCACTGCAGGGGGCCCGGGTTCAAGCCCTGGTTGGGGAACTAAGATCCCACATGCCACGCTGCGTGGCCAAAATAAATAAGTAAATAAAAATAAGATAAATAAAATAAAATCGTCAGAGTTGACAGAGCCCAGCTCCTGCCACTGCCCTGATGCCGTGATGCTGACTGGTCCCCGGTCCTGCAGCCAGCTCTGCGTGTCACCATGGGCAACAAGGAAAGAGGCTTCAACCGGGTCCCAAGTCAGCCCGGGACTCTGGTATACCTGCAGGCCTGGACAGAGGCGGACTCGCCCTGAGAGCGCTTGGGAGTCCCTCTGTCCAGGGGGAACAAATGCTGAAGTGGGCTGGGAATGCCCAAGCCTCTAGCCCTTCCTCTATTTTTTTAGGTGCTTAAACTTCTTTCGGATTCTACATGATCCCAATACATCACATCATCATAGACCATCTCATGTCCGCTGTCAGATGTTGCCGAGGGAAACCAGGAGGTGGCCCATGGCATCCTCGTGCACCTGCACACCCATTCTGAGAAAATGGAAGCAAACCCAGCTGGTTTGGGGATCTGAGACTTTGGCGGTTCCAATGCTGGTGGCCCAGGTCTTCAAACCCTGCCTGCTGACTTCTGGTCTGTGGTTTATCTATGAGAAGAAGGTTCTGGAAACCTCCTTTGAGGCCTTAGGGTGACCCAGAGATTCCTGGCCCTGAGGCAGGGCTGGTTGGACCTTCTTCCTGGTCCAGGCACCCTGAAAGGCTCTGCCCCATTTAAAACTCTCACCCGTTCTGAGGGGTTTTGGACTGAGCTATGTTGTACACAAAAATTGCGCTTTTTTCCCACCAAAGTTTGGTTTTTTGGTTTAGCAGGAACCACCGAGCAGATGCGAGCTTGACAGTGGTGTGCTAATGCCACGGGACCTCGTCCCACTTTGTCCGCGTCCTGTACCTTCGCACGGCTCGTTAGGCGTCACACTATACCTGTCAGGTGTCATTACAGGTGCTCGGTCTGGGGATGAGTTTACGGTCATTTTTATTAGTTGATGCCAATGACGTCTTTGCCTCTTCATGACGTAAGTCCATGTGTTTTCTTTGTAAACAAACAACACAACAATACCAAAATCCATGAAAACCAGGTCAGAAAGAACGAAAACACCTTTACAGGCTGTACCGAAAAAGCCCAATGCCGAGCCACGGGTCCTCCTGGGCAATCAGAGGCTTCCGCGTCACCTTGGCAACCGGGGGATGAGGCCTCTCCCTTTTCCAAGGCCCCCAAGCCCTGCTGTGGTGGCCTGAGCCTGTGGGTCCCCAGGGCCGTCTGGGAGCCCCTCGGTTTCTGAGAGTCTGCTCTTGGCCACCAGGTACCACCCTCCTCCCTGGGGCTGTGCTGTCCTGAGCAGGCTGGGCCAGGTGTCCAATCTGGACCCCCGATGGCTCTCAGACAGCCAAGGCATCTCCAAGGAAGTCTCCTGGAGAATGTGAGCAGAAAGGCTTGTCAGAGCGACCAAGATGTTGGCATGGGGGAGGAGGACAACAGGGGGTTAAATCGGGGACGGTACAGCCTCCTCCATCGTGGAATTCCAGGCGTGACTCTGATGGTGGTTTAATGACCTGGCAAGAGGCTTCCTCTGCAGGGCTGGCGAAAAAGGCAGGAGGTACATCATACACGGAAGGATCTCGATGCTACTTTTATAAAAAGACTGCATGGAAAAATATCAAACTGTCAGCAGCATTGCCAGTGTTTTTTGGTTTTGTCTTTACATGTCTCTCTATTTTCTACTGAGTTTTCTATTGATGTTCATATTTAGAAAAAACCAAAGTCTTTATCAGAAAAGACCAGTCTGCTCAGGGAGCACTGATCTGGTTCTCACTTGATGCCGCTGAAATTGACCGGGATCCATCTAGAAGCCACAGGGAGAGCTGGGGCCCTGGCCTTTCCGTCACTGCCCATCCCTCTCTTGGCTCACCCTGGGAACCTGCTTCTGGAATGGGGGGGATCCTTCACTTCTCCCCCAAGGTCCGGAATGGGCAGGCTGCTTAGACTTTCAGAGCCGTCAGGACCTGTCGCCAGGGACGCCCCCCCCCCACTTCCTGTCCTCATCCCTCCTCCCCAGCTTGGAAGCCACACTCCAGACCGGACTCACTGCCAGGCATCATGCCAAACTCCTTTCCCCCTCATCCTCACCTCTCCCCCCATCATCATCCTCGCCCCGCAGTGCCTCAACCCCGGTTAAGCCCACATACCCGCTAATGCCACACCCGTCCTCATCTGAGCACCTCCAGAGAAAAATCACACAACCGTTCGGGCAATCGTTTGTGAATGGACCTTCAACAATTCCAGTACTTCTGCCATTTTGCCTTCCATCTTAGAGCTGGTCCGGATCTCCTCTCTCCTCTCCTCCCCCCATCAGCTGGTCCTCTCGGCCTCCCGCCCTTGGGCCCACACCCTCTGCCTTCTCTCTGGCAGAAACAGAAGGAGCCCCCCCCGCGTACGGCCACTTTCCGGCCAAACCACTCTGTTCCATCACTCTGACTTCTTTTCCTCCTCCCAGCGGCTGCCTTCTGAAAGCTTCTTACCCATCCCCCCCCCAGCCCCCCCACACGTCTGGTCTTTATCGTCTGTCTCCTTAGCCGGATGGTGGCCCTCAGGGGAAGGCATCTCGTCTGTTCTCCTCCCATTGTGCTCACGGCCCCAGAGAGTGCACGGCACACGGTAGGCGCTTCACGAGCCTGGGTGGGCGCTGGTGGGTGACTCCCTCGGCCCTGGCATGCCTGGCCGCCTCGCCTCTCTCTGACCTGGCCCTTCCCTTCCCGCGGTCCCTACCAGCCTGTCACAAAGCTCACCTGTGCTCCTGGCAGCGCCCAGCACAGTTCTTGCAAAGAGTAGAAATTCACAGATTTGCGGGATGAGTGAAGTGTAACACAAAGGCCAGTACACCGTGCTTGACGCCAGTGGGTGCCCCAGAGACAAGTAGCTGAGAACCCCCCCTTAGAAGTCTGACATCTCCCAGAAGGAATCGGGGTGCTCTGTGCGGCCCCTGCAGGAAGGAGGCCCACACCCGGCCCCACGCTGGGCTCCTGGTCCTCGGCCCCCGTGTGTCCCAGAGGCGTCTGCTCCGCAACGTGGAGGAGTGGGACTCCCCTTCCTGATTGGCCGATGCCGCAGGTACAACGGCGGAGACCTCCGGCATTCCTGAATGCCCTTCCCTCCACCAGAGGACAGCGGGTTACTGTGGGTGTGCTGTCACGACACGTGACCACCCCTGCCAGGAATCTTGATGTTGTTTTTCCCACGAGCCCCCCCAATAAATGCGATACCTCCGTCTGGCCCTTGCTGGCTCTCTGCCGCCTACCTCGCCCCCTGCAGCCCACCCCCGGCTTCCTTAGGACAGGGCTCAGAACACGGGCCAGGGAGATAGACACCCCAAGGCCTGTCGAGGGCTCAGGCGCAGTATCAACCGTGACCAGCCCATTAGCCACACCGGTTCCTCAGTGGTGACAGGAACAGAGATGGCAAGAGAAAGCCTAGAACTTGGGGTCCCGGGGCCAGCTGGTCCGTGAATAGGAAGCTCCTGCTGGTGTGAAATCCTATGAAACCCAGAGTGTTGCAAATCCGCCCTGCCCGTCCCATGGCTGCCTGTCCGACCCCCGACACCTCCAGCCCAGGCCCAACATCCCCAGGACCGGGATTCCTTCTCTCCCAGCCTGCGGAGAGCCTGGACTGAGGCCATCACCACGGCCGTCACGGAGCAAACGCATCCCACGCGTAGGAGGGGGAGCTGTGGGAGGCTGACACGCTTGGCAGCATTGGACGGCTGCTTCCCCCAAGCTCCTGAGTTGGCCTGTGAACAGCTGGCTTCTCCTCTCGCCTGCTGGACCCCAGGCCAGGGGCCGTAACTCCCAGACGCAGTGCACACGTGTCTGTAAGTGTGTCTGTGTCAAGCTCTACAGACGCAGCAGGCAGCAGAAGGGACCAGGGCCGCCCTTGAGGCCCACAGATGCTGCTGGCGGCTGATCTTTTTCTCTGAGGCCTGCGATCATTGGGCTAATGCCTTCAATAAACCACACAAAACCAAGGGAAACAAAGCCAGGAGGACAGACAAGGGCCTTGAGTACCTAGGAGAAGGGGGTCGAGAAAGAAAAGTGCCTTGTCGTACTCTCGGTCACCAGGGGAAAGCCACCTGGAGAGGGACGCTGGCGTCTCCCCACCTTTACTCACGGAGGGGAGCAGGTTTAGGACACCCACCGGGGACAAGCTGGGCACACCTGTGAATGTTAAAGAGACCTGTTGATGGGGTCTGCAGGCTCAAGATCTAGAAACAGTAAGATGAATTCCAGAAACACTGCAGTTATCAGACAGGCTTAAGAAATTCCAAATGGAAAAGAAATCTGACTTACTGTTTCCCCCGAATCTGCAATGATATCTATATCTATGTCTATGGTACCATTCTTGCAGACTTTGAGAGTATTTCTTCCACTAGGTTAGCTGGAGAATTCCTCAAGTCACTTTCTTACGTCTGTAGAAGCACACAGTATTTTCTTTTCCTCATATTGTGTACAAAGCACGGAAGACTAGAAACATGAAAAGCAAGCAAGAATTCTGGAAGGAATTACCGCCTCCAGGGGCTGAGGAGACAAGCAACAACTAAAGGCCCTTGGAAACAGAGGCTCAGCAGCAGCAAGTTCACAGGGGTGCCAGGAGGAACCCCACTGTGGGATGACAGCCCTTCTGAGGTCCGCCTTTTCCTCTGCCCTGCTGCACTGTCCAAAGAGCAGGCTCGCTGCCCAGGGGCTGGGGAACGGCCACGGCCCACACAGGGCTGTTCAGATGCGGGACCCTCAGGAAGGGCTGGGAGCGGGGTCAAGTGAGCCTGGGTCCAGGGACCTTCTCTGGGGAGGCAGCTTCGGCTCTTTTGCCTGCAGTTTCTATTCAGCACTGACAAAAGGTTTCCAAACAGCCAGCCAGGTGTTTGCAAACATCTACGACCTTTCCAAAGACTCTGGCTAGATCTGGGGCTGGGTGGGTGAGGGGCTGGAGGAGCTGGCTCGCTGGATGTCACCTGGATGAGCCTGAGAAAAGCTCTTAAGTCACAGAACGAGAGACAGCAGGTGAGCGCGTTCAGGTCCCTAGTCTCTTCACTCTGCGCCTCATTCTCCTAGGAAGAGATTAGCAGGGTGCTGGGATGCCCAGAAGGAGAGGAGAGCAGTTGTAAACTACTCAGCTTGAAGGAAGTAAAAAATATTCCTCCAAAATCTCTATGGATAAACTTGGGACAGATAACGAAGGCACTTTTGAAAGACGAAAGAAAACTCTGGGACTATTTATGTCCTTGAAAGGCCTTTCAGAACAAACTAAACCCACAAACAACTGCCCAGGGAGGGGGTGATGGGCAATATTTGCCCAGGCCTGCAATCGGTCACCAGGAGAAGGGCATCCTAGCTCCACGAGGCGCCCTCGCCAGGCAGCCTCCTGAGAAGGTGTCTAAGTTTCGTATCCATTTCCCTTAACTCTTGCTCCCAGCCCCTCCTCTGAAGTGGTACTTTTATTTAACACAAGGTAAAAATGATTGCAGCTAGACTCAGAATTTAAATCTCAAAAGTGCTGCCTTCCTAACATTTAAGAAATACCATTCTCCATACCCTCTGTCTTCTCTTAGAAAACGTCTTCTTTCCTGGTGAGGCATAAAGGAACATGCAGTGAGCGGTGATGCCAGCGGAAATTGTCACCCTCTGCCATTTTCATACCCTCGAGCGGGGACCAGGCTGCGGGCACCCCGGTCCGGAGGGCACAGGTCCCCACCCCTCACGCCCCCGCAGCTGGGGAAAACAGCCTGGTGGACCCGGCAGCCGACAAAAGAAACGGAGGCCACGGGAACTGCAGTGTCCAGCCTCGCCAGGGGTGAGGTCCTCGCCCACTGTTGACCCCGCCTGTTGGCCCTCTTGGGAGGCGCTCCCCCTCCCCAAGGGACAGGGCGCTTTCGTCATCTGGACGAGTTGAGTCAAAGGCCCGACCTTTACGAGGGTGCTGCTCACTGGGGTTCCTAATACTCTGGTCCCAAGAACCGGAAGGCCTTGCTGCGTGGGGTCCATTCCCACCTGGACCTAGACCTCCGGTCACCCCGGAAATCAGCCCACTGGGCCCTTCCTCCATCCCAGGGAGGAGCTCCACAGCACAGAGCCGCCTCCAGTCACCTGCTGGCTTCTGACCGCAGACGTGACCCCTCCCCCGGCCCGGGTGGGGCGGGGCCAGGCCAGGCCAGGCGGGAGGACGCAGAACTACCTGCGCCCCGGCCTGGGGGGGGCTCACAGCACTCGGGCCGTCCCGACGCCCCGCGCTGGCGTACGTTACAGAGATGCCGGCCAGGTTTCCTGTGTGGACGTTTCTAACTTGCTAAACAATTGAGGCTCCTACGGAGCAAGAGTAATCGAAGTGGGCTGCCCAGGTCCTCCATGTATGCAGCTGCCACGCTCCGGAGGGTCCCTGGTGGGTGGCAGCTCCCCTCTGGGCCTGGGTGGCCAATTTGGGGTGTGGGAGCTGGCCTGCTGTCACCTGCAGCCCGTATGGCCCATTCTGCGAGTCTGTGAGGTTTCCCGGGCCCCACCTGGTACTTCCCCTAATAGAGGCGCCAAGGCCGAGCACTTCCAACGGAAACTGGGGGACACATGAAACCCGTACCCTGACAATGAGGAACCTGGAGTAGAAGGCTGAAGAGGACGCAGCCGCACCTGTGCGGCACTTCAAGGGGTTTCGGAACCGCGCTAGAACCAAGCCTGTTGTCAGGGTGCGAGACGACGGGGACCCGGGCGAAAGCGGCCGTGCGCGCGCATGCAGGAGGGAAGACTGCACCCGGGGACGAAAGGGTTAAGCCGCCCGCAGCGCCCGCGGCGTCCGGTAGCGGGCGCGCGCCGGCGGGAACGCGGGCGCTGGCGGGCGGGCCTCGGGCGGCCGGCGTCCCTGACGTCACCACCCCGCGGTCGCCGTGGCGACGGCCTCATCAGCGCGCGCGTCAGAGCCGCCAGTCTCTTGGCAACGGCCCGATCTCGCGCTCTCCCTCCGCCTGGCGCTCGGCCGCGCGTCGCTCCGGCGTCAAAAGGACGTCAATGGGGATGTATCAATCCGGCGGCGGCGGCGTGGGCGGGGCCGGCGGCGTGGGGGCGTGGTGAGGGCGGGTCCGGGTGGACCGGGGCGGGGCCGGTGGGCGGGGCTGGCGGCGCGTGCGGCCAGAGAGCCCGGCGCTCGGCTCAGAGCTGACATGCGGCGCGGCCCGGGCGGCAGGCGGCCGAGCAGCGGGCGGCCGGGCAGCGCGAGAGGCCGAGCGGGCGGCGGGGGCCGCGGAGCGAGCGGCGTCCCGACCTCGGCGCTCCGAGGGCGGCGGAGGTGAGGCGCGGGCAGGCGGCCGCCGTTGGGCTCGGGGCTGCGGGCTCCGCGGCCCCGCAGGTGCGCGCGCGGGGGTCGCGGGCCGGGGCGCCGCCGCCGGGCTCCGCTTTGTGGTGAGGCGGGCGGCGTGGTGGGGCGTGGGAGCAGGGGTCCGGGTTTCGGGACGGAGCCGAGCGCGAGCGGCGATCCACGCGCCCCGCAGGGCTTGGGACCGGGAGCCCGAGCCGAGCCGAGCGCGGGCGGCGGGCGTGGGAGCGGGGCGCACGCCCCGCGGGGCTCCCGGAATCCGGGGTCGCTGTGGAGCCGGTCGCCGGCGGGGGAGGGTGGCAGCGGCTCCGCGCGCCCGGCGGGCCGGGGGCCCTGGGCTCGGGCCGGCCGGCGCCGAGCTGAGCGCGCCCCCCGCCCGCAGGTGCGGCCCGGAGCCATGGTGATCATGTCGGAGTTGAGCGCGGCCCCCGCGGGCTCGGGCCAGGGACAGCAGAAACCCCTCCGGGTGGGCTTTTACGACATTGAGCGGACCCTGGGCAAGGGCAATTTCGCGGTGGTGAAGCTGGCCCGGCATCGAGTTACCAAAACGCAGGTGCGTGGGGCGGCGGGACCCCGGGGTGGACCCTCTGGGGGTGCACCCCCTGCGGGTGGACACCCCCCGCTCCCCGGAGCAGAGGAAGCTGGTGGAATCCCTGCTTGGGGGGTTTTTCGTCCTAAGGTCTAAACGCTGACAGTTTTTAGTTTGGAAAAGGAAAAAAATGCTTTATGTTATGATTATGCATAATTTGTACAAATATTGGGGGACAGCCAGGAGGATAATGACTAAATAACCTAGGAGTGCAGCTGGAGCCCTGTAAAGTGAGCCTGCAGAGACTTAGGACATTTATTGATTTTTGACTTTTTAAGTAATATTAATGGTTACTTTCGTTATTTTCCTCCCTAACTTTTTTATGACCTTTAGGGACATAAAGTGTTTTAGAAATTAACCTACAGAAAATGAAATGTGTAAATTAGCTTAAATGAGAGGGTTTTTCTTTTTCAAACAAAATATCCTTTATCTATTAAAAATCTGTAGGTTGCAATAAAAATAATTGACAAGACACGATTAGATTCAAGCAATTTGGAAAAAATATATCGTGAAGTTCAGATCATGAAGCTTCTGAATCATCCTCATATCATAAAGCTTTATCAGGTAAGGACTCAAGTTTGCCTTCCACTGTTACTTCTGGCAAAGTGTATCGTTTTTTTTATTTTCAACAATTAAGTCTCTGAAGGTTGTCCCTCTTTTTGGGTGTTTGTAGGAGTCAGGGGGTTGATTGTATAAGGTGAACAGATTGACTTTTGTAAGCTGTGCAATAATTTTCTTGCTCTTGGATCATAATTCAGATTTGCTTCGTTAAAGTTTTGTTTGGTAGTGTTACTCATTCCAGTTTTGAATGCGTGGAGGTCGGTTGTTAAATTTACTATGAAAACAAACAGCTAGATCTCTACATTGCCGAAAGTCAACCATTTAGTGTGAAGGGACGAATTTGAGTGAAACTAGACTCTTCTGCCTTTGCAGATAATTATTAATCTTTAAAACCAGCTGCTCTTACCAGTTTACGTAAACTTATCTGCGCAAAGGCTGCAGTGAGCATTTGTCTGTCCCGTTTCAACCCTTCCATCAAAAACGGAGAGATGAGATGCCTTTGCTGCGGTGAGAGCAAAAGGAACTTGCCATCTAATCCGCTTTAAGAACATGCCTCACCCTGTCCTTCTGTTGGTTTGCTTTGTGACTTTTTGTTCTTCCCTTGAAACTAATAAATTGTATCTTTGGAAACTAAGTGCTGATTTAATTAGGACAGCAAAGGAATCTCTTACTTAGCCAGGTGCTTCTGCAAAATGAACTCCGGTCTACTTGCAGAAGGATAAGTTCTTTGCAGATGTTTGATATTACTCCCAGTTGTGTTGGGTGTAAGTTCCTTTTGACGATTCTCACGAAACCCCGTGGATCCGAGATGAATATGGGACGGCGTGGGGACGTGTGTGTGCCCTTGGCAAGGCGAAGCTGTACAGTGTGGCAGGGGAGAGGACTGAGGTTGAGATGACCCCCCCGGGGAGGCTGCTGCACTGGGTTACGGTGAAGGATGAGGTGGAGTCACGGGGCTCGTGTTCCCCTAATGACAGTTTACTCAGCATCCTTAAGTGCCGAGATCGAGTCACGTGCACTCCAGTTCGTGTTTTGTTTCTGTTGTCATTTTTGAGTCAGGCCGAGATAAGATGTTTCCTCCATGGTCACTGATGTCAGTGCCTGAGCAATGTGCCAGCCTGTTTCCACAGGAGTGGGCTGAAGCCTGTCTGTCTTTGACTTTGACAGCGGGGATGAGCCAGAGCTCTCATCTTCCTGTCCTCCGCTGACCCCGGGCGGGAGGAGCCCAGTTAGCCAGGCGGTAGAGGTCTTTTCTGGGGGTGAATTTTCTCGTCATTCCATGAGCTGCTTTAACTGTTTGGAGACAGGGTTCAGTGGGTAGCAGCGATTGTTATGGCTCTGGTTTTGACACTAGTGTCTCATTTTCATCCAGCTGGCCCAGTCCCTAGAACCTCCGTGAGACGCTTCAGCTCTTTCCTCGAGGTTTTTTTTAAAACTTCAAACACGTTGACTCTTAATTCTTCCTCCGTCTCTTTTTTAAATTGAGGAAAGGGATAAACTTACAACATGTCACTCTACCACACACGTGCAGGGCAAGGGCAGTTACAAGTGTAGCGAAACGGCATTGTGTTCGCTTTTCTTGTTAGATTTGTGGCTCAAGGCAGTTGTCTTTAAAGTGCCTTTTTAAAGGAATAACTATATTTTGAACCCTGAAGAGATCTTTTTCTGTAAAGATGTATTCTCTCTGTCTCTCTCTGAAATATTTTAAAATACACAGACACGAGTTTGTTTTAGTTCTTTCAGTACCAAAGATTTGAATTTGACCTCGTTTCTTAATTAGTTATGTTTTAAAATCTTAAAATTGTTTTTCTATGTGAAATAAAATTCTCGATCAGTAAACGAACCTTTAAGGTGTGTTTGACATTGGCTCTTGCTATTGACACACACGCCGAGGAGTTTACTGTATGGAGAGGAGTCTTTAGTAGCTTACCTGGCAAAGCTGGCCTCTCACAGCCCTACTGTAGCAGGTCAGTAACGCGAGTGGGGTGGGGAATCTGTTATCTATTATTCAGCTCCTGCCGACTGTGGCTTGGATAATCTGTTGCCTGCTAGGCTTCTAGAAGAAAGGCCTCACAGAACTCTCGCCATCTCTTTTACTGCTGGGGCCTGCAGAGACTTCACTTTGGGTGAGGCAAAGTGAGTTAAAAATACCATAGAGGAGAGTTCCAATACAAGTAGATATTTTTGGGAAGCAGAGGTGTTATCAGGATGGATAGGTTAGTGAGGAACTCACCTCTGGTTTTCAAAAAACTTTTTCTGAATAGGGATCCCCTTTGTCTCTTTATTGCGGAAGATTTTCTTTTCTTTCCTTTTTTAAAATAACAAACATGCTCATTCTGGAGAAGTTAAAAATTTACTGGGGTTCAAGTAGATTATTTATACTGTTGGTATGTTCCCTTTATGTGGTTAAACGTTAGGTCTTTATTTTTTTTAGGTTATGGAAACAAAGGATATGCTTTACATTGTCACCGAATTCGCAAAAAATGGAGAGATGTTTGGTAAGCCATGCTGATTCTTAGTATCTGTTGGAAAGAAATGTCCTGATGGCCCCTCCAGTGTTTGGGTCCCCCCAGCATCCTTTCGTTGTGCCCTAGGCGACGGCCGGACCTTTGGATTTGGGGCTATAGCTTCCTTTTGTCCCTCCTCAGATTACTTGACCTCCACCGGGCACCTGAGCGAGAGTGAAGCCCGCAAGAAGTTCTGGCAGATTCTGTCAGCTGTGGAGTACTGCCACAGCCATAACATCGTCCACCGGGACCTCAAGACCGAGAACCTGTTGCTGGACGGCAACATGGACATCAAGCTGGCAGGTGAGGGGCCCAGGAGCGCGCCCAGCAGGAGGGAGGTGCATGCCAGCGAGGGGCCCCGTGCCGTATTGCACGAGCCTTTGAAACTGCGGCCCTGCCGTTTGCACCGCAACTTCATCGCCTGTTTCCTTGTCTCTCAGATTTCGGGTTTGGGAATTTCTATAAGCCAGGGGAGCCTCTGTCCACGTGGTGTGGGAGCCCCCCGTATGCAGCCCCGGAGGTCTTCGAGGGGAAGGAGTACGAAGGCCCCCAGCTGGACATCTGGGTAGGAGCCACTGGTGCAGTGCCTGGGGGGTGCGGGTGCTCAGGGGCCACCGGTGCCGGGGCACCGGCGCTGACTCAAGTCTGGTCCTCCTCAGAGCCTGGGCGTCGTGCTGTACGTCCTCGTCTGCGGGTCTCTTCCCTTCGACGGGCCTAGCCTGCCGGCCTTGCGGCAGCGGGTGCTGGAGGGCCGGTTCCGCATCCCCTTCTTCATGTCTCGAGGTAGGTGAGTGCCCGGCCTCTTCTGGGCAGGTGCGGTCACCAGCCTGCTGCCCGAGCTGTTGGGTAACCAGGATGAGACTTTGGGGGGAGGAGGAGGAATTTATTTCCTGAAATGCCTGCTTGACCGTCTTCTGAGTCTGCCATCGGCCCTGGGAGCCAGTCCCATGTCACTGTGGGGTGTTTACTAGATGCCTGCGAGAGAATCCCAACCCTGGCTGCTTTTTCTGGGCCCTACTTATAGGGCCGGCTGATGCCTATGCAGGCTGCTCCGAAGCCGGCTGGGGGCCCAGCGACAGCACTCGGGGTGCTGGCCCCGTCCCCTGAGTCTCACCCCTCCCACACTGTGTTTTTCTCTTCCACTCTGGAAGGTGTTGGACAGCTGCTTCCTCACATGCTTGGTCACAGCAGGGTGGGGGAGTCTAGGTGGTGCTTGGTCTGGTGGACATTAGGACCACGTTCCCCAGGGACCTGATCCCTCGACCCGTGGCCCTCCTTGGCGGCAGGTCTGTGACCCCCCAGGCCACCGCTCCCGGCCTCAGTGTTCTTTGGGATGGTCACTTGTCTGCTCGCCACGTGTGGGGGAGCCACGTCCCCTGCAGGGACCCGGGTGGGCGGTGGGCACGCGCGTGCGGGAGGCCCTTGCGGGCTCAGTGCGCCTCCCTTGCCCCCCAGACTGCGAGACGCTGATCCGCCGCATGCTGGCGGTGGACCCCACCAAGCGCATCACCATCAGCCAGATCTGGCAGCACAGGTGGATGCAGGCCGACCCCGCCCTGCGGCAGCCGACCTGCCCGGTCTTCTCCTTGCTCGGCTATGCCTCCAGCCTGGGCAGCTATGACGAGCAGGCGCTGGGCATCATGCAGACGCTGGGCGTGGACCGACAGAGGACCGTGGAGGTGCGCCGCCGGCCTGGCCTGCCGTGGGGAGGGTGCGCTAACCCGGGCGTGCGGCTGATGGACGGGCGGCTCGCCCACGGGCAAGGGCATTCTCGGCCACCCCAGAATAGCGCGGGAGCCGGCTCTTCAGGGAGCTCCCCCCGCCGGCTGTGCTCTGACCCCGCTTCTCTGCCCCCAGTCGCTGCAGAACAGCAGCTACAACCACTTCGCGGCCATTTATTACCTGCTCCTGGAGCGGCTGAAGGAGCTCCGGCTCGCCCAGCCGCCGGCCCGCCCCGGCCACGCCTGGCAGCAGAGACCCCGGAGCTCGGACCTCAGCGCATTTGAGGTGAGGGGCAGCGCCTTCGCTACCCAGCCCCGTGTCTCTGCCTTGGACTGTGTCCCCAAGTTAGGAATCCCCTGCTCGGACATGCCTGGGAGGGCACGCAGGCTGAGCCCCCAGGTCATCTACCCCCTCCCGTTAGGCACTTGGCGGGGGGTCCCGTGTGGTGAAGCAGGGGGTGCCAGCCGCTCTGCTGGGGGTCAGGCCCCGCCTGACCACCCCCTGCTCCTTCACGGCCCCTGGCGCCACCACTTGGCCGATTCCCCTGGTCACCCCACACGGTGAGGCCCTGGAGGGGGCTACACATGTGTCCTGAGCCCGCAGCTGGCGGCTGACGCCTGTTAACTCAGAGGGAAGCCAGCCGGTCTGTTCCGCGACGCTGTGTTGCTCGCAGTTGTGCCCTGCCTCTGTCCCTCACGGCCTCTGTCCTCATCTGCTGGCCCCCAGGTGCCTCAGGAAGGCCCGCCCGGCGACGCTTTCCGCTCCGCCTTGCTCTGCGCGCAGCCCCAGGCCTTGGGGCAGTCCGTCCTGCAGGCTGAGATTGACTGTGACCTCCACAGCTCGCTGCAGGTGTGCGAGCGCCTCGCAGGCGGTGTCCGGGGTGGGCCGGTCTGCTTCCCAGTGGTGGTGACGCCCGGGGCCGGGCCTCACAGAGCGCTGGGGTCACCGGCCTGTGTGTGTCCCCGCAGCCCTTGCTCTTCCCCGTGGACACCGGTTGCCGCGGGGTGTGCCGGCGGCGCTCCGTCTCCCCCAGCAGCCTGCTGGACACGGCCATCCGCGAGGAGGCCAGGCGGGGCCCGGGCCTGGACGAGGAGCAGGAGACACGGGAGCCCCCACCTGGCAGCACCGGCCGGAGGCACACGCTGGCCGAGGTCTCCACCTGCTTCTCCCCGCGCATCCCTCCATGTAAGCGTCCCCGTGGCTCAGGGCCACGCCCGGTGGGTGGGCTGTGACGGGCAGCGTCTTCAGGTCTGCCATTCCTGAATCGCCCGAGACCACGTGAACCATACTTAGACCTCGCAGGTGGCCCTCGAGTGGCAGGGACAGCGTGGGGTTTAGCTGCCCTCGGGGGCCAGCAGGGCAGGTCCTCGGCCCAGGCCCCTCTGAGTCCCGGGTCCAAGCGCCACCTGTTGGCTGTAGCCGCGCGCCCGGCCCCGTGGTGCTGGCCGTCGAGGCTCCCTGGACTCTGGGGGCATCTGGCCGTCACAGACTTCCTACCCCCCAGAGTTGAGGCTAGGGGTGGGGAGGGTACAGCTGTCTGCCCCGTCAGTGGGCCACGGGCCATCTGAGGGCCGGGGAGACACCGCAGCAGGCGCGAAGCTCCGGAGCCAGAGCACTTGGACTTGCTGTGAAGGGTGTCGGGCGTCCCCGGGTGCGTCTGGCCTCAGCAGCACCTACTGCTCTGCAGGTATCGTCGTCTCGCCCTCCGCGGCCAGTCCTTCCGAAGGCACCAGCTCCGACAGCTGCCTGACCTCTGCGGGTGACGGCCTGGCTGGGCTCAGTGGACACCTGGTTGCTCAGGGGCTGCTGAGTGCCTGCTCCCCGCTCAGACTGGCCTCGCCGCTCCTGGGGACCCGGTCCGCCACCCCAGTGCTGCAGGCGCAGGGGGCCCTGGGAGGAGCCGCCCCGCTCCCTGTCAGCTTCCAGGAGGGCCGGAGGGCGTCGGACACCTCTCTCACTCAAGGTGACTTCCCCTTTCGCGCCCACTTCTGCCTTCCCCAGGAGACCCGTGCGCACCCCGGAGGGCATCACTTTGTCCTTGATGGCAGGTGGCAACCCCCTCTTCTAGCTGGTCCTGGTGGAGCAGCTGTGCTCCCTGGGCAGCCCGAAGCTGCTGCCCGGGTTCTAGGCGCCCTGGCTTCTAGGACGAACTCACACGGCCTCTAGTAGCTGGTCCTAAAAGCCCAAGAGATGCTTGGATGGCGGGCCTCAGCTCCTGACTTGGAGGAGGATGGCCAGGGAGGCACCCGCCACAAAGGCAGCCCGCACTTGGCGGCCGGGCTCTCTTGGCACCTCCCAGGGCTTGTGGGGCCCCAGCCCCCTCCCGAGGCCCCCACACTGCTCGCGCCCTCCTTCCACGAAGGATCCACTGTCTGCCCAGACGTGTGCTTCTTCAGGGCTGGAACTGCTGTCCCAAACCAAACCCCAAAAGAGACTGATGTCCCAGCCCCAGGAGAGGGGCTGTCATGAAGTGATGGGGTGACCAGAGGGCCCCTTGACCCTGTAGGAAGGCGTGCGGGTCCCCTTATCCCACCACGTTCACGCCCCTCGGCCCCCCCATACTCCTCTCCATTGTCTGGAAGCCCCAGCAAGCGACGGGCCGTCAGGCCAGGGCTGGTGGACGGGTCCGTATACCTGTTGACTTTGCCTGTCCCCAGGGCTGAAAGCCTTTCGGCAGCAGCTGCGGAAAAACGCGAGGACCAAAGGCTTTCTGGGGCTGAACAAGATCAAGGGGCTGGCTCGCCAGGTGTGCCAGCCCTCCTCCTCCAGCCGGACCTCGAGGGGCGGCCTGAGCACCTTCCAGCTGCCCGCACAGAGCCCGGGCCTGCACGGCGGCGGGGCCGGCGGCCGGGAGGGCAGGAGCCTGCTGGAGGAGGTGTTGCACCAGCAGAGGTAAGACGCCCGCTTGGCACTGGCGCCGGGGCCTGGGCAGGGCTCGTGTGGCTTGGGATTTTCTGAGCGGCCTTACCCCCTGCGCTCCCGCTTCTGCACGTAGCCAGACAAGCGCCGCCCTGCCCAGGCTGGGGGAGAGCTGTGCGGCTCCTTCCCAGTAGCTGGGGGCGGGGGTGGTGAGCATCGGCCTGCAGTGGGGGAGGGGGGGGCGGCGGGTAAGAATGTCACGTCTGGTTGGCATCTCTGAGCTGCTACGAAAGCAAGACGGGGAATGAAATGCCAGGAATTGCTCAGGGGATGAGTCACGCACAGAGTGGCGTGTTCCGAGCAGCTCCAGCCCGTACTTCCACGGGGCGGGCCCTCCAGCCCTGGCGGGTGGAAACCCGATCGTGTGGGAGCCTGGCCGGGTGGCGGGGGCAGCCGCGCGCCGGCCGGCACTGACCTGCCCTCCCTGTCCCTCGGCCTGGCCAGGTTGCTCCAGTTACAGCACCACCCGGCGGCCCCACCCGGCTGCCAGCCGGCCGCCCAGCACCCCCCAGCCCCTCTGGTCCTCACCCCCTGCGACGGCACCCTCCTCGTGTCGGGACTGCAGAAGGAGCTGGGGCTGGGGCCCGGCCCGCTGCTGCCGCCCCCCCTGCTGCAGGCCGGGGGCTCCCCGGTGGCGTCAGCCGCCCAGCTCCTGGACGCCCACCTGCACATCAGCAGCTCCACGGCCCCCGGCCCTGCCACCGCGGGCCCCCAGCCACGCTTCGCCACGCTGTCCCCGAGCCTGGAGCCCGCGGGGCTGCCCCAGGGAGACTGTGAGATGGAGGACCTGACCTCCGGCCCGCTGGGCACCTTCGTCTTGGTGCAGTGAGGGGCCCGGCCGGGCTGTGACTTCTCGAAGCAATAATTTCAGAGTATGTGAAGACGTTTCCGGACTCAAAGCCAAGAACTGTTCAGAAGGAAAACAAGCAATATGTTTGGTGTTTTGGCTTTTTAGTTTATTTTTTGTTTGATTTTTTTTTTTTTTTTTCCCTTGCACTGAGCAACTGTAACTCCGAGTAGGGACTGGAAACTTTTTGAAGAAAAATAATAATCCAGGGGCCTGTCATTGGGGCGGGTGGATGGAAGCGGGAGGAGGGCAGCGGGTGGAGCTGGCAGCGCTGTGGTCGGGGTCACGGGGGGGAGAGGGGGTCGCCGATTGCCCCCAGGAAACCGTGGTGTGAGCCGTGCGTCCCCATTGCGTGTGTGTGCGTGTGCATGTGTTAGTGGGTTTTTTTTAGTTCACAATTCTCCACTTCCTGAAACACTTAGGCTTCACTTGAAAACTGTGAACTTTCTGCTTTACGTATCAGTTCTTGAAAAGCTCTAACGTCCAGCCCAAGAGAAGATAATCTATAAATTCACGGAATTCTCTCCCCTAAAATCAGAACCCAGAGGATAGTTTTTCTTATTTAGAGGAGACGTTTTATAAACTGCTCGGGAGTTGGTTTTCCAGGATTCTTCGGAGGGGCTGCAAAGAGGAACCTGGGTGGGGTGGGGTGACCGTGAGGTGGAGGCTCCCCGCCCCCTGCCCCGGTCACTCGGCCTGGAGCCCCAGGGCACCTTCGAGGGAGCTGGGGAAGTCTCTTCCTCCTGCACCTCTTATTTCCGCTGCTAATTAAGTTTTTATGCATTTCATTATCAGGGTCCAAAAAGAACAACTGACTTGGGGTGGAGGGGGGATCGTGCAATATGGCGATTCTGTGATGCTGGGACAGGGATGGGCCGCTTGCAGTCGGGGGACGGCCCACCTTGCCCAGGCCCTGTGCTTGGTGGGCCTTTGTTTTAGGAAAATGAAGTGAGAGGTCAGTGCTGTTCAAGCTTTGTTCTTTTTTTAAAGCGAATACTGTACATGTATATACATAGGAGACAAACATACACTACTTATTTTTTATACTTTTTACTACGTTTTTGTGTTCCTGGTTTGAACTTCCCTCTCTGGTAACGGAGCAAAGCTCTGGCACCAGGTCCGTATGGAGGCGGGGCCGGCAGGGAGCAGACCAGGCGCACACTCACCTGGCAGGTGAACTCAGGTGGTGGCTCGGTCCGTCGGAGGCCGCTGGGCTTAGCAGGAGGACCGCTCCTCCCCATCCCTGTGGCCAGTCAGTGCCGTCCCTTTACCAACGCAGGTGCCTTCAGCTTGTGTCGGCTCTCGCAGCCTGCAGCGTTAGGCCCAGGTGATGCTGAACCAGGAAGGTGGCACGTGTAGAAGCCAAAGATTGCCGGCTCCCCAGAGGCCGGGGAGGCGGCCCGGGTCTGTGCGTGTGGCCATCTCCCGCCGGCCCCGCCGCCACTGCTCTGTAGCTGTGTCCAGGGGCGGGACAAAGGACTGTCCTTGCACCTGGCTGCCAAGAAGTCACCAAAGCCTCCCGTGACTAGGAAGGTTTGGGCCAGGAGAGCGCTGGAGGCCCCGGGGCGCCAGCCTCGGCCTCCACCTTCTGGAGGCACCGTCGACTCCCCTGAGGCCGCTTCCCTCCTTAACGCATCTGTTCTAACGCCATTGATCAAAGGCCTCAGAACCACGACAAGCACTTTACTCTCAGCGGTTTCCTCCCGTCACCGTCAGACGTGTGTCGTGTTGTGTCCGGTGTTGGTGACGCGTGTGCTGCGGGTTTCTCAGCGGCGCTGTCCCGCGGACCGGACGCAGGAGCCTGTCCCAAGGCACCACGCCATCTGATGAAGATGTACATAGTTTGGGTTTTTTTACCATAACTGAATTAATTATTTTATTTCTTATGTTCACATGAGAAATGTATGCCAAATGATTAGTGGATGTATGTTTTTTAATTTAATATTTAAATAAAACATTTGGGGAAGAAACCTTGACTCCTTCCCCGGCTTCTCTGTGGGGGGCTCCTTCCTTCCGAGCCGCTTCCTCCAGGTTCGATGAGTTTCAGGTCTTGGAGAAGAGCGCCAAGTGCCAGCTCCTGCGCTCAGCCGAGCTGCAGGCCTGAGCCCTGACCCGCTAGGAGGGCCGGGCGCTCGGTGGCCCCGGCTGGGAGGGGTGGGGGGGGCCCGCTGGCGCTCAGACCCCTTCCCAGGTGGCAGCTCTGCTAATCGGCTGGATGTCTTGACACCCAGGTGTGTTTTCAGCTGGTTCGTCCCCTCCCAGGGCACCATTCACGCTTCACTCTTCACCCATAATGTTCTCTGAATCCACCTAGAAATCAAGGTTTTGGAAGAATCTCACAGCCAAACTATTTCCTGGTCTTTTCAAGTTGACATCACCACCTTCTAGGAATAGGGCAGATGGGCCTGCCAGAAGACCAAAGGGTTCTCTTCATTTTGATGCCTGGCAAATCTTTTTTGATTAAAAAATTCTTGAACCCTTTCATACTCATTAAGATGGTCATTATCAAAAAAACAAAAGTGTTTGCAAGGATGCAGAAATTGGACCCCTTGTGCATTGCTTGTGGGAAAGTACGATGGTGCAGCTGCTGTGGAAAACAGTATTGCAGTTCCTTAAATAGTTAAATAAGGACCATGTCCTCCAGCAATCCCAATTCTGGGCATAGACCCAAAAGAACTGAAAGTAGGGTCTCAAACAGATACCTGTACACCCATGTTCATGGCAGCATATTCACAATAACCAAAATGTCGAAGCCATCCAGTAACCACCGGTGGATGGATGGATAAATAGAATGTGGTCCATCCACACAATGGAATATTATTCAGCCTTAAAATGGAAGGACATTCCAACACCTGCTACAACACGGATGAACCTTGAGGACGTTATGCTCTGTGACATAAGCCAGTTGCAAAAGGACAAATATTGTATGATCCGCTTACGTGAGGTCCCTGGAGGAACCAGATTCGCAGAGACAGAAAGCAGGACGGTGGGGGCCAGGGGCTGGCAGGGGGGCTGGGGAGTGAGTGTTTAATGGGGGCAGAGTTTCAGTCTGGGGAAGAGGGAAAGTTCTAGAGACAGATGGTGGTTACACAACAGATGGTTACACAACAACGTGAATGTACCCAAGGCCACCGAAATGTACACTTAAAAATGGTTAAGATTGTAAATTTTATGTGTATTTAACCAAAATGAAAAGAAGAAAGATTCTTTCGGGGGAACAGGTTGAGAGGTGGACAGCAGCCTCCCCGTGGAGAGTAGGGGCTCCAGGGGCCAGGAGTGAGCAAGCGAGTGAGACGGCCGTAGGGTTAGATCCATGGGGAATCCCGCAGAAGCTCAGAGTCTGTTTCCACACATTCTGGGAATAACGGTGCATGTTGCTTAAATGCCTGGGAATAACGGTGCATGTTGCTTCAATGCCGAGCCCTTCCGACAGCCCACAGGGACTGAGCGGCGGGGGTCCTCACGGCCGTGGGAGGGATTCCCCCCCAGCAAAAGGCTCCCTGTTTTCTGGGGAGTCTCAGCAGTTTGGAGGCTTGCTGAAGAAGAGTTTTAGCATCTTAGATGGGGAGCTAGGTTCACAGTGACTGACTGAGCCGTGAGGCTGGCTTCCGGCAGGAGGGCGGGTCAGACGTGTCCCCAGGAGAGCTCAGCGACGCCAAACGGACTCCCCGGGCCTCCCTGGGGCGTGGCCTACGGAGCTGGCTCTGTGCCCTGGCACCTCTGTCCCCCTACCTAGGAGGGGGCCGGCTCGGCCGCTGAACTCAGGCCCTGTGGCTTGCTGTCGAGAAGACTAAAGGGAAATCCAGAAAATCCAGTTTACTGTTTGGGACGGAGAGTCTTATAAAGCAGGAAGAACTCAAGCAAAATGCGTCTGGACCTCTTGACGTATTTGGCTTTCGTGTTTGCGCCGTGTTAATAACTTGACATGCCCGTGTCTTGGCTCCCAACCAGACGCTCAGCTCCTTGTGGGGACCTCATATCTCATCCGACTCCCACTCCCACGGGCCCGGGCACAGGCGGGCTCGCGTGGCCCCTCGGCAAAGAGCGGGCAGCTGAGTGAGCCCCTGTTCTCGAGCTGGCTTGCTTCCTCTGAACGGATGGTGCGGCGTGCCATTATTATTATTGGTGGTGGTGGTGGTATTGTTCTTGTTATGTAACACTTCCTAGAATTCCCAGGTTGGAGATTGGAGCCCGGTGCAGGGAGCCCCACGTAGACCCACGGGATATCGGAACTCTGTCCTGGGCTTACAGATCTGCTCACGAATACTTTCCCGTCCCCCAGAACAGGAGGCCAGCGGCTGTGGGACTCGGCGAGGCTCACGGTGCGTTAAGGGTCTTCTCAAGGCCCCGCCACCGTGTCTTGCTCTCTCAGCATTTCTGCACCTGGGACGATCTCACCTTCTCGGGTGTTTTGCGAGGAGTTGACGCTGTGGATGGGTGTGTTCCCTTGGGGCGTGGGGTGCGGCGGGGCCGAGCCAGGCTCTGGCACGTCCCTTAGCACGTGACTGCACATCTGCATGTGGGCAGCGCTCTGGTCGGCTTTCTTGTGTTCAGGACATCGCGCCTCACGATGCCCCTTAGGTGGGTGTGACCACTAACCACCCGGGGAACCACTTAGCACAGCTCGAGGCACACCGGGAGCGCCCAGGAACACAGCAGTGCCCCGCAGGGTCCCTGCAGGGTCGCCGCAGCCAGAGGGCACGTGTCCATCAGCGAGGAAGGGCCAGGGGGCCGGGAGGCGCAGGCTTGGCCCCCTTTCATCCCCACGCTGGTGCTGAAAATGCTGAATCCTCCTGCAGAGGTAGGAGGCCTCACCCTGAAGGCGCCAGCTGCCGTGGTCATTGTGACTCGCTGCCCGGAGCTGGGGGCACCCTCCCGGCTGGGCCACGGGACAGTGTGTGCCAGAGCCGCCCTGCTTTAGGAGGAAGCCTTTCTGGGCACCTCAGAGTGAGAGCGGCTTCTGTGGGGGAGGAGGGGGCACGGACAGCAGGGATGGCGGGGTCGGAGGGGTCAGAGAGTGAGGGAAGTTCCCGGCTGGGGAGCCGGGGCTCATCTCCCTCCGAGGCGGGGACTGAACCTGACCTAAGAGGAACTGGCTCGCTTGGGGGTGGAAGGAAAAGTGTTGGCCTATTAGCTTTCCTTCCAGAATAACAGCGGGGAGTTTCAGGTGTGCATGGGAGGCGGGGGAGGGGCACCGCCAGCCTGTGGCACGAACTTTGACCTTGAGAGGGCATCCTGAAGAGGGTATCCAGGGTGGAGATGTCTTAGCGGGCCCACCTGAGGTTTTCCAGGTCTGGCTCTGTGGGCTACTGTCCATGGTGAGAGGAGAGGGCGGAAACCAGAGGGGCCTGGAATCTGAGCTGATTACTGTGAGGCTGGGAGGGCAGTGGAGGGGGAGGGGGAGGGGTGGGAAGGGGGAGGGGGAGGGGTGGGAAGGGGGAGAGGTGGGGAGGGAGAGAGGTGGGATGGGGGGATGGGGAGAGAAAGAGTGAGCATGTTCAATCCCTCCCCTCAGGGGAACTCCTGGGTCTCGGTCTGACTCACTCTTTAATTATCATTTCATTTATTTGAAGGTGATTTCTGTAAAAAATAGACACATCACTCAGGAGGCCCCGGGGACAGCGCTACCCCCGTTGTCTTTGAGAGGCCGTGTGCTGGGATGAGACCCACGAGCTCCAGGCCAGCCGCACCTCCCCAGCAGGTTTGGGGGGTTTTGGGTTCAATCGGAGGGGAAGGTATCTTTCCTCCTTCACCGAGTGTGTCCACCTCTGGCAGCAAAGGGTTATGTGAAAAGCCCCGGGCTCCAGGTGCCACTGGATTGAGGTTTGAGGACGGTGAGGGGCACAGGGGCTGCAAAGCCCCAGAAACAAGGTGCCCCCAGAGCCAGTCAGCTGTGATTGACACACAGTGAAACGCACCTGTCATGTAATCAATGAGCTTCCGCAAGGCACAGACGGTGTGACGGCCACCAAAATCAGTACACACGTTTTCATCACCTGGAGAGCCCCCGGGCCCTCTCCTGGGTCCAGCTCTCGTCTCTGTGGGTTAGTCTGCATTTCCTAGAACTTCCCACGAGTGGGTCATACGGTGTGTGTTCTCCGTTTGGCTGCTTTCAGTTGGCAGAATTCCCTGCAGACCCGTCCAGGTGTTGTGGGCACCACTAGTTCAGCTCTTTCACTGCCAGGTAGAGTTCCACGGTATGGATGGGCCAGAGGAGAGTGTGTTTATCCACTCACCAGTCGATGGACACTCGGGTTGTTCCCAGTTTGGGGCTATTACAAATGATGCTGCAAATGATGGGTGTTTGTGTGTGAGTCTTTGCGGGGATAGGTTTTGTTTCTCTTGGGTAACAGGTAGAAGAGATGGCTGTATGTATCGTATGACAGCTATTAGCTTTATAAGAAGCAGTCAGACTGTCACCCAAAGTGACTGCGCCAGTTTACATTCCCACCCATAATTTATGGGTTGCTGCATCCTCGTCAGCACTTGGTAGCGTCAATCTTTAAAACTTTAGCCATTCTAATAGGTCAGCTATTCTGATTTTATTTTGCATTTTCCTGATGACTGGTGATGTTTAACAACTCTTTATGTGCTTATCGGCTGTTCTATTTTTCAAGTTTATTCAGGTCTGCCAATTTTTAAATGAGTTGTTTGAATTCTTCTCATTAAGTTGTGGGAGTTGTTTATATATTCTGCATATAAGCTTTTGTCACATGTGTGTATAGATGTATATGTGTCTATGTACATATACACACAAATACACATATATATGTGTATCTACACATATGCATATATGTATATGTATGTACACACACACACACAGAGAATATTTCTCCCATCTGTGGCTTGCCTTTCATTTGAAGAGTGGAGTTGAAGGTTTTAATTTTTATGAACTCTGACTTATCATTTTATCTTTTATGGTCAGTGCTTTTTGTTTCCTAAGAAAGCTCTGTCTACCCCAAAGTTAAGAAGATGCCCTTGCTCCCGTCTAGAGGTTTTATACTTTCAACTTTTCTGTCCACATCTACAATCCACTTTGAGATGATTTTTGTCTCTGTTTTGGGATGGCAGTCGAAGTGTATTTTTTCTCTATGGATATCCAATTTTTCCAGCACCATTTATTGAAAAGACTCTCCTTTGCCCCATTGAATTAATTGGTCACATTTGTCATAAATTTAAGGACCTACTTCTGGACTCTGTTCCATTGATCTACATGTATATCTGATGGCAATACCATGCTGCCTTGATTATTTTTATTATTATAGCTTGAGTCTTGATAAAATTAGGTAATGTTAAGTCTTCTAATTTTGTTCTTCTTTCTCTAAATTACTTTTGCTTTTCTAGGTCCTTTGCATTTCCGTATAAATTTTAGAATTAGCTTGTCAATTTCTATAAATTGTATCAAATCTATTTATTTGTGTAGAATTGGCATTATTTCTTCCTTAAATGTTTGCTGGAATTCATCGGTGAAGGCATTTGGGGCTGGAGTTGCTTTGTGGGAAAGTTTTAAATTACAAGTTCAGTTTCATTTATAGGTTTAGAACTAGTCAGGTTTTCTGTTTCATCTTTGAGTGAGCTTTGGGAGTTTATGTCTTTCAAGGCTTTGTCCATTTCAAATGAGTTGTTGGCTTTATTTCTCTTTCTTTAAGTTCCGTTAAGTTAGTATCCTTTTATTGTCTGTAGGCTCTGCAGCAATGCCTTCCATTTCATCGAGACTTGTTTTGTGGCCCAGAGTACGGTTTATCTTGGTGAATGCTCCAGATGCTCTTGAGAAGGGCGTGAGTCCTGCCCTTGTTGGGTGGAGTGTATTATAAACGTCAGTTGGGTCAAGGTGGGCAATGCTGCTGTTGAATTCTCCTCCATTCTACTGATTTTCTGTCTTCTTTTCTATTCACACCAAGAGAGGAGTGTTGAGATCACGTGGATTATAGTGTGGATTTGTCTCTTTCTTCTGTTCTTTCAATTTTACAAATGTGTTGTGAAGCTCTCTCTTACCTGGTACCTGCATTTTCAGGATTGTTGTGTCTTGATGAATTGACCCTTTTATCATTATGAGCTGTCCCTCATTATCTTGTTAATCTTCCTTGTTCTGAGGTCTACTTCCATATGGAGATTCTAGCTTTCTTGGGTTTGTGGTTGCATGGTACATCTTTTACCATGTTTATACTTTTAGCCCACTTTTAAAGTGGGTTTCCTGTAGACAGCATGTAGTTGGGTCCTGGATTTTTATCTAGCCTGAGTGTATCTGCTTTTTAATCATTGTGTTTGGCTCATTTAACATTTACTGTAACTAGTGACTCGGGTGTGTCTGCCTGCCACCCACTGTTCACTCCAGTCTGTCTCCTCTCTTCTTCGCTCCTTGTCATGACCTCTTCAGACGTCTTCTGCATCGACTGCATTTATATATGTTTTTTTAAAATTTATTTAATTAATTAATTTATTTTTGGCTGCGTTGGGTCTTCGTTGCTGTGCGTGGGCTTTCTGTAGTTGCGGCGAGTGGGGGCTACTCTTCACTGCAGTGCGCAGGCTTCTCATTGCAGTGGCTTCTCTTTGCGGAGCACGGGCTCTAGGCACACAGGCTTCAGTAGTTGTGGCTCGTGGGCTCAGTAGCTGTGGCTCGCGGGCTCTAGAGCGCAGGCTCAGTAGTTGTGACGCACGGGCTTAGTTGCTCCGCAGCATGTGGGATCTTCCTGGACCAGGGCTCAAACCCGTGTCCTCTGCATTGGCAGGCGGATTCTGAACCACTGCGCCAGCAGCGAAGCCCCGCGACTGCATTTTAATCACACCGTCTGTCTCCACGTGGGGAGGGGTGCGGCGCATGTTCCCTTGGTCCGCCTCCCGTTGGTCAGACTGTGGACACACAGCCACGCCACCACTTTTATCATGTTTTGTACAACAGTGTTCTTATAAGATTTCTTCTTATGGTAACAGCAACAATAGCAACAAAAGTTCAGACACCACTTGCGAACACGAGGCTTCACTGCTGGATGCGGAGATAAAGACTTAGCTGGGACCGGTGGGTCTATCTTTGCCCGAGTTCCAAGCACGGTTCCACCTGTTGGACTTGACCTGCACACGCAGGCCTGCAGTGGGTGGAGGCGCCGACTCCCCGGCTAAGCTGGGCTGTAGCCCTCCGGCCCCTTCTCCCCTGTGCCCTGGCTGCCCGAGGAGCAGGGAGGGCAGGCATGGACGATGCGGCACAGGGACTCCGGGTGATGCGAGCTGCAGCTGTTTATCACCGTGGAGCTTCTCCCTGACCTTCGCAGGCACTGCCGACTATCAACTCCTGTGGGTGGGGAAGGCGGGACCCTAGGCGTGGGGCTGGTGGTGGAGCCCGGGGCCAGCTGAGCCTGGCTCCCAGCCTGGTCCTCGGAGGGTCCTGCTGTCCATCTCCTCTCACTGGACAATCAGAACACCCTGAAGAACAAGTGGGAAAAAGAGGGGGATGGGGGGCTGTCCAAACGGGCACAGGGGCCACCTCCCCCGTGCGTGGGTCACCCTCAGCCTCGGGGGTGAGGCGCCCCCCTGGGCACATGGGGCCAGCCGGGTTCTCGAGCCTGTCCCGCCCATGGCCCCCCAGCAGTGAGCTGGCCCAAAGACTCAGATTCCCAGGGGGACTCTCTGGGCGACGGTCGAAGCTCTTCACATCAGCGGTAGATGGGTGGCGGGGTAAGGGCCCAGCTGGAAGGGTCTGGACCCCTGCTGGCCACCACGCTGGAACCCCTGCCCCACGCCTGGGGCCCCCGGCGGCTCTGTCTACCCTGTCCCGCGCCCAGAGCTGCAGGCAGGCTGTGCGGTGGATTCCGGGCCGGTGCACTGAAGACATTTAATGGGTGAGTTTCCTCTCCATATGGGGTGTAATTAATTTTCCTGAAGTAGGCATGACAGCCCGATAGTCTTCGCCTGTCTGAGTCAGGCGCTGATTATCACCTCTCATGGGTACGGCGTGCCGTCGGCCACCGGGAATTCAAAGAGCCCGCGGCTCCCAGCCCTGCCGCAGAGGTGCAGGGAGGTTCGGGGGCCGGCCAGAGGTCGGGGATGCGCTGCCCACCACGGCCACCCTGCCCAGAGCCGCGGGGGCCGAGAGGCATGTGGTGGAGAAGCACTTTCCCAAGGAAATGGCCCCTCCTCCTACCAAACACTGGTGTCTCTGCTTGACACACACACTGAGTCATGAGCAGGGGCGTCTGTAGATGGACACGCTGTCCTACTGGGGCGGGCAAAGGCGGACGCGAAAACAGAGGGGACAGAACCCAGCCACCCCTTCCCTGCCGACCTCCTGCCCTCCTCCCGGGAGCGCCAGCTTCTCTCAGCCTGCATCTCCGGGAGAGGGGAGTGAGATGCCAGCCCGGCACTGTCATGTGCTTTCCTGTGGGAGGGGGTCAAGTGGGCCCGGGCCGTGGGTCCGAAGCCCGGACCCGAGCAGGGGACACAGGGCGCCCCTTCCTCCTGGACCGAACGACACTGTCCCCTCCCTGAGTTGCTGCTGGGTGAACAGAGCCGGCTGCCTGTGAGGCCCGGTTTTATCAGGAAAATGGCTCCCCCGAGCTTGCGGGGGAACTCGGGGCAGGCTTGCTTCCAGGGCCCAGGGCTCGGGGCCCGAGGGAGCCGCCAGCAGGGCAGACCCAGGGCAGGCTCCGGCCGGGCGAGGGCCACTGGGTAGGGTGGGGAGTGCCGGCCGGCCCAGGAGATGGAAGAGCCCGGCACAGGGTCTGCCCCGCCGCAGCTGCGGAAGGGGTCAGCACCGCGGCCAGTGGCTAGAGCAGGGCTGCTGTGGGCTTGTGAGTAGGGGGCTGCAGAGGGGCTCCCCCCGCACGCGCCCCGCCTGTCCCGGCCACAGAGCCCCATCCCGCCTCTCGGCACGGGGGCCCAGGTTGCTGGGGGTGCTTGTCTTGGTCTGCTCGGGCTGGGAGCAGGCCGGTGGGGACCCCAGCAGACGTGTTGGGGTAGCCTGGGGATGGCAAGGGCAGGGCGGCCTCCTGGTGGGGAGGCTGAGGGAGGGATGCCGCGGGCGGGAGGCATGCGCCCTGCTGTCTCCCTGGCCTTGCTCCAGGGCTGCTCCCTACAGCCAGACTTGTGGGCCCCGACGACGGCCCTGAGTCCTGTCCCGTCTGGGGCAGCTGGTGCCTCTCCCTTCATGAATTTAAGAAGGACGCCAAGTCCCCAAGCTCCCCGCTGCCCCTGGGTGCCCCAGGCCCACTCTGAGCCCCGCCCCCCAAGCCTGGATCTGCTGCTGCCCTGCGTGAGGGCCGGTCCTGGGCCGGGGGCCGGTGGGAAAAAGGGAAATGAAAGCACAGAGGGAAGTGGGCGGCCCCAGGCGGCCGAGCCAGTGCAGGACAGAAAGTCACAAGGTGGCAAGGCGGGCAGCGGGCGCTGGGCTGGTCTTGGTTCTAGAACCTCGGGGGCCCCCAGGGAGGAGCCCTGGGCCCCCTGCCCACTTGCAGGCAGAACCCCAGAGGCGCGTGGAAACTGTCGGGCAGCACCCTCTAATCCCCCGCCTCCGCTGCCCGCAGCTTCCAGGCTCCCCCCTTGGGGCAGGGCCCCTCCAGAGCAGCAAGTGAAGGCCTGCGGGGTAGCAATGCTGCCCGGGGCGGGGGCCAGGGTTACATCCCACTCCTGCTCCCACAGTTCACACGGGGTGGGACTCGGGCAGAGGTGACAGAAGTGTGACGCAGCATTGTGGCCCTGGTGCCTCAGGGGCCCTGTCTGCTCTCAGGGACACAGTGATCCCTCCGTAAGGAGAGTCTTCCCCGAGCTCAGGACGGCTGGAGACACCTCTCCAGAGGTGGCAGGGGCGTGGACCCGTGTCCACAGGCCAGGGGACAGCAGGCGATGCCCCCAGAAAGGCCTGTGGGGAGCTGTCAGGAAACTGAGGCCAGAGGAGGAGCCGAAGCAGGGCCACCACAGCCGGGATCCTCAGGGGTGGCGCCGGCGTCCCCACCTGCGGGTGACAAGCGCAGTGCTGGGTATGGTCAGCGGGCTCTGCAACCCCGCGGCGAGCAGCGTGCGGGACCCCGTGCAGGGCTGCTGTGCCGGCTGCCACTCACGGTCACTCACCCTCATGGCCGCTCGTGTCCCCGGTGCCCAGATGAGGAAGCTGGTCCCAGGGTTCGGCTGCAGAAAGCGGAAGGAGGGCTCTGGGCTGTGCCTGCGCCCCCGGGGCTCACCACTTCTCCTGGCCCCCCCGCATCCTCCCGCTTCACCTTGAGTGGGAGGCGCACGCTCAACCGCCTTTTCTGAGAAGGCCAGGGGACAGGATAGGGTGGCAGAGGTTGTGTAGGATTTAACCCAGCGGGCCGCTCTGTTATGTGTGCGTTTGCACACCTTGGCTCTCACGTGCACAGACCTGGGCGCACACGGGCACAGAAACCGTGTTCCTACTTGTTCTGACTTGGTCACCAAAACAGGCTTGAAAGCAAATGTTTGGACCCCGTGCTGCCGGGGAGGAAGCTGAGGTTTGGGAGGTTCAGTGACTCAGGCAGAGGTCGGCTCATCAGCTGGCGCTGGCCGCTGTGACTCCAGGTCAGGTGCCCAAGAGTCCGGGGACGGTGCTGTTGACCATGCGGGCTGGGTGGGCGAGGTCCTGGCAGGAGAAGGGCGTCTCATGTTGGTCAGCATGACCGCAGGAGGAGAGGTCACCTCGGGGGGAGAAGTCACCACAGGGGGAGCAGTGACCACGGGGAGAGGTGGCCTCGGGGGGAGAAGTCACCACAGGGGGAGCAGTGACCACGGGGAGAGGTGGCCTCAAGGGAAATGTCACCACAGGGGAGGGGTGACCACAGGAGAGGTGACCTTGGAGACAGGAGACCTCAGGGGAGGGGTGACCACAGGGAGAGGTGACCTGGGGGAGAGGTGACTGTCAGGGGAGAAGGACCCAGGGGGAGCAGCGCCCACCCTGCAGAGCAGGACGAGGGAGCAGACCCCCTGGGAAAAGGGCACGGGGAGGCCATGGTCAGCAGGCCCTGTGCCTCTGGCCCCGTGGGCTGGCGTGGGGCTGCCCGGCTACCACAGCCCAGAATCCTCAGCGCCTCAGGGACCCTCTGCTGCTGGGCCAGGTGTCCCGCCCTCAGCAAGGGCGCCTGCTCCCTCCCCCACCCCACCCCATGGTCAGGACAGCTCGTGAGACCCCGAGCTGCTGACGTCACCCGTGCCAACCACCAGCCAGGCAGGGCTGCGCTTGCCCGAGACGAAGGAAGGCTCCGTGTACAGAAAGCTGCCCGCCTGTGCGTGTGCATGAGCACGTGTGCATGTGTGCGTGTGTCCACGTGTGCTTGCAGGTGTGTGTTCCTGAGTCTGAGACTTCTGTTGTCATGGGGAAAATGCAACCTGGTCACAAGAGTGCAAAGTTTCTTGGAGGGAATGCAGGCCGAGCCGGGCGAAGGTCTGTGTCACACGTGACTGCTGAGGCCAGCACCACCTTTGCTCCAGAAAACACAAAGCGGGTTTTCCCTTTCCTGGTCCACTGGAACCCTGTGCACCAGGCAGAAGGAAGTGGAAGTTTACTGCAAACTGGGTTCCCTGGAGCCTTAGTTTGTTGTCAAATATTATTATAAAGACCTGCCTCAAAGAAGGCCCTCGTGGGAGGGCCTGGGCTGGCGCTGGCGGCAAGCAGGGCAGCCGGTGTGTGCAGGGCCAGCTCCGTCCAGTGTGGGGCTCTGAGAATCTCCCCCTCGACCCGGCAGCTGGGGTTTTGGCCACCCGCGCACGCCTCCCTGCCCTGTGGAGCCGGCCTTGGCCTCGGCGCAGAGCTGAGTCACTTGCCGGGTGTGAGCTCGCCTGATTTTCTGCACACATGTTACTCTTAAGTATTGCATAAACATGGGTCCCCTTCGGGGGCATTTCATCCTTGACTTTGAAACTTAGGTGACACTCTCTTTGCTTATTTTGGGGAGTAGACTCAGAGCCAAATGCAGAGACCCAGCAGCCTTGGCACTGAATTCCCTTGGACAAGATCCTTCTGGATGTCAGAGGCGGTGGCCTGTTGGTCCCTGAGGCCCTCCCTGCTGGGAGGCCCCTCCCAGGGTCCCTGTCTTGGGACCTGGAAGAGTGGTCTCAGCCCCCTGGGGCTGCTGTGGTGGAGGTGCCCCCCTTCCCCTTGGCCCTGGCTCAGCGAAGGCCCCAACCCAACCCACTCAGGAGGTCTGGAAGCCTCCAGAACAGCTCCTGCAGGAGCTCCCTCCCGGCCTTCTCGCCTGAGATCTAACCCAGGTGGGGATGGATTGGGGTTGGCAGGGAGGCACCTGGGACAAGTGCTTTCGGGGTGACTCATGCAGGCAGTAGAGCCCTTGAGAAGCTTCCTTCCTCACTCTGACTGCACTCTGCTCGTGACCCCGGGTCAAGAACATCCAACTGGCTTGTCCAGGCAAGGCCCACTCTGTCACCACATCCACCCTAAACTGAGGGCCGTGACAAGCTCCTGGCCTGGCTCTGGGCACCGGGAGCCCCTCTCAGCCTTCCCCGGGGCTCTGAGGCAAGGCCTTCCGCTGTCCCTGGGTGTCCCTGGGTGTGAACCAGCCCCTGGACCCAGGGCAGGGTGGTGGCTCAGGCCTGGAGCCCACATTGCGTACGCTCGGGCTCCCTAGGCGAGGTCTGGCTTGAGATGCAAGGTGGCACTGCGGGGACGGAGGGTCGGGGGAGGAGGGAGTCAGCCGGCGACACTACTTGCAGGGCCCAGTACAGAGGGAAAACGAGGCAGCCGTTGTCCAAAACGACCAAGACAATCAAGGCAGCAACAGCGGTGCTGCACCAGGTGAGGGGCCTGGGCACCTGTGTGGGTCACACCTGTGAAGCCCACGGGGGCCTGCGGTCGAGCGTTCCCAGCCTGGAGGCTGAGGGTGCTGCCCAAAGACCTTTAATGGGCCCCCTGATTCAAGGTGGTGGAGGGGACACAGAGAGGTGGAAGGAGAGGGGAGGAGAGATCCATTTGTGGTTAAATTGGTGGGGTTGGGTGAGGAAGTGTCGTTTCCGCTGGGCAGGATTGAACGGGAGGAATACGGGGGTTTTAGGAAGAGATGCTATGGTCCAGGAATTCAGCCATGCTGCTGGAAGAAAATGCAGGCCAACAATTTATTTGCAAATTTTGTTTGGTTGCTGTGAGTATATTTAATCACCTCACTGATCCAGGATAGAAAGGGGTGGTGCCATCCACAGACTGCCCACCTCACTGCTCTGCGGCCCCCGGCCTCAACACCTGCCATTCCCTGCCCGTACCTGGCCCTTCACGGACATCTCGAATCGTGTGTAGCCCCTGCCCCCATCCTCTCTGATTTCATGCAGTTCCCTCACTGGGATGCTCTACAGGCCTTCGCCTGGGTAGCTGCACGTGTCCTTCAAGATCCAGCCCTGCCCTTTCCCTTGTTTCCACGGTACCTGTGCACATGCCTACCTGAGTGCCTCGTATGTTAACCTGGTGTTCCTGGTCTCTCTGTTTTAGGGAGGACACTCTTGGTGCAGAATCCCAATTCAAATGAATGTAAGTAAAAAGGAAATTTATTAGCTCACATTAACTGTATCACCTGGGAGCCGCTTGAGGCATGGCGGGATCCAGGACCCCAAATGATGGCCTCAAGGCTTTGCCTCTCTCTTCATGTCTTGGTTTTGCTTGTTTTTGGCTGACTTCACTCTGGGTGTCAACTCTCTCCCCACGGAGTGGAGGTGGCCTTTGGCAATCCCACGTTTGCCTCCTGCTGAATTAGCAGCCCCGGTGGGAACAGGCTGATTCTTCTCCCGTCACTCTGTAGATAAGTCCCAGAGGGGGTTCGTATGATGTGACTTGGGTCACGTGAGCATCCCAGAACCAACCACTGTGGCTAGAGGGTGGGGTAGGTGTCTGTCTGTCTATTCAGTAGGGTCAGCCCCATAGAAAAGAGAGCTTTGTGCCTGGCAGAGGGGAGGAGACTGGGCAGTGTCCGCACCCCCAGCAGAACGGATGCGTTCCTGGCGGGAGGGTTGTGCATTTTAGGTGTCTCTGTACCCCCGGCCCCTCGCACAATGCCTGGTGGTGTATGCGTGGGTACAATCTTTAGTGACTGGCCACTCCTGCCCATAGGGGCTGTGTGGCCAGAGCAAGGGGAGCGTGTGGGCTCTGGGGAAATTGTGGGGAGCCTCTCGGCCTCCAGGTCTTGGCTCTTCCTGCTCTGGTGCCCCAGGCTGAAGCACTGAACTTGGCAGCAGGATTGACTGGTGGAAGGGTGGGTGGGCAGACTCTCCTTGCCCCTGAGGCCCTTCTCACTGTTATCACATTGCTGGCCCCCAAGTCAGAACCCGTGGCCAGCAAAGGCCCACAAGGTCAGCCCTGTTCCTCCCCTCCCCCAGGTCTAGGGGGGGACACTGCCATCCCTGTCTTGCTTCCTAAGGCTTGTGTACACTTTTGCAAATTGTCCCTTTATTAAACGCTCCTCAAATGTCCCAATTTGATGGTAACATCTCTTTCCTGTCAGGCCCACACCTGGAGCCCACCCGCAGCCCCCATAAAGACACAGCCAACAGCCATCAGAAAGGACTTTCCCAGGCCTTTCCCAGTTGGAGAAATCTGGAAGCAACTTTCACTTTTCCCTCAGATTTTTCCTCAGTAGCATTGGCAACCGGTAAGAACTTTTAATAAAATGCATTCAGATGCCAATGTTTTTTATGTTCTCATTACTAGTGGTCAACCTCCATAAATAATTATTCGCAGGGCAACGTGTTAGAAAACCCTGCTCAGTTCAATGGTCACCCACTCAGCCTCTCCTCTGTGTGTGGGACACATGGTCTCGGGGATCCAGGAGCCCCTGGAGAGAGAGGTCTGAGGGCTCCAGGGACGCCCTGGCCGCCTTCCCATTGTGTGGAGGTTGGATTCACCCGCCCACACTCTGGGAAATTCCCCGGGAGCAGGGATTTCCTCGCTGCATCTCTGGAATAGTGTTTTCCCTCCGCAGGAAGCCCAGGAAGCCAAGTCTCTTCCTGGCAGGGATTCCCCGTCCCAGTCTCAGAGCCCTGAACTGCCAGCTCACACACCTGGGCTGGTCCCCGTGGAATCCGGGGCAGCACCAGCCGGGGGCCCCGGCGACCTGGGCCAGGGCTGGAGCCTGCCTTTGTTTAAAAGCTTGAATGTTTTGTTCATCATGAACATTTTGATTTTTAAAAGTGTTGTCCTAAACCCTCCTACACTGCTGGGGGGAATGTAAGTTGGTGCAGCCACTATGGAAAACTGTAGGGAGGTTCCTCAGAAAACTAAAAATAAAGTTACCATATGATCCAGCAATCTCACTCCTGGGCATACACCCAGAAAAAACTATAATTTGAAAAGATACATGCACCCCAATGTTCATACCAGCACTATTCACAATAGCCAAGACATGGAAAAAACCTAAATGTCCATCGACAGAGGAATGGATAAAGAAGATGTGGTACATATATACAATGGAATATTACTCAGCCATAAAAAAGAACGGAATAATGCCATTTGCAGCAACATGGATGCAACTAGAGATTATCATACTAAGTGAAGTAAGTCAGAAGGAGAAAGACAAATACCATATGGTACCACTTATATGTGGAATCTGAAATATGACACAAATGAACCTATCTACGGAACAGAAACAGACTCACAGGCATAGAGAACAGACTTGTGGTTGCTAAGGGGGAGGGGGTTGGGGGAGGGAAGGAGTGGGAGTTTGGGGTCAGCAGATGCGAACTAGTATATATAGGACGGATAAACAACAAGGTCCTACTGTAGAGCACAGTATCTTATGATAAACCGTAATGGGAAAGAATATATATTAAAAAAAGAATGTGTATATATATGTATGTATAACTGAATCACTTTGCTGTGCAGCAGAAATTAACACAGCATTGTAAATCAACTATGCTTCAGTTTAAAAAACACTGTTGCCCTGGATTAGTACTCATCTTGATTAGTGAGTTTTTAGCACCTCCCCTTAAGGCCTGTCCCGGGGTCTGGTTTCCATCCTTGGGTGATGGGACACACAGGGCTGAGGTGGGCTCTGAGAGCAAGACCGGGACCAACGAGAGCCTGGGTCCCCTTGGTCATCTGCATAGGGCCATCTCCCGCGGAGACTGAACCCCCGAGGGTTTGTTCCCCACTGGAGCCCTGTGTCAGCGCCTGTAAACAGTATACTTCAGGGGCCTGACCTAGAGGACAGGAGGGCAGCCCAGAGGGACACAGAGCAGCCACGACAAGCCTGCTTGTCCCCTGCTGGCCGCTGCCCGGGGCAGTGATGGCTGGGGGCTTCTGAGGCAGGAAAAGCCTGAGGGCTGGGGTGAGTCCTCCCCGAAGAGGGTCAGGGGCCCCAGCACGGCCACAGCGGCGCCTCATCCCACCTGGCCCCGCCAAGGGTCTGGACTCCTCTAGAATCAGGACAGCCCTGTCTGCTTTTGAAGCTCCCTCCCTGCCTGTCGGAGATGACGAACACACCTCTGCCCTGTTGTCTGGTGCCCATGTCTCCGAGTCACGTTCTGAGTGTCAGTACGAACACTGTGTTTGGAAGCAGGTCCGCGAACGGATCTGATCCCAGGTGTGCAGAGCACAGGTGTCACTTTCTTCCCATCGCACCTGCATGTTCTCCCCAACCCTGAGTCCTGGGACGGCCCAGGTGGCAGACGGAAAGGAAGCGCCCAGGCAGGCAGGTGGTCTCCACGAGGACACAGCAACAGGCAAGCACCCTGGTGCCCAAGGCGGCAGACTGAGCCTGTGGGGTCCCCAGGGAACCATCCCCCCACACACACACATCCCAGCTTTCTGCGTGGCTGACCCGGCTCAGGGTTGTCCAGAGAACACCTCTCACCCGGATGGAAGGCAGCCCGCATGTGCGGCCAGGGGCCAGCTGTCGGGGCATCAGGCCGCCGTTCGTCCTGAAGAGCCGGCTCCTAGCCTGCAGTTTCCCCCAGCAAGCCTGTCCACTCGGAGAGAGCAGAGCCCAGCACCAGAAAGCCCCCAGCAGGCCTGGGAGAGGAGGAGGAGGTGTGTCCACTTTGGCTTGTATTATCAGCTTTCTTATGGCTAGAGTTTGCATGGTTTATCTCTCCCGTTTTTAAAAAATTTCCATCTATTCATGTCCTGATAGTTAAACTGTGTCCCTTGGTAACAGCTTATGGTGGAGTCATGATTTTCTTATCCAGTCTGATGAGCTCTGTCTTTTCAGTGGAGTGTTTAGTCCATTTACATGTAATGTAATGACTTGTTATAGTTGGCTTCAAGTCTTCGTCTGCTATTGTTTTTCCATTTGTCCCACCTCCTGTTTCATCCTTTCCTCCTACTTTCTGGACTTTTCTGGTGCCCTCTCTTCTTTTCTGAAGATCTGTGTTCACATCTGGGAACACTTTCCTTCAGCCTGAAGAACTTCCTTTGGTCCTGTTTTTGTTGTGTGGGGCTACTGGTGATAAATTCTTTCGGTTTTGTTTGTCTGAAAATATCTTTGTTTTGCATTCATTTTGGAAGGGTGTTGTCACTGGGTGTGGAATCCTAGGTTAGAAGCTCCCTCCATCAGTACTTTGACGTTGGATTGATTGTCCCTGGGTTCCCTTGTTCCTAATTGTGATTCCTCTGAGGCGATGTGTCATTTTTCTCTAGCTGCTTCTAGGGTTTTCTCTGTACCTTTAGTTTTTAGCAGCTTCACTAGGATGTGTCTGGGTGTGGTTTTCTTTGTCTTAATCCTCCTTGGGATTATCTAGGCTTCTTAAGTCTGTGGGGTGATATCTTTTATCAATTTTGAAAAATTCTCTTCAAATATTTATTATGTCCCATCCTCACTCTCTTTTCCTTCTGGGACTTCAATTACATGTCTGTGTGATAGACTATTTGTTATTATGTCACATGTCTCTAAAAGTCTGTTCTTTTTTCCTTCCCTTCTTTTCTCTCTCTGCTTCACTTCAGATAATTTCTATTGACCTGTGTTTGCCCAAAATATATTGTTTGAATTCACATAAATCGAACACATAGATGATGTGATGGCCCTGTGTTCATTCATCTTTCTTGCTTAAGCCCCAGTCTGGACTTTTCTTTGTCTTACTCTCCTTTCTTCTGCTGTGTGCAGCCTGCTGTGTAGCCCATGCAACAAATCCCTCAGTTCATACCCTGAGCTCTCAGTTGTAGGATGCCCAGTGGTTCTCTTTCAGTGTCCACTTCTCTGTTGAAATTCTCCATCTCTTAATTTATTTTATATGTTCCTCCAAATTCTTTAACAATAGTAATTTAATATTAATAGCTATTTTAAAGTCCTTGTTGAATAACTCTCACATCTGAGCTGTGTGTGACTCAGTTTCTATCTCCAAATTTCTCCTCTTGATGGCAGGTCACATTTTTCTCCTTTTCATGTCACATAATTTTTGATTGTCTTCTGCACATTGTATTTAAAAGAACTGCAGACACTGGAGTAAAGATTACTTTCCCGCAGAGGGGGCCCCCCTCTTTCCTCTGTTAGAAAAATGAGGGGCTGATCACTTTGGTTGACTCAGGTGAAGGCCTTCTTTATCCTAAAAACAACAACAAATCAACATCGACCCCAAAACAACAAAAGAACAAAACTCCAGGTCTCCTCTTCTGGTTTCCCGTTTCCTGCTTTTCTCCTCCTCTGAATCTTTCTCTGACTCAAATCCTCGGCCTAATCTTGAGCACAGAGTCTCCATTCCTGACCCTCTGCTCTTCCCCATCAACAGTCCCTCGGTCACCCTTGTGGCTCCAGCCTCTCCTGCCCACGTTCACATCCCACGCCCCGCTCTGCCCCGCCCCACTTTCCCAGGCCTCCAGCCTCTGTGGATGCCGCCCCTGAATCTTCTCTCTTTTCCCCAGTCACCTAATCTGGGTACCGCATGGCCATCTCCAACTCCCCTTTTCTTTTTCCTCCTCAGCATTTATTTCCTCTCTAAGTCTATACATTATTCTGTCATACTATCTCTGAAATTTGTCCCTTTTTGCCCAATTTTGCTGCTACAACCTGAATCCAGGCACTTATCACCTCAACTCTGGGATGATGGTGACAGATGATGATGTACTTTTTGTTATTGCAGCCACGGAAACCTAATACATGAGGAGGGAAAGAAAAAAGAAAACTCCCTTCTTCCTCGCCCAGCCCCCGCCCCCCTGCCACACACACACAGTGTTTTCAAAGCACTGGAGGAAAATGAGCATGATGGAGTACTTGCTCTCAAGGAAATGGATCGAGCAGGCCAATCTGACTGGCTGTGTCTATACTCACGATTCAGGTCCCCAGAGAGGCAAAGAGAAGGAAAAAGGCCCATCTGAAACAGACAGGAGCCGTGGAACAAGAGTGGGCAGGTCTGAGTGGAGACCAGGAGAATAGAAGAAAGCATCTTTCAAAGGGTCTCTAGAAACAGGCTCTGGTCCCTGGGCATCAGGTGGCAGATGGACGGCACTTCCCCGCAATGTGGCCTGAGCAGTCTCGCCCCCTCTCTGCAGCTCACATCTCCTCCTCCGTGGGGTGGGGAGAAGAGGTTGACACAAGGAAAGCACCCAGCATGGTCTGCTAAGTGTAAGCCATCAAGCCATCACGGATGCCACCATGGACACCAAACCCTCAATCAGTGGGATAAGCACCAGCCTGGGATACAGTTGGAGAGGCACTTGGTGAAGGCAGTCTGGAAATTCACCCAGAACACAGCTCGGGGGATGGAGAGGACCAGAGAAGTCAGGTCGTGTGGGATTCACTCTCACGTCCACCGAGGAGGCGATACCATAGCCACAGCTCACTGCCTGCCCTGACCTCTGGCTGTATTCCTCTCAGAGCTCCATCACTGTGCTTTCTAAGTACCTTCTAATGCACAGTGTCCCTTAGAAGGCCTGTGGCTACAAACAACAGAATATTTGAGTCAGCATGGTTCAGTTGACAAGCCTGGGGTGAGAGGTTCCAGGGTTGGTTACCACGGCAGCTCAGCATTGGAGCAATTTCTCAGCAATTCTTCTGGTTTTCCCTACTGATCACAAAATGGCTGCCACAGCTCCAAGTATCACATTCTCACACAACAGAAAGGAAAGAAGAGTTTCTCCTTGAGTAGCTCCTTTTATCAGAGAAGGAGACCATTCCCAGACACTGACACCCCCTGATGACTTTCCCTTATGACTCAGCCAGAACTGAGTTCTGGGCCCACCCCTCCTCCAGTTACTGCCAAAGGGAGGTGGGGTTACCATGGCCGGCCTAGACCTGCTGTGCATAAGACTCAGGCTGGGTCCCCTCCCATTGTTTGCACTGGAAATCAGCTAACAAGGAAGAAGGAGGAGGCTGGTGGGGCTCAGCTCCCCTGGACCCTGCACACAGCAGGTGCTGTCCCCTCGTGCCAGCCTCTCCACTCCGGTGGGCCTCCTGCCACTGTGCTTCCTGGAGCTTGTGAAGCCCTCATCATCACTGCTGCTGGGGTCCTTACACCAGACAGCACCGTCGTGTCCCAGAACACCAGGATTTAATCCTCGTAGCAAGCCTGGGACAGGGCGGGGGAAGATCAGCTCACATTTTACAAACGAAGAAGCTGGGCTTCCAGGAGGCGGAGACTTTGGGGGGCTCATCGAAAAGGGGACAGCGCCCTGGTCCCTGGCGGCCGCCTCCTCGGCCCCTCCCCAAGGGTGAGGGCTGTGTCTGGAAGAAGGGCCCTGCCGTCCTGGGACGGGGGCTGAGGCGGGACCGGGCTGGGTGAGGGGCAAGCCCACAGGGCCCGAAGCGGCCAAGGCAAGACCCTGACAGATACCTTCCCCAAGACAAAGGTGGCTGAGAAAATCTGACAGTCTCAGATTCGCCAAAACGAAGAAAATGAATACAACCCAAGTTTCGGTCGCCCAGAGGGTCAGCCTTGAACATTTGGATGCGTTTTCTGGAAAAGAGAGCTTTTGCATTCTTGCACGCCCTGCCCTGGCCCCCCAGCCTGGCAAGGCCCCCAGAGCAGGAGGGGCTGTCGTCCCCATAGAAACAGCTCCCTCCTAGGCTGCCTCAGTGCTCTCCACCTCCTGCCCCGCCCACCCTCACCCCAGTACCAGCGCCCCGAGGCCCGTCCTGTGTGTGGGAGGGGTGCCCTGACCGGGGCAGACATGGCCATGGGAGGTGCCCAAGGAAACTAACTGTCCGAGCGCACGTGGCGGCCAGAGGCCAGGCTCTCTGCTGGGGGTTTGGTGTCCAAAGGGGGCCCCAAACCTCTACATTGGCCTCATCAGTTGTCACAGGTCTTGTGCCTTCGTGGAGCCCTGCCAGGTCACCTCATGGTGACCACTTACTTGAGGATGTGCACCAGGTCTGGGGATTCAGGGTGGGTGGGACAGGCCTGGCCTTAGGCTGTGGAGGCCCATGGGGTACAGGGGAAGCTGTGGTGGCACTGTGAGGCCTGCCAGCACCTCTGATGGAAGATAACGGAGCTGAGTCTGGTGCGGCAGGCTCAGCAGACTTCCTGGAGGAGGTGACATCGGTGATGTGTCTGGAGGAACACGCAATACTTGTCAGGGGAGGAAGGGGAGAGGCGTGTCGGGCAGGAGACGGTGGGTGAGTGAGGGGGGAGGTCCTGGGTGGTGGGGAGACCCGGAGCAGAGCTTAGGGAGCTGGGCTGGGGCAGGGAGGGGTGGCCCGGAGCCCTGCTCCCCAGGCCTCAGGTGGACATGAGGTAGGTGTGTGAAGTGGCTGCAATGTGAGGAAAAGCAATTGTTTTCCAGCTCGTGGGGTAAACAGCTATTTTAAAACTGGCCTTAAACCCCAATAAAGAGATCACTGGAATTATTTCGCTCCCTGTGGGACGCCCAGTAAGAGGGGGACGCAGGGCAAGCCTGGCCCCGGGGGCACTTTCTGCTCTTTTTTCTGGATGGCGCTGCCCCTCCGCGTGGCTGGGGCTGTCGCTGCCGGGGCCAGGAGCGAGCCCCTCTGGGACCTGTTCCCCTTCTTGGGCGACCATCACCCCCAGACCAGCGGGTCCGCAGCTCAGCCTGACCTCCATGGGGTTGGTCCACTCAGCGCCTCGGCGCCCCCCGTACCCCAAACAGACTCAGGTCGCCGCCTCCCAGCCACCCTCCTGAAGCAGCCCCCAGATGCTCCGGGCTCTCCGTCCACACTGGGCAGGAGCGGGTCCCCTTCCGCCTGGCCGTGCAACCTGTCTGGCCTGTGGAACTGAGCTGGGTGACACAAGACTTCCTGGGGGGGGTGATGGCCTTTAGGGGCCCTGCACCCCACCTCCAAGTCTCCCTTGTCTTCCTGCCATGGTGACCCCGTGTTCCGGGAGTGTCCACCGTGATGGGTGTGTCCCAGGAGCGAGACAGAAATCGGGAGGCCTTAAGCTTCGGAGACCTCGGGGCTGCTTGTTACCTCAGCGTGGCCTTGCCTGTTGTGACTGATGAAGGCCCCTCCCCCCCTCCACTGTTGTTCTAGAAGCAGAAGCGCATCCGGGTCCCTCCTCTCCCTCCCCCCAACCCGGCAAAGTCACGGGGACGGAAGCCCAGGGCTCTCTCCACCCGGACGCCCGGTCACCTCGCTGCTGGCGCCTGGGCTGGCCTCCCTGCCTCTCAATCCCGTTAGCCATTAGCCTTCAGGAGGATGTGGGCAGAGCGCTGGGCGCCCTCGGCTGGTCTTCCCTTCCTGCACTCAGGGACCCCGCCTTGACTCCTCCTTTCCCGGCCCAGACGCGGTCCCCGAGCTGCGTGTGACAGGCCCCCTGGCACAGCCCCACTCAATGCCCGCTCCCATCTCTCCCTGCTCACCCTGCTGTGCGGTGGGCGGCACTGCTCTCCAGGGGGTGCCTCTCACACTCTGCGTGGGCGACTGTCACCCTCATTCAAGGGAGGCCGGAGAGGGGACCAGAGGGGCGTAGGGCTGGCCGCTGCTGTTAGGGCCACCCCCATCCACTGCCCGTGGACCACGGTCTCCAGGTCCAGACACACCTACTATGCGCCACCTGCAGACCCGGGCCGGGCTTTTCTCGAAGAGCTGGAGCAAAATCCGCTGGAGCTGAAGAGACCAAAGCCTTTGCCCGCTGGTGGCGGTTTCCCGCTGGCCTGTCTGCACACCCAGGGAGCCCTCCCTCCGCGGCAGGTGCTGTTTCTGGGCAATGCTCCCCGAATGAGGCACAGGCAGGGCCTTGGACAGGGGAAGTGTGGGCCCTGGGCCCTCCCGGGTTGCCATAAAGTTTGCAGGAGCGAGATGCTCCAGGACAATCGGTTATGACCTCACTCCTCCACTCTGGACCCCTCCCACCCCAGGCGAGTCCTCTCTGGAGCCTTGCAGGAGGCCCAGGTGTGTGGGGGCAGAGTTGGGGCCACGCCTTGCTGGGGTGTAGTGGGATGTCTGTACCGATGGTCTGCAGGGCACACCTCAGTTGTCAGCTTTCTACCCCTGGTGTCCCAGCCCCAGTGGCCATGACACACAGGCTGCAGGGTCAGAGGTCGGGTCTGGACCCCAGCACGTCCGGCGGTTCTGGGTCCCAGAAGTCTGTGCACGGCACAGGAGAGACAGGGCTTGGGAACACAGCCAGAGCTTGTCTATGGAATGTTCCTCCAAATCTGACAGCTCATATAAAGACAGGACAGAACACCTCGGCAGAGGTTTTCCTAAATTTGATGATGCTAAAAACGTGCTTGATACCATCAGTAAAGAAACTTTTCTATTAGTTAGAAAAAAATTCTGATCAACCATGTGATAGGAGAGCCTGAATTATCTTTTTACTCTCTTTATAGGAAATACTATAATGTCCTTGTCACACGAAAAGACAATCACAGCATCCAGTTGAAAATGTAGACAAAAAGGGAATTATACAGATCTGTCGATTAACTGATGAAAGTTTGTCATATTTTTTGGATTCTGTCCTGAGTGCGGCGTTTAAAATTTGTCCTTTGCTGTGATTTTTTTCTCATTCTAAATAGTCACTTTTGCGCCTACACCACATGGATATAATTTTGTATTCTTTTTCTTAAAGTTGTGCCTTTAAATGTGTAAGCATCAGGCCCAGAAAACCTGGACCTGCCTCTGCCAGGCCCTGGGTGGTGGGGCAGAGTCAGGGAAGCTTCTGGAAGGATGGAAAGTGGAGTGAGAGAAGAGGGTGCTGGGGAGTCTCCAGGAAGCTGAGCCAGGTGGAGGCTTGGGGCACTTCTTCTAGGCTTGGGGGGGACCCCTCCTGAGCTCTCCCCGGGCCTCTCTCTCCCTGGAGGTCATGAGGGGCAGGGAGGGGCAGGGAGGGACACCCGCCCCTGAGATACTCTTCGCTGTCTTGAACAGAATGAGAGCAAATCATACAGTCGCTAGAGGGATGTTTGCAAAGATTGAAAAATTAAAATAAACACACGGTATTTTGTTAACGAACATACATTTGAATTTTGGGGCAAGATGAAGAACTTTCAGGCATATGCTTTTTTTTTTTTTTTTTTTTTAATAGACTTTATTTTTTAGAGCAGTTCTAGGTTCCCAGAAAAACTGTGCGGAGAGTACAGAGATTTCCCATTTCCGCCGCCCCTACATACACACAGCCTCCCACTGTCAGCAGCCCCACGAGAGCGGGGCCTTTGTCACAACGGACGGACCTACACGGGCATGTCAGCCTCACCCAAAGTCCTGAGCGTACATCAGGGTCACTGCTGGTGTTGTGCACTCAGTGGGTTTGAACCGGCATCCACCACTGCGGGGTCGCGCAGAGTAGCTCCTCTGCCCTGGGAATCCTCTGTGCTCCCGCCGTTCATCCCTCCCGCCCCCCAACCCCTGTCAATCACTGAGTTTTCCCTGTCTCCATAGTTCAGACTTTATAAATGAGGCAGTGGACTTGAGACAATGAAAGCAGCCAAGAACAGGAAAAACAGAAACAAAAATCTGAGGAGGGCATCCTGGGTGGTGGGCGGGGCCTCGGCTTGCGGCTCAGCCCTGGGCCGCGTCTGCTGGAGACCCAGGCAGGGGTCTGGGGGCTATGGGTGGCCCCCGCTGCCCCCAGCACAGCCTTTCACGCACAGGAAACGCAACCAGTCTGCCCTGAACAAGGGCAGTGCCCAGTTCTAGAGTCCCCGAGCGGGGTTCCGGCTGCGTGCCGTGAGCCAAGGGCCTCTCACCCGGGAGGGTCCGGACAGCCTTGGGGTCCTCACTCTTCATCGGTGGCATCTTGGCCAGTTGCCATGGAGATCCACTGGCATAGCAGTCCGTCCACCCCCAACCAGGTCAGACCAGGGGCCACCCTGACCCTCGGTGTCCTCCTCGAGACACTATCTGCTCGGTCCCCTCTCCCCCTGCCTCCCCCTGCCTCCCCCTCCCCTTGGCTGTTACTTGGCCTTCAGAACTGAGGCTGGGCTGGTGGAGGGGCTGGCGCCAGGCCTGGGAATCCTCCATGGCGTGAATTATTCATGGGGCAGGGAGGACTCCACCGGGCTCCCCCCCCAGCCCCCCACGGATCTTCCAGGGGGTTTCCTCAGACTGCCTGGCTCTGGAGCCTGATGCCCTTGAGCAGTTTGCTCATTGTGTCAAGGGGTGGGTGGGCGGAGGCCTGCCCCCCCCACCCCGCCCCGGGCCCCAGGCTTCTTCCAGCCAGCAGCTGGGAGCAGGGCCTCGGGTGCTGGCAGGGCCTCCGGGGGCAGGACCCGTCACAGCTCATGGCCCTGAGGTGTGTCCAGCTGTCAGGGGGCCTCTCGGGGCCACACTCCCAGAGACACTGCCGTCACGTGGGTGCCAGGGTGGACCGCCCTGGCCTCACCAGAGGGCCGTCCCATCCAGGAGGCAGGAGCCCCTGCAGGGCTGAGGGCAGGCTCTTTGTGCACAGCACAAGCCCACGAACGCACCGTGCTTTGTGACGGAAGCTTTATTTCCTGCTCGACTGGCCTGTTGGCGGTAGATCAGCTGTGACCCTTCGTTCTGGGACCAGGATGAAGGCATCCTGCCCTGGGGCCGTCTCCTCGTAGCCCAGGGGACAGAGCCCGCTGGCGCTGGCAGTGGCCCTTGTGGCTTCCACACGGGTGGGGGCATTGTGATCATTTCACCGGCCAAAGCCTCCAGGCGCCCACGCCTGCCACCCACGGGCCAGGAAGTCCAGTGCCCCTCAGGGAGGGAGCAAAAGCCCAGCCCCCCTCATCTTCCTGTGCAGGCCCCCCTCTCTCCTGCACAAGAGTGGAGGGAAGACAAAGCGCGGGGAAGGCAGGCCCTCTGAGGGACTGTCGTCTCCCTGCGGCACGGGGCTGGGCCGCCTGCCTTCCCCGGGACCGGGAGTTGAGCCGGAGGGTGAGGCCCAGTGAGGGGTCCCCAGCCGTGCCCCCCAAGGAGCGTCCTGACCCCCGAGATGCGGTGGGCTCATCCTTGACCCGAACGCGCAAGTCTTCTGAGCACACTGAGCCCCTCTGTCCAGCTGCGTGACCTGCCTTCGGAGCGGCTGCTAGCTTTCCAGGTCGCCCTTCCCAGCAGGTCACAGGGATGGCCCCTCAGGCTGGGGAAGCTGACCTGGCCTGAGTCAGCCCCCGATGACCCAGATGCGGGAGGAATGGTGGAGAGGAAGGGGGCCACCGGTTCCTGCGGCGGTGCCTTCGCTGGCTCACCTGTAACCGGCACCCACCCCCCACCCCTGTACTGCCCTCGGGACACAGGAGAGGCCACCAGCCTGCCCTTGGGGGCACTTTCTTGGGCACGGCCACTGGAGGAGCCCAGACCCCTCTGAGGTCCCAGGAGCAGAGGACAGTTTTTCCGGACCTGAGGTATCACAGGGAACCACTGAGCACACGGCCCATGCCGCCCCTGCCCGCCTCGGGGGACGCACATTTTGCACCGTTGCTGCCTGATGGGAAATGTTCAACCAGAGCGAAATGAGGGTGAGCAGCCGGGGAAGGAGGTTTGGTTCGGTCACTTCAAGCCCACGTGCATCCCTGCTCCGGCAGCACAGGAAGCGAAGACACTCTCGGGGGAAGCCCTTGTGCCTCTCTCTTGCTGAGCTGGTGGCCTCAGAAACCAGATCACATGACTATGGTCGGGAGAATGGAGGGAAAGGCCCCCCAGGACTGGGGACCAAGAGGCCTGGAACCCAGGAGGTGACTCTAGGAAACAGTGGCAAAGACAGACCCTTAGGGAAGGTCAACACCATCCTTTGTGCTCAGGGTGACCTCGGAGACCACTTGGTCCAGGGTGGGTCCACCTGCTGTCCGTGGTCCAGCATCTCTGTTCCGAGGTCCTCTTGGCCCTCAGGGCCCCAGCTGGACAATAAACTCTAGGGCCGCCTGCCTGGTCACATTCCATCCTGAACGATCCCAAGGGGGTGTCTCCCCTCAAGAGACCTAACACATAAAACCCGTCTTCCTACTAAGGACGTTAGGAAGAGATTATTCACTTTCCAAAGGACTCTTTTTTTCCCAGAAAAGAACACTTAATTTTCCAGAAGCACCGACAGCTGCTTCCCCGAGTGCATTCGCTGTGTGATTCGTTTTTTCACACTGAGACAGCGCTTTGGGAACACGTCCAGTTCAGGGAATGAAGAAGCCGTTTGGGCTGCGGAGAGTCGGGGGCGGGTGGGGACCCGTGGGGAGACGCAGACGGGTGGCCACGAGGGCCCGAGTCAGCAACGCCTGCTCCCCTGTGGGGCATTTCCTGCCCTGGAAGCCGGGGGTGGGCTGGCCTCAGCCTCCGCAGGCGGCCTGTGTGGCGGTGGAGGCTCGCTGAGCAGCTGACGCCGTGCGGGAGGGTGCAGATGACGCCACGTGTGACGGGGGAGAGGCCGCGTCGTGAAATGTGACACGAGAGGGAAGGAGGGGGGTCGTGAGAAAAGACGCAAGGAGGGCAATCCCCCCTGGACACCGTTCCCTGGGGAAACAAGCAGACCCCTGTGAGCTGTGATTCAGACCCTGCCCTGCATCTCGATGAAGCAGTGGCGGCACTCACAGGGTGGGGACATCTCGCCCGGAGCCCTCTGTGTCCCTCACCCACTGCGGGGTCCCAGGTGGCAGGGCCGGTTCCCCCAAGAAGGGCAAAGGGGTCGCGGACAGGCTGGGGTCGGGGGTGGGGAATGGGATCAAGGCCTCCTCTGCTGTGCGGTGAGAGGGGCAAGAGGGTGTGCCGGGGTCCCTCTCCCGGCCCGGGGTGAGCTGTCTGGCCGGGCTGGGCTTCAAAGCTTCCACGGCCCGTCAGACAAAACCTCAGCGCCCTCTGGCACAGTGATCCTTTTTGTCTTTCCCTCCCCTACCTCACCCTGTTCTTGGCTAAAACTTATTTCTATGTGTATTGTCGCCCGAGTTCACAGGGGACCAATCCCAATTATAAACAAAGAGGCTGCAACTCACCAGACCCCTGGGCTGGGCTGTGAACTCTGAGGGTCCATGCGGGGACCCCACCCACCCAGGGCCAGCTCTCCTGAATGAAGACGTTAGCGGTCAGGAGGGCCAGGCCCCCCACCGTGCCTGCCCAACCGACTGGGCCACAGCCCAAACCACTGCGACCGGAAACATCCCACAAGGTTTGGGAATGAACAATAATGAACAATCTGGGCCGCCGGGTGGGCCATGCATGTGCGCACTGTGTTTGCTTTCACGTAAGAGGTCTCTTTAGAGAGACCACTTTATGAAGACAAACCCTAGCTTTTGATCTCTGTAAGCTGGAGGTGGCCAGGGCATCCCAGACAGCAGGTATTGCCATCATGATGGCTGCGGTACTGCTTCTGCTCTTGTGGTGATTTAAAAGGAAATGATATTTCCTTGTCTTTCTGCCCTGGGCATTTGACCCCAATAGTGGAAAGTGTTCATTTATAAAGTAGTCAGGTTTGGGGGTGGTCCGAGCTTCCCTTCCACTCTGCCTGGTGCTTCTGCAAAGGACTCAGGTGAGATGTGAGATCTGTGATGACAGTTCCTGGGAGAGGGGCACCCATCAGGAGAGGAAATGGATCTGAAGCCACATCAGGCAAGTCATTTACACGTCTTGGGCTCTGTTCCCGCGTCTATAAGATGGGGAGGGTGGGGTAAACTCATGCCTTGGAAGTATGGGGGGAGATCATGGTTGCCTGAGGGGCTTGTAAACTGTAGGGCACCGTGCACACACAGGATGTTAATTGCTGCTCTGGTTTGTAATCAAACAAGAGATGCGAATGGGTCTTTGCCACCCCAGCACCCCTGTCAGTGGGGGGTCGAGGACGCTCACATAGAGACCACAAGCATCACTGACACCATCAACACCTGGGCCCACTGTGCCACCCGGCTGTGCCCCATGCCCTGGTGCTGAAGAGCAGTGGGGAGCGGTGGGTCTGGGGACCAGAGCACCACACGTGATGTGTTGGGGCTCCTGAGCCTGGCGGTCGGGAGGGGACGAGGACGGCGGACAGTCACCAAGGGCGTCCCACTTGGGCCTGGGAGGGTCTGATTTAATCGTCACAGCTAGGGGCTTCCCTGATGGCACAGTGGCTAAGAATCCACCTGCCAGTGCAGGGGATACAGGTCCGAGCCCTGGTCCGGGAAGATCCCACATGCCGCAAAGCAACTAAGCCCATGCGCCACAACTACTGAGCCTGCGCTCTAGAGCCCGCGAGCCACAACTACTAAGCCCGCGCGCCACAGCTACTGAAGCCCGCATGCCTAGAGCCTGTGCTCCACAAGAAGAGAAGCCACTGCAATGAGAAGCCCGCGCACCGCAACAAAGAGTAGACCCCGCTCGCCGCAACTAGAGAAAGCCCGCGCGCAGCAACAAAGATCCAATACAGCCAAAAATAAATAAATAAATAAATAAATAAATTTATTTTTAAAAAATTAAAAGAAAAATAATCGTCACGGCTACTGGGCAGGCAGCACAGGATCAGGAAGCGCCCTTCGGTTTCATGGATGAGAAGACTGCGGCAGAGACAGCTAAGGAAGCCCGCCATCGGTTTTATTTCCTCGGGAAAAGAGTCTAAGGCTTTTGCAAACACCAGCGAGCAGAGGTTTATTTTCCTCCCTGAGACAGACAGATACTGAAAAGGGAGTCCAGAGGACATGGGGCAACAGAGACCCCGCCACCAGCCAGGGTTTGGTCTCCGCTCCCCACAAAGTCCCTGTGTGCGTGGCCATGTGGCTTCCCCTTTGTGGCTCTGGCATCCAGACGCCAATATCCTGCTCGGAGCGGTGATCCGTCAGCTCCCGAGAGCCGGGCTGAGCTGCCAGCGGAGCTGCCCTGGGTGAAGCAGTGGGTGCTGTCGGTCTCCCACTCGATCCCCTTTGCTGGGTGGTGGCACCCACCCCCAGCTATGTGCTGCTAGGGGCTCACAGCTGCCGGGACTCTGGAAGGGGTCCCCCCTGAGGGCAGCTCACACTTGGAGACGCCACGGGACAGGGTGCCCCGTGAGTGCAGCTCACCCTCAGAGCCCGGTGGGACCAGGTTGCAGCTGTCTCGGCCAATGTCCTAGCTTAGCCGTCTTCCTGATCCTGTCTCCCTCCCGCCCTCCCTTCCCTCTGTGTATTAGTCGGCTAGAGCTGCCACCGCAAAACACCACTGAAGGGGCAGCTTAAACAAGACATATATTCTCTCACAATCTAGAGGCCAGAAGTCTGAGATCAAGGTGTGGGCAGGGTGGGTTGCTCTGAGGCCTCTCTCCTTGGCTTGCAGATGGTCTGCCGCTGTGTCCTTACATGGTTTTTTCTCTGTGCTCCCGTGCCCCTGGATACCCCTCTGTGTGTCCTAATCTCCTCTTCCTGTAAGGACACCAGTCAGATTGGATTAAGGCCACCTTGCTGGTTTCATTCGAACGGAATCATCTCTGTAAAGACCCTGTCTGCAAATACAATCACATTCTGAGGGACTGGGGCTTGGGACTTCAACATATGAATTTGGGGGAACTTAATTCACCTCATAAAGCTCGGGATCAGTTCCCCCAATAAATCACCTTCAAAAGAACCCCTGCCTCAGGCTCTGCTTCTGAGGCAGGACCCACCCAGCTCCTGCTTCTCAAGAAAGGGAGGGGACATCCCTTGGTGTGAGGTCTGCTCAGAGGTGGCCTCATGGGGACCCTGGCTACAAGCTGCTGGCACTCCTGGGGGACAGGACAGTCTGCAAGTCAGGGAGAGGGGAGCTGAGCCCCAGGGCCGGACATTACTCTTTCTTTTGAGTATTTTAAAATGCGGCTTTGTTCAGAAGCTGCCCCAATGTGTCCATTTGTTAATTGCAAGTGTCAGATTTTTCTCACATAACAATATAAACATAAATAATTTGCTGTTTAATTTGTTTGATAGGCACAGTTTCTTATTCCTGGAAACTCAGAGGAACAAAGTAATTATAAATTATAAGAATGAAAACAAATCTCTGCAGATATGACCCCGGTCTCTTCCGTGGGCTGGCTTGGGAGCTGCCCACAGGGGTGGGAACCTTCAGCTGTTTCTAGGCTCAGCCAAGGTGGAAGAGAGCCAGTCTCAAGGTTGCTCCCAGCCCCCAAGCACACTCCACGTGGGACAACAAAAGATTTAATTAACCTCCCTGCTTTTTCCATCTGGGAAGCAGAGATCAGAACGCTTGCCACTGGAGGCCATGCAGACAGATGCATGTTTTTGGAAAACCTCCGTGCCTGGGATGCAAGACATCTGTGCTCAATACTCGGGCTAAGCTAGAGAGGAGACCACTCAGACTCAGAACAGGACTTTCCATCTCTCTCCTTGCACATGGGACTGCTGCTCGGGTGGAAGGACTGGCTGGAAACAATGTATCCAAGTATTACAGAGCTATGATGGCACCAGTTCCCTCTTGTATAGACCCAAGCCCCAGCGCTACCCAAATGTGACGGTTTGTGCACTCACGTGCTGGCAGGTTTTCATGTCTGCTTCCTTACGGGGGTCCTACTTCTCACAGGCAGCAGGGGGTTCAGTGGGGATCCAGCTTTGGGTATAAGACCAAGCCATTGCTAATTTCTTTTTTAAAAGAAATACTTGACAATTAAAAACTATATTCGCTTAAAGTGTACAATTTAATAATTTGATATACATATACATGATGAAATAAACACCATAATCAAGCTAATTAACATATCCACCACCTCAGGTAGGCTGGCTTGCTTCCTTCCTTATTCCCTTTTCCTTCCTTCCTTCCTTCCTTCCTTCCTTCCTTCCTTCCTTCCTTCCTTCCTTCCTTCCTTCCTTCCTTCCTTCCCTCCCTCCCTCCTTTCTTTCTCTCTTCCTTCCTTCCTTCTTTCATTCTTTCTTGTGTATGGTGTGAACACTTAAGATCTACCCTCTTAGCAAATTTCAAGTATATAAGGAAGTATTGTCGACTATAGTTACATTGCTATACATCAGAGCTCCAGAACTTTTTCATCTTTTATAACCAAAACTTTGTACCCATTTACCAACAGCTCTCCATTTCCGCCTCCCCCCAGCCCCTGGCAACCTCTATTCTATTCTCTGCTTCTATGAGTTCTGCTATTTTAGATTCTAATATAAGTGAGATCATATATAGTATATGCCTTTTTTTTAAGAGGGAAATTTAATTATATACATATAATTAAATATAATAATATATATTTATAAATATTAAATAAATATTATAAATAATAAATAAAATATAAAATAGATAAATAAACAAAATATAAATAAAATATTATTATAAATAATAAATAATATATATTTATAAATATAGAAAATAATATATATTTATTAAATAAATATATATCATCACAGTTTCTTTATCCATTCATCCTTCAGTGGACATTTAGGTTGTTTCTATTTCTTGGCTATTGTGAATAATACTGCAATGAACACGGGGGTAAAGATCTCTCTTTGAGCTCTGACTTCATTTCCTTTCAATATATATACCCAGAAGTGGGATTGCTGGATCATAAAATAGTTCTATTTGTAATTTTTTGAGGAAACTCCGTGCTGTTTTCCATAATGACTATAACAATTTCCCACCAACCGTGTACAACGGTTCTTTTTTCTCCACCTCTTCACTGACATTTGTTAGCTTTTGTCCTGATAACAGCCATTCTAATGAGTGTGAACTGATATCTCATTGTGGTTTTGATTTGCTTTTCCCTGATGATTAGTGACGTTGAGCATCTATTCATGTATCTGTTGGCCATATGTCTGTCTTTTTTGGAGAAATGCCTATTAAGGTCTTTGTTCATTTTTATTTATTTATTTATTTGGTTGTGCCGGCTCCTTAGTTGCGGCATGTAAATTCTTAGTTGTGGTATGCATGTGGGATCTAGTTTCCTGGCCGGGGATCGAACGCAGGCTCCCTGCATTGGGAGCGCAGATTCTTAACCACTGCACCACCAGGGAAATCCTTCTTTGTTCATTTTTAGATCAGGTTGTTTTTTTGCTATTGAGTTGTATGCGTTCCTTATATATTTTGGGTATTAACCCCTTACCAGATATATAGTTTGCAAATATTCTTTCTCATTCTTTAGGTTGCCTTTTCACTCTGTTTGTTTCTTTTGCTATACAGAAACTTTTCAGTTTGACGTAATCCCATTTTTCTATTTTTGTTTTTGTTGCCTATACTTTTGGTCTCATATTTAAAAAAAATTATTGCTCAGACCAGTGTCAAGAAGCTTTTCCCCTATGTTTCCTTCTAGTAGTTTTACAGTTTCTAGTCCTATGTTTAAGTTTTTGATCCATTTTGAGTTGATTTTTGTATATGATGTGAGATAAGGGTCCAGTTTTATTCTTCTGCATGTGGATATCCAGTTTTCACAACAGCATTTATTGAAGAGACTGTCCTTTCCCCATTTTGTGTTCTTGGCACCCTTGTTGAAGATCAATTGATCATATGTGCATGGATTTATTTCTGGGCTCTCTATTCTGTTCTGTTGGTGTATATTGTCTGTTTCTATGCCAGTACCATGCTGTTTTGATTACTATAGCTGCTTTGTAATAAAATTTGAAATCAGAAAATGTGATGCTTCCAGCTTTGTTCTTCCTGCTTAAGATTGCTTTGACTATACAGGGTCTTTCGTGGCTCCATATGAATTTTAGGATTGTATTTTCTATTTCTATAAAGAATGCCATTGGGATTTTGATAGCTATTGCATTGAATTTATAGATCTCTTTGGGTAATATGGACATTTTACTAATTTTAATTCTTCTAAGCCATAAACGCAATATGTCTTTCCATTTAACTGTGTCCTCTTAAATTTCCTTCATCAATATTTTGTAATTTTCAATGTACAAGTCTTTCACCTTTTGGTTAAATTTATTCCTAAGTATTTTATTCTTTTTGGTGCTATTGTGAATAGGATTATTTTCTTAATTTCCTTTTTTGATTGTTCATTATGTATAGAAATGCAATTGGTTGTTGTATGTTGAATTTGTATCCTGCAAATTTACTGAATTTTTTTTTTAAAGTTGCTTTCTTAATTATTATTTATTTATTTTTATTTTTGGCTGTGTTGGGTCTTCGTTTCTGTGTGAGGGCTTTCTCTAGTTGCGGCAAGCGGGGGCCACTCTTCATCCTCGTGCACGGGCCTCTCACTATCGCGGCCTCTCTTGTTGCAGAGCACAGGCTCCAGATGTGCAGGCTCAGTAGTTGTGGCTCATGGGCCTAGTTGCTCCGTGGCATGTGGGATCTTCCCAGACCAGGGCTCCAACCCATGTCCCCTGCATCAGCAGGCAGATTCTCAACCACTGCGCCACCAGGGAAGCCCCTACTGAATTTTTAAAATTAATTCCAATACTTTTTTTTGTTGTGTGTATTTGGGATTTTCCACATATATGATCTTGTCATTTGCAAATAAAGATAATTTTATTTATTTCTTTCTGATATGGATGTCTTTTATATCTTTATCTTGTCTAATTGCTCTAGCTAGGACTTCGAATATTATGTTGAAAACAGATGGCAAGAGTGAGCATCTTTGCTTTGTACCAGATCTTAGAGGAAAAGCTTTCAGTTTTCCCCCATTGATCATGATGTTAGTTGTGGGCTTTTCATATAGGGGCTTTATTTATTAAGGTATGGTCCTCTATACCTATATTGTTGAGTGTTTTAATCATGAATGAATGTTGAACTTTGTCAAATGGTTTTTCTGTGTCTGTTGAGATGATCATGTGGCTTTTTTCTTTCACTTTGTTACTAGGTAGTATCACATTGATTTGCATATGTTGAACCATCCTTGCATACCTGGGATGAACCCCACTTGATCATAGTGTATGATCCTTTTAATATACTGGCCTGTAGTTTTCTCTTCTTATAGTGTCTTTACCTGGTTTTTGTATCAGGGTGATGCTGGCCTAATAAAATGAATTTGAAAGTGTTCCCTCTTCTATTTTTAGAAGAGCTTAAGAAGTATTGGTATTAATTCTTTTTTGAATGTTTGTAGAATTCACCTGTTAAGCCATTAGGTCCTGGGCTTTTCTTTGTTGGGAGATTTTTGATTGCTGATTCAACCTCTTTGTTTGTTATTAGTCTGTTCAGGCTTTCCATTTCTTCCTGACTCAGCTTTTGTAAGTTGTACGTTTCTAGGAATATATCTGTTTCTCCTGAGTTATTCAGTTTGATGGTGTATAATTGTTCATAATAGTCTCTTATGATCCATTTAATTTCTGAGGCATCCATTGTAATGTTTCCTCTTTCATTTCAGATTTCACTTATTTGAGCCCTCTCTCTTTCTTAGTTAGTCTAGCTAAGAGTTTGTCATTTTTATCTCTTCAAAAATCCAACTCTTAGTTTTATTGATTTTTTTTCTATTTTTATCCTCTATTTGATTTATTTCTTCTCTAATATATTATTTCTTTCCTTCTGTTAATATTGGGTTTGTTTGTTCTTTGTTTTCTAGTTTATTGAGGTGTAAAGTTAGGTTGTTTATTTGAGAGCTTTCTTCTTTTTTTAACGTATGTGTTTATAAACTTCCCTCTTATTACTTCTTTTGCCGCATCCCATATATTTTAAATGTTGTGTTTTCCTTTTTGTTTGCCTTAAGATACTTTTAGAATTTCCTTTTGATTTTCTCTTTGACCCAATGGTTGTTCAAGAGTGTGTTGTTTCATTTCCACATATGCGTGAATTTTCCTGCTTTCTCACTGTTACCCATTTCTAGTTTCATCCATTGTGGTCGGAAAAGACACTTGGAAAGATTTTGATCTTCTTGTATTTGTTAAGGCTTGTTTTGTGACCTAACATGTGATCTATCCTGGAGAATGCTCCATGTGCACTTGAGAAGAATACGTAGGCTTCTGCTGTTGAGTAGAAAATTCCGTATGTGTCAGGTCCATTTGGTCTCCAGTGTAGTTCCAGTCAGCTGTCCCTTTACTGATTTTCTGTCTGGATGCTCTCTGCATTATTGTAAGTGTGGTGTTGGTGTCCCTTACTATTATTGTATTGCTGTCTATTTCTGCCTTCAGATCTGCCTATATTTGCTTTATATATTTAGCTACTCTGATGTTGGGCTCATATATATTTTTTAATTGTTATATCTTCCTCTTGAGTTTACTCTTTTATTGTTATATAATCATCTTCTTTGTCTCTAGAGACAGTTTTAGACTTAAAGCCTATTTTGTCTGATGTAAGTATAGCCACCCCTGCTTTCTTTCAGTTACCATTTACATGAAATATCTTTTTCCATCCCTTCACTTTCAGCCTATGTGTGCCTTTAATTCTAAAGTAAGTCTCTTATAGACAGGATATTGTTGGATCTTGTTTTGTTTTTAATCCCCTCAGCCACTATATGCTTTTGATTGGTGAGTTTAATCTGTTTATATCAAAGGTAATTATTGATAAGTGGAAACTTTGTATTGCCATGTTGTTCATTGTCCTCTGTTTGCCTTCCGGTTGTTTTGTCCATTTCTTCCTCTCTTGCTATCTTCCTTTGCTTTATGATGTTTTTTGTAGTGATTTGCCTTTTTTTCTCTCTTTATCTTTTGTGTATCCAATATAGGTTTTTTCCTTTGTGGTTGGTTTGAAGCTTGCATAAATATCTTATAGTTATTGCCTTCTATTTTAAATCAATAACAACTTAACTTCCACTGCATACGAAAAGACTATCCTTTTGCCCTCCCCAACACACATTTTGTGTCTTATGACAGAGTTTGCTTTTTTTAATATTCTGTATCCATTAACAAATTTTTATGTTCTGACTTTGATATTAGGTTAAAAGTGATTAATGCACTACCTTTACAGGGTTACATTTATATATATATATATATATATATATATATGTATATGTATATATTTACCATGTTTATATATTTACCTTTACCTGTGAGATTTATGCTTCCCTATGCTTTCACATGCTGTTTAGTGTGTTTTCATCTCAATTTGAAGAACTCTCTTAAACATTTCTTGTAATGCAAGTCTAGCAGTAATGAACTCCCTCAGTTTTTGTTTGGGAAAAATTTGTCTCTCCTTCATTTTTAAAGGATAATTTTTCTTGGTTAGCATTTTTCTTGCATTCTTGGTTAGCATTTTTCTTCTTTCAGTACTTTGAAAACATCATTCCACTCTCTCCTGGTCTGCAAAGTTTCTGCTGAGAAATCTATTGATAGTCATATAAGGATTCCCATATATGTGAAGAGCAGTGTTCTCTTGCTGCTATCAAAATTCTCTCTTTAATCTTGACTTTTGACCATTTGATTATAATGTGTCTTGGAGTGGTCTCCTTTGGGTTGATCCTGTTTGGGGACATTTGATCTTCATATATCTGGATGTCCACTTTCCTCCCAAGATTGGGGATGTTTTCAGCCATTATTTCTTTAAATAATCTTTTTGCCCCTTTCTCCCTCTCTTCTCCTTCTGGGACTCCCATATGCATGTATTAGTTCTCTTTTGTGTCCCATAAATCCTGTAGGCTTTCTTTGTTCTTTTCCATTCTTTTTTCTCCTTACTGGATAATTTCAAATGGCCTGTCCTCAAGTTTGCAGATTCTTTCTTCTGCCTGGTTGAGTCTGCTGTTGAAGCTCTCCACCACACTTTTTATTCCAGTCATTGTATCCTTGTTCTCCAGAATTTCTCTTTGGTACTTTTTCATGATTTCTATCTCTTTGTTGCACTTCTTGTTTTGTTCATGTATTATTTTCTTGATTTCATTGAGTTGTCTGAGTTCTTTGGTAACTTGCTGAGCTTCCTTAAGACAATTATTTTAAATTCTTTGTCAGGCAGTTTCTAGGTCTCCATTTCTTTGGCGTCAGTTACCAGAAATGTATTGTGTTCCTTTGGTGGTGTCACGTTTCCTTGGTTTCTCATGTTTCTTGTAGACTTGAGTTAATGTCTGTGCATTTGAGGGAAAGTCACCTCTTTGAGACTTTACAGACGGCTTCAGTGGGGAAAGACCCTCACCCACAGGTGGGTGTGAGGGCACCAGCTGCGTGGGTGTGACAGATTCTACTCTGGGAGATGAGCGTGCACAGCAGTGATTCCAGCTTCACGGAGGGCACAGCAGCATCGCCTCTGGGGAGCTGCACCAGCTGAGGCCAGTGTCCACCGTGGCTGCAGGAGTCCACGGTGGCAGCAAGGGCTGTGGGGTCCTTAGTGGCGGAGGCTTCTGAGATCCTCCTGTTCCTCTTCTCCTCATGCGGGAAAGCTGTGGCCAAGGGATCTCTCTTGGTGCCGGTCCATCATGTGGGGGAGCCTGAGGCATGGGCGCGGGCAAAGCAGCCATGGAGCAGGGTTCCAGGGTGTGCACCATCATGGGGGATGTGACGACTCCAGCCCAGAGGTGACAGGGTGCAGTGGTGGTTCCTTTTCTGTGGTGGCCGAGCAGCAGCTCCTTTCCTCTCTGGGTGTGGGTTGTGGGTGGGTGGGTGGTAGCAGCATAGGCTCCAGGCACTTGTGTCAGCTGGTTGAGCATAGTGAAGACTTGCGGGGGGGGGGGGGGGTGTTGGTCCTTGGCAGTGAAAGCTGCAGGTGTCTGCAATGGTGTTGAGGGCTTCCCGGGTATCCTGCTGTCCTTCCCCCACAGGGGGAGGTCATGCCAAGGGGTCCCTGTCGGCACCCAGGTGTGCCAGACCAGGGGACAGGGCGATGCAGGTAAAATGTTTGCTGTGATTGTCTACGTGGCCATCCTCAGTTTTTGTGTGTCTCTGAGTTTCTGCAGCTTCTATATTGTACTGTGGAGTTCTCCCAGAGCTATTTTCATCTGTACGCAGCAGTTTATTCATTGTTTTTGTTGTTTTTTGTGGGGGGATGAGCATTGGGACCTCCTAGTCTGCCATCTTACTGACATCACCTAATTTCTTTTTAAGCGGGTTATTTTTAAAATGAGTAAATTGTGTGTGTGCTTAATTAACAGTGACTAGTTAATGTTGCAACTCATTTATTTGGGGGACAGACTCTAATCTGTGTGAGGAACCCCAGTGTCTGTCACTTTATTATTTGGGCCAGGAAAGACATATGCAGCCGGTGAAACTGCTAAAAGATGAATCTTAGTATTCAAGATTTGCTATGTTTTTTCACTGTATTTAAAGTGCAGAGTCTGAGTCTGCCTTCTTAGAGGCTAGGACTGCTGAGCTATAGCCAGAGAGTTCCAGACTCTAAGGCAGTGATAACCTCCCAGAAGTGGCATCAACCCTGGCTGGCCCTTTGCAGGGTGTGCCCGGGGACCAGGGAGGGTCAGTGCAGGAGGTCGGGTCCCTTGGACCCAGAGTCCGCTGTGGGATCTGTCTGTCCCTGGTGGAGGAGGCCATGCATCCAAGTGTCAGAGGGAATGGGGAGGGAGGGCCTTCTGCCCACGGTGCTGGCCATGAGGACAGAGGCACTGAGCTGATGGGAGGAGGAAGACAGGCCTCTGAGCAGAGAAGACACAAGTCAAGACCTACAGAGACAGCTTTCTGGAGGGACTTTCGAGCCAAGCCATCACAAGGTTCAACCAAAGGTTTCAATAAAGAAATATTAAAACCAAATTCCAGCACCTAATCCACTGTCCAGATGCACATACACTTGGAATAAACATATTAAAAGTCATACTTCTTGGACCTTTTTATTTTTTTGGCCGCACTGCACTGCACGCGGGATCTTAGTTCCCTGACCAGGGATGGAACCTGCGACCCCTGAGGTGGAAGCTCGGAGTTAAAAGTCATGCTTCCTGAACACATGGTGGTCAATCTACGATCATGGACCTCACCTCCAGCAGGGCACAGAAGCCAGCCCGCCCTTCATCTCCTCTGGTGCCAACATCTGCCCAAGCTCCAGCAGCTCCGTCCTCCCTGCTGGCCATCTCCTGTGGCGATCAGAGGCGTGGCCAGGCCAGCTTCCCGGCTGCTGAGTGGCCTGTCGCCATGGGTCTGGGTTGGGCCTGTTCCCTTCACACTGCACCGGGCGGCCTCCGCTGGGCTCCCCTGGCTGGCGGGGCTGGGGTGGCATAAACCCTCGGGGAGTAGCAGTGCAGACAGCTCCGATCACCAGCAGCCCTCGCTGCCAGCGTGTGGCTTTGAAGTGAGTCCCAGGGCCTGGCTCCGCAGGGCAGCCCCAAGGCCTGTCATTAGGCACATCCACTCTGGGCTGCACCTACTCATTATGGCCAAATCAGCAGGCACACTCGCCAGCCCCCAGACGACCTTCCCGCGCCCTTGGGGTAGGGTAGAGCCTCCCTCACCAGAGCCCCCAAGGCCGTGGGCCTGGGCCTTGGGCTGCTGGGGGCCCAGCTCCTCTGGTTTACCAGGGTCTTCTGTGGGCGGGGGTCGTCCTGATGCCCTGTGTCGCCTGGGCCTGTGTGTACTCCCAGGGGTCTGCCTACCCACCACTGCCTGCCTCGCACGCCAGGATCTTTTCTAAAATAATCATTTTGCTCGAATTTAATTCTTCGAACAAACAGCACATTCTCACACGTGCTTTGTGTCGTGGCACAGACTCTGAAGTTCTAAAGGCACAACAGCGTCCATATGCAGCGAGGTCTTCCCTCCTCTGGTTTCCCCTCCCAGAGACAAGAGTACAGGCTTGGAGGAGGGTGTCCCCACGTTAACCAGCACACGCGCTGTCTCACCTCCTCTGTTCAGAGACGGTGGCGTGGGACGTGTGGTCCTGGACTTTGGCTTCTTCAGGTGACAGTGTGCGTCAGCACTCCTCCTCTGCCACAAAGGGTGGATAGTTAGCCTGAGTGCAGGAGTTTGCCGCTGAAAGTGACACTGCCACTCAGCCCTCTGCACGAGCCGCGGTCTGTGGGCGCGTGGACCTGCAGGCTGAGGCCCGGGAGCGGCGATGCAGGCGTGGGGCGCTGGCGTTCGTGTTCGCACAGGCTGTGGCGCGACTGCAGGGCGCAGGCACTGACCCTCCTGGCCTGGAGGTGCACCTTTGCTTGGTGGTTGGTGACGCTCTAAGGACGGTACACTGGGCAGTCAGGGTCCCGCCAGGAGACCAGCTGGAGCAGGTGTTCCAACAGGGGGCCCAGCTCCCTGGATGCTGGGAAAGCAGGAGGGGGCAGGAAGGGCTTGGAGGAGGGGAAGGCCGGAGGGTCTCTCCCAAGCCAGGAGCTGCCCTCGGCCCTGCTGAAGCTGTGCTGACGATGGGCCACCGTGAGCAGGATGGGGGTGCCTGCCCTGATCCTTGTGGCCACTGATGCCACCTTGAAGGAACAAGAGCTGATCCTAGCCCCAGCCCCACCCTACCTCCTTGCTGGCTCTCCTGGGGGCAGAGCTGACGGAGCAGCTGGTGGGCACGTGCGCTTGGGCAGTGGGTGTGCAGCCCCCTGCCCCTGACAGCAGGACGGATGCGGATGGGAGGAGCGCAGAGCGGCGGACGAGCAGCGCTGTGGGTGCATGGGCTGGAAACCACGCCCCTTTGCTACACAGTCGAGCCTGGCACGCGTGTGGCTGGCCCTATTGGCTCTGACCAGCAGGACAGAGACGCCGAGGTGGCCTGGGTCTGCGCTGGCCTGGGCCTCTGCATCCACATCTCGCCATTCTCTGTGTCCACACCATCCTTGTCCCCAACCATCTGTGCTGGGTTGGCCACTCCTTGTTTAGGGACTCTCATTCAGGATCCAGTGAATTTGCCCAACCTGGTGGGCAAAAGCAGTTCAGTCTTTGATGCTTTGCTAGACCTGGGCTTATGCAGCTTTTACAGGAGATTCGTTTCTGAGAACGCTGGGAACCATCAGATGCTGGGGCTGGAGGCCCCCCATCAGGCGGCTCCCCTCCAGTCACCAGGGTGACAAATGCAGCAGGAGCCACGGGAGGAGGGCTTGGGTCACAGAGCTATTTGTGTCATGTCATCTCAGCTCCTTCCGGGACAGCCTGCAGCTCCTCTCCAGGAGGAAAGGGGTGGAGGCAGCTCAACATTCTTGGTGACATGAGACATGCAGGGCCAGCCCCTAGGAACCTCACCGGGGTCCCTGGGGAGAGGTGAGCAGAGGTGCCTTTCATCCTCCACATGGGAAAACTGGAGACCACATTGGTAAGTATTGCAGATGTGGGTTTAATCTGTGTGTTCATTTGCTGGAGTTGCTGTACACAAGCAGAAAGCCTTAACAATAGAAATGTATTATCAGGGCTTCCCTGGTGGCACAGTGGTTAAGAATCCACCTGCCAATGCAGGGGACATGGGTTCGAGCCCTGGTCCAGGAAGATCCCACATGCCACGGAGCAACTAAGGCCATTCGCCACAACTACTGAGCCTGCGCTCTAGAGCCCGTGAGCTGCAACTACTGAAGCCTGTGTGCCCAGAGCCCATGCTCCACAACAAGAGAAGCCACCGCAATGAGAAGCCCGCACACCGAAACAAAGAGTAGCCCCCACACGCCACAAATAGAGAAAGCCCGGGTGCAGCAACGAAGACATAACGCAGCCAAAAATAATAAATTAAATAAATTAATTAAAAAAAAAAAAAGAAAAGTATTATCTTGGTTCTGGAGGCTGGAAGTCCAAAATCAAGGTATGGGCAGGGTTAGTTCCTCCCAGGGCTCTGAGGGAAAATCTATCTTGGGCTCTCCCCTAGATCTGGGGGTTTGCACATAATCTTGGGGTTCCTTGGCTTGTAGAAACATGACCTGATCTGCCCTCATCTTCACACAGCGTCTCCCTATGCACGTGTCTATGTCCAAATTTCCCCTTTTTATAAAGACATCAGTCATTTTGGATTAGGGGCCGACCTGCTCCAATATGACCTCATCTTAACTAATTATACCTGCAGGGACCCTATTCCCTAATAAGGTCACATTCTGTGATACTGGGGGTTTGGGCTTCAACATAGGAATCAGGGGGAGACACAATTCAACCCACGAGAATCCCCTTAATATGCAAAGTAAAAAAAAAAAAGTCTCAATGACCCCAATTTGAAAGATAGGCCAAGAACAGGACTAGGGAATTCTCAAGAAAGCAAATATCAGTGACCACAAAATACAGGGAGGATAGTCCAACCTTACCAGCAGCCAAAGAAATTCAAACCACAACACCACATTTTCCCTGTCAAATTGGTGAAATTTCACATAATTGATAATCCTCAGTGCTGGCCATGATTAGAGCATAAAAGCAGACAGACTTTGGAGGATGCAACGTGAATACCCCACCTGAAAATGTCCCTTTGAACCAGGGCTTCTATTTCTGACTGTCTAACATAAGGAAAGATCCCAAAACATGGGAAAATATTGATTCACAAAAATGTTCATCTCAGGGTAATAAAAAAAAAATAATAGAAGCAAACCAGATATAGCAAAAGAGGGAGAGATTTTGGTATATCCGTAGGAGAGGATATTATACACTCATTACAATTACATTTAAAAAGAGCATTAATGACATTGGAAAATATCCATGTTACCATCTTAGGTGACAAAAGTGAGACACTGACACACACACACACACACACACACACACACACTCACACACACACAGTATGAAAATCATACCTGGGATTTATTTTACAGCAGTATGAGTGAGTTCCAACAAGGAGAGGCCAATGCTATTGAAAGAAGATTTTTTTTTTTAATACCTACATTTCCCGAAGAAGAGGGCACATACGCCATGCAGGGCCCCATGGGGAAACACTGGGTTTGGGCCAGGAGGCAGGAGAAGGAGCAAGGGGAGGGCCGAGGCCAGAGCTTTGATCGGGTTTTCTGCAGGAAGCGCAAGGCAGGGCAGGGTACACAGTTCAGGACTGGCCCGTATAAATAACCCTGGCAAGCTCTGAGCTACAGAGGGGTCTCTCGTTGCCTGGTACCCGGCCCTGGAGTGGTTTGGGGCAGGGGCAACATGGGCTTTGTGTGAGGTTAGATAAGGAGGTGTGGGGCTATAGACTGGGATCGGTTAGTTTGCAGGTGAAGGAGCTCTAGCGAGCCTTCGAGTCACGAAGTGCTGGCGGCCCCAGGAAGGGCAGTCTCTCCCCAGTCGGGGAGGGGAGAGCTTCCCTGTACTTTCAAGCATACAGAAAATAAGAACATGTAGTTAAAACCATTGGCTCTGTGACAAAGGGATGCTGACTAGACAAATCCAAGCTCTAAGGAAACACAGCTCGAGCACCCACAGAAAATATTTAGCTCTGTTTTTAAAATGCATAGAAACAGGCAAGGCTGGGAGGAAACATTCCAAAAATGTTGATAGTGTTCTCTTTGTGTAGTGGATTGCTGGTGGTTTTTTTCCTTCTTTTTTTTTTTTTAATAGTTTTCTTCATTTTCAAATTCTCTATGAATGAATATGTATTATTTTTATAGTGAGGATAAAAGGGTTAAAACCATGTATGCAGCTGCCCACGTGATGGGCCTCTGAGCGTCAGCCCTGAGCATCCCCTCCATCCCCCTTGGCCCCCACCCTTCACCTGCTCAGTGGTCCTGGTGAATCCTGCAACCGGGGTTCACTCTGCTTCGGTCTCATAGGCCCCAGGAGGGAGGGAGGTGTAAGGACTGTGCAGAGGAGGTGCCAGCCGTAAACTGGGGGCAAGGAACCCACAGCTGGATTGTGCTGGTGGCTAATTATCAGCTATTCTGTATATGACATCGCTGGCCCTGAAGAACTAGCACAGAGGATGCCAGGCTCAATGTCCCCAGGGGCCAGGCGTCCCCAGACTTCCTCTCCTGAGCCTCGAGCAGGAGAGTCTGTCCAGGACGGCTGACCTCCCTCAGTCAAGGGGTGGGACGGGGGTGGGGGGCACAGGCAGGAAAGCCGGCATCTGAGTCCAAGCTCCTTTATCAGATGTCACTCCAGAGCAGCTGCATCCGTGGTTACGGATCCAAGTTTGGCTCAGTGGGATCCATAGCCTGGCACGCAGGGTTGGCATGAGCGCTGGGGGGAGGTCAGAGGGCTCACCTGCAGGACCACCTGTAATGGTGTGGAGGCAAGAGGGGCCTGGCGCTGCTGGCTCTGTTTGGAAACGGGAGTGGATGGTGAGTGTGTGGCAGGAAGTGGGAGGGGAAGCTGGTGAGAGAGAGAGGAGAGGGAAGGGAAGGGAAGGGAGGAGGGGGAGGGGAGGGAAGGAGGGGGAGGGGAAGGGAGGAGGGGGAGGGGAAGGGAGAGGGGGGAGGGAGAAGGGGGAGGGGGAGGGGAAGGGAGAAGGGGGAAGGGAAGGGAGAAGGGGGAAGGGAAGGGAGGAGGGGGAAGGGAAAGGAGGAGGGGGAGGGGAGGGAAGGAGGGGGAGGGGAGGGAAGGAGGGGGAGGGGAGGGAAGGAGGGGGAGGGGAAGGGAGGAGAAGTAAGTCTGGTAGTGAAGAGAGTCCCTCTGGGATTATATCCTGAGGTGACCCAGGTACCTCCTGTTTCCAGAACTTACTTCAATTCAGCCGTGGCCTTCAAGAGGTCAGTTAAGTTGCTGGAGGACTCAAATCTTTCTTGAACATTTTTTCAGGAGTTTGAAACCACAGTCATCATATGTGGGATGCTGTTTAGAAATTATGGCAGAGCTTCCCAGGTGGCGCAGTGGTTAAGAATCCGCCTGCCAATGCAGGGGACACGGGTTTGAGCCCTGGTCTGGGAGGATCCCACATGCTGCGGAGCAACTAAGCCCGTGAGCCACAGCTACTGAGCCTGAGCTCTAGAGCCCGCGAGCCAGAACTAGTGAGCCCGTGTGCCACAACTACTGAAGCCCGTGTGCCTAGAGCCCATGGTCCGCAATACGGAGAAGCCACTTCAATGAGAAGCCCACGCACCACAACAAAGAGTAGCCCCCGCTCGCCGCAACTAGAGAAAGCCCACGTGCAGCAACAAAGACCCAACACAGTCAAAAATAAACAAATAAAATAAATAAATTTTTAAAAAAAGATTAGGACTGTTTAAAAAAAAAAGAAATTATGGAAAAATACACTTCTGCTAATCAATTTGATTCATGCTCTTACGCAGGGTCTACACACATATTCCTATATCTGTACTAAAAACTGCCACACTGGACAATTTTGACATAGCATTGAAAGAAGCAAGGGTCTAAAGGACCCCCTTGGTTCTGAGGCGTCTTGGGAGGGCTCCAGGCAGGCTGGGCCCTCACTCCCCAGGCGGCTTTCTCCCCACCGAGGCCTCTTCAGAACATTGTGCAAGGCAGGCGGGGATGTGGGAAGAAGCGGGGCTTCGGGGTCTGCACTGGGCAATCCCCAGCAGCCCCCTGCTTCTCCAGCCTGCAGGTGGAGGTCCTCTGGGATTTGTCCTCTGTGCAGGTAGCGCCCGGGCTCCCCTCCTGCCTTGGTTTCCCCAGAGAGGGCAGGGAGGCCCCTCTCACCCCTCCTCCCTTTGCACACAAGTCCACCTTCATCAAGGCCCCCTGGGGCCCCCGGACAGGACAGGCCCGGCCAGGTCCCAGCTCAGCATGCCCTTCCCACAGGAGCCCCGGGACCCAGGTGTCCTGGTGGGCGGGGCCAAGCCTCAGCTCCCGGGGGGGCCCTCGGCCGCTGGGCTGCTGTCACAATGCTCAGAGGCGGCTGCGGTGTCCACACCTGGCCGCTGACCTCCTCACCCGGGGCAGCTTCCCCCTCAGGCCCTCATCCCCTTCAGAGGCAAATAAAGCGCTGCCTTAGAGAAAGGATGCTTTAATGTCAAATGGATCTTTTATTCATGTCTCTGCCAACTGCCGCGTGCCAAAAGATGTTTCAGGCCCTTGTCGGATCAATGCATGGCCTCTTGGATCAATGCATGTCCTCTCGCAGGACCCCAGCCAGTCTGTGCTGTGAGACGGTCGGGAGCCATCGGCAGGGAAATGCTAAGGTTAAACCGGTTTCCTGTCCTGGAACATTTGGGGATTTTATCACATGTCACAGTCTGACAGCCTCCTGGGCCTTCGGAATATTCCGGCGCAGCTGGCAACTCCCAGGGCTCATCTTGGTGCAGCAACAGCTTGGGCTGTGGTGTCGGCACCCCCTGGAGGGGTCGGGGGCAGATGGGCCGGGAAGGGGCTCCTGGCGAGGGCGACATGCCGCGAGGCCATGTTCCAGGGTCTCCTGGGGCAGCTCTAAGGAGAGGCCACTCGGGGTGCGGGGTTTCCGGGGTGTCATCTTCTCTCCTGAGTGTGGTCGGCTCACATTCCTCCCTGCAGCCCCTCCCCGACTCCTGGCCCTGCGGCGCAGCTGCTTTACCGTGAACTCTGGGCCCAGCATCCTCTGTGTGGTTCTCCTTCAGGAAGTGTCAAGGGCGAGCTCAAGATATGGAACTTCAGAAAACAAAAAACAAAATCCCAATTCAAAATAACTTAAAGTAAAAACAGAGTTTATTGGGAGTCCTGGGCAGGGTGGGCCTCGGGGCCCCCGGCGGCCTCCCCCTCTCTGCTGTCTCCCTCCCCGGTTCTCTCCAGGTGGGGCCTCTCTCCCCGCAGAGGGGACTCCTCAGGAGTCTGGGGACAGGGGTCCTGGCTGCAGCACTCCAAGGCCTGCACGGTGGTCCGGCTTAGAGCCCCCGGAGGAACGAGCGCCCCTTCCTCTCCGCCTCCACGGAGGCCCGACCGTGCAGCTTGGCGTCCACTCCTGGGCCAGTCGCCTTAGCCAGGAGGTGGGTGTGGAGTTGGGGCAGCAGGGGGCGGCGGGTCATTCAAGTCTCCGGGGTCCCCGCAGGCGGGCTCTGAGGTCCGCAGCCTCCAGAACCACTCAGAGTCGGGCTGTCCCCAAAGGAGCAGGGTGCTGCTGAGGTCAGGGGGTGTGGCACCCCAGGAGCCCCAGGAAGCGGAAGCAGGGAGAGTGGGTAAGCCTGGGGCTGCCCCAGTCCAGGCTCTGCTCCCGCGTGCCCTGTGGGCTTCAGCAAGTCCCTGCCCACTGCTGGGTCTGTCACTTCATCCACAAATGAGAGCATCAGACGGGATCGGGGTCGCCAGCTATGGCTCAAAGCTGGCCTATCTGTATCCAGCCCTCTGGCTGAGAATGGTTTTAACACACTTAAATGGCTGGAAGGAGGGGGAGGGGGAGGGGGAGGAGGAGGGAAGTGGGGGAGGGAAGGGGAGGGGAGAAGAAGGAGAAGGAGAAGGAGAAGAAGAAGTGATGATTTTACAACATGTGGAAATTATACAAAATTCACATTTCAGGGCCCACAAATAAAGTTTTATTGGCACAAGGCCACGACCACTCATTTGCCTGTCGTCCACGGCGGCTTTCACAGTACACGGGCAGAGCCGAGTGGTTGCAACAGTGACCGAGTGGCCACAGAACCTAAACTTTGTACTCCCTGGCCCTTTCCAGAAACAGTCTGCAGAGCCCGGGCCAGCTCCATGCGGCCCACTCTTCCGTCATTCATGGTCCACAGCAAGGTCTTAGCAGGTCCAAGATGTGTTCTCATTTCCTAGTTTTCCTTCGGTCAGCTCAAGGCTAACATCGCTACTGACTCAGTCCTGGCCATAGGGATAAAATCCCTGCAATCACGGTTTTGATGCTCTGCCTTTTTCTAAAATGCAAGAAAATCAATACGTGACTTTTAAAAGCAGACCCTGCATCCTGTCCCTCCTCCTGCCTCCAGCGGAGGGTCCCCGTGGCCCTGCTGACCTGGAGGCCTCTTCCCGCTGGACCTGGGCTTCTCTGGCCCTGATGTCCCCTCCCTGCCTGTGGCCACGTCAGTCACCAGCCTAGCAGGCGTCCAGCCTTGTGGGGCCGGTGCCTAAGGACTGGGAAGGAATCTGCCACTGTGTGTGTTTCCCGCCACTGCCTTGCCCCTCTGAGTCGGCCGCAAAGCTCGAGTGTGGACTCCACCAGGCGCCCTAGGAGGGACCCGAGAAAAGCTGAGCTTTTCCTGCGCCCCTGAAGGAGAGGGAACCGCCTCAGGCCCTCCTGAGGGTAGGGGGCGACGGGAACGGGAGCAGCTTGGTAGGGGCAGAAGTCTGACCAGTCCCTCGTGCTTTGGGGACAACGGGGAGAAATCTGGGGTGTTGGGTCACGTTTTTTGTTGGTGGGGGGCCGTCCGTGCCTCCTCAGGTGGGTCCTGGAGGGAGGGGCGGGCCTGTGGTCCCAGCCATAAAGCCTGGGCTGGGGGCTGCTTCCTATTCTCCGGTGGGAGATGGCTAAGGCAGACACAAGCCACGTGGAGGGGGTGGGGGATCTGGGCGTGGCCTTCAGTACCTGCTAGAACATCTGGGCTCAGACCACCCAAGGCCCTTGTCTTGCTGCCCCTGCTTGTCCGCTGTAAGGCCTCAGAGAGTTTTGCGGGCTCCACTTCCCACCTAAGGCTAATTGAGGGGACATTCTATCGCCAGCCCGTGAGGGGTACTATGACCAGGAGAGGGACAACTTTCTGACCCACTCGATGTGGTCTGGGGACCACTGGACAGTGGGATGAGGGGTTTCGTCTCAGGAACATTCCACCCGTTTTCTATCTTGGCCCAAACTGCAGAGTCCAGATGTCACAGCGTTGAGGACAGAGCCAAGTGTCCCCAACGTCCCTGGCAGGGGACTTCATGCAGAGCGAGCCAGGAAGAGCCCTGTGACAGACGGCCTGTGCAGGAGGCGGACGCGGCCGCACGTGGCCCACCTGCAGAGCTCTCTGCCTTGGGAGTTTGGATTCGGGGATCACGTGTCCTGTGCTGTTTGACAGGCAGCCTCCCAAGGGCCCCGGGGCAGCGGCTGCTCACCCCTGCTCTTGGCAGCCCACCTCGCCGTCTCCCAGCCGCCGCGGCTCCAAGGCAGGGACGGGTGGCTGACCATCAGGGGAGGGGGCTGGAAACCCGTGTGACTGCAGAGGCAGGCTTGCCTTTCACTGGACGTCTGCTCTTGGGAGCCTTCCAGAATGTGGAATGCAGAGGGCACCTGGCAGGAAGCTGCCCTGTCTTCAGGACAAGCAGAGAAGCATCCTCCAGGCTGACAGGGTGGCAGAATGTCCACAGGCCCTTGAGAAGGGTCCCCTGGAGGCTGGAGACCCAGGAGGAGTGAGAAGGATAGTAAGACCAGCCAGACAGGCTCGGGACAGAGCTGCTTCCTAAAAGAGGGAGAGCCCAGCCTGGAGGGCCTCCAGGTGGAGGCATGCTTTCTAGGAGGAAAAAGGTAAGGACGGCCCACCCACTCATGGGCATGTGATCACACTCAAGGAGTGCCCCAGTTGCCCGCTTGGCATTTCCTGTGGGACCACCTTCTCCCCTGCCCCGTACCCTCACTCAGGTGGGCTGTTGCCTAATCTTGGGCTCCTGCTGCCAGAAAAGAAACAAACCCTCCCCCTTCCCAGACCCAGGAAGCTCTGGGCGCGTCCAGAGAGCACAGGAGCCCGTGGTCAGGATGAAGAGGAAGCCCGTCCTGCTTGAGCCCCACCAGGCAGCAGCTCCCCACGAACGTTACTTATGGGATTCTCATAATTCAAGCCCGGAGCCTGGCTCAGAGGGCCATGAAGGGGCCCAAATGAGATCACGGGGGTCCTGGATGGCCTTTCGCTCTGCACCGTCTCCCCTCCCGCGGGGCTTCCTCGGCTGGGTCCCGTCAGGGAGCACGTCCTGCTGGAGCCCCTGGGGAAGAGAGCCAGGGCCAGGCCTCAGACGTGTGCACACCCAGATCCAAAGAGGCCACAGGCTTCTCCATAAGTACTTAAAGAAGGCAGTGAGGAAGCCAGGGCCGCCGTAGCCACGCAGGCCGGGGAAGCCGCCCTCAGGACTCCCCGGAGTCCGCAGATGCGGCGTCCTTGTGCAAGTGTCCCTGAGGGTGAGCAGCCTGCCGTGCCCACGGGAGTCTGGCCTCCGGGAGAGCCTGGTCTCCAGGGCAGGGGCCTGCTGGGGACTGGAGAGAGCGTGGCCTGGGCGTTTACGTCATTGTTCGTTTGTTTTCCTGGGTATTCCTGCGAATCTTTTAGAAAGGGCCTCTTACATGCTGGCACTTCATATACTCTTTCTAGTCCTTGATTTGGCCCCAGGGTTGAGAGGTGGGAGGGGCTTCGATGACCAGAGCTAGGGGCACACGGGTAACCTGCTCTCAGACAGCCCGGATTTGCTGCGCGTGCCGATGCCCGTGGTGTAAATGCTCCCAGCTCGGCTGCCGCGAGGCCGCTGTCAGTGCTACCTGCAAAGCACCCACCGCGGGTTCCCCATAGCACGGCCCGGACCGCCAGCTCCAGCTTCACTCACCGGGAAGGGCAGCGGCGGTACAGAGCAGCTGGACCCCGTCATTTTACACGAAGAGAACGGGAGCCTGGTGAGAGTGAGCCAAGGACAAGGCAGAGCCGAGACTCAGATACAGACCTTCTGCCCGAGCACAGCTTCCCTCTCTCTCTCTCATTGCCAACTGCTCTCCAGCGAGGCCCTGTGAAGACTTGGGTCCGGAAAGGCTCACCCCCAGACAGAAGCCCGCCTGCATCCTGCCCAGCCCCACATGTGGGCTGGGCTGTGAGCTGCCAGGGCTGCCTCGTCCCCCATGCAGTCTCACCTGCATGCTGCCTGAGCTTCCAGAGCGTTCAGGCAGGTGGGCGCAGCACAGAGAGGGCAGGCGTACACTCCCAGAGCTGCCCAGCCCGGCTCTCTCCTTCCACCTTTAGAAAGAGCAGCATTTGCTTTTTGAAGGGCACCAGTGTGTACACTCCACTTAAAGGATAACTGCTGATTATTTTCTTAATGGAAGAGCAAATATTTACGTCTTACAAACCAAAGGGCAGGTTGGAATGTGTGCGGATACCGGCTTTGGGGCACTGCCACCGCAGCTCGAGAGGGAGCGGGCAGGAAAGCAGAAACTGTTGGCCGCAGTCGGCCTTGCTCAGCTGGAGCACAGAAGAAAGGGCCCTCTGTCGGGGGCGCAGGGCTGGCGGCCAGGTCTCTGTTTGCCTTGGGGAGTAGGGGTGGCTCAACCCTCCTGCGCCTTTTCCCGTTGGTGTGGGGAGGGGAGGGGAGGGGCGTGCTTCTACCTCTGGGACGCCTTTGCTGAGCCTGGGGCGCCACCGCTGGGCTCGCCCACCCAGTTCCCTCCCCGCTTGCACGTGACGGCCGCCAGCCTGGCCACGTGGACAGCGTGACCGTCGGCCGACTGCCCATCAGCTGATGCAGCCTCTGTGCCAATTGTTTAGATTATTAGAACAAAACAAAACAAAGCCCAGCCTCCGCCCACGAGCAGAAAGAGGGAGCCAGAAGGGAGGCCATGGGGTGGGGGGGAATAGCTCTTCCTGAGGAGCCCCAGTTCCCCTTCCAGGTGGGCCCAGGAGCCAGGCCGGTCTGGCCCCGCGAGACTCTGCCCTGGTGGCTGAGGACGCAGGGCTGCCCAGAAGCCTGCAGACCTCCCGAGCCCAGAGCAGGAGGTCCAGGTCAGGGACCCGCAAGCCACCCTCTGAGAAGCCCCGCCAGCAGCTTGGGGTCTCCTGCAAGACCCAGCCTTTCCTCTGTCTGTCTGTCTGTCTGCTTCTTGCCGTGGTCATCTTCCTTCCTAACCCCTGCTGCACCTCATCCATCTGCATGCAAAAGGGCCCCGAGCTGCCTGGGATTGCGGGTGGAAACATCCAGAACAGCGCAGCAGGGCTCTGGTGGGGGTGAGGAAGGAGAACAGACACAGCAACAAGAGAGCAGAGGACACAGCAGCCCTTGACCCCGTGGTGACCCGGAGTCCCGCGGCCCCGACTCAGGGTCAGGGCTGCAGGCCGTGCGGCGGCCACAGGCCCAGGGCCCTGCGTGTCCCCATGGGGCAGCGGCAGCTCCTCCGCCCTGGGACGAGGACGGGACAGAGCCCCCTGACGAGAAGAGGGGGGGCCGGCCTCCTGGCGGGCCCGCTGCCCACGCGGATGGGACCGAGCGCCAGACACTTCGGGTCTCCAGGCAGCGCCTCACAGGCCAGCGCCCGCCCCAGCAGGCGCCCCGCGGGGAGGGGTCCCGACCCTTCGAGTGCTGCCCACAGGAAGGGGTCAGCAGCGGCCTCCCGCCGCACCCAGGGTGGCGCCCAGGTGGGCTCTTCTCTGCACACGACCCGGCCACGTCCGCCTGGCCACGTAGTTGTTCGCCTGTGCTGAGGCGGAGGCGGCAGGAGCTGGGCTCTGGTCACCCCGGCTGCCTGTGGAGACAAAGGTGCCCCGAGGTAGGGCCTGGTGCCCTCGTCCTCAGCTCCTGTCCCGTCCGGCCTGCCTGGACCCGCGCCTGGACCCCAAGCGGCTTCCTCATGGTCCCCCCCCAGGCGGCCACCTCAGCCCCTGGACAGCCTGTCCTTCTGCGTCCACTGAGGCCGAGGGCAGAGGGCCAGGGTCCTGCCTGCACAGTGGTGGGGGTCCTTGTATTGAGCAGGAATTGGTCAAAATCCTGGAAAGTGCCCTGTCGGTGACAGCAAGCGCTGATCTGGGAACAGAAAGCAGCTGAACCCCCGTGCGTGTGCGTGCGTGTGTGTGCATGTGTGTGTGTGTGTTGCATGCATGTCTACATGTGCACGCATGTGTGCATATACACCGTGTGAGAGTGTGGGGCACGTACATGTGTTCACATGTTCGCGAGTGCTTGCACTCCTGTGTGTTTGTGTGCACACGGGCTGCCTGTGTGCATGTGCGTGCACGTGTGTGTACGTGTATGAGCCTGTGTGTGCGTGTTTAAGGAAGGACAGGACGCTCCGGCAGGCAGGCTGAGGTGGCCTTCTCCGGGGCAGGCAGGCCCCCAGGACGGCTCTCAGCCGGAGGTGCCAGGAAGGCTGCTCTGGGTCCACCTGATCGCCATTCCCGGCTCCCCACGTCCCTCCAGGGAGCCCCGGGTGTGTGTCGTCTGTGGATCGCCCTGGTGAGGATCTGCCGAAAGGGGAGACTCCACCAGCCCCGCGGAGGCTCAGGGAGACCTCGCGGTAGCAGCTCTGGAAGGCTGCTATTTACACCCACGGTGAAAGGAGACCCAGAGGAAGATGGAGCTCCACCCCAGCCTGCTTGACGCCACGCGGGGGCTGCCCTGTCCCCTGCCCCCATCTGTCCCCGGGGTGGGTCCACCTGGCCTAACGTCCTCCCACGCTCCTAGTGCCACTTTGGGCCAGCAGCCATGAGCAGAGCTGAAGGAGCCCAGGCACCGCTGGATGGAGAGGCAGGGTGGCTGACGTCGCCAGGGGCTGTGAGGGTGGCTGGCTCTCCTTGACCTCCAAGGAGCCCCCCGTGCCACGCTGGCTGCCCTTTAAAGAGCAGCCGATTGTCTCAAATGCCAGGTCCCACGTTGGAGCCCGCCGCTGTCCGCCCTCCCTGCCGTGGGCCACAGGGCTGCCGGCAGAGGACCAGGTGGCAGCTGCTCGGAGAGCTAGAAGCTTTTGATTTGCGTCAGTGCCGAGCCGGCCAGGAGGGGCCTTCACGCTGGGCGCTTGGCAGCCGCGTGGAAGCATGGTGACATCATGGCTCCCCTGCAGGCCCAGAGGGTCCTGGGAGAGACGGGCTGCGTGTTCACCAAGCGCTGCCTGCTGAGCCCACACTCTGGGCCCCCCGCGCGCGCTGGATGGCTCAGGCAACGGGGCTGCTAAAAGCAGTTCCCATGATGCAAGCATCCTGGGGTCAGGCCCCGAGAGGAGGGAGCGGAGCCAGATTCTCTGCCCCCAGTGGGCTCGGGAGCGCTCCCAGGAGAAGTGGCTTGCCATCCTGCGGCCACCGAGGACTCCAGCTGACTGAGAGGCTTGGCAGGGGCCTGGGCACTATGGCAAACCTGCAATTTCACTGAGACGGAAGCATCCCCAGAGGACCCTAATGAAAACACAGCTGCCACAATGTGGCGGAAAAACAATCGCTTTAAGAGACCCGGAGGCCGGGTGTCAGCCAGCACTTTGCTGGGAGCAGAGAACCCATCGGGGTCCGCGGTATGACCCCGCAGCTCCCGTGTGTGGCCCTCTCAGCCCTCCCTTTGTCTCTGACCCCTCCCTCTCTGGGGCAGGAGCAAGCACCTGTCACCTTGGAGACTCGACACTTGATCCTTGCAAGGGCCCTTGCGGGTGTACCCCCAACTCCCCTCAACCTGGTCTGAGCTGAAACAGGTGAGGTGTCCTCCTGTCACCAGCCCAGCACCCTCCAGGGCGCCCCTGACAGCAGGGTACCCCAACTCCGGGCAGGGACCACCCTCGACGGCCTGGATCCCACCTCCCTCTGTGCCTGGCGACAAACCTGTGTGTCCGTGGGGCCTCAGTTTACCTGCTCGGAGTGGCCCTCCTCCAAGCAGCCGGCCTGCTGGGGCACCTCAGTGCCACCACTTGCTCCCAGCCAGGCTGTGCCCTCAGCCCTGGGGTCGGTGGTGTCTCCCAGCGGCAATGCAGTGCCCGGAGGTCAGCGCCCACGTGCTGCGCCACCGCAGAGCACGTGGAGACCTGACGTTTGCCCTTCCCTCGGGCCCACGTTGCCCTGGTTCACAGGAGGGCTGGCGACCCTCCCCTCTCCTCGGGGGATCTAAGGATCCAGTTGGACGGGTTCTCGGGGGTCCCACCCCACCCCCACCTCTGCCAAGTGGCCATCCAGGCCCAGCAGGGACGCAGTGAGGGGACCCCATACCCCATCGGAACGCTCAGACTCTGCTCCGGGGCCCACCGACCGGGGGTCTCACCGCCCGTGCTTCCCTGGCTCGGGGGCCAGGCTGCTCTGGCTCCACCACTGACACCCCTAGTCGGGGGGCTGCGCACTGGGGGTCCAGTCTGGGCCGGTCACCCCAGGAAGCGGGTGCTGTGCCCTGTGAGGACGGGCGGGAGGGGGCGGAAAGACCGGAGTGGCGGTCTGCCGTGCTGCAGAAAAGCCCTCCGTGCCAGCCGACACCTCCGCCACTGTCTGCTCCCTCCCCGCCCTGCACCCTGTGACCACGTCGGAGGGCCTTCCCTCCCCGCCTTCCGCTCCTGACGGCTCTGAGGTGAGTCACTGGAGCGTCCCTCGCCCTGAGTGTCCCGGCTGTAGCCGTTTCCTGGGGCTGCCGTAACAAGTCGCCACAAACCAGGCGGGTTAGACCACAGAAATCCCTCCTCTCACAGCTCTGGAGGCCAGAAGTCCGAAGTCAAGGCGCGGGGGGCAGCTATTCCTCCTGAGGACGTGAGGGAGGGTCTGACCCAGGCCTGCCCGCTGCTGCTGGTGGCCAGCACGCCTCGGTGCTCCTCGGCCTGTAGACGCACCACCCCATCTCTGCCTCCGTCCTCCCGTGGCCCCTCCCTGCGTGTCTGTGTCTCTTTTCCGTCATTGGACTTAGGGTCGCCCTGATCCAGGACGCCCTCATCTCTGCCCTTACCTTGATCACATCTGCAAGGGCCGCATTCCACGAAAGGCCACATTCTCGGGTCTGGGCAGACATCTCTTTCAGGGCCACCGTTCAGCCCCCACGCCAGGTTAGCAGAAGAACTGTCCCCTGTCTTAACTATGAGCTCATCTAATTGGTCCAACCTGGTGTCTCAGATCAAGAAACTGAGGCCAGAGGATGCAGGCCGGCACAGGCCAAGATGGGTTGAGGCAGGGCCAGGATGAGAGCAGGGGCTACTGCTACCGCGACCCGCAGGGGCTCGGTGTGACTGTGGGGTTCTGTCTTGGCCCCATCAAGCGGCTCAGACCCTTGGAGACGTCCCCTCTGCCTGCCAGCTCCCCAGCCCCCCAGCCCTGCTGCCCCCTCGCTGGCCCTGTGATCTCTGGGTGGGTCCACCTCAGGGCAATCCAGCTTGCTGAGGGCCTGCGGCGGTCCTGGCTCTTCCCGGCCAGCAGGGGCTGGGGCTGGCCGTTTCTGAGCATGGCACCTGACCTCTGAGCCACTCAGGACAGGGCCACAGGACGCGATGCCAAAGTATCCTCACCCGGTGATATGCTGTCACCATGAGCCGCCCAGGCCGGCAGAACCGGCTGAGCAAGGCCTTGGAGCGGGTCAGCCTGGCGAGGGCAGCGGCCTGGGCTGCTGGGAGCTAGGCGGGACCGGGGGCAGGGCAGACGCCCTCCTCCCCTCACCTGCTCCGGGCCACCAGCTGGGGCGGTGCCCCATTTCTGGAGGGTGTGGCCTCCGAAGTCTGAGCCGACGAGGCTGCTTCTGCCCGACCCCAGTGTGGACGTGACTCACGATGGAAGCCTCCTGGGAGGGCGGAGGGACCAGGCCGAGAGGGATGGGAAGGGCGTCTGGCCACAAATAGCTGCACGCGTGCTAAGCTCCCAGCCCCCTATAATGCAGTGGGTGGGGCGGGCCTTGGGGTTGGGGCCCACACCCTGGGAACGGTGAGGCCACCTGGCCGGGCAGGGGGGAGCCCAGGCTGGGACACCCACCACCCGAGAGAGGCCAGGATATCTGGGGCCTCCTCTTTCTCTCCCGCCCCTTAGTCAGTGTGGGGCAGGGGGTGCCTTGGTGCCATTGCCAGCGCAGGCAGTTTTGTCCCTGGGGCTCAGCGTAAGGGGAAGGATGGACACGTGCTCACCTCAGGCCTCTGGGTGCTTAGGAAGTGTGCCTCGGCCGCAGGAGCCCCCAGGCACCCCTTGGGGTGGGGGGATGTAGAGCACTGGCCCAGAGATGGGCGAGGGGCACACGGGCCCTCGGAGTGGACAGGGGAGCCTGGGAGTGGTGGCCCTTCCTTTCACCCGCAGAGCCTGGACCCTGAGTGCGCACCTCACATTTCTGACGGCTGGGGAGCAGGGGCCATGGTCTGGGGGCACTGGTTTTCCACACAGCAAAGGCCTGGCAGCCCCTGGGTCACCCCGAGCACACTCTGTGCCGCCAGCTCGGGGCTTCCATGGGACAGAAGTGCCTGTGCCTGTGGATCAGGACACGCGGGGCCACGGGCCTGAGTGGCTTCCGAGGTGCCTTCTCTGCGCAATGAACCCCAGGCCAGGGTCCCCGGCCAGGCCCCGCTCCGGTCAGGGGACATCAAGGCGGGCTTTCTCAGCCCCCCCTCCCGTCCTCCAGCTCCAGCTGGGGGTCCTCTCGGGTTAAGACCCTGGGCACACCCGCCCTTAGCAGTTCTGTTTCAGCCTCCAGCCTGAATCACAGGCCTCATCTCAGGAATGTTCCAGTTCTGTCCCCACTAGGACCCCCTCTCCAGGGACAGCTCCGTAGGAAGCCCCAGCTTGGTGGGGTGGGTTCCCCTGAGAGGAAAGAGCAAAGGGGCCCGTGTGTAGGTCGGGTGGGTCCGCAGAGTGAGGGGCTCCCGTTCAGCACATCTGGGTGTCAGACCCTCATGTTTCAAATCCCCCCCCACCCCGCCCAGGGAGCAACTAGCAGGCCAGCTCGACAGGACGGTCAGGGCCCCTCTGCGTCGGGGGGTCCTGAGGCCTGGCAGGACCCCCACAGCCTGGCAGCTCGCAGGGACACCGCCCCACCTCCTCCTGCCTCGCTTGCTGGTCGAGGATCCCCACATCCTGCTCCATCCTCATCGCCTCGGAAACCCTCCCGCCCGGGAGCTGGGGGCCGTGCCCACGGTGGTCAGGGCATCCGGTGGCCAGGCCTTTGCCCAGTGGCCGCCCTGCCCTTTGCACTTGGAGGAGGGTTGGAGGAGGCCGGGCTTGTGGAATGACCCTGACCCTCCCTGCCAGGCCACTTGGCCCTACGTCACTCTGGCCATCCACGGTGACCCCCGCCCAGTGCCCTGCACCTGCTTCCCGAGCTCTCCCACATCCTGACCTGGCAGAAGATGCTCATCTTTGGGGGGTGTCCTGATGACCAGGAGAGGCTGCGTGCTCCTGGGGCTCCTTGCTGGCAGGGGGTGGGGGGTGGTGGGGCGGGGTGGTGTCCATCCAGCCCGGGCCCCAGGTGCAGCCCCGGGCCAGGAAGGATCAGCGTCTTCATTCACCTGTAACCCATTTGGGCTGCAAGAGCGGGAAGCCCCTGATTGAGCTGACGCCCGTGCCTCTGCTCATCTGGGAAGGGACACGGCCCCCTTTTCCAGGCTCCCCAGTCTGTCTGCTCCTCCGCCCCTTGCCCGAAGCCCGCTCTCCGCTGCCCTCCCCCTCGCCCTAGCGAGGAGCCCTAACCCACAAGAGTGGACCGACCAGCGTTCTGGGCACGTGTCCTGGGGAGGGAGGAGCTGGCCGTGACTCTGGGGTGCCTCCTATTCTGTGAGGTTGCTACACCGAGGGCCCTGGGTGTGTCATCTCCCTTAACCGTCCCAGCCCTTAGCAGAGGCTGTTGTGATCCTCAGGTTTCGGCGTGGGGACCCCAGGCTGTACCTGCCTCCTGGTCCCATGCCACGGAGGACAGAATCGAGATTTCCACGCTGATCATCACTCAGAGCAAGAGTCCTGTCGCCGTAACAGGTGACCACAAACTCGTGGCTTCCGAGACAGGTTTATTCTCTTACAGTCTCTGGGGGTCAGACGTCCTCCACGGGTCTCACTGGGCTAAAGGCAAGGCGCGGGCAGGCCTGCTTCCCTCTGGAGGCTCTGGGGGAGAATCCATTTCCAGGTCTTTCCAGCTTCTGGGGGGCCTGCTCTCTTGGGCTCGCGGCCCCTCCTCTACTCACAGCCAGCGATGGGCATCGAGTATTTCTCACGCTGCGTCTCTCTGACATAGATTCTCCCCTTCCCCATTTAAGGGACCCCTGCGAGTACCCCAGGCCCGCCCAGAGAATCTAGGGTCACCCTCCCGCTTCGGGGGTGGGACATTAGGAACCTGAGTTCCCCTATGCTGTAGAAGGTAACATATTCACAGGTTCCGGGATTAGGATGTGGACAGCTTTGGGGACCACTATGCCGCCTCCCACACTTGGCCCTGGCGCTCTGCCCACACGGTCTCGGTTGACCTCATGCACGTGCATCTCGTCCCGCCAAGGGCATAGAGGTTCCTCACCACGACTTCTCTTCTCTGCTCGCCTCATCCACGGCGCCAGGCCCGGCGGCCTGGGAGGATCGGATGGCCGGTTCACAGGCTGCCCATTGTGATTCTCTGGGTGGAGCCCACGGAGCCTGGCAAGCCCGCGGCGGGCATCCTCCCGCCCCAGTAAACAGGCCTTTGTTCCAGCGGCAGGGTCCCCACCCTGCGCTTCGCAGGCCAAGCCCAGGCTCTGAATCTGGCTCCCTGCCTGCTGGCTGGGCGACTAGACTGTCATCTGGTCACCCGCACAGTCAGTGCCGTGAGCTGTCGCCAGCATCTGATGGACCGAGGCTCAGACCCGAAAGCTCTGGGAGGGGTGAGCAGAGCCGCCCGGGAGCATTCAGTGTAAAGCACCCACGGGCGTGGAGGAGAATGCAACATGAGAAGGAATTTTAAGTCAAAACCTGAGATTCCAAAGAAACGGCGGCTTTGTCGTGGGTACTTGGGACCCTCCCAGGTCTCTGGGGTGCTGTTCATGGCTTCCACGCAGAGGAGAGTTCTCAAGGAGAGGGCGAGCCCCCCTACCCGCCCCCCGCCCCGTCGAACGGCACTTATGCGTCTGCTGACCAGCAGTGCTGGGGCGTGTAGTGGCTATTGTCACTATTGTCACCAAGGAAGAAAAGAGACAGGAGGGGAGAGTAAGAGTGACGGCACCCGCAGTCACACCAAGGGTTGGATCTGGAAGGAAAGGAAAAAGGACCCATGGGAGAGGCCAGGATCCCAGGGGAAGGTAAGCAAAGTCTCGACCCCTGGCCAGCCCCTCTCCCCACCTGGGTGGCCTCTGCTCTAGAAACTTCCATTTCATCCCAGGGGGACCAATTTCCATCCTGCCCTGGGACTGTGCTCCCTCTAGGAACCATTGATCCCACTTTGATGGGTTTGGTGTCCCCAAGACTCAGGAGTGGGGGACACTTTGGGAAGGAGCCAGTCCCAGAAACCTGTCCACACGTGGACATGGCGTGTCCCCTCTGGGTGGGCTGGATCTGGAGTCCAGGGGATGGAGGGACTGAGGACCTGGGTCTGGGCCCCTGCGCAGGGTCATGATCTGCTGACAGCAGGGAGGTGCCCCAAGGTCTGCGGGCGGCTTCAGGACAGGGAAAACAGGGCCAGGGGTGGGAGAGGGAGGGGAAAACAAAGGGGCTGCTTTTGTGAACACAGAAGGGGGAAGGGGACGGGGGTAGGGGGCCAGGAGAAGGCAGGAAAAGAGGGAAGGCAAGAGGGGTCGGGGAGATGGGTTTTATCCCAGAATTTGTGTTTCCCCACCCGGCGCTGTTTGGAGAGGGTGCTGTATTCCCCATGGCGAGGGTCTGTCTTTCCTCCCTCCCCAAGGCCCGAGGCCACCCCCCACCCAGCAGAATCTCCTAGCACCCCGGGAGCAACCAGGGCAAGTTCCAGGGCCACTTTGGATCTCCCCCTTCAGTGATGGGCCAATCCCCACTGCACCCAGGCCTGTCTGATCCCAACAGGCTCCCCAGTGCTTGCTTCCACCCCAGCTTCTGGAGCAGGACCCACAGGGCAGGCCGCATCCCTGAGCTCAGCCTGGATCCCCAGGCGCAGTGATGGGGGCCTTGTACAGGTGCTGCTGGCGTTCTCCGGGATGAGTGTGACACGCCTGGCGTACCACGTGACTGGCATCTTTCAGAATCGAGCAGGAAACAGATGGCCCACTCATGGGGGGCGGTGGAAGAGGTTTGTTAATGAAAAGAACATTTCAGAGGTGTTGGCAGGGAAACAACAAGGGCTGCTGAGGCATCAAGGCACCTGTGCGAGTAGAAACTATGACCACCCCAGGCGGAAGGGGCACAGGAAGGACAGCTGTCACCAGGGTGAGGGCAGGAGCCCTGGGAAGGACCACCTAGCAGGACCTGTGCTCCTGGAGAGACGGGCACTGTGGGATGCAGCAGAGCAAGGCCTCCCCCATCTGCTTCCTCCATGCCAGTCCTGCCCTGCCTCCGACTGGCTAGGCCCAAGCTGGAAGCCAGAGGGCGATGGAGCCGAGTGAGACAAATCACCGCCCGCTGGGCAGCTTCCTAGAGCACAGTGGAGGCAGGAGAGAGAGGGATGGAAGTACGTGGGGTAAACAGGAATATCCAGTCATTGCCCCCCAAGTAGTAGTGACCAGAATGTGATGATGATGGTGGTGGTGACGGTGATGGTGGTGGTGGTGGTGATGGTGGTAGAGGTGGTAGTGGTGGTCATGGTGGTTTGATGGTGGTGGTGGTCATGGTGGTGGTGATAACGGTGATGGTGGTGGTCATGGTGATGGTGATAATGGTGATGGTGATGGTGATGGTGATGGTGGTGGTGATAACGGTGACAGTGGTGGTGATGATGGTGATGGTGGTGGTGTTGCTGACGACGTCCCCAGTGCTGGAAGTGAGGTAATCCCTTTTCTAGAGAGTCTGGAGCCATTTCATGGCATTTCGCTATCTGCTTTCAGGTCAGCACCCTAAACTCCAATTTTCCTTTGGAAACACTGCACGAATCATCCCCCATCCTCCCCACCCCTGTTCAGGCTGCCAGTGTATGGAGAGGGCCACCTGGCCACAGGAAATTACCTCTGGCCAGGACAGTCCTGTCGGCCGTGAACCCACCGCAGCCGCCATTCACCCTGACCGTGAACACATCCTTGCCCTCCCGCACCACTGAGCACGGGCCGCACTTCCTGTGGAGGCTCCAGTGCCCATAGCTGACCCCCTCGTACACGAGTTGCTTATATGCCAAGGTCCAAACAGGCCACTCACAGGAAGTAGCCGCTGGGGGTGTGGGTGCGCCCTCCCCCCCGGGGCCCTCCTGCCCAGATGACCACCCACCGCCCAGACGGGGCTGACTTCCTCTCCCGCCCTCAACCTCTCAGGTCCCCCTCCTCCAGCCTCCTCCGTCCAGGGCGGAGCTTCTCCCACCATGGGGGGGATGTGGGAATGTGGGTGCCAGGGAGGAACGTGCCAGCCAAGCCCCCGCCCCAGGACCTGGACGTGCTCCTCCCAAGTCCAGTGGCACAGCCCTCTGACCCTGGCTTCTTTCTGCATGAGTTCACTCGGTCACTCTTTAAACCAGGCTTAAGTACAAACACTCACACACACACACATCCGTGCACGTGCACCTGCAGCACTCACACAGATACTCACACGAGACGCGTCACGTGCATGCACACGCTCATACAGCACACCCATGTGCACTCACATACACACGCACGCACGCTGCAGCTTCCTTTTGCCACCCTGAGGTCTAGGTGCAGCCCCCATGGAACGTGGTGGGAAAGTGGGCTCTCACTTGGTCACTTCTCGCTGCATTACAGGACCTCGGGCATAGGAGCGGACCCTGTCCCGTGTGGCTGTCAGGGCTCTCGGAGGGGCTTTGAGGGGCAGAGCCCAGCCTGTAGAAGGTCAGGTGACCCGCCGGCAGGCTAGTTCTCACCCTCAGGAGAACTCAGAACAGCCCGGGTCCTGACCCTACACCATGAGAATAGTTCTCTAGGGGCCACAGCAGGGTGTCCGATAAATGTTTGCACGGCTTTGGCATGGGTCTTGGAATTAAAGATGTCTTCACAACAGTGAATGGTCACTATGACTCGTGGATGCCTCCCCCCAGCTCAGCCCTCTGTCCCGGACTCCAGCTTCCCCCACTTGGAGGTCCCGTAGACGGAGCGAGGGATGGCCCTCCCCGCCTGCCACCCGCATTCTTCCAGTTCTTCAGATCAAATCCAAGTTCTCGGGAAACCCCACTGGCTCTATCTTCAGAACACATCTGGGATCTGCCCACTTCACCTGGCTGGATCACCCCTGGATCACGTGGTAGGCTCCCACTGGTGTCCCTGCCACCCTTACCACCATCTGTCCTCCACGTGCCAGCCAAGGAAGCCTAAAAACACACGTGGGAGGTGTTGCCACTGGGCTTCCAGCCCCGCGGCTGCCTCGCCCAGTGGCAAACGTAAAAGGGAGACCACCCTCTCTAGGCCGTTCCCATTCTGCCTGCCCTGCTTTTTTTTTTTTTTAATTGAAGTGTAGTTGATTGACAATGTGGTGCCAGTCTCTGCTGTACAGCAAAGTGGCTTCATTATGCACATATGTACCTTCTTTTTTCATATTCTTTTCCATTCTGGTTTATCCCAGGAGATTGGATACAGTTCCCTGTGCTCTAAAGGAGGACTGCCTGCCCTGCTTCCATGCGCCACTGAGCACATCGTCACCTCCTAATTCACTTCTGTATTCTCTCTTTGCTCCTCTTCTGTCTTCCTGCGCTCGGCACAAGTTGCATGAAGTCTCGGGTTTCTCTGTTTTGCTCACTGACGCAAGACGAAGAGGAGGAGGAGGAGGAGGAGGAGGAGGAGGGTGCCGAGGGCCCCCCGCCCTGCCTGGCCCCCGGGAGGTGCTCAGCAAATATTTGCAAAGTAAATGAACGCACGGAATGCACCTCTATTTCCAGCCCAGCCAGGCCCCTAGAAACCCAGAAACACAGGCAGATTGCAAAGGAGAAGAAAGTCCTGGCCTTGAGGGTTTGAAGAGGGTGTCCATTTGAAGTGCTGGCTAAGAAAGTTTTTCTCTTCCTCAGATCTCTCTGCAGCCTCCTGCAGGTCTCCTGGGCACCAGGTTTCGTGAGCCCCTGATCTGACGGGCTGGTTAGGGGAGGGGGCTCTGGGGTGGCCTGGCGCCGCAGCTGCTTTATTTCCAAATGCCTGAAATTCTGGAATTGTTCCCACACGGCCAAGCCAGGGCCAGCTGAGGGCTGCCCCCCTTTAAGCTGGCCACCGGGAGGGCAGGCTTTGGCACTCTTCCGAGAGCAGAGAGCCGGGGTCCTGGCCCTGGAGCCCAGAGGCTGGCCTTATGGGCGTGGCAGCCCCGAGCGTGGCCCTCCCAGCCCTCCCCATGGAGTGGAGAAGCAGCCCAGCCTGGCCCCCTCACTGTCACATGCCGGCTCGCTCAGGCCACTTCACAAGTCACAAGGCAGTTTTCCATTAGCGTCAAATGCGCGTAGATCTTGACCTGGAGCTGATGGGAGCAGAGGGGGAAGAAGCCGGCTTTAGACAACTTACATACCTGGGAGGGTCACCAGGGCCAGACCCCCAAAGGGCACCATATCCCAGCAGCAGGGGTGGGAATGGCCCTTGTGCACACCCCTCTCTCCCTCTGTCCGTCTGTCTGTCTCTCACACACACGGACCCGCATGGTACAAGACAGGAAGAGTGCATGACGTGTGTGGCCGCAGTGCCCACTGTGTACTTCCCAGACGTGTACTGAGCACCTACTGTGTTCCCAGACCTGTGTGCCCTGTGGGACCTCCCCGGCGTGAGGTATAAGGGCCCCGGAAGGCAAGAAGGTTCTCCTGGGGCGATGTCAGGAATCATCCTCAGGACTGCCAGGCGCTGGTGTACTCCACCTTCCCAGACACAATTTCCTCTTCATCTGGTAACCAACCCCTCTTTGCTTTCCTTTAGGGAAAACTCCTGCCCGCTCCTAGTGAGCATAGCAGCTTTTCTTGTTGGTTTTACAGCCCCACCATCTCCAGGACCATCATATGAGCTGGCTGAGGTCACATGATCCAAGGCCAGCCAATGAGAGAACAGCATTTCCCCACCCACAGAAATCAGCACAGTGACAAGCATGTGACCCGAGTCCAAAAAATCAAAGTCCTGCCCAGGATGTTGCTAGAACAGAGAAGACAGTATGACCCTGATCTTCCAAGTTGAGAGTTCCAAAGAGCCCCTAAGACTAGCACTCCTGGGCCATCTTTACCTGAGAGTGAAGCCAACCCAGGTAAAATCAGACTGAATAAGATGATGCCCAGTGATATCTTTCGAGCTCCTGGATCCAGCTGTGCCTGAAGGCCACTGCACCCTACACTTTCTCGTTAAGTCAACCAGCAAACTCCCTTCTTTTCTGAAATGAGCTTGGGTTGGGGTTCTGTCATCTGCAATCAAAAAGAATCCTGAGCAATGCAATTGAAATGGGGTTCTCTAGACTTTTATAAGGGAGAAAACTAACAGGAGGGTACTAGTAAGATAAAACCTTCCTGGACCTTAAAAGTGGGAAGGGGGTCTCAAGTTTGGGCAGGTACACATGTGGACCCACCTTGTGCCTGGCTGCTCTCTAAAGTGCCCTCAGAGGCTGGGCTTCCACCCATTGGAAGCCTCCTGTTGACCACTAGGCACTGGGGCAACCGTGTTTATAGCAGCCTTGTTCTCTTTCTTTCCTCTGCTGCCGCTCCTCCCCCATCATAAGCTCTGTAGACAGAATGCTGTGCCCTGCAGCGGGCTCAGACTGAGCCCCCCAGGGCTCCCCCTCCAATACACACGTTCCACGCCTCCCTGAGGGTCAGCCCCGTGGAGCCCCGGCCTGGAGGGCCCGCAGCGTGTGCAGCAGAGAAATGTCCTGCCGACAGCAGTGAGCTACACAGACAGAAATCGGGCTTCGGTCGCAGAGAACTGAGCCACCGCCCATCTCACCACCCTTCCCCCCAGCGGAGGCAAATGCACCATCCATCTGAAGCCTGAGCCCAGGGAAGTGTGAAAGGACAGTGCCTGGGCTGTGGCTCCTACCCGTCTGCCCACACAGTACCCAGGCGGGGGTGGGCATCCTGCCTTGGCCATGATGTAGGATAGCATCTGAGAGGCACTCCTTCCGGCCTTCCGTCACCCAATAGCTTGGGGGAGGCGGTGTGGCAAAAGCGGACCTAAGCCCAGACCTTGGGAGGGCAGATTGCAAAAATGCCCTGAAAAGAAAGATCTGGCTCCATGGCCACGACAAAGGGGAGTCTGAAAGTGAAGACAAACGAGAGACCCAAGGGGGAAATTTAGATAATAATATGGCAATGGGTTCTGTCCCCTCAGCTGTCACCTTGAGCCAGACCACATGCGTGATGTTGAGGCTCCGGAACTTTCCGGAACTCTCAGGGAGCTCTCTAAAACCTGGAAAAGGCAGCGTGGCCTGACTTACAAAGCAGAGAGAGGCATAGGCAAGAAGCTCCGTCCTGGTGAACAAACCAACAGAGCAGAGTGCTGGGCGGGCGTGGGCTCTGAGCAGGGGCAGGCCTCTGGGAGGAAAGGTCTTCAGCAAAGCGGGGGACCCGGGGCCTGAGCAGCCTGGAGGGAGAGAAGGGGGCTCTGGGTCCCTTCAGCCCCCTCTTCCCTCTAGCCCAGCTGAGCTGTTTTTTAAAGAATCTTTGCAAAGAACTAGAAAGGACAATTACCCAACAATTCAGCACTGAAACTAATAGCAGCGTGAAAATAATTAATTCAAGCCACAGGTGCCTAGTCCCAAGAATTCCCACCACAGTGGAGACAGCCTGAAGTAGCCTGTGAGCCCCTTGGGTGGAGGGGACTGTGAGTCCTCTAGGGGACATCGTCAGGTTTGTGGGCCCCAGCCGTGTGCCTCTGGGGACATCTGGATGGACCGCAAGCGAGCAGACCCCACCTGTGTGGGCAAACGGCGCAGGTGCCCCTCAGGGCCTGCCTGCCGGTTGGGGGATGTGGACCATGGGCCCAGCTGACGGGGATGGAGCTGCCGGACGCCTGCGCCCCAGGGAGCCCAGGAGAAGGGACCGGCCGTTTCTGCAGTGCTTTCTGACTCACCTGGGCAGCCCGCCTCCACCGGGACCTCATGAGAATCTCCACGCACGTGGGGCGGGCGGTCCCGTGTGCGGAGAAACGAGCTCTCCTCCCCCCTCTGTCCAGCTCCTCCATCAACACTGATTAGATGGGCGGCTGTTGCCCACCCTAATTCTGTGACTTCCACGGACAGATGGCCACACGCGGACAGGAAACAGCACACAACCGCAGGCCTGGGGCGGGCTGACCAAAGACCGCGGATCAGCGGAGCTGGCGTGTGACAGAGACCCCGGGCCACATTCCCACGGAGATGCTGGTGGGAGTCTGGCTTTGAATGTGCCGAAGCCGGGGTGTCAAGGCCCCGGGAGGAAACGCCCCACCAGACCAGGGATGTACCTGGAGTTTGGGAGGGGCCAGGAGCTTGCAGGACGGGCTTGAGTCTGGTGGGTGCCGAGGACGCTGCTGCCTTCTCTCTGGTTTCCAGGCTGGCCCCATGACTAAATTCTCTGAGTCGTTTCTGCAGTGTTTATGGAAATATAATTTTGCCCGGAGATACATGTGTAACTGAGAATCTTTTAATGTCTGTTTACAGTCGCCATTCTTGCTTGAGTGATTACAAGCATCGTGGGAGTTGATTGCAGCTGGGGTGGTCTCCATCGGCGCCGAGCCCTGGGTGCCTGTCTCTGGGATTCGAGTGCCGCTTCACTTGGGACAGTCCTCTGGGTCCAGAACAGATAGTGACCTCGGAGATGGGTCCATCTCTAACAGTGTCCTGGGGCTGCTGCAACAAAGGGCCACAAACCGGGCAGTTTAAACAACAGAATTTCCTTCTCTCACAATTCTGGAGGCCAGAAGTCTGAGATCAAAGGGTGAGCAGGGCTGTGGTCCTTCTGAAGGCTCTAGGGGAGGATCCTTCCTTGTTTCTTCCAGCTTCTGGCGGTTACCAGTAATCCTTGGCATCCCTTGGCCTGTGGCCACATCACCCCATCTCCCCCTCTGTCATCACATGGCTTTCTACCTGTGTCGCTGTGTCTTCTTCTTGTAAGCTCACCAGTCATTGGACTTAGGGCCTGCCAGAATCCATTGTGACCTCAGCTTAAGTTGATTATACCTGCAAAGATCCTATTCCCAAATAAGGCCATGTTGTGATATTCCGGGTGGACGTGAAATTTCGGGGAACCCTATTCAACCCACTACCCCATCCTACAATCCCACATAAGGGATGAGGAATCTGATCTAAACTGTGAGATTTATCAAGTGAGTTAGTGTCGGAGCCTGGACCGTAGCTGTGTGCACATTCTCACCTAACATTCTTTCCAGCATTCCAATAAACATTGTTTGCTAGGAACTCCACGTTAATCACGCCACGCCGTCAATGCCACCCACTGCCTGCAGAAAGTACTACAGACCCCGCTTCCATCCTGCTGGGTATGGTCAAGGTACGTCCTACTTCTCCAGGGATTGACAAGGGGCAATTTCCAGATACATCGTTAAGTGGATAAAGCAGGGTACAGTATTAGTGTGCTGTCTTCTGTGTAATAAAGAGTAAAATGCATATGAATATGTGCATGTTTATTTTTATTTGCAAAAGATAAAAGCACCGGAAGGATAAATCAGAAACTGATAAAAATGGTGCCCGAGTGGTGAGCAGTCAAGGATGGCAGTTAAACTTCTCTGGATACACTTTGCTATAGAGTTTGTATTTAAAAAACTACCCAATCCTCCGCCTGTCTGTTGCTCTTCCTACTAACACAGAACACATCACCTCTGACACTTCTGACACCAAATGTGGGCTTTTTTCCCCACACGAAGCACTTCTATGACACCAGCTGAGTGTCCTACAATTGAAATCAGTTCTGACACTACCTACCTGGAGGTGGCATCAGATCCCACAGGCTAAGGGCTCAGTCCCATGAGACTGCCCCACACACACTTCAGATGCCAATGGCAAGGAGTGGGTCCCCAGGTGACCCACAACTTCTGTCCGACTTGGCTACAAGTCAGAGGTTCCCACAACCCTCTCCTGGGTCCAGTGAATTTGCTAGAGAGGCTCACAGAACTCAGGGAAACACATTTGCCAGTTTGTTATACAATAAGGGATAGGATAAAGGATACGGACAACAGCCAGACAGAGAGACACACGGGGTGAAGTGTAGGAGGATCCCCAGTGCAGGAGCGTCTGTCCCCATGGAGTTGGGGTGCCTCACCCTCCCAGTATGTGATGTGTGTCCCAACCTGCAACTTCTCTGAATCCCATCCTGTGGGGATTTTATGGAGGCTCCCTCATGTAGGCATGACCAATCACTAACTCCATTTCCAGCCCCTCTCAATTTTCTGGAGAAGTTGGGGTTGGGAGCTGAAAGTTCCCAACTTCTAATCGTGGCTTGTTGTTTGTGGTGACCAGCTGCCACCCAGGAGCCCCCCCAGAGTCTCCTCACTGGACAGAAGATATTCCTATCACCCAGGAAATGGCATGGGTTTCCAGGAGCCCTGTGCCAGGAACTGGGGGCAGAGACCAATGTACATCTTCTATTACCTCACAGGGTTTGACTTCAGAACTAGGCAGATGTTTCCCATATTCAAAAAATAAACTTGAATTGAAAAGGAAAATATCCTTATAAAAGAATCCAACAAAAAATGTAAATTTATATAAAGTTTGTAACATAACTAAAGACTTATTTCGAAGGACTTCAGAGTATAGTATTTTGATTGTTTGTTTTCAGAAGGATCTATTTTAAGGACAAAAAGAGCAACAAAGAAATCCTAAGTATCATTCAGTAAAGTCTTATTGCTAGAATTAAATCTGACATTGTTATTTGAAAGTATTTTTGTATTTCTAGGATAAAGCCAATAAATAATTACCTGGCTTCTGCGAGGAAGCAAAATTATTAGTGTAAGAGAAAAATATACAAATAAACAATCACCTAGGTTAAGTATAACACTTGAGTCTTAAATTTGAATTGGAAATGTTAATGTAATCTCATGGTTTATTATTTTTTTCAGTTTATTTAAACTAAAACCAAGACTAGTTCACCCATTTCTCCCACCCACCCTCCGCGTACCTCTGGCAACCACCAATCTCTTCTCTGTATCTATGAGCTTGTTTTTTTGTTTTTGTTTTTCAGATTCCATATATAAGAGAGAGCATACCGTATCTGTCTTTCTGTCTGGCTTATGTCACTGAGCATAATGTCCTCGAGGTCCATCTATGTTATGGCAAATGGCAGGATTTCCTTCTTTTTTATGGTTGAATAATATCTGCTGTATATGTACCACATGTTCTTTATCCTTCACCCATCAATGGACACTTGGGTTGCTTCCATATCTTGGTTATTATAAATAATGCTGCAAAGAACATGAGGATGCAGATGTCTTTTCGAGTTAGCGTTTTCGTTTTCTTCACATATATACCCAGAAGTGCAATTGCTGGATTATATGGTAGTTTTGTTTTTAATTTTTTGAGGACCCTCCATACTGTTCTCCATAGTGGCTGCCCCAGTTTACATCCCCACCAACAGTGCAAGAGGGTTCCTTTTCTCCACATCATCATCAACGCTTATTTCTTGCCTTTTTGATAATAGCCATTCTGACAGGTGTAAGATGATATCTTATATTGTTTTCATTACTTTTTCCTGATGATTGGTGATGTTGAGCATCTTTTCATACCTGTTGGCCATCTGTATGTCTTCTCTGGAAAAACATCTATTCAGATCTTCTGCCCATTTGTTAATCAGATGTTTTTGGCTATTGAGTTGTATGTTTTTTTATATTTTGGATATTAGCCCCTTATCAGATATATGATTTACAAATATTTTCTCCCACTCAGTAGGCTGCCTTTTCATTTTGTTGATGGTTTCCTTTGTTGTGGAGAAGCTTTTAGTTTGATGTCATCCCACTTTATTTTTGCTTTTGTTGCTTTTGCTTGTTGTGTCAGATTTTTAAAAAGTCATCACCAAGACCTATGTCAAGAAGCTTACCACTTATTTTTTCTTTTAGGAGTCTTGTGGGTTCAGGTCTTACATTCAAGTTTTTAATCCATTTTGAGTTAATTTTTGTGTATGCTGTGAGATAGTGGTCCAGTTTCATTCTTTTGCTTGTGGCTGTCTAGTTTTTCCCAGTAACATTTACTGAAGAGACTGTCTTTTCCCCATTTTATATTCTTGGCTCCTTTGTCATAAATTAATTGACTGTATTTAGTGAGTTTTATTTCTGGGCTCTCTAATCTGTTGCATTGATCTATGTGTCTATTTTTGCTCCAGCACCATACTGTTTTGATTACTGCAGCTTTGTAATATAGTTTGAAATCAAGGAACATGATATATCCAGCTTTGTTTGTCTTTCTCAAGATTGCTTTGGCTATTCAAGGTCTTTTATGGTTCCATACAAATTTTAGGATTGTTTGTTCTATTTCTGTGAAAAAATGCCATTGGAATTTTGATAGGGATTACATTGAATCTGTATATTGCTTCTTGTAGTATGAACATTTTAACAATGTTAATTCTTTCAATCCATGAGCATGAATATCTTTCCATTTATTTGTGTCTTCTTAAATTTCTTTCATTAATGTCTTGTAGTTTTCAATATACATAGATCTTTCACCTCCTTGACTAAATTTATTCCTATATATTTTATTATTTTTGATACAATTATAAATGGGATTATTTTTTAAATTTCTTTTTCTGAAAGTTCATTATTAGTGTATAGAAATGCAACAGATTTTTGTGTGTTGATTTTGTATCCTGCAACTTTACTGAATTCATTTAATTAGTTCTAACAGTTTTTTGATGGAGCCTTTAGAGTTTTCTACATATAAAATCATGTCCTCTACAAACTGTGACAGTTTTACTTCTTCCTTTCCAATTTGGATGTCTTTTATTTTTTCCTTGCCCAATTGCTCTAGCTACGATATCCAATACTATGTTGAATCCAAGTGGCAAGAGTGAGCATCCTTGATTTGTTCCTGATGTGAGAGGAAAAGGTTTCAGCTTTTCACTGTCGAGTATGATTTTAGCTGTGGGCTTGTCATATGTGGCCTTTATTATGTTGAGGTATGTCTCCTCTATACCCACTTTGTTGAGAGTTTTTATCATAAATGAATGTTGAATTTTGTCAAATGCTTTTTCTGCCTCTATTAAGGTGATCATATGATTTTTATCCTTAATTTTGTTAATGTGGTGTATTACACTGACTGATTTGCAGGTGTTGAACCAGCCTTGCATCCTGGGATAACTCTCTTGAATCATGATGTCTGATCCTTTTAATGAATTGTTTAATTCAGTTTGCTAATAGTTTGCTGAGGATTTTTGCATCTATGTTCATCAGGAATATTGGTTTGTAAATTTTTTTCTCGTGGCACTCTTGTCTGGTTTTGGTATCAGGGTAATATTGGCCTTGTAAAATGAGTTTGGAAGAGTTCCCTCCTTTTCTATTTTTTGGAAGATTTGAAAAGAATAGTATTAATTTTTCTCTGAATGTTTGGTAGAATTCACCAGTGAAACCATCTGGTCCTAGACTTTTGTTTGTTGGAAGGTTTTTGAGTACTGATTCCATGTCCTTACTAGTAATTGGTCTGTTCAGATTTTCTATTTCTTCATGATTCAGTCTTGGCAGTTTGTATGTTTCTAGGAAGTTATCCATTTCTTCCAGGTTGTCCAATTTCTTGACATATAATCATTCATAGTAGTCTCTTATAGTCCTTTGTACTTCTGTGGTATCAATTGCAACATTTCCTCTTTCATTTTTTTTGGTGAGTCTAGCTAAAGGTTTGTCAATTTTGTCCATCTTTTCAAAGAACCAGCTCTTAGTTTCATTGATCTTTTCTATTGTCCTTTTAGACTCTGTTTCATTTATTTCTGCTCTGATCTTTGTTATTTCCTTCCTTATACTAACTTTAGGCTTTGTTCTTTTATTTTTTTCTGGTTCTTTGAGATGTAAAGTTAAGTTGTTTGAGACTTTTATTGTTTCTTGGGGAAGGGATTTATTGCTATGAACTTACCTCTTAGAACTGCTTTTTCTGTTTCCCATAAGTTTTAGTATGTTGCATTTCCATTTTCATTTGTGTCAAGGTATTTTTTGATATCTCTTTTCATTAATTCTCTGACTTATTGGTTGTTTAGTAGCATGTTGTTTAATCTCTGCATATTTGTGAATTTTCCAGTTTTCTTCATGTAATTAATTTGCAGTTTCATAGTAGTCAGAAAAGATGCTTGATGTACTTTCAAGGCTTTTACATTTATTAAGACTTGTTTTGTGGCCTAGTGTATGATCTATCTTGGAAAACATTCCACATGCACTTGAGAAGAATATATATTCTGTTGCTTTGGATGAAATGTTCTATAAATGTCTGTTAAGTCCATCTGGTCTAAGAAGTCATTTAATGCCAATGTTTCCCTATTGATTTTCTGTCTGGATGATCTATCCATTGACACAAGTGGGGTATTTTTTTTTCAAGTGGGGTATTAAAGCCCCTTACTATTATTGTATTGCTGTCAATTTCTCCCTTTAGGTCTAATAATTTTTGCTTTATGTATTTAGGTGCTACTATGTTATACTTTCTTGTTGTATTGACCCCTCTCTCATTACATAACACCGTTGTCATCTCTTGTTACAGTCTTTCTTTGTTTTAAAGTCTATTTGTCTGATATAAGTATAGCTACCCCAGCTTTCTTTTGGTTTTCATTTGCATGGAATATTTTTTTCCATTCCTTCACTTTCAGTCTATATGTGTCCTTACATCTAAAGTGGATCTCTTGTTGGCAGCATATAGATGGGTCTTATTTTTTTTAATGCATTCAGCCACTCTATGTCTTTTGATTGGAGAATTTAATCTTTTTACATTTAAAGTAATTAATGATAGGTATGTGCTTATTACTATTTTAAAAATTGTTTTTGTATTTTCTCTCTGTTTCTTTCTTCTCTTGCTCTCTTCCTTTGTGGTTTGATGACTTTCTTTAGTGGTATGCTTATATTCCTTTCTCTTTCTCTTTTGTGGATTTGCTATAGGTTTTTGCTTTGTGGTTGCCATAAGGTTTACATATAACAACTTATACCTATAATAGTCTATTTTAAGTTGATAACAACTTAAGTTTGATCCCATTCTAGAGTTCAATATTATTACTCTTCTCTCTACACGTTTTATGCTTTTGACGTCACATTTTACTTCTGTAACCTCATGCTTTAAAAACAAAATGTGAATTTCCTAGCTCTTGCCTCTGAAAAGGATGGAAATGTATGCTTACCCAGTTGCAACAAGCACTGAGAGTACCTAGATCCTGGTCTCTAAATTCCTTGCCCCAATTTTTAAAAGCTCGTGGCCAAAGGGTTGATTTCACATCAGAGACAGGCAATATTCAAGGTGAGGCTGAGACCATCCTGTGCTAAAAGTAAAGGAAGGCATCACAGACTACTGAGGTCATACTAAAAGGACACAAGGGCCTTTCACTGGCCAACACCAGGCAAGTCATCAGAGAAAGCAGTGACTACACTTGACTGAAACACCTTTCAGATATAAAAATCCATTTGTTTCTAATGACCCTAAAAAAGAAAGTAAAAATAAATGTTTAAATCACACTTGTTACCATTGGAAGTCATTGTTGTACCAACTCCTTACTCTGAAAAGTAATAATTAAAGGGGAAAAGGGAAATAATTAAGTATTTATCTTATCTTTCCTATACAACCTATATTTTGGGGTAACCAAATAGCCCAAGTTGATACAGTGAAAAGCTCTTTTTTTTTTTGGCTGCACCGCGCGGCATGCAAGATCTTAGTCCCCGACCAGGGATGGAACCCGTGCTCCCTGCGGTGGAATTGCAGAGTCTTAACCACTGCACCACCAGAAAGTCCTGAAAAAGCTCTTCTTTACAAAAGAATTCCAGCTAATAAATCTCGAATGAATGTTGGAATATGGAAAATCGGTACTTTGCAAGTTCTTACGAAACAACGACCCAAGCAACCCTCACCAGCAGACTCTAAAGCCATTAGGTAAAGGCCACCAGGAACCTGGATATTCATGGTGCCCACAGGCCCTTGCTGGTCCAAGGGGGAGCTTGCAGCTGTATGGTGGAGGGACCAGGCTGCCACTGCAAGCATCACCGGTTAGTCCTAGCATCCTTGTGGCCAAACAGCAAGATGCCTTCTGAGCAAGGTAACATCTGTGAAGTTCTCCTGCCAAAAATGATGAGCCCGAGTCTAATGGAGCCTTTAGATCTAAATTCTCATTTACACAGGGCAAGGGAGATGGAGCACAGTTCAACGTCATCACAACAAGCAGAGACATCCTGAATGAGGGACTTTTGACCTGGTTTCTTGAATAAGCCTTGGCATGAAAGAAAAAAAGGGAGGGACTGTTTACAGATTAAAAGAAACGTAGGAGACATAAAAGCAAATGCAGGGTGGGGACTTTGTATCATTATTCAAACAAACCAGCTGTGAAATAGAATCTGGGGGACTGTGGGAAATTTAAATGTGGGCTAGCATTGGACGGCATGGAGCTGCCTCCGGTTAGCTGTGGTGGTAGCATAGATACCGTAGGAGAAGTCGTTTGTGTCTGTCAAAGATTCATCTAAAATAGAGAGGTGCAATGCCATGATGCGTGTGATTTCCTTTAACACATTTCACATGCACACAAACAATAAAGCAAATGGGTCAAAAGGTCAATAACTGTTTGTTGATGGAGATGAGGGATATTACACCTAGTCCTGTATGTCTGAACATTTTCACGATAGAAAGGATTTAAGACTCCGGGAAGGAAGGGCCCTGTCTCCCACAGCTCTTGGTGGTCCTGGGTAGGTTGGTGAAAGCACAAGGAAGTCTGGGCCCCAGGGGTCTCCCTCCGTTTACAGACAACCAAGTGGGACAGTTTACCAAGAAACTAGGGCTAGGGCTTTTGGGGGTCTTAGAGTTCTCTGTGTGCACTGTGCCACAAACGCCCTCCTTTTACACAATCCCAATCTCATGGCCAGAGAGCAAAGGAATGCACCCAGGGCCACCCATGTCCCGTGGCAGCTGCGCTCCCAGCAAGGACAGCAGTGTCGGCCGGCGGCTGGGCGACCTGGCAAACTGGTGTGTGCGAGACGTCACTCCAAAGACGTTTCCCAGGCCTGACCCTTCCAGGCTCGGCGCTGCACTCTATAGTGACACAGCCTGGGATCACTGGGTCCCTCTTGGCCTTGGGGCCTGTGAGAGGGGAGGGACAGGCCAGAGTCTGAAAGCAACAAGGGGGCATGAAGGCCTCTGTGGATTTCACTTGGAAATTTCTCGCCTTAGGAAACGATCTTGCAAACACACAGATTCTTTTCTAACGATATTAATGACAATTGTTACAAATCTATGATAGTGAAAAATGGAAAACATCCAAATTTCCTAAAGGACAGTTTCAAAGGACAGCAGCAATACAGTGTGGTCCCGATTTTTAATTATACTGTATTATATTGATAAGATGGAAGAGAATAAACTGAAACTTCTCAGAATGCATGAGTGATGGATGGTAGAATTGAAGGTGACTCTTGAGCTGTGGGGTTTCCCGTATTTACATAAGGCAGCAGTATTATTCATTTGATACCTGTTGTAGTCCCAGCACCACACCTAGGGCTTTAGGTGCAGACTGTGTGTATTATTGACACTTTGCAGTCGAGGAAACTGAAGTGCAAAAACATTGAAGCGACGTAGCTGGTGATGGTGGAGCCAGGGTCCCAGACTAGAACACAGAGCCCAGAAGAACTGCAAATTCCAGGCCTTGTTAAAGATGCAGCTTCCTGGGCCCCAGCCCACCTTCTGACGGGCTCTGTCTGGGCAGAGCCCAGGAATCTGCATTGACTGGCTCCCAGGTGATAGGGTTCTGCTTAGCATCGAGGTCAGACGGGGCCCAGAGTGCCCACCTGGCACGTTTGCAGGGACGTGGCTCCCAGGAGCTGGAAGATCCAGGGCTTGAAACCCACCCACCCCCGAAACTCACCTTGCTGGCTAAGTGCCCGCTCCCTTGCCTTGGTGTCTGTGCATACGAACCTCCCTAGAGACAGCATTCATGCCTGTGGTCTCCCTGACCCTCAGCAGCCTGTTTCACCGACAGGGAGGTGGGGGCCTAGGCTGGGGATGGGCCCAGGAGGAGGCAGGATCTGAACTCAGATCTGTCCACTCAAAGCCCAGTGAGTTCCCACGAGCAATGGAACCAGGAGCAAAAGGAGCACGGAGACCGAGGGATGACAGTGTCAGAAACAGGCCATGACCCGAAGGGTTGGGTTCCAGAAGGTTCCCTGGAGACCGGATCAGAGCCTGACTCTAAGTTGGGGGATGGGAGGGGTAGCTCCCTGCCCTGCTTGGCCTGACGCGCTGACCCAACTTTGCTCCCAGGTGGTCACCCCAGGTCACGCTAGCTCTGCCCTTGTTGGGGGAGGTCCCCTCGGCCAGGCCAGAATGTTTGCTGCCCTTCAGGGGAGGGTGGAGGGGCTGCTTCATGACCCACCCCGAGAATTTCACTGGGCAATAGGAGCGTTTTAGCCCTTCTCGTTCAGAGCTGCAGCGTCCCCAGTGCCAGCAGCGGCCGGGCCGTGGACAGACTCTCCGGATGCCGGCTCCAGGTTTCCTGTCCGGAAGGCCGGGCTGACGTCAGGCTGTGTGCAGGCAGGGGCGGGCCCAGAACTGGCGGTGCTGGGAACCTGTCCCCTGAACCCGGGGTGAGCCAAGGGCCTGGGACCACGTGGGCACGCCTGGGAGCCCCCGGCCCACACCTGGTAGTGTCCTGGCAGGTGCAAGGAGAGAAAGCTGACATCAACAATCCCGGGGAAAAGGGAGGCTCTTCCAGCCCCAGACGGGAAGCCAGCCGGACAGGACGGTGAGGGGTCTGGGCTGGTAAGCTGGCCACTCAGGCACGGCTGGAAGTCCAGTCCCGGGGGGCACTGTCCCCTCCAGCTCCTGCCCCCACTCCTTCTCACCTTCCCCCTTTGGCTCCCCTTCCGCATGCTTCCCCTCCTGCCCCTCTTCCTGGGTTTCAAGCCCGTGGGGTAAAAAGTTATAATAAACCTCAAGACTGCCTGCCCACTGCCCAGATGAGCAAGGGGAGCCCCTCCCTCCTCCGGAGGTTCTCCACCTGAGCCCGCCGGAGGCCCCGGCTGGAGATCCCAGAGGGATCCACCCGCCTCCTTACTCCCACAGGACAGCCTGGCTCAGAGAGAAGCGAGACTGGACCCCAGGCGGCTCTCAGCCCAGGCTCTTGTGCGGGCACCTGGTCTGGGTGGAAGGAGGTTTCTAAGGGTGAGGCCTGCCTGCTCACAGCCCTGCAGGTGCCCAGCCCAAGGCGAGCCATCCATCACCACCATGCGCGCTGCCAGCAGGTGATTTTATCCTCCAGGCAGCCCTGGGTCCAGCACAGCCCCTCCAGGCCCCCTTGGGACAGAGGAGGACTGTGGAGGCGCTGGGAGTGGGCTTGGAGGCCCCCCAGGCTCCTGCGGCTCCGTGAAGCATGCGACACCCCACACCGTTTGTAAGGTGCAGGCGCAACGTGTGGAGACCCCGAGGGTGGTCTGAGGCCTCCTGACGCTTTTCAGGGCCCTGGCACGTTCGTGTCGCAGTCACCTGTCCAGAGCATGGATGGCAGGACCTATCTGAGCCTGGGAACCACCGTCAAGGAAAGCTCCTTGCTCAGATCACGCCGCCAGGTGTGGATCACCCCAGTGTGGGTGTGGGTGCGTGTGTTTCTGTGGTGTGTGTCTGTGTGTGAGTGGAGGCTGTCTGGTGTGTGAGTGTGTGTGCATCTGTGTGTGTACACCCTTCCTCTCAGTGTGGACAAGGAAGACCTTGGGGCCTCACAGCCCTGCCTGGGCCGAGAGGGCAGGTCCACATGGACACCGATGGGCCTTGGAGAAACACACCCTGCACACGCATGCACAAACTTGTCCGGAGCCTGTGGATGGTGGGGACACAGAGGGATGACAATGACCTGCGGCCTTGAGAGCAGCAGGAACGGGGACACTTAAATCCCTGTCACTTCCATCAGGTGGAATTCCTGGCCCCCGCTGGAGGCCGCGCGGTGTGACCCTGTGCCGGGGGAGAGAGCCAGCGCCCAAGAGGCTGCAGTCATCCTGGGACATCGGGGGCCTGCAGACGCTGCCCACAGTGAGGGCCCTCGGTCTCAGGCCAGCCTCAGGTCTGCAGGGCGGGGAACGGGTCACCGGGGCCCTTCTCTGGGGGCAGGAGGGGCCGCTGGCTAGAGGGGCTCAGAGCCCCAGCATCTGCACGCTCCAACGGTGCGGTTTGTGGGGCCGCTGGGCCCTGTATACACCTGGCCTCGGCAGACGGAGGCAGAGGGAGCTTGAGCAGCCCACAGGGAGGGCCCCTGTGGTCAGAGAGCAGGCTGAGCCACGGGGCTGCCAGCCAGCGAACGCCGGCGGAGACAGGGAGGGAGCCTGGCCCTGCCGACGCCTTGATTTCAGGCTTCTGGCCTCCAGACTGCGAGACAATAGATTTCGGTTGTCCTAAGGGCCCCCCAAAACACCCACACCTGCTGTGTTTGGTTTGGTTTGGGGTGGCTTAGCGAGAGCCACCTGCCCCTGCGGTGCACAGTCTTTGCAGGAGGGGTGGCTCTTTTATTAGGGGTGGGGCCTGGGACTCCCACTCTGTGGGGCTGAAGCTCCTAAACACGGTGTAGAACAGCATGGCCCCAACAAGACCAGGGCCAGGGCCAGTCCTTGGGAAGGGGACGTCCAGGATGGAGCCCCCGGCTCAGCTCACGTCCCGGGGCTTCTCCCAGGGCAGCTCCTGGGATCCCACCCTCCTGGGGCCATCCCACTGTCTCTCATGTTTCCACCCAAGACCCATCCCGGCCTGAGTGAGCAGAACGGCCCCAGGCTCCTCCAGCACAGACAAGCTGGAGCCTTGCATGGACCGGGCCCCCTGTTGAGCTGCAGGCCATCTGGGGCTCTCTCGCTGGAGAGGAGCTTAGAGGTCATTCATGGCCTGTGGCTAGAGGGCTCTTCCCTCTGGCCTCCTCCTTCTTGAGTGCCACCCCCTCCGAGCAGTCCTCCCTGACTATCTCACCTAAAGCGGCACCAGTCACTGCTTTCCGTATCACACTCTTGAGCACTCTGCACGGTGCTTGTCCCGGTGGGCAGGGTTGCATAGTGGTCAGGGCATGTGCTCGGGGTCCAGGGCACCGGCTTTTGAGTCCGGCTCCTGTGTGACCTTGGGAAAGTTGCCTAACTTCTCTGTGCCTCTGGATTATGGTGGCCCTGCTTCATGGGGCGGTTTAGAGAGCTAAGGAGCTCAGAACAGCGCTGGGAAAAGGAAGTTCAGCAGGCGCCATGACCCCAGGGGCAAAGTCTGCCTCTGCTCTAGACTGCGAACTCATCGAGATTGGGGACGCTGCATCCGGCACCCCGGCCTGAAGCTGCTGCCCTGAAGGAGAATGTGGATGGATGAACGGCCTGGTCTGCTGCTTCCCAGCCCTGCTGCATGTCCGTCCCCCCAGGGGATCCAGAAAACTACCTGGAAATGTAGCCCTCCAGCCCCCGCAGGGTCTCAGGCCTGGGCCCCCAACTCCGTGTTAGCAGTTCCCACCTGACTCCTGTGGACAGACCCACTGCCCACCCCAGGGGCCAGCGTTCCAGGGTCGCTGGCCCAGTGCAAAGCCAGTTGGTGCAGAAGGTGGGCCCGGCCTCTGGCCACGTGGGCACATGCCTGTGCATCCCCATGAAACTGCCGGAATGATGGCGAGACCAGGAAGGGAGCAGGCACCGCTCAGACAGAGAGCAGGGGGCCCATCCCCCAGCCCTCCTTCCCTCCCACTCAGCTCCAACCGTGCTCTAAACACAACTGCACCAGGGGGTCCTCTTGAGCTTTGGGGACTCAGGCCCACCCAGGCTGTGGTGGTACAGTTGGTTTGTATTCTTTTTTTTTTTTTAAACATCTTTACTGGAGTATAATTGCTTTACAACGTTGTGTTAGTTGCTGCTGTATAACAAAGTGAATCAGCTATATGTATACATATAACCCCATATCTCCTCCCTCTTGCGTAGTTGGTTTGTATTTGCAGCTCAGAAAATACCGAGAGAAGCCACTGAAAAGGCAGCAAGGTGACGCCCCCGTGCTCCCGGCACCCCCTTCCCTCAGGAAAGGGGGGCAGCATCTGTCTCAGGTTGGTCCCCCAGGGCGGCGGGAAGCCCCACAGTTGACATGTTGTCTGAATGACTGACGTGTGTCCCCTCGACAGCCAAGCTGGCTGGCTGTGACAGCAAAGCCAGGTCAGCGGAGCCGACCGTTAAAAAGCGGTCCGGAGGCACTTGCCCGCAGCCCTGGGCAGGCGAGCCTGAACTTGGTGACGCAGGCCACTCGCTTCTTAGCAGAGCCCACAGGCCTCCTGTCCTCGTTGGCCGGGTGCAGCGGGGACTGGACGTTTAGGGTCTGATGGGCGGGGGGCAGACGGGACTGAGTCATGGCAGATAAGAGGTCACGTTCCGAGGAGAAAGTAGGTGACCCACATTGTCCCCAGGGTCCCCTCCGCTTGGTAGAAGGCGCCAAGGACCCTTCCCACATTAGCCCCTCCCCTTTCCTCCATGGCCTCTGGACGGCCATGGAGCCGGGCAGTGATGCAAGGCCGTGGGGGCTGGGAACGGCATATGGAAAACAACAGAGAGAGCAGTATGGTGCGTGACAGAGGGCCTGCAGGCCTGGCTGTGCACCGCGGGGCCGTGGCTCTGGACGCCTGGACCCAGTATAAGGCAGTGAGATGACTGGGGGCTTGGAGAGAGAAAACACACAGGAGAGTCTGTCCTCTACGTGTGTCACCCCAGGCCTCCGAACCACAGAACCCAGAGGTAGAGCCAGGAACGTGGATTTAGAGGCACTGCCCGAGGCTGTGGTTTAAGCCTCCGCCTCCAGGGAGCTAATGGGCCACAAGTCCCCATGGCCACGCTGAGACCACGCTCCCCAAGGGCTGCCGTCCAGTGTCTGTGGGACACACGTGGGGATGCCAAGGCGGGCCCACTCCTAGGAGACCCAGCACCCCCAAGCTGGCCAAGCACAGATCGAGGCCGCCCTGGGGTTCTCCCTCCCTCTGCCCTGCACTGGGGTCAGACCTGCTCCGCCATCTCAGGCCCTCCCAGCTTTCCCCGGAACCCCCTCCTGTCACACGGGTGTTTCCCTTAACACATCCCACCTTGGCGTCTGCTTCTCCGATGGCCCGGACTAACATCCCCCTGAGCATTTTTGGCAGGGCCAGTCTCAGACCAGAGTCTGCTGGTCCTCTGACAGGGTGATGAGGTGGCTGGAAAAGGTCACTGGCTTAGGCAGAAGGAGACCCTGGCTCCAGGCCAGCCCTTCCATTGACCAGTTTTTTGTCTTTGGACAACACTGGACCCATCTCCAGGCCTTGTTTTCTGGAGAAAAGGGGGACGCAGGACCAGATGTTCCCCAAGAACCCTCTGGCACTCGGCACGGCATACCCTGTGCCCTGGTTTCTGGCCTGGGACCGGGGCTCTGCCTGCAGCACTGAGCACACGTGGAGTCAAGGTCAGGAGCTGCTCCATGTGAGTCCGTGCACCCTCCTCACCCCCGGCTCGTGTGGTCCTCCCCACCCTGCACCGTCGCCAATGTCTGGAGGGCCTGTTAGGGAAAGTGGTCAGCTACAGGTTGAGTCAGGCAAGAATAATCTCTATGCCTGAGACTTTGAGACCCCGCCAGTCTGCCCCTATCTTGGAAACCTTGTTTGTATTTTTTTTTAATTTTTATTTATTTATTTATGGCTGTGTTGGGTCTTCGTTGCTGCACGCGGGCTTTCTCTAGTTGCGGTGAGTGGGGGCTACTCTTCGTGTGGTGTGCGGGTTTCTCATTGCGGTGGCTTCTCTTGTCACAGAGCACAGGCTCTAGGTGCATGGGCTTTGGTAGTTGCAGCACACGGGCTCAGTAGCTGTGGCGCACGGGCTTAGTTGCTCCACGGCATGTGGGATCTTCCCGGACCAGGGATCAAACCCGTGTCCCCTGCATTGGCAGGTGGAATCTTAACCACTGTGCCACCAGGGAAGCCCCCTTGTTTGTATTTTTGATTCATGAGAGTCATGAAGATAAGACTAGCTCTGAATCTACTCAAGTGGGGTCAGTGGAATAGAGCCACCACCTCCTGTCTGGTTTCCATGGGTATCAGAAAGAAATGTGCTTTGCTGCAAGTTAGTGGTAGGGAGGAACCTGGAATAACTAAACAAATAAGGTTCTTTTTTTAAAAATCACATTGTGAGAAACCAGAGACAGACAATTGTTATCTGTGGTTCACAGCTCAATGAACCATTGCTGAAGTCTCTGCCATATTCTTGACCTTTACTTCACTAATGCAAGATGGCTGCTGTGGCACCAGCTATCCCATCTGCTTTCTGGTGACAGAGTTAGGGGAGGGTTTATATGTGGGGGATGGAAGAAGGCCTGTATCAGGGAAACCACAGCTTGCCAGGACCTCCTAGTAGACTCTTCTTAGGTCTCACTGGCCAAAAGGTATCAATGGGGGAGCATTGTGAATGAGGAAACCCTTGTGTTCACCCCACCAACACACCAGGTCTCGGCCGTCCTTCTTGGGAGTAACCCTTACCCAGATCTCATGTGAACACAAATCAAGTCTGTGAGGATGAACTTCATAGATTCCAGTGCTGACTCATCTCCAGCCCCCTCATCACCCAGGACATGTGCTGGCCTGGCCCTAGCTGTGGGTCTGGTAAAAGCAGTGGTGGGGGTCTGCCCCCAGCTCTCCCTGCTTGCTGTGTGACTTTGGGCAACTTTTAAGCTCCCTAAGCATTGAGTTCCAACTGTAAGTTTGGGGTAACTAGACCTACAAATAATATTCTACTCCCTTGGTTCCAAGACACCATCACTGTGACATGCGCTGTCACTGTTAAAAACAGACTTTGGGGAAAACTGCGGGTCTGTTTGAGAAGCTTCCCAACTTCAGTAATGTAAAAAGGTGAAGAATATCTGAAAACTCAGGAAAGAGCGGGCCAGCAGCAGCAAGTATTGCCTGAGGGAGCCTGGTGCGTGCAGGGGTCTGAGGGGCGTGGGTCTCGGCCCTGATGCAGCCACCTGGGCTGGACCCCGCTGCAGCCACTTCCTGGCTGGTAATCTCTGTGCCTCAGTTTCCTCATCTGTTAAGAGGGGGAGGTTAGCAGTGCCTCATGTCCAGCTGCGAGGGCCAGTGGGCTGACACACACCAGCCCTCAGCCTGGCCCATGGAACGTTCCCATGGTCACCATGTCCCGGGGTAGTGCCCGGGGCTCCCCACATCTTGGCCACTGAACCCTCCCCTCAGTCCTCCCTGGGAAGCGTGCCATGGCCCATCTCAGGGACCAGAAACCTGATCCCTGGGAAGAGTCCTTCTGGGTCCCGGGGCCCTGTGCACATGCACTTTGCAATGACCCTCTCCCCCGGGCCTCCTCTGGTCCCTAAACTAGTGAGGCCGGTGGGTCCTGACTCTGCAGCGGGTGGATACCACGGATGCAACTGATCAAAGTACAGGAGTGTGAATTTAGGCGCCAAGGCTTCACTGAAATCTAGGAACGTTAGAGGATTTGAGCAACTGAGCTGGGACCATCCCCAGGCGGGGTCAGCCCCGTGACCGTGTCTCCAGATGGCCTGCGGGACAGTTGTCCTGGCCACCCAGACAGGGCCTGGTCCCTCCGTGGTGCCCTGGTCTGCACCCCTGCTGCCTGCGGGCACCTTGCCCTGAGCCCTGGGTGATGGGCTGTCACCCTCCCCCCGTGAACCGGGACGTTTGCCATCCAGCCAGACCCCATTCCAAATGCCCGCTCAGCACCCCCAGCCGACACGTCGTGGACACGGTCACCCCGACGTGTCCTGTTGGCTCTGAACCCACTCGACTCGGTCCCTGCCAGCACCGTCCCTTTGGTAAGTCCGCCCAAACCCTGAGGGCCGTCTGCCTCCTCAATTCCCCTCCCTCCCCACCGGCAGGAGGCCCCACCTTCTCACCCACGGGGCAGCTGGTCATTCTCACCTGTGCCCCTGCCCTGCTCTGAGGGGCCGTCACCCTCCCCAGGCTGTTGAGGTCGACTCCTGACAGGTCTGCTGTGCCACCCTTGCTTCCTGCTGGTCACCTCGCTGTCGGCACAGCAAAGACAGCCTTTCACAGTGGAATCAGGTCTCTAGTCAGACAGGGAGGTTGCGGAGGTCACTAAGCCTCAGTCGCTCCACCCTCTGGGGCCACTGTCACCACGAGACTTGTCCTGACAAAACCAGCGCAGGTCAGTTCACACCACCATTGTCACCATTCTCACCTGGGGGAGTCCCTGAGGAGGAGGAAGGGGAACTGGCTGAGCCCTGGAGACAGAGCCCGAGGGAGGAAAGGTCTCGGGGTGCCATGGGCCGGTGGGCCTGACCCGGGGGCTTCATCCAGAGGGGCTCCCTCATCTCTCTGTGATGGAGAGAAAGTAGGGGCCCTGCCTGTGGCGGGAAGGAGCCATCAGGCAGCTCAGGCGGTCGGAGGACGCACGGACACCTGGCCTCCCAGAGCTGACACTGACACCCCCTCCTCCGCCCTCCCCCCCACCCGTGATCTCCAGGGTCTGCTTGAGCTCTCCAGACTGCTACAGGATGCTCGCACCTGGCAGGTCCCCGTGTCACATCCCGCTGTCTGCAGCGACACCCTATCCCTTCCCCACCCACTTGGCCCTTGGGGGCCCGCAGCTCTCAGCGCAACAGCTGGCATCCAGGCTCCGTGGTACGCGTCCTCACCCTGGAGAGATCCCAGGACTGTCCTATCTCAGTCACGCTGCCCACTGTCGCATAGCTGACTTTCCCCGCAAACGCTGCCATCCGATCCCCAGGCCGGACCTCTGAGGCCACCGGTCATCGTATTGGCCCAGCGACCCCTTGTCCTGTATGGGGCGGGAAGGTCCAGCCTCAGAGCCGGGCTGGCCTGCGCACGGCCTGCAGAAAGCCCGGTCCCCCCACCCGGTGCCCTGAAACATCTCCAGCCAGGCGACCACACCCAGGGGACACTGCCAAGGGTGGAGGGCCTGTGGGGAGCTGGCACCCACTGACAGCTGCAGCTTCTGGCTGGTCTCCAGGGCTGGCCCCTCGGAGGACAAAAGCCAGGCACTGGGTTGTCCCGAAGTGTGAGAACCCCGCCCTGGGCTCCTGCGCGGGGACCGGGGCCTGGAGGCAAAGGCGCAGGGGCAGACCAGCCCACCGGCCCCTCTCGGCCCAGCCAGCTCCATCCGCCAGCCCCGGCCCTTACACTTGCCGCCACACCTGTGCTCCACCCGCCGACCGGAGACGAGGGGCACAGCCGGGAGGGGCCCAGGCAGGCCTGCACGGGTGGGAGGCCCTGAGGCAGAGACCAGAGTGTAGTCAGAGCAGGGGGCGGGAAAGGAGGGCCCAGGCCCCAGCCAGCATCCGCCTGGCCCCGTGGCAAAGAGGGGGCCTCTGGAGCTCGGACCCGGGCCCCACGAGCCAGTTCTAAGGGGGGGCCGCTGTGGTGGCTCTTGGGGACATGGAGGCCTGACAGCCTCTGTCCTCCGTAAAGGGGGTCATCGGAAAGGGTTCTCTCACAGCGCCGAAGGTGCCCGGGCAAGCTCGGCAGCCTCCGGAGCTCACTAAGGGCCCTGGGGTATTTGCAGACACGGCCCTGGGCCTCCGAGGAGAGACAGCTAGGGACACTCCGGAGCCAGCGGCCCCTCTATGCTCCCCCCACCTCACTCCCCCGGATAAGTGCACTCAGAATACAAGGCCAGGATGGCCTCGGCCGGGGGCAGGGCAGGTGAGGAAAGGGGGCCTCGGCTGGGATTGGGGCGCTGGGAGCTCCAGAGGACCCCAGGCTCCCCATCCTCCACAGGGGGTCTCCCACCAACCCCGCTCCCAGCCCCTCTCTCCTCCCGCCGCTGCCACACGCGAGCATAAACTTGCGTCTAGTTTTACGAGCTGGAAATTTAACATCAAATCCTTCCTGCTACTTCGATTTCTACATTAGGACCTGGCAGGATGGGCATATTTTTTTCCCTGCTTTACGCTGGGCTGATTCAAGCGGGCACGTGGCCAGGGAGAGCACTAATGACAGTGGGCCCTTCTCCCTGCCTCGGGAAGACACAGCGTCGTTCTACATCCTCCTCCATCTGGCCAAGCACAGCCCTGAACTCTGATGGTGAGCCAGGGGGCATGGTCTCCTTGGTTTCCTCTGGGGGCGGAGCTTTCTGGAATTGCATAGAGCAGACACTGAAAACATCACAGGGCTAGCACTCCCCTGACATCTTTTATTGTTTTAATATACAAATTGGTTATTTTAAGAAACGAGCCACAAATCTCATGGTGTGCCCCTTTTATGTGCATGAGCTCTAATTACTTGATATTCTGTAAGTGCCTGAAAAATTATATTTCTAATTCCTCCCAAGGCCCGTCAAGAAAGAGCTTATTATAACTGCGGGGCCTTCCCCCAGGATTCAGGTGCCGCTGAGGGCGATAGAGATGCGCAGGGCTCCTTGCAAGGATGGGCCTTGCAGCCTTCCGCATTTACAGCTAAACACAATGTGTCCACTAAGGATATCTGTGTGTATTTGCATCGGTGATGTTTGCAGGCCGTGGAGGGCAAGGACCACCTCACCACCCACAATTTCATCATTGCAGGATTGGGTCACATCACCAGGCCCAGAGCAGAAAAAGAACTGCCCCCCTCACCTCCAGCTCTGGTGTGCAGAAACGGGGTAAGGGGGTTTGGGGGGGAGCCCGCAGAGCAGGCTGAGCCATCTGGAAACCCCTGGCTGCCGAGGAATGGCTGGGGGCTGTGTCCCTCCCTGCTCCGCATTTCTTGTCACCTCCTGGGGCTGTGTGTCTGCCCTTTATGGCCTTCTCCCAGCTCTGGACAGTGCTTGGCTGTTAAATGTCTCAAGAACGCCAGAGAGTGAAACTTGCTGCTGGGCAAAACGTTCCTTCCATGTGGGATTTATTAGAAAGAGTTCTGAAACCTTACAGAGGGGAGCCAGGCTCATAAAACTGTGAAATTGGAGGAGACTTGAGGAAGGAAAAGGCATTAGAACAGCGTGGTAGGTTACCTCAAGGTCAGACGGTAACTGCCGGCCGCTGCTTCCCGATTCCACAGCGGGTGCAACTCAACTTCAGCTCAGCAAACAAATGCTAGGCCAGTGATTCCTGTTGCTTACTAGCTAGCAGTCCACATCTGCAAGGAACAGAAGAAAAGTTGTGACTCGTGCACTTGGGAAGCTTGTGGTGCAGACTTAGCAGAGATGGATTCTGAACAGGTTATTTCGGAACACGAGGGCACTATTATACATCAAGCTCTAGATCAGATCCTTCAGGGAACCAAGAAGTTGGATGAAGAAAAGACTGCAAGCTACCCCCAACATTCTTTCCTTCCTTCTCCCTTAGTAATTAGAACCCCAACTTTTAGCTGGATACACTGCATTCAGATAAAAGACTACATTCCCCACACTACATTATGACTAAGTGAGGAATGTCCTCTTGGTTGGAATGCAGAGGAGGTTGCTGCCACTGAAGCAGCCATTTTGGACCACGAGGTGGCATGGTCAGGATGAAGGAGCAACATGGGAAGAAGTCTGAATCCCAACTCTTATCTGAGCACATTGTAAAATTAACCCCCCAATTTAGTTGGGCATATTCCCCATTCTCTTTTGCAGCTAGATGTGGCCATGCACCTAAATTTTGGCCAACAAATTTTAGACAAACATTGTATGCAACTTCCAGAAAACATCCTTAATGGGAAGGGCCATGCCCTCCACTATGAACTGAATTGTGTCCCCCACAAAATGTATAAGTTGAAGCCCTACCCCCTCAATGTATTCGGAGGTGGGGCCTTTGAGAGATGATTAGGTTTGAATGAAGTCATGAGGGTGGAGCCCCCATGATGGGATTTAGTGTCTCTATAAGAAGAGGAAGAGACACCAGAGCCCTCTCTCTGCCATGTGAGGGCACAGTGAGAAGATGGCCATCTGCAAGCCAAGAAGAGAGCCCTCACCAGAACCCTACCCGGCGGGCACTCTGATCATGAACTTCCAGCCTCCAGAATTGTGAGAAATAAATGTCAGTTGTTTAAGTCCCTGGTCTGTGGCATTTTGTTACAGCAGCCTGAGCACACTGAGATATCCTCCTTCGTTCCATCCCTGCTGGCTGGGTTGCCCAGGCAGCCATGCTGGTCCTGATGAGAGCCTGCTTATGACGGAGCAGTTATAGAACCAGACGTTGCTCTGTGTGGGCCAGGTCACCCCCCCAACAAGTTACCTTTGATTTGCAATATATTCTGAGACAGAACATACATCTAAAACCTGAACTTGAGTATGGCTTTTGCTTTGGTTTTCCAATGAAAGAAAAACCAATTATTTGCCTGAAAATTCTCACCCCACAAGCTAATACACGTTTTCCTGCTCTCCTCTTACCCAAATAGGCAATGTTGCCTGAGGTTGCCCCAATAAGTTATCACACACATGGTGGCTTAAAACAACAGAAATTTATTTTCTCACAGTCCTAGAGGCCAGAAGTCTGAAATCAAGGTGAAACCAAGGTGGCAGAGCCGTGCTCCCTCTGGAGGCTCTGGGGGAGGGTCCTCCCTGCCTCTTCCAGCTTCTGGGGCTCCAGGCATCCCTTGCTTGCGGCCGCATCCCTCCAGCCTCTGCCTCCGTCCTCGAATGAGCTTCATCTCTTTTCTCTGTCTCTCCCTGTGTGTCTCTTATAAGAACACTTGTCATTGGATTTAGGGCCCATCTGGATAATCCAGGATGGTCTCACATTGAGATTCTTAACTAAATTACATCTGCAAAGACCATTTTCCCAAATAAGGTCACAGGTAAGGAGTCCGGAGATTTGACATGGACATACCTGTTGTGGGGCCTCTTATTGGCCCATCATGAGTAATTGCAAACAGAACACAAATGCCCTTGGAGAAGGCCTTCAAGACCCTGAGAAGTCTCCAGCCAGCACGTGGCAGCCCTGGGAGGCTCCCAGGCTTCTTCCCGCGGCTCTGAAGCCCCTTGGCCTGGTGTGCCTGGTGTCACCTGGGGCCACACACCTGGACCCTGCCTCCCCGCCTGGCTGAGTGGGGTCAGCCAGTCACCTGTGCTGGCTTCATGGACTGAAATATATCTTTCTGGGCTTTTCGTCGGCACCCCAGCTCCCCTCCTGCTGCCCCCACCCCCGACTCCAAGTTCTGCAAAGCTGTTGGAGACTCCGCTGGTCTCAAGTCCTGAGCTCCCCTTTGCCTGGGAGGGGCTCCTGATGGCACCCCTGATGTCCTGGACCCCTCCTACCTGTGTGCTCTCCCACCGTCTGGAGTCCTGTGCCCCCGCTGGCTCTCTTCCCCCAATGCTTGGAAGACTGGCGTGGGCAGTGTTTCTTTTCCAGGGCTCTTCTCATCCTTCCCACTGCTTGGGACCCCAAGGGGCAGAGGAGTGGAGGGGATAAGAACCCCAGCTTGACAGGCAGGCCAGCCCTGGATTCCTGACCGCCCCCCGACCCCAGCCAGTGGGAGCAGACCTCGAGCACGAGGGAAGGGTCCCCTGATGTGGGAAAGCTTTCTCCCGGCCCCTCCCCATGGCCAGCCCTGCCCAGCCCTGTCCCCCCAGCCTCCCTGCGGCAGCCTCATAACCTTCGCCAGCAGTGCCCCCTGCAGTTGTGTAAGGGGACGCTTCTCACCAAGGCCACTGTAAAGCCTCTCCCTCTCTCCCTGGCCCCATTCTCCCTCCCATCCTCCTCCTCCTGACCGCCAGCCCAAGGTGCCTCTGACAGCCACTCGGGGTCACCCTGGGGACCACCGCTCAGGAGCCCTGCTTGAGGTCCAGCCCTCTGGTGGAGTATTCTCCGGCCCCCGGGGTCACACGACCTTCTTGTCCCAGGCTGCAGCCATCCCACCCGGCCTGTCACTTCTGGAAGCCACTCCCTGGCACCCTCGCTGTGCCCTGTGCACCTGCCACCTGCATGCCTTCATTCCCACCCCCTTACCTGAGCTCCTAGGGCCTGTCCCTCCACTTTGCGACCAACCAGGTACCTCAGAAATCTCCCTGCCTCCTGCAACGTGTCCCTGCAACAAGGAGGACCCCACCCAGGTGGAAACGCTTCCAGGGGAGCTCCTGCAGGGGAAGCTCCAGGCGTCAGCAGCGGAGGTGATATCACCCCAGGGATGCAAGGCAGGGCACCCAAGCCCACCCTGACCTCCCACCCTCCGACCTCCCACAGTCCTCCCAGCAGCCGATTGCCACGGGGAGTCGCCCTGCTCGGGGCCCTGGGTGACTGGCCGGAGGAAGAGACCCCTGGGGATGAACCACAGAGCCGGCAAATGAAGACAGGCCAAGGGCACCGCCCAGATTCCCCTGGAGAAGGCGAGGGGGAGGAAGGAAGCCGCCCTCCATCAGCAGCTCCTGGCTTTCCAGGGGGCAAAGTCAGGGGTTCCTGTGTTGGCTGTTGCCGGGTGATGCGCACATGGCCTTAGCCACGGCTGGGAGCAGAGCCTCCCGCCCGCCCTGAGACAGGCCCCCACCCCTGTCTGCTCTGGGAGATGCTGCCTTCCCCCACCCCGCCCCGGCCCGCTGCCCCTTTGCTGGGCCAAGACTGGGAGAGGCTGAGGAAAACCTGCACTGCTTTGGAGGGAGCTGCAAACCACAACCTCAGGTTCCCTGATCGCTACCTGGGCGGCCTCTCCCAGACAGCCCGGGGGGGCCACGGTCCACGGCAGGCCTGCTCCAGGGACTCCCTTTAGGGCAGCGGTCCCCAACCTTTTTGGCACCAGGGACCGGTTTCGCGGAAGACAGTTTTCCCACTGATGTGGGGTGGGGGATGGTCCAGGTGGTGATGTCAGTGACGGGGAGCGATTGGGAGAGGCAGACGAAGCTTCGCTCGCTCGCCCGCCGCTCACCTCCTGCTGTGTGGCCCGGTTCCTAACAGGCCGCGGACCGGTACCAGTCCTCGGCCCAGGGGGTTGGGGACCCCTGCTTTAGGGTAGGTCAGGAGTAGCTTGTGCAGCGCGCTGTCACGCGTCCGCACCCTGCGTGGACGGCTCCTGCCGCCGTTGGGATCAGCCCCATTGCTATCCCTGTTAGTACCAGACCACCCTCCGGGTCAGCCCAGTAACCATTACTACCAGTACCCAGCCCTACTGGTCAGGGCCGACCTGCCAGCTGGTCTGTAATCCTTGAGCAGGAAGGGGCACCTGCCGCTAGATGAACAGGGCCCGGACTGGCCAGAGGACACGGGACAGTGACACAGTGACACGTACCTCCCTAGTGTCTGCCCCCCGCAACCAGGTAAGAGCCCCCCATCTTCCCCCTTCAGGAAGAGGGGAAGAGAAGCACAGCAGGTGGGGAGCAGACCTCAGAGTCAGAGAGGGATGAGGAGAGCACAGAAGGGACCGCGCGGGCAAAGGGTCTTGGCTGGTCTCCCGCGTGGTGGCCCCCTTCCTCGGGCCGCGTGCTGAGTGCGTCCCTGAGAGACGACCAGCCACCAGAGTGGTTGCAGGTGGTCTCCCCTGGGAGGGTCCCCAGAAGGGGCACATCCTCACACACTCCCAGGAGACGGTGGTTCCTCCGAAGGGCTTGTCTTACAGGCGCGCAGGCTCTCCCCTGATGTCTGTGGAAGGAAAATCAAAATGGAGTCAGTGTTGCTCAGAGAGCCTCTGAAACAGAGCCAGGAGGCCACTGAGGACGGACCTTACGCTCTTCTCAGCCCAGAAGGAATCTGACCCTGTGACCATGTCCTGTCCTGACGAAGGCATCCAGGACACCTGCCAGAAACTCAAGATGCCTGTGGGACACTGACCCTAAAACAACTCGTGACAGCCATCCCTTAAGGACAAATATCTCCCTTCTTGCGTCAGAGCTCAGCGTCGTGGCTTTCGCCTTTATTATGAAGCCCCTGACTCTCTTCCCCAGACAGCTCTGTGCCTCCAGGATTGTAATTCTTAGGGCCCCAAGTAAAGCTCTTCTGCTCTTCGCATCCTCCATACTGATTACTGGTTGGCATGTCTTTAACACCTGCCCTGATGCTCGTGTGTCTGTCTCAGTACAGGTCAGGGTTTCTCCACGCAGCCCTATGAACATTCGGGGCCAGAACATCCTCTGTGTGGGGCATCCTTGCGCTGGAGGATACTGCGGACCCTCCCCGGCCTCCACCACGAGATGCTAATAGCACCTCCCCACGCTGGCATGACCAAAATGTCTGCAGACGTGGCCACGTGCCCCCCAAGGAGAACCTCTGACACAGAGCGTCCTGGCTGGGGAGAAAGGTGCAAGCCTCCCGGTGCCCTTCCAGCCCCGAAGCTGCGGGTTCTGGGCCACAGGGAGGACTCTGGAGGCGCTGGGTGGAAGTGGGTGGGGCTGGCCTGGAGCCTGGCTTCATCCTCAGGGCAAATGAGGAGCAGAAGGAGATCAGGAGAGGGCGGCCGGGACTCCCTCCGACGGGAGAAGTGACTTGAATAACATTTGCATGGAAGAGTTTGCATTTCAACGAACCAAGCTTTTGGGACAAGCAAACTCTTGGGGCCTCAGGGGTGAAAGAAACCCTTTGGGAGGCAAAGCCCTGAGTGGGGAGGAGTTTGGCCCAGACCAGAAAAGGACCAGACTGTTCCTGGAACCACCTGGGGAGGGAGGAGGGTGCGTGCCCCACCTGTTCATCCCTGTCCTCCCACCTGGAAGCATCAGGGTGTGTGTGTGGGGGTGTGTGTGTGTGTGTGTGTGGCGTGTATGTATGGTGTATATGCATATGTGTGTGGTGTGTATGTATGGTGTATATGCATGTGTGTGTGGCGTGTATGTATGGTGTATATGCATATGTGTGTGTGGTGTGTATGTATGGTGTATATGCATATGTGTGTGTGTGGCGTGTATGTATGGTGTATATGCATATGTGTGTGTGTGTGTGTGTGGCGTGTATGTATGGTGTATATGCATATGTGTGTGGTGTGGCGTGTATGTGTGGTGTATATGCATGTGTGTGTGGCATGTATGTATGGTGTATATGCATGTGTGTGTGTGTGGTGTATATGCGTGTGTGTGTGTGGTGTGTGAGTAGGTGTGTGTGGTGTGTGTTTGGAGCTGGAGCTCAGCTAAAACAAGAGATGAGTAAGTTAATATAAAATGGAAAAGTGTTTGAATTAATGAATATTCGTATTGTTAAAAAAAAGAGATTTAACTAAAACACATACATTTGAAAAGAGGTGGCCCCCCGCACTGCGATGTGAGGGCAGCGCCCCAGCAGAGGAGGCAGCCTGCATGCGCCAGCTGTCCTTGGGGCTCGCGGCCTGTCCTGAGCCTCAGTGATGCCGCCGCCTCTCCTCCATCAGGAGAAGCCAGGACGGCCCGGAGGATTCCGCACAGACCTCCTCAACACCAGAGGCATTTTTAGCTACTGATATTGATAATAGGTAATTCTAAGACACGACGTGAAATCCCAAAGAGAATGCCTTTATCTTTCCTCAGTTTCCAACCGTAGTGGGTGGAATGGTGGCCCCCAAAAGATAGGTCCACTCAGAACCTATAAATGTGACCTCATCGGAAAAAGGGTCTTTGCAGATGTCTGGATGAGGTCATTCTGGGTTAGGGTGGGCCCTAAATCCTGTAAAGTGTCCTTAGAGGAGCAGATAAGGGAAAAGACACACAGGGAGGAGGCCACGTGGAGATGGAGGCAGAGGTTGGAGGGATGCGGTCATAAGCCAAGGGTGTCTGGCGCCACCAGGGGCTGCAAGAGGCGAACAAGTATCCTCCCCTAGAGCCCGGAGCGGGTGTGGCCCTGCTGACACCTTGGTTTTTGGGCTTCCGGCATCCAGAACCTTGAGAGAATAAATGTCTCTTTAGTCACCCTGTTTGTGACACTTTATTACGGTGGCCCCAGGACACCAACACACCAACCGTCTCCAGAGCTGCTGCTCCTGCGGTGTTCTGTGTGTCCCCAGGAGCACGCCACATGCCCCTCGGGGTTCCGTGTGTCCCCCAATCCCTGTTCTGCACCTCGCTTTTTGCATTTGGCAGGTAATAAGGGGATGCATTGTCTATACGGAATTTTAAAACAATAGTAAAACCAACTATTACTACCACGTGCTGTCAACTCTGAATCGTCCGTGAAAGAATGCACCCCCTCCTGAGAGGACCCCCTGTTGGCACACCACCGTTGGGACATCATGGGAGCTCACCCTCCTCCATAAGCCAACACAAACCCCGAACCTCTGCCAGGGACCAGGGCCTGGTCTCAGAGCTGGGTTAGTATGCATTTACACCATCTTCAAATCATATAATTTATCCTCCCAGAATGAGAAAATAGAGGACAAGAATTTTTGTCATATTAGTTGTGAGACATTATTATAAAAGTATTAGGGAAACTTCCAGAGAAACCCCAAACCTTCAAAAAAATTAAGCATGACAGTTCCTCAAAAAATTAAGCATACAACTACCATATTATCCAGCAATTCCATTTACCGGCATAGACCCAAAAGAACTGAAAGCAGGAGCTCAAACCCATATTGGTACATCTGTGTTCGTAGCAGCATTATTCACAATAGCCAAAAGGCAGAAGCAGATGAATGAATATGACAAATTGTGGTCCATCCATACAATGGAATATTACTCAACCTGGAAAAGGGAGGAGATTGACACCTGCTACGACGTGAGTGAACCTTGAGGACTTAATGCTTGGTGACATAAGCCAGACACAGAAGGACAAACACTGTGTGATTCCACTTATATGAGGTCCCTGGAGGAATCAGATTCATAGAGACAGAAAGCAGGACGGTGGGGGCCAGGGGCTGGGGGAGGGGATGGGGAGTGAGTGCTTCATGGGGACAGAGTTTCAGTTTGGGAAGATGGAAAGTTCTGGAGATGGACGGTGGTGATGGCTGCACAACAAGGTGAATGAACTTAATGCCACTGAGCTGTGCACTTAAAAATTGTTCAGATGATACATTTTATGTTGTGTATTTTACTACAATTAAACAAACAGTCCTCTGACTTTTTAAAAAGGAAACAGAAAAGTTGTTGTTAGAAACAAATGTTTAATTAAGAGGCAAGAAGACGTCGGCAGGGTAAGAGCCGGGGCTGTCGGGATCGGCTGCCAGAGCGTCGCCGTGTCTGTGACGGGGACAACTGGACACGCGGTGTCTGAGACGCGGACTACATCCTGGCCGGCCACCCCACTCCCCGCACACACCCTCCGCTGGAACCCGACCAGAGAAGCTTGCGAGGAGCCTCCCAGCTTCCCGCACCTGGTTCTGTGTGGCCCGTCGTGTTCTTCCACTGGCGGGACGCTAAGCTGACCTCTTTCTGGACCTTTCCACCAACACCATCTTATCAGAGTCTTCACCTTCGGCCTTGTCTCATAAATGCACGCGCTCTGGGGTTACTCTGCCCTGAGAAACCCTGAGAAACGGGGTGCTTTCTGCTCGGGGTGAAGATCCTCATCAAGAAGAGGGGTGGCCACCCTGGAGAACGTCCTTCCAGGCTGGCGGGTCCCCGGACAGTCCCCAGAAGGGCCCAGGAGCCGTTGGGCAGCCCCACGGAGGCCTGAGCTCCCACCTGCAGCAACAGGCCGGTCTCATTCCCAAAGGGTGGGGCTGGATCAGAAAGAAATCGGCACAGAGCCTCCACGTGCAGCACACAAGGCCCTACTCGCGTTTACGCACACGTCGCCTCCCCACACTCAGGAAGCGAGGTGGATGGTCACGGTGCAGAGGAGCCCCACGCCCAGCTGTCTGAAGAACTCAGACACCAGAACAAGCAACGCCTCCGTTCCCAGTCCTGCCCACTTAACCGCGCTCTTCGTTTCATAAACAGAGTCCCTGAAACAGCTCTTTCCCAGCCCAGGCATGGGGAGAGGAAAGCCGGGGCAGACTAAACATTTACGGAGCCTGTAAGATCACTCGGCGCTGACACGCTGTGGAAGAGAATCTGGCACGTGAGGTGCGAAAAACCCAAGATGGGTATTTCCTTTGCAGAACTTTCTTACATCGGGAAGGTCAGGGGGTCTGTAGGTGCTCCGGGTGGTCACACCAGGGACAGCTTCCGATGTCACTGGGCTGAATTCCAAAGCGCATCTTAAAAATGTCGTTTAGACATTGCAAACAATACATCGGAGGTGGAAGTGAAGACGCGTGGGCGTTCCGAAATCTGCAGCCTGTTCCTCTCATCTCCTGATGCCAGCGTGCGCGAGGCTGCGCGTCTCCATCACGCCGTCACGGGTGGCCAAGGTGAAGTGGCGGTGGGGAGGGACGAGAGCGCTCGGCTGTGTGCCGGAGACTTGCGGGCGCATTCTGAACGCACTTAACTGTTTCATGGCTGCTGCCCTCCCTCGGGTCAATGTACACACACTGGCACGTGGACAGACGATTGGCCGGCCCCTGGACCTGTGTTAATTACTGCTGCGCCCCGTCTGCCTTATTAGCCTTCAGTCACCAGCCCGCAGCAGGCGGACCCCAGTCCCCACGCCAACAGGCGACCCCCTGTACGGTCAAGCTCGACATCCAGCCAAGCCTGCTCTGTTCAAAGGAGGGTTCCCATGAGGGCCTCTCCCCACAGCTGCCCGGCGGCCACTGTGAAGCTCACCCCCGCGCAGGAGCCTCTGGGTTTCCGGGCCCGAGGGCAGGGCTCCCCCATCAGTCAGGCGGAGGACTCCACCTCCCGGTCCCTCCTGCCCCGGAAACACCAGGGCCCCCCACTTCCTGCAGTGAGCAATGATCCTCCCAGGGCCACTGCCCACTGCTTCCTCTGAAGGAGGCTCCATCTGTCCTGGGGGCTGGGGAGCAGACGGAGAAACGCTTCTCCCTCAGGGACGTCCCCCTCCCCTGCTGTCCTCGCCTCTCTTCCGCCAGCCCCGCCCCAGCTGCCCAAGGCCTTGGATGCCAGCGCGTCCGTGTAGCAGGGAACCTCTGCCCCTGCGCCCTCGTGGGCCCTGGGGGAGCAGCTGGTGCTGCCCCTCTGCAGTCTGGCTGGTCCAGCTCTGGGCCTCACATATGGAGGTGGAAAACAGGCCCACCGTGGGGGTCCCCCAGTCGGCCGTGGCTGGATGGGCAAGAGAGGCCCGAGGGGCTGGTGGAGGGAGCAGCTGTCCCGTGGGCCTGTTAGAAGCTGGGTCTCATTAATCAGGGGCGCCACACCCCTCCCTACCTTCCTCCAAAAATAAGACAGAAAGGGCTGACTCTGAGGCAGGGGGACTTCCCGTGCCAGCTGTGTCAACGCGCAGGGGCTGCCAGCTCCGGGCTGTGGCTGGACCGTGGCTGGACGCCCTTCCCTTTTCTGGGGCAGGGCCATTTGCATTCCCGGTACAGCCTGTTCGGTTTCTGTCCCGCCCGGTCCTGGCTCAGGAGCGTTCTGGAGGGTGTGACAGCGAGGTCTGGGAGCCAGCTCAGGAGAACATCAGGGCGCCGGGTGGGGAATGGGGTCCACCCCCCTGGGCTCAGCAAACGCCCAGTCCCCTCCTGGCTGGGAGTCAGTTTCCTGCGCAGCCTCGATTCCAGGTGAGCTGGGATGCGGCACGTGGTCCTGCAGCCCGGTGGCCACACGGTTTTATCAGTGATGATCACATGCATCTACGAGGCGCCTCCCTTGCACCAGCATCTCACGCGCTGCTCCATATGCGTCCGCTGAAGATCTAGCCGCGCTGGGAATCGGGCATCTTCGCGTCCACATTAAAGATGAGGAAGCACTTTGCGTGTGACCCACCTGGGAGCCTCTCACACCCGCCCTAGTTTACCAAGGGAGCGTTTGCAGGGAGATGTCCCTACTGGGTGGTGCTGGAGCTGGTGTCTGCAATGGGGCGCGCCCAGGGCCCCGGCTTCCTGGGGCTCGGAGATCCTTCTGGTAGACCAAGCTGCTGGCGATGGAGAGGCAACAGCCACGCTTGGGTGCCCCGCCAAGCCTGCCTTCAGGGGGCTGGTGGGAGGAAGGAGGGAGGCACTCTCAGAGCCCCACCCCCTGCGTCAGACAATGCGGTGCCCCCCGGGGAGTGGGCTCGCACCCTTCCCTGGCGTCCATCGGTCCGTCCCTCACTGCATGAACTGATGAGAATGTGCTCAGGACACGTGACCAGCTGCCTGCAGGGACCTGCTTCCACCCTCCCTGTTGGGGGCCGGAATGGGGTCCCTCGGTGAATCGGCAGTGCACTGGCGACAGAGCCCCCAGGGCAGACAGAGCTGACCCTGCCCACGCTCGTGCGGGCCGTGCTTGTCCATCAGTCGGTGGAGGGATGACCATAGGTGCCTGGGCTGTGCCTGCCCCGTATTCCCCTGCGGGGCCTCTTCTTCCTCTTCTGCAAGAGAAGTCCTAACTCTGTCAGCCAGGCCTGGCCGCAGGGCCTCCGAAGTCCCAATCGGCGTTCCCCCATCTGCCTGGTGCCAGGTCTGTGCCACTGCATTCTGATGGTTTCCCGGACACTCCTTGTGGCCCCCGCCGGCTGGACAGGGACCGGGCGCCCCTGGCCGGGCTTGGGAGTCGGCACCCTCCTTGCCAAGGCTGCCCCGTGCGGTGCCTTGGCTTGGCCTGTTCCTCTCAGGCCTGTGGAGCCTCGGGAAGCCCGTGCAGTGGACATTCCTCAGTGCCCACGTGACACAAACGCTGCCCGTGTCCTCACAAAGGCACAGAAATGGGCAGCCCCGGGGACCCTCGGATTAGCCATGCAGCATGGGGCCAGAACGACTGTATCGATATCCCCAGGGTGAAAAGAGCTGGCACAGTCCACGTCTGGTGACCGGCAGCAAGGACTGAGCCACAGGCCACATCCCCAGGGCCCACCTTCTGCGTTCCCCCCCCAGACCATCTCTTTAAAGGGAAGGGATCACTTTGCCATCTCTTGTGGGTTGCACCGTGTGTCCCCCAAAAGATACGTCCCCGTCCTAACTCTGCACCCTGGCTGTCCACGTCCTAACCTCTGTACCGTGACTGTAACCCTCTGTGGAAATGGGTCTTTGCAGGTGTAATTAGTTAAGATGAGGTCAGACTGGGGTCAGGTGGGTTCTCGTAGGAAGAGAAGAGACAGACACACAGGAGAAAACAGGCCTGCCGTGGCCGAGGCTGTGCTGGGAGTGATGTGTCCACAAGCCGGGAAGACGAGGATTCCAGCAATACCCGACGCTGAGGGACGTGGAACAGATTGTCCCCTAGACATTTAGGAGGGAGCACAGTCCTCTGACGCCTTGATTTTGGACTTCTGGCCTCTAAAACTGTGATAGAAAACGTTTCTGTTGCTTTAAGCAACCCCATCTGTTGTCATTTGTTTCTGCAGCCACAGGACGCTAATGGGCCATCATTCATGTCCAGTCCTGACCCTGGGTGGCCCTGGAGGAGGCCTCGGGAAGGACCAGGACTTCTGTTCTCCCTCCCCTCCCCCACAGCCTCTCCCACTCTTCCCCAGGGGTCAAGTCCTCCACCACGCATCAGCCACTCATCCCTTACTGAGCCCCTGCCCTCCTGGGGGCACAGACCTGACCCGCGCCCCCCTCCCCCCGGCCTCCTCTTGGAGCTCAGACCTGCACGAGGCGGACAAAGGCCGCAGAGCCTGTAACAGTGGGCTCCGATGGAGGCCGGGCCTGGGAGGGCCAGGCCTGGGCTTGGAACAGCTCTGTCCCAAATGCCCTCCCCATCCCATCTCTGCCGGGAGAGCTCACCACGGAGATTCTTTGAGGGTCACTGCCCAGCTGGACCTCCCTCTGCTCCCGGACGCTGACCTGCCCCAGGAACTTCTGTTCTCTCACCCCGACCCGGTGCCTCGGGGCGTCCAGGGGGCAGCGAGTGACTGAGCAGACTGTGTGGCGGTCCAGGCGGGCGTCAGAGGTGGCGGCAAGCTTACGGACACGCGGGAGGGCCACCTTCCCTCCCCCCCACCCAGAGGGACATAGTGTGGGGGAAACATCACCCGCCCTGCCCTCCCCCCATGTCTGTGATGAGCTTCTCCCTCTTCTGTCGGCTCAGCTCTGGGATCCCAGCTGAGGTCACAGACGTCCACACGGTCACTTGGGGCCCAGAGTAAAATCGTGCATCTCCAGGAGGTCAGAGGAAACACCGGAGGCACCGGTTCTCAGGAAGGACCCGCAAAGCTGCAGAGCCGCGCGGCCAGCCCTGCGCAGCCACGGAGGAGGCCACGGCCAGCCGGCCGCTGCAGAGTGAGCTCCGGTGCTGCCCGGATTCGTGCTGAAATGGATGTTGGATTCTTGTCTTGTGAAGGGAGGCGGGGACTGTGCTTTGTAAGAGTCTCCCCGCTCCCGCCACGGCACGGAAAGGGGACAGGACTCCCCGGGAGGGAAAGGACGGGCCGTGCCGGGAGGAGCCCCGAGAGCTGGACAGCAGCCGTGACCGAGGACCGCCGCGGGCCCCTGCCTGCCTGCGTCACTGCTGCAGGGATGGGGGAGGAGACTACCGCACAGGCAGTGGGGGGAAAGGCGGGGAAGGCACGCTCTTCTCTCTCTTGCATGGGGACAGTCGTCTCCCGGCTGGGGCGTGCGAGGGCGCTGTGTAGAGAAAGTGTCGGAGTTCCCCCAGGACAGCCCCGGGGACCCCCTTCCCGGGGCGGGCCCCTCCCCCCTCCCCCTCCCTTCCCCCCCTTCCCCTCCCCCTCCCCCCCACACGTGCCGGGACACCCACTCACGCTGCAGAGGAGGTCGGGTCCCCTCTGCACACACAGGCCGCATGGGATCTGCCCCTCCCCACTGCCCAGCCCCAGCCTCTCCCCCTCGCTCACGCCCCTGCAGCCCGGCTGACCCAGTCTTGCCCAGCTGGGCACCCGCCCTGCCCTCTGCCCTGAGGGGGCCCCAGAGCACCTCTGCATTCCATCTTTCAGATGTCCCCCGCCCCGGGGCCTTCCTGGCCACCCAGCTGAAGTGCTGCCCTCCCACCCCCCTCTCGCCTCTCGCTGTCCACACCCTGCACTCACCTTCCCCTTCGTGATTTTTTTTTAACGTCTTTATTGAAGTATAATTGCTTTACAATGGTGTGTTTGTTAGTTTCTGCTTTATAACAAAGTGAATCAGTTATACATATACATATATCCCCATATCTCCTCCCTCTTGCATCTCCCTCCTCCCACCCTCCCTCTCCCACCCCTCTAGGTGGTCACAAAGCACCGAGCTGATCTCCCTGTGCTATGCAGCCGCTTCCCACTAGCTATCTATTTTACATTTGGTAGTGCGTATATGTCCATGCCACTCTCTCACTTCATCCCAGCTTACCCTTGCCCCTCCCCGTGTCCTCAAGTCCGTTCTCTACATCTGCGTCTTTATTCCTGTCCTGCCCCTAGGTTCTTCAGAACTGTTTTTTGTTTTTATTTAAGATTCCATATAGCTTTTGCACAGCAAAGGAAAACATAAAACAAGACGAAAAGACAACCCTCAGAATGGGAGAAGATATTTGCAAATGAAGCAACTGACAAAGGATTAATCTCCAAAATTTACAAGCAGCTCATGCAGCTCAAATACCCCTTCGTGATTTGGCATTTGTGCGCCTCCCTCACTGGGATCTAACCCCTGAGGTCGGGGCGGTCGAGACCCCAGGGCAGGGCACAGGGTTGGCCTCCATCCAAATTCTTTGAACAGACGAATGAATGGGTGACTCAGCCTCCGTTTAGATATTGCTGGTCCCAGGGAGCCCATCAGGGTGGCGGGCAGTGGCCGCGAAACCTCTCCCCGCTAGCCCAGCCCCGTCTCAGAGCTTGTGACACGGCATCTCAGCACAGGACACGGTCTCGGTCACCCCATGGGCCCCTCCAGGCCTGGAAAGGGTGGGGAGCCGACGGCTTTGGCCCAGTGTGAGGGTTCCTGCAAACACCCACGGCTCTGCTCCCGGGAAGTGCACCCACCAGAGGGACCCCAGGGGGACCGCAGCCCTGGGGAGCGCCCTCGGCAAGGGTGTGGCGAGTCGTGGTCAGTGTCGGTGACCACGGGGCCACCTGGACGGCCGAGAGAGGACGCCTCATGGAAGAGGCCTGGACAAGAGGACACGCTCAGGGCAGCGGCCAAGTGGCATCGGGAGGAGGCCCAGGAGAGCCAGGTGAGACTCCGGGGCTCCCACACCTGTGATGCCTGCCGTTCCCACCGCTGCCAAACCAGGGCGGCCTGGGGGACCCCGGCCACCAGACAAATAACGAAATGCAAACATTTCCGAGAATGTGTTTTCCAGCTCCCTGGAGACAGATGCTCAATTACAGCAATAAGCCAGTTACAAATCCTGCTATGGTTCCCCGGACGGACGCTGCTGCAGGATAAAGCCATCGTCCCAGCGAGGCTGTCCACGCCCTGGAAGCCCTCCAGCCTGCTTTGTTTTCAACTCTCCGTGATTCAGACTGTCACTACTTCTGACCTGCCTTTCCTCCCAGGAGCCCAAATCGATGGTGGTCACTCACCATCCAGGAACACGCCTCGCGACCTGGCCTCTCTGCTGGAATTTATACCAGTGACCTTGGTTATACGTCACCCCTTAATTTTTCGTTGCTTATCTTTCCCAATTCTTCAGAAAGCCCCCCAGCAGGAATTCAGTTCTATTAGGGATGTTGTTAACCACTTTTTCAGAGTCTTCTTGTTTTAATTTGCTGAAAGGAGAGCAGCCCCTGCTTGCGACTTCCAACTGAGGTTTGGACAGGTCTCTTCAGGAGCCGGGCTGGTCCTCTTTTCCTGCTGTGATTTTCCTTCGACCTTTTAGCGGCAGCGTGTGATGCGGACAGGGCAAGACCTGTGAGCAGGCAGGCACAGGGACCAGAGTGCCATCCTCCCCTCCTCCTGGTCCTCCTGGGCAGTGGCAGGGCTCACACACACTCGCTGTGGGTCCACAGACGAGCCTTCCCCTCACTGCGCCCGGGAGAGGGACCCCTGCCCCACTCAGCAGCTGATGGAGAGAGAAAGCCTGTGGCTTCTCTGGGAGCCCCGGGCCAGGGGAGCTAAGTGATCAGTCCACTCGGACATCAAAGCCTCACGGAGGCAACAGCTTCTGTGCCAAAGCTTTGCACGTATCAGCCTGTGTGATGCTCTCAACGCCCTCTGAGGTAGGACATATCAGAACCCCCGTTTACAGAGTAGGAAACTGAGCACTGATGCATGAGCAGCTTTCCGACCGAAGGCTGAGTCTGCAGGTCCCTGTTCAATAACCACTGCCCGGTGATACGACTCTCGCCTTATCATTGACACATCCCTTTGCAGTGTTATTCAAAACGGATTTCCTGGGACTTCCCTGGTGCTCTAGTGGTTAAGACTCCACGCTTCCAATGCAGGGGGGCTTGGGTTCGATCCTGGTCAGGGAACTAAGACCCCACATGCCGCGGGGCGTGGCCAAAAAATAAACATATGTCCTGTTGGACATTGACAGCGCTCGGACTCACCCCCAAGAGTCAAGGGAAGGGCAGACATTCTGATCTGAAGTATATGTTGGGCCTGCCCAGGCGTCTAATGCCCGAGGGTGCAGGGATGATACCCAGGCAGGCCGCTCTGCGTTCCCCCAGGGGTCCCTCCGCAGCCCCCAGGGCTCCCAGCCTGGTGTCTGGGACTCCCCTCCCCCAACAATAGTATCAAAAGAAACCACCAGGAGAGTCTCAGAATTCTCTAAGTGGAATTCTCACTTGCTTGGGGGTGTGTGAGAGTCAGGGGTGATGGACGGTTGGCAAAATCATAAAGAGCTTGAGCTCCACGAACTTGGTCCATCCCAGCGTTTCCCAAACTGACCAGCCTGTGGAACACCCGGAGCAGCTCAGGAAACAGCAGGTGTGCAAATTACAGTAAACGACCCCAAAATTAGAGTCGACAACCCAAAACCATGATCAAAATATTGCTGCAGGAAATGGTCAAAGCTGGATTAAATACAATAGCGGGTATTTAATTTTAGGATTAGGAAAGGCAGAGACACACAGGCCTGCACACACAGGCACATACACATCCTGCTCTCCTGGCTCTCGGACGCCTGGTCTGAGACACAGAAACTGGGCAGCTTGTGTCATCACTGCGGAGACAGTGTGTTCTCAGGGGCCCCATGGCCGGCAGGTGAAGGGCGGGAAGGCCCTGGGCGGGCTCCATGCATCTGCCGAGGGGCACCAAGGAGAGGCTCCCAGCTGCCAGAGGAGGGGCCCAGAGAGCCCGGTGCCCACGGTGGGGCCGACAGAGCCGCTCCAGCAGGTGCGCCGGGGCGGAGAGCAAGCTCCAACCACACAGGGCGGGCCCACCGCGTCTGCAGGGGTGAGTGGGCCCTGGCAGGTGGCCTGAAAGGGGGAAGCAATGGCGTCAAGGGGCATTCATGTCCCCTGACCCGCGGGAGCGCCCGAGGGCATGCTGCCCTCCCCAGCTCTGGGGCCACGTGCCAGCTGGGCCGGCACAGGAAGGGGTCCAGAGGCTGCTGGGTGAAGGGAAGCTTGGGTGAGGTCAGATTCCCAAATCCATCACGCAAATACTCAGCTCATCCATTGCTTTGAGTCCAACCCAGAACCGGGTGAGGGGACCTCCCCGGACAGGCACCTGCTGGAAGATGCTTCCTGCTGATACAGAACCCCCGTGAGTGAGTGCGGAGGCCGGGTTGGCCGAGAACGGGAACCCTGCTCTGATGCGGCCGATTCCCCGGGCACCTCCCAGGGAGAGCCTGTCCCTGGCCCAAACCCCAGTGGGCACAGCTATGCAGCATTATCGTGACGGTGGCTGAATGACAGGGCCTGTGAGCCCATTACTCAGTGCTACCCTCCCGAGCACATCCGCCGAGTGGGCTAGAAGCTTCTGACGGACCCCAGCCCTCGGCCCGTTTGCTCCCCGCGGGCTGTCTCAGGTTGGGGACCGCCCGTGTTATAGGTGCAGTCCCCATGCATTCCATGGTTCCTGCTTGGTTTTCATTTCCCCAGCGACAAGTCCGAATTCACTTCCTAATGAGTCCTCTCAGGGAGGAAAACGCAGGCAAACTCGCCCTGTTCCATCAATTTGCCTCAAGTCCTGAAACTTCCCAAAGTCAGCAGTTGTCAGGTCTGAGCACGCTCCCAGCGGCCGAGAAGCTGAGGGCCGAGCGACAGGCCCTCCCGGGCAGTAGCCCCTCCACCCTCCCCCTCCGCCAAGGGACCCAGGGCTGCGCCACCAGGCTCCGGGGAGGGAGGTGCCACAGACGTCAGCAACCTCTGCTCCGCGCCCGGCTCCTCCACGACTGGCAGGGGGACAGCAGCTCCTGCCGCTTACAGGTTGTCAGCCTAAAAAAAGCAGCATTGTTCAACCCCAAACGGGCAGGCGCTGCCTCTGGCTTTGACGTCTCTGCCTGCTGGTTTGTTTCAGATGACAAGTCCATGCAGCGTCGCTCCTGCACCCCGGGCACACGCCCACACACACGGCGAGGCATGTGCACACGCGGGCAGTCACGTACAAGAGAAGGCCATGGAGCCCTTGTGCGAAGGCAGTCCTCCTGGGAGACTGGGGGCGGCATCCCCGGGGGCCTCTGGAATGCGCCAGCGGCCGGGTGATGACGGGAACCGGCTTCCTGTGGGACACACGCTGCCGGCCCTGCTGGCCTTGGGGACGGGCCTCTGAACTGGAATGTAGAACATGCAGGGGGTTCCCGTGTTGAAACAGCTCTGCAGGAACACACGTGGGGCCCTGGGTATGTGGGGATGTTCAGGCGGCTGGGCCAGAAGGGGACCCGGACCTGGGTGCCTCCTTCAGGGGCCGTGCGCCCTCTGTGTCACCCCCTGTCGCCTACGCCCTGACAGGCATTGAGCTCTCCTGGCCCTTTCCCTTCCTTACCAGCCATGACCACGGGCGCTCAGGGCCTCAGTTTCTGTACCTGCAGAATGGGACGGGTGCACCAACCTTCCAAGATGTCATGAACGGAAGGAAGGAGTTCACGCAAAGCGACAGGCGGTAATGGGTGGTCAATGAATGCCTCTCTCTGGGCTTTATGTACAATTTATTTCTCATCCTTGCACCAAACACTTCCCCCCTGCAGCCACCAGCTGCCTGGAGCAGGGGGAAGGGCAGTGATGGGCTGGCGGGGGAGGGGTCCCAGGCCGTGAATTCTCACCAGGATGCTGCCCATACACTCATGCCTCAGGCGGACCCGAGAGGCCCCGGGAGGCCGGGGTGATAATCCGACAGATGCAAAGGGCAGGGCCAGTCCCTGGTTCCACACGTGACCACAGGTCCTGAATAAAGAGGCCGGGGGTGGGGGGCCAGGGCACATGGAACCCGTGAAGGAAAGAGGACCGCCAGGCGAGGAGAGTGCCATGGCGGCCAGCTCCAGCCACCTTAAGGGCCCACCGCGTGTGCCCAGACCTTTACTGGATGGAGCCCCAGAGCCATTTCGTGGTGACCTAGGGTGGGGTACAGCAAGATGCGACAATCGGGCCCCCATATCATTGAACCCTGTGCCAGGCTACACGTGCCTGCCTCCAAATTCCTTTCATGTGAAAGAACCAGAACCTTCTATCTCGTGGTTTTAAAGGACGTTTTTCTAGGCCATCGGCTCCGTACCGGTTGGGCTGAGCATCCCGCCTCCACGTGCCCACGGCCTCACACACGGTGGGCTTCACGGCCGCGGCGCAGAGACTTTCCTCTCGGCAGACGGGCCGGGGCTGCAGCCTCGCGGCCGCCCCCGCAGAGCGGTCACCATCCCACGCGTCCGGAGGTGGGTGAGCAGCAGACAGAGCTCCGGGACCGTCATCCACCTGAACGTGGGCCAAAAGTAAATATAGTTCAAGAGTTTAAATAAAACTCCTTCCAGTGCGCTAGAATTGCTGGGAAGGAGTACTTTTTAAAATAATAATAAACAGAAGTTAAGTGGGTCCGGGGAGTCAGGCGGGAGGAGGAAGGAAAGAGGCCCCTGGATGCTTTGTTGGGCCGGGGGCTTCCAGGGCGGACACGGCAGTGCTTCTGGGGCAGCCGCTCAAGCGTCCGATTGCCAGGCTCTGGCTGCGGCTGACGGGCTTCCTGAGGCTGAGCCTGGGGGTGGGGGAGCCCACTGTCCCGGTGAGGAGGCCCAGCACCTGGGCACGAGCTGAGGCTGGAGTGGCTTAGATCCCCACCCGGGGCGGCCTGCGCGTAAAGCCCCAGAACCTGGGAACCGCGGGAGCCTGGGATGCTCCAGCTGTCCCACCCTAACCGGTGCGGATGGGGACCCACCCCTGCTCCCTGAGGCTCTGAGGGCACAGCAGGCCTCGGTGAACTGATGACAAGCCAGGACCACGTGCCCACCACATGGTCGCCCTCCGGCTGGGAGGCTTAGTGCCCGCCTCCTGCATGAGTCTCCGGTTGGAATGAAGGGCAAACACCCCCAACAGAAGAAGCCGCCTCCCCACGGGGCACTTCCAAGAGCCGTGCCCCTGTGTCTGCTTTACCGGCGCTGCCGGCTGTGGCCCCAGCAGGGCTGGCGCGGGTCTGAAACGTGGGGAGGTGTGCGCACGGTGCTTACGTGCCAGCGTCTGTGCATGGGGGGTGTGAACGTGTGCATCAGTGTGTGCCAGGGTGCGTGTGGGTGATGGGGGTGTGTGTGTCTGTCACGTTTCTCCCCAGAGACGAGGCCACATTGCAGCCCACGTGGCCCGCTGGCCGGCCGACCCGCGGACAGCAGCAGGCGGCAGCTGGGCTCTACTCCCTTTGAGGCCGAGGCCGCAGAGCCCCTCTGAGCACAGCCCCTGGTGCCCACGGCGCAGCACCAGAGCTGGCCATTGAACGAAAGCTCTCCTGTCCCTCTCTGCCAACAAGCCCTTCTTGTGCTTTTCCGAAAAGAATCGCCAGTTTTCTCAACACTCCCACCGGGAGGATTTCCACCCCCTGGTGGCCAGCTGAGCCCAGGCCCCTGAGGGGCAGCCAGACCTGCCCAGCCACAGGGAGGGGCGCTTGGGCCCCTGTGGCCCTGCCCTGCCAGTGCCCCCCGCCGCCTCTGACCACTGCGCGTCGTCTACCCCAGAGAGGAGGCCGGCTCAGTGAGCAGGCACGTGGGGGCAGCTGAGCCAGCTCCCCCCGGGTGGCCCTGGCGCCGTCAGCCCTGTCCCCTCAGACGCAGGATCTAGAGCCGGTCGAGGACGGTCTGCCACCTGGACAACCCAGGTCAGTGCCTGCGTACGAAGGCAGCCCCCATCCACACCTCTGCTGGGGCCCTGAGCCCAGGTCCAGGGGTCAGCCATCCCTCCCAACCCCACCCCGAGGTGTCTGGGGTTCTCTCCCTCCCGGAAGCGGTGGCCTGGGGCCAGACGTCCAGGCAGATGGGGTGTGAAGCCCACCCCCGGGGAAGGCAGCGGGGGCAGGTTGGAGTGAAGCCACGGCGGCTGCCTTGCAGATCCCACGGCGGGAGCAGCAGGGTAGCTGTGGCCACCGACGGCTGGGTCGGGGGACGCCCGTCAGCAGGGCCTCTTCGCGGTGTGCTTGGCAGGGACGGGGAGTGGACGAGCCAAGAGCAGGGCAAGGGGGAGGAGCGTTTTAGGGTGAATGGGGCTGGTTCCAGCCATCACCCCCTTTTAATCCCCACCCCCACCCCCAAATGCTGAAGGATCCACTGGACGACTCAGGCAGTCAGCTCGGCTCATCGATGCAGATGACCCCGGAAAGGACGCTGCCAGGACCAGGGTGGGCGTCCCTACCAGCAGGCCCCCCACCCATGGCTGAAGGTGTTTTCTGCTCTTGGGATGGGGTTTGGGGGAGGACGCCCAAGGCTCTGGGGAGGGGGGGCAGGGAGGCTGAGGAGGTGCCAATAGCTGGGTCCAGGCGTCCTGCAGAGCTGGGTACTGGCCGTATCTGATAGTTTGTGCTAATGCGGTGATCTGGATGGGGCTGGTCACACCAGAAACACCAACCGTGGGATTAGAATTTGGGATTAGAGTTGGGGCTTTGAGCCGGGTGCCATCAGCCGGACCCCTGGGGAGGAGAGGGGGCTGGAGACTGGCTCAACCACGTGGACGATGATTGGACCAATATAACCCCGACGCAAACGGGGCCCTGAAGCTCAGTGAGCTCCGCGATTGGCCACCCCAGAGTAAGGTCACACATGGATGTGCCAGAAGGGATGGCCATCCCTGAGGACGGAGGCTCTTTGCTTGCGGGACCCTCCCAGACCTGGCCTGATGCGAGGCTCCTTTTGGTTGACTCTGACGTGTAGCCTTTTACTACGATATCTTCTTGCTGTAACCTTAAGTATAACACTTTCCTTAGTTCTGGGAGCTGTTCTAGGTAATTATGGAGCCTGAGAGAGCCTGTGGGGACCCTGAATCTGCAGCCAGCCAGTCAGAAGTGCAGGTGGTCCTGGGGACCCTGAACTGGTGTCAGAAGTGACAGATTTTACTGATGAGTAAAATCTACAATCACTCTGGAAAGCTGTTTGCTGGTGTCTATTGAAGCTAAACATGCAAACATCCTATGACCCAGGGTGCCCCTCCTGGTATATACCCAACAGAGACGAGAGGCTACGCACACCAAAAAGTTGTACGAGAATGTTCATCACAATCTAAACGGAAACATACCATTGTCTGTCCGGAGTGGGATGGACAAACTGCATGTCATACAACAGAGTACTGCATAGCTGTGCAAAACAGTAAGCTGCTGACCGTTCAATACAGGTCAGTCTCTCAGGATACGGTATGGAACACAAGAGGCCAGACCCCAAAGCACACGCCGCAGGCTTCCATTTAGGTATTCGGGTAATATTCGTGATGAGGCAGAACTAGTCTGTGTCATAGAGATCAGGGCAGTGATTACCTTCAGGGCTTGGCAAGGACTGGAAGGGGCCCAAGGGGCCACCAGGTCACTGGAACCACCTCGATCTGGGGGGTGGTTCCACAGATGTGGCAGGTTGTATTGTACAAAGATGGCTGCATCAATTACCCCCTTCCCACAAGGTTTTCACAACATGGACTTGAGGCTCCTGTTGAGGTGCGAGGTGGATAATCCCTCTCTTTGAACGTGAGCAGACCTTTGTGATCCCTCGATCAATAGAGAGAGGACCACGGAAAGACTCTGTGTGCACTTCCGCCTGGACACTCCCTCGGGGAACCCAGCCGCCATGCTGTGATGAAGCCCAAACCACCCCGAGGAGAGACCACATGCAGAGGCCACGCGGAGGGGCTCCGGCCACAGCCCAGCTGAGGCCCAGCCAGCATCAGCCAAAAGACGTGAGGACGGCTGCTCCAGTGGAGCGCATCCAAGCCTTTGGTGCATCGCAGCCCCCGCTCCTCACAGACTCCCTGGAGCAGGGGCGGGCTGTCCCCGCACGCCCAGCCGGCTCCTGACCCGCAGAACCCTCACACCACGAAGGGGCTTCGTCCGCTGCTTCCGGAGGCTGGTGAGGCAGCGCTGGTGACGGGACCGAGTGCACACACAGAGGGTAAGTGAAATGTACACCTGGGGGTCTGTGCACTTTGCTCTGTGTAAGCTACAGCTCAATTTTTAAAAGAACCATCCAAACCCTCCTGAAGAAGAAAGAGAAGGCAGTGGGGCTGGCCCACCAGTTGAGTGGCGATTTGTAAAGCTACAATCAAGGGTGAAGTGTGGGGACTTCCCTGCGGTCCAGTGGTTAGGACTCCGTGCTTCCACTGCCAGGGGCACGGGTTTGATCCCTGGTCAGGGAACTAAGATCTCGCATGCTGCGTGGTGCAGCCAGAAATAAAGGGGTGGGGATGAGGTGTGGTGTCAGCCCAGGAAGTGACAAACTGGACAACTGAACAGGATAGAGAACCCAGAAGGACACCCACCCATAGGTGGGCTTGGATAAATAAGGGAAGTGGCGTGATGGGTCCTTGGAGAAAGACACACAATAAAGGAGCAGGAAAACCCCAGGACAAAAAAATTAGATCCTTTCTTTACACTCAAAAAGCACCTCCAAATGGATTAAGAAACAAAATGTCAAAAGCAAAAGTTTAAAACTTTAGAAGAAAATACATGTGAATATCTACGTGACCTCAGGATAGGGAAAAATTTCCTAAACAACACACTCACAAACCTTAACCATATAAAAGAAAAGATTGATACGTTTGACTACATTAAAATTAAGGACTTTACGCAATAAAATATACCTGAAGGAAAGGTATATTTTACCTTGTGAAGGGACAAGCTGCAAACTGGGAGATAATTCTCGCTGCACCCAAAACCAACCAAAGACAAGTGTCCGAATTTACAAAGAATTCCTAGGGGTCAGGAAGCAAAAGCAAACAACCCAACAGCAAAATTGGCAAAAGACAGGAGAAGGCGCTTCCAGGACAGCAGAGGGGCCAACAGACGTGGAGAGAGAGGTCCACTGTGCTTACTGTCATCAGGGGACATGTTTCATAATGAGATGGAATTTTGCACACATCTGATTGACCCAAAAAAATGTGTTGATAATTGCAAATGTCAGAGAGGACGTTCATCACCAGAACACTTACACTTTGCTGGTGGAGCATAAATGGATGAACCGCTTTGCAGAACAGTTAGGCATTACCTTGCCAAGTTAAAATGTTGCATTCCCATGATCCAGATTCCGTTCTCAGCTCTCCTCCCAGCCGGGTCCCCCGCGGGTGTGGACAGGAGGCCTGTTCGTCAGAGCGAACGCCCCAGCAGCCCGAAGGCCCGACAACAAGAGAAGAGAACGGATGATGTATGATGTAATCACACAATGAAAAATTCTACCATGGTGACAGTCGCTATCTACAGCTGCTCACAGAATATAAACAAAGCTCAGGAATGTAATGTTGAAGAGGAAAAATCAAGTCCCAGAAATAAAAACAAAACAAACACCAAGTGCAGAATCATGTTTACCTCGGATGGAGGAGGAAGTGGTTGAGGTACTGACTGTTCCAGCTCTCGGATTGGCCGGTGGTGCGGAGTGTTCATTATATTTTTACCATAATCTTAAAGGAAAAGAGCATCCAGCGGGGACCGATGCAGAGAGTGTGCCGTGAACCACAGATGATGATAAATCCAGGCTGTGCACGTGAGGTCTGGAAGCTACTAAAGTCTTTGTTACAAAGAGAGGGGGAAGGCTGAGCAGGCGGAGCACAGAGGGTTTTTGGGGCCGTGAAACCACTCTGTAAGATACACATCATCACACATTTGCCCAAACCCCAAAGTGTGCAACACCAAGAGTGACCCTAATATAAACTATGGACTTTGGGTGACAATGATGTATCGGTGCAGGTGTATCATTTGTGACAAACGCACCGCTCTGGCGGGGATGTTGATAGTGGGGGAGATTTGCGTGTGTAGGGACAGGGGGTGTATGGGAAATCTCTATATTTCTGCTCCATTTTGTTATGAACCTAAAACTGCTCTAAAAAATAGTCTAATAAAAAAAATTTTAAGAGAGAGGGCTGGGGAGAGAACTGAGGAAGAAGAGTTGCTATAAACATTTTACATTGTTTTTGGCTTGATCAGCCAGCATATGCATTACCAGAATCTCTTCTCTAAATCACAAGTGCTGTGTGTGTCAGAGGACCCAGCTATGTCAGGACCCAGCCCACCCACTACAGGGAAGGGCACCTGTGAGACACGCCCAGCTGGTCCTCAGCAGCAGGTAAGGGAGAACGTGGACCAGACTGCCCTGAAGAGCCAGCCCAGAGCACATCCCATGTCACACTGGTCCTCACGGCACCCACACAGCAGTTGTCACCATCCTATTCCTCAGCTGAACAAGAGAGCTGCCTCTGCACCTGCCCTCACAGCAGGGGGAAACACTCCAAGCTTGGTCACTTCACTCTCAATGAGCCAGGGTCCTGGACAACTAACACCTTGGTTTAATTCCCAGAGCAGCTGCCCTCCAGCTCTCTTTGTAATCAGGGCTTCCCTGGAAGCAGGAACACAGGAGTGAAGGCCTCTGCTCAGCTCACTTTCCCTCTGGCCATACGGGTCACTGTCGCTGGGACGTGAGGCCTTGCTGGAATCCCCTGGGGTGGTCTGGCTGCGGCTGAAAGATTCTGCCCAGGCTGGAGGCTGCAGGCGACAGGGGCCAAGGCAACCCAGTGCCCAGAGCTGCCCCCTGCACCTGGCTGCACTTCAGCTGCCCCTGACAAGGGGCGAGGTCCGCCCGAAACTCTCGTGCAGCTTGGAACGTGGTTTCCTCCAGAAAGTGCTCCCTGCACAGCTTCGTTCACCAGCACCTCGCATCCGGATTTTAGACAGACCATCTGGGCGGTCACGATTCCTGGCTTCCTGAGGGGCCACTGCCTGCCCGGCCTGGCTGTGTCCAGGTGGGGTCACAGGTGGGGAGACCCTTTGACGTGTGACCTGAGGTGCAGGCAGGCAGGAGGGGCACAGGTATGTGGCTGCGGCACCTGTGCCTCTGTTCCCACCCCTCCTCACAGGCCTGGGACCCCAAGACCCGCAGCTCCAAGAGATGCTGAGGATAGCAGGGTCCCCAACCTTACCTCCGACCCTCGGGCCTCTGGGCCTCATAAAGCAAGTCCGATCGAGGGCCCCATGGGACTCCACGGCCACATTCACACGCCTCCCGGGCCTCAACCTCCCCCTCCTTCTGTCCACTTCCAAGAATGGCGCCCTCCCGGGGAGGATCGGAGCTGATGCAGTGAACAGGGCGAAGCTGCCCGGTCTTTGTCGCAGGTGAATTTGTGCCGCCGCCCCCGGCAGAGACCAGGCGGTCTCGGCAGCCCAGGCGAACGCTGGCTGGACGGATGCTGCTGGGGGCTCTGCACCCCCTGGACACCCACACGGCCCCGAGGGGGTGTCCTGAGGCCCCACCGCAGGGCGAGGAGGCCGGCGGCTCGCCAGGCTCACACCTAGCCAGGCCCGGGCCCACCCCCCTGCCCCCAGGGGACCGCTAGGCCTCGGGACCACAGCCACCAGGAAGCAGGAGGCGGGGAAGGTCGGCCTTGGCGTCTGCGGGACAAGCGTCATCGCATCAGCAAACCGTCCGCTGCACCCCTCCTGCAGCTTCACCCCGGCCCCAGCCAGCCTGGAACTTTCCAGGCTGGGAGCTGGGAGCAGCGCAGCCCCGGGGCCAGGGGCCGACCTCGGGCAGCTCCTCGGCCACCTTCCTGTCACGTGGCCATGGCCGTGGCCCGTGTGCGTCTATAACGTTCCCATGAAGTGGGAACGGCCGCAGCACTGGCTTCAGGTGGCCGGGGCCGTGGCCGTGGCTGGGAGTCCAGGGGTGGCGCACACAGAAGTGCGATCCACACCTCGGCCGCTCCCTGGAGAGGGGCCGCCGTCACCACCCATTCCCATTGCGGCCTCGGGGCAGAAGCGCAGGTGGACAGAAGGCAGGCCGCCCAGCCCCCTCGGGAGAGGCCCGAGCGCCCAGGAACACCGGGCGGAAGGGGAGCTGGCGTCTAGCTCCGAGAGGACGGGTGGGAAGAGGGTTAAGCCGGAAGAACCCATCACGGGGGAGGCAAGCAGACGGATGCCAGATGGTTCTCCCGTTTGCACCCGCGTGTGGGATCCGCCCCCCTGCAAGGCCTGCCCTGCTTCCTTTCTCGCCTTCACGGATCAAAGGGATGTTCGCCTGGTCACACGGCTGAGGGGTGGGCGGGTGCCGGGGAAGGGACCCCGGCTTTGAGAGGGTCTTTAGCAGACAGGCAGGTCCACAGTCAGCAAGCACCTTCCGCAGGAAATGGAGCCCCTCAGACAGTCTGATGCCCAGAATCGAGAGATGAAAGTCTTTTTGTGTGAATGCCAGGGCTCCAGCCTGGCGTCCGTCCCACTGTGAGGCTCGTACGACTCCTGGAAACTGCAAAGGGAACAGGACCCACCAGAGAGGAGACCACCCTCCCCCAGACCAAGGCCAGCAAGGAAGGCCCAGCTCCCGCCCACTGCCGGGGCGTAGGGGGTTAAGTGGGTGTTCCCCAGGAAAGAGAGCACGTCCCGAACCTCCGAGACTCAGGTCAACACCAGGTGCCCGCCCTCGACCTGCCTGAGGATTGAGGGTCTTCCCAGCGGAGCCCGGGAAGCAACGTGCTCTGAGCTGAACACAGGTCTGAGAAACTGGCCGCCGCCCTCCAGGGAGGGGGCCCAGGACCACTGGGTCCTTTCCAGATGTGATTTCTATGAACATGGCTCAGACTCAACGGAAGAACCACTGGTTTAAAAGCAAGGGGGGTTAGCCTGTCAGTGCCCAAATCTTGACTCTGCTTGAATTATTTCTGGAACCTGGGCTAATGCCCAGTATACACAGGCCTAATGAACAAAACCGGAAATCCTACATCATGTTACATTTTGTAAGAGCCTTGCCGTATCGGTTTCTGTTTCATTTAGCTATTTGCTCAGTGACTTAGAATAAAAACCGACCATTTCTTGTCCTTCACAGTTCTGTGTGTCCATTTGGGGTCTGCTCTCTCTGGAGCCCCTGGGGTTCAGGGGTGTTTGGAAGGTCCAAAATGGCCTCACTCACATGGCTGCAGGTCGGGGCTGGCTGGTGGCCACGAGGTCAGCGGGGCTGTTGGCTGGGGGCCCTGGTTCTCCTCTGTGTGGCCTCTCCTCGTGGCTGCTTGGACGGCCTCCCAGTATGGCAGCCGGGCTCGAAGAAGCAGGAAGTAGAAAGGCCTGGGCTTGGCAGTCTCAGAACTTCGTTTCTGCTGCATCCTTTAGGTCAGAGCCCGTCCCAGGGGCTGGGGGAATTCAAGGACCGGGAAATTAGCTCCGTCTCTTGATATGGGGGCCGCGCGTGTACCGGGAAGGGAGGGATTGTAGGGGCATCTTGATGACCAGCTACCCCACTCTCGTCCAGCTGTGTCCGTGCAGAACGGCCTTTCTCACTGTCCAGCGCCCACTTGCAAAGCCCAAGGTAAGAGTGTTGAGAGAGCCTTGCGGACAGTCCTGACCACATACCTGCCTCTCAGCGTCCAGGTACCTGGGCCTCTGCTAGGTGAGGTGACGCCTCCCCGGGGTCCTCGGGAGAACACGACTCTTCTGTGCAGTGTCCCAACAGCTGGTGGTCTGGGGTCTGCGGTCTCATCCTTCTCCATCACCAGTTCCGGCGAGAGCTCCTTCCCCACCTCCCCTGGCAAAGCTGAGGGCTCAGTGGGAAGTGCCTGCTGGGGGCGGAGCAGAGAATTCACAGGTGAGTCCCAGTTACTTCTGCCTCTTCCTCTAGGCCCGGGAGTCTAGTCCCCAGCCCTTTCCGCCCACCCCCTGACGGAAAACCCTCTCATCCTGGCCCCTCCCTCCCCGCCCCGGCCTGCACACACACCCCGGGCACTGGCCTAAGGCAAGGGCTGCTTCCTTTGGTGGCAGGATTGGACCCGGTGCTGCTCCTGAGAGCTGAGCCTACCCTCATCTGCACACTGGCCTCAGGATTTGGGGTCCGGCTCAGGAGGCCAGGGGGTGGGTGGCTCCCGGCATCTGCTGAGACGCCCGTGGTACTACTGTGGTCCAGAGAGGGTCCTCGCAAGTCTGGAGTCTGGGATGTAAGTGAACAGTCACTAGGGTGGACCTAGCGACCTAGACCTTGCAAATGCAAGTGGCATCTAGCCACCAGACACTTCACTCACAAGGACTGAATCTAAGCAAGATATCAGAGCTGTGTGCAAAGACCTCTCGTGTACACAGATATTCTATGTGGTCTTCTCTATTCTCTGTGCAGTGGTGAACAGATGTGTCCCTGCCCGGGGGAAGGCGGCTCAGTGTGCCTTGAATAAGCTCATGATCAGAAATCAGCTTGACCGAGATGGGACTGCCACAGCCAGCCCTCCGACCGCCCTGGCTTATTGAACGTGTACGTTTTCTCTAGACCTCAGCCCAGACATCACTCAGGCAGGCACCTTCCCTGAATCTCATACCTGGCAGGACCCAGTGTGCAGTCTCAGAGCCCCTCACAGCTTGCTCACAGCACCCGTCAGTTTGTGATAAACGTGTTCTACTGTGGATTTGTTTTTTGTCACGGCCCCTAGCACCGGGCTTGTCACACGTCATGACACATGACATGTGTCCCATGCAGCTGACATGCAGCGGGAGCTATCAAACGAACCCATACTCAAGTAACGACCAGCTAAGTATGCCTGGTCACGTAGGTAAACTGTTGATCCACCTGCTGGAATACTCTTCGGCAACTTAAAGGAGTTGTAGAAAACTATAACGTGTGAGAAAATGCAGACAAGATCACATCAGGGGATATAAGGCCATTGTCAAACTGTATGTACAATTCGACCCCAAGGAGGACAACAGTCATGCCTAAGCATTAAAGACTCTCACATGCTGCGGTCGGGATGCAGAACGATGCAGCCGCGAAGGAGAAGGTTTCGGCAGTTCTTTAAAACACGTGTGGCATTTATCCCAGGGAAATGAAAACTTGCGTCCACAGCCAAACGCATACGCAAATGTTCATGACAGCTTTGTTTGTCATCCCCCCAACCAGGGAACGACCCAGAGGTCCTTCAGCAGGTGAGTGGATGAATAAACTGCGACACCTGGAAACTACACAGCAAAAAGAGAAACGATAGATACAGTTCCCTGAAAGGACCAAGCCTGACTCCGCTTATAGGACGTTCTTGAAATGACAGAATATGGGGAAGGAGACAGATGAGGGGTGACTGGGAGTAGCGAGCGCCCCAGAGAGCATGACTGTGAAGGGGGAGCACGGGAAAGACTTTGAGGTGATGGAGCCCCTGTGTATCCGGATGGTGGTGGTGCTTACTGGTCCACACGTGACGAAATGCCATAGAGCCGGGCACACTTGCACCGTCACTTTCCTGGTCTTGATATTTCACTAACGTCAGATGTAACCATTTCGGGGGAAACTGGGACAGGGTCTGTGACAGCTCTCTCTCCTCCCCTTGCAACTTCCTGCAAATCTATCATTATTTCAAAGGAAAAAAATTTTTTTTAAAAAGAAATGAAGAAAGATTGAAAAGGAAGATTCTAAACAGTAACAGGATTTATCTCTTAGTGCTGATATTAACTAACTTTTTGAAAAAATCTGTTTGGGTTTCTATATTTTTCCTGCTTTCTCTAGGCAGCATGGATTACTTTTGTAACTAAAAAAACATCATAGTCTAACATTAGGGGAAGCTGGGGGGAGGATATATAGGAACTTGCAACTGGTCCGTGAATCTAAAATTCTTTCCAAATAAAAGGTTTTTTAAAGCAAATAGCAAAAGAGATCAGATGCTACATAGGTGTAGTGAAAAGGCAGAAAGTGAGTAACCTGAATAAAGTAAGAACTCTTTGCTTAGAGAAAAATCACTAATCACCAGTCTCCTCCCACAGCTGCTAAACCCAGAGGGGCAAGATGGGGGGTGGGGGTGATGCTTCCCCGCTGCCCCCTGGCACTCCCCCTGGTGCCACTCCCCCGGCCCTCGCTCTTCCAAGCCCCTTGTAAGCGCTCACCTGCTCCATTGCCCTTCCCCACGTGGCCTCGGGATTGGAACCCACGTCCTCCTGCCTCTCCCGAGCTCTGATGGCCCCGGTCCGTGTTAGGATGACGATAACTGACAGGTGACTCGGCTGTGTCCCTGCCTCGTCCATCGTCCTGGAAACCCCCCGGGATGGGTGGGAGGATCGGTGGGAGTGACCAGCCTCAGGGTGCTGGGCCCAGCCACGGCATCTTCTCAAAGCCTCATCTCCTTCTCTGTGGGGTGGACACTGTCCCCGATGGGGTGAGGTCAGTGAGAGGGCTGAGAGGTCACGTGCAGGAATGCCTCCAGGGTCTGCCCGCAGCTGGTGCTCAAGACGCTGGTCCCCACCCAGTAGGGGGAAGCGGGTGGCGCCCCCGGACCCCGGCTCGCTCGGGGACGGGTCACGGCCCGAGGCCCTGCTGTGCTGCCCAGCGCCTTGCAGATACTTCTGAACCCTGTCTGCTGCTCCCGCGCTGAGGCTCGCCAGCTGCCCCTCCCCCCGCTTCCCCCTTTGCCAAATCCCTGGGTATCTCCTGCAGACAGCCTGTGCCCATCCGCCCCTTAGAAAACCCGCACACGGCTCGTGCAGGTGCTAAGGTCCCCGATGTCCATTCGCTGCCCCGGCTGGGTCTGCGGGCCTGAGGACAAGCCAAGTCCAGACAGGTCGGGGCAGGGCAGGAGGAAGGGGCAGCGCCTGCCAAGGCTGGGGCAGGAGGCAGCGTCCCGCATCCAACTTGGTGGTGCCGGGAGCCCAGGGGGATTGGACGGCAGGCCAGGGGACAGAGGACGGGGGAAAAGAGGGAGAGACGGGTGGGCACGGGAGCAGGCAGACAGGTCGCGAGAGAGGCGAGCTGTGCAGAGGTCTGAGGCCTCCAGGGGCCGAGAACATGTAGGTTGGGGGCCCAGGGGTTGTCCTGTGGGTGCTGGACTTGGGGGTGAAGGGGCACTGAGGCCAGGGGCTGCCACGATGGGGGACATGGGAAGAGGAAGCCAGGTTAGGAGAGGGTGGTGTCGGAGGAGGCCCCTGGGCTGCAGGGCAAGGGCTGGTGTCCTCAGAGCAGGGCAGTGCAGTGTGGACGGGGCGGGGTCACTGGAAGGCTAGGGGAGGGGACCGGACGTGCCCAAAGCTGCGGGGCCGAGACCCGAGAACAAGTGACACAAGTCTGGTGGCCAAGGCTGGTCCCTGGTGGCCTTCGGTCCCTGGGGGGCAGCAGGTGGCTGGAGGGCCATTGCTGGTGCCCTGGGCTCGAGTGGCCGAGGAAGCCTCTCGGGGCTGACTCACGGTCTCTGGGCAGGAGCGGGGCCACTCGGGTCCGGCCCGCTGTCACCAGCAGGTGTCGGGGTAAGCACCTCGGCTTCCATCTGGAAGTGGGGAACTAACTCTTGAGGGGGGGCAGTCCCAGGGACCCCCAGAATTGGTGCTTTTTTCTACATTTCCATGCCTTTTGGGGTGAGCAGCAAGGGAAGAGGGGATCTCTCTGGCCACAGCAACTTGATCTCCAGCGGGTGTAGACCCCAGGTTCTGCAAACCCTCCCTCCAGGGCCGGCAGCCCCAGACCACGAGCCCTCCAGAGGCGGCCACTTGCCTGGGCTTCCCACCACACACACACACGTGCCCTTCCCTACATCCACCTGTAAATGCAGGTGAGGGGAGGTCTGCCTCCTGTGCTGGACATACAGTGCCCTGGGACGGTCTGGGTCCCCTGCTCCATAGACATGTCCCTGCAGGGCAGACATCAGCATGAGAGGCTGAGGCAGGAACCGGGCCCAGGTCTGGCCTCCACGGCTGCTGCTCAGGGACTTTTCAGAACAGTTTTCTTTTCTTTATTTATTTTTTCATTTTTTTGTTGTTGTTGAAGTATAATTTGTGTGCAATAAACTGCACCCCTTAAACTGTATTAATCAGGGTGTCTGATGAGCATCTACGCCCATAAAATCACCACCACAATCAAGATTCACCCCTAAAGTTTCCTTGTGTCCCTTTGTAACCTACGTCCCTCCCAACTCCTGCCCCAGGCAACCACTGACCTGCTTTTTGTTGTTGGGGGCAGGCACTGGTATAAGCCTCTTGGAGGCAGTGAGGCAATCACTATCAGAGACTTCTAGGGCCACCTGTCCTCTCCAGCCTCGCTGGCCTGCCCCCTGAGCACCCAAGCACACCACTGCCCCAGGGCCTTTGCACGTGCTGTTCCCTCAGCCTGGAAGGCTCTTCCCCCAGGTGGCTGCCTCCTCACTTCCCCCGGGTGTGTGTCCACCTGTTACGTGGTCAGGGAGGCCCCCCCCATCCTGTCTTAAACGGTCACCCCAGCCTCTGCACACCACCTGCCCTGTGCTTTGCCTTCTTTCTCACCCGGCACATCTGGTCTCACACATTTGCCGGCCCTTGTTGGTGAGCCTGGGGAGAGCGGGGCCTTTGTCTGTCGGGCTTGCTGCCTGAAGCAGCGTTTCAGCTCCCGCCTCCAACACAAAGCTTCGGGCGGCCAGTCCCATCTGATCCCCAGCACCTGCCACGGTCCATTAAAATGAAACACCACAGAGGGAGCCTCTCCGTGGAGGAGAGGAGGTGGGGCGGGGAGTTTGGCTTCTCTGTCCTGTGGCCGACAGTCACCTCCAGCCTGGAACCCAGGGCTCCTGAGTCCAGGTTGCAGGTGCCTCCTGACAGACCCACTGCCTTCCCTGGGTGAGGGGCACTCGCCCACCAGGGGCAGGGCCAGCCTCTGCATCAGACTGCCAGGGCTCAAATCCCGGCTCAGGGCAACCCTGGGTAACACGCTTACTAGTGACCGCCTCGCGGAGTGGTACAAGGACCCAGTGGTCCCAGCTGCAAGGGTCAGACAGCGCCTGGACGTGCAACAGTAAGCCAGATGGGGAGCGGTCACCAGACAGTGCGGGGAGGGGGCAGGGAGCTCAAAAGTCACCCAAGAGAGGTGGATGGGAGGCTGGAGCCCACAGACCCATCCCACCGGCTCCCCACCCACCTGTCATCCCGCGCACCCTCCGCCTCCCTGCCCTGCACCCCCGGGTGGATGGGTGGTGCACGGCAGGTTCAAGATGGGTAGGCAGACGCCCCAGAGAGCAAAAAGCAATTATCAGCACAGACAGCGAGGCTGTGACGGAGCCACTGGATTGTGAAAATTGATCTCCTTCCACCAGGAGAGAGTTACCCGGCAGCCTGCTCGCTGATTCATGCCACCAACCGCCGTCCTCTGACCGGAATGAAAGAGCTGAAGCGTGTTCTTCTGAATGAGCCTGAGAGCCCAGTGGACAGGAGCCCAGCCACTCCATAAGGCGCTTAAATAGAGATTCTCCTTAAACACATTGAAACGTGTCTATTTTTACGTGAGCTACATAACAGTTTTCTCTCATTCATCGATGGCAAACACTTCCCTGTGAATGGTATTTCTGTTTAGGGAAGAGTTGACTCCTATCTTTCTAGCTGAAGCCATAAACTAAGGCTTTGGGGTCCCCCAGGATAAAGCCAGACGAACATAAAGCGGGCTTGGGCAGGATGGACCTCGTGCTGCCGCTGGCGCGCCACGCCCAGGTTGGGGGCTCCCTTTGGGGGTCACCGGCCACGGCAGTGCAGTCAGGAAGGGCTGCCTGTATATGGATATTGTGTGTATTACCCTGAATGCAAACATGAGGCTTCTGGATCAAGGCAAGGAATAGACATCGATCCATTTCCAGTAAAGGCCTTCGTCACTCGTTCCACATGCACTCGTGTGTGTGTGTGTGTGTGTGTGTGTGTGTGTGTGTGTGTGTGTGTGGCTTTGGTCCTGTGCAGCCCTCTGTCCCTCCACAAGGATCCCTCCTGCTGCCCCAGGGTCCCTGCAACACCCCCTCCCTCCCCCACTCCAAACTCCTGGCAACCACGAACCTGTCCTCTGACCCCATAATTTGCTCATTTCGGTAGAATGCCGGAGAAATGGAATCAGACATATGTGAGCTTTGAGACGGGCCTTTCCCACTCAGCGCAATTCTCTGCAGATCCACGCAAGGTGTTTCGTGTGCCGTGTTTGTTCCCGTCACCCCTGACGAGGCTCCAAGGTGTGGCTGCACCGCGGTTCGTTCTGCAATCCACCTGTTCGTTCTGCAATCCACCTGTTCGTTCTGCAACCCACCTGTTCGTTCTGCAACCCACCTGTTCGTTCTGCAATCCACCTGTTCGTTCTGCAATCCACCTGTTCGTTCTGCAACCCACCTGTTCGTTCTGCAACCCACCTGTTCGTTCTGCAATCCACCTGTTCGTTCTGCAATCCACCTGTTCGTTCTGCAACCCACCTGTTCGTTCTGCAGTCCACCTGTTCGTTCTGCAACCCACCTGTTCGTTCTGCAATCCACCTGTTCGTTCTGCAACCCACCTGTTCGTTCTGCAATCCACCTGTTCGTTCTGCAACCCACCTGTTCGTTCTGCAATCCACCTGTTCAAAGACACTTGGGTTCTTTCTGCGTTTCGGTGATCGTGAAGAAAACATCTCTAAACAGTTGTGCACATGCTCTTGTGTGAACACGAGTCTTTTTCTCTGGGATAAATGCAGACTTTTAGTTTTGTTTAAAAAAAAATAATAACCCAAACTCTTCCGGAGAAGCTGCACCATTTTCCATCCCTAGGAGGGACCTCCACACCCACCAGCATTGCTGCGGTCACTGTTTGCTCCAGCCACTGATGCTGTGCCGTGGTACCTCACTGCGGTCTTGCATCCCCCAATGCCGAGGATGGGGACCACCCTTCCATGCACTCTTTACCATCTGTAGATCCTCTTGGGCAAAATGCCCATTCACGTGTTTTGCCCATGTTCTAACTGGATTATTTGGGTTTTTACTGTTGAGTTTAAGAGTTTTCTGTATACTGGTCCTTTGCAGGATATGTGGTTGGCAAATATCTTCTCCCAATCTGTAGCTTGTTTTTTCTGCTCTTCACGTGGGCATTCACTGAAGAGTTCTGAATTTTGATGAAGTCAGGTCTGTGGACAAAGTGAATCAATAAACAATCTATAATAGGAATAGAAAAGAGTTTTATTTGAGCCAAACTGAGGACTATAGCCCAGAAGACAGCCTTTCAGATAACTCTGAGGAACGGCTCCGGAGAAGCAGGGTTTACAGCACACTTTTCTTTTTTTTTTTTAACATCTTTATTGGAGTATAATTGCTTTACAATGGTGTGTTAGTTTCTGCTTTATAACAAAGTGAATCAGTTATACATATACATATGTTCCCATATCTCTTCCCTCTTGCATCTCCCTCCCTCCCACCCTCCCTCTCCCACCCCTCTAGGTGGTCACAAAGCACCGAGCTCATCTCCCTGTGCTATGCGGCTGCTTCCCACTATCTATCTATTTTACATGTGGTAGTGTATATATGTCCATGCCACTCTCTCACTTCGTCCCAGCTTACCCTTCCCCCTCCCCATGTCCTCAAGTCCATTCTCTAGTAGGTCTGTGTCTTTATTCCCGTCTTACCCCTAGGTTCTTCATGACCTTTTTTTTTTTTCTCCTTAGATTCCATATATATGTGTTAGCATACTGTATTTGTTTTTCTCTTTCTGACTTACTTCACTCTGTAGGACAGACTCTAGGTCCATCCACCTCACTACAAATAACTCAATTTCTATCTTGTCAGAACAAAGGACATAACAAGTCAGGGATACATTCCTTCAAGGTTTAAAAAACCTGACCAGCAGGTACACAGCGAGTCAGCGTGGCCTTGGCACCTGGGAGGGAGGCTTATTGTCAGAGGAGGACCAGCGTTGGCCTCCCAGGAAGGGAGGCATTTCATCTTTATGTTTAACATGGACATTCTTCCGGTCAGTGCGCCCTCTGCTTTAATAATTGCAGCAGGTGGACAGTGTGTGTTTCATGGGCCACAAGCAGGCTGTCTAGTCAGCACCAAATGCAAGTTAGCTCCTGCATGAGCCAGAACGCCTTCCCCAGGCCTCAGTGTGTGAACAGTTCTGTTATCAGGTTTACTAATTTTTCCTTTTATGGACTGTGTTTTTGGTGTCAAATCTAAGAACACTTCACCTAATCTTAGCTCCTGAGAGATTTTTTTTATTTTTCCTAAAAGTTTTATAGTTTATGTTTTATGTTTAATCTGTGATCTATTTGGAGTTAATTTTTGCATTAGGGGGGAGACATAGGTCAGGTTCCTGTTTCAGCCCCTGAATTCCCTCCCAATTTCTCCAGCACTGTTATTGACAAGGCCATCCTTCCTCTGTTGAACTCTGACCTTTATCAGCCATGGGGGGCGGCGGGGGGAGGGCGGATTCCTCCGTGCGGTTCCTTTGATGCCTTTGATCTGCGGGTCTGCCCCTCTGCCAGCACCACGGGGTCTTCAACACTGCAGCTTTACAGCAAGCCTTTGCATCAGGGAGACTGCCTTCTAGATTTTGAAGCCTCTGAAGGTATTACCCATTCCAATGTGAGAAAATAAACATTTTTAATTAATAAAATCGGGATGTGGGAAATGTTCTCTTCTTGTAGCTTTTCTTTTTTCCTTGAACAGCCACCAGTTGGGAGGGTGTTCCCACGGAGAGCCGCATTTGAGGACAATTCAGTGCAATCGCAAATGTGCTTCTTCCTTTTACCTCCGGGAAGGCAGATCACTGGAAAGAGCAGGGAACTGATCAAGGAGGGTGCAGCCCAGGGCCCTGAAGCTACTTGGGACACTGCCCCTTCTGAACAGGACGCATTTGAGGACAGGATGTGCAGGTGCTGCTGGCTTCTCTGCTGGGGTTGGGGGCAGGGCAGCTATTCCAGCCTCAGAGGGGAGCATCAAGGCACAGAGAGCCATCTCAGGGTCCGTGGTCTAAACGGCTGCACAGTTCACAGTCTGGGGGCTGAGGCAGGCAGGTTCCCAGGGGGAGTCTGAGCTCCTGGGTGGACCCCCTCCACTCTAGTCAAAATGAAGGGACAGGGCTTCCCTGGTGGCGCAGTGGTTGAGAATCTGCCTGCCGATGCAGGGGACACGGGTTCGAGCCCTGGTCTGGGAAGATCCCACATGCCGCGGAGCGACTGGGCCCGTGAGCCACAATTACTGAGCCTGCGCATCTGGAGCCTGTGCTCCGCAACAAGAGAGGCCGCGACAGTGAGAGGCCCGCGCACCGCGATGAAGAGTGACCCCCGCTTGCCACAACTAGAGAAAGCCCTCGCACAGAAACGAAGACCCAACACAGCCATAAGTAAATAAATAAATAAAATTTTAAAAAATGAAGGGGCAGCTGGCTGCTGAGCTGGGCTTTGTTCCTGGCTCCAAACAACGTTATCAGGACCTCAGCCATTATTCATCCTCCTCTGTCAAACAATCATGCAAGTGAGAATCGGTCAATACATGCATTCCCTGGGCTTCTTTGGGTGGTTTTACCACTTTTATAGTTCAAAAAAGGGAAGAGAAGGGCCAGTCTTTGATACCTTTGAGTCAAGGCGGCTCAGCCGTATTTCAGAAAGTCCAGAAAACTTAAAAGACAGATGCTGGCGTCCGCTGAGAGCAGCGTTCAGTCTCTCCCACCAGAAGCTCACTGTCTGCGGAGCTACAGGCACTACTCAACACTGGCCAGGACGGGTCGGCATGTCTGCTCTGTGCTAAAGGGCCACCCACCACGGACACACCACTCCCCACTCAGAACGGGACCAGCCTGGCCTTGGACCACCAAGTTAGGATGTGCAGGGGAGCTTTCAGAGCCCCAGTGCTCCGGCTGCACCCCAGACGAGGCAATCAGAACTCCTGGGGGTGGGACCCAGGTGACAGCATTTGCTAAAGCCCCAGAAACAAAGTGGAACAAAGTGAGGCCAGAGAGCTCACACTCGGGCCCGCGCAATGATGCAGCCGTGAGCACCTCAGAGGCAGAGCAGGCCGCGCTGTGTCTTTTTCAAAACTCCAACTGTGAGAGTAACCTTTTCGTGGTTGTTCTGGGTTTGGGGTGTTTGGGGCAAATTATCCCCAAGAGCCAAACCAAGCGACGGGCAAAGCTCCCCAAACAGATACACTTTCTCCCTTTTGCAGCCCTTTTCCATGGGAAGAAAAGAGAGACGTCTCCATCAGTCTGTTACAGATTGCAAATCTGCTGTGTCCAGCGAACGCAGTGAACGCCAGCTAGGCTGCAGGCGCTTGGATGCCGGACGGTGATGGCTGAGGGTGGGGAAGGGGTTCTGGGCAGCCAGGGAGGCCTCAGCTGGCTGGCTGAGCCGGGAGCACCCCAGGGGGGGCCAAGCAGCCACCAGTTTGGGGGTAATTACAAGGCCATCTGCCTGAAAGGGAGATCCAGTGGCGTTTCCAGGAAACCTCTGCACAAATAGCACCAGCGCAGAGACTTGGAGGAAATGCACCCTTTCTGCAGCCAGTGATCCTGCTGGCCCCCCGACAACTGCTCTTTCCCCGACGGGGAAATGATTTCTCACGCTGCTTCCCCATGGGCTGACTTCAAAGCCACCTGCAGGCCTGGGTCCTGGAGGCCAGCCCTGGCCCCGACCCTCGGGATCCCGAGTCCTGGCCCTCATCTGCCGCCTGCCTGCCGGGGCTCCTTGGTGGGGATCGCCCGGCACCCCCCGGGCCACGCAGGGAGTGTCCTCAGCACCCAGCCCTCTCCCCTCCTCTTCCTCCTCCCCGCTGCCCACGCCCAGTGCCCGTGCTTTCTGGAAATGCTCTATGTGCACACGTGCACCCCCTCTGCTGGGGGGCACACGGGAGCTGGAACACAGCCTCCAGCCCACCGGGGCCGCACAGCTTCAAACCTGGAACAAACGCTGAGCGGCCACCAGTGGGCTGAGCACTGCTCATTTTCTGAGCACAGAGCAACCCCTCGGAGAGCTGGGCGCGGGGGGCATTTTCCGACGCTGTGAGAGCACTTGGGGAGGGGGCAGGGGCGTGGTCAGAGCCAGGGCGTCCTGGGCCTGTGGATGACCTTCGTCCCTACCGCCAGCCTCCCGCTGTCCCCTCCTGCAGGAGGGGTGCTGCTGGCCTCGGGACAGGGAAGCCGAGAAGGACAGTGGCCACGGGGTGGAGGTAGCTCTCGTTCATGACCTTGACCCAGACGGATCCACAGGGGGCCTGTGGGGAGCAGAGTGGCTCTCCGATTCTATTCCTGGGGTCTGGCTGCGTGTGACTCACGTCAACACTGTACCTCTCAGAAAATGGGACATGACTCATCTCGACTCACCCGGCCCTCAGCTGTCAGCTCCACCTGCTGGGTTCTCCCCGAGGTCCCCACTCAGGCCCTGTGTGCGTGTCCCCCTCTGACCCAGCGTCTTCTCCTCGGCCCCCAACTCCTGGCCCACATGTCTGCAGGGCTCATCCTTCCCACCAGGCCCTGGCCCGGTATCTCCCCCAGTTCCCAAGGGGATGACCCCCTTGTTGATGAAGGTGAAACCGGGAGCCAGCAGCCCCAGGACATGGGCTGGAATCCAGGGGAAGGCGGGGCTGCCCAGGCACATGACATGACAAGACCACACCTGCAAGGTGGGCAGTCGGCAGCAGGGCCCTGCGAGGGCCCCCTGCTTTCCATCACTTCCAGAGAAGGGCAGACCGTCCCCCCCGCACTGCCAGCCTCCAAAGGCCCTTGGTCCCAGCCTCCCAGAATCTCTGTCTCCCAGGCCCCGCCTCCCTCCAGGGCTCAGGGGCTCCCCTGGGCTCCTTCTCCAGCCCTCAGCTTTTCATGGACCTGAGGAAGCCAGAAACACCTGGCATCGGCCCTCCGTGACCATCCTTAGCAGTCAGCAGCCCCTGTGTGCCCTTCGGCAAAGGCTTGGCTGCGCTAACCCATGGCGTCCACGTCCCTGTCCTCACCCAGGCCGGGGGTACAGGGAGGTGGGTGCACGTGGGTGCCCGTCTGCAGCCAGCGTCCACTTCCAACTGTGGGAAGGGAGGGCTGCCGTCTGTGTAAACTGACATTTCCAATTAGCAGCCAGAGACCTCACGGCATTTGCTGAGCTGCTTGTTCTGAGATGAGGAAAGTGCAGGGTCTCTGAGGTTGGGGAGGGTTTCCCACAAGTTGTACGGCCGATGAAACGGGGAGAAATATGCAGGGTGGGAAGAGTCACCCACGACTGGGACGGGTGCAGCCTGAGGGGTGGGCGAAGAGCATCTCTCCCTTCATCCTGCTGCCTCACTTGTTCCTGGAACCACGTGCAAGGAGCCATTCATCGGGGGACCATGGTGATGAGCAGAAACGTCTGCAGGGTGGGAGCGGAGGTGGAAGGTGAGTTTACAGTCACTGAACTGAAAAGGGGGTTTGATTCAAGCAAGCCTGGACCGACATGCTAAAAAGTAAAAGAAAACATAGCAGACCTAAGACCTCTAATGTTTAAAAAACAAAAAAGTACACAAAATAAAATCAAGGCAATGACCCTTGGAATTTCTGGTTCATTCTCTGAATTCCAGCCCCACACTAGTTTTCTCAACACATGGAGAACATCTGGGGTCCAAGGCCCACTCCACAGCCTGAGTTCCCGCTGCTGCCTGGACAGGCCAGGGAGTCCTTGACCAGCAACTTTCCGATACAACTCACATCCTTCTCACTTCCCTTCGATGAGGTCTTGATGTGGGGAGAGAGCACAGGACGGGGGCAGGGAGAAGAAACAGAAGGAGGGTGGGAACAGCCGGCAGCCTCAAGCTGGACACAGAGCTGGGAATCACCCCACCCCAGATCTCAGAAATAGAAGCCAAGAAACAAAGAAAGCAGAGGAAAGAGGAGAGAGGGAAATGATAAAAAGGGAATTTTTTTTTTTTTTTTGAGAGGGGATTATTAGGAAACTTAAATGCCACTTCTCGGGACTTCCCTGGTGGCACAGTGGTTAAGAATCCACCTGCAATATGGGGACATATGTATATATATAACTGATTCACTTTATTATAAAGCAGAAACTAACACACCATTGTAAAGCAATTATACTCCAATAAAGATGTTAAAAAAAAAAAAAAGAATCTGCCTGCCAATTCAGGGTATACGGGTTCGATCCCTGGTCCGGGAAGATCCCACATGCCGCGGAGCAACTACGCCCGTGCGCCACAACTACTGAGCTGCGCTCTAGAGCCTGCGAGCCACAACTGCTGAGCCCGCGAGCCACAACTACTGAAGCCCATGTGCCTAGAGCCCATGCTCCGCAACAAGAGAAGCCACCGCAATGAGAAGCCCGCACACCACAACGAAGAGTAGCCCCTGCTTGCTGCAACTAGAGAAAGCCCATACGCAGCAACAAAGACCCAACACAGCCAAAAAAAATTTTTTTTAAATGCCACTTCTCACCAAGAGTCTAATAAACTAAATTTCGAAAATAAAGTCAAGTGAGAATTTTCAAAGTAACATTTGCCTTCGGGTGGAGGTCAGGGATCACATGGCAAGAGGAGGGCTCAGACAAGGAGTGCTGGGCACCGTGGAAGTGAAGGTACAGCTGGTGCTGCTGTAAGGAAGAGCCCCAAACACAACAGCAGAAGCAAGGCAGAGATTTCTCCTCCAGACGCACGTGCATGTGGACCCAGACTCCTTCCATCTCACTGTTCTGCCCTCCTCACAACGCAGTTTCCACCTCGCAGCCCAAGATGACTGCTCCAACTCCGTCCTTCTCTTCTAGTTTCCAGGCAGCTGGAAGGGGAGAAGGGGAGGGTAGACACAGTCTTCACCGTTACTGGCGCATCCCAGAAATGACCTCATCCCTCTACTCACAGTGGCTCACGTGGCTCACCTGACTTCAAGAGAGGCTGGGAGGTGTAGTTGTTATCTGGGTGGCTGCGTATCCAGAAAGACGGGATGGACACTGGTTCCACTAGAAATCTCAGCCATACTTGCCCAAAAAAGCTGTTTCCTGTGCCCCTGTGCCCTGCGCGTGGCTGCCTGACAACTGCTCACTTTTGCTCACTTAGCCCCAAGCGAACTGTATTTACCAAGCGGAGGTTAACTCCTTTTCCTCTTGTTTCGTGGATCAAACGTTGACTGTCAGTCAGCTTCCGTCTCTATGAGATGGCGTTACATGACAAAGATGATGAAGCTCCTCTAGAAGCAAAGAAACTTGGCATTCTGACTGACCCCAGAAGCTTGATGTCGGGGAGTGGATGCTTCTAGGCTTTTCCCAAGACCCCGAGCCCCACGGTTTCCCGTGAGGACCCTCAGCGAGCAGAGGCCCCGGCCCCAGGACGCCCTTCGTGCCCCGAGTGCCACAGTTTTTTTTTAATGTGTGGCGTATTAATTTATTCAATAAACATTCATGACCACTATAAACTTCTGGAATGAGGTGGACATTAAATCAAATAAACACGAAGCAAACATTTATTAGGTACGTACCGTGTGCTGGGCTTTGGACTGCATATACAAAAACAAAACAAAACAAAAGACATGGCCCTGCCCTCATGGGACAGCTCTGGGAACCTACACACTCAAGCGCTCTGCTGGGTACAGCTCCTGGGGACAGGTAATGACAGGCCAGCTGCCTGGGAACCGGGGCCTCCCAGCACCTAATGGGCAGTGGCTGCAGAGAAATTAGCAACAGTCTCTGGAAAGACTGTCGCCGGTCCCCCACCTGGCACGTGGCAGGAACTCATGATTTTCTTTTGCTTGTGAACTGAAGGATCGATTTAGAAAACTGCAGCCAACCAAGTCAGATGGCTGAAAGGCGTCTCCCCGCTGCCCAGCGGCCTCCACATGGCCCCAGGAGCCAGGCTCGCACCGCCCTCCTGACGCGGGGGCCCTCGCGGCGGCACATGGAATCATCTGCCAAGAGCGGGTGGGCCTGGCACGGAGGACCCTGCCCGTGGAGCCACCGGGAAGGACCCAACGCCTCTCCCTCCCAGGGTTCAGGACCCGGGGCTTCCTAGGTGGGTGGTTGTGACTTCAGGGCACCTGGTGGCCTTGGACGCCCCCGAGCTGCCGCAGGATTCTGAAACTGAGCAGCTTGGAGACTGGGACCCCAATAAAATGAGCGGGCCTGGAAGGGGTGCCCCCAAGGACGGTGCTTGTGGGCAGGAGGGGGCACTCTGGTCCTGATGGCCCCCAAAAAGCAAGCCTGAGAGTCCCGGGTGGAGGCAGGAGGCCGGAACTGCAGTCGGGGGTCCCAGGGGGCTCTGGTCGGAGAAGACGGGCCAGCACCCACCCTGCAGGGGACTGACCTGGGCGTCCCTGCATTTACCCTCGAGACGACTCTGACAGGTCAGACTCTCCAGCACCCGCCATGTTGCCCCCCAGATTGAGCCCATGGGCCCGTCTCATCTGAGCAGATTTACTGGCCGTGTCTGCAGGGAAATGATGAGATGATGACAGGTAACAGGGACAAAATTCCAGAATCGTCCAAAGTCAACCAGAGTAGCCTGAAGCCCCAATTCTAATCGTCCAGGGAGGTATCTTTCTTGTTTAAGGGGACCAGAGAACCGCTTTGGTGACAGGAGGGGGACGGTTGGCTGGAGGAGCAGCAAAGCGGATTCTGGAAGGACAGGGCCTGGCTGGCCCAGCCTCGCAGCAGAGCCGCCCGCGAGAGCTGGGTGACGGCGGCCACTGCGGAAAAGAGCGGCGATGGTCAGCACTGTGGGCGCAGCACCTGCTGGGAGCCGGGCCTTCGGGGTTTAGTTCTGTCACCCCAGCAGCTCGTGCTGCAGGGAACGCCCTTCCTACTTCAAGGTGACGTAACAGGCACAGAGGGGACACGTGCAGAGCTGGGCAGCCTGCGAGACCCCCCCACCTAGTGGCACCAGAAGCGGGAAAAGAGAAACACGGCAAACTTTCTAAAATGACCAGTTAGTTTTCTTTCCCTTCATTCACCCAAACTGTCATTTTCTACACCTTGGAAACCGGCAGGCCTGCTTTACCTCGACGGCCGAGCCCGCCCCGCAGGGGGCACAGGGCTCGGGGAACACTGCCCGGGGGTCCCTGACGTTCCCAGCGGTCACGGCCTCATCTTAATGTCCCAGGACGGGGTGCTGCGTGCTGTGTCCACCACAGACCCACAGGCTCGACCAGCCCCTGCCGGGCCGCCCCCTCCCTCAGCTGACGGTGAAGGCAGGAGGCGTGACACAAAGGGGACAAAAGGAGCTCGGCTCAGCCTGCTTGTGAGAGGGGGATGAAACCCCCTGCACGTGACAAGCCCATCAGCCAGCGGGGGGACGTGCCCAGAGCCCTTTAAGGGGGACTCCTCCAGGGGCAGCGGGGCCGCAGAGCTGAGCACACAGGGCCCTCAGCAAGGTCGCTGAAGCCGGTCACCCGGGTGTCCACGCTCCACCCACGTCTGCCTTGAGGAACCCCGGCGGAGGAGCACACACATTCGTGGCCCCGATGTCACCACCGGGAGTCCATCTGTATCACACACAGCGGACAGTTACAGTCGCCCGGGATGGGGGCAGTTGTTGGATTTGGGGTCAGACCCAGGAGGGCACAGATGGGGTCTGCCCCCAGCACCAGCATCCCCCCACCGGGCGGCCTGCTCACGCTGGCACCCTGACTGCGTTAGGTTAAGATCCGGTGTTGCTGAACCCCAAGTTCCTGGATAACACGTATGGGATCTCTGCGTGCGCCCCTTGGTGGGAATAATTCCTCCTGTTCTTTCCTGGGAGCCGGGGCTTAGAGGGCAGAGGACACAGGGGGTGACCATCAGGCTTCAGCCACTCCGGGGGTCAAGTCAGGGGCCAACACAAAAGTCTGCAAGTTCCCGGAACAAGGGAGCCCTTTAGAAGAGGGGCCTTGTGAGAAGGACGGAGCTGCCTGCACTAAAATGAGCACGCCGCCCCCCACACACACACACACAATCCGTAGCCGAACTTTGAAAATGGCTGTGTTTTCATGAACTCAAGAAGAGAGCTTTCTCCTTCCAAAGACGGAAAACTGAACTCACCGTCCAGAGCCCAGGAAAGCCAATATCGTCTGCCCCATCCATGCAGGTCCTCCTCCCCGAATTATTAAGGTACATTTGAAAGTTGCTCTCCAATTCAATCCTGCCTTCCCTGAAGCGCTGGAGACCCCAGTGTGCACCCGCCCCGGCCGGCCCTACACGGGTCTTTGACGGGGACACAGAGCAGCTGGCGTGAGTGTCCCCGCCGTGGCCAACGCGTGGCCTTCCTCACGTGGCCATCCGGTCACTTACTGGTGAAGTTTGATCAAATGCCTTCCGTTTGGTGATAATTTGATTCCCTCTGAGCAAGGGAAGAGCCGCCCCCTGTAAGTTCTCCTGAGCGCAGTCAAGGTCACCCTGTGGTGTAACACCCAGGTTTTGCAGTGAAAGGTGATTTTCTGGTCGCTTGGAGACCCTGAGTGTGCTGAGTGGGCGGTGGCTTGTCCTGCTCCTGAACGCACGTGTATTTTATGAACAGCAGGGCGTGCGTCATCCCAGACAAACAGATCCGTGGGTTAAGGTCCCGAGGAGGGAAGGCGCTCTCCTGGGAAGTGCTGATGGCGGGGGTGTTTGCATTAATTGGGAAATGGCTGGAGACTGCGCCGGCTCTTTCTCCAGGGGGTATCAATGCATTTTCTTCTTAAGATACCACTGAGCACTCGCCCTGCCTTCTCGCCCGGATGGCTTTCCCATGGATACATGTGGTTCTTCTGATCTCCTTCCCTTTTTTCAGAGAGGAACTGTTTTCTCCCCTTGGCTGGGGGGCAGGCATGGGGGGTGAGTTAAGACTCTGATCCAGGGCCCACTCCCCCCACTCACCCTGGAGGCGGATTAACTTCGTGGTGGGACTGACAGGCCGCACCTGCGAAGGCAGGGAGACTTCGCCACGTGCCTGGAGACAGGAGAAGATGCCCCTGGTCTCTGCGCGACCTTGGGGAGCGAGACACATCAGGGCCACCCCTGCCTTGTGGCTGGGAGCAAGGCCGGCCATGGGAACACCCAGGAGTGAGCCAGACCACCCAAACGCTCACTCAGGACGCCGAGGAGGAGGGAAGGCACAGGAGGAAGAGCCCAGAGCTGAGAAAGCCGGGACACCGGAGAGAACGGGCTGGAGGCGCCAGACAGGGAGACGCCAAGCCTGTGGGGCCAGGGTTTGTGCTGAGGTCGCTGCCAGGCCGTCCATGTTTAGGGGTGTGACCTCTCCACAACGTGAAGAATGGACCTGCAGGCAGAAGCGGAGGCCGGTGCGACTTTGGACGAGAGGTGATGGAGGCCTGCCCTACAGCAGCGCAGTCAGGGTTGAGCAGGGAGGCCCAGCCTCGGGCAGAGCGGGAAGAACAGCTCCGTGGACCACCTGTTAGTGTCATGCTAGAGTCGCCCCCACTCCAACTCCCGTCCACGGTGGGGTTTTTAGTTTAAAAGGGCACGGCTGATGGGCATTCCCCGGCGGTCCAGTGGTTAAGACTCTGCACTTTCATTGTCGAGGGTGCAGCTTCAATCCTTGGTTGGGGAGCTAAGATCCCACAAGCCACGAGGTGTGGCCAAAAATAAAAAAAAATAAAAGGGCACGGCTGAGCTCAAAAGCAAGCTAAACATTTTGGAGTGCCTGAGAGGGAGCAGAAACTCTCCACAGGAATCAGAAGTTGAGGCTGGACTCGAGAAGTGCAGAAGAAGCCAGGGGACACCCCTTTCCCCTGGGCATTGAAGTCTCTGCTCCCAGACAGAGGCTGAGCCGGCCTTGCTGCATGGACCAGAAGTGTGCAGAGCCTGGGACCGGGCTGGTATAAGGCTGCTCTGCCTGTAAACAGCGGCCAAAAGGGAGCTGCTGCCTTCAGGGCGCAGATGGCCATGGAACCAAAGTCTCAGCCACATCAGCCTCGGGGAGGGAACCTCCATCTGCTGAAGTCACACCTGGTTCTGAATTGTGAACCCAATGGTGGCAGCTGCAAAAGTGCCCATGCATGGGCTTCCCTGGGGGTGCAGTGGCTAAGAATCTGCCTGCCGATGCAGGGGACACGGGTTCGAGCCCTGGTCCGGGAAGAGCCCACGTGCTGCGGAGCAACTAAGCCTGTGTGCCACAACTACTGAGCCTGCACTCTAGAGCCTGTGAGCCACAACTACTGAGCCTGTGAGCCACAACTACTGATCCTGTGCTCTAGAGCCCGCGCACCACAACTACTGAGCCCGCGAGCCACTACTACTGAAGCCCACGCACCTAGAGCCCATGCTCCGCAACAAGAGAAGCCACCACAATGAGAAGCCCATGCACCACAATGAAGAGTAGCCCCCGCTCACCACAACTAGAGAAAGCCTGTGTGCAGCAACAAAGACCCAACGCAGCCAATAAATAAATAAAAATTAAATAAATTCTTAAAAAAAAAAAAGTGCTCATGCATGGGGCTGGCTGAGCAAGGGGGAGGGGAGAAAAGCAAAATAAAACAGAAAACACCTACTCGAGGTGAACTTACAGACTAAACTTTCAAAACACATTAGAAAAACTAATGCCATGATACTCAGCCAATAAATTCAACAGATGGGAGCAATGGAATCACAAAGCAATCAAAACAGACATTATAACATTTCCTAAACTCGAAATCCCCAGAGATTAGAAAACAAGCCAAGAAGACTGTTGGTCAAGAACCGAGAATATAGGGGAGAACCAATTAAAAATACTAGAAATAAAAACTATGGCCATGAAAAAATTTTAAATCCTCAACAGTTGGGATAAACCCTACACAGAAGAAGAAATAACTAGTGAAATGGAAGTTAGTAGTGAAGAAATGACCAAGAGAATAATAGAGATGTCAAAAGATGGAAAACATGAAAGAAAAGTTAGAGGATGAGGAAGGCAGGTAGAGAAGATTTAGCACATGCCTTTCAGAAACTCCAGGCATAGAGAACAGAGGAAACTGCAGTTAGGCATTGTGATTCTCTGGCAAATTCTGAGGTAATGGCTCAGAACTTTTCAGAATTGAAGACGTGAGACAGATGGGCAGGGCACATCAGGTGCCAAACAGGATAAATAAACACAGACAAACAAAAATCTTTTTTTTTTAATAAATTTATTTATTTTATTTATTTATTTTTGGCTGTGTTGGATCTTGGTTGCTGCGCACAGGCTTTCTTTAGTTGTGGCAAGTGGGGCTACTCTTTGTTGTGGTATGCAGGCCTCTCATTGCAGTGGCTTCTCTTGTTGCGGAGCAAGGGCTCTAGGCACACGGGCTTCAGTAGTTGTGGCACGCGGACTTCCGTAATTGTGGCACATGGGCTCAGTAGTTGTGGCTCGGGGGCTCTAGAGCGCAGGCTCAGTAGTTGTGGCACACGAGGTTAGTTGCTCCACGGCATGTGGGATCTTCCCGGACCACGGCTCGAACCCGTGTCCCCTGCATTGGCAGGCGGATTCTTAAACACTGCATCACCAGGGAAGCCCCAGACAAACAAAAATCTTAAAAGGTACTACAGAGAAAGATTTCCTCAAAAGGGGACACCAGGAAGCTGTCAAGAGCCACGTATGCCAAAAGACTGAGAAGTGAGAACGCCAAAGTGCTGAAGAAAAATAACTGTCAATCTGGAATTTTATACCCAGCCAAACTATTCTTCACAACAAGGATGAACCAAAGTCATTTCAGAAAAAAAGCAGAGACAAGTCACATTTGTTTTTCACAGACGCTCCGTGAAAGAACTACTTCAGGATGAACCTCAGAACCACAGAATGGGTCAGGAGTTGGAGGTACCACTATCATGCAAGGAGGGGTGATATAGAGTACCGAAACAGGAGATTTGGTTGAAAGTGGGGAGGTCTCCCTCCAGGCCCCATGCCAGGCATTTCCCCACAAGAATCTAGAGTTTCATTATCTGAAGGTTTAAAGCAGTAACTTGCTGGATCCAGGGATACTGGGTGCAGAAGAGGTCAGGAGAGAGGCACATGGCTAAGAACAGTGAGATGAGGTGAAAGCTTATATAGTGTATGTGATGGTTAATTTTATGTGTCAACTCGACTGGGAAGAGGGTTCCCAGACAGCTGGAGAAGCATTATTTCTGGGGGTGGCTGTGTGGGTGTTTCCAAGGATATTAGCACTTAAATCAGTAGACTGAATAAAGCAGATGGCCCTCACCAGGGCAGGTGGGCCTCATCCAAACCACCAAGACCCAGACGGAACAAAAAGGTGGAAGAAGGGTGAATTTGCTCTCTCTGCC